>NC_064821.1:210402934-213299934 GCF_024166365.1 Elephas maximus indicus
CTGCCAGCACTCCCAGGAATAGTGCCTGAGGGCTCTCTGTGATTCAGGCCTGGTAACTCCTCTCTACTTCTGAACAATCTCTTCCTCCCCCTGCCCCTCATTTCATTTTCTAAGCTTGCTTTTGATGTTCAGGACTCCTAGTTTGTCATAAATATACTCTTTTCACTTGGTTTTTTTTGTCTTTATTGTAAGAGGGTTCACTGGAAGCATCTGTCTATTTCGCCATCTTAGCTCCACCTCCTATTCAATCAGCCTTGAATTGACTCTTACAAGTTCCTGACAAAAGCAAATGAAGATGGATTATTTTAACTATTTTGCTTCTTCTACATCATTGGCTATTAACCTGATGTTCACAGATCCCAAGGACGCCATGGATAGAATACAGGTTTTCCATGAGCTTGAATAGGACAAACATACAGCTTTATTTTCACTATAATTCTGAAAATTAGCATTTTCTTCTTTTATGAAGGTAAAAAATAATCCACAGTGATATTAGCAGCATCTATGACTTAATAGAAATACCAAATATTTTTATCATATTATGGTTTTTGCAAATATTTCAAGTAGTGTTTATACTCATCACTATTTTAAACTGTACTTCTTGGAAGAAGTACAACCAAAATGCTTCTTAGAAGCAAGGATGGCGAGACTGCGTCTTACATTCTTTGGACATGTTATCAGGAGGGATCAGTCCATGGAGAAGGCCATCATGCTTGGCAGAGTACAGGGTCAGCGGAAAAGAGGAAGACCCTCAATGAGGTGGATTGACACAGTGGCTGCAACAATGAGCTCAAGCATAACAACAATTGTAAGGATGGCTCAGGACCTGGCGGTGTTTCGTTCTGTTGTGCATAGGGTCGCTATGAGTCACAACCAACTCGATGGCACCTAACAACAACAACATTTTAAACAATGATAATTTTTAGACCAGTTGCTGAATCTTATTTAATGTGTTAATAAAGTAGCACATATATTAATATGTCATAATTTTTCAAATATGGTGATAACTATTTCAAAGTAATTGATTTTGTTGGTAATCCTATGTACTTTGTTTATACATGTACAATATTATTTGGAAGTTAAGTCCATAACACTTGAGCTCCAAGTTGTCAAAGTTCTAAAACTGTGTCAAATTAGGTAATCTATAAGTGAATCGGCATAGCTCCTCATATGAATTCCTTATACTTCTGGATTCTGAACCATCCTGAATGTAAGAGACATCTAACTTAGGACATCAAACAAATTTATTTGTTATTCTTTCCAAGAAAACCTATTCAGTTAATTTTTCTTAGGAATCCAATACCAAGAAAAGGTACTCCAAATGGATTTTTATGGTTTCCTTTATAAAATAATGAGGATTATGTTTCTGCTTGTTTTTTAGCTGTTGTTTTTCCATGGTGTCAGGAATATCAGAGCTAAACATAGTGCCTGATTACATGGACAGTCTCATCCCAGTTTTGGTGTAAAACTTGCTCCCTTTCTGTTACGTTTCTCTTGTACTATTTTAGCTGTTCTGTGCTATAAAATCAAAAAAACCAAACCCGTTACCATCAGGTTGCATCGATTCTGAGTCATAGTGACCCTTAGGACAGAGCAGAACTCTCCCATAGGGTTTCCAAGGAGCAGTTGGTGGATTTGAATTGCCAACCTTTGGTTAGCAGGCAAACACTTAACCAAATTATAAGTTGACATAAATTTTTTTTTTTTTTAAGTAGGGAGGGTAAGAATTATGAACAAATATTGTCCTCAATAGCTTTGCAGAATATCGTAAATCCTTCCACCTAAATATTGTTCCAAGTCTCTCCCATCCTGTGGGAGAAAGCTCTTTAATAGGGTCCTTACTTTCTTGCTCTAACTTCTAGACGCTTTCTGAGTCATTGATGTTAATAAGCGCCACAACCCCTAATCAACTGCTAGAAACAAAGGGGCTTCTGCACCTGCATGTTACAAGTTGTTATGTTATGGGGGGGCCACATAGGCCATGCCCACCACAGGAAGATTCCATCAGGCTTCACAGAAATAATCTGCCCCCATGACATCCCGGTGATTCAGTTCTCCCAAGCATTAATGAGCAGTTATGCAAATATTCATGAACTGCAGAAGGACTTTGCCTTTTAAGGAGTTGCTCATAAAACCAGCATCTAGTTTCTTAAGTCAATGTAATGGCCACCCACTACTCCCTCTCCCTGAGCCCAGTGGCACAGTGATTAAGGTCAGCAGTTCAAACCCACCAGCTGCTCCTTGGAAACCCTATGGGGCAGTTCTACTCTGTCCTATATGAGTCAGAATTAACCTGATGGCAAGGTTTTTTGGTTTAACTCTTTCTCCTGGCCTCACTCCCACCCCCCATTCAGATACACTTACCTGATGAAGCCTCCTAGAGGCTTCCCAAAATTGCCCAAAGATCCCCAGGAAAATCAAAGGAATAAATGTTCCAAAAGAGAGGTATAAACCCATGTGGGCCGCTTTGAATCAGGAATGAGGTTCCTTGAGACTTCACCCTAAATGAAGCACTACATTGTCTCCACCCACCAAATTTTTTAATTTGACCTGACTCATTGCTCTTGAGAGGAAGTAATGAGTTTTACAGTGAGTTCCTGACAAAGAATAAGGAGAGCTGGGTGGTGCAACTTCAGTTCTGTGCTTGATTTTCTGGGAGATCCTCAGCATATTTACCCATCAATTTCCAAATGACACTAAAAGACTGAACACTCTGATCTCTTGGGAGGAAAACTAGCTACAACCCACACAAGGGCACAAGATACTGTACAAAAGGGCAGGCATGGTTTTCTGCTTAGGGAGTAGAGGCCATGGGGGGTGGGTGGAGGGGATGCAAAACAAAGCAAATGTTGAGGCTGAGGCCTAATTTCAAAATCGACCTTACATATTGTTCTTGCCAAAGTCTATTTATCGTGATGATGATTTGGGTTTCACCTTAGAGTCACAATTTCTCAATAAAAATTCCATCCTTGAATAAATGACAGATGCATCTCAGGAAATCAAAACACTGAAAAGAGCATTAATCCAGCCAGTAAAGAGACAGTAAATAACTACTGTGCGTCAGGCCCTAAAATAGAAACAGGGTATATTTTGGTGATGAGAGACATGGCCAGCCACTCTGGAGAACTTTTTGGGTGTTGTTTATAGGGTTAAATATATATCTACCCTGTGACTCAGCAACTCCACTGCTACGTATTTACCCAAGAGAAACAAATACGTATGTCCACAAAAATACTTGTATAAGAATGTTTATTGCAGCCTTACCCATGATAGCCAAAAGCTGGAAATAACCCAAATGTCATTAACATGAGAATGGGAAAAAAATTCATACAAGGGAGTGCTACTCAGCAACAAAAAGAAATGAACTTCTGATACATACAACATGAATGGATCTCACAGACATTATGTTGAAAGAAAAGAGCCTACACTACAGAAAACTAACATATGGTGAAATAAATCAGGAAACAGCTGCCTCTGGTTGGGGAAGGGAAATTGACTAGAGAGAAGCCTGAGGAAACTTTCAGGGATGATAGAAATATTCCATATTTGTTATGGGTGGTGGTTGCATGGGTTTATATAATTGTCAAACTCATTGTACTGAATGATTAAAATCTGTACTCTTTATGTAGATTATACCATGATATTAAAAATAATCTGGGTTATCTGCCTACCCCCAGCTCCCCCCTTCCCCAAAATAAAAAAGACAAAAACAAAAAACAGGCACAGTCATTGTGGTCCAATGGGACAGGGTGCAGTAATAGAGAGTAATGGAGAGTCTTTATTTGTGTGGTGATGGAAGGCCCTTCTAAGAAACTGGCCTGAGAATTGAGAGTGCAGAAACAAGCCACATAAAGAGCCCATGAGTAAGAAGAAGCATTCCAAGCAGAGGTAACGGTATGTGCAAAGGCCCTGAGGTAAGAAAGTATATGGTGGTTCCAGGAACTGAAGAGGCCTGTGAGGCTGAAGCATAGTGGGCACTGGGGAGGCTGGCATGAGATGAGGTTGGGCAGGTAGGCAGATCCTGGTCATACCACCATGGTCATGATCAAGAGTTTAGATTGTATTCCTACAGCAAATGGAAAGGTACAAAAGGGCTTACTGCAGGGGGTGGTTATTGATGTTGTTAAAGGTCTCCCTGCTGCTGGGGTGAGAATGGGCTGTAGGGGCACAAGTGCTAATAAACCAGTTTCTCTCTTAAAAGCTATTAACCTTTTTGAGATTGAATTTAATTTTTCAATTTTATAAAGCAATTTTACTCTATCATTTTTTCAATCTTGAAAGCTTGAGTGGTGTAAAAATGGCATGGGGACAGTGTCTGACCTCCTCTAATTTCACAAGGGGAAAGGAGGATCAAGACCAACAGCTCAAGGCTGATTCCTATGAGGTGGACGTCAGACATGCCTCCTGTCTCTGCCATCTTTACCAATTCTGACACCAACTGTCCATCCCACGGCACTCTCTACTTCTCTGCTGGGTTCAATAATTCATTGTAATGGTCACACAGAAATCACAGACCATACTTACAATTATGGGGTTTTAAGCTAAGAAACAGGTTACAATTCAGGTTCAAGAACATTCAGGATACAGTTCTTCCTCCAGGACAGCCTCTTTTCAGCTGTGCTTACAGGCAGGCCTCTCTGTGGCCCTTGGCCTCGGCCTGCTTGGGCAAGTGTTACAAAGCTCTTTTAGCCCCTCATCCTCAGCCCTGCTCAGGTGAGTGTTACATAGCTCTCTTAGCTCTGCCAATAAGTGCTCAGAGGCACCCCACTCCACCAGTAAGCCCTAGCCCAAAGGCACTCAGCATTTTCACTCTGTGGGCCAACGTGCTGTCTCCTGCCGGTTTCTCCTGCCGGTCCCTACTGTCTCTCTTGCCACTGCTTCTAGCTGCCTTTAGTGTTACAGCTCTCTCTCTCTCTTTCTCCTGGTTCCAGGAGCTTCTCAGCGCAGGGATCCCAGGTCCAAAGCCCTACTCCTAGCTGTTCTTCATTGACGGTGGTAGGATCCTTCCCTTCCTGCCTATAGGATCGCTCATTTCAAGCCCAGTGGGGATGCCAAAACTGACCAATCCCCTTGGTGGGTAGCAATTACCCTATTTGCTCAGCCCCACTCAATCACTTGGGTGGGAGTTACAAGACCATGGCAGGAAAGGTGACACAAAAGTGATCCATCACACCACAAGTGGGAAGTGCAGAAGAAGGATAGTTCTCTATTAAGCGAAATGGGTCTGTCTTTCCCTGATCATTTTATGTCATTCTTCAATCTGAAGAGAAAATTACTCAAATGCTCTTTACTGAAGAATGGAACTCGTCCATAAGTAAACACAGTCTGTAATGCTGAGACTACAGTTTGGGAGTGGTGGGACATATAAAGAGGAAGGATAAGGAAGAAATTACCCAGCCAGCCAATCCCATCAGCTGAATCAATGGGAATTGAGTGTAGGGAGCTGGTTGGGTACAGATTTCAAGGCCAGATTACCCTCTCAGGCATTCTTCAGGTACCTTAAAGATAAATACATGCCTAGGTTAGCGGAAAAGAAAAAAGCAATTTTCTCATCTCTTCTCCCCCACACCTTATCCCCCAAGCTCATAAAGAGGAGACAGCTGAGCCTGCAAAGCTAACATGGAAAATACCCATCAGGTCTACAGCAGAGGAACCCCCAGAGACCCGTTTATGTTATGCATCAAAGCCCCTGCAAGCATCCTCAGGTTTTCTGATTTTGCATAACTTAGAGCAATGAATAAGATTCACCCCCGTGGGGTTGCCTGATTAAACAAAAAGTAAAAGTTGACAAACAGAGGGAAAGAGTGACATGTTCGGATGTCTTATATCTGCTGTGGAGATCAGTGCTCAGCAAACGTGATGTGGGGAAATACCACATAATGGGAGAGATCAAAAGAAAAAAACTTCAGCTGTTTACTTTGTTTTCTGCCTGTCAACTGAAACAGGTTGTCTTCTCACTCTGAAATCAGCAAGGCAAAGAATACCTGAAAGCCCAAGGTGACCTAAAAGATTTGCTTGAGAAGAAACAGATTTCCCCAATCTCTGTAAAGCACCAAAATTATTTTAAAAACAACAACAAAATAAAGGTAAAAAAGAACAAAAATGCCAACTAATCAAGATACAAGCAAGAAAATAAAAAATAGGCCTGTTAGAATGAACTCCAACTATAGACATCGTAGAACCCAAGTCCCACTCTCCTGGTTAGGAATCTTTTTTTCTCAGAAGCCACCAACCAAGGGCTTTCATTTACCTGAATCTGTCATCACCCTCGGGTGTTGCAAACAGTTAAGTACTCGACTGCTAACAAAAAGGTTGGTGGTTCAACCCCCCCCAGAGGTGCCTCAGAAGATAGGCCTGGCAATCTGCTTCTGTAAGGACACAGCCTTGAAAACCCTAAGGAGCTCAGTTCGACTCTGCAACGCCTGAGTTGAGTTTTTTGGTCATTGTCCGAGAGTTCTCCACTGAACATGAGTTTATCCGTAGCCACAGTACTTGGCCTTCTTTCATGACTAAAGTCAACTCTTTGTGTATTGTGTAGTCTCAGTCTCCTACCCCCTTCCTTCCCTCTCCTACCCCCTCCTTCTCCCTCCCCCCTCCCCCTTTCTCTCTCTCTCCCCGTATGTAATTTTATTAATTTAAATGGTTTGTCAAAGCACAGAATCTGAAGATTACCAATGGGTTCCCACAGACTTTAGAAAATAGGAAAAGAGGATCCTGGCTCTTAATTAAAACACAACGTTTAAATTCAGAATACTTAAAATTCAGGAGAAAACAAATGTTAACGACTGCTTTATGTGCAGACTCTAACTATCTCTATATAATTTGCAAATCAGCATAAGATGGCATTTCAAAAGTCACCAGAGTAACCAGACATTTAGGAAACCCTCATGCCTATTTCAGAAAAGACTTAGGAGGCAAAGTTTTAGCTGTTGTAGAAAAACAGAAGTGTTTGAATCCTTGGAAAGTGGGGCTGGGAGAAGTGTGAGGTGCGATTTTACTCTCACATTCATTTTCTTTCACTGTCCTTTGTATTTTTTCTAAGGAGACCAGAAAAGCCCTTGCTGAGCTGAGAAAGTGAGAGTCAACACGGAGTTTAGAGATCTTCAACAAAGAACACTACATAAATGGCACCTCAACACACAGAAAACAAAAATTCTCACATCTGGACCAATAAGCAACATCGTGATAATCAGAGAAAATATTGAAGTTGTCAAGGCTTTCATTTTACTTGGATTCACAATCAATGCCCATGGAAGCAGCAGCCAAGAAATCAAACGACGTACTGCATTGGGCAAATCCACTGCAAAAGACCTCTTTAAAGTGTTAAAAGCAAAGGTATCACCTTGGGCACTAGGGTGAACCTGACCAAGCCATGGTGTTTTTGGCCACCTAGTATGGACAGTTGGAAACCCTGGTGGTGTAGTGGTTAAGTGCCACGGCTGCTAACCAAGAGGTCGGCAGTTCAAATACACCAGGCGCTCCTTCGAAACTCTATGGGGCAGTTCTACTCTGTCCTACAGGGTCGCTCTGAGTCGGAATCCACTTGACAGCAGTAGGTTTGGTTTGGTTTTGGTTAGTATGGACAGTGAATAAGGAAGGCTCAAGAAGAATTGATGCCTTTGAATTATGGTGTTGGTGAAGAGTGTTGAATATACCACGGACTGGTCGAAGGCACTGGGGGGCCAGAAGAATGAACAAATCTATCTTGGAAGAAGTACAGCCAGAATACTCCTTAAAAGCAAGAATGACGCGACTTTGTCTCATGTACTTTGAACATGTTATCAGGAGGGACCAGTCCCTGGAGAAGGACATCATGCTTGGTGAAGTAGAGGGTCAGCAAAAAAGAGAAAACCCTCAATGAGATGGACTGACACAGTGGTTGCAACAGTGGGCTGAAACACAGCAACGATTGTGAGGACTGGGCAGTGTTTCATTCTGTTGTACTTACAATTGTTATGAGTCAGAAGTGACTTGAAGGCACCTAACAACAACAACATGGGAAGAGAAATCTATCGAACTCGCAAAGCTTCCTCCCCGCTGTGGATGGTACTTTCAGAGAGGTATACCCAGGAGTGGGCAGAGCAGAAATTAAACAAAATAAAATTAAAAAAAGAAAAACCCTCTGTTTCTGCCCAATGAGCATAAGCATAGCTTTATGAGCCTAGTAAGGGTTGTCTGACTGATTTCCCCAACAGTCCTCATTATTTCCTCTTTGGTTAGCAGCCTAAGCTCTTAACCATTGGGCTACCAGGGCTCTCTTTTGAATAGTCTCTTGCAATTATGGTAATAGAACCAGAACATATTGAAATGAATCATCTTCTAGCCTCCCAATTTCTGTTTACCAGAAATAACTCTGCTCTGAGGCTCACATACTTATAGCCCTTGTTCATTATTATGAAAATTCTTGAAACTTCAACCAAAGCCTACCTTCAGACCAGACTACAGCACGCTCCAGGAAACGCCTTTTCAAAGAAGGGGCTCACACGAAAGTGGTTTTCTCTTCTTTGTTCTGGGAGGAAAAGAGCATTTGACCATGTAGAATGGGAGGTCAGAAAAGTAGCCCAGGAGGGTAATGAGAGGTCAGGAGCAAAAGGGTTGTTTTTCTAACTGACTCATCCTAACGTTAAATGAGCAGAGGCTGTCAACCAGACTGAGTCCAGTACAACTAGGTGGTGCCTGGCTACCACTGCCGACTGCTCTGACAGGGATCACAATAGAGGGTCCCGGACAGAGCTGGAGAAAAATGTAGAACAAAATTCTAACTCACGGACAAACAAACCAGACTTACTGGTCTGACAGAGACTTGAGAAACCCCGAGAGTACGGACCCCGGAAACTCTTTAAGCTCAGTAATGAAGTCACTCCTGAGGTTCACCCTTCATCCAAAGATTAGACGAGCCTATAAAACAAAATGAGATTAAATGGATACACGAGCCCAGAGGCAAGGACGGGAAGGGAGGAGGGGACAGAAAAGTTGGTAATAGGGAGCCCAAGGTCGAGAAGGGGAGAATGTTGACATGTCGTTAGGTTGGCAACAAGTGTCACAAAACACCGTGTGTACCAATTGTTTAACGAGAAGCTAGTTTTTTTCCTGTAAACCTTCATTTAAAGTACAATAAAAAAAGAAAAAAAGCAGAGGCTGGTTTCCTGAAATGCAGCCCTGGAAGGTAATTGAATGCACTTGGCCTTCCGGGGTAAGAAGTATCAGGTTGGTAAAATGGCTGTGTAAGGGCAAGGCCAAGGCCCTCCCTTTGCAGTTTTTATTCTGGACATCATGTCCACATTCCTTCAACATCCACACATGCACTTGCTTGTTCCCACAAACACTCCCTCTCAAGCAACACACATTTTGCTTGTAAACTGCCCACATGGCTTGGAGCTGGGTAAACCAGAAAGCTCCTCTTGTGTCCCTCTTTCACTTTATGCAAGGTGTAAAGGTTTTAGGAGTTGAAAGAAAGTATGACTTTGCATATCGGTATCTTAATTAATAAGTATATTTATACATTGGACTGACCTACAAAAATTCCTTCCCTCTGCACATTCCAAAGCCCGTAAGTCACAGCCCAGGACCAAGGAGCACTCTTGAAAGTTCAGGCAGACGGCGGGGTATTTATCCTCCTGACTTTGTCTGTTCAAGCAGCGCGTCACCCTCTTTTTCTCCTCTGCCCATTTCTGGGTGTGCCTCTCTACAAGTATCACCCACAGCAGGGAGGAGGTGAGGTTGACTGGCTTTAAAAGAAGTAACAATTTTTTTAGTTTTGTTTTTTCTTTGTGACTCAAAATTAAAGGTTCGTTGAGAGGGGAAGTCACAACTATTGACTAAAATGAGATCTTACATGGATTTCTAGTCTCCATCCCTGTATCACCTGTTACCTTACCTTCACCATTCATGAAGGATTTGCTTATCTGTCCTCGCACACACCAGGAGAATTACTGTCGCTCGCCTTTGCTCACATCTCTTTGCTAGGTTCACCGCCTCTCCATTTCTCAAGGGATGTGGGTCTAGTTCTTGACCCATACTCTCTCTAGAAGTGGTTTTTACCATCTTGTCCCACAGTGATTCCCCCTTCTTGATCTGCAAATTTTACTTGGCATGTAGCATGCCTGGGACTGCCTTAGTTGTCATCCTTTTGTGGTCATTTAACCTTTTACACATATAGATCCTGTTTTACCAACTTGATTGTAAGTTCCTTGAGGACCGGGAGGATACAACGCCTAGTGCTAAGTGTTCCTAATCAGGGCTTTTGGTAGAATTTACAAGTAGATGTTACTTTTAGGAAGGGACTCTAGAGAGGATCAAGTCCAGGTATCTCAGTTTATAAATGAAACACAAAGGTGAGGTGATTTGCCCAAGGTATACTGTTAAGCAGAGATTAATCTTAAGACCCTCTCCTCCACCAGTCCAGGTCTCTACCCTAAGCTGTGGAATGAATTGATTCCTTTTCCATTCTTGTACTCCATTACAAAGAAAAGCCATCTAGAATGCAGATACAAAGATAGCAGTTATTCAATCCATTCAAAATCCTAGATTTGTAAAAGGCAGTACTAGTTGCTGTCAATTCTAAATATATTTGGGGAAGATCAAGGTGTGATCATCCTGAATAAGCTGGATAGTTAAAGGAAAGGGGCTGAGCTGAGGGGCTCACCTCCACCATTCGGAAGCAGCTGTTGTGGGTTGGCTGTCTCTGGCGGTATAGTTATTCCATTTACAAGAGAGGGACTGGTCTTCATCTGATACCGTGTTCATCATTTTGTTTATGTATAATCTTTTAAAGTTGCTTTAACTCTGCTTAGAGAGGTGGAGGTTTTGACAGTTTTGACTGAAAAGAGAAAATTTTGCTTTCGGTGTTTGGAGTTATACTCTGAAAACACAGTAAAATAATGCAAATATCACCTAGGTTACATATTAGTTTTATGATAACAGGTGAATGTCATTAATTTTCACATCCCTCCGTACTCTTCATCTTGCCAAATTGCATTGATTTCTTTCTCCACTTCCCTATCACACATAGCCAGCTCTGGATTCCTTGGTAATATGCTGTATTTTACTATAAAAGTCCTCAAGAGAAGCGTCTCTGCACACCAGCTCTCCAATTTTTCTTCTCCTATTCTTTCTTAAGGAGCCCTGGTGGCGCAGTGGTTAAGTGCTTGGCTGTTTACTGAAAGGTCAGTGGTCTGAACCCACTAGCCACTGCATAGGAGAAAGGTGTGGCCGTCTATTTCTTTTTTTTTAATCATAGGCAAGGAAAAAAAATTTTTTTTAATTATACTTTAGATGAAGGTTTACAGAACAAACAAGTTTCTCATTAAACAGGTAGTACACATATTGTTTTCTGACATTGGTTAACAACCCTGCGACATGTCAACACTCTCCCTTCCCAAACTTGGGTTCCCTATCACCAGCTTTCCTGTTCCCTCCTGCCTTCTAGTGCTTGCCCATGGGCTGGTGTGCCCATTTAATCTCGTTTTGTTTCATGGGCCTGTCCAATCTTTGGCTGAAGGGTGAACGTCAGCAGTGACTTCGTTACTGAGGTGAAAGGGTGTCCGGGGGCCATACTCTCAGGGTTTCTGCAGTCTCTGTCAAGCCAGCATTTTTCTCCAGCTCTGTCTGGGCCCTCTACATGATCTCTGTCTGGGCCCTCTACATGATCCCTGTCTGGGCCCTCTACATGATCCCTGTCAGAGCAGCCAGTGGCGGTAGCCAGGCACCATCTAGTTGTACTGGACTCATTCTGGTGGAGGCTGTGGTAGATGTGGTCCATTAGTCTTTTGGACTAGTCTTTCCCTTGTACCTTTGGTTTTCTTCATTCTTCCTTTCCCCCGAAGGGGTGAGACCAGTAGAGTATCCTAGAGGGCTGCTCACAGGCTTTTAAGAACCCAGACGCTACTCACCAAAGTAGAATGTAGAACATTTTCTTTATAAACTGTTATGTCAGTTGAGTTAGATGTTCCCTGAGATCATGTTCACCCACAGCCCTCAGCCCAGCAATTCAGTCCCTCAGGGAGTTTGGATTTGTCTACGGAGCTCCCATGACCTTGTCTTGTACAAATTGTGCTGTCTTACCCTTCACCAAAGTTACTACTTATCTATTCTCTATTTAGTGTTTTTCCATCCCCCCCTCCCCTCCCTCATAACCATCAAAGATTGTTTCTTTTTGTGTGTAAACCTTTTCATGAGTTTTTACAGTAATGGTCTCATACAATATTTGTCATATTGTGATTGACTTATTTCACTCAGCATAATGCCCTCCAGATTCATCCATGTAATGAGGTGCTTCACAGATTCGTCGGTGTTCTTTATCGTTGTGTAATATTGCATTGTGTATATGTACCATAGTTTATCCATTCATCTGTTGATGGGCATCTAGATTGTTTCCACCTTTTTGCTATTGTGAACAATGTTGCAATGAACATGGGTGTGCATATGTCTATTCGTGTGATGACTCTTATTTCTCTAGGATATATTCCTAGGAATGGGATTGCAGGATCATATGGTTATTTCTATTTCTAGCTTTCTAAGAAAGCACCATATCATTTTCCAAAAGGGTTGTATCCTTTTGCATTCCCACCAGCAATGCATAAGAGTTCTGGTCTCCCCACAGCTCCAACATTTGTTATTTCCTGTTTTTATGATTCTTGCCAGTAATGCTGGGGTGAGGTGGTATCTCATTGTGGTTTTGATTTACTAGTGATGATTTGGCTAGTGATCACGAGCATTTCCTCATGTGTCTGTTGGCCTCTTGAATGTCTTCCGTGAAGTGTCTGTTCATTTCCTTTGCCCATTTTTTAATTGGATTATTTGTCTTTTTGTTGTAGAGGTGTTGGGTTTTCCTGTAGATTTTAGAGACTAGACCTTTGTCTGATTTGTAATACTCCAAAATTTTTCCCCAGTCTGTAGGGTCTCTTTTTACTCTTTTGATGAGCATAAGTGTTTAATTTTTAGAAGATCCCAGTTATCTAGCTTATCTTCTGAAGTTTGTATGTTGTTGGTTGTGGTTCGTATCTTGGTAATGCCATGTATTAGAGCTTCTAGTGTTGATCTTATTTTTTCTTCTATGAACTTCATAGCTTCTGGCTTTATCTTTAAGTCTTTGATCCATTTTGAGTTAGTTTTTGTATATGGTATGATGGGTCCTGTTTCATTTTTTTGCTAATGGACATCCAGTTTTGCCAGCACTATTTGTTAAAAAGACTGTCTTTTCCCCATTTGATGGACTTTGGGCCCTTGATGAAGATCAAGTGACCATAGGTGAATAGATTTACATCTGGGTTCTCAATTCTGTTCCATTGGTCAATGTATCTGTCATTGTACCAGTACCAGACTGTTTTGACTACTGTAGTTGTATGGTAGGTTCTGAGGTCAGGTAGTATGAGTCCTCCTACTTCATTCTTCTTCTTCAGTAGTGCTTTACTTATTCGGGCTTCTTCCTTTTCCATATAATATTCATGATTACTTTTTCTATGTCTTTAAAGAATGTTGTGGGTATTTGAATCGGGATTGCATTGTATTTGTAAATCACTTTGGGTAGAATTGTCATTTTCACAATGTTGAGTCTGCCTATCCATGAACATGGTATGTTTTTCCATTTATGTAGATTTTTTTTGGTTTCTTTCAGTAGTGTTTTGTAGTTTTCTTTGTACAGGTCTTTTACATCCCTGGTTAGATTTATTCCCAAGTATTTTATTTTTTTAGAGGCTATTATAAATGGTGGTGTTTTCCTGATTTCCTTTTTGTCATTCTCTTTATTGGCGTATAGGAATCCAACTGATTTTTGTATGTTTATCTTGTATGCTGCTAATCTGCTGAATCTTCCTATTAGTTCCAGTAGTTTTCTCGTGTAGTCTTTTGTGTTTTCTGTGTATAGTATCATATCATCCACAAATAGGGACAGTTTAACTTCTTCATTACCAATCCAATCCCCTTTATTTCTTTTTCTTGCCTTATTGCTCTAGCTAGAACTTTCAGCACAATGTTAAATAGAAGTGGTGATAATGGGCATCCTTGTCTCTTTCCTGTTCTCAAGAGGAATGTTTTTAGCCTCACCCCTTTAAGAATGATGTTGGCTGTTGGTTTTGCAAAGATGCCCTTTATTATGTTGAGAAATTTCCTGTCTATTTTATTGAAAGTTTTTATCAGGAATGGGTGTTGGACTTTGTGAAATGCCTTTTCTGCGTCAATTGAGATGATCATGTGATTCTTTTCTTTCCTTTTATTTATATGGTGGATTACGTTGATTGATTTTTCTAATGTCGAACCATCCTTGCATACCTGATATGAATCCTACTTGGTCATAGTGTATTATTTTTTTGATGATGCTGAATTCTATCAGCTAGAATTTTGTTGAGAATTTTTGCATCTATATTCATGAGAGATATTGGTCTGTAATTTTCTTTTTTTTTTTGTGGTATCTTTGCCTGGTTTGGATATCAGGGTTATGCTGGCTTCATAGAATGAATTTGACAGTATTGCTTCCTTTTCTATGTTCTGAAAAAAATTTGAGTAGTACTGGTGTAAGCTCTTCTCTGAATGTTTGGTAGAATTCTCATTGAAGCCATCTGGGCCAGGGCTTTTTTGTTGTTGTTGGGAGTTTTTTTAATTACCTTTTTAATCTCTTCTCTTTTTATGGGTGTCATGGATTGGATTGTGTCCCCCCCAAATATCTGTCAACTTGACTAGGTCATGATTCACTTGTATGATTGTCTACCATTTTATCTTCTGATGTGATTTCCTTCTGTGTTGTAAATCCTGTCACTATGATGTAATAAGATGGATTAGTGGCAGTTATACTGATGAGGTCTACAAGATTAGATAGTGTCTTAAGCCAATCTCTTTTGAGATATAAAAGAGAAAAGCAAGCACAGAGACATGTGAACCTCATACCACCAAGACAGCAATGCCGGGAGCAGAGGGCATCCTTTGGACCTGAGGTTCGTGCGCGGAGATCCTCCCAGACCAAGGAAAGACTGGTGCATCACAAGGACCTTCCTCCAGAGCTGACAGAGAGAGAAAGCCCTCCCCTGGAGCTGACACCCTGAATTTGGACTTGTAGCCTACTCGACTGTGAGAGAATAAACTTCTCTTTGTTAAAGCCATCCACTTGTGGCATTTCCGTTACAGCAGCACTAGATGACTAAGACAATGGATCTGTTCAGATTTTCAATATCATCTTGTGCTAGTTCAGGTAGGTAGTGTGTTTCTACAAATTTGTCCATGTCCTCTAGGTTTTCAAATTTGTTGGAGTATAATTTTTCATAATACTCTGTTATGATCCTTTTTATTTCAGTTGGGTCTGTTGTAACGTCCCCCATTTCATTTCTTATTTGGGTTATTTGTGTCCTCTTGTATTTTTCTCTTGTCAGTTTGGCCAGTGGTTTGTCGATTTTGTTGATCCTTTCAGAGAAACAACTTTTGGCTTTGTTGATTCTTTCTGTTGTTTTTCTATTCTCTATTTCATTTATTTCTGCTCTGATCTTTATTATTTCCTTTCTTCTTGTGGCTGTGGGCTTCCTTTGCTGTTCTCTTTCTATTTGTCTCAGTTATGTAACTAATGTTTTGATTTTGTCCCTTTCTTCTTTTTTTTGATGTGTGCATCTATCTATATAAATTGACTTCTAAGCACTGCCTTTGCTGTGTCCCAAAGGTTTTGGTATGATGCATTTTCATTTTCTTTTGAGTCTAGGAATTTTTTAATTCCATCCATCCAGCGGTTTTTAAGCAGGGTGTTATTCAGTTTCCATGAGATTGATTTTTTTCCCCTTGCTCTTCCTGTTGTTAATTTCTACCTTGACGGTGTTGTGGTCAGAGAAGATACTTTGTATTATTTCAATGTTTTGGATTTTGTTGAGGGTTGCTCTGTGGCCTAAGGTATGGTCTTTTCTGGAGAATGTTCCATGTGTGTTGGAAAAGAATGTGTATTTTGCAGCTGTTGAGTGGAGTGGTCTATATATGTATACGAGGTCAAGCTGGCCGATCGCGCCCTTTAGCTCTTCTGTATCTCTGTTCAGTTTCTTTCTAGATGTTCTGTCCTTTACCAAGAGTGGTGCATTGAAGTCTCCTATTATTGTTGTGGAACTGTCAATTTCTCTTTTCAATGCTGTTAGAGTTTGTTTTATGTGTTTTGGAGCCCTATCATTGGGTGTGTAGATGTTTATTACAGTTATGTCTTCATGACGGATAGTCCCTTTAATCATTATATAGTACCTTTCTTTGTCTTTTATGGTGGATTTTGTTTTCAAGTCTTTTTGTCTGAGATTAGTATTGCCACTCCTGCTCTTTTTTGGTAGCTGTTTGCTTGACATATTTTTTCCCATTCTTTGATTTTTAATAAATTTACATCTTTGTTTCTAAGGTGTGTCTCTTGTAGACAGCATATTGATGGATCCTTCTTTTTTTTTTTTAATCCATTCTGTCACTTTCTGTCTCTTTATGGGTGCATTTAGGGCATTTACATTCAGAGTAATTATTGATAGGTGTGAGTTTATCGCTGTCATTTTGTAGTGCTTTTTTTTTGTGGCGCTGACATTTTCTTTGTTCCTCTTACTCTCCTGTGCTGAATTCCTTTTATTTGTGGATTCCTTTTTCATTTCTTTTTTGTTTTTGTAGATTTTGTTTTTATTGAGATTTTATGTTTTTCTTCTTTATTTTAATGAGTAGGTTTGTTAACTTTCTTTGTGGACACTTTGAAATTTACCCTTATCTTCTTAGGTTTGAACCAGTCTCTTATTATTTGGTATTGCCTTGCCTCCTCCCTCTCCATTAGAAAGTTCTATACCTACACCATTTATTCCGTCTTTTATTGTTCTGACATTGTTGTCATTTCAGGTTAACCTCTCTGGTTTCTGTTGTAATTCTTTTGGTTTTGGATAGTTCCTGAGAGTTCATTTCCTAGGTTCTTGGTAGCTGGCTGGTACAATCTTGTGTCCCAGATTCAGGCTATGGTCTGATGTTGTTTGTTCTCAGACCAAAGGACTCCCTTTAATAAGTCTTGTAGGTTTGGTTTTTACATATTCCCTTTATTTCTGTTTATCTGGAAATGTCCAAATTTCACCATCATATTTGAATGAGAGTTTTGTAAGATATATTATTCTTGGTTGGTGGTTTTTTTCTTTCAAGGTTTTATATATGTCTTCTCATTGCTTTCTTGTCTGCATGGTTTCTGCTGATTAATCAGAGCCTAGGTTTTTTTTTTTTTTTTTTTTTTTTTAGTCTTATTGTTTCCCCTCTGTATGTGACTTTTTGTTCTTCTCGAGCTGCTCTTGGGATGTTTTTCTTTGTCTTTGGCTTTAGCAAGTGGGATTATGATATGCTGTGGTGAATTTCTTTTAGGGTCTATCCTATATGGGATTCATTGTGCTTCTCTGATGGTCAGCTTTTCATCTTTCATGATATTAGGGAAATTTTTGTCAGCAATTCTTCAATGGTCTTCTCTGTGTTCTGTTTTCTCCTCCTGTTCTGGAACTCCAATCACTCGCAAATTTTTGCTTTTGATTGTATCTCACATAACTCTCAGGGTTTCTTCATTTTTCTTTTTTGATTATTCCTCAAACAGAGTAAGTGTTTGTCTTCAATTTCGCTGGTCCTGTCTTCCATCATTTCAAATCTGTTCCTCAACCCTTCTGTGTATGACACTGTCCATTTCTGAAATCTTGTTCTTTATCTTTTGGATTTCTAATTTTGTTTTTATATGATTTCCAGTTGTGAATTTATTTTGGCATTTTATTCCTGTATTATTTTTCTGAATTCTTCCATTTTTTTGTCTGTATTTTCCATGAATTTGTCTGCCTTTTCCATAAATTTGTCTATTTTTTCCTCACTTTTGTCTGCTCTTTGCTTCAACTCTTGGATAGCTCTGAATATTAGAGATTTGAATTCCCCATCAGGTAGTTCTAGTGCCTTTTCTTCTACTGAAAAGTCATCTGGTATTTTATTTTGGACACGTACTGGAACCATCCTATCTTTTTTTTTTTTTTTTAATGTGTTTTGATATTGTCTGCTGTCTTCCGGATATTCAGTAGTTACTTTCTTCATTTATTGATTGTAGATATGTTTGTTTCATTCTGCTTTTTTGTTTTGTTTGGTTTTGTCTCAGTAGGTGGGCTGTGGATTCTTTGTTGTTTATTTGTCTGTGGTCATGATACTTTTCATGTCCTTGTCCAATGGGTAGGGCTAGTCACTCAGCTATGGTGCAGCAGGGAAGGTCCAGCTGAAGGCAGGGGCTAAGATGGGTTTTTTGTGGCATGTACTAGAGCCAACAAGGCAGGCTGAGAATCGGTGTTGGGCAAGTTCCAGTAGGCCATGCCTGTGCTGCTTGGGGGTGTGATGTTCAGCGCATGGTGCAGGTAGGCAAGAAGGAGGGGGGAGGTCTTGATGTGTGGAGGTATTATGGGTATGCAAAAGAGGAGAGAGAAACAGGAGCCTAAAAGAAAAGAGTGCTTAGTGAGCTTGCCACTGGAGTGGAGAGATGAGAAACTTAGAAAAGGAGAAAAACGAAAAGAAAAAAAAACTAGACAAACATTTGGAAGAAAGAAAGAAAGAAAAGAAAAGCCCCCAGGGGTCCCACCAGTGCAGCTGCAGAACCCAGGGAAGTGGTTCCCAGGGTGTGCCATATAGCCTGGCTAGAGGGGGTATAGATGTCACACAGAGCCAGGTAGTAAGGAGACAGGAAAAGAAGGTAAATATAGAGAGATGAGAACTGAGAAATGAAGAAAGACAGAAAGGAAAAAGGGAAAGAAAGAAAGAAAAAAGAAATGCTCCCAGGAATCCCACCCATGCAGCTGTGCAGATTGGGGGAGTGGCTCCTAAGCTGTACAGTGCAGCCTGGCTAAAAGGGGCTCCCAAGCCATGAAAACGAAAAGAAAACAAACAAATAAAAAAAGCAAAAGAAAGCAAAAAAATTAAAAAGCCTTGAGGATCCACCAATGTGGTGCCATGAGCTGGAGGAGTGGTTCCCCTGCCAAGCGGCACTTCACAGCCTTTCAAGAGGAAGCAAAGATGGTACACAGAACCAGGAGTTTGAGAGAAAGGAGGGGAAGCTAGTGGGAAGCACAGAAGAAACCAAAAGCTATGGGAAAAAAGCTATACCAGCCACTGATAAGTGGCACTCAAGGAGCCCGCCAGTGTGGGTGGGGTGAATCCAAGTGACCCAGGGCTGAGACAGTTGCCTCCAGGCCAAGAGACTGTGGCTGGTGGAAAGCAGAGGAGGGTGAAGGGGGAGCGAATGGGAGGGTTGGGCAATGTATATCACTGGTTACTGTGTGCTCTGTCTCCTGCTGGGAACTTCATGAAGCTGCTTTCCTGTACTACCTATCTGCAGATCTCTGATGTGGGTGGGGTGAAGCCAAGCGGCATGATACTGTGCTTCCCAGCTGGCTGAGCCACCGCTGTCAGACAGGAAGCACGGAGGTAGAGCAGCAGGGAGAGGAAGAGGGGTGGGAAAGCATGTATTGCTGATTACTGGGTGCTCTGTCTCCTGCTGGGAGCTCCATGAAGCTGCTTTCCCTTGCTCCTTGTCTGCCGATCTCTAACAGGAATCCAAAATGATGAATCCATGCAGTGTTAGCTGATAGGGAACCTCCACACATATCTCTCCTTGCTCTCTGTTCTCTGTCAATTTCTCATTCCATTTGGTGCTTGGCTGAGTTCTTTATCTTTTCGTTTGACACTTCGGGTTCCAGGACTGATGTTTTTCTCTGTTTTGCTTAGTTTTTAGGGTCTTTGCTGTGAAGGGACAGTGTGATGCTTCTGTCTATGGTGCCATGTTGGCTGGAAGTCTCTGTGGCCGTCTGTTTCTGTAAAGACTGTGGCTTTGAAAACCCTATGGGGAAGTTTTACCCTGTCCTATAGGGCCATTACTAGTCGGAATCGACTCAATGGCAAAGGGTTTTAGGTTTGGGTATTCTTTCTTCATTCCAGTCACACATGTGTCCTCATGACTTCACCAAACCTGTTCTTATCAAGGTCACTAGTGACCTGCACTTTGTTGATTCTAATGATCAATTCTCAGCTCTCCTCTTACTTGACCTATCAGGAGTATTTGACATCGCTGATCATCCCCTACTCCTCGATATACTTTCTTACCCTATTTCCTAGGACCCCACATTCTTTGTTTTTCTCCTAAAAAAAAATTTTTTTTCCCATGGGCTACTCCTTCTTTGCCTCCTTTGTTGGTTTCTTCTCTTTTCCCTGGCCTCCTAATGCTGAAGTTGCCAAATGCTCTGTCCTTGTTCCTCTGTTCTTTTCTATTGATGCTTATCCAGACTCATAACTTCAAATATGTCCTGTATGCCACAACTACCAAATTTCTATAACCAGCTCACATCTCTCTCCTGAGCTTTAGGATTATATATCCACAACTGCCTACTTCATATCTCCACTCAGAAATCCCACAAATCTCCCAAGTGCAACTCATCACCTTCTCTCCCAACCTGAACTTCTGATCTTTCCCTCCAAAGGTGTCTACCTTAGTTGTTACTCCATCCTTCCAGTTGCTCAGGACAAAAAGCTTGAAGGCATACATGACCCTTCTCTTTCTCTCACAGCCTACATCCCACCAGTCAGGAAATCTTGTCACTTCTACCCTCAAAATACATCCAGGATATTATTACTTTTCCCAAGAAAAAATGGGATAATGAGGCTATGAATGATTGTCTACTCTTCCAAGCAAGGACAGATTCTCTTCCTTCCCTCCAACAGTAATTATTGAACTCTAACTATATGCCAGGCACTGGGGACATATTGGTAAAGATGGCAGACCCTGATCTCCTGGAAATTAAATTCTAATATAATTGCATATTCTAGTTCTCAGTCCTTATCAAAGTCTGTCCTCAGATGGCCAGTTGCTAGGATTTATTTCCCCTGTTGGGATAGGAGTAAAATCCTGTGGTCTACATTATCCCAATTCCGTAGAACCTTGCTTCTCAGAATGTGGTCCCCCAACCAACAGTTTTAGCCTCATGTGAGAGCTTGTTAGAAAGGCAGAATCTTAGTCTCCACCCTGAATAAGAAACTGCTTTTTAACAAAATCCCAGGTGATTTTATGCACAAAAAGTTTGAGAAGTAATACCTTGATATTCTCCATCGAATACAAGCCCTTTAGTATCATATAAGTTGTGGAAAAATGATTTTTTTTTTTCCCACAACTTATAAGTTGTGGTTAAGGGAAAATTGAGGAGTAGAAAGGAGAGAATTCAGTTTATTTTTTCCTTTTGCTGATTAACAAGGACTATCCATGGCTGATAATAAGAAGTGTAGTAGAAGTTTTTTTTTTTTTTAATCTTTGATGCCATGGGTGATAATAAGAAGTATAGTAGAAGATTCTAGATTGATGTCCTTGGCCGTTTAAAAATTCACATAACACAAAGGTTATGGGAAATAAACATGGGATAATCATTCGCTAACACTTTGAGTATCCAAGAAGCAGTTTTTAGAAGTACTTAAGTAAGTATGTTTAAAAGTATAGACTCTGAGGTCAGACTTCCTGGTTTCTAAGCTTGGCACTGTATTTCCTGGGCCAGTTTGCTTGCCTTCTCAAGTTTTTGCTTCCTCTTCAGTGAAATAGGAATAATAAAAGTACTTATCTCATAATTTTATTATGGAGACTAAATGAGGTAATGTTTGTAAAGAAATCAACATAATACCAAGCAAATAGTAAGTATACAACAAATGTTGTTGTTAGTTGCCATCAAATCAGTTCCAACTTGTGTACATAGTGGTCCATAGGTTTTCAAGGCTGTAGCCTTTTGGAAGCACATCGCCTAGCCTGCCTTCCAGGGTGTCTTTCAGCTAGTAGTTGAGTGCTTAACTGTTTGGACCACCCAGGAACTCCTCAATAAATTTTAGCTTTTATTAGTATTAACTGATCATTAAATTTATTTAACAAATATTTTAATAATAAAAAAAAGTGCATAGGATAAAACAATAGAGAAAATCAGGGTGGGGTATGAGGAACCTATTTAAATAAACTGGTCAAGCACGACCTCTCTGAGGACAGGACATTTACATGGAAACCTGGAGAATAAAAAATAGACACCTAATGAGTGATGGAGTCCAGTGGGTCAAAGGAAGAGTAGTAGCTCATGACAGGCACAGATCATTCAGGGACTTAGAGTCCAGAAAAGGGAGAAGAGAAAAATTGCAGTTTGGAATGAGTTTACTAGCAAATGGGCATGTATTTTCCTCACCTCATAGTTTTTTAAGTTCAACCCAGGACTATTACCATAGAAACCATGGAAGAATGTATCCACCTCCAGTGTTTTGGGTCTACTTTTCTTAGTTTTTCCTCCCAGTAGACCTCTGTGGTGCTTCTCATCTTACAGAAGGGGAAATTGAAGCACAGGAAGAGCAAGCCACACATGAGTCAGTGAGCAGAGACGCTCTTCCTGTGAGTGGGGGCTCAGGAGGTGTCTCTGAGGCAGGCACATTCACCTTTCCGTGCCTTTTTCTCTCGTGTGTCCTCCCAGGTATAGCTTCAACTCCTCCCTTGCCATGTCAGTCTGGGCCTGTGTCCTTGGCCAACCCCAGAAAACTACTCCCTTTCGTCTTCCCTTCCACCCCCGCCCACACAGACCTCTCACCTGAACAAAGTCTCCTACATGGGCTCCCTTCCTTATCTGTCCTCAGAGCTGCTCACCTCCTCCTTATTGCCATTCTCTAGCCACCACTTAGTCAAAGATATTGATTGGATCTTCCAGTCCTGACCCCCTTGCCTTAAGTCCTGCTCTTTGAAAGAAATACAAATCCACAGGTTGACAAAGAACCTAAAGGGTCATCCAATCTCATCTGTTAAAGTACCTTTCAAAGTAGCAATAGCTAATCTGATCAGCCAATTTGTGCTAATAGGGGGTGAAAGAGGAAAGACCTAAACTGAGAGGAGCCAAAATTAAGTACCTTTTTACCCTTCAGGAAAATTTAGCTGCTGCATCTGCTCAGTTAAGACCAAAATGATATCGTGGGTTCCCTGGAAGTGTTAGAGTTCATCTCTACTAAACTTTTTTCAGACCTTAGAAGATAGGAGAGAGAATTCCTTACAGGTGAATCTGTTATATGAACATAGACCCTTGCAGGGGCAATCCAGATTTGGGTGACCGGAAATTAGTTGGGCAGAATTCTTTAGGGAAAAAGAATACAAAATTTCAAATATAAAATAGGTACAAAAGTGAGCATTTATTTAGAATGAGAAGAAAAATAATAACAAATCACTTATTTTGATTAAATAGCACAAAATCCAAAGGCCCACCAGGTCAGGGCAGTAAGGAGCCCTGAAGTTTTGTTTCACCATCGTTATAATAACTCTGATTTTAATCCTTGAGCTCTTTTTCTCCATTGTTTCCTGCCTAAATTCTTAGAAGAGTTGTCTGTTCTCGCCTCCCATTTCCCCACCACTGAATCACTCCTTAATCATGGGTGGTCGAGGGTTTAGTCCACACAACGCCACTGAAACTACTCTATCAAATGGTGGCTCCTAGTCACCAAATCAGGTGGCTTTCGTACTAGCCCTCGTGCTCCTGATAACTTTCACAAAAGACACCCGTAACCTCACCTTCCTTCTGTTTGCTTTGGGATCTAGGAGGCTAGATTGTCACCATTTCCCTATTGCACGTGCTAGTCTTTCTCTTTTCTTGAGTAAAACTCCTCCCTCCAGCCATCAAATTGGGTGTAGCCCCAGGCTCAGTCTTCACCCTCTGCCCTTGTCATCCCATGTACTTCCCTGTTACCTGTCCTAACTTCAAACACAAGGTGACTCCCAAGCTTGTTGGAGTGGCCTGGCCTTTCTCCTACATGTCAGTTCTGCCTACTGGACACCTCCATGTGGAAGTGCCCCTGGACTTCAAACTCAGAGTGCTTTAAGCCAAACTAATCATACTGCTCCCAAACTGGTTGGCCTCCCTAGATACTGAAATTCAATGTTTCTAAAATTAAACTTATCACCTTTTCCCATAACTAGCTGTCCATCAGAACTTGCCCCTTTCTGTTAAAGGTCTGACCTAAGTAGATAAATTTTAAGTCAGGCTCAAGAATGGGAAACGCAACTGCCTTCCATCTGTCTTTAAGCATAAAGTAATTCATTCTGCATGAGAACAGGAAGTTGTTCTGCCAGGTTAGCTGGAAGGAAGAGCATCTGCAACCCACTGCATGAGGTTTGCTTTAAATTCAATTCTGCGTCTTTCCCCATCTAGACTTAGATCGCAGGCTCCTGGCCCCATCAGAATGAAAGTATCTTTGTGGTCAATGATGGGACTGTGATTCTGGCAACTAACAGGAACTGTGGCATTTAAAAGGAAGGTGAACATTTTATTACTAGCAAAGGAAAAAGAAAAAGAATACCTTCGTAGGTATAGAGTTGGGACAGAAGAGCAAAGGCAGCTGTTAATAACGCCTCGACCAATTTGGTAACCTCAAGGAATTAGAAAATGTCTTATCACAAGGGAGCAGAATGGTGGGAGTAGGTGGGAAGGGCTCAATGAGGAAAGAGGGGAAGAAGAGAAGGAAAGAGACAGGGTGTGAGGAGGAGTAAGAAGAGGAAAAGAGAGAACACTGACATAAGACATGAAACTCTAACTTTTACAGAATCAAATTGACTTTTCCATTAAAGGAAAAAAAATGTTCTCAACTGAATATTTAGGAAAGATTTATACTTCAGAAATTACGAGAAGTTGACTAAGTAATCTCTGAGATTATCATGCAGAAAGGTTTCTAATGGAAATTGACCCAGAAGTCTGGATAGATGTTTTGTTGTGGAGACAGAATCCAGCCAAACAAAAGAGTCTGGAATGATAAGCTAAGAAAAGCAAAGTCCATTTACTTTCAAAATCAAAATGTCAAGTCCCACCATAGACGAGAAAGTGTCGTATTTAGGATGAAAAATATAGGTTGGTGTTTTACTTTGTCTAAGTAATCCATAGCACATATTACAATCCTAAGTGATTGGATGGCATATGTGTAGAATTATCATAGTAATACATATCCTGATTTACATTTTAAAGTCAATAATACTGACTGTCATAAAAGAAAAAAATACCTTCAATTCTCAGAATTGAGTGTCTCCAAATGATGAATGGTCTGAATGGTTCTGTCTTTGGTCCTTCTCTCTATTTTCTCTTGATGATCCTGTCCTAATTTTGATACCTTTATATCTAACTACCTACTATATATTTTGATCTATCTGTCCCTCAGGTTTTTTGTATTCATCTTATTGCCACCTAACAAATTACCTTAAACTAAATGGTGGAAAACAAAAGGCATCGATTCTCATGCTCATGCGTCTGCAGGTTGATTTCAGTTCAGCCTGGTGGCGAAGTGGTTAAGTTCTACGGCTGCTAACCAAAGGGTCGGCAGTTTGAATGCACCAGGCACTCCTTGGAAACTCTATGGGGCAGTTCTACTCTGTCCTATAGGGTCGCTGTGAGTTGGAATCGACTCGATGGCATTGGGTTTGGTTTGTTTGGTTTTGGGCTGGGCTGGGCAGCTCAGGGCAGACTGTGGATTGGCTAGTCTTGGCTCCAAACTGTAGATTAGGCTTAAATCTTCTCCATGTATGTTTGTCCTGGGACCAGACTGAAGGAACTTTTTCTTCTAATGGTAGAAGTTGGAAATTCTTTCCCTTAGGCCTCTTATGGCCTAAGGTTGGAAAGGGCACACGGTCGTTTTCATCCACATTCCATCGGTCAAAGAAAGCCACACGGCCAAGCACAAAATCAATAGGTCTGGGCAGTATACATTTCTTAGAGGCTAGGGAAGAGGAAATGAATATTTGCTGAACAATAATCTACCACACTTCTCAAACTCAGTGCCTCCAAATCTCTCATCCTCCCCATTGCTCTCTTTCAGGTAATGACTGGCACCATTATCCACCCAGGCAGAAACCTGGGAGACATTCTAACTCCTGCCTACCCTCCAAAAAACAAATAAACAAACATAAAAAACCAAACCCATTGCCACTGAGTCGATTCTGACTCATACCGACCCTATAGGACAGAGTAGAACGGCCCCATAGGGTTTCTAAGGAGTGGCTGGTGAATTTGAACTGCCAACCCTTTGGTAAGGAGCCGAACTCTTAACCACCGAGCTACTAGGGCTCCTACCCTCAGTAACTATTTATTACCAAATCGTATTGACTCTCATTCATAATTTTTTCAATTATCTGCATTTTAGTTTAGGCCTACAAAGAAATACTATAGTAATTTTCTGACTCTTAGGTTCTTAGTGCTGCTATAACAGACTACAGGTGGGTAGCTTTAATAAACAGAATTTATTTTTTCACACCTTAGGAGGCTAGAAGTCCAAATTCAGGGTGCTGGCTTGAGGGGAAGCCTCTCTCTGTCTGCTCTGGGTGAAAATCCTTGTCTCAGCTTCTCTAGTTCTCGTGTTCCTTGGAGATCTCCACATGGCATCTATCTTCCTCTCATTTGTGCTTCTGTGCTTCTTTACCTAATCTGCTCTTTTATATCTCAAAAGCAATTGGCTTAAGACACACTCTACACTGATATGACCTCATTAATATAACAAAGAAACACTCTACTGTCAAATGGGATTATAGCCACAGGTATAGGGGTTAGTATTTGTCTTAGTTATCTAGTGCTGTTACAATGGTTAAGAGCTATGGCTGCTAACCAAAAGGTTGGCAGTTCGGATCACCATGAGCTCCTTGGAAACTCTATGGGACAGTTCTACTCTGACCCGTAAGGTCAATATGAGTCGGAATTGACTTGGCGGCAATGAGCTTGTTTTTGTTTTTGTTGCTATAACAGAAATACCAAAGTGAGTAGCTTTAACAGAAATTATTTATTTTCTCACATTTTAAAAACCCCTTGCCATTAAGTTGATTCTGGCTCATAACGACCCTATTGGATAGAGTAGAACTACCCCATAGGGTTTCCAAGGTTTAGCAGCAAAGCTCTTAGCCACTGTGCCACCAGGTCTCACAGTTTAGGAGGCTAGAAGTCTGAATTCAGGGTACCAGCTCTAGGGAAAAACTTTCTCTTCTTGTTGACTCTAGAAGGTCCTTGTCTTTTCTTAGCTTCTGCCTCTGGGTGATCTTTATGTGGCTTGGCATCTCTCTTCCCCCATCTCTGCTTTGCTTGCTTTGGGTATCTTTTTTATATCTCAAAAAAGATTGACTCAACATATACACTACACCTATCCTACCTCATTAACGTAACAAAGATAACCCATTCCAAAATGGAATCATAACCACAGGCATAGAGGTAGGGATTTACAATACATATTTTGGGGGGACATAATTCAACCCATAACAGTATTCCAACACATATTTTGTGGGAACATAATTCGATCCATAACACTGACTCTTGTGCCTACTGTCCTGTTCTATAGCTAACTAAACCAAGCCTGTTGCAGTTGAGTTAATTTCAACTCGTGGTGACCCTATAGGACAGATAGAGCTGCCCCATAGGGTTTCTAAGCAGCAGCTGGTGGATTCGAACTGCTGACCTTTTGGTTAACTGCCGAGCTCTTCACCAATGCACCACCAGGGCTCCTGTTCTATAGCTCGTTGTTATAAATTATCCTAAAATGGAAATCTTCATCAATAAGCCTAGATGATGAGAAAAGTTCTTTTCTTTAAACAGAATTCTAACTAATAATATGGAAGAAATGACAGTATCTGTAAACCCTAATAAAATATTTGATTTAAGCAAAGATTATCAATGGTCGAAACCATTAGATCAGGGGTTCTCAAACTCAGCACTGTGTATTAACATTTCTCACAGACTTACTACTGCCTTTCTGGTAAGCACTCAGCCATTTAAGTTCATTAACCGTATGGTTTCACTTCCCCTGAACTTCTCAAATGATTAAGATACTGCACCTACCAGCACATTCCCTTCACCTGTATCCCTTAGCAGTTCACCACTAGTGCAAGTTCTAACAATTGCACCACTACTGAATGCCAGAGCTGTTAGAACTTACCTACTATTATAGTTAGAGAGCACCTATTCCAAGCTGGCCTGTGGGTGATCCAGCTCCCAAATCCCATTTAGAGTCTGCTTCCTCAAACCAACTTTCTTAGATTGGGCTCTCTGGGAATAGACACTGAGGTGAAGATTTATGACAAAATTTATTGGGGAGAGCTCTCAGGAACAGCACAGGTTTGGGAGTGAAGGATGCAGGAATGGAGAGAGAGAGAAGTTGAACTGTGATGAAACTGCAACAAAGGTCACTGCCTATCCCATGGGGAGCTCTGGAGCTAAAGTGGCCCTTCAAAGTTGTTATGAATTGTGCCAAAGGGACATTTGTACCATCACATCAACAGGTCATTGAATGCAGATTCCTACAGGGAGGTTGTGTACTTTTCACAAGGCAGCGTCCTTCGGGATGCTGTGAACCCTTAGTGGCTTACACTCTCAGCTATGCGGGCATGAGTGTCTCAGTCCTGATGGGAGAAATGGGCAGTGCAACACGTTACCCACCACACCTGTAAGCTTAAGTTTGCTCTAAGGCTTGACTAGAGTCAGGTTCCCCTGCCCCTTGGGGAGAGGAGTATATTGCATCAAGCCAGTTGAAACACATAATATCTCACTCTACTATATCAACCTTTAATCTTCATGCAGTGGTTCTCCGTGAGCAGCAATTTTGCCCCTCAGTGGACATTTGGCACTGTTTGAAGACACTTTTGGCTACCACAACTGGGGAATGGAGTGCTACTGGCATCTTGGAGACAGAGGGATGCTGTCAAACATCCCACAATACACGGAACAGCTCCCCACAACAAAGGTTTATCCAGCCCCAAATATCAATAGTGCTGAAGAGTGAGAAAGTCAGAGGGCCTCCACCTTCTGAAATTGAAGGGCAGAAGAATCGGAGGATAAGGTCCAAGTCTTAATTATAAGGTTAGCTGAGCTCCAGAGATATTTAAATTTTCAACTTTGGCAAGTTCACTATGCCAGAGTAGGGAATCTGATTGGAAAAGAGTGGCACTCTGAGTCTTGAAAATGGGACATCTGGGCCAATGCACTCAGAACTTTGAAACACCAGGTTTCCTTGGCCTTTCCTAGCCTGTCAGTGGCTCTTTGTCCCTAGTTTAAGGCTAGTACACCCCACCCCACCTCACCCACCCTGCCCCTGCTTGCTTGAAGATGATGCAGAGGCCTCTGCCTTGCAAGGCAACCTTTTCAAAGGTCAGAATCTGTTCCCACCCCCCCGCCTGGCCACCAGAGCAATAACTAGGATCATTCACAACTCATCATAGTAGGGAAGGCCAGGTGGAAACCTTTTAAACTCCACCACTCCTCAGCCAAAAAAGTAAAAAAAAAGCTGTCACACTAGGAGAAATAGCAGGGATGGTAGTATCCGTTGTGTTTCCATTTAACTCACCAATCTAACCTGTAAAGAAACCATACGGATCCTTAGAGCAGATCATTTTTTCCTATATATATATATATTTTTTTTTATCAAGACAGTAGGAGCCCTGGTAGCCTAGTGGTTAAGAGCTTGGCTGCTAAACAAAGGATTGGCAGTTTAAATCCACCACCCACTCCTTGGAAACCCTGTGGGGCAAGATGAACAAATCTGCCTTGGAAGAAGTACAGCCAGGATGCTCCTTAAAAGGAAGAATGGTGTCCTATAGGGTTGCTATGAGTCGGAACCAACTCAATGGCACCTAGCAACAGCAACAACATCAAGACAGTAGGTTGAAACAGTTAACATTTATGTGGAAGGGACAGCAGTTTACATTTATGGTCTTGCTGGGTGGCTACGTTAACTCTCTCACCCTCTGTCTTAATATAATCCGAAGAGACTTTCAGAATATTCCACAGAACATCAAATAAATCCATTTTACAGATGATATCATGTTAATCAGCCAAGATGAGCAATAAGCAGCAAGTATTTTGGAAGGCCTTGGTAAGACTCCTGCACTCCAGATGGTGGGAGATGTACCCCTAAAGAATCAGGGGTCTATCACATCAATGAAGATTTTAGGGGTCTAGTGGTCTGAGGAATAATTAAAACAGCTCTTTTACCAAGATCTTCATCTACCCTCGCTCTTTTATCTTTCTACCATACCCCATGCAGACCTTCAACTACTGGTATTCTTTATCTCATGAATGGCACCAAAAACTACATATCCAAAACTAAACTTAAAACCTTTCCTAGAGACCCTGCTTCTACCTTGTTTTGCATCTTTTGGTGAATGTCTCCACCAGCTGCCCAAGGCCAACCTGCATATGTGGTGGTTGTTGTTAGGTGCCCTTGAGTCAGTTCTGGCTCATAATGACCCTAAGTACAACAGAACAAAACACTGCCCAGTCCTGTGACATCCTCACAATTGTTACTATGTTTCAGCCCATTCTTGCAGTCACTGTGTCAACCCACCCCCTTGAGGGTCTTCCTCTTTTTCACTCACCCTTTAGTTTACCAAGCATGATGTCCTTCTCCAGGGACTGGTCCCACCTGATAACATGTTCAAAATACATGAGAAAGTCTCACCATTCTTACTTTTAAGGAGCATCCTGGCTGAACTTCTTCCAAGACAGATTTGTTCATTCTTCTGGAAGCCCATGATGTATTCAGTATTCTTCACCAACACCATAATTCAAAGGCATCAATTCTTCTTGGGTCTTTCTTATTCATTGTCCAGCTTTCGCATGTATATGAGATGATTGAAAATACCATGGCGTGGGTTAGGCGTACCTTAGTCCTCAAGGTGACATCTTTGCTTTTTAGCACTTGAAAGAACTCTTTTGCAGTATATTTGTCCAATGCAGTATGTTGTTTGAGTTCTTGACTACTGCTTCCGTGGGTGTTGATTATGGATTCAAGTAAAATTAAATCCTTGACAACTTCAGTCTTTTCTCTGTTTATCATGGTGTTGCTTATTGATCCAGTTATGAGGATTTTTATTTTCTTCATGTTAAGGTGTAATCCATACTGAAGGCTGTGGTCTTTGATCTTCATCAGTATATGACTCAAGTCCTATTTGCTTTCAGCAAGCAAGTTTGTGTCATTTGCATATCCCAGGTTGTTAATGAGTCTTCCTCCAATCCTGATGTCCCATTCTTCATATAGTCCAGGATTTCAGAATATTTGCTCAGCACACAGATCGAATAAATATGGTGAAAGGATACAACCTTGATGCACACCTTTCCTGATTTTAAACCATGCAGTATCCTGGTGTTCTGTTCAAATGGCTCCTTCTTGGTCTATGTACAGATTTCACATAGACACCATGAGGTGTTCTGGAATTACCATTCTTCTAAATGTTATCCATAATTTGTTACGATATACACAGTGGAATGCCTTTGCATGGTCAAAAAAACACAGGTAAACTTTTTCTGATATTCTCTGCTTTCAGCCAAGATTCATCTACCATCATCAATGATATCCCTCTTTCCACGTCCTCTTCTGAATCTGGCTTGAATTTCTGGAATTTCCCTGTCAATGTACTGCTGCAACAATTTTTAAATAATCTTCAGCAAAATTTCACTTGCATGTGATATTAATGATATTGTTTAATAATTTCTGCATTCTGTTGAACCACCTTTCTTTGGAATGGGCACAAACATGGATCTCTTCCAGTCGATTGGTCAGGTAGCTGTCTTCCAAATTTCTTGGCATAGACAAGTGAGTGCTTCCAGAATTGCATCTGTTTGTTGAAACATCTTGATTGGTTTCCTTCAATTCCTGGAGCCTCGTTTTTCGCCAATGCCTTCTGCACACCTTGGACTTCTTCCTTCAGTACCATTAGTTTTTGCTCATATGGTACCTCCTGAAATGGTTGAACATCGACCAATTCTTTTTGGTACAGTGACTGTGCATTGCTTCCATCTTCTTTTAATGCTTCCTATGTCATTCAATATTTTGCCCATATCATCCTTCATTATTGCAACTCAAGGTTTGAATTTTTTTTTTTAGTTCTTTTGGCTTGAGAAATGCTGAGTGTGTTCTTCCCCTTTGGTTTTCTAACTCCAGGTCTTTGCACATTTAATTATAATACTTTACTATCTTCTCGAGCCTCCTTTTTTGAAATCTTCCATTCAGCTCTTTTACTTTGTCATTTCTTCCATTCGCTTTAGCTACTCCATATTCAAGAGCAAATTTCAGAGTCTCTTCTGACATCTATTTTGGTCTTTTCTTTCTTCCCTGTTTTTTAATGACATTTTTCTTTCTTCATGTATGATGTCCTTGATGTCATTCCACAACTCATCTGGTCTTCAGTCATTAGTGTTCAGTGTGTCAAATCTGTTCTTGAGATGGTCTCTAACTTCAGGTGGGATATGCTCAAGGTTCTACTTTGGCTCTTGTAGACTTGTTTTACTTTTCTTCAGCTTCAACTTGATGTGCATATGAGCAATCGATAGTATGTTCTGCAATTGGCCACTGGCCTTGTTCTGATAGATGATACTGAGTTTCTCCGTCATCTCTTTCCACAGATGTAGTTGATTTGATTCCTATGTGTTGCATCTTGTGAGGCCCACATGCATCGCTGCTGTTTGTGTTGTTGAAAAAAGTTATTTCCAATGAATAGGTTGCTGGTCTTGCAAAATTCTATCCTGTGATCTCTGGCATCATTTCTATCATCAAGGGCATATTTTCCAACTACTGATCCTTCATTTTTGTTTCCAGCTTTCACATTCTGATCACTAATACTTATCAATGCATCTTGATTTCGTGTTTGATCAATTTCAGACTGCAGAAGTTGGTAAAAATCTTCAGTTTCTTCATCATTGGTATTAGTAGTTGGTATGTAAATTTGAATAATAGTCCTATTAACTGGTCTTCCATGTAGGCATGTGGATATTATCCTATCACAGACAGCATTGTACTTCAGGATAGATCTTGAAATGTTCTTTTTGACAACGAATACAATGCCATTCCTCTTCAATTTGTCATTCCCAGCGTAGCAGATCATATTATTGTCTGATTCAAAATGACCAATACCAGTCCATTTCAGCTCACTAATGCCTAAGGTATCTATCTTCAAGTGTTCCATAGAGTTGTGAGCTCATAAATGATAGCATTCAGCAGTATTGGCAGTAATAGTTGTACAAAAGCCTTCCTCATGATCTCCTTGCCTTTAGCTTCAAGTCTCTAATTTATTTTGCCAAAGTAATTATTTCCACAGGTTATGTGCTGTTTTGCTCCCCTGCTGAAAGATTTTCATTGCTTCCTATGGGCTACCTGATAAAATTAAAATTCCTTTGCATGATTCACAAGTTCCTGTGTGATCTGACCTTTGCTACCTGCCCTCTGTTGTCTTTCAGCACTCCTTTCACCCCACACCATCACCACAATCCTTTTCACTCAGACAATAATAATTTGTCTGTACTTCCCTGAACAACCAGTGTTCTTTTATGCCTGAATGCCTTTGCACAGGGTAGTCCCTCCATCTAAATGTACACCTGATGAGCTCCTCCATAAACGCATTGCTGCTGAGTCGATTCCGACTCCTAGAGATCCTATAGGACCGTATAGAACTGTCCCATAGGGCTTCCAAGGCTGTAATCTTTATGGAAGGAGACTGCCACATCTTTCTCCCGTGGAGCGGCTGGTGGGTTCAAACCACGGACCTTTTGCTTAACTACTGTGACACCAGGGCTCTAGCCAGCTCCTACTCATCTCCTATTTCTTAGCTAAAAGCTCTTTTCTCTGAGAAGCCATCTATGAATCCTAAAGGTGGACTTAAACACTCTCTGAAGCTTCCATGAACTTTATACACCTCTCTGGTGCAGTGCTTAAGAACTTGGCTGCTAACCAAAAGGTTGGGAATTCAAATCCATCAGCTGCTTCTTGGAAACCCTATGGGGCAATTCTACTCTACCGTATAGGGTCACTATGAGTCAGAATCCACTCGATGGCAATGAGTTTGGTTTGGTTGGGTTACACTCTGGCAAGATCCCACTGTACTGTGACTGTACTCATGCTGTCCATCCCTGGCCCCACTTTACTGTGAGTACCTTGAAGTCAGGGTGTCTGTCTCATTCATATTTATGTCCCCTGCAGCTGGTACATAGTAAAAGCTGAATGAATAGTGGTCACCATCATGCAGAATATAGTCTGTATTAGTAAAAATAGTAATGATACAAATCTCAGCCCACAAATTCAGGAATATAGAAAATGCAGCTTTATTTTGTTATCATTCATCTTAATTTTTTTTGTGTCCCCATCCCATAAATGGTAGAAATTTTAATCTTAATTCAGTTCAGGGATTTCTCAGTTATTTCAGAGTTTATTTCCCCTTGGAAATACCTCATGTCATATAGCACATCCAGGCATGGGGGAGAGAGAGAAGAAACACCTGCCCCTCAGTTTTCACTTGGCATCAATTTGACATCAATAAGATACCATTATTGCCATCTGGTTTATGGTTGCTGAGTCATTTAGAACACAGTTACATTCTCCTTATTTTTTGGGGGAGGGGAGCATATTGTATCAAACCATAAGGTCTCCTCAGGCTGAGCTGTGTCTGTACTACATAAGCATCAAGAAAATTTCAGTTGTTTCACACACTTCATTGGGTCAAGGGAAACTCTGTAAAACCTTTCTAGTTAAATATCACCCAGTGGTCTTTCTACTCCATTGCTCCCACACTGCATTAAAAAAAAAAGAAATTCTACCTGTCACTGCTTCAGGCTCCACTGAAGTGACAAGACGTGGATCCTCTCTATTCTCTGATCCTCCACATATATATAGGATTTTTATCACATACTGCCTCCATCTCCAGTCTTGACCTGAAATAGGGCATAAAGAAGGTCTCTTCTCAGGAGCACTTGCCAGCGTTGACTATGTCAGTGTCCATCACTGCTTATCATCCAGGACACATCACTTCCACGGAGGTGGAAGAGTTATCTAGTGTGGGGTAAAAACAAAACAAAACAAAAACAAAAAAACCCAGCTCTGACTGGCCACTCACCACTCCAAATCTATCATATCAGTCATTAACTTGATGATCTGAGCCCTTTGAGACTTCTTCTTGTTGTTAGCTCCTGTCGAGTTGGCCTCCAACTCATGGTAACCCCACACTCAGAGGAAGGAAATACTGCCCAGTCTTGTGCCATCCCCATGATCAGTTGGAGATCAGAGCACTGTGATTTGTAGGGGTTTCATTGGCTGATTTTTGGAAGCAGATCACCAGGCCTTTCTCCCTAGTTCATCTTAATTAATTTTAATTTGAAAGCTCTACTGAAATCTTTTCAGCATCATAGTAACATGTAGGCCTCCACTGACAGGTGGTGGTGGTCCATGAGGGGCATTGGCTGGAAATCAAGCCTGGGTCTCCCACATGGAAGACAAGAATTCTACCACTGAACTGCCACTGCCCTCTTTGGGACTTCGGCTGTTGAAACTCCAAAGCACAGATTCTTACAACCCAAAGTAAGGTTTTAAAACTCAAAAACCAAGAATCTGATTTTTTTATTCATTAATTCAGAAAATATTTATAAAGTACAACTATGGGCCAACTCTTACAGGTTTGAGGATACCTGGAGATAAGCTCTTTCCTCAAGCAGCTTATTTTCCTGAGCTTTTTTATAATAAATCTTCCCTAGGCAGTTACCATAGAAAGTCCTAGCTGATTGTGCCATGACAGGATGGTACCTAGGCTAATAGAAAGCGTGTGTGGGCATGGGAGAATGAAGGAGACACATCAGTTTATTTAGAACTAAAGTTATCCAACTATAGTGTGCAAAACCCTTCATGAATGCCCCACTTCTAGATCATCTCCTGATGCTTCTCCGCAAATACTCTATGCTCCAGCCATATATCCTTGTGGCAATAGCCACAATGGATCATGCCGTTTTACCCCTCCATGCCTTTACTCTTTCTTCTCCAAACAACTTTTTTTTTTTTCCGAGACATAGTTTTTTTGTGTGTGTGCTTTAAGTAAAAGTTTACAATTCAAGTCAGCTTCTCATACAAAAACTTACACACACAGTGTTATATGACCCTAGTTGCTCTCCCTGCAATGTGACAGTACACTCTTCCTCTCCACGCTGTATTTCCCATGTCTGATCAACCAGCCTCTGTCCCCTTCTGCCTTCTCACCTCATCTCCAGACAGGAGCTGCCCAAATAGTCTTGTGTCTATTTAAGCTAAGAATCACACTCCTCACCAGTATCATTTTGTGTCTTATAGTCCAGACTAATCTTTGAAGAGTTGGCTTTGGGAATGGTTTTAGTTTGGGGCCAACAGAGAGTCCAGGGGTGATGATCTCTGGGGTCTCTCCAATCTCAGTCATACCAATAAGTCTGGTCTTTTTACTGGAATTTGAGGTCTGTACCCCACTGTTTTCCTCCTCCACCAGAGATTCTCTGTTGTGTTCCTTGTCAGGGCAGTCATTGGTGGCAGCCGGGCACCATCTAGTTTTTCTGGTCTCAGGCTGATGGAGTCTCTGGTTTATGTGGCTCTTTCTTTCTCTTGGGCTCTTATTTTCCTGTGTCTTTGATGTTCTTCATTGTCCTTTGCTCCAGGGGGGTTGACACCAATTAATGCATCTTAGATGGCCACTTGCTAGCTTTTTTTTTTTTTTATTGTGCTTTAAGTGAAAGTTTACAAATCAAGTCAGTCTGTCAAACATAAGCTTATATACACCTTACTCCCTACTCCTACTTACTCTCCCCCTAATGAGTCAGCCCGCTCCCTCCTTCCAGTCTCTCCTTCCGTGACAGTTTTGCCAGTTTCTAACCCTCTCTACCCTCCTATCTCCCCTCCAGACAGGAGATGCCAACACAGTCTCAAGTGTCCACCTGATACAAGTAGCTCACTCTTCATCAGCATCTCTCTCCAACCCATTGTCCAGTCACTTCCATGTCTGATGAGTTGTCTTCGGGGATGGTTCCTGTCCTGGGCCGACAAAAGGTCTGGGGACCATGGCTGCCGGGATTCCTCTAGTCTCAGTCAGACCATTAAGTCTGGTCTTTTTATGAGAATTTGGGGTCTGCATCCCACTGTTCTCCTGCTCCCTCAGGGGTTCTCTGTTGTGTTCCCTGTCAGGGCAGTCACCGGTTGTGGATGGGCACCATCTAGTTCTTCTGGTCTCAGGATGATGTAAGTCTCTAGTTCATGTGGCCCTTTCTGTCTCTTGGGCTCATAGTTATCGTGTGACCTTGGTGTTCTTCATTCTTCTTTGATCCAAGGTGGGTTGAGACCAACTGATGCATCTTAAATGGCCGCTTGTTAGCATTTAAGACCCCAGACGCCACATTTCAAAGTGGAATGCAGAAAGTTTTCATAATAGAATTATTTTGCCAATTGACTTAGAAGTCCCCTTAAGCCATAGTCCCCAAACCCCCGCCCTTGCTCCGCTGACCTTTGAAGCATTTAGTTTATCCCGGAAACTTCTTTGCTTTTGGTCCAGTCCAGTTGAGCTGACCTTCCCTGTATTGAGTATTGTCCTTTCCTTCACCTAAAGTAGTTCTTATCTACTAACTAATCAGTAAATAACCCTCTCCCACCCTCTCTCCCTCCCCCCATAGTAACCACAAAAGAATGTGTTCTTCTCAGTTTATACTATTTCTCAAGATCTTATAATAGTGGTCTTATACAATATTTGTCCTTTTGCCTCTGACTAATTTCCCTCGGCATAATGCCTTCCAGATTCCTCCATGTTATGAAATGTTTCACAGATTCGTCACTGTTCTTTATCGATGCGTAGTATTTCATTGTGTGAATATACCATAATTTATTTAACCATTCATCCATTGATGGACACCTTGGTTGTTTCCAGCTTTTTTTTTTTTTTTAAACAGAGCTGCAATAAACATGGGTGTGCATATATCTGTTCATGTAAAGGCTCTTATTTCTCTAGGGTATATTCCGAGGAGTGGGATTTCTGGGTTGTATGATAGTTCTATTTCTAACTTTTTAAGAAAACGCCAGATAGATTTCCAAAGTGGTTGTACCATTTTACATTCCCACCAGCAGTGTATAAGAGTTCCAATCTCTCCGCAGCCTCTCCAACATTTATTATTTTGTGTTTTTTGGATTAATGCCAGCCTTGTTGGAGTGAGATGGAATCTCATCGTAGTTTTAATTTGCATTTCTCTAATGGCTAATGATCGAGAACATTTTCTCATGTATCTGTTAGCTGCCTGAATATCTTTTTGAGTGAAGTGCGCGTTCATGTCCTTTGCCCACTTTTTGATTGGGTTGTTTGTCTTTTTGTGGTTGAGTTTTAACAGAATCATATAGATTTTAGAGATCAGGCGCTGGTCAGAGATGTCATAGCTGAAAATTTTTTCCCAGTCTGTAGGTGGTCTTTTTACTCTTTTGGTGAAGTCTTTAGATGAGCATAGGTGTTTGATTTTTAGGAGCTCCCAGTTATCTGGTTTCTCTTTGTCATTTTTGGTAATGTTTTGTATTCTGTTTATGCCTTGTATTAGGGCTCCTAAGGTTGTCCCAATTTTTTCTTCCATGATCTTTATCGTTTTAGTCTTTATGTTTAGGTCTTTGATCCACTTGGAGTTAGTTTTTGTGTTTGGTGTGAGGTATGGGTCCTGTTTCATTTTTTTGCAAATGGATATCCAGTTATGCCAGCACTGTTTGTTAAAAAGACTATCTTTTCCCCAATTAACTGACACTGGGCCTTTGTCAAATATCAGCTGCTCATATATGGATGGATTTATATCTGGGTTCTCAATTCTGTTCCATTGGTCTATGTGCCTGTTGTTGTACCAGTACCAGGCTGTTCTGACTACTGTGGCTGTATAATATGTTCTGAAATTGGGTAGAGTGAGGCCTCCCACTTTCTTCTTCTTTTTCAATAATACGTTACTTATCCAGGGCTTCTTCCATATGAAGTTGGTGATTTGTTTCTCCATCACATTAAAAAATGTCGTTGGAATTTGGATCGGAAGTGCATTGTATGTTTAGAGGGCTTTTGGTAGAATAGACATTTTTACTATGTTAAGTCTTCCTATCCATGAGCAAGGTATGTTTTCCACGTATGTAGGTCCTTTTTAGTTTCTTGCACTAGTACTTTGTAGTTTTCTTTGTATAGGTCTTTTACATCTTTGGTAAGATTTATTCCTGAGTATTTTATCTTCTTGGGGGCTACTGTGAATGGTATTGATTTGGTGATTTCCTCTTCAATGTTCTTTTTGCTGATGTAGAGGAATCCAAGTGATTTTTGTATGTTTATCTTATAACCTGAGACTCTGCCAAACTCTTCAATTAGTTTCAGTAGTTTTCTGGAGGATTCCTTAGGGTTTTCTGTGTATAAGATCATGTCATCTGCAAATAGAGATAATTTTACTTCCTCCTTGCCAATCCAGATGCCCTTTATTTCTTTGTCTAGCCTAATTGCTCTGGCTAGGACCTCGAGCACAATGTTGAATAAGAGCGGTGATAAAGGACATCCTTGTCTGGTTCCCGTTGTCAAGGGAAATGCTTTCAGCTTCTCTCCATTTAGAGTGATGTTGGATGTTGGCTTTGCATAGATGCCCTTTATTATGTTGAGGAATTTTCCTTCTATTCCTATTTTGCTGAGAGTTTTTATCATAAATAGGTGTTGGACTTTGTCAAATGCCTTTTCTGCATCAATTGATAAGATCATGTGGTTTTTGTCTTTTGTTTTATTTATGTGGTGGATTACATTAATGGTTTTTCTGATATTAAACCAGCCTTGCATATCTGGTATAAATCCCACTTGATCAGGGTGTATTATTTTTTTGATGTGTTGTTGGATTCTATTGGCTAGAATTTTGTTGAGGATTTTTGCATCTATGTTCATGAGGGCTATAGGTCTGTAATTTTCTTTTTTTGTGGTGTCTTTACCTGGTTTTGGTATCAGGGAGATGGTGGCTTCATAGAATGAGTTAGGTGGTATTCCGTCATTTTCTATGCTTTGAAATACCTTTAGTAGTAGTGGTGTTATCTCTTCTCTGAAAGTTTGGTAGAACTCTGCAGTAAAACCGTCCGGGCCAGGGTTTTTTTTTGTTGGGAGTTTTTTGATTACCGTTTCAATCTCTTTCTTTGTTATGGGTCTATTTAGTTGTTCTACTTCTGATTGTGTTAGTTTAGGTAGGTAGTGTTTTTCTAGGAATTCATCCATTTCTTCCAGGTTTGCAAATTTGTTAGAGTACATTTTTCGTAATAATCTGATATGATTCTTTTAATTTCAGCTGGGTCTGTTGTGATGTGGCCCATCTCATTTCTTATTTGGGTTATTTGTTTCCTTTCCTGTATTTCTTTTGTCAGTCTGGCCAATGGTTTATCAATTTTGTTAATTTTTTCAAAGAACCAGCTTTTGGCTTTGTTAATTCTTTGAATTGTTTTTCTGTTCTCTAATTCATTTATTTCAGCTCTAATTTTTATTATTTGTTTTCTTCTGGTGCCTGATGGATTCTTTTGTTGCTCACTTTCTATTTGTTCAAGTTGTAGGGACAGTTCTCTGATTTTGGCTCTTTCTTCTTTTTGTATGTGTGCATTTATCAATATAAATTGACCTCTGAGCACTGCTTTTGCTGTGTCCCAGAGGTTTTGATAGGAAGTGTTTTCATTCTTGTTGCATTCTACGAATTTCTTTATTCTCTCCTTAATGTCTTCTATAACCCAGTCTTTTTTGAGCAGGGTATTGTTCAGTTTCCAAGTATTTGATTTCCTTTCCCTAATTTTTCTGTTATTGATTTCTAGTTTTATTGCCTTGTGGTCTGAAAAGATGCTTTGTAATATTTCGATGTTTTGGATTCTGCAAAGGTTTGTTTTATGACCTAATATGTGGTCTATTCTAGAGAATGTTCCATGTGCGCTAGAAAAAAAAGTATACTTTGCAGCTGTCGGGTGGAGTGTTCTGTATAAGTCTGTGAGGTCAAGTTGGTTGATTGTAGCAATTAGGTCTTCTGTGTCTCTATTGAGCTTCTTACTGGAAGTCTTGTCCTTCTCCGAAAGTGGTGTGTTGAAGTCTCCTACTATAATTGTGGAGGTGTCTATCTCACTTTTCAGTTCTGTTAAAGTTTGTTTTATGTATCTTGCAGCCATGTCATTCGGTGCGTAAATATTTAATATGGTTATATCTTCCTGGTCAATTTTCCCTTTAATCATTATGTAGTGTCCTTTATCCTTTGTGGTGGATTTAACTTTGAAGTCTATTTTGTCAGAAATTAATATTGTTACTCCTGCTCTTTTTTGATTGTTGTTTGCTTGATATATTTTTTTCCATCCTTTGAGTTTTAGTTTGTTTGTGTCTCAGTCTAAGGTGTGTCTCTTGTAGGCAGCGTATAGATGGATCGTGTTTCTTTATCCAGTCTGAGACTCTCTGTCTCTTCATTGGTGCATTTAGTCTATTTATGTTCAGTGTAATTATAGATAAATATGTGTCATTTTGATGCTTTTTTGTGTGTGTTGTTGACAATTTCATTTTTCCACTTACTTTTTTGTCCTGAGACGTTTTTCTTTGTAAATTGTGTGTTCCTCATTTTCATAGTAGTCGAATTTATGTTTGCTGAGTCGTTATGTTTTTCTTGGTTTTTATTTTGAGTTATGGAATTGTTAGACCTCTATGTGGTTACCTTACTATTTACCCCTATTTTTCTAAGTAAAAACCTAACTTGTATTGTCCTATATCGCCTTTCCAAACAACTTTTTAAACTGCTTCAATTGGACCTCCCCATCAAGACTTCCTTGCCCACAAAGACTGAGTTAGGAGCTTCTTGTTGGTGCTGCCGTTTTGTGTTTATTCCTTCTGTGGCATTTATCACACGGAATTTGTTGTGTGTCTACTATTTCACCTCACCATTAACCTATGAGCTCCTTAAGGACAAGAACAATTTCCTCTATCTCTGTATCCCATACCTAACCTAGAGCCTAACACACAGTAGGTGCTCAAAGAATATTTGTTGAATGAATATGTAACCTTAAAAAATATATGTATTTTACAAGAAATATACAAACAAAAGAAATTCAGCACAGGAGAGTAAGAGGAACAAAGAAAATGTCAGCCCCCCCCCACACACAAAAAACTACAAAATGACAGCAATAAACTCACACCTGTTAATAATTACGCTGAGTGTAGATAGCCTAAATGACCCATAGAGAGATAGAGAGTGACAGGATGGATTGGAAAAAAAAACAGGATCCGTTAATGTGCTGTCTACAAGAGACATACCTTAGAAACAAGGATATAAATTTATTAAAAATCAAAGGATGGAAAAAATATATCAAGCAAATAGCTACCAAAAAAGACCAGGAATGGCAATACTAATCTCAGATAAAATAGACTTTAAAACAAAATCCACCATAAAAGACATGAAGGGCCCTATGTAATGATTAAAGAGATGTTCCATCATGAAGACATAACCATAATATATAAAACGAACTCTAATGGCACTGAAAAGAGAAATAGACAGTTTCACAGTAATAGCAGGAGACTTCAACACACCACTCTTGGCAAAGGACAGAACACCTAGGAAGAAACTGAACAAAGATACGGAAGTGCTAAAGGGCACAATCGGCCAACTTGACCTCATAGACATATATAGAACACTCCACCCAACAACTGCAAAGTACACATTCTTTTCCAATGCACATGGAAAGTTCTCCAGAATAAACCATATCTTAGGCCACAGAGCAACCCTCAACAAAATCCAAAACATTGAGATAATACGAAGTACCTTCTCTGACCACAACTCCATCAAAGTAGAAATTAACAACAGGAAGAGCAGGGGGAAAAAAATCAAATACATGGAAACTGAATAATACCCTGCTTAAAAGCCACTGGGTAATAGAAGAAATCAGAGATGGAATTAAAAAATTCCTAAAATCAAACAAGACTGAAATCGTATCATACCAAAACCTTTGGGACACAGCAAAGGCAGTGCTCAGAGATCAATTTATAGCAATAGAGGCACACAACAACAACAAAAAAAGGGACAAAATCAAAACATTAGCTACACAACTCAGACAAATAGAAAGAGAACAGCAAAAGGAGCCCACAGCCACCAGAAGAAAGGAAATAATAAAGATCAGGCCAGAAATAAATGAAAATAGAGACTAGAAAAACAACAAAAAGACTCAACAAAACCAAAAGTTGGTTCTTTGAAAAGGATCAACAAAATCAACAAACCACTGGCCAAACTGACAGAAGAAAAACATGAGAGGATGCAAATAACCCATATACAAATTTCTAGAAACACACTACCTACCCAAACTAACACAGAGATGATGTTGAAAATCTGAACAGACCTTAAGAGAAGAGAGAAAAGATAATTAAAGAAAACTTCCAACAAAAAAAGCCCTGGCCCAGATAGCTTCACTGGAGAATTCTACCAAACTTTCAGAGAAGAGCTTACGCAAGTGCTACTCAAACTATTTCAGAAAGTAGAAAAGGAAGTGCTACTTCTATATTCATTCTATGAAGCTAGCATAACCCTGATATCAAAACCAGGCAAAGATACAAAAAAAGAGAAAATTACAGCCCAATATCTCTCATGAATATAGATGCAAAAATTCTCAACAAAATTCTAGCTGATAGAATTCATCATCATCAAAAAAATAATACACTATGACCAAGTAGTATTCATATCAGGTATGCAAGTATGGTTCAACATTAGAAAAATCAATCAACGTAATCCACCATATAAATAAAAGGAAAGAAAAGAATCACATGATCATCTCAATTGACGCAGAAAAGGCATTTCACAAAGTCCAACACCCATTCCTGATAAAAACTCTCAATAAAATAGATATAGAAGGGAAATTTCCCAACATAATAAAGGGCATGTTTGCAAAACCAACAGCCAACATCATTCTTAAAGGAGTGAGGCTAAAATCATTCCCCTTGAGAACAGGAAAGAGACAAGGATGCCCATTATCACCACTTCTATTTAACATTGTGCTGAAAGCTCTAGCTAGAGCAATAAGGCAAGAAAAAGAAATAAAGGGGATTGAATTGGTAATGAAGAAGTTAAACTGTCCCTATTTGTGGATGATAGCAGAATACAAGATAAACACACAAAAATCAGTTGGATTCCTATACACCAATAAAGAGAACTATGAAAAGGAAACCAGGAAAACAATACCATTTATAATAGCCCCTAAAAAAATAAAATACTTAGGAATAAATCTAACCAGGGATGTCAAGAACCTATACAAAGAAAACTACAAAACACTATTGCAAGAAACCAAAAGAGAACTACATAAATGTAAAAACACCCTATGCTCATGGATAGGTAGACTCAACATTGTGAAAATGACAATTCTACTCAAAGCAATTTACAAATATAATACAATTCCCATCCAAATACCAACAACATTCTTTAAAGAGATGGAAAAACTTATCATTAACTTTATATGGAAAGGGAAGAAGCCCTGGATAAGCAAAGCACTACTGAAGAAGAAGAATAAAGTAGGAGGACTCGCATTACCTGACCTCAGACCCTACTATACAGCTACGGTAGTCAAAACAGCTTGGCACTGGTACAGTGACAGGTACATTGACTGATGGAACAGAATTGAGAACCCAGATGTAAATCCATTCACCTATGGTCACCTGATCTTCGACAAGGGCCCAAAGTCCATCAAATGGGGAAAAGACAGCCTTTTTAACAAATAGTGCTGGCAAAACTGGATGCCCATCTGCAAAAAAATGAAACAGGACCCATACTTCATACCCTATACAAAAACTTACTCAAGATGGATCAAAGACCTAAATATAAAGCCAGAAGCTATGAAGTTCATAGAAGAAAAAATAAAATCAATGCTAGAGGCCCTAATACACAGCATTAACAGGATACAAACTACAACCAACAACACACAAACTCCAGAGGATAAGCTAGATAACTGGGATCGTCTGAAAATTAAACACTTAAGCTCATCAAAAGACTTCACCAAAAAGTAAAAAGAGAACCTACAGACTGGGAAAAAAATTTTGGGTATTACAAATCAGACAAAGGTCTAATCTCTAAAATCTACAAGAAAGTCCAACACCTCTACAACAAAAAGACAAATAACCCAATTAAAAAATCGGCAAAGGAAATGAATACACTTCACCACAGAAGACATTCAAGAAGCTAACAGACACATGAGGAAATGCTCATCATCTCTAGCCATTAGGGGAATGCAAATCAAAACCACAGTGAGATACCGTCTCACCCCGGCATTACTGGTATGAATCAAAAAACAGGAAAGAACAAATGCAGGGAGATCGGAAGTCTTACGCATTGCCAGTGGGAATGCAAAATGATAGAACCATTTTGGAAAATGATATGATGCTATCTTAGAAAACTAGAAATAGAAATAGCATATGATCCAGCAATCCCATTCCTAGGAATACATCCTAGAGAAATAAGAGTCATCACATGAATAGACACATGCACACCCTTGTTCATTGCAGCATTGTTCACGATAGCAAAAAGATGGAAACAACCTAGATGCCCATCAACAGAGGAATGGATAAACAAACTGTGGTATATACACAGGATGAAGTATCATGCAATGATAAAGAACAACGATGAATCTGTGAAGCATCTCATAACATGAGCACAGCTTGTACAAGGCAAGCCCATGATAGCTCCACAGACACATCCAAACTTCCTGAAGGACTGAATTGCTGGGCTGAGGGCTGTGGGAATCATGGTCTCGGCGAACGTCTAGCTCAATTGGTGTAACATAGTTTACAAATAAAATGTTCTACATTCTACTTTGGTGAGTAGCGCCTGGGGTCTTCAAAGCCTGTGAGCGGCCCTCTGGGATACTCCGCTGGTCTCACCCGTTCGGGAGCAAGGAAGAATGAAGAAAACTAAAGATACAAGGGATAGATTAGCCCAAAGGACTAATGGACCACATCTACCACAGCCTCTACCAGAATGAGTCCAGTACAGCTAGAGGGTGCCTGGCTACGACCACTGACTACTCTGACAGGAATCACGTAGAGGGCCCAGACAGAGCTGGAGAAAAATATAGAACAAAATTCTAACTCAAAAAGAAAGACCAGACTTGCTGGCCTGACAGAGACTGGAGAAACCCTGAGAGTATGGCCCCCGGACACCCTTTCACCTCAGTAATGAAGTCACTCCTGCGGTTCACCCTTCAGCCAAAGACTAGACAGGCCCATTAAAAAAAAAAAAAAAAACCCGAGACTAAGGGGGCACACCAGCTCTGGGGCAAGGCCTAGATGGCAGGAGGGAACAGGAAAGCTGGTAATAGGGAACCCAGTGTCGAGAAGGGAGAGTGATGACATGTCGTGAGGTTGTTAACCAATGTCATAGAACAATATGTGTACTGTTTAATGAGAAATTAGTTCTGTAAACCTCAATTTAAAGTACAAGAAAAAAAGAGAGAAAAATAAACAAATAAAAATATATGCATTTTCCATACTAAAAAATTGTATAGTGTAGGTTGAAGTTAGAAAGAAAATCACTTGAACAATTTTAGGAAAAGGCCAAGTAGAGTTAGAGAAGGGAACCAACTAGATGCTTTTGAGTTGATTCTGACTCATGGCGACCCCATGTGTGACAGAGTGGAATTGTGCTTCATACGGTTTTCAATGGTTGATCTTTCGGAAGTAGATCTACAGGTGTTTCTTCTAATGTGTCTCTGGGTGGACTAAAACCACCAACCCTTCAGTTAGCAGCCGAATGCTTTAACTGAAGAAAGCCCGTTGTCACTGAGTCGATTTTGAGTCATAGTGACCCTACAGCACAGAGTAGATATGCCCCATAGGGTTTCCAAGGAGTGGTTGGTGGGTTCGAACTGCCTGAAGGTCTTTTGTTCAGCAGCTGAACTCTTAACCACTTTGCCACCAGGGCTCCAACTGAAGAAAAGGTGTCTGTTAAAGAAAATAAAACTATGAAAAAATCAGAGAAGGACACTTCACTAGGCCTTAGGAGCCACACAGGATAACATCAAAGGGGGAAAGACAGTAAGTAACCCATGATGATTCCATGACTTTGTTCTGAACATAAATCAGTGGACAGTAGAAACATCACCAACTTCCCCTCTTTGTTCATTCCTTTGAGTTATCTGTGTATATATTTCTTTTCACCACTAGATTAAAAGCACCTTTGAGAACAGAGATTTTTATTTTTTCATATTTTTATCTTCCTCAGAATTAAAATTTGCATATTAAAAAACCCAAAAAACTAAACCCATTGTTGTCAAGTTTATTCCAACTCACAGAGACCTTATAAAACAGAGTAGAACTCAGAATATGGTAATACTGAGTAATGCCATATTTTCCTAGAAAGGTAGATAGACTTCATAGTGTAAAGCAGTCGAGTTCTTCCCAAACTGTTACAACAAATTCCATGCAACGCTAATAAAAAATTCAATAGGATTTGACAAGGAAGTAAGTGAGGGGCATCCAACAAGTTGGTGATAAAGTCTGTAACAGGAGTACATATGCAAAAATTTTCAAGGAAACTTTGAAGCACACAGTCACAAAGATGAAGTAATTAATACGGTGAGTCATTAATCTAGAAATAGCTAAAGACATCAAAGGGACAGAAGAGAGAATCCAGCAGAACCAAACCCAGGCACAGAGGGAAGCTTAGTCTCAGACAGTGCTGGCACTTCAAATGAATGAGAAATCAAAAGATGGTGTTGCTTAAGTTATCGGCTACCCATTGTGAAAAAATTAAGTTTACTACCGACCTCATGGTGTATAAAAACAGATTTAAAATAGATTATAGAACTAGAAAAGTTTTCATTTACAATGAAAACTTTACATTAGAAGAAAATAGAGAAGAATCTATCTATCTGTAATCTTAGGGTGTGAGAAGTCTAAGTGTGACAAAAATCTATAAAGGAAACAACAGATTTGTTTTAAAAAAGTAAACCCTTGAGCATGGAAAAAATTAGCAGATGACGCATTAGAAGGAAACATTTGAAATGCATGTAACAGACCGTCATATTCATACAGTATGGGGAGCAGCTGTCAACCAGTAATAAAAAGACAAAAGCTTAATAAGGACGTGGTAAATTATAATAGGCAATTCACTGGAGAAGAAATACTATTGGCAAGAAATAAAACCAAAAATGAGAAGTTTCAACCTCTCAAATGCTTTTTTAAAATGCAAATTATGAGATACCATTTTTTGACTGTTAGTGTAAAAAAACTTTTAAATTACCACCTTGAGCGGTGCTTGCAGTGAGAGAAAAGGCCCTTTTACACAGTGCGAGAGAGTAAATTGGTACTTTTTAGAGAGCAGTTTAATAACACCCATCGAAAATTAAAATGTATAGATTATCTCTAACCCTTCAAATTTTACTGTTCTATTCTAGAGAAATACTAGCAGAAATGTACAAAGACATACATATAAATAGTCATTGCAGCATTTTTTGAAAGAGCAAAAATTTGGGAAAAACCTAAATGCCCATTGGTACAGAAATGACTCAATATAGGATGGTCTATCCACACAGCCATTAAACAAAAATGAGGTCAATCCTAAAGAAAGAGAAGGAATGAATACTGTTCAAGCATTCATTCAACACATTTTTATTAAGCACCGGAATAAAAGTAGACCACGATCTAATCAGAAAGATAAACAAAGAGAAAAAAAATGTAGGGAATAATTATGGCAGGTACTGTGAAGGAAACAGTAAAAAATACTTCATGTAATCTTTGATTTATTACTTTCCCATGTACCCAACATCCAATCCATGGATGTGACAAGTCTACTACCAAAACATATATCAAGTTTTTCCATTTCCCTTCAATTTCCCTTCTACTCTATCAACAGCTTCCCTTGGGACTAAAAATGTAATCTTAGCTTGCACAGCTCTACCTCTCCAGCATCATCTCTTGACAGCCCCTGACTCCAGCCACACAGCCCTTCATTCTGTTCTTGCTACATGCCAAGCCATTGTTCTTGCATAGTGGTTTTCAACAAGGGGCATAGAGGAGGGAGCCACTCTATAGAGAGGTGTCTAGAAATGTATGGGAAGTGTGTTTGGCGTTCACAGTGACTGGCGGCCTATGGCACAGTGGTTAAGAACTATGACTGCTAACTGAAAGTCAGCAGTTCAGATCTACCAGCTGCTCCATGGAAGCCCTAGGGGGTAGTTCTACTCTGTCCTTTAGGGTCACTGTGAGTCTGAATCGACTTGACAGCAAAGGATATATTTTTGCGTTACGAGGTTGTTGTGAGGGTTAATAAACATAAATGTTGAGTGTTTTGCATTATTTCTACACAAAGACAGTCAATAAATTGCAACTATTTACCACTATTTATAAGTCCTGTGATGTCTCACATTATTTTTAAATGAAAAGTTGATATCCTTACCCACTTTGTGAGTCATATGAAAATGTGGGCTTGACTGTAGAGCAGAGAAAATGTGCCTTACATTTATCTTCCTTTTCAAAGTGAATCCAGCCCCCTGACCTCCTCCCCTGCTGGCTGACTCCCACTGCCTTTCTAGGACAGAAGCAGTCTGTTCACGTTCTGTTCATGTTCTTCTGGGAAGTTATGAAGAGCCAGTTGGTTGACCTTGGGAAACCTAGAAGAGAGCTCTAAAAGAAGTATGAACCATCTCAGCCCCCGCACGGCTTTCTGCTCTTTGTCACCCCTCCCAGACTCCAGTAGAGGTTTCCAGAGTTTCTTAAAAGCCGAGACACAAGCCTACCCGAATGATGCAAAGAGGATGCTGAGGTTTGAAACAAACCTTTCCTTGTAGCTCACACTTTAGAGTTCTGTTTGACACCTCTGTGTCTCTTTCTCATCATCTGGGTCAAGGGTGTTCTCTCTCTCTTCTCAATGAAGACATGGGGTGAGGAGAATAAAACACATTTCATGTTACCGGAATCCCCAGTCTCTTCCTCTGCAATCTTTAATCTCTGTTGTGAAGGTCTAGAATCTTAACTAGTTGATTTTAGGCCACAGACAAGCTTCTTTGTAGCTTCCGGAATCTTCCAGCTACATTCTCTTCCAATCAGAAGCAACATCTAGTGTCTTCTCTTCCAGAAAATGCATACTAAGTTTCCTTCTACAGACTAGAAGTGGAGCAAGAATGGTATTAGGGTGAAGTGTGTGAGAAAATTGAGCCCTAAACCAAGCGAGACTAAAAGAATCCTTGCCCAGAGAAACATCTGAGACACCCGTAGATGCCTATCCGTTTCTCTAATCTCCTTTGCGAAGGTACTTGTCTTGTGTAGGGTCTACAAGTGCAGACAGTTTAAAAACTTGATAACACCAAGGATGTCTCTTACTTCAATTCACATTGTCTTTCAAGTGGTTCACCCACTGAAAGCCAGGGCTACAACAGAAGAACCAACAACCTCTCTCTCTTCTGTGGTGAGCAGTGCTAGAGGAAGGGGTTTCCCTTAGCGTCTCACATTTTCTGAAATGACCCTGGGCTAAGTGAATGGTTTTAGTTACATGTCCTTACATATGAGAATGAGTTAAAATGTTAAGTATCCCTAGTCAAACTTATAATTATCACCTTATTTAGTTGTATTTCAGTATTTAAAAAAAAAAAGTCATCAAAAAGGCTAATCTCACTACGCTGTGAATATAAAGAGCACAGAATATATTTAATGCATTCAACAAACATTTACGGAGAATCTGACACATGCCAGCAGTTTTCATGAGTGTTACTTCATATTTTAAAAAAGCAGTAAAAGCAAGAGGCATGTAAGAGAATGTTTTAAAGGCTATGCAGATGTAGGATGTTATTCTTTTATGTTTATATCTCAGGGGATGAATTTACCTATTATTCCTGTTTGATGGGATTTTATGTATGGTAGGATGATGGATGATCAATTTTGTGGAAACACGATAACGGCAAGTAAGAATTTTTTTACCAGTAGTTTTATCAGGACAGTTGTTGGGGAATATTAACAATTCCACCCACCTACCTTCAGGAGAATGATCCCTCATAAGGCAAACATTTTGAACTCAACTACTAACCTAAAGGTTAGTGGTTTGAACCATGGGAGAAAGGCCTGGTGACCTTCAGGAGTGCCTTTCCAAGTCACAAAAGGGGCTTCATCCCATCTGGCATGAACAGCATACCTATAAAGTTGTAAGAGTGGGAATTTGGCATCTGTGTTTTACAGAGGAGACAGCTGAGTCTCAAGGAGTTTGTGCAAATGACTTAACAGGTGAAACAGCAGAGGCAGGACTCAACCCAGACCTTCTGAGTCCAAGCCCTTCATCCCACCAACTAAAACCAGGATGTTTTTGGTGGCAGAGAGGCAATATGGGTATTTCGAGTAGAACATAGTAGAGAAAGTAACCCATAACTCTCAGGAAGCAGCTAAGGAAGACCATCTAAGAGCAACTGTCAACTCTAAAACCTTATGACATCTATCTGCAAGCCATGACATTAAATATTTATATAAATAAATATAAATTTATATTATATAGTACAGAAGACACGTATTAGGCAAAGTGAATTTGAAATTGAAATGCAAAGGATGAAAGTAATATAAATGGTGTCACCAAAAATTACCGGGCTGAGGCTCATGATGAGTGCCATCATATAGGGTGTAGTTCTGAGAAGGCTTTTTATATGGAAAGAACATAGATTTAGAGTTTTAAGCCCTAAGGTTAAGTCCTAGCTCTGCCACTGGCCATGTCACCTAGAGTAAATCTCATAATCTTTTTGTGTTTTACTTCTTTTCATATGTAATATGGGGATAACAACCTTTTTTACAGGGTTGTAGTGAAAATTAAACAAGGTACCTAAGAGAGCTTCACAAGCTATAAGGTACTATAGGAGTGTTAAGCAGCAGTTCGGATAATAGGAGTTGTTTTAAAATGGGTAAAAAAAAAGACTCGGACCACACATTAACACTATTCAAATACTTTAGGATTTGTTATATTGAAGTGGTAAAGTGCCTGGGTGGTGCAAATGGTTTGTTCTTAGCTACTAACCAAGTGGTTGGCAGTTCAAATCCACCCAGGGTACCATGAAAGAAAGGCCTGATGATCTACTTCCATAATATTACAACCCTGTAGAGCACAGCTCTACTCTGAAGCACATGGGATCGCCATGAGTTGGAATTGACTCGATGGCAACGGGTCCAGTTTAGTTATGTTGAGGTGGTAGTTGTATTCTACCTGTTCAGAGAAAAGAACTGGGGCCAATGTATGGAAGTAATGGCACAGAGGATTTCAGTTAAATCTAAGAAAGAACTTTACAAAATGTAAAACAGCCCGGTGCAGAATTCAGTGAGCCCCTGCCCAGGAAGTTTCCAAACACAACACCTGTTGGAAACGTGGAAAGGGGGATTTCTGCATTAGGAGGGAGGCTACTTTTCATTATTTCTAAATAATCCAAGATCTATGATGAATAATTTCTGGCAAATGGGGCAATTTTAGGTTTATAACACGCTGTTTTTGTTTCTTCATAGGGATACTATAAAGAAATCATGCCCATGAACAGGACTCAAGCAGAACGCAAAAGCTCCTGGCCTCTGTGCCTCTGACTATCAAGTGATGAGCTAGCCTTTGCTTGGTACAAACCCAAGGGCATGTAGCAGGAAACAGAGTTCTCTGTCTCCATCACAGACTGTGCCTCCTACGTGACAGCAGCAAAATCCTAATACTGAAAATTACCCCACCATCCACCCAGTTGCTCAGACCAAATATGCTAGAATTGTCTTTTCTCTTACAACCCACACCACATTAAATTCATCAGCAAATCTGGTTAATGCTAGCATCAAAGAGACTTCTCCACCCCTTCATTATCAACACCCTGGTTCAAGCCTCCACCACCTCTCATCTTACTGGTTTTCCAATTCAGAGTCTTGATCCACAACAGTCTGTTCTCCATAAACAACCAGAGTGATCCTTTACGTTATAAATTAGATCCCATCACTCTGCTCTCAACCCTCCAATGACTTTCCTTAACATTTAGAATAAAATCCACATTCCTTTCCAAGACCTTCAAGGTCCTACCTGATCTGGCCCCTGGCTATCTCTCCAATTTCTTTTTCTACCAGTTTCCCTCTTGCTCACTGCACTCAGCTACACTGGCCTCAGATAGACCAAACGATGTTTTGTCTTAGGGCTTTGCACTTGCGATTCCTCTGCTTGGCGTGTTCCATCTTAGATGCCCACGTGGCTTGTTGCCTCACCACTTATCAAACAACCACCCCTCCTCCATCATCTCTACCCCCTTATCTTGGTTAATTTTTTTCCTAGCACTTACTACATGACTTTTTATTTATTTACTTTTTTTTTTATTGTATATTTACCATCCCCCCCCACTAAAATGTAAGCTCCATGAGGGACTTTATTTATCAATATATCCATAGTGCCTAGGGCAGTTTCTGATACATGGTAGACATTCAATAAACACTAGTTTAAAGAATGAATGAATGAATAAAAGTGCAATGCTTCTTCCAAATACTAGAATTTTGGGTGATATACTTGAGGAGATAATTGTGGCAGATTTTTAGGATGGTGGTAATGTCTAATACTCAATTTTAGTTGTAGCTTATACTGTGTGTGCCATAAGGTAATCTCTCTCCATTACTCCCAAACTTTCAGTAAAATTTGTCCACACACAGCAATTTGTGGAGGTGGTGCCCTGAGGGAAATAAAGGTACTTTATTATAAAGGTACTTTATCAGGAGCCCAAGGAGAGAACATCCACTGTCTGACTCCAGGTAAGAGCTAAGCAACCTGCTATAGTGTAGATGGTCCAAAAGAATAAGCATCTCTCGTGAAAATTCCATCAGGTTTGGAGAGAAGTCTGTACTTCCCACAGAATGTGAGATTGAGGCTTGTGCCATTCTATTTGAGAATTAGAAGAACAGGTGACCACACAGAGATGAAGAACCTTCTGGGTGGAGGACATCTGCATTGCCCTTGTCTCTGAAAATGCACCATCTGGAACTGTGAACAAACGTCTCCAAGTGCAGGGGGAGCTTTGGCAAAAGTGAGAAAATCATCACTGACTTGGTGTTTCCCCACCTTCTAGATGAACTGTAAGGAGTACAACACCCATTTAACTGTCTGCATTTCCAAAGGTGGTTGGTTTCCAGGTGAATCCTAAAGGCCCTTGGCTACCACTAATGGCTATGTCATTTCTAAGTAGGATTTATTTCTGAACCTGAAGACCCTAAAGTTTTGAGGTTCTGATTCAGTTCTCCCAGGATCGCCTCAGTTCTGCCTCTGGATGTTCCAAAACCCTGGGAAATAGAAAAACGGAAAGTAAAAATATGTATCTATGAATAGCTGAATTTTCCTAGGGCTTAACCGCCTAGGGAAATCTTCCACCTGGCTTTGAGGGGCTAGACTTCTCGGTCCAGTTCCCCTCTTCTGATGAGCTATTGGTTCAAATTAGTCACTCTTGCAATGATTGCCCACAGCAGAGCTCTTTTCCTGTTAAGTTGTGGTAAGTCAAACCTACTTCAGAGAATACTAAGTCACCACTCTGGGGGGCTGAGAAAACACGTGGGTTTTGTGTGTTTTTAGTTTCTTGAACAGAGAAAAGAAGAAGAAAACCTCAAACTACTGAACCAGAAACAACCTTTTTACTTATTTATTTATTTTTGTTAATGTTCTGCTTTGGATTTAGAATTTCAGAAAGGAACAATGGCAGATTCCATTTTCAATGAGCACATTCGAAAGTTTCAGATTTTTGAAATTGCTCATGGACCTACTGAGGTGAAGGAAAATAGTTCAAGGTTCCTAAAGGAAATGCTAACATCTCTTTCCTGGAACCAGCATATACGGCACAGTAAGCTACTGTCCTATCTTCAGGGAATCCCAAAGACATCCTAGTATAGCTCAGAGTTAGAAGGATAAAAGTTCCCACTGTACCACAAGTAGCTGATGACATCAGGTCATCTCAGATGCCCAGCCTCATTTCCACTTTCCTGGTGCTTTGGTACCATTATTTAGAAGGGTCCGTTGAAAAAAAAAAAATGTCAGCAATTTTCCTATGTCCCTTGGAACCAGAATACTTAATGTTTGGAGCCAAAAAATGAGGAAAAGAATGAGGAAGATGTGTCCATGAGGACTTAAAATACTGACCAGCAACAAGACGGAGGTGTGAATACTTGTCTGACTTTCTACACATGAGGTGCGTGGTCAGAAACTTGACCATCTAAAGGGGATGGATGAAGAGAAGAGTTTTTGAGGACAGCAGGTGAAAATATTTCAACCTGGAATTTGGTTTTGTTCATTAACTTATTCAACAAACATTTACTGAGTAGCCTGTAAATAAGCTTTAGCTCTGGTTATTATTCAGCACTCTCACGGACCCTGCCCTAACTCCTGGTAATGCCAATGATCAAATATATCTTTTTTTCCCAATATTATGGATTAGGATGCATCATTTATTTTTTCATCTGTAGCCTCAAATTCCCATTGAATGATATTCTCAAAGCTGGACAAATGCTCACGCACATTTGTGAAGCAACACTAATGCAGATTCACTGCTCTATAAAACATGCTCAGGCACTCAAAGCTGAGAAATGTTTGCCTTATAATCAAGGCTATTGAGTCAACAAATATTTCTTGAGCACCTAATATGTGTCAGGCATTGGGATAGGTGCTGGGATTGTAGGCAAAAAAGGTCTTTCTTTTGGAACATTTATTCCAGTGGAAGAAACAGATATATTTTAGGTAGTCAAATAAATAAAATTACCACAAGTTATGATAACTACTAAGACTCAAAGCAATCCTACTTAAGATAATCTGAAGAAATGAACTGTAAACTGTTAAAGCCTCAAAAACTGTTAAAGCCTCAAAAATAAGAAGCCAGCCACATGATGAGGCTGCAGAAGGGCATTCCAGGCAAAGAAAATGAAGCTCTTGTGTGTGGAGACAATGTTCTCAGATGTTTGTCTCTGTAAGGAAAACAAAAAATGCAGTCATAACAGGAGGAAGATGAAGGTTAAAGACAGGGAATTTTGTTTTGGTTTGATTTGGCTTGGTTTTTAATGAAAAGGGCTACTTGAACATGTATATACTGGTGGAAATGATTTCAGAAACAGGGACAACTTGAGGATTCAGAAGAGAGAAGAAATATTTTAAAGGGATAAAGTAGGGGAGAGAGAGTGTGGGAGATATAGTCGCCTTCCTCCCTGTAGCCGAATGGAAGGAAGAGATGATGACATGCTGCAGATGCCGGTGGAATTGAGTCTTTGGTGGTGGAAAGCGAGGTTATAAGGTGGGAGGAGGGGATGTGGTTGGCTTGCAAGAGGGAAAAATACGATATAATTATCATGAAGAGTGAAAAACATGCTTGCTAGGGAAATGAAGAAAAAGTGCCGGGCAGTGTTGAATGTCCATTGAGATCTGTGAGTGGTTCTCAACCAGGGGCGATTTTACACATCCTCTCCCCCAGGAACATTTGTCAAAGTCTGAGACATTTTTGGTTGTCACAACGGGAGGGGAGGATGCGACTGAAATTTAGTTGATGAAAACTAGGGATGCTGCTATACAAATTACAATGCACAGAAAAGCCTCCACAACAAAGAATTATGTAGCCCACAATATCAATAAGAGCAGAGGTTGAGAAACCTAGTGAGTGGCTGAAGAAAAGAGAAAAAGTCATTGTGAGTGAGGGAGCCAGAATATAAGAACTCAGGTGTTTGGACAGATCCCTCAGGGATCAGTGGCTTCTTCTGGAGAATGGAGTGCCTCTCATAGAATGGCTTGTTAATAATGGTGGATACTGTTTACTGATGTCTGACTATAAGTCAGATACTTTATGTGTATATCAGCTCTCTTTTGTCCAAGAAAGGTCAAGAGACCATCCTAGACAATGCATAGTCAGTAAGTAAAAGAACAAGATTAAATCCAGGTTTTTTAGTCCAAAGCCTGTGCCCTTTGCACTATACAATGGCTCTGCCCCTATGAAAGACAAGTTGTCATCAAATCTATGAAAAGTTGCATGAGCTTAACACTGCCAATATTTGTAATGGAAACTATAGGTAGTGGGAAGTTAGGAGGAAAGGAGACACAGAGAGGGGAGAAGGGCCCGGTAAAGATGAAAAATTTGTTTCACAGTTCTTCCCAGCCCATTAAATTCTTCTTAAGGTGGTCTTAAGTCACAACGAGTAAAGAAGCCATGGAGGAAGGAAATAATAAGGGAAAAAAATTCAAATCTTAATGGTTTCTAAAATGTACGTTTATGATATTTATCTTATTCTACAATATAGCTTTTATTATATATATCCTTTTCATTAAAATGCACAAAATGTATATAAATACTGGTTATATTATAACAGCATCAGTAGCTGACAATCAAAAATTAGAGTTGGCTGCCAAGAAGCTTTCAAAATTTACCCACAAACACAACCCATATATTCCTAAAAGGTACTTTACAATATCCAAGTTTTCTAACTTATGTTTCTCTTCTAGTCACACACACACACACACACACACACACACACACACACACACACACCAATTGCACTGGAAATACACGTACTGTGTATGGACCGGACTGTGTCCCAAAAGCTCCCTCTTGATTCTCCATTAGCTTCATCAGGTATCTCAGGCTATGCATTTAGAAGTAAAGATACCGCCAATGGTGCATTGGCTTTTTTCAGTCTCTTTAGCTTATCATGCAAGCCTACTCCTCTTTTTCCATCCCTCATACAATCATGTCACCTCCACATATCTTAAAGACAGCTTTCCTTGAGGTAGTGAGTAGACCCACCCCAAGAGGTGAGTTAAAAAGTGTCCTTTTCAATGTGTCAAAATGTTCTTAGTCACTTGAGTGTCAAACAAGTCTGGTAGCTGCTTTTCACTGTCTCTTCTTCTTCACCTGGCAGCCCAGAATTTTATGTTCCTCAGTCATATTCCTCCTCCTACCTGGATCATGGACCTTGTATGAACCACAAACTGCTGGACTTTGTGGTCTTAAGGTTCTCTTGGTTCATGCCTTCTCACTTCACTTCAAGTGGGCTTATGAAGACCCTCATTCAAGACAGCATTTTCAGTGCCCATAACAAGGAACCATAATGGAGAGTATTCCAAAGTGCTTTTCTTAGAGCTTATATAAGCCGAAAAATGTCTTAGATTCCTCAAAATTGACCAGAGAAAGCTCAGATACATTGACATATAAATTATCAGCAATTGTGAGATTGAACACTGCTCCCAGATAGCTGCTGCGTGCCCACATCTGGCCAGTAGTGCAGTAGTTCATCATCCTTTCCTCCATCAGCACCAGATCCTGGGGATATTTAGAGTTCCTCATGTAGACCTTGTGGTTCAGGGGCTGGTTGTTGCAGGAGTGGCCCCGAAAATACACTTTAGAATACACAAAGTACAGTCCAGTGTCATTGATCACAAGGCCACCCTTCTTATACTTCACTCCAGAGACCAAGGCAATTCCATAGGTGTCTTCCCATTCCAGAGGGATGGACCTTGAGTTGGGATTTCCTGAAATCAAATCAGAGAGGATCTATCATCCAGGAATGCTCACGTATCCAACAAATGAAGCTTCCAAGCCTAAACTGTGGAACGTCCTTGAGTAAACATTTTACCCAAAATGACGTAGCACATATAGACCAGGCTGAGGGGTCAGAATTGGATCCATCACTGAATTCCTTCAGGACCTTTGTCAAATTTCCTCATTACTCTCTGCTTCAATTTTATCATCCACCCGTGGGGACAATAAAATATACCTTTAATCAATCCCAATGAGAAATTATTAAGATGATTTTAGCTGTCTGGAACAAAGATTTTATGATCTCTGCAATTAGCCCCAAAACTTCTAGGCTTTGAGGTCTTTCTATGAGGGGAAAAGCCAAATTCAAGGAATTCTAGAGCCCTAAGGTTTTTTTTTTTTTAAGGATTTAGGGATCATTTGATCCAACTTCCACTGGAGCTAAAACCCCTCTCCATTGTATCCCTAGAGCATTTTGTGCATATTTTAACCATACCTCAATCAGAGTACTGTATCTAATACTGAAATCATCACTTACGGGTCTATCTTTCCCTAACAGATTTCAGGCTCTCTGAAGGCAGGAACCATGTGTTATTCATCTGCATGTGCCAAGACTTGACACACAGCGGGTGCTCACTAAATGCCTGTTAAACTGAACTGGATCATTCCGCAGGCTCTGCCTAAGTAATTCCAGGGACAGTGGCTCACCACTTGCTGTGATATTTACCCATTTTTCTGATAATCGTGGACTTTACATGAGGAGTGCCTACCATATTTCTAGCAAATCTTTTCACTCCACTTCACAATTGCATGCCCAAAGTTCACAGATGCCCAGACTGAGTCTGCTTCTCACTCTTGTTTCTACGAGTGAAGTTCTTCCCAAAAACCAGGGAAGCGTTGACTAAAACAATTCGTTGTTCCCCACCTTCCCAGCTCTCACCTCTTGGACCTGGGCCCCAAATCCTTTAAGAGTCTTTGGAATGACTGAAAAGTGTGAGCTCCACATGGGTGGGGATCGTGTTGTAACTAGAGTTTAGAACAGGACCTTGCCCACACAAGGTGCTCAATCTATGTTTGTGAGATTGATGTGACTACAAAGATGTGACTACTCTTGGGGTCCAAATACTGTCACTAGAAAGTAACAACTCCCTCAGAGCGCAGTAAGGGAATTTTGCTGTTGGTCAATGGCTTTCCCAAGCCCCCCGGCACTGGCTCTGGCTTCCATATACAGACCTGTTAAATGGGCCACTTTCTTCACCTCCCTTTTTTCAGAAGGTAGACTGGGCTGACCTGTATCATAGAAGAATGAAATATGTAAAAATGAGATATCGACTATTATTTTGGCGAGATGCTAAACAGGATATTTAAATAAAAGAGATTTCAAAAAGCATAAATGGCAACAGCCTAACATATACTAATCATGCAATTCCAAACTGTAGAACTCACAGCAGCCTGTATTTCAGAAACAGAGGTAAAAATACACCAAATTAAGGCAGATATAAGTATATATGTATGTTATAATAAAACATAATTAATATGAAGGTTGATTTATAAAGAGCTGTCATATTGGTTACTTCTGATATTTAGGTGATTCAGATACTCACTACGACCCTCTGAGGTAGTAAATGAACAAATAAGCTTAAAAGTTAGGCAACTTGTCAAGAAGGCCCAGCTCTTCAGTGTCAGAGATGGGACTGACACTCACGTCTCCTGACTCCAGATCCCTGGCTCTGGCCATTCTACCTCTGCTGACCTCAGGACGCTGCAGAACAGAGGCTGCAGAATCTGCTAATGCGTCTCCTGGCCGTCAGGCCTTCCCCCGGTGGCGTTCTACAACCTAATTACAATGGTATTCTACAGACTCGGTTATCCCGAAGCACAGCTCTAATCATACTACTGGACCTCAAATACCTTTAGTGGCTCCTCACGGAAAAGGCAATGATGTACGACCTTCCCACCATCACGTGACCTCAGGCTGACTGCACAGCCTTGTTTACTCGTCCACACTGGACACTCCAGGATTCCTTGTCTGACCTGAACGTACTCCAGCTTCCCTGCCTCTGTGCCTTTCTCATGCCATTCCCTCTGTCTGAATGCCTTCCTACACAGGCCTCTGTCAAATTCCTAAAAATCCGACAAGGACCATCTAAAATACCACTTTCTTCAAGAAGCCCTCCCAGGCCCTTCTAATCAAATGTGATCTTTCCCTCCTTGAAGCGTGGGAGCCCTCTGTCTTCACCTTACATCATTCCAAACCACCTTACTCTATGGCAACTCTAGAACTTGCCTTATTCTCCCCCCAAATAAATAACAAGTTCCTTTTCTAGGTGTTGAATCCACCTGAGTACTTAGCCCAGTTTCTAACTCAGGGCGTGTGACCAGTAAATGTTTGCCAAGTTGAATTAAGGAGTTAAAATGACAACAGTCCTCAATACAGACAGTATTTCTCTGACTTCAAATATTTCAACCAAAAAAAAACCCAAACCCAGTGCCGTCGAGTCGATTCCGACTTGACATTTAAGAAAGATTCACAGAAGGTGCCTGGTCCACATCGGGCTTATTGTGATTAGCCTATGAAGCTCACGTGTGGCTTGAGAATGGGCTAACCAACTGAGGATAGTACCTGAGCAGTCACCAGCTCTCTAACCACACAAGACCACCCACCATGCAGGATGTGTTAATGAACAGGAAAGGGAAAGCCAAGTCTCTTCTGTGTTCATATAATACAAGCCTTCACCACAGCTCATCTGGCCTTCAGGCATGTACTGACAGGAAATGGAACAGCGACCACATGGTGCCTATCTTTATATCCCTCAAAGAAACTAAACCAAAAAAACCTAAACCCACTGCTGTTGAGTCAATTCTGACTCATAGTGACCCTATAGGACAGAGTAGAACTGCCCCATAGAGTTTCCAAGAAGTGCCTGGCAGATTTGAACTGCTGACCCTTTGGTTAGCAGCCATAGCACTTAGCCACTACCCCACCAGTGTTTCCTCAAAGGGCTTTATTCTCATCGAAGGTACTCAAAATATCCGCTGGATAAATACTGCTCAGTAAATAACGTGGAAATACATCTTAGACTTTCGTGATGACTGTTTCCTGCCCCAGGATCTTTGCACATGCCATTCTCATCGCTTGAATGATGTCCTCCATTTCCATACGTCACCCCCCAACAACACACACACACATCTTCACTTGGCAAGCTCCTTATCCTTCAGGTATCAGCATAAATAACCCACCCGTAGAAGGGATTTTCCAGACCACTCTACTTTAGACTGCATTTAGTACAATTTGAAACTATGTGATTTGTTTGCATGCTTTTGTATAACCTCCACCCCCCCCACCCCCGCCACCCCATCTCTCTTGTTCTCTGCCATCACCTTAGCACCCAGCACCCAGTCGGGCACATAGGAGGTGTTCCAAGCATATTTGGGAATGTGGAGGGTAAAAAAAAGGAAAATGCAAAAAGAAGCAAAGAAGAAAGTTTAAATAATTTATAATAGTACCTCCCAGAGAAAATCACTGTTAATATGTCAGAGTATAAATGCTGGTAGTTCTTTTCTATAAGTATAAAAATAAGCATAAAGTGTACATATATAGTTAGTCAGTATTAAACTAAACATATTGTTTTGTAACTTGCCTTTTCATCTAAAAATATGCAATAGCAGTCCCTGTGGCATTAAATGTCCTTCTAACATACAGTTTTTAGTTGCTGCATAGTATTCTCTCATCTAAATTCACTATATTTAACTACTCTTCTGTTATAAGGCATGAGGTTTCTTCCTTCTATATAAATCTCCAGGCATGTCTTTGATTATTTTCTCAAGACAAATTCATATTGCGTTGATTTCAAGGTAAGTTAACACTTTTAGGTTATTGATATCTTTTTCCAAACTGTTCTTCAGAAAAATTATAGCAATTTATATTGCCACTGGTTGTCAACTAATGTTGAAGGAAGCCCTTTTCTCTCATCTCTTTGCCAATCTGGGTATTATCCTTTTTTTTTTTTTTAAATCTTTACCAATTTGATGTATGAAAATAGGTATCCCCTATCTCCATTTGAATTTCTTATCCTACTGATAAAGTTACTACCTTGATTTCCATGTGATATTTCACCCATTTCAGGTTGACCTGGGTCAATCTAGAGAAGATACATGTTTCCTGGGGTAGGTAGACCTGAGTCATCTGTTCGTTTGACTTTTCCTCACTAAAATGACTCCACTGAGTAGGTGAGAGATGAGTAATAAGGCGCCTTCTTCACCAGCCCCATTCCACTGGTTTTCAAAGCTACTTCCTTCTAGAAGTCTTCCAAAGTCTTCATTTTTCTAACAAATATTTCCTCTCTGCTTGTGTATGTCTGGACTTTCTAACACTTAGGGGCTCTGACCCAGAACTGGGTTCCAGAGCACCTGCTCCTGCAAGAACTTACAACCGAGGACAGCAAGGTACCTGGGCTGCCTGTAGTAGGCACCCCCTAAGAACCCAAGCACGCTCCACCGAATGGCTGGCCAGCTCTGCCTTCTGTGTTCTGCTCGGTTTCCAGGGATGAGATGTGCCTACTTGCAGAGGCATCCTGCCTTTCCTCTTATTTCTCATTCCATGGCCATCAGAGAGACAGGCTTTTCCTTATCCTATGAGGCACCAGTCCGCATGCTGGAAGGCCCCACAGGTGACGAAGCGTCAAAAGCTTTGTTTCCTCTAGTCTGAGGTCCATGTCAGTGGTCTTGGGAATATCACCTAATCTGTCTGGTATTTTGTTTCTTTTCTGGAAAATGAGCTGGATCAAATAAGCTCTAAGCTCCCTTTCAACTCTAACCAAATCTTATGAGTTCAATGAATCTTAGTTTAAGACAGATTGGGAATATCCTAAAAATCTATCTGTTCAGCACTTCAAAAACTATGGCCTGAAGCTTCATGAGGTCACTGTTCAACAACTTTACCTTCTTCCTGTCCTGAGTCTCATACAAAGGATATGAGCACATGACTGCTTCTAGGTGTGAAGCTGGACTTTCCTTTGAATAGTTGCTAGGCTTCCCTAAACTTTCCAGTCATTCCAGAAGAACCATCCTAATGAAGGTGATTGGCTGTACTGTTATTACAAGCTGAGTTTAGTTTATAAAATATTTTTTTAAAATAGAGTTTGACTCTTGAGTAATCTCTTTTAGAAAGTTTAAAAAGGAAAGAACATTTCCCAGAAACACCTTCTCTGTCTCCACCCCACTCTGTCTCCCTGGGAGTTACAATCACTGCCATGGGCACCGGACTCAGGAGGCCTGAGGAAGGGGACAGGCCTGGAGCCAGCAGTTCAGGAGGCAAAAGTTCAGGGTGTGTGTGTGTCTCCATCCAAGGTCAAGTACAAGTTATTTTGAATTCTGTACAGTACTCAGCTACACTGATTTTGAACAATTAAATTCACTTCATATTTTAAAGTAGCAGAATAAACCGTAATGACCAGAGGTTTGGAATTAGCCGGGCTCCCTCTCGTAGTATATACATGCCCAGGAATGAGAAGGATTGCAAGCCACTGCACCAACATTGTTTAGTGTTGAGGACTATCTTTGAGAATTCAATGTATGTACATAAAAGGACTCACCTATTTGCTTCTCCAGAGATGATGCTACAGGGCTTAGGCGGGTGGACTGGCAAAAGAGAAAAGATATGTAATAAATATGAAGACCTTTAGGCAAAGGAGGCAGGATTGTCAAAAAAAACCAAGCCCTGGAAAGAGAACCCAAATACCTCAGAATCTCTCTGATCTCAGACTTTTGCCAAGCAGTTGTGCCCTTTCTAGCTCAGTTTTGTGATTTGGAATAGTACTAGTATTTTTAAAGGATTTTCAAGGAGATTTAGTTTGGCCATTTGAACTAATCCACTTCTAAGCAAGAATCAATGTTTATTTTATTTTTTGACTCACTAGGTGTTAGGCAGTAAATAGCTAGGCAGACTGATTAGCCAACTGAGAAAGGAATTGTAAATGCTAATCCTATCTTGGCCCTGATCCTTTATAAGACAGAGGAAAAAAAAAATCCCCTCACATGTATGGCTCTCTATTTCTCTGCCTGTAGAATGGAATGAGCGTAATAACCCATTTCCAAGAGAGGAAAAAAAAGATTGAGAAGCACTTGGCAAAGAAAGCAGTGGGCCACAGTGGTCCTCGGCCCCCACTGCACAGAGCTGTCTTGGTGAGCCCAGCACGCAGCCCCCCTCAGGCCAGGCTTACCTCTCTGAGTTCAGCCAGCTCCTTCTGCAGGTGGAAGAGCTGGAACAACCCCAGCCCCAGTCCAACCAGGGCCACCAGAACCATGAAAAACATTACGAGGAGATATAGGCCTGTGTTGGGATTCCGTCTCTTCTTCAGAAGTGATGGTGGGAATGGAGGCAGTGGTGGCCGTGGTGGCAGCGGTGGCGGTGGGGGTGGTGGTGGCCTCATTTGGCCGGGTCTTCCAGGCACAGAGGAAGGGCAGGGGAGAGCAGACCCTGGAGGGGCCAAAGGAGAGCTGGAGCTGCTGTCCACCCAGTAGATTTGGGGATATGGGTAATTCAGTGGCTGCCACATGGCAGCCAGGAACTCAGGGCACCCTCCAGGCAAAGAATTTTACTTCTTCTCGATCCTGTGTAGGCTGAGGTGTCAGAGGAGGGGACTCCTGTTGCTAAGTGCTCAAGAAAAGGGAAGCCGGAGCTCTCTTTATAGAGTTTCCACAGCTAAGGGAAACACTTCTCTCGATCTCTTTCTGTTTCTCAGAGAAACACCCACTCACTTTACGTCTGAAGCTGAGAAGCCTCAAGGAGCTCGGAGCAATTTGCGCCTGAAGTTGAAAGCCTCAAGGAGCTCAGGGTAAACCGCTGTAAGCTTCTACCCACAATTTTCTGACGAAAGCATTCAAAGTCCCAGTTGCTGTTGCTTTGCTACCTGAAAAGGCTGGTAGGTTAGGCTCCTCTTTCTCAGACCTGCTGGAGCAGGTAAGAATCAGGGGCCAGCCTGGTGGGCATAACCTGCTGCCTAACTGCAGAGAGGTTGGCCAGCGGGGCGCTTTCAAGCACTGAGGGGAGAGACCATTGAGTTGTGGCCAGAGGAACCACTTCCACATCTTACCTTTTGCATGAGCTGCCATCCCTTCCCCTAACCCAAATACTGTTTACCCTGACATTGCAAAACACCAGAATTTACAGGAGAAAAAACCCTGCCCCACCCACTATCTAGAGATTAGATCAGAAGTTGCAAACCTGTGGCCCGTAGGCCTTACAGAACCCACAGGCCTGTTTCATTTGTACCTCACAATGTTTTTCTTCTAATTGGCTGTCTACCTTTAAAATCAGGAGATTCCACATCAAAAATACAGGTTTTAATTCTGTCTTGAAACATTAGAAGACTGGGCACACTCAAGACCATCTCTGCAAACCCAGTTGGTGTGAGCTGGGTAGCAGCTGCCCACGTGGACAGAGCCCTGAAGCTCCAGGTCACCCAGGGTCCCCACCCCCGACTATGTGTCACACACCACCACATGTGGGAAATGGCTTCCTGACCACTGTAGGAATTTCTGTTTGCAGCTCCTTTTAGGGTTGCCAGGTAAAACACAGGACACTCAGTTAAATTTGAATTTCAGATAAATAATGAATAATTTTTAGTATAAGTATGCCTCAAATATTGTATGAAACATACTAAAAAAAAGGTTGCTTATTTGAAATTCAAATTTAATTCTTGAACTCACATGTGGCTTTGGTTGTAGTCATTAAAGGCAGTGTCATGGATTGAATTGTGTCTCCCCTAAATATGGGTCAACTTGGCTAAGCCATGATTCCTGGTATTCTGTGCTTATCCTCAATTTTGTGATCTGATGTACTTTTCCTATGTGTTTTAAATCCTAATCTTTGCCTGTAGTTAATGAGGCAAGATTAGTTTAAGTTAAAGAGGATTAGGGTGGGATGTAACACCCTTACTCAGGTTACAGCCCTCAATCCAATAAGGGGAGTTTTCTTGGGGTATGGCCTGCATCATCTTTTATCTTGTAAGAGATAAGAGGTGAGAGAGAGGAGCAGAGAGAGAGGGACCTCCTAACACCAAGAAAGAAGAGCCAAGAGTAGAGCGTGTCCTTTGGACCTGAGGTCCTTGTGCTGAGAAAACTCCTACACCCAGGGGAAGATAAACAGAGAAAGAAATCCCTCTCCCTGAGCTGGTGCTCTGAGTTCGGCCTTCTAGCCTCCTAAACTGTGAGAGAATAAATTTCTGTTTGTTAAAGCAATCCACTTGTGGTATTTCTGTTATAGCAGCACTAGATAACTAAGACAGACTGAGAAAAAACTAAGACAGTAAGTTTAAATAATAATTAGCTAGAAAATATAATTTTAAGAATTCTACCACACTCATAAAAAGCCCTTAAAATATACTAAAATAACTCTAACAAGAATTATACAGGTGTATATTTTAAAAATTACAAAATTTTACTGAAAATGGCAAAGATGCAAATACATGGAAAAATAGACTACATCCTGGGTGGGAGGATAGAGAGGTAGTATTGCATGATGGGTAAGAATGGGCCCTGGAGTTAAACTGCCTGGGTGCAGCTTCCAGCTCCATCACTTATTATCTCTGTGATTTGGACAGGTCGCTTTCTATTTTCTGTGCCTCAGTTTCCTCATCCCCCAAATGTGCATGATCATAATAGTACTTACCTTACAAGGCTCTGTGGGGATTAAATGAGTCAAAGTATAAGATACCTTTAGAAGAGTCCCTGGCAACAAGGTGAAACCAAAAATACATAAATAAAAACTGTTGCCATCAAGTCTTTTAGGCTTGTGGCCACCCCATGTGTTTCAAAGTAGAACTGTGCATAGGGTTTCCAACGGCTGATTTTTCAGAAGTAGATCACTAAGTCTTTCTTCAGAGGCTCCTCTGGGTGGACTCGACCCACCAACCCTTCCGTTAGTAGGTTTTCAAACGCTTAGCTATCGCACAACCCGTGGACTCCGGCAACAAAGTAAGCCCTCAAGAAATGTTAGTTGTTGTTAGTTTATCAGATCTCTCCCAAATAATTCAACTACAGACAATGGAATTGACCTTCTTCTGTTAAGAATAAACCAGTTGGTAGGGAGGAGAAGGGCTGCAGAGAAAAGCACAAATTCTGTGCTTGACATCTAATATCTCTCAGAGATTCCACCGCTGGACTGCGGGACCCTCTGCCTCAGGCTAGGACCCTCCGCTTTTTATCTCAAACTTCCACGATTCTCCAATAAGAACTATGCTGTATTTGTACATCTTCCTCGGCCCTGCTTCTTCTCTTGATTCATATTGTTCTAGGAGGACTCAGAAGCCCCATCCCTGCCCCTGACACACCCACTGTCCCCCAAGCTTAGGGACAATCTGAACTGAAATAGAGACAAGGAGAGCAGGCTTTAAACACTTGTGTCCCTCTTTGGTAATGCCGCCAAACATCACATTTAGCCAAATCATGGGGGAAAAAACACATACCCCTCAGCACAATAAAGACCCCTTCACAGTTCGAGGCACTACTAGAACACTGCTAATTAGGAAAAATAATCTTTTCTTTAAGACCCCAGAGGCTACTCACCAATGTAGAATGTAGAACATTTTCCTTATAAACTATGTTATGCTAAAATTGTTTGTTCTTTTTTTTTTAATTGTGCTTTAAGTGTAAGTTTACAGCTCAAGTTAGTTTCTCATATAAAAATTTATGCACACATTGTTATGTGACCCAAGTTGCTATCCCTATAATATGTCAGCACACTCCTCCTTTCCACCCCGGATTTCCCATGTCCATTCAAAAAGCTCCTATTCCTTTCTACCTTCTCATCTGACCTCTGAATAGGAGCTGCCCATCAGTCTCATGTATCTACTTGACCTAAGAAGCGCACTCTTCATGAGTATCATTTTATGTCTTATAGTCCAGTGTTGGCTTTGGGAATGGTTTTAGTTCTGGGTTAACAGAGAGTCCTGGGGCCTTGTCTTCTGGGGTCCCTCCAGTCTCAGTCGGACCATTAATTCTGGTTTTTTTACTAGAATTTGAGTTCTGCACCCTACTTTTTTCCTGCTCCATCAGGGACTCTTTGTTGTACTCCCTATTAGGGTGTTCATTGGTGGTAGCCAGGCACCATCTAGTTCTTCTGGTCTCAGGCTAATGGAGTCTCTGATTTATGTGGCCCTTTTTGTTTCTTGGGCTAATATTTTCCTTGTGTCTTTGGTGTTCTTCATTCTCCTTTACTCCAGGTTGGTCGGGATCAACTGATGCATCTTAGGTGGCCACTCACTAGTTTTAAGACCACAGACACCACTCACCAAAGCGGGATGCAGGACATTTTCTTAATAAACTTTGTTATGCCAATTGACCTAGAAGTCCCCTGAAACCATGGTTCCCCAGATCCCCACCAGTGCTATTCTGTTCCTCGAAGTGTTTGGTCATATTCAGGAAATTCCTTAGCTTTTGGTCTAGTCCAGTTGTGCTGACTTCCCCTGAACAGTGTGTTGTCCGCCTAAGATAATTCTTCTCTACTTCCACCCTTAACCATCAAAGAATGTTTTCTTCTGTGTTTAAACATTTTCTGGAGTTTTTATAATAGTGGTCTCATACAATATTTGTCCTTTTGTGACTTACTAATTTCAACCAGCATAATGCCTTCCAGATTCATCCATGTTATTAGATGTTTTGCAGATTCATCATTGTTCTTCATTGTTGCATAGTATTCTATTGTGTGAATATACCATAATTTGTTTATCCATTCATTGTTTGATGGGCACCTAGGTTGTTTCCACCTTTTTGCTGTTGTGAACGTTGCTGCAATGAGCGTGAGTGTGCATATATCTATTTGTGTGAGTGCTCTTATTTTTCTATGGTACTTCTAGCTTTTTAAGGAAGCATCAAATCAACTTCCAAAGTGGTTGTACCATTTTACACTCCTACCAGCAGTATATAAGTGTTTCAATCTCTCCACAATCTCTCCAACATTTATCATTTTGTGTTTTTGGATTAGTGCTAGCTTTGTTGGGGTGAGATGGTATCTCAGTGTAGTTTTGATTTGCATTCTCTAATGGCTAATGATCCTGAGTATTTCCTTATGTATCCGTTAGCTGCCTGAATGTCTTCTTTGGTGGAATCCCTGTTCATATCCTTTGCCCATTTTTTAATTGGGTTATTTGTCTTTTTCTTGTTGAGGTGTTGCAGGTTCTTGTAGATTTTAGAGATTAGATGCTAACTAGATTTGTCATAGCCAAAACATTTTTTTCCAGTCTGTAGGTAATCTTTTTACTCTTTTGATGAAGTCTTTTGATGAGCATAAGTGTTTGATTTTTAGGAGCTCCCAGTTATCTAGTTTCTCTTCTGGTGTTTCAGCATTGTTAGTAATGCTTTGTATATTGTTTATACTATGTATTAAGGCTCCTACTGTTGTCCTTATTTTTTCTTCCATGATTTTTATCGTTTTAGACTTTATATTTAGGTCCTCGATCCATTTTGAGTTATGCACCTTAGTCTTCAAGATGACATCTTTGCTTTTCAACACTTTGGAGAGGTCCTTTGCAGCAGATTTACCCAATGCAATGCTTCTTTTGATTTCTTGACTGCTGCTTCCATGGCTATTGACTGTAGATCCAAGTAATATGAAATCCATGACAACTAAGGTGCGCCTGACCCAAGCCATGGTATTTTCAATCACATCATATGCATGCAAAAGCTGGACAATGAATAAGGAAGACCTAAGAAGAATTGACGCCTTTAAATTGTGGTGTTGGCGAAGAATATTGAATATACCATGGACTACCAAAAAGAACGAACAAAACTGTCTTAGAAGAAGTACGACGAGAATGCTTCTTAGAAGCAAGGATGGCCAGACTGCGTCTTACATACTTTGGACGTGTTGTCAGGAGGGCTCAGTCCTTGGAAAAGGACATCGTGCTTGGCAGAGTACAGGGTCAGCAGAAAAGAGGAAGACCCTCAACGAGGTGGATTGACACAGTGGCTATAACAATGAGCTCAAGCATAACAACGATTGTGAGGACGGCTCAGGACCGGGCAGTGTTTTGTTCTGTTGTGCATAGGATCGCGATGAGTTGGAACTGACTCGATGGCACCTAACAACAACAATGACAACTTCAATCTTTTCTCTCTTTATCATGATGTTGTTCATTGGTCCAGTTGTGAGGATTTTTGTTTTCTTTATGTTGAGGTGCAAGCCGTACTGAAGGCTGTGGTCTTTGATCTTCATTAGTAAGTGCTTCAAGTCCTCTTCACTTTCAGCAAACAAGGTTGTGTCATCTGAATAACATAGGTTATTCATGAGTCTTCCTCCAATCCTGATGTCCTGTTCCTCTTCATATAGTCCAGCTTCTCAAATTGTTTGCTTGGTGTACAGATTGAATAGGTATGGTGAAAGGATACAACCCTGGCACACATCTTTCCTGGCTTTAAACCAATCAGTATCCCCTTGTTCTGTCCAAATAACTGCCTCTTGATCTATGTAAAGGTTCTTCATGAGCACAATTAAGTGTTCCGGCATTCCCATTCTTCGCAATGTTATCCATAATTTGTTATGATCCACACAGTCAAATGCCTTTGCATAGTCAATAAAACACAGGTAAACATCCTTCTGGTATTCTCTGCTTTCAGCCAGGATCCATCTGACACCAGCAGTGATATTCCTGGTTCCATGTCCTCTTCTGAAACCAGCCTGAATTTCTGGCAGTTCCTTGTCAATATACTGCTGCAGCCATTTTTGAATGATCTTCAGCAAAATTCTGCTTGCATGTGATACTAATGATATTGTTCTGTAATTTCCACATTCGGTTGAATCACCTTTCTTGGGAATAGGCATAAATACAGATCTTTTCCAGTCATTTGGCCAGGAAGCTCTCTTCCGTATTTCTTGGCATAGACAAGTGAGCACCTCCAGTGCTGCATCCATTTGTCAAAACATCTCAAATGATATTCTGTCAATTCCTGGAACCTTGTTTTTCGCTAGTGCCTTCAGAGCAGCTTGGACTTCTTCCTTCAGTACCATCGGTTCCTGATCATATGCCACCTCTTGAAATGGTTGAACATCGACTAGTTCTTTTTGGCATAATGACTCTGTATTCCTTCCATCTTCTTTTGATGCTTCCTGTGTCGTTTAATATTTTCCCCATAGAATCCTTCAGTAGTATTGCAACTCGAGGCTTGAATGTTTTCTTCAGTTCTTTCAGCTTGAGAAATGCTGAGTGCGTTCTTCCCTTTTGGTTTTCTATATCCAGCTCTTTGCCCATGTCATTATAATACTTTGCTTTGTCTTTCGAGCCCCACTTTGAAATCTCCCGTTTAGTTCTTTTACTTCATCATTTCTTCCTTTTGCTTAGCTGCTGAAAATTCATGAGCAAGTTTCAGAGTCTCCTCTGACATCCATCTTGGTCTTTTCTTTCTTTCCTGTCTTTTCAATGACCTCTTGCATTCTTCATGGATGATGTCCTTCCACAACTCGTCTGGTCTTTGGTCACTAGTTTTCGGCGCATCAATCTATTCTTCAGATCGTCTCTAAATTCAGGTGGGATATACTCAAGGTCATATTTTGGCTCTCGTGGACTTACTCTGATGTTCTTCAATTTCAGCTTGAACTTGCATATGAACAATTGATGGTCTGTTCCACAGTCGGCTCCTGGCCTTGTTCTGACTGATGATATGGAGCTTTTCCATAGTCTCTTTCCACAGATATAGTTTATTTGATTCCTGTGTCTTCCATCTGGTGAGGTCCATGTGTATAGTCACCATTTACGTTGGTGAAAGAAGGTATTTACAATAAAGAAGTTGTTGGTCTTGCAAAATTCTACCATTTGATCTCCGGCATTGTTTCTATCACCAAGGCCATGTTTTCCAACTACCAATCCTTCTTCTTTGTTTCCAACTTTTGCATTCCAATCACCAGTAATTATCAATGCATTCTGATTGCATGTTCAATCAGTTTCAGACTGCAGCAGCTGACAAAAATCTTCTATTTCTTTATATTTGGCCCTACCGCTTGGTGGGTAAGTTTTAATAATAGTTCATATTAACTGGTCTTCCTTGTAGGCGTATAGGTATTATCCTATCACTGACAGCGTTGTACTTCAGGACAGATCTTAAAATGTTCTTTTTGATGACGACTGCAACACCATTCCTCTTTAAGTTGTCATTCCCAGCATAGTAGACTATGTGATTGTCCAATTCAAAATGGCCAATACTAGTCCATTTCAGCTCACTAATGGCTAGGGTATCGATGTTTATGCATTTGACTCCATCCACGTCATTAAGGTCGACTCTATTTTGAGGAGACAGCTCTTCCCCAGTTGTCTTTTGAGTGCCTTCCAGCCTGGGGGGGCTCATCTTCCAGAACTGTATCAGACAATGTTCTGCTTCTATTCATAAGGTTTTCACTGGCTAATGCTTTTCGGAAGTAGACTGCCGGGTCCTTCTTCCTAGTCTGTCTTAGTCTGGAAGCTCAGCTGAAACCTGTCCTCCATGGGTGACCCTGCTGGTATCTGAATACCGGTAGCATAGTTTTCAGCATCATAGCAACACGCAAGCCCCCACATTATGACAAACTGACAGACACGTGGGGAGATTGGCCAATATGATAAAAAATATCACCCATTGAGTACTGTGCACCTCAAAATGATCACCTAAATGAAACCAAATGGTAAACATTTACCCTAGATCAAAGATGAGAAAGCAAGAGGGGACAGGGAAGTTGGAGTAACGGAAACAGAACAACCAGAATGGAAATAATGAGAAAGCTGATACATTGTGAAAAATGTAACTAATGTCACTGAACAGTATGTATATAAATTGCTAAATGAGAACCTAATTTCCTGTATAAACTTTCACCAAAAACACAATAAAATATTTAAAAAAAAATTTTTTTATAATCCCTGTTAGTACTCTCATGATATCCTGTGTTGTTTTATTTTTCCTTTCAGTGCTTATCACAATTTCTAATTGTATATTTATTTATATAATTGTTTTTGTAATATCTGCCTTATGCACTCTACCTTAAATTCCATGAGTACAGGGACAGGGACTATGTACATCCTGCCTAACACAATGCCTGGCAATTAATATACACTCAATAGGTAATTATTGAAATAAAACAACTCTTGAACAAACTCCCCAAAAGTGGATTTACAGCACCCTCAAGTTACAACTCATTAGGTTCACTTTCTCAATTTCTTATTGATTTGGCTCTTAAGGAGTCCTGGTGGCGCAGTGGTCAGTGTTTGGCTGCTAACTAAAAGGTCAGCAGTGTGAATCCACCAGCCACTCCTTGGAAACCTTATGCGGGAGTTCTACTCTGTCCAATAGGGTCACAATGGGTCAGAATCAACTCGATGGCAGTGGGTTTGGTTTAGTTTTTTGCCTCTTAAATCCTGAAACAAGTCAGAAGATATTTAAATGAAACTATACAGGCTTTAAAGTGTTCAAAAGCAAAGGCGTCATGTTAAGGACTAAGGTGTGACTGACCCAAGCCATGGTATTTTCCATTGCCTCATATGCATGTGAAAGCTGGACAATGAATAAAGAAGACTGAAGAATTGATGCCTTTGAGTTATGCTGTTGGCAAAGAATATTGACTGTACCATGGACTGCCAGAAGAACAAACAAATCTGTCTTGGAAGAGGCACAGCCAGAATGCTCCTTAGATGTGAGGAGGGCAAGACTTCATCTCACATGCTTTAGAAATGTTATCAGGAAGGACCGGTCCCTGAAAAAGGATATCATACTTGGTAAAGTAGAATGTCAGTGAAAAAGAGAAAGACTCTCAACAAGATGGACTGACACAGTAGCTGGAACAATGGGCTCAAGCATAATAACAATTGTGAGGATGGCGCAGGACCAGGCAGTATTTCGTTCTGTTATATATGGGGTCACTATGAGTTGGAACTGACTTGAGGGCACCTAACAACAACAACATACAGGCTTACTATCAAAGATCTAGGGGGCTCATCTTCCAGCACTATACTGGACAATATTCTGTTGTGATTCATAGGGTTTTCATTGGCTAATTTCCGGAAGTAGATCACAGGGACTTTCTTCCTAGTCTGTCTTAGTTTGGAAGCTCTGCTGGTATTTGAAATACCAGTGGCATTGCTTGCAGCATCATACCCATCATAGCAACACGCAATCCACTACAATACAACAAACTGACAGATGGGTGGTGGAAACCTAGAATAGTGCCCGGTATTAGAATCAATCAATAAATATGTTTTGATCAGATAACCACAGATGAGGAAACCACCACTCAAGCTAAGTGACCTCCCTAAGTTCACACAGCCTATTGGTGTTAGAGCCAGAAATCTAACCCAAGAAGAGCACCATGTGAGACTGATTATGAAACAGAAATGCTCAAGACTGCCCCCTAGCAGTGCCCCCAAGTGCATAGGGTTTAGGGGCATAAGGTTTAGGGGCCCACTACCACAGGGCAGTGTGAGAAGGCAGGATGAGATGTGAGGCACACCCCAAGTGACATCTATGAAGACTGAAGATGCCTGGGTCTTGTGGGCTCTTTCATGAGGCCCCCTTTGATGTTTGAAATGCTTCATTGCAAAAACACCTGTCATGGTGGGTTTGTGGGAAAGTCAGAGGCACCAAAGACTGACTTAAATGTCAAGGTTTTTGCTTTTGTCACCAGTGTTCTCTTTGACTGACTTGGAGATGTCGGTCAGGGAGGTGCAGCTGGATGTCTCCAGAACCTTCTCTTTGGGGTCTCATGAGAAGCAACTTTCAAGCACACGGCCTCTGAGGCTGGGGTAATCTGCAATGTCCTTCGCAGTCTGTCCCAGGCCTTGAGGCAACAAGAAAAGGGTAGCTGAGTCTGGAGAGTGAAAAGACTCCCAGGTCTTGTACTAATTTGTTATCTTACAAATGAGGTTCTCTTCCTGTGCCTCATTTGTAAACCAGTTGCAGTAACATTTTACCAACCTGAAACTTTACATTGCTCCAGAATCTCAATGCTGGAATAATGTGGAGTTCCTACTCTGTCTCTTATCCTGAAGATGTGGACACTGAGCTCCAGAGAAGTGGTAGGGTTTTTCCAAAGTCACATAGCCAGTGTGTGGGAGAGTTAGAAAGAAAGCCCGTTCCATTTCCCAGTGCTTCCTCACTACATTGTAGTAAAGGCCCAGAAATGGCAAAACAACAAGAATTTGCTTCAGCTCAGTTCCATTTATGTATTTCTTGAGCCCCAGCTATGTGCAAGGACATAGCAATGGCCACAGTACAATTCCTTAAGGAGCTCTGACGTTGGTGGGTTGGGTTCCTAGAGTTCTTCTCACATTCCCTCAAATCGACCCAGTCTTTTCAGTGCCGCATAGTCAAAACACTAATCCAGATTTGGCTGGAATGAGGAGAGGGAGAAGAAAAGGAATGTAGCATTTATTTGTTGTTAGCTGCTGTTGACTCAGCCCCTCACTTGTGGCAATCCCATGCACAATGAAACAAAACGCTACCTGGTCCTGTACCACCCCATGATTGGTTGCAGATTAGACTGTTGTGATCCATAGGGTTTTTGTGGGCTGATTTTCATAAGTAAGTCTTCAGGCTTTTCCTTCTGGTCTGTCTTAGTCTAGAAGCTCCGCTGAAGCCCATCCGGCATCGTAGCGACACAGAAGCCCCCACTGATAGACGAGGGGTGGCTGCGCTTGAGGTTCATTGGTCGGAATTGAGTCCGGTTGGGTCTCCCACACGGAAGGCCAGAATTCTACCACTGAACCACCAATGCCCCCAGCATTTATGGCTCAGTGGTTAAGAGCTCAGGCTGTTAACCAAAAGGTCAGCAGTTCAAATCCACCAGCCACTCCTTGGAAACTCTATGGGGAAGTTCTACTCTGTTCTATAGGGTCGCTATGAGTCAGAATCCATTCTCCAGCGACGGGTTTTTTATACCCCAGGTATAGAAACCCTGGTGGTGCAGTAGGTAAGCACTCAGCTACTACCTGAAAGGTCAACGATTAGAATCCACCAGACGCTTCACACGAGAAAGATGTGGTGGTCTGCTTCAGTAAATATTTATAGACTTGTAAATCCTACGGGAAGTTCTACTCTGTCCTATAGGGTCACTCTGAGTTGGAGTCAACTCAATGGCATCAGGTTTTTATATGCCAGGCACTGTGCTAGGAGCATTTGACTCTCAAGCAGTCTTCTGAGATAAATATTATCACCTCTATTTTACAAACAGACCAACCCAAAAAAACCTAATCCATTGCCATCGGGCAATTCCAACTCATAGTGACTCTATAAGACAGAATTGACCACAGAAGTTGAAACCCCATAAAGTAGTTAAGCTTGGATGTGAATACTGTCCTTCCTTCCAAACCACATCATCTCTGTTCAGCTTTTTCTCCATCTCACAGCTGTCTTCTGCTCCTTGCAGATTCTCACCTGCCTTTAGAAAGTCTATGATAAATCAGTTTCCCCCTATCTTAGTTATCTAGTGCTGCTATAACAGAAGAGCCCTAGTGGTGCAGCAGTTAAGAGCTCAAGTGCTAACCAAATGGTCGGCAGTTCAAACCCACCAACTGCTCCTTGGAAACTCTATGGGGCAGTTCTACCCTGTCCTATAGGGTTGCTATGAGTTGGAATTGACTTGGCGGCAACTGTTTCTTTCTTTTTTCTGTAACAGAAATACCATAGGTGGGTGGCTTTAACAAAGAGAAATTATTTTCTCACAGTTTAGAAGGCTAGAAGTCCAAAATCAGAGTATCAGCTCTAGGGGAAGGCTTTCTCTCTCTGTTGGCTCTGGGGGAAGATTTTTGTCTCTTTAGCTTCACCTTGGCTCCCTGGTGATCTCCATGTGGCATGGCATCTATTTCCTCCACCTTTGCTGTCTTAGTCTGCTCCTTCTATATCTCAAAAGGAATTGACTCAAGACACACCCTACACTAATACTGCCTCATTAACATAACAAAGAAGACCCATTTCCAAATGGGATTATAACCACAGGTATAACGGTTAGGATTTACAATGTATATTTTTGGAGGACCCAATTCAATCCACAACACCCACCAACCCCAGCCTTCAACATAACGTCAAAATCCCTGCTGATCATTCCAGGGAACGTGAATGCCGAGATAAAATTCTCATTTTCCCTTTTAAACCTCAACCCCCACCACGATTCCCCCATGGCTCTTGTCTTCCTGTTTTTATAACGTCTACCGGGCCCTGGCACCACACTCTCGACCACTAGTTATACTTACTTTCTTGTTATTATTGTTGTTGTCAGTTGCTGTAGAGTTGGGTCTGACTCATGGTGAGCTTATGTACAACAAAGCGACACATTGCCCAGTCCTGTGCCATCTTCATGACTGTTGGTGTATTTGAATCCATTGTTGTCTATCGTATCAATCTAGCTCATTGAGTTTCCTTCCTTTTTGCTCACCCTCTACTTTACCAAATATGATGTCCTTTTCTGGCAATTGGCCTTTCCTGATGATGTCTCCAAAGTAAGTGAGTCGAAGTCTCTTACCTCCATACATTTACTATATTCCTGGCATTGCGCCTTCTCAGATTCCACTTGCCTCTACCATCATACAGTCAGCCCAGGTATTGTCAACTCCTCTACTTACAGAAGAGGAAATTGGAGCCCAGCAAGTCTGCGTCCTTTAGCCAGAGGAGCATCTGATCAAGCCCACACCTAGACTACTCAGGGGTTTCTGCTTCCAGACTTCTTGTTTCACCACACCACACCTTCTGTCTCGGTTACGTAGTGCTGCTGTAACAGAAATACCATAGTGCGTGGCTTTAATCGAGTAGGCTACAAGTCCAAATTCAGGGCATCAGCTCCAGGGGAAGGCTTTTTCTGTCAGCTCTGGAGGAAGGTCTTTGTTGTCAATCTTCCCCTGGACTAGGAGCTTCTCAGCACAGGAACCCCTGGTCCAAAGGACGCACTCTGCTCCCAGCACTGCTTTCTTGGTGGTATGAGGTCCTCAACTCTCTGCTCACTCCCCTTTCATCTCTTGTAAGACAAAAGGTGGTGCAGCCCACACTCCAGGGAAATTTCCTTTACGTTGAATCAGGGATGGAACCTTAGTAAGGGTGTTACAATCCCACCCTAATCCTCTTTAAGAGGACAACCACACAGTACTGGGGATCATGGCCTAACAAAGTTGACATATATTTTGGGGGGACACAATTCAATCCATGACACCTTCCGTGCAGGAGAACCGGATCAGATTCCCAGCCAGTGCACCTCAGCGGAGCCACCATCCACCTGTCAGTGGAGGCTTGCAAGTTGCATTGATGCTGAACAGGTCTCAGTGGAGCTTCCAGGCTAAGACAGACTAGAAAAGAAAGGCCTGGCAGTATACTTTCAAAAATCAGTTAATGAAAACTCTATGGGTCTCAACGGTCTGATCCACAACCATTTTGTTCCATTGTGCATGGGGTCACCATGAGTTGGGGGCTAACTTCGTGGCAGATAACAACAACAACAATGTAGGTCTTATGGGGTAGAACTAGGACCAAACGGTGGAAACTTCATCACCGCTAGACTCTGAGTTCCTTAAGGGCAGGACCACATCTTGTTCACCACAGGGAGAAATGTCCTCACTGTGTTAACAGTCAAAGCTTTGCAAACATAGAATGAACTGCACTGGGCAATGATCGGTTTCCAGCCCCTTCCCCCACACATCCACCCCCCCCTCCCGACACACACAGGCCACCTGCCCCACCACCCTGCTTCCTCTGTTGCCATTGGGTTGATTCCAACTCATGGAGATCCCATGTGTGCAGAGTAGAGCTGCTCCATGGGGTTTTCAAGGCTGTGATCTTTCAGAAGCAGATCGCCTTTCTTTCTGAGGTGTCTCTGGGTGGGTTTGAACCACCAATCTTTTATTAGTTGTCGCTGGATGTTGTCAAGTTAGTTCTGACTGATTGGGATCCCATATGACAGAGTACAACTGCCCCCATAGGGCTTCCTTGGCTGTAGTCTTTAAGGCAGCACATTGCCAGATGTTTCTCCCATGGAGCTGCTGGGTGGGTTCAAACCACCAACCTTTCAGTTAGCAGCTGAGTGCTAAACCATTATGCCACTCAGGGAGATGTTTAGGCATCAGATATACGATGTCTGGGCAGGGACGTTGGGCAGGGGGCTGCACTAGATTTCCCTGAGATACCTTCTAGCTCCACGGTGAGGGACAGTTGGCAAAAGGATCAGAGAGACAAATGGTAGAAGTAGAGAACAGAGGAAGAAGAGCACGAAAGAAGCTACGAGGAGGGAAAATAAAAGGTCAGTGAGATGAACACCATGATAAGCATAATTAACGTCACTGAATTTAACATGTGCAGAATGTTGAAATGGCAAGTGTTCTGTTACATATATTTACCACAATTAAGAAAAAAAAAAAAAAAAGGCCAGTGAGGAAAGGGAGGTTGAAAGCTGGAGAATGAGAGGGGATTGGAAGGACTGGCACATGGAAGAACAAGTGAGAGTGAGAACTTGTGCAACACATGTAGGTACTTGCACACTGGACATGACCACACTCACTAGGCCTCTTCTAGCTCACAGGCACAACCTCATAGAGAAAATGAAAGCCGAAATCCTGAAAGCTACTGCTATTGGAAGTCAGTCAGAAATCTACTTAACGCCCATCCCGCCCAAACAGGAAACTAAGCCCAAAGGAAATCTGCTGCACTTGACAAAAACCAAGCCAGATGGGAGCATAACTGAAGCACTGCCCTGCCTGGGTCTGGTTCTGTCCCCAGAATCAGCACACTGTCAGCACCATTCCTCAAACAACCACCCCCAGCTGTGGTTTCCCACCCAGCTCCTTCACCCGTCCCAACCCCTTTTTCCGAAGCTCACCACTCCTTACAGCTGGTACCACTGTAGGCCAAGCTAATCCCAGCTTTGGGACCCATCTGACCCCTGAAACCTTTTGCTGTTGAGTCAATTCCGACTCACAGTGGCTCTGTAGGACAGAGTAGAACTGCCCCATAGGGTTCCCAAGGACAGCCTGGTGTATTCCAGCTGCCAACCTTTGGGTTAGCAGCCAAACTCTTAACCACTATGCCACCAGGGTTTCCAATCTAACGTCTAGGCTAGAGAAACCATAGGAGCCCTGCAGAAATCACCTTTGCTGCTGGATCTGGTCTAACTTCATACCCTGGCTCTTAGCATCAAACACCTTGTCAGTAAGCAGCCATCTAGTGCCCCGTGAACGGATATCATGAGTACTAATGTTTACTCGTGATATCCAGATACTAAATCAGATCCTTGATCTAGATCATCAAATTGGTTCTTCAAAATAGCCCAGTGAGGTCAGTTGAGTAAATATTCCCATCGGCAGATGAGGAGACTGAAGCTCAGAAAGGTTCAGTAACTTGTCCTAAGTTACATATGGAAGTATTAAGTGGCAGAGCCTGGATTCAAATCAGGTTGTCCAGCTCCAAGGCCTCTAACACATTGCTGTCTGGACAGAGTCTCATTCCCTCGTACCTGCGTCCTGCCCACCGTGCCAAAGATGTGTCTGAGACTAGGGCCCGCCTGGCTCTTTGCAGTCGTTCTGAGGTCTGCTCTCCTGGCCTGGACTCTCCTTCCTGTGCCCTGGTCCTCCACACCTGCGGTTTGATTTCCCAGATGCAGCACTCTGACAGAGGCCCTATCAGCCTCCCCCGGTACCCTCCTGGCTGTCTCCTGTCACCCTGCTGTGGTGGTCAGCCTGCCCGCCCTTTTATTTCCTGATTCAGACATCCCCCCTTCCATCACCATGCAGAGGTCATCATCTGTATCTTGCCGACCCTCTCTGGTCTGTCCTGTCCTTACCTAAGCCTGGCTTTGACACCCACTGAGACACCTAAATCATCCTCAGGACAGTGGTGACAGCTGGGTGAATCATTTTCTTCGCAAATATCTAGTCCATAAAAAAAAAAAACCCAAACCTACAACGCAGTTCATTCTTGCACCCTCTCATCTCCAGAGGCCTATGTATGGAAAACAGCACTTTTGGCAATTAGTTTTAGGTTGCTGAATGATCTCTCAGAGCTGATGATGGAAACTGCAATGGGCAAGAGAAACTGCTCATTGGTGCCTCTCCTCAAGCAGTGCCCAAGGGTGTGCGCCGTACCTGCTGTACCTTAGTTACACCTCAGCTCATCTCTCAAGTATTAAGGTTAGTTGGCTGTAAAGAGCAGGAGGTCTTGGCTCTGCCCCTAGCACTCCTCTGGCTCTGATCCTCTAAGGGCAGAGATTTCGGCTGAGGGGGCAAAAGCACTGGGGTTTCCATCACCTCACAACTGCACATTGTCCTCATCCCTGCATACAACCTGTTCTCTCATACCTGCATCCTGGTGTGTGTGTGTGTGTGCGCACGTGCTTGTGTGTGTATGTGTGTGTGTGTGTGTCTGTGCTCTTGTGAGAGAGAAAAAGACAGACACTTCCTGCAAAGATTCCTGCTCATTCTCCCTGTGCTCAGGTTAAACAGCATCACCAAGGAGGACAGAGTGGGGAACTGGAGGGGATGGGGGAGAGAACAAAGCCGCTGCTAAGGATCCAGTAGCCACAGCACTGAAGAGAGTTCCTTTCCCCAACACCCCTTGAATCGATTCTGCTTCAGCCGCATCTTTGCACAGTGAAGCAGGGGCAACCAGCGGTGGTTGGGATACTGAGGAAGTGGTCAGTGGGGCGGTAGGAAGCACTTCCTTCCGCAGGGGCGTTGGGCCAGAACCTCTGCATCCTGACTCTCCGTTCAGACCCTCTTCTCCTGCCCACAGCGCCTGTTCTCCAGTTTAGAAATGCACATTTTCTCTCTCTGTTCTCCACTTTTTATCACCTTCCTGCACCCGCTTACTCCTTTCCTCCCTGAAGGGAGTTCCCTGTGCTCACAGTCATGGGAGACAGAGTAGAAGTAATCTTAGCATTCAGCCATCTCTTCATCATTCATTCATTCATTTACAGTGCGTCCACAATCTACCCCTGTGATGGGCATGGGCCTGCCCTTAGGCTCCAACACAGTGTGACCACCCATGATGACTTTCTCATCATTCATTTGGAAATCTGCGATAGAATCTTCTTCCCAAACTGTACCAAGCATCCTGGCTGGCAGCATAACATATCTCAGAGCAATCAGGAACCAAATTCCACGAGGTGTTTGATTGTACATAAGCAGCCTCAGGAGCTACTCTGTTGCTGTTTTTGTAACTCTATCACACAACTTTTGCAAATTCAGCTTTTTTCAGGTACACAACTTATTCCAATAATTGGCTGCGCAAACTTACATTTAATGAATGCAACTTTTCCATCACCATTAACCCCCTTTTCCCCTCCCTCCCACCCTGACAACCACTAATAACCTTTGTTCTCTATGCATTTGCCTGATCTTGCCTTTTTTATGAGTGAGGTCATACACTATTTGTCCTTATGTGATTGGCTTATTCACTCAGCATAACGTCTTCAAGCTCGGTCCATGTTGTAGCATTCATCAAGACTTCATTTCTCCTGTCGGCTGAGTAGTATTCCATTGTATGTGCGTACCACATTTTGTTTATCCATTCATCTGTTGATGGACATTTAGGTTGTTTCCACCTTCCGGCTATTGTGAATAGTGCTGCAATGAACATTGGTGCACACGTATCTTTTTGAGTCTCTGCTTTCCAGTCTTTTGGGTATATACCAGGAGTAGAATTGCGGGGTCCATGTGATAGTTTTATTTTTAGTTTTTTGAGGAATCGCCACACTGTTTTCCACAATGGCCATTCCATTTTGGATTCCCACCACCAATGGATAAGGGTTCCAATCTCCCCACACCCTCAAACATTTGTTATTTTCTGGGTTTTTTTTTTTTTTTTTTAAATATCTTAGCCATTCTACTGAGAGCGAAATCGTATTTCACTGCAGGTTGTTTTTTTGTTTTGTTTTGTTTTTACACTTATTGTGCTTCAGTTGAAAACTTACAGTGCAAATTAGTTTCTCATTCAAAAATTTATACACACTTTGTGACATTGGTTGCAATCCCCACAATGTGTCAGCACTCTCTCCCTTTCTACCCCAGGTTCTCCATGTCCATTTGTAAAGTTTTTCTGTCCCTTCCTGCCTTCTCATCTTTGCTTTTGGGCAGGTGTTGCTCATTTGGTCTCATACACTTGGTTGAACTGAAAAGCATGTTTCTGTTGTGTGTTATTGTTTATTTTATAGGCCTAACCTTTGACTGAAAGGTAGACTTCAGGAGTGGCTTCAGTTCTGAGTTAGCAGGGCGTCCAGGGGCCACAGTCTCAGGGGTTCCTCCAATCCCTGGCAGGCCAGTAAGTCTGGTCTTTTGTGTTTGTGTGTGTGTGTGAACTTGAATTTTGTTCTACATTTTTCTCCTACTCTGTCTGGAATCCTCTATTGTGATCCCTGTCAGAATGGTCGGTGGTGGTAGCCAGGAACCATCTATTTCTTCTGGGCTCGGACTGCTGGAGGCTATAGTTCATGTGGTCTATTAGTCTTTGGACTAATGGTTTCCTTGTGTCTTTGGTTTTTCTCATTCTCCTTTGCTCTGGATGGGATAGGACCAACAGATGTATCTTAGATGGCCGCTTGAAAGCTTTTAAGACCCAAAATGCTACTCACCATAGTAGAATGTAGAACAGTTTCCTTATGAACTATGTTATGCCAATTGATCTAGATGTCCCCCAAGACTGTGGTCCTCAGTGCTCAGCCCCAGTAAACTAGGTCCCTCAAGGTATTTGAATGTGTCTAGGAAGCGTCTATGACTTTGCCTTGGTCAACTGGTGCTGAATTCCCCTATGTTGTGCGTTGTCTTTTCCTTCACCAAAGTTTGCTACTATCTAGTTAGTGATTTCCACTCCCCACCACCCCACCACCGTAACCATCAAAGATTGTTTTTTGCGTGTGTAAATCTTTTCTTGAGTTTTTGTAGTAGTGGTCTCATACAGTATTTGTCCTTTTGTGATTGACTTATTTCGCTCAGCATAATGCCCTCTAGATTCATCCATCTTGTGAGATGTTTCATGGATTCATTGTTGTTCTTTATTGTTGCGTTGTATTCCATTGTGAGTATGTACCATAATTTGTTAATCCATTCATCTGTTGATGGGCACTTAGATTGTTTCCATCTTTTTGCTGTTGTGAATAATGCTGCAAGGAACATGAGTGTGCTTATGTCTGTGTGACGGCTCTTATTTCTCAAGGATTTATTCCTAGGGGTGGGATTGCTGGATCATGTGGTATTTCTATTTCTAGCTTTTTAAGGGGGTATCATATCATTTTCCACACTGGTTGTACCATTTTACATTACCACCAGCAATGCATAAGAGTTCCAATCTCCCCATAACCTCTCCAACATTTGTTATTTTCTTTTTTTTAAATGACTGCCAGTAATGTTAGGGTGAGATGGTATCTCACTGTAGTTTTGATTTAGATTTCTCTAATGGCTAATGATCTCGAGCATTTCCTCATATGACTGTTATTGTTGTTGTTAGGTGTTCTCAAGTTGGCTCCAACTCATTGTGACCCTGTGCCCAACAGAATGAAACTCTGCCTGGTCCTGTGCCATCCTCACAATTGTTGTTATGCTTCAACCCATTGCTGTAGCCTTGTGTCAATCCATCTTGTTGAAGGTCTTCCTCTTTTTTGCTGACACTCTACTTTACCAAGCATGATGTCCTTCTCCAGGAACTGATCCCTTCTGATAACATGTCCAAAGTATGTTGAGATGTAGTCTCGCCATCCTTGCTTCTAAGGAGCATTCTGGTTGTACTTCTTCTGAGACAGATTTGTTCATTGTTTTGGCAGTCCATGGTATATTCAAGATTCTTTGACAATACCACAATTCAAAGGCATCAATTCTCCTTTGGTCTTCCTTATTCATTACCCAGCTTTCACATGCATATGAGCCAATTGAAAACAACATAGCTTGGGTCAGGTGCACCTTGGTCCTCAAAGTGACATCTTTGCTTTTCAACACTTTAAAGGGGTCTTTTGCAGCCGATTTGCTCAACACAGTGAGTCTTTTGATTTCTTAACTGCTGCTTCCATGGGTGTTGATTGTGGATCCAAGTAAAATGAAATCCTTGACAACCTCAATCTCCTCTCTGTTTATCATGATGTTGCTTATTGGTCCAGTTGTGAGGATTTTTGTTTTCTTTATGTTGAAGTGTAATCCATATTGAAGTCTGTGGTCTTTGATCTTCATCTGTAAGTGCTTCAAGTCCTCTTCACTTTCAGCAAGCAAGGTTGTGTCATCTTCATAACTCAGGTTGTTAATGAGTCTTCCTGCAATCCTGATGCCCCATTCTTCTTCATATAGTCCAGGTTCTCAGATTATTTACTCAGCATATAAATTGAATAGGTATGATGAAAGGATACAAACCTGACTACACCTTTCCTGACTTTAAACCACACAGTATCCCCTTGTTCTGTTTGAATGACTGCCTCTTGACCAATGTGCAGATTCCTCATGAGCACAATTAAGTGTTCTGGAATTCCCATTCTCTGCAATGTTATCCATGATTTGTTATGATCCCCACAGTCCAATGCCTTTGCATAGTAAATAAAACACAGGTAAACATCTTTCTGATATTCTCTGCTTTCAGCCAGGATCTACTTGACATCAGCAATAATATCCCTGGTTCCACATCCTCTTCTAATTTCGGCTTGAATTTCTGGCAGTTCTCTGTTGATATACTGCTGTAGCCACTTTTGAATGATCTTCAGCAAAATTTTGCTTGCATGTGATACTTATGATATTGTTTGATAATTTCTGCATCTTGGGAATAGGCATAAATATGGATCTCTTCCAGTCAGTTGGCCAGAAAACTCTCTTGCAAATTTCTTGGCATAGACAAGTGAGCACTTCCTATACTGCATCCGTTTGTTGAAACATCTTAATTGGCATTCCATCAATTCCCTGAGCCTTGTTTTTTGCCAATGCCTTCAGTGCAGCTTGGACTTCTTCCTTCAGTACCATTGGTTCCTGATCATATGTTACCTCCTGAAATGGGTGAATGTCAACCAATTCTTTTTGGTATAGTCACTCTGTATATTCCTTCCATCTTCTTTTGATGTTTTCTGTGTCGTTTAGTATTTTCCCTGTAGAATCCTTCAGCAATGCAACTTGAGGCTTGAATTTTTTCTTCAATTCTTTCAACTGAGAAATGCTGAGCGTGTTCTTCTCTTTTGGTTTTCTGTCTCCAGGTCATTGCACATATCGTCATAATACTTTAGTTTGTCTTCTTGAGCTGCCCATTGAAATCTTCCGTTCAGCTCTTTAATGTCATAATTTTTTCCTTTTGCTTTAGTTTTTTTTTTTTTTTTTTAGTTACTCGACGTTCAAGAGCAAGTTTCAGAGTCTCTTCTGACATCCATTTAGGTCTTGTCTTTCTTGTTAATGACCTCTTGCTTTCTTCATGGATGATGTCCTTGATGTCACTCCACAACTCGTCTGGCTTTTGGTCATTAGTATTCAACGTTTCAAATCTATTTTTGAGGTGGTCTCTAAACTCAGGTGGGATATACTCAAGGCCGTACTTTGTCTCTAGTGGACTTGTAATAATTTTCTTCAGTTTCAACTTGAACTCGCATACGAGTAATTGATGGTCTGATCCGCGGTTGGCCCTTGGCCTTGTTCTGACTGACGATATTGAGTTTTTCCATTGTCTCTTTCCACAAATGTAGTCAATTTGATTCCTGTGTATGCCATTTGGTGAGGTCCATGTGTATAATTGCTGTTTATGTTGGTGGAAAAAAGGTATTTGCAGTGAAGAAGTCGTTGATCTTGCAAAATTCTATCATGCTGTCTCTGGCATCGTTTCTATCATCAAGGCTATATTTTCTAACTACAGATTCCTCTTCTTCATTTCCAGCTTTTGCATTTCAAGCACCAGTAATTACCCATGCATCCTGATTGCATGTTCGATCAATCTCAGACTGCAGGAGTTGGTAAAAATCTTCAATTTCTTCATTTTTGGCTTTAGTCATTGGTGCATAAATTTGAATAATAGTCATATTAACTGGTATTCCTTGTAGGTGTATGGATATTATCCTATCACTGACAGTGCTGTACTTATCTTGAAATGTTCTTTTTGACAATGAATGCAATGCCATTCCTCTTCAAGTTGTCATTCCCAGCATAGTAGACCATATGATTGTCCAATTCAAAATGACTGGTACCAGTCCATTTCAGCTCACTAACGCCTAGGATATTGATGTTTATGCATTCCATTTCATTTTTGATGATTTCCAATTTTCCTAGATTCATACTTTGTACATTCCAGTTTCCAATTATGAATGGATGTTTACAGCTGTTTCTTCTCATTTCGAGTCGTGCCACATCAGCAAATGAAGGTCTTGAAAGCTTGACTCCATCCACGTCATTAAGGTCAACTCTGTTTTAAGGAGGCAGCTCTTCCTCAGTTGTCTTTTGAGGGCCTTCCAACCTGAGGGGCTCATCTTCCTGCATTATATCAGACAATGTTCTGCTGCTATTCATAAAGTTTTCACTGGCTAATTCTTTTCAGAAGTAGACTGCCAGGTCCTTCTTCTGCCGTGTTAATGTCTTCTTAGGTGAAGTGTCTGCTGATATCCTTGTCCCATTTTTTAATTGGTTTATTAGTCTTTTAGTTGCTGAGGTGTTGAAGTACTTTATAGATTTTAGAGGTTAGACCCTTGTCGGATATGTTACAGCCAAAATTTTTTTTACCAGTCTGTAGGTTCTCTTTCTACTCTTGTGGTGAAGTCTTTGGTTGAACATAATTGTTTAATTTTTAGGAGCTCCCAGTTATCTAGTTTATCTTCTGGTTTTTGTGCATTGTTAGTTATGGTTTACATTGTATGTATTTATCCTGTATATTAGAACTCTAGCATTGTCCCTATTTTTTCTTCCTCCATCTTTATCATTTTAGGTTTTATATTTAGGTCTTTGACCCATTTTTAGTTAGTTTTTGTGTATGGTGTGAGGTATAGGTATTGTTTCATTTTTTTACAGATGCCCATCCAGTTATGCCAGTACCATTTGTTAAAGAAACTGTCTTTATCCATTAATGGACTTTGGCCCTTTGTCAAATATCAGCTGCCCACAGGTGGATGGATTTACATCTACGTTCTCAATTCTCTTCCATGTGCCTGTCTTTGTACCAATACCAGGCTGTTTTGATTACTGTGACTGTATAGTAGGTGCTGAGATCAGATAGTGTGAGGACTTTCTACTTTGTTGTTTTTCTTTAATAATGCTTTTCTCATCTTTCTTTCCATATAAGGTTGGTGGTTATTTTCTCCACCTCATTAAAGAATGCTGTTGGAGTTTGGATCAGGCTTGCATTGTACCTGTAGATCGCTTTGTGTAGTATTGACATTTTCACAATATTGAGTCTTCTTATTCATGAGCATGGTAAGTTTTTTCATTTATGTAGGTCTCTTTTGGTGTCTTGCAGCAGTGTTTTGTCATTTTCTTTGTATACGTCTTCTACATCCCTGGTTAGATTTATTCCTAAGTCTTTTATCTTTTGGGGGGCTATTATAAATATTATTGATTTCCAAATTTCATTTTTGAAGTTCTCTTTTTTGGTGTAGAAGAATCCAACTGATTTTTGTGTGTTAATCCTGTATCGTGCTACTTTGCCAAAATCTTCTATTAGTTCCTGTAGTTTTCTTGTGGATTATTTGGGGCTTTCAATGTATAGGGTCATATTACCTGTAAATAGATATAGTTTTACCTTTTCCTTGCCAATTTGGATGTCCTATATTTCTTTTTCTTGTGTTTTTGCTCTAGTTAGGGCTTCCAGAAGTATGTTGAATAAGAGTGGTGATACAAGGGCATCTCTGCCTGGTTGCCCTTCTCAAGGGGAATGCTTTCAGTCTCTCTCTGTTGAGAATAATGTTGGCTGTTGGTTTTGTATAAATGTCTTTTATTATCTTGAGGGGTTTCCCTTCTTTTCCTATTTTGCTGAGAGTTTTTTTCTTTTTTTTATCAGGAATGGGTGTTGAACTTTGTCAAATGCCTTTTCTATGTAAATTGAGATGTTCACATGTTTCTTTTGTCTTATTTATGTGATGGATTATGTTGATTGACTTTCTAATGTTGAACAATTTTTGCATACCTCTTATGAATCCCACTTGTTCATGATTTTTTTTTTTTTAATTTTCTCTTGAATTCTATTGGCTGGAAGTTTGTTAAGAATTCTTGCATCTATATTCCTGAAGGATATTGGTCTGTAATTTTCTTTTTGCAGTGTCTTTGCCTGGTTTTGGTATCATGGATATGCTGCTTTCATAGAATAAATTCAGGAGTATTCCTTCTTTTTCTATGTTTTGGAATAGTTTGAGTAGTATTGGCACAAGATCTCCTCTGAATGTTTGGTAGAATTCTCCAGTGATGCCATCTGGGCTAGGGCCTTTTTTTTTTGGTTGAGAGTTTTTTTTTTTTTTATTACATCTTCAATCTCTTTATTTGTTATGGGCCTGTTTATTTTTCTACCTTAGTTTGTTTTAGTTTAGGTAGGTACTGTGTTTCTAGAAATTCGCCCATTTCCTTTCGGTTTTCAAATGTGTTGGAGTATAGTTTTTCATAGTGCTGTGTTATGATCCTTCTTATTTCAGTTGATTCTGCTGTGTCTTTTGTTATATTTTTGTGAAGTATTATGTTGATTGATTTTCTAATGTTGAACCATTCCTGCATTCCTTGAATAAATCCCACTTGGTTATGGTGTACGACTCTTTTAATGGGCTTTTGGATTCTGTTCCCTAGTATTTTGTTGAGAATTTCTGCATCTATATTCATAAGAGGCATTGGCCTATAGTTTTCTTGTGTTGTCTTTGTCTGGTTTGTGTATCAAGACTATGTTTATTTCATAGAATGAATTAGGGAGTATTCCTTCCTTCTCTATCTTTTGGAAGAGTGAACAGTATCAGTGTCAATTCTGCTCTAAATGTTTGGTAGAATTCACCAGTGAATCCATCTGGTCCAAGACTTTTTTTTGTTGTTATTATTAGGAGGTTTTCTATCACTGGTTTTGTTTCTTGTTAAAGGTCTGTTGAGACTTTCTATTTCTTCTTGAGTCAGTTTATGTAGGTTGTGTGCTTCTAAGAATTTGTCCATTTCATCTAGGTTATCCAGTTTGTTGTCATAGAGTTGTTTATGATATTCCTTCATAATTCTTTATTTTTATCACATCAGTTGTAATGACCCATCTTTGATTTTTTATTTTGGTTATTTGCATCTTTTCTTTTCTTTCCCAGTCTAGCTAAAGGTTTGTCAATTTTATTGATCTTTTTGAAGAACCAACTTCTGGTTTTATTTATTTATTCTATTGTTTTTCTATTTTTTATTTTATTTCTTTATGCTCTGGTCATTATTATTTCCTTTCTTTTGGTAGGTTTAGGCTTAGTTTGCTCTTCTCTTTCTAGTTCCTGGAGTTGTCAAGTTAGGTTAAATTTTCCTCTGATTGCTGTCTTTGCTGCATCCTATAAGTTTTGGTATGTTGTGCTTTCATTTTCATTTGACTCTAAGATGCCCTTGTAGAATGATTGCATTTGTTCACTGAAATGTAAATTGGATCAACAACCATTGCCCCACTCATCTACGTGTTTCAGTTCCAACTGAGCTCACCTGAGACCCGTCCTACCCAATGGGTGGGCATAGGACCCAGGCTTGGTCTGTTAAAGCCATGAGTCTCACTGGACACAGTGATTGGATTAGAGATAGTCATGTGCCCAAAGCTGGGCCAACACTGACCGTCTTTGCCAGGAGAGAAGCATCCATGTTCTGCTGGGCTTGTTAATAATATACAGGGGAAGCCTTGAGTTGTTTGTCTAGTCATCTACGTAGGAGTGTCTGAAGATAGCAGAGTTGAGAGATGGACAAAGACAGATTCTTGGTAATATCATCTGATTCCAGCTGGGCCTTAATCTGAGAGATCTATTCCTAAATTTTATAAATTACAGAAGTCATAAAAATTTTTTTCTCTTTCTTTTTGTTAAGCCTGTTTGAATTGGATTTCTGTCTCTTGTAACCAAAAGAGACCTAATACACCCACAGCAATGACATTGAGTAGATGTTTAAAGAGATAAGAGTTTCTGTGAAAGGGCAGTGAAAATATTTCAGACAACTGGCCCGAGTCCTGCCAAATCCTAGTAAGAAGAAAGGTCATCTCAACCCAAAAGGGCATCCTGGCCCTAAGTAGGGTGTGGTAGTGGCACCCTGATCGGGAGGGAAGAGTTGATCTTGGACTGACATCTGATCCCCCACCCACCAAACATTCCACTGTGTTCATTCAGCCTGAGAATATGAAACTGCTTTTGATGAGATGTCACCTCCTCTGACTCCCACAATGCTTTCCAGGTTCCCAGAACACAATTTTTAATTTAGAGGCACCCAAAGATGCCTGAAATTGGTGTTCATCACCAGACACATTTTTTCAATTGCTAAAATCCAAGTTTCCTCCAATTCTGTTAGACATCCTGACCTCAAAGTCCTCTTTCCATAGGCTGCTTTCCCCCTGGGTTCACCTAACATGGAGTGGACTTCGGTCCTTTAATATAGGCACAGCGTTAGACCTTCGTGACTTACTGCAGATCCTACTTTTTAAGTAGATGTCTTGATTTCTTGCTGCCTTTTCTGGTTGATTTCCTCCTTTCCGTGTGGAGTTGAGGGGGGAGTAGGGCAAATTCTAGACTGACTGCAAAGCCAGTCGACCTGACCAATCACTCTACCAACACTTACTGAGCACCAGGGGCCATGTACCATTGTGATGATATAGTCAAACTCAAGATAGTCCTCGTCCTTAAAGAATTTACACAGCAAACCATCGATGGAGACCTTGTTTGTAGCTTTTAGAATATCAAATGGCTAGAAAAACTAAGGGCAGTCAAATGACACTATAACATTTCTGAAGATCACGCCACACTGTGCTGTACCAACCTGACTTGATTTATTTGGAACATGTTTAGAAGATCTGCCTGGCAATCCCTTTCCCAGCATGTGACCAATTCAGGTTGTCAGACACCAGGACTGGGCAAGGGGGTGGTGAGAATCTAGATGTCCATTGCTCCCACCATCGATCACTGAGCTCCTGTGTGATAGGCTCTACAACATCCACTTCAGGAGGGCAAAGAGGAGCAAACCAGTCCCTGCACTCAGATTGCTTATAGTCTGAAAAGTAGCACTGAAGCTGAGCAGTCCTCACGTAACAATTAACCACGTTACAAGACCAAAACCAAAAAAAAAAACAAACTTATGGCCATCGAGTTGATTCTCACTCATAGTGACCTTATAGGACAGGGTAGAACTGCCCCATTGGGTTTCCACTGGGTTTCCAAGGCTATTATCTTTATGGGGACCCTGGTGGCACAGTGGTTAAGAGCTACAGCTACTAACCAAAAGGTCAGCAGTTCAAATCCACCAGCCACGTTATGAGTTGGAATTGACTCAACAGCAAGTTTTATTTTCTTAAATCTTTATGGAAGCAGACTGCAACATCTTTCTCCCTCAAAGCAGCTGGTGGGTTTAAACCACCAACCAAAACTGAGTGCTTAACCACTGCTCCACCGGGGCTCTTACTACAAGACCAAGTGTAATGAATACTCTATGAAGCTTCCAAATCAATACTGGGCTTGAAAACAGGAGAAATCATATTTGAATGGAAGATGGAGGACTGGACAGAGTAGAGAGCTGAGGAAATATTTCACAGAGGAGGTTGAATTTGAGATGGGTCTTGAAAAATTATCTACACTTATTTATTTTGACTTTGTGCCTTAAAAAAAAAAAGTTGGGTCCATTCGATTGAAAAATCACATTAGGCAGTAACCAGTTAAAGAGAAATTATAAATCCAATATGAGACCTGAATCCTAATTCCTGAGTTTAATCAGACCCTCAGGGCATTCCTGCCAACCTTAGCCTTTTCACAGAGCAGCGAGGTCAGCTGCAGCAACACCGACTGTCTCCTTGGCCACCAGCCCTCATCTTGTGAAGGGAGAGACACACAGTGATGCCTGTGGCTGTCGCTTCTGCACAGCCCTGCTTCGAGGGCACGAGTTTCCCAGGCAGCCACCTGTTGCCTGGGCTGCTCCTTTCCTTGCGCAGGGCTCACCTCTGACCACTTTCTTTGGGGGCTGCTCTAATACAGCTTGAAAGTCAGGGTTTCCAGAAATGAGACAGATCAGAGGCTGATCTGCCCACAGCCTTCTGCGGTCTGGGCTCGAGCACTCAAGTGTTCCGGATGCAGTGGAACATGTATGTGCTCCACCAAGCAACAGAAATTGAGCCGTCATCTTGTTCCATGGGGAGGCAACACGTGAGGCTGAGGGAGCCCCAGCCCTGGGCCTTCTAGAAAAGTGAGCCAGCCTGCAAGCAAACTTGCTGAGGTTCTCAGAATGTTAAACAAAAGAGGTTTCAGCTACTGGAAGACCAGGCAGCAGGAGCCAGGCAGAGCTGCAGTGCACAGGTTAGAGATGTTGGTCAGAGATAGAGTTGAGTCAGGAGCAGCTTTTAGTGTGTTTGATGCTTGTCAATTATAAATATGCATCCTGTTTGTCTACATTGTAAAGTGTATGTGCACATAGCTAAGTGCCAGCCTGAAAACATGGGATATTTTTCATATTTTTATGTTTATGAAAAGAGCCCTGGGGGCACAGTGGTCAAGAGCTGCACTGTTAGCCAAAAGGTTGGCCGTTGGAACTCACCAGCCACTCCACAGAAGAAAGATGTAGCAAACCGCTTTCGTGAAGATTACAGCCTTGGAAACCCTACGGGACAGTTCTCTCTCCTATAGGGTCCCTGTGAGTTGGAGCTGACTTGATGGTAAAGGGTTTAGGTTTTGGATGTTTATGAAGGTGTGCATGAATATGTAAATATAATGAGTATATCTGCATCCCACAATCAGGTAAAGGTAGCTTGGGCTCTTCTGACTCACTGAAAACATGAGATAATATGTCACACACATTAAAAACCTACCCCCTTGTACACCGGTATTCATTGCAGCACTATTTGCAGTAGTCAAAAGGTGGAAACAACCTAAATGTTCATCAACAGATGAATGGATAAACAAAATGTGGTACATACATATGAGGAATATTACTCAGCCATAAAAAGAAACAAAGTCCTGATACACGTTACAACATACATGAACCTTGAAAACATTATGCTGAGTGAAGTAAGCCAGCCCCAGAGGATAAATATTGTGTGATGCCACTTATGTGAAATATCCAGAATAGGCAAATGCATAGAGAAAGAAGTAGATTAGTGGTCACCAGGGCTGCAGGGGCAGCGGGGAAGGAATAATAGGGAGTTATTGCTTAATAGTTCTTGAGTTTCTGTTTGAGGTGATGAAATCAAGTTTTAGAAATGGACAGTGGTTATACAACATTGTGAATATACTTAATGTCACTGAATTGTACACTTCAAAATGGTTAAAAAGGCAATGATGAATTTTGTTATATATATTTTACAATTACAAAAAAAATCGACCCCCAATCTAAAGGCCATCAACAATGTCCTTTAACTTCATCTTCCAAATAACCACGTGTACAGTTCTTTATTGTGACAGCAGGGAAAATAACTTTTTTTGTTGAAAAGGAAAGAAGATAATAGAAGGCAGGAGAATTTCTGTCCCACCATTTCCTCATTGAAAATCTTCAGGACAATCCAAAGAGGATATTCTTTCATCAATGATGATTTTTAGAAAATTTAAAGAAATACAAATTTTCTCAATTTACTCACTGTCTAGCGGTAAATAATGAGAAGTAAATATAAACTTGCAAAACAGAGTCATAACCACATGGTAAGAGTGGGCACAAGTGCCTTGGGAGCAAGGAGGAGGGTCACCAATTCCACACTGGTAGGATGGAGGGGAGGAGTCAAAGAAGGTATTTCAATGTCGTGACACCCAAATTAAGTCTGAAGCAATAGGTAGCCAGCCGAGAGGGAGGGCGGGTCACTCAAGACACACGGAACAAGACAAGAGGGCAAGGCACATTCCTCAACCTTACAAACTGGGGCTCACCCCACTTTATTTTTCTCTCTGACACTTAGAATCATCTCACATTTTATATGTTTATTTGTTTATTGTCTGTCTTCCCAACTAGAATATAAACTTACTGAAGGCAGGAACTTTGCCTCGTTCTCTGCCCTAGCTGCGGCACCTGGAACACACCTAGCGCATAGAAAGAATCACTACATCCTTGCTGAAGGCCTACTGTTGGAGAGGATAATGGAGCTGGACAGTTGAGCAAGGGGGCCCTGCAGATCATGAGGCCTGTGCATTTATGCTAAATGTGAACCTTACCTTGAAGATCTGGGGCAGGGTTCCCAAATTGGCAGCCCACAGGCCAAACACGGGAATGTTTTTCTTGACCTCTACCATGTTCATAAAATTAGGATGTTTTATATAAACACTTAGATTTCTGGCTTTCCTTTAAAAATCAGAAGATGCAGTAGTAGGAGTCCAACAGCATTTAAAAGGCAAAGCCAGCTGATGCTGAGCCCCAGGCGCCTGTGCTCTCCAGTTCACCATGGTCTCCCCAGTCTTGACTGTCATGTATCAGGTCTGCCTGTTCCATGTAGGTAAAAGAGTTTACAACCTCTAGCCTAGGCTCAGAATGCCTGGGTTTGAAAATCCCTCCATGATAGTGAGTCTCCCAGGATGACCACCTAATGAACCATGACTCCCAGTATTCATGCCCCATCACATTGAATCTGGACTGACCCTATGGAACAAATACAGTGCCATGAAAGTGACATTGTGTGACTTCCAAGGCTTGGTCACAGGCAGCCAGTCACCACATAAGAAGGTCAACTACCCTGAGACCTCCATGCTGTGAGGAAGCCCAAGCTAATGACATAGGGAAACCAGAGAGAGAGGCAGAAAAACAGAAGCAGGTGCATAGCCAGCCCCCAAGTGTTCTAGCCATCCCATCTTAGGGGCCAGACATGTGAAAGCCATCTTGGAAACCCAGCCCAGTTGAGCCTTCAAATGATTCCAGCTGCAACCACCATCTAACTGCAAACGTAGAGAAACCCCAAGAGAATACCACCGAGCTGAGGCCATTCAACCCACGGAAACATGATAAACAATAATTAATTGTCGTTTTAAGCTACTGAGTTTTGTACTGGTTTGTTACATTATAGATAACCAAGCCACTTTCATTACCACTTATTAGCTGTGTGGCCTTAGGCATATTTTTAAGGCATCTCTAAGCCTCAGTGTCCTCATCTGTAAAATAAAAATAATAATGGTACTGATCTCAGAGTTTCTTGAAATTCAAATTATATCATGCATGGAATGTGCTTAGCTTAAAGCTAATACATGCATGTTCAATAAATGTTAATCATTATTTTACTTAAGTTCTCATTGTTGATTTAATTAAAGATTTCTGTCTAGTGGGTTGTTGTTGTTAGGTGCCATTGAGTTGATTTCGACTCATAGCGACCCCATGTGACAGAGTAGAACTGCCCCATAGGCTTTTCTAGGCTGTACTCTTTACAGAGCAGATCGCCACAGGTCTTTTCTCCCGTGGAGCCACTGGTGGGTTCAAACCACCACCCTTTTGGTTAGCAGTGGAACACTTAACCGTTGTGCCACCAAGCTCCTTGTCTAGCATCTCTCAAATCCAGGATGCTGCAAAGGGAGAAGAGGCAGAGAAATTCTGACGGACAGACCAGGGTCAAGGAGGCAGTGCGTGGAGAAGTGTTCTCAATGCAGCGAGCGTGGCTCAAGGAGGACTACATGTGATATATCCCAAAGCCTGGAATACCAGACAATGGGCTTGTTACTCCATCCTTAGTTCTCTAAGGGTTCTGGCAGCTGCTATCAAGCCACAGTTCATTCACTCATCATTGATTCAGAAATATTTGTGTCAGGCTTTGCTCTAGGTGCTGGGAAAATAGCAGTGAACAAAATACACAGAAGTCTCTGCCTTCATGGAGCTGATGTTCTATGGTGGGGAACAGACACTAAACAAATAAATATGTAAAATCTATAATATGGCAAATGGTGATAAGTGATATGGAGAAGAATTAAGTGAGGTAGGGCAATAAAAGTGTGGGGTGGAGAGAAGTGGGTTATAATTGTAAAAAAGTAGGTCAGGTGAAGTCTCCCCAAGCATGGTGAAACGTGATAGGCGTCTGGGGTGGGGCAGGACTGTAAACTATACATTTAGAGGAATCCAAAACATAAAAAAGAGCTAGACTCTCGTATTGTTCCATCCACTGATGGACATATGTAATTATTTTCTTCCAAGGATTCCGTAAGGGAAATATTACTATACATTATCCTTAATTTACTGGCACTTTTTTTTTTTTTATCCTATTGTGCTATGTTTATCCTTAAGCTACTCTAAATACGTTTTGGAACAAGGTAAGACCAGGTATTAGTCAGGATAAGGTAGGGTAAGCAACAATCTTAGACTCTCATTTGCTTGACACAACAATAGTTTATTTCCTGTTCACTCAAAGTCCATAGTGGGTAGACGGGGTGCTGTGCTCCAAAGTGTCTCCTTCAGGGGCCTTGGCCAGCTGAGCCTCTACCACCTACATCACCCATCACTGTAGCAGGGAGATGGAAAGGTGGGAAATTGGCACCAGTTCTTAAATGCTTCTGCTGGAAGTGACAGAAATCAGTTCTCATATTTCACTGGCCAGAGAAAGTCCTGTAACTACTTTGTGTGTGAACATTCTAAATGCCCAGAAGTGAAATACTCAATGATGAATAGTTTAATGTCTACCATAGGTGGGTGGACGGATAGATAGAGATGATAAATAATTGAGTAGACAGATACATGACAGAGAGAGAGAGAAGAAAGGGAAACTGAGGTTCAGAAAAGGTAAATAATTTGCCCTAGGTCACACAGTTTATAAGTAGCAGAGTCAAGATCAACAACCAGATTTGTTTGGGTTTCGAACTAGTGCTCAACAGAGTTCCTTGATATCAGATCAGATGTTAGCAAATGAGTGTGCCCTTCTTACTCCTGTTAAGTTTATCCCTGAACTTCCTTTCCATGAAGCATAGTTTGAGAACCACTGCGACTTTCCTTTTCAGCAAATTCAGAGTATCATCATTATTCAACTACCACAACAGAGGCCCTCAGCTCAGGAAACGCCATGGCTCCATGTAGTTTGAGAATCACTGTGATGCAAGTCTCACCATGCTCAGACCAGTTTCATTCCCGAATACCCAAAGCTTGCGGCTTCGAATGTGGACACGATTGGCAACTCTCAAGAAATAGGCTTGAAGGAGTGCTAGACATCTGAGAGAAATAAATGTCCTGAGTATTTTAAAAGCTGAACTTAGAACATGGTGTTGAAAAGTTATCTGTTCAATTGAATTGATTCTGGAAACTAGACATCAATACTTGGAAACCTTCTCACGTGATTTTTGGTAGGTAGTTTGTGCATGGTTTCTATCAAGTGTTTTATCTGAGGACTGGCAGAGATCTGTCTATATATAAAACACAGGCTCTGCAATCCCTCTTCCAAAGACCTCCAAAAACTGGGAGTTTTTCCTAACCCATTTGGCAGCAAGACCTAAACCGAATTCTTTGCTAACAATATTAGACCTGAACTGAAATAAGGCTGTTTAGAGCCTTTATTCTTTCCCCACTTAAAGTAAATATTCTTATAGCTGTCAAAATATTAATTGGCCAAAATATTAGTTTGATCATGAAGAGCTGGTCCAGACTGTGTTCCATCCCTTGCAACGTGTGCACTATATTACCTTTCTAAAATAAAAAACAATTATAAATTCTGAAACCCATCTGGCCCTGTGGGGAAAAAATTTTAACTTTACCCAAAGAATCTGGTCTTTGTCCTTGGTTCCTGAGCAATGACAGCTGAAACCTGGAAATCTCCCCAGCAATGCAAGTGTTTTGTTAGCTAAGATCTCACCAGAGGGTTTATGCTAATGATGACTCTCAGGCGGGGACTGGCCAGGCCAGAAAGACCACCACGTGGTATCAGCTAAGCTGGGGGATAGGGGCATAATTCTGTCAATAATGACCAGTAATGAGACCTCAATAAAGGCTCTGGACACAGAAGCTCCATCAGCTTCCTGGAAATGCACGTTGGAGGTTAGCACCTCACTTCTTGGGCATGGAAATTCTGAGCTGGGAAACCGCTCAGACCTTGCCCTTTGCAACTCCTCATTTGTGTCTTTGGCTGTAGTAAAACTGTAATTATAAGTATAGTGTTCTGTTAGTTATTTTAGCAAATTATTGAACCCGAGGGAATAGTGGGAGCCAGAAGGTCAGAAGTGAAGTGGTACTGGGGACTTCCTAAGTTTACAGCTGGCATTCTGAGGGATTAGTGGACAAAACCCTGAATTTATTGCCAGCAGGTCAGAAGTAAGAGTATCCCGAGAGCTCCCAAGCTTGCCCCTGGAGTCCGAAGTCTTGGACAGAGCTGGCAGTCTGGAGGATTGTCCAATGGCATCAATAGGGTTGGTGTTACCCAGTGTGGTAACTCATTGTGTCATCCATGGCCCTTCAGAGTGAGTGGGGCAGGCTGGCCAACACCCCCATGGTGGGCTGAGCAGTCCCACCTTGCCCTGCCCAGGTGTAGGGCCAAGTGCCACTGGGTAGCCCCACCCCCTGCAGCTCCCAGCATCTCTTCCCCCTCCACCAAGGACCCCCTATACACCTAGTGGTGGGTGCCATGGTCAGCTACCTGTAACCTGACTAGTAGGTGACTGGGTGGGGGGTGGTGATGAGTTATTGCACTGGGTGACACCAATCCTAGTGACTGGTGGATGGGGGGGTGACAAGTTACTGTACTGGGTGATGGGTGATGTCAACCCTAGTGACTGACAGATGGGAAGGTTACAAGTTACTGCACTGGGTGACACCAACCCTAGTGACTGGCAGGTAGAGGGCTGACAAGTTACTGCATGGAGTGATGGGTGACACCAACCCTAGTGACTGGTTGGTGGGGTGGTGATGAGCTACTACACTGGGTAACACCAACCCTAGTGACTGGAGGGTGGACGGGTTAAAAGTTACTGCACCGGGTGACACCAACCCTAGTGACTGGTGGATGGGAGGCTGACAAGTTACTGCATGGGGTGATGGGTGACCCCAACCCTAACGACTGGTGGGGGCGTGACAAGTTACTGCACTGGGTGATGGGGAGGACACTAACTCTAGGGACGACACTGCCTTGGCAGCCCCTCCCACAGAGGTGCCAGCCCACCTATCTCTTTGCCACCGCTGCTGCTGACCCTGGGGTCATCTTGGTGTCATCCCCTCACCCCTCTAGTGGTGCTACTTGGGACTGTGTCCCTTAACTTGTGAGATCTGACCTGACTCCTGGTGGTTAGGGTCAGAGGAAGAAGAAGTGCTGTGTGTGAAGCTGGTATCGGAACAGTAATTGGGAATGGAATTGATTTAGAAGCCCTGGTGGTGTAGTGGTTAAGAGCTATGGCTGCTAACCAAAAGGTTGGCAGTTTGAATCCACCAAGCGTTCCTTGGAAACCCTATGGGGCAATTCCACTCTGCCCTATAGAGTCACTATGAATCAGAATCGACTCGATGGCAACAGGTTTGATTTTTTTGTTGTTGTTTTGCATGATTTGTTTCATGCAGGCCCCAAGGGTTTTGAATCAGAAATTGTGACCTAGATTATGGCCTTTCCTGCTAATAAAATTGTCTAGGAATTTTGTCCATTGGACCAGTTTGTTGTTGTTGTGTTTGACTCATAGCAATCCTGTAGGAGAGTTTGTCGCTGTTCTATCTTACCCATAGAAACCCTATAGGTCACTGTGAATTCCGCACGAGTTTTCCTAGGCTGTAACGTTTACAGAGCAGATCGTCATGTTTGCTGGGTGTGTTCAACTCATCCACCTGTCAGCTAGCAGCAGCGTGCTTAACAATTACACCACCAGGGCTCCTTTGAACGCGATTGAGAGCCATTATTCTGTCCTTCTAATGATGCCTTTTCTTACCTTCATAGGCTGAGATGGGACTTGGTTATTCTGCCTGCCTGTCGTCATGGACTTGTGTCCTTTTCTCCTATGTGTTTGTCTTCCTCTAGAAAGAAAAAGGGTCCTGGTAGTTATATGTGGCATTTTTGCTTTGCCTCGTGTTTTCCTCGTTCTTTTAGCTTTTCTCATAGCGGTCATACTTGTTTGTGCTACTCTTCTGTGTTCATGCATAAAGCTTCCCACCCCAGTACAGGTTCTGTTTGTATCTAAGCAAGTATAGAAATATGGGATCTTTAGATGTTTTCTCCCCATTTTTTCCTCATTAGGATAACTTGAGGTTTATTGCCAGAATTTTGAATACAGCCAGATGAAAAGGACTATGGTGTGATTTTTCTTGGGGCCTTCAGATCTCTCTTTAGAGTATATGTGATGCAACAGCTAAGGAATACTTAGATTTTTCTCCCACCCCCCCACCACTCCTCCAAAAGTGGAAGAAAGGACTTACGTAACACATTATTTTGAATTAGTCGTTTCGAACCTATTATGACAGGTTCCTTTGTGAAATTAATTCCTAGGAAAATAAGTATACATTCCTGATTTTGCATCGAATTTCAGGGTTCTCAAATCCTTCTGCTAAGCCCAGATTAAGAACCCTTGTCCTAAGCCAGTGATTCTTCATGGATGGGCTAGGGGCCGTTGGAGCTCCATCAAACCCTCCAGCAGAAGGTTCAAACTATCAGTTCATCCTGGTCCCAACTGCTCCTGAAATTTGCCTTTCTGTGCCAGATATACTGAATCAGAATCTACATAAGAATCACATGGGAACCTTGGTAAAATGTAGATTCCGATTCAGTATAGCTGGGGTGGAAATGCAAATTCTTAGCAGGGATTCAAACCGAAATGAACCAGTTCCAAGCCCTAGTTCAAACCCTACACCACACCCCCTCCCACTCTGAGACACACACCTGGTCCCATTGTCTGAGAAACCTTCCTAATAATGAGAAAGAGAGATCACGCCTGTGTTCAGTCTAAAGTTACTCAAGGACATTTCCCCCAGCTGGGTTAACTCTTTGATCTGAAATCTTTTTCTCTGCTGTTGTTAGGTGCCTTGGAGTTGGTTCTGACTCATAGAGCCTCTGTGTACAACACAATGAAACTCTGCCTGGTGCTGTGACATCCTCACAATCATTGTCATGCTTGATCCTATTTTGTAGCTGCAGTGTCAATCCATCTTTTTGAGGGTCTTCTTCTTTGCTGACCCTCTACTTTACCAAGCATGATGTCCTTCTCCAGGGTCTGCTCCCTCCTGATAACATGTCCAAAGGACATGGATCGAAGTCTTGCCATTCTTGCTTCTAAGGAGAATTCTGGCTCCGTTCCTTTCAAGACAGATTTGTTTGTTCCTCTGGCAGTCTATGGTGTAGGGTAATGTTATTCAGCTATATGCATGCCCTCCTAATAGAGTCAGCTTTGCTCTTCCCCAGAGCATACTGGGGACAAACTCAGGATGAACTTGGACTAAGGTACAAGGCCGGGAGTGGCGGACTAAGGTACAGGGCTGGTGGCCAAGGCTGAGGAACACTTTAGCAACAAGAAGAAAAACATCTTGGCCTGGATGTGAAGTCTCTGGGAACACCTGACTGCCCAAGGACTTGGGAAGAAAAACAACAAGCCTTAGCCCCAGCTGGAACAGTATTTAAGCTTGTGTCCCTTGCTAGGCAGTTGCAGAACACTAAACTGGTCCAGCCACTGCCCTGGACCAACTGTCCCATAAATAAGATCCCCTAATAAACCATATGTCATGATCACTGGTTCCAGAGCCTTTCTTCAGTCTCTTGGAGGCTCAGCCGACCTTGGGTCCAGGCGCAGCTGAGTTGTTACACGACAGTGGTATATTCAATATTCTTCACCAACACCATAATTCAAAGGCATCAACTCTTCTTTGTTCTGCCTAATTCATTGTTCTCCCTCCTTTCACATGCATACGAGGCAATTGAAAACACCAAGGCTCGAGTCAGGAGCACCGCAGTCCTTAAAGTGACATCTTCGCTTTTCAACATTTTAAAGAGGTCTTTTGCAGCAGATTCACTCAGTCACTTGATTTCTTGATTGCTGCTTCCATGGGTGTTGATTCTGGATCCAAGTAAAATGAAATCCTTGACAACTTCTGTCTTTTCTCCACTTATCATGATGTGGCTTATTGGTCCACTTTTGAGGATTTTTGTTTTCTTTATGTTGAGGTGTAATCCATACTGAAGGCTGTGGTCTTTGATCTTCATCAGTAAGGGCTTCAAGTCCTCTTCACTTTCAGCAACCAAGGTTGTGTCATCTGCATATCTCAGGTTGTTAATGAGTCTTCCTCCAATCCTGATGCCACATTCTTCATATAGTCCAACTTCTCAGATTATTTGCTCAGCATACAGGTTGAATAAGTATGGAGAAAAGGATACAACCCTGACACATGCCTTTCCTGACTTTAAACCTTGCAGTATCTGCTTGTTCTTTCTGAACAATTACCTCTTGGTCTATGTACAGATTCCTTATGAGCAGTGTTCTGGAATTCTCATTCTTTGCAATGTTATCCGTGATTCGTTATGACCTACACAATCGAATGCCTTTGCATAGTCAATAAAACACAGGTAAACATCTTTTTCGTATTGTCTGCTTTCAACCAGGATCCATCTGACATCAGCAATGATATCCCTCATTCCACGTCCTCTTCTGAATCCAGTTTGAATTTCTGGCAGTTCCCTGCAACTGCTTTTGAATGATCTTCAGCAAAATTTTACTTGTGTGTTGTCTTAGTCATCTAGTGTTGCTGTAACAGAAATATCACAAGTGGATGGCTTTAACTAAAAGAAATTTATCTTCTCACAGTCTAGCAGCCTAGAAGTCCAAATTCAGGGTACCACCTCCTGGGGAAGGCTTCTTCTCTCTGTCAGTTCTGGGGGAAGGTCCTTGTTGTCAATCCTCCCCTGGACTAGGAGTTTCTCCACACAGGAACCGTGGGTCTAAAGGATGCATTCTGTTCCCAGTGCTTCTTTCTTGGTGGTATAAGGTCCCCATTCTCTCTGCTTGCTTCCCTTTCCTTTTATCTCTTGTAAGATAAAAGGTGGTATAGGCCACACTCCAGGGAAACTCCCTTTACATTGGATTAGGGATGTGATCTTAGTAATGGTGTTACAATACCACCCTAATACTTTTTAACATAAAATTACAATCACAAAATGGAGGACAACCACAGACTACTGGGTGGGAATCATGGCCTAACCAAGTTGACATGTATTTTGGGGGCACACAATTCAATCCATGATATGTGCGATATTAATGATATTGTTCAACAACTTCTGCATTCTGTTGGATCACCTTTCTTTGGAATGGGCACAAATATGGATGTCTTCCAGTTGGTTGGCCAGGAAGCTGTCTTCCAAATCTCTTGGCATAGATGAGTGAGTACCTCCAGCGTTGCATCCACTTATTGAAACATCTCAATTGGCATTCCATCAATTCTCAGAGCCTTGTTTTTCACCAATGCCTTCAGTGCAGCTTGGGCTTCATCCTTCAGTATCATCTGTTCTTAATCATATGCTACTTCCTAAAATGGCTGAACATCAACCAATCCTTTTTGGTACAGTGACTCTGTGTATTCGTTCCATCTTCTTTTGATGCTTCCTGCGTCATTTAATATTTTCCCTGTAGGAGTCTTCAGTATTGCAATTCAAGGCTTGAATTTTTTTTCAGTTCTTTCAGCTTGAAGAATGCCAACCCTGTTCTTCCCTTTTAGTTTTCTAACTCCAGGTCTTTGCACATTTTATTATAATACTTTAGTTTGTCTTCTTGAGCTGCCCTTTGAAATCTTTAGTTCAGCTCTTTGACTTCATCGTTTCTTTCATTTGCTTTAGCTACTCAGTGTTCAAGAGCAAGTTTCAGAGTCTCTTCTGACATCCATTTTGGTCTTTTCTTTCTTTTTAATGATCTCTTGTTTTCTTTGTGTATGATGTCCTTGATGTCATTCCACAATCGTTTGGTCTTTGGTCATTAGTGTTCATGCATCACATCTATTCTTGAGATGATCTCAAAATTCAGGTAGGATATACTGAGAGTTGTATTTTGGCTCTCGTGGACTTATTCTAATTTTTTCTTCAGCTTCAACTTGAACTTGCATAAGAGCAATTGATGGTTGGTTCTACATACGGCCCCTGGCCTTGTACTGACTGATGATATTGAGCTTTTCCGTTGTCTCTTTCTACAGATGTAGTCGATTTGATTCCTGTGTATTCCATCTGGCATGGTTCATGGGTATAGTCACTGTTTATGTTGTTGAAAAATGACATTAACAATGAAGAAGCCATTGGCCTTGCAGAATTCTATCATGTGATCTCCAGCATCATTTCTGTCATCAAGGCCATATTTTCCAAGTACTGATCCTTCTTCATTTCCAACTTTTGCCTTCCAATCACCAGTAATTATCAATGTGTCTTAATTGCATGTTTGATCAATTTCAGACTGCAGGAGTTGGTAAAAATCTTCAATTTCTTCATCTTTGGCATTAGTGGCTGGTGTGTAAATTTGAATAATAGTCATATTAACTGATCTTCCTTGTAGGTGTATGGATATTATCCTATCACTGACAGTGTTGTATTTCAGGGTAATATTGAAATGTTCTTTTTGATGATGAATGTAATGCCATACTTCTTCAACTTGTCAGTCCCAGATAGGACTATGTGATTGTCTGATTCAAAATGGCCAATACCAGTCTATTTCAGCTCACTCATGCCTAGGGTATAGATCTTTATGTGTTCCACTTCATTTTTGACGACTTCCAATTTTCCTAGATTCATACTTTGTACATTCCACATTCCAATTATTAATTGATGTTTGCAGCTGTTCTCATTTTGAGTTGTGCCACATCAGCAAATGGAATGTCCCAAATATTTGACTCCATCCACATCATTAAATTTGACCCGGCTTTGAGGAGGCAGCTCTTCCCCTGTCACATTTTGAGTCCCTTTCAAACTAAGAGGCTTATCTTCGGCACTGTATCAGACAATGTTCTGCTGCTATTCATAAGGTTTTCACTGACTAATTTTTTAAGAAGTAGGCCACCAGATCCTTCTTCCTAGTCTGTCTGAGTCTGGAAGCTCCACTGAAACCTGTCCAACATTGGTGACCCTCCTGGTATTTGAAATACTGATGGCATAGCTTCTAGCATCACAGCAACACACAAGCCACCACAGTATGACAAACTGCTCTTTTTCTCTACGGAAGAGTTATTATAGGATAGAAAATTTTTCCTTGGGTAAATATCAGGATTGGTATTGTTCCTGACCCAGACTTTTGAACTCGGTTTCTCTGGGGTCATTTGTGTGTTTAGTTTCCTCCACGTCAGTGACTATTTAACACTTAAGTTCTTCTCATCTTTACTTTTGGAATTTTTTCTATGTCCTCTGTGAAGTAAGGCAAAGATAAAAGTGAGGTGGTGACTCTCTTCACCTCCTTGCCTACAAGGAATTAAAAATGTCTCGGGTACTCACTGATATTAGCAACAGAAGTTAATTCAGTTGATTAGCCCAGAATAGATCCCAAAATTATCTCTAGGCATAGTCAAAGGCTGCTACCTGGACCCCAGCTGGCCTTCATCTCAAACATAAGCCACAGACAGGTAGACCGTTGTTTGGAGCCCCTACACCTACTAATCCCCATAAGCAGAAAAAAAAGGTGATGGTGATTCAGTAATGGCATCTTCATGTGACGAGAGAAAGCCAAGAAGGGAAGTAGAAATTTGGTGACCTCCACCCTGGGAAAGAAACGGAATTTCATCTGGTCAATGACCAGCTGTTGCCATGAAGCTCATGGTACTTTATGCCTCTTTCTGGATGAATGTCCTCCCTGATACCCACTCCTAAACCCTACCTTTCCCTGACAGTGTCCATCACCACCCCTTCCATCACCTGGTAAACTCCTGCTCATTCATCAAGATGCAACTCAAAAGCCAATTTCTCTGTGAAATTTTTCCTCCCCAGGCAGGCTTACATTGTCCTTGCTCCTATGGCATTCAATCATACCACTCCTAGAGCATTTAAACTCAGTTATCATACTAATGGCTGTCTGTGTGTCTATGTCTAGCCCTCCTCACTATACTATGAGGTTCTTGAGATTTGGGACTGTGTTTTATCCATGTCGCACTAGTCTGCCTGAAACATCTGCATTTGCCCTTGGGGAAGCTCCGTTAAGTGCAAAGTGACCCAAATGCAGATAGCACAGACATTAGGGCTGTATTGGTCAGAACTTTTAGCTGAACTCTGCAGATTGTTTGGCATTATTCTAGGACTTCCGTGTCTCAGGAACCTCACAGTTCTAGTGAGAAGGGTTAGACACAGACACATAAGCAAATACTGTCATTCTAATACTGTGAGTAAATGGTAGAAGAGAGGCATGAAATGAAGATGGTTGGAATAGTTCTTTTCTAAATGTATATTTAGACTGTCTTTGTCTGAAAGGTCTGGTAAAGTTATGGTTTTTACCCTTAAAAGGCATGTATACATACACAAACAGAGCACATGTGTGCGTGCCCGTGTGGACTTGCCCAGGCAGTGCCCACTGGAGATGGGAGAAGGCTCAGACCAAGGCAGGAGGAATGTAGAACCAGGCATATAGGTCTGACTCTTCTCTTCTTGGGCCACATCATGAAGGGAAATGGGCCAGGCTGACACAGCCAAGCACCACCTGGACTGGGCCTGCTGGGAGCTAGGGGCCCACGTGGTGCTCTTAAGTTAGAAGAAAGTATAGTTGGACTATACTATATTTTAAAGGACTGGCTTTGAGCTACTTAGAAAAAGTTTTAAAATGAGTTGGGCAATAAAAGATCTTCTCTTGGACTCATTTTGAATTCAGGACAACCGATCCGTCGCTAACAGTTGGCAGTTAACTAGATCCCACAGAGAAAGAGCCCTGGAACCTACAAAATATGTGGTGAAAGTCAGCAGATTGTGATTTGGGGAAAATAAATTCACCTAATTAATTACCAGAAGAAATTTGTAATTCCCTTAAAAGAGCTATGAAATGCCTAAGTGAGTAATGTTTCTCTGGAAATCTTGAGGATACTCCGTCATTAAACCTATCATGGATAGCATCTGTGAATGTTTGCAGAGTTACCATAGGATTGACTTAAGGTCATCTAGTTCATCCTAGGTTCAGACTCTAATTGCTGAGAACATTTGAAGAGGCTTGCTAAATTTTCACAATCAAATAGCCAATGTAAACCAAAAAAAAAAAAAGAACCAAACCCAGTGCTGTTGAGTCCATTCCGGCTCCTAGCGACCCTATAGGACAGGGTAGAACTTCCCCATAGAGTTTCCAAGGAGCACCTGGTGAATTTGAACTGCTGACCCTCTGGTTAGTAGCTGTAGCACTTAACCACTACACCACCAGGGTTTCCAGTGTAGATGACTCTAAACCAAGCTATACCGTAGTAAAGAAAGTAAACGTTCTAAAATGTCCAGCTTGGTTTATTTGATGTATCTGTAATTGGGCAAATAACAATGAGGCAGAGCTAGCCTGGGATAGGCAAGGTGGCCCTGGGGTACATATTTCAGTTGTTTCTGAGTTGCTTGATAAGCTCAGTTGCTCTGGGACACGTGATGTCTCGAAGACCAAGTTAATGAAGCCCTGATGGGGTTTGTGTGCACTGAGAACCATGTTTTGAGGCTTTGGGGGGAGATCAGAGACTCTTGGGGGAAAGGAAAGCCAAAACTTCCGTTCTCTGCTGTGGTAGCAGTAATTTTTAAGCAGAACCTCTTTGATCTGGTGTATATTAACATTTCATGCTCCCTCAAATCAATATTCTTTTTCATGTGGGAATTTTGAGTCATTTTTGTACTTCCTCTTTTAAAGTTCCATAAACCCCAGTAAATAAGAATTCTGATTGCCTACTGCTAGGGTAAGCCAGCTTGTCTTTACTGCTGCTACCAATACTGTTCATTTCTCCTCATTGATGCCTGGTTCTTAGAATTTGACTGTGCAGACTTCCTGACCCCGTAAGGTTAAGGGCTATAGAAAGTCCCTGCCTAGTTTATCATGTTCACAAAATAATTATTTTACCTCGCTGAACAAAACACCTCTTTGAAAGAAGGACTCCTACTCTTACCTGGGGACATAATACTATAGGCTACATGTATTCTTGGCACCATCTTTCCTAAATCAGAAGTTTTCTCTTAACTCACGTCATGCTGTCAGTTCCCCGGACTAAAACCAATTTTCTACACTTTTCCCACTAAGAAATTTGGCACCCATAACCTGTACAAGAACATTATGGTTTTCCCACTTTTGGGAAATATAATTTTGGAATGTTTCTGATAACAAGTTTAAAAAAAAGTAATACTCAAAGAACAGATAGTAAGAACAACGTGCTGTACCAAGTAGGACCTGAGAGTATAAAGTCAGCGTATTCCCAAGCTATGTATCACCAGGCTGTGACTACCAGATAAGGACTTTATGTCACAAGTCCCGCTGGCCTAATGCCAGAAATGGTGCTCCTGCAAGTGTTCCCAGCTTGTGAATCCCTCAGGAGACGGCCCCAGGCATTCTCAGGTAGTGTTCCTCATGTCGCCACCATGTGGCAGGGCAGCGGGATGGTCAAGAGCTCAGGCTTTTAAGTCACACAGACAGGCTGGAGTTTGAATCCCTGCTCTTCCACTTTGTGTTCTCCCTGGGTTTCAGTTTGCTCTTTAAACTGGGACGATAACAGCATTTAGACATATTGTTGTTGTCATTAGCTGCCATCCACTCAGCGCCCAACTCCCGGCGACCCCACGCACAATGGAATGAAAGGCTGCCCAGTCAGGCTCTATCTCCCACAATTTGTTTCGGATTGGACCATTGCGATCCGTAAATTTTCATTGCCTGATTTCCTGAAGTAGGTCACCAAGCCTTTCTTCCTCATCCACCTTAGTCTGGGAGGCTTCTCTGAAACCTGCATAGCATCATAGCAACGTGCAGCTTCCGCTGACAGATGAGTGGTAGCTGCACAGAGGTGCGTTGGCCTGGGAGAAATCGAACCCTGCCTCCCACAATGCAGGCGAGAATTCTACCACTAAACCACCACTGCCCCTCATTTATCCCTAAGGACCCCAAAACCAAACCTACTGTCTATTCCAACTCAGAGTGACCCTATATCCATGTAGGTTGTTAAATAGATGTCCAGTGTGTGGATTTGGTACATAGGATTACATGGAGGAGCCCTGGTGGTACAGTGGGTAAGCACTTGGCTGCCAACTGGAAGGTCAGCAGTTCAAACCCACAAGTTGCTCCACAAGAGAAAGACATGGTGGTCTGTGCCCATAAAGATTTACCACCTTGCAAGCCCTCTGGAGCAATTCTACTCTGTCCTATAACGTTGCTATGAGTCAGAATTGACTCAGTAACAACAAGTTTGTTTCGGTTTAAGTGTTACTTCTGTTAGATGGAAGGAGGAGCCCTGGTGTCTCGACAGTTAATTGATTGCTTACCAACTGGAAAGGTTAGCAGTTCAAACCCACCCAGTGGCTCTGTGGGATAAAGACCAGGCGATCTGCTCCTGTAAAGATTGCAACCTAGAAAACCCTATTGGGAAGTTCTACTCCATCACATGGGGTCACTATGAGCAGAAATCAGCTTGGCACCTAACAACAACACTCCCCTTTCATTGGATGGAGGCCTTCAGCTGTAATACAAAAACCAATTGAGAATGGCTTAAACATAAGGAGGACTAATTATTTCATTTAACAATGCGTCCCAAGGAGGGTGGCTCACAGAAGTTTGATTCAGCGACTCAGTGACGTTACTGGGAACATCTGCCTCTGCTCGGCCATCTGCACTATGTCAGCTTTCCCTTAGACTGGCTTCTGTTATGTGTGAGAGATTTAAGCATATCATCCGGACAGTAATTGTCCAAAGAAGGAGAAGAAGCCCAACTCTTACTAAAACTTACTTTTTAAGAGCAACAGAAATTTTTGCGGAAGCTCCTCTCTCAGTAGACTTCTCTGCATTTTCCTTAGGCAAGAATTGCACTGCGTGTCAGTGCCAGAATCAATCACTAGCAAGGAGGATGGGCTTATTGTCACTTTTGATTTAAACTAACCAAGATTTACCCCGATCTAGGGATAGGATTACCTCCTCCAGGGATATGTACCCCCCTTCAACCCCCCAAATTTAAGGGAAGAAAGGATACAGTAGACTAGTCTCTAAATCCATCTAGAAAATTTTAAAGATGAGACAAAGTCTGGCTCTTTTTGCTCTTTTTACTCTCTTTGCTCACACTCTGATGGTGTGAGCAAAGAGAGCCTGCTACCGTGTTGGGATTGGCAGCCTGCCCAGAGTCTGTGGGCCAGGGATGCATGTCTCCTGGAGGCAAAATATGGGCCGCCCATGAGCATGACCTAGCAGAGGCTGTATTGGGTGCTATCAAATAGGGCAGCCTGGACGAGCAATTGGAACTTGGCAGAGAGAAGCTGAAGCTATATAGCTGGACTCCTAAGAGCTGGGAAAGGAAAAACAGTTAAGACAGAGACTAACGTATCGTCCATATCAAGGGAACTGGAGTTGAGAGAACCCCACAAGGAGTCATTCCAAAAACCCTCAAGGGTGCCCATGAGGGAAAAAGTCAGGTTTAAATAACCACCAGACCCAGAGCCATCTTATTTATGGTTACACTTTTAGTCCTGCTTGTTCAATATATTACTTACACTTATAATGATTAACAACTTCTATAAGAAATGACAGGTAAGAACTTCTCTACAGGCCCAATCTTGTCTTCAGATCCTCTGAAGGGGCCAGCTCTCTATTTCTCCTAGATACACTCCAAGGTGTGCTTTTCTGGGGGCTGGGATTTAATCTTTAAAGTGGCCTCTGACTGCAGCATCTCCCAACTTATCACTAAAATAACTATAATGCTATAGGAAAAGGTATGTGTGTATGTGTGTACGTATATGTGTGTGTACATATATATGTCTTGTTTATCTAGTGCTGCTATAATAGAAGTACCACAAGTGGATGGCTTTAACAAAGAAAATTTTATTCTTTCACAGTCTAGGAGGCTAGAAGTCCAAATTCAGAGTGTCAGCTCCAGGGGAAGGCTTTTTCTGTCGCCTCTGGGGGAAGGTCTTTGTCATCAGTCTTTCCCAGTTGAGGAGCTTCTCAGCTCAGGGACCCTGGATCCAAAGAACGTGCTATCCTCATGCCATTTGTTTCTTGGTGGTATGAGGTCCCCCATGTCTCTCTGCTCGCTTCTGTCTTTTATATCTCAAAAGAGATTGGCTCCAGATATAACCGAATCTTGTAAATTGAGTCCTGCCTCATTAACATAACTGCTGCTAATCCCACCTCATTAACATCATAGAGGTAGGATTTTACAACACATAGGAGTATCACATCAGAAGACAAAATACTAGACAATTGTACAATACTGGGAATCATGGACCAGCCAAATTGACACACATTTTGGGGGGGACCCAAATCCATAACAAAGCCTTTTCAATGATTTAAAAGCTACACACGCAGCAAGAGAAGGCGATTGTGATGAAGAATTTGTTGCAAGTAGGGATTGGTTCAATCGTTTCAAATTGAGGGCAAATTCACATTACATTAAGGGCAAGTGTGAGTTGTAGTTGCTTGTATGTTGGACAATTGTAACCCGGGGACTTACTGCAATCAGTTAAGTAATGGAGGAAGGAAAGATACTAGTCCAGGGAAAAACATAACGTATAAGATTATTGGCGAAGTTACAGGCTCGAGAGTTAAACCAGGGGTCACTATGAGTCGGAATCAACTCGACAGCAGTGGGTTTGGTTTTGGTTGGTTTATAATCTAAAAAAGAGAATTAGTTTACTACCCTAATAGACAAAAAAAAAAAAAGAAAAAAGGATTTAAAACAATATAAAAATCCAAACTGTTAAAAATACTGATCCTGAATCTAAATCTCTTACAAAAATGGGCAAAGAGGGGTATCTAAGACTTTGCAGAGAAAGGAAAAGAAAAATCATCATGAAAATGCAGACACAAAATATGCCTTGGAAAATTATCTATTACAAATCCCAGATGATGTTTCAGGAAATTGTGGAACAGATACTGATATCCATACAGAAGAAACAGGCTGTGATAGGAAAGTAAATGGTGAGAGAGTTTCCAAGCATCTGTGGCAGAGTCCCCTTGTCCTGGGCACATAGAAACTACATGTCCCAGCTTCCTTTGGGACAATGTGACTGCCCAACCGCCCCCTCCCCCCACGAGGTATTTTTGTAAGCACCCTATGCTAATTCTTTTTTTTACAGCAATACGTCGGGGAGGGTACGGTGGCAAACAAATATAGAAGGTGCACATTATTTGCATAAAATACGGTAATCTTAGCATTGAAATGTGCGCATAAATGATGTGTAATTTCATATCTGAGGCCATTGAGAATGGATGTGACTTCTCTGTCTCCTCTCCTTCCGTTTTTCAACAGCCTTTGAGACTATATGTTTCAGATGGCCAGCAGAGTGGTGAGGTCAAGAGACCGCTTGGGGTGAGTTCAAGGAAGAATTGTGAGAAATCGGAGGTGGTGAGGGCAAACATCTCTCTCAAGGAGTTTTGCTATAAAGTAGCACAGAGGAATAGGCAGTAGCTGGGGGAGAAGTGGAGTCAAGAGGGTTCAGGATGGGATTGAGAAGATTGTGAAGAGCCACCCAACCTATACCAAAATGTGCATAAATGAGAAATAGATTTTTATTGGGTTAAGCCACTGAGATTTCAGAATTGATTTGTTATTGAAATATAGCCTAACTTAAACTGACTAAGACAGGGAACAGAGGGGCCCCCAAATCTGCAATTAACGTAAATTAAAGTAACAAAGTAACAGGAAATAGGTCGGGGTGCAGAAATAAAGCCATTCCGCAGAACAGCGGGGCCGAGTATCAGAAAACAGCCTGGAAACTTCCTGAAAACTGTCTTTCAGAAGCAGCTGGATGAAACCAGCCCCAGGGACACGTGCAGAACATCCACCTGTGACCTGTGTGAGGGGCTGCAGCCGCAGCTGGGAAATCGAACTTGGGGAGCAAGAGACTGCACAGGCGTGGCACCCCATAATAAGTCCTGTTATGGACCCCAGAAGCCTCCGAGACAGGAGCCATCTTAAAGCCCTCTTAGCTGCTGCGCGCACTGTAGTTAACGTATCTCTGCCCAGATGGGCCACCTCCTGGAAACCCTGCCTATACCTATGAATAAACATAAATCCTTTCCTACCCAAAAACCTTTACAAACCCATTGTTCTGGGAGACTGGGGTAAGCGTTGCCTAGGCCCTCCTTGCCTCCGCTTGCAAGCCTCTTTAACAAAGTTTTGCTCCTGTGGAAAATTTGCTGTGCCTTAACTGTTCATTCTTGACCAATTCAATTCCAGCAACATGACTAGTAGAGAACTAAAAACACAACAGCAGATTTAAAAGCTAAATCAATTTATCCAAGAGATTAGACAATCTATCTATATATTAATTCAACACGTAAGATAGATGATGGGAAAAATTGCTAGCTTGATAGATTCTCAAAAGCATTTGATAAAATTCAAAATCTACTCAAAACTAAGGAAAAGCCTTTTAATAAAATAATTAAGATATAGCTATAATTCTTAATAATGAATAAGCTTTCCTATTATTTTTGTAAACAAGAAAATGATACCTGCTGGCACCACTATTACTTAACATTGTTATGGAAGCCCTAGCAAATATAAAAAGAGAAACAAGACAAATAAAAGAAAGGAAGGGATAAATGTCAATATCGTGGATAGATTATTTACCTGGAAAATCTAAGTAAATCAACTAAGGGAAAAAAAACTAAAACAAACGGAACGGTGTAAGGTAGACTGCTACAAAATATACGTAAATAAAACCTCTGTCTTTTCTTTATAATAGCAAAAACTCATAGGAAAATATATTGAGGGGTAGGGAAATTCCACTTCTAATAGCAACAATTGCAACAAAAATCTGAGAAACAGCACAAATTATGAGGCCTATAAGAAGAGAATTACAAGACTTCAAAAATATTTGAATAAATAGAGACATTCTGCATCCCTGGGTGGGAAAATTCAATATTGTAAAATCAACATTTCCCTACAGATTAATTCAGGCATTTAATAAAATCATTTTCTAAAAAACTCAGTGCTCCTTGGAAATTCTATGGGGCAGTTCTACTCTGTCTTATAGGGTCGCTATGAGTCAGAATTGATCGACAGCAATGAGTTTGTTTGATTTTTGGTTTGGTGGGTAAAGTAAGATGAGAACTGAGGGTGGTCCACTGGTTTTAGTAATATGGGATCACTGATGCCCTTGAAAAGGCAGTGCCAGTAGAGTGGTGAGGTCAATAGACTGATTGGAGCGAGTTCAAGAAAGAATGGTGAGGAATTAGGAGTAGTGAGGGCAAGCATCTCTTTCAAGGAGTTTTGCTGCAAAGTGGAGCAGAGAAATAGGCAGTAGCTGGGGGAGAATTGAAGTCTAGAGTGTTTATGATGGGAGGAGTAGTAACATTAGTATGTGATGGGAGTGATCTATTTGAAAGGGAAAATAATGATGGTGCAGCAGATAAATTAGGGGATACAATCTGGTTCACAAGTAGGGCATGGGCTTTAAAGAGCAGACAGTTTATCCAAAGTGGTAGGAAGAAAGGCAGATTGTATAGACACTGGGGCTGGTAGGTGGGAACTTGTGAGAAGATCTCTGATTACTTCTGTATTTTTCCGTGAAATAGAAAGCAAGATCATCAGCTGAGAGTACGTAAGGACATGGAGACGTGGGCATTTTGAGAAAGTCTGAAATAGTTCAGAAAAGTAAGTCAATAGGCTAGGAAAATGTAGTATGATTGCTAGCAGCGTTAGTGCCTATTTGAGATCACTAGTCATGAACTGAAGTGACAACAGCCAGGTGATTGTTTCTCCCAGGTCTGATTTAGCTTAGTGGATGTAGGTGTCGGGTAGGCAGAAAGTTGGATTTAATCAGGGTTGTGGTTTTGCCTATAGTCTGTGGGTGGTACAAACTATGAATGTGCTCAGCTGTTAGCCAAAAGACTGGAGGTTCAAGTCCACCCAGAGGCACCTCAAAACAGAGGCCTGGCAATCTACTTCCAAAAAATCACCCATTGAAAACCCTGTGGAGCACAGTTCTACTCTGACACACAAGGGGCTGCCATGAGTTGGAGCTGACTCCACAGGAGCTGGTGATTTCGCCCTGCAAGTACGTCAAGGCAAGACAGGGGCAAGGAAGTCGAAGGTGTATGCAAAGGAGCAATTCTGAGGATTGATCATGGAATTTAAGCCGTGTAAAAAGAGGAATAAGGACTTCAGGAGAGTGAGGAATAGTGCAAAGGAAGTATGACCAATGGATTGTAGGATTTAGTGGCATCAAGGAATTCTTAGAATTAAGGTGTGAGGGGGCATGAGCTACAAGTACAGGAAGTGGTGGTCAGGGTCAGATGCTTATAGTTGGATTGAAGGAGGCATTATGGCTACTAGAAATTACAAAAACTAGAGATTAATTATAGAGTAAGTGGCCAATTTAGGTTGGAGGAGAAGATTATTGGTGAAAGGAGGCAAGGAACTGAGAAACTGGGAAAAATAATTTAAAGTAGATATTGGAATTATCAGGAATTATGGCAGAAGCAGTACTGGAATGACAGTGATCCCAGGGATGAAGGTAAGAGGATGAGAAAAAGCTGGGGTTCATCTGCAATGAGGAAAGTAAGCAGGTGGCATCATTATTTAATATAAGATTCAAAGTGAGAAATTTTAGAGACAGTGGAGAGTGGTCTTAAAGTGGCATTGAGGATCAAGGAGGACACCTAGCCTACCTCCTGGCTTAGTGTTGTGAGGGGTGTAGGGGACAAAAAGCCACCTCTTAAAGGGTATGCAAGGGAAAAGAAAAAGGAGGTGAAGGGAATGTAGACAGAAGTTAAAGATTCAGGAAATTTTACTGATGATTTTGAGTTCCAGAGAGCACTTGTAAAAATGAAGGGGGTGGGGGGTCATCTGACCTCCTCTAACTTCCCAAGGGGGAAGAAGAATCAAGACCAACAGGCCAAGTCTGATTCCTATGAGGCGCAGGTCAGACACGCCTCTTCTCTTTGCCATCTTTACTAATTCTGACACCACCATCCCTTCCAGAGCAACCTCTACTTCTCTGCTGGGTTTGATAATTCATTGCAATGACCACACAGAATTCACAGACAATACTCATGATTATGGAGTTTATTAGGGAAGTAACAGGTTACAATTCAGGTTTAGGAACACTCAGGATACAGTTCTTCTATCAGGACAACCTCTTCTCAGCTGGGCATGTGTTTCTCTGGCCTCTAGGTCTCTCCCCCTGCTGGGGCAATTGTTACAGAGCTCTTTTAGCTCTGCAGATAAGTGCCCTGAGGTACCAGTAAGCCTTGGCCTGAGACACTCAGCTCTAACTCCATGGGTTGGCAACCTAGCTCCACCAAGTGCCTGGAGGCACCCTACTCTGCCAGCAAGCAAGCCTCCTACCTGAAGGCACTCAGTTTTCTTGCTCTGTGGGCCAGGAAGCCCACCATACCATCTCTTGCCAATCTCTCTTGCTACTGTTTCCCTACACAGTGATAAAGAACAATAATGAATTTGAGGAACATCTTATAATATGGATGAATCTGGGGGCATTATGCTGAGTGAAATAAGTCAATCACAAAAGACAAATATTGCATGAGACAATTATTATAAAAACCTAAGAAATGTTTACACACAGAAAAAAAAAAAAAAACAATAGATGATGGTTATGAGGGAGGAGAGGGAAGAGGAAGGAAATCACTAACTAGATAGTAGACCCCCTCTAACTTTGGTGAAGGGAAAGACAACACAAAATATAGGGGAAGTCAGCACAACTTGACCAAGGCAAAGTCATAGAAGCTTCCTAGACACATCCAGACACCTTTACAGACTAAGTTACTGGGGCTGAGGGCTGGGGACCATGGCCTCAGAGGACATCTAGTTCAGTTGGAATCACATAGTTCATAAAAAAAACTGTTCTACAACCTACTTGGGTGAGTAGAATCTGGGGTCTTAAAAGCTTGCAAGCCACCATCTAAGATACACCCATCCCTTACAGAGCAAAGGAGAATGAGAAAAACCAAAGACACAGGAAAATATTAGTCCAAAAGACTAATGGACTACATGAGCCACAGCCTCCACCACCCTGAGCTCAGAAGAACTAGACGGTGCCTGGTTACCATCACCGACTGCTCTGACAGGGGCCACAACAGAGGGTCCCATCCAGAGCAGGAGAAAAATGTAGAACAAAATTCAAATTCACACACAGACACACACACATAAAAACAGACTTGCTGGACTGATGGAGGCTGGAGGAACCCCTGAGAGTATGGCTCCCAGACACTGTGCTAACTCAGAACTGCAACCACTCTCAAAGTCTACTCTCAGCCAAAGATTAGACAGGCCTATAAAACAAACAATAACACACGTGAGGAAAGTGCTTCTTAGTTCAATCAAGTATACAAGATCAAATGGGCAACACCTGCCCCAAAACAAAGATGATAAGGCAGGAAGGGACAGGAAAACTGAAGGAATAGATAAAGGGAACCTGAAGTGGAAAGGGAAAGGGAAAGAGTGCTGACACATTGTGGGGACTGCAACAAATGTCAAAGGAATTTTCTGCATAAATTTTTGAATGAGAAGCTAATTTGTGCTGTAAACTTTCACCTAATGCACAATTAAAATAAATAAAACTTTTGATGATTCTCTAGTGTTTTTTATTCTCTGTTTCATTTATTTCTGCTCTGATCTTTATTATTTCTTTTCTTCTGGTACTTTTGGGCTTAGTTTGTGCTTTATTTTCTATTTTTTTCATATTTACGTACCACTACTCTCCCACATGTCTATCAGTTTGTTGCACTGTGGGGGCTTGTGTGTTGCTGTGATGCTGGAAGCTATGCCATGGGTATTCAAAGACCAACAGGGTCACCTATGGTGGATAGATTTTAGCTGAGCTTCCAGACTAAGATAGACTTGAAGAAGGACTCACCGGTCTACTTCTGAAAAGAACTAGCCAGTGAAAACCTTATCAATAGCAACAGAACATTGTCTGCTATAGTGCTGGAAGGTGAGCCCCTCTGGTTAGAAGGCACTCAGAAGACAACAGAGGAAGAACTGCCTCCTCAAAACAGAGTCGACCTTAATGATGTGGATGGAGTCAAGCTTTCAGGACCTTCATTTGCTGATGTAGCAAGACTCAAAATGAAGAGAAACAGCTGCAAACATCCATTAATAATTGGAAAGTAGAATGTACAAAGTATGAATCTAAGGAAGTTGAAAATCAAAAATGAAATGGAATGCATAAACATCAATCTCCTAGGCATTAGTGAGCTGAAATGGACTGGTATTGGCCATTTTGAATTGGAAATCCAGTGGTCTACTACACTGGGAATGACAACTTGAAGAGAAATGGTGTTACATTCATCGTCAAAAAGAAAATTTCAAGGTCTATCCTGAACACTGTCAGTGATAGAATAATATCCATATGACTATAAGGAAGACCAGTTAATATGACTATTATTAAAATTTACATATCAACCACTAAGGCCAAAGATGAAGAAATTGAATATTTTTACCAATTTCTGTAGTCTGAAATTGAGCAAACATGCAATCAGGATGCACTGATAATTGCTGGTGATTGGAAAATGAAAAGTTAGAAACAAAAAAGAAGGATTGGTAGTTGGAAAATATGGCCTTCATGATAGAAATGATGTCAGAGATCACATGATAGAATGTTGCAAGACTAATGACTTCTTCATTGCAAATACCTTTCTGCAGCAACATAAACAGAGACTATACACATGGACCTCATCATATGGAATATACATGAATCAAATCTACTACATTTGTGGAAAGAGATGATGGAAAAGCTCAATATCATCAGTCAGAACAAGGCCAGTGGCCAACCGCAGAACAGACCATCAATTGCTCATATGCAAGTTCAAGATGAAACTGAAGAAATTTAGAACAAGTCCACAAGAACCAAAGTATGACCCACCTGAATTTAGAGACCATCTCAAGAATAGATTTGATGCATTGAACATAAATGATTGAAGACCAGATGAGTTACGGAAGGACATCATATATGAGGAAAGCAAGAGGTCGTTAAAAAGACAGGAAAGGAAAAAAAGATAAAAATAGATGTCAGAATAAACTTTGAAAGTTGCTCTTGAGTTTAGAGTAGCTAAAGCAAAAGGTAGAAGTGATGAAGTAAAAGAGCTGAATAGATTTCAAAGGACAGTTCAAGAAGACAAATTAAATTATTATAATGACATGTGCAAAGACCTGGAGATAGAAAACTAAAAGGGAAGAACAGGGTTGGCATTTCTCAAGCTGAAAGAACTGAAGAAAAAATTCAAGTCTCGAGTTGCAATACTCAAGGATTCTATTAAACGACTCAGGAAGCATCCAAAGAGGGAAAGAATACACAGAGTCACTGCACCAAAAAGAATTGGTCAATGTTCAACCATTTTGGGAGGTAGCATATGATCAGGAGCCAATGGTACTGAAGGAAGAAGGCCAAGCTGCACTGAAGCATTGGTGAAAAACAAGGCTCCAGGAATTGACAGAATACCAATTGAGAAGTTTCAACAAATGGATGCAGCGCTGGAATTGCTCATCCGTCTATGCCAAGAAATTTGGAAAACAGCTACTTGGTCAACTGACTGGAAGAGATCCATATTTATGCCTATTTCAAAGAAAGGTGATCCAACGAAATGCAGAAATTATAGAAAAATATCATTAATATCAGTTGCAAGTAAAATTTTGCTGAAAATCATTCAAAATTGGCTGCAACAGTATATCAAGAGGGAACTGCCAGAATTAGAAGAGGACGTGGAACCAGGGACATCATTGCTGATGTCAGATGGATCCTGGTTGAAAGTAGAAAATACCAGAAAGATGTTTACCTGTGTTTTAGTGACTATGCAAAGGCATGTGACTGTGGATCATAATAAATTATGGATAACATTGCAGAGAATGGGAATTCCAGAACACTAAATTGTGCTCGTGAGGAACCTGTACGTAGATCGAGATCGAATAGAACAAGAGGATACTACGTGGTTTAAAGTCAGGAAAGGTGTGCATCGGGGCTGTGTCCTTTCACCATACCTATTGAATCTGTATGCTGAGCAAATAATCTGAGAAGCTAGGACAATATGAAGAAGAACGGGGCATCAGGATTGGGGGAAGACTCGATAACAACCTGCATTATGGAGATGACACAACCTTGCTTGCTGAAAGTGAAGAGGACCTGAAGCACTTACTGATGAAGATCAAAGACCACAGCCTTCAGTATGGATTATACCTCAACATAAAAAAAAAAAAAAAAAAAAACATAAAGAAAACAAAAATCCTCACAACTGGACTAATAAGCAACACCATGATAAACAGAGAAAAGACTGAAGTTGTCAAGGATTTCATTTTACTTGGATCCATGATCAATGCCCATGAAAGCAATAGTCAAGAAATCAAAGGACACATTGCATTGGGCAAATCTGCTGCAAAAGACCTCTTTAAACTGTTGAAAAGTAAAGATGTCACCTTGAAGTCTAAGGTATGCCTGACCAAGCCATGGTATTTTCAGTCACTTCATATGTGTGCAAAAGCTGAATGATGAGTAAGCAAGAACTAAGAAGAATTGACACCTAAGAAGAACATTGAATATACCATGGACTGCCAAAAGAACAAACAAATCTGTCTTGGGAGAAGTACAACCAGAATGCTCCTTAGAAGCAAGGATGGTGAGACTACGTCTCACATACTTCAGACATGTTATCAAGAAGGATCAGTGCCTAGAGAAGGGCATCATGCTTGGTAAAGTGGAGGGCCAGTGAAAAAGAGGAAGACCCTCAAGGAGATGGATTGACACAGTGGCTGCAACAACGGGCTCAAGCGTAACAACTATTATGGGGATGGCACAGGACTAGGCAGTGTTTCGATCTGTTGTACACGAGTCACTATGAGTCAGAACTGACTCGACGGCACCGAAAAACAACAACTCCTCAAGCTGTGGAGTTAGGCTTTAGATTTGGAATCTTTCTTCATTTTAACATTTTTTTAAAATAGACTTCATTTTTTTAGAGTAGTTTAGGTTTACAGAAGAATTGTGCAGAAAATACAGAGCTCCCATGTACCTCCTGTCCCTCTGCACACTGTTTCTCCTATTATTAACATCTTGCATTCATGTGGTCCATTTCTTAACAACTGATGAACAGATATTGATACATTATTATTAGCTAAAACCCACAGTCTACACTGAGGTTCATTCTTTGTGTTTTATAATGCTATGGGTTTTAACAAATGCATAATGTCATGTGTCCATCATTACAGTATCATACAGAATAATTTCACTTCCCTAAAAATGCCCTGTGTCCCACTTATGGATCCCTCACTCCTTCCCCTGAGTTCCTGGAAGCCACTGATCTTTATATTGACTCTCTCGTTCTGCTTTTTCCAGAATGTCAGATAGTTGGAATCAGGCAGTATGTAGCTTTTTCATTCTGGCTTCTTTCATTTAGAAATATGCATTTAGGTTTCCTCCATGTCTTTTCTTAGCTTGAGAGCTCATTTCTTTTTATTACTGAATAATACTCCATTGCATAGTTGTACCACAGTTTGTTTATCCATTCACCTGTTGAAGGACATCTTGGTCGCTTCCAATTTTTGGCAATTATAAATAATGCTGCTATAAACATCTGTGTGGACTTAACTTCAGTTTGTCTGGGTAAATGCCTAGGAGTGCAATTTGCAGGATCATAAGGTGAAACTGTGACAAACTGCCAAGAATGTCTTCCAAAGTGGCCGTACCATTTTACATTCCCACCAGCAATGAATGAGAGTTCCCATTGCTGCACATCCTCCCAGCGTTTGGTATTGTCAATGTTTTGGGTTTTAGCTGTTCAAATAGTTGTATGGTTATGTGCTTGGCTGCTAACTGAAAGTTCTGCAGTTCAAACCTACCAGCCACTCCTCAGGAGAAAAGACCTGGCAATCTGCTCCAGTAAAGATTACAGCCTAGGAAACCCTATGGGGCAGTTCAGCTCTGTCACATAGGATTGCTGTGAGTCGGGATCAACTCTATGGCACACAACAATAGGTGTGTAGTGGTATCTCAAAGTTGTTTTAATTTGCAATTCCTTAATGACCTACAATGTAGAGCATCTTTTCATATGCTTGTCATCCATGTATCTTCTTAGCTGAGGGATCTGTTAAGATCTTTTGCCCATTTTGTAATTGGGTTGTTTGTTATTGTTGAGTTTTAAGAGTTCTTTGTACAGTGAAACCCGCGAAAGCCAGAGCCTGTAAAAATGGAAACCTGTTAGGGAAGGGAAACACAAATATTTTTCACTAATAGGGAGCATAGAAAAGTGGTAAGCTGCACACTATCAAAGGCAGAAAACTTTTGAGACCCAGGAAAACAAGGCAGTTCAAGCAAGTTCTAGCTCTCACAGCTTTCGTTGTACAGGTAGTCCTCAACTTAAGACAGGGTTCCGTTTCGATGACTCTGTGGAAAGTCGGTTCTGATGTAAGCTTATACCTTATTATTTTTTTTTTAAGTTTTCATTATTGCCTTTTATTATCAGTACCTTTATAGATCTGAACTTTATTTATCTTTGGGGATTGGAAATATTACATATAAAAGTATAGATATATTTTAACATCATATGTAGCACATATTACTAATGATAAGATACACACACACAAAAATTCACCAAAGAAGACATTCAAGCAGCTAACAGATACATGAGCAAATGCTCACAATTATGAACCAGTAGAGAAATGCAAATCAAAACCACAGTGAGATACCATTTCACCCCAGAAAGGCTGGAATTAATCCAAAATCACAAAATAATAAATGTTGGAGAGACTGGAACACCTACACACTGCTGGTGGGAATATAAAATGGTACAACCACTTTAGTGCTTCCTTAAAAAGCTAGAAATAGAAGTACCATAGGATCCAGCAATCCCATACTTTGCAATATATTCTAGAGAAATAAGAGCCCTCACACAAATAAATATATGCACACCCATGTTCATTGCAGCACTGTTTACAATAGCAAAAAGAAGGAAACAACCAAGGTGCCCATCAACGGATGAGTGGATAAATAAATTATGGTATATTCACGTAATGGAATACTACTTAAACATAAAGACAAATGATGAATCCATGAGCCATCTCATAACATGGAGGAATCTGGAAGGCATTATGCTGAGTGAAATTAGTCAGTTGCAAAAGGACAAATATTGTATGAGACCACTATTACAAGAACTCAAGAAAAGGCTTAAACACAGAAGAAAACATTCTTTGATGTTTACAAGGGTGGGGAGGGAGGGAGAGGGGTATTCACAAATTAGACAGTAGACAAGAATTATTTTAGGTGAAGGGAAGGACAACACGCGATACAAGGGAAGTCAGCACAACTGGATTAAACCAAAAGCTAAAAAGTTTCCTGAATAAAACCAAACACTTTGAGGGACAGAGTAGCGGCAGGGGGGTGGGGGGCGGTCTGGGGACCATGGTTTCAGTGGACATCTATATCGAGTGGCATAACAAAGTGTATCAAGAAAACGTTCTGCATCCTACTTTGGTGAGTGGCATCTGGGGTCTTAAAAGCTAGCGAGCAGCCATCTAAGATGCATCAATTAGTCTCAACCCACATGGAGCAAAGGAGAATGTAGAACACAAAAGACACAAGGAAAATATAAGCCCAAGAGACCCAAAGGGACTCCATCAGCCTCAGACTGGAAGAACTAGATGGTGCCCAGCTATCACCAGTGACTGCCCTTACAGGAAACACAACAGAGAATCCCTGATGGAGCAGGAGAAAAGTGGGATGCAGACCTCAAATTCTAGTAAAAAGACCAGACTTAATGATCAGACTGAGACTGGAGGAACACCAGAGGTCATGGCCCCTGGACTCTGTTAACCCAAAACTAAAACCATCCCCCAAGCCAACTCTTCAGACAAAGAGTAGACTGGAGTATATGACACGAAATGACACTGGTGAGGAGTGTGTTTCTTAGCTCAAGTAGACACATGGGACTATGTGGGCAGCTCCTGATGGGAGGCAAGGTGAGAAGGCAGAGGGGGATAAGAGCTGGTTGAATGAACATGGGAAATACAGAGTGGAAAGGAATGTGCTGTCACATTGTAGGGAGAGCAACTAAGGTCACCTGACAATGCATGTATAAGTTTTTGTATGAGAAACTGACTTGAATTGTAAACTTTCACTTACAGCACAATTAAAAAAAAAAAAAAAATGATGGTGGTAACTGCAGTTCATCCTAAATCCAATACATTGTAAGTCAGGGACTACCTATATATCCATTATCAGACATGTGTTTTGCAAATATTTTCTTCCAGTCCACGGCTTGTCTTTTTTCTTTTCTTTTTTTAATAGGTTATTATTTTTTTATTGCAATTTAGATGAAAATTTGCAGAACAAGTTAGTTCTCATTAAACAATTAATACACACATTTTTTCATGACATTGGTTGCCAACCCCATAACATGTCAACACTCTCCCTTCTTGACCTTGGGTTCCCCATTACCAGCTTTCTTGTCTTCTCCTGATTTGCTGTCCTTGCCCCGGTTGGTGTGCCCATTTAGTCTCATTTTGTTTTGTGCGCCTATCTAATCTGTGGCTGAAGAGTAAACCTCAGGAGTGACTTGAATACTGAGTTAAAAGTGTGTCAGGGGGCCATATTCTCAGGGCTTTTGAGTCTCTGTCAGACCAGTAAGTCTGGTATTTTTTGTGAGTTAGAATTTTGTTCTACATTTTTCACCAGCTCTGTCTGGGACTTTCTATTGGGACCCCTGTCAGAGTAGTCGGTGGCGGTAGCTGGGCGCCATCTAGTTGTGCTGGACTCAGTCTGGTGGAGGCTGTGGTAGACGTGGTCCATTAGTCCCTTGGACCAATCTTTCTCTCCTCTCTTTGGTTTTCTTCATTCTCTTTTCTCCAGATGGGGTGACCCAAGTGGAGTATCTTAGATAGGTGCTCACAAGCTTTTAAAACCCCAGACACTACTCACTGAAGTAAAATGGAGTACGTTTCCTTTATAATCTGTGTTATGCCAATTGAGCTAGATGTTTCCAGAGACCATGGTCCCCAGAGCCCTTAGCCCGGGAATTTGGTCCCTCAGGGAGTTTGGATGTGTCTGTGGAGCTTCCATGACCTTGCCTTGGACAAATTGTGCTGGCTTCCCCAGTACTGTGTACTGTCTTACCCTTCACCACAGTTACCACTTATCTATTTAGTGTTTTTCCCTTTCACCTCTCCCCTCCCTAGTAGCCATCAAAGATTGTTTCTTTCTGTGTGTAAACGTTTTCATGAGATTTTATAGTAGTGGCCTCATATAATAATTGTCCTTTTGTGATTGACTTATTTCACTCAGCATAATGTCCTCCAGATTCATCCACGTTGTGAGATGCTTCTCAGATTCATTCTTGTTCTTTATGGTTGCGTAGTATTCCATTGTGTGTACGTGCCATAGTTTATCATTCATCTGTTAATGGGCACCTGGATTGTTTCCGTCTTCTTGCTATTGTGAACAATGCTGCAGTGAACGTTGGTGTGCACTTATCTTTTGTGGGATGGCTCTTATTTCTCTAGGATGTATTTCTAGTAGTGGAATTGCTGGATCGTATGGTATTTCTATTTCTGGCTTTTTAAGGAAATGTCATATTGTTTTCCCAAATGGTTGTACCATTTTGCATTCCCACCAGCAGTGCAAAAGAGTTCCAATCTCCCTGCAGCCTCTCCAACATTTGTTATTTTCTGTGCCAGTAATGTTGGGGTGAGATGGTATCTCATTGTGGTTTTGATTTGCATTTCTCTAATGGCTAGTGATCGCATGCATTTCTTGATGTGCCTGTTAGCTGCTTGAATGTTTTCTTTGGTGAAGTGCCTGTTCATATCCTTTGTCCATTTTTTAATTGGATTTTTTGCCTTTTTGTTGTAGAGGTGTTGGATTTTCCTATAGATTTTAGAAATTAGGCTTTTGTTAGATTTGTCATAGTCAAAAATATTTTCCCAGTCCATAGGCTTTCTTTTTACTCTTTTGGTTAAGTCTTTTGATGAGCATCAGTGTTTAATTTTTAGAAGATCCTAGTTATCTAGCTTATTTTCTGGTGTTTGTGTATTGTTAGTTATGGTTTATATCCTGTTAATGCTGTGTATTAGGGCCTCTAGCACTGACCCTTTTTTTCTTCCATAATCTTTACAGTTTTTGATTTTTTTATATTTAGGTCTTTGATCCATTTTGAATTAGTTTTTGTGCATGATGTGAAGTATGGGTCCTGTTTCATTTTTTTGCAGATGGACATTCAGTTTTGCCAGCAACATTTGTTAAAAAGACTGTCTTTTTCCCCATCTAGTGGACTTTGGGCCTTTGTCAAAGATCAGTTTACTGTAAGTGGATAGATTTACATCTGGCTTCTCATTTCTGTTCCATTGGTCAATGTGTCTGTCGTTGTACTAGTACCAGGCTGTTTTGACTACTGTAGCTGTATAGTAGGTTCTGAGGTCAGGTAGTGTGAGTCCTCCTACTTTATTCTTCAATAGTGCTTTACTTATCTGGGGTGTCCTTTCTTTCAATATAAAGTTAATGATAAGCTTTTCCACCTTGTAAAAGAATGTTGTTGATATTTGGATCGAGATTGCATTATATTTGTAGATTGCTTTGGCTAGAATTGACATTGTCACAATGTTGAGTCTACCTATCCATAAGCACGGTATGTTTTTCCATTTATGTAGGTCTCTTGGTTTCTTGCAGTGCTGTTTTGTAGTTTTCTTTGTATAGGTTCTTTACATCTCTGGTTAGATTTATTCCTGAGTATTTTATTTTTTTAGGGGCTATTATAAATGGTATTGCTTTCCTTTTTGTCATTCTCTTTATTGGTATAGAAATCCAACTGATGTTTGTATGTTTATCTTGCATCCTGCTACTCTGCTGAATCTTTCTATTAGTTCCAGTAGGTTTCTCATGGAGTCTTTTGGGTTTTCTATGTACAGTATCATATTTGCAAGTAGGGACAGTTTTACTTCTTTATTACCAATTTGATACTCTTTATTTCTTTTTCTTGCTTATTGCTCTAGCTAGAACTTCCAGTATAATGTTAAGTAGGAATGGTGACAAAGGGCATCCTGGTCATGCTCCTGTTCTCAAGGGGAATGATTTCAGCCTCTCTCCAGAATGATGTTGGCTGTTGGCTTTGTATAAATGCCCTTCATTATGTTGAGGAATTTCCCTTCTATAGCTATTTTACTGAGAGTTTTTGGTGTTGAACTTTTTCAAATGCATTTTCTGCATTGATTGAGATGATCATGTGATTTTTTTATTTATGTGGTGGATTGATTTTCTAATGTTGAACCATCCTTGTGTACCTGGTATGAATCTCACTTGGTCATGGTATATTATTTTTTTTGATGATGCTGCATTCGATTGGCAAGAATTTTGTTGAGGACTTTTATGTTCATGTTCATGAGGAATATTGGTCTGTAATTGTCTTTTTTGTGGTGTCTTTGCCTGATTTTGTTATCAGGGTTATGCTGAATTTATAGAATGAATTCAGAACTATCCTTTCCTTTTCTATGTTTATCTGGAAATGTGCTAATTTTACCATCATACTTGAGCAAGCATTTTGTAGGATATATTTTTCTTGGTTGACATTTATTTTTTTCAAGGTTTTATATATGTCATTCCATTGCCTTCTTGCCTGCATAGTTTCTGCTGAATAAGTAGAGCTTTGTCTTATTGTTTCCCGTATGTGACTTTTCATTTTTCTTGAGCTGCTCAGAGGATTTTCTTTGTCTTTGGTTTTAGCAAGTGTGATTATATTTTGGTAAATTTCTTTTGGGGTCTATCCTACATGGGTTCATGGAACTTCTTGGATGGTCAGCTTTTCTTCTTTCATGATATTAGGGAATTTTTCTGTCATTAAGTCTTCAATGATCCTCTCTGTGTTTTCCATTTTCTTCCAGTGTTCTGAAATTCCAATCATATGCAAATTTTTGCTTTTAATTGCTTCCACGTCATGCTCAGGGTTTCTTCATTCTTTTCTCCGATTTTTCTCCAAAGCAGTAGCCGAGAATTTGTCTTCAATTTCACTTATCCTTTATTCCATCATTTCAAATTTGCTCCTAAAACCTTCTATTGCACTGTCCCTTTCTGAAATCTTGTTGTTTATCTTTTGGATTTCTAATTACTGCTTTTGTATCATTTCTAGTTGTTTATTTGTTTTCACATTTTGTTCCTGTACTATTTTGCTGAATTCTTCCATTGCTTTATGTGTGTTTTATTTTGTCTGTATTTTCTATGATTTTGTCTATTTTTTCCTTATTTTATCTGCATTTTTCTTCATCTCTTGGAGAACCCTGAGTAATAGAGTTTTGAATTCCCTATCAGGTAGTTCCAGTGACTTTTCTTCTACTGGAAGGTTATCAGTGTTTTATTTTGGTCATTTTCTGGAGCCGTCCTGTCTTTTTTTTTTTTTTTTTTTTAATGTTTTGATACTATCTGCTGTCTCCAGGATATTCAGGAATTATTTTCTTCATTTATTGATTGTAGATTTGTTTGTTTCATTCTGCTTTTTTGTTTTATTTCATTATGTCTGGGCAGGCGGGCTGGGCGTGTTTTGTCACTTGCTTGCCTGTGGCATGATACTTCTCACCACCTTGTCCAGATGAGCAAGCCTGATCACTCAGGTATGGTGCAGCAGAGTGGGTCCAGTGGAGGTGGGGTGGGGATGTGTAGTTTGCCACATGAACTGGGGCCGATGAGGCAGGGTGAAGGGGAAGTACAGGGTGGGGTCCAGGGGACTGCATTGATGCCACTCAGGTGTGTGGCACTCAGTGCATGGTGCAGATAGGCAGGAGGGAAGGAAGAGATGTGATGTGTAGAGCCAAGTGGACAAGTGAAAGAAGAGAGAGTAAGACAAGCCAAAAAAATAAAAAAGTGAAGAAAAAAAGTAAATAAAATGGTGGCACACTAGCATTTGGTGGCTGGAGGTGGGGCAAACTCAGTGAGGCCACATGCCGGTGGCTCTCTAGCCAAGGAGTGCAGCTTAGCCTGTTAAGAAGGAACATGGGTAGCGCACAGGGATAGGTGGGTAGGATAAAGGAAAGGAAAGATGGGAAAGAGAGAAGAAACCAAGCAACAAACAAAAAATAAATAAAACAACAATAAAACTAAAACAAATATGATCATGGGGGAGCTGGCCTTTGGGATTGGTGAAGAATTGGGGTGATGGCAGCTGATGTCTCTTTTGGCAGGTGGCATGGCACAGCCTGTCAGGAAGGGATGGAGGCACTGTAGGGCCTAAGTGGGAGGGAGAAGGAAAGGGATAAGGAGAAAGAAAGAAACATAAAAAATATGGTGCTGAGCCAGCCCATGGGGGCAGCACAGACCTGGGGAGGCCATGTGCTAGAGGCTTTCCAGTTGCACAGTACAGCACAGCCCACCAAAAAGGAGTGGGGAATGGCACATGGGGCTAGGTGGATGGGAGAAAGGAAAGGAAGGAAGGGAAAGAGAAGAAACAACAACAAAAGAAAAAAAAAAAAAACCAGAAACAATAAATAAAATGGCACTGAGCCAGTCGGTGATGGTGGCACAGACTGGGGAGGTCACACACCAGTGACTTTCCAGCCAAGCAGTGCAGCATGGCCCCTGGAGAAGGGGCAGGGGCTGTGCATAGGGCTAGATGTATGGGAGAAATGAAAGGAAGGAAAGGAGAGAGAGCGAAGAAACAGAAAAAAAGAAAGGAAGACAAAAAAAAGAGCTAAGAAAGGAAAGGTAGGAAGGAAGAGATAGAAAAGCTAGCTGGGCAGGTGAAAGTAAAGGAAGGAAGGGAGACAGAGAGAGAAGCCAAAAAAAAAAAAAAAAGAAAAACAAACAAAAATGACATGGAGGGGGATGGCCAGTGGGAAGGAGTGGACCCAGGCAGCAGTGAGCTGGTGCCTCTCCGGCTGAGTGACCGTGGCCAATGGAAACAATGGAATCCGTCTAGAGGGAAGAAGGGTGGGGGGAGGGAAAGCATGTATCCCTGGTGTTCTGTCTCCTGTTGGGAGCTTTGTGAAATTGCCTTCCTGTACTCCTTGTCTGCATTTCTTGGTGAATGTAGTCTGAGATGGCAAATTTCTGCCACGTTAGCTAGTAAAAAAAAAAAAAAATTTTTTTTTTTTTTTTAGCTGGTAAAGGACCTCCGTGCCAAAGCTCTCCTTGTTCTCTCAGTTTCTTACTCCATTCAGTGCTTCACTGAGTTCTTTATTCCTTCATTTGATGCTTAGTGTTCCAGGACAGGCATTTGTATCAGTTTTGCTTAATTTTTGGGTCTTTGCCGCAGAGTGACAGCATATTGCTTCTGTCTATAGTGACATGTTGTCTCACCCTATCTTTTTCTTTTATGTCTTTTCTTTTTTAGAAATCTTTTTTTTTTTTTTATTGTACTTTAGATGGTTTACAGAACAAACTAGCTTCTCATTAAACCATTAGTACACATACTGTTTTATGACATTGGTTAATAACCCCACAACATGTCAACACTCTCCCTTCTCAACCTTGGGTTCCCTATTACCAACTTTTTTGTCCTCTCCTGCCTTGTAGTCCTTGCCCCTGGGCTGGTGTGCCCCTTTAGTCTCATTTTGTTTTATGGGCCTGTCTGATCTTTGGATGGTGAACCTCAGGAGTGACTTCATTACTAAGCTAAAAGGTGTCAGGGGGCCATACTCTTGGGGTTTCTCCAGTCTCTGTCCAGCCAGTAAGTCTGATCTTTTTTTGTGAGTTAGAATTTTGTTCTACATTTTTCTCCAGCTCTATCCAGAAGCCTCTATTGTGATTCCTGTCAGAGCAGTCAGTGGTGGTAGCTGGGCACCATCTAGTTGTACTGGACTCAGTCTTGTGGAGGCCAAGATAGATGTGGTCCATTAGTCCTTTGGACTAATCTTCTCCTTGTATCTTTAGTTTTCTTCATTCTCCCTTGCTCCCAAAGGGGTGAGACCACTGGAGTACCTTAGATGACCTCTACAGTCTTTTAAGACCCCAGACGCTACTCACCAAAGTAGAATGTAGAACATTTTCCTTATAAACTGCTATGCTAATTGAGCTAGATGCTCTCCAAGACCATGGTCCCCACAGCTCTCAGCCCAGCATTTCAGTCCCTTGGGGAATTTGGATATGTCTATGGAGCATCCATGACCTTGCCTTGTACAAGTTGTGCTGGCTTCCCCAGTATTGTGTACTGTCTTACCCTTCACCAAAGTTACTATTTATATATTATCTATTTAGTGTTTTTCCATCCCTCCCTTCCCTCATAAACATCAAAGATTTTTCTTTCTGTGTATAAACCTATTCATGAAATTTTATAGTAGTGGTCTCATACAATATATGTCCTTTTGTGACTGACTTATTTCACACAGTATGATGCACTCCAGATTCATCTATGTTGTGAGATGCTTTGCAGATTCATTGTTGTTCTTTATCATTGCATACTACTCCATTGTGTGTATGTACCATAGCTTGTTTATCCATTCATCTGTTGATGGGCATCTAGGCTGTTTCTCTTTGCTACTGTGAACAATGCTGCAATAAACATGGGTGTGCTTATGTCTATTCGTGTGATGGCTTTTATTTCTCTAGGATGTATTCCTAGGAGTGGGATTGCTGAATCATATGGTATTTCTATTTCTAGCTTTCTAAGGAAGCTCCATATGGTTTTCCAAAATATTTGTATCATTTTTCAATTCCCACCAGCAGTGCATAAGGGTTCTAATCTCCCCGCAGCCTCTCCAACATTTGTTATTTTCTGTTTTTTTGATTCGTGCCAGTAATTCTGGGGTGAGATGGTATCTTATTGTGATTTTGATTTGCATTTCTCTAATGGCTAGTGATCGCAAGCATTTCCTCATGCGCCTGTTAACTACTTGAATGTCTTCTTTGGTGAAGTGTTTGTTCATTTCCTTTGCCAATTTTTTAGTTGGATTATTTGTCTTTTGTTGTAGAGCTGTTGGATTTTCCTGTAGATTTTAGACCATTGTTGGGTTTGTAATAGCAAAATTTTTTTCACATTCTTTAGGTTCTCTTTTTATTCTTTTGGTGAAGTCTTTTGATGAGCACTAAATGTTTAATTTTTTAGAAGATCCCAGTTATCCAGCTTATCTTCTGAAGTTTGTGTTTTGTTAGTTATGGTATGTATCCTGTTAATGCTGTGTATTAGGGCCTCTAACGTTGATCCTATTTTTTCTTCTATGATCTTTATAATTTTTGGCTTTTTATACAGGTTTTTGATTCATTTTGAGTTAGTTTTTGTGCATGGTGTGAGGTATGGGTCCTGTTTCATTTTTTTGCAGATGGACATCCAGTTTTACCAGGACCATTTGTTAAAAAGACTGTCTTTTTCCCATCTATTGGACTTCGGGCCTTTGTCAAAGATCAGGTGACCACAGGTGGATGGATTTACATCTGGGTTCTCAATTCTGTTCCATTGGTCAATGTATCTGTCGTTGTACCAGTACCAGGCTATTTTGACTAATGTGGCTGTATAGTAGGTTCTGAGGTCAGGTAGCGTGAGTCCTCCTACTTTATTCCTCTTCAATAGTGCTTTACTTAACCAGGGCCTCTTTCCTTTCCATATAAAGTTAGTGATTAGTTTTTCCATCTCTTTAAGGAATGCTGTTGGTATTTGGGTTGGGATTGCATTCTATTTGTAAATTGCTTTGGGTAGAATTGTCACTTTCACAATGTTGAGTCTACCTACCCATGAACATGGTAAGTTCTTCTGTTTATGTACATCTCTTTTGGTTTCTTGCAGGAGCGTTTTGTAGTTTCCTTTGTATAGGTCTTTTACATCTCTGGTTAGATTTATTCCTAAATATTTTATGTTTTCAGGGGCTATTATATATGGTATTGTTTTCCTGATTTCCTTTTCATCGTTTTTTTTTTTTTTTTGTTGGTGTATAGGAATCCAACCGATTTTCTATGTTTATCTTGTATTCTGCTAATCTGCTGAATCTATTAGTTCCAATAGTTTTCTCATGGAGTGTTTTGGGTTTTCTATGTATTCTATCATATCATCCACAAATAGGGACAATTTTACTTCTTCTTTACCAATTTGGATGCCCTTTATTTCTTTTTCTTGCCTTATTGCTCTAGCTAGGAGTTTCAGCACCATGTTAAATACAAGTGGTGATAAAGGTCATCCTTGTCTTGTTTCCTGTTCTCAAGGGGAATAATTTCAGCTTTTCTCCATTAAGAATGGTGTTGGCTGTTGGTTTTGCATATTATTATGTTGAGGAATTTCCCTTCTATACCTATTTTATTGAAAGTTTTTATCAGGAATGGGTGTTGGACTTTGTCAAATGCCCATTCTGCGTCAATTGAGATGATCATGTGATTCTTTTATTTCTGTGGTGGATTACATTGATTGATTTTCTAATGTTGAACCATCCTTGCATACCTTGTGTGAATCCTTAGTTGTGGTGTATTATTTTTTGGATAATGATGCTGAATTCTATTGGCTAGAATTTTGGTGGGAGTTTTTGCATCTCTATGCATGAGAGGTACTGGTTTGTAATTTCCTTTTTGTGTGTGTGTGTGGTATGTTTGCCTGGTTTTGGTATCAGGGTTATGCTGGCTTCATAAAATGATTTCAGAAGTATCACTTCCTTTTGTATGTTCTAAAATAGTTTGAGTAGTACTGATGTAAGCTCTTCTCTGAATGTTTGGTAGAATTCTCTATTGAAGCCATCTGGGCCAGGGCTTTTTTTTTTGTTGTTGGGAGGTTCTTTTTTTTTATTGTTGTTATTATTATTGCCTTTTCAATCTCTTCTCTTGTTATGGGTCTGTTCAGATTTTCAACATCTTTTTGGATAGTTTGGATAGGTAGTGTGTTTCTAGAAATTTGTCCATTTCCTCTAGGTTTTCAAATTTGTCAGAATATAGTTTTCCATAATACTCTGTTATCCTTTTTATTTTAGTTGGGTCCATTGTAATGTCCCCCATTTCATTTCTTATTTGGGTTATTTGCATCCCCTCCTGTTTTTCTTTTGTCAGTTTAGCCAGTGGTTTGCTGATTTTGTTGATCTCTTTCAAGAACCAACTTTTGGTCTTACTGATTCTATTTTTTTTTTTTTATTCTCTATTTCATTTATTTCTGCTCTGATCTTTATTATTTCCATTTTCAGGTGGCTGCGGGCTTCTTTTTCTCTTCAGTATTTGTTGAGTTGTGTAGCTACAGTTTTGATTTTGTCCCTTCTTTTTTGATGTGTATCTATTGCTATAAATTGAACTCGGAGCACTGCCTTTGCTGTGTCCCAAAGGTTTTGGAATGATGTGTTTTCATTCTCATTTGATTCTAGGAATATTTTTATTCCATCTTTGATTTCTTCCGTTACCCAGTGATTTTTAAGGAGGGCGTTATTTGGTTTCCATGTATTTGATTTTTTTCCTTGCTCTTCCTGTTGTTAATTTCTACTTTGATGGCACTGTGGTCTGAGAAGATACTCTGTATTATCTCAATGCTTTTGATTTTGTTGAGGGTTGCTCTGTGGGCTAAGATGTGGTCTATTCTGGAAAAGGTTCCATGTGCATTGGAAAAGAATATGCACTTTGCAGCCGTTGAGTGTTCTGTATGTGTCTATGAGGTCAAGTTGGCTGATTGTGTCCTTTAGATCTTCTGTATCTTTGTTGAGTTTCTTTCTAGATGTTCTGTCCTTTACCAAGAGTGGTGTGTTGAAGTCTCCTACTATTATTGTGTAACTATCAATTTCTCTTTTCAGTGCTGTTAGAGTTTAAGTATTTTGGAGCCCTGTCATTGAGTGCATAGGTATTTATTATGGTTATGTCTTCATGATGGATCATTCCTTTAATCATTATATAGTGGCCTTCTTTGTCTTTTATGGTGAATTTTGTTTTAAAGTCATTTTATCTGAGATTAGTATTGCCACTCCTGCTTTTTTGGTAGCTGTTTGCTTATTATATTTTTTCCATCCTTTGATTTTTAATAAATTTACATCTTTTTTCCAAGGTGAGTTGTTTGTAGACAGCATACTGATGAATCGTTTTTTTATCCATTCTGTCACTCTCTGTCTCTTTATGCATGCATTTAGGTCATTTATGTTCAGTGTAATTATTGATAGGTGTGAGTTTATTGCTATCATTTTGTAGTGCTTTTTTTTGTGTGTGTGTGGTGCAGTCGTTTCCTGTTTCTCTTACTCTCCTGTGCTGAATTCTTTGTTCCTCTTACTCTCCTGTTCTGAGCTCCTTTTGTTTGTGGATTTTTTTTTTTTTTCATTTCTTTTCTTTACAGATTTTGTTTTTACTGAGACTTGGTTTTACTTCTTTATTTTGATGGGTAGGTTTGTTAGCTCTTTGTGGTTATCTTGAAATTTACCCTTATCTTCCTAGCTTTGAACCAGTCTATTATTACTTGATATCACCTTGCCTTCCTCTCCTTTAGAAAGTTCTATACCTATACTGTTTAATCCCAATTTTATTGTTCTGATGTTATTGTTGTTTACAGATTAACCTTTCTGGTTCGCCATTTTAAATCTTTTCATTTTGAATAGTTCTTGAGAGTTCTTTTTGTAGGCTGGTATCTGCCTGGTGCGATCTTGCATCCTAGATTCAGGGTGTGGTCTTCTGTTGTTTGTTCTCAAAGTGAAGGACTCCCTTTAATAATTCTTCTAAGTTTAGTTTGGCTTTTATATATTTCCTTAATTTCTGTTTATCTGGAAATGTCCTAATTTCACCATCATATTTGAGCAAAAGTTTTGCAGGATATATTATTCTTGGCTGGCAATTTTTTTCTTTCAAGGTTTTATATATGTCACCCCATTGCTTTCTTGCCTGCATGGTTTCTGCTGAGTAATCAGAGTTGTCTTATTGTTTCCCCTCAGTATGTGACTTTTCATTTTTCTTGAGCTGCTCTCAGGATTCTTTGTCTTTGGTTTTAGCAACTGAGATTATGATAGGCCTTGACCATTTTCTTTTGGGGGTCTATCCTACATGGGGTTTGTTGAGCTTCTTGGATGGTCAGCGTCATGGATTGAATTGTGTCCCCCTAAAATATCTGTCAACTTGACTAGGTCATGATTCCCAGTATTGTATGATTGTCTACCATTTTGTCATCTGATGTGATTTCCCTATGTGTTGTAAATCCTATCGCTATGATATAAGGAGATGGATTAATGGCAGTTATATTGATGAGATCTACAAGATTAGATAATGTCTTAGGCCAATCTCTTTTGAGATATAAAAGAAGTGAGTAGAGAGACAGGAGTACCTCATACCACCATGAGAGAAGTGCCAGGAGCAGAGTGTGTTTTTTGGAACTGAGGTTCCTGCACAGAGAAGCTCCTACACCAAGGGAAGATTGATGACACAGACCTTCCTCTGCAGACCCAACAGAGAAAGCGTTCTCCTGGAGCTGATGCCCTGAATCCAGACTTCTAGTCTACTGGGCTGTGAAAGAATAAAATTGTCTTTGTTAAAGCTATCCACTTGTGGTATTTCTGTTACAGCAGCACCAGATGACCAAAACAGCTTTTCATCTTTCATGATATTAGGAAATTTTTCTGTCAGCAGTTTTTCAATGATTCTGTGTTTTCTATTTCCCCCCCTTTGGGAACTCTGATCACTTGCAAATTTTTGCTTTTGATGTTTCCCACATAATTCTCAGGGTTTCTTCTTTATTTTTTCCTCAAAGTTGTATCCAAGGATTTGTCTTCAGTTTCACTGATACTGTCTTCCATTGTTTCAAACCTGGTCCTCAAACCTTCAACAACAATGCCTATTTCTGAAATCTTGTTTATCTTTTGGGTTACTAATTGTTATTTTTGTATGATTTCTAATTGTTTATTTGATGTTTTGTTCCTATATTAACATGAATTCTTCCATTTTTTGTCTGTATTTTCCATAAATTTGTATGCCTTTTCCATTAATTTATCTATTTTTCCCCAATTTTTGTCTGCTTTTTTGCTTCAGCTCTTGGATAGCTCTGAATATTAGAGATTTGAATTCCCTATCAGGTAGTTCTACTGCCTTTTCTTCTACTGGAAAGTCATCTGGTGTTTTATTTTGGATGCTTACTGGAACCATCCTGTTCTATTTTTTTAATATGTTTTGATATTGTCTGCTGTCTTCAGGACATTCGGTAGTTATTTTCTTCGTTGATTGATTGTAGATTTGTTTGTTACATCCTGCTTTTTTATTTGGTTACATCTGAGCAGGCAGGCTGTGCATTCTTTGTTGTTTGTTCATCTGTGGGCATGATATTTTTTCACCTCCTTTTCCAATGGGCAGGAGCAGTGGCTTAGCTATGGTTCAGCAGGGCAGGCCCACCTGAAAGTGAGGGGCTGGGATGGGTTGTTTGTGGCAGGTACTAGGGCCAACAGGGCAGGCTGGGGGTCAGTGTAGGGCAGATTCTAGCAGGCCATGCCTGTGCTGCTCAGGGGTGTGATGTTCAGTGCACGGTACAGGTAGGCCAGAGAGAAGGGGAAGGTTGTGATGTGTGGAGCTAAAATGGGTATGGGAAAGAAGAGAGGAAAGAGAAACAGGAGCCCAATAAACAAAATGCCAGGGGAGCTTGCAATTGGAATGGAGAGACAAGAAACTGAGAAATGAAGAAAAAAAAAAAAAAAAGATGACCTCAGGGATCCCACTGGTGACTGGGGAAGTGACTTCCAGGCCTCAGGGCACAGCCCATCTAGAAGGGGTGGAGATGGCACACAGTGCTGGGTATTCAGGAGACAAGAAGGAAAGCAAAAAGAGACAAGAAACTGAAAAAGTAAGAACAAGGAAAAGATAAAAGAAAAAATAAAGAAAAAAAGAGGCCCCTGTGATCCCACTGATGTGGCTGTGCAGACTGGGAAAGTGGAGCCCATGCTGCCCAGTACAGCCTGGCTATAAGGTGCAGAGATGGCATACAAAGCCAGATATTCAGGAGATAGGAAAAGAAGGTAAGGAGAGAGAGATAAGAAACTGAGAAATGAAGAAAGATGAAAAGGGAAAAAAAAAAAATAAAAAAGGCCCCCAGTGATCCCACTGACATGGCTGTGCAGACTGGGGAAGTGGCTCCCAAGCAGTGCAGTACAGCCCGGGTAGAAAGGGCAGAGGTAGATGGCACACAGCACCAGGTATTCAGGAGACAGGGAAAGAAGGTATGTAGAGAGAGAGACGAGAAACAGAAATGAAGAAAGAAAAAGAAAGAGAAAGACCCCCAGTGATCCCACTGACATAGCTGTGCTGACAGGTGAAGTGGCTCCAAGCTGCCCAGTATAGCCTGGCTAGAAGGTGCAGAGATGGCACACAGCTCCAAGTACTCAGGAGACAGGAAAACAGTAAGTAGAGATGAGAAACTGAGAAATGAGGAAAGATAAAAAGAAAAAAAGAAGAAATGCCCCTGGGGATCCCACTGATGTAGCTGTACAGACCAGGGAAGTGGCCCCCAAGCCACACAATACAGCCTGGCTAGAAGGGCTCCCAAGCCATGAAAAGAAAAAGAAAACAAACAAAGCAAAAAGGCCCCGGTGATCCCACCAGCATGGTGGCACGGACTGGAAAAGCAGTTCCCCAAAGATGGCACACAGAGCCAGGTGTTCAAGAGAAGGGATGAGGAGGAGGTGAGAGACCAGGAAGAAACCAAAAGAAGCCAAAAAAAGCAACTCCAGCAACAACAAAACGGCACTGAAGGAGCTGGCTGGTATGGGCAGGGCAAATCCAAGCAGCACAGACTCAGCGCCTCCCAGGCCACAATCACTTGGCCCACTGGGAAGTGGTGGAGGCCAGGCAGGGGGAAGAAGGGTGGGGGTTTGGAAAGCACATATTGCTGGTTACTGGGTGCTCTGTCTACTGCTGGGAGCTCCATGAAGTTGCTTTCCCGTACTCCCTGTACACCGATCTCCGACAGGAATCCAAGACCGTGAATCCACGCTACTTTAGCTGATAGGGGACCTCCACTCGTATCTCTCCTTGCTCTCTGCTCTCTGTCAGTTTCTTACATTTGGTGCTTAAAAAACCAAAAACCAAACCCAGTGCCGTCAAGTCGATTCCGACTCATAGCAACCCTATAAGACAGTAGAACTGCCCCATAGAGTTTCCAAGGAGCGTCTGGTGGGTTCGAACTGCTGACCCTTTGGTTAGCAGCAGTACCACTTAATCAATACTCCACCAGGGTTTCGTATTTGGTGCTTGGCTGAGTTCTTTATCTTGTCATTTGACGCTTAGGGTTCTAGGATTGATGTCTGTTACTTCTTCGGATCTTTGCGGTGGAGGGAGGGCTGGTGCTTCTGTCTATAGCACCATGTTGGCTCCACCTCTTAGAAGTCCTCTTTTTCTTAACAGTCTTTCGCAGAGCAGATATTTTTATTTTAATGCAGTCCAACTTATCAATTTTTTCTTTTATGGATCATGCTTTTGGTGTTGTATGTGAAAAAAAAAGAAAGCCATTGCCAAATCCAAGGTCACCTAGATTTTCTATTTTATCTTCTAGACGTTGTATAGTTTTGTATTTTATAGTTAAGTCTATGATCCATTTTCAGTTAATTTTTGCAAAAGACATAACCTCTGTGTTTAGGTCTTTTTTTTTTTTTTTGCATGTGGATGGATAATTGTTCTAGCACCATTTGTGAAAAGGCCAGCATTTCTCTGTTGAATTACTTTTGCTCCTTTGGCAAAGATCAATTGACCATATTTATGTGGGTCTATTTCTGGGCTCTCTATTCTGTTCCACTGATCTATTTATTTGTCTATTCCTTCAATACCACACCACCTTGATCACTGGAGTTTATAGTAAGTCTTGAAGTCTGGTAGTGTGGGTCTTCCAATTCTGTTCTTCAGTACTGTCTTGGCTATTTTCCATATAAACTTTAGAATCAGTTTGTCAATATCCACAAAATAAATTGCTTGGATTTTGTTTGGGATTGTGTTGAATCTATAGGTCAATTTAGGAAAAATTGATACCTTAAAAATATTGAAGAGATGTGGAATATCTCTTAATTTATTTAGATCTCCTTTGACTTCATTCACCGTAGTTTTATAGTTTTCCTTATATAGCTTTTATATTTATACCTATTTAACTTTTTTGGTGCTAATGTAAATGATGTTGTGTTTTTAATTTCAAATTCCAATTGTTCCTTGCTGGTATATAGGAAAGCAATTGACTTTTGCATATCAATCTTGTACCCTGCAACCTTGATATAACTGCTTATTATTTCCAAGAGTTTTGCCAACTTTTTGGGGTTTTTTATATAGATGATCATATCACCTGTGATCAAAGACAGTTTTATTTCTTCCTTCTCAATATGTATACATTTTATTCCTTTTTATGAGAATTTTTTTTATTGTGGTAAATGTATGTGTAATAAAACATTTATCATTCCAACATTTTTAAATCTCCAATTCAGTGACATTAATCATCTTCATCTTGTTGTCCATCTATCACCACTATCCATTTCCAAAATTCTCCCATCACCCTTAACAGAAGCTCAGTGTCCCCTAAGCAATGTCCTCTTCTTTTCCTCCTTCCTGCCTACCACTGGTGACCACTAATAAACTTTTGTCTCCATACTCTTGCCTATCATAGATAGTTCACGTCAGTGGGATCGTACAGTATTTGTCCATTTGTAAGTGACTTATTTCACTCAGCATCGTTTTTCAAGGTTCATCCATATTGCAGCATGTAACAAGATTTCACTCCCCTCTCTTCCTAGTTCATGAGATTTTATCTTGAATGGACATTAGACTTTGTTAAACACTTTTTCTGCACCTATTGCTATAATAATTTTTCTTCTTTAGCCTGTTCATGTGAATTACATTGATTTGCAAATGTTGTGGCAACCTTGCTTAAAAAAAAAAAAAAATTTTTTTTTTTTTTAATTACCTGGCATAAATAACATTTGGTCACGGTGCCTGATTCTTTTATACATTTTTTGAGGATTTTTGCATCTATGGTCATGAGAGACAACTGCTCCATAATTTTCCTTCCTAGTAATGTCTTTGGTTTCAGCATTAAGGTAATGCTCTACACATTGAGTTAAGAAGTTTTCCTCCTATTTTTTGTAAGAGTTTGAGAAAGATTGGTGTTAATTCTTTAAATGTTTGGTATAATTTACCAGTGACATCATCTGGGTCTGGTGATTTCTGTTTTGGAAGATTATTAATTATTGATTCAATTTAATAGCTCTATAAAAAATTTAAAAAACCCACTGCCATTGAGTCGTCTGACTCATGGTGACCCTGTAGGACAGAGCAGAACTGCCCCATAGGGTTTCCAAGGTGCAGCTGGTGGATTCAACATTTTAGTTAGCAGCTGAACTCTTAACCATTGGGCCACCAGGGCTCCTTAATAGCTATAAGCTTCTTCACAATATCTATTTCATTTTGTGTAAATTTTGGTAGATTGTGTCTTGCAAGAAATTGGTCCATTTAATCTATCAAATTTGTGAGCTTAGAGTTATTATCCTTTGAATGTCCATGGGATAAGCTGCGATGGCCCCTTTCATTTCTTGTATTAGTAATTTCTATCTTTTTCTTGGTTAGCATAGCTAGAGGTTTATCAATTTCATTGTTCTTTTCAAAGAATCAGCTTTTGGTTTTGTTAATTTATCTATTAATCTCCTGTTTTTAATTTCATTGATTTTGTTCTAACTTTTCTTCTGCTTACTTTGGATTTAATTTGCTCATTTTTCAAGTTTCCTAAGGTGGAAGCTTATTGATTTTTTCCCTAATGTATGCATTCAGTGCTCTCAGTTTCCCTCTAAACCACTACTTTTGCTGCATCCCTCAAACTTTGATAACTTGTATTTTCATTTTAATTTTGTTCAAAATATATTTAAATTTCTCTTAAGACTTCTTCTTTGACCCACATTTTTTTTAGAAGTGTGTTGTTTAATCTCCAAATATTTTGGGATTTTTTTACCTTTCTGTCACTCATTTCTACTTTAATTCCACTGTGGTCTGACGGCACACTTTGTGTAATTTTTTAATGTGTGTTTTATGGCCCGGGATATGGTCTATTTAGTGACTGTTCCGTGTGAGCTTGAGAAAATGTGTATTTCACTGTTGAGTATTCTGTTAATTAGATCCAGTTGATAGTGCTTTTCAGTTCAACTATATCCCCACTGATTTTCTGAGTGCTGACTCTGTCAATTACTGGTGGTGGCTGACAGTGCCAACAGTAACAGTGGATTTGTCTATCAGTTTCTGCCTTATACATTTTGCTGCTGTTGTTAAAAAAAAAAATTAGGCACATACGTATTCAGGATTACGTCTTCTTGGTGAATTGATTACTTTATACCTTCTTTACACCTGATAATTTTCCTTGCTGAAATCCACTTCATCTGAATACAGCTACTCAGCTTTCTTTTGATTAGTGTTAGTATGGCATGTCTTTCTTCATCCCTTTACTTTAAATCTGACTTTATATCTTAAGTGGGTTTCTTGCAGACAACATATAACATGTAGTTGGGTCTTTTTTATCTACTCTCGATAGTCTCTGTCTTTTAACTGGCATATGTAGACCATTCACAGTTAATTATTGATATAATTCAATTCATATTTTTTAAGTCTAAAAAGAAAATAACCAAATGGACTATAGATTTTTTTTAAAAGCGTGTCGGGGGGGCGGATAACTGGAGAAATTTGAATATGGCCTGTAAATAAGATATTATGGAACTACTGCTCATGTTTTTAGGTGTGATACTGGTATTATGGCTGTGTGAGTTAATGTCCTTATTCTTAGAAAACACATACTAAGTATTAGGGGGTGAAGACTCAGGATGTGCCACACGTTTTCAAATGGTTCATCCAAAGAAAATGTATATATGTATGTGCAAAATATTATAAAACAGTTCAAAATTAGTAGTCCTAAAGATACCCAGTGCCCTCAAGTCGTTTCCCACTCATAGCGACCCTACAGGACAGAGTAGAGCTGCCCCACGGAGTTTCCACGGAGCGCCAGATAGCACCTAATAACAGAAAAGCACATGCATGAAAACCTATCCAAAAATTCACAAAAGGTATCCTAGTAAATAAAGATTCAAAACTGTCATTTTAGTGTTTAAAAAGATGAAATTATGATTTTATAGGGAACAAAATGTATGTGAAAGTCCAATCAGTTCCCAGTTGGCAGAAACGCGATCACTTATTTAATGCGATGCTGCTATATTTAGCTTTAAAAGTGGCAAAACTTGTATCTATGAGGTTAGTAATGAATTTGTGAGTCCTCTCTCAAAGACTGGGAACAGCCAGTAATTAATAAAGACAAGTGTTCAGATTTATTTGGAAATTCACAGTTTCTAATGGCACTACAGCTTCGTAGTTACATATTGTTGAGCCTTCTTTCCACAACACTGGATGCTGCACACAGATGGTGTAACCTCCCACTCGACCTCTGTTCCAGACTGGGCCTCTTTCAAGAGGACTACAATCAAGCCCTCGTGCTCTGAATGGCTAACTGTGCAGACTGGAAAAAAATTAAATCTAAAACATACTGTTAACAGAACATAAAAGCAGCAACTTAAACAAACAAAAAGGCTTTAAATAAGTCACATTACAAACAATACCCCAAGAAAGGTTTTCGACAAGTTCATAAACAGTTATTACTAAAAGTGCTCAATAAGTTATAATTTAAGTCTTACAACACAAAACTGTCTCCCTTTCAAAAAGAAACATTCTACTTTCACTCACTGCTGCACAATCACACGCCAAGAAGTCATCTTATTCAGCCAATGACAATTTTTTAAAAGGAAAAAAAAAGACAAAATGCAGACAGACACACTGACATCACACATGTATACCTCTGCACATTTGTAGCCAATACAAAGCAAACATCATGGGATGATCCCTTTAGATTTGACCAATTAGACAAAGCCTGACAAACTCGCGAGCTGATTCTGTGCATATGTACATAGGCAGTGATTATACCATGAGACCTGGGTTCATCTGCCAAACTTTCAAACTTCGTATTTGTTGTATTAGAAAAAATGATCGGAAAGTTTGGAGGGTTAGTGTTTATTGTGAATTCTTAAAATGTAATAAAGCTAAAGAAAGCCTTCACAAGTGGCTAAATGTCTTTATAAGGTGAATTTATAAAAACTTTGCTTGCAAATACCAGTCGTTTGCAAGAAAACATCTTGTATGGTGATTTATTTTTTCTCATTAAGTTACTAAAGAAAAAGTAATCCAATCCAAATGAGTTAAATAAAAATACAGCATCACCATTTACCTAGAAAAATAAACTTAAAAATTCCAGCGAGTGTTCGTTGCCAGTGAGTTTGCTAAGCAGAGATCTAATTGCCAAGTCTTTCAGGATTTGTACACTGTCTGACCACATTGCTAAGCTTCAGGCACAGACCACCCTAAAGCCTTGTAGTGTTCGCAGCTTCCAAAATACTAACAAAGTTATAAAAGAAATCAAATGACAGAAAAGTCTCCCTCCTCTTCCAGTGGCATTATAAATAGACAAAAGGCACATAAATATGGGAAGGTGCAAGAAATAGGAACAAAGCTAAAGGAAGAGGCTTGGGCTTTCATTCCTATCCCAGCCAAGGAACTGGGCTCCCAAATTACTTCTGTTCCAGTAATTAATCCGTGAAAAAACATCTTTATAAAATGTCTACCATTGTCATTGTAGGAAGTGATCAGCCTTGTAAAACTGCAACTCATTACCCAAGATTGACGCAATCCCATCTAATTTTTAAAAAGGCAGAAACCCTAATTTCCGAATACTTTTTCCATTAATAGCTTCTCCCTCCCTCGACCCCTTCAAATACCACAGACGCCTCTTCAAAGAACAACAAAAAAGTCTCTGGTATGAAAAGCTCCGTTACTTTCAGATATGTCCCGAGACGGCCGTAACACCCAGTGTTCCCACGGTGAGCTCTTTGTTTCCTTTAATTATGTCGTGCAGGCTCGGCAGTGATCCTGACTTAGTCTGTATGAGAGTTTTGATCAATTTCCCTTGGTCTTGGACTTTAGATCGCCTTCGTTTTAACGCCCTCTTCTCAGTCTTTGTCTTTTGGGACTGTCCGTTGCACAGGCTTGTGCAAGCTGAAATGCCACAAAAATAAGACTCTTCCGATTGTGATGAAGTTTCTGAGCTTCCCTCAGAGGGGGGGCCCTTATAGGAAGAGTGATAAACCTCTCCCAGGTTAGAAAAATCTCTCTGGTTCGTAAAGGGCTTCCTTCCTTTTATGTCTCCATTGGGTATAGGGTGCAATGGATCTGCTGGCTTGATGGTCTCAATTTTTTCAGTTTTGTACTTGCAGCGTTTCTTCTGTAGCATATGTAAAAGAAAAGGTAGGAATCAGACCTCCAACAGTTATCTAATCAAACAGCCTAGAGACTGAACTAATGGTGGACAGTGCCATCTGCTGGTGAAAAGGAAAACAGCATGCGCATATACTGTTACGTTCTGTATAGATACCATCACTATCTTCCCATTTGGTGAATGCTACTACCCAAAACCCTTTAAATTATTTATATGCCATCTCTGAATACAGACTTCCAGGATGATGACTAACGTGTGAACACCTACTTATGCGCCAGATGTAATGCTCGTTATTGTCACGTGTATCTTACTAAGCCTGACAGGTGACTATTTTATCCCTGCTTCCTTTTTTTTTTTTTTTTCCTAGACAAGAAAGCCAAGGCTCAGAGCTCTGGTTATAAATAAGCAGCCAAACTGGGATTAAATCCTGGGCTATTTGGCAAAGCCATACAAGTTCCTTTATGTGGAGACAGTTAGCTCTAATCAAAAAGAATAATTTAATTTGAGGCAAAATGAAAGAGCAAAGACTTTGCAGCCTGAGCTTTGCCACCTATTTGACTATGAGTCATTTAAGGAAGACACGAACTCTCTGCGTTTCAGTTTTCTCATCTGAAAAATGGGGATAAAACCATCTTCAGGCAGTTGTGAGGATTACGGGAATGATGTGCGCACTGTGGCTGGCATGCATTAGGTAATAAATAATGGCTATCATCCAGGATTGGCCAGCTTTCTCTGTAGAGGGTCGGATAGTATTTAAGGCTTTGCAGTGGGTCACATGCTGTCTCTGTTGATTACCCTTCTTTGTTTTATTTTACAATACTTCAAAAATGTGGAAACCCTTCTTAGCTCCAAGGCTGTACAAAACAGGCCACAAGTCAGATTTGGCCTGTTGGTTGTAGTCTGCTGTAACGTTTATTTACACCATTACTATGACTGAAAATAAATGTAAGTTTAAGGACAACTTAGGGGTTATACTAAACCTTTCAACCTATTTCTTCATGTACTACCACAAAACAGAAAAATACACTTAAAACAAAATATTACCTTTTTTCCTGGAGAGAACTTGAGGGGTTCTACGATATACAAATCATTTGGGTTTACTATAAATAAGAAAAAACACAGATGTCAAATGGGAAGTAGATTATGCTATGATTAAACACTACAAAACAGAATATTATCCCTTAAGGATTACTTTCACAATAGGACCAATGAATTTATATGTATACCAGGATAACCATATTTATGCATTTTAAATTAGTAAGCCAAAATAAGCAGAGCAAGAAATGGTACCATTCTTATATTACACTTAATTGGTCATCTTCAAATTTCTCTGCTCCCTTGTTAAGCTTTTAACTAAGAGTTGGCTACCGGCCAACAGAATAGGCTCCTTCTTTGGGCCTAGCCCTGCCCTCTTACCTGACAACATTACTGAATAAGCTAACACCAAACCCACAGATCATCTGAATTATCTCCCCTAAAACAACAAACTGCACTGCATCACCAGTGAGGATTAACAATGTGCAGCGGGTGGCTGTGACCACGCACGGACGCCAGTTAGAGGAAACATACACAATACAAGATCCAAGACATGTTTTCCTGTTTCTTCATACGATCAAAACTATGAACTCCAAAATCTGAAAACCACTAGAACTTGCAATACACACGACCAACCAATAATGAGGAACACTTCGGCATAATGCATAAATTAGATCTGTTTTAGCTCTGCGTTTCTAAGATTTGATTATTTTAAGTGCTTTTATGACAACTCCTCCTTTACCGCTACAAGGACAAAATACAATCACATGTGAAAAAGTACTACTATGGGATTTACTAATACTACTACTCAGCCAACTATGCTTTTTTACATTATGTTCTAGATATTTGTTGAGAAAAATAATAAAATGTTAAAATATCCTAAAGTTCTAAACAGTCATTTCTAGCATATTATTAGAGATATATATTAAAAAAACAATCAAGTTGCTTTTTATAAAAACTGACTATGCCCACTTCTGAAGGTAGCTCCATAGTACCTGTCTCGGTTATCAGATTGACTATCTGCAGTATCACAGTGTTTGTGTTCAAGTTACCCTTATTTTAGTTAATAATGGCCCCAAGAGCGCATGAGCAGTGATGCTGGCAATTCCGATATGCCAAAGAGAAGCCATAAAGTGCTTCTTCCTTTAAATGAAAAGTGACTGACAGGTAGGTAACTTATATAGCATGGATACGCTGGACGGAGGGATGATTCACATCCCCGGGGGAAGGAGCGGAATGTTGTGAGATTTCATCATGTTACTCAGAACCGTGCGTAATTTAAAACTTATGAATTGTTTATTTCTAGAATTTTCCTAGATATTTTCAGACCATAGTTAGCCACAGCTAACTGAAATCGCAGATAATGAAACCATGGATAAGGGAGGACTACTATACATTAAGCTTATTATGTTTAAATACATAAATAAGCTTGAAAATATCTACAGGAAAAACAAGAGATCTATAAGATGTGTAAGGAGACCTGGTGGCCTAGTAGTTAAGTGCTGAAAGGTCACCAGTTTGACCCACCCAGTGACTCTGAGGAGAATGACTGGGTGGAGATTTGCTCCCATAAAGACTATAGCCAAGAAAACCCTATGGGGCAATTTTACTCTATCACCTGGGGTCACTTACGAGTCAGGATAGACTCAATAGCATCCAACAATAAAATGTTTAAAAAATGCAAAAAGAACCCCTAGAAATGGATAAATATAATAACTGAAATTAAAAACTCAACAGATGAATTTAATAGACACAGCTGAAGAATGTGTGACCCATAAGGCAGATCAGAAGAAGTCATCCAGAATGCAGCATAGAAAGGCAAAATGTGAAAAATATGGGAGCATTTAGGAGACAGGATAAAGAAGGACTAACACACATTTAATTAAACTGGAGAACCACAAAAAGAACGGGGTAGAGTTACTACGTGGGAAGAAATAATGGCTGAGCACTTTCCAGTAGGGGTTGTCCTCGACTTCCAACAGGGGTCTGTTCCAATGATTCTGTTTTAAGCAGAATTGGAATACTTTTTCTGTTTAGTTTTCAGTTATCAGTATCTTTATAAACCTGATCTTTATGTGTCTTTGGGGGCTTGCATGAGAATGAAGACATTAGCAAATCATGTGCTACAACACTGGATGTAGTACATATTTAAGTACATACTACTAACAATAAAATGTGCAAAAAAAAATGATGGTCGTAAGTGTAGTTCATTGTAACTAGAATACGTCGTAAATCAAGGACTACCTGTATTAATAAAATATATCAAACTAGAGAGTTGAAGAGCCCAAAAAAAGTCAAAACAAGATTAAAGAAAGAATATTTCAGGGTGAAGGAAAGTAATTACAAATGGTAGGTCTTAGAAATAGGGGCTGAAGCCCAAAGAAAGTCATAGATATGTGGGTCAATCCTAATTAATATTAATTGTAAAATAACAATGGTACTTCTTAATTATACCTTGTTGAGTTAAAGCTAAGCTGAAACAACAGGATTAAAACACACAACAACAATAACATACGAATCATGTTGGAGACAGTCAAATTATTTTAAGATCTTCATATTGTACAGGAAGAGGTAAAAGTATGATTAATTTCAGACTTTGATAGTATCTGTAATTTCTAGGGTAACCAGTAAAAGAGCAGAAACAGTGTACAGCTTCCAATCTAATGCCAGCAAAAGAGAATTACCCACTCCTCTCCCCACAAAAGTCCTACTGAGGGCAAGGAAGGGGAGAAAAAAAGGACAGATATCAGGCAAAAGATAAGCTATGCAAACACCTTTATGCTACTAAATTTTAACATTTAGATAAAATGGACAAATTCCTGGAAAATTTTAATTTAGAATTAAAAACAAACAAAAAAACCTGGTTCCTACAACCCAAATTAAGAGCCAAAAACTCTTCTAGGCTCACAGGACTTTACCGATTCAAAAAAAAAATAATTATGATCTTAAAACTTTTTCTGAGAACAGGAAAAAAAAAAAAAAAAGAGCATTCCCATCTAGTTTTACAAGCCTTACATACCAAAACCAAGTCTGATAATTAAAAAATTAGATGCCAATCTTATTTATGAATAGATGTAAAATTCTTAATTATTATCAAACAAAATTATGTAAAATAAAAAATACATATATATAAAATATACACATATGACCAATTTGTTCAAGAATGTAATATTGATCTAACTTTAGATAATTAATGAAATTCATTTCAGCAGATTAAAAAATAAACATCATCTTAAAAAGGCACAGAAAAAAATATTTGGCAAAATTAAGCACATGGGGAAGGGGAACTATTAGCAAACCAGGAACAGGGAGGAACCTTCCTAGATAAAGGGTATCTACAAAACACTTAATGGCAAATATAATACTCAACAGTGAAATGCTGAAAGCTTTTTCTTTCAGATTAGGAACAAGACAAAGGTGCCTGTCAACCACTTCTAAATTAACACTGCTGAAAATGCTAGCCATATTTGTTAGGGAAGCAAAAGAAATAAAAGTTATAAAGACTGGAAAGGAAGAAACAAAATTGTCTTTACGCTCAGGTGTGCACGCATTTACAGAAAAACCAAAATAACCTACCAATGAATTATTCAAGTAAAGCAAGGTTGTTGTATGTGAAATAAATATACAAAAACTGAGTATAATCCTACATACCAGCAACAAACACACACAGAAAAGATACCACTTACAATAGTATTAAAAATACAGATCCTAAGAATAAAGCTAACAAGAGGTGACCTCTTTGGAGAACACAGACTATGCTCTTTCCAAATTCATTTTAGAGTCAATGTAATCTCAAACAAAAGCCTAACGCTTTTCGGATGGAACACTTAGCAGATGGTTCTAAATTTACATGGAAATTTAAAGAGCCAATAATGGTCCCCAAACTTTTGAAGAACAATAACAACGTGGGAGCACTTGTTATATAGCAGATATCTAAGACTTACTTAGAAGTTATGCTTATTAACGCAATATGTTAGTGATACAGAGATCAACGGGTGTATCTATTTTTTGGAATTGATGGCAACAGGTTTGGTTATTGTATATCACTTATTAATACAACAGAGGTGGCACTGCACAGCCATGAGGGAAGGGCAGTCTTTTCAGTTATTTTCTGAGACAACTGAATACCGTATAAAATTTTATATTGTAACCTCTAACACCATACACACACAAAAAAAATGAATTCCAGGTGGCTAAAGATCTAAAAATGAAAGGCAAAAGAAGCATTTGAAATATAAAAGAATATATTTCATAAACTTGGAGTGGGAAATTCTGTTCAACAAAGAGATAAAAAGCTCAATTTGATCATATTAAAATTAAGAGCTTCTTCTCTTATTTGAAAAGACTCCGCCTAAACAGAAAAAATACCAACTGAGATGCTTCAACAGAGGCAGCACTGCAAGTGCTCACTCGTCCATGCCAAGAAATCTGGAAGACAGCTACCTGGCCAACCACCTGGAAGAGATCCATATTTATAACTATTCCCAAGAAAGGTGATCCAACCAAATGTGGAAATAATCGAACAATATCATTAATATCACATGCCACCAAAATTCTGCTGAAGGTCATTCAAAAGTGGCTGCAGCAGTAACTATATCGACAGGGAACTGCCAGAAATTCAAGCCAGATTTAGAAGAGGATGTGGAACCAGGGATATCATTGCTGATGTCAGATGGATCCCGGCTGAAAGCAGAGGATACCAGAAAGATGTTTACCTGTGTTTTACTGACTATGCTAAGGCATTCGACTGTGTGGATCATTTTAACAGTTTATGGATAACACTGAGGAGAACGGGAATCTTGGAACACTTAATTGTGCTCATAAGGAATATGTACGTGGATCAAGACACAGTTGTTTGACAGAACAAGGGGATACCGCATGGTTTAAAGTCAGGAAAGGTGTGCATCAGGGTTGTACCCTTTCACCATACCTATTCAATCCGTATGCTGAGCAAATCATCCGAGAAGCTGGACTATATGAAGAAGAACGGGCATCAGGATTGCAGGAAGACTCATCAACAACCTGTGTTATGCAGATGACACCACCTTGCTTGCTGAAAAGTGAAGAGGACTTAAAGTACTTACTGATGATGATCAAAGACCACAGCCTTCAGTATGGATTACACCTCAACATAAAGAAAACAAAAATCCTCACAACTGGACCAATGAGCAACATCATGATAAATGGAGAAAAGATTGAAATTGTCAAGGATTTCATTTTACTTGGATCCATGATCAACACCCATGGAAGTAGCAGTCAAGAAGTCAAAAGACACATTGCATTGGGCAAATCAGCTGTAAAAGGCCTCTTTAAAGTGTTGATAAGCAAAGATGTCACCTTGAGGACTAAGGTGTGCCCGACCCAAGCCATGGTGTTTTCAATTGCATCATATGCATGTGAAAGCTGGACAATGAATAAGGAAAACTGAAGAAGAACTGACACCTTTGAATTGTGGTGTTGGCGAAGAATCTTGAATACATCATGGACTGCCAAAAGAACTAACAATTCTGTCTTGGAAGAAGTGCAATCAGAATGCTCCTTAAAAGCAAGGATGGCGAGACTACATCTCGCATACTTTGGACATGTTGTCAGGAGGGATCAGTCCCTGGAGAGGCACATCACGCTTGGTAAAATAGAGGGTCAGCGAAAAAGAGGAAGACCCTCAACGAGTTAGAATGCTACAGTGGGTGCAACAACGGGCTTAAGCACAGCCACAATTTGGAGGATGGTACCGGACCAGGCAGTGTCTCGTTCTGTTGCGCGTGGGGTCGCTATGGGTTGGAACTGACTCCACGGCAGCTAACAATAACTACAAAGAGAATAAAAAGACATATCCCAGAGTGGAATAAGATATCTGCAACATGTTTAACCAACCAACAACTAGTACCCAAATCTTAAAGAGAACTATAAATAATTGGGAAAAAAAAAGTGAACCCAACAGAAGAATCAGCAAAAAAACCCAAAAAAGCGCAGGACAGTCAAACGACCAAAAGGCTTAAGATGCTCAATCTCATTAAGAATCAGGTACCTGCAAATTACATCTGCAAAGAGATTAAAAATGTTTTGTTAACCTGATAATTCCCCGCGTTGGGAAGAACGTACAGCAAAGGAAACCTGCAGGGCTGGCTGAAACATAAACGGACACAAGCACTTTGGAAAGCAATCTCAGAACCTGCAGATAAACATGGCCTGCACCCTAGCAGCGTTACATCTAGGTAACAGCGCTAGAGAAACAGACATGACCGTGCTCCAGTGTATAAACAGGGAATGTCTACACCACGGTCACCACGGTGATTTGTAATAGCCCCAGACTGTAAACAAGAGTAGAATGGATAAATATACTGTGATTTAGTCCATTATTGAAACACTATACAATATTAAAAATGAACTACAGCTATATGTAAAAATGAATCTGACAAATAAAATACTGAATGAAAAGAGACAAAAAGGAATATACATGGTAGGTTTCCATTTATCAAAAAGTTCAAACCTGGCAAAATTTAAATTATACGATTTAGGAATTTAAACATTTCAATCAAGAAGATGATTATAAGGGATACCACGAATGCTGACCATGTTCTATTTCTTGATCTGAGTGGCCATTACGCAGGTATTCACTTTATGATTACTTGAAAAGCTGTGCGTTTTGATTTTATTAACCTTTTAGTATTTCCCTTATATTTCACAATAAAAAACATTTTTAAGAGATCAAAACCATTTTGGCCTCCCTGCGAATCCCTGGGTAGAAATGGTTCATGTGCTCAGATGCTAACTAAAAATTGAGAGGCTCCAGTCCCCTGAGAGGAACCTTGGAAGAAAGGTCTGGTGATCTACTTCAGAAAATATCTGACACACACGGGGTCACCGTGAGTCCGGACTGACCTCAACGGCAACTGGGTACTAGTTCTGGTACACCTGGCCAAGCAACAAAAGTGTAGCAGATCAAAGCATAAACATGGGGAGGAGAGAGAGAAAGGCCACTAAGAGAAAAAAGCTTCGAATAAATTCAATAATTTACAACATCAATCATCTAAGTACCATTTAACAGGCAAAACGAAACCCTGGTGGTGTAGTGGTTAAGTGCAACGGCTGCTAACCAAAGGGTCGGCAGTTCGAATCTGCCAGGCGCTCCTTGGAAACTCTATGGGGCAGTTCTGCTCTGTCCTATAGGGTCGCTATGAGTTGGAATCGACTTGACGGCGCTGGGTTTGGGTTTTTTTTAAACAGGCAAGAGATTATGTAATCTGTCCAATCTGTATTAATACTGTCAACTTTGTGCAAGTACTAAATTTAGTATAAAAATAAGCCATGGTCCCTTCTCACAGAGCTTGGTGCTGCTGGGTGCTGTCCAGCTGACCCTGACTCACAGAGACCCCCAGGCAGAGCAGAACTGCCCCCCAGGGTCTTCTTGGCTGTGATCCTTACAATGCGGATCACCAGGTCTTTCTCCTGTGGGGCCGTAGAGCTCAGATGCAAAAACAAGGCCAGTACAGGATGGCTAAAATCAAGGCGGGCTCTGATACATGCCGTAAGAAACGGGTTAATGCAAACAGGAAAAGAAAGAAATGAATTAACTAGCAGCAGAATCAGGATTAAAACCAATCTCCTGCTGCCATGGATTGAATTGTGTCCCCCTCAAAATATCTGCCAACTTGGCTAGGTCATGATTCCCTTGCATGACTGTCTACCATTTTATCTTCTGATGTGACTTCCCACGTGTTGTAGGTCCTATCGCTGTGATGTAATGAGATAGATTAGCCGCAATTATACTGATGAGGTCTACAAGATTAGGCAGTATCTTGGGCCAATCTCTTTTGAGATGTAAGGGAGAGAAGCGAGTAGGGAGGCACAGGGACCTCATACCACCAAGCAGCACTGGGAGTAGAGTGCATCCTTTGGACCTGAGATTCCTGTGCTGAGATGCACCCAGGCCGAGAGAAGACTGATGCATCACAAGGACGTTCCTTCAGAGCCGACAGAGAGAGAAAGCCTTCCCCTGGAGCCAGTGACCTGAATTCAGACTTCTAGCCTACTGGCTGTGAAAGAACAAACAACTCTTTGTTGAAGCCATCCACTTGTGGTATTTCTGTTATGGCGGCACTGGATGACTAAGACACCTGCCTAGTGCACTTAAGTTTCTCTACTTGTAAAGATGAACTAAGATGACCTAGCTCTTTTAAAATACAAGTACATCTACCATCAGATGCATTTGCCCTTGAAGGGTTAGATAAAGAAAATAGTAAAACAGCCAGGATTTCAGTTAATTTAAAATCAGACTAAAAATGCTGAGCGAGATAAGCATCTCTAACATATTCCTTAATTGCACATATACAGCTGAAATCAGGAATGCATGCATATCCACCATAATGGCTAAAGGACCAACAATACTAAATGCTAATCAGGACGTGGAGCACACGGAACCTTCAAACGCGGCTGATGGGAATATAACTTCATATTACAATCTGGAAAACCGTGTGGCAATATCTAAAGTTGAAATACACACATACTTTATGGTCCAGCAATCCCATTTCTGGGCATATACCCAACAGAAATGCGTACATGTGTTCACTGCAACTGAAAATGGCCTAACTGGAAATAATCCAAAAGTGAATAATAGGTAGTATCTTTATTATAATGGCATACTATACAGGAATGAAAATAAATAAACCAGAATTATACTTAATGGCATAGTGAATCTCACGATCAATAGTTAGAAATCAAAATAGTGGCTACTCTGGGAGGAGGGGATGGGTAGTAACTTAAAGAACACAAGAAGCTTATGGGGTGCTGGATAATGGTCTGGGTGTTGGTTATACAAGTTTGCTCAGTTTGTGAAAATTCAGTGAACTTTAAATATGGTAATTACACTTTCTTGAATGTATGTTATACTTCAGTTACAAATTTCACTTATAAAAAGGGACAGCAATCAAAACGAACAAAAGCAGCAAGGAGGGATAGCTTTATAAGCCCTGAGTAAACACACACATAAGGGTTAAGTCTGCGATATCAGGAAATCACCGAAGCTCAGCAATGATCTAACAGAATGAAACGTGCTGCTCAGTTACTAAAAAGGGAGGAAAGCCAACGATTATTGAGAAAGCACTCCTAAATGAAATATGTAATTCGTTTGATTATTTAATATTGCTATGAAGGCAAATTGTTATGTTTCTTAATAAGCACGATTTATAAAGGTACTGAAATAGGAGAAGAGCTGCTCAACACACATCCATCCATTTAAACTTAAATAATTACTGTTAGTCAAGGGAACGTAAGTATGGGCTCTAAGGCTACCAAAAAAGAGGAGGAGATTTTTGTTCAGAAAGTGCCCCACAGTCCTGAACTGGAGACAAAAAGAGTCCTACCTTCATAGGAAGAGGAGGCAGATAAGCACAGGAGCTATGGGAGCACACTCAGGTTTTCCATATCTGTTGAACTTTCTCAAACATCCCTTTCTAAAAAGAAATACTTCTAAACAGGAGCATGTGCAAAGAAAGCTACTCATGGCTAATTACATTAATGAAACCCCTTCCCGCCCTCTGAACTTTTAGGAACAAAGACAGATATAAAATGTGAAAATGATAAAGTGGTTTTGAAATAGCATAAACAGAAATGTTACTTATGTCCATTATTATGGAGCAGACGGTCTTGAACTCAACACTGATGCTATACTTAAGCCAGAAGAAAGCTAAATTCAGGTTGACTATATTACATATCCATAAAATCTACCTTCTTTGCCAGTTAACTGTAGAGACTTGGATCTAATGAGTGGGAATGAAGTTCTTCTTTTCAAATTCATATCATCATAGGAAGAGAAACACCTAGAACATTAAGAAAAATCAACATTGGACACAATGAGTAAACTACATAAAATTTACTCTGTAGTTCAGGGTGGATGGAGGCGATTGAGAACTGTAGACACCATAAAGGCCCAATCTCTTAGCTGACACTCCAGCTACAGCTAATACATGTAAGAAAGCATTTAAGAATCAGTCTCTAAACAGTACTGTTAAAATACGTACTCCCCTCCTCTAAATCCCACATCTCAGCATCTTAACCAAAACATTTCAAGGGTTTTCATGCCCTTACTATTATTAGTGTTTTCACTACCACAGTCTACAGAACCACCCAGGCACTCTTTCACTGGCCCCAAGGAGGTTTTTAATATTTCTAACATTTTGATTTCAAGATAATTATGGGGAAAGGAATTACCTCAGTATCGCTTTATTTGCTCAAAATTTCTCTAAAATATAAAAAGCACAGTAAAAACAGAAAATTGTGAAATACAACGCTGGTTACCTTTTAGGGCTCGGGTACGGATTATTTTTTGGAGGTTTGCAAATGTAATCTCCATCACATTGAGAAGGGCTTCGACAACGCTGCATACACAGCATCAGTCCCAAGACAACACAGAGAACCAAAGACATGACAAGATAGCTTTGGCGGTCTGAGACCTGGGGTTGGGAACAAATACAGGGGGATCTAACAGACGAAGGACAAATCATTTTAAACATTTTTTTTCAATGTACTTCAAAACCGTAAATGCAGGGCATACTCTTTGAAAATGTACTATTAAAGCAAAGTGCTTTTCTTTTCTTCCTTCAGTTTTTATTTTGAAGAATTTCAAACCCATGAAAAAGTTCTAAAACTGGTACAGTGAACATATTCGTGTTTTTCACGTAGATAAACCAATTGTTAACATTTAGTCACATCTGCTTTGTCTTTCCTGTCTCCTCGTCAAGGAAAAAAACCCCTGTTCTCAACTCAGTTGTTCCTACCTTTCAAAACCGCACTACCGCTCACCCAGTTATTTAAGCCAACCCCTGGGAGTCACCCTTAATTCCTCATCCCCATACACTCGCTCTATCAGCAAGGTTTGTCTTTCTACCTCTTAAATACCTCCCAGAAACTTCACACCCTTCCTCACTGCTAGTCTAAGCCAACATCACCTCATCCAGGCTGCTGCAACTGCCTCCTAATTGGCTTCCTCCCTGCTTCATTCTCGGTCTTCCTCAACTGCCCATCCTCCACAGAGCAGCAAGAGGGGAGTTTCTCAAAGCTTTTCAGTGTCAATGAGATAATTTGTATCACTTCTTAACTTAATATCCTCCAATGACTTCAATAAAATTCAAACTCTCAATTACTTACAAAGCCCTACACTTCTGGGTTCCCACCAATGTGCCTAAACTCAATGCCCACGCTCACTTCTTTCATTTACTCTGCGCCAGTCACACTGGCTTCTTTCTGCTCTCAAACACATCACACTACTTCTCTTCTCTGGCTCTCTGCTCTCTTACAAGTTTGCTATCACCTCAGGCTGTGTGTCTGCTAACTCCTCTTGAGCACTCAGGTCTAGTACCACCTCCTCAGATAAGCCTTCTAGATCACCCTGGCTAAGGCAGCTTCTCTTATCTCACACACGCACAAGCACACGCACACACACACACTTCATCCTCTACCCCATGGGCCTTCACTGCACTTACCACTAGGAAAAATTACCACCGTTTATATACTTACCTTATATATTCTCTCCCTCCCCCAGAGTGTCAACTCTGTGAAGCCAGGGACTATTCACTGCTCTTTTCCCTACGTATGACTCTATAGCTAATGCCTCACATATATTGGCTGGTCAATAAACATTTGTTAAATCAATGAATTTTTTTGCTTTGTTAAGCAGCTTAATGGGAAGCCTTTTGGAACTGACAATGAAATATTTATTGCTACTCTCAATGGTTTGCAAAAAGCCCACTGGAACAGCTTTATACCCGTACTTTGGTAAGACCTAATTTATGAGCTCTGGTGGCGCAGTGGTTAAGAGCTCGGCTGCTAACCAAGAGGTATGCAGCTCGAATCTACCAGCTGCTCCTTGTAAACCCTTTGGCGCAGTTCTACTCTGTCCTATATGGTTGCTATGAGTCGTAATCAACTCGATGGCATTGGGTTTGGTTTGGTTTTTTAATTTATGAATGCCGTATAACATTACAATAATATATATATTTCCAAAACTTAGAAATGCTACATTCAGATGTTCTGAAGTTCTCGATAATGAGACTTTTGTTTGGTTAAAGTTCGTTACCATGTTCTTAACAAGCCTGCATTTATGACAATCTCCATCCTTGCTCTGTGTCTTGCAATATTAATAATGACAATTACCTCACGTTTTAACCCTGCTACAGTTGTTGACAAGTTTGAAACAAGCTGTGTCATGTTGGCCAGCTGTGCCTGTAGCTGATGGATGGCTTCAGTTTGCCGCTGATCCTGTCAGAAAGGGATAAGTATTATTTTTCTTTGTGTTGTGTGTGCATGCATACATTTACAACTACATCGTGAATTCTAGTAAAATAATCTGGAAAAAAACATGTTACCATTGAAGTTCCTAAAAGAGATTTACTAACAGGGAACTCTTAATAAATAAATATAGTGAATTCTGACCAGAAATTAAAACACACAGAGACAACTTCAAGAACCTGGGGCTGGGTTCAAACTACTCTCTTCAATTTTTGCCATTCACTGTTAACATGCAGAATTATATAATGGGAGTTAATGAACTACTTCTGAAGTCAATATGGGCTCTACGTGTATAAATCAGGATATGACCACCTGTACGTAACACAGTCACCTCAGCAAATTAGTGTTTTTAAAGCAAAGCATTCTGCACAAAGATATGTTGACATTTTTCTGCAGAATGTTTCTGGATATAAAGTAGGCTCAGTACCAAGGAAGTCTTAAAAGTTCTATCTGGTAGCATGTTATGATGGAACTCAGTGTGTTACATACATAGGCAAACACCTACAACTGGCCATCTATTCAATCCTAGACTATCACCAATGAAAAGATATCCATTAAAAATATCTTTCTAAAGGGCATTTATGAAAAACCCACAGCTAACATCCTATAGGGTCACTATGAGTTGGAATCGACTTGACGGCAATGGGTTTGATTTTTTTTTTTTGGTAACATCACTTTGTGGAGAAGGACTGAGAGCTTTTCCCTTAAGATCAGGAAAAAGGAAGTAGAGCCAAGACGGCAGCTTAGACACACACACCACAACGTCGCCCTGCACCAAAGACTGAAAACAAACAAGCAAAAATGAAGCAGGTAACAATCCAGGAAGCCCGAACATAAAAAAAAAAAAAAAGGTCTAAGGACTGAACCGAATACCAAGTGGAAAGTAGGGAAAGTAGCAAAAAAGGAGTTAACGTCCAACGGTGGAGCTCAGCCAGCTTTCCCAGCCCACTGCAGCTAATTTAGGACAAAGCCAACAGTGGCCTTGGGTGAAGAAAACAGCAAGGCAGCTTTATGACTTTCCCAAAAGGTACAGAGAACCTCTATAGACATGAGGAAAATGAGACAGGGAGGGTGCCAGGTCCAAACTGGAGATACTAAGCAGCAGCAGCCCTTGACCTTAGAGGGTGAGTGCACACATGAGGCAGTGGGCTTGCGGAGTGTCGGCGGAAGCTCTCCCATCCAACTGGTCCCCAGGTGGCGCCCGTCCTCACACTTGAGAGAGGACAGGTCCCATTCGCTGGCTGCAGTGGACGCAAAGTGCCCTGGCACCCATGTACCCTAGCTGGAGGAACATGCTCTCCACACGCCATCCTCCTGATCCAAGGTGGCCAAGGGCCCCCTACCCTAACAGCCTTGCCCAGCTGGGGGACCCTAACATGAGCCTATCCTCTTCCCTCCACCCCACCAAGCCTCATCCACTACAACCCCTTGCCCACCTGATGAGCGAGACTAGGTGCACCCCTGTGCATGTGCCCGCCTACCACCTACTCCATCCCCAAGGGCCTGGTGGAGGGCAGCAACAGCAGGATAGTGAGAAAGCTTGCCCACCACTCCCTCCTCCTTCCCCCCATCTAGCATGACGCAGCACTTCTGAGTGCATCCGCCAGGCATGACTCCATCCCTCACAACCCGCCCAGCATGGGATAGAAGAGCCATGGCTGTGCGTGCATCCCCTCATAACCCCTTCCTCCCTCCCCCCATTCAGCACGAGGCAGCATTTCTGTACATATCCACCAGGCCCAACCCTCTCCCTTAACAGCTAGGGGCAGAGGAACTTTGACTGTGGGCACATTCCACCACAGCTCCTTCCTCCCCTTGCCTGACTTGAGGAAGCACCTCTGTGAGCATTCCCCCTCCCTCCACCTGACATGAGGCGTTAGCATTGTGCTGGCATTCACAAGCGACTCCACCCCTTGTCCCACCCAGTGAGAGGCAGAGGAGCTACCACTACATGCACTCCCCCAAGACCCTTTCCTCCTTCCTCTTGCCCAGTCAGGGCAGAAAAATAGTCATTGAGAACGTACCTTCCTCTCCCCACCAACAGACATCTGCAGTGAAACTGAGCCAACATCCACCTGCTGCCCTTCCTCCCTCCCCTGCCCAGGAGGAGGTGGAGGTAAAGTAACTGTGTGAACATCCTCCGCCACCCCACCTCTACCACTCACCCCCTTCTACCACTTGCAACAGCAAGGAGAGGGGTACAACCCAACTCGCTTACCACTCCCTCACACTGGCTGCTCCAGCTGCACGGACAGCATCATTCTCTGCTCCTGAGCCACTGAACCAGATGGAGGCCAAAGCCCAACCAACCCACCTTCAGCTGCCCTGCAAGATCAGTAAACAGATCAGAGCTCTCACACCTATCCGCCACTCCATGTGCCCGAAGACAGGTAGGGAGGGCTCTAGTACAGCCAGACCAGCAACCAGAGCATCACTCTAGCCACACCTGCCAGAAATCCCCAAAACAAAACAAAAAAGGACCCAGCAAACAATTATACAAATAAAAAATAAATACAATAACCTCTTAATGTCCTGGAGACAACAGACATTAGCAAACCATCTAAATAAGCAGGGCAAGATGGCCCCAGCAAATGACCACAATAAAGAACTAAAAAGCTTCCCTGAGGGAGAAAAGGTAATGGAGTTTCCCGATAAGGAATTTAAAAGGCTTATGTATAGGGTCCTCAAAGGAATCAAGGAAAACACAGACAGAACCATAGATAACACAGACAAAGCCAAGAAATGCACAGACAAAACACTAGAAGAATTGAGGAAAACTATATGAGAATGAAATGACAAAAGAGATAGACAATTGAAAATGATACAGAAGCAGCAATTAGAAATCCACAGGCTTAACAATAAAATTGCAGAAACTGGCAACTCAATGGATAGTCATAGGAGTAGAATTGAAACCATGGAAGACAGCTTCAGCAGACTAGAACACCAATCCCTTGACACTAACCTGTTTGAGGAATAAAAAAAAAAAAAAAAAAAAAGAATGAAGAAAGCCTAAGAGTTATATGGAAAGCCTAAGAGTTATGTGGGACACCATTAAGAGGAATAACTTACATGTGATCAGAATCTCAGAAGAGGAGAAGCCAACAAAAAAGCACAGAGAGAATTGTTGCAGATGTGTTTACAGAAAACTTCCCTAATATGAAAGATGAGGAGATAACCATACAAGAAGCACAATGAACCCCATATGGAATATATTCCAAGAGAACACCGAGACACATCATAATCAAAATGATCTAAAACCAAAGACAAAGAATCCTGAAAGCAGCTTGGGAAAAACAAAAGATCACCTACAAAGGGGCATCGATAAGACTAAATTATGATTACTTGGCAGAAACCATGCAAGCAAGAAGGCAATAGGATAATATATATGAAACCCTGAAAGAAAAAAACTGCCAACCAAGAATTCTATATCCAGCAAAATTATCCCTCAAATATGATGGTGAAATTAGGACATTTCCAGATAAACAGAAATTAAAGGAATTTGTAAAAAACAGACCGACTTTACAAGAAATATTACAGTCATTCAAACAGAAAACTAATAAAACACCAGACAACAAGTTGAGATTAAAACACATGACAACAACAGACAGGTATCAACCCAAAGAGCTCTCAAAAATGAAGCTTAAAGATGGAAAACAGGGAAGCAGAGACATTAATCTGTAACTGATGACCACTTTAAAACATAAACGGTATAATATAAAAGTATAGGTTTAGAACTTCCATATGGAGAGAAAATGAAGGCAATATCAAGAAATAAATTACTGCTTTAAACTTTGGAAGATAAAGGTACATTTCAGGGTAACCACAAAGAAAGTCAACAAACCTACTCATCAAAATATAAAAGAAGAAAATCATAAAGATTCAGCTCACACAAAACCAAAAATGACATAAACCCAAAACCAAACCCATTGCCGTTGAGTCGATTCCGACTCATAGTGACCCTGTAGGACAGAGTAGAACTGCCCCATAGAGTTTCCAAGGAGTGCCTGGTGGATTTGAACTGCTGACCTTTTGGTGAGCGGCCGTAGCACTCAGCCACTATGCCACCAGCGTTTCCAAAAATGACACAGGAAATGAAAAGACAAGCCACAACTGAAAGAACGAACAAAAAAAAACTCAGCACAGAAAATTAATTGGAACGAAGAAAGTCAGCACCACAAAAAAAAAAAAAAAACAGAACAAAACAAAAATCATAAGAAAACGACAGCAATAAACTCATATCTATTGATAATCACAAGTCATGTAAATGGCCTAAATTCAGCAGTAAAGAGACGGAGAGTGGCAGAATAAGTTAAAAAACACAACCCATCAATATGCTGTCTGCAAGGGACACACCTTAGACACAAAGATATAAATAAACTAAAACTTAAAGGATGGAAAAAGATATACCAAGGATATAATGACCAAAAAAAGAGGAGTGGCGATATTAATCTCTGATAAAATAGATTTAAAGCAAAATCCACTACAAAAGACAAGTAAGGACATTATATGATGATTAAGGGGTCAATCCACCAAGAGGATATAACATAATAAATACACATGCACCCAACCACAGCACTCCAAAATACATAAAACAAACTCTAACAGCACTGAAAAGAAAAAGAGAATTCCACAATAGTACTAGGAGACTTTTTAACACACCACTCTCACTGAAGAACAGAACAACTAGAAATAAACTCAACAAAGTCACAGAAGATCTAAACAACACAATCAACCAACTTGACATATACAGAGCACTTCACTCAACAGCGCCAAAGTACACATTCTTCTTCAGTGCTCATGGATCATTCTCCAGAACAGACCACATTTTAGGTCACAAAGCAAGTCTCAACAAATTCAAAAACGCTCAAATAATACAAAGCATTTTCTCTGACCACAATGCTATAGAAGCAGAAATCAATAACAGGAAGAGCAAGGAAAAAAATCTATAAATGGGAACTAAATAACTGGGTAATAGATGAAATTAAAAAATTCCCAGAATCAAATGACAACAAAAACACAACATACCAAAACCTTTGGGACACAGCAAAAGCAGTGCTCAGAGGTCAATTTATAGCAATATATGCACACATCAAAAAAAACAAAAAACAACAAAACCCGCTGCTGTCGAGTCAATTCCGACTCATACTGACCCTATAGGACAGAGTAGAGCTGCCCCACAGAGTTTCCAAGGAGTGCCTGGCAGATTCAAATGGCTGACCTTTTGGTTAGCAGCCGGAGCACTTAACATCTATGCCACCAGGTTTCCCACATCAAAAAAGGACAAAAATCAAAACATTAACTCTACAACTCAAACAATTAGAAACACATGTGAGGGACATGCTTCTTAGATCAATCAAGTATACTAGATCAAATGGGCAACACCTGCCCAGGAACAAAGACGAGAAGGCAGGAAGAGGCAGGAAAACTGGACGAATGGACATGGTGAACCCGTGATGGAAAAGGAAAGGAGGAGAATGCTGACACAATGAGGAACTGCAGACAATGCCATGAAACAATTTGTGTATAAATTTATGAGTGAGAAAACTAATTTGCTCTGTAAACTTTTGCCTGAATCACAAAAACAAAAAAACCCCAAGATTTCTCTACCACACACACACACACACACAAAAAGAACAGGAACAAGACTAAGATGCCCGTTCCTAATATTATACAGGAAGTTTTAGCTAAAGCAATTAGGCTAAACAGATTTTTAAAAAAGGTATACAATTTGGGAAAAAGCAAAACTATCCCTTTTTACATATGACATGATGCTATATATACAGAAGACCCCAAGGAATCCACAAGAAAGCAATTGAAGTTAATAAATGAACTCAGTAAAGTGGCTGGTTAATAAATGTTACTGGGACAACTGGATTTCCACAATCAAAAGAATAAACCTGTTCCCATACCTCACACACAATGAGCACTTGAAAAAGGAAATTAAGGGAACAATTCCTTACAATAGCAGCTGAAAGAATAAAATACCTGGGAATAAATTTAACCAGGAAAGTGAAAGACTTGTATACTGAAAACTACAAAACATTATTGAAAAAGAAGAGCTAAATAAATGGAATGACATTTGTCCTCATGGATCAGAAGACTTAATATTGTTAATATGCCAACACTAACATCTTAAATTCAATGCAACACTCATCAAAATTCCAACAGCCTTCTTTGCAGTAAAGGAAAAGCTCAATCTCAAAGTGACATGGAACCTCAAGGGGGCCTGAACAGCCAAAGTAATCTAGAAAAAGGACAACAAAATGGGAGGACTCACACTTCCCAATCTGAAAACATATTATAAAGCTATGGTAATTAAAACAGTCTGGTACTACTATAATGATATATAGACCAATGGAATAAAGTTGAGTCAGCTGATTTTCAGCAAGGTTGCTAAGTCCACCCAATGGGGAAAGAATACTCTCTTTAATACATGATGCTGGGGACAAGACAACTGGATTTCCACAATCAAAAGAATAAACCTATACCCATGCCTCCCACTATATATGAAACTAGCTCAAAATGGACCAAAGATCTAAATTTAAGAACTAAAACCATAAAACTCTTAGAATAAAACACAGAAGTAATGTTTCAGGACCTTTTCTTAACAATGGATTCTTATATACGGCACCAACAGACAAATGGGACTTCACCAAAATTAAAAACTTTTGTTTCTCAAAGGGCTTTATCAACAAAGTGAAGAGACAACCTACAGATTGGGAGAAAATCTGGGGGACTCATATATCCAAGAAGGGTTTAATGTTCTGAATAAAGAACTCCTACAACTTACCAACAACAACAAAAACCAACCCAATCAAAAAATGGGCAAAGAGCTTGAAGACAGAGTTCACCAAAGAAGAAATACAGCCAACAAGCACATGAAAAGATGCTCAATTTCATTCTGCATTAGGGAAATGCAATCCAAGACCACAATGAGATATCACTTCACACCGACTAAGATGGCTATGATTAAAGAAATGAAAACCAACAGATGTTGGCAAGGATGTGGAGAAACTGGAACCTTTATCCGTCGCTGGTGGGACTATGAAATGGTACAGCTGTTGCAGTCTGGTGGTTCCTCAAAAAGTTAAACATAAAATTACCATATGATAAAGCAATTCCACTCCTAGGTTTATAACCAAAAGAAGTGAAAGCAGGAATGGAAACAGATACTTGTACTTCGAATGTTCGTTACAGCATTATTCACAATAGCCAAGACAATTCAGTTTTCTCTTTTATGCACTGTACTCTGACATCTTTGCCCAGCCCAAAGTCACAAAGATTTTTTTCTAGAAGTTTTATACTTTTAGTTTTACATTTAGATTTATGATCCACTTGAGTTGATTTTTGTATATGTTTTAAGGCATGGACCAAAATTCTTCTTTTTTTTTTTTTCTGCATATGGACATCCATTTATCCCAGCACTATTCATTGAAAAGAGATGCTTGAAATTACCTGCAATCACAGCTATGGTAACTGAAATATGGCTACTTCACAACTACTTGGTAAAAAAGAGAAAGCTGCATAAGGCTCGGTATCGATAGGAACATGGAGATACAGGAACCCTAATGCACTGAGCAACTTCTGCAGATGGCAACAATTAAGTATATGCACATTTTATGACCTAGTAATTCTGGTCCTGGAAATACACCCCAAAGTTCTCAGACAGCTTCAGAGCAAGACAACAAGGATCTTCACTGCAATATTAGTAGTAGTAGCAGAGTTGGAGAAAACTTGGATATCCACTATGAATGGAAGAGTAAAAATGTATAAGAACCTAGAAAAAAGGTAGAGAACAGGATTTATGTCCAATAGCATTACATAAATTACAAATACACATACATGATTCCAGGGCTGGAGCAAGTAAAGTACAAGTAAGCCTGGAACATGCTGTGCCAGAAAGTAAACAACACTAAAACAATGATGGGGACATGTCAAAGGACAGAGAAGTCAGCTTGAAGGGACTCCCAATGGCCAAGTCTGGGTTAATCTCAGCAACAACATAATGATAATAATGAATTTATAACCCACAGAATAATAACCCATCAGTCCATACTGATAAAATAATTGAATAAATACATAAGTGGGGGTAAGGGATAGATCTTTTTTACAGAGTTTCAATTAATAAATGTAGAAAGAATGAGAAAAGCAAAAAAATCACCATTTGGCAAATACTGCAGAAATAACTGTTTCAGGCAAGAATCATACACAGATGCTAAAACAGTTTGTGAGAATACATAATACTTAAACAAAAAACAACAACAACAACAAAACACCATTGCTGCTGAGTCAATTCAAACTCATAGTGACCCTACAGGACAGTACAGAACTTCCCTACAGGGTTTCCAAGGAGCAGCTGGTGAATTCGAACTGCTAACCTTTTGGTTAGCAGTTGAGTTGTAAACCATTGTGCCACCAGGCCTCCAAAATATATACTTATTACAAGGGAAAAGATAATTTCAGATTGTAGAAACTTAGCAGACATCACTTTAATCAAGTGATCAAAGTTAACAGCACCAATAACAGTACAAACTGACTTCACAGGCCTCCTGGTGTGATGCACGGAAAGGAATACAGCATCATTTCTGTGGCATGCTTGCCAAATATGTCTAACATGAATTCAGTTACAAAGAAACAACAGACAAACCCAAATTGAGTAGCATTCTATAACTGTCAGGGTCATAAAACACAAAGAAAAACTAAGGAACTGTTCTACATTAAAAGAAGACAGGACATCTAAATGCAATGTATGATTCTGGATTGGATCCTGTACTGGAAAAAAGACAAATGTATCGTTTCATTGTTACTGTCCTGATTTTGATAATTATACTGCTGTTAGATCAACTGCTAACATGGGGAATTTTGGTAAAATTTACATGGGAATTCTTTGTCCTACTTACTAAATTTTTTCAAAGTCTACAATTATCTCAAAATTAAAAGCTAAAAATACAATGAGCTACCATCTCACCCCAACAAGGCTAGCATTAATCCAAAAAACACAAAATAACAAATGTTGGCGAGGTTGTGGAGAGACTGAACACTTATACACTGCTGGTGGGAATGTAAAATGGTACAACCACTTTGGTAAAAGATTTGGCACTTCCTTAAATACCTAGAAATACAAGCACCACACGATCCAGCAATCCCACTCCTTGGAATACATCCTAGAGAAATAAGAGCTGGCACACGAACACATGCACATCCATGTTCACTACAGCACTGTTCACAATAGCAAAAAACATGGAAACAACCTAGGTGCCCATCAACAGATGAATGGATAAACAAATTATGGAATGTACACACAATGGAATACTACACAACAACAAAGAACAATGATAATCCGTGAAACACCTCACAACATGGATGAATCTGGAAGGCATTATGCTAAGTGAAATTAGACAGTCGCAAAAGGACAAATATATGGGACCACTATTGTAAGTTCTATTATAATATATATGGGACCACTATTATAAGTTCTACTCTGTCCTATAGGGTCGACTCAATGGCAGTGGGCAGTGGGTTTATTATAAGAAGTCAAGAAAAGGCTTAAACACAGAAGAAAGCATTCTTTGATGGTTATGAAGGTGGGGAGGGAGGGAAAGGGGAATTTGCTAACTAGATAGTAGACAAGAATCATCTTAGCTAAAGGGAAGGACAGCACACACTACAGGGGAAGTCAGCACAATCGGATTAAATCAAAAGCTAAGAAGTTTCCTGAATACAACCAATCACTTTGAGGGACAGAGTAGCAGGAGCTGGGGTCTCAAGGCCATGGTTTTGGGGGACACATCTAGGTCAAATGGCGTAACAAAGTTTATTAAGAAAATGTTCTGCATCCCACTTTGGAGAGTGGCGTCTAGGGTCTAAAAGCTTGTGAGAGGCTATCTAAGATGCATCAATTGGTTCCAACCCACTTGGAGTAAAGAATGAAGAATACCAAAGGAAAATATGAGCCCAAGAGACATAAACCAGAGTACTCCATCAGCCTGAGACCAGAAGAACTAAATGGTGCCTGGCTACCACCAATGACCACCCTGACACGGAACACAACAGACAGTCTGTGATGGAGCGGGAGAAAAGTACGGAGCAGAACTCAAGTTTACATAAAAAGACCAGACTTAATGGTCTGACTGAGACTGGAGGAATCCCTAAGTCATGGCCCCCAGATGCTCTGTTAACCCAGAACTAAAGCCATTCCAGAAGCCCACTCTTTAGGCAAAGGTTAGACTGAACTATAAAACATAAAATAATACTCGTGAAGAGTTGTGCTTCTTAGTTCAAGCAGATACACGAGACGAAATGGGTGGCTCCCATCTGGAGGCAAGAGGAGAAGGCAGGAACGGACAGGAGGAGGTTGGAGGGACACAGGAAACCCAGGATGGAAAAGAAGACTGTGATGTCACATTATAGGGACTCCAACTAGTGTCACATAACAGTAAGTATATAATTTTTGTATAAGAAATTAACTTGAGCTGTAAACTTTCACTTAAAGCACAATAAAAAAGAAAGAAAAAAAAATTTAAATACACGTATACATCCACCCAACATCAGAAAACTACACATTCTTTTCCAATGCACATGGAACATTCTCCAGAATAGACCACATTTTAGGATAAAAAGCAATCCTCAATTAAATCCAAAACATTGAAATAATATAAAGCATTCTCTCAGATGACAATGCCATAAAAGTAGAAATCAATAACAGGAAGAATAGGGAAAAAAAAAAATCAAATACATGGCAATTGAATACCACCTTGCTAAAAAAACAACTGGGTAATAGAAGAAATGAAAGAGGGAATAAAAAAATTCCTAGAATCAAATGAGAGTGAAAACACATCATGTCAAAAACTTTGGGACACAGCAAAGGCAATGCTCAGAGGTGAATTTCTAGCAATAAAGACACACATCAAAAAAGAACAGACCAAAATCAAAATGTTAGCCCTACAATCAAACAAATAGAGAACATCAAAAGAAGCCCACAGACACCCCCCCCCCCCAAAAAAAGGAAATTACAGACTGGAGAAGAAATAAATGAAATACAGAATACCACCCACCCCCCCAAAATAGAATCAACAAGACCAAAAGTTGGTTCTTTGAAAAGGTCAACAAAATCGAGAAAGCATTGGTGAAACCGACAGAAGAAACAAAGGAGAAGAAGCAAATAATTCATGCAAGAAATTCGATGGGGAACATTACCACAGACCCAACTGAAATAAAAAGGATCATAACAGAAAGCTATGAAAAACTGTACCCCAACAAATTTGAGAACCTAGAGGAAACGGACAAATTTCTAGGACCACACTACCTACCTAAACTAATACAAACTGAGATAGAAAATCTGAATAGACCCATAACAAGAGAAGAGATTGAAGAGCTAACAAAAACCCCCAACAAAAACAGCCCTGGCCAGGACAGCTTCACTGGAGAGAAGAGCTCACACCAATACTACTCAAACTATTTCAGAACACAGAAAGGGAAGGATACTTCCAAATTCATTCTATGAAGCCAGCATAACCCTGATACCAAAGCCAGGCAGAGACACCACAAAAATAGAAAATTATAGATGAACAGCTCTCATGAATATAGATGTAAAAATTCTCAACAAAATTCTAGCCAATAACTGAACACTTTGAGGGCCAGCGTACCAGAGGCGGGGGGTTTGGGGACCGTGGTTACAGGGGACATCAAGTCAATTGGCATAATAAAATCTATTAAGAAAACACTCTGCAACCCACTTGGGGGAGTGGTGTCTGGGGTCTTAAACGCTAGCAAGTGGTCATCTAAGATGCAACAATTGGTCTCAACCCACCTAGAGCAAAGGAAAATGAAGAACACCAAAGACACAAGGTAACTATAAGCCCAAGAGACACAAAGGGCCATGTAAACCAGAGACTACATCAGCCTGAGACCAGAGGAACTAGATGGTGCCTGGCTACAACCGATGACTGCCCTGACAGGAAACACAACAGGGAACTCCTGAAGGAGGAGGAGAGCAGTGGGATGCAGACCCCCAAATTCTTGTAAAAAGACCAGTCTTATTGGTCTGACTGAGCCTGGAAGGACCCCAGAGGTCATGGTCCCCAGACCTTCTGTTAGCCTAAGACAGGAACCATTCCCAAAGCCAACTCTTCAGACAGGGATTGGACTGGAATATGGAATAGAAAATGATACTGGTGATGAGTGAGCACCTTAGATCAAGTAGACACATGGGACTACGTGGGCACCTCCTGTCTGGAGGGGAGATAAGAGGGCACAGGGGGTCAGAAGCTGGCCGAATGGACATGAAAATGGAGAGTGGAGGGAAGGATTGTGCTGTCTCATTATGAGAGGGAGAGCAACTAGGAGTGTATAGCAAGGTACATATAAATTTTTGTATGAGAGGCTGACTTGGTTTGTAAACTTTCAATTAAAGCACATTAAAAAAAAAAAATCTAGCCAACAGAATTCAGCATCATATTAAAAAATAACAATATACCACAACCAAGTGGGACTCAAACCAGCTATGCAAGGATGGTTCCACATTATTAGAAAATCAATGTAATACATCAGATAAATAGAACAAAACATTATCATCTCAAATGACCCAGAAAAGGCATTTGATAATGTCCAACACCCATTCCTGATAAAAACTCTGAATAAAGTAGGAACAGAAGGGAAATGTCTCAACATAATTAAAGGGCATCTATATAAAACCAACAGCCAACATCATTCTCACTGGAGAGAGGCTGAAAGCATTTCTCCTGAGAAAGAGAACAAGGCAAGGATGCCCTTTATCACAACTCCTATTTAACATTGTGTTGGAAGTCCTAGCAAGGGCAGTAAGGCAAGAAAAAGAAATGAAGGGCATTCAAATTGGAAAGGAAGAAGTAAAACTATCCCCATTCACAGCTTCTACATGAAAACTACTGGAATTAATAGGAAGATTCAGCAAAGTAGCAAGACATATAATTGACATACAAAAATCAGTTGGATTCCTGTATCAACAAAGAGAACTTAGAAAAGGAAATCAGAAAAACAATACCATTTATAATAGCCCCTAAAAAGCAGGAATAAATCTAACCAGGGACATAAAAGACCCATACAAAGAAAACCACAAAACATACTGCAGTAAACCAAAAGAGACCTACATACATTGAAAAACATACCATGCTCATGGATAGGGAAACTTAAAGTTGTGAAAATGTCAGTTCTACCTAAAGTGATCTACAAATGTAATCTCAATCCAAATATCAATAGCATTCTTTAACAAGATATAAAACTAATCACCAACTTTATACGGAAAGGAAAGAGGCCCCAGATAAGCAAAGCATTATTGAAATAAAGAACAAAGTAGGACATCTTACACTACCTGATCTCAGAATCCACTACACAAAAATTGTAGTCAAAACAGCACGGCACCGATACAATGACGGACACATAGATTAATGGAGCAGAACTGAGACCCAAGACATAAATTCATCCACCTATGGTCAGCTGATCTTTGGCAAAGGGCCAAAGTCCATTAAATGGGGAAAAGAGTTTTTTAAACAAATGGTGCTGGCAAAGCTGTAAAAAACTTAAAAAATGAAACAGGACCCATATCTCAAACCATATACAAGAACTAACTCAAAATGGATCAAAGATCTAAATATAAATCCTAAAATGATAAAGATCATGGAAGAAAAAGTAAGAACAATGGTAGGGGTTCTAATACACAGCATAAAGACAATACAATGCACAAACATCAGAATAAAAACTAGATAACCGGGAGCTCCTAAAAATTAAACACTTATGTTCATCAAAAGACTTCACCAAAAAAGTAAAAAGAGAACCTACAGACTGGGAAAAAAATTTTTAGCTACCACGTATTCAACATGGGTCTAATGTCTAAAATCTATAAAATACTTCAACACCTCCACAACGAAAAGATAAAGAATCCCCCCCACCACCAAAAAAAAGAAAAAAAAAAGGTGAAGGATACAGGCAGACACTTCATCACCAAGGAAGATATTCAGGCAGCTGACAGACATGAGGCAATGCTCATGATCATTAGCCACTAGAGAAAAACAAATCAAAACTACAATGAGATACCATCTCACCCCAACATTACTGGCACTAATCCAAAAAACAGAAAATAACAAATGTTAGAGAGGTTGTGGGGAGCTTGGAACTCTTATGGACTGCTGGTGGGAATATAATATGGTACAACCACTATGGAAAACAATATGGCACCTTCTTAAAAAGCTAGAAATAGAAATACCGTAAGATCCAGCAGTCCCACTCCTAGGAACATATCCAGAGAAATAAAATTTGTCACAAAAATAGACATATGCACACTCATGTTCACTGCAGCATTATTCACAATAGCAAAAACATGGAAATAACCTAAGTACTCATCAACAAACGAAGGGATAAACAAATCATGGTACATATGATGGAATACTACGCAACTAAAAAGAACAATGATGAATCTGTGGAATACCTCACAACATGGATGAGATCTTGAGGGCATTACGCTGAGTGAAATAAGTCAACTACAAAAGGACAAATATTGTATGAGATCACTAACACAAAAACTAAAGAAAAGGTTTACATACAGAAAAAAAAAATCTTTTACGGTTACAAAGGAGAAGATTATGGGGGAAGTGGGGAAGTAAGCACTAACTAGATAGTAAATAGCACTAACTAGATAGGTGGTAAGTTTGGTGAGGGGAAAGACAACACACGATACAGGGGAAGTTCACACAATTTGACCAAGACTAAGTCATAGAAGCTTCCTAGACACACACATCCAAACAGGTTGAAGGACTGAGTTACTGGGGCTTAGAGCTGGGGACCATTGTCTCCAGGGACATCTATCTAGATCAACAGGCATAAAAAAGTTCATAGAGAAAATGTTCTACATTCTACTTTGGTGAGTAGTGTCTGGTATCTTAAAAGCTTGTGAGTGGGCACCCAAGAGATATCTATCGGTATCATCCCATCCAGAGCAAAGGAGAACAAAAAAACCAAAGGCCAAGGAAAATATCAGTCCAAGGACTAAGGGACCACATGAACCACAGCCTCCACCAGCATGAATCTAGAAGCTACCACCACTGACCGCTCCGACAGGGATCACAATAGAGAGTCCCAGGCAGGGCAGGAGAAAAATGTACAGCAAATTCAAATTCACAAAAAAAGACCAGACTTATTGGTCTGACAGAGACTAGATGAGCCCCCGAGACTACAGCCCCTGGACACCCTGCTAATTGATGCCACTCCTAGAGGCCACCTTTCAGCCAATGTTTAGACAGGCCTATAAAACAAACAACAACACACATGAGGAACATGTTTCTTTGATCAATCAAGTATAGGAGACCGAATGGGCAACATCTGCCCAAAAGCAAAGATAAGAAGGCAGGAAGGGACAGGAACACTGGACAAATGGACCTGGGGAGCTCGGGGTGGTAAAGGCGAGAATGCTGACACAATGCGGGGATTGCAACCAATGTTACAGAACAATCTGTGTATAAATTTTTGAATGAGAAATTAATCTGTGCTGTAAACTTTCACCTAAAGCACAATAAAATTAAAAAAAAAATTTTTATGAAAAAAATACATGTATACAAAACAAATGTTTTGTAAGATGATATTATGAACAAAGATTATATACACAAAGGAGAATGGAATGGTTGTAAATCAGGGAGGGGAGGATGGGAATGGGGTGCGTGGACAGAATGAGAAGGAGGGAGAGGTGAAGGGAGAAAGAAAGGAATTAGGGAGGAACTTTGTATGGAACAATCGCGATGTGCTGTGAACTGAAAGTAAGATACAACTAAACTCTACAACCTGAGCCTCCTCACTCACCCCACCTCACTATCCTCTACCACCAAATAACCTTTTAGAAAAGCTATAAATTTTTTTTATCCTGTTAACACTATAAAAACTCATTAACAAGCATCACATTTCAAGGTGCAATACTGAAGCCATTCCCTTAAAATCAGCAAGACAGGGATGGCCATTATCACCAGTCTTATTCCTCACAGTATAGCCCTAGCCAATGAGATAAGAGGGGAGTGGGGAAAGGGAATAAAATTGAGACAATTCCAATCCACAATGACCAAAATTGACCTCATTTGCAGTCAGTAAGATTATATACCCAGAAAACCCCAAAAGAACTTAGAGTTTACCACATAGAAATCAACTGCATTTCTCCACACACGCCAAAAATATGAAAAATTTAAAACACTATTTAAAATAGCATAAGATTAAAAACCTAGCAATACATCTAATAAGATATGTAAAATATTTCTGAAGAATTTTTTTACTGAAAATATTAAAGACTTAGATGAGATACACCATTTTCAAAAACATAAAGAATCAACATCTTTAGGATATCAGTTCTTCCAAAATTGATTGCTGCAACTCCAATCACAATCCCAAATACTTATACAGAAATAATCAAGCTCATTCTAAAACTAATATAGTAAAGCGAAAGATTAAAACTAGTCAAATGGCTTCTAAAGAACAACAATGGTTATGGGGGAAGGGGCTTGCCCTCCAACTTATCTAGACATGAGGCAATGATAAAATAACATGGTATGTGTAAAATGACAGACAAAAAGACTAAAGGAACAGAATAAAGACCAGGAAGTACACCTGTTTACATCTATCTGGGTTTCCGACATGTGACAGAGAGATGGCGGTGCAAAACGAGGAGGTGAGTACGGACTAGCAAATAAGCAGTGCTGGGACAAGTGATTACTCCTAAAGAAAACATTAAATCGGGTCCCTATACCTCACAAGAACTCCTAGGAATTAAAAAAGAGAGAGAGAAAACAAAACAAAAAAAAAGGGTTCTCTGAAACAAATGGAGTACTGAACAAAGAAATGTCAGGAGTCTGATCACAGCGGATATTCCAGGACAAAAAGCTTTTATAGTAGAAGCCAGAATTAGCCATCCCTGTCCATGTAACCCCCACAGCATCTCTACTGTATTATACAAAGGTATCATATTGTTTTGTTGTTGCTGTAATTATCTGCTCACATACATCTCTTTTATTCTACTAGGTTATGAATTTTCTTGAGGGTAAAAATCATATTTCTACTATTCTGTATCCCCAGCACCTAGCACATGCCCTTTACAATAAATGTCCATAGAAAAATGAATGAACAATGTTGAAGAAAATTTTCTCTAAAGGAGACACTGAAACTAATAGCTAGACAACTTTCCAAGCACGACATCAGAAAGCAGGTTTAATCATTAGCTATCAAAGAAAAAAATTAACCAAAAATAAAGTATTTGCCTCTCTTATCAGTGAGGCCCTACAAAATCCAATGGAAATTTATATTAAAAAAATAAGGCATGAAGATAACCAACCTGCTCCTCTGCTATTCTTGAAGTATTCTGAAGTTTTACTATTGTTTTATTGAAAGCTTTCTGCATTTCTTCCATTTGTTTTCGGTACCTGTGGAGCAAGAATTTATTTAAATTAGCTTTAGTTTCTTATTATTTCATTTAGTACTGGAAACACCATCCTGATTGTGATATATGAGACAAATCCACTTTTCTTTGAGGCCTGTGTGATGCAGGAAAACTTGCAAAGGCACAATAAAGAAGTCCCTTAAGGTTATTTCCTACCTCAACATCAATTCCATGCATCTTACTGCTTTCCAGGATTCTGTGTTTTCTGGGATTCCCTTGGGGCTGGAAGGAAGGGGGAAGGGGCGAGGGCAGGTATGAAGCAGCTAAGTGCATATGTGCGCACACACACACAATTTCCCAAGAAATGGTATGCATGAATCAGGAAGAAACCGCCTTCAGGATATCAATACTACCCTAATGGCATCTCATTAGCAGCATTTCAATTTAGGAGAAGTAGAAGAAGGCGTTGTGTTTCAGGAACTCTACACACTTGATGCCTCCTGTTCCCAGTTTACGCAGACTCACAGCGACCCTGTAGGACAGAACAGAGCTGCCCCACAGGCTTTCCAAGGAGTGGCTGGTGGGTCCACACTGCTGACCTTTGGGTTAGCAGCTGAGCTCTTAAGCACTGTGCCACCAGGGCTCCACTTAACGCCTAGGCGGTTGCCAACTGTTGATGGAAAAGCTCTAAGGACACTGAATACCTCAGTGATAACAAAGAATAACCAGGTTTAAAAATGGAGAGCTGTGCCTGGAGTCTTAACACACTAGCCCTGCCCCTGACTTATGAGCACAAAAGCACAAATTATCACAACTAGAACTGGGGTTATAGGACTTGTTTGAGTACAAATGTTGCCTAATCATCCAGGTCAGTCCAATCTAGTCTTCACTTGTCCAAACTCCTAAACGAAATCTGGTCAAGTTTTACTAAGAGCTGTAAGGTCTAGATACTGTAATTTTTCTCATGAGGCCTCTGAAAATTAAATTGTAAAAGTGGGTAAAGTTAAGCAACAGAAGAAAAGAGAAAGCGAGGATAGGTCATTCGAACTTGTTATTGGCCTAATAACAATAGCGTTGAGTCAGCTGAGGAGGCTCTACTTCAAAACTTAAAAAAAAAAAAAGAAAATCAATTCTTTAAGTCATTGATCCAAGTAAATTTCTTCCTCTCTCCAGCTAAAGTTGTGCTTGCCATTATTATGAGATAATTAAATCCTCTCGGCCCATAGTCATGGATCATACTTAACTCACCAGGCAAAGTGTGCATTGTGCTAATTGATAATAAAGCCTACCTTTGGCTAAGCTCCTCCAGATAGCGACCACTGAGAGACATGTTAACTTCCAAGGCTTTAATCCGATTATTAAGTCTCATAAATACTGACTCCTTTTGGTTTGACCCATGTACAAGGTTTCCATTAGTATATCCTAGATCTGTAGAATTTTGTAATTCAGCATAAAAATCTGTAGCTGTCCTCTGTAACCCACTCGAACCAGGAATAGCCAAAAGGGCATCTTCTGGAGACTGCTCTTCCTCTTTCACTTCAGGTAATGAAGAAGAATCCACAACAGGAGTCAGTATTTGCTTTGGTGCATCTGCTATGGTCATTTTGGCTTCCCCATCTTCACTGTCCGGCACAGTGGCTGTGTTTATAGGTGGCACTATTGTTTCAGATAGCTTCGTGATGATTTGCATGGAGTTTGTATCTTCTTTTACAATATTATCTGTTACTTCACTTAATTTACTTGTTTCATAGATGACAGGTGGCTTCTCTATAGAACTAGAACTCTCAGCTTTCTTTTCTGTTTTATTAGCAATCTCAACGGAACTCTCTTGGGGAATTATTTGTGATGGTGTATGTCCTGTTTCATGTTTAACAGACTCAGTTACTTCTATTTTAGATAATGTATTGATTTCTGGAGTAATATCCAATAGAAGAGACTGAGAAAGGGTTTGAGGATAGCTTGGTTCAAGTTCAATTACATCGACAGTGTGATTAACCAAATCACTTTGTTGCATACTACTTAAGTCATCTAGAGTAACAGTTTCAGCTTCCCTTTCCACACTCTTACTGTCCAATTCTCCACTCGGAGGTTCCACTGATGCTGTGGGAAGTAGTGACGGTGGCTGAGGTGACAGAATATAATCTTTTCCTTTTCTCACAGCGCTTCCGCTGCGTTGTCGATAAAGCGCCACTCTAGCTGAACACCATTTATATATGTATTCTGAAAAACTAGAAATACAACAAATTGTGGTCAGTTCACTGCAAAATATTTGTGTCTCTGACTCAAACCAAGGTGATGATTCATCTTCCTGTTCACCAGTGCCCAGAAGGGTCACTGTAGATGGACTTGCCTCCTCTTCTTCCTCTTGAACTAGTTGTACAATGGGACTCTCCTTTGGTGTATCTGGCGTTGATGGCTCTATTTCATGTATATGTACTCCAGTGGTTACAAACCTAGAAATATATATCATAGTTATAAATCACGTTAATTAGAAATCTAACGTTAAAATTATACTTAAGGAAAACATATACATAAGACAAAAGGAGGGCTGGAAGTACAGAAGAAACTCAAATCGTTTTTGAATGAATTTTTCCCCTTCAATATACTTTCATTATAAATACAAATAATGCTCAAAAATGCTAACAGAAAGGCCATTTATCAAGTGACCAACCATCTGCTTCAAACCACCATATTTACCATATCAGATCTGCTTTTCTTTAATCTGTTCAAGAACTGTTTGTATGGTAATACTGCCATTCACTGAATGTGTATTATGCCTTTCCCCTCATAAATATCCACCAAATCTTTACAAGCCTCACCACCCCTATACGTCAGAAACTGAGTTGCCCAAGGCTTTCAAGCCTCAGAGCTAGAACGAGAACCCAAGGTTCTAAACACTTATGAGTGCACTTGCAGTCGGACCATACAATTCAAAGGCAGCTAGATTTCCAGAAGATCATTTTCCTGTGGATAATTTCAGGACTCCAATACAACGTCAAACACACATGCGCACAGCACAAAGATTATATGTGTAGGGAGAGGAAACTCCAACACAACATCAAACACACACATGTGCACAGCACACAAGATTATTTGTGTAGGGAGAGGAAGTGTATCCCCTTCACCACAACAATCTTAATATCTTCTAGGCTAATTTCCTAAACACAAATATTTAACCACTTTAAGTAGAATCCTGACTTTTAATAAATTAATAGTGTCACTAATTCAATCCCATCTTTGAGCTCTGGAGTGGGGGTGTAGTTTGCAGGACAGTATAGTAAATGGTAATGCCTGTGGTCCCTGACAAAATGATGATCATTTCTAGGTGCAGCCTTATAGCACAAAGGTGTAATTTGAATACCAAAAAAAAAAAAAAAAAGCTTCGTATACACATATTCCCACTCTGAAAAATTACTAAGGATGCCAGGAAACACCTTCAAACAAAGATTAATATCACAATAACAATGATTGAAGAAGGTAAGAAACAGACAATATCTAAACACTGGCTGTTATTTTGTTGACAGTGAAATAATAAACGGACAAAGCTAAAGTATCATTAGAAGGCATATGTGTGTGTGTATACAGCCTTATCATTTCTTATATATTAAGGAGGCATTTCTCTTATTATCTACGAAATAAATTATGACAGTAAAAAGGAGCAATGTCTGAAGAAGGGGAGGGGGGAAAACTAAATCAATCTGGTCAAAAATGAGTTAGGTACCACATATATACATCTGATCAGAGCAATACTTGAAAAACAAAACAAACAAACAAAAAACTCTCAAACCTAGGAAAAGAAAAATAAGTTAGCATTTCATAATAACTTTAACTTGACACCCTATTATAGATTGCTTCATTTCTATTTTCCTCAAATGATTATTATACGATCACTAAAAAGAATTTAAGACAAACAGAAACATAAAGAAACATTAAGTTAAAAAGTAAATATGGAAAAATATTAAAAGCTAAACTCTAGTATAGAAAAGTAAAAACTGCTACCTAGCACGCTGTGATCATATTTTTCAACAAATATTTGTGTGTCTGTGTATAAAATGTAATTAGTTTCATTCAGTTTGAAAACTTAGAAACATCATGTGTTAACTAAAGAAGCTAGTTGCAGAGCTGGGAATAGCAACCCCAGTTCCATGTAATTAGAAACACTAAAAATGTCTCTATCTCCGGAAGATTTCTTAGGTCCTTCTAGGAATCAATAACACATAGTGCTGTATTTTTTCTTGAATCACCCAATAAAATACCTTCAGTCACTTTCAGGATTAACACAGAAGAATACTCATTTGTCACCATAACCTTTAAAGCACAAAAATCTTATTTTTTAATTCATATGGTACTTAGGAAGTACAGTTCAAAGAATACCCACTGCAGAGCTCATCACATACTACCTTGAACCATCTCAGGTTCAAATATGTGATTCTCTTAAGCAGAGTTCTTCTGAATGAAAGGGTTTTCAAAGTTTTACGGGGGTACATCTAATGAAATATAAATAAATTAAATCTATAACAACTATGCCCAATTACCCAAATCATTACCTGCTTATCTATTATAGATAACAAGTAGCAGGTACCCAAAAAAAGGTAATCTTGAGCCAAAAAAAATGAGAATATTTTATCTGTTACCTTCCTACACGTCACTACCCCAAAGTGCCCCACTGCAAACTGGGGAAAGATCTACATAACTCAGTTTGAAAAATGGAACACCCTAAGAGTTTGCTGTATGACAAACATGTAATTTAAGAACCACTGCTCTAGCTGTTTCGGGAACCCCTGACAGCTATCTAGTCACACCACTGGTAGTTAATAAATGCTTTTAAGCTTGGACCTAATAACAACAGGCGTTTAAAATATATCCTTAACCCTATGTCTGCAGAGTCAGGTCAATTACATGTGATGAAGAAAAGGCTCCACGTGGCGAATAATTCAAGCCATACACAATATCATAACAACAAAGGTCTGATCTGGAATAAAGTGGGGGTAATCTTACTTTTGCCTTAGGCAGTAAACAGAATGTGTGTTCCCAGCATCCACATATACTTATGGGAAGAAAAGCAACTCACAGGTGTTAGAAGTTGCCTCATATTGAATGACAGAATGCCTGCCTTATGAGTCAGAGCTTTCTAGAGAGAATCATTTCACCAGCAATCGCAAGGACCTTTTTCTGCACCAGCATATTTAGATCTCCATTTTAATATCACTGTATTTAACATTGTAATATAACTTACTCAGGTGATGGAACAGGAATTGAACCAGGAGCTGATTCAGGCATTTTAGGTGCAGCTGTGACAGTGGCATTCTCAGATATACTTTTATTTCCTATTTTAAGAAAGACACCCACGTTGAGTTCAATTTTATAAAGCGGTACCATGAAAATATTTCTCTCTAACAAATTACTTTCTCAGGGGAGAAGGGGAAAAGTCAAATAGTGTAGCTAGTGCAGACTTTTAAAAAAACTAAATTAAGAATGTTTAGAAAAAGTCTATAAATTTACAAGGACTGCATACTCTTTCTAGTTTCTCAGATAATTACACTAAGTCCAATGACTATGAATTTTGTGTACCTGAAAGACTTATTAAAGAGAATGAGAGGAAATATATGGCTCATTTTAAGTTTGAACTAATTAAGTATTTTTAATAACAAAAAAAGGCAAGACTTTTTTCTTGGTAGTAAAGTAAAATATACTGAAGTACCATTAGGGCATCAAAACCTCAGTGAAGAGATAAGGAGGAAAATAATTTTCTTCTACAGCAGGAAAGAGTCAACAAACGAATTTATGAGTTGCATATAAACAAGATCCTTTTTATAAAAAAAAGAACTTATGAAATTCAAATAAACAATGAATAATAGAAGAATCAAATGATTGGCTTATTGATTGATTTTTTCCACTAAAAAGACCTCTGGAGTATCAACTCTTTATAAGACTCATAAAATGATTTGGTACCTTCTGTCAGATCTTCAGTTTTTGCTCCCAGAATATTAGCGGCAATATTCACCATATTTAGAATGGCATCTAAAACAAAATTCAATCAGGTGGAAAAAAAAAAAAAAAACACTTAAATATCCTCATGTAAATTAATATCAGTCAAAAAAAATTCATAATGGTCTTCTTGCATATATATATTTTTTACAAATTACCTTTCTAAATCCAACATAGGATACAAATACATTTCACCCAAAAAGTGTAAAGCATAAATCTGAATTTTTATGTTCACAGGTATTTTAAATTTAAATATGCTATTTTTTAATAAAGCTCCACGAATCTTTTACTCACTGTCTTAGCATATTATAAAATTCAAGTCTAATTCAACATATAGCCTGTGCTGGGACAGGGAAGAAACGGTATGACCAAAATTCATATTGTATAGAAAAGGCTGTCTTTCTTTAAAAATTTTCTAAGTTAAAAACAAAAATGCTTGAAGAAACAAAAGTTTTTCCTAAACAGTGATTATCACAGGTTAAAAAAAAAAAAAAAAAAGATTATCCAAAGAGAGGGACCCAAACTCATTGCCATCAAGTAGATTTTGACTCATAGTGACCCTATAGGACAGAGTAGAACTGCCCTGTAGGATTTCCAAGGTTATAATATTTACAGAAGCTGACTGCCACATCCTTTCTCCTGAGAAGTGGCTGGTGGGTTCAAACTGCTGACATTTTGGTTAGCAACCAATTACTTTAACCACTGAGCCACCAGAGCTCCTTTATACTTACTTGTTTGGCAGCTGAACTCTTAACCACTGCACCACCCGGGCACCATACTTATCGGTAGCACGGTTAAATGCCAAAGTGAAACTGCATAGAATCATTTCTCAGATGACTTTTAAAAACACATTGGTGAAGACAGCAATGTTTCGTGGATTATACAGCGCACACATTCTTCTGTGAATAACTGTGTGAGGATGGCCATAAACCCACTGAGAGCCGACTGCCGTCGAGTCAATTCCGACTCATAGCGACCCCACAGGGTTTCCGAGGCTGTAAATCTCTGTGGAAGCAGACTGCCACATCCTTCTCCCATAGAGCCACTGGTAGTTTTGAACTGCCAACCCTTTGGTTAGCAGTTGATCACTTTAAGGATGGTCATGGGGCAGATTAATTAAAAGTCAAAGTCATAAAACTCTAAATGTTGTAGATAGAGCAATTTGCATACTTGCTAATAAATCTACCTCTCCTTCCAAGGAAGATAGCTGGATGATGACTAAAAGTGTTACAAACTTCCATGTCTACGTAAGTAGCCAAAGAAACATGAGAACCACAAATACAGCAGAGCTCCATAAAAAGCTGGTGGTGGGAACAAGGTAGCTTCCTTCCAGTAATGTGATGCAATTACAAAGGACGTTAATTACAAGGAATTCCATTCCCAATCTAATCTCAGAAATTCTACTACAATTAATTCTTCAGTATCAGGTAATTCTCAAAATACCAAGATCTGTCAGATGCTACATAGGTATTTACATCTCAGACTATTTTCATGAAAGATCCATAGGATTTTCATCACACTTCCAATGGAAAACCAAAACCAAGAAAACCAAACCCATTGCTGTCGAGCTGATTCCGACTCATAGCGACCCTACAGGACAGAGAACTGCCCCATACAGTTTCCAAGGAGCGCCTACTGGGTTTGAACTGCTGACTTCTTGGCTGGTGGCTGCAGCTCTTAACCACTACGCCATCAAGGTTTCCCCATGGAAAAAAAGAGATGTGAAAAGTAGGAAAGGATCTGAGGAGGAAAAGGTAGGACATTAAGAAGGCTGGAATCTGATACACAAACCAGACAAAGACACCACAAGAAAAGAAAACTAAAGGTCAGTATCTCTTATGAATATAGATGCAAATATCTTCAACGGACTACTAGCAAACAGAATCCAACAGTATATTAAAAGAGTCATACACCATGAGCAAGTGGGATTTATTCTAGGAATGCATGGATGGTTCAACATTAGAAAATCAATCAATGTAATACACCACATCAACAGAACAAAGGAAAAGAAACACATGATCATCTCTATGGATGCAGAAAAAGCATCTGATAAAATCCAACACCCTTTCTTGATGAAAACTCTAAAGAAGACTGGACTAGAGGGGAAATTCCTCAATATGATTCAGGACATATACAAAAAGCCAAAAGCCAACATTATACTTAATGAAGAAAGACTGGGAGCTTTTCCCTTGAAATTGGGAGTAAGACGAGGGTGACTGCTCTTACCATTTCCATTCTATATTGTAGTAGAAGTCCTAGCAAGAGCAATAAAGTAATAAATAAACAGATAGATAAATGAATGAATGAATGAATGGTATCCAGATTGGAAAAGATGTAAAATTATCTCTGTTCACAGATGACATGATCTCATATATATATAGAAAATCCCAAACAGTCCACAAGAAAACTTCTAGAGCTAACAAAGGAATTTAGCAAAGTTTCTGGGTACAAGGTCAACAAACAAAAATCAGTTGAGTTTCTATACACCAGTAATGAGATGCCTGAAAAGGAAATTAGGGAAACAATCCCATTAAAAAATAGCATCTAAGAAAATAAATAAATAAATGTTTTATTTATTTATTTATATTTAAATGGCATCTAAGAAAATAAAATACCTAGGAATAAATCTAACCAGGGACATGAAGGACTTATACAATGAAAACTATAACACACTGCTGTGAGAGATTAAAGAAGACTTAAATAAATGGAAAAATCTCCCATGTTCATGGACTGGAAGACTTAACATTGTTAAGATGTTAATACTACCCAAAGTGATCTATAGATTCAATGCAACTTGAATCAAAATTCCAACAGCCTTCTTTGCAGAAATAGAAAAACCAATCCTCAACTTTATATGGCAAGGGGCCCCGAAAAATCGCATAGCTAACACAATGTTGAAAGAAAAGAACAAAGTAGACGGACTCACACCTCCTGATTTTAAAAAATATACTTTGGCTGCTAACCAAAAATGTCCACGGTTCAAATCCACCAGCCACTCCTTGGAAACCCTAAGGGGCAGTTCTACTCTGTCCTATATTCCATTGAGTCAGAATCAACTCAGTGGCAACAGGTTTAGTTTTTTACAGAGCTACAGTATAATCAGAACAGCCTGGCACTGGTATCACAATAGACACACAGACCAGTGGAAAAGAACTGAGAGTTCAGAAATAAACCCACACATACACAGTTGACTGATTTTTGAAAAGAGTGCCAAGTCCATTCTAGGGGGAAAGAAAAGTCCCTTTAATAAATGGTGCTAGGAAAATTGAATTTCCACAAGCAGAAAATGAAACAGGATCCATGCCTCACACTAGACACAAAAACAAATGAAAAATGGATTAAGAACCTAAATGAGCAAAGTAAAACCATAAAATTCTTAAAAGAACAGGCAGGGGCAATGCTGTCAGGCCTAGCTTTCAACAATGGATTACCTAATATAATAACAAAAGCATAAACAGCAAAAGACAAAATAAATGAGACCTCATAAAAAATTAAAAACTTTTGTTTATCAAAAGACTTCACCAAAAAAGTGAAAAGACAAGCTACCAACTAGGAGAATATCTTTAGAAAACATATATCCAATAAGAATCTAATAGCCAAAATATATGTAAAACTTCAACAACTAATTAACAAAAAGACAATTAACTCAATCATAAAATGGGCAAAGAACTTGAATAGACATCTCATCAAAGAAGACAATTAAATGGCCAACAAAAGCACGAAAAGATACACAACGTCAATACCCATCAGAAAGATGCAAATCAAAGCCACCATGAGATGCCATTTCACTCCCACTAGGATGGTTAAAATAAAAAATAAACAAACAGAAAATAACAAATGTTGGTGAGGATGTGGGGAAATTGGAACCCTTATCCACAGCTGGTGGGAATGCAAAATGGTACAGCCACTGTGGAAAACAATGTGGTAGCGCCTCAAAAAACTAAAAACAGAACTACCATATGACCCAGCAATTCCACTCCTAGGTATATACCCAGAAGGCTTGAAAGCAGAGGCTCAGAAAGAGACTTATACACCAGTGTTCACTGCAGCACTATTCACAATGGCCGAAAGGTACAAACAACCTAAATGCCCACCACCACAAGAATGAATAAACAAAATGTGGTACATACATACGATGGAATATTATTCAGTAAGCAGGAGAAATGAAGTCTTGATGCATGCTACAGTATGGATGGAGCTTGAAGACATTATGATGAGTGAAATAAGCCGATCACAAAAGGACAAATACTGTATGGCCTCACTTACACAAAAAGACAAGAAAAGGCAAAAGCACAGAGGACAAAGTTGATTAGTGGCTACCAGGGGCAGGAGGGAGGGGGGAAAGATGGGTTAACAGCAATGGTAAAAGTCGAACTGATTAAGGGTAGGGTTGCACAGCTGATTATTGGAATTGCTGTCAATAAACTGTATACCTATAAAAAGTTGAACTGGCAAAAATTCTGTGATAGATATACTTATGACAACAACAACAAAAACAGCAGCTGCTAGGCTGCTTATGTATAACCAAATACCTCGTGGGATTTGGTTCTTTGGTTTGGTGGTTTAGGATCATGGGGTTTCATGGGAAATCCCAGTTAACTGGCCTAATAACATGCGTAGTGCTTCTGTTCTACTCCTAGTTCGCTGTGTAGTGCCTGGGGTCTTAAAACCTTGCAAGCAGCCATCCAAGACACAACAATTGGTCTCTACCCATCTGGAGCAACAGAGGAAGAAGGAGAGTCAGGAATAGGAGGATATGGAATGTGTGGCTAACTGCCTCCATGAAACAGCTGCCTCCTTTGCCATAAGACCAGAAGAACTGGATGGTGCCTGCCTACCATTACTGAACATTTTGATCAAATATTCCATAAAATAATCCTGATCAAAAAGGGGGAAATGCAGAACAGAATTTCAAATTCTCATGGAATCCAGACTTTCTGGAGCCATGCAGGGCATATGAGCCCCTGAAACTATTGCCCTGGGATAATCTTTAAACCTTAAACAAAAAATACCCCCTGAAGTCATCTTAAAACCAAACAATCATTTAGCTTAACTAGTAAAAAAGATCTGCCTTGAGCATTATGCTCTTTTAAGAACTATCTATGTGGATCAAATTGAAAACAGCATCTTGAAAAATTAGGAACATTAGCTGGCAGTAAGTTTATGTTAACGGAGGAGGAACAACTCAGAAAAGGAATAACTGAGAATAGTTGCACAGCTCAAAGAATATAATCACTGTTACTAAATTATACATGTAGTAACTGCTGAAATGATGTATGTTTTGCTGAGTAGTGTCAACAACAAACAAAATTTAGAAGAAAAAAAAAAAAACAGAGCTCATGGGACAACCAGAGTGGGATTAATAAGAACGTTGACACATTGTAAAAAAATGTAATCAATGTCACTGAATAATTCGTGGACTTGAATCTAACTTTTCAATAAGCAGCCAAGCGATTAACCACATGTGCCACCTCGAACCTAAATTTTAATACTGTTGTTAGGTGCCATCAAGTCAGTTCCAGCTCATAGCAACTCTATATACTCTACCTATATACACTGCTTGGTCCTGCATTATCCTCATAATCATGGTTATGCTTGAGTCCACTGTTGCAGCCAGTGTCAATCACACTGCCCGGTCCTACACTATCCTCACAACCATTGTTATGCGTGAGCCCACTGTTAACAGCCACTGTGTCAATCCATGTCATTGAGGATCTTCCTCGTTTTCCGCTGACCCTCTACTTTACCAAGCATAATGTCCTTCTCCAGGGACTGGTCCCTCCTGATAACATGTCCAAAGGACGTGAGACTTAAGTCTCACCATCCTCACTTCCAAGGAGAACTCTGTATTTATTCCAAGACAGATTTGTTCATTCTTCTGGCAGTCCATGGTATATTCAATATTCTTTGCCAACACCATAATTCAAAGTCATCGATTCTTTGGTCCTCCTTAGTGACTGTCCGGCTTTCACATGCACATGAGGTGATTGAAAACACCATGGCTTGGGTCAGGCACCACCTTAATCCTTAAAGTGACGTCTTCACTTTTTAACACTTTAAAGAAGTCTTTTGTGGCAGATTTGCCCAATGCAATGCATCATTTGATTTTCTGACTGCTGTTTCCATGGGCGTTGATTGTGGATCCAAGGAAAATGAAATCTTTGACAACTTCAATCTTTTCTCTGTTTATCATGATGCTGCTTACTGGTTCAGTTGGGAGGATATTTGTTTTCTTTATGTTGAGGTGCAATCCATAGTGAAGACTGTGTTCTTTGATCTTCAGCTGTTAAGTGCTTCAAGTCCTCTTCACTTTCAGCAAGCAAGGTTGTGTCATTTGCATATCGCAGTTCGTTAATGAGTCTTCCTCCAATCCTGATGCCACGTTCTTCTTCGTACAGCCCAGCTTCTCAGACTATTTGCTCAGCATACAGACTGCATAAGTATGGTGAAAGGATACAACACTGACACACACTTTTCTTGACTTTAAGCCACGTAGTATTCCCTTGTTCTGTTCAAATTACTGCCTCTTGGTTTATGTACAGGTTCCTCATGAACGCAATTAAGTGTTCTGGAACTCCCATTCTTCGCAATGTTATACACAATTACTATGATCCACACAGTCAAATGCCTTTGCAAAGTCAATTTTTCTTGTGTGTGATATTGATATTGGAATGGGTACAAATACAGATCTCTTCCAGGCAGCTGGCCAGATAGCTGTCTTCCGAAATTCTTGGCATAGAAGAGCAAGCACCTCCAGCACTGCACATTTCATTATAATATTTTACTTTGTCTTCTAGAGCCGCCCTTTGAAATCTTCTGTTCAGCTCTTTTACATCACCATTTCTTCCACTTGCTTTAGCTACTCGTTCAAGAGCAACATTCAGAGTCTCTTCTGACATCCATTTTGATCTTTTCTTTCTTTCCTGTCTTTTTAATGACCTTTCACTTTCTTCAGGGATGATGTCATTCTACAAACCTGTCTGGTCTTCAGTCATTAGTGTTTGATGCGTCAAATTTATTCTTCAGATGGACTCGAAATTCAGGTAGGATACACTCAAGGTCATATTTTGGGTCTCACGGACTTGTTCTAATTTTCAACTTCAACTTGCATATGAGCAATTGATGGTCTCTTTCAGCCGGCCCCTGGCCTTGTTCTGACTGATGATATTGAGCTTTTCCATCATCTCTTTCCACAGATTCAGTCGATTTGATTCCTGTGTATTCCATATGATGAGGCCCATGTGTATAAAAGAGTCGCTGTTTATGTTGTTGAAAAAAGGTACTTGCAATGAAGAAGTCGTTTGTCTTGCAAAATTCTATTATGTGATCTCCGGCATCATTTCCATCACCAAGGCCATATTTTCCAACTACCAATCCTTCTTTGTTTCCAACTTTTGCATTCCAATCACCAGTAATTATCAATGTGTCCAACACTGGTCTGTCAGTTTGTCATACTGTAGTGTCTTGTGTGTTGCTGTGATACTGGAAGCTTTGCCACTGGTATTTCAAATACCAGCAGGGTCACCCTTGGTGGATAGGTTTCAGCGCAGCTTCCAGACTAAGACAGACTAGGAAGAAGGACCTGGCAGTCTACTTCTGAAAAAATCAGCCAGTGAAAACTTTATGCATAGCAGCAGAACACTGCCTGATAGAATGCCAGAAGATGAGTCCCTCAGGTTTGAAGGTACTTAGAATATGACTAGGGAAGAGCTGCCTCCTCAAAGTAGAGTTGGCCTTAATGACTGGATGGAGTCAAGCTTTTGGGACCTACATTTGCTGATGTGGCACCACTCAAAGTGAGAGAAAACAGTGCAAACATCCATTAATAATTGGAATGTGGAATGTATGAAGTATGAATCTAGGAAAATTGGAAGTTGTCAAAAATGAAATGGTACACATAAAGATGGATATCCTAGGCATTAGTGAGCTGAAATGGACTAGTACTGGCCATTCTGAATCAGACAATCACATGATCTATTATGCCAGAAATGACAAATTGAAGAGGAATGGTGTCGCGTTCATCATCAAAGAGAACATTTCAAGATCTATCCTGAAGTACAACGCTGTCAATGATAGGATAATATCCATACACCTACAAGGAAGACCAGTTAATACGAGTATTATTCAAATTTGTGCACCAACCACTAAGGCCAAAGATGAAGAAACTAAAGATTTTTACCAACTTCTGCAGTCTGAATTTGATCAAACACGCAATCAAATTTTAATACTAGCAACTACAATAAACTATCTCCCCTTTTTTAAATATTGTTTATTATCATTTCAGGAGCTATTTAGTAACAAAATCAAAATTTGGCAAATTTCTACTTTCTTAGCCCATCTAACCTCTAAGAAAAAATTTTGCAAGGTTCAAAGAACACTGACATAGTGAATAGCTTGTTTTACTTTTTCCGCTTTTGAGAGAAAGCACCATTGTGAATAGTCATTTCTGACCATGTCTAGTGACATATATTGCTTATTACTACTAACTACTCAATCACAAAAAAGGAAAAAAGGGTTTTTAATAAGATTAAAATAACAGAATTCTATTTTGGAGATAATACATAAATACTGAAAGGAAAAAATTAATTAGGTTCAAAATAGGCAATTCTCAAGCTAATTTAGAAAGTAATGATGATCATAGTGAAACTCAGACATTCTAGTCTAAGAGATCAGCTCTTTGGCCTGATTCCACTCTATTAACTATTCTTTCTTAAAGTTATACCACCTTGGAGGTAGTAGCTAGAGCAAAAATAGTCCCAGAATCTCCAGAGAAGACTAAAAAAAGATCACAGGTATAGAGGCCAGCAATGTTAGGTCATGTCTACAAGTTTTATGATGATGAACTCTTACTACTCAGCTCCCACTGCCTCTCTTTCTCTGAAACTTTGAAGAGGAAGGGATCCTTTTAAAACCAGTCTCCCATGCTTAGCCTCAGGTGACACCCTCCACCCAACATGTCTCACTATACAAATTCTTTTGACACCTTGAACACTGGAAGGTAAATGAATTGCTCTTCCCAATAGCCATAAAAAGAGAAACAAATGACATGTCACCAAGAATTATACCTTCAAGGACAAAGATCTAAAAAGTAGGCTCTAAATAATGTTCTATGTCTAATTAAAATAGTACATTAGTCAGAAAAGTCATTACAAACAGAGATATCCTCCACTGAAATACAGCTAGGCTTTTAAAGGTGGCTAGGAGTTTTTTTGTTTTTTTTTTAACAGGAGTTAATCCCATCACCTGTCAGTTTGCTGTACTGTGGTTGCCTGTAGGTTGCTGTGATGCTGGATGCTATGCCACTGGTATTTTAAATACCAAAAGGGTCATCCACGGTGGACAAGTTTCAGCAATGCTTCTAGACTAAGAATGATTAGGAAGAAAGGTCTGGAGAGCTACTTCTGAAAATTAGCCAATGAAAACCCGATGGGTCACAACAGAATACTGTCCAACATAGTGCCAGAAGATGAGACCCCTAGATTGGAAGGCACTCAACGTAACAGTAGCCACAGCAATGGACTCAAGCATACCAACAATAGTGAAGATGGCGCTGGACTAGGCCACATTTCATTCTGTTGTACATGGGGCCGCCATGAGTCGTGACAGCAGCTAACAACAACAACGGGAATTAATCACATAAGAAGATAGAAAAAGGACACCTAGAACATCAGCAGTGGTTTTCTGTATCTCAAAGTATGGTAAGGCATGAGTTCCCTAAACTGCTCTCTACTTTTCAGTAACCACCAGAAGCTGGAGATATTTTAGTCTCGGGCTATTTCTGACATCAAAAAAATGATGCTTTCTCAGAGCCATTTCAGCATTATTCAGCTACGCAAGTGGTAGAAAGATGACTATTACTTTACAGAACTGTTTAATACAAATTTAAGGACATGAACAATATTAATACCCAGATAGATAAAATGGCATATTTCTTTCACACCAGTGAATAAGGCACTTGGTTTTTTTTTTTTTAATAATTTTTATTGTGCTTTAAGTGAAAGTTTACAAATCAAGTCAGTCTCTCACACAAAAACTTATATACACCTTGCTACATACTCCCAATTACTCTCCCCCTAATGAGATAGCCTGCTCTCTCCCTCCATTCTCTCTTTTCGTGTCCATTTTGCCAGCTTCTAACCCCCTCTACCCTCTCATCTACCCTCCAGGCAGGAGATGCCAACATAGTCTCAAATGTCCACCTGATCCAAGAAGCTCACTCCTTACCAGCATCCCTCTCCAACCCATTGTCCAGTCGAATCCCTGTCTGAAGAGTTGGCTTTGGGAATGGTTCCTATCCTGGGCCAACAGAAGGTCTGGGGGCCATGACCACCGGGGTCCTTCCAGACTCAGCCAGACCATTAAGTCTGGTCTTTTTATGAGAATTTAGGGTCTGTATCCCACTGCTTTCCTGGTCCCTCAAGGGCTCTCTGTTGTGTTCCCTGTCAGGGCAGTCAAGGGACTTGTTTTTATACCATGATCAATTACGTAGCTGGCATCCTATTTAAAAGTAAGAACTAACATATAAAAAGTCAGATGCCCAGCAATAAATACTGAGCTGATAGGTAAGGAAGTGAAATGTTACAGAAAACAATTCTCCTCACGGAGAGGTATTTTTAACACTTTTCTTCCCATCCCTTAAGAAGTCCACTGAAATTCACAGCCCTCTGTGAATGGGAAGAGGGAACGAAGAAAAGATGTAAAGAAAGAGAAGTGATTCTTAAGTCTATATAATGTGGCTATATGAAATACCAGGAGAAGAATATGCACTACTGGTCAGGCATTTTACAAAGCTATAAAATCAATGTGCACAGTGAGATTGGGTTTCAAGCAATTCAGTTCACTAAGAGCAGCAAGGAAAAAGCATAAGCAACAAGTGTTCAATCTTATTAACAAATTTATTTTTATTCAATTATTAATCTCCATATCAAGAGACAAACTCTGCCAATAAGTTTACATTCTTCAGGAATAACCAAAAAAATAAACAAACACATTAAAATATACCAGCACACACTCTAAGACTAAAAATAAAGCACCAGTGGGTAATGGTCTTGCCAAGAGACTCCTCACCTAGACTACCACTAGGTTTGCACACTAAGTTGGAATGACAACAAACTAAACCTCTAGTCATTGCTTACAAAGACTAAAATTCTTATTATTACTATTACTGTTTTGTTACTCATTATTATGGATAGAGATGGCCTTTATATTTTTTAATAGAAAGCTAACTGTATCTATAAATTCACAAATCCTCCCTTGCTAGGGCTGCACTGATGAAGACCATCCTTGAAACTATCATTCAAACTCCTTTCCCGTGCAATGTATGATTACCCAGATGGTCCTACCCATGTGGTCTAAAAGTCCAAAAACCAAACCCAGTGCCATCAAGTCAATTTCGAGTCTATGACCTCTTCTATAATTCTTTCCTCAAGTAAATTCATATCCCTCATTTCTTAATTATAAGGCAGATTTTGCCTCAAAAATAGAGTGCTTAATTAAAATAGAAAAACCACCTTTACTATGCTTCTATTTTTCCCTCTCCTCTTTCTCTTCATCCTCTCTTCCTATTTTATTTCCATGGAAATATTTTCCAAAATCTCTGATTTCAAATGAATGTTCAAGATTGGAAGTGGGAACCTTCAAATTATACAAGATGCCCATGTATGTCAAAATGAAAAAGCTTAGAAACATTTTAATAGTAGACTACCCAATACCAATAACAGAAACATCCTAAAATACTTACTTGTAGCAGAACCAAGAAGATTTTTTGAGGATTTGTCCTCCCCAGTATTATAATCCAGTGGATAATCTGTTTAAACAGAAAATGAAAGTAATTATGCTAAGAGTGCTCTCCAATAATAACACTTTAAAAGATCCAATTATGTCCTTTCAAAGTCAGCTGGCATTTATATTTTATGATATTAATAAGGCATCTAAAACTTGTTCACAAAGAGACAATAAGATGCAGAAGCCATTTAACAGAAAGATGTAAATCAAGGAAAAGAATCCTGCTGCTTACCAAAACTTTAAACACATTACATGACGTATATATTCAAGCTTTCGATGCATTTTACCAACCTCTAGCAAATGGCTTCACACTGATGGGAAAACTAGGTTAGGGAAAATTTAGATTGGTCAAAACCAAAATAAGACATCTTAAAATAAAGACCTGATAAAGCAGAAATGGAGAGTGTTGTAAAATCTTCCCCTACACCTTCACACTCACAGGATTTTCTGAAAGTCTCAGCCCTCAATGAGCTTGTTCTTAGGTTCAGGGCAAAGCAAAGGAATTAATGCTCAATTCTCTTGATTTCAGTTACTTGTATGAGTTAACAGGCTTTTAAGCCTGGCATAAGGAAATAACCATATTTTACAGCACTGAATGCTATGAAAATGGGTTCCCAGTAACAAATCACTGATTGATAAACTTGGAACACAGCTAAATGCACAAAGTAAAGAATCATATTAAAAGACAGGTTTAAGAAAAAGCTGGGTTAAAAACAATAAATCAAACTAATGTCTAGAGATAATCACACTGATTTTTTAAATGACATATACTCACCCATTAATGTTAGAATTCATTAAAAAAGCAAAAGACTTACATAATAGTCACCTGTTTTAAAGTTACTTACCAGGAACCAAAAAAAAAAAACCACTGCTGTTAAGTCAATTCTGACTCATAACAACCCTACAAGACAGAGTAGAACTGCCCCATAGGGTTTCCCAGGCTGTAAATCTTTACTGAAGCAGACTGCCACGCCTTTCTCCCACAGAGCGGCTGGTGGGTTTGAACCGCTGACCTTCTGGCTAGCAGCCGAGCCTTTTAACCACTGCTGCCAGGGCTCCTTTTACTTACCATAGTCCTCATCAAATAGTTCTTGACGTTCCGACTGATACTGGGAATCAGCAATCTCCTCATATTCTTCCACCATGCTAGTACCAAATACCCTATTAACAATAATTTCATTAAAGACTTTCCAATTGAAACAGAATTCCTCTTTTCACACTAAATGATAAAACACTTGGGTCATGTTTTGGGGCACATTTAGTTTTTGGATTCCAAAATAATGACTGATCCTTATATTGCAGTCATCCACTGATTCTATTAAAATGTAAAATTAATCTTTGAGGTACTTAAAAATACAATGACCAAGTTTTTATATCACTCTAAAATATTTATCTTAGCAAAGTAGTAAGCACACTAAGCACATAAAATGGTTATTCTTTCTTAACAGAAGAAATTTTGACATTTCTCTAAAATGCATTCAAGACAAAAAATGGTTTAACAGCTTTATTTCTACGGCATAAGAAAAATATTTCTTCATTTTAAATATATTGGGATTTTCACATACTCATTTTTAAATACCATTCAGTAAATATATTTTGCTCTGTATTACCTTATAAGGCTTAATGGACAAAAGTGTTCGGATCCAAAATGTGATATAAACTCCACCTAAAGAATAAAAGCGCGTGAAATGGAAAGCCAACACTGTACACCCGAGATTACTTAAGGCTATACGTCAAGTTTTTTTCAGTGTGACGTCTCTAAAACTGAAGTCCTCAATTCCCCAAAAAGCAAGGGCTGTCATTTTGCCTTCTCCCCAGGTGCTAACGTGCCACGCCCCGCTAGTCAACATTGCCAAAGAGAAGGGTGCTAACCTTTATGTACTTGATGAACATCTGAAGCAAGAGAAAGGAAAAGAAAGTCAGCTCAAAAGTTTGGACAACATGCCATAAGCAACTTTCAATATTTTAAAATTATATCGCACAATTATAGAAAGCAACGTACAGTGATGGATAACACTGTAATATTCTTAAGTCTTTGCAGAAATCAAAGCATTGATTCAAGTTTTTACCATCACAAGCAGAAGGCAAAATCTAATAACCATATTGAAATAAATTAGCTGTCAAGTTCCTGAAGGAGCCTGGTGGCGCAGTGGTTAAAACACTCGGCTCCTAACTGAAAGGTTGGCAATTTTAACCCACCAGGTGCTTCGCGGGGTAAAGTTGTGGCAGTCTGCTCCCATAAAGACTTCAGCCTGGGAAACCCGATGGGGCAGCTCTTCTCTGTCTTGTAGGGTCACTATGAGTCAGAATTGTCTTAATGACAAGTATTTCTTTTTTCTGGGGGGAGGCTAAAGTTATTAAGTCAAATGACCTTTAATTCATTGCTAGTATTTTATATATCTGATAAATACTAATGTACTTCTAAAACCAATTTTAATTAACAGTACCCAGAAATAACCTCTAATAACTTCATAACTTTAAAAAAAAAAAAAACTTTAGTGCCCCCCAAAAAAGAAATAACGTGTGTCTTATGTTACTTTAAATATTATAGGCATGTATCATGTATGTGGAAACCCTAGTGGCATAGCGGTTCAAGAATTTGGCTCCTAACTAAAAGGTTGGCAGTTTGAATCCACCAGGCGCTCCTAGAGAACTCTATGGGGCACTTTTACTCTGTCCTATTTTTTTTTTTTTTATAGGGTAGTTATGAGTCAGCATTGACTCGACCACAATGGGTTTTTTAATCATGTATATACATACATATGAATTTATTGATAAGTATATGGATATACATCTATGTATATACACATTGATAAAAATTAGCATAATGTGTATATACACATTGATAAAAATTAGCATAATGTGAAACATTTATACTTGTACAATATTGTATATAAGCTGTTTCAGGGATAGCATGAATTTTTTGATACGGTATGTTACTTCAAGTATATAACCTACAAAGTTAAAAGATATATAATATCGATCTACTTAAAACATAAGGTATTAAAAAGTAGTTTGTAGACTTAGGGTTTAGTTCTTCTGGGATAAGAAAAATCCAGGTAGAAGTATATTAAATTTATCAATATAAAATGAGAATCAGAAGTAAATTTTTTTTTTGTTTAGACTCAATTGTACAAAGAGGGGTTTTTATAAAACCAATCAACACCAAAAAGCTCTATAGCCTCCCAGCATAAAAGGCACAAGGTAGGGGATTTTGATACAGCATTTTATACGCCACCGATAAAACATTCTTCCAGTATTAACCAAGTAGACAGTACAAAGAATGATTCTCAGAACTATTTCATAATGTGTGAACTATCTTAATTGTAAAATTAAATACGACTGTATCACCTGGCAAACAATTTTTAACATTTTTTTTCTCACAGGACAGAAACTGTGCTCTCTCCACATGAAAGGTCATTACATAATTTTCAGTCTCACTTAAAAAGAAACTGAACACATCTCTCCATTTTTCTGAACACTGTTGAATCATTAACTGAGAATATCAACTGTATTTTTAAAATATAATTTAGCATTTTTATACTTAGACTAGGAATACTACAAGTTTATCCATTTATAAAAACCAGATTAGTACATGCTTTAAAAAGATACAGACAGTAAAATCCCAGAAGACAATTAGATAGCTGTGAGTCCTCATATTTAAAGAAGAAAAAGAAGACAGATAGAGCTGCTGCCATTCAAAATGGTCTTACTGTTAACACAATGGTACTTTAAGATATTGCTATTATTTTAAGGAAAAGAGGGGAGGGGTGTAGGAACTTTTTCTATTTTGTCTAAATCCAACTCACGAGCTATAATTCTACTTAATTTGCTGATGGAGGAAGCAGAAGGGAATACGGAATATAAGTGTCTAAAAGTTTATTTTATTTGGACCTGGTATTTTAACACAGAATATTTCACTTGATTATACAAAGAAAGGGCAAAAGCCTACTGATGATAATGCCAAATAATTAGATATTAAACTATCCAAGAATCATATTCTAATAAGATAAGAAATCAGACCTGTTTTAAAGATTTTAGTGATTAACAATGACTTAGGTTTTAAAATAGAAATACAATACTATGAAGATGACATCTGACATAAAAAGACTCAAAAAAAAAAAAAAAAAAACTAAGAGTAATAATTTGGAATTTCATCAGAGCCACAAATACAAAAAAACTGGACCAGGTTTCCAATGATTAAAAAGGGACTGTATTAATACATGTCTCATAAAATAACATATCCAAGTTAGAACTATCTTAGCAAATGGAACATGCCAGTACATCTCCTCTTGGCTGCTCTGACTTAGAAAGGGATGAATGGTAGGTATGTACCCATTAGACAACACAGCCCTGCATGTGCAAACATTACCTTCACATATTTTGCATACATCTGTTCATCTAAAGGGAAACTCTGGACATTCCTCTCATCTCTACCATGGAAAGTACCCAACTTAATCCATTTATTTATGGGATATCTAGAAAACATAAGACAGATATATTCTTTTTTTAAAATCATAAACCATATACTGAGTTCCATCACATCTTCAAAATATATTCTGTATATATTTTTTCCCTTCCAGACAAACATATTGATCTAACACAGTTTAAGTATGACAGGTCCTTGAGTTAAATAAATGCTTTTTGTTCCCCCAACTAAACACTGACAGGTTTCTCTCTACCGGGAAGGAGGACCTTGAAAAATCACACCACTACCAACTAAAAGGGAGTACATGGAGAAGCCAAAGCAGGACCAGAGCCACCTCTTGGTGTCTGCAGGGCTTCCAAGTGAGCTGGAGGTTTTAAACAGAAAAGAGCCAAGAGACTGTCTTGGCAAAAGGAAGTATGACTCTTCACATACTGACGAGTACATGGAAAAAGAAACAGAAAATAAGCCTTTACCATCCTATCTGAATTTGACAGGCCTTTATAGCTGTTACCTTTTAAAAGGAAATCTGATATTAAAGCATGAAAGTATTATTTTTGTTTACTGCAGCATTTAAGGAACCCCTCAAAATAATGAGCTCTCTTATCATATTTAAAATAGACATTGTATGTCAGAGCTCGGTATGGCTATTTGGCACATAGGAAAACTGCAGCTTAGAGAAAAGCAATCTGAGGAAGGCTAGTGGCAGAAAAAGGGACAGAATTCTCAAAAGCATCTTGAGAATTGATTTCAGAAACTGAATACAGGCAATGCTGCGTGTGGGGTGAGAGAGGACACATGCTGGAAAAACTCTTAATGATGAGTGATAGGAGAATAATGATGTCCTGCATGGTTATTGTGGGCACTCAGAAAGTACCTGTGGAATGAATAAACATCTCTATTGGGGAAAAATATTAGGTACTCATAAATGTGTGATGAAAACAAACGGGACATTCTCAGGGTGTAAGAAGTAAAAACTAAATAATTTCTTGTAAAATCAGTAAATAAACACATAGGAAATGCTAAAAGGACTATATCAAAACGAGAACAATGGTAATCTTTGGTCAGTGGGATTGGGGTTCTCTTCCAAATTCTTTACAATGTATATTTCCTTTGTCACACACGTATACACAAAAAAGGCTTTAAAATCTATTTTAACAAAAATGTACCTCAGGATATAAAATGAAGCCCTTGTTTGCACATATATATTCTTAATAACTTTTTAATGAAATATTTAGATACAACAGAGAAAATGATTAAAAATAAGGGCTTAGAAGTCACACAGGTCTAGATTTGAATTTTGGCTCTTCCACTCAGTAGTTATGTGACCTGGATAGGCTACTTAACCTCTCCTTGTCTGCTTCCTCGCCCTATAGGGAAATAATTCCACCTGGCCGTTATAAGCATTGTATGAGTTAATGAAAGTAAGATGTTTAACAAGTGCCTACCCTACAGTAGTACTGTTACCACTATTATAAACTGATACATTAAAAGAAAAAATAAAATGACTAAAGCTAAGAGTGCCCCATTTTTAAAATTTTTATTCTGGAAATCAAACACAGATCCTATAGAAATGAGATTTAGAATTTACCTGTCACTGATAGAAACCAGAAAGTCTTTAGGAGTAGAAGAAAATAATTCATAATTTGCAATATCAAGCTGTTTTACTTGAATTGGTTCACATAGTTCAATAACAAACCTTCAAAAAGAACACAAGACAATTATTTAGATCAACCAACTAAAATTAGTTTGTATTAAACATGACATTGAATAGTATGCATAACCTAGACTTCTGTTAAAAGTTACTCATTAAAATGTAAGGAAAGACTATTTCCAGCCTGAGTTATCCACAGGGAATACCTTCCTTTAAGTATCTTCATAGCATATCATTAGTAGGAAGAAAAAAGAAATCCATTTTGCCCCATCATACTAAAAAGATGACTTTTTAATGACAAAGCTCATTCTTGGAGAAGGAATGGTCTCACTGGAACAGCCAGTGATAGTGTAAATCGACTACGCTCAAGGACAGTTTGGCATATGTGTCATCTTTAAAAGGCACCACAGCCTCTGAGTCAGCAAAACACCTTCAGAATTTTACCTGAAGGACAAGTGGCTCCGGACGTCTACCCTTGTGTCTACATTTAAATTGTACACTTTGACATGTTGCAGTTTACTGCATGAGCACTTTATTGTATGTCAATCATACTTCAATAAAGCTGTTATTAAAAAATGATCTAGAGACTTATATTTATTGAAATGGAAAGATGCCACAAAATAACTTCTGCTCACAAAAATAAATGAAAAATATGGTTCCACGTGTATAAAATAAAACTGTATGTAAGATGGCATTTGGGGGAAAAAAAAAAACAACTTGCATGACACCTAGCACTTTAAAAAAAAGTGTTTAATTAATTATTACACCAAATGAGATTTAAAGCAATTAAATGTTAAATAAGTCGAAAAGCATTAAAAATAACATTGTGTTTAACCTTGGCTAAAGAAGAACCATGTTCCAGAAGACAGTATAAAACAGTCAGGTTTCAGACAGGTTCTAATAACTGCCGAATGCTTACTCTGGGTCAGATGCCATTTTAGTGATGCCCATCCATGCTTTTATTTAATTCTCATAACCGCAAGGGATATTATCTCCACTTTATAGAATCATTCAATAAATCCTTACTAACTGCCTACCCCACATTCTTCCTTTCTTCTTTTTAGTAACAGAACCCTCAAGTTGTGCATATAGACACCCGTCAAAGACTGTATTTCTCAACCTTGGCCATGTTGCTTAGTTTTGGGAGATAAGATATGGGCAGAAGTGCACCTTCCAGGTCAAGGCCTTCAAAGGAAGCTGCTAGCCCTCTGTTTGCTTACTCCCACCGTACAAGCTGGAATAAGTACATGGCAGGAATAAATCATCTCCGTAATGCAGGCAGGGCACCACCTCAGGGGATGGCAGAGAAACAGGATGGGGATGTGTGGGCCCTTTGACCTGCTCAGTGTTACACAGCAGACCTATACCCTGCTTTCACCTACCAGCTCAGACTCTTACATCAGAGAAAATTAAACTGCTTCTTATTTAAAGCCACAGTTATTTGGTCTGTTAAGGAAACACAATCAGAAGTCCTAATAGTCATTTAGTCAATGAGTAGTGACGCCAGACTTATATCCGTCTACCCTTGCACAAACTCTTCCAGAATACAGGAAGAGGAGGTACGTTATCCAACTCATTGTCTAAGGATAGTATAGATTTAATAGCAAAACAACACAAAAACCAACCAAACCCAAAAAGAAAGTTACACAAATCTCAATAAAGATCCTAAAAACTTCAGCAAACCAAATAAAAATGATCATCACCAAGTTCGTATTTATCCCAGGAATTCAAGAATGACATATCATTTGATAATCTATAAATGTGATTCCTCATATTAATAAATTAAAAAGAAAAATAAATAAAAAGAGGAAAAGCAAATAATCAAAAGATACACAAAAGGCATTTGATAAACTGATTTAAAAAATCAAACAATAAATCCTCGACAAACCAGCAATAGGGAACTTTGTTAACCTAATAAAGAATAAAAAATCTATGCCAAACCATACATTTAATGGTTCAAGTTCAAAAGCACTGCCTTTGAAGGTGGGGCCAAGGCGGCAGAGTAGTCAGATGCTTTCAGTGATCCCTCTTATAACAGAAACCTGAAAAAACAAGTAAATCAGACTGAGCGGCAAGGGGAGGGAAGGATAGTTCAGAAGCAACAAGGAGCTGCCAGACCTGACCTGGCAGAAGCCGGCATCCTGAAAGCCGATTCCACTGGTGAGAGCATGATGAGACAACCAGTGGCATTTGGGACACATCTTCCACATTGGAAGAGACCAAGCACCGGAGAGTTCACTCACGCCTCCAGGATCAGTGAAAAGCACTCTCTGGGCAATAGATTAAGCACTTATGTCTAATCTACCGCACAGGCCAAAAGACACCCCTTTGGGAAAAAACTCTCTCCCATTTTACTGACCCCTCCCTGCTCTACACCAAATCCTGAGCCAGCTTCAGTGATAGCCATTTTCCCTGGGCTTGAAGTAAGACCTGTCACACGTCCTCAGTCATCCTCCTGGCCTGAAAGAAGGAAAAAATTAACAAACGGGGAAAAAATAATCCGCCAGCTACCCCAAGCAGGGAACTCAGGAAAGAAACAGCTCCTTTGCCTAAGCACAGCCATAAGTGGTCCATGGACATTGCCTCTCACCCTTGCATAGACTTGTGTGGGCCCATTTCAACAGCACAGGCCCTCACTAGCACAGTACAACAGTGTAAACACCTGAAGTCTAACTTCAACTGTTTCAGTTATAAGGTGGAGAGGCAGATTCACGACATTTGACATCACTCTGCTATTAAGCAGGGTCCTCAACTACCCACATCAGGGGCCAGGGGACTGGTGGCTTCACCCATGCCACCTAGCTACCCTTGACAGGGGTCCAAGGAGGGTTTACAACCAAAAGCACTGAGCGCCATGGTCCAGCTACAAAACCCACCCACATATGTGCTCTATGTAACATGGACACGTTTTCCTCAGACACTCAGGGCCAGTTGTCATCCTCTACCTCCTGCCTTGCTCAGCGTGTCATCCCTACTGCAGCCAGATACCTGTGCCTATTCCAATCACCCCTGCTTGTTTAAGACTGTAGGTGAGAGCCTGCACCACACACTTGGTGACCAACGACCTTGAAACCTGAGCTAAATCGATAAAACAAAAGCAAACAGACTCCTGGGCTCATATACCTACTAAGAGCTCTAACCACCTAGTCACAGGACATGAGAGATTCAAAGGCGCCAATAACCAAACTAGCTCACTCAAGAAGCCTATTTGGGCATAACAAAACAAAACAAGAAGCTAGGACACAGTAAGCAAACATAAAATAAGTAAATACAATAACTTATTAATGGCTTGGAAACAACCCAGTAAAAACAGTCAATATCAAATCACATAAAGAGGCAGACGATGCTGGCTTCAGCAAGCTCACAGAACAAAGACTCAAGAAATACTCTGGATGAAGAGAACTTCCTGGAACTACCAGAGGTAGAATACAAAAAATTAATATACAGAACTCTTCACAAATCAGGAAGGAGTTCATGTAAAACACAGAACAAGCCAACCAGCACACAGACAAACCAACAGAGGAACTTATGAAGATTAGAGAAGAGCATAATGACAATTTAATAGGCTGCAAGAATCCACAGAGAGACAGCAAACAGAAATTCAGTAGGTTAACAATAAAATTTCAGAATTAGAAAACTCAACAGAAAGTCACAGGAGCAGAATTAAGGAAATATAAGTCAGAATTAGGGAGATTGAAGATAAAGCACTTGGCACCAACATATCAGAGGAAAAATGAGATAAAAGAGTTTTAAAAAATGAAGAAATCCTAAGAATTATGTGGAACTCTATCAAGAGGAATAACCTACGAGTGACTGCAGTACCAGAACGGGGGCATGGGAGGGTGGGGGATAACAGAAAACACAGAGAGAACTGTTGACGATTTGTTGGCAGAAAATGTCCCTGACATCGTGAAACATGAGAAAATATCTATCCAAGATGCTCATCAAACATAAGGTAGATCCCAAAGTCACCACAACATATTATAATCACACTTGCCAAAACAAAAGATAAAGAATTTTAAGAGCAGCTAGGGATAAACAAAAAGTCACCCGCAAAGGAAAGTCAGTAAGACTAAGCTCTGATTACTCAGCAGAAGCCATGCAGGCAAGAAGGTAAAGGGATGACATATATAAAGCCTTGATGGAAAAAAAATGCCAGCCAAGAATTATATATCCAGCAAAACTGTCTCTCTAATATGATGGCAAAATTAGGACATTTCCAAATAAACAGAAGTTTAGAAAATCTGCAAAAAAACAAACCAAAATTACAAAAAATACTAAAGTGAGTCCACTGGTTAGAAACTCAGCAACAGCAGATAACAAACCAAGACTAGAACACAAGACAGAGCAACCAGATATCAACCCAGATACGGAAACCACAAAAATAAGTCAAGGCTAAAACGCTTAAAACAGGGGAACAGAGACGTCATTATGTAAAAGATGACAACATAAAATCAAACACGTGAGACTAAAAAATGCAGTCATAGATCTTTCATACAGAGAAGTCAAGGCAATATAAAGAAATAAAAGTTTGGTTTAAACTTAGAAAAACAGAGGCAAATATCAAGGTAACCACAAAGGAAACTGACAATACTACATATCAAAATAAAAAACAGGAAAAACATAAAGACTCAGCAAATAGAAAAGAAACAACAATGAAAAAGAGGAAGAGACAACATATATAAAGAAAAACAACTCAGCACAGAAAATTAACTGGAAAAAAGAAACTGTCAACAACACACACAAACAAACACATCAAAATGACAGCACTAAACTCATACCTATCCACAATTATGCTGAATATAACTGGACTAAATGCATCAATAAAGAAACAGAGTGGCAGAATGGATTAAAAAAACACAATACATCTATATGCTCCCTACAAGAGACACACCTTAGACTTAAAGACACAAACTAAAACTCAAAGGATGGAAAAAATAAATATCAAGGAAACAATAATCAAAAAACAGCAGTGACAATATTAATTTGACAAAATACACACACATTAAAGTAAAATCTACCACAAAGGATAAGGAAGGACACTTACACAGGAGGCTATAACCATTATAAATATTTACACACCCAATAACACGGCTTCAAAATACATAAACTCTAACAGCATTAAAATGAGAGACAGACAGCTCTACGATAGTAGTAGGAAACGTCAACACAGCACTTTCGGTGAAGGACACAACATCCAGAAAGAAGCTCAATAAAGACAAAGAAGATCTAAATGCTACAATCAGCCAATTTGACCATATAGACATATACAGAACACTCCACCCAACGGCAGACAACTATATTTTCTTTTCCAATGCACATGGAACTTTCTCCAGAACAGACCACATATTAGGTCATAAAGCAAGCCTTAACAGAATCCAAAACATCAAAATATTACAAAGCACATTTTCTGACCATAAAGCCATAAAAGTAGAAATCAGTAACAGAAAAGGTAAGGAAAAAAAATCAAACACATGGAAACTTAACAATACTTTGCTCAAAAACTACTGGGTTACAGAAGAAATTAAGAATGGAATAAAGAAATTCATATAATCAAATGAGAATGAAAACACTTCCTACCAGAACCTTTGGGATGCAGCAAAAGCAGTGCTCAGAGGTCAATTTACAGCAATAAATGCACATATCCAAAAAGAAAGGGCCAAAATCAAATAATTACTCCAATAACTTGAACAAACACAAAGAAGCAGCAAAAGAAGCCTTGGGGCACCAAAAGAAAGCAAATAATAAAATTTAGAGCAGAATTAAATGAATTAGAGAACAGGAAAACAATTGAAAGAGTTAGAAAGACCAAAAGCTGGTTCTTTAAAAAGATCAACAAAATCTATAAACCACTGGTCAAAATAACAAAAGAAAAACAGGAGAGGAAGCAAATAACCCAAAGAAGAAATGAGATGGGTGATATCATAACAGACCCAACTGAAATTAAAAGAATCATAACAGAATACAATGAAAAATTAAACTCTTAACAAATTTGAAAACCTAGAGGAAATGGACAAATTTTTAGAAACACCCTACCTACCTAAATTAACACAAACAGAGATAGAACAACTAAATAAACCTATAACAAAAGAAGAGATCGAAAGGTAATTAAAAAACTTCCAACAAAAAAAAATAAGCCTGGCCCTGACGGCTTCACTGGAGAATTCTACCAGACTTTCAGAGAAGAGTTAACATCACTATTAATGAAGGTATTTCAGATCACTCCAAACTCATTCTATGAAGCCAGCATATCCCTGATACCAAAACCAGGTGAAAACACCACAAAAAAAGAAAATTACAAACCAATATCCCTCATGAACATAGACACAAAAATCCTCAACAAAATTCTAGCCAACAGAATTCAACAACATATCAAAAAAATAATTCACCATGACCAAGTGGGATTCATACCTGGTATGCAGGGATGGTTCAACATTAGAAAAACAATTAATGTAATCCATCTCATAAATAAAACAAAAGACAAGAAACACATGATCTTATCAATTGATGCAGAAAAGGCATTTGACAAAGTCCAACACCCATTCATGATAAAAACTCTCAGCAAAATAGGAAGAGAAGGGAAACTCCTCAGTATAATAAAGGACATTTACACGAAGCCAACAGCCAACATCATCCTAAATGGAGAGAGTCTGAAAGCACTGCCCTTGAGAACGGGAACCAGACAAGGATTCCCCTTATAACCACTCTTATTCAACATTGTGCTAGACGTCCTAGCCAGAGCAATTCAGCTAGAAAGTGAAATAAAGGGCATCCAAACTGGTAAGGAAGAAGTAAAAGTATCTCTATTTGCAGATGATATGATCTTATACACAGAAAGCCCTAAAGAAAACTACTGGAACTAATAGAAGATTTCAGCAAATTATCAGGATACAAGCTAAACATACAAAAATCAGTTGGATTCCCCTACACCAACAAAGAGAACATCAAAGAGGAAATCACCAAATCAACACCATTCACAATGGCCCCCTAGAAGATAAAATACTTAGGAATAGATCTAATCAGAGACATAAAAGATCTATACAAAGAAAACTACAAGACACTACTGCAAGAAACCAAAAAGGGGAAAACATAAGTGGGAAAACATACCTTGCTCATGGATAGAAGACTCAATACTGCAAAAATGTCTATTCTACCCAAAGTGATCTAAAGATACAATGCAATCCTGATCCAAATTCCAATGGCATTTTCTAATGAGATGGAGAAACAAATCACCAACTTCATATGGAAAGGGAAGAGGCCCTGGATAAGTAAAGCATTACTGAAAAAGAAGAACAAAGGAGGAGGACTCACACTACCTGATCTTAGAACATATCATACCACCACAGTAGTCAAAAAAGCCTGGTACTGGTACAACAACAGATACATAGACCAATGGAACAGAACTGAGAGTCCAGACATAAATTCATTCACCTAGGAACAGCTGATATTCCACAAAGCCCCAAAGTCTGTTAAATGGGGAAAAGACAGTCTCTTTAACAAATGGTGCTGGCATAAATGGATATCCATCTGCAAAAAAATGAAACAAGACCCATACCTCATGCCATGCACAAAAACTAATTCCAAATGGATCAAAGACCTAAATATAAAATCTAAAACAACAGAGATCATGGAAGAAAAAACAGGCACAACACTAGAAGCCCTAATACATGGCATAAACAATATACAAAACATTACTAACAATGCACAAACACCAGAAGAGAAACTAGGTAACTGGGAGCTCCTAAAAATCAAACACTTATGCTCATCCAAAGACTTCACCAAAAGAGTAAAAAAACCCGCCTACAGAGTGGGAAAAAATTTTTGGCTACGACAAATCCCATCAGCATCTAATCTCTAAAATCTGTAAGATATTGCAAAACCTCAACAACCAAAAGACAACCCAATTTAAAAAAATGGGCAAAGGATATGAACAGACACTTCACCAAAGAAGACATTCAGGAAGCTAAGAGACACATGATCATTAGCCATTAGAGAAACCCAAATCAAAACTACAATGAGATACCATCTCACCTCAACAAGGCTGACATTAACTCAAAAAACACAAAAAAATCAATGTTGGAGAGGTTGTAGAGAGACTGGAACACTTCTACACTGCTGGTGGAAGTGTAAAATGGTACAACCACTTTGGAAATCGATATGGTGCTTCCTTAAAAAGCAAAAGAACTACCATACGATCCATTATCCCACTCCGTAGAATATATCCTACAGAAGAAAGAGCCCTCACACAAATATACCTATGCACACCCATGTTCACTGCAGTACTGTTTACAATAGCAAAAAGATGGAAACAACCAAGGTGCCCATCAACAGATGAATGGATAAACAAATTATGATACATTCACACAATGGAACACTATGCAACGATAAAAGAACAATGAATCCGTAAAACATGGAGGAATCTGGAAGGCATTATGCTCAGTGAAATTAGTCAGTTGCAAAAGGACAAACATTGCATGAGACTACTAATATAAGAACTCAAGAAAAGGTCTCAACACAGAAGAAAACATTCTTTCCTGGTTATGAGGGTGGGGAGGGAGGGAGAGGAGGTATTCACTAACTAGATAGTAGACAAGAATTGTTTTAGGTGAAGGGAAGGACAACACACAATACTGGGGAAGTCAGCACAACTGGATTAAATCAAAAGCTAAGAAATTTCCTGAATACAACCAAACACTTCGAAGGACAGGGGAGCAGGGGCAGGAGTCTGGGGACCATGGTTTCAGGGGACATCTAGGTCAACTGGCATAATAAAGTATATTAAGAAATCGTTCTGTATCCCACTTTGGTGGGTGGCGTCTGGGGTCTTAAAAGCTATCAATTGGTCTCAACCCACCTGGAGTAAAGGAGAATGAAGAACACCAAAGACACAAGGAAAATATGAGCCTAGGAGACAGAAAGGGCCACATAAACCAGAGACTCCATCAGCCTGAAACTGGAAGAACCAGATGGTACCCAGCTACCACCAAACTGGCCTGACAGGGAACACAACCGAGAATCCCTGATGGAGCAGGAGAACAGTGGCATGCAAACTTCAAATTCTAGTAAAAGACTTAATGGTCTGACTGAGACTGGAGAAGCCCCAGAGGTCATGGTCCCCGGACTCTCTGTTAGCCCCAAACTAAAGGCATTCTCGAAGCCAACTCTTAAGATAAAGATTAGACTGGACTATGACATAAAATGATACTGGCGAAGAGTGTAGACACATGAGATTATGTGGGCAGCTCCTGTCTCGAGGCGAGATGAGAAGGCAGAGAGACACAGGAGCTGGCTGAACGGACACAGAAAATACAGGTGGAGAGAAGGAGCGTGCTGTCACATTGTAGGGAGAGCAACTAGGGTCACATAACAATGTGTGTATACATTTTTGTATGAGAACCTGACTTGAATTGTAAACTTTCACTTAAAGCATAATTAAAAAAAAAAAAAAAAAAAGCACTGCCTTCAAATTAAAGAATATGATGAGATTACCTACTATCACTGTTTTCTAGTCAATGATTTTCTCAAGGGCCTAGTCAAGCTGTTATGGCGAAAAAATGAAAATAATAAGGATTAGAAATTTTTAACAAAGGGAAATACAAAAAACTCTGTAGAGAAGCTATAACTGTCTACACAGAAACACTAAAAGAATCTACTACAGATTGTTAGTAAGAGACCTTAAGGTAGCTGAATATAAGATCCATATACAGAAATCAACTGCATCTCTGTACACAAGGAAAAAACTAAATGAAATTTGAAAAGATATCATTTACAACAGTTACAGAAAAAAAAAAAAAAAAGCCGCCCAGGAATAAATTAACAAACTACATGTCATTACAGAAAAATTTTTAAAAAATCTTATTAAAAGACATTAAAGACAACTTAAATAAATCTACCTTATTTACAGATAAGAAAACTCAATATCTGATAGTCATCTAAAAATTCCATACAATTCCAGTCAAAATCCCAATGTGCTATTTGGGGAACTCAACAGGGTAACTCTAAAATATATGAGAAAAAGTAAAGGCAGGAGAATAGCCAAGTCAGTCCCGAAGAAAAATAAGGGGCAAAAACTTGCCTTCCAGAAAAGAAGATTCGCAAAGCTAAGGACAGTGTGGTGCTGCTGCAGGCACTGAGACACTGGCCGATGGCACAGAGTCCAGAAACAAACCCACGCTGACACGTGAAACTCTGTGAGAAGGGCAGCCTGGTCGAGTGGGAAAGTGTGACTTACTGAACAAACATGGGATGAATGTTTACAAACGGGAGCGGGAATGAGTGCCCCCTGCAGACCACATAAAAAATAATTTCAAAGAGATTATAAACCTCTATGTGAAGCGCAGAATTTTTAAGTTTTAGAGAAAATGTAAGATAATATCTTCATGACCTCAGGACAGGGACCCAACACTAACGACAACAACAAAGACAGCTCTTTATAAGACAGATAAATTCACCTATATTAAAACAGTTTCTAGTCATCAAAAGACGCTATGAAAAAACTGAAAGCACAATCCACAAACTGGAGAAAACACATGCAACATTTATTACCCCAATCCAGAGGGTCGTATCTAAGATAAACTGTTAAACCGAATCCAGTCTACAAGATAAACTGCTAAATCACACCCAGACTTCTACAGTTGTTGTTGTTGTTAGGTGCTGTCGAGTCAGTTATGACTCAAAGCGATCCCATACAACAGAACAAAACACTGCCCAGTCCTGTGCCATCCTTACGATTGTTGTTACGCTTCAGCTCACTGTTGCAGCCACTGTGTCAATCCACCTCTTTGAAGGACTTCCTCTTTTCCACTGACCCTGTACTTTGCCAACCATGACGTTCTTCTCCAGGGACTGATCCCTCCTGATAACACGTCCAAAGTATGTAAGACGCAGTCTCGCCATCCTTGCTTCTAAGAAGCATTCTAGTTGTACTTCCGAGACAGATTTGTTCATTCTTTTGGCAGTCCACGGTATATTCGATATTCTCCAGCAACATAATTCAAAAGCATGAATTCTTCTTCGGTCTTCCTTATTCATTGTCCAGCTTTCACATGCATATGATGCGACTGAAAATACCATGGCTTGGGTTAGGGGCACCTTAGTCTTCAAGGTGACATCTTTGCTTTTCAACACTTTGAAGAGGTCCTTTGCAACAGACTTGCCCAATGCAATGCATCTTTTGATTTCTTGACTGCTGCTTCCATGGGCACTGATTGTGGATCCAAGTAAAATGAAATCCTTGACAACTTAAATCTTTTCTCCATTTATCATGATATTGCTCATTGGTCCAGTTGTGAGGATTTTTGTTTTCTTTATGTTGAGGTGCAATGCATACTGAAGGCTGTGGTCTTTGATCTTCATTAGTAAGCGCTTTAAGTCCTTTTCACCTTCAGCAAGCAAGGTTGTGTCATCTGCATAAAGCAGGTTGTTAGTGAGTCTTCCTCCAATCCTGATGCCCCATTCTTCTTCATACAGTCCAACTTCTCCGATTATTTGCTCAGCATAGAGATTGAATAGGTATGGTGAAAGAATATAACCCTGACACACACCTTTCCTGACTTTAAACCAATCAGTATCCCCTTGTTCTGTCTGAACAACTGCCTCTTGCTCTATGTACAGGTTCCTCATGAGCACAATTAAGTGTTCTGGAATTCCCATTCTTTGCAATGTTATCCAGAATTTATTATGATCCACACAGTCAAATGCCTTTGCATAGTCAATAAAACACAGGTAAACATCCTGCTGGTATTCTCTGCTTTCAGCAGGGATCCATCTGATATCAGCAATGATATCCCTGGTTCCACGTCCTCTTCTGAAACCGGCCTGAATTTCTGGCAGTTCCTTGTAGATATACTGCTGCAGCCGTTTTTGAATGATCTTCAACAAAATTTTGCTTGTATGTGATATTAATGATATTGTTCTATACTTTCCACATTTGGTTGGATCACCTTTCTTGGGAATAGGCATAAATATGGATCTCTTCCAGTCAGTTGGCCAGAAAGCTGTCTTCCATATTTCTTGGCATAGACGGGTGAGCACCTCCAGTGCTGCATCTGTTTGTTGAAACATCTCAATTGATATTCCATCAATTCATGGGGCCTTGTTTTCGCCAATGCCTTCAGTGCAGCTTGGACTTCTTCCTTCGGTACCATCGGCTCCTGATCATATGGTACCTCTTGAATGGTTGAATGTTGGCTAATTCTTTTTGGTGTAATGACTCTGTGTATTCCTTCCATCTTCTTTTGATGCTTCCTGCGTCATTTAATATTTTCCCCATAGAATCCTTCGCCATTGCAACTCGAGGCTCCAATTTTTTTTTTTTCCCCCAGTTCTTTCCGTTTGAGAAACTCCGAGCGTGTTCGTCCCTTTTGGTTTTCTATCTCCAGGCTTCTACTATATCATAAGAAAATGACAAACCCCTCAATAGAAAACAAAGAAAAGGCTAGACAAGCATTTCAGAGGAGAGGAAAAACTGAATGGCAAATAGACATGAAAATATGCTCAATCTCATTAGTGATCAGAAAAAAAAAAAAACCTGTTGCCGTCAAGTCGATTCCGACTCATAGCGACCCTATAGGACAGAGTCAGGGATTGATATAAACTCTACAGGAACAGAGATCTGTCTATCCGTGAAGCAATGTCATTCCAGCACCAGCATCATCACATTAACAGGTGCTCAATAAACATCAAATGAATGAATGGATAGGCAAACTCAATATCCTAAAATGTCAATTATCCTAAAATTTATCTAGAGACTCCATATAAATCCCATACAATTCCAGTAAAAATGTCAGCAGGATTTTTTTGGTCGAACTTGACAGGATGATTCTAAAATTTAAAATAAAAAACAAAGGGACAGAAAATGAGGTATATAAACTTGATCCACCAGATATTAAGACTTATTAAGCTACAGCAAGACGCTGTCGTCTTGGAAGGGCAACCTACTGAAACCAGGTGAAATCAGTTAAAGGTGTTCTGAGGGTTGTTAATCACACTACAAAAAGACACATACACAAATATGCAAAAAATAAAATACACAGTAAACATACACACATCTATACACATATACGTACATACATACCGCCTGGCAGAAACATTAACATATAAACGGTCACTTATTCTGCAAATCAGAATAAACAAAATGAATGCTTCATGTATCTTCATCCCTGCCTATCTTTGCTTGAAATACAAAATTTTGGAGAATGAAAACTTGAGTTGTTATTGACTATATGGGCTTGAAGGAGTCTTGGTGGCACCGTGGTTAAGTGCTCAGCTGCTAACTGAAAAGGTCAGCGGTTCGAACCGGCCAGCCGCTCCGCGGGAGAAAAATGTGGCAGTCTGCTTCTGTAAAGATTTACAGCCTTGGAAACCCTATGGAGCAGTTCTACTCTGCCCTATAGGAGAGCTCTGAGTCAGAATTGACTCGATAGCAATTGGTTTGGTTTTTGATTGATATAAAGGCTTTTATTAATAAAAATAAAATTTCAAAAATAGCATTTTGATTATAATCTCAAATGAACAAATAATAACATCCTGAAATACAATTTACAGACCAAATGGTATGACCAAAAATTAAGATTTTAAAATTATCCCTTAATATCCTTAGTCTGTTGTTAATTTTCAAGTCAAACCTAAATATATATATGTGTGTGTGTGTATTTTCAAGGTAAGCATTATTTCAGAGAAGAATAAGCATTATTTTTAAGGATTAAAACGTATTTTTTTTTTTTTATTAAATATATATATATCTCTCTCTCTCAACACAATGGCAGTGGTTTACTTCGCTTTTTTTAAACAGCTGCTTTTGAGCAATAAAATCAAGTAATTAATAAAACTGCTGGCATATCACACATTATTTCCCCCCATAAATCTGTTTCTTTTCCTATACTCCTAGGTAATGGACGAATCACAGATACAGCCACTGAAGCCACAAGTCTGCAAGGTTTCCTACATGCCATTCTCTCCTTCAAATCCAATTACTAATCAAGAGCTGTCAACTTTATCTGCGCTCAATATTTTTCAAATATACTTCTCTTCCCTGTATCCTAATTGACAATGTCTTAGGTAAAGCCCTCATTTCCCACCTGGACTACGATAAGAGGTTTCTAACTGGTTCCCCTGCTTCCAATTGTATTTTACTGTAGGTCGTCCTTTGAGGACAAGTCTTAAAATGCCAGTAAGATCTTGTCACCTCCTTATTTAAAACAAATGCTACACTCCATGACATTTAACATAAAGTTCTTTTTTTGTTTTTCTTTTTAAGCTGGGGAGCTATGGTAGCGCAGTGGTTAAGAGCTCAGGCTGCTAACCAAAATGTTGATAGTTCGAATCCACCAGGCGCTCTTTGGAAGCCCTATGGAGCAGCTCTACTCTGTCCTATAGGGTCGCTATGAATCAGAATCGACTTGACAGCCATGGGTTTGGTTTTTGGGTTTGTTTATACACAGTATCTGAAGGCCTGGTTATTGCTGAGCTAACTCTCCACTTTCATTCTCCTCCAGGCCATGCCTAGAACAGCAGCTCCGGGTTGTGTCTGTCTGTAGTCGCCCAGAGGAAAGATGCTCTTTTCAACACTGTCTCCTTACGCTTATATTTCCTGAATACCGTTGGCCCCCTGATCTGCCACTCCATAGGAATCCTCCAAGATTCAGTTCAAGAGCTACCTCTTCCTGGAAGCCCTCCCTCATCTCCTTCTCCCAATTATAAATCATCTTTGTACCTATAATATCAATACCATTTCAACAGTACTTTTTATTCTACTCAGTAATTGTTTGACCAAATCCGTCATTGTTTTTTGTGACCTTCTTAAAAGAAACCCATTCTGTCTTCAATTCTGTACCCAAAGAGCTAAGTACGGAACCACAGTGTAGGCACCAATCAATCAAAAATGCTCACTGAATGGTTACATGAGTCAATCAGTCTAACCCTAAGAGTCTAACACAATATGTACATATACAGAATGTACTTTTTTAATTTTTATATTACTTACCAAATTTTAGCGCTGCAAGGATTCAACATATAAAGATCCATATTTTCTATAAGAATAGCAGATGTGCTCTATTTAAAAAGGGGGGAGGGTATTAATTACTTAAGTAAAAATAATAAATAGTATATTTCAACTCTAAAGCTTTCTAGGATTTCTATATTTTTAGATCTTAATATATACTTAAGATTTTGAAACATTCAATTTGGGGGAAAAAAAAAAAAATTAAAGTGGTTGAAGTTTACCAGTAGAGTTGCAGAGCTCAATTAGCCTTAAAACATATCAAATCCAATGTCTGTTACTATGAAGAAAAACTAATTTTCTACTATTTCCTTTTTAAAATGTCACACAGGTTTTAAGAGCTAAAAAACAGGGAGTAATATGTGAATAAAATTAAGAAGTCATAGGTGAAAATATCTTTAAAGGCAAAATACTGCATTTGTTATTGAATGAGGAATATATAGCTCATGCTAAAATAGTGCTCCCAGCAAACAACCCACTGCCTGTACTTAATAAAGTTATTGGTTTACACTCACATACCTTGGCTTCTGGATTTGCTGCCAAAATTTTGGCACCACATTCGACGGAGGCATAATTGTTTCGATTTTTCTGGACCTTTTTGGTAGCTTGTTGACCCCCATTAGAAGATGGATGCATAGACTGACCTGCAGACAAATCTTATTATAAACACATTTATATGATGATTATAACTGAAAATATCCTTCCTCAGCAGTACAACTGATCTCAAAATTAACAGAGTGCCCTCTAGAGAAGGACAGGCTTTAATGCTTATGAAAATATTTTAAAAATCTGCTAGAAATTCAAAATGTTTTACCTCAAACACTTTGTAATACCTCCAATAGACAAATTAACTACAAAAGTCCATATTACTTGATTTATGTCCAAGTAGTATAAACTCATAAAATGAAGATTTTCCATAAAAATCAAAGCTTTTTCGTATATACATTTTATTCCACTAAAGGTACAACTTTCCAAGTAATTGTTGATTATTGTTGTTGGGTGCCATTGAGTCTATCTCGACCCCATGTGTGACAGACTAGAACTGCTCCATAGGGTTTTCTAGGCTGTAATCTTTACGGTAAGGCACTGGTTGTCCTGTGGTTAACAGGTTAACAGCTCAGCTGTTAACCGAAATGTAACAGCCATTCCATGAGAGAAAGATGTGGCAGTCAGTTTCCATAAAGATTTACAGCCTTGGGAAATCTATGTGACAGTTGTACTCTGTCATATAGGGTTGCTATGAGTCAGAATCAACTCAACAGCAATGGGTTTGTTTTTAGTTTTTCATCTTTACAGAAGCAGGTCGCCAGGACTTTCTGGCACAGAGGTGCTTGGTGCGTTCAAAGAGCCAACTTTTCAGTCAGCAGCCGAGTGCTTAACTGTTCAGCCACCAGGGATACTTAGTTGTTGATTACCCATGGGTAATTTACCTATGTATAATTATATACAAATAGTTTTAATATCATTTAAAATGCATTTTTATAAATTATTGCATTGGGTTAAAACATAAAAAGGCAGTGCAGTGACTTTCATCTCAATTATAGAAAAATTGTGAGGTGCAAGGCTCTGTGTCATAAACCCTTAACAAACCAGAATGACTACAGCCTTTAAATTGTTGCTTCTATTTTCTCTACTGCTCTTACCCAAACTCAAACCATTGCTGTCAAGTCAGTTCCAACTAACAGCGACCCTACAGGACAGAGCGGAATAGTGCCATAGGGGTTCCAAGGCTGTAAATCTTTACGGATGCAGGCTGCCCCATCTTTCTCCCGAGGGGCAGCTGGTGGGTTTCAATTAGCAGCTGAGAGCTTTAACCACTGTGCCACCAGGGTTAAATTATCCGAAGCATTCAACGCAGATTTGGGATCACTGCCACCACCCTGTTCGCCTGTTACTCTTATAATTTACTACAAATAGAGTTGGATGAAAGTTCTATACTTTCTCTTTGTCCTTGTAGAATAAGTGTCAGAGTTAAGAGTTCTTTATATTAGGGTTATAAACAGAAAAATACTACTTCCTTAAAAACATTCAAAGTAAGTTTTAGTCCAGTGATTAAAAAGAGAAAAACAAATTTAAACTACCCTCTTAAATAAAAAAAAAAGGAGGAGGGGCGGATCCCAGAGCTTGCTTACTTTTTTCTTTTTCTACTTCCATAACTTTTTTCTTCCATTCATCAAATGTTGGAATATCTTCTGGATCTTTGGGACTTGCTATAGATGTAGGGTCAATTTCTCCCGGCTTTTTATAATCAGAACTCTGAAAGGGTTATCAAAATTGAACAGATTTCAACTTTCAAAGAATACAGATTAATAAATTACAAAAATAAGTACAAATGCTTCCGTCAAATTAATTAAGAGCCTTAGTTTTTATAATGAATAATAGCATTTTAGAAAAAATAGGTAAAAATAAACATTTGGAATTACTTAAAAGGTGTGTTTCTCTTGAAAGAATTCATACTTTTTACCTAAGCACCACGTATTGGCAACATAAGCATGAATTGTAAAAGACCCTATATTATGTTGTTAGCAAACAACCATATACTTTATGAATTAATAAAATATTCTAGTTGAAGTGTATCTATACATGTATTAAAGGGAGAAAACTAATAATATATTGTTTCTAAAATCTTTAACAAGTACCATATACATACAAATCTTAGGTGGCTTTAAAAATGTAAATATAAAAAGCAAGACTTTTAAATTTTAGAAGAAAGTCAGAGTAGTAAAAGATTTAGCACAATGCAGAACACATGTCTGCACATTTGGTTAGATTAAAATAAAAAATTAAATATATCAAAAGATCATAAACTCTAAGGATGAATTAGCTACAGACTGAGAGAAGGATCTGCAACACATTCAGCCAACAAAGGAGTATTACCAACTTTAAAGAGCTCCTACAAATCAAAAGGGGGAAGGGAGGCAAAGAATATGAACAATAAATGCAGCAAATAAAAACAGGTAAAACGTCCCTTTAGTCTTTCTGCTGGAAGAGCCTAAATTTCACCTCGTATTATTAAATTTAACTTATATTCTGAAGATGTTTAATAGAGCTTCTTCTCTACAGCACTCTAAGAAATTATTTAAATAAGGACTTTTTAAAATTACATATAAGTAAACAGAGTCCAAACCTGAAACAACTCTGTGTAGTATACTGGCAGTAGGTAGCCTGAAGTACACTTGCTCTCAGGGAGCACAATTCATGTCAGTTTTACACACAGCATTATTCAATCACCCTGATCTCATGGCAAATACAGTCAGCAAATTACTATAAAATTAACTATTAACAATAGTATATTATTGCTTAATAAAGTAGGAGATGGTACACGTTATACACCTACCTCATTTTTTAAATTATCCGAAGCATTCAATGCAGATTTCGGATCACTACCACCACCCTGTTCGCCTGCTGAAACTTTTGATTCGAATTCTGAGTTTGTTATCTTTCCTTTGCCATGGGAAGAGGACACATTTTCTATATGCTGGCCAACAAGACTATTTGAAACCAAAAGACATACAAACAAATTTTAGCTAGGTGGCAAGTTTATACAACATAAATTGCAATGATTATCATATACAGGGTAAATCGAGACAGGAGCATAGAGGGATCGGCTACCTCCCAATCTTAAAGCACATGCAAGCACACACCAGTCCATTCAAACGCCAGGCTGTTGTTATCACAACTCAGACAAAGGACAAGCAGCTGCCTGCACCCACCTTTCGGGCGGGCTGACAAACGAAGGTTGCTCAGCTGCAGCATTTGCACCGAGGGCCTCACCAACATCACAATTAGCCTCAGATTGCTCAGTTTCACTTGGCTTGGCTATAGGGATAGTACCAGGTTTTTCTATTTCACTAAAAAAAGAAACAAAAAAGCCAATCTCGTGATTTAATGAGTTTAACATAAAGTAAGCTAAACATGCCATCATGTTATTACCCCCCCCCCAAAAAAAGCATAATTTAAACCAAAAAAAGAAGTGTGCTTTACAGTTCTGCAGAATGTTTTCAAGAAATCACTTATTTGAAATCATGTAAAGCCAAGCTCTGGATCTGTTCACATCTTCAGCTTCGAAATAACTAATTACAAATTTTTAAACAAAATATTATAGGTTAATATTCAGTCTCATTAAAAATAAGATCTTTTACATTATTTACTCTAAATGTATCGTCCCTGAAGTTTAATGTCTGTCTACTAGTATATATTCTACTGTGTTAGCACTGTTGCCTGTAGCATCAAAAATTACCTATTATCTTAAGACAATGCACTCAAGTTCTCAGGCACTTTTAGAATTTCATTTAAAAAATGTTTACCCTGCCATTCTTCCCCACCTCACCTCTATTTTATTGATCAGTTACATTTAAGTATAATGGGAGAATAAGGGCACTGTTCAGATATGTATTATCTACCGTTAAATTCTTTCTGGAATACATATTTAATATTTACAAATTTTAAATAATATCATTATTTCTAAACATGTCTTGTTCTCTTGCCCCTTCCTGTTAAACCCCTAAATGGTAACTGGAACATATTTGTGTGCAGCTTCTGCCCCCCAGACCCTAGCATTCTTGGTAAAATAGTAGTGATGATAATATTATCTGCCACTTATATATTCTTACTATGTGTCAGTTATTGTTCTATACATTTTACATATATATAACTCATTTGATAAAATAATAATAAGAAAACAGCATTTTGTTTTGGTCTCTGGAGAGTTGCTGGGAGGAAGCTAGAAGGACTACATAACAGACTTTCTAAATTAATGACATCTTAAACCTAACTTTCTGAATATTTAGTATTAAGTCTGAAAAGGGTAGCTACTCAAACAATGACATAATTACGAATGGAATGCAATAGTGATACTTAATGGAAATGAATAACCTGAAAGTTGAGATTTTTATAATTATAAGGAACAGTATTCATATGACCATTGTGTTTCTTAAATAACAGAACCTCGCTTTACCTATACAATATAGAAATTTCATAGCTGGGATCTAATCAGCTTCATTGAGTTAGGCAGTTAATGTAGACTCGTTATACGCTCATTACATAAACAAAACACAGACATAATAGCTTAGGTCTGCTTTATAGTCTAAATTTCAAGCTTGAATATCAAGCTGCTTCAACTTATCAAGAAATTTTTCTATCATTAATGAGATTCTTTTTTATTCTTGGTAATGACTTACTCAAGCTTTGAGATTGGAGTGATCTCTGAGGTAGATGAGCTGGAAATATTTTCAATGTTTTCACTGTTCACAACCACATTGGAAGAATCTTCATGTAAATCAACTACAGGGAGTGTCTCAACCACAGGTGGACTTAATTTTTTTGATTCCTTATCCTATTTACAAAAAAAAATTTTAATAAAATATACGCACAAACACACATATACCACGTATATTAAGTGTTGAGGTTAATAAATCATCCCTTTATCTGATTTTATAGAAAGTATTTCTTCAAAGTGACATTATAAAGAATGTCCACAGAAAGTACTTTTGTAAAAATCCTGTCTTCCAACATTACCACTCTAAGTAATATAGTTCATCTTAAAATACTTTGTGTTCCAGTGTTCCTATGATGCTGGAAGCTATGTCACTGGCATTCACATTTTTCATGGCATTTCATAAACTAGGACAAGGAGTTTATCGCCTTCACATTTCAGGACCTACAAATATTTTCCTCTACCATTATAATTAACGAATGCTATCAACAAGATGGAGTCTCTGGGTGGCACAGTTAACGTGCTCGGCCACTAACCAAAAGGCTGGAGGTTCAAATCTACCTAGAGGCACCTCAGAACCTATGAAGCACAGTTCTACTCTGACATACATGGGGTCACCATGAAGTTGGAGTTCACTTACCAGCAACTGGGTTTTTTTTTTTAATTAACCAGACAGAAATCCTATGGAAGCAGGCAAAATAATACAACACATAGTTCTTGCCCCTGAGCAGTTTAGAAGATAATGTTTCAATAAACAACAACATAAGACATGTACAAATCCAAGTAACATTACAAAGCAGAATATTGTTCTTGCTGCTTCCTTCAGCCCTGAATGCACTGGGCTATCCACCCCCACACTGTGTGAAATCTACCTCATTCTTACTCATATTTGAAAACCTCTATCAGCCCTTTATCTCCCACAACTATCCCTAAGGAGAATTAACCATTCCCCTTCCTCCACTCCTTTGCTACTTCCTGTGTAGACTTTTATCCCAGCATCTGTAAGATCTCAAATGCCCATCTTTATGTCTCCGCCACTTCTTCAACTAGGCTATTAACTACCTCGACTAAGGACTATGTTCCACTGACCTTCATGTTTGCAGTGTCTAGAACAGTACCCAGCAGGCATTTAAATGCTTACCAAATGAATATCATCAAAACATACTACACAGTTACAGTACCACTACTAAAGCTCTGATCAGGGACACAACAGATGGATCCTGATAGAATGGAGAAAAATGTGGAATGGAACTCAAATTCTTAAAAAGTCCAGACTTTCTGGACAGGTTAAGACTAGAGGACTCCCCAAGGCTATCGCCTTGAGATACTCTTTAAACTCTGAACCAAGACTATTCCCTGAGGTCACCACTTAGCTAAGTAACAGACAGGCTCATAAAATAAAGAATATCAGCCATGAGTAGTGTGCTCCTTTAAAAAAAATCGCCTATATGAGACCACACGGTCAATATTTAGTCTAAAGCAAAGATGAGAAGGCAAGGAGGCAGGGAAACTAGATTACTGGAAATGGAACAACCAGAACAGAAATAATGAGAATGCTGACAGACTGTGAAAAATACAGCCAGTGTCACCAAATAATTTGTATAGGAAATTGTTAAATGGAAACTTAATTTGCTGTGTAACTTTCACCAAAAACACAGTAAAATATTATTTAAAAAAATGAATATCAAATGAAAGGTACGAGATTATGAACTATTATGGACTAAGAGCTAGGCCTTTGAAAGGAGGGCTTGGGCCAGCAAGGAAGCAGAAAGAAAACACGAAGTCAGCAGAATACAAAGTGTGATCATTTGAGAGAATTATTTTAAACGAAATTGGAAATTCACAAACAAAAGCAAAAGGTAGATTCCATTTTTATGGTGGAGGCTTTGAGAAAAGGACTATTACAGTATTTTGGTCTATGACAAACAGCATTGTCCGATACACCATATAACGCAAGCCAAATTTTCTAATCATTTATGAAAAAGAGTAAAAATAAACCAATGAAATTAATTTTAGCAATATATTTTATTTGGCTCAACATACTCTAAATATTATCATTTCAAATTGTAATCAATATAGAAAATTAATGAGATATTTTACAATTTTTTTTTTAATTAAGTCTTCAATGTGTATTTGATTCTTACAGCAAATCTCAGTTTGTACTGGCCAAACTTTAAGTGCTCATCAGCCACATGTGACTAGTGGCTACTGTACTGAATAGCACAGGTCTATAAGATACAGTAAGTGCTTCAAAGGATTTCAGCAAGAGTACATCATGATAAAAGTAATTCTAGAAAAGTAACAATGGCAGGGCTATTCAGGACAGTCATATAATTGGAAGGGCTACAGAAATCACTTTTACCCTTACAAACCTTTGACAAGTGTCTTCTGGAAAACAGTAAAAGAAGTCTCACTATATCTCTTTAGATAACAATTAAGCTATAAAATAGTTCTGGCTGAATGAAAAAAAAAATTCCTTCATTTTGAGTTGGAATTTGTTTTTGTTAATAGGTGAAATATCTATTGTATATTTATGCAAACAGCACACACCTTCTACGTTTGTTTGCCAAGTGTGCTCCCCTACCAGGTATTTTCATAAGTGCTGCTATGCCAATTTTTTTTATAAGTGTAAAAAAATTAGCATAGCAGTCTTACAAAAATAATTCTGCCAGGGGAAGGCAGGCCTGACAAACACAGAAGGTGAGCGTTATTTACATAAAAATACAGTAGTATCTCCTAAATCTTCTTTCTCCAGAGCAAATACGGGGAGTTCCTTCAGACATCCCTAATACTAAACAGTTTCCAGGTGCTTCAGCTGGTCAGCTTAAGGCCACTCGCCATTGACTTGATCCCAACTCATGGTGACCCCGTGTGTGTCGGAGTAGAACAATGCTCCACAGGATTTTCAATGGCTGATTTTTCAGGCGTGGACCACAAGGCTTTTCTTCTGAGTCACCTCTAGGTGGTCTCAAACCTCCAACCTTTTGGTTAGCAGTGGAGCATATTAACCCTTGGCATCATCCAGAGACTTCCTGATCAGCTTACAGTATATATACTCTTGTTTTTAGTATCTTTCACAAAATCTGGTACACAAGGTGGAAAACAATATTCAGAATGTAGTATGATAGAAAAAAGGGAAAGAACATATTTTAACCTATTAATTGTGAATTGCTATTCCACAAAAGTAATAAAATGTAAGTATTAAAATACTGATTGCTATATGCAAATACTTTCTTGAGTTGTAAACGAAGGTTAGAAAAAATTTTTCCTGACATCTAAAAATCTGAAGACATGAGATATATTATAACAAGCCAAAATGGAACCTAAGAAGATGTTATATGCTGAATTGTGTCCCCCAAAAACATATGCAGAAATTCTATCTCCAGTATCTGTTAATCTGACCCTGCCTGGAAATAAGAATGTTTTCTTTTGCTATGTTAACGAGGCCATTTCTGATTGGATGGGTCCTAAGTCAAACACCAAGTGGTGTCTTATAAAAAGGAAAAACAGACTCAAAGAGAGGGACACACACACACAAGGGGAGGAGACAAGTCAGGAACAGTCTACAAGCTGAGGAATGCCAAGGAACACCTAGGACTCCCAACAGGAAGGACCCCCCTCCCTGCCCCGCCACCCCTCGTGATTTGAACTTCTAGCCTCCAAAACTGTGAGACAATAAACTTCTGTTTTTTTTTTAAAGCTACCCATCTGTGGTATTTTTGTACAGCAGCACTAGGTAACCAAGACAGTTAATGAGGATTTATATCCAAACTTTTACTGTAAAGAGAATAGTCATATATATTGTTAAATCTAAAATTACATGCTTTCTCAAAAGTAATATTATTAGTAGGTTAACAGTCTTCAGGCCAGTTGCATTGTATTTCAAAAAGAAAAATTAGCAATATATTATATGGTGACCAAATAGAGCTTTTCTATCATGTGAAGTAGTTTGAAAAAGTATATTATTAAAAATTAAAGGAACATAGCTTACTTGTACATCCACAATGCAGTCATCTTTCAATTTATGCTCTTCTGGAGGGACAGGTAAATTTGAATCCACTTTTTCTGCTAATTCGGCATTGATAGGTCGCTCTCTTCCAACCTATATTACAACAAAAGAGAATAACTGAAAAAATTGTTTCACAAAACACACCTAAAGCAATATTAAAGAACATCTCCTTTTATATAATAAAAGTGATGTATGTATTTGATTCTAATTATTTTTATTTACATGTTTATTATCTATCTCTCTGCACACCCCTCCTCACCACTACAACTAAAATGAATGCTACCTGAGCTCGTGACGCTTTTGAATTGTGGTGCTGGTGAGGAATACTGAATGTACCATGGACTGCCAGAAGAATGAACAGATCTGTCTTGGAAGAAGTACAACCAGAATGCTCCTTGGAAGCAAGGAAGACTATATCTCACATACTTTGGACATGTTGTCAGGAGGGATCAGTCCCTGGAGAAGGACATCATGCTTGGTAAAGTAGAGAGTCAGCAAAAAAGAGGAAGACCCTCAACGAGACGGACTGACACAGTGACTGCAACAATGGGCTCAAGCATAACAACAATTGTGAGGATGGCACAGGTCCGGGCAGTGTTTCGTTCTGTTGTGCATAGGATCGCTATGAGTCGGAACCTAACAACAACAGCAGCCTGAGCTCAAGAATCTCATTTGATGCCTTAATGAGCACTGTACTCCTATCACCCAGAACTCTGTGTTAAGCACACAGTAAAATTTCACTAAGGATCTGATGAATGAATGCCCACACAGCACTTCAGCCTCGTGTCTCTTTTGCACTTACTCACTTTCAAGTTAGCAATTCAGGTGTCTATATGTCTTTAAATGTCTCTTCTAGAGTGTAAGTTTCCTAAAAACAAGGTTCATATTCATCTTTGTGTATGTTAGCCTCTCTAGCACATACGAGGTACCTACCTGTTTACTAAGAAAATATGTTTTCGTCCCTTAATGCTTCACTTAAACTCATTACTATATTATTCGTCAAATTTCTCATAGATGAGATTAGATCTAAGTCTTATAAACTGTAGGTGAAAGTATAATAGTCTTTTTGTAGGGCTATGTGGCAACAGTCTACAAATTTGAAATGCTCCATTCCAGAAATATACCCTACACAACTCAAAAATTTAAATAATCCATTTCTAGGAATATATCATCTCCACCTCTCCCCGCAAAAAAGAGAAACCCAAGCATGTAAATGTAATGATAAATATGTGTTGATACACACATGCATACATGCACACACACACACAGCTGGGAAGCAATATGGAAGTCCATCAATGCAGACATGGTTAATAGATTATCCATACGCTAGGATAAGTTAATAGATTACCCATACACTAGAATAAAATTGCAGCCATTAAGAATATAGCGACATGGAAAGATGTCCATGAGATACCATTGGGGAAGTCAACTGTAAAAGGGGGTGTCAGGTTGTAGGATATTTATGACATTTTAGTGAAAATAAAAATATTAATTTGTATGATATATAAAGGTATACCTATACTCACAGGAAAAGGTCTGAAAGTTTATACAACAAATAGTAAACTGTGGCTCCTTTGGGGAGGGGAATGAGATATGAATAAGAATATTTTATAGTCAATATAAATTATTCTGTAATTTAAAACAGATGCATTGAATTTTGGGGAAAAAAAGCCAAATTTAGTCAATACCCACCTTTTAATCAGTTAAAAGATAAAATAATAAACAATTTAGAGAGCATAGTTATTTCTGGAGTATGTCTATTTACCCAACCTCCTTATATAAAACCAACTACAAAGTCATTGACTGGAGACTCTCCTAGTAAACCTTATTTCCAATTTTTTTTTTTTAATTTAGAAGACTGAGATTTCTTTAGAAACCCTTCAACTATTGAAAGCATAAAAAAGGGAGGCACTGGCTTTCAGTACTCTGAACAGGCACTGTTTTTTTCCCTTCCATAGGACTCCCGATGTTACATCATTCCAAACATGAGCATCAGTAATAAATATATAACTACCTCAGATTTATTTTAATTAAAGAAGTAGCTGACTAACTCCTTAGATTATACTAAGGAAAAATACGAATCTCCCACCAAAAACTGTGGCATATTTTTGAAATTATTTTTATTCAGAATGCTTTGAGAATCTTCGAAAGCCGACACACACATTACATTGTCAACTTTATTTAAGGTACCTTTTTCTGCAATTGTACATCTTCATTTTCTAGTGCGCAATTGTCATCTTGAGAGTAATATGACGAAGCTGAAGAACTCTCTTTACAACATACATGCCAACTGGGAAGCCTGTAAAACACACACCACCACCACAAAAAAAAGGAAAAAAATTATGTCAACATATTCCCCACCAAGGGCTAGAATTTGAATAAATAGCACAAGATGGTTCCTATCCCAATGCCCTTAAGAACTTAACAATTTAATGTACATAACACGAGGGTGTTTTATTTAATACCCTAAGAAAACACATGCAGTGTTAACAGCATTGCAAGTAAGTTATGATGAAATCTATGAAAAGTACAAGAAAAGATTTCACAGAAACTATATCTGGTAATTATCACAGAAGGGATAGAGAAAGTTGTCAAAGACCTAACATCCTAAAAACTACATGTGCCAATGATACAGTAAATTTTACCAAATATTTAAGAACAGTAATTCTAAAGCTACCTAAACTGTTTTGAAGTATAGAAGTAAAGCACCCAAATTATTTTTATATTGGGAACATTAACAGTGATATCAAAAATTAACAAATAGCACAGACACAAATGAAAACTACAGATCAGTAGGGCTTATGAATTCAGATGTAAAATTACTAAAGAAAACAATAAAAATAATAAAGACTTATTAGAAAGGGGAAGGGTGGGGAGGGAAAAACACCAGACAACAGATAAGCGGTGACTTTGGTGAAGGGTAAGACAATACACAATACTGGGGAAGTTACCACAACTTGACCAAGGTAAGGTCATGGAAGCTTCAGACACATCCAAACTCCCTGAGAGACCAAATTACTGGGCTGAGGGCTAGGGACCATGGTCTCAGGGAATGTTCAGCTCAACTGGCATAACATAGTTTATAAAGAAAATGTTCTACATTCTACTTTGATGAGTAGCTTCTGCAGTCTTAAAAGCTTGTGAGTGGCCATCTAAAACACTCTACTGGTCCCACCTGGTCTGCAGCAACGGAAAATGAGGGAAACCAAAGACACAAGGAAAGATGAGTCCAAAGGACTAATGGACCACAACTACCACAGCCTCCACCATACTGAGTCCAACACAACTAGATGGTGCTCGGCTACCACCACCAACTGCTCTGACAACAATCACAATAGAAAGTCCCAGACAGACCTGGAGAAAAATGTAGAACAAAACTCTCACTCACAAAAAAAGACCAGAATTACTGGTCTGAAAAAGACTAGAGAAAACCCAAGAGTATAGCTGCCGGACACCATTTTAACTCAGTATTAAAGTCACTCCTGAGGTTCTCCCTTCAGCCAAAGATTAGACAAGCCCATAAAATAAAATGAAACTAAATGAGCACACCAGCCCAGAGGCACGGGTGAGAAGGCAGAAGAGGCCAGGAAAACTGGTAACGGGGAACCCAAGGCCAAGAAGAGGAGAATCTGGACATGTCATGAGGTTGACAGCCAGTGTCACAAAACAAAACGTATCCTAATTGTTTAACGAGAAATTAATTTGCTCTATAAACCTTCATCTAAAGTACAATAAAAAATAAAAAGACTCTAAGAACATACCAAAGGGATAATATAGTACTGTTACGATCAAATAGAGTTTAGCTCTGAAATTCAAAAGTGGTTCAATATCTAGTTTGCCAGGCAAAGATACCAAGAAAAAATATCCATGATTATTTCCACAGTCAATGAAAGACAGATAAACTTACACATCCATCAAGATTTGTACAACTATAAAATAGAAATAAGTAGATATTTAACATGGGAAACATATGCACATAATAAATAAGCCTAAAGTCCATTATCATACTTAGTAAAGAAACCTAAAAGGACCCCTATTTAGGTCTGAAACAAGACAAAAATGTTCATTATCACTAGAGAGTAAAGGAAATATAAAAATGGGAAAAACAGTAAAATTATCATTAGTTACAAATAATGAGCTTATAAAACCCAGCCCGCTGCCGTCGAGTCGATTCCAATTCATGGCGACCCTGTAGGACTGAGTAGAAAGAAGTGCCCCACAGAGTTTCCAGGAGCACCTGGTAGATCTGAACCGCTGATCTTTTTGGTTAGCAGTCGTAGCTCTTAATCACCACGCCACCACGGTTTCCCATGAGCTTGTTATGTGTGGAAAATTAGAAGCAATTGTTATTAAAAGAATTTTTAAGTACTGGGTATAAAATTAAGAAACAGAAATCAATATAGTTTTTATACTCAAATCACCACCACCAGTTAGTTATCAGATGAAGAAAAGTCCACCTTTAGAATAAAAAAAATAGAAACGATAAAATATGTAGGTATAAATTTAGCAAGAAATGTGCTATTAAGCAGAATTGTTTGAAATTGCCAATATTTGACATTCTTTTACTTAAAAAAAGTCAACTTCATATAATTCAAATGAATATAAAAGATTTGAAAACCACATACTGAGAAGGTAAAAACTTTTTTTTTATTATTATTAAACAGACTGGCTCTGATCTTTACATTAAAAAAAAAAAAAAAAAGCCAAAATAGCAAAGAAGATTCTTTGCTATAGGAAACCACAATAATTAAAAAATATATGGTACTGAGATGAGAAAGGCAAAAGGAATCCCCCAGCTGACTGGAAAGAAATTCCAGAACAGCAGTGCACAAAGAACAGAAGGCAACCTGTCCAGACTGGCAGTAATCAGAAACTCCAGAACAAACTCCTTCAGGAGGATGAAACTTATAGGGCACCTGATGAGTGTTTGAAAGTCCCACTAGAGACTTAAACGAAACTGGCAAAGAGTATGTAATAACAAAATAAACAAGATATTAATTAAAAAAAAAAACCAAAAATAGAGAAAACGAAAATAATTTACTGCCTGACTCAACTGTGAACAGCATTTACATAGCCATACTAGTGTAAATATTGAATCCAACCCAAATTGTGACAGAACTATATTACTAGCAGCACGTAGTTATGAGAATCTGATCATCTCCAGTAAAAAGTCAAAACCAAAAACCAAACCTGTTGCTGTTGAGTCGATTCCAACTCATAGTGATCCTGTAGGGCAGAGTAGAACTGCCCCATGGAGTTTCCAAGGAGCACCTGGTAGATTCCAACTGCTGACCTCTTCGCTAGCACTTAACCACTACGCCACCAGAAAAAACCCACTGCCATTGAGTCAATTCCGACTCATCCACCAGGGTTTCCGTAAAATGTCAAAAGTGATATTAAATTCCCAAAGTTGATATTAAAGCAACTATTTCAGAGACAAAAAGATAAATACCAAATTAATAAACTAAGAGATTAAATTTTTCCCTGAAGATGTAAAATGGGGAAATGGGAAGGAGGGAATGGTTTCTTTGCAAAACAAACCTTTTAGAACTATTTGACTTTTAAAGCTCTTTGCACATCTATCAGCAGCTGATCTTCGACAAAGGGTCAAAGTCCATTCAATGGGGAACAAACAGTCTCTTTAACAAATGATACTGGCAAAACTGGGTATCTGTTTGCAGAAAAATGAAACAGGATCCATACCTCACACCAAATATAAAAACTAACACAGAAGGATCAGAGACCTAAATGTTAAAGCTAAGAAGATAAAGTTCCTGGAAGGTAACACAGGGATAAAACTAGGGGACCTAATTTTTGGCATAAATAGTCTATCAAACACAACTAAACATGCAAGAACAACTGAAGATAAATTAAGCAACCGGGACCTCCTAAAAATTACTTATATTCATTAAAAGACTTTATGAACAAAGTACAAAGAGAACCTACAGACTGGGGAAAAAATCCATGGCAATGACATATCAGACAAGGGTCTAATCTCTAAAACATATGGAAAATATCAACAACTCAACCAAAAGACAAACAATCCAATCAAAACATGGGCAAAGGATATGCACAGACACTTCACCAAAGAGGATATTCAACTGGCCAACAAACATATGAAAAGATGCTCACCATCATTATCCGTTGTTGTTGTTAGGTGCCATTGGGTCGGTTTTGACTCACAGAAACCCTACATACAACAGAACTAAACACTGGCCTGTCCTGCGCCATTCTCACAATCATTGTTATGTTTGAACCCATTGTTGCAGCCACTGTGTCAATCAACCTCATTGAAGGTCTTCCTCTTTTCCACTGACCCTGTACTCTGCCAAGCATGATGTCCTTCTCCAGGACCAATCCCTCCTGCCAACATGTCCAAAGTATGTGAGACATAGTCGCACCATCCTCGCTTCTAAGGAGCATTCTGGTTGTACTTCTTCCAAGACAGATTTGTTCATCCTTTTGGGAGTCCATGGTATATTCAGTATTCTTCACTAACACAACAATTCAAAGGCGTCAATTCTTCTTCAGTCTTCCTTATTCATTGTCCAGCTTTCACACACATAGGAGGCAACTGAAAACACCTCGGCTTGGGTCAGGTACACCTTAGTCGCCAAGGTGACATCTTTGCTTTTTAACACTTTAAGGAGATCTCTTGTAGCAGATTTGCCCCATGCAATGCATCTTTTGATTTCTTGACTGCTGCTTCCATGGGTGTTGATTGTGAATCCAAGCAAAATGAAATCCTCGAGAATCTCAATCTTCTCTGTTTATCACAATGTTGCTTATTGGTCCAGTTGTGAGGATTTTTGTTTTAACTTGAGGTGTAATCCATACTGAAGGCTGTGGTCTTTGATGTTCATTAGTGCTTCAAGTCCTCTTCACTCTCAGCAAGCAAGGTTGTGTCACCTGCGTAACACAGGTTGTAAACGACTCTTCCTCCAATCCTGATGCCCCTTTCTTCTCCATGTAGTCCAGCTTTTCGGATTATTTGCTCAGCATACAGATTGAACAGGTATGGTGAAAGGAAATAACCCTGATGCATACCTTTCCTGACTTTAAGAGATGCAAATCAAAACTATAATGAGACACCATTTCAGCCTTGCTAAAACAGAAAATAACAAATGCTGCCAAGCCGTGCGGAGGCTGGAACGCTTATAAACTGCTGGTGGGAATGTAAAATGGTACAACCACCATGGAAAACAGTATGACACTTTCTCAAAAAGCTGGAAATAGAAATACCTTATGATCCAGCAATCCAACCCCGAGGTAAATATCCAAGAGATATAAGAGCAATGACACAGACATACGCACACCTATGTTCACTGTGGCATTATGCACAAAAGCAAAAGATGGAAACAACCTAAGTGCCCATCAACGGATGAATGGATAAATAAACTGTGGTACATACATACAGTGGAATACACTGCAATTATAAGGAATAAGGAGGAGTCTACGAAACATCTTATAACATAGATGAATCTAGAGGGCATTATGCTGAGTAAAATAAGTCAATCACAAAAGGACAAATATTGTATGGTCTTGCTTTTATAAAAAGTCAAGAACAGGTAGACATAGAAAGCAATGTTCTTTGATGGTAACAAGGGGTGGGGGGAAGGAGAAGAGATCTAGATAGTAGACACTTGTTATTTCTGGTGATGGGAAAGGCAATAATCAAATATGAGTGAAGTCTGCACAACTTGACCAAGGTAAATGAAGACACTGAGAAGTATACAAGAAAAAGGGACAATTTCGGTAAATGCTATAACATATACAATTTTGCAAAAAGTAATAATAACCAAAACATATGTGTATGGTTACATACGTAGATATTATGCACATATGTGTATATATATATTTTTTATATATGCAAGTACATGAGCATTCACGTACAGGTCTATCTGTAGGCACATGTATATACATGTATGTGTGTCCTGTGTATATATTCACATACAAAACAAAGCACACAGCAGCCACGGTGATGGTGACTTCCTAGACACAGCCAAAAACCTCTCAGGATTGGCTCTATGGGTTAAAGGGCTTAGAACCATAGTCTTGTGGGACAGCTCAGTCAACTGCTGTAACACAGTTGATAATGATAATGTTCTACATCCTAGCTTGGTGAGTGGCGTCTGGGGTCTTAGAGCTTGCGAGCAGCCATCTAAGCTGCAACTATTGGTCTCTACTCATCTAGAGCAAAAGAGAAGGAAGGAAACCAAAGACTCAAAGAAGAAACTAGTCCACAGGACTAACAGCCTGCATGAACCACGGCCTCTTCTAGCCTGAGACTGGAAGAACTAGATGGTCCCTGGCTACCACTACCAACCGTTCTGACCAGGGACAGAATGTAAAACAAAATTCAAATTACTAACAAAGGCCAGACTTACTGGACACATACAGACTAGAGGAAACTCTGAGACTACAGTCCTAAAATGTCCTTTGAACTTGGAACTGAAGCAACTCCTGGAGGTCACCTTTCAGCCAAATAATAGATTGGCTTATAAAACAAACAATATCACCCATGAGTAACATGTTCCCTTAAGCAGTCAAATATATGAGGCCAACAGTCAACAGTTACCCAAAAGCAAAGATGAGAAGACAAGGACGGGAAGGGAATCTAGGTGAACGGAAACAGAACAGAATGGAAATAATGAGAATGCTGACACACTGTGAAAATTATAACCAACGTCACAGAACAAACTATAAAAATAGTCAAATGGGAACCTAATTTGCTGTGTAAACTTTCACCTGAAATATGTAAAGAAAAAAAAAAGTACTTGTATTACTTTGATAATATTTAAAACTAAAAAATAAAGAGGGGGAGAGCACGTACATAGTGACACATATAGCATGTTACAACGTGTATAAAAAAGGTATTTGCTTGCATGTGTATAAATTTCTCTGGAAGGGTTTAAAAAAAAAAAAAAAACCTTAGTTACCTCCGAAGAGGAAAAGTGGGTAGCTGGGCAAGGACCACAAAAGTATATTTTTCACTGTATCATCTGTCTTTTAAATTTTGAACCATGTGAATATACTGTCTATTCAAAAACTTTAAAGAAAATGTAAAAATAATGTTTAGTGACCCTTTCTATTGGAAAGTGTTTATGTTACAATGTTAGGAATAAGACACAAAATTTACATATATATGCATAGATATATATATATTCCTCCCCACCCCCACCCCCCCGCCCTTTCAGGACAGCAAAAAGTTGGGAAGAAAATATCCAAAACTGTGGGTCCTGGAATTTTGGTACTTAGGTCCCCTCCTTTTCTTTATTCCTTTCTGTGTTTTCTAAATTTCTACCATGAGCATGTATTAGTCTTATAATCAAGAACTATGTATGTATGTATGTATGTGTAAACCCTAATACCCACGTTAGTGGTAAAAGATTGCCAATTACATTAAACCTCATGGTTTTGTTTTTACTCTCATACAATCAAATCCCATTACCCTAACAGCTTCAGGTTTTGAAATTTAATATTTAAGATTAATTACTGCCATTACTCTGGATATTCAGAAGGTATCCCACCTAAATGAGGTACTGAAGCACTTTTTCCAGGAAAAAAAAAAAAGATAGTATACATAAACCGATCTGCCCTGACACTGATATGTGATACTTCACTTACCCTATCTACCCTGTTCCTCTCCTTCATTACAGCTGTGTCAATGATATCACTTAAACACCTCTAACTTATCAGTTCCTCTTTAAGGACAGATGTTACTTAAAGTAGGTATCCTTGTGAGTTTTTTAGTGGGCACAAAAAATTCAGCCTCCACTGGAGATTCAAAATTATAGAGACTTTGCCCTCGAGGAACTTACCATCGGAGTTATAGAAGACATGCATGTACATGATACCAGATAATCTGTATGAGTGTCAGTCCTCTGAAATATTAGAGGATTCTGCATAAAAAAAAAGCCTAAAATAAATAAAAATTATCACCAACTAATTTTTTTTTTTTTTAATAAGAGTAGCCACCACTCGTCTATCAGTTTGTTGTACTGTGGTAGCTTACAGGTTGCTGTGATGCTGGAAGCTATGCCTCCAGCATTTCAAAAGCTGGTCACTCATGGTGGATAGGTTTCAGTGAAGATTCCATAGCAAGACAGACTAGGAAGAAAGGCCTGGCAATCTACTTCTAAAAATTAACCACTGAAAACCTTATGGATCACAACAGAACACTGTCCGACTCATTTGCTTCAGACACGTCATGAGGAGGGATCAATTGCTGGAGGAAAACATCATGCTTGGTGAAATGGAGGGCCAGTGAGGGTGAGGAAGACCCTCAGTGAGATGGACTGGCACAAGGCTGCAACCATGGACTTGAACATGCCAGCAATCATGAGGATTTAAACGACATAGGCCTTGGCACTGTTTTGTTCTGTTGTACATAACGTTGCCATGAGTCAGAGTCGATTCAATGGCATCTATCAATCTAAAAACAGTAAAGAAAATTTAAACAAAAGGAAACACCGTAAATCCCCTCAAATCCTAATGAACAAGAATGAGTCTGTACTAATGGGGTCCTCATTTAAAAAAAAAAAAAATTCCCCTTGGTGAATCAGATATGCACTCCATGGTTACGAGCCAGTGGATCACACCATAACGGCTTGATGGCACTTTGTCACACGACTGTTGTTGTTCTCAGCTGCTGTAGAGTTGACCCCCGACTCATAGCGACCCCATGCACAATAGAACAAAGTGCTGCCCAGTCCTGCATCATTTCTATGACCGCCCGTGCACTGGACTGTTGTGGTACATAGGGTTTTTGTTCGTTTGTTTTTTGGTGAAAGTATATACGGCCAAAGATACACTATCTATTTCAACAATTTCTACTTGTACAATTCAGGAGGGAACGCCATGAGTTGGAACCCACTTGGCCACAAGTTTTGGTTTTACAGACCTATTAGAATAGCTGGAAACCCTGGTGGCATAGCAGTTAAGAGCTACGGCTGCTAACCAAAAAGTCAGTAGTTCGAATCCACCAGGCACTCCTTGGAAACCATATGGGGCAGTTCTACTTTGTCCTATAGGGTCGCTATGAGTCAAAGTCGACTCGACGTCAAGGGGTATTAGAATAGCCAAGATTAAAAAGGCTGAACAAACCAAATGTTGGTGGAGATGTGGCAGGACTAAAACTCACACATTGCTGGTGGGAATGTAAAATGGTACAACCACTTTGGAAACAGGATCAGCGAAACAGAGGAAGACCGTCAACGAGATGGAGTGACACTGTGGCTCCAACAATGGGCTCAAGCATAATGATTGTGAGCATGGCGCAGAACCGGGCAGTGTTTTGTTCTGTAGTACGTAGGGTCGCTATGAGTTGGAACCGACTCAATGGCACCTAAGAGCAACAACAACAACTTTGGAAAACAATTTGGCATTTCTTAAAAGTAAAATACACGCTTACCATATGATACAGCCATTCCACTCCTAGGTACTTACCCAAGAGAAAAGAAAACACATCAATGGGCAATAAGCAACATGCTAATATGCAAATAAGACAAGCCTGATACTGTGGGGGTACGGAGAGCAAACCTAACCTGGGGCCTGCCAAACTTTTAAATGAGTTAATGCTGTTTCACTCTGAGTTTTATTGGGGGAGCCATATAAGCACTTAAGACTATCCAAGAGTGGCCAGATATTTATTATGTTAGCTACGAAAGTCCTGTTAGGAAACGTTAGCCACAATTTTAAACTCATTATAAAGTAAAGAAGGAGCTCTTGTGGTGCAACAGTTAAGTGCTCGACCGCTAACCAAAAGGTTAGTGACTCAAACCCACTCAGCAGCTCCAGGGAGAAAGATCCGGCAATTTGCTCTTGTAAAAATTATGGCCTAGAAAACCCTATGTGCCAGTTCTACTCTATCACATGGGGTCGCTTTAAGTTGAAATCAACTTGACGGCCTAACAACAACAACAAAGGGTAAAGATATAAAGAGAAAATATGAAAAAAAAAATCACAGTAACAATTTTAATGAAGCTGATAGAATCAAATTTAAGATGAAAAACATCAGGTCACTAAGAGATTTATCATTTATTAGTAAAAAGAGAGATAGTGTTTATGAATACAAAAGCACCTAACAATAGCTCTTCAAAACATATAAAACAACCATTGACGAAATGACAGATGGAAAGAAAATAATCAAAAATTACAGCTGCCTAGTTTCAATTGTTGCTGTTAGCTGCCTTTTAGTTGGCCCCCACTCATGGTGACCTCATGCACAACAGAACTAAATGCTTTACCTCTCACAAAATAATACACTAAGGGGACAAAAACCTAAGATTTATAGTATATATTAGAAACAAGCCCAATCAAATAGACAGAACTGTATGTCTTCAATGCAAATTAAACATTCTTTTCAAGCACACATGGAATAGTTCCTAAATATGGACCATATACTAAAACATCAAAAGATGCCTCAAATTTCAAAGACTTAAAACCTAACAGGGGTGGAGCCAACATTGGCACCCTAGACGGACACATGATGCCATCCCTCTGCAACAAAGACCCGAAAAATAGGTAAACTAGATAAAACGTCAATCCTGCAAACTTAAGCATCAAAGGAAGGGATTAAGAACTAGATCAAACACTGAATGGAAGAAAAAACTGACAGAAAACAGAGAAAGAGGAGAGACAGAGTGGAGGTCCCCTGCCAACTAAAATGGCACAGCGTCACCATCTTGAAACACAGCCAGCCAACAACTCCGGACAGGGAGTACTGGAAGGCAACTTCACAAAGCTCCCAGCAGGAGACAGAGCACCTGGTAACCACAGAAACATGCTTTCCCTTCTCGTGAGTAGAAGCAAGAAAAATCCTGTTATGGATTTAATTACATTCCCTGAAAATGTGCTGTTAACTTGGCTAGGCCATGATTCCCAGGATTGTGTGAATGTCCACCATTTTGCAACTAATGTGATTTTCCTGTGTTGTAAATCCTACCTGTATGATGTTAATGAGGCAGGATTAAAGGGAATTATGTTAATGAGGCAGGACTCAATCTACAAGTTTAAACTGTATCTTGAGTCAGTCTCTTTTGAGATATAAAAGAGAAGTGAACAGAGAGACAGGGAAACTACCCACCACCAAGAAAGCAGAGTCCGGAGCAGACAGCATCCTTCGGAAACAGGGACCCTGTACTGAAAAGCTCCTAGATCAGGGGGAGACTGATGATAAGGACCCTCCCCAAGAGCTGACAGAAAGAAAAAGCCTTCCCCTGGAGCTGGTGCCCTGAATCTGGACTTCTAGCCTCCTAAACTGTGAGAGAATAAATTTCTGTTTGTTAAAACCATCCACTTGTGATATTTCTGTTACAGCAGCACTATATAACTAAGACGACTCCCATCCCAGTCGTCCCCACCACCAATGTCCAAAATATAAAGCCCTTGCCAGGTGGCTACACCTCCTCCTGCCCCATGGCTTTTTTTTCTTTCTTCTTCCCCACCCCCCGCCCCGCTTAGCCCCATATACCATCTCCCCCCTTCACTGCTGTCTCCCACTGCACCATTTTTTTTTTCCTTTCTTTCTCCTTCCCACTTAGCCCTGTACACCACCTTGCCCCTTCACTGTTGGCTCCCACCACACCGCCATGGTAGAGCACCCCCAGTGCTCAGGCATGTCATTACACTGTGCCCACTCCACTAATCCCCTCCCGCCAGTTGACCAGCTGTTTAATGGTGGGAAGAGAGCCCATAACTCTCCCCATCCAATATCCCCAACCATCTGGCAAAAGGCTGTGAACACTCCCACACTGCTGAACTGACTTCAGGCAGCAGACAGCACCCACCCAGTCTGCCCTCAGCCACCTCACTAAACCAGTGTACAGGGAAGTGGGCTTGCCCTGACTGCTGCTGCCCTGCCCACCCAGACAAGGTGGTGAGAACCACTGTGCCCACAGACGAGCAAGTAACAAAGCACATCCAGCCCAACGCCATGACATATCAAAATGAAACAAAAAAGCAGGATGAAGCAAATGAACATACTACCTATAAATAAAAAATACCTTAATGTCTCTGAGATGGCAGAAAATATCAAAACATATAAAAAGACAGGAGAAATGGCTCCAGCAAGTGATCAAAATAAAGAATCAGATAACCTTCTGGTAGAAGAAAAGGCACTGGAACTACCTGATATGGAATTCAAAAGACTTATACTTAGGATTCTCTAAGAGATTAGAAAAGAGATCAAGGAAAACACAGACAAAACCAAGGAAAAAATAGAAAAAAATCATGGAAAACAAAGACAAAACCAAAGAAAACATAGCCAAAATCAAGGAAAACATTGACAAAGCAATAGAAGAAATCTGGAATACAAGAACAAAATGTCAAAATAAATAAACAACTAGAAATCATACAAAAACAGCAACCAGATATTCAAAAGATAAACAACAAAATTTCAGAAATGGACAACTCAATAGAAGGTTTCAGGAGCAAATTTGAAACAACAGAAGACAAAATCAGTGAAATTGAAGACAAGTCCTGGAGGCCACTTTAGGGGAAAATCCCATAGAAGAAGAAAACCTGAGAAATGTGGGACACAGTCAAGAGCAAAAATTTTTGTGTAATCAAAGTTCTAGAACAGGGCAAGAAAATAGAAAACCCAGAGAGGGCTGTGGAATATTTACTGGAAGAAAACTTACAAAATATCATTAAAGATGAAACGCTGACCATCCAGGAAGCTCAACAAAGCCAATATGGGATAGGCCCCAAAAGACAGTCACCAAGACACATCATAATTACATTTGCCAAAACCAAAGATGAAGAAAGAATCCTGAGAGCTCCCCGAGAAAAACAAAAACTCACTCACAAAGGGGAAACAATAAGACTAAGTTCTGATTACTCGACAGAAACTGTACAGGCGAGAAGGCAATAGGATGACATATGTAAACCCCTGAAAGAATAAAACTGCCAACCAAGAATAATATATTCCACAAAACTCTCACAAATAAGATGGTGAAATTAGGACATTACCAGATAAACAGAAATGAAGGGAATTCATAAAAACCAACACAAACTTAAAAGAAATATTAAAGGGAGTCCTTCAGTTAGGGAGCCAACAACATTACGCAACAACCAGAATCTAGAACACAGGATAGCATCAGCCAGATACCAATCTAGGTAAAGTGCTCTCAATAACAAAACAACGCAAAAAGACTTAGAACAGGAAAATGGACTTAAGACACCTTGCTTCAAAACAACTGGGTAATACAAGACACAAAAGAGAGAACTAAAAAATTCCTAGAATCATATATGAATGAAAACACATCATAACAAAACTTTTGGGACACAGCAAAGGCAATACTCAGAGGTCAATTTGCAGCAATAAATGCAAACATCAAAAAGAAGAATGTGCCAAAATCAAAACGTTAGCCCTACAACTCAAACAAATAGAGAACAGCAAAACAACCCACAGGCACCAGAGTAAAGGAAATAATAAAGATTAGAGGAAAAATAAACGAAACAGAGAACAGAAAAATAACAAAAAGAATCAAGGCAAAACTATGGTTCTTTCAAAAGTTGAACAAAATTAAAAAACTACTGGCTAAACTACCAAAAGAAAAAACAGAAAAGGAAGCAAATAAGAATTGGTATGGGGGACATTCCAACAGACCCAAATGAAATAAAAAGGATCATAACACAATATTCTGAAAAATTATACTCTTAACATTTTAGAACCTAGAGGAAATGGACAAATTTCTAGAAACACACTACCTACGTAGACTAACACAAACTGAGAGAGAACATCTGAACAGATCCATAACAAGAAATGAGAGTGAAGAATTGCCACTGAGAATGGAAACAAGACAAGGATGTCTTTTATCTCCACTCCTATTTAAATAGAGCAATAACTCAAGAAAAAGAAATAATGGGTATCCAAATAGTAAAGGAAGAAGTAAAACTACCCCTGTTTGCACATGATACGATACTATACAACCGAGAAGCCCAAAGATTCCACAAGAAGACTACCGGAACTAATAGAAAGATTCAGCAGAGTAGCAGGATACAAGATTAACAAAAATTAGCTGGATTCCTATACACCAACAAAGAGAACTTTGAAAAGGAAATTAGGAAAATAATGCCATTTATAATAGCCCCTAAAAAATGAAATACTTAGGAATAAATCTAACCAGGTATGTAAAAGACTTATACAAAGAAAACTACAAAACACTACTTCAAGAAATCAAGAGACCTACATAAATGGAAAAATATACCATGCTCATGAACAGGAAGACTCAAATTGTAAAAATGTCAATTCTACCCAAAGCGATCTACAGACATAATCCAATCCTGATCCAAATACCAAGAGCACTCTTTATTGAGATGGAAAAACTAATCACCAAATTTATATGGAAAGGAAAGAGGCCCCGGATAAGCAAAGCATAACTGAAGAAAAAGGACAAAGTAGGAAGCCTTACATTACCTGATCTCAAAACCTACTATATACAGCCCCGGCAGTCAAAAACAGCCTAGTACTGATACAACGACAGACACACAGACCAATGGAACAGACTCAAGAACCCAAATGTAAATCCATCTACCTATGGTCAGCTGATCTTTGGCAAAAGACCAAAGTCCATTAAATAGGGAGAAAACAATCTTTTTAACAAACGATGCTGGCAAAACTGGATATCCATTTTTAAAAACATGAAACAGGACCCATATCTGACATCATACAGAAAAACTAACTCAAAATGGGTCGAAGACCTAAATATAAACCTAAAAAGATCATGATTATGGAAGAAAAACAGGGACAATGCTAGGGGCCCTAACACATGATAAAATATAATACAAACCATAACTAACACTGCACAAACTTCAGAAGATAAACTAGATAAACGGAAGCCGCTAAAAATTAAACACTTATGCTCATCAAAAGAGTTCACAAAAAGAGTAAAAAGAGAACGTACAGACTGGGAAAAATTTTTTGGCTATGACACATCCAACAAGGGTCTAATCTATAAAATACTTCAACACCTCAACAACAAAAAGATAAATAATCCAATTTAAAAATGAGCAAAGGATATGAACAGACACTTCACCAAAGAAGACAGTCAGGTGGCTAACAGACACATGAGGAAATGCTTGTGATCATTAGCTATCAGAGAAATGCAAATCAAAGCTATAATGAGATACCATCTCACCCCTACATTATTGGGACTAACCAAAAAAAACAGAAAATAACAAATGCTGGAGAGGTTGCAGAGAGACTGGAACTCTTATGCATTGCTGGTGGGACTGTAAAATGGTACAACCACTATGGAAAAGGATATGGCACTTCCTTAAAGCTAGAAATAAAATACCATAGGACCCAGCAATCCCACTCCTAGGACTATATCCTAGAGAAATAAGAACCCTCACATGAACAGACACATGCACACCCATGTGCACTGCAGAATTATTCACAATAGCAAAAAGATGGAATCAACCGAAGTGCCCATCAACAGATGAATGGATAAACAAATTATGGTACATACACACAATGGAACACTACACAATGATAAAGAACAATGATGAACCTGGAAAACACCTCACAACATGAATGAATGTGGAAGGCATTATGCTGAGTGATATAAGTCAATCACAATGATAAAGAACAATGATGAACCTGGAAAACACCTCACAACATGAATGAATGTGGAAGGCACTATGCTGAGTGAAATAAGTCAATCACAAATGGACAAATATAGCATGAGACCACTATTACAAAAACTCAAGAAAAGGTTTATACACATAAAAACACACAAAAACAATCTCTGAGGGCTACAAAGGAGGGGAGAGCTGGGGAGGGAAAATTACAAACTAGATAGTAGATAAGTGTTAGCTTTGGTGAAGAGAAAGACACACATTATAGGGGAAGTCAGCACAACTTGACCAAGGCAAAGTCACCAAAGCTTCTTAGACACATCCAAACACCTTGAGGGATTGAGTTACTGGGGCTGATGGCTGGGGACTGTGGCCCCGGGGGACGTCTAGGTTGATTGGCCGTAGTTCATAAAGAAAATGCCCTATATCCTACTTGGCTGAGTGGTGTCTGGGGTCTTAAAAGCTTGTGAGCGGCCATCTAGGATACATCTATTGGTCCCATCCTGTCCTGAGCAAAAGAGAATGAAGAACACCAAAGGCAAAAGGAAAATATTAATCCAAAGGACTAGTGGACCACATGAACCATTGCCTCCACCAGCCTGAGCCCAGAAGCTACTGCCAGCAACCTTTCTGACAAGGATCACAATAGAGGGTCCTGGACAAAGCACGACAAACATGTTCCAAAATTCACAAAGACAGACCAGACATAATGGTCTGACAGAGACTGGAGGAACCCCTGAGACTGAGGCCCCCTGACAACCTGCTAACTGAATCCACTCCCGAAGTCCACCTTTTCAGCCAAAGATTAGACAGGCCTATAAAACAAACAATAATAACACGCATGAGGAGCATGCGTCTTACTTAGTTCAATCAAGTATACCAGATCAAATGGGCAACACTTGCCCCAAAGTGAAGACGAGAAGGCAGCAAGGGACAGAAAAATTGGACAAACGGACACATGGAATCCAAAGCAGAAAGGGAAAGTGGGAGAGTGCGGACACGTTGTGGGGACTGCAACCAATGTCACAAAATAAGCTGTGTATAAATTTTTGAATGAGAAACTAATTTGCGCTGTAAACTTCACTTAAAGCGCAATAAAATTAAAAAAAAAAAAAACCTTAACAGATTATCCTCTCCAAGCACATTGCAACAAAATCTGAAATAATAAAAAGAGAGCTTAAAAATCTCCAAGTCTGGCAACAAAAAATTATATAACTAAATAACCCTGCAGTTAAAGAAGAAATGACGAGGAACATTATGAGATACTTACAGCTGAAGAATACATATCAAAACTGGTAGGATGTAATTAGACAACAGCAGAAAAACTATGCGTTTGAATACATTAGGAGATAAAGACTGAAGGAAAAAAAAGAGTTAAGGTTACTACTCAGAAAGATCAAAGACAGTGTAAGTCCAAAGAAAGAAGGAAGGCTATAAGGCCAGCAATCACTGAAATAGAGGGGAAAAAACCTGCAAAGGTTAAGAAAACCAAAAGCTGGTTCTTTGAAGGAAATATAAAAAACACAAATCTCTAGCAAAATTGATCAAGGAAAGACGTGAAGGTGTCAATGCAATTTATATAAAGATGAAATAGCTATAGAAATAACAATTTTTTAAATTATAAAATATTATGAACTATATATGCAAATACATTTGAAAACTTAGGAGAAGTGGGTAAATTTCTAGGAAAAAAAGGGACATAAAGAAAAGAAAAACTGGAATAGACAAATGACAAGGAAATTTGAATGGATAAATCCACACCTCACATAAAGGACGGAGAAATCCCATACCAGACAATTTTGGGGTTTTTTCCCCCAACTTTTTACTTAGAAATAATTTCAAACTTACGCAAGAATTACAAGCACAGTACGAAGAACATCCTCAAACCCTTTATCCATATCAACCTAATCTTACCATTTTGCCCCATTTGTTCCATCATCTGCCATTTGCACAGGGCATGCCCTCCCCTCCTCCCTTCTCTCTCTCTCTCTGATTCATCTCTAAGTGCTTTAGTATGTCCTGTCACAGGATAAGGGTATTATTATCTTCCATAACCACTGTATCGACTTCAGTAAACGGCAGACTGACACCACACTTCAATCTACTGTCCATATTCCAATGTTGTCAATTGACCTGATAACTGTCCTTTACAGCATTTTTTACAGAATTGAGCCTAGGATCCTGTCCTGCATTTGCCATGTCTCTTTAGTCGCTTTTAATCTGGAAAATTTCTTGCTTTTTCTTTATCTTAACATGGCACCGACATTTGTGAAGCATGCAGTCCTTCTTATTTCTGAATAGTACGGTCCTGACGTTTCACCATGATCAGATTCAGGTTATGCACTCATGGCCGGAATACTTCACAAGTGATGTTGTGTCATTCTCAGGATATCACAGCCAGAAGCACACGATACCCAACTACTTTGGGAATTTCTTCAAATGTTAAACATTTATCTCCCCTATGATCCTTCAATACCACTTTAAGTACTTGTCCAAGAGAACTAAAAGCTATGTCCACAAAAAAGCCTTATACAGGAGTATCACCAGGAGCTTTTTATTCCTACAAGCCAAAAAATTGTTAAGTAGTCCAGTGCCCATCAATAGGAAAATAAACTGTAGTATGGATATCAGAAGCCTAACGCCCGGGCCAGGACCGACCCCACACACCTCTGTGGTCCCATAAAGTTACCACAGAGTTCAGAAATTCCAATCAGGGAACAGGAGGTATGGGACATACTTTGCTAAGTCCCAGAGATGCTGTTTCTCCCGAGCTCTCCAGGTCCCACCTCAGTCCTGGCCCTGGGGTGGCAGGGTGCCCTGTGCCACGACGCCAGAGCCCGCACCCCTCCCGTGGTGGCAGCCACTGAGCAGTCAGGGCTGCAGTGGTGGTGGGAAGAGGAGCAGGAAAGGCGGCAGGGGGAGGAGGTGGAGAAGGGGTGGGCGGGGCTGGGAGAGTTCAAAGCCCGTGGGGTGGGGGTGGGGGGACAGGGAAGGCAGGCAGAGAGAAGGGCAGCCTGCCTGGAGGCGGTGGGCTGGACCACAGGAGGCACCACAGACCAGCGACAACCTCGGAGTCCCTTGGCCGCAGCGGTGGCGTCGCAGGCCTCTCTCCTGTGTGTAATATAACGTTTGTACAAGATCTAACACACACAATGTCCTATTTCACAGAATCTAACACGGATGGAAACCCTGGTCGTGTACTGGTTAAGAGCTAAGGCTGCTAACCAAAAAGTCAGCAATTCAAATCTATGAGGTGTTCCCTGGAAACTCTACGGGGCAGTTCTACTCTGACCTATGGGGCTGCTATGAGTCGGAATGGACTCCACTGCAATTAGTTTGGTTTTGGTACCACGGATGTTAAGTCATGCATACCTGTATATTCATACAATGGACTACTACTCAGCAATAAAAAGGAAGGAATTACTAATAATGAAACTACTTGGTGAACAGGTGTATGCATTTGTCAAAACTGAACAACAGTTAAGATCTGAACATTTCACTGTATGTGAATTATTTCAATCAAAAAAACACAGGAAACAAAAAAGCCAATACTCTCTCCAGCAATAACCAAACGTTAAGAAATCAAAAGCAATAAAAAAAAAAAACACTAGAACAGTTTAGATTTCAACCAAAGAAAATATACACAACCATTTATAGACAAAAAAAAAAATTAAACTGTTAAAGATCATAAAAAGACACAAATAAAGATATAATATGTTCATGAATGGGATGGTGGTGACAGCTATGTAAAGATCTCAATCCTCCCCAGAGAAATTCATCGCTTCAAATTCAATTCCGATCAAAATATCCACAGGGCTTTTTTTTCTTTTGGTGAGGGAATCCTAATGTTCTAAATATTATGTGGAATAAAGGACTATATTTTTTATGCAAATAACACACACGTTATGTTTTTTGCCAACCTCGCAACCCCCTCGTGCATTATTTTCCTAGGTGTGCTGTGTGCATTATACCTGTCGGTGCATTATTTACCGCAGCACGTTATTTGCAAAACCACTGTAATCCAAGAAGAGCTAAAAAAAAAAAAAAAAAAAGGGCAAAAGAAGGTGATTCACCTTGCCAGATAATCAAGATTTATTCCAAAGCCACTCTAATTAAACTACGGTACTGGGAGAGCAAGAGAGACAACCAGGGAGACTAAACAGTTAAGTCAGGCAGCCTGTGAGAGCAAGCCTGTACCCTTCTCTCCCCGAAGCCCGTGTGCTCTCTGTACGGCTGTAGAAACCGGTCGCCGCCGACCCCGAAGCCCGTGTGCTCTCTGTACGGCTGCAGAAACCGGTCGCCGCCGACCCCGAAGCCCGTGTGCTCTCTGTATGGCTGTAGAAACCGGCGCCGCCGACCCCGAAGCCCGTGTGCTCTCTGTACGGCTGTAGAAACCGGCGCCGCCGACCCCGAAGCCCGTGTGCTCTCTGTACGGCTGTAGAAACCGGCGCCGCCGACCCCGAAGCCCGTGTGCTCTCTGTACGGCTGTAGAAACCGGCGCCGCCGACCCCGAAGCCCGTGTGCTCTCTGTACGGCTGTAGAAACCGGCGCCGCCGACCCCGAAGCCCGTGTGCTCTCTGTACGGCTGTAGAAACCGGCGCCGCCGACCCCGAAGCCCGTGTGCTCTCTGTACGGCTATAGAAACCGGCGCCGCCGACCCCGAAGCCCGTGTGCTCTCTGTACGGCTGTAGAAACTGGTCGCCGCTGACCCTGAAGCCCGTGTGCTCTCTGTACGGCTGTAGAAACCGGTCGCCGCCGACCCCGAAGCCTGTGTGCTCTCTGTACGGCTGTAGAAACCGGTCGCCGCTGACCCCGAAGCCCGTGTGCTCTCTGTACGGCTATAGAAACCGGAGCCACTGACCCCGAAGCCCGTGTGCTCTCTGTACGGCTATAGAAACCGGCGCCGCCGACCCCGAAGCCCGTGTGCTCTCTGTACGGCTGTAGAAACCGGTCGCCGCTGACCCCGAAGCCCGTGTGCTCTCTGTACGGCTATAGAAACCGGAGCCACTGACCCCGAAGCCCGTGTGCTCTCTGTACGGCTATAGAAACCGGAGCCACTGACCCTGAAGCCAGTGTGCTCTCTGTACGGCTATAGAAACCGGAGCCACTGACCCTGAAGCCCGTGTGCTCTCTGTACGGCTGTAGAAACTGGTCGCCGCTGACCCCGAAGCCCGTGTGCTCTCTGTACGGCTATAGAAACCGGTCGCCGCCGACCCCGAAGCCCGTGTGCTCTCTGTATGGCTGTAGAAACTGGTCGCCGCTGACCCCGAAGCCCGTGTGCTCTCTGTACGGCTGTAGAAACCGGTCGCCGCCGACCCTGAAGCCCGTGTGCTCTCTGTATGGCTGTAGAAACCGGTCGCCGCCGACCCCGAAGCCCGTGTGCTCTCTGTACGGCTGTAGAAACCGGTCGCCGCTGACCCTGAAGCCCGTGTGCTCTCTGTATGGCTGTAGAAACCGGTCGCCGCTGACCCTGAAGCCCGTGTGCTCTCTGTACGGCTGTAGAAACCGGTCGCCGCCGACCCCGAAGCCCGTGTGCTCTCTGTACGGCTGTAGAAACCGGTCGCCGCTGACCCTGAAGCCCGTGTGCTCTCTGTACGGCTGTAGAAACCGGTCGCCGCCGACCCCGAAGCCCGTGTGCTCTCTGTACGGCTGTAGAAACCGGTCGCCGCCGACCCCGAAGCCCGTGTGCTCTCTGTACGGCTGTAGAAACCGGTCGCCGCCGACCCCGAAGCCCGTGTGCTCTCTGTACGGCTGTAGAAACTGGTCGCCGCTGACCCTGAAGCCCGTGTGCTCTCTGTACGGCTGTAGAAACCGGTCGCCGCCGACCCCGAAGCCTGTGTGCTCTCTGTACGGCTGTAGAAACCGGTCGCCGCTGACCCCGAAGCCCGTGTGCTCTCTGTACGGCTATAGAAACCGGAGCCACTGACCCTGAAGCCCGTGTGCTCTCTGTATGGCTGTAGAAACTGGTCGCCGCTGACCCCGAAGCCCGTGTGCTCTCTGTATGGCTGTAGAAACTGGTCGCCGCTGACCCCGAAGCCCGTGTGCTCTCTGTACGGCTGTAGAAACCGGTCGCCGCCGACCCTGAAGCCCGTGTGCTCTCTGTATGGCTGTAGAAACCGGTCGCCGCCGACCCCGAAGCCCGTGTGCTCTCTGTACGGCTGTAGAAACCGGTCGCCGCTGACCCTGAAGCCCGTGTGCTCTCTGTACGGCTGTAGAAACCGGTCGCCGCTGACCCTGAAGCCCGTGTGCTCTCTGTACGGCTGTAGAAACCGGTCGCCGCCGACCCCGAAGCCCGTGTGCTCTCTGTACGGCTGTAGAAACCGGTCGTCGCCGACCCCGAAGCCCGTGTGCTCTCTGTACGGCTGTAGAAACCGGCGCCGCCGACCCCGAAGCCCGTGTGCTCTCTGTACGGCTATAGAAACCGGAGCCACTGACCCCGAAGCCCGTGTGCTCTCTGTACGGCTGTAGAAACCGGTCGCCGCTGACCCCGAAGCCCGTGTGCTCTCTGTACGGCTATAGAAACCGGAGCCACTGACCCCGAAGCCCGTGTGCTCTCTGTACGGCTGTAGAAACCGGTCGCCGCTGACCCCGAAGCCCGTGTGCTCTCTGTACGGCTGCAGAAACCGGCGCCGCTGACCCCGAAGCCCGTGTGCTCTCTGTACGGCTGTAGAAACCGGTCGCCACTGACCCCAAAGCCCGTGTGCTCTCTGTATGGCTGCAGAAACCAGCGCCGCTGATCCCAAAGCCCGTGTGCTCTCTGTACGGCTGTAGAAACTGGCGCTGCTGACCCCAAAGCCCGTGTGCTCTCTGTACGGCTGTAGAAACCGGTCGCCGCCGACCCCGAAGCCCGAGTGCTCTCTGTACGGCTGTAGAAACCGGTCGCCGCCGACCCCGAAGCCCGTGTGCTCTCTGTACGGCTGTAGAAACCGGTCGCCGCCGACCCCGAAGCCCGTGTGCTCTATGTACGGCTGTAGAAACCGGTCGCCGCCGACCCCGAAGCCCGTGTGCTCTCTGTACGGCTGTAGAAACCGGTCGCCGCCGACCCCGAAGCCCGTGTGCTCTCTGTACGGCTGTAGAAACCGGCGCCGCCGACCCCGAAGCCCGTGTGCTCTCTGTACGGCTGTAGAAACCGGTCGCCGCCGACCCCGAAGCCCGTGTGCTCTCTGTACGGCTGTAGAAACCGGCGCCGCTGACCCCGAAGCCCGTGTGCTCTCTGTACGGCTGTAGAAACCGGTCGCCGCCGACCCCGAAGCCCGTGTGCTCTCTGTACGGCTGTAGAAACCGGTCGTCGCCGACCCCGAAGCCCGTGTGCTCTCTGTACGGCTGTAGAAACCGGCGCCGCCAACCCCGAAGCCCGTGTGCTCTCTGTACGGCTGTAGAAACCGGCGTCGCCGACCCCGAAGCCCGTGTGCTCTCTGTACGGCTGTAGAAACCGGTCGCCGCCGACCCCGAAGCCTGTGTGCTCTCTGTACGGCTGTAGAAACCGGTCGTCGCCGACCCCGAAGCCCGTGTGCTCTCTGTACGGCTATAGAAACCGGCGCCGCCGACCCCGAAGCCCGTGTGCTCTCTGTACGGCTGTAGAAACCGGCGCCGCCGACCCCGAAGCCCGTGTGCTCTCTGTACGGCTGTAGAAACCGGTCGCCGCCGACCCCGAAGCCCGTGTGCTCTCTGTACGGCTGTAGAAACCGGTCGTCGCCGACCCCGAAGCCCGTGTGCTCTCTGTACGGCTATAGAAACCGGCGCCGCCACCCCGAAGCCCGTGTGCTCTCTGTACGGCTGTAGAAACCGGTCGCCGCCGACCCCGAAGCCCGTGTGCTCTCTGTACGGCTGTAGAAACCGGTCGTCGCCGACCCCGAAGCCCGTGTGCTCTCTGTACGGCTATAGAAACCGGAGCCACTGACCCTGAAGCCCGTGTGCTCTCTGTACGGCTGTAGAAACTGGTCGCCGCTGACCCCGAAGCCCGTGTGCTCTCTGTATGGCTGTAGAAACCGGTCGCCGCTGACCCCGAAGCCCGTGTGCTCTCTGTACGGCTATAGAAACCGGAGCCACTGACCCTGAAGCCCGTGTGCTCTCTGTACGGCTATAGAAACCGGAGCCACTGACCCTGAAGCCCGTGTGCTCTCTGTGTGGCTGTAGAAACTGGTCGCCGCTGACCCCGAAGCCCGTGTGCTCTCTGTATGGCTGTAGAAACCGGTCGGCGCTGACCCCGAAGCCCGTGTGCTCTCTGTACGGCTATAGAAACCGGAGCCACTGACCCTGAAGCCCGTGTGCTCTCTGTATGGCTGTAGAAACCGGTCGCCGCTGACCCCGAAGCCCGTGTGCTCTCTGTACGGCTGTAGAAACCGGTCGCCGCTGACCCCGAAGCCCGTGTGCTCTCTGTACGGCTATAGAAACCGGAGCCACTGACCCTGAAGCCCGTGTGCTCTCTGTACGGCTGTAGAAACTGGTCGCCGCTGACCCCGAAGCCTGTGTGCTCTCTGTACGGCTGCAGAAACTGGTCGCCGCTGACCCCGAAGCCTGTGTGCTCTCTGTACGGCTGTAGAAACCGGTCGCCGCTGACCCCGAAGCCCGTGTGCTCTCTGTACGGCTGTAGAAACCGGCGCCACTGACCCTGAAGCCCGTGTGCTCTCTGTACGGCTGTAGAAACCGGCGCCGCTGACCCTGAAGCCCGTGTGCTCTCTGTACGGCTGTAGAAACTGGTCGCCGCTGACCCTGAAGCCCGTGTGCTCTCTGTACGGCTGTAGAAACTGGTCGCCGCTGACCCTGAAGCCCGTGTGCTCTCTGTACGGCTGTAGAAACCGGCGCCACTGACCCTGAAGCCCGTGTGCTCTCTGTACGGCTGTAGAAACCGGCGCCACTGACCCTGAAGCCCGTGTGCTCTCTGTACGGCTGTAGAAACTGGTCGCCGCTGACCCTGAAGCCCGTGTGCTCTCTGTACGGCTGTAGAAACTGGTCGCCGCTGACCCTGAAGCCCGTGTGCTCTCTGTACGGCTGTAGAAACCGGCGCCGCTGACCCTGAAGCCCGTGTGCTCTCTGTACGGCTGTAGAAACCGGAGCCACTGACCCCGAAGCCCGTGTGCTCTCTGTACGGCTGTAGAAACCGGCGCCGCTGACCCTGAAGCCCGTGTGCTCTCTGTACGGCTGTAGAAACCGGCGCCGCTGACCCTGAAGCCCGTGTGCTCTCTGTACGGCTGTAGAAACCGGCGCCGCTGACCCTGAAGCCCGTGTGCTCTCTGTACGGCTGTAGAAACTGGTCGCCGCTGACCCTGAAGCCCGTGTGCTCTCTGTACGGCTGTAGAAACTGGTCGCCGCTGACCCTGAAGCCCGTGTGCTCTCTGTACGGCTGTAGAAACCGGCGCCACTGACCCTGAAGCCCGTGTGCTCTCTGTACGGCTGTAGAAACTGGTCGCCGCTGACCCTGAAGCCCGTGTGCTCTCTGTACGGCTGTAGAAACCGGTCGCCGCCGACCCTGAAGCCCGTGTGCTCTCTGTATGGCTGTAGAAACCGGTCGCCGCCGACCCCGAAGCCCGTGTGCTCTCTGTACGGCTGTAGAAACCGGTCGCCGCTGACCCTGAAGCCCGTGTGCTCTCTGTATGGCTGTAGAAACCGGTCGCCGCTGACCCTGAAGCCCGTGTGCTCTCTGTACGGCTGTAGAAACCGGTCGCCGCCGACCCCGAAGCCCGTGTGCTCTCTGTACGGCTGTAGAAACCGGTCGTCGCCGACCCCGAAGCCCGTGTGCTCTCTGTACGGCTGTAGAAACCGGCGCCGCCGACCCCGAAGCCCGTGTGCTCTCTGTACGGCTATAGAAACCGGAGCCACTGACCCCGAAGCCCGTGTGCTCTCTGTACGGCTGTAGAAACCGGTCGCCGCTGACCCCGAAGCCCGTGTGCTCTCTGTACGGCTATAGAAACCGGAGCCACTGACCCCGAAGCCCGTGTGCTCTCTGTACGGCTGTAGAAACCGGTCGCCGCTGACCCCGAAGCCCGTGTGCTCTCTGTACGGCTGCAGAAACCGGCGCCGCTGACCCCGAAGCCCGTGTGCTCTCTGTACGGCTGTAGAAACCGGTCGCCACTGACCCCAAAGCCCGTGTGCTCTCTGTATGGCTGCAGAAACCAGCGCCGCTGATCCCAAAGCCCGTGTGCTCTCTGTACGGCTGTAGAAACTGGCGCTGCTGACCCCAAAGCCCGTGTGCTCTCTGTACGGCTGTAGAAACCGGTCGCCGCCGACCCCGAAGCCCGAGTGCTCTCTGTACGGCTGTAGAAACCGGTCGCCGCCGACCCCGAAGCCCGTGTGCTCTCTGTACGGCTGTAGAAACCGGTCGCCGCCGACCCCGAAGCCCGTGTGCTCTATGTACGGCTGTAGAAACCGGTCGCCGCCGACCCCGAAGCCCGTGTGCTCTCTGTACGGCTGTAGAAACCGGTCGCCGCCGACCCCGAAGCCCGTGTGCTCTCTGTACGGCTGTAGAAACCGGCGCCGCCGACCCCGAAGCCCGTGTGCTCTCTGTACGGCTGTAGAAACCGGTCGCCGCCGACCCCGAAGCCCGTGTGCTCTCTGTACGGCTGTAGAAACCGGCGCCGCCGACCCCGAAGCCCGTGTGCTCTCTGTACGGCTGTAGAAACCGGTCGCCGCCGACCCCGAAGCCCGTGTGCTCTCTGTACGGCTGTAGAAACCGGTCGTCGCCGACCCCGAAGCCCGTGTGCTCTCTGTACGGCTGTAGAAACCGGCGCCGCCGACCCCGAAGCCCGTGTGCTCTCTGTACGGCTGTAGAAACCGGCGTCGCCGACCCCGAAGCCCGTGTGCTCTCTGTACGGCTGTAGAAACCGGTCGCCGCTGACCCTGAAGCCCGTGTGCTCTCTGTACGGCTGTAGAAACCGGTCGTCGCCGACCCCGAAGCCCGTGTGCTCTCTGTACGGCTATAGAAACCGGCGCCGCCGACCCCGAAGCCCGTGTGCTCTCTGTACGGCTGTAGAAACCGGCGCCGCCGACCCCGAAGCCCGTGTGCTCTCTGTACGGCTGTAGAAACCGGTCGCCGCCGACCCCGAAGCCCGTGTGCTCTCTGTACGGCTGTAGAAACCGGTCGTCGCCGACCCCGAAGCCCGTGTGCTCTCTGTACGGCTATAGAAACCGGCGCCGCCACCCCGAAGCCCGTGTGCTCTCTGTACGGCTGTAGAAACCGGTCGCCGCCGACCCCGAAGCCCGTGTGCTCTCTGTACGGCTGTAGAAACCGGTCGTCGCCGACCCCGAAGCCCGTGTGCTCTCTGTACGGCTATAGAAACCGGAGCCACTGACCCTGAAGCCCGTGTGCTCTCTGTACGGCTGTAGAAACTGGTCGCCGCTGACCCCGAAGCCCGTGTGCTCTCTGTATGGCTGTAGAAACCGGTCGCCGCTGACCCCGAAGCCCGTGTGCTCTCTGTACGGCTATAGAAACCGGAGCCACTGACCCTGAAGCCCGTGTGCTCTCTGTACGGCTATAGAAACCGGAGCCACTGACCCTGAAGCCCGTGTGCTCTCTGTGTGGCTGTAGAAACTGGTCGCCGCTGACCCCGAAGCCCGTGTGCTCTCTGTATGGCTGTAGAAACCGGTCGCCGCTGACCCCGAAGCCCGTGTGCTCTCTGTACGGCTATAGAAACCGGAGCCACTGACCCTGAAGCCCGTGTGCTCTCTGTATGGCTGTAGAAACCGGTCGCCGCTGACCCCGAAGCCCGTGTGCTCTCTGTACGGCTGTAGAAACCGGTCGCCGCTGACCCCGAAGCCCGTGTGCTCTCTGTACGGCTATAGAAACCGGAGCCACTGACCCTGAAGCCCGTGTGCTCTCTGTACGGCTGTAGAAACTGGTCGCCGCTGACCCCGAAGCCTGTGTGCTCTCTGTACGGCTGCAGAAACTGGTCGCCGCTGACCCCGAAGCCTGTGTGCTCTCTGTACGGCTGTAGAAACCAGTCGCCGCTGACCCCGAAGCCCGTGTGCTCTCTGTACGGCTGTAGAAACCGGCGCCACTGACCCTGAAGCCCGTGTGCTCTCTGTACGGCTGTAGAAACCGGCGCCGCTGACCCTGAAGCCCGTGTGCTCTCTGTACGGCTGTAGAAACTGGTCGCCGCTGACCCTGAAGCCCGTGTGCTCTCTGTATGGCTGTAGAAACTGGTCGCCGCTGACCCCGAAGCCCGTGTGCTCTCTGTATGGCTGTAGAAACCGGTCGCCGCTGACCCCGAAGCCCGTGTGCTCTCTGTACGGCTATAGAAACCGGAGCCACTGACCCTGAAGCCCGTGTGCTCTCTGTATGGCTGTAGAAACCGGTCGCCGCTGACCCCGAAGCCCGTGTGCTCTCTGTACGGCTGTAGAAACCGGTCGCCACTGACCCCGAAGCCCGTGTGCTCTCTGTACGGCTATAGAAAGCGGAGCCACTGACCCTGAAGCCCGTGTGCTCTCTGTACGGCTGTAGAAACTGGTCGCCGCTGACCCCGAAGCCTGTGTGCTCTCTGTACGGCTGCAGAAACTGGTCGCCGCTGACCCCGAAGCCTGTGTGCTCTCTGTACGGCTGTAGAAACCAGTCGCCGCTGACCCCGAAGCCCGTGTGCTCTCTGTACGGCTGTAGAAACCGGCGCCACTGACCCTGAAGCCCGTGTGCTCTCTGTACGGCTGTAGAAACTGGTCGCCGCTGACCCTGAAGCCCGTGTGCTCTCTGTACGGCTGTAGAAACTGGTCGCCGCTGACCCTGAAGCCCGTGTGCTCTCTGTACGGCTGTAGAAACCGGCGCCGCTGACCCTGAAGCCCGTGTGCTCTCTGTACGGCTGTAGAAACCGGAGCCACTGACCCCGAAGCCCGTGTGCTCTCTGTACGGCTGTAGAAACCGGCGCCGCTGACCCTGAAGCCCGTGTGCTCTCTGTACGGCTGTAGAAACCGGCGCCGCTGACCCTGAAGCCCGTGTGCTCTCTGTACGGCTGTAGAAACCGGCGCCGCTGACCCTGAAGCCCGTGTGCTCTCTGTACGGCTGTAGAAACTGGTCGCCGCTGACCCTGAAGCCCGTGTGCTCTCTGTACGGCTGTAGAAACCGGTCGCCGCCGACCCCGAAGCCCGTGTGCTCTCTGTACGGCTGTAGAAACCGGCGCCGCTGACCCTGAAGCCCGTGTGCTCTCTGTACGGCTGTAGAAACCGGCGCCGCTGACCCTGAAGCCCGTGTGCTCTCTGTACGGCTGTAGAAACCGGCGCCGCTGACCCTGAAGCCCGTGTGCTCTCTGTACGGCTGTAGAAACTGGTCGCCGCTGACCCTGAAGCCCGTGTGCTCTCTGTACGGCTGTAGAAACCGGTCGCCGCCGACCCCGAAGCCCGTGTGCTCTCTGTACGGCTGTAGAAACCGGCGCCACTGACCCTGAAGCCCGTGTGCTCTCTGTACGGCTGTAGAAACTGGTCGCCGCTGACCCTGAAGCCCGTGTGCTCTCTGTACGGCTGTAGAAACCGGCGCCACTGACCCTGAAGCCCGTGTGCTCTCTGTACGGCTGTAGAAACTGGTCGCCGCTGACCCTGAAGCCCGTGTGCTCTCTGTATGGCTGTAGAAACTGGTCGCCGCTGACCCTGAAGCCCGTGTGCTCTCTGTACGGCTGTAGAAACCGGCGCCACTGACCCTGAAGCCCGTGTGCTCTCTGTACGGCTGTAGAAACCGGCGCCGCTGACCCTGAAGCCCGTGTGCTCTCTGTACGGCTGTAGAAACCGGCGCCACTGACCCTGAAGCCCGTGTGCTCTCTGTACGGCTGTAGAAACCGGCGCCACTGACCCTGAAGCCCGTGTGCTCTCTGTACGGCTGTAGAAACTGGTCGCCGCTGACCCTGAAGCCCGTGTGCTCTCTGTACGGCTGTAGAAACTGGTCGCCGCTGACCCTGAAGCCCGTGTGCTCTCTGTACGGCTGTAGAAACTGGTCGCCGCTGACCCTGAAGCCCGTGTGCTCTCTGTACGGCTGTAGAAACCGGCGCCGCTGACCCCGAAGCCCGTGTGCTCTCTGTACGGCTGTAGAAACCGGAGCCACTGACCCCGAAGCCCGTGTGCTCTCTGTACGGCTGTAGAAACCGGCGCCGCTGACCCTGAAGCCCGTGTGCTCTCTGTACGGCTGTAGAAACCGGCGCCGCTGACCCTGAAGCCCGTGTGCTCTCTGTACGGCTGTAGAAACCGGCGCCGCTGACCCTGAAGCCCGTGTGCTCTCTGTACGGCTGTAGAAACCGGCGCCACTGACCCTGAAGCCCATGTGCTCTCTGTACGGCTGTAGAAACCGGCGCCACTGACCCTGAAGCCCGTGTGCTCTCTGTACGGCTGTAGAAACCGGCGCCACTGACCCTGAAGCCCGTGTGCTCTCTGTACGGCTGTAGAAACTGGTCGCCGCTGACCCCGAAGCCCGTGTGCTCTCTGTACGGCTGTAGAAACCGGCGCCGCTGACCCCAAAGCCTGTGTGCTCTCTGTACGGCTGTAGAAACCGGTCGCCGCTGACCCCGAAGCCCGTGTGCTCTCTGTACGGCTATAGAAACCGGAGCCACTGACCCCGAAGCCCGTGTGCTCTCTGTACGGCTGTAGAAACCGGTCGCCGCTGACCCCGAAGCCCGTGTGCTCTCTGTACGGCTATAGAAACCGGAGCCACTGACCCCGAAGCCCGTGTGCTCTCTGTACGGCTGTAGAAACCGGTCGCCGCTGACCCCGAAGCCCGTGTGCTCTCTGTACGGCTGCAGAAACCGGCGCCGCTGACCCCGAAGCCCGTGTGCTCTCTGTACGGCTGTAGAAACCGGTCGCCACTGACCCCAAAGCCCGTGTGCTCTCTGTATGGCTGCAGAAACCAGCGCCGCTGATCCCAAAGCCCGTGTGCTCTCTGTACGGCTGTAGAAACTGGCGCTGCTGACCCCAAAGCCCGTGTGCTCTCTGTACGGCTGTAGAAACTGGTCGCCGCTGACCCCGAAGCCCGTGTGCTCTCTGTACGGCTGTAGAAACTGGTGCCGCTGAGTCAATCCCAGCTCACAGCGACCTCATATGCGTCAGAGTTCAACGGCTGGACTTCGGAAGCGAATCACCAGGACCTTCCTCTGCGGCACTGCAGCGTGGACTCGAACCTCCAACCACCTGGCTGGCAGCCACGTGCATTAACACGGGCACCACTCAGGGACTTCGCATTTAACATTCTCTGGGGAGCACATAAATGAAAACAACGCTGATCCGTTCCATCATGAACTGGGGACACTACTCACGGCTAGTTATTACAAACAAAAATGTAAGAAACGTCTCGAAGGAGGAGTACTGATGGGTTACTTCATGATTTAGAAAGAGGCAACAAGTGATAATTATGAAAGCGGTATAATGTAGTAGCTAAGAGCATGGACTTCAGAGTCAGAAAGACCCAAGTTTTAATCCTAAATCCCGTATTTACTAGTTTGACCTTGGACAAATTACAAATCCTCCGTACCTCTGTATCAACACTGTAAAATGGGAGTTATTACGAGGAAACAAAATACTGCACGTGCTGGGCTTAGCCTGGCTCGGAATATGCTCTCTAGCGTCAGCTGTCATCAGGCACTGCCCCTTCTTTCACTTATCAAGTTCCAGAATACTGCATGCTTGGAGTCACAACTTCTTCTCCTTCTACTTAGTCCTCAGTCATCTAAAAGCTAGTTTCTGTCCTCGTTATACCACCAGTTGTGGCAGAATTTAACTTTTTTTTATTTCCCTGCCACAACTGTATAAAAATGGCGTAGGGGCAGCATCTGACCTCCTCTAACTTCACAAGGGGGAAGGAGAATCAAGACCAACAGCCCAAGGCTGACTCCTGTGAGGCAGAGGTCACACACGGCTCCTCTCTCCACCATCTTCACCAACTCTGACACCAACCCTCCCTCCCATGGCACTCCCTACTTCTCTGCTATGATAATTCATTACAATGGCCACACAATTTTTTCTTAATATATATATACACTTTCTAGATCAGTATGTTCAGTTTTTAGTTTTTTTTTTCTTCACAAACAGAAGAACTCTTAAATAACTTTTTAAAATAAATGCTATTTATTTATTTACTATAGAGCTTCAAAATAAATATCCTCTACAAAGGAAAACCACGGTAACTTTTGTTGTGGGGTGAAAAGCAGCTACAGTGAATGGGGAAAATAAATTAGGAATGCGCTAGGGTGGGGGCCTTGAACCGCTTTTCTGTTTGTAACATGAAACTGAATTGTGGGACAATAAGAAAAAGCAGGCAGTAGTCACGATTACGAGGTTTATTAGGGAAGTAACAGGTTATAATACAGGTTGAGGAAACTCAGCATACAGTGCTTCCATCAGGACAGTCTCTTCCCAGCCATGCTCACTGGCACACCTCTCTGGCCTCTCGGCCTCCACCCTGCTTGGGCAAGTATTACAAAGTTCTTTTAGCTCTGCCAATAAGCGCCTGGAGGCACCTCACTCTGCCGGTAAGCCTCACAAACCTAGCTCCACCAAGTGCATGGCAGCACCCTACTCTGCCAGCAAGCCTCCTGCCTGCAGGCACTCAGCTTTCTCGCTTCTTGCCGTTTCGCTTCTCGCCGTCTTCAGCGTTACAGCGCCCCCTCTGTCTTCTGGTTCCAGGAGGGTCTCAGCGCAGGCAGGCCAGGTCCAGAGGACATGCTTTGTTCCCGGCTGTTCTTCCTTGGTGGTGGTGAGATTCTCTCCTTCCCACCTCTGGGATGGCTCATTTCAAGCCCAGAGTGATGGCAAAACTGACCAACCCCTTGGTAGGCCACAAATACCCTATTCGCTCAGTCCCACCCAATCACTTGAGTGGGAGTTACAAAACCATGGTGAGGAAGGCACACAAAAGTGACCCACTGTACCGCAATGAGGCACTTTTGACTACTGTTTCCCCTTGAAACCCTCTACTTCTGTGGCTTGTCAAATTACATATTTCTGCTTCTCATATCTCTGACTCTCCTTTCTGAGTCTCCTCTGATAAGTTTCCTCTGCTCATCCTTAAGTTCTGATGCTGCCACGGATCTGTTCTCAGTCTTCCCTTTACACTTTAATACTATACATGGATTTCTCAGGAGATTTCATCCCCTCTCATGGCTTCTGTGCTGATGGCTGCCGTAACTTTTATCTTTAGTCCTTACTATCTTCTCCTGACTGATCCATTGCTTTAAACCTCTCAATGATATGCTATATTAATGTCGAGAATGAACAAAGCCCACTAAAAAGTTGGATCTTTCTTCCTTCATGCTTCAAGATATCTCAAAAACAACTAAATCCAAAATGAACACATTACCTTCTGCTTCCAAATCTCCTCCTCCTATGTTCTTGATCTAACCATGTGGCACTGCAACCCACCCAGTCCTCAAGTCAGAGACCTGAAAAACATCTCTTTCCTTCACCCTCCCTCCACTATCTTAAATTTTACCTCAATTTTTTCTAATCCATTTCTCCATCCCAAATAAAATTATCTTAGCTCAAGCTCTCATCTCTTACTTAGAGCAACTTCCTAACAGAAAACACCCCATTGCTGTCGAGTCGATTCCAACTCACCGCGACCCTGTAGGACAGAGAGCTGCCCCATAGGACTTCAAAGGAGTGGCTGGTGGATTCAAACTGCCCACCTTTTGGTTAGCAGTCAAGCTCTTAACCACTGTGCCACCGGGGCTCCAACTTCCTAAGGGAGCTCCCTAATTCCTGTCTTGCTACATTAGCAAATCAATCCTTCACACTGCTGCCACAAATCAAAGAGTAGACTATCAAACTGCCATTCCCCCTGCTTAAAACCTTTTACGGACTCCATTATCTGTATGACAAAATTCAAGATTCGCCACATGGTACAAAGAAATCGTGAAATTCTGCTATGGCCTAAGTCTTCATTTTCACATTTCCTGCCATTCCCTGCCTCCAGCTTTATGTTGTGGTGGTACAGAGCTACTTGAACACATAGCATGTGTCTCATGCTTCCAAGTCTCTGGCTTGTGCTGCTCTGTTTTCCAAGAATGTACTGTCCCTCCTCCCACTCCCTACCTCTAAAACCTGACTAAATCCTTAGCATTCTTTTTTTTTCCTAGGGTCAGAAACTAATTAGGGACTAGGAGACTTCCTTGATTTCTACAGGTTGGGGCTTGGTGGCTGACCTTTCAAGTCCCAGGCCCCTTAGTCACAACTCTGTCGGAGCACTTGCCACACACTCTGAACTGAAATTAGCATCTACGTTTTGGTTTCTCACACAAGACTGAACACCTCCAGGGCAGAGGACTTACCACCCTGTGCCCAACACAGTGATGTACTGAGCTCACTGCCTATGGGTTGGTAGGTACAGCTTTTGAGAAGAAGCGAGAGAGCCCAGTAATCAAAGAAGACTTTATGGTAAAAGGAGGAACTAAACTGTACTTCTGTCGAAGAATTAACTTCTTCGGCATAAGTACCAATCTAATCCCTAGTACGGAAACATAGTGCCAGCCATTCAATGAGAATAGTGTGGCTAAGAAACACTGGTAGGTTAGTGGTAGAATTCTTGTGTTCCATGTGGGAGACCCAGGTTCAATTCCTGGCGAAGATCTAACCATTTGTGCCATCCAGAAACTGTTTTGGATGTTACTGCCTGGAAATTTGAAAAAGAAAATTAACGGAAAGTCTACTAAGTATCAAGAAACTTCTGGGAAATTACTGAATAATACAGAAGCCACTTTAGTAAAAATCTGGTAATAAAACCAGACCAAAAGATCACTGGGCCTCCAGTGCCTTTGCTTCATAAGCACCCTGTTTTCTTTCAATCCCAATGTATCAGAGGCAGGTTTTCTTCTAAACCTAGTATGAGCCTTGAGCTCTCTGAAGGGTCGCTCCTCTTCTGCTTAGTCTATCCGCTGGTAGGTACACGGTCACACTGTGACCTGTTCTCCTTCCAGTCTGTATTCTGTTTGGCTGTCTCAGCATTCCTCAGTCAGATAACATGGAACTGTAGAGCTTAGCTGAAAAAAGCTCTAATGTTCTAATGCCTGATTCTGATCTTTAATCTTCACTCTGTAATGTAGGATTGGTCCTGGATTCTCTTAGCTTAAATATTCCACATACCAAATTCTGTTAGAGGGCTGTTTCACTAAATTGGTGTATATTTTCACTGACCCTGGATGGAGAAGCACTAACAACATGGTATGCTCTGTTTTTATATTTTAACCTACCATTAGAAATTCAGTCAACACAATTTGTCCCCAAAGCCACTGGAAATAATGACATACTCAACATTTTTTTTTTTTAACATACTTGATAACGGTATAATTTAAGCAAATGAAAGTGTATTTGGCTTATAAAACTCAAGTCATTGTACCTTTTTGTTGGCTGCGTGGACTCAGCCCCTGACTTACAGCAACCCACCCCTCCAATGCACAAACGCTGCCAGGTCCTGAACCACCCCCATTACTGGCTGTGGGTCAGACAGTTGTGATCCATGGGGTTTTCACTGGCTGATTTTCAGACGTAGTTCATCAGGCCTTTCCTCTCAGACCATCTTAGTCGGGAAGATGGCACCACAGCAACATCCAAGTCCACACTGAGAGGCAGGTAATGGCTGTGCATGAGCTACACTGGCCAGTAATCAAACCCAGGTCTCCCTCATAGAAGGCAAAAATTCTACCACTGTACCTCAGCTACCTCAATTGCCAATTTGAAGCTACAATGACAGTCCTCAAATAAATTACTACCAGGCTAACAGATTAGTCATGCTACAACAGAAAGTCTATGTAAAGAATAGTGGAAAATTAAGCTGCAAAAGCAGGTCTGGCCTGGCTTCAAAAGGGCTTTAATGCTAAGGTTTAAATTTTATCCTTCATGTTAAAGGGAGCCTTGGAAAGATGTCTTAGCAAGGGACGAACATAAAGTGATGTATTTAGCAAAACCAGAAATCTAGTACAACAGTGTAGTATGGGTTGCAAAAAGCATGAGGCTACTCTAACTACTACTTTTTTTTTTTTAAATCTAAGTACTCTTCAATTCTGGCTGCCAAACAAACAGGTGAGAAATCTGCCTACTAGCTCTCCAAATATCTTCTATTTCTACTCCCAAAAGCTTATCAATCACTTCCCTCTCTTCAAAACTAGGTCCTTTATTTATTCTCTCAACCACTGTAAGCTCCAAGAAAGGAGCTACTTTGTCTATGCCATCCACCAGAATCCTACACAGATGCTGCTTGACATTGAGACCCATTCTAACCACTTTATTTCACGGACGACAGAAAGCAGGTGTTGATGAAGAATAATAGCTGGTTGGAGGCAAACTAAAACTCAGTTCTTTTGAATCCTAGCTCAGTGCTGTATCTACTGCACTGCATTGCTGGCTGTCTAATCTATCAACCAAATACGATCATTTATGTCTGCAATATCTCTGCTCAGTGCAACCTCTTCTTAATTTCTACCGCCAAGTGTCATGGGTTGAATTGTGTCCCCCCAAAATATCCATCTACTTGGCTAGGTCATGATTCCCTTGTATGAGTGCATGACTGTCAGCCATTTTATCTTCCGATGTGATTTCCCTAAATGTTGTAAATCCTATCACTACGATGCAATAAGATGGATTAGTGGCAGTTATACTGATGAGGTCTACAAGGTTAGATAGGGTCTTAAGCCAATCTCTTTTGAGATATAAAAGAAAAAAGTGAGCAGAGAGACATGGGGACCTCATGCCACCACGAAAGCAGTGCTGGGTGTACAGTGTGTCCTTTGAACCTGAGGTTTCTGCGCTGAGATGCTCCCAGACCAAGGGAAGGCTGACGCATCACAAGGACCTTCCTTCAGAGCTGACAAAAAGAAAGCCTTCCCCTGGAGCTGGCACTCTGAATTCGGACTGCTAGCCTACTGGACTGTGAGAGAATAAACTTCTCTTTGTCAAAGCCATCCACTTGTGGTATTTCTGTTACAGCAGCACTAGATGACTATGATACCAAGTCAAGACCTTGTTATGATATACTTCATAACTTCAGTTACTCCAATTACTTTTTATTTAGTATTTATCCCTCTGAAATATATCTAGCATAACGATGTCAAAATAACATTCTCAAACCACCACTTCCACCATGTCGCTTCCCTTGCTGAATCTTTGCTGTCCAGCCCTCTGAATCTTTGCTGTCCAGCCCTCCGAATCTTTGCTGTCCAGTCCTCCGTCCAGGTTGCAAAGTCCACCACATCTTCAAAATGCATCTCTTTCTACCAGGGCTTATCAGGCATATCAAGCCTATTATCATCTCTTTTACTTAGAACTCTTCCTCCTTGAAAATTAACTGCTATCTGCCCACCACAGACACACACAGAGAGAAAAAAACATTATTAATATTAGCAGACTCTTCCTCCTTGAAAATTAACTGCTATCTGCCCACTACAGACACACACAGAGAGAAAAAAACACTATTAATATTAGCAGCACCAGTACGTCTTACTTTTAGCTCATGAAGCACCTGTTTTCCATCAGCAAAGTTTACGAGCCACGCATGTCAGTTCCTGGTTTTAAACCCAACCCAAGCCTTCCCTGACAACATCAGCCCTAATTTTTCCTTGTTTAGGCACCTACTATATAATTTAGTTTTTTGTATAATTCATAAATGTTCAAATCAAGTATCTTCAAATGTTGCTGTTGTTGTTGTTAGGTGCCGTCGAGTCGGTTCCGACTCACAGAGACCCTATGCACAACAGAACGAAACACTGCCTGGTCCTGCGCCATCCTTACAATCGTTGTTATGCTTGAGCTCATTGTTGCAGCCACTGTGTCAGCCCACCTCGTTGAGGGTCTTCCTCTTTTCCGCTGACCCTGTACTTTGCCAACCCTGATGTCCCTCTCCAGGGACTGATTCCTCCTGACAACATGCCCAAAGTATGTAAGACGCAGTCGCGCCATCCTTGCTTCTAAGGAGCATTCTGGTTGTACTTCTTCCAAGACTCCTTTGTTCGTTCTTTTGGCAGTCTATGGCATATTCGATATTCTTTGCCAACACCACAATTCAAAGGCATCAATTCCTCTTCAGTCTTCATTATTCATTGTTCAGCTTTCACGTGTCTGTCAGTTTGTTGTACTGTGGGGGCTTGCCTGTTGCTGTGATGCTGGAAGCTATGCCACCGATATTCAGATACCAGCAGGGTCACCCATGGAGGACAGGTTTCAGCTGAGCTTCCAGACTAAGACAGACTAGGAAGAAGGACCCGGCAGTCTACTTCTGAAAAGCATTAGCCAGTGAAAACCTTATGAATAGCAGCGGAACACTGTCTTCGAATGTTAGAGGTACAAAAATCTCAGAGTTCATCTAATCCAGTTCCGACTGAAATAAAGAATATCCTAAATCTACTGAGACAGTATTTCCAAGGTAAGAGACCCAAGCATCCACCCACCCACCCACCCACCCACCCACCCATCCATCCATCCATCCATCCATCTATATATATATATATATATATATTAAAGCTTTATTAATAACTCTCACACCCATTCCTTGCTAAATAATCCAGGCAGCCCCATTTTCAGATGAGAAAACTGACACACAGAGACAAAGTAAAGAAACTTGCCCAGGCCATCCATGTGCCTAACGGCAGCACTGCATAGTGGTTAAGAACACAGGCTGAGAATTCAGCTTTCTTAGGTTCTAATTCTGGCTCTGTCACTTACTAGCTGTGAGAACTTGGGCAAGTTGGTTAACAACTTTTGTACCTCCCTTTCTTCATCTTTAAAATGGTAGTAATGAGAATAAAATGAGTTTTAATATATATAAACCACCTAGAATAGCAAAAAAGCACTCAATAAATGTTTGCTATTAATAGTGCAAAGAAAGAATTATAATGGAGCTCTAGCTTAGTTTTATGCCCTTTCCACTGCACTAATACCTATATTTTGACAACCAGGTTGTATATTTCTGAGGGCAGAGCTCAAGTCTCATGCCTCCTTCCCTGGGTGGCACAATCGATTAAGCACTCGACTACTAGTCAAAAGGCTGGTGGTTCAAACCCACCCAGAGATGCCTCAGAAGACAAACCTGGCAACCTGCTTCCAAAAGGTCACAACCTTAAAAACCCTATGGAGCAGTTCTACTGTGTACATACTGGGTCATCATTAGTCAGAATCAACCCAACGGCAAATAACAACATACCAAATACACTGCTGGTACCCAATTAAAGTTTCTGAATTTATGGTTTCCTATTTCTGAATCCTGACACATAAGCCATCCTACTTCTACTCAACAAACTATCAACGTTCCCAGTGACTGGTTAATAGTAAGAAAAAGAGCCTACACAGCACTTACTGTGAAAAGCAATAGTCTAACTGCTTTATTTATTTTTTCCCATTAGATTACAGATACTATATAACAGGAAATACAAAGTTAGCTTAGTATCTATGAGCCACACTAAAGCTACAGAACATTTTCTAGCAAAGTTGGATATTAACTATGTGTAAAATATAAAATAATTTTAACTAGCAATTCATTTCTTTAAAAAAGCCCTGAAATAAAACCAAGCCTTCTTTAAAAAAAAAAAAAAAAAAAAACTCTACTTATGAAACAAGCCAAAAACAGGTTTATCCCAAGAGATTAATATTCTTATACTGCAAATACTCAAAAGCAATTTTTCTATCCCCTTGGAACACATACAGTTTTATTTTTTGAAACTATTTTAAAACACAGCCTTGAAAAACAAAACATATACTATTATCACTAAAGCACAATCAGTAAAATGTACTTAACCTTCAAGCAAAGAGTATTTTGTTCCTTTCCAGCTGTGAGTAAATTACTAGAAAGTATTTCATACCTATAAATGTTTCTATCTGAAGATGAGTTGAGAGAATAATAAACTTTTTTATAAATTCCTCTCTCCCTTTCACTACAAACACTCAAATGTTAGCTAAACATATTGACTCATTTCTCCATTCAGATTGTTAAGAAAAGTGAAAGAATAATTTACAAGTTAATGTACAACTGAAAAATGAAACAACCCACGCTCAAAATTAAGTTAGGTGCCAGTACCTTTTGTTTTTCCATTGCCTGCTGAGGGAATAAATTCAAATCAAATATAAAGTATCAACCCAATATCCAGTTTTCACTCTGTTCAGTTCTGACACCAGCTGCCCATGCAGCACTTCTTCCTCTGCCCTTAGCCACCTAGAGTTAGGTGATATTTCACAAGCTTAACGGACACAGTCCTCCTGATGCCGAGCTGGCCCACGACTTCAGGTGCCAGCCCCAAGTCTGTGAGTCCATGCACCACCCTCACTTCTGACCTGCTGGCTACAAATTCAGGTGTCCCCCCACCCCTCGGGATACCAGCTGCAAGCTTAGGGGTCCCTAGGCCCCCCCGTCACTTCTGGCCTGATGGCTCCCACTGCTCCTTTAGGTTCAATAATTCACTGGAATGGCTCACAGAACTTACGAAAAGTACAATCCTCAGTACTTCAGTTTTATCGTAGGATAAAAGAATACAAATGAAGAAACACATAGGGTGAGATCTGGGACGATTCCCAACACAGCGCCTTCCATGTCCCAAAAAGGGACATGGTACCCTTCTACATGCATCAATGTCTCTCCCCAACCAGGAAACCCATGGAGAGTCAGAGTGGCCAGAGCTTTTACTAGGGCCTCGCTGTACAGTCATGATTAACTGAATCATGCCCTGCCCAAGCCACGAGCTGGTCTTTCTGGTCAGGTCAGCTCCAACTCATTAGCACAACCCTCAGATGTGCTTTAGATAATGATGATGATGATGATAATAATAATAATAAAGTCCATGAGCTTTGAGTTAGATAATAAAGACATCTTAATTACTCAGGAAATTCCACTGGTTTAGTTATTGCAGAAGGAGCCCTGGTGGCGCAGTGTTTAAAGCAATCAACTGCTAACCAAAAGATTGTTGTTGTTGTTAGGTGCTGTCAAGTCGATTCCAACTCATAGTGACCCCATGTACAACAGAACAAAACACTGCCCAGTCCTGCGCCATCCTTATAATCATTGCTATTCTTGAGCTCCTTGTTGCAGCCACTGTGTCAATCCACCTTGTTGAGGGTCTTCCTCTTTTCTGCTGACCCTGTACTCTGCCAAGCACGATGTCCTTCTCCAGGGACTGATCCCTTCTGACAACATGTCCAAAGTATATAAGACGCAGTTTCGCCATCCTTGCCTCTAAGGAGCATTCTGGCCGCACTTCTTCCAAGACTCCTTCGTTCGGTCTTTTGGCAGTCCATGGTATATTCAATATTCTTTGCCAACACCAAAATTCAAAAGCGTCAACTCTTCTTCGGTCTTCCTTATTCATTGTCCAGCTTTCACATGCATACGATGCGACTGAAAATAGCATGGCTTGGGTCAGGCGCACCTTAGTCTTCAGGGTGACGTCTTTGCTCTTCAACACTTTGAAGAGGTCCTTTGCAGCAGATTTGCCCAGTGTAATGCATCATTTGATTTCTTGACTGCTGCTTCCATGGCTGTTGATTGTGGATCCAAGTAAAATGAAATCCTTGACTACTTCAATCTTTTCTCCATTTATCACGATGTTGCTCACTGGTCCAGTTGGGAGGATTTTTGTTTTCTTTACGTTGAGGTGCAGTCCATATTGAAGGCTGTGGTCTTTGATTTTCATTAGTAAGTGCTTCAGGTCCTCTTCACTTTCAGCAAGCAAGGTTGTGTCATCTGCACAATGCAGGTTGTTAATGAGTCTTCCACAATCCTGATGCCCCATTCTTCTTCATATAGTCCAGCTTCTCATATGTATGCCTTACACAGTCAATAAAACACAGGTAAACATCCTTCTGGTATTCTCTGCTTTCAGCCAGGATCCGTCTGACATTAGCAATGATATCCCTGGTTCCACGTCCTCTTCTGAAACTGGCCTGAATTTCTGGCAGTTCCCTGTCGATATACTGCTGTAGCTGTTTTTGAATGATCTTCAGCAAAATTCTGCTTGCGTGCGGTATTAACGATACTGTTCTATAATTTCCACATTCGGCTGGATCGCTTTTCTTGGGAATAGGCATAAATATGGATCTCTTCCAGTGCTGCATCTGTTTGTTGAAACATCTCAGTTGATATTCCATCAATTCCTGGAGCCCTGTTTTCCACCAATGCCTTCAGAGCAGCTTGGACTTCTTCCTTCAGTACCATCAGTTCCTGATCATATGCCACCTCTTGAAATGGTTGAACATCGACTAATTCTTTTTGGTATGATGACTCTCCATCTTCTTTTGATGCTTCCTGCTTCGTTTAACATTTTCCCCATGGAATCCTTCACTATTGCAACTTGAGGCTTAAATATTTTCTTCAGTTCTTTCAGCTTGAGAAACACCAAGCGTGTTCTTCCTTTTTGGTTTTCCATCTCCAGGTCTTTGCACATGTCATTATAATACTCTGTCTTCTCGAGAAGCTCTTTGAAATCTTCTGTTCAGTTCTTTTACTTCATCAATCCTTCCTTTTGCTTTAGCTGCTCGACGTATGAGAGGAAGTTCCAGAGTTTCCTCTGACATCCATCTTGGTCTTTTCTCTCTTTCCTGTCTTTTCAGTGACCTCTTGCTTTCTTCATGGATGATGTCCTTGATGCCATTCCACAACTCGTCTGGTCTTCGGTCACTAGTGTTCAATGCGTCAAATCTGTTCTTCAGATGGTCTCTAAATTCAGGTGGGATATACTCAAGGTCATATTTTGGCTCTTGTGGACTTCCTCTGATTTTCTTCAGTTTTGGCTTGAACTTGCATACGAGCAATTCAAGGTCTGTTCCACGGTCGGCCCCTGGCCTTGTTCTAACTGATGACATTGAGCTTTCCCATCGTCTCTTTCCACAGATGCAGTCAATTTGATTTCTGTGTGTTCCATTTGGCGAGGTCCATGTGTACAGTCGCCGTTTATGTTGATGAAAGAAGGTATTTGCAATGAAGAAGTCGTTGGTCTTGCAAAATTCTATCATTCGATCTCCCGCATTGTTTCTATCACCAAGGCCATATTTTCCAACTACTGATCCTTCTTTGTTTCCAACTTTCGCATTCCAATCTCCAGTAATTATCAATGCATCTGGATCGCATGTTTGATCAATTTCAGGCTGCAGCAGCTGATAAAAATCTCTATTTTTTCATCTTTGGCCCTAGTGGTTGGTGCGTAAATTTGAATAATATTAGTATTAACTGGTCTTCCTTGTAGGCGTATGGATATTATCCTATCACTGACAGCATTGTACTTTTCTTTTTTACAATGAACGCAACACCATTCCTCTTCAAGTTGTCATTCCCAGTGTAGTAGACTATATGATTGACCGGTTCAAAGTGGCCAATACCAGTGCATTTCAGCTCACTAATGCCTATGATATCGATGTTTATGTGTTCCATTTCATTTTTGACATTTTCCAATTTTCCTAGATTCATATCTCGTACATTCCAGGTTCTGATTATTAATGGATGTTTCCAGCTGTTTCTTCTCAATTTGAGTCATGCCACATCAGCAAATGAAGGTCCCAAAAGCTTTACTCCATCCACGTCATTAAGGTCAACTCTACTTTGAGGAGGCAGCTCTTCCCCAGTCATCTTTTGAGTGCCTGCCAACCTGGGGGGCTCATCTTCCAGCACTATATCAGACAATGTTCCGCTGCTATTCGTAAGGTTTTCACTGGCTAATGCTTTTCAGAGTAGACTGCCGGGTCCTTCTTCCTAGTCTGCCTTGGTCTGGAAGCTCAGCTGAAACCTGTCCTCCATGAGTGACCCTGCTACTATCTGAATACCGGTGGCATACCTTCCAGCATCATGGCAACACACAAGCCCCCACAGTACGACAAACTGACAGACACGCTGAAACCAAAAGATTGGTGGTTCAAAATCAACAGTGGTCCACGGGAGAAAGATGTGGCAGTCTGCTTCTGCAGAGATTTATAGCCTTGGAAACCCTGTGCGGTTGCTATGATTCAGAATTTACTCAATGGCAGTGGGTTTGGTTTTTTTTTGGTTAGTTATTTCAAAAGGAGCCCTGGTTAAAGCACTCAGCTGCTAACATTTCAAAAAGCTGACAGAACCCACCAGCTGCTCTGCAAGAGAAAGATGTGCCCGTCAGCTTTCATAAAGATTTACAGCCTTGGAAACCCTATGAGGCAGTTCTACTCTGTCCTATAGGGTACCCATGAGTCAGAATGGACTCATCGACAATGGGTTTGATTTAGAGTAATCTGAAGGAGCCCAATGCCATAAAGGTTAGTGGTTCGAACCACCCAGTGGCTCCGCAGGAGAAAGACCAGGTGATCTGCTCCTGTGAAGATTACAGCCTAGAAAACCCTATGAGGCAATTCTACTCTGTCAAGTGAGGTTGCTGTGAGTCAAAAATCAACTTGAGGACAGCTAAGGACAACAACAGTAGACTTATCTCCCAGGAAGCAAGTGCAAAGACCAAATTACTTTGGGTAAAGTTAAATTCTTTACCCCACACCTGCCAACTCTACTACTGCTTCCATTCCAATACACCCTCAAATGTTTGATAACTTAAAGAAGTAACATGAAAAACATCCAGCTCTTTTAAAGATAATTCAAAGGACACTGAGGTCATTACAGATAAATCATTCACTATCTTTCGTTGGACACAAGTGTTCAAGTTTTATGCAAAGATATCACATTTCCTTCACAAACCTCTTCCTTTTTAGGCAATCTGGCTTTGTCTAACTTGTATGAAGGGATGTGACACTGTTTATAATGGCCCAACACCTCTCATGCGTAGCAGATGGTTTCTTTGGAATGTATACTCCAGAGCAAAGATAAATTTTTTTCCGCAAAAACTTTGACATGAAGTTCTATTAGAAAGGCTACTAAATATTAATAAAATAAATTAAAAAAAAATTTTTTTAATTTCTTAAAATTCATCATATGATTTGGAGAAGAGAGGCTATTTCATTATTTTATTCAGAAAAGAAATAATTCTTAGTTTTTAAAATGTTAGAGATAGAAATAGAAAACAAGCAAAAAATTACTCCACATGATGGATAAAGAATTAGGATTTTCAAGAATGTTTCAATCCATCATTTTAAAAAAAAGACAAAACAACTACAACAACAAGCTTGCTTATACATGTTTCTAGTTTATTTTTCTGCTCACTTATATATATTAACAAATGAACAAGAAAGCAGCAAAATTACCAAGTAAAAAAACAAGATAAAGGGTATAGAGATATAATCATAAACCTGGAAATAAACCTCTTAAGTTGGTGAAAACTAGGTTGATATAATCAAAAAAATTATCAGGAAGGTTAAAATGGACAACAGAACATACTTTCTTGATTTAAACATCAGCTCTTTCTAGTGTGCCCACCAATTAGGCCCCTCGCCTACAAACTCTGTCCCCTCCAACACACTTTATCCCACAGAATAATCTAATTAAAAAAAAAAAAATCAATCTGACCTCAATCTTCTACTTAAACTACACGTCTGGCTCATCTTCACTTCTTGGTTAAAATCAGGGTCCATCTGCAGAACAATCAAGTCCTTTCATTCCCAGCTCTCTCTCCCCATTTCCTCCATGTATACTCCAGGCTCTGGGTAACCCAACAACAGGAACGTTCCCTCGCCTGAAACGCAATTCCCCATCTTGAACTATCCATTCTCCAAACTCATTTTATGGATGAGAACTGAGACTCACAGAAATAACTTGTTCAAAGATGTAAAGCTAGTGACAGAAGCAGAACCAGAATACAAATTCTGCCCTTGGTGTTCCTAAAGACCTTTTTAAGTACCTTTATGGTATCTGTCACAGCCCCTGATGGTACAAACAGTTAACATGCTTGGCTGGTAAACGAAAGGTTAGAGGCTCAAGTCTACCCAGAAGCACCTCACAAGAAAGACCTGGCAATCTACTTCTAAAAAATCAGACACTGAAAACCCTATAGAGCATAGTTCTACTCTGACACCCATGGGGTCACCATGAGTCATAATCAATTTGACGGCAACTAGCTTTATGGTATTTGTCACATTAAGAAAACTGTTTAATTACCAGTCTCTTCCCATTACAGTCTAAATACGAGCTTCTCCAAGATGATCCTTGGGGGGTACAGGAAGAAAACGTTGTTAGCTGATGTCAAGTCAGCCCCCAACTCACAGCTTCCCTATGAACAATGGAACGAAACACTGCCTAGTCCTGTGCCATCCCTACGATTGGCTGTAGATCAGACACTTGTGAGCCATAGGGTTTTCATTAGCTGATTTACAGAAGTAGCTCGCCAGGCCTTTCCTTCTTGTCCATCTTAGTCTGGAAACTCTGTTGAAACTTGTTCAGCATCGTAGCAACAAACAAGCCCCCACTGACAGAGAGTAGTGGCTGTGCATGAGGTAAGCAGCCCTGGTGGCACAGTGGTTAAGTGACTGGCAGCTAATTGAAAGGTCAGCAGTTTGAACCCACCAGTTGTTCTGCAGGAGAAAGATACAGCAGTCTACTTCCATAAACATTACAGCCTTGGAAACTCTACAAGATAGCTCTACCCTGTGCTATGGGGTCGTTATGAGTTGCAAGTGAATCAATGGCACTGGGTTTGGTTTTTCTTTTTGGCACACTGGCCAGAAATGGAGCCAGGTTTCTTACATGGAAGGCAAGAAGTTCTACCACTGAACCACCAATGCCCCATAAAACCAGTTGCCACTGAGTCAATTCCAACTCATGGCAACCCTATGTCTGTCAGAATAGAACGGTGCTCCACAGTGTTTCCAATGGCTGGTTTTTCTTTTTCCCCCCCAGAAGTAGATTGCCAGGCCTTTCTTCTGAGACACGTCTACGTGGATTTGACCCACCAACCTTTAAGTTAGCAGCCGATTGGGTTAACTGTTCGCACAATCCAGGAACTAAGAATACATTAGATTTGCTTTTTAATCAACCAAGTTAAGCTTTATCGAGATTAATCTAAGGATTCATATTTGCTGTGACTCTAACCAGGAGCCTGAGGAAAGTATAGGAATTCCGCAGCCATCACATTCAACCAACTGCAGTTTACTGCGTGTCCAGTTAAGCAGATTTAGGGACTACATTATTTAGTTTTAACTAAACTGACTCTCACAACATGGAAAAGTAGCTTTTAAAAAAATTTCTGCAAAGACTGATGTAATGGAAGCACAAACCGACAACAAAATAGCAGGGCTAAGGTTCCATGAGTGGGAGGCAATGCAACAGCACCTGTAAAAATGGAAATAAATAAATCCTGAATTACTCCTCATCCACATTCTGAGGTAAAATAATCTAACCAGATCTAACACAATCACACAGTTCTCACTAAAAATTATTACAGTTTTAATGAGAGTACTGATTATGTTCTTTCTCATCTTTCTTAAATATCACCTTTGTATGTAACATGCTATTAATACACTAGTATACTAACATTATGTTGGCATATTACATAATTTACATTCAAATAAGCATATACTAAAGGTATATATGGAAACCCTGGTGGCGTAGTGGGTAAGTGCTACAGCTGCTAACCAAAAGGTTGGCAGTTCAAATCCAGCAGGCGCTCCCTGGAAACTCTATGGGGCAGTTCTACTCTGTCCTATAGGGTCACTATGAGTCGGAATCGACTTGATGGCAATGGGTTTGGGTTGTTTTTTTTTTTTTTTTGGTTAAAGGTATATATACAAAGTTTTTACAGATTGGGGGACACACTCAAAAAAGTTTTGAATATCTGCTATTTCAGGGCATGAACCAAGTCTTTTTCCTCTTTAGGGTAGTGATCAGCCTTCCTACTCTGCCTAGGATTAAGGGAGTATGGTAGGCTGAATGGAGTCCCTAGGTGGTGCAAACAGTTAAGAACTCAGCTACTAACCAAAAGGTTGGCAGGTCAAATCCATGCAGAGCCACCTCAGAAGATAGGCCTGGCAATCTGCTTCCAAAAGGTCACAGCCATACAAACCCTGTGGTGCACAGCTCTACTCTGCCACATATAGCCTGACTCAATGGTAATGGGTTGGTAAACTGAATAATACCCTCCCCAGGATGTTCACATCATAATCCCCAAAATTTATGAGTATGTTACCTGGTAAAAGGGACTTTGCAGATATAATTAAATTAAGAATCTTGAGATATGGAGATTATCCTGGATTATCTGGGTGGGCCCAATGTAATTACAAGAGTCCTTTTACGAGAGAGGCAGGAGAATGAACCAGAATGTGAGGACTGAAGCAAGTGGTAGAGTGATGTGAGGAAGGGCCATAGAATGCAGGAAGCCTCCAGAAGCTGAAGAAAATGGATTCTCCCTTCAGAGCCTCCAGAAGGAATGAGCCCTGCCGACACCTTGACTGTAGATCAGTGAGATTGAATTTAGACTTCTGACTCCTAAAACTGTAAGGTAATAAATGTGTGTTGTTTTAAGCCACTAAGTGTGTGGTAATTTGTTACAGCAGGAACTAATACAGGGGGTTCCTGAGACATAGGACTCTCAGAGTTACAACCAAGATGAGCTAGTCACCCTGTCCTTAGGTTTACGTATCCAACATCTGTACAGAGTATAAGCACGGTAACAATTTTTGTTGAATGACTTTATAATAAATTATACAGATAATATGTCCTTAATGTTTTACAAAGATCTGTCATATGTATTCTTAGCAACCCTATAGGACATACAGAACTGCTCCATAGGGTTCCCCAAGAGCGCCTGGTAGATTCGAACTGCTGACCTTTTGGTTAGCAGCCAAACTCTTAACCACTATGCCACCAGGGTTTTCATATGAGTCAGAGTCAACTTGACAGCAACGGGTTTTTTTGTTTTGGTTTTTGTTGTATGTATTATTTCATCCTCCTAACAACTCTTTAAGGTGAGAGTGGATTAGCATTCTCATTTTTAGGATATAAGAATTAAGGTTCAAAGAAATTGCATAGCATATCCAAGGACACACATCTAGTAAGTGATGGACCCATATCTACAACACAGGCCTTCCAGACTACAGTCAAAGGACCACTGTGGTCAGGAGTCTGTGCTGTGAGGCAGGCTGCCTAGGTTCAAAACTAGGCTCCAATACTTATTAGTTGCTTAACCTCATTCAGCCAATTACTTAACCTCTCTACTTCCTCATTTGTAAAACGTAAAACATAGTCAATAATAACTATCTCATAGAATTTCTGTGAAGATTAAATCTGCTAAAATGTGTAAAGTACACATTACACGCTGGACAGAGATAGCTGACAATTAACATTAACTATCAGAAGCATGCAAAAAGAAAAAACAGCAACTAGAATGAATAAGGAGATAGAATGGTTTTTCTGTGAAGCTAATCTAAGGAATAAAGAAGAGACATAAGCAAGATCTATAAAATTATGACAGTATAAATAAGGTAATCACGGGAATTCAGTAATACTGGTGGGATGACGAAGGCAGCCTTAGGCACTTGAGCACTGCCACAGTATAAATATCGTACTCATAAATCTACTAAATGTTGTAGATTAAAATAGAAATGCACCACAAAATTTTGGGACAAATTTATGAGTAACAAAGATGGCTAAAATGAGGAGCTTTATCAATTCTTTCGCAAACCTTTTGTCTAACCCTACAACAGCTTAGGAGTCCTGGGGGCACAATGGTTAAGTGCTTGGCTGCTAACCAAAAAAGTTGGCAGCTCAAACCCACCAAGCAGCTCCCAGGGAAAAAGACCTGGCGATCTGCTCCCGTAAAGGTTGTTTTATGCCGTGGAGTCAATTCTCACTACCAGCGACCCTACAGGACAGTGCAGAGCTGCCCCAGAGGGCTTCTTAGGCTGAAATCTTTACAGGAGCAGATTAGCAAAGTCTTTTCTCCTGTGGGAAGCCCTGGTGGTGCAGTGGTTAGGAGAGCTCAGCTGCTAAACAAAAGGTCAGCAATTCAAATCCACCAGGCGCTCCTTGGAAACCCTATGGGGCAGTTCTACTCTATCCTATAGGATCGATATGAGTCGGAATCAACTCGACAGCAACGGGTTTGGATATGGCTTTTCTCCTGCGCAGCCACTTGGTGGGTTCAAACCACCAACCCATTCATTTCACCACCAGGCCTCCTTCCCGTAAAGATCACATACAGCCTAAAAAACCCTGTGGGGCAGTTCTATCCTGTCACATGAGGTCTCTAGAAGTCAAAACTGACTCAACGGCACCTAAAACAACAACAACGGCTTTACGTTACCATTTTTGTGAAGGGGGAGGGAGATACTGAGCAATGACACAACAGACCAGATTATACCAAGAGTTAGATCTTCAGTTGAGCCAGCGCTGTTATGTCAGTATTTTCATTTCCCAAGAAAAATCTCCAAAGATAAAACAACATACCCTTTGCAGATCAGCAGAGCACAGATCCCCTTCCCCAGTCTCGTCACACTTCCAAAGACCTCAAGCCTACCATTTTAAATGGTTCAGCTAAAGAGTAATTAGAGTGTCTCTAAAGTTGGCAGTCCAAACAAATATCAAAATATACTAACCCAATTGTTTCTTAAGCTAAAGTTTCATAAAGTTTTCACACTCTTTACTTAAGCCTCACCATCCATTTGTCACTTTAGTTTACGGAACTTTATGACTACTATTTTCAGGGTCGCTATGAGTCAGAATTGATTCGATGGCAATGGGTTTTCTGGTTTATATTCAACGTTAGGCTGGCTGGCCTTCCCTTAACAGGTCACAGTCTCCCTCACTACTGCTAATGGATAAAGTTGAGAAAACACTGAGGTTGGTTTAAACAACAACAAAAAAAGACAGTCAGAAATTCTAAAAAATAATAGAAACATGATTAATTTAAATCTACAAATGATTTTAAGAACCAAATTCTAATGCTTGATTTCATCTCCACCCCCCAATTAAAAAAAAAAAATCAGAGATATTTGTGCATTTTAAACTTGAATGCCATTTCAGAAAGTGCTGATGAAGAATAACATGGTCAAAAGAAAGGTAAGACCAAGGAGAAAGGAAAGCAAAATGAAGAAACAATCTACAAACAACCAGAGAGAGGTGGATATGAACACAAGGTTTCAGTGCCATCCACAATCTACAAACTTAAAGTGGGTTGAGTAGAACCATTTCACGCAGGCACTTCTTGGTATCCAACATAATATTAGAGGTAGAATGGAGCTATTATGACATTTGGTTAATGTTCCTATAATGATAAAGAGAGGGGTGACATTTGACCTTATTAAAAGAGTTTTGAATGAAAAACAAGGGATCAAATGCCTTATTCTCTTTAATTTCACTTGCCCTTCCAATCAAAATTCCCATCCTTTATGTATTATTTTATGTGAGCAACAACTCTATAACTTCAGTGCTTTGGAATCCATCTGTTGTTGTTAGCTGCCGTTGAGTCAATTCCAACTCACAGTGACCCTACGTATAACAGAACGAAACACTGCCTGGTCCTGCACCAGCCTCACAATCGTTATGCTTGAGCCCAGTGTTGCGGCCACTGTGTCAATTCATCTCATTGAGGGTCTTCCTCTTTATTGCTGATCCTCTACTTTACCAAGCATGTTGTCCTTCTCCAGGGTCTGGTCCTTCCTGATAACATGTCCAAAGCACATAAAACAACATCTCACCATTCCTGCTTCTAAGGAGCATTCTGCCTGTACTTCTTCCAAGACGGATTTGTTTGTTCTTCTGGCAGTCCACAGAATATTCAATAGTCTTTGCCAATACCATAATTCAAAGGTGTCAATTCTTCTTCAGTCTTCCTTATTCATTGCCCAGCTTTCGCACGCACACAAGGCTACCGAAAACACTATGGCTTGGGTCAGGCACACCTTAGTCCTAAAGCGACTATTTGCTTTTTAACATTTTAAAGAGGTCTTTTGCAGTAGATTTGCCAAATGCAATACATCGTTTGATTTCTTCATTGCTGCTTCCGTGGGCATTGATTGTGGATCCAAGTAAAATGAAATCCTTGACAACATCAATTTTTTCTTAATTTATTATTAGGCACCAATAGAAATGAAAACACCGTCAGTGCTTTGCATAAATAAGCAAAGCAGAAAACTAAGTTTATCTAGATCTTAATGTAACAAAAGCAAACTGCTTTGACTGAAGAAGCATCTTTTCAGTCACCAAATATCACCCATCTCTGGGAATACTCCCTGGGAGGGAAAAATGGCTTTTCCAAGAAGTACACTGATAGCAATCCTTTGATTTACACGCTCTTGGTTCCTCAACAAAACCCAAACGTACCAGGGGTTACCAGAAACTCCATATAGCTTTAGGGACAAAGTAATTTTCCCACCTTCAAAATACAGGATTTATCCCTTTTTTTTGGATTTAATAAACGGAAATTTATTTTCTCACAGTGTAGGAGGCTGGAAGTCCAACTTCAGGGTGCCGGCTCTAGGGGAAGGCTTTCTCTCTCTGTTGGCTCTGGAGGAAAGTCTTTGTTTCTTCTGAGCTTCTGCTCCTGGACAATCTCCATGTTCTTCCCCCGTTTCTGCTTCTTAGCCTGTTTGTTTAATCACTATTCTTTACAGGTCAAAAGAAATTGACTCTAAATACACCCTACACTAATCCTGCCTCATTAACATAACAAAGACAACCTAATCCCAAATGGGATCATAACCACAGGCTTAGAAATTAGGAATTACAACACATTTTGGGGGGTCATAATTCAGTCTATAACATTCTACTCTTTGGCTCCCTCAAATTCATGTCCTTGCCACATGCAAAACACATCCACCCCATCCCATCATGCCAAAATCTTGTATCAATGCCGAGTCAAAAGTCTCATCTTCTGAAGCATCTACCTCAAATATGAGTAATACTTCAGGCATATTTCATGCTGGGGCAAAATTCCTCTTCATTTGTGAACCTAAGAAATCTAGAATACAAGTCATCTACTTCCAAAGTACAATGGTAGAGAAGGCACAAGGCAGACATTTCCATTACAAACGGGAGAAACTGAAAGGAAAGAAGGAATAATGGGCACCCAGCAAGTCCAAAACCCAGAACAATTTACATTAGCTTATGAGTCCGAATCAACTCAAGAGCAACAGGTTTGGTTTTTGTTTTGGTTCTCAGGGCACAACAGAATTTTCCAAATCTTTAAATTCTGTCTTCATTTTGCACAGTTCATTTTTAAGTTCATCTCTTTTCTCTTGTGTTTTACCGTTACCGGAAAGGAAAAACCACATGGTACCTTTAAGATCTTGCTTAGAAATCTCAGCCAGAGATCCAAGTTCATCACTTACAAGTTCTACCTTACACCAAACACCTGAACATAATTTAGACAAGTTCTCTGTCACTGCATAAAAAGCATCAATCACCCTTCCTCCCTTGTCTAATGGCATGTTCATCATTTTCTTCCAAAGCCTCACCAGAAGCACATTTCGCGTCCACATTTCCAGCAACACTGTTGCTGGTATCATACATATTCTCTAAGACGATACTTTCTCTATAGCTCTCCTCACTTCAAACTGCCTTGGATGTCCATAATTCTACCAGCAGTCTCTTCAATGCAATCCAGGCTTAGGCACCTTAAAATTCTTCCCATATTTTAGGTATCTGTTAGAGCAGCACCCCACTCTCAGTACCCCACTGTGTCTTAGTTATTTAGTGCTGCTATAACAGGAATACCACAAGGGGATGGCTTTTCAGCCATGCCAGCAGGCAGGCCTCTCCCTGCTCAGTCAAGTGTTACAAAGCTCTTTAGCTCTGCCCGTAAGTACCCTGAGGCACCTTACTCCACCAGGAAGCCTCCTGCCCAAAGGTACTCAGCTCTCTTGCTCCCTGGGTGAACTTAGCTCCGTTGACAAGCGCCTACAGGCACCCCATTATGCCAGGAAGCCTCCTGACCTACATCCTGAGTCGTTCTCCATCCCGAATTGCAATGGTGGCAGCAGAATCCAGAGGCTGGGGAGAGAAAGCACTGTGCATGAACCAAGGCAGTGACGGCGGACATCCGGACCCACAGAGTGAGAGAGCTGAGGGCCTCCGGCAAGAGGCTTTCTGGTAGAATAGAATGCCTCTGGGCACTTACGAGTGGTACTAAGGAGCTTTATAACACTTGACCAAGCAGGGAGAGGCATGCCTGCCAGGCACCATGGTATTTCTGTTATAGCAGCACTAGATAACTAAACCACCCTCCCATTACTAAGAGACATTACCCAAGCCACACCACCACAACTTACTTTACACACTACAGCTAAAACAATCTCTCCACCAACCCAACAGCTCCCCATCATCCACCTCCCCTGAAAAAGTGCTTCATAACGCTCCCAAAAGTTTCCAAGAACGGCAGCCCAAAATGTACTGGAAGCCAAAGAAATGGCCAGGAGAACTACTGAGTCGTCATGGGGGTAAGAGTAGTGTATAAACTACTCTTACCCCCATGAGGACTCACCTTTTTCAAACCGCCTGTGTGAACACACTACATCTGCTATGCTTTATGCCCTTCCCACGCTATGAAATCAAGTACCTGGCAGTAAATCGAAGCCCTTGTGGCGCAGTGGTTAAGAGCTAGGGTGAGCTATGGCTGCTAACCAAAAGGTCGGCAGTTCGAATCCACCAGCTGCTCCATGAAAACCCTATGGGACAATTCTACCTGTTCTATAGGGTCGCTATGAGGAATCCACTCGACGGCGCGTTTGGTTTTGTTAGTAAATCGGAGCAACTCATCTACCATGTATCTCACTATTCCAAACACTGCACCGTCTCCAAGGGGTAAAGTAACTGAGTACAAAGGTACTTGGTTCCCTCTACCCAGGCACTTTTCTTTCCCACTTAGTCTCTGTGTAAATTTCGAAATACTCCGTGAAATTCTCCGCACAGCGTGCTGCCAGGCCAGTCAGCAGAAGAGTCGCGGAGTAAACAGTTTGTCGCTTCACAGGGGCCCTGGAGACCCGCACCCTGAAAGCCCAGATGATCTGGGGGTGTGACCTGGGCTGCTCCCTCCCTCCGCTCCCCTCAAGGGGAAGCCCCGTGCTGTCGCGGCTACTCACCAGACCAGCGAGCACAGAGAGAGGCAGGAGACCAGGGCCACGGCCCGCCGGTACTTCTTCATCTTCTCCTCCTTCCTCCCCCTGCCAGAAGGCGGCACATCCTCCCGGCAGCCGCCACTGCCGAGGCCAAGATGGAGGAGCCGGAGTACGAGCGCGAGGATGGGACCGAGCGTCCGAAGGGCTGTGTCGCCGGGGGAGCGGCTCCTGGGCGGCCCAGGGAGCCGCGGCGGTGCGGCCAGGGGCGCTTCACAGGAGGGCTCCGGGGGCTGTCGCTGTTGCTGCGGCCGCCGGCTCGTCCGCGCCCGCCTCCTCCAGCCGCCGCCGCCGCCACTGCCGCCCCATGTCCCCCCCGCCCGCCCCGGCTCTCGCTCCGTGATGCCGGCGACCAACGGCCGCCGCGTATTCGCCTCTCAACAGCCAATCGCCGGCGGGGCCGCGACACCTCACACACCGCTGAGCTGGAAGGAGACGCGTCACCCACGTTCGGCGGCGCTCCTACCCCCACTAGCCTCCGCGCCAGCCACGCCCCCTCTACGTCACTGGCGGAGAAACCGGAGGGAGGGGGCACAAAGGCCGAGAGCCCGCGGCCACCGCTCCGCCCGCCTCCTGGCCCCGCTCACCTCCAGGCCCCGCCCAGGCATGGCTCTTGTTCGGGAAGTCGTAGAGAAATCCCGTGACCCTAAACCTGCTTCCTCATAACGGCCCGCCCCCTCGCCAGCACCTCCCAGTTCGCGCAAGGCCCCTTGGGAGTTGTAGTTTGATTTCCAGAGCATTCTCTTCGCTTTCCCTGTCCCTACAAGTATCCACGGTTTCCATGGAGAGGTCTACAATTTCGCTTCTCAACGCGAGACTAACTAGCTTTGGAATTGTTACACTTAGTTTTCCAGTTTTGAGCACAGTTCGTGAGATGACTTAGGCTGACGGGAAAAAAGCGAAAGCCCTACTAATAAAATTTAAAAGGCGTTTTCCGGGTGTCAATGGGCTGGGCCATCGAGGTAGGCGCTGATTGGCAGGCGGTAGGGGGCGTGTCAAGGTTCGCTATCACCTGATTGGATGGGGGGAAGGCCGTTCCCCTCTTCCCTGTCTCTGCAGGAATTTCCCGTCCCACCAGATTCTGCTGCTGGGGCCTGCTCGGGTTCTGCTGTGTGGTTCTAGTGCTTTGGGTCCGCTGTATGGAGGCTGGAAGGAAAACTGTGGGCCCGCTCGGGAAGCGAGCTCCAAGTCACGGGGCACACCTAAGGCGGGGAAGACTGTCAGGTGCACTCACCGTGCTAAGGTCTGGGGCAAAAAAGTAACCACTTCTCCGCCCTTAGTAACCAGCTGCGTGCCCACCCCAGATTTTCATGCCGCTGAAGCCCCTGAAAGGTCAGAAGCTAGTTTAGGGACCCTCTGCCTGAAACACCAGAATGCTTGACCGCTTCTCTTCTCATGCGCCTCTTGCACGTGGCTTTCTGATCTTGGAAGGCAAGACTGTGGACGAAGAGGCACTGGCTTCAGCTTAGGGGGTAAGACGACGTTTAGCCTCTCTGAGCTAATGTGTTCTTTCATTCTGTCACCGCTGAGAAATTCGTTTTAGACTTTAACACTAAGAAGTAATTTAGTCGCTACCAACCCAAAACCTAACCTGTTGCCCTCCAGTTGGTTCCGACTCACGGCGATCCTACAGGACAGAGCAGAACTGCCCCCATAGGGTTTCTAAGGCTGTAAATCTTTACAGAAGCAGATTGCCACATCTTTCCCTTGTTAGTCGCTGCCTAGGGATATATCTTTTATTAGGTAAGAAATGTTAAAGTATAACTCACCTTGTTTTACTTTTTGCCTTGGCTTTTGGGAGACTCAGAATGAATCTTCCCACAGAATTTGGATTTCTAGCCTCCTAAACTGTGAGAAAAACAAATTGCTGTTTGTTAAAGCCCTTTACTTGTGGTATTTCTGTTAGAACAGCACAAGATAACTAAGACACCAGGTCTTTCTCTCGCGGATGGCTAGTGGGTTGGAACTGCCAACCTTTGAGTTAGTAGCTGAAAGCTTAACTACTGCGCCACCAAGGTTCCTTAGGTACGTGCTTACGGATTGCAATATAAAATATCTATTTCAATGTGGGTTGCAGTCAAAAAATGTGAAAGCTGCTGCATTAGAGGAAATGAGATACATAAGATTAACCACTGTGTCAACCAGGGCTCCTTTTAGGGGTAAGGATGGTGTATTCCTTGAACACACCTTTATTCACAAAACCCCATAAGACAACAGGAAAGGGATTTTAAAAAGAAAAAAACTTAAGATGCAAGGATGAGGAAATCAGATGATGGGATCGTAAGAAAAGTTTAAAGTTGGAAAGCAGATAGGTGGGAAATGACTTTCCACAGTGACCATATGCTGACCTGCCAAGGATGGCCTGGCTTACCCCTATTTTCTTGGCATGATTAATAAGAATGCCTCCTTTTACTTTCAAGTGTGGTCTGGTATGAACAATAAATAGTATGGCCATCCTGAACACAGCAGAAGTGATAAAACCAAACCCTAATTTGGCAATGGAAAACAATTTGCAACACAGAATCCACACAAAGCTCACTGGGGAAATAAATATCAGCACCAAGTACCACTGGAAGTGAGGGTAAAAGATAGCTACGTTTGGTGGGGGGTGTTGCAAATTAAGAAATATGTATCCTCCCTTAACATACATAACTAGGTGACTACCCCCCCTTTACCCCTACCAAAAGACTATTATCAGGGGTGAGTAAAAGAAAAGCCTGAATTTGAGGACACAAAGCATAGTTTAAAGGAGAGGTACCATCCAAAAAAACGAGAGTTTTTCTGACAGTTGGGGAAATTTGAATAAGAATCAGTTATCAGATGATAATATGAAATTATGGTTATTCTTCTTAGGTATGATAATGCCATCGTGATTGTGTAGGAGAATGTGCTTATTTTGAGAAGATGTATGCTGAAATATTTAAGAATGAAGTGTCATGATGACTCCACCATACCTTCAAATGGTTCAAAAGAATAAGAGGGGGAAGGTGGGAGGTAGAGAGGGAAGAACACACATGACAAACCTAACAATGTTGAATCTAGACGGAGGGTTAAGAGGTGACCCTTGTGCTATTCTTTCAACCTTTCTGTATGTTTGAAGGTTTAACAATAACACATTGGGGGTAGTAAACAAATGAACATGTATGTAGTAGAAGCTGAGACTTCAGCCACCTTCCCCTGCACTGGCAGCCAAGCTCTCATTCTCCAAGCAGAAGATTAGAAGAGTCTTCTCTGGGGAATCTGATCATCTCAAAAGGAAAGACCTGAAAGATACCTATGTCTGAATCTTCCCAACCAGTTCACTCTTCAGGGAATGTCACAGTCCAGTCCCAACCATGTACAGGTAGTCCCAGATTTTCGACAGGGTTCCATTCCAACAAATCCATTGTAAGTTGGTTCTGAAGTAAGTTGAGTATCTCTTTTTTTTTTTTTAGTTTTCGTTTTTACTGCATTTTAGTATCAGTATCTTTATAAATCTGATCTTTATGTGTCTTTGGGGGTTGGCATGAGAATGATAACATCAGCAAATTATGCAAGGTAACATTGTATGTAGTACATGTTACTAACAATGTTGTTGTTAGGTGCCATTGAGTGGCTTCTGACTCATAGGGACCCCATGTAAAACAGAATAAAATGCTACCTGGTCCTGAGCCATCCTCACAATCCTTGTGGTTGAGCCCATGGCTGCAGCCACTGTGTTGACCCATCTCATTGAGGGTCTCCCTCCTTTTTGCTGACTCTCTACCAAGCATGATGTCCTTCTCCAGGGACTGATCCCTCCTGATAACATGTCCAAAGTATGTGAGACATAGTCTCACTGTCCTTGCTTCTAAGGAGCATCCTGGTTGCACTAACAATAAGATGGAAAAAAAAAAAAAAGATGGTCATGAGTGTGGTTAGCCATAACTCAAATATGTTGTAATTCAGGGACTATCTGTACTCAGAGCATCCAATCAGCTTTTTAGTACCTACTCTTAAAAAAAGAAGAGATAACTGATTACCAGATGGGGGATAGAAAGGATTGTAGGCCTCTGATGGGAGGTATTAGTCACAGGAAAGGAAAAAAGACCCAAACCCTCAGCTTCCATAGTAGAAAACCAATCAATATTGGCTAAAATTTGAAAAACAAAAGCAAAGAATAACAGTACATGGTATTTAGGACATGGAGGTAAATATCAAAAAAATTGGCTATAAGAAGTGAAAGTAGTTGCTTTTTGAACAGGGAGAAATAAGGGATGGAACAAGGAAACTGCTGTTTTTCATAACAAACCTCGTTAGGACTATTTGATTCTTACGTGCATATATAACCTTGGTTAAAAAAAATTTTTTTTAAGATGTTATAATTATCATGATTGTTATTTGTAGAAAAATAAGTTTTAATATTTTAGTATTTTTTCCTTTTCCATTTGTCCATACCTGTATACTGAATATATGGAGCAAAGTAAACTATGCTATGATGTATATAGATTTTGCAATTGTTCCATGAAATATCTAGACTTGAAAATCTAAAGAGAGTGCAAGGAAAGGATGATATTCAGCTTTTTGAAAAACAGTGGAGAGGTGGGGCAAATAAAGACCCTCCTAAAGCATGAGGGTTTTAAGGGGTAGCTCTCTGGTCTAGGATACGAGGGTGTTACCAGAACTCTCTCAGCGGCATCTGCTTTCAGAACCAGGGTATTCAACATTTAAAATTTAATTTTTTTTCCTCTAACTGAAATTCTCTCCTTCCCCGGTTATTATGTCTTTAAAAAAGAAAGAAAGAAAGCTACTTTTATCATCTATAAAGTGAAGCAATTACCTGGATAATTAAGGAAAGCTTACTCTGCCTCAGACATTCAGTCACTGTCCTGGTGTGAGGGCTGAATTGTGAAAATTGTTATATGGATCAAGATAATGTGCTATTAAAGTATGTCGGTCTGTAAATCTTTAAAGGATCTGTGTGAAATGATATTCAAGGTAAAAAGGTATTGAGGAGTCTCTGCAGTTTCCTACCACTATGCAACTGGCAACTGTCATTTAGGTATGCTTAAGTGACAAAAAATTTAACTGAACTCATTAAGAAAGCCTGTTCCATAGGAGAGCCTTAAACATGAATCATTTCACCTCACCAAATGAGACCTGAAGAGTAACAAAGTTGCTCCTAGAGAAGGTTAGCAACAGTTTAGAATAAAGCATTTTTGTGGACACTTTGCAGGCCAGTTCAAAAGCCACTTTCTCTGTGAAATTTCTCCCATCTGGCAGAGCTCTTCTTGGTATTCCCTCCACTTTTTGAACTTCCCTAGTGTGGATTATCACATTTGAACTTGAACTATCATCAGTGTGTCCTTCACTGGAAAAATAGGAATTGTACTTCCTTTCATTTCTCTATCCACACAGCACTTAGCATTAGCCCTGGCACAAAGCAGGCATTTAGTCAAGCCTGGCTGTGAGGGCGATAATGGCAATGATGATAATGATTCATAAAGTGGAATATTACATTTCTTGAGTACCTCCTGTGTGCTTGTCTTAGTCCTCTAGGGCTGCTGTAACAGAAATATCACAAGTAGATGGCTTTAACAAAGAGGAAATTTATTCCCTCACAGTAAAGTAGGCTAAAAGTCCAAATTCAAGGCGTCAGCTCCAGGGGAAGGCTTTCTTTCTCTGTTGGCTCTGGGGGAAGATCTTTGTACTCAATCTTCCGTGGTTGAGGAGCTTCTCAGGCACAGGGACCCTGTGTCCAAAAGACGTGCTCTGCTCCTGGTGTTGCTTTCTGGGTGGTATGAGGTCTCCAACTCTCTGCTTGCTTCCCTTTCCTCTCTTGAGAGATAAAAGGTGGTATAGGCCACACCCCAGGGAAACTCCCTTTACCTTGGATCAGAGAGGTGACCTGAGTAAGGGTGGTGTTACAATCCCACCTTAATCCTCTCAACATAAAATTATAATCACAAAATGGAGGACAACCATACAATATGGGGAATCATGGCCTAACCAAGTTGATACACACATTTTTGGTGGGACATAATTCAATCCATGACAGTGCTGTACTCGAAGTTAGAGCTTTTACATGCATTCTTTCCTTTAAAACTAAACCCAAAACTACAAGTGAGCAATACAATCCTCATTTTAAAGATTATGAAACTGAAATTTAGCAAGTATGTTGCCCAAGCTCTTATAGATGGTAAGAAGAAGTAAGATTCAAACCAAGATGTTTCTGACTCCAAAAGCCAGTGCTTTCTCCACTGTGCCACAGTTCCAGGACCAGAGATGCATATTTCACCTTACTTGTAAGAGAGAACATTGAAGTCTCACTTTTTAGAAAATTTGCCCTTTATTAGGACTTTAAGTAGTTACAGTCCCATCTTCCAAAATACAATTGAAAAGAAAAAGTATAAAGAAGTTTGAAAGAAGAAAACAATGTTCATTATGGAAGAGTAAGAAAGGGGGAAGGGTAGGGATCTTTGATAACTGTAAGTAGATCTTAAATTTTGAATCCGAGATTACCTTTAACCTAAAATGATTTTGGTTACTTTTAAACATTGCATGCTTTATTTACCTTTCTTCAGAGTCTATAGACTAAAATTTTGAATATGCTATATATAGCTCCATAATTGCAATTAACTATTTTTTACTCAGTGACTCACATTAGCTGGAAATATCTTGATAAATGGACGTGATATTTGAATTGATTTTTTTTTTTTTGTATTTATCTGCAGTGATGCCAGTGTAGATTCAGTCGATTTGTGAAAGACCCACCAAACTGCTAATTAGCTGTTCTCCCATTTTTTCCTTTACTTACACAAGTTTTTGTTTGTGTTTTCACTCCACTTTGGTCAATCGCCATTCTCCTAAGTCATAACTTTCCGAAATTTTCTTGTACTAGAATTTCCTGTAAAAGTGTAGTTTCCTAAGCCCACCCTAGGTATGGGCTGTAGGAGAGGGGCCCTGGAACCTGTACTTAATAAAAACCAGTTGCCATCAAGTCAATTCAGACTCATGGTGACCTCCTGTATGTCAGAGTAGAACTGTGTTCCGTACGGCTTTCAGTGGGTGGTATAACAGAAGGAGAGCAACAACTCTTTCTTTTGAGGTGCTTTTGGGTGGACTTTACGGGGCAGTTCTACTCTGGCCTATAGAGTCGCTATGAGTCGGAATCGACTCACGGCATTGGGTTTTTGGGGTTAATCTCTAGCTTTTTGTTAAACAACTAAGCACATTAACCATTTACACCATCCAGGGACTTACTGTTGGGTAAGCTCGGGCTCTTCTCTGGGCTCTTTGAGCCATTATTTTTGTGAAACATCCTCATTGTACTGTATTAAAAGTGTGGTTGCAGAGGAACTTGGGAAACATTATTTCTACTGTAATTTCATTGAATGTTTAAGTTGTATCACCTCTCTGAGTAATCGACAATTTACGTTTCCATTTTTGAGTGAAAAAACAAAGTATATCATGTATACTATTCTACTACAACACCCTCCCTGCAACATGTAAACTCTCTGAGGCCAAAGTCTCATTTTTCACCTCATCTATGCTTCTCACAGATGGAATATAGGTGCATAATAAAAACCTGCTGCCATCAAGTCGATTCCGACTCGCAGCAACCCTATGAGACAGAGCAGAACTGCAGCATAGTGTTTTTAAGGAGGTACTGGTGGATTCAAACTGCTGACCTATTGGTAAGCAGCTCAGCTCTTAACCAATAGGGCACCAGGGCTCCAGGTTCATAATAGGTGTCAAATACATATTTATTGAGTTGGAATAAATCAAATTGTGAATTATTGACAAAGCAGAAAGGTAGTGATAAATATGTTGGTACAGCCTTTTTGTTATTACTTGGATGTCATTCTGCTGTCTTCCGCCTACAAAGATGCAACTACTATCACTCATAGTTTCCCGCTTTGCAAAGATGAGTGGAAGATATGAAAAAAGGTTTTTCCACCAATCCTCTCTCCCTTCCGTACTTGCGGTCCTTCTTTCCCTGCTCTTTTTCCAAGCTCCCTCTGTCAGTTCTGTTTTGTCCTTTGACAAAGAAGTGATGGCTTTCTATCTGTATTTATAATTTATAATATGTAGCCTAGGATGTACATTCCAGTGAGGCAGGGACCATCTCAGTGGGGCTTTCTGGGCTTGGTCAGAACATTAATAAAATAAGCAGCAGGCCATTGAATGAACCATTTCAATGATGAACGTGGGGCATTTCTTTCTCTAGTGGGAAGCAACTCGCAGCAAATGCTTCATCACAAAACCAAGCGTCCTTTCTCCGTCACCTAAAAATGGCCTGCACCTAACAATCTGTAGCTCATTTAGCCTTTGCAGCTTTCTCCCGACTTAACTGCAGGAGAAAGGGTGACAATGACTGCATGCAGTGCAACAGGTTTCTCTTTATATGTGGCATTTTTGGCTCTGGGTTTGTAGTTGGGCCAAGATGATTTGCTAGGCCAAAACCAGGCAAAGGGATTGGACAGTTTGCTATGCAAATGAGGTGTGTAAAACCCTTGCAGGGATTGGACAGTTCACTATGCAAATAAAGTGCATAAAACCCTTCTGGGTTTTAGTCTATTACTACACAAACTTGGTGACTGTCGCTTACCGAGGGGATTGGTCAGTTTGTGGTCTTGGTTAGAAGAGAAGGATTATAAAAACGCTAATCCCACAGAAGATCAGGAGGACCTCCCTACCATCAAGAAGAAGAGCTGGGAGCAGGGTGCATCCTTTGGATCTGGGGTCCCTTTACTAAGAACCTCTTAGATCCAGGAGACAGAAACAGCTGTAACACTGGAGATGGCATGAGATGGCACAAGAAAATGGTAGCAGTATGAGCAGCGAACTAGGAGATGTACATGAGACAGCTGTGTTGGACTTCCCAGTCCACGGAGCAAGGTGGCTGTAGTGGACTTGGCGACTATCTTAGTCATCTAGTGCTGCTATAACAGAAATACCACAAGTGAATGGCTTTAACAAACAGAAATTTATTTTTTCACAGTCTAGGAAGCTAGAAGTGTGAAATCAGGGCACCAGCTCCAGGGGAAGGCTTTCTGCCTATATCAGCTCTGGGGGAAGGTCCTTGTCATCAATCTTCCCTTGGACTAGGGGCTTCTCTGCGTAGGAACCCCAGGTCCAAAGGACACGTTCTGCCCATGGTGCTGCTTTCTTGGTGGTATGAGGTCCCCCATGTCTCTTTTATATCTCAAAAGAGATTAATTTAAGACAGAACCTAATCTTGTAGATTGAGTCCTGCATCATTAACATAACTGCTTCTAATCTTGCCTCCTTAATATAGAGGTAGGATTTACAACACATAGATGACGAAATGGTGGACAATCACACAATACTGGGAATCATGGCCTAGCCAAGTTGATACACATTTTTGGGGGACACAATTCAATCCATGACACCGACCCATGGATTGGTGAGAAAGGGAGAGCACGTTCAGGCAGGAGGCTTGCTGGCAGAATGGTGTGTCTCCCAGCACTTGTGGGCCAATATACAGAGCTGTAACACTAGCCCAAGCACGGCAGAGGCTGAGAGGAGGCTAGCATGGCCAAGAGAAGGGCCTGCTAGCCCAGCTGAGAGTGAGGCCTGGCAGTAAAGTCCAGGCCAAGAGCGAGGCCGGCCTGTGGGCACAGCTGAAAGAAAGCTGAGAGCTGTCATGGTTGGAAGCTGTCCTGACTGACCAACTATATCCTGTCTTCTGAGTTGTTTCTGTTACCTCCAAGTTGATCCTAATCCCGAGCGGTAGCCTGTTGCTTCCCTAATCGTCGGTATGGTCTGGGAGTTCTGTGGCCATTGCAACAAACTACCAAACCCAGCAGAGGAGAGAGTGCCGTGAGGAAGGATGGTGTCAGAATTGGTAAAAAGGTTGAAGAGTGGAGGTATGCCTGACCTTCACCTCACAGGGATCAGCCTTGGGTTGATAATGGTTCTTCTCATTCCCCCTCTTGATTTTAGACAGCTTCTGATGCTACTACTACAGTACACTGTAGCAGATGATATTTTCCAAAAATGGTCACAGCAATATTTCAGTTCCCAGTGCTCTTCTGAAATCTTGTCACTCCTCTCCTATTAAAACTGGGCAGACCATTGTGACGGCCTCAAGGAAGAGAAAGTGGTGGAAGTGATGCTGTGTAACTAAGGCTAAGTCGTAAAAGGAGATAGAGCTTCTGTCTGGCTCTTCTTTCTGGGACACTCACCCTTAGAACCCAGCCACCATATTATAAGGAAGCCCAGGCTTTATGGAGAGGTCACATGTAGGTGTTCTGGCCAACGGCCCCTGCTTAGATTACAGTCAACAGCTAGCATCAACTGCCTGCCTGACGTGTGAGTGAACAAGCCTTCAGATAATTCCAGCCTCCAACTGTCGACCCATCCTAAGCATTTTAATCTTCAGCTGAGGTCCTGGACATTATGGAGCAAAGACAAGCTATTCCCACAGAATTCATACATGTAATAAGTGTTTATGTCACACCACTGAGTTTTGGGATACTTTTGTTACACAAAAGACAACCAGAACAATGGCTAATTTGATGAAAGGAACTCAGAGGCAATAGAACATAAAGGCTAATACATCGATCAAATTAGTAATTATAGAAATTGCCCCCACATTTCTGTGAGAAAAGTTAAAATAATGATCTAATAGTCTGTTATAAGCATAAACAGAGAGAATCCTGTATTCTCAACTGAAGATTTGTGAACAAAAGGGCAATAGGAAACTGATCCAACATACAGACTTCTAATCCACTGCTCAGTTTAGCTCCCTCCATCAGGAGGGTCCTGGGCTTCTCTTTTCTGCCTAGCTGAAGCTCCTTCTCCTCCAGGAAGCCTTCCCTGACTACCCTATCCATAGAGATACCTTCCTCAAAATCATAGCATTAATTGCCAACACCACTTATTTGATGTGTAATTGTATAATTGTATATTGCTTCATGCATTTCATGTGTTTATTTTTCAATGTCTCTATCACTATATCGGAAACCCTGGTGATGCAGTGGTTAAGTGCTACGGCTGCTAACTAAGGTCAGCAGTTCGAATCCACCAGGCGCTCTTTGGAAATGCTGTGGGGTGGTTCTACTCTGTCCTGTAGGGTCGCTATGAGTCAGAATTGACTCGACGGCAGTGGGTGGGTATCACTATATACCCACTCCTCACTTATTGAAGTGGTTAGGTTCTGAAGACCAGGTTGTGACAGGAAAACCAGCATTATGTGAAAATGGAGGAAGACCACATGGGGTCACAAAATGGTCATTAAAGAACCACCAAATTACATCATTACATGACCGCTGAAGTGGTGAGGCTCGTGGCCCAGCCAAGCTGACACAGAACCTTGACCGTCACAGCCAGTGATACTCTTGCTTCACATCTGTGCTTTAGTTACTGCCAGAGGTGTGTCATTAATGGGCAAAATGGTCAGATACTAGATTTTTTTACTGTTGTTGTCCATGCAAAATGTTGGATAATGAAGATCGTCGGTAAGTGAGAAGAGAGTCATCGGCATGGTTAGGTTCCGAAGACCAGGTAGTTACACGAAAATTGGTGTTATGCAAAAATGAAGGATTTTGTTTGTTTGTTTTCAGACCATGTATTTGTTGCATTTATTTTTTTTAGAAAATATAATCATAGAAATAATGACAGCTAACATTTACTGATGTGCTCATCCTGGTGAGAAACCCAGCTGTGGATTATTCTTCTGTAGAGGAGGAGGCTTACAGTCGACAAAGCTGGTTTTGAGGCCGGGCTGTGTGACTGGAGGGCCCAGGCTTACCCACTTCACCTTCTGCCTGTGCTGGGTCAGAGCATCCCTTGCCCAGCCACCTCCAGGTTCCACTCCCAGCCCTGCAAGCCCTGCTGTTCAGGATCCCAGAGCCTGCTCTGCCCTCCAGGCTTGAAGGGTCACCGAGCCTCGGGGCTTCGTGTGAGGGCCTGGGAGTCTGGCTGCACACCCAGCCCCACCCAGGCGCAGGCTTCAGCCCAGTTCAGCTGACTTTGGGATGTCACTGAGCTCCCACACATTTCTTCCAAACACCCACAATGCCTCTTTCTTTCCTCCCTCCCCACCCCACAGCAATTTTGAGCTGCAGGGCCTCAGGCCTGTGTGAGTTCAGGGTTAGAAAATAAAGGTACTTGAGTTCTGTTTGATGTGACAAAGGCTTCAGCGTATATGCAGACTGCAGGCTGTGATGGGGGCTGTTCCAGACTGTCCTCACAACATGAAGTTAGAACTTGTAGGGTAAGGTTAGAGAGGGGAGTAGAGAAGAGCATAAACTCTCCAGTTATTTTTGGTCAAGAGAATACAAAAGGAGCCAAAAGCAGCCAGACTTAAGAGGTTAAATGCAATTTAGTAGACATATGTAGATGTATATATTAAATATATCCAATGGAGCCCTAGTGGCACAGTGGTTAAGAACTCAGCTGCTAACGGAAAGGTCAGCAGTTCAAATGCACCAGCTGCTCCTTGGAAACTCTATGGGGCAGTTCTACTCTATGCTATAGGGTCGCTATGAGTCAGAATCAACTCCACTGCAATTTTTTTTTTCTTAATATGTCTTCAAGTTGAAAAGTTTGATTTGTAAACAAATATTGGGGTTAGAGGTCTTGGTGAGTTTCTGGCGTCTAGAAGACTGACAGCCACAGGAGGAGAGCCACAGTGGAGACTGGTAATCCGCAGAGCCATGTGAGCACACCAGTGCAAACGGGCTTCTGTGACATACACAAACGCTGCCGGACCTGGATGGCTGGTTTTCACCACTGTCTCCAACTATCCTCTCTGTATTCATCACCTTCCCCTCACCCTCTCGGCCGTGCTGTCTGCCTTCAGCTTCTTCACCAAGAAATATGCACACACCACCTTTCAAAGCCTGCTAAACTTTATCAAGAGCGTCATACCCTATCTCAGTGCAGCTACGCTTTCACCATGGAGATTAACTCTTGCCTGACAAGGACACAGGGAAATGTTAAGTGCTGAAGGAGGATCCCCAGGATAAATGCTACAGGTGTTCAGAGGAGACAGGGAGACACAGGGCAAGCTGGGCAATGAAGGTGAGGCGGGGGGCCTTGGACTGGGCCTTAAAGGACAGGTGTATCATCTCTGGTAGAGGGAATATGTGAGCTGTGTGTATGCATGTGTCGTGTTTAAGGTGCAGGGTGGCACTTTCCAGGCAATGGGAAGGGTATACAAACCAAGCCATGGAGTCATGCCCCTTTTATGAAGGGAAAAGGAAGAAGTCCAACTTACCTTGAGGCAGGGCTATGCACACAGCAGGAAGTGGCAGGAGGCAAGGCTGGAAAGGTAGTTTGGGGCAGATTGTAGAAGGCCCTGAATGCCCTATTGAGCTCCTCCACTTGCACTGATCTCCTTGTCCAGGGACAGACAGCTCCCTGGGCTGACAGGCTTCTGTTTCCTTCCAGGGAGAAGCCAACGCAGAGTCTTCTGCAAAAGGCACCCAGGGAAACTCTCACCTCTTGAAGCCCAGCAGATGGTGACTGTGTAGGACAAGGGCTAATTTGCCTGACAGATGAATAGTTTATTCCCAGAGAAGGAATGAGTCATCAGAGAACCAGGAAACCCAGGCGAACTTCCTCTCAGGTCATCAGAACACTTAGACCTTAATTCTTTAATGGTAACAGCATTCTCAGGACATAAAAAACCTGTACAGATCAAAGGAGCGAGGGAGCTAGTGAAGGTAGAAGAGGACAACCAGGGACGGAGAGAAAGAAAAAGTGGAGAGGAAACTGAGAGAAAGGGGAAGAGGGGGTGACAAAGAAATGGAGCAAGTGCTCTGGCTTTGTGTTCATCGTGGTGACATTTCTCTGGCTTCCTGTATGTTCCAAGAAAAACCATCTTTGAAGGGTTGACCTCTGACAGAACACTGAAAAGACACTGTATCTTTTTCCCTTTCTGTTGCTTTTACTGGGAGCAATGTAGGTGCAGTTTTCCATGTGGCTTTTTTTTTTTTAAGAAAAGAAGGGTTTAAATAAAAAAAAAAGCGTAAAAGACAGACGCTAAGTAGTGATAGGTGCAATGGACTGATAACAATAATGCACGTAGGAACTACAGCCTAGTCCCAGGCCTTCCTGGTATACTTGCTTAAGAAACTGAAAACACATGATCAGGAAGTGGTCCCTGGGTTCTTCCTTTTGCATCAGAAATAACTGGGGAGAGCTAGGGCCAGAGAGAAATGGCTGTCTTCCTTAGCACACTTGCTTTGTTCGTAGTGTGTTTGAACATCTAGACCCCACCAGGGAGTGTATTAGAGGACAGATACACCATGGAATCATTCTGTCGAGGGCTACAGTCTTATAAATAACACCCAAGAGAAGATCAGGCACTCCAGAGGCGGGGCCAAGATGGCGGACTAGGTGGACGCTACCACGGATCCCTCTTGCAACAAGGACTCGGAAAAACAAGTGAATCGATCATATACATAACAATCTATGAACTCTGAACAACAAACACAGACTTAGAGACGGAGAACGAACAAATACGGGCAGACAGCGATCGTTTTCAGAACCAGGAGCCAGCGTACCAGGCAGGTGACCTTCGGAGCCCGATCTGGGGCAGAACCCAGGGGGGCAGACGGCACAGACAAGGGGCCCAGCCCTACCCCCTGAACTCATCCCGGGAGGGAGCCTAGCCGGTTGGCGCGGGCGGCGTAGCGGCGCAGCCGGTGGGAGAAGCACCAGGGAGGCAGTGACGGATCTTGGAGCAGGGAGAGCAGCATCCCAGCCGGGGAGCTGTCCCGCCAGGAGTTTGGTGGGAAGTGGGCGTGGCGCGAGCGTGGGGATCAGCTATATTTCCCTAAAGTGACCCGGGGGGGGCCCACACGTTCGTGCGGGCGACGCCCACCCACTTCGCGCGTGCGGCGCGGCGCACCGGAGGGAGAAGTCCCCGGGAGGAAGTGACTGGTCTTGAAGCGGGGAGAGCAGCGTCCCAGCCAAGGACCCGTCCCGCTGGGATTTTGGCGGAAGCGGGTGGGGCGTGAGCGCGGGGCCCAGTTATATTCCTCAGAATTGACCCCGGGGGCGGGCCCAGCCGTTCATGCGGGCAACACCCACCCAGTTCGCGCGTGCGGCGCGGCGCACCGGAGGAGGAAGTCCCCGGGAGGAAGTGACTGGTCTTGGAGCGGGGAGAGCAGTGTCCCACCCGGGGAGCCGTCCGGCCGGGATTTTGGTGGGCGCAGGTGGAGCGTGAACGCGGGGATCAGCTCTATGTTCTGAGGTGCTACACTCCTAGCTCTCTGACCCCTCCCCCACCCTCCCCAGGCGGCTCCATTAACATCCGAATACCCTGAGCCAGAGGGAGAATTCAGATAGGGATCTGACTGCATTTTTTTTTAGCTGATTACCTGGAAAAACTAGTTTCCCAGTGATGGCTCGGAGACAGCAGTCCATATCAAACCACATAAAGAAACAGACCATGACAGCTTCTTCAACCCCCCAAACAAAAGAATCAAAATCTTTCCCAAATGAAGATACAATCCTGGAATTATCAGATACAGAATATAGAAAACTAATTTACAGAATGCTTAAAGACATCACAAATGAAATTAGGCTAACTGCAGAAAAAGCCAAGGAACACACTGATAAAACTGTTGAAGAACTCAAAAAGATTATTCAAGAACATAGTGGAAAAATTAATAAGTTGCAAGAATCCATAGAGAGACAGCATGTAGAAATCCAAAAGATTAACAATAAAATTACAGAATTTGACAATGCAACAGGAAGTCAGAGGAGCAGACTCGAGCAATTAGAATGTAGACTGGGACTTCTGGAGGACCAGGGAATCAACACCAACATAGCTGAAAAAAAATCAGATAAAAGAATTTAAAAAAATGAAGAAACCCTAAGAATTATGTGGGACTCTATCAAGAAGGATAACTTGCGAGTGATTGGAGTCCCAGAACAGGGAGGGGGGCCAGAAAACACAGAGAAAATAGTTTAAGAACTCCTGACACAAAACTTCCTGACATCATGAAAGACGAAAGGATATCTATCCAAGATGCTCATTGAACCCCATTTAAGATTGATCCAAAAAGAAAAACACCAAGATATATTATCATCAAACTTGCCAAAACCAAAGATAAACAGAAAATTTTAAAAGCAGCCAGGGAGAAAAGAAAGGTTTCCTTCAAGGGAGAATCAATAAGAATAAGTTCAGACTACTCAGCAGAAACCATGCAGGCAAGAAGGGAATGGGACGACATATACAGAGCACTGAAGGAGAAAAACTGCCAACCAAGGATCATATATCCAGCAAAACTCTCTCTGAAATACGAAGGCGAAATTAAGATATTTACAGATAAACACAAGTTTAGAGAATTTGCAAAAACTAAACCAAGACTGCAAGAAATGCTAAAGGGGATTGTTCAGCCTGATGATCAATAATATCAGGTACCAGCACAATACAAGGTCACAAAACAGAACGTCCTGATATCAACGCAACTCAAATAGGGAAAGCACAAAAACAAACAAATTAAGATTAATTCTAAAAAAATAAATAAACAAAATAATACACATAACAGGGAATCATGGAAATCAATAGATAAACGATCACAATAATCAAAAAGAGGGACTAAATATAGGAGGCATTGAACTGCCAGATGGAGAGTGATACAAGGCGATATAGAACGATACAAGTTAGGTTTTTACTTAGAAAAATAGGGGTAAATAATAAGGTAACCACAAAAAGGAATATCAATTCCATAACTCAAGAAAAAAGCCAAGAAAAACGTAACGACTCAACTAACATAAAGTTAAACATTATGAAAATGAGGATCTCACAATCTACTAAGAAAAACGTCTCAGCACAAAAAAGTATGTGGAAAAATGAAATGGCCAACAACTCACATGAAAAGGCATCAAAATGACAGCACTAAAAACTTATTTATCTATAATTACGCTGAATGTAAATGGACTAAATGCACCAATAAAGAGACAGAGAGTCACGGACTGGATAAAGAAACACGATCCATCTATATGCTGCCTACAAGAGACACACCTTAGACTTAGAGACACAAACAAACTAAAACTCAAAGGATGGAAAAAAATATATCAAGCAAATAATAAGCAAAAAAGAAGAGGAGTAGCAATATTAATTTCTGACAAAATAGACTTTAGACTTAAATCCACCACAAAGGATAAAGAAGGACACTATGTAATGATAAAAGGGACAATTGATCAGGAAGACATAACCATATTAAAAATATAAGCACCCAATGACAGGGCTGCAAGATACATAAATCAAATTTTAACAGAATTGAAAAGTGAGATAGACACCTCCACATTTATAGTAGGAGACTTCAACACACCACTTTCGGAGAAGGACAGGACATCCAGTAAGAAGCTCAATAGAGACACGGAAGACCTACTTACAACAATCAACCAACTTGACCTCATTGACTTACACAGAACTCTCCACCCAACTGCTGCAAAATATACTTTTTTTTCTAGTGCACATGGAACATTCTCTAGAATAGACCACATATTAGGTCATAAAACAAATCTTTGCAGAATCCAAAACATCGAAATATTACAAAGCATCTTCTCAGACCACAAGGCAATGAAGCTAGAAATCAATAACAGAAAAACTAGGGAAAAGAAATCAAATACTTGGAAAATGAACAATACCCTTCTGAAAAAAGACTGGGTTATAGAAGACATCAAGGAGGGAATAAGGAAATTCTTAGAAAGCAACGAGAATGAAAATACTTCCTATCAAAACCTCTGGGACACAGCAAAAGCAGTGCTCAGAGGCCAATTTATATCGATAAATGCACACATACAAAAAGAAGAAAGAGCCAAAATCAGAGAACTGTCCCGACAACTTGAACAAATAGAAAGTGAGCAACAAAAGAACCCATCAGGGACCAGAAGAAAACAAATAATAAAAATTAGAGCTGAACTAAATGAATTAGAGAACAGAAAAACAATTCAAAGAATTAACAAAGCCAAAAGCTGGTTCTTTGAAAAAATTAACAAAATTAATAAACCATTGGCTAGACTGACTAAAGAAATACAGGAAAGGAAACAAATAACCCGAATAAGAAACGAGAAGGACCACATCACAACAGAACCAAATGAAATTAAAAGAATCATTTCAGATTACTACAAAAAATTTGTACTCTAACAAATTTGAAAACCTAGAAGAAATGGATAAATTCTTGGAAAAATACTACCGACCTAAACTAACACATTCAGAAGTAGAACAACTAAATAGACCCATAACAAAAAAAGAGATTGAAACGGTAATCAAAAAACTTCCAACAAAAAAAAGTCCTGGCCCAGACGGCTTCACTGCAGAGTTCTACCAAACCTTCAGAGAAGACTTAATACCACTACTACTGAAGGTATTTCAAAGCATAGAAAAAGACGGAATACTACCCAACTCATTCTATGAAGCTACCATCTCCCTGATACCAAAACCAGGTAAAGACATTACAAAAAAAGAAAATTATAGACCCATATCCCTCATGAACATTGATGCAAAAATCCTCAACAAAATTCTAGCCAATAGAATCCAACAACACATCAAAAAAATAATTCACCATGATCAAGTGGGATTTAGACCAGGTATGCAAGGCTGGTTTAATATCAGAAAAACCATTAATGTAATCCATCACATAAATAAAACAAAAGATAAAAACCACATGATCTTATCAATAGATGCAGAAAAGGCATTTGACAAAGTTCAACACCCATTTATGATAAAAACTCTTACCAAAATAGGAATTGAAGGAAAATTCCTCAACATAATAAAGGGCATCTCTGCAAAGCCAACAGCCAATATCACTCTAAATGGAGAGAACCTGAAAGCATTTCCCTTGAGAAAGGGAACCAGACAAGGATGCCCTTTATCACTGCTCTTATTCAACATCGTACTTGAAGTCCTAGCCAGGGCAATTAGGCTAGACAAAGAAATAAAGGGTATCCAGATTGGCAAGGAGGAAGTAAAGCTATCACTATTTGCAGATGACATGATCGTATACATGGAAAACCCTAAGGAATCCTCCAGAAAACTACTGAAACTAATACAAGAGTTTGGAAGAGTCTCAGGTTATAAAATAAACATACAAAAATCACTTGGATTCCTCTACATCAACAAAAAGAACACCGAAGAGGAAATAACCAACTCAATACCATTCACGGTAGCCCCCAAGAAGATAAAATACTTAGGAATAAATCTTACCAAGGATGTAAAAGGCCTATACAAAGAAAACTATAAAACTCTGCTACAAGAAATTCAAGAGGACATACTTAAGTGGAAAAACATACCCTGCTCATGGATAGGAAGACTTAACATAGTAAAAATATCTATTGTACCAAAAGCCATCTATACATATAACTCACTTCCAATCCAAATACCAATGTCATATTTTAAGGGGATAGAGAAACAAATCACTAATTTCACATGGAAGGGAAAGAACCCCCGGATAAGCAAAGCATTACTGAAAAAGAAGAAGAAAGTAGGAGGCCTCACTCTACCTGATTTCAGAACCTATTATACAGCTACAGTAGTCAAAACAGCGTGGTACTGGTACAACAACAGGCACATAGACCAATGGAAAAGAATTGAGAACCCAGATATAAATCCATCCATGTATGAGCAGCTGATATTTGACAAAGGACCAGTGTCAGTCAATTGGGGAAAAGATAGTCTTTTTAACAAATGGTGCTGGCATAACTGGATATCCATTTGCAAAACAATGAAACAGGAGCCATACCTCACACCATGCACAAAAACTAACTCCAAGTGGATCAAAGACCTAAACATAAAGACTAAAACGATAAAGATCATGGAAGAAAAAATAGGCACAACCCTAGGAGCCCTAATACAGGGCATAAACAGAATACAAAACATTACCAAAAATGATGAGGAGAAACCAGATAACTGGGAGCTCCTAAAAATCAAACACCTATGCTCATCTAAAGACTTCACCAAAAGAGTAAAAAGACCACCTACAGACTGGGAAAGAATATTCAGCTATGACATCTCTGACCAGTGCCTGATCTCTAAAATCTACATGATTCTGTCAAAACTCAACCACAAAAAGACAAACAACCCAATCAAGAAGTGGGCAAAGGATATGAACACACATTTCACTAAAGAAGATATTCAGGCAGCCAACAGACACATGAGAAAATGCTCCCGATCATTAGCCATTAGAGAAATGCAAATTAAAACTACGATGAGATTCCATCTCACACCAACTAGACTGGCATTAATCCAAGAAACACAAAATAATAAATGTTGGAGAGGCTGCGGAGAGATTGGAACTCTCATACACTGCTGGTGGGATTGTAAAATGATACAACCACTTTGGAAATCCATCTGGCGTTATCTTAAACAGTTAGAAATAGAACTACCATACAACCCAGAAATCCCACTCCTCGGAATATACCCTAGAGATACAAGAGCCTTCACACAAACAGATATATGCACACCCATGTTTATTGCAGCTCTGTTTACAATAGCAAAAACCTGGAAGCAACCAAGATGTCCGTCAATGGATGAATGGGTAAATAAATTGTGGTATATTCACACAATGGAATACTACGCATCGATAAAGAACAGTGACGAATCTCTGAAACATTTCATAACATGGAGGAATCTGGAAGGCATTATGCTGAGCGAAATGAGTCAGGGGCAAAAGGACAAATATTGTATAAGACCACTATTATAAGATCTTGAGAAATAGAAAAAACAGAGAAGAACACATACTTTTGTGGTTACAAAGGGGGTAGGGAGGGAGGGAGAGGGTTTTTTATTGATCAATCACTAGATAAGAACTGCTTTGGGTGAAGGGAAAGACAACACTCAATACAAGGAAGGTCAGCCTAATTGGACTGGACTAAAAGCAAAGAGGTTTCCGAGATAAAATGAAAGCTTCAAAGGTCAGCGGAGCAGGGGCTGGGGTCTGGGGAACATGGTTTGAGGGGACTTCTAAGTCAATGGGCAAAATAATTCTATTATGAAAACATTCTGCATCCCACTTTGAAATGTGGCGTCTGGGGTCCTAAATGCCAACAAGCAGCCATCTAAGATGCATCAATTGGTCTCAACCCACCTGGAGCAAAGGCAAAGGAAGAACACCAAGCTCACATGACAACTAAGAACCCAAGAGACAGAAAGGGCCACATGAACCAGAGACCTACATTATCCTGAGACCAGAAGAACTTGTTGGTGCCCGGCCACAATCGATGTCTGCCCTGTCAGGGAGCACAACAGACAACTCCTGAGGGAGCAGGAGACCAATGGGATACAGACCCCAAATTCTCATAAAAAGACCATACTTAATGGTATGACTGCGACTAGAGCAATCCCGGAGGCAATGCTCCCCAGACCTTCTGATGGCACAGGACGGGAACCATCCCCGAAGACAACTCATCAGGCATGAAAAGGACTGGTCAGCAGGGGGGAGAGAGATGCTGATGAAGAGTGAGCTAATTAAATCAGGTGGACACTGGAGAGTGTGTTGGCAACTCTTGACTGGAGGGGGGATGGGAAGATAGAGAGAGAGGGAAGACGGCAAAATTGGCACGAAACGAGAGACTGAAAGGGCTGACTCAATAGGGGGAGAGCAAGTGGGAGAAGGGAGTAAGATGTATGTAAACTTACATGTGACAGACTGATTGGAATGGTAAATGTTCACTTGAAGCTTAATAAAAATTAATTAAAAAAAAAAAAAGATCAGGCACTCCAACTCTTGCAAGCTGTCATTTATCAGAAGAGACCACAGGAGCCAAAAAGATAATGATGCCCCCAGAAAGTGAATTCACGAGCGTGAAATTTGCTTTGTTATTAAGGTGATATGTGAAGGAATGATTGATTTTTGTTCTTTAACAATTCACTTGATCCCTCTATTTTAATTTTAGGTAAAAATACCAGCATATCTCCACCCTATGTCTCCCCAAGAGAACCTTTGTGTTTGCCAATGAAGTTGGCAAATAGGGTATTGATTAGGATAGGCTGTGCAGAAGGAGCACTTATCTTTAGGCCCCACATGGCTACATGCCCCTCTGACATCGCCAGTGTGTCAGCCCCTCTAAGATACAGCTTTCTTCCAGCACATGCTACATAGGGCATTTGATGAGTAATTAAAATTCAGGGAGTGGAGTAGCCTACACCTATACACCTTTTAATTCAAACCTGCTATATTTCACATTTCATGCCTCTCTGCAACATAGTTGTTATGGATTAAATTGTGTCTCCCCACCCCCCACCCCTCCAAAAAATGTGTTGGAATCCTTACCTCTATACCTGTGAATATAATCCTATTTGGAAACAGGGTGTTCTTTGTTATGTCAGTGAGGCCATGCCAATGTAGGGTTTGTCTTAAACCTAGTCACTTCTGAGTGACATAAAGAGTAAGATAGACCTTAGGGAGCAGTCAATTTACATTAACATAGGAGAAAAAACTCAGAAAAGGAGGGTGAGGATGGCTGCACAACTAGAAGAATGTAATCAAGTCATCGAATGGTATACGTACAAGCTGTTGAATTGGTATGTTTTGCTGTGTGTATTTTCAATAACTACAACAAAAAAGCCTTCTGGGAAGCAAAAAAAGAAAACAAAACCCGGTGCCGTCGAGTTGATTCCGACTCACAGCAACCCTATAGGACAGAGTAGAACTGCCCCGTAGAGTTTATAAGGAGTGTATTGGAAATGGGGCTGAAAGACTGAATGTGTAGGATTTCAACAGGCAAAGAGTGAAGATTTTTCTAGATAGAGGAAACAAGCGTGAATAAAGAATGAAGGCAGAGATCAGGCATATTTGGAGAACATCACTGCCATGCTTTAGTAAAGGGCGTATCGTGGAGTGCATGGAGACAGGCTCCACAGAAGCCTGGAGAAGGAATAAGGGTCAGAATCAGCTGAGAGTTGGAGGGAGAGAAGGTAAGAAGGAAATTTAAGATATGTTACCAAGGAAGAGTAACTAAGATTTGGCTGCTCTTTAAGATTGTGTCTAATTCAGCTTTGTTGTTGCCTAGCTTTATATGTGGCACATAAGAGACTCTAAAATAATGTTTGCTGAATGGATAAATGGGAGAAAGTGTGTTCTAGGGTAAAAACATCACAAAATTTAGTAAAGCAAAAAGAAAGGTTTTATTTCGCATATGTTCAAAGAGGTAAAAGTAGGTAACGGACAAGCATGCTGCCAGAGCCACATCTGCCCAAGTCTGAGGGATCTTACAGAATCATCAGTATATATTAACATTACAAATGGACAAAACCACTTGAAAGTGTCGTCTTTTCACAGATTGGCTAGGAACTGCTCAATCAATGTGATTCTACATTTTCAATATCTTTCTTAATAATCGTTGGTACAGCCTTCGATAACCAGGAGGGTCTTTACTGGTCCAACAAATCTTCTATTCACTAAATGCTAACAGAAAAAGATAAGAGTAGAAAGTATCTGGGCCTTTTGTGCTCTGTTTATCATTTGTTTATGTGAAAGTTTCCCTAAAAGATGTTTTCCAAGATTGTCCCAGCCATTGTCTTTCTACCTCAGGGCCCAGCTGATGTGTCCTTGTAAGTCCTTGTGAGTCTGCTCCAGCTGGGTCACATCCTAGGACAGGGGATAATGGCTCCAACATTATCTCCTAAGTCAAGTGTCCAAAGAACCAGAGATGGGTCACTGAGCTTCTGTTGAGGGTGATGGAAAAATTTGGAAATGGATAGTGGTGATAATTACACAACATAATCAATATAATTAATGTCATTGAATTGTACATGCAAAAACTGTTCAAATGGCCATGTTTTATTATGTATATACTTACCACAATAAAAAAAAGAGAGAGCAGGATAGACACTGAGATGAGCAAGTCCAGATGGGAGAAGGTAGATACCACATGCAGATCACCAAGGGACCAAGATCACAGGCTACTAGAAGCTGAAATAGATGAAGGTGGACCTGCTCCTCCTACAGCCACACTCTGATTTCGGATTTACAGCCTCCTGAACTGTGAGAAAATAAAATTTGGTTTTTTAAGCTACTGCTTTGCAGTATTGCCACTACAGCAGCACTAGGAAACTAAGACAACATTGAACTTGCTTACACTAAAAAAATCAAATACACACACACACAAAGACATGTGAGAGGACGGGTGGTTTTATATCATGCCTCACAACTACTTAAATTCTGGGTTGTCCTATTCTTTAGTATTACTGTGTGAATTATTTTTCATTCATAAAATTAGCGAAGAAAGAATATTTTTCCTGTCTATCCCCTGTCCCCATTTCCATTTAATATCTAATGTTGATTCTGCTCATTGACTCAGAAAAAGATGGAGATGACAAGGGTTGGCGGAAGGAGTACAGGCCGTGCGTCAGAAAAGGTGTGGACTGCAACCCTAGAGCCCCAGACCCCCGCTCATCACTTAGGTGACCTGAGGTAGGACTCTGAACTTCTCCAAGTCTTGATGACATGAGAATGTTGAGCCTTTGCTGGGGCTGAAGTGAGAATCAAATGAGATGATGGAAAAGCATCTAGCAAAGAGTCCAACACAAAGCAGTCACTTAGCGAACATTAGGTAAATCTGAACCTGAATCAGTGGGGTGGAAGAGAATAGGAAATACTTAAAGAGCATCCACTCAGACTACTTTTAGCCCTAGAAACAGTTCTGCTAATTGAAGAACATGTTTGGTTATTGTGACTATTAAATCTGAAGATTAACAGTAAAGTTCCCCTCTGTGAGTTTTTCAACACTAAATCTTTTCAGCATGCCAGGATAAGATTAAAAAAAAAAAAAAGTACACAATAAATTGGGCATAAATAATACTCTTCTTTTTTTTTTTTAATAATTTTTATTGTGCTTTAAGTGAAAGTTTACAAATCAAGTCAGTCTCTCACACAAAAACCCATATACACCTTGCTACACCCTCCCAATTACTCTCCCCCTAATGAGACAGCCAGCTCTCTCCCTCCACTCTCTCTTTTCGTGTCCTTTTTGCCAGCTTCTAACCCCCTCCAACCTCTCGTCTCCCCTCCAGGCAGGAGATGCCAACATAGTCTCAAGCGTCCACCTGATCCAAGAAGCTCACTCCTCACCAGCATCCCTCTCCAACCCATTGTCCAGTCCAATCCCTGTCTGAAGAGTTGGCTTTGGGAATGGATCCTGTCCTGGGCCAACAGAAGGTCTGGGGGCCACGACCACAGGGGTCCTTCTAGTCTCAGTCAGACCATTAAGTCTGTTCTTTTTATGAGAATTTGGGGTGTGCATCCCACTGCTCTCCAGCTCCCTCAGGGGTTCTCTGTTGTGTTCCCTGTCAGGGGTGTCATCAGTTGTAGCCGGGCACCATCTAGTTCTTCTGGTCTCAGGATGATGTAGTTGCTGGTTCATGTGGCCCTTTCTGTCTCTTGGGCTCGTAATCACCTTGTGTCCTTAGTGTTCTTCATTCTCCTTTGATCCAGGTGGGTTGAGACCAATTGATGCATCTTAGATGGCTGCTTGCTAGCGTTTAAGACCCGAGACGCCACTCTTCAAAGTGGGATGCAGAATGTTTTCTTAATAGATTTTATTATGCCAATTGACTTAGATGTCCCCTGAAACCATGGTCCCCAGACCCCTGCCGCTGCTACGCTGGCCTTCGAAGCATTCAGTTTATTCAGGAAGCTTCTTTGCTTTTGGTTTCGTCCAATTGTGCTGGCCCCCCCCCCCCGTATTGTGTGCTGTCTGTCCCTTCACCTAAAGTAGTTCTTATCTGCTATTGAATTAGTGAATGCCCCCTCCCACCCACCCTCCCTCCCCCCTCTCGTAAGAATATTTTCTTCTCAGTTTAAACTATTTCTCAAGTTCTTATAATAGTGGTCTTTCTTATTCAATATTTGTCCTTTTGCAACTGACTAATTTGCCTTAGTTTGCGTAATGCCTTCCGGGTCCCTCCATGTTATGAAATGTTTCACAGATTCCTCACTGTTCTTTATCGATGCGTAGTATTCCATTGTGTGAATATACCATAATTTATTTATCTATTCAGCCGTTGATGGGCACCTTGGTTGCTTCCATCTTTTTGCTATTGTAAACAGTGCTGCAATAAACATGGGTGTGCATGTATCCGCTCCTGTAAAGGCTCTTATTTCTCTAGGATATATTCCAAGGAGCGGGACTGCTGGATCGTATGGTAGTTCTATTTCTAGCTTTTTAAGGAAGCGCCAAATCGATTTCCGTAGTGGTTGTACCATTTTACATTCCCACCAGCAATGTATAAGTGTTCCAATCTCTCCACGGCCTCTCCAACATTTATTATTTTGGGTTTTTTTGATTAATGCCAGCCTTGTTGGAATGAGATGAAATCTCATTGTACTTTTGATCTGCATTTCTCTAATGGCTAATGATCGGGAACATTTCCTCATATATCTGTTAGCTACCTGAATGTCTTCTTTAGTGAAGTGTCTATTCATATCTTTTGCCCATTTTTTAACTGGGTTATTTGTCTTTTTGCAGTTGAGTTTTTGCAGTATCATGTAGATTTTAGAGATCAGGCGCTGATCAGAAATGCCATAGCTAAAAACTTTTTCCCAGTCTGTAGGTAATCTTTTTACTCTTTTGGTGAAGTCTTTGGATGAGCATAGGTGTTTGATTTTTAGGAGCTCCCAGTTGTCTAGTTTTTCTTCTGCATTCTTTATAATGTTTTGTATACTGTTTATGCCATGCATTAGGGCTCCTAATGTTGTCCCTATTTTTTCTTCCATGATCTTTAACGTTTTAGATTTTATATTTAGGTCTTTGATCCATTTTGAGTTAGTTTTTGTGCATGGAGAGAGGTATAGGTCTTGTTTCATTTTTTTGCAGGTGGATATCCAGTTATGCCAGCACCATTTGTTAAAAAGACTGTCTTTTCCCCAGTTAACTGTTTGGGGGCCCTTGTCAAATATCAACAGCTCATATGTGGATGGATTTATGTCTGGATTCTCAATTCTGTTCCATTGGTCCATTTATCTCTTGTTGTACCAGTACCAGGCTGTTTTGACTACTGTGGCGGTATAATAGGTTCTAAAAGTAGGTAAAGTAAGGCCTCCTACTTTGTTCTTCGTTTTCAGTAATGCCTTATTTATCCAGGGCCTCTTTCCCTTCCATATGAAATTGGTGATTTGTTTCTCCATCTCATTAAAGAATGTCCCTGGGATTTGGATCAGAATTGCATTAAACGTATAGATTGCTTTTGGTAGAATACAGATTTTTATAATGTTAAGTCTTCCTACCCACGAGCAAGGTATGTTCTTCCACTTATGTAAGTCTCTTTTGGTTTCTTGCAGAAGTGTACTGTAGTTTTCTTTGTATAAGTCTTTTACATCTCTGCTAAGATTTATTCCTAAGTATTTTGTCTTCTTGCGGGCTACTGTAAATGGCATTGATTTGGTGATTTCCTCTTTGATGTTCTTTTTGTTGGTGTAGAGGAATCCAACTGATTTTTGTATGTTTATCTTGTATCCTGATACTCTGCTGAACTCTTCTATTAGTTTCAGTAGTTTTCTGGAGGATTCCTTAGGGTTTTCTGTGTATAAGATCATGTCATCTGCAAATAGAGATACTTTTACTTCTTCCTTGCCAATCTGAATGCCCTTTATTTCTTTATCTAGCCTAATTGCTCTGGCTGGGACCTCCAGCACAATGTTGAATAAGAGTGGTGATAAAGGGCATCCTTGTCTGGTTCCCGATCTCAATGGGAATGCTTTCAGGCTCTCTCCATTTAGGATGATGTTGGCCGTTGGCTTTGCATAAATGCCCTTTATTATGTTGAGGAATTTTCCTTCTATTCCTATTTTGCTGAGAGTTTTTATCATGAATAAGTGTTGAACTTTGTCAAATGCCTTTTCTGCATCAATTGATAAAATCATGTGATTCATGTCTTTTGTTTTATTTATATGATGGATTACGTTAATTGTTTTTCTAATGTTGAACCATCCCTGCATACCAGGTATGAATCCCACTTGGTCATGGTGAATTATTGTTTTGATATGTTGTTGAATTCTATTGGCTAGAATTCTGTTGAGGATTTTTGCATCTACATTCATGAGGAATATAGGTCTATAATTTTCTTTTCTTGTGGTGTCTTTACCTGGTTTTGGTATCAGGGATATGGTGGCTTCATAGAAAGAGTTTGATAGTATTCCGTCCTTTTAAATACCTTAGTAGCAGTGGTGTTAACTCTTCTCGGAAAGTTTGGTAGAACTCTGCAGTGAAGCCGTCTGGGCCAGGGCTTTTTTTTTGTTGGGAGTTTTTTGATTACCTTTTCAATCTCTTCTTTTGTTATGGGTCTATTTAGTTGCACTACCTCTGTCTGTGTTAGTTTAGGTAGGTAGTGTGTTTCTAGGAATTCGTCCATTTCTTCTAGGTTTGCAAATTTGTTTGAGTATAGTTTTTCATAGTAATCTGATTTGATTCTTGTAATTTCAGTTGGGTCTGTTGTAATATCACCCATCTCATTTCTTATTCAGGTTATTTGCTTCCTCTCCTGTTTTTCTTTTCTCAGTTTGGCCAGTGGTTTATCAATTTTGTTGATTTTTTTAAAAAACCAGCTTTTGGTCTTGTTAATTCTTTCAATTGTTTTTCTGTTTTCTATTTCATTTAGTTCAGCTCTAATTTTTATTATGTGCTTTCTTCTAGTGCCTGTGGGTTTCTTTTGTTGCTCTCTTTCTATTTGTTCAAGTTGTAGGGATAATTTTTTGATTTGGGCCCTTTCTTCTTTTTGGATGTGTGCATTTATTGATATAAATTGGCCTCTGAGCACCACTTTTGCTGTGTCCCAGAGGTTCTGATAGGAAGTGTTTTCATTCTCATTAGATTCTATGAATTTCTTTATTCCATCCTTAATGTCTTCTATAATCCAGTCTTTTTTGAGCAGGGTATTGTTCAGTTTCCAAGTGTTTGATTTCTTTTCCCTGCTTTTCCTGTTATTGATTTCCACTTTTATGGCCTTAAGGTCAGAGAAGATGCTTTGTAATATTTCAATGTTTTGGATTCTGCTAAGGCTTGTTTTATGACCTAATATGTGGTCTATTCTAGAGAATGCTCCATGAGCACTAGAAAAGAAAGTATAGTTGGTTGCTGTTGGGTGCAGTGTTCTGTATATGTCTATGAGGTCAAGTTGCTTGATTGTGGCATTTAGATCTTCCGTGTCTTTATTGAGTTTCTTTCTGGATGTCCTGTTCTTCACCGAAAGTGGTATGTTGAAGTCTCCTACTATTATTGTGGAGCTGTCTATCTCACTTTTCAATGCTGATAGAGTTTGTTTTATGTATCTTGCAGCCCTGTCATTGGGTGCATAAATATTTAATATGGTTATATCCTCTTGGTGTATTGTCCCTTTAATCATTATAGAGTGTCCTTCCTGATGGATTTAACTTTAAAGTCTATTTTGTCAGAAATTCATATTGCCACTCCTGCTCTTTTTTGATTGTTTGCTTGATATATTTCTTTCCATCCTTTGAGTTTTAGTTTGTTTGTTTCTCTAAGTCTAAGGTGTGTCTCTTGTAGGCAGCATATAGATGGATCTTGTTTTTGAATCCATTCTGCCACTCTCTGTCTGTTTATTGGTGCATTGAGTCCATTTACATTCAGGGTAATTATGGATAGGTGTGAATTTAGTGCTTTCATTTTGATGTCTTTTTTTGTGTGTTGACAGTTTCTTTTTCCCATTTGATTTTATGTGCTGAGTAGATTTGCTTTATATATTGTCCTTTCCTCATATTTGTTGTTGTTGATTTTGTTTCTGCTGAGTCTGTATTTTTTCCTCGTATTTTATTTTGTTGAGTAGGATAGTTTGTCTCCTTTGTGGTTACCTTTTTATTTACCCCTATTTTTCTAAATTTAAAACTAACTTTTATTTCTTTGTATCACCTTCTCTTCCCCTCCGTATGGAAGGTGTATGATTACATTTCTTAGTCCCTGTTTATTATTTTGATGTTGTCTTATATAATAACATCGCTGTTATCCTGTTTTGGGCTTTTTTTTTTTTTTAACCTTGCTTTTTTTTTTTTTTTTTTTTTGGATTTCCCTGTCTGGGTTAACTTCTGATTGCTCTGCCCAGTGTTCTAGTCTTGGGTTGATACCTGATATTATTGATTTTCTAACCCAAAGAACTCCCTTTAGTATTTCTTGTAGTTTTGGTTTGGTTTTTATGATTCCCTAAACTTGTGTTTATCTGGAAATGTCTTAATTTCACCTTCATATTTAAGGGACAGTTTTGCTGGATATATGATTCTTGGCAGGCAATTTTTTTCCTTCAATTTTTTAAATATGTCATCCCATTGCCTTCTTGCCTGAATGGTTTCTGCTGAGTAGTCTGAGCTTATTCTTATTGGCTCTCCTTTGTAGGTGACTTTTCTTTTACCCCTCGCTGCTCTTATAATTGTCTACCTTTGGTTTTGGCAAGCCTGATTATAATATATCTCGGTGACTTTCTTCTAACATCTACCTTATTTGGAGTTCGATGAGCATCTTGGATAGATATCATCTCATCTTTCACAATATCAGGGAAGTTTTCTGCCAACAAATCTTCAACAATTTTCTCTGTATTTTCTGTTATCCCTCCCTGATCTGGTACTCCAATCACTCGTAGGTTATTTCTCTTGATAGAGTCTCACATAATTCTTAAGGTTTCTTCATGTTTTAAAATTCTGTTATCTGATTTTTCTTCAAATATATTAGTGCCAAGTGATTTATCTTCGAATTCAAAAATTCTAGCTTCTACTTGCTCAATTCTGTTCCTCTGACTTTCTTACTAATTCTGTAATTTTATTGTTAATCTTCTGAATTTCTGATTGCTGTCTATGGATTTTTCCAGCTTATTAAACTTTTCATTATGTTCCTGAATAATCTTTCTAATTTCTTTGATTGCTTTATCTGTGTGTTCCTTGGCTTGTTCTGCGTATCGCCTCATTTCTTTCCTGATGTCTTGAAGGGTTCCGTATATTAAACTTTTGTATTCTGCATCTTGTAATTTCAGGAATGTACTTTCATCTAGAAGATCCCTGGATTCTTTGTTTTGAGAGCCTGTTGAGGTGATCATGGTCTGTTTCTTTATGTGACTTGATATTGACTGTTTTCTCCGAGCCATCTAGAAGTTATTGTATTAGTTTATGCTTGCTTACTGTGTTGTAGCTGCTCACTTTGTTTTGTTTTGTTATACCCCTATGGGTTGCTCGAGTGAGCTAGCTTGATTATTTTCACCTTTGGAGCTCTGGTGTCCTGTCCCCAGCTGGCTGGAGCTGTTATCAGGTATATCAGTCTAGGAGTCCATTCACTTTTCTTGTGTGAATTCAGCTCAGGTTTCCAGGTAGCTGATATCAAGTGTTTGGTACAGGCTCTGTCCTACAGTCTTAGACGGGCAGGGGTGATTGGTGTATATACTGGTATCTGATTGCAGCGGGGGTCACGCTCTGAACAAGGCAGGGGGCTGAAAACCGACCCCCAAGTGTCTCTGAGGAAAACGTGTCTATGTTCCCCAGAGCATGCTGGTGGGTAGGTTCTGCAGAGGGACCATGGGCACCCAAAGTTTTTGGTTGTAAGGACTGGGAGGTACCAGTTATATTTGGACGCCTGTCCCGGGTGGCTGGGTGACCTGAGTAGAGCTACCAGTCCTTAGGTCCCTGCTGTGGGTAGGTGAGGACCTTGTTTAATAGGCAAAGCAATGTCAAACATCAAACGCCCACCTCTCAACCGCACAGCTGACATGGTTGGAGTTTGCCAACAAGGGCCTGTTCTCCCGAAATAGGCCCACACAGGTCCATGCAGAAGGGCAAGGTGCTGCATGTCCATGGATGGTTTTTGCCTGGATAGGAGCCGCTTCTTTCCTGAGCTCCCCCAGTTAATGGAGCTAGCAAATTGTCTTTCCCCTCCAGTTGCAACTTTTTTCCTTCCCCAAGGCTGGGAGGACAGCTCCAGGTGCTCACCAGGGTCTGTCTCAGGCCTAGGGATTCAGCCGCTGAAGGTGGGTTGGGGGGGCACGGTAAAACATACGCAAGTCCTTAGCTTTTACTGAGAGCGCCGTTCTCCTTAGGTTCCGGAGGTGTGAGTAGGCTGCGTGGCTGGCTGCTTCTCTCTGAGGAAACTGTGGCCGCATGCTAGAACCAGCCTGCCACCGCCGCAGCCGCTGCTCCGGGAATGGTGCCTGATGGCTCCCCGCGATTCAGGTCCGGTAACTCCTCTCTGCTTCCCCTTCCCCTGCCCCTCAGTTCGTTGTCTAAGCTTGCCTTTGATGCTCAGGGCTCCCAGCTTGTCACAAATATACTCGTTTTACTTGTTTTTTTTGGGGGGTCTTTGTTGTAAAGAGGGCTCGATGGAAGCGTCTGTCTATTCCACCATCTTGGCTCCACCTCCGGTCTGATCCATAAATAATACTCTTTAGGCCTATGTTTATTTCATTCTACCAGTTGCCATGGGGTTGATTCTGACTCATGGTGACGCCATGTGTTTCACGGAAGAATTGCACATAGAGTTTTCAATGTCTGTGACCTTTAGTAGATCACCAGGCACCTCTGGGTAGGTTTGAACTGACAAGCTTTCAGTTAGCAGCTGAGTGCTTAGCTGTCTGTGCCACCCAGGGACTCCTACTTCCTTCTGTGTGTACATATTTCCAAGATTACTGCCTGTAATGATAATTACTATGTTCTGCTTTACTTCAAATTATCAATAATTACTTTACACTCTTGACATTCACCCTTCAGCCAAAAATTAGACTGGCACATAAAACAAAAGGAGACAAAATGGGCACACCAGCCAGGGGCAAGGATGAGAAGGCAAGAGGGGACAGGAAAGCTGGTAATTGGGAACCCAAGTTTGAGAAGGAGAGAGTGTTGACACGTGATGGGGCTGGCAACCAACGTCACAAAACAATATGTGTATTAATTGTTTAAGGAGAAACTAATTTGCTCTGTAAATCTTCATCTAAAGTACAATAAAAAATAATAAAAATGTCAAATTGGCAAAACAAAAAAAATTGGGGCAGAGAAGGGAGTGACAGAGATGAAGCCCACTGCACAGCTGGGACCCTTACTTCCATCCCCACTCAGCAAGGGCAGATTGCCCAGTAGGTAGATCTGAGTAGGCTTAACGTGTCAGTTTGCTAATCTGTGGTGCACAGTTTCACAAGGATTTCACCATACCAGAGATGTGGTGAGGGACAGATGAAGCTGTCACTGCAGGTTGGTAGATGAGTACAAGTGAGCCCGAGCATGCCTTGTTTGTCGGGTAATCTGTCCCTGCCACTCTTGGATCTGAGATTTTTAGAGGAACTGAAGTAGCCCATGGCAACTAACAACAACAGTAAGTCTCTAGAGTGCCCAGGAGGGGCAATCAGGATTCTCTTTGTTCAGCTGGCTTAATTTTCTTCCATCGTTGTGGCGGCCAGTGAGAAAGTGTCTACCAGACCTCCAACTACAGGGAGCATAATGGATCAAGGACCCAGTTCCTGTGCTCTGAAATCCATCATCACATTTCTTCCTAGGCGATGCTTCTGCTGACTGTTCGCAGCCAAGGACCAAGTGCAGCAGGGACACTAAGACGGACACTAAGACAGGCTCATATTTGGGAGACGCGGGAATCTTCTGATGGCCACTTTGGCTCAAGAACTCCCCAACAGCCTTGCTGAGCCTTTCTTAGACTACATGGCAATCTAGGATGCTTCCACCCAACCTTCCTTCTCTCTTGCCCTACATGAGGTAAGGCTTGCTTCCTGAACTGATGGCTTTCCCAGCCTTTTCTGGCTCCCTCCCCATTTTCTACTACAGGTGATTCCCCAAATAAAATCCTTGTATATTTAACAACAACAAAATTACTTTAGCAAATGCCTTTCATTAATGAGGAAAATATCCTTAAGCTGTGTGAAATACGCTAATACCTTTAAAATATTTAAAGCTGAGAGACACAAATGGAACATGTGATGTCTACCCACTACAGTGCTTGAAGCCTATATTCTTCCTCTGGGCTAGAGAGGAAGCAAGTCCTCACTTTAAATCAATCATGAAGGCTGAAATGATGGCTCTAAGGCTTGTGTCAGCAGACCAGGTGGAGCTGAAGTTTCCTATTTGCTGGCTTGCTCATGATGACTCTGCAGGTGGAGCTCTCTGAGATCACCGGGAATAATCCAGCGAAGGGTAGGCCTAGAGCAAGCACAGTCTTGCTGACCCAAGATAAATTTGTTATGAGTATTTTCCTACTACTTTAAATGGAGAAGAGAGAAGCTGACTCTAGAGGAGAACCCAGAACAAGCCCCTAGTCACAAAATGCAATTAGTTTACAAAGGATAAAATCTGAGACCAGCAAACCTACCTCCATTTCTAACAACAGCTGGGGGAATTTAACCCTGAGGTTGGCAGTTCTGCCTCATGGAGACTATGTATCAATTTTCTAATGCCTCTGTGCCTCACTTTCCCCACCTGTAAATTGGGTTGCTACACTGTCATGGATTGAATTGTGTTCCCCCAAAATATGTGTCAACTTGGTTAGGCCATGATTCCCAGTACTCTGTGGTTGGCCTCCATTTTGTGATTGTAATTTTATGTTAAAGAGGACTAGGGTGGGATTGTAACACCCTTACTAAGGTCACATCCCTGATCCAAGGTAAAGGGAGTTTCCCTGGAGTGTGGCTTGCACCACATTTTATCTTACAAGAGATAAAAGGAAAGGGAAGCAAGCGGAGTGTGGGGACCTCATACCACCAAGAAATCAGTTTCTGGAGCGGAGCTCGTCCTTTGGACAGGGGTTCCTGTGCTGAGAAGCTCCTAGTCCAGGGGAAGATTGATGACAAGAACCTTCCTCCAGAGAAAGCCTTCCCCTGGACTTGATGCCCTGAATTTGTACTTCTAGCCTCCTAGACCGTGAGAGAATAAATGTTTGTTAAAGCCATCCGCTTGTGGTATTTGTTACAGCAGCACTAAATGGCTGAGACATGCACTTATGGTGTAGACTTTGATTATTTTTTTCTGACCATAACCTCTTCTTTCTTCTGGAAATGGCATTCTCTTAGGGGAACTGAACTCCCCCACCTTGCAGCTGGCCCCACGTGGTCTGAATAGGACCTGACCTCCACCTCCTGGCCAGTCTGATTTGCCCCATGTGTTAGCTCATGATCTGGGTTGCAGCATTCTGAAAATTTCCCTGGAGTTTTCAAACCTAGGTTGGGGGAAAGTGCTTCTTTTTCTTTCTGGTAGGAAGGGGAGGGACGGGGATTAAACCCAGAATTATTTTCATGAGGTAGGCAATAAATGTATGGTGTTCTAGGCCGAAGCAGTGAAATATGCCATGTTAACACACGTCATTTGTAACAAACGCTAGTGTTCCTCTGAGACCCAGGTTTGGGAATAGCGAGCCAGTGAAAGCACATTATCTTCCTCCTCCCCTTCTCTCTTCACAGGGATTTGCCACAGCCAGTCAGCCTCCTCCCCTTTCTCTGAACACCCTGTCTTTGGACTGGAAGATGGGAAGTGGCCTTGCAATGCTGATAACTGGGTAAGGGGATAAGATGGTGGCTGCACTTTAAAGTCTCTGTCTCATTTGATGATCCTCTCTACCATCTAGTGAGGTAGGTAGATTAGATATAACCCCATTTCATAAACAAAGAAATCTGAAGTTTAAAAAGGTCAAGCAAATTCCTCAAGATTTTTGTAATAGGTAGGAGCTGGAAAATGGTTGGTAGTCAAGTCTCCAAATTCATGTACCAAAACGAAAAAACCAAACCCACTGCCACTGAGTTGATTCCAACTCATAGCAACCCTATAGGACAGAGGAGAAATACCCCATAGGGTTTCCAAGGCTGTAAATCTTTACGAAGCAGACTGACACATCTTTCTGTGGTGGAGCGGCTGGTGGCTTCGAAATGCTGACCTTCCAGTTAGCAGCCGAGGCGCTTTAACCACTGCACCACCAGGGCTCCTTAGATTCTTATACAATCACATGAAATTGCCACTATCATAGATTTTTAGGGCATTTCTCTAAAAAAAATAAGTGTGTGACTATAACAATAGTTATGTTTGCCCTTTACAAAAGTAAAGATACTTTCACATGTATTATCCATGTCAATATAAGAATAAATTACTAGAATTCCATGCCACCAACCCCACTGGCCAAGAAGCAAACTCTAGTAAGTAGACGTGAGTATGTAATGTATTAGTTTCCCATTGCTGCTGTAACTAATTACTACAAACTTAACAGGGAAGGACTGCACCACAGAGAGCATCCTTAAAGCTCTAGCAGTCTGTTTTCTATCAAGAGTGACCTGTTCTTTCCTCCCACCCCAAGAGAGAAACTGCTTCAAACTTGTGCTGAGCCCAAACCTGCTTTACAAGACATCCCTGTCTGGCTGAGAAGCCTAGTCAAACCCGAGACCACGTGTTTGTTGTGCAAACAAGGCCAAGCCAGGTGTCCAATGCCCTGCCTCAGCAGAACATTAAACTCTGTTAAACCCTTTGTGGGAGTTTCTGGGAGTAAATACAATATCTGAGTCCATTTCTTCATTGGGATGCTTGGCCTGCTTTATATGGCTGTCTCTCCCAGTAACTCAGCCCAGTCCAATCATATCTGATGTATTCATAGCCAAGTTATACAATAATCTCTTGCTGCTGCCTTTGAAGTATCTTTTTACTTCAAGCTTAACTTATTTTTTCAAATGGGTATATAGAACCAAGAAATATATTTTGAAATTATCACGATATGGAGCCCTAGTTGTGCAGTGGTTAAGACATTGGCTGCTAACCAAAAGGTCAGCAGTTTGAATCCACCAGCTACTCCTTGGAAACCCTTTGGGGCAGTTCCACTCTGTCCTATAGGGTCGCATTGAGTCAGAATCGACTGGATGGCAATCAATTTGGTTTTTTGTTTATGATAACAATTCATAGTCATTCATTCATTGATTCACCAAACACATTTTGGGCACTTACTACCAGCTACTGCATTCCAGGCACTGTGCTAGACACTGGAGATGAGGAGATGAGAGGTGTGGCCCCTGCCTTCAAGTTGTGCCCAGCCCAATGGGAGGCTGCCTGATGTAGTGGTGAAAATCACTGCCTAGTCAGACAGGCCTGTTTTCTAAGCCTGACCCTGCGACTTACTAGCTGTATAAACATGGGCAAATTATTTAGCCTTTCTAACCTTCACTTTCCAAATCCATAAAATGGGATTAATAGTTCTACTTCACAGGATGGTATGAGAATTAATAGCATAAAGTATAGTACCTGGAACACAGTAAGCACTCAGTAGGTGATATCTATGTTATCAGTATCACCATTGTCCTAATTAACAATCATAATATCAAATGTGAAGTATGAGGATAGGAGGCATGAGCACGAGGGGTGGGGAGGAAGGAGACTTATAGGAGGAGGAGAACTGATTCCAGGCTGAGCCCAGGATAAGTAATAGGAAGTTAGGTGTCTTAGCTATCTAGTGCTGCTATAACAGAAATACCACAAGTGGATGGCTTTAACAAACAGAAATTTATTCTCTCACAGTCTAGGAGACTAAAAGTCTGAATTCAGAGCACCAGCTCCAGGGGAAGACTTTCCCTCTGTATTGGTTCTGGGGGAAGATCCTTGTCATCAAACTTCTCATCGTCTAAGAGCTTCTCAGTGCAGGGACGCTGGGTCCAAAGGATGTGCTCTGCTTCTGGCTGTTCTTGCTTGGTGGTAATGAGTTTCCCTTGTCTCTCTGCTCTCTCCTGTCTTCTACATTTCAAAAGAGATTGACTCGAGATACAATACGTCATGGATTGAATTGTGTCCCCCAACTATGTGTCAACTCGTTTAGGCCCTGATCCCCAGTACTGTGTGGTTGTCCTCCACGTTGTGATTTTCCTGTGTGTTATAAATCATCATCTGTGCCTGTGGTTAAAGAGGATTAGGGTGGGATGTAACATCCTTGCCCAGGTCACATCCCTGAGCCAATGTAAAGGGGGTTTCCCTGGGGTGTGGCCTGCACCACCTTTTATTTTACAAGACGTAAAAGGAAAATGAAGCAAGCAGAGAGTTGGGGACCTCAACCACCAAGAAAGCAGTGCCAGGAGCAGAATGTGTCCTTTGGACCTGGGGTCTCTGCATGGAGAAGCTCCTAATCTAGGGGAAGATTGATGAGAAGACTGACAGAGAGAGGCAGAGCCTTCCCCTGGAGCTGACACCTGGAATTTGGACTTTTAGCCTATTTTACCGTGAAGAATAAATTTCTCTTTGTTAAAGCCATCCACTTGCAGTATTTGTGTTATAGCAGCACTAGATGACTAAGACACAACCTAATCCTGTAGATTTTGTCCTGCCTCATTAACATAACTGTCTAATCCTGCCTTATTAACATCATAACCAAAACAAACCAAGCCTGTTGCCGTCAAGTCAATTCCAACTCATAGCTACCCTACAGGACGGAGTAGAACTGCCCCATAGGGTTTCCAAGGAGTGATTGGTGGATCTGAACTGCCAAACTTTATGGTTAGCAGCTGAGCTCTTAACCACTGTGCCACCAGGGCTTGGAGAGGTTAGGATTTACAACACATAGGATAATCACATCAGATCACAAAATGGTGGGTAACCACACAATACTGGAAATTATGGCCTAGCCAAGTTGACACACACTTTGGGGAGACACAGTTCAATCCAAAACATCAGCTGTGGGAAGGGCATTCCAGGAAGACAGAATAATAGCATATACAATATCCAGAGGCAAGAAAATGGAGGCACTTTCAGGAAAGTGCAAGTAGTTCAGTACTCTGGATCTTGGGATCTACGTAGAGAAGTGATGGGAGAGCTGGTGAGGACAGGAGGAGCCACGCTGTCATCCTTGCAGTTGTCAGAGGGCCCTGCATTGCCTTCTACCACTGCTCCCCATCTAAGTAACCAGATGGTTCATGGCGCCTAAGGACCATCTCACTTGGCCCTAGGCTTTATAGATACGGATGTTGAGAGAGATGCTTTGATTTTCCATTTCTTCCCAGGGCAGTCACTAAGTGTCATAAGGGAAGAGCTGGGCTCTGATGCAACATTCAAGGATTTCCCTGAGACATGTAACCCGTCTTCGTATACCAGACCAGGCTCTAAGACAATTCAGCTTCAGAGAGTGTTCTAACGGGTAGGGGGAGGTCTTCATGTTAGGGGAGAATTGGAAAAGGAAAGGAAGTGTCAACAATGTTCAACTGGTACAGAAACTATTCTTATGGTCAGTGTCACTTTTCCTCACTAATGGCTCTGACTTAGCTACAGTTTGGCAGCAGAAGCTTTAAACTCGCTGCGATGACCCATAGGCAGGTTCAGTCAAGTCAATACACAATAACTGGACATGTGCTTTGCATCTAACACTCTGTTAGGCGCTGTAGAGAAAGACTAAAGCAGCGTACTGAGAGTTGAAGATGTTACCTAAAGGCCGAATTCATGGTTACACAGCTGGTAGGCATGGCTGAACTGGAAACCCAGGTCTGCAGGGCTCCAGAGGACCTGCTCTTCCTAATACATTATGCTGCCTCTTTGCATTAAGCATGGCCAGCTTGGCTTAGGAACAACTAGGAAATAGAGTACAAGCCCTAGCCAATCACGATGTTACACATCTTGTTGACTTAACCCGAATGAACCTGACACAATAGAGCTCTGCATCCAATCAATGAAAGGAAAATCGATCAGCCTTACAAAGCAGGAAGAGGTACAATGTGATAAGAAATCTCTTGGCAAGTACAAGGTGACCCTGAAGGGACCAAAGGGGGGTGGGGAGGGACTGCCACTCAACCCAGCTCAAGACAAAACAGAAGAAACTTTAACTGGTTCTCATATCTTCCTTCAAGGTGAGTAAAATAGTCCCTAAGAAAACCTTGGGTAGGAGGCCAGTATGCTACGGGGGTAGCAAAGAACCAAAGGCAATCGCTGGCAGTTGTGTAGTTCTGTGGGCCATTCAGTTGCCTCCACTAGATTTGGTAATCGAGGTCTGAGATTACAGCACAAAAAGAGAGAAACTGGTGGAATTCAAAGACAGAAGAATCCAGTGGATAAGAGAAGGAACCTTTATTAGACTAGAAACTCACTTGAAGACTCATGTGTCATCCGGCTCTGTTACCTTTAGACACAAAGACTTCATCCTAGGCAACAACAAGAAATATCTATGTTACACCTTACCAAGGGACACAAGTTGAGGCAGCTTTCAGTCGGGTCACTTGTATTTGCCTGGAGGAGATAAACATCTACAGAGTTATACAGAATGGAAATTGGGACCCTCCTGCTACATAAGAAGTCCCTGGCTAGGACACACAGTTAAGCACTCCAGTACTAACTGAAAGGTTGACGATTTGAACCCACCAAGAGGTGCCTCAGAAGAACAGCCTGGTGATTTGCTTCTGAAAGTTACAGTTTTGAAAACCATATGGAACACAATTCTACACTGCAACAAATGGGGTCACGATGAGTTGGAATGGGCTTGACAGCAACTGGTTTGTTTTGGTTTTTTTTTTTTTTTTTCTCTCCACACTAACTATGAAGATCGGCCCTATAAGAGGTAGCAGCATTTCAGACCAAGAACCCCTGCTGGCTCCTGATAGGGATGTAGTATCAAGACACACACTCTGGCTAGCTTGGTTTCACCACCTGTGTGAGGATGATGATAGCTTCCCTGTCCTGCTTCACAGGATTACTGAGATTAATAACACAGCATTTGTAATATGCTTTAAGATCTTTGAACTATGCCTTGTATAAATGCTGGGTATAAATTTTTAATTATCATTATTATCACCTTATCATTGCTGCAAATTATGCTTGGAGAGGCCTGTTGGCCATTTTGGTATCCATTTCTGGCCAACTTCTTCCTCCCTTATTTCTTGCCGTGCTGATGACCGTTAAGGCCCTTGAGCAGCCCAGTCGCTGCTCCCTAATTTATCACGAGTGACCTGGTCCTGATCTTTGATACTTTGTCACATAATTCACCTGTCTGCTCCTCTTTTTCTTATCTACTTTTCTAAACCCTGCTTTTTTCTCAGGAGTCCTGGTGGCGAAGTGGTTCTCAGCTGCTAACTGAAAGACTGGCAGTTCGAACCCACCAGCCACTCTGTGGCAGAAAGATGTGGCAATCTGCTTCCATAACGATTTACAGCCTTGGAAACCCTATGGGGGATGTTCTACTCTGTGCTATAGGGTCGCTATGAGTTGGAATCGACTCGACAGTGGCAATGGGTAATGGTACCTTTTTCTCAAGGCCCAACTCAGGGTTTCGCATCTCTGTGAAGTGACCCCCTCTTTTTCTGACTCAGTACTCTCAGCTAACATGGATTGAGTCCCCACAATATAATTAGTCACTAAGGATATAGCCATTAAAAAGGACACTGTCCCTGACCTCGAGAAGCCCATGATCTAGTTCAGTAGCTTTCAAAGTTGTTTTTTTTTTTTTTAATTTTTAAAAGATTTTAATGTGCTTTAGGTGAAATTTTGTAGAGCAAATTAGTTTCTTGTTCGATAGTTTGTACATACAGTGTTCCATGGCGTTGGCTGCATTCCCCTCAGTGTGTCAGCACTCTCCCCATTTCCGCCCTGGGCTCCCTGTTTCCCTTCGTCCAGATTCTCCACCCCTTCCTGTCTTCTCCTCTTTGCTTTTGGGCAAGTGTTGTCCCTTTGATCTTGTATAATTGATTGTTGTAAGGAACATGTAGCTTACAAAGCTTTCCATGGTGATCCAGTAAGAAATGTATTTTACATCATAATCCATTACATATTTACATGTTTGTGTTTATACGTATATATAACTGAAATGAAAGCTTCACAACGTTCTATTTATTATGTGCGCTGCACTCTACTATTTCATTTTGAAAGATTGGTGGTTGTGACCTAAAACTTTAATTTTATAATCCCCTAATTATTTAGCCAATGAAAACTCTTTGGATCACAACAACAATGTTGTCCGGTACAGTGCTTATACATGGCTACCCCCCCAGGTTGGAAGGCACTCAAAATACACACTGGCCACAACAATGGACTCGAGTGCACCAACGACCATGAAGCTAGCGCAGGACGAGGTGACGTTTCGTTATTTTGTACCTGGGGTCACCATGGGTGAGAGCCAACTTAATGGGAACTAACAATGAGTTTGACTTAAATCTGAGGTACAGAAACAGGCATATAAATAGGCAATTGCAGTATATCGTGTTAGAAGCATATATTGTTATCGTTCACCATTGTATCCGTGGGACTCCTGTCACCTACGTGAGGGAGGGACTTGACCTATACCTCTGTGCACTTTTTCTTTATCCCTCCGCCCCGGTCTGGTACACTCCACAGAGAATGCAACAAATACCCTATTGTTAGAGATGGCAATTGTGTTGATTCGTGTCCTCTGAGAAGATGCCAAGGCAGGGTTAGATGTGCGTGAGGATTTACTGGGGACGGTGCCTGTGATGGATAAAGGGGGATGGAGCAGGAGAAGATGAGGAAAGCTTTCAGACCACACTGCAGGTCTGATACCTGATTTGGGGGGCAGGGAGAGGTGAAGAAGGAGAGATGAGCGGGAATGGTAGCACAGTGCCACGAAAGGTTTGCCCAGGCCGATGGGGCGTCATTCAGTCAAAGCCACCTATTGAGCGAGTCCTGCCTCTCATAAGAATGGGCCTGCCTCAGTATTCCATCTGCGCTTCGTGTATCGCTGGGGGCAGCCTGTAGGAAGTGTGGCCTCCACATGAACAAGTTGGTGGATCCTGAGGGGCAGAAGCTGGGGCTATCAGTCGATTGTGTTATGGCCACCACAATGATGATAGTTTTGAAATCATGGGCTAGTTTTTCCTTTCCAACTAAAAGCAAGTGGTAAAAAACTCTAGACATGTGTAAGTCATTTTCTGCTGCTCCCTGTTGTAGGTTCTTCCCCCAGTTGCCCTCTTGGGCGGTAGGCATCAGGCCCACTCTGGCGGCCATTACCCCAAAGTCTAACTGAGGCTTTGAGAGCCTCTTTTGACACCATTGTTCTAGGTTAGTGTTCCTTGCGGTGGGTTAAAAGAAGGGGGGCAGTGCTCAGGGAAGTAGGCAAACACTGGAGAGAAGTTGCTGACACCACAGAGTCCTACACACAGAAGGCTGGGGCTGTGATGAATTATTCCCTGTGAGTGACCCAGTCCCCCTGACCCCCAGCCTTCTCATCCACTGCAGCCCACATAGAGGCCCCTCCTCACTTTTTAATTCAAACACTGCAACTAGTGCAACAAAGCTTTCTTATATATTCCCTGGGTCGTGAAGTTGCCGGGGAGCTGGGGCCAGCTCTGTTCCTTCTATCCTTTTTGCCCACTGTCTTGGGACACAACTGTCCAGGCTGAGGCACTGCCTGAACATCCTCTGATGGCCACTCAGGCAGAGCCACCAGGAGCAGGACCTGTTAGTGATCTGAACTTAAATGTGGCATAGCTTAGTCATAACTGTCAGGGCAGACCGGCAGGAGCTACCTTTTTAACTACCTTTTTAGGCAACACAACACTCACTGACTTTTGTGGCTGGATGGCTCACAACTGTCCCAGTTTCAGGCCTAGTTCTCATGACCTCACTACTCGTGAGTGCCTGTGAAAAGGAATGCCCGTCAAGTTAAACAGTGACTACACTCAGTGTTTGTTCAGCATTCTACTTAGCAGGTACTCAGAGCCCTTTACAAGCGTAATCTCATCAGCCCTTGCAAGAGTCCTTTAAAAGAATTGGCAAATATGTCTGTTTTGTTAGTCTGGGAAAGACAACTCACGAAAATTAAGACTTACTAAACCACTTTAATCAAATAAGGTGATACAATGAAGATGGTGACACTATAAATTAAAAAAAAAAATCCAAACACACTGCCATCAAGTCGATTCTGACTCATAGCACCCTATAGGACAGAGTAGAACTACCCCATAGGGTTTCCACGGAGCAGCTGGTGGATTCAAACTGCCATCCTTTTTGGATAGCAGTCGTAGCTTGCCGTAGCTCTTAACCTGTATGCCACCAGGGCTCCAATGGTGACGCTATAGCACGTGGGAACTGGAGAACCAGGGACCGAGTCTCTGAACTCAGCCTACACTCACTTTTTTCAAGGGGGCTTCCAGGCTCTATCAGGTTGGCAACTGGTCATTTCAAAGATCATCAGGCTGAAGTCTAATCTGTCTGCTGTTTGACCTGATTTGGATAGAGAATTACTTCCTTCTGCCTTGCTGTCTCTGTGGAAGCCAGAACTGACACTGCACGTAATGTACGTGCACAATTGTGATCCTAATGTGTGGCTTTTAGGACACCGTGCCTCAGAGGACTAGCAGACCTGGCCGCTGCAGTGTGGAGAGGTTACCTGAAGTACCTCTTTTTTCTGATGTTAGGAAACCAGAAAGTCTGTAAGGACACTTTTTAATCCAATCTGGCCGAATTGCAACTTGGACTTATGGGAAAAAATTGATAAAAGGGTCTAATGTGTGTCTTCTCTCCTAAAAGCTGTTTTTCCAGTTTACAGCTATGTCTACTTTGTCAGTCTGGGAAAAGGAGACTTATGAAAATGAACACTTACTAACTCACTTATTCAGATAATGCCCTTAGGATCATTCTGAGAAATGAGTGGGCTGAGGGACCCGGAAACTGGCCTGTGAAACGCAAAGACAGGACAGGTGGAGACCAACACAGGCTCTAAGGTTTCTGGCTTCTGCAACTGACTGCCATAAACAGAGACTGGCAGCAGACGTGCAAGAGGGAGATAATTAGAGAAGAAAAATAATAAGTGGGGCTTTTTACATGCTGTAACTGAAGATCTATCTGATGGGTCTGCTGAAGGATCTATTTGCTGGCCCGGCAGGAGCGTGGGCTGGTGCCCGGGGGAAATGTCAGGCCTGATAGGTGTGAAGATCAGTGGCACGTAGGTAATAGTTGAAGACAGGAGTGTGGGTGATACAACCAGGAGGAGGGTGTTGCATAAGAAGAGGCCAAAGATATCACTAAGGGAGATCTACATTTAGGGTGGAGTACATGGAGGGAAGCTAGCTGACAAGAAGCTGGATTGCCAGAAAACCAGTCAGATGAGATGAAAAGAGGCTTTGGGTTGCAGCTTAAGAGGACACTGGCAACTTGGATGTGAACAGTTTCAACATGATGGTGGGCTGAGGATTGAGGATTGGAAGAGGCATAAAGAAATGAAGGCGATTAGCAGAGAATCTATACCATAGACTAGCCTTGTGGGAAGTTTGGTGGTAAAAGGAAATAAAGAGATTAGATGGTAGCTTTATAGACTTAGGAGGAAATAGGACCAAGGAAAAATAATAGCCAACATTTAATCATCATTTATTTTAATTAACCAACACTTACATAGGACTTACAATGTGCCATGCACTGTTGTGTTTTACAAAAATGTATTCATTTAATCCTCACCAGTTTCCTATGAGATGGCTATTATTATTATCCACACTTTATAGATAAGGGAACTAAAGCTTACAGCAGTTAAATAAATTGCTCAAAGCCACACGGGAGCAACAATAGAGCTGAGCTCAACTATAGGCAGTCTGTTTCTAGAGTCCAGTTTCTTACTTTTCCCTCTGGGATGGTTTGGTAGTAGCTTAAGAAGGAAGTATCAAGATTTTTTCTTTTTTAATAGGGGAGACTTCAACTTGTTTGGATGCTAAGAAGAAGGAGCCAGTATTTTAAGAGAATGAACAAGAATTTCTGGTCCTAAGAAAGCAAGATCTCGGAGGATGTGAGTGGCCACAGTGGGAAACTATAGATGAAGCAGTTAGTTGTGGGCAAGAATTAGAAATAATTCTTCTTCTTAGACAGGAGGGAGATGGTGAAGATACAGATTAAACTTTGTTGTGATAAGAAGGAAGGTTGAGCAAATTCATATCAGATAGGCTTTTGTAAAGTTTCTGTGGAGGGAGATTGGGGATGTGGCTCAGAGCCTGAGTAGAAAAAGCTGCAGCTTCATGGAGTGGAACGGGAGTCGCCATTACCAATCGTGCTGAGGGCTGACTGGGGAGGCCTACCACGAGTACCAAACAGCCCTGTATCCAAAGCCATTTGCTGGGATCTCGCTCCCCTTCTGTCACAGTGTTTAATCAGTTGAGAATGACATAGGAGAAGCACATAGAGAACAACAGAAGATCAAATAGCACTTGTATGGCTTCATGTTTTCATGAAGCTCAGGGGAGGGAGGGATCTGCATGCTTCGGAGTAGCCAGGGAAAGGCTGGGGCTTGAGCTGGGGCTTGAGCTGGGCCTTGAAAATCAGGAGAATTTGTGGCATAGTATAGGAGGCAAGGAGTCCCTGGTTAACATTCTTGGCTGCTAACTGAAAGGTTGGAGGTTCAAGTCCACCCAGAGGCACCTTGGAAGAAAGGCCTGGTGACCTACTTCCAAAAAATCAGCATTGAAAACCCTAGAGAGCACAATTCTACTCTGACACACACAGGGTCACTATGAGTTGGAATTGACTCCACGGCACCTGGCACTGGTAGAGGAGGTGCAGTTTTTGGTGGTGGAGAAGGTGAGAGGAACAAAGGATCACAGGAAGGGAGGAAGGTGAAGCTCTTGATAAAAGCTTAGCTGTGGTGGGAGGTGGTGATGAGAGGAACAGTGTATTGAGGCCAGAAGACAACCCCACCCGAAGATCCACTCCTGAATTGGGTCCCCCTGAGCTTGTGTCGGCCTCCTTGGCTCTCTCCCGTCTCTGCTTTCCTTCTCTCCATTTTAATGATAGTTTCCTAATATACCATACTTAATGTTTTTATTTTATTCATTTAAATTGACTAGACTGTAGACGGAAACCCTGGTGGTGTAGTGGTTAAGTGCTACGGCTGCTAACGAAAAGGTCGGCAGTTCAAATCTACCAGGCGCTCCTTGGAAACTCTATGAGGCAGTTCTACTCTGTCCTGTAGGGTCACTATGAGTCGGAATTGACTCAATGGCAATGGTTTGTTGTTGTTGTTGTTGTTGTTAGAAGATAGACTCTGTGAGGTTAATTGTCTGTTGGTTCACTAGTGTATCTCCAGGGCCTAGAGACAGGGCCAGGGACAGAGGAGGCACTTAGTAAAATTTGCTCAAGGAAGGAATGTACAGCCATTTCAGGGTTAACCTGAGGTCCTTCCCATGTAGTCTCAGGAATCCCTGACCTCACAGTCTAACTGTGAAAAAAGCCTGACCAGAGAGGGTGGCAGCCTGCTTCTTGAATGGAGGCTGTTTTCTTTTTGGTCATTGCTTTCATTGTGGTAAATATACAAGTAACAAAACATTTGCTACTTCAGCATTCTTCACACATACAGTTCAGTGAGGTTAATACGTTCATCATGCTGTTCACCCATCACCTCACCATTAACCATTCAGAATTTTTCCTTCACCCTTAACTGTTCTCAAATGGGGGCTATTTGACACCCAGGTGAAAAGAAGGGGATCTGGATTCTGAGGAAAACTTCCTCCCAGTGGAGGTAGGGGTGAGTATGAAAGGACTGATGGTTTTTAGGCTAACTAGTAGGACTTGATGACTTCGGGAGGTCCTTAGGTTTTATAAATCTGTTCCTTCAGCACTCACTGGGGACTGTGCCAGCCCTAGTCAAAGGGCCCTTCTATTCTAGAGTCCTTTCCTGGATAAAGAGCCTGGCCAGGTAACAAGGGCCCCTTGTATCCTTGCCAGCTTTTTAGACTCCCAATAGGTAAAAAACATGATTTTTCCCTCACACATTTAGGTTTAAAATTGGCCTCAACTAGGAGATAAAACACACGATGTTCAGAGAGCAGGGCTCTGCCTGGAAGCGGTAGGCCCATTCATCATAGGTATTCCCAGTGGTCATGGGCCGTGGGTCTTGTATCCACCCTTGAGCTATCAGTTCCCTAGGCCATTAGCCAAAAACAAAACCAAACCCACTGCCACTGAGTCGAGCCCTACTCATAGCGCCCCCATGTGTTGTAGAGTAGAACAGCTCCTCTGAGTTGAGTCCTACTCATAGCACCCCATGTGTTGTAGAGTAGAACAGCTCCATAGGGTTTTCTTGGCTGTAATCTTCATGGGAGAAGACTCCAGGCCTTTCTTCTGTGGAGTCGATGACAAGCCACTGGCACCACCCAGGCTCAGCCCCTCTGTGAAAGGGTGGTCCAGTTTTCCTGTTCTGTGAAATGTGTGTGAGAATCCTCACTTGCTTTCCCTAACCCTGCACCAGCAGGATGAAGGAAATCTGATCCCACCTATGGAACACCTTGTGTTCCTGAAAAAAGAGGCACTTTACTTTTAGGCAGTAGCACTGCTGTTTTAAAAGTCAACTGGCCACTCGTCAGGGAGCTTGAGCTGGCAATTTCCTGGGAGCCTTGGCATGCGTCTGCAATCTCCAAGGGGGAGGGGCCCCTTACGCCAAATGCCCAGAAGGAAAGTCTCACAATGGGACGCCTCTCATGTCTGCCAAGAAGGGGTGAGCAGGTGGGGAAACCTGGTTACGCTTGTCAGTCCAGCCTCCTCAGCTGAAATGCCAGCCGTGAAGCACAACTCCCCACCCTGAGGCCAGGATGTCAGGATGTGAGGAAAGAAGTGGCCGGGGTGTGAGCCAACTCCCTGTTGTCAGGGCAGCCCTGCAAGAGCTGGGTCCCTTGGAGCTCCAGTCTCAGTTGGGGTTGGTGGAACAGCACTCGAGGGCTGGACTCTGACACCGGTCTCAAGACACATGTGTCGTGGTCACCTGATTGTGACGAGCAGGCGTGGAGTATCCACACTCTAGTCCACAAGTCTGATGGGCTAATGTTTGGAGGCAACAATGTGGGGGTGGATCTGGCTCCAGGATCAGCTGAGGGCCAAGTGTTTCCAATCACGTCTCCTCCCCGCTCTCCGTCTTTTCCTTCTCCCAAGCAGTAGACACCAACTCTGCTCAAAGGGCAGGACGGCATCATAGCACCTGCTCTGTACAAACAATGCCAGGGCTCTAACCCCACCTGGTAGCTGTTTGTCCTTAGGCAAATTACTTAGCGTCTCTGTGCCTTGATTTCTTTAAGTCCACCTGTAATTCTAGCTGCTGTCAAGTGATTCTGACTCATGGCAACCTCACGTGTGTCAGAGTAGAACTGTACTCTACGGGGTTTTCAATAGCTGATTTTTCAGAAGTAGATCACCAGGCCTTTCTTCCAGGGTGCCTCTAGGTGGACTCAAACTGTCAACCTTTCTTTCTCTTTTTAAATTTTATTTTATTGTCATTGTTGAAAATATACACAGCAAAACATACACCAATTTAACTGTTTCTACATGTACAATTCATTGACGTCGATTACATTCTTTGAGTTGTGCAAACATTCTCACCCTCCTTTTCTGAGTTCTTCCTCCCCCATTAACGTAAACATACTCACTGCCCCCTAAGGTTCCTAACTAATCTTCAGAGTTGCTGTTGTCACTTTGATCCCATATACGTAGTTCTTCTGACAGCATAATTCTTAAGGCAGAGATTTTTTACTAGTTAGCTAAACTATTATTTGCTTTTAAGAAGGCTTCACTGGATATTTTTGGTTCAAGGTTTAAAGATTATCTCAGGGCAATAGTTTGATTCCATGAGAGTTTCAATGCCTGTTCTGCATTTTTCCCCTTCTGATCAGGCTTCTTCCATTGAATCTTTGATCAAAAAGTTCAGTAATGGTAGCTAGACCAAATCCAGTCCTTCTGGTCTCACGGTAAAGGAGGCAGGCAAGCTGGCACCCTTTCTGTTAGCAGCTGTTTGCACCACCTACAAACTCCATGTTCTTAGTTGCTGTTGAGTTGATTGTGACTCATGGCAACCCCATGTATGCAACGTAGAACTGTTCCACATGGTTTTCAAGGCTATGACCTTTCAGAAGCAGATTGCCAGGCCTGTCTCTCAAGGCACCTCTGGGTGGGTTTGAATCGCCAACCTTTTGGCTAATAGCCAAGTGCTTAATCATTTGCACCACCCAGAGACTCCCTAGAAACTCCATAAAACCCCAAAACCAAATCTATTGCTGTCGAGTCGATTCCGACTCATAGCAACCCCATAAGACACACTAGAACTGCCCCACAGGGTTTCCGAGGAGTGGTTGGTGGATTCTATCTGTGGACCTTTTGGTTAACATTCAAATGCTTAACCACTGTGCAGCCAGGGCTCCAGGAATTCCACAGGACGATGAAAATAATGCTACCTATCTCAAGACTTATGAGAATTAAATGAGTTAATGCAAATGAAATGAATAGTGCCTGGCACAGAGTATGTCTCAATAAATCATTGTATTAAATAGCAATAATGCCTCTGACGGCCCTCTGGAAAGTTGCCACTGCAGACAGAACTAGGCAGAAGGCAATGAGCAATATTAAATTGATAAAGAGGATGGTTTAGTCCCACCCCCCATCTTCACCCATGGGCCAACCCCTTCCCTTCCCTGATCTTTGAAAACTAGTGTTACTTTTGTAACTGCCTTTAGGAATCCTCAGAATTATTCTCTGACATTGCAGAGCTCCTGCCTCACCCAGATTATACAGCTACAGTGGACTTGGTTAAACCTCTCCCCACCCCTAGGCCCTATAGATACGTTCTCCTGGGGGCAAAATTCTTTCCATCACTTTCTTTTTAGCTTCCCTGGCCCTTAAACTAGACTTTCAGTGGATTCTGGAGAAATATCAAGAACCAACACTAACACCCAGGCACCAGATTTATGTTTTCCAAGAATAACTTGTTGTTGTTGTTATTAGGTGCCATCGAGTCGGTTCCAACTCATAGTGACCCTACGTACTACAGAACGAAACACTGCCAGGTCCTGAGTCATGTGCACAATCATTGCTATGCTTGAGGCCATTGTTCCAGCCACTGTGTCAATCCATCTCCTTTCGCTGACGGTCTACTTTACCAAGCATAATGTCCTTCTCCAGGGACTGATCCCTTCTGATAACATGTCGAAAGTATGCAAGACGTAGTCTCGCCATCCTTGCTTCTAAGGAACATTCTGGCTGTACTTCTTCCAAGACAGATTTGTTTGTTCTTTTGTCAGTCCATGGCATATTCAACATGCTTCATCAACAAAGCTGTAAATTCTTCTTCGGTCTTCCTTATTCATTGTCCAGCTCTTGCATGCATATGATGCGATTGAAAATACCATGGCTTGGGTCAGGTGCACCTTAGTCTTCAAGGTGACATCTTTGCACTTCAACACTTTAAAGAGGTCTTTTGCAGCAGATTTGCCCAATGCAATGCGTCTTTTGATTTCTTGACTGCTGCTTCCATGGCTGTTGATTGTGGATCCAAGTAAAACGAAATCCTTGACAATGTCAATCTTTTCTCCATTTATCGTGATGTTGCTCGTTGGTCCAGTTGTGAGGATTTTTGTTTTCTTTATATTGAGGTGTAATCCATACTGAAGGCTGTGGTCTTTGATCTTCATCAGTAAGTGCTTCAAGTCCTCTTCACTTTCAGCAAGCAAGGTTGTATCATCTGCATAAAGCAGGTTGTTCATGAGTCTTCCTCCAATCCTGATGCCCCGTTCTTCTTCATATAGTCCAGCTTCTTGTATTATTTGCTCAGCATACAGATTGAATAGATATTGTGAAAGAATACAACCCTGATGCACACCTTTCCTGACTTTAAACCACTCAGAATCCCCTTGTTCTGTCCGAACAACTGCCTCTTGATCTATGTACAGGTTCCTCATGAGCACAATTAAGTGTTCTGGAATTCCCATTCTGCCCAATGTTTTCTATAATTTGTTATGATCCACTCAGTCGAATACCTTTGCATAGTCAATAAAACACAGGTAAACATCCTTCTGGTATTCTCTGCTTTCAGCCAGAATCCATCTAACATCAGCAGTGATATCCCTGGTTCCACATCCTCTTCTGAACCCAGCTTGAATTTCTGGCAGTTCCCTGTTGATATACTGTTGCAGCCACTTTTGAACGATCTTCAGCAAAAAGATGGTCTCTAAATTCAGGTGGGATATACTCAAGGTCATACTTTGGCTCTCATGGACTTGTTCTAATTTTCTTCTGTTTCAACTAGAACTTCCATATGAGCAATTCATGGTCTGTCCCGCAGTCGGCCCTTGGCCTTGTCCTGACTGATGATATTGAGCTTTTCCATCATCTCTTTCCACAGATGTAGTTAATGTGATTCCTGTGTGTTTCATCTGGCCAGGTCCACATGTGTAAATGCTGTTTATGTTGGTGAAAAAAGGTATTTGCAATGAAGAAGTCATTGGTCTTGCAAAATTCTATCATGCGATCTCTGGCATCGTTTCTACCACCAAGGCCATATTTTCCAACTACCGTTCCTTCTTCTTTGCTTCGACTTTGGCATTCCAATCACGAGTAATTATCCATGCATCCCGATTGCAAGTTTGATCAATTTCAGATGGCAGAAGCTGGTAAAAAGCTTCAGTTTCTTCATCTGTATCCTTAGTGGTTGGTGCATGAATTTGAATAACAGTCGTATTAACTGGTCTTCCTTGTAGGCATATAGATATTATCCTATAGTGGACAGCACTGTACTTCAGGATAGATCTTGAAATGTTCTTTTTGACAATGAATGTAACGTCATTCCTTTTCAAGTTGTCATTCCCAGCATAGTAGACCCTATGAGTGTCTGATTCAAAATGGCCAATACCAGTTCATTTCAGCTCACTAATGCCTAGGATATCGATGTTTATGTGTTCCATTTCATTTATGATGATTTCCAATTTTCCTAGATTCATACTTCTTACATTCCAGGTTCCGATTATTAATGGATGTTTGCAGCTGTTCTCATTTTGGGTTGTGCCACATCAGCAAACGAAGAACCTGGAAGATTTATTCCACATCATTAAGGTCGACTCTACTTTGAGGAGGCACCTCTTCCCCAGTCGTCTTTTGAGACAGTGTCCCGCTGCTATTCATAAGGTTTTCACTGGCTAATTATTTTCAGAAGTAGACTGCCGGGTCCTTCTTCATAGTCTTAGTCTGGGAACTCAGCTGAAACCTGTCCCCCACGGGTGACCCTACTGGTTTCTGAATACCAGTGGCATAGCTTCCAGCATCACAGCTACACGCAAGCCCCCACAGTACGACAAACTGACAGACACGTAGGAGATTGGTGACTTGTTGTTGTTAGGTGCTGTCAAGTCAATTCCAACTCATAGTGACCCTATGCACAACAAAGCGAAAAACTGCCCAGTCCTGCACCATCCTTATAATCGTTGTTTTCCTTGAGCTCATTGTTGCAGCCACTGTGTCAATCCACCTTGTTGAGGGTCTTCCTCTTTTCCACTGACCCTGTACTCTGCCAAGCATGATGTCCTTCTCCAGGGACTGATCCCTCCTGACAACAAATTATGTAAGACACAGTCTAGCCATCCTTGCCTCTAAGAAGCACTCTGGTTGTACTTCTTCCAAGACTGACCTGTTCATTCTTTTGGCAGTCCATGGTACATTCAATATTCTTTGCCAGTACCAAAATTCGAAGACATCAATTCTTCCTTGGTCTTCCTGATTCATTGTCCAGCTTTCACATGCATATGATGTGATTGAAAATACCATGCTTGGGTCAGGTGCACCTTAGTCTTCAAGGTGACATCTTTGCTCTTCAATATTTTAAAGAGGCCCTTTGCAGCAGATTTGCCCAATGCAATGCGTCGTTTGATTTCTTGACTGCTCCTTCCATGGGTGTTGATTGTGAATCCAAGTAAAATGAAATCCTTGACAACGTCAATCTTTTCTCTGTTTATCATGATGTTGCCTATTAGTCCAGTTGTGAGGATTTTTGTTTTCTTTATGTTGAGGTGTAATCCATACTGAAAAGGCTGTGGTCTTTCATCTTCATTAGTAAGTGCTTCAAGTCCTCTTCACTCTCAGCAAGCAAGGTTGTGTCATCTCCATAAAGCAGGTTGTTAATGAGTCTTCCTCCAATCCTGGTGCTCCATTCTTCTTCATATAGTCCAGCTTCTCGTATTATTTGCCCAGCATACAGATTGAATAGGTATGGTGAAAGGATACAGCCCTGGCGCACACCTGTCCTGACTTTAAACCACTTTAAACTACACAGTATCCCCTTGTTCTGTCAGAACAACTGCTTCTTGATCTATGTAAAGGTTTCTCATGAGTATAATTAACTGTTCTGGAATTCCCATTCTTCCCAATGTTTTCCATAATTTGTTATGATCCACACAGTCAAATGTCTTTGCATACTCAATAAAACACAGGTAAACATCCTTCTGGTCTTCTCTGCTTTCATCCAGGATCCATCTGACATCAGTGATGATATCCCTGGTTCCACATCCTCTTCTGAACCCAGCTTGAAGCTGTGTTCTGTATTTCTTGGCATAGATGAGTGAGCACCTCCAGCGCTGCATCTGTTTGTTGAAACACCTCAATTGATATTCCAGCAATTCCCGGAGCCTTGTTTTTTGCCAATGCCTTCAGAGCAGCTTGGATTTCTTCCTTCAGTACCATCAATTCCTGATCATGTGCTACCTCTTGAAATGGTTGAACATCCACTAATTGTTTTTTGTATAATGACTGTGTATTCCTTCCATTTTCTTTTGATGCTTCCTGCCTCGTTGAATATTTTCCACATAGAATCCTTCACTATTGCAACTCAAGGCTTGAATCATATTTCAATTCTTTCAGCTTGAGAAACGCCAGGCGTTTTCTTCCCTTTTGGTTTTCCATGTCCAACACTTTGCATGTGTCATTATAATACTTTACTTTGTCTTCTCGAGCCGCCTTTTGAAATCTTCTGTTCAGTTCTTTTACTTCATCAATTCTTCCTTTTGCTTTAGCTGCTCGACTTTTGAGAGCAAGTTTCATCGTTTCCTCGGACATCCATCTTGGTCTTTTCTTTCTTTCCTGTGTTTTCAATGACCTCTTGCTTTCTTCGTGGATGATGTCCTTGATGTCATTCCACAATGCGTCTGGTCTTCAGTCACTAGTGTTCAATGCGTCACATCTATCTTCAGATGGTCTCTAAATGCAGGTGGAATGTACTCAAGTCATATTTTGGTTCTCATGGCCTTGCTCTGATTTTCTTCAGTTTCAGCTTGAACTTGCATATGAGCAACTGATGGTCTGTTCCACAGTCGGCCCCTGGCCTTGTTCTGACTGATGATATTGAGCTTTTCCATCGTCTCTTTCCACAGATGTAGTTAATGTGATTTCTGTGTGTTCCATCTGGCGAGGTCCATGTGTATAGTCGCCGTTTATGTTGGTGAAAAAAGGTATTTGCAATGAAGAAGTTATTGGTCTTGCAAAATTCTATCATTTGATCTCTGGCATCGTTTCTGTCACCAAGACCATATTTTGCAACTACTGATCCTTCTTCTTTGTTTCCAACTTTCGCATTCCAATGGCCAATAATTATCACTGCATCTTGATTGCGTGTTCGATCAATTTCAGACTGCAGCAGCTGATAAAAATCTTTTCCTTCATCTTTGGTCCTAGTGGTTAGTGCGTAAATTTGAATAATAGTCGTATGAACTGGTCTTCCTTGTAGGCATATGGATATTATCCTATCACTGACAGCGTTGTACTTCAGGATCGATCTTGAAACTTTCTTTTTTGATGATGAATGCAACACTATTCCTCTTCAAGTTGTCATTCCCAACATAGTAGACTATATGATTGTCCAATTCAAAATGGCCAGTACCAGTTCATTTCAGCTCACTAATGCCTAAGATATCGATGTTTATGTGCTCCATTTGATTTTTGACAATTTCCAATTTTCCTAGATTCATACTTCTTACATTCTAGGTTCCAATTATTAACAGATGTTTCCAGCTGTTTCTTCTCATTTTGAGTCGTGCCGCATCAGCAAATGAAGGTCCCAAAAGCTTTACTCCATCCACGTCATTAAGGTCGACTCTACTTTGAGGAGGCAGCTCTTCCCCAGTCATCTTTTGAGTGTCTTCCAATCTGGGGGGCTCATCTTCCAGCACTATATCAGACAGTGTTCTGCCACTATTCATAAGGTTTTCACTGGTTAATGCTTTTCAGAAGTAGACTGCCGGGTCCTTTTTCCTAGTCTGTCTTGGTCTGGAAGCTCAGCTGAAACCTGTCCTCCATGGGTGACCCTGCTGGTATCTGAATACCAGTGGCATAGCTTCCAGCATCACAGCAAGAAGCAAGCCCCCACAGTACAACAAACTGACAGACACTCAGTGTTTCGGAAAACTGAGGCCTCCATGTGATGTGACCATGAATCCAAATTAATTAATTTTGTAAGTGTCTGTTTTTTCAGACAAGTGTTCCCTAAAATACTCGGGTTGGGGAAGGGGAGACCAGAGAAGGTAGGATGTACCAGAAACCCCAATTGTCATCTGCCCTCTGACACAAGATCGAGGACAGCCAAGGCTTCCATGTGCCACTTTTGTGGCCAGCCCTCTTCTAATCCTTTTCTAAACTCTGTTTCCATCTTTGGTGAGGAATGAGTTGAAGAATATACTGTAGTAGGAGCAGCTCGGCAGCCATATTCACCTGTGGAGCCTAGGCACACAAAAAGCCCATCGCCGTCAAGTCAATTCCAACTCACAGCAACCCTATAGGACAGAGTAGAGCTGCCCCATAGGGTTTCCAAGGCTGTAATCTTTGTGGGGAAACCCTGGTGGTGTAGCAGTTAACAGTTTGGCTGCTAATGAAAAGGTCGGCAGTTCGAATCCACCAGGCACTCCTTGGAAACCGTATGCGGCAGTTCTACTCCATTCTATAGGGTCACTATGAGTCGGAATCAACTCAGCGGCAATGGGTAATCTTTATGGAAGCAGATTGCCACATCTTTCTGGTGTAGAGGGGCTCGTGGATTTGAACTTTAGACCTTTCGGTTGGTAGCTGAGCACTTAATCACTGCTCTACTAGGGCTATTTAGGCACATAATAGGTAAGAAGTAAGTGAGCATTGCAAGTCTACACAAGGGTTTTCTTGGATTTTAATGGTGCCTCAGAATCACCTTGAGGTCTCCTTAAACCCTAGCTTGCTGGGCCCAGCACCAGGGTTTCCATTTCAGTAGATCTGGGCTGGGGCCTGAGAATTTGCATTTCTAACAAGTTCTAAGAAATGTCTAGGCTGCTATCCCTGGGACCACATTTGAGAAACATTGGTCACAGAAAAGGTCCCTGGGTGGCACAAATGGTTTTTGCTTGGCTACTAACCAAAAGGCTGGCAGTTCAAACCCACCCAGCAGTGCCATGGAAGAAAGGCCTGGAGATCTGCTCCTATAAACATTACAGCCAAGCAAAATTTATGGAGCTCAGTTCTACTTTGTAACACATGAGGTTGTCATGAGAGGAAACTGACTCAATGGCAACGGGTCAGGTCTACACAAACCAAAGGGGCTGTCCAGGTTTTCTTTAGCACCTCAAAGTCACTGGTTCCTTGTTTCTCCTTAATTCTTCTTCAGAGCAGCCGGGCTTATAGTGCTACCTTTAAGAGGGCAGGATCTGAGCTCAGACTACCTGGGTTTGAATGTGGGCCTCATCTCTTACCAGCTGTGCAATCCTCGCCAAGTTACTTAACCTCTCTGTGCCCCAGATTTCTCACAATAATAAAAGCTAACATTTTCTGAGAGTTTACTATGTGTCCCTGTATACACAGTTCTAATGAATTTACTATTTATTTATTAAATCCTTGTAAGATTATGAAAAACCAACCAAACCCGTTGCCGTCGAGTCGATTCTGACTCATAGCAACCCTGTAAGACAGAGTAGAACGGCCCCATGGAGTTTCCAAGGAGCGCCTGGTGGATTCGAACTGCCGGCCTTTTGGTTAGCAGCTGTAGCTCCTAACCACTGTGCCACCAGGGTTTCCAAAGATTATGAGGTAGGTGCTATTATTACCCCCAACTGAGGCACAGAAAGGAATAATAATAGTAAACACCTCATAAGATTATTGTGTGGATTAAATGAGATATTCTCTGTTAAACTTTAGTTTGAGCATCTAAGAATGTCACTTACTCCTACTATGGACACATGGATCTGAACGCCCTCTCCCTTCTTTTGAGATTTTTAAGAATTCCCCGGGAAAATGAACCACCCACTTCCTTCTGGGACCTCTGGAATCACATGCCCTAAGCTGTCCATCACCCAGACCCTCCCACAAAAGCTGGGCTCTCTTCTGACAGGCTTTCTGCCTCCAGAGTTGTCACAGTTCTAGGGGCCCTGGGGCATGTGTGGGTGGAGAAGTGGGAGTGTGGGGGGTGCTGCAGGGAGGAGGAAGCCTGGAAGCAAAGCAACGTGGTGTACGCGCCTGGCTAGGCAGCGAGTCCTGTTTATGAGATCTGACAGGGCGTCTCACAACAATGCAGAGGGTCTGCAAGCTCACTAGACCAAAAGAGAAGAGAGAGAGAGAGGAGAGGGAATGCCCCAGCCCCTGACCTGCGCCAGCACATTCCAGCATGATTGACACTGGTGATGGTCTTTGTTTTCCTACCAGAGCTGACGGGTAGGGGATAGAGACCGGGCCTTTGCTTTTCCTGGCCTTGACACATTTTAAGCTTTTTTTCTTTTATATCTTCCACAGATCAGGATGGAGGGATTTGGTAAACCTAGCCAGAATGTACATACTAACTGTTGTTTAATCACCATCATTGAACTGAGTGAAAAACTGGTGATTAAACCTTGTGGTAGGGAAAAAACACCAAAAGTTTAGTAAAGGAAAAAGAAAGTTTCACTCAGCATATATTCAAAAAGACAAAAGTGGGAAGCGGACAAGCACGCTGCCACAGCCGTGTCTGCACAAGTCCAGAGAATATTACAGAACAGGCGAGAACGGGAAAACAGACGAGCACACTGCCACAGCCGTGTCTGCCCAAGTCCAGAGAATATTACAGAACAGGCGAGAACGGGAAAACAGACGAGCACGCTGCCACAGCCGTGTCTGCCCAAGTCCAGAGAATATTACAGAACAGGCGAGAACGGGAAAACAGACGAGCACGCTGCCACAGCCGTGTCTGCCCAAGTCCAGAGAATATTACAGAACAGGCGAGAACGGGAAAACAGACGAGCACGCTGCCACAGCAGTGTCTGCCCAAGTCCAGAGAATATTACAGAACAGGCGAGAACGGGAAAACAGACGAGCACGCTGCCACAGCCGTGTCTGCCCAAGTCCAGAGAATATTACAGAACAGGCGAGAACGGGAAAACAGACGAGCACGCTGCCACAGCCGTGTCTGCCCAAGTCCAGAGAATATTACAGAACAGGCGAGAACGGGAAAACAGACGAGCACGCTGTCACAGCCGTGTCTGCCCGAGTCTGAGGAAATATTACAGAATAGGCGAGAACGGGAAAACAGACGAGCACGCTGCCACAGCCATGTCTGCCCGAGTCTGAGGAAATATTATAGAATAGGCGAGAACGGGAAAACGGACAAGCACGCTGCCACAGCCGCGTCTGCCCAAGTCCAGAGAATATTACAGAACAGGCGAGAACGGGAAAACAGACGAGCACGCTGCCACAGCCGTGTCTGCCCAAGTCCAGAGAATATTACAGAACAGGCGAGAACGGGAAAACAGACGAGCACGCTGCCACAGCCGTGTCTGCCCAAGTCCAGAGAATATTACAGAACAGGCGAGAACGGGAAAACAGACGAGCACGCTGCCACAGCCGTGTCTGCCCGAGTCTGAGGAAATATTACAGAATAGGCGAGAATGGGAAAACAGACGAGCACGCTGCCACAGCCGTGTCTGCCCAAGTCTGAGGAAATATTATAGAATAGGCGAGAACGGGAGAACAGACGAGCAGGCTGCCACAGCCGTGTCTGCCCAAGTCTGAGGAAATATTGTAGAATAGGCGAGAACGGGAAAACGGACAAGCACGCTGCCACAGCCGCGTCTGCCCAAGTCCAGAGAATATTACAGAACAGGCGAGAACGGGAAAACAGACGAGCACGCTGCCACAGCCGTGTCTGCCCAAGTCCAGAGAATATTACAGAACAGGCGAGAACGGGAAAACAGACGAGCACGCTGCCACAGCCGTGTCTGCCCGAGTCTGAGGAAATATTACAGAATAGGCGAGAATGGGAAAACAGACGAGCACGCTGCCACAGCCGTGTCTGCCCAAGTCTGAGGAAATATTATAGAATAGGCGAGAACGGGAAAACGGACAAGCACGCTGCCACAGCCGTGTCTGCCCGAGTCTGAGGAAATATTATAGAATAGGCGAGAACGGGAAAACAGACGAGCACGCTGCCACAGCCGTGTCTGCCCAAGTCCAGAGAATATTACAGAACAGGCGAGAACGGGAAAACAGACGAGCACGCTGCCACAGCCGCGTCTGCCCAAGTCCAGAGAATATTACAGAACAGGCGAGAACGGGAAAACAGACGAGCACGCTGCCACAGCCGTGTCTGCCCAAGTCCAGAGAATATTACAGAACAGGCGAGAACGGGAAAACAGACGAGCATGCTGCCACAGCCGTGTCTGCCCAAGTCCAGAGAATATTACAGAACAGGCGAGAACGGGAAAACAGACGAGCACGCTGTCACAGCCGTGTCTGCCCGAGTCTGAGGAAATATTACAGAATAGGCGAGAACGGGAAAACAGACGAGCACGCTGCCACAGCCATGTCTGCCCGAGTCTGAGGAAATATTATAGAATAGGCGAGAACGGGAAAACGGACAAGCACGCTGCCACAGCCGCGTCTGCCCAAGTCCAGAGAATATTACAGAACAGGCGAGAACGGGAAAACAGACGAGCACGCTGCCACAGCCGTGTCTGCCCAAGTCCAGAGAATATTACAGAACAGGCGAGAACGGGAAAACAGACGAGCACGCTGCCACAGCCGTGTCTGCCCAAGTCCAGAGAATATTACAGAACAGGCGAGAACGGGAAAACAGACGAGCACGCTGTCACAGCCGTGTCTGCCTGAGTCTGAGGAAATATTACAGAATAGGCGAGAATGGGAAAACAGACGAGCACGCTGCCACAGCCGTGTCTGCCCAAGTCTGAGGAAATATTATAGAATAGGCGAGAACGGGAGAACAGACGAGCAGGCTGCCACAGCCGTGTCTGCCCAAGTCTGAGGAAATATTGTAGAATAGGCGAGAACGGGAAAACGGACAAGCACGCTGCCACAGCCGCGTCTGCCCAAGTCCAGAGAATATTACAGAACAGGCGAGAACGGGAAAACAGACGAGCACGCTGCCACAGCCGTGTCTGCCCAAGTCCAGAGAATATTACAGAACAGGCGAGAACGGGAAAACAGACGAGCACGCTGCCACAGCCGTGTCTGCCCGAGTCTGAGGAAATATTACAGAATAGGCGAGAATGGGAAAACAGACGAGCACGCTGCCACAGCCGTGTCTGCCCAAGTCTGAGGAAATATTATAGAATAGGCGAGAACGGGAAAACGGACAAGCACGCTGCCACAGCCGTGTCTGCCCGAGTCTGAGGAAATATTATAGAATAGGCGAGAACGGGAAAACAGACGAGCACGCTGCCACAGCCGTGTCTGCCCAAGTCCAGAGAATATTACAGAACAGGCGAGAACGGGAAAACAGACGAGCACGCTGCCACAGCCGCGTCTGCCCAAGTCCAGAGAATATTACAGAACAGGCGAGAACGGGAAAACAGACGAGCACGCTGCCACAGCCGTGTCTGCCCAAGTCCAGAGAATATTACAGAACAGGCGAGAACGGGAAAACAGACGAGCACGCTGCCACAGCCGTGTCTGCCCGAGTCTGAGGAAATATTACAGAATAGGCGAGAATGGGAAAACAGACGAGCACGCTGCCACAGCCGTGTCTGCCCAAGTCTGAGGAAATATTATAGAATAGGCGAGAACGGGAAAACAGACAAGCACGCTGCCACAGCCGTGTCTGCCCGAGTCTGAGGAAATATTGTAGAATAGGCGAGAACGGGAAAACGGACGAGCACGCTGCCACAGCCGTGTCTGCCCGAGTCTGAGGAAATATTACAGAATAGGCGAGAACGGGAGAACAGACGAGCACGCTGCCACAGCCACGTCTGCCCGAGTCTGAGGAAATATTATAGAATAGGCGAGAATGGGAAAACAGACGAGCACGCTGCCACAGCCGTGTCTGCCCGAGTCTGAGGAAATATTATAGAATAGGCGAGAACGGGAAAACAGACGAGCACGCTGCCACAGCCGCGTCTGCCCGAGTCTGAGGAAATATTATAGAATAGGCGAGAACGGGAAAACAGACGAGCACGCTGCCACAGCCGCGTCTGCCCGAGTCTGAGGAAATATTATAGAATAGGCGAGAACGGGAAAACAGACGAGCACGCTGCCACAGCCGTGTCTGCCCGAGTCTGAGGAAATATTATAGAATAGGCGAGAACGGGAGAACAGACGAGCACGCTGCCACAGCCACGTCTGCCCGAGTCTGAGGAAATATTATAGAATAGGCGAGAACGGGAAAACAGACGAGCACGCTGCCACAGCCGTGTCTGCCCGAGTCTGAGGAAATATTATAGAATAGGCGAGAACGGGAGAACAGACGAGCACGCTGCCACAGCCACGTCTGCCCGAGTCTGAGGAAATATTATAGAATAGGCGAGAACGGGAAAACAGACGAGCACGCTGCCACAGCCGTGTCTGCCCGAGTCTGAGGAAATATTATAGAATAGGCGAGAACGGGAGAACAGACGAGCACGCTGCCACAGCCACGTCTGCCCGAGTCTGAGGAAATATTATAGAATAGGCGAGAACGGGAGAACAGACGAGCACGCTGCCACAGCCACGTCTGCCCGAGTCTGAGGAAATATTATAGAATAGGCGAGAACGGGAGAACAGACGAGCACGCTGCCACAGCCACGTCTGCCCGAGTCTGAGGAAATATTATAGAATAGGCGAGAACGGGAGAACAGACGAGCACGCTGCCACAGCCGTGTCTGCCCGAGTCTGAGGAAATATTATAGAATAGGCGAGAACGGGAGAACAGACGAGCACGCTGCCACAGCCGTGTCTGCCCGAGTCTGAGGAAATATTATAGAATAGGCGAGAACGGGAGAACAGACGAGCACACTGCCACAGCCATGTCTGCTGGAGTCCGAGGACCATTACAGAGTCATCAGTATATATTAACATTACAAATGAGCAAAACCATTGAAACCTTCACCTTTTGACATATTGGCTAGAAAGTGTGATCCTACATTTTAAATTGTCTTCCTTAATGATCATTGGTACAGGTTTCAGTAATGACAGTCAGGACGGTCTTCACTTGTCCCACAAATTTTCTGTTTTCACTAAATGTTAGTATTAAAAGATGAGTGGAAACTCTTGTGTTCTGTTTTATGATTCGTTTATGTGAAAGTTTCCCTAAAAGATATTTTCTAAGGTTATCCTAGCTATTGTCTTTATACCTCAGGGCCCAGTTGATATGTCCTTGTGCGTCCTTGTGAGTGCAGCCCCAGCTGGGTCACATTCTCCATGCTCAAGGACAGAGAATAATGACTCCAATATTATCTCCTAAATCAACCTTCAGAACTTTCTAGCTATGAGTAAAATAATCTGAGATACAAGGGCCCTTCCCTAGGAATGATCATTCATTCTTACCTCCCTGCAGCTACCCTGGCTCCTGAAGCTCCTGTCTGTTCCTGCACCCTGTCTTGTCTTTGGATCTGCTAATACCTTCTCACCCCTTGGAATATCACCTCCCTCAGATGGTCCCTTGTTTCCTCTTCCAGCCCCCACCTCTCACCATGGCTGGATTAGGTGACCTTCCTAGTTACTCTTCTAGCTCCAGCTCTTACCACCCATATTGTTTAGTGATGTTCTATTTACTTGTCTGGAGCCCTGGTGGTGCAGTGGTCAAGAGCTCGGCTGCTAATGAAAAGGTTAGCTGTTCGAAACCACCAGTCATTACTTGGAAACCCTATGGGGCAGTTCTACTCTGTCCTATAGGGTTCCTATGAGTTGGAATCGACTCTGTGGCAATGGGTTTGGGTTTTGGCATTTACTTGTCTGCTTCCTCCTCCCATCAGCATGAAGGCATAAGCATCTCATTCATCTTAGATTCCCAGTGCCGTGCACAGAGCCAGGCTGTCACTAAATAATCAGTACCTGTTTACTGACCAGCGTTTGTACATGTCCACCCTGTCCCCACCATTCTCCTACATGCCGTGGACCCCCTAGACGTGGAGGGCCTGATTCCTGCATTCAAAGAGGACAATGAAAGGCAGAAAGCACTCACAGAGTCATTCAGTTAGTTAGTGGTAAATCCTGACTGGGGTGAAAAGGTATGCAACACACTCCAGCTTAAACAAGGGCACATTGATGGGGCAGAGCAAAAAAAGGCACCCACTGAGTGTGTGAACTCCTCCCGAGTAGACACATCAATGAAAGTCAAGCCTAAGCAGAGACAGAAGAACACAGACCCACACAGAAGGCCTCACTGCCCAGGTTGGTGCTTTTCCAGACACCTAGTTTTTTTTTTTTTTTTTAGTTAGTTCATCCCAGGAGCCCCTGGGTGGTACAAATGGTTACTGTGCTCAGCTTCTAACAGAAAGGTTGGCAGTTCAAGTCTGCCCAGAGGCACCTTGGAAGAAAGGTCTGGTGATCTACTTCCAAAAAATCAGCCACTGAAAGCCCTAGGGAACACAGCTCTACCCTGACACACATGGGATCGTCATGGGTTGGAGTCAATGACAACTGGTGGTGGTGGAGCTCCTCCTGGGGTAACAATTCTGATGAGGCGAGCAGGTGCCCCAGGTGACCAGCTTTACAGGGAGCCCTTACCTACCTCTGGCAGACAAACCCACTTCCCAGTCCTCACAATTGCAGACTTTCTTTTTTACTCTAGTCAGCTAATACCAAACTCGAGTCCTTGGGCTTAAGGGGAACCAGAAGAAAAAGTATTTGGGTGATGGGGGCACATTTCTTTGCCACTGGACAGATTTCCCAAAAGATATCTCCTAACAAATCAGCAGCATTCTTTTTCTGCAGGACAGAGACAATGAAGATTAACGTTTGGGGTCTGGGACAGCGATTAGTCTGACCCTGAGCGGGGTCGGTATGTGTGCACCTGGAACATAGGATTCCATGATCTTAGTGCTGTCCCGGTGACTGGTTTCTGCTGGCCCACTATCTAATCTGTTTTGTATTCCTGCCACATTGCTTTTGTGTGCATCTAGTCTTCTTAATATAGGCGTACGCTCCTTCAGGGCAGGGTATGTATTATGGTGCTTCCTTTGTATTTTAGCACAGTCCTGGGGACTTGGGAGAGGGAGAGACAACCTTGATGAGATGATATAAAAATCAAGAAAGGCATTTGGCACAAAGCTCCAGGCCTATCCATGGTCTTTCCAACCAAGTGTACTTGGATTGCCCTAAATTTAGTCTTCTGATTTTATTAGTTTTATAAACATCTAGCTGAAACTCTGTGGAAAACTTCTGTAACAGGGAAACAGGCTCCACAAAAAATGAGTGCAATTTATTGTGGAAGTTCATAAAAGCTTTTCTGAGGCTACTAGGAAGCTTAGGTTAAAGTTAAGCAAAGGCCAGAGTTGCCTCCTGATTTTGGAGTAAAATCTGGCTCTACCAGACACCTCCCTTCAGTGAGCAATGGAGGCCAGATTTGGCAAGACAGCATGAAGAAAACTCATGGCTGGGACCAGTTTCCTTTTTCCACAAACACTAAAATTAGTTTTGCGTTCATCTAACCCTTGCAGCTGAGAGATCTGCAATAGCAAAGCAGTGACCTTTCTGGTGTCCAAGAAGAAATGACTAAGGAAAAACAGAAGGGTCATCTTCAAATATTTGAACTTTTTTTTTTAGAGAGAGGTGACTGCTTCTGTACTACTTACTATGGGAATGGGCCAGCACCAAGGATAGAAGCCACACGGAGGCTGATTTCAGCTCAGCATGAGAAACAATTTCTTATTGCTTTCAGCCATCTGAAATGGAAGGGTCTGCTTTTTGGGGTAATGAGTTTCCTAAAACTGAAGACATTTTTTAAATATTTAATTTTGTTTTTTGAACACACAAAACAATAAATGTTGGAGAGGCTGTGGAGAGATTGGAACACTTATACACTGCTGGTGGGATTGTAAAATGGTACAACCACTTTGGAAATAGATTTGGCGCTTCCTTAAAAAGCTAGAAATAGAACTACCATACGATCCAGCAATCCCGCTCCTTGGACTATATCCTAGAGAAAAAAGAGCCTTTACACAAACAGATATATGCACACCCATGTTCATTGCAGCACTGTTTACAATAGCAAAAAGATAGAAGCAACCAAGGTGCCCATCAACAGATGCATGGATAAATAAATTGTAGTATATTCACACAATGGAATACTACACATCGATAAAGAACAGTGATGAATCTGTGAAACATTTCATAACATGGAGGAACCTGGAAGGCATTATGCTGAGTGAAATTAGTCAGTTGCAAAAGGACAAATATTGTATAAGACCACTATTATAAGAACTCCAGACATAGTTTAAACAGAGAAGAAAATATTCTTTGATGGTTACAAGAGGGGGGAGGGAGGGGGGGTGGGAGAGGGGGAGAGGGGTAATCACTAACTAGATAGTAGATAATAACTACTTTAGGTAAAGGGAAAGACAACACACAATACAGGCAAGGTCAGCACAACTGGACTAAACCAAAAGCAAAGAAGTTTCTGTAATAAACTGAATGCTTCGAAGGCTAGTGTAGCAGGGGCGGGGGTTTGGGGACCATGGTTTCAGGGGACATCTAAGTCAGTTGGCATAATAAAATCCCACTTTGGAGAGTGGCGTCTAGGGTCTTAAAGACTAGAGTTTCTAAGGAGCGCCTGGTGGATTTGAACTGCCAACTTTTTCATTAGCAGCCATAGCTCTTAACCACTACCCCACCAGGGTTTCCAGTAATGTATACAGTAAGATGAAATTCAAAAGGAACAAAAAAGGTATATTATGAAAAGTTTGCACCCTTCCCACTCCATGGTTTGCATATATTCAGCTTTCTTCTGAAGAGGCAAGCTTTGTTACCTGGTGTTTAATCAAAGGCCGGACAACTCTCTAAGAGGCATATGATAAACGGGCCTTGGCTTCTGACGCTGTACAAGACAATCGCTGGAGAACCTTTCAAATCTCTTGGGTCTCCCACTTTAAATTTCCAGGTTCTCTCACGAAATACAAATCCACTTCTCAAGGATTGGGCTGGAAGCTTAGACTTGACGGTGGCAATGCTGGGCCAGGCTCTGAGAAGCCCTATGGCAATAGACACATGTCATTAGAGGAATAAAAAAAAAAGAGGAATAGCTAAGGAAAATGGAATGGAGATCGCTGTGCAAAGGTGGAGAAATTCTTTTACCAAACGTAGTCCTCCCCCACTGAAGTTCAAAACAGGAACAGAAATGCAGAGTGATTGGATGGGTGGGGGTCAACAACTGGGGGAAGGGGCTTTGGGGGAAGAGGGAGCCTAGGGGAAAGAGTAGAATGGAACGGTGATGGTATCAGTCAGGAACTGTGGAAAGTCCTCACTGCAGTGACCCCGGACAGTGGCCTTTCCTGCCTGTTAGAACACACCAAGTGCTCTTCTTGGTCTTTATTCCTGCCTGTCTATTGTTTTTTCCAGATTTCTCAAATGCTTCGAAAGCCTGTGCCAGAGACCTAGGAAGCATGGTTAGTCCCCTCAAGTACCGAGCTGGACTGTATAAATGGAGTCTCTTTTCAAGTATCTTGGAAGATTCAAAGGTATTTTTGACTTTGAAGGTGAGCTCAAGTCTCTGATCCTGACAGATGAGGTTCATCTGCAGCCTTCAAGGGCATCCACACCTAACAAATCCAGGCGGCATCTGTCTTATTTTGGGATATTTCCCCAGCACGAATGGAAGGAAGTGAAAAAAGGCAGAGCCTTCAAGCAGGGCTCCAGACTGGTCTTCAACAACAAGAGGTACAAGAGCCCACCTTGCCTATCTCTGGTCCAGCTTCTTCGAGGGAAAGCAAACAATAAGACCATTCCATTACCATCGTTGTAAAGATGGCAGCTATTCATTTTAAATGCCAAGTAGTCAGTATTAACCAAATGTAAATTGAAGAGAAGGAGTATATTTTTCTAGGCGTCCATTCACATCAGAAATAACAGAACACGTGGCGAGCAGAATTGGAAAGTATTTAAACAGTTTCTCACCCAAGATGAACGCACAGGTTATCTCATGAGGCGGATCACATGGCTCCGTGCTTGCAAGTAAGTGTGGCTTAAGTTTCACAAGCATCTGCTCACATATTAAGCACTTATCGACACTTTGTTCGGCGACCTTGGCCACAGGGCTCCCTGAAATGAGAGCTGGGCTGAGGCTGGGACTGTGGACGTCACCAAAAGCTACTTGAGGCAATGTTACTTGCACGAAAAATCCACTTCTACCAATCTCAATAATAATATCAAGGATAAAGGTAATGTTAGGAAGAGCTAATGTACAATAGCATCTAAAAGAATACCTAGGAAGAAATTTAATCAGGGAGGTGAGAGACTTATACACTGAAAACAATAAAACTTTGCTGAAAGAAATTAAAGAAGACTTAAATCAATGAAAAGATATTCTGTGTTCGTGGATTGGAAGACTTAATATTGTTTGGATGTCAGTACTACTCAAATTAATCTACAGATTCAACACAATCCCTATCAAAACCCTAACATCCTGTTTTGAAAAAATGGAAAAGCTGATCTTCAAATTCATATGGAATTACAAGGGGACCCAGATAGCCAAAATAATCTGGAAAAAGAAAAACAAAGTAGGGGGACTCACACTTCCTGATTTCAAAATATACTATAAAGCTACAGTAAACAAAAACTTGTGAGACTTGTATAAGAATAGACATATAGACAAAGGGAATATAATTGAGAATCCAGAAATAAACCCATACATCTATGTCAACTGAGTTTTTACAAGGATGCCAAGTCCATTCGATGAGGAAAGAATGTCTTCAACAAATGGTGGTGAGACAACTGTATCTCCACGTGTAAAAAAATGAAGTTGGACCCCTACCTCGCACCTATACGAAAATCAAGTCAAAATGGATTAATGGTCTAAATATAATAACGAAAACCATAAAAATCTTAGAAGACATAGGGGTAATGCTTCAAAACCTTGTTTTTGCAGATGGTTTCTTTTTTCTTTTTTTTTAATTTATTTTTTACTATTGTAGTTTAGATGAAGGTTTACAGAACAAACCAGCTTCTTATTAAATAGTACACACATTGTTTTGTGACACTGATTACCAACCCCATGGCATGTCGACACTCTCCCTTCTTGACCTTGGGTTCCCTATTACCAGCTTTCCTGTCCTCTTCCCGCCTCCAATCCCTGCCCCTGGACCTGTGTGCCCCTTGTCTCATTTTTTTTATGGGCCTGTCCAATCCTTGCCAATGGTTTCTTAATATGACACCAAAAACATGAGAAACAAAAGAAAAAAGTAGATAAATTTAACTTCATCAAAATGAAAAACTTTTGTGCATCAAAGAACTTTAACAAGAAAGTGAAGAGACAACCTACAGAATGGGAAAAAATATTTGGGAACCATACTTCTCATAAGGGTTTAATATCCAGAATATAAAAAGAACTCCTGTGACTCCACAACAAAATGACAAACAGCTCAATTTAAAAATGGGCAAAGCAGTTGAATAGATATTTCTCCAAAGAAGATATACACATGCCCAAAAAGCACATAAAAAGATGCTCGTTAGTCATCAGGGAAATGCAAATCAAAGTTAGAATGAAATACCACTTCATACGCACTAGGATGGCTATTATCAGAAAAGTGGAAAATAACAAGTGTTGGCAAGGACAAGGGGAAATGGAAACCCTCATGCACTGCTGGCGGGAATGTAAAATGGTACAGCCACTGTGGAAAATGGTTTGGCACCTTCTCAAAAAGTTAAGTATAAAATTGCCAAATGACCCAGCAATTCCATTCCTAGGCATACACCTAAAAAGTCTTGAAAGCAGGGACTGAAATAGAGACTTCCACACCAGTGTTGTTTAGCGGCATTGTTCACAATAGCCACAAGGCCAAAACAACCCAAGCCCATCAACAGATGAATGGATAACCAAAATGTGGTATATCTAAACAATGGGATATTATTCAGCCATAAAGAGCAATGAAGCTGTGATATATGCTGTCACATGGATGAAACTTGGAAACATTACACTAATAAGTCAGAAACAAAAGGACGGATATTATATGACCCCATTTATATGAAATATATAGAATAGGCAAATGCACAGGGACAAAAGCTCATTGTGATGGCCAGAGCTTAGAGGAGAGGGGAATGGGTTATCGCTAAGGAGCACTGATTTCTGTTTGGGGTGATGAAAAATTTTTAGAAGTGAATAATGGTGATGGTTGTGCAATGTGGTGAATATAACTAATGTCATTGAATTGTACTCTAAAAATGGTTCAAATGGCAAATGTTTTGTTATATATATTTTACCAAAATAAATTTTTTTAAAAAGAAGAGTTAACATATTTAAGTTCCTACCGTAGGAGATATTTGCAAAGAATTTGGCACGTATGCTCTCATTTTCTGCTCACAGCCCTTATTAGATAGGTCTGAGTTCATAGCAACCTTGATTTACAGATGAGGAAGCTGAAGCTTAGAGAGGGGAAAACAGGTTTCCAAGCTCGCGCACAAGCCAAGGCACAAGCCAGGCTGCCTAGCTCCTTGGATTCTGCTGTTAACTCTTCTGAGAGGAGTCAACGCAGGAGAAAACACAACACAACAGGGTAATTCCGAAGAATGAGCTAAGGGAAAAAAAAGAAGTGAACCATTAGCAAAGTGAATGCTGGGAAAGCCACGGGCAGGATGTGGTGACAGGCATGAAGCAGGTCGAGGTGAGTGCTATAGAACTAAATCTGTTCGTAGAACAATAGGCCTATCAGTGTGGTAGGGGAGGCCTGTGCCTTAAAGGAGCCCTGCTGACTGGCTATCATTTCTCCCTGGAAGGATCCCACCTCCCCCACAGGGCTGAACTCAGCTTTCTCCAGCATTGGTGGGTGAAGGAAATACCTGCTCTTCAGGTGGAACCAAGCCCCCCTCCCCCTCCCTAGTACATTCCTATAACCCATACAAGAACCCACTGACTGGATCAGGCTCTGGATATGACCTCAGTGTTCAGAGTGTATTGTGAAGAGGCTGTATTGGCTTAAAGCAGTCACAGTGGGCTGAGTACGTTTATCTCTAAAGAACGAACACGTATCCCGCATAAGCAGGAAACCCTATCAATTTAGCAATGTGAGAAATGGAGAGACTTTTAGCAAAAACTAGTATGAATGGTGTAAGTTGTGGGAGAACAGAAACAGTGGCCTGTTTGTCTTAATGAACTATACTTATTGCCAAACACAAAAAGAAGAACAAAAAGTGTTTTTGGTATACCACAAACAAGTGTTTCCCGTTGTCGTTGAGTAGATTCCAATCCATAGGTAATTAGAAATAACCCTCGTTCATCCAATCTCTCCATTACAAAGACATCTTCTATTTCTGTGATCTGGGCACACCTCATTCACATATGCCTCAGCCCTACTGGGGAGGCTTTGTGAGTTCTGAGGTTTCTTTCTCTCTTGCTTAGAGGAAGAGGCATCCGGCATGCAGAGGAGGGGTCTATGCGCAGTTCTTCCATTTTTCATACTAGGCTAGGGACAGAAAAACTTTTTGGCTCACAGGACACCACTGACATGCTGTTCTAAGCAGAAGGCCTCATCACACTATAGAATTTCTGTACCCAAGCCACCTGCAGCTTTACCCAGATCCCTTCTTCCCTTTGAGAGCTAATACACTGAAAACCCTCAGTGCTGTCCTGCTTTGAACACAGAGAGCCAAGAAGGTACTGCCACTGCTGTGCCGGAGCTCAGTCTTAGTGGTCATGAGAGCTGATGGTAAATCTCCAGAAATTTTCTGAGCTGACTGTGAAGTCGTTGGTATTTTGAAATTGGCCATAGCGGAAGTATTTACACCATAGAAATTTGGAAATACTACAAATTGTGGCCCTTTTTTTGAGAACCAAAAATAAGAGGCCATGGTTCATCACCAAACGTGTCATGCACTTACATAGTTTTCAGCAAACCTTGCTGAGTTTATTGACTGAGTGCCAGACCCTGTCGTGGGTACAAGAGCTATGGAGATAGGTGATGCATGATGCTTGGACTAAAAGAGGCCCCATCAACTTTGACCATTCTTATGCCTCCTGCTGAGACAACTGAACAGACTTCGGGCGATTCACACTTGTTATTGAGATATTCTCAAGTCTCTCCCACTTGCCATTATCAAGTATCCTGAGAAAGGTGTTCATAAGCTTGTAACCAATTCATCTCAAATTAACATCTTTACTAAATAGCAGAAAAATCAAGTACCTGACCCTTTAGAAATATTTTTCTTCCACTTTTTCTTCTTCTCCTGACCCTTTTTTTCTCCGGTTCCTTGGGGGGGTTTTCATGCCAAAGAAAAAGGAACATAGGGTAACTCCTTTGGGTAACTTGGGGCATTTGCTTTTGCTAGTGCCTTTGGGAGTTCTGTGAACTGGTTAATAGGGATTTCAAAAATGCTATTTATCATTTACCTGTTGCCATCAAGTCAATTCTGACTCATAGCGACCCTTGAGATGACACAACCTTGCTTGCTGAAAATGAAGAAGGCTCGAAGCACTGACTGATGAAGATCAAAGACTACAGCCTTCAGTATGGATTACACCTTAACATAAAGAAAACAAAAATTCTCACAACTGGACCAATAAGCAACATCATGATAAACAGAAAATATTGAGGTTGTTAAGGATTTCATTTTGCTTGGATCCACAATCAACATCCGTGGAGGCAGCAGTCTAGAAATCAAACGACACATTGCGTTGGGCAAATCTGCTGCAAAAGTCCTCTTTAAAGTGTTAAAAAGCAACGATGTCACTTTGAGGACTAAGGCTCACCTGACACAAGCCATGGTATTTTCAATTGCCTTTTTCATATGCATGCAAGAGCTGGACAATGAATAAGGAAGGCTGACAAAGAACTGATACTTTTGAATTATGGACTGCCAGAATAAAGAACAAATCTTAGAAGAGATATAGCCAGAATGCTCCTGAGAAGTGAGGGTGGCGAGATTTCGTCTCACATACTTTGGACATTTTTCTTAGTCGTCTAGTGCTGCTATAACAGAAATACCACAAGTGGATGGCTTTAACAAAGAGAATTTATTCTCTCACAGCTAGTAGGCTACAAGTCCACGTTCAGGGCGTCAGCTCCAGGGGAAGGCTTTCTCTCCCTGTTGGCTTTGGAAGAATGTCCTTGTCATCAATTTTCCCTTGGTCTGGGAGCAACTCAGTGCAGGAACCTCAGGTCCTGTGTTCCTCGCGCTGCTTCTTTCTTGGTGGTATGAGGTCCCCTTGTCTCCGCTCGCTTCTCTCTTTTATATCTCAAAAGAGACTAGCTTAAGACACTATCTAATTTTATAGATCTTACCAATATAACTGCCACTAATCCATCTCATTAACATCATAGTGATAGGATTTAAAATACAGAGGGAAATCACATCAGATGACAAAATGGTAGCTGATCATGCAGTACTGGGAATCATGACCTGGCCAAGGTGACACATATTTTGGGGGGGTACAATTCAATCCATGACAGACATGTTACAGGAAGGACCAGTCCCTGGAGAAGGACATCATACATGCTCAGCTAAAAAGAGGTAGGGCCTCATCGAGATGGATTGACACAGTGACTGCAACAGTGGGCTCAAACGTAGCAACAATTGTGAGGATGGCACTATAAGTTGGAACAGACTCGAAGGCACAGAACAACAACATTTATCGTTTATGTTTTAATCGTGTACCACAAATGGGTTTCTCACTAGTTTGCCCTTCCCCTCTGGTTTTAATTACATAGCTCGGTGTTCAGCATAAAAAATGCAAAAGAGAAAAAAAGACTATGTTATATGACCCTAATGCTTCTGTTGGCCGGAGCTGGAGTTAACCTCCTGGTTCTGCCACTCATCTGCTAAATAACCCCGAGCTATATAAAAACAGAAAAAAAAAAAGAAAGAAATCTTTTCTTTTTTTATAGCTTTCCTAATCAGTGTGTAACAGGATGACCTTTCCACCCACAGGGGCATTTAAAGGAATAACTGTGGGCCACTAGGATACTTAGAAAAGATAAAAGCAGTTGGTTACTATTAATCCAAGCTGGGCTAGTCCCATAGACAGGCTCTGCATTGTCTAGGTTATTAAAAGCCTTGGGTCCCTTACCCCCCACAAGAGCCATAATCTGATTAAAAGAACCTAAAACCATGACTGCTCAGAATTTCTGTTGAGGAAAAAGAGTCAGTGCTGTGGTTGCTCACAGGAAATGACGCAGGATCGGGTAACAGCCTGAAAGACCTGGGTTATGGGTGAACATGACTCCGGACATTCTCTTAGAGGAGCATGGAAATGGAAAACAAGTGTCAGCACCGAATATTCCCCTCTATTTATTTCTCCTTCTTTTGGGCTTCAGTTCTTTATCTTTGCTGATCCTCGTAGATACTTGCATTTTTAAGCCTCCTCTATTATAAAGGTTCCGAGCATTTTTGGAACACTTACTCTGTGATACATTCCTAAAACCAAAACCAAACCCATTGCCATCAAAACGATTCTGACCCAGAATAGAACTGCCCCATAGGGTTTCCAGGGCTGTAAGTCTTTATGAAAAAAAAAAAAAGCACACTGTCAAATCTCTCTCCTACGGAGTGGCCGATGGATTTGAACCGCCAGTCTTTCAGATAGCAGTCAGGCATTTCAACCATTGTGTCTCCAGGGCTCCTCCTGTGATGCATGCTGGGGATATTTTGGAGAACAAGTTGCTGTTCCTTCCCCTAAAGAAGTATGTCTTAGTTTCCCAGTACTGCTGTAACAGAAACAAGTGTGTGGCTTTAAAGGATAGGTATTTATTTTCTCACAGTTTAGGAGGCTTCAAGTCCAAATTCAGAGCGTGGATCTAGGGGGAGGGCCTCTCTTTTGTACTTCAGCTTCTAACCTGTTGCCAATGGTCAACTCATAGTGACCCTATAGGACAGGGTAGAACTAACTGCCCCATAGGATTTCCTAGGCTGTGATCCTTATTAGAAGCAGATTGCCACACCATTGTTCCAAGGAACAGCTGGTGGGTTCAAACCACTGAAGTTTTGGTTTGCAGCTGAGCACTTTAACCACTGTGCCACAAGGACTCCTTATTCAGCTTGGAGTTCTCGGACTTGTAGATACATCTGCCTCCGTAGTGTCTGTCTTTTCCCTGTTTCTGCTTGCTTCTGTGCTTAATCTGCTCTGTTTACATCTCAAAAGTGATTAAGACAAACCCTACACTTATTAACAAAGAAAATCCCATTCCCAAATGGGATTACTTCCACAGGTGTAGGGGTTGGATTCCAAAAGTATGATAGAAAGTATGATGCAGTAGAACACGATGATATAAGTATCTCTAAGTCAAGCTGGTCACATTAGGAGGAACTTCCTGGAAGAGGCGATACTGGGGTTAGTTCAGGGACAAGGAGATGCTAGCCAGGGGAGTGATGGGAAAAGGGTATTTCAAGCAGAGGGAAGAAAAGGTGCACAGAGATGTAAGAGAACAGTAAGTTCTCTTACCTCTCTTTCAAGTAAGAAAAGAGACTTCAAAGAACTCTCTGGAGTTTAAGGTTTGGGCAGGGTGGCATGGCGGGAGATGAGCCAGCAGAAGCCAGTCCCAGGATGCATCTATAAGTCTTGCTAAAGAACTTGCAGTTTATCTAGGAGAAAAAAGGAACTATTGAAGTATTTTAAGCAGGGGAATGGACCAGTTAGAATTGTGATTTAAAAAGCATTTTTAAATATAATTATAATAGTAAAATCTGTTGATATTTATTGAGCACTTATTATGTGCCAGGCATGTTTTAAGCACTTTTCTTGATATAATGCATTTCATTCTCACAACAGTCTTGCCTGAAGCCAAATGGTAGCAGTAAGTGGGGCCAGGATGCAAACCACGCCAGGCTGCCACCAGTGACCCTGCTCTCAGCCACTAAACTATAAACATATCTTATGTTATTGGCGTACTAATATTAATATAAATTCTCATTGCTTATCTTTTCCTTGTTGTTTTTCAATTTTAAACCAATTTTTACTCCCAGCAATTCTCATGCACGAAAGAGGTTTGACTGTGAAAAACTCTAGATTTCAGTTATCTTCAATAAGGCCTAGGGGATCCCAAATTAGAAAGCATGCACAGAAAATTCTGTGCCGGCTGGACTTCTTTGTGTGATGGTTGCACAGTCCCTCAGAGAAGATAACTCTGCAAGACTCCATCAGCCTGAGACCAGAAGAACTAGATGGTGCCCAGCTACCACCAATGACCACGGCGACAGGGAACACAACAGAGTCTCTGATGGAGCAGGAGAAAAGCAGAGTGTAGAACTCAAATTCATGTAGAAAGGCCAGACTTAATGGTTTGACTGAGACTAGAGGAAGCCCAGAAGACATGGCCCCCAAACTCTCTGTTAACCCAGAACTAAAACCATTCCCGAAGCCAACTCTTCAGACAAAGATTAGACTGGACTATAAAACACAAAATGATATTTGTGAAGAGTGTGCTTCCTAGTTCAAGTAGATACAGGAGACTCAATGGCCGTTCCTGTCTGGAAGCAAGATGAGAAGGTAGAAAGGGATCGGAGCTGGTTGAATGGACACAGGAAATTCTGGGCGGAAAGAGGGAGTGTGCTGTCACATTATAGGGAGAGCAACTAGGGTCACGTAACAATGTGCGTGTAAATTTTTGTATGAGAAACTAATTTCAGCTGTAAACTTGCACCTAGAGCACAATTAAAAAAAAAAAAAAACTCTGCAAGGTATTTCCCTTCGTTTCAGTCTGGAGCTTTGCTTACAATCCACAGGAATCCCTATCTTAGGCTCAGTTTCTGGATCCCTGAATGAGGATTAGGAGAGAGGATACTCATCTTCTATATTTCACTTGGAGCCCACTTTTGGGAATCGAATTCCCAGTTACTAATGGGCACATAATGACTGGTTTGATTTTGGGGAAAATCGAATCAGAGTTAATGAGGAACCATTTTTAAAAAACTAAAAAGAATAATTTTTCATCCCTAGAGAGCAAATCTTCTGCCTTTAGTAAGTCCCAGATTGTGTATGTTGTTGTTAGGTACTGCCAAGTCGATTTCTACTCATAGTGACCCACGTGACACAGTAGAACTGCCACATAGGGCTTTCTTGGCTGTAATCTTTATAGAGCAGATTGATAGGCCTGTCTCCTGTGGAACTGTTGGCTGGGTTTGAACTGCCAACCTTTTGGTTAGCAGCTGAGCGCTAAACCATTTGTGCCACCAGGGCTTCTTAGATTGTGCATAGCTCCTGGGATGTGCTGACAAATAGCAAATATTGCATTTACTTAATCCACAGACTAAAATTTACAGTGTACCTGCTATATGCCTTGTACCATACTAGCTAGAGATACAGAAATGGCGAAGTCATGATTCCTGCCTTCCAGCCACAGGAGGGGCTCAGAGTCAGCCGGTAGTATTCTACAGTGCAGGTGTTCACCATCTTATCTCTCTGAATACTTCCATCTCCCCGGTGGCCCTGGCCACATTTGTCCTTTGATTTGCAGGTAATCTTAAAACACTGCTTCTCCTGACATGTTCCAGTTCTGGGCAGTCATGCTGATCCAGGGAGAGGAGAGATGGCTTCTTCCTGCTTTCCCATTTGACTAACAAATGAGTGGGCTCATGCTAGACTGTGTTGTTGTTACAGGCTGGTTTGAGAGTTATTGGCCTGTGGCCATTTTTTAAAGGTAAAAGTGAAGAATTTTTATCTTAAGTCATCTGGAAAGAATCACTATTGCTTAAAGTATCAAAAGCAGAAATATCTCTAAAAGTAATGCCAGCCCTTTGGAGAATCTTTGAAAAGCCCAGCTATTTGGCCACCAGCCAACCTCAGCCTTTTTCCAAACATATAAATTCCTTCTTAGGAAGGTGCAAGCTAAAAGGGCCCAAAATGAAATGCTTGAGGATTAGTTGTCATGGAAACAAAGCTAGGCCATGAGTAGCACCCAGCCTCACGCTCCCTTCCCGTCCAGGCCCTGCTCTGGGGGAAGAGCCGAACAGAGGACAAAGTAACAGAACCAAAGATCAGGGGGTTACAGATCAAGGAGCCTTGCCTGCTCAGCATTTTCCAGGGGAGCCATCTTTCTCATCCCTGGACAGTTGGAGCCATGAAGAAAGTCAGGTTTGGAATTCATCCTTTTACATTAACTAGGGGCTATCGTCTTTTCCCTTCTCTTCTCCCTTTCTCTTCCTTTCCCCGTTCCTCTTCTCTTCATTTTTCTTGTTTTCTCTCTTTCCTTTCATTCTCTCCATCTCTCCACCTACTCTCTGTTTCTCACTTCATCCCGCTCATCCCCTCCCTAACAGTGTCGTACTGACCTCCTTTTGATACTCCCAACACTCAACAAACCAGTTCCTCAGCTGTCCTCTTCACCTCCCCAATCACCATCAAGTAACAGGCCAACATTCTGGAAAGACAAGATTTGTCTTTTACGAAGAAAATGAGGGCAGCCTCCTTAAAGAGAGATGCCAATCTCAGCTGCTCCTAACCCAGCATCTCACTAAGGCTTTGACATCATTGACATTATTTTAACGTAGTGCAGCAGCTAATAATAGCTTGGTTTTACAGGTATGAATTAAACATCTTTGTCTCCAGTGCTTAAGACAGTGCCAGGCCATAGTGAATGTATATGGTATTATCTGCTCAGCAACACCGATTTCCTTTGAAAACTGTGACTCTTCCCCTGCCTCACTTCATCCTTATGAGTTCTTATTTAATCTCTTGCCAATGGTCATAACTGATTGCTCGATGAGAGCACACCTGTCCAAGTTGGGCCAAGTGCCTTCTCTGGGATTTTTGAACTTGGGATCACAAGTGGTCAAAAGTATAAGGCATAAAGCTTGGAAGCTGCCAATAGTCAGGTTTCCCACCACATGAAAATAGGCAGGCTGCAAGAGAAGAGGGAAAATGACAACGCTCAGACAGCAGAAGAAAAAGATGGAGAGAGAATCTTCATCATATTAGGCCCTGGCTCTGTGGTTCCTGGGGTCAGCTGCATCCTTGCCATTCTTGTGGCTTGCTCGCTCTGGTAGATAATGCAGGATTTTTGAAACGTATGAGTTAAGTTTCTGTGACTTTTGACTGAAACAATCCTACTTCCTGTCATTTAGCAAGAACTTTGTAAATGTTTGCTGAATGATAAATGAGTTGTTTTTCAGTGCCCAAATGCAGAGTATCGTAAGGCTGGAAGATGTTGGAGAGGCCACTTGGGTTATCCCTCATTCTTTGGGAGATCCACAGGGACACAAGCCTAGGAGAAAGTGCTCTTATTTTTAAAGCCCTCTGTGATAATTAAGGTTGTGTGTCAACTAGGCTGAGCCATGATTCTCAGTGGTTTGGCAGTTACGATGTAGTTTGGCAGTTGTATAATCATGTAAACACCTCCATGATGAAAACTGATACAATGTGATCACCTCCATGTTGAGATCTTCTGTGAGTAGCCAATCAGTTGAAAGGAAGTTTCCTTAGGGTTGGGCTTGCATCCAATATATGTGAACTTTCTGGCAGAGCTTTCTGGCTTTTGCTCTGCTCTGGATCCTGCTTTCAGCTAGTCAGTATTTGACCTCCAGTTCGTGGGTCTTGGGCCAGCAGCCTATGGTCTTACCTGCCGATCTTGGATTCGTCAGCCTTTGCAGCTGTGAGTCAGCAGCCTGCTGTCTGACCTGTGGATTTTGGGTTCACTGGCCCATCAGGCTACATGAGTCAGGAGAAGCCCCAACTTGGTGCCTGACCCATGGACATGGGACTTGCCAGCATCTACAACCATGTAAGCCATTTCCCTGAGATAAAACTCTCTCTCTAATATACATATGTGTGTGTGTGTGTGTGCGCGTGTGTATAAAAACCAAAAACCCATTGCCGTCGAGTTGATTCTGACTCGTAGCCTCCCTATAGGACAGAGTAGAACTGCCCCATAGAGTTTCCAAGGAGCGCCTGGTGGATTCAAACTGTCGGCCTTTTAGTTAGCAGCCATAGCACTTAACCACTATGCCACTATGATTTTACTTCTCTAGAGAACCCAGCCTAAGACATTTGGTGCCGAGAGTGGCTCTAGAGAAACAAAATTTTAAGGATGAGTTTTCGAAATTGGTTCCCAAGTCTGGTTAGTCTTAAAGATGGTGATAACTCTGCTTCCAGTAGTAAAGAGGGCACTACTAATCCATGACGTGAGGTGGCAATAGAAATACACAAAATATCATCACCAATAATCAGGTATTGATAAGAGGTGAGGCTCTGGGTGGTTGCGTGTTTGATTCCTTTCTACAATTTTGTCAGAATGAGAAGTATAAGGAAGCTGGTTGGTGGTCCTACTTTTGCTAGACAAAGTGGTGAAAGAAGAAAATGAGCTCAGGGCTTCAGAGTCAAAGCTTGAGCGCCACATAAATGACCTCAAATATGCCACTTGTGCCTTGAAGAAAAAAAAAAAAAACCAAACCCAGTGCTGTCGAGTTGATTCTGACTCATAGCGACCCTATAGGACAGAGTAGAACTGCCTCTTATTTCTGGTTGTAACAGAGCTGATATTGCCAAAAACCAAACCCAGGGTCTTATTGTAGAGTGGCTGATTTACAATGCCAGCTGAATTCCCAACCACGAATGGTGTCTAAAGTCAAAGTGAGGGCATTAATTGGGAAGAAACAGGATCCTGAAACTTGGGTGGAGACATATGCGCAGATAATCAGGAGGGTGGGGACACTGAGCCCCTAAATTCCATTGAATTATTCCTGCCAACAGAACCAGCCCTCTCACTGCCATCTGAAGAGACTACTCTATCTTTGTCTGCTAAACCACCCTCCACAGTAAAACCATTAGCCTTTCTACCCCCATCTGATGAGATAAATCCAGCTGTGTCTGAAAGCCTTTGGCTGAGTCATTGCCTGGGGCATCACCTGAGGCAGATGCATTACAAGACAATGCTGAATGTTCTCAAAATACACCCCACCACCCATTTTGGTTTCTAGATCTTTAACTAGACTTAAGTCCCAGTGAGCCCCAAAATGTGAAGCACAAAGTGTGACCCAGGAGGAGGTACACTACACTCCAAAAGAATTGTTTGTAATACGTACAAACAGAAACTTGGGGAATATGTGTGGGAATTGCTACTAATGGTGTTGGATAATGGTGCAAAGAACATAAAGATGGCTCACTCTGAGTTTATTGATATGCATGCACCAGTTGAAATTGGAGAGCGGCAGCACTACAGATCCTTGCTGAGATCTCCCTGAGGGACAGTGGGGAAGGGAAATCTTCCCCATGGGCAGAACTTCGAGCAGTGCGCCTGGTTGTTCACTTTGCTTGGAAGGAGAAATGGCCAGATGTGCAACTGTATACTGATTCATGGGCTGTGGCCAATGGTTTGGCTGGATGGTCAGGGTCTTGGAAGGAACATGATTGGAAAATTGGAGACAAGAGGTATGGGGAAAAGTTATGTGGATAGACCTCTCTGAATGGTGAAGTGGAGATATTTGTGTTTCATGGGAATGCTCAGCTAAAGATGACCTCGGCAGAGGAGGATTTTAACAATTAAGTGGATAGGATGACGTGTTCTGTGGAAACCAGTCACCCTCTTTCCCCAGCCAATCCTGTCATTGCCCAATGGGCTCATGAACAAAGTGGCCATGGTGGCAGGAATGGAGGTTATACACGGGCTCAGCAACACGGACTTCACTCACGAACGCCGATTTGACTACAGGCACTGCTGAGTGCCCAGTCTGCCAGCAGTAGAGGCCAACACTGAGTCCTTGATAGGGCACCATTCCTCGAGGTGATCAGCCTGAAACTGGTGGCAGGTTGATTACATTGGACTGCTTCCATCATGGAAAGGGCAGTGTTTTGTTCTTATTGGAATAGACACTTACTCTGAATACAGATCTGCCTTCCCTGCACACAACGCTTCTGTCAAAACTATCATCCATGGACTTACAGAATGCGTTATCCATCATCATGGTATCCCATGCAGCGTCATCGCCTTGGATCAAGGAACTCACTTCACAGCAAATGAAGTACAAAAATGAGTACACGCTCATGACATTCACCAGTCTTACCATGTTCCCCATCATCCTGAAGCAGCTGGTTTGATAGAACAACGGAATGGCCTTCTATAGACTACACGTAGGGCACCATCTAGGTGGCAATACCCTGCAGGGTTGGGGCAATGTTCTCCAGGAGGCTGTATATGCTCTAAACCAGTATCTGATATATGGTGCTGTTTTTCCCATATCCAGGATTCATGGGTCCAGGAATCAAGGGGTGGAAATGGGTGTGGCACCACTCACTATTACCCCTAGTGACCTACTCGCAAAATTTTTGCTTCCTGTCCCCATGACCTTATGCTCTGCGGGTCTAGAGGTCTTAGTTACAAAAGGAGGAATGTTCCCACCTGGAGACACATCAGTGATTCCGTTGAACTGGGAGTTAAGAATGCCACCCGGCCACTTTAGGCTCCTTATGCCTCTGGATCAACAGGCAAAGAAGGGAATTACCATACCGGCTGGTGTGATGGATCCTGATTACCCAGATGAAATTGGATTGATATTACATAATGGAGGTAAAGAAGAGTATTTCTGGAATGCAAGAGATCCCTTAGGGCATCTCTTAGTGCTACCACGTCCTGTGATTTAAGTCAACAGGAAACTAGAGCAACCTAATCCTGACAGGACTACTAATGGCCCAGACACTTCAGGAATGAAGGTTTGGGTCACCCCACCAAGCGAAGAGCCACAACCAGCTGAGGTGCTTGCTGAGGGCAAAGGGAATACAGAATGGGTGGTGGGAGAGGGTAGTTCTAAATACCAGCTACGAGCACTTGCAGAAACAAGGAATGTAATTTTTATGAGTATTTCTTCCTTGTATGTGTGCATCAAATATTTTCATTTTTTTCACTTATAAAATATAAGACGTAAACAGGGCTAATGCATTTTCAGTTGTGCCTGTTAGTTGTATCATGTTAGGCACAAGTATGACTTTAAAATTGTCTTTATTCTGGGATTATGTACAGTTTAAGGAGATGCATACAGGTGCCAAGTTGACAGAGGGTGCATTGTAATGGTTAAGGTTGTGCATCAGCTTGGCTGGGCCATGATTCTTAGTGGTTTGGCAGTTATGCTATAGCTTGGCAGTTATGTAATGATGTGTTCACCTCCATGAGGAAAACTGATATAACGTGATCACCTCCATGATGGGATCTGATAAGAACAGCCAATCAGTTGAGAAGAAGTTTCCTTGGGGGTGTGGCCTGTAACCAATATATGTGGACTTTCTGGCAGAGCTTGTTGGTTTTTGCTCTGCTCTGGATCCTGCACCTGGCTCATCAGCATCTGACCTCTGGCTCTTGGGCTTTGTGCCAGCAGCCTGCCATTTTACCTGCCCATCTTGAATTCATCAGCCTTCACAGCCAAATGATGACTGCTTTTAACCCAACACTGCCACATTTGTAACTTATTTGTCAGTTCCTTAAGGTATCATCACCCTAATTGACTCATGTAACAGTCTACAAGTGAAGAGACCAAAACCTTAGATTAGCGTGGAAAGAAAATTTCTAAGCACAGAAAGTCACCAGAATAACAGCCCCCCAAACACAATTTCAGATCCATCCAGTCATGTTGCATTTAAAATTAATTGATGATTAATATTTATTGAGAGATATGCACTAAGGTGCTTTATATGATTACTTCATTTAATCCTCACAGCAACCCTATGAGATAGGTACTATATTATCATCTTGATGTCATAGATGAGGAGATCAAGATCTAGAGAGGCAAGTCATGTGCTCAAGATTACACTGTCCAGACTGAAACTCAGCTAGCATAAGCACAGAACCCAAGCTTGTAAAAACTACAGTTTATCGTCCCCATAGAGGCTGGCCCATTGCATCAGATCCCGTACCAAGTGCTCTTTAATCTTTAGCTTCTGGTCAGCTCTTCTAGGAAACCCTCTCTGCCCACCCCTGGCCCAGGCTAGGGGCCCTGCCTACTACCCTTTACATACCTCTACACAGCACCGCTAACATTTTATCTTGACATTTTATCTTTAACCTACAGCTATTGCCTGCCCAATTAAAGAGCCCTGGTGGTGTAAATGGTTAATAGTTGGCTGCTAACTGAAAGGTTGTCAGTTTGAACTCACCCAGCTGCCCATTTAGACTCTGACTTCTCAGAGGCGGATATTGGTTATATTCACTGTTGTATACATAGCACCCAACACAATGCCTGTTGTGTAGCAGGTTTTAATTGAATGTTTATTGAACAGACATAAACGAAATGGAGAAAAGCCCTGGGTTAACTGATGACCTACCCCCAGAAATAAACTCCCTTTACTTTCCTCCTGCTCTCCACAGTTTCTCAGTAGTTAAACTGATACCCTTTTGGTCTGACATAAAAGTTTCACAACCCTTTTGAAAATCACTAGTATGCAAAAGACAACTAATTTTTTTTTTTTTTAGCTAGAATTCATCTTCTGCATATCCTCACAAGCTAAAAGACTTTGTTCAGATTTACTTTCTTTATTTTGTATTATGAACACAACAAGCATAGTTTGTTTTAAATACACACGCACACACACACACACACACACACAAATGATTTCAATGTTGAATGCAATTTCTAACTGCAACCCCTGCCCCCACAGCTCATGATGTGGCCCCACTGAGAATCTCTGGGTTTCCCTTTCCCAGACTGGTTTCTAGTCCCTTGAATCTTGCCCAGTGGCTGAGCTTTGCCACAGGTAACCAGACTTCCAAGATGGTGAATTCCTTCCCTTCACACACACCCCTCCACCCCCACTCCTCACTCTGCTGGACCCCTCCATTTTATTTGGGCTCCAACTGCTGACCCGAACCCCACGGCTGACTGGGGCAAGATGTGTTCACTGACTCTGTTGCGCTCTTGGGTCTGGTCTGTCTTCCTACCCACCTCCCAAGCCTTGTTTATTCTGGTGGGCAAGTTTCCTGTCAGGACCTGGCTCTTTCTGGTCCCTCCTTGCCTTCCCATTCCAAAGACATGACACATTCAAATAAACCTGAATGTTTAACAGGCTGAGAGAACAGAGGCCTCTGCCTGAAGCAAACGTGTGGTATTTCCCACCCCAGGACAGCCCAACAAGATGAGGCTTGACTTTGCCTGGCAGTCAGTTTTATCCCTCAGAAGGTACAGGATTCCAAAAAGGGAATGGCTCCTTTGTGTTTAACTCTAACCAAGGCTGAAGGGATTTGCTGATAGGAAATCTTAGATTTCATGCTAACCAACAGGTGGTCCTGTTCACAATCACACAGACAGAGTAGGACGGGGAAGGGAGCTGCAGGTGTGGACTCAGAAAGATCTAAGTTCAATCCCCAGCTTAGCGTGAACCTGGGAGGTTATTTGACCTTTCTGAGACCCCGTTTCCCCATCTACACCGTGGGGATAACAGTAGCTATTTTGTAGTTCATTGTTACCGTACGGAGGAAACGCGAACTCACCGACAGTGCTGAACACCACCTGCCATTGAGTCAGTTCTGACTTTTGGAGATTGCCTGTTTGTCAGTGTGGAACCGTGCTCCATAGGGTTTTCAATGACTGATTTTTTCAGAAGTAGTTTGCCAGGCCTTTCTTCCAAGGCGCTTCTGGACTCCAACTTCTAACCTTGCAGTTAGCAGCCAGTGCGTTAATCACTTGTTTGCGTTAACCATTGACACCACCCAGGACTTGGACATGTAGTAGGGAGTACAATAAATGTTCAGCTGACCACCCTCTTTGTCAGCACACAGCATAGATTTGAAAATGTTAGTTTCCTTTTCCCTTAAAAAAACATTAAAACTTCATGTTTCCAAATGTTAACTAAAAACATGGGTTTGTTCCTCTGATCAGAGACCCTAAATGCAAAGCTTGGATGCTTATTATATCCATCCTCATGAGAATCTTCTTATTGTGACAGGTGTTTTTATTCTCATTATGCTGTTGCTGTTGGTCTGCCATCAAGTCCATTCTGAATCACAGCAACCCTACAGGACGGAGTAGAACTGCCCCTTAGGGTTTCCTATCCTGTAACCTTCACAGAAGCAGATTGCCAGGTGTTTTCCACCTCGGAGCTGCTGGTTCAAACTACCAACTTTTGGTTAGCAGCCAAGAGAGTAAACACTGTGCCACCAGGGCTCTTTATCCTCATTATAGAGCAGAGGAAACCAAGACCCATGGAGGTTAAGTAATACAACCAAAGGTACACAATTATTAAGTATCACAATTCTGGGCTTATCCCTGAGATGCTATCAACCCAATAATAGTAAGAATGTTACTTCATGCTCATCAGAAGCTCTGATTGGTAGTTACATATGGCTTTGATTAATAAAAAGAAAACCAATAATTATTTCCTAAGGGGAACTTATTTGACAGCAGTGCTTAAAACTAACAGAACATAGAGAGGGGTGGTATTTAAAGAGGTCTTTGACATTCTACAAAACAATTATCTTGGTCTCTTCAACAGGTTTATTTTAGGCTGGGTTCTCTAGAGAAGCAAAGTCAGTGAAGTGTGTGTGTGTGTGTGTGCATAGAGAGAGAGAGATTTATATCAAGAAAATGGTTTATGCGGTTGTACAGGCTGAAAAGTACCAAGTCCATGGATCAGGCTCTGCCTGGAGGCTTCTCCTGACTCACACAGCTGCAGGGGATGATGAACCCAAGATCGGCAGGTCAGAGAGCAGGCTGCTGGCTCATAGGGAGCAGAGGTGACAAATCCAAGATTGGCAGGTAAGATGACAGGCTACTCAAGTACCAAGAACCAGAGATCAGATGATGACAAGCTGAATGCCGGACCCAGAGCAGAGCAAAACCAGAGAATTTTGCCATGAAGTCCACATATATTGGATGAAAGCCTTACCCTCGAGGAAACTCCCTTTCAACTGATTGGCTGCCCATAACAATCTCATCATAGAGGAGATTATATTATATCAGGTCTCATTATGGAGGTGATTACATCATTACATAACTGCCAAACTACATCATAACTGCCAAACCACTGAGAATTATGGCTCAACCAAGTCAAAACATAACTTTAACCATCATAGTCTACCCCTTGTCAACTTGGCACCTGTACACATCTCCTTAAACCATACATAATCTCTAAAGACAGTTACAGAGTAATTCCTGCCCCTAACATGATACAATTAACACGTGTACAACTGAAAATGCACTAGCCCTGTTGATATTTTATAAGCGAAGAAAACAAAAATATTTGATGCATACTGTCATGGATTGAATTGTGTCCCCCCCGAAATATGTGTATCAACTAGGTTAGGCCATGAGACCCAATACTGTGTGGTTGTCTTCCCTTTGTGATTGTAATTTTATGTTAGGAGGATTAGGGTGGGATTGTAACACCACCCTCACTCAGGTCACCTCCTTGATCCAATGTAAAGGGAGTTTTCCTGGGGTGTAGCCTGCACCACCTTTTATCTTAAGAGATAAAAGGAAAGAGAAGCAAGCAGAGAGTTGGGGACCTCATAGCACCAAGAAAGCAGCACCAGGAGCAGAGTGCATCCTTTGAACATGGGATCCCTGTGCCTGAGAAGCTCCTCGCTCATGGGAAGATTGATGACAAGGACCTTCTTCCGGAGCTGACAGAGTGAGAAAGCCTTCCCTTGGACCTGATGCCCTGAATTTGGACTTGTACCCTATTAGAAAGTGAGAAAATAAATTTCTCTTCGTTAAAGCCATCTACTTGTAGTGTTTCTGTTACGGCAACATTAGATGACTAAGACACATACATAAAAGGAAGAAATACTCATGGCAATTAAAGTCCTCCTTTCTGCAACTGGTTATGTGGTCGTAGCTGGTATTTAGAACTATCTTCTTCCACCACCCGTTCCGTACTCCCTTTACACTCAGCAAGCACGCAGCTGCTTCTTTGCCTGGTAAGGTGACCCAAACTTTCATTCTTAAAAGGATCTAGGCCATTAGTAGTCATGTCAGAATTGGGTTACTCTAGTTTTCCATTGATTTTAATCACAGGGCATGGTAGTACTAACAGAGGTCCTAAGGGATCTCCTGCATTCCAGAAATACTCTTCTTTACCTCCAGTATGTAATATCAGTCCAATTTCCTCTTGGTAATCAGGATCCGGAAACTCTGGTGGCGTCGTGGCTAAATCCTACGGCTGCTAACCAAGAGGTCAGCAGTTCAAATCTGCCAGGCACTCCTTGGAAACTCTATGGGGCAGTTCTACTCTGTCCTATAGGGTCGCTATGAGTCCGAATCGACTCGACGGCAGTGGGTGGGAATCAGGGTCCATCATATCAGCCAGCATGGTAATTCCCTTCTTTGCCTGTTGATCCAGAGGCATAAGGAGCCTAAAGTGGCCGGGTGGCATTCTTAACTTCTGGTTCAATGGAATCAGTAATATGCCTCCATGTGGGAACATTCCTCTCTTTGTAACTAAGATCTCTACGCCTGCAGAGCACACGGTAGTGGGGACAGGAAGCAATAATGTTGCGAGTAGGTCATTAGGGGTAATAGTGAGTGGTGCCACTCCCATTTCCACCCCTTGATTCCTGGACCCATGAATCCTGCCTATAGGAGAAACAGTTGGTTTAGAGCATATACAGCCTCCTGGAGAACACGCCCAACCCTGCATGGTATTGCCACCTACCTGGTGCTGTAAATGTGTCTTTAGGAGGCCAGTGCATTGTTCTATCAAGCCAGCTGCTTCAGGATGGTGGGGAACACAGTAAGACCAGTGAATTGCATGAGCATGGCCCCATTTCTGCACTTCATTTGCTGTGTACTGCGTTCCTTGATCCTATGCTGGTGGGATATCATGATGGTGGATAAGGCATTCTGTAAGTCCACAGATGGTAGTTTTGGCAGAAGCATTGTGTGCAGGGAAGGCAGATCTGTATCCAGTGTGTCTATTCCAGTAAGAATAAACACTGCCCTTCCTGTGATGGAAGTGGTCCAATGTAATCAACCTGCCACCTGGTTGATGGCTGATCACCTCTGTGTTGGTCTCTGTTGCTGGCAGACTGGACATTCAGCAGTGCCTGTAGCCAAGCTGGCATTGGTGAGTGGAGGTCCTTGTGGCTGAGCTCATGCATAACCTCCATTCCTGTCACCATGGCCACTTTGTTCATGAGCCCATTGGACAACGACAGGTGTGGCTGGGGAAAGAGGATAAGTGGTTTCCACCTAAAGTGCCATCCTATCCACTTGACTGTTAAAATCTTCCTCTGCCAAGGTCACTCTTTGGTGAGCATTCACAAGACACAATATCTTCACTTCTTTGTGCCATTCAGAGACTTTGTCTCATGTATTTGGTCATGTTATCAGGCGGCACCATTCCCTGGAGAAGGAAATCATGTTTGGTAAAGTAGAGGGTCAGCAAAAAAGAAGACCCTCAATGAGATGGATTGACACAGTGGCTGCAACAATGGTCTCAAACATAACAATGATTGTGAGGATGGTGCAGGATCACTATGAGTTGCAAACGACTCGACAGCACCTAACAACAACAACAACATCTGTTTTGGAGCCCTGGTGGTGCAGTGGTTAAGAACTCAGCTGCTAACTAAAAGGTTGGCACATAACTTTTCCCCACACCTCCTTGTCTCTAATTTTCCAATCGTGTTCCTTCTAAGTCCCTGACCATCTAGCCAAATCATTGATCACAACCCATGAATCAGTATGTAATCACATATCTGGGCATTTCTCCTTCTAAGCAAAGTGAACAAACAGGTGCACTGCTCAAAGTTCTGCCCACTAGGAGGATTTTCCTTCACCACTGTTCCTCAGGGAGGCCCCAGCAAGAGACTGGAGTGCTGCAGCTGTCCACTTTCTAGTGGTACCTGCATATTGCACAGAACCATCTGTTAACCAGGCATAAGTTTTCTCTTCCTCAGTCAACTGATCTTAAGAAACTCCCCGTGAGGCCACAGGTGCAGACTGGGAGTTGGATGGTAATGTGATAGGAAAGGAGATCATGGGCATTTGGGTCACTTCCTCATGAAACTTACTTGTACCTTCAGGTCCTGCTCAGGTCTGATCTTGTATATACCACTTCCATTTAATGATGGAGTGCTGCTGTGCATGTCCAAGTTCATGACTCTGTGAGTCAGCCAACACCCAGTTCGTGATGGGCAGTTAAGGCTGCATGGTGACTTGGTGTTCTGGGGGTAAACATTCAGTTTCTTCTAAGGCCCAGAACAAGCCAAAAGCTCTTTCTCAAAAGGAGAGTAGTTGTCTTAGTCATTTAGTGCTGCTAAAAAAAAAAAAAATTTTTTTTTTTTTATAACAGAAATACTACAAGTGGATGGCTTTAACAAAGAGAAATTCATTTTCTTACAATCTAGTTAAATTTTTTTTTTTTTTAGTAAGCTAGAAGTCCAAATTCAGGGTATCACCTCCAAGAGAAGGCCTTCTTTCTTCATCAGCTCTGGAGGAAGGTCCCTGTCCTCAGTCTTCACCTGGACTAGGAGCTTCTCCAAGCAGGAACCCCAGGTCCAAAGGACACGCTTTGCTTCCGGCACTGCCTTCTTGGTGGTTGAGGTCCCTAACTCTCTGCTTGCTTCTCCTTCCTTTTATCTCTTGTAAGATAAAGGGTGGTGCAAGCCACACCCCAGGGAAACTCCCTTTACATTGGATCAGGGATGTGACCTGAGCAAGAGTGTGATATCCCACCCTAATCCTCTTTAACGACAGGCAGAGATTATGATTTATAACACACAGGAAAATCACAAAATGGAAGACAACCACACAATACTGGGGATCATGGCCTAACCAAATTGACATATATTTCTGGGGGACACAATTCAATCCATTACAGTAGCTGTCTGCAGAGGATGGCAAGGCTTTGCTCCAAAACCCTAAGGGTCTATGTTGTGATTCACCAATAGGGGCTTGCCAAAGACTGCAAACAGCACCTGTGTCTGCCACTGCCACCTCTTCAAGCACCATTAGATCAGCTGCATCTCACGGCCCAAGTGGCAGAGACACTTGCACAGCAGCCTGAACCTGTTGCAGAACCTTTTCTTGTTCTGGGCTTCACTCAAAACTAGCAGGTTTTCAAGGCACTTGATAAATAGGCCAGAGAAACACACTCAAATGAGGGGTGTGTTGCCTCCAAAATTCAGAGAGGCCCACCAGATGTTATGCTTCCTTTTTAGTTGTGGGAGGGACCAGATGCAATAACTTATCCTTTCCTTTAGAAGTAATATCTTGACATGCCCCACACCACTAGGGCTCAAGAAATTTCACTGAGGTGAAACGTGCGTGAATTTTTGTTGGGTTAGTTTCCCACACTCTAGGACACAAATGGAGCCCTGGTGGCACAGTGGTTAAGAGCTTGACTGCTAACCAGAAGGACGTTGGCATTTCAAATCCACCAGCCACTTCTTGGAAGCCCTATGGGCCAGTTCTACTCTGTACTATAGGGTCACTATGAGTCGGAATAGACTCAACGGCAACAGATACATAGCATGCAAATGTTTTACCAATAAGTCCAGAGTAACTGACATTTCTTCCTTACTAGGTCCAATCAGCATAATGTCATCAATGTAATGGACCAGTATGACATCTTGTGGAAGGGAAAGGCAATCAAGGTCCCTGTGGACTAAATTATGGCATGGGACTAGAGAGTTGATGTATCTCTGAGGTGGGCACCTAAGGTGTATTACTGGCCTTGCCAGCTGTAGGCAATCTGCTTCTGGCAGTCCTTTGAAACAGGTTGGGAGAAAAAGGTATCAGCCAGATCAATAGTTGTATACCAGGTACCAGAAGATGTATTAATGTGCTCAAGCAATGAAACCACATCTGGAACAGCAGCTGCAAGTGGAATCACCACCTGGTTAAGTTTTTGATAATCCACTATTATTCTCCAAGATAAATCTTTTTTTGCACAGGCCAATAGGCGGGCTGAATGGGGATGTGGTGGGAATCACCACCCTTGCATCCTTAGGTCCTTGATGGTGGCAGTAATCTCTGCAATCCCTCCAGGAAGGTGGTATTGCTTTTGGTTTACTATCTTCCTAGACTGTGGCAGTTCTAATGGCTTCCACTTAGCCTTTCCTAAGAGCCCTTACTCCACATGTCAAGAATCCAGTGTATGACCCATTGAGAGTTGCTGAATATTTTCTTTTCCTCAATGAACAGTCACTCTCGTAAAATGTTGTAGATCCCTTTGGGGAAGTCTGGGAGAAAGGTTAACAGTATATATTTTGACAGTGTAGTGGGGTCCCTCCTCAAGGGGACCCAGCTTCTCCTTCACTCGAGGAATTGTAGGTCTGTAAACTTGCTCAAGTCTGGGAACTTATTGAGTGGCCGTAACTCTCTCTTTTGGCAAATGGAGTTAGACTGCTGTTCACTTGACCTAAAATTCCTCCTCTTGTACAGACCAAGTAAATATTTAGTAGATTTCACAATTATTTTACTCCTAGGTACACCATGACTAAGTAGCCAATGCCATAAGTCCATGTGAGTCAGACTATTCTGATTACCGCTTTGACTCCACTGTCCATTATTGTAGTAACTATGCCCACCCTGTCTTTGTCAACTCAGTGCCATCATTTTGTCCATACCACCATAGGGTCCAATCATACCCATTGCAGTTAGGTATCTTAATTCAGTTAGGGCATTTCCTACTGTCAAATCTACCTTGCATAAAACAGCAATGACAGCAGTCTTCAATGATGTTGGGGGTCCCTTCACAAATTTGTTCCTCGCTGTTGTGATAAAAGGTATGTCCTCTGGGCACTCCATATGTGGTTCTGTGAGCCTAACCTGATAAACCCACTCTAACATGCCAATTCCCCTAATCCTCTGGGCTCCTTCTTTTCTACAGTATATGAAGGAGGTCTCGTACTTCAACTTTAGTGTAGGCCACCACATAATCCATTATTCAGCAACCCAACCAATTAAACTATTAGATCCTTTCCTAACCTCTTGAGTTGAAACACTGAATGAAGAATCTGTACTTAGTGGGCCCATGTCAATAAACTCAAATTGAGCCATCTTTATGTTTCTTGCATCATTATCCAACACCCTTAATAGCCATTCCCACACATATTCCCAGGTTTCTGTACATATTAGAAAAGTCAAGCAATTCTGGGTCACACTTTGTGCTTCACCTTTTGGAGATCACTGGGACTTAAGTCTAGTTATAGGTCTAGAAGTAAAAATGGGTGGTGGGGCTGTGTTTTGAGAACATTCAGCAATGACTTGTAAAGCATCTGCCTCAGGTGATGCCCCAGGGGATGACTCAGACACCACCCCAGGTGATATCTCAGACAGAGGCTCTTCAGACACAGTTGAGTTAATTTCATCAGATGGGGTGGAGGGGCTAATGGATTTGTTGGCAGGAGCAATTCAATGCAATTTAGAGGCTTAGTGTCCCCAGCTTCCTGATTATCTGTCCATATGTTCCCATCCCAATCAATACCCTCATTTTAACTTCAGACACCATTTGAGGTTGGGAATGTAATTGGTGTTGTAATTTAGCTACTGGTACAATAAAACTCTGCATTTGGTTTTTGGCAGTATCAGCTCTGTTACTACAAGAAATAAGCCTTCTTTTTCAGGACACAAGTGCCAACTTTGAGGTCATTTACGTGGTGCTTGAGCTTTGACTCTGAAGCCCTGAGCTCATCTCTTTCTTTCACCACTTTGTCTAGCAAAAGTAGGACCAACCAACCAGATTCCTTATACTTATTCTGAGAAAATTACAGAAAAGTATCAAGCATGCGATCACCCAGATCCTTGCCTCACTGATACTTGATTTATTTTGTGTATTCATATTACCACCTCACACCTTGGATTAGTAGTGCCTTCTTTACTACTAGAAGCAGAGTCATCAGCATCTTTAAGACTAACCAGAGTTGAGAACCAATTTAAAAACTCATCCTCATAATTTTGTTTCTCTAAAACTACTCTGTACCAAATGTCTTAGGCTGGGTTCTCTAGAGAAGCAAAACCAGCGAAGCATATTATATACATACAGAGGCGGAGAGAGAGAGGGAGAGAGAGAAATGATTTATATCAAGGAAATGGCTCACGTGGTCATCAAGGCTGGAAAGTCCCAAGTCTGTGGTGTCAGGCATCAGGCTGGAGGCTTCTCCTGACTCACATAGCTGCAGGGGCTGATGAACCCAAAATTGGCAGGTCAGAAGGCAGACTGCTGGCTCAAGTCCCAAGAACTGGAGTTCAGACGATAATGAGCCAAATGCTGGATCCAGCATGCCATACCCCCAAGAAAACTCCCTTTCAGCTGACTGGCTGCTCATAACAATCTCATCATAGAAGAGATTACATTATATCAGATATCATCATAATTGCCAAACCATTGAGAGTTATGGCCCAGCCAGGTTGACACACAACCTTAACCACCACAATGTCAACGTCATAAAAAGAGATTAAAAGAGACACAAATGCAAAATGTCAACCTTTATTTGATTCAGCTTTGAACAAACCAGCCACAAAAGACATGTTGGACACAACTTGGAAATGTGAATATGAGCTGAGTGAAGATAACAATAGGGAATTATTACTCATTTCTTGTTCAGTGGGATAACGGTATTACATTTTGAAGGAGAATTTGAAGTATTTAATGATAAAATGTCATGTCTTTATTTTAAAATGGTTTAGCAAAACAATATGTAGATGAAGGAAATGTGAAAAAATATAGACAGTTGTAGACTCTAGGTGGAAGACATATGGGTGTTCACTGTGTTATTATTTCTACTTCTCTGTATATTTGAATATTTTCATAATGAAATATAAATCAAAAAAGAGGACTGTGGGAATCCCTGATCTGAAGGAAGGGCTCCAGAGTTGTTGGTTCCTGCTCCTGTTCCTTTCAACATGTGTATCAAAGACTGAGAGGGAAGACAGGAGACCAGGTCATTAAACCTGGGAGGGCTAGTGAAGGATGGAATCTAGATTCAGAAAGGTAGTCACTGACTGGAACCTAGCCAGAGGAAACTTAATAAGGAGGAATATAAAACCTGTTGCTATGGAGTCGATTCCAACTCATAGTAACCCTATAGGACAGAGTAGAACTTCCCCTTAGGGTTTTCAAGGCTGTAAATCTTTAGGGAAGTGGACTGCCACATCTTTCTCCTGTAGAGCAGCTGGTGGGTTCAAATCATCGACCTTTCAGTTAGGAGCCAAGTGCTTAGCCACTGTGCCACCAGAGGAATACAGGGTCATGCACATAGGTTTAAAAAAAATAGCAGCCAGGGAAATGCTGAAAGAACAGCTGAAAGAACAGTAAAAAAAAAAAAAAAAAAAACAGTAGACGGACAAAAAGGCTTTAATTAGTGTGAGTCAATGTGAGAGAATGAGTGGGATGCAGATGCTAGGAAAAGTAATGCCATTTTAGTTTCCATTCCTAGAAGCAGGAGATCCAGAACGAGGGCAGTTAAGAATCCCATAGTCACATTTGACCAGACACACCTGGAGTTTTGGGCGCCACTTCAGCTGCCATGTTTTGAGTGACACTGGAGTGGATCTAGAGAGGATGACTGGGGCCATGTCATACTGGCCAAAGGACCTACGGATCTTAAGTTAAGAAAACTAAGGGGATCGTGGGCCATGTCATCAAATATTTCAAAGGCCATGGTTTTGTGCAAGAGGGTCTAGTTCCATGTAGGCAGCTCCACAAAAAAGAGCCAGGTGCACTTGTTTCAGCAAAGGGAAGACTTTTTGTAGAGCCGCCCCAGGGAGGGACTGGATTTATTAAATGGCATTGTGTAAAACATTATTGCTTCTGTTTAACCACAGGAGAACAAGGGTAAATTTGAGAGAGAGAGAAGAAAAGCAAGTGAAAGTGCTTTGGCAAGTTTAAAATGCTACGTAAGCTTGCAGGGTTTGATGCTATTGCCAGTAGCAGCATTTCAGTAGCAAAACTTCCAAAGGCCAGTGATAAAATTTATTCTTTAAACTGGATGCTTGCCTGAATTTTGTAGTATTCAAGGACTGTGTTTGAGTGTCAGGAAGACAAACAATTATGTTGATAGTTTATCGGGTTCCCAACTCCAAAGCTAGATAGCCCTCAGGCAACTTTAAAAAGGTTTTTTGTTTGCTTCATGTTGTTTGTTTCTGAATCAGTGAAACATGCAAATGATTCGAAATTCAGCGAGTAAACAGAGTATAATATGAAAAGTGCTCCCTCACAATTTCTGTCCCCCAGCCACCCAGTTCCACTCCTCAGTGCCAGCTAAGGTGCCAATATCTCTTTCTGGTTATTTTATTCACATCTGACTCTTTATGCAATTTCTCAATGTGAGAATCTAGGCCGGGGCTTCCTGACTTTTCTGGCTATGTGACATCCCTCAGGATGATCTCTGCTACATAAGACTGAATCAAGGACAGCCCCAAGAGTTTTAGGAGTAAGTTGTCCTTGAAACAACAAAGAGCTGCCAGTGCCCCATTTCACTATTCCGCAGTTGGCTGCCCAGGCGTTAAACATCTTGCCAAAGACTTTGCAAAGAACAAGATAACATCCTGTGTGGGTGAATGTGGCTACTTCCCCCTGACCAACTTTCCTCACAGGGTAACACAATTGCATCTTTGTCCCTGTCCAAAGAGGTGGACAGTTGGCGTTAAAGAGAGCGTTATTGCTGTAATCACAGGATGTTCAGTTGATAGCAGAGAGGAACTTGTGCTTATTCACACTCTGCCCCGTGCACGTGCTCTTCACTTACTTGTGTGTGTGCACGTGTGTGTGTGTATGTGTGTGCATTATTTCTCCAACTGAAATTCTAAGTTTCTCAGGAGTAGAATTCTAATACCTAAACCCTTTGTATCTTCAGAGCCCAAATTCAGGGGTCTTAGCTCAATTATTTTCTCATATTGCTTGACAAGCCTTTTCACCATTCTGAACATCTCTCAAGTATGTGCCTGGATAGCTCCTGCAGGGATATGGTGTCAGCATGAAATACTGCTCTTGACCCCAGTAAGTTATCATTTTCTAGAGAGGGAAGAGTTGCACATATGACACAGGGACTGTATTTAATGAAGTGCTACATTAGGATGGGCTGGAGGGGACATGGTTGAACACAATTGATCAACCCCACTTCCCCTAGCAGGAAGTTACGTTCTGTCCATTTCTAAAATGTTCTAATTTAACCTTGATTCTTAAGGATTTAGTTCACAGAGAATAAAACATTTGAGGTTGATTAATAGAAAAAAGGCCCAAGCTTCCTCCTCATCTTAGAAATCTTCTATGCTCCTCATCCCAAAGATGCCCCCTGACTTGAGTAACTGCACCCTGCACCCAGATAGGAGCATTCTCGATAGAGCTTTCCTTAGGAAAAGACAAGGCAGTTCTGCTAAACTTGTTACACTTCTGATACTCAGTGCAATGGGAACCTCCAATGTGATACCACAAGTCCCAGGAGACAACAGATCCCCTGACAGGCCTCCCCCAAGCTTGGACAGAGACAAGGAAAATCATGATTGACCCTGAGCCGAGCACAAGGCCATGGAGGCCCAAAGGGTTTCCCGATGTTAAGCTGGCAACTGAATGCAACAATGATTTTGAGTTAAATACCCAAAGAGTTATATTTTTAGAGCTACAGCATGACTCTTCCTTGAATATAACATTTCTCTGCATTCCCGGCAATGAAGGAATTGTGTTGATTGATTGGTTTTTGAGTTCCCTCTTGGGGTGAAGAAAGATGAAAAGTACGAGTGAGTCTGGTTCATGACTGTTGATTTTTACTATGACTTTTTTTTTTTTTTTAAGAATAGCAAAATCATATGTTAGCCTTGAAACAGAAAGCAAGCCAAGATTATCCATTTGGTAAAATTAATCTGAATTGTACATGACTTTGAACCATAAATAACATTATGACTAGATTTCCATAATGAAGAAATTGCCCTGGCCTACTGGTGAGAGATTTTGGGATAAACCATAGGAACATACTATACATAAAATAATAACTGCCATGCCCACATTATTACCTCTAAGGAGCCAACTCACTATACGAAAGGTTGTGCCAAAAAGGATGACAGGGGAACCATCTGACCCCACACTGGAAGTGGCAGCAACGGTTTCCGTGGTAAAATTACTTCCTTTAAACATTTACTACTGGTAAAGAAAATCAGGTAGCACAAGTATACGTAGATCTCTTTTCAAGTTTAAATTAAAATGGTGTCACTGGGTTGGTCATGTGGTGAAGTCTGTCAGAGCAGGATTTCTCAATTTAGGAAATTCACCCCTTGGTGCCATTACTCTCCAGGATTCGGTTGTAGGAGCAAAGGGAAAGAGGAAATTAACCAGCTGGCTAGCCATTCAACAGGGCTGCTGAGGGGGCATCTCTGAAGGGGCATCACTAGTGGACCTCAGATTCTGGGAACTGAGTTCACACTAACCAAAAGCAAATAAATTAATACTTAACAGACCATCCATCTAGAGAAATGACAGTTTAAAAGGAATTGAAATTATTGTGAATAGCTGGTCAGTCCACTCTAATCTTGCTGGCACACTATTTGAGAAACCGAATTAAGTTTACAAGGTTGCTGGGTAGACAATGATGCTGGAATGCCGTACTAACTCTGAAAACCTGCTGCTCCTGTTGCTCTAAATCCTGTGTCAAGCGAATCAGGTCACTGGGGTGGGTGCGTGAAAGCGTCTTGGCATCCCTTTTCCTGAAGGGATGGAGACAAAAGGATATATCACATAGACCAGAAGTTCTCCACGTGTGGTCTCGGGAGTCTATGAAACCCTTCCAAAGTACCTGTGAGGTCAAAATCATTTTCACAATAATGCTAAGGTGTTATTTGCCTTTTTATTCTCTCTCTCTCACAAGGGTACAGTGGAGTTTTCCAGAAGCTACATGACGTGATAATGCCGTCACTCTGGCAGCTAACAGAAGGCATGCTTGTGTACTGAGAATTTCTCCATTTTGATTTCTAATATGATAACTATCAATAGCTATAAGCCACATTTTTAAAAAGTTCTTTACATTTCTCAATATTTAAGTGTATAAAAGGTTCCTACAACTAAAAAGTTCAAAAATTACTAAAATAGACCGTCAGCAGGCTGGGACATCAGTCAACACTAGAGTGTTCTTTTTGATGGGATTTTGGAAGCATCCTACGTGAAGCCTTCTTAAAGAGACTTAGGAAGCATTCTATCTCACTAAGCCAAAAAAGCCCCAACCAGTTGCCGCTGAGCCGATTCTGACTCATGGCGACTCCATGTGTGTCAGGGTAGAGCTGTGCTCCATAGCGTTCCCTGTGGCTGATTTTTCAGAAGTAGATCATGAAGTCTTTCTTCCAAGGCACCTCTGGGTAGACTCAAACTGCCAACTTTTCAGTTAACTGTTCGCGCCACCCAGGGGCCCTCTATCTCTTTACCAAAAAAAACCAAACTGTTGCTGTGGAGTCAATTCTGACTCATGGTGACCCTACAGGACAGAGCAGAACTGCCCCGTGGGGTTTCCAAGGCTGTAAACTTTACGGAAGCAGACTGCCACATCTTTCTCCCTGGGAGTGGCTGGTGGCTTGGAACTGCTGACCTTTTGGTCACTTAACCACTGCACCACCGGGGCTTCTTTTTATCTCATTAACCCAAAAACCAAACCCACTGCCACTGAGTGGATTCCAACTCATAGGAACCTTATAGGACAGCGTAGAACTGTCTATAGGATTTCTAAGGCTGTAAATATTTACGGGAGCAGATTGCCACATCTTCCTCCCATGAAGAAGCTGTTGGGTTTGACCCGTGGACTTTTCAGTTAGTAGCCAAGCGTTTTAACCACTGTGTCACCAGGGCTTCTTAGCCACACAATATTCAGATTATCTCAAAAGCTCCAAATAATTGTTTTTTGGGCATGCATCCCCCTTAATGGCATGAGTATAGGTACCCCACATCTTGTTACTGGATATGTTATATTTGCAAAAATCCAAACAAGAAAACTTTTACCTGTGACATGTTTATTTTTCGACAATTATATGAAATGGGATCAGATCAATGCACACAGCCTTCACCTTGACAGGAAGTGCACACTGTTGTTGGAGTTCTTGAACTGGAGTGAAGCCAAGAATTATAGGAGGTCTGTTTAGGCACCAGGCCATTTGATCTAGATTTCTGAAGCCCATTCTTCAGATAGACTCAGCACACAGGTCGGTTCTCACCTGTTGGTGAGTGTGCATTCGGTCACGATCCTGGGATTCCACAAGGCCATTGTCTCTTAAGGAATGGAAGGGGTCTTTTTTATATGAGCCTTTCTGAAGCTGAGCACAGAGCATATGTGCCCACAAATAAAATATTTGAAAGCCTCGAGTTTTCCTTTGACTCCCTCATACTGCTGACACGTGGTCTAGGACAGATGTGGGGGCGTACATCCTCGCACCAAGGTAACCGAGCTAGAAAACACAAGCACTTGGCATGGATTTGAATGAGCAAAGATTAGCTGAATATCTGATACATGCAAGGCAGGAAAGGAGGTGACTGGGGGGGCAAGGCAAGGCACAGTTTCTGTCCTCGAGGGTTGCAACAATTGATCACTTGCCATTTTCCAGTTTTGCATCAAAGTATCCTGTCATTTACCAGCATAAACTGACAGAGATAAGCACCGAAGGGTGACCTCCATTTCTCTCCTTCCTTCTTAACAAACTAAATTCATACGGTATCCCCTGGGGCCGTCTCCAGCTCCCTGCCCTGAAGGAAGAGCTGAAATAACCTTCACAAAATACTCAGGTCTTAGAAACAGAAGAGTATTGTCTATTACAACATGGCTAAGAAAATTTAACCAAATAAAAGGAGATACACTTCCATGGCTCTGTTTCAATCAATAAATTTTTATAATCATGTAATTAAGCCATTTTGTCTTTGGGAGAAGTAGGTGAGAAGATAGTAACAAGAGCTAGAATACCAGCAACTCTTAAGAAAGGCAAGATTTAGTCACGTTATTGGAAACAGGAGGAAAGTATGAGGAGAGAGCCCCAGTGTTGGAAGCTGGCTTGTTGAGGTTGTTTTCTCCCTGGGAGCCTGGGTGAGATGAGCTCAGATGATCACTCACCGCCTCATTGTCTTGCTGACTGACTCCTTTCTGGGCAAGGAAGAGGGCTGCCTCTCCTGCAGAGTTTTGTAGGCGTCTGAGAACAGGTCTTGGAAGACAGCTATCCTAGGGCCCAGGATGGGCAGTCGGTAGTGAATGTTCTCTGGAGGGCAATGCAAGAAGAAGGAAGGACAAGGGCTCCTTACGTTCTACCCTTAAAGAAATTCAAAATAACTAAAGGACACCAAAGACTTTCTTAACCTTATAAAACAGATTCAAAATTCACAGTAGAATTCTTTGAGGAGAACCACCTTATCCCTCACAATAGTTAAGCTTTTACAAATTTCATCAGAGGTCAGAAAGGAGTACCCAGAAACATACAACTCAAGTATCAGGAGCCATTGCCAACTGAATTGAAATGAAGATAAAACGTGTCTGGAGTTGTAATGTGAGTCAAAAGGAAAAGAGGATTCAATTTTCAGGGGGCTTTTCAGGGACCGTATATATGGTTCTGAACTTTTTAAAACAAAACATAATCTTACAAAGTAGAGAGAAAGTGGTTGCATCTCAAAAGGAACCTTTGGCTTATGGAATAATTTATTCTAGGAGTCTTTAAAATCCTTATCATCCTGACCTTTTTTGCAAATATGATTTTATTTACGAAAGTTGGTTAATATTTAACTTTTCAGGAAGACATGTCACTTGAAGCAGAGTAAATCAAGGTATGAAACAACAGACTCCACTGGGAGTCTCTGAATAGTGAATGGAATTGGAGCCCTGAATTCTTTGGAACAAGTTCCTCAGTCCAGCTAAATGAGACCTTAGAGATGTTATGGAATCATACACACCCAGGATCCAGTTCAGTCTCATCACTACAATGAAGAGGAAACAGAGGTCCAGAGTCACAGGCACTGGTGAGCTGAGGGCCAGAACTCAGATCTCTTCAGTCCTAACCCAGCGCTAACGGTACCACGCCACTGTGCCAGGTGGTAGCCCAAGTCAGGTGGTTAGCATCTGTAGCAATGTTTATCAAGACCAAGAGTCATGGGACGCTTGGCTCAAGGCAAAGATAAATGAAACCAGAAGGAATCCCCATCACTTGTGGAGATAGGCCCTTTCATTCACTTGAGTCTCATTAAGAATTATGGGTAATACATAAGGTTTAGTTCATTCCAGAAAAAGGTTAGAAATCACTGTTGTGACCAACAGAAGGAGTTAGGCAACTACTGGCAGTAATGTTTGCTGGGATGAGTCGGCCACGTGGTATTTGTGACATGTCCACAGGGAACAGAGCCCAGCAATACGCAGCAAGTGCAGCAACATGGACATGTCTAAGCTATAGAAACCAGCGAGGCTGGGGCAGTGTCAGCAGTTTTCCGGGGTGACCAAAGGTGAAGGCTGCTTGTGCTGAGTGTCTGCTCTCAGCGGGGCAAACGGCTCTCTGGTTTTACAGGTGGGAACAAAGTCCCAGAGAGTTTAAACAATTTGGCCAAGACTATAGAGCAAGGCTTGGATCAGAATTCAGGTTTCTTTGCTCCTAGTCTAGTCCTTTTTCCATGATCTCAGAGAAAAACACCAGACCAAGGCTTTAGCTTAGAAGGGTCACAACTGGAGTTGACTGTAGATCTACTAAGCTTCAGCTCCTAAGCAGCTCCACAAGCCCCTCCTGCACACTTCACCTCCAATATTGCTGTCCTAGGTTGGACTGTGTGGGCAAGAACCAGGTCTGTCTAAGAACATAATGTACTGATCTTGTGTACACCAAGTCTAGCTCGTTCTCTGCTATTTGAAGTACACTGCCAGGGCTAATCAGCTGTGAAAGGCATCTTGTCACACTGTCCTCCATGGTCAGATAATAAACATTCTTGTTGAGGGCAGGGCATGTAATAGTGTGTGTGTGTGTGTGTGTGTGTGTGTGTGTGTGTGTGTAGGGAGTGGGGAGGAGTTAGTTCATCCCTCCGTGAGGGCAAGCCTGAAAAAGTCCAGGTTCAAGGGAAACTCTGAATGAATGTGTGGCTGGTACAGAGAACCTTGAAACAAATTGCACATGCCTGTCACTCAGTGCTCTTTTGGCTTCAAGAGAATGAGGTGGTCACAGACCAGAGAACAGTAGAGTGGGGAGCTTTCTTTGGGCGGATGCTCTTAGCTCTAGGCTCTTCTGTCCACTTGGGCTAAATAACAGCCATGAACTAGGCCAATGTTTTGGGGCAAATAAGAAGGGACTCACTGGGACTAACAGCCTCTCACTTCACTAGAGTAACATCTCCAAGCTTTAGCTCTTCCCTTGGTCTCTGGTCCTCCTTTCGGCATCCCCTCCTCCAAGACATCCCTCAAACTTCCTTTCTAGATGCCTTCTCAGCTCAGATCTGGCTCTAGCTCTCCTGCAACTCCCAGGGTGGAGCTTAGATTTCCCTATCTGTACAAAGTGAAGAAAGTGGTCTTGATTTTCCTTATTATGTGTATCAAATTAAAAAAAAAAAAACCTCAGATGGCTTCAGCTGATGTGGGAGCAAATGAGAAGATGTACAGACCTACTAAGGTGACAGCTTGTGCTGCATTAAACCCTCAAATGGTATCACTTCAAAAAGGCCCCTCTCGCCTTCACAACTTGGCTTCTCTAAAGGGTGAGACTTAGGTCAATGCTGAAGCTGGAGACAGAGCCTCTATCCTTTTTTCTATCAATAGTAAAGATAAAAATAGCAATGGTCAGCTGTTTAGAGAAGGCAGGTGTTTTAGGGGACCCGCAGGGGTGGCAGGTTTAGGGCCGTGGTCAGGCAATTTCAGGTGTGTGCGGACGTAGCTCCCTTCCCACCTTAATTGGTACCATCAAGACTGTTTGTGGGGGGACTATAGTCTGTACCACATACCTATGGGAATTCCTCAGCAAGTAGATTACAGGGCTCTTTAGAAGGAATGGGGCAGAGCCATGTGGTATGGAAGGGGCCTGGGAAGGAACATAACATGGATAAGAAGGGCAAGGAAAGCCTGAAGAGGGAACAGGTGGGGCTAGAGAGAGTGGAGGGCTGTAGATCAGCCAAAGCAGGACAAAAGGGCACCATGCAAAAGAGAAAGGGACAAGGAATGGGAATTTGTTCAGAAAATTTAGGAATTATTTCAGGAATTAATCTTTTCATTCTCCCACCCTGGGGTAGTCTGTCTCACACTAAAAGAACTCCAAAAGAAACCAAACCTGTCAGGATGTCATCATGGGGAGGTTTGGGTACAGTCTTCGCTCTTGATGGGTGAAGGCCCATCGTCCTGGTTGGAGGGAGCAAGAACACAAATCAGTGAATTGGTGAGGGCTTGGTGGAAAGGGATGTGTACTCATGCATTTTAAAACAGAGGTGGTCTCTCGGCTCCAGCACCTGTCAACCTGGTGACTAGGCCACTTGTGCAGTGGTGTGAGGAGACTGGGGCTACTACTTATCAAGCTGTTTTCACTTATAGCATTTTAATGGTCTTCAAGAAAACCTTCATTGTAAAAAAATGCTTTATTCCACTGTCAAAACATACATGGTCTGACAACAGGGGTATTAGAAAAAGCAACCTCCAATTTCCAGGAAAAAAAGTAGCAACTCTTCCAGACCAGTAACCTGCCCAGTGATTCTGGGATGTGGGACTTTATTTAAGGTACCGCACTAGCAAGATGAACAAAATGGGGCAAGGCTGTCAAAAGAATCTTCCACAGAAGAGTAAACCTGCTCAGAAATCCCTAATTTTAGATAGTCCAGTTATTCATTTAATGTCCATAAAGAATATTTATTAGAATTATTTTTATTGTGACCTGATATAAGAGCTCTTTGGAATTACAGAATCAGTATTAAAAAAAAAAAAAAAAAAACCAGTTGCCATTGAGTCAATTCTGACTCACAGTGGCCCTATGGGACAGAGTAGAACAGCCCCATAGGGTTTCCAAGGAGCGGCTAATTGATTCAAACTGCCAAAATTTTGGTTAGCAGCCAAGCTCATAACCACTGTGCCACCAGGGCTCCAGAATCAATATATATATATAAACAAAAACAAACCCGTTACCATGGAGTTGATTCCGACTCATAGCAACCCTACAGGATAGAGCAGAACTGCCCCATAGGGTTTCCAATGAGCAGTTGGTGGATCTGAACTGCTGACCTTTTGGTTAGCAGCCATATAGCTCTTAATCACCGTGCCACCATGGCTCCAGAATCAGTATAGGTAAATGTCATTAGCGCTGGAGCCTGTACTACCCAAATACCCATTTCCTCTACCACCCTGTCCACCTGGGCCAGGTACCTGGTACATAGTTTCAGCACACCTGAGTCCAAACCTCAGCGTGGAACAAATGGCCGTGAGTTCATAAAAGCAATCAGAACATCTGCCACTGTGCAGTGTAAGGTTACAAAAAAGACCTATTTATTTTCCCACATTATTGTTCTTTATATGAGGAAAAAAGATTTAAAGATTGCCATTAGATAACATATCACTTCTCTGGTTGGTCATATATAACTTTGGTTGTATTTCTACATTCCAGTCATAAGGCAGGTCTACCTATACTGGTGTCTTATACAAGGTGAGTATATGTTTTGAATTTTTGAAGAAAGTAAACACTGAGCCCTTTTCCCCTATCTGAGAGTTAAATACAGTAAAAAAAAAACCCAAAAAAACCCGATTATTTATAACCCAGCTAACCAGAATTCTGACTGGAATTTATTTCTGTTGCACTTGATCTTGATAAGAAAGCAGTAAATGACAACAAAGTAAACTGATAACAGGGATTTAGTTATTAAAAAGTAGCAGAGGCTGTCCTGAACTCAGGGCAGAGTGTGTGTAACCTCCCACGCCTTCTGAATTAGATATGTCATCTATACGGGCAATTCGTGTTTTGTTCTGCCTGAGTTAACAAAGAAATCTCCTATGCTACCCTTTACACTGTTCTTATGAAGGCAGAAAGGAAGATAATACCTGCTACAGTAGTTTCAATAGCTGTTCAAGCAAAAATACGAAAAATATGTTTGATTTCACCATAGCTAACCAGAGAATGAAACCAGTCAAGGAGTCCATTCCCTAAGTATTCTCTAACAATCTACTGACTATGTTTCTCAATCCACTATCCTGTGTCCCCAAACAAATATAACCAGAATTAAACTCATGTTCTGATTTAAATCTTTGGCTTACCTATGACTCATAAAATTCTCAAAGGAAAGTTTCAGGTCGTCTGGGATGAGCATAGTTCTTGGTTGCACCTGAGGAAGAAAGCCTTATTTAGAACATTGCCCAAAACTGCATTCCGATTGAAATAAACAACGCACCACCTCAGCGAACCCAAGTTGTGTTTAATACCAAAGTCAGTCGTACATCCTGTTGTGACGTGAATGAACCAGAGGGCACCATCCTGCCCTCCACGCCACAGGGTGTCTTTTCTTCCCTGCTTATCAGATTTTGCCCTTAGGTAGCTTGGGATTAGTACCCGTTGCCATTGAGTCAATTCTGACTCATAGTGACCCTATAGGGCAGAGTAGAACTGCCTCATAGGGTTTCCAAGGTTGTAAATTTTTACTGAAGCAGACCTCCACGTCTTTCTCCTGAGGAAGAGCGGCTGGTGGGTTCTAACCACCAACCTTTTGGTTAGCAGCCAAGCACTTTCGCCACTGCGCCACCAGGGCTCCTTTCAAGACTAATAAACCTTCAAATTCTCTTTGCCTAAATCACTCCCCCACGCATTCTTCTGGTCTCAGGTCAACTATCACTTTCTCACAGAGACTTCTGACGCCTTCTGTTCCTATTGTTCTCTGGGCTCCCTCTCTCAGAAGACTCAGCCTTTTTATGGTATTTATTGGCTTCCCTGAGAGACTTACAGCTTCGTAGGACAGAGACAATGTCTCTACTTTTATATTTCCAGGTCCTAATACAGTGCCTGTTTAAGAAGTATTTGCTGACAGAATTAGTGAATGAATGACCCCACTTTGAAGCACATTTGAAAAATTTAAGTGTGTCCTTCATGCAGGGCTAAAATCATTTATACAGTTAACAGTATTCCTGGTTAAGGGACATCACTTCCTTGAACTTTTTTTTACATTTATTACTAGCACTAGATGTTGATGTTCTTTTGGAGACCATGTTTTCACTAAGAAGCATTTATTTTTATTATTTCTCAAAAATTACTGTAGTCGTGACAATGAAAAGATAATCACAAAGATGTGGATGAAGGTGTACAGCTGGGTTACTAAGTGACTTGTAATTTAAATTTATGACTCAGAAAAACTCCAAATTACTCTGTGTCAAGGACCTTTAGAGGTGTTTGAAAATAGCAAAACAAAACAAAAAACACTGAATAGTAAGTCTACAAGAATGCCAAGCACCACTGTATTTAATCATTTTGTTCTTCTAACTCATCAGCCCAGGGGAGGATGAGGGTGAAGAAGGAAGAAGGTGATCTGATAATAAGTAGCATCTGGTGACGCAGTGGTGAAGAGCTTGGCTGCTAACCAAAGGTCAGCGGTTTGAATCCACCAGCTGTCCCTTGGAAACCCTATGGGGCAGTTCTACTCTGTCCTGTAGGTTGCTGTGAGTCAGAATTAATTTGACAGCAACGGGTTTTGGTACTTGTCTGGTAACAAGAGTAGTGGAGGAGGCAGAGGCTTCAGAGAGAAGCTAACAAGAGTCTTCTAGACACATAAAAAGAGATAAGAATGTACCAGAGACAGACTTTGCCTTTCTTTAAAATTTCATCTACAGCTGGCCCTGTTCCAGGCAAAGATGAAAGGAACTTTCTACCTCCTCCTGCATAGCATGACCCCTGATCTGAAGCCTTGTAACCCAGCTAGTACAACTGTTTCCCATCCTTATGTGTGAAGTGGGCTGTAGGGGCTATGTCAGAACAAAGCTGTCAAAGAGAGCATTTTGTCTCTGAGAAAAAGTGTGGTAAATTCCTATTAATTCTTGAAAACTCTGCAGTATCTTCTTCCAGATAGGCTTCCCTGAGCAACCTTTCACTCCCCACCAGGTCTATTTTTATTTACATTCATCATACCTTGTCGTAATTTATTTGCTTATCTATTTGGCTCCTTAAAGGCAGGGCTTACGTCATTACCATCGTCTTTTTTGTATGTGTGTGTGACTGACACATTACCTAAGTACCTGGCCCATGGCAGGCAACTGATAAATATTTGTTGAAATAAACTTAATTACATACATGGACTTCTGGAGCCAATTAACACATATTAGAGAATGCCTACCTATAGTATGTTCAGCTTGACAGTTACTTTTAAGAGACCTAAATATGTTAACAAGAGAATAATGCAAACAACAGAAGGGCTACAAAATAGGTGTTTTAAGGGGAAGATGAGCTGTTTGCAGTAGAGATGTGAAAAAAACAGACAATAATCTTGCTGAAAACCAAGGCCGATGACTTGGTAATTCACAACCATGATCACACGAGAATACAAGTAGTTACAAAGGACTATGAGTAGCTACAGAAGCCAGGTCCTACTTAGGAAATCTTTTCCTTCTTTCTTTCTTTTTTTTTAAAAGATGAATCCATTTTATGTTTCTATTTTAAAAAATATTTTTCTAATGCTAATCTTTTTTAAATTCAGACATAATTTACGTACCATAAAATTAACCATTTTAGAGTACACAACAAGTCAGTGATTTTAGTTTATTCACAAAGTTGTACAACCAACGCCACTATCTAATTCCAGAACATTTTTATCTCCCCGAAAAGAAACCCTGTACTCATCAGCAATCACTCCCCGTTTGCCCCTTCCTCAGTCCCTGGCACCACTAATCTTTCTGTCTCTAGGGGTCTGCTGATTCTGGACATTTTATATAAACGCAATCAGATGCTATGTGGCCTTTTTGTCTGGTTTCTTTCACTTAGCATACTACTTCCAAGGTACATTCATGTTGTAACACGCATCAGTACTTCATTTCTTTTCATGGTCAAATAATACTTATTATCTTGAAAGACCACATTTTGTGTATCCAACAGATGATGGATATTTGGGTGGTTTCCACTTTTGAGCTATTATGAATATGGGTGCTATGAATGTTCACCTATAAGTTTTTGTATGGACACATGTTTTCAGTTCTCGGGGTACATATCTAGTGAAAATGCTGGGTTGTATGTAACTCTGTTTTAGTTTTTGAAGAACTTTCAAACTGTTTGCCAAGGCATCTGCACTGTTTTACAGTCCCACCAGCAAGGTATGAGAGTTCCAATTTCTCCCTATCCTTGCCAACACTTGTTATTGTCTGTCTTTTTTATTATAGTGACCCTAGTGTGAAATAGGATCTCACTGTGGTTTTGACTTGTGAAATAGTATCTCATTGTAGTTTTGACTTATATTTCTCTAATGACTAACGATGTTAAGCAAAGGTCTATTCAAATATTTTGTCCTTTTTTTAAATTGGGTTGTCTTTTTATTGTGTTGTAAGAGTTGTTTATATATTCTGGGTGCTTGCCCCTTATCAGATATATGATTTGCAAATATTTTCTCCCATTCTGTGGGTTGTCTTTTCACTTTCTTGATACATAGTGTCCTGTGATGGACAGAAGTTTTTAATCTTGATGAAATCCAACTCATGTATTTTATCTTTTGTCATTTATGCTCTTAGCATCGTATTTAAGAAACCGGCCTAATTCAAGGTCACGAAGATTTATGGCTATGTTTTCTTATAAGAGTTTTATGGTTTTAGTTCTTACATTTAAGTCTTTGATTTTGAGTTAATTTTTGTATGTGGTGTGAGGCAGAGGTCTAACTTCATTCTTTTGCATGTGGATATCCAGTTGTCCCAATACCACTTGTTGACAAGATTATTTTTTTCTCACTGGAATTACCTTGGCACTTCTGTCAAAAATCAATTGTCTGCCAAATGTCCATCAGCTAATGAATGGATAAACACAATGTGGTATATCCATACAATAGAATACTGTTTGGCAAGAAAAAGGAATGAAGTATTGATACATGCCACAATTTGGGATAACCATTGAACACATTATGCTAAGTGCAAGAAGCCAGTTACAAAACGATCACATATCGTATGATTCCACTTGTATGAAATGTCCAGAAAAGGCAAATCTATAGTGACAAAAAGTAGATTAGTGATTGCCAGAGGCTGGGAGGAGGGGTTAGTGGGAGAAGGAATGAGGAATGATAGCTAATGGGTACCGGGTTTCTTTTTGGGTTGATGAAAATCTTCTAAGATTAGATAGGGGTGATGGTTGCACAACCCTGTGAACATACTAAAAGGTAATGAGTTACACACTTTAAATGGGTGAATTATATGGTATATAAATTAAATTTCAATAAAGTTCTTTAAAAAATTGTCCATAAATGTAAGGGTTTATTTCTGGACTCTTGATTCTGTTCCATTGGTCTATATGTCTATACTTAAATCAGTACCACACACTCTTGATTATTGCAGGCTTCTAGTAAGTTTTGAAATCAGAAAGCGTAAGTCCTCTAACTTTGTTCCTTTTTGAAATTATTTTGGTTATTCTGGGTCTCTTGCATTTCCATATGAATTTTAAGATCTGCTTGTCAATTTCTGCAAAAAAGGTATCTGGGTATTTAAAAGGGATTTAATTTAACCCATAGATCAATTTGGGGATTATTGCCATTTAACAACATATGGCCTTGGTGATAGAAACGATGCTGGAGACTGCATGATAGAATTTTGTAAGACCAACAACTTCTTCATTGCAAATACCTTTTTTCAACAACATAAATGGTGACTATACATGTGGACCTTGCCAGATGGAATACACAGGCATCAAGTTGACTACATCTGTGGAAAGAGACGATGGAAAAGCTCAATATCATCAGTCAGAACAAGGCCAGGGGCCGACCGCAGAACAGACCATCGACTGCTCTTATGAAAGTTCAAGTTAAAACTGAAGAAAATTAGAATGAGTCCACAAAAGCCAAAATAGGACCTTGAGTATATCCCACATGAATTTAGAGACCATCTCAAGAACAGATTTGACACACTGAACACTAATGACCGAAGGCCAGACAAGTTGTGGAATGATAAGGACATCATGCATAAAGAAAGCAACAAGTCATTAAAAAAGATAGTAAAGAAAGACAAGACCAAAACGGATGTCAGAAGAGGCTCTGAAACTTGCTCTTGAATGTCAAGTAGCTAGAGCAAATGAAAGAAATAAATGAAAAGAGCTGAACAGAAGATTTCAAAGGGCAGCTTAAGAAGACAAAGTAAATTTTGCTGAAGATCATTCAAAAGTGGCTGCAGCAGTATACTGAAAAGGAACTGCCAGAAATTCAAGCCGGATCCAGAAGAGGACATGGACCCAGGGATATCATTGTTGATGTCAGATGGATCCTGGCTGAAATCAGAGAACACCACAAAGATGTTTACCTGTGTTTTATTGACTATGCAAAGGCATTTGACTGTGTGGATCATAAGAAATTATGGATAACATTGCGAAGAATGGAAATTTCAGAATGCTTAATTGTGCTCATGAGGAACTTGTACACCGATCAAGAGGCAGTGGTTCAAACAGAACAAGGGGATGTTGCATGGTTTAAGTCAGGAAAGGTGTGCATCAGTGTTGTATCCTTTGATCATACTTATTCAATCTCTATGCTTGAGCAAATAATCCAAGAAGCTGGACTACAGGAAGAAGAACATGGCATCAGAATTGAAGGAAGACTCATTAACAACCTGTGATATGCAGGTATGCAGATGAGACAACCTTGTTTGCTGAAAGTGAAAAGGACTTGAAGCACTCACTGATGAAGATCAAAGACCACAGCCTTCAGTATGGATTACACCTAAACATAAAAAAAATCCTCACAACTGAACCAATAACCAACATTGTGATAAACAGAGAAAATATCGAAGTTGTCAAGGATTTCATTTTACTTGGATCCATAGTCAACACCCATGGAAGCGGCAGTCAAGAAATCAAATGACACATTGCATTGAGCAAATCTGCTGCAAAAGACCTCTTTGAAGTGTTGAAAAGCAAAGTTGTCACCTTGAAGACTTAGGTGCACCTGACTCAAGCCATGGTGTTTTCAATCACCTCATATGCATGCGAAAGCTGGATGATGAATATGGAAGACTGAGGAAGAATTGATGCCTTTGAATTGTGTTGTTGGTGAAGAATATTGAATAAATACCATGGACTGCCAAAAGAACAAACAAATCTGTCCTGGAAGAAGTACAATCAGAATGTGCCTTAGAAGCAAGAATGATAAGACTACATCTCACATACTTTGGACGTGTTATTAGGAGCGATCAGTCCCTGGAGAAGGCCATCATAGTTGGTAAAGTAGAGGGTCAGCGAAAAAGAGAAGGACGCTCCATGAGATGGATTGACACAGTGGCTGCAACAATGGGCTCAAGAATAGCAACAATTGTGAGGATGGTGCAGGACTGGGCAGCGTTTTGTTCTATTGTACATAGGGTGGCTATGAGTCGGAACTGACTCGATGGCACCTAACAACAACCACCCCCACAATATTGTCTTCCAGTCCATGAGTGTGGGATTCTTTTCACTTATTCATGCCTTCTTGAATATCTTTCAACAATGTTTATAGTTTTTGATGTACAAGTCTTGTACTTCTTTGATCAAATTTATCCCTAAGTATTTTATTCTTTTTGATGCCATTGTAAATGGAATTTTGTTAATTTCATTTCTGGATTGTTTTCATTGCTAGTGTATAGAACTACAGCTGATTTTTGTATATTGATCTTGTATCCTGCAACCCTACTGTACTCACTTATTTAGTTCTAATAGTTTTTTGTGAGTTAAGATTTTCTGTATTCCGAGAGTATGTCACCTGTCAATAGAAAGAGTTTTACTTCTTCTTTTCCAATCTCGATAGTTTTATTTCTTTTTCTTGCCTAATTGCCCTGGCTAGAACCTCCAGTACAATGTTGAATAGAAGTGGCGGGAGCAGGCACCTTTGCTTTGTTCCTGATCTTAGCGGGAAAACATCCAGTCCTTCACCATTAAGTATAACGTTAGCTGTGGATTTTTCGCAGATGCTGTTGATCAGGCTGAGGACATTCTCTTCCATTCCTGGGTGTTATTCTGTATTCCCTGGCATCTCCATTCAACTTGCTGCCGAGAAAGGATTGCTGCTGCCTAACCCCCGGAAGGACTCTGACGTGCTACTGCACACAGTGAGCTAAGGGTATCGCATCCTTGTTTCTAACTTTTTACATGTTTCCTACCTGGATCTGGGTGCACTAGTTCTGACAGCAGTAGGGAAGGATTCCCTGGGCACCTTGTATTTGAGGCCCTTCCTTGAGGTGGAGGAGTGGGCAATCTGGAAGGAAAGGCTGCAAACAGTAAAACCATAGCATGTGGTCCCGCTCCTGGACAAGGGCAAAGGACAGGGAGGAGGTCTTGAGAAAAAGGACAACTGTTGAAGTCTCAAGCGAGCCAGCTGGCCAAGGCCAGCTTAGGCCCAGGGTCAGTGTGTTCTAAGTGTGGTCACAAGTGAAGTGATTCCAGGAATAAGACCAGGAGAAATCCCAATCCTGGTTTCCCAGACTCTACTCAATGTTAATATTGAATGCTATGCTCCTATTTATGGTCAAAATAAACATTGATTGTAATATCCAGGTATGCCTTTGCCAATGGCTTTGGTTGAGTTTCCTAATCTCACACAAAAATTTCACAAAGCTGCTGCCCTCTTCCATGTCCTGCTAACATGTAGCACCTCTGCCATGCACTTATTGAAGGAGCCTCTCTGTGTCTCCTGTTTTTCTGCCATCCGTTGCTCTTCCTCTTATTGCACACCTAGCCTGACCTCTCTCCTCTAGTCAGAGGAGATTCGTAGGGCCTCAGGGTTGAAGAGACCGTTCCCTAAGCTCTACCCTAAACCTAATCATTTAGCTAAGTTAACCTCAACCGAAGTCTGATTGTTACTCTGACCCTAACAACCATTCTAATGCTAACCCTAACTGACCCTAGTCCTAACTCCGACCTTGGAAGACCTCTCCTTCAGCACCTCTAACAGATGGCAGAGGTGTGTCCTTGTTTCTTCCACATTCCCCTTGATATCCTTCTTTCTTCCTAGTACCCCTCCCATCCTGTCCCACCACTGATAATAGATACCCAGTGTAGGTGACATCTCCACCAGCTAGAAAGTACTATAGAATCTCTCTGCAGGTTTTTTCCTGAGGGACTGATGGAATTAATGATGAACCCCAAGATGAAGTGCTTGTTTCATGATGCTAATGGTGGAGGACTGTGTGTGTGTATATGGGTATGTGTGCACATGTGTGCTGTGTTGGGGAGATGCTAAGGGGGGCAGAAGCAGCTCCTTGTCCCCCTGCACCTGAACTCTATGACGATGCAGTCACCCTAGGTGTCTAAAATCAGGCAGCTCATCTCAACTCATCTCTTCCCCTCTGGCCCACCTACCTGGGTTCACTCTCGGCTTGCTGAAAATAGGGAAGGTTTATCATATTGTGTCAGTTGCTGGTGCTCCCAGGGCCAACAGCTCCTCACTTGCAGCCCTTTCCAAGGCCTCCCCTGCAAGGAGCCCCAGCATAGTCTCCTCAACGGGGCTTTGCTGGGGAGGCAGAGCTCTGCCCTCGGAGTGCCTGAGCCCAGCTCTAACACCCCCCTGCCTGCCACGCCACCTACCAGTTTCATTTCTCGACATGTGGAGCACAGCCGCCTGTTTCTGAGCAGCATGGGGTTACTCTGGCTCCCGCTCGCCTGAGGGGCGACAGACAGAGAGAAGTGAGGAACTGGTAGAGCACCTGGGGCAACAAACAGGTGGGGAAGGGTGGGGTGGGGAGAGAGGTAACAGTTCCTCCTTTCCTAAAACAGAGATGGAGGCTTGGGTCTCAGCCCCATTCAAGGTGGACGTTGAATTTGAGGTTGGCTGCAGCTGGTAGATTCTGAAGGGGCCTAGGCAGGAGGGAATGAGCTATAGACTCACTTGTGGCCTTGGCGGAGGCCTTGGGCCCCTGCATACAGTGAAGCAGGTATAAAGACAGCTCACAGAGGAGGCTGCAGTCTTACGGGGGCTCTGCTGCCCACCAGAGCACCTATGAGCTGCCACCTTTCATAGGTGGTGTGTTTTTCCTTTATCACACAAAGGCTGCTTTACCTGGACCAGCTGAGGATCTCTAACAGCCTAAGAAAGAATGAAGGAGAAAACTTCTCTCCTGCAAACCTCCTTAGCACCTCCCTGTCATTATCCTCTTTTTTGGGCTTTAACTCTGGCCCCGCATCCGTTCTCCAGCATCTGATGGTCAGCAACACTTGTGCCCTTCCTTGCTCCTGGGAGCTGCAAAGAAAGCCCGGAGCAGAACTGGAGCTGGTGTGTGGGCCATGTAACCCTCCTTCCTCTGGAAGCAGAGGCTGCTTAGGTGGGCAAAGACAGTCCCAGTGCGGGGAGGGGGAGGGCGCCCAGTCTGCTTACAGCTTTCTTGTTTCCCTTCTGCCGAAGGGTGAAAGAAAGGGCTTACTTAGGAGCATTGACACCTGGAACACAAGGTTTTCATCAGCATCTCTGATAAATGGTTTGGTTAGGGAGCAAGAAGGAACTTGTGGCTGAATCTGTTTGGGGGTTTTCTCTCGGCCTTCCTCAGTCACTGACACCAGCATTTGTGAGCCACGTTCATAGTGAGTGTAGAATATAGTGAAGGGTAAGGCTATGGGGCCAGCAGACAGCTGTCACCTGAAATCTGCTCCTTCGTTTGATTGGCTCGTTGACCTGTCACTACATGTGTGTGCAGGCCATGCCGTGTTCCATTCCTGCTATCCTGAAGCCTTCCTGCTCCGGTAGGTTTGTAGAGCCATGCTGCCTGGGGAGCACTTGGGGTGCTCCTGAGGTGGTCTTTGCAGCAGAGGTCTCCAGGTAGCTTCCCCTCTTAGAGACATGACACTTGGCTGGGCAATGCTGGGGCTGGGGTACTGAAAACTCTTGATGAAGTTGGAATATTTGACAAATATTTAAAATACATTCCATTTTTACAGGACATTTTAAAAGAATCAACTCAGTATTGCAGTGTCGTGGGTTGCTATGTGGAGCATGAGCGGGAATGACTAGATTCATTCATTCAACAACAAACATTTATTGTGGCCCCACCATGTGGAGGCACTGTGATAGGGCCACAAAGCTGAGTAAGACAGAGATCCTGGCCTCGAGGAAAACAAGGGAGGGATACAAATCCTTTCCTTTGCCCATTCAGCTTGGTTCTGGGGACACTGAGATGAATACAACACAGCTTCCCACCTCAAGCTGCTCACCATCCACCAAGCAGTGTACCAAGAAGTACGACAGTGTTGACGGTGCAATGACAGAAATATACTGAGACCACAGTAAAACCAAATGGAGCTACTGAGCTCCAGTGGATGGGCTGAGGGCTGGGGCAGAGAGGGAAGAGTCTGAGAAGAGTTCACAGAATATACAAGCTTGGGTAGGTGTTCGTGGGAAAACAGAGATGGGGAGGGCACTCTGAGCCCAGGAAACAGTATACAACAATATGGGGCAATAACGTAGCAAATCAGCTTCAGGGAATCCTTTGGGATGGCTGGACTGGGAGTGGGGAGGTAACGAGAAGAGAGGCCAGAGAGGAAATGTCTGTATGTGTGGACTCCTCTGCTTCTGGGCTAATTCAACTTTCTACCATGTGTTACCTGAGGCCTGGGAGTGGTATCCCCTACAGCTCAGGCTCTTCCCCCATCCCTCACATCTCTGATGTCTGAGACTCACATCCTTTTCTGAAACCTCACTTCAAGCTAGGATATATTGGTTATCAGAGAGGAGGCAATGGTACCTGTGGTTCTTCAGAAAAGTGAGACTACTACTGATGGGAGGAATTGGGAAAGGCTTCCTGGAAGTAGCATTTGCACTTGTTCTGAAAGGAGGAAGAGGGCCTGGACAGGTAGAGGTGGGGGTAGAAGAATGCTTAGGTGGGCATGCTTTTAATAGAGTTACAAGCAGCACTTGCCTTCCCTGCAGTTGATTCCTTCACCTGCCTTCACCTTTTCCAGACTTCAGGTTTCTGCATGAGAATACTGCAAGACCCTACAGTTTGGGATTCCATGTTCTGTAGGCCTCAGATCAGCCCTCCAGTCTTGCTTTCCCTCTTGGCCTCGAAGCCGAGGACCTCTCCTTCTGCAGCACTCCCCACTCCTTTCTCACTCTTACTTTCCTTAAGGCCAGCTCAGCAGCACCAGGAGGAATCCAGAATGAGCTGGCCAAGGTTCACAGCACAAGCCCCTGGTTACATCATCTTTAGAGTCACAACCACCAAGAGAAGACGCTCTGAAATCTTAATGGGGCGCTCATTCCTCGAGCAGCTGTCCACATGACAGCAGATGGCAGCTGTGACAGGAGAGTGACAGCAACCTGTTTGTAGCTTGGCCAAAGTATGATGCTTATTTCACCCAGTCCCCAGAAGCCAAGGCCTGCTCTTCACATTCCACAACTGAAAATATCCTAATGTCCGAGGTCAGTACCTGCTGTGGTTCCTAAGGCCTGGCTCATGGCCTGTCTTGGTCTTCTTGTGTCCACACACACACACACCTGTCCACATAGCAAAAGCTAAAAAATGGAAGCACAGATGGAGATTTTAAAAATAGACGTGGCGAGCATGCGTTGAATAGCAGTGACAGTCCTGCCTCTGTCCTTCTTGGCCTCTGACACCCGTACCCCCTTTCTTCTTTTTAATGGAGAGACCTCACAGGTCACCTAGTTCAGCTCTCTCAATTAATGCAATGAGGAAACTGTGGGCCAGAAAGGTTAGGAGGTTTGCCCAATAGCACACTTATTTAGTGGCAATCAGCCAGGAAGTTCTTTGGATTAAAGAGTTGAAGAAAAACTATATTTCCTCAGAGGAAGAGTGGGATCTTAGGACCCATATGATGCTTATACCCTTTAAAAAAAAAAAAATTTTTTTTTTTTTTTTTTTTTTGTCCAAAAATTAGTGGCCAGAGAACCATTTTTAATGTCCCAAAAGACTCTGTTGTTGTTAGGTGCCGTTGAGTCAGTTCCGACTCACAGCAACCCTATGTACAACAGAACGAAACACTGCCTGGTCCTGTACCATCCTCACAATTGTTGTTACGCTAGAGCCTGTTGTTGTGGCTACCATTGTCAATCCATCTCGTTGAGGGGCTTCCTCTTTTTTTACTCGATGGCAACAGATATACATATATGTGGAGCCCTGGTGGCATAGTGGTTAAAAGCCTGGCTGCTAACCAAAATGTCAGCAGTTCAAATCCACCAGCTGCTCCTTGGAAACACTATGGGTCAGTTTTACGCTGTCCTACAGGGTTGCTAGGAGTCAGAACCCTTCTTGACGGCACCTAACTACGAGAAAATATATATATATATATATATATATATATATATATACTACTTTACCAAGTAGTATACATATATACTACTTAACCAAGCATGATATCCTTCTCCAGGGATTGATCTCTCCTGATAACATGTCCAAAGTATTTGAGACAAAGTCTCACCATCCTTGCTCCTAAGAAACATCCTGGCTGTATTTCTTCCAAGACAGATTTGTTCATTCTTTTGTCAGCCCCTGGTATATTCAACATTCTTTGCCAACACCATAATTCAAAAGCATCAATTCTTCTTTGGTCTTCCTTATTCATTGCCCAGATTTCTGATAAGTTTTTTTTTTTTTTCAGAAGTAGACCCTCTTAGTCTGGGAGCTCAGCTGAAACCTGGCCGCCATGGGTGACCCTGCTGGTATTTGAATACCGGTGGCATGGATTCTAGCACCACAGCGACGCACAAGCCCCCAAGGTACGATAAGCTGACAGATGCATGGGGGAAAGCCAAATACAGTTTTAAAAAATGCTTTACTGTTCATTAGGAAAAAATTTCAAACAAACACAAAATAATAGACAGTCATGAATCCACCATTCATGGTTTTATTTCCATCAGTATATCAGGTCAGTGATGTCCATTATTACTTCCCTTTAAAAAAAAAAGTATCTGTGGTAGTATGTGTTTGATCAACGTAAACAGGAAAAGGACAGGAGTTTTTAAGGTAGGCTACTTGGTGGTCATGAGCTTTCAAAATTGATAGTCAATGAGTGAAAAACAATAAAAAGAATTCTTGAGAAAATTGGAAGTCTCCACCCTATACATTTCCCAGCTGTGCCTCTTTTTAGCCAGGGCTTTCTGCCACAGGTCTGCTAAAGACAAAATAAATGTGTTCCCATCTTTACTCTAACTCATCCGATTGGAACAAGAAACCCACGTCAAAGAGCGCAGAGAGAGAAGTGGGGACAGGGATTAAAGAGGGTGAGGGTGGCATTTTATAATCTGCTACGAACCTAGGAGCTCCAGCTAAATTTACACCCCACCCCCAGCAGTGGGCAAAAGTGTTTTCGGGTGTCCAGCTGCAGAGCTGCAGATCACTCCCACACACCTGCTCCTGCCACGCTGTGGATGGCTGAGTAAGGCACCTCTTGGCCTCAGTTATTCAGCTACTACCATACGCTTTCCTGTTTCACTGCATCTTGAAAGGTAGGAAGTTGATGCCTGTAGATGGCAGGTGCTAGTTGTGCCTAACAAAGGCGGCTCTCCACCGGAGATACTTAAAAGTGGGGAAAGGTTGAGGCTTAATTTCTTTATCTTTTATTTTTTATTTGTTTTTGTTCTTAGCTCTGCCTCTCCTTTTCTGTTTTTTGCCCGTCTACTTCTCTGTCTCTCTCTCTGTCTCTCCCTTTCTCTCTCCGTCTCTCCCTTTCTTTGTCTCTCAGCTTCTCTTCTCTCACTGTCTCTGCCCCTCCTTGACTCCTTGCCTCCGCATCCCCTCTATTCACTAGGAAGCACTGCTCCACACAGGTACACTGCATCTGCCGCACGCGGGGCTGCTCCTGGGCAGGAACGTGCAGTTCAAAGTTCTGCCCTTTGACCGGTGACAGTGAAGAGAGAGGGAGCCAGGTGGCAGGACCTTTGTGCCTACACATGGGGGCCAGGTCCTCTGGCTGGCTGCGGGCTGCCAGCAGCCTGTTGGCAGGACCCTGAAGTGCAGGTTGCAGGAACAGACTGCGTCCACACTGCATTCCACTCCCCTGAGAAACAACACAGTTTCTTTCCACAAAGGAGCAGCTGCCAGCTGAGCCCTGTTTGCTCACGGTGTCCACGTGTATGCCTTCATCCTCACAGCTGACTCTCGAGGCTGGAATCACATTTGAGGAGGTCTGTGTACCAGGCAGGCTTGAGGTACCTGCAGGCGTCACCAACAGAGCAGGGATCCTCGGTTCCCTGTTTGCCTTTCCAACGTGCAAGGACGATTCTCTTTCTCCTACCCACACCAGCTGACGGTCGAAAACACAAGGGCCCTGGTCACCCCCCGGCAGGGCCAGGGCGAGGTGCCTTGTTCTCCTCTGGCAAATCCGTTGCCATTCAGCAGATTCTGATTCATAACGACCCTATTGTAGGAGCCACGTATTTGTGACTCCTCACGAGTCGGCCCGAGACTGGCCTCCAGTGCGGCCTATTGGGTGACCAGCTGTTGCTCTTGGCTGGCATCTAGTGGCCAGCGGTGAGTATTGCAGGCGAGAACCGCTAAGCCCGGCCGGAGGATGGCCTCTCACTTCCGGTCATTGCGACCACACTGCTCCTCCGTCCGCTGGCCTGGCGAGCCCGGCCTAGTCTTAGCGCCTAGGATGCGACGGCGCACGAGACCCAGAGCTGACCTGGGACGAGGGGGCGCCCGGCGGCAGTGAGGTCCTGCCAAAGTAGGAAGTTCAGAAAGACGCAGTGGCTGAAGGCCTTCTTGTTGATTCTGCATCAACTGCGGCCCGTCGTGCCTCCGCTCACCCCCTCAGTCCGTGTCCTGGCGGCCACTCTTACCTGCTTGCCAAGGTGTCACCCAGGTGTTGGGGGTTAATGAGGTGACTGTCAAGCACAGCTCTGGCCCTGACCCTCCTCGGCTCAAACCTGGAATGTCTCCTCATGCTCTTGACCTTTGGGCCCTCTCTGCTCTGGTGGGGTGCCCACCCATCTCCTGGCTCCCCTAGTCTGGCTCTCCTCCCTGCACTCCCATGCTGCTGTCTGCCGACTCCTTGAGGAGCGTTTCCGGCACTTTCAGTCTCTGTGTCTTTGCTCTTCCCTTCACCTGAGAGTCCTTTCAGTGCCAGCTCCTCCCCTGCTCTTTGCTCTAAGTGTGATCCAGGGCACATGCCACTTCCTTTTCGGATTATCCACCTGCTGCACCTCTGCTCACCCCTCTCCCAACCTGGAGGTGACCTTTCCCTCCCCTTCCCCTCAAAGTACTTCGTACTGCGCTATGGAACTCCTGTTGTTGTGTACCTGGCCCATCCACCCACTCATTTGTGTAGGCTCCAACTGTGACTCACTGGTCTGTGAACTACATTAAAGCAAACACCAAGGGCTGGGTAAGCATCTGTCGGCTGCTCCTAATACTTGTGGCTCACATGGGCCTGAGATCTCCCGAGGGGCCAGGCGCTGCGTTCACTGCCTGCATCAGCACCAGGAGGGGTGTGCAGTTTTTCAGGTGAGGAGACCGCCTATCTCCCTCTGTGGGGAAATGCACCACTAAGGTCAGAGAATCCTCCGTACAGCATGCAGGGTCGCCGCGGGTTGTCCAGGAGCCAGATCCTTCTATACATTCTGTGAGGTGGAGGGGAGATGATCGGTTTTTAATTTAAAATTCCATAGGCGAAGGGTTGTAGGTGGGAGACATGAATAATTCATTTTGGGGGAGTGCCAGGGACTCCAGAAATTAGGATTGGCTCAGGTCACTAAGATTTCACAGTCTTCATGGGTTAGATCATGAAATGTTTACTTTATTGGTTTTGCTTTTTATGATTCTAACCTTATAGTTTTCTTATGCATGCTTTCTGTGTTGCTCTCAAACCACGTACGCATAAATCACTTACAATGTGATGTTAGAAATAGAAAATTTCTGAATTTAGAAATTGAAACCTTGAAGCTTGTGAAGTTTGTAGTAAACAACCTCTCTAAGATAGCCCTGCACCTGCATACTGTTACAAAGAAAATGCAACATATAACTAAACTGGTGTAAATTGGCCTCGGGATTTAAATGTGTCATAAACAACCTCCTTAATCTCTCATCTTGAAGAAAGATGCAACATACACCATCTGGCTGGCCTTAAGAAAACGATGTAACACAGTACTCTTGATTAAGGATGACATCACCTGGCCTGTACCATGCAAAGCCAAGGTGAAAAAAATCACATAGAAACCCTGGACTTTGGCACATTCACCAAAAACAAGGCAATGGCAAAGCGTCTCTCTGACTCCCTAAAGACGGAGAGCCTCTAAAATACTGCCTGCCACAGCCAACCTGAGACCCTAGCTATGGGGGACCTCCTCCAAGTTTGAGATGTGATCAAGCCTCCCTCCCAAGGCCACTCGTTAAATGCCTGAAGTCTAAAGACTGACTCTAACCATTGAACTAACAATGTAACTGTTAATTCTAATTCTCCAGCTCTAAATCAGTGTCTTGAGGTCTTACCTGTGTGCCTTGCCACAACTACTTTGCAGTAAACTAAACGAGTTTCTGTACGACAAATCTGAGTATTTCTCTACTTATTTCAAAATGAAAATCCCCACAGGATAAGCTTTATTCTTAATTCTAGGGGACTGGGGCCCGAAGGCACTTTGAGATGGGGTGGTTGGGGTGCTCATTTATTTCATGCAACAAGTACTCATTGGAGACTGATGATGTGCCAAGCGCAGGGCTGTGCTAAGGAGATAGGAAATGCCTTCGTATTCACATTCTATACCACCCCAGAAGTGCTATTGGTTTCATCTTAATATTTAAACAATTGAGTACCTTAGATGAGGCATCTGGAACTTGAAACAAAAATGGCAAATTCAAATCCTTCTTGGATGAAATCAGGAAAGTCGTAGAGGACTGAGGAGACCTGAAACATCAAAACATGAGAAAGTTAGAACCAGAATCAATGGACTGAAGAGCCAAACCCTCAGTTGCTTCAGACAGAACACCCCTGGGAGCTCTCCTCCTCCACCCCAATTCTGGACGGCCCAGGCCATAAAGGAGCTCCCAAAAGATGGCTTCACCCTCCTGAGTTCCTTGGGCTTCTCTGTCCCTTTTGTTTTGAACTAACTGGCGCCAATTCTGGATGGTTAGAGACAGTGTACAAATAAGGCAGGGAAGAGAGAGTTCATCAAAGCAGATGAGTAAAGTGCACCCCAAATCTCCTTCTGAAAGGATGAAGTTACTGATGCTTCACGAGTGCCTGTCCTTTCACTCCCGACCTGCTTCCCTGCCCACTGACACAATCCAGCCATTTCCTTCCATGGAGCATCATCTTCTCCCTCCAACCACTCTTTTCCTCCAGAAACATCCCTTCCAGGCAGCCAGTGATGCAGCCATGCTGCAAGCGCACACTGTTCTCTTCCCAGGGTGACCTGCCTGTGGCCGCCTCCTGGCTGCTGGGATTCCTGTCATTCCAGCGGAAGGGGCCACAGTGTGTGGGGCCTGGTGAGCACAAGTCACCTGTGTGTGTGCAGCACTGTGCATGCCCCCGGCATCCATGCACAGGGACTCAGGATGCTGGTAGTTATGCCAGGAATACCTCTTCTCTCTAACGAGGAAGAATTCCATCGTCCATTGTTCATGTATAACCAAGATGTGTGAAAGGAGTCTGGTGTTCAAGAGGCATTTGTTGTTTCATCCTCCTCACCATTTCCCTGGGCCCTGCGGGACCGGGGCAGTGGGTCGGAAGGAGCTCCTTCACTGCCTTTGTCTTGGACCTGCCCCAAATGCTGACCAGGAGAGACCGGAAGGCCAGGTTAGAACTGCTTCAGCGAATCGTAATCTTAAATAAACAGGACCTCTGTGTGAACGGAAGGGGCTTTGGAGATGGATGATGAGCGAGGCTTCAGCATAGTCAGGCTAACCTGAGAGAATAACAGGCCAGTGTGGGTCTGCACCAGGCACATGTCTCCCCTCCCCAGCCCCACAGGTGGGTCTGCAGAGCTCTGAGCTGGGGCATTCTGGGCACATTTCACTAAATGTCCTTTTACTTTTTCAGGCTGTTCTTTGTTAGAACTGCTTCCTCAAAGCTAGCTAATACTTAAGGCACGTCTAGACCATTTTGCCAAGGTCAGTAACTTAGAAAAGGGTTTTGCCAAAAATAAATAGCCAGATAGCCAGAACGCAGGGCTTTGCCAGGTGAGGAGTTTCTACTCCTTAAGGAACACTGACACTGAAACAAACCATCCTTTCAAAATACTTTGCATTCCTATCTTGCACTCCTGAAAGCTTAGGGCACCTCACAGGCACCGTCAGCTTGTTTTCTTAGAATTCTTGAGGTAGGTAAGCTCCATTTCTCTTAATGAGGGTTGAGAATAGTGGCCCGAATCCTCCCAGAATAGCAGTGAGTTGAGCTTCACTGCCCACCTGAGGTAATTTCTCCTGTGACTCGTTTAAGCTTGGCTGGAGGAGGACAAACCACCCCTTCCCTTCCCAGCTGCTGTCTACGGATATACACTCTGACACTCGGCACCTGGCTGGGACTGGGGGCAGGCACTGAGAATGCCACTTGTGTTCTTGGCCTGCCTTTCTCAAGCCCTCCTCGCCCTTCCCCACCCCTCTCAAAGGCTTATGAGTCCCTGGGTGGTACAAATGGTTAAGTGCTGGACTACTGGCCAAAAGGTTGGCAGTTCCAACCCACCCAGAGGTGCCTGGGAAGAAAGCCTTGGTGATCTGCTTCCAAAAGGTCACAGCCTTGAAAACCCTATGGACTGCGGTTCTATTCTGCACATGTGGGGCTGCCGTGGGTTGGAATCAACTGGATGGCAACTTACGACAATAACATGAAAAGCTTATATAATGAAGGAACAAGGGGGCTGGGGGCGGGGCAGCCTGGCACCAGGCACGCTTTGTTCCTGGCTGGAGGGACAGGTCCATTAGGTGTGTGGGTAGGATGAGACAGTGGGGTATTACCCTGTTAGAGGTCAAACACTAGCAATTTCACATAAAAATCCAAATTTCTGGCCTTGTTAGAAAAACCAGTATTTCCAGCAACTGGACTAAGGTACCCGCAGGCAACACTGGCTGGGGTTGAGTGTGGGCTGCTCCCTTTGTGGAGGGGAGTGGAGGGGTGCTCTATTCACTGCAGTCCCCATTTGGCCAGCTCTACTCATTTGTGCCCCTGACCTGATGCTCCTGAGTGCTTGAGTTTGTACCCCTGCCCCACCAATGAAAGATGCTAAAGTGTCTTTACTGGTGTTGATCCCTGGTGGTCTAACAACTCTTATAAGACCTGTATCTCCTGGTGTTATTTTGTAAGCAAGTTTTGGGCTTACTGAACCTCTGAGTGGCTGCTCTACACTAAGACACTAGGTAGAGTTTACATACATTCAAAGTTAAGTGAAAACAACAGAAGCGAACAACAAGCACTTGCAGGTGCTCTGAAAATACCGGAAGCTGTGTGACAGCTTATTGAGAATGTTGTTTTTTCAAAGGTGCAGCAGACAAAGCCACAGTATGTGTTACTGACATGGGGATGAGGCGGGAGCCACAGGAATGTCCCTCATGGAGAGTCACTTCTCTAGGGGCAGGAGGATACCTGGCAGTTACCAACAGGAGGAAAAACTCTTTGTAGCGAGTACAACCTATCTTGTAAGCTACCCTACATGCCGGTGCGCTGACCCCTCCTGTGGGTGTGATGTGTCTGTGACATGCCTATGAACTTCCACCCCCTCCCTGGCCAGCCCTTCCCCAGCCTCCCCTGGCTTCTCCCATCCAATTCCTGCTTATCACAATTTCATCCCCCTTCCTTCCATTTCCCCTTCGCAGGAGCATATCCAGGGGAGCAGCTCATCAAAAAAGAGGGGAGGAAGGGCATGAGGAAACCCAGTTATTTCAAGTGGCAGCACTGAAATGCTCTTTGCACAAAAATTCAAACAAACAAAGAAAACCCAGAAATATGTGCTCTATAGCAGTTTGTTTGGAAGAGGAGGGACTGGTGGCATTGGGAGAGATTGCCTCAAAGTCAAATTTAGGGAGTGGCTACTCTATAAAGACTGGAATTGCATGGCTCTAGGCTCTTGATGATTGAAATTTGAAAATTTCAAAACAAACTAAGGCAAAGTAAAAAAGGTGGGGTGAAGAGGGAGAAGGAGGCCAGGGCGTGTCTAGAAAGGTAGCATCCAGGGGCAAAATTCTCTGGTAGAGTTAAGATGTGGCAGTAGAGAGGGAAGTTATTTCGGACAGTATCTCCCCAGGCCATGCCTGTACTCAGTGCTCACTTCTGTCTGGGGAATACAGGCTATTTCAGGTTTTTGTGCACTTGACTTGGGTTTCTCAACTGCTCAGGCTTGCCCTTCTGATAACTACTCTCCACCCCTTATTAAGAAATCATCCTCTGTGAGACCTTTCTTGAAACCGCTGCCCTCAGAGGCTGAGCTGTTACCTTTTGGGAAGGCTGAGCACTAATGGCTTGTTTGTGAAGCTGGCCTCACTAAGCCAAGGAATCTTGTCAAATTTTGGAACAGAAACCTGAAGAGAAATGCAAAGAGGTTATTTTGTAGAATTTGTCACACTTGGCCCCTGCCATTATTACAATGATCAAACTAATCTGAGAGCAGCCATGCTTTACAGTCAATACTTTACAAAACATTTTCATGTTTTATATTTGACCTTTATAACCATCCCATGAAGTAGCCAAGAGCAAACACTGTTGTCTTCATTTAACAGATGAGGAAATCAAAACTTCCCCTGAGTCACAGAGCTAGTACGTGGCCTCAGGTCTGCTGACTTTTGTGTCCAGTATATCTTGTGTTCTACTGTATCTTTTTGCTTCTTAGTGCTTTCATCTGTTTATTCATCCTCTAATATTCCATGAGCACGGAGGACTATTAGCAACCTCCCGTGTCAAGCCTCTGGCTATGTTTTCAGCCACAGGGTCCTCCACTCTCACTCATTCCGGGAGCCAAAGAGGAAAGCACCAAGGTTTGAAACTAGAGAGAACTGGGTGTTAATCTCGGCCCATCCACTCTCCACCTGCGTGGTCTTGGACAAATGACAGTATCTCTGAGCCTCAGTTTTGCCCTCTACGAAAGGAGCACGATTTCATTACTTTGAAGGTCAAAGTGGAAGAAAGCAAGCCCCACGAGTACAGGGATTTTTTGTCTGTTCCACTGACTGCTTTATCAGGAGCACTTGGGAACAGTGCTTGACGCTTGTCCGTACTCGGTGAATACCTGCCCAAAGAACGCACGGATGCGTGGAATTCCCAAGCTGAGGACCGGGCTTAATAACAGGAGCTCAGTAAAAGAATTATTATTATTTTATATTATTATTATTAATTATTATTATTATTCTCTCTCGTCTCCCAGCCAGCGTCCACCCCTATCCTCGCCCGGCCCCCCACACCCCACTACCTCTTTCTGTCGGGATTAGCTTTCCCAGGTGCCCAGCGTTCGGCTTGGGACCAGGCGCAGGGCGAGCAACCAGCAGGGGGCAGCAGCGTCCTCGCGGCGCTCCCTGGGCGGAGAAGGACGCTCTGGCCGCGGAGGAGGTGGCGGACCCGGAAGTGTTCCTTCGCCGTCGCGACCCCGGCGCCCCGGATGGGGAAGGAGGCGGGCGGCCGCCCTCTCCCGGCCGCGCACCCCTGGGAGCCCGCGGGCAGGTGGGTTCCTAGTGGACGTCAGTGTTTCCGGGTCCCCTTCTCCTCTGCCATCCCCCGTAGGCCCAAGGCTGGATGAGAGGCGGCGGCAGGCAGGGGAGGCCCGGGAGGGCGGGAAGGGCGCCCCCAGGGCCACCCTGCCTCCGCCGCGACCCTGAAGGCGGGCGTTGCCCACATCGGCGCCGCACAGCGGGTGGCTGCGGGCTGGGGTCCCTGCTCCAGTGCGGGGGCGCCCAGGGTGTCTGGCTTGTGAAGCAAAGCCTATCGTGGTCTCCATGGAAGAAATAAAGGTTGGGCAGTAAGAATTTTCTTCGCGGGTTTGCTGGATTGGCCCTGGTGTTTCTGACTTTTTCCCGTTGTGGAAAAGGAGTGATTTTTTTTTCCGTCCTCACAGGAGTTTCGCGGTTTTAAGTCGGACCGTAGCTCTTCAAAGGATGTTCAGCTCGGTTAATGGTTGAAGAATCTTTAGTTCCTTTGAGCCCTTGGTTTTGGGTAAATAAACCGCAGAGCTCATACCTTTCCGTATTGTGCGGTTTACTGTTGACTTTAGAGCGGCCCCTCTGAAGCCCATCCACGGACTCTGGTATGGGAACCAGCAGTGAGGAGCTGGCTTAGAGGGAGACAGGAGGTGAGGCCCAGGCTTTGGGATCAGACTAGGGTTTGAACACTGGCTCCCCAGTTTACCACTGTGTTACCTTGGGCTGAAGTTACCTAAGCAATTGGAACCTCAGTCGTTTTCCTAGTTAAAGTGGAACTAATACAACTTGGAAAGATTATGAAGATTAAATGAAAGATGGTACGTAAGCCACCTAGCACATAGTAAAAAATACAGGTACTCAATAAATGCTAGCTAACAGTAGTAAGTATTATTGTTCAAGGAATTATAATTTTAAAATGTGAAATGCAGTTTAAATGTCCATAATTATGAAATGGCTACTACTGCTCAGACTTTTAGTGGGTTGAGTTGGTTTGATTTTTAACTCAGTCCTATCCTTGACCTTTCACAGCTTTTGTAGGTTCATAGTCTCTCTTTTTCTAGGAAGTTGCTGTATTGTCCTGCCTCAGAGAACAAGCTCAAGCCTAGCCTGGGTTGCTGCCTTTGAAAGCAAGGGAAGGTCTGTAAAATATCAACTACAGCACAGCATGGAATTTCCAGAGAACTCTTATTTCAAAACTTCATAAAGAACCAGAACTACATGGACTTCTGCGAGGGAGACTGACCTGGCCTGAGCTTGAGGGAAAGGATAATGTGTGACCAGCCAGTAACTAACACCAAGGAGGCCAGGTGGCAGAAGGTCTTGTATGAGCGACAGCCGTTTCCCGATAACTACGTGGATCCACGGTTCTTGGAAGATTTCCGGAAAAACATCTATGCCCGGAAATACCAATATTGGGCTGTGGTGTTTGAGTCCAGTGTGGTGATACAGCAGCTGTGCAGTGTGTGTGTTTTTGTGGTTATCTGGTGGTATATGGACGAAGGTCTTCTGGCCCCTCACTGGCTTTTTGGGACTGGCCTGGCTTCTTCATTGATTGGCTATGTTTTGTTTGATCTCATTGATGGAGGTGAAGGGCGGAAGAAAAGTGGGCGGACTCGGTGGGCAGACCTGAAGAGTGCACTAGTTTTCATTACTTTTACATATGGTTTTTCACCAGTGCTGAAGACCCTGACAGAGTCTGTCAGCACTGACACCATCTATGCCATGTCAGTCTTCATGCTGTTAGGCCACCTCATCTTCTTCGACTATGGTGCCAATGCAGCCATCGTATCCAGCACACTGTCCTTGAACATGGCCATCTTTGCCTCTGTCTGCCTGGCCTCACGCCTGCCCCGGTCCCTGCATGCCTTCATCATGGTGACATTTGCCATCCAGATTTTTGCCCTGTGGCCCATGTTGCAGAAGAAACTGAAGGCATGTACCCCTCGCAGCTACGTGGGGGTCACACTGCTTTTCGCGTTTGCATCCTTGGGAGGCCTGTTATCCATCAGTGGTGTGGGAGCCATACTCTTTGCCCTTCTGCTTGTTTCCATCTCGTGTCTCTGCCCTTTCTACCTCATTCGCCTGCAGCTCTTTAAAGAAAACATTCATGGGCCTTGGGATGAAGCTGAAATCAAAGAAGACTTGTCTAGGTTCCTCAGCTAAGTTAGGAATCTCCAGACTCCATTACTAAGGCAAGCTTGTAAACTAGCCTCCTAGCTAACCAAGATTTGAAGACGGAATTCCGTTCTGGGAGTAGCATGCTGATGTGGGTGGGAGAGCAGAGATTAAAAGAAAAAGTTAACCAAAGGCTGAGGTGGTGAAGGTCCTTATCCTTTCTATTATTCTGTGGATGACAAAGCTTTGTGGGCCGTCTCGAATTATTGCCTCTTATTTATTATTTGCTGTAACCAGTGAAGTGATGTGGCTTCTATTTATTAAAAAAACAACAACACATCAGTCGATTTGTCTCATGATTTTTCTGTAAGTAGGGGATAGACAAAGGGACATGCAGAATGAGAGAATAAAATTCTATGTATATAGACTTACTGTTTATATATAGAGTCACCGTGTATATAGAGCCACCGTATATATAGTTACTGTTGATATAGAGTCACTGTCCAGTTTAGTTGCCCAGGATCACAAAGTTGGTCGGTTAAACTCAGAGTTTCTGTTTAGTTCTGTATATATCCATAAATATATTTTAGCAAACATTTATGGGCAACTTTATCTGTCATTGGGCTAAGGTGCTTTTGTGGGGACACAAAGATGAACAATGTAGAGGCACTGCACTTAGTTGCTTACAGTCTAATGGAGACAGTGAAGCAAGTACACAACTATAAGAGTACTATGGGATGCTATGGGAGCTCAGAGAGACTGGGGATAAGTTCAGCTGGAATGATTAGGAAATAATGAAGGGGTTGGCATTTTAGGTTAGTCTTGGAGGATTTAAATGGGTAAAAGATGGTTGTTTAGAGCAAGATGGCAAAGGCCTTCAAGGGCCAGGTCAGTAACGTGAGCAAGTGAAGCTGGTCTACTTTGACTAATGGCAACTGTGGAAAACTGGAGAAAGCAAACCCTGTCCAGTGAGGCCAACTACTCTGCTCAGTCTGATTGTTTCTATTCAGAACTTGGGCCTAGATTCAGATCTTTGGAATTCAAAGGAAATTTCACTAGCAGCACACCTGATTTTTAGTATGAAATCTGACTTGTAAATTTTGTCTCAAGTTTAAATAAAAGGAACTCCTAGGCAGGCCACAAAACATTTGCAAGTAAAATGTGACTGTTACTACTGTGCCATGTGTGTTCTTGGCACAGAAGGGAGAGTATGTTTAATGGGAGTCTAAGGTTATGAAGACTTGCAGGGTGGGTGTTGGAGGGTGGGAGGTTTGAGTAACAATTTGGGGCCTGTGGATACTCAAGAATTTGGGCTCTAAATTGCAGGTAAATGGGGGGGCGGAGAACCCAGCTTGTTTAAGGAGGGAGTAAGTTACCAGATACTGGACTAGTTACTTAACTGCACTATGTCTCAGTATTTTCATCTGTGAAAGTGGGAATAATATCTATCTCTAGGATTGTGATGATTAAATGAGACCATATATACAGACTGCTTTAGAAGAATGAGAATGGCTGATAAGTCCCACTATTTAATGTTTTATTACTGTTCGTACATTGATAGGAAGACTTGAGAGCAGAGACAAGGTGTAAAAGGTAACAGGTGCCTTTCAGAACAGATGGTCTTCAGGGGGTAATTCATTTGGGGTAAGTTGCTCTACTGCCCCCTTCTTCCTAGATATTCAGAAATCTCATCAGGGCATGGTATTCCTAAGAAGTAATGTTCTTATTTCTCTAAACTTAGATTTATTAAACCTTGAACAGGATTTTGAACTAGTGCCTTCAGCCCTGTCATCTCACATCGTTTTTTTCTGATTAGAATTGGGACAGATGGCTATTATGTTTCATGATCAAAAATGGGTGGTTTTCTTGACTAAAGTCAATTGGACTAGTTTTATGGACCCAAGGACACTGGCCAATGGTAGAGAAGGGTCTCAGAGACAGACCTGTGGAGCCTGGAGCATCCATTTACTGACCTGCATTGTGTTTGGCCTTCTTAACACCTCTAGAGTGGCCAGATTTGGCTCACGTTTATTATATAGTCTACATCAAGAACAGGGCCAGGCATTGCTGGTTGAAGGCGGTAAAGAATTGTATCAAATTGTGTCATTTGTTTTTTATGTTTTAATACATTTGCCATGTTTGAATGAGTTTCCAATCACCAATTTTAGGGAACTTATATGGCAACCTATCCATGGATATGAACAGGGTTCCCGAAATTTGAACCACTTTGAAGAATGGCTCCTTCGTGGGATGAATTATGTGCCTGTGTCATTTACAGCTCTTTCTTATCACACTGTATAGGGTTTAGAGTCACCCAAGGTCTGATTCACTTTGGTGGTTGTAGAAGTTCAGTATGGAGGTGGCACAGGATGGGAAGTTGTGGATTGGATGTGGGGTGAAGGGTGGGGCAGGAGACTCTGTGGATAGAAGAATGGTGGTTGTGGGAGAAGGATATTACAACTAGAATGAACATTGCATTCTGGCAATGATGAGAAGCCTAGGGTAGATGGGCTATAGTGAGAGGGGATGAGGCCTGAGAATACTGAATACTTTGAATTATTGAATCCTGTAGTCAATAGGAAATTAAGGAGATTTTAAAATGGAAAGATTATGTATTAGTATATGCATACATATATGTAGAGAGCAGAATTTTGAACTGGTTCTAAGCAGTTCAGTCACGGTGACAGAAACAAGGGCAGCAAACATGTTGCATAGCAACCAAATCTTGCACATGGGCTTTTGAGTAGGAAACAGCGGTGCCTGGCTCTGAGATAGTGGCTGACTGTGCTGCTTTGAATGTGTGGTGCTCTCCACAGTCTTGCCAATAATCCACCCTCTGTATCAGGAAACTTTTCAGGAGCCAATAATCCAGCCTCCTGCATGAGGAAACTTTGAGGAGCCTGGTGTGGAAGATTAGATTATTGGCAGGACTGTGGAGAACAACACACATTCCAAGCAGCGCAGTTGGCTGCCATCTTTGAGTGGCTGCCTGTTCCCTGCTCGGGTCAAAAGCCCATGCACAAGAGATTTTGGTTGCTATGCGATGTGTAAACTGCCCTTGTTTCTGTTGGCCATGACTGAACCACTTCAAACTGGTTCAAAGCCCTGCCTTGTTCCCATCAGCCGTGACTGAACAGATTAGAAGTGGTTTGAAGCCCTGGTAGAGAGAGTCCCTGGGTAGTGCAAATGGTTAAGCACTTGGCTACTAACAAAAAGGTTAGTGGTTTGAATCCACCCAGAGGAGCCTTGGAAGAAAGGCCTGGTGATCTATTCTGACAGGTCTGTTCTGAAAGCCACTGAAAATCCTATGGAGCAGTTCTCCTCTGGGACATGTGGGTTGCCATGGGTCAGAGTTGACGGCATCTATCAACAAATATATATTTTGTCCCACCAAACATACCTTTCTTTCTTCCTATCTGTTAGTTCTGGCAGCAGTTTTTGGGGTGAAATTAGAGGTTGAGCATGGAGAGCAAAGAAATTATGGGGCCAGTGGTCTGGACTGAGGGGGGTGGCAGTGGGCACGAAGACGAGTGGCCTGATTAGAGAGATTTTCAGAGGATTTGGCAACTTCATGTTGGGAGGGAGGAAGAACATCAGAGGATGATGATGGGGCTTCCAGCCTGAGTGATTTTGTGTTTCCATTGACTGCCATGAACAAACAGAATTGGGAGTGGGTTTTAGAGGTGATGCCCATCGTGAGGTCAGAATGGGATGTGTTAACTGCGAAGTGCCTGAGGTGATGCATCCAGGCTGAAGTGTCCCATACACAGTATCCAGTGGACAAGGGCTCAAACTTCTGGGCATAATTTAGAAGGGTATTGAAATCTAAAGAGAACCCAGTGCTTCTTACTGGGAATTCTTTATATTGAGTGTTTGCCCCACAACCAGGCTATAGTGGAATTGGAAATGCATCACAGAAGGATAACCAGGATAATCAAAATGATAGGAATAGAGGGAAAGGGGCTGCCCCATGAATGTGGGTTAGAGACTAGACCACCACACTCTGGGAGGAAGGCTGGAAGGATATATAAACTGCCTATAAAATTGCCAAGGGTGAAAAGGAATGTTGATTTATCCACCAAGTTGTGACTTATTGGGAGGAGCGAAAACGAATGTTGATTTGTCCACCAAAATATGACTTGTTAGGAGGAGAAGACACCCTTTGAAATTTGGGCAAGACAAATGAAAATATAAATTTATACACTTTTTGCATTTAACTCCAAGAAGTCGGCAAATGCCTGGAATACAAATGGATTCCAAAACAGTTTGGGAAAAACTGCAAATGAAGAAGAGCTAAACCACTTGTAAGAAAATATTAAGAACTCCCCACCCTTAAGCGTTGCCAATGGCGTGGGATTCAGGCCGAGGTAGCGACTGGCATGACCTAGTGTGAGAGTTGCTGGGAAAGGTACTTATCACTTAGTTTCAGTCATCCAGCCAGTCTCTGAAATTGAAACCACACTTAAAGGGTGCCAACAAAATACCAGTGGTTTCCACTTACTGGGAATGTTATGGTGAATGTGAGCCAAGGGAAGGGAAGGGTTAAATCCGGATCTGTTGCATCTTGTTTGCATTAGATCTCCTCCCCTCAGCTCTGCTTCTTGTCACTCTGTATAAGATGGGAGGCTGGTGGCAGCGGGCAAGTGAGAGCCAGGAGGGAGGAATGGGGAGGCAGCTTTGCCCATCCCTCCAAAATGGTGCTAGGGATTGTAGTTGGGATGGGAGGGGTAGAGGAAAGGTTGCAGCTGTGCTTATCTTGTGCCATGATGTGGCTGATAAACGATGGGCATGTAGCTAGAAGCTGCACAGGGATGTGAGTGCAGCAGTAATCAGACACCCGCACACGCACGCACGCACACACAGCAGTGATCCTGTGTGGTGACCACAGTGATGTCAGTGTTATTCCTGTAAGCTGTGTCACTATTGTAAACTTTTGAGAAAGCCTTTGGGCAGCCAGCTTAAACTATGGATTTAAGAATTCATACCGAGCATATGAGAGGGTGCGTATGGAGCCATCTTCAAAGCCAAAGGCTCAAGGACAAAGAAAACAAAAATAAGCCAGCAGAGGGCATCAGCCACACAGTTATACAATATTTCAAATCCCTTGAATTTGGGGAAATAGGGCTGGGACATAGTGGCATCTTGTGGAAGTTATTCATATTCATTTTTATAATGAAATTCAGTAAGCGTCTTGAAGGTCTTGCTGAATTGTGGTTTTGGAAATAACTATACTGTCTGAGGTTCCTATAAGTTCAGGAAGAAAATGGCACACTGGGATTTAATGAAAAATAGTAGCTACTTTAGACACTTTATAGGAAACCCTCCTGGCATAGTGGTTAAGTGCTATGGCTGCTAACCAAAGGGCAGCAGTTCGAATCTGCCAGGCGCTCCTTCGAAACTCTACGGGGCAGTTCTACTCTGTCCTATAGGGTCGCTATGAGTCGGAATGGACTCGACGGCAGCAGGTTTGGTTTTTTAGGCACTTTATATGTTGTTGTTGTTAGGTGCCGTGGAGCTGGTTCTGTCTCATAGCAACCCTATGCACAACAGAACGAAACACTGCCCGGTCCTGCGCCATCCTTACAATCGTTATGCTTGAGCCCATTGTTGCAGCCACTGTGTTAATCCATCTTGTTGAAGATCTTCCTCTTTTCTGCTGACCGTGTACTTTACCAAGCATGATGTCCTTCTCCAGGGACTGATCCCTCCTGATAACACGTCCAAAGTATGTGAGACGCAGTCTCACCATCTTTGCTTCTAAGGAGCATTCTGGTCGTACTTCTTTCAAGACAGATTTGTTCGTTCTTTTGGCAGTCCATGGTATATTCAATATTCTTCGCCAACACCACAATTCAAAGGCGTCAACTCTTCTTCGGTCTTCCTTATTCATTGTCCAGCTTTCACATGCATATGATGCGATTGCAAATACCATGGCTTGGGTCAGGTGCACCTTAGTCTTCAGGGTGACATCTTTGCTCTTCAACACTTTAAAGAGGCCCTTTGCAGCAGATTTGCCCAGTGTAATGCGTTGTTTGATTTCTTGACTGCTACTTCCATGGCTGTTGATTGTGGATCCAAGTAAAATGAAATACTTGACAACTTCAATCTTTTCTCCGTTTATCACGATGTTGCTCATTGGTCCAGTTGTGAGGATTTTTGTTTTCTTTATGTTGAGGTGTAATCCATACTGAAGGCTGTGGTGTTTGACCTTCATTAATAAGTGCTTCAAGTCCTCTTCAGTTTCAGCAAGCAAGGGTGTGTCATCTGCATAACGCAGGTTGTTAATGAGTCTTCCTCCAACCCTGATGCCCTGTTCTTCTTCGTATAGTCCAGTTTCTTGGATTATTTGCTCAGCATACAAATTAAATAAGTATGGTGAAAGGATACAACCCTGATGCACACCTTTCCTGACTTTAAACCAATCAGTATCTCCTTGTTCTGTCCAAACTGCCTCTTGATCTATGTACAGATTCCTCATGAGCACAATTAAGTGTTCTGGAATTCCCATTCTTCGCAATATTATCCATAATTTGTTATGATCCACACAGTTGAATGCCTTTGCATAGTCAATAACACACAGGTAAACATCCTTCTGGTATTCTCTGCTTTCAGCCAGGATCCATCTGACATCAGCAATGATATCCCTGCTTCCACGTCCTCTTCTGAAACCACCCTGAATTTCTGGCAGTTCTCTGTTGATACACCGCTGCAGACGCTTCTGAAGGATCTTCAGCAAAATTTTGTTTGCTTGTGATATTAATGATATTGTCCTATAATTTCCACATTCAGTTGGATCACTTTCCTTGGGAATAGGCATAAATATGAATCTCTTCCAGTCAGTTGGCCAGGAAGCTGTCTTCCCTATTTCTTGGCATAGACAAGTGAGCACTTGCAGTGCTGCATCCGTTTGTTGAAACATCTCAGTTGATATCCCGTTAATTCCTGGAGCCTTGTTTTTCGCCAGTGCCTTCAGAGCAGCTTGGACTTCTTCCCTCAGTACCATGGGTTCCTGATCATATGCTATCTCTTGAAATGGCTGAACGTTGACTAATTCTTTTTGGTATAATGACTGTGTATTCCTTCCATCTTCTTTTAATGCTTCCTGTGTCGTTTAATATTTTCCCCATAGAATCCTTCACTATTGCAACTCTAGGCTTGAATTTTTTCTTCAGTTCTTTCAGCATGAGAAATGCCGAGCGTGTTCTTCCCTTTTGGTTTTCCATCTCCAGCTCTTTGCACATGTCATTATAATACCTTACTTTGCCTTCTTGAGATGCCCTTTGAAATCTTCTGTTCAGTTCTTTTACTTCATCAGTTCTTCCTTTTGCTTTAGTTGCTCGATGTTTGAGAGCAAGTTTCAGAGTCTCCTCTGACATCCACCTTGGTCTTTTCTTTCTTTCCTGTCTTTTCAGTGACCTCTTGCTTTCTTCATGTATGATGTCCTTGATGTAATTCTACAACTCATCTGGCCTTTGGTCATTAGCGTTCAGTGCATCTAACCTATTCTTGAGATGGTCTCTAAATTCAGGTGGGATATACTCAAGGTCGTATTTTGGCTCTCGTGGTCTTGCTCTGATTTTCTTCAGTTTCAGCTTGAACTTGCATATGAGCAATTCATGGTCTTTTCCACAGTCGGCCCCTGGCCTTGTTCAGACTGATGATATTGAGCTTTTCCATCATCTCTTTCCACAGGTGTAGTCGATTTGATTCCTGTGTATTCTGTCTGGCGAGGTTCACGTGTACAGTCGCTGTTGATGTTGGTGAAAAAAGGTATTTGCAATGAAGAAGTCGTTGGTCTTGCAAAATTCTATCATTCGATCTCCGGCATTGTTTCTGTCATCAAGGACATATTATCCAACTACTGATTCTTCTTCTTTGTTTCCAACTTTTGCATTCCAATCACCAGCAATTATCCACGCATCCTGATTGCATGTTTGATCAATTTCAGGCTGGAGAAGCTGATAAATATCTTCAATATCTTCATCTTTGGCCTTAGTGGTTAGTGTGTAAATTTGAGTAATAGTTGTATTTATTGGTCTTCCTTGTAGGTGTATGGATATTATCCTATCACTGACAACATTGTACTTCAGGATAGATCTTGAAATCTTGAATGCAATGCAACACCACTCCTCCTCAAGTTGTCATTCCCAGCATAGTAGACTATAGGATTGTCCAATTCAAAATGGCCTGTGCCAGTCCATTTCAGCTCACTAATGCCTAGGATATCGATGTTTATGCATTCCATTTCATTTTTGATGATTTCCAATTTTCCTAGGTTCATACTTCACACATTCCAGGTCCTGATTATTAATGGATGTTTGCAGCTGTTTCTTCTCATTTTGAGTCGTGCCACATCAGCAAATGAAGGTCCCAAAAGGTTTACTCCATCCACGTCATTAAGGTCGACTCTACTTTGAGGAGGCAGCTCTTCCCCAGTCGTCTTTTGAATGCCTTCCAACCTGGGGGGCTCATCTGGCACTATATCAGACAGTGTTCTGCTGCTATTCATAAGGTTTTTGCTAGCTAACTCTTTTCAGAAGTAGACTGCCGAGTATGTCTTCCCAGTCTGTCTTAGTCTGGAAGCTCAGCTGAAACCTGTCCTCTATGGGTGACCCCGCTGGTATCTGAATACCGGTCACATAGCTTCCAGCATCACACAACATGCAAGCCCCCACAGTACGACAAACTGATAGTCACTTTATATACATTACCTTATTTATGTCTTATAACAACCCTTTAAGACAGCTATTTTTCCACTTTACAGCTGAGAAGACTGAGAATCAGAGGGGACTACATTGACAGTTTGGGCTGTACATGCCTTCTTGACAACTGAATTGTGTCTAGGCATAAAGGCAAATTGGTAGACAGTTACATTTAATGCCTTGTCAAATCCATCTTCATCCCCTCTCTTACTCTCTTCCTTCAACATCCAAACATTTAGTATCTACCTTGGCCTACCTGTACATACTTTTATGATATTTGGCCTCAGGAATTTATTCACTCAACAAATATTTATTGAGCATTTATATGTGACAGTCACTGGTCTATGTGCTTGGGATATATCTATGATTAAAACAAAGATCCTTGACATAGTGGAGCAATAAACATATAATAAGTACATTGCATTACTGATAGAAGGTAAGAAATGCTATGAAAACCAGGAGAAGTGGCATGGTGTCAAACTGGGGTTCAGACAGGTCTCATGGAAAAGGTTAACATTTAACCAAAGACTTGAAGGAAGTGAGGGGAATAATCCAGATTTCCTGGGGAAGACCATTCCAGATACAGGGAACAGCTGCTGGAAAGGCCCTAAGGCAGAAGAATGCTTGGCATCTTGGGAGAAGAGCAGGCAGAGGCTGAAATGGAGTGAACAAGGAGAATAGAAGGTGAGGTCAGAGAGGCTGTGTGTGTGTCTGTGTGTGTGTTTAGGGGGGCTACATCATAAGATACATTCTAGGCTATTAAAAGGACCTTGGCTTTTATTCCGATTTAGATGGGAGCTGTTGGCAGGGCTTTGGCAAAGGAGGGACATGATCTGACACATGCTTTTAAAGGCTTATTCTGTTTACTGTAGGGCAAGAGTAGGTGCAGGGAGAAGCATTTGGGAGGCTGCTGCAGTAATCCAAGCAAGAGATGTTGGTGGCTCAGATCAGGGTGATAGCAGAGGAAGTGGTGAAAAATAGTCACATGCTGGATACAGTTTGAAGGTAGAACCAACAGGGCTTTCTGACAAATGTTGGGTGTGAAAGACAACTCATGAATGATCCTGAGGTTTTTGGCCTCAGCAACTGGGAAGATGCCGACTCCATCAACTGAGAAGGGAGTGAGGGGTGGAGTGTGGGTGGAGTTTTTGGGAGGTAGATCAGGAATTCAGTTTGGGGCATAACCAATCCAAACCAAACCCACTGCTGCCGAGTTGATTCTGACTCATAGTGACCCTATAGCAGTAGAACTACCCCATACGGTTTCCAAGGGGCAACTGGTGGATTCAAACTACCGACCTTTTGGTTAGCAGCTGTAGTTCTTAACAACTACGCCATCAGGGTTTGTTTGTGGGCATATTGGTTTTGAAATGTCTTTTAGACATGCAGGCAGAAATGTTGAGTAAGGAATTGGAGATATGATTCCGGAGTTTGGGAGAGATGTATGGAATAGAGATAAAAATTTGGAAATTATTGGTATGTAAATTGTATGTAAAGTCATGAGACTAGACATGGGGATAGACAGAGAAGAGGCCCACAGACTGAATTAAAATCTTGGGGAGAAGAAGAACAAGCAAAGAGTCTGGGACAGCACAACCACTGAGGCAAGAGGAAACCAAGAGAACTTAGTGTCCTGGAAGTCAAGTGCAGAATGTGTCTCAAGATGGAAGGGTGAACAACTGTCAAATTCTGATAAATTGAGTAAGACAAGGACAGAACTGACCATTGGACTTAGCAAGGAGAAGATCATTGGAATCCTTGAAAAAAAATTTTGTTTGGGGCAGTAGTGGGAGGAAACCCTGGTGGTATAGTGGTTAAAAGCTGTGTCTGCTAACCAAAAGTTTGGCAGTTTGAATCCACCAGGTGCTCCTTGGAAACCCTATGGGGCAGTTCTACTCTGTCCTATTGGGTCACTATGAGTTGGAACTGACTTGATGGCAATGGGTTTTTTTGGTAGGAGTAAAAAACTCTTTGGAGGGTTTACGAGAGAACAGGAGAAGAACTGGAGGCAGCAAGTACAGACAATTTTCTGGAATTTTTGATCCAAAGGGCAGCCAAGAAACAGGACAGAAACTGAAAGGGGAAGTGAGGACAAGGACTTTTTTTTTTCTTAAGATAGGAGAAATGATAGCATGTTTGTGTGCTGGTGGAAATGAAACAGTTCAGAGTAAAAACTGATGAGAGAGAGAGGGGAGCATTGCTGGAGCAGTATTCCTGAGTAGGCAAGAGGAGGTGGGATCTAGAACACCAGTGGAGAGATTGGCTTTAGACAAGGCCAGGAAGAGCTGATTTGTGGTAACAAGTGGGAAGGCAGAGTATAGGGATTCAGATGCTGGAAAGTGGGCAGATGAAGTGATAGAAATCTTTGGAAGTTCTTTTCTGATTGGAAACCCTGGTTGCATAGTGGTTAAGGTCTATGGCTGTTAACCAGGTGCTCCTTGGAAACTCTGTGGGGGCAGTTCTACTCTGTCCTATAGGGTCGCTACGAGTCTGAATAGACTTGATGGCAACGGGTTTGGTTTTGGTGAGTATGTAGTCATTAATTTAAAGTGAAACCAGAGAGCTTGGTTGTGTTTGTGTGTTTTCTAGACCATGAACAGTGACATGGGGCACACCAGAGTAGGTGGAGAGGTGGATTTACCCAGGGTAAACTGAGAGAAGGTTAAGGGAGAAAGGTATGTATGTACACACACACACAGGCATGATTATAATGATTGGCCATGGAGTTTAAGTGGGGTAAGAAGGACAGTGAACCTCAAGGGAATGGGGACAATAAAAATGTGTTAGAGGTCTTGGGGGTTATGAGAACGGAGGGAATAGACTAGAAAGATAGGAAGTGGAGGTCTGAGAGTGGATAAAGACAAGGGTGTACATTTGGAAGTAAGTAGCTGAGTAGGGTGGAGGGCAAGATCACTGGAGGAGTGATGTCCAAGAAAATGAGAGGCAAGGTGGGAGGGTGAGGATTACCTGCAGGGATGTGGCCATCCCCAAGAGTTAAGACAGGTGTAGTACTGGAGACAGTGATGATAAAATAGGAGCTAAAATTGTGAAGTAAGGGGGAATGAACTGGGGTTACATGAAACAAGGATGAGGGGTTGTGTGTGCTATGATCTGGTGCCATGGGGCTCAGAGCCGTGGGTTCTAGGGAGGAGGGCAAATGGTCTGAGAGCAAATGTGGGGAACAGCAGTCCCACCCCACTTCAGGTGCAGCAGTCTGAAGGTTGTGGACACAAGCAGCCACCTTTCAAGAAGGCTGCAAAGGAAGCAGTGCCCTCAGGGGAGAATCTGGCTTTGTCAGAGCAGGAAGGTGAAGAATCTGGCTTTGTCAGAGCCAGGGGACTGAAGATACAGGAAATATGCTGATCACAGGCTGTGAATTGCAGAGGACACAGTGGAAGGGCTTCAGGAGGGGAGAGCTGGGAAGAGGGGACAGGATAGGGACGTACGGAACTGTATGGGGATTAGAGGTCAAAGAGGAGGGCAACCTAGCCATCTAGGGGTTCTCGTGATGACTGATATAAACTGTGATAAAAGAGTTAAAGATATAAGTCCCAGGGGGTTCAAGGGAGGCCCCTCTGTGATACAAGTGGTTTGTGATTGGCTGCTAAAGTTTGATGGCTTGAACCCACCCGGTGACACTGTGGAAGACAGGCCTGGTGATCTGCTTCCGTGAAGATTACAATCAAGAAAACCCTATGCGGCGTTCTACTTTGTCACATAGGGTTGCTATGAGTTGGAATCGACTTGAAGGCAGTGGATTTGGTTTTTTGGTTGGGTTCACAGCAGATAGCAGTGGGTAAGAGTGTGCATGTTGGTGGGGAGGAGTGGTGCATTTCTGGAGGGTTCTCTTCACCTTGAAGGAGATGTGGTCTTTGTGCACAGGCCTCACATCATCATGAACATGCTATTACTGTTTGCTAGTGGGATTAATGCACTAATTCCCTGGGTAATGTGCATTTTGACAGGGGCCTTCAGTGGATAATGACACAAACTTCTGAGAACTGTGCAAACTTCCATCAGTGGTGTGGTGTCATCTGCAATGTTCTACAAAGTTTGATTCTGGGCAAAGTGACTACAGCTTAGGTGAGAGCCAGAGTTGAACTTAACATAAAGTCAGAACCAAGGCCCTGTGGAAGGTCAGGCCTGAGAAGGCACATGCCCTGGCCACTTGGGGGCACCCAGGTGTGCTGAGCTGCATGGGAGAGGTGGAGTAGAAACGGCAGAAGACCTGGTGGAATGAGCTAGCTTAGACCATGCCAACACTCTTGGCTTCCGTATTCTTTTCCCATCAGTATTGGTTTATCTTGGAAGACAACACCAATTGCGCACCAAACCAAAACACCATGTTCCTCCCAGGTACTTTACTGTGACTGATGAGAGGATTCCGCAGAGCGGGTAGTTAGGAAGCATGTGTTTCCCAACTGCCCGATGTTTGCTCACCACCATGAGCCTAGCCGCCCTGTCCTGCTGGAGCCTCCTTGTGCCCATCAGGTAACACAGGGGCCCTAAGGTAGGTATAAATGGCACCAAGGACCAGCCCAAGGTCTCCTGTCTTCTTCTGTCCGAAACAGACTGTTTCTGCACTCCTGACTATAGTGCTGTTGGGACAATGGAACAAACCGGTTTCATCCAGGCTGAGGTCGAGGGAAGCTACTGTTCCATGGGCACCTGTAAAGCTGGGTCAGAGGAGCCGCTCCACTTCCCAAGCGTGACTGGCTTGCTGCTCACCCCAGGATGGCCCATGGCCTTGTGCCACCCAAGTAACATTTGGACTGTGGATAGTGGAACACTGTGGGCCTCCTGCTCTTTGTAAACCGCAAAATAAACACATCTTTAGGCCCCTGGCAGCTTTTGTGTATGCAGCCGAGAGGATTTTTGTCTTTGAAAAAGAAGGCTGGCAGAAGGAATCGTTTCCTCAGCTCTAACTTGCTCTCTGTTGAGCAGCAGGAGAAGAACAAATAGCCTTGAAAGACCCTGAGCGACTAGGCTTTCTTGAAGTGTTATATAGAGCTTCAAAAACATACTTTGCCACCAGCTGTTTCAAGAGGTGGGTACTCCTGCAGGGCCAACTTCAGTGACTTCTCGGTCACTGTCCTCGGGACCCTTAAGACTCTTCCACCTCCTGGGGATTGCCGAGGCTTTCTCTGCTCCGTGCCTGCACTGGCGATGGCGCCTGTGCATGAGGTTCCTTGAAGATATGGCCTCGGGCTGAAAATCAAGACCTGATATAAAGTCCTATAAAATTTGATTTGATTGAACAGCGAGTATAGAAGTAGCAGTTCATTGTCTTGACTTGTCCAGTAGCCTGTCACCTAATCTGATTTTAATGCTGACCACACTGCAATTCAATAGTAACTGGTTGTAGGGTAATGCTACCCAGCTATATGCAGCCCCTCCTAATGGAATCAGCTTTGCTCTTCCCTGAAGTACGCTGGGGATGAATTTGGGATGGACTCAGGATAAGGTACGAGGCCAGGGGTGGCATGACTGGGCCAGCGGCCAAGGCCAAAGAATGCCTTAGCAACAAGAAGGAAAACATCTGGGCCTGGAGGTGAAGTCCCTGGGAACACTGACTGCCCAAGGATGTGGGAGAAAACAATGAGCCTTGGTCCCAGCTGGAATGGTATATAAGCTTGTGTCCCTTGCTAGGTGGTTGCGGAGCACTAAACTGGTCCAGCTGCCGCCCTGAGCCACGGTCCTGTAAGTAAGCTTCCCAAATAAACCATATGTCATGATCACTGGTTCACGAGTCTTTCTTTGGTCTCTTGGAGATGTGGCTGACCTTGGGTTCAGGTGCCGGTGGGTTGTTACTCAACACTGGTGTTATAAAAGAAAAAGGTATGCATTGTGGTAGTAGAGACAGCTGGCGTGCCCCTTTAAATGGTACCCAGGTGGTGTAGTATCATAAGCTCAATGTGATTTATTCAACATACGTTCTATTTTAAAGGGCTGCAGAGGTTTCTTTTCTTTTTCAGCAATCTTAATCTGCTATGACTGAGGGTCATGCTTTTAAAATGAGTTCACAGTTGGAAAGGTTCACTTCAGAGTCTCAGGGAACTGGGCTAAAGAAATCAATAACAATTTTCTGAGGATTTTTTAAAAAAAATCATATGTAATGCTGAGTTATAGACACAAGTACAGTTTTTTTTCATACTATAGAATAGTTAGGATTGAAGTGCATCATGTTTCAAAGCCATTAAAAGTATCCACGACTGGAGGTGAACAGCAAGCAGAGTTTACCTCCTTTTCTCCATTTGATTTTCAACTTCTAGGATGTCTTTTGAAACACCCCTCAATCTATACATGGTTCCCAAGGCTTATAGACATTTACCTACCAGTGGAACCTCCTAAGGAGAAGACTGGAGCTTTTTAAATTTGTTTCTTACCTTTAGTTCTCTCCTCTCCATCTCTTAGATGTCCAGGTCAGTTCACTGCTGCCCGTGGCAGCGTGCCTTCTCGGTCCAAAGCCTTTTGTTAGAAGCCAGCGCAAGTTAACAGCCCACAGTTTCAAAACCAATGTGTCTTTTTCTCAGCCAACACCTGAGTAATTTATAGTCTTGCATCATTCCATTAGAAATGAAAAGTTTGGTTTCTGATTGGCTAAAAATGAGTTCTATTCCTTTCTTTGTCTGAGGTCAAAATCACCACATTCTGGAACGTTAACATGTGAGAGTCAAGTAGTTAACCTGATTCTAGACCTCAAACAGCTGCTTCTGCCCGTTCATGTGAGAGTCAAGTAGTTAACCTGATTCTAGACCTCAAACAGCTGCTTCTGCCCGGAAGTCAGTACACACTTTCCCTGTATTATAACACTGTAGACTAACTGCCTGTTTAGCTATTTTGTAAGTTTCTTTTATCCTGTCACTTCTCTGATGTAATTACATGAGTGCAGGAAATGCTTGCTACATCGATGAAGGAATGAATGTATTTAAGGAATATTATGTTTATTAAGGAGTCCTGGTGGCACAGTGGTTAAGAGTTCTGCTGACCTTTTTTTCAGCAGTTCAGATCCATCAGCCCCTCCTTACTAAGGATAAACCAGGGTATGATAGTTTTATGCCTCCTGACCATCCTGCCTTGTCATTAATTCTGAAGAATGCTGTACCTTTCCAACTCGATCAAATACTGAGGGTGAGAGTGAGGGTAGAGTGAAGTAGACAAAGGTATATCATGAGACACAGAAACACCGTTAACAGTAAGTAGATGTTCACAAGCCTCAGCGTAGTCTCCCTCTGCTCCGGGCTGCTTCCTTTCTCCCCGATTCCCCAGCCCTCCTTTTTTTGTGCTGATAGAATGTGAGACAAGGGGCCTAATTCTTCACTGAGGAGACGGAGTAAGGTTACCAGAGAATCATTTGATTCTGCTCGTTCCTTGAGTTTTCCATTCTCATTGTCAGATCAGTATAAGTTTTAAGCATCTAAATCGTGTAACAATGTATAAAAATAAGTCCATGTTTACAACACAGTGGAAAAGTACCAAATACTTTAAAAGGATGAACTGGAGAAACCTTCCCATGGACAACTGTTTTTTTTGCGGGGGAGGTGGAATGAAATAATCTAAAAGCATTGGGTCTGTTGGGATGGGCATGCTATCTGATGGGAATCTCTCTGATAAGGGTATTGATTAAAAAATCAAATGCCTGGCCTGGAGGTGAAGGGAAGGGCAAAGGCTGAAGCTGTACATTCTTCTGTATCACCTTGATCACCTCCAGGGATGGATCGGCTGCTACTGATCCCCTGCTTTGGAGGCTCTGAACTTTTCTTAGTTCCCGGTGATTCTACCCGGTAGTCACTGGATGTGAGATACAAGTAAAAAGGAGGTAACACGCCATATGGATTTTAACCTCAGAAGCAAACTGGTTTTGCGCTTCTGAGTGAAGGGATCAGTTCTCAAAAAAGATTTTACAGTCCGCCTTCATGCTGGGGGTTCCTACCACGTCTTCCACATGGCTCTCTTGCCAGGGCTCACCTAGGTCAGGCGTGGAGTGAAAAGTGACAAACATTCTGACTCTTCCGCTGTGTGGTTTTCTATCTTCATATGTTGAAGTGAGGCACACTGGGAAGTGAGCTCATCTGGGAGGGCATACTTTTAAATTCTAATTTAGTCACGTCAGTCTTCAAACAAGAACATTTGGAATTAAACCTCAAAACTTTGGGCAGGCTTCAAATCCCATACTTCGCAGGATATACTATATACTAATATAGTACATATAACAGTAACAGTGCTATTGAGTATATATACTATACACTATATTACCTTAGTAATAACCATTCATTTGGATAAATCTTTGGACACTTTTTAAAAACACGAGAGCTTAAAATTTCAACGTTGGAATGAAAGATTAAGGCACAAAGCTCTTTTATTCCCCAAACTCATCTAGATTCCATTCTTCATGAAGACACCATTAAGAATCTTTCTTCTCAAGGTAGCAACGTTTCCTTGCCTTGTTGTACTTTCATTCTGGATGATACATTTTTCCCTGAATTTGCCAAATAGAATTTGTGAAGTTTGTTTCAGACCTACTGTTTCTTTACTGATCTTACATATATTTTATTTCCTACAAGAGTGTTTAGAAAAGCAACAGAAAGAGGAAAATAATATCTTGGTGAAACAATAGTTATTAACGGGATTCCTGGAGGCAGGGTGAAGCTATTCAGTCTGCCGTGACTTTTTTAGACACCTAAAATTTTTACTCTGTATGTTCATTCTTCTATTGGACGGCAGCTTCAGTCGAAGATCGATTACTGTTCTCCACCAAATAACACCTTAAATCACATGCTTTAAGAATGTAAAAACAATCTTTTTCTATTTCAGCTCCTTAAAAGATCAAATTATGTATTTGTTACCCTACCTGCTTTTAGTGGAAACAGACTTTTGTTTTTACTTGGGTCTTCATTAGAAACAGAAACTGAACACATTCCATGTTTTTATACAGAATAAATTTTGTTTTTATTATAGATAGAGATCAAAAATAAAATTTTTTATGTGCACATGACACATGGTGCAATACCACAGACAGACACGTTGTTGGGAACAAAAGGAGATGAATGATGGGGGTTAGGATGGTCGTCCTGGAACTGCAGGAGGGGGGCGCCTAGTGAAAACAAAATAACAAAGAGAAAAACACAGATGCAGGGGAAGAAAACGATGTCTAAATCATAAAACAAGTCCAAATAATACCATGCAAAAATACCCCACAAAAGTCAAATTCAGCTCAGACAAAAACATGCAGACGTGCAGGGAAATGAAAGAATGGCATGCGGCAAGGTTAGCAGCTCCCAGGACTTGTCCTGGTGACCAGCAGGGTGCTAGGTACGAGCCATCTGAGCCTGCTCAAAAATCTCATTATTTTGCACCACGGAATGATAAACTGAAATCTGTGCAATCATTTTCAGGTGAAATGGGAACCACACCAGAGCCAAATACCTTTTTAACTTGAGTGTTTGATCCTTAGCCCTGATTTTGTGACACTCAGCTATTTCCAAAGATTTCAACCAATGTCCTGAAACATCCATGGGGGGAGAGGGGACCAATACGGAAATATGGCAGGGGACACTTTTTTTACGGTGAAGGAAATTAGGTGTCAAAAGATCAGATGAGCGATAGAATCACAACACAGAAATGTCCGGGGTCCATCTAGGAGAGAAGGATTTCTAAATTAGAATTTGCTCCGGGTGAAGAGTCCTGCGTGTGATACGTGTGATAGCTGGAACCAAGCTGAGGGAAACTCGGCAGCTAGGTCTGGTCCTTGGTATCTCAGAGTGAGGTACAACTGAAGTTCTGATTTGTTCTGAACCGGGTCTGGTAAGTGAGACCTGGCTTGCTGGATCCTTTTGCACATCCCTAGCCTGGTGCGCACCTCATCAGGCCCACAGTGGTGAAATCAGGGTCCAGGGCTGTGCGTCATTTTGACATCAGCCTCTCTGATGTTCGTCTGCCAGGATGATGATCTGCTGCTAGAGAGGACACAGGAAACTCTACATCGTAACAAACAGCTCTGGAAGTAGGAAAACGGCCAAATGAAGCTTTTCCATTGGTTTCCAGCAGAAGTCTACACTTTGACTTCCTCTTTCTAACCAGCTTGGTAATGAACTCAACATTACCACGAGCCACAGCACTGTGCGGCTATTGCAGTGCCCTATTCTTGGTGCGGCTTCTTTTTGGCTACGCGTCCGCATGTTCAACACCGCACTCACTTCCACCTCACTCTGGTAACCCTTCAGTGAGTGGAGCAATGAGGTCTACAAAACACAAAAACAAAACAAACCAAACTGCGTTTTCATCTTCTATGAGGTGTTAATGGAGCCAAGCTGACAGGGCTATTTCTGAGCAGTGGTAAAAAGAAAAAGAGTTTACCGTCCCCAAAGTCCGAGACCAATTTTTCTTCAGTCTAATTTAAGCTGGCTAAGGAGGCCTCCCACCCATTTAAATGATGAAGAACTTATTACTGGTACATAACCTTTGAATTGCGGGGGGTCTGCAAGCTTTTAGCTTTAGATAGATCCAGGTAATGGTTATCCCTGGTGTTTTCATGAAAAAGTGTAATTAAATTCCTGTCAGGCTCAGTAAGATTTACCTCCTGCCCAGCAAACAGAAACTATTTTTGAGTTCTGAAGGGGCTTTAGGACACTTTAATTACCTCAGCAGGGCGGGGAGGTGAGCCATTAAAACTGAACAGCAAGTCCACAGTGCTGAAGGGACATTCTGTCAGCATATGCCAAAGCACTTTCCTGTTTGAGCTAGTCTGGTGTTCTAATCCAGAAACAGGATCAGAAACTTTACATCTCAGAATGTATTTCACAGACAGAATGTTTCCTTCAAAAATCAGGGTGCCGTTTACCCCCTCACAGCTTTTTCCATCTTCACTTATCCTGTATCTCACTTCCCCTGATTGCCAGAAAACACTGTTGATGATGACACTATTTCAGTCTCAGAGTTAGTTATATCATGGATCTCAGAAATTTGGGTTTTTGCTATTTCTTCCCCAGAATTTCCTATGTGACAGTCACAGGGCTGAAGTGCTGAAGGCAAGTGCTGAAAATAACACGAAGAGCTACAAGGCACTCGATACTGTCACTGCCTCCAGTATGAAAGTTTACTGACTACTCAGTGGCTAACTCATTTTACAGCTCAACACACTAGTATTCACCACATAAACAGACTTACCTAATCAAGATTATAATTTCGGGTTATTTCCTTTTAAGTATTCTAAAAAAAAATAATTTCATAGAAGTGGTGCTTGGCCAAAATGGGAAGGTAAAGAGGCAGGAAAGACTGCATGGAACACGGACACAATTCATATGTAAGAGACTCAATCATTGGTAAGAACAATGAATTACCCACATTCTCCTGGATCTACCTCCGGTCTGAGGGTGACATTCTTCTGGCAAGACGCCCGGGAAGGTCTGTCTTTTCTTTCACAATCTCACAACACTTTCTTTGCTTGTTTTCTTTGCCCATTGTTTAGGTAACTTAATATCCCAGAGCTATTTTTTTATAGACAAGCCTGAAGGCTTGGGAAAGTGAGGCAAGAAAGAATAGCATTCTTCTAAAGTCTTCTGTGATGATCTTTAAGAATTTTAAATCAACTTGGATCTCTTCCTTTACAATAATCTCATGGGAGGAATGTAATTAATTTAGAAGTGTGCTTTTCTTGCAGAGTACCCAGAAAAGAGTAGATGTCGCTAATTTGCTTCCTGTTTCTATCTGACCTTCCTCCTTGAGATTCAGACAGTGCTGTGACAAAGCACCGGAGCTCCAGGAGGATTGTCCTAAGCTGGGAGACCTTGTTGTTCTTACATTCGATTTTATCACCCGACTGTTTGTTACTGACAGGCTGTACTGGGACAATCACACTCAATACCTTTCCCTCTGGCCTAAAGCCACCAGGGCAGTGTTTTCTAGGGCACGTACCTCAGAACATTAGTCCTGTGAGATGCTCTGTAAATAAAGCTGGTACATTCAAATAAGTCTGGGAAACATGTAGACACTAACGTGCTCTTGAGATTTACAACACAATCTGATTTTAAAGTGTCTGTCAAGTCTTCCAGGAAAGAAACATTTCATTTTAAGTTGTCATTTCCAAAATAGATTTGATCAAGAAACCCTTGCTTTATGTGTATGTAAAATTTGTTAAAATCTCATGGAAAACTCTTTGGGAAACTCTGAATTAAGGCTGTTTTTTCAGCCAACGTCTTCTACATGTATTCCAATTACTACGAATACCAGCAAGTGGTTTTCAAAGTGGCAGTGCCAGGCACGTGACCCAAATACCAGATAGGTTTCTCAGTATAGAACCTAGGTGTTCCAGCAGAAAAACAAGAACCTTGAGAACAGAAATTGAGTTGATGTTTACATTGACAGCAGAATTGTTTTGAAAGTACAAATGGACAATCTGCCAAATAGTCACAAAAAGGTCCTTTGATTTTGGTAACTTTCAGTTGACAATTCTAGAATATATTATTAACATATTTTAGAATCAAGCAGTAAAGAAACAAGTGTACAACACGATCCTCCTCCAGTCTCTTCTAGTAAGAAGCTAGCTTCCTTTGATGGTGCCTCTCATGGAAGATGCATTGATACAAGAAATTACAACAAAAAAGGGTGGTTTAACACAGCAATCTGTCCAGTTCATCTTCTCACAATGACCATCTCCTGATCACAGAGGGAAAGTAAACCATCATCTCTCTCCTCTCCTTGTCTTCTGCTTTTTCATGGCTCAACCTGAGACTATTGATAATACCAATCAATAGATACTAATCTCTCACCAAATTTTTGTAACAGTCTTTTGTTCTCTGGAGACTCAGGACAAGGATGTATGTAATGGCTGAACTTTCTTCCATTCTTTGAATTCTGGGGAACTGAGGACTATACTGTTCCTTCTATGCCCAGAGCTCAGTTATTTCCTGTAAGAGATGCCTTCTGTGGGTCTAACACCCAGGCAAAAAGCATCTTTCCTCCTTCTACTTCCAGTGTTTCTCATGAGCCCTGACATTTTCAATGGCAAAATTTCAAGGTGCCTCTTGGTAGGTCTCACATCGCCCCTCCAGCTATCTAGGATTTGTGTCCTTCAGCTTTACCCAACGATGACTCAGGTCAGAAGTAAAACGTCTCCCACTCTCTTGCCTTTGATTTATCCAATTTGCTCCCTTCAAAAATATCATCCTTCCCCAAATGAATGACAGCAATGCAAATGCTATCATTCTCCACTTTGGTAACTTTGGGCTAATTCTCCAAAACAGGTATAAATATTTAGAAATTTCAGGTATTACTGAAATGCACAGGTATGACTCAAATATATACAAGAATGAAGAAGGGGGGAGTCCTTCAAATGGTATAATTTATTTCAGGTTCAGAGATACAGCTTCACATTTTCACAATAGGTGCATGTGACCTCCCGGAATAATTCAGGCTTTAGGAACTTACTTCAAAAATTCCATTCACAGAGTCCATATACCAGCATTAAGAAATCCCAAAAGTGCCAAGAAGACAGTAGAAAGTATTCTGGCTCATATTAATTACAGAATCAACAGAGAAGACACCATTTTGCTCTGTATACTCCTTCCTCATAAAAAAGAAAACTTCAAAATTTGATTCACAAAAGAGAGCAAAAAACACAGACAGGCAAGCAAAACAGGCTATACACATGAAATAAAACACAAATCAGGTAATAGTGTGGCATGTCTGGTTGGGGATAATTTCTATCAGGTTGGCAGCAGACAATCCAAGAGGTTAGACAGAGTAATTTTTTTACCATAGTTTTTAGAACATTAAATAATTAGCACAGTTTAAGGAATTAAAGGGTAAAAATTAACAAAGAAACTAACGCCTTGAGCTGAGCCATGTGTGAAACTCCAGATCAGAGAGGAGTCTCACCAGTATACCAGTATGAACAGGTCTTAAGACAAACAGGAGACTCTTTCTTGAGTTTCCTCTCTCTTGCTCTCACACACGCACACGCTCTGATATACACACACTCTTACGTATATTTACACACACACAAATAGCCAGGCATATATTACAAGGCATCAAAGTCATCTTAAAGTTTTACAATACAGAGCACCGCATAATTTTAAACATACCAAATAGACAGGATAATTAAGATTACCTAGAAGACACATTTGAGCCTTTTGGAAAGGGTTGAGTGATCTGGTGAACTAATTAATAGTTGTTTCTCTAAAATCATCTAGTGTCATTCGCATTGTTACATTCTGAGCTCACAGCTAGCAAGTCCACCAGGTGCAATGATACCAAGCCATGGCTTGAGTCTCATACGCTGTCTTCTTCCATCGAGTTCCACAGCTGAGACATCTACTATTTAGTCTTTATTCTCAGTGCTAAGGAGATTCCCATCAATTTCAAAACGTACCATTTGCCAAATGAAAAATATTCATTGGAAAAAGTGGATGACCTACCTCCAAGGTATTAAGTACCTTCGCCCTGGAATTTTAGCAAATTTGTTTAGAAAAATCCACTCATTTTATTACACTGTTGTATCCATCTACTTTCTCTTTTGATGTTTGCCACAGAAAGACAATGACTATGTAGACCAACAACCCCCCCCCCATTTAGAATTCTAATTACAGATCTTAAAATGTAGGTTTCCAGATTTCACACTTTCTTTTATCAAACTGCATTGGCAAAGGTAATTCCTTCTTAGATAACAGTGCTGTGAATTCCATGCACGTGCCTGCGGATGTTACTCACCATGTCATCTTGGTGGTTCTGAGGTTTGTACCTCTCAGAACGCATACAATCTGGAGCTGGAAAACTGTGTACCTCCTGTATGCCATGAGAAGTGAATTGCCGTTATCACGTATTACGGCATATCTCCCAAAGCTACCTCTTGTATTAGCACAGTTTAGAAAATATATTCATACACACATGGACTAAGGACATGTATACATAGATATTTACACCCCCATACATGTACATTATACAAAATGCACACACAATCACACTCATGCTTATGACATTTTAACAAGCGCTTTTAAACCTACCTACTCATTTTTTTTTTTCACTCAAAGGTGCACAAAATACATGTACTTACAGAAACAAAGTTTACTATGTATATAGTGTATACACAGAGACACATGCATAGGAAATATGTTCGTACACAGAAAAAAATGAACATTTATCACATACTGGTATTAGGTCCCTTTTCATATTTGAGAATTATGGCTACAGTCTATACTAAAACGTCATAAAATTAGCCTATATGACTCCTTTAAGTTCAGAAGGCTTATAGTTGTATCACAGGAACTGGTTTTGTTATAATTGGGAATAGAATGAGTTTGCATCTGAACAAGTAGGAGATTTGCTAATAAACAGATCCTACTGCTCTTCTATGATACAAAACACAGCTAAATGCAATATTCAGAAGAGTAGTCTTGGTAGATGATTTTTGGAAATGCAATATACCTGTTCTAAATCAATACTATTTCAATCATCTGTCCACAATTGAGTAAGTGGTTATTCCAGTTAGTCAATATGCATGCAAGGTTTAACATGTGACAATAAAGCTAGAGTTACCTATCAAACAAACATACACAGTTTATTTTTTCCAAGTCCTAAAACACAATGTTTTATTTTATTAGACTAGACACGATGGAGCTACGTCTACTATGCAGACAATATCAGAGCAGTCAGTTGGGAGAAGTCACAGAAGAAGAGAAGTGGTGTGGGGAACACTGAGGAAGCTCCACAGGTACATGCCCTCTGAGGTGCGGGCTGTACCTCAGACTACAGAGCTGAGAGCTTCGGGCGCCCTGGCATCTCCCTTCAGCAGAATACAAACTCTGAGAAATGGGATTCATACTGACAGAGCAATGTAGCGCTGCAGCAAGCTGGAAATGGTCTCCAACACGCCTGCTGAGATTCCAAGGAGACTGGGTTCTATGAGAAATAATTTAGAAGCAGAAAAGAGCAACAATGAACCCCAAAGGGCGACAGTTGCAACAGGGCAATGGCTGGACTATAATTTAAGCATAAAAGCCAAAGATGACAAACGCGATTGTTTACGACTGCGTAAGATCAGTGAAAAGAAACGTGGAAAAAAATGCCCAACTTTCTTTGACATGGTTTATGCTGATCTTACAACACACCAGTGGTTATCCACAGTATTTTCCTTTAACAGAAGGAAATTTTTGAAATACAGCAAAATGCAAAACCGCATTTAGCAGAAGGCCAAATCCTGAACTTTATAATCTGTTAGCTGTTTGTTTTAGAGAACTCAAAGGAAGAAGCAAAGGGAATCCTAAAAAGAAGGAATTTTATGAAAAGATCTCACTGCAGATTATTCTTTTTTACTGTGGAGGTTTACTTAAGATTTTTCCATTTAGCTGAGACACTATTTTAAAAATAGAGTATGTATTTACATGTCTGTTCCATTCACAGATTTAATTTTTTTTCCAGTGAGAAAAAAGAAGGCATGAGAGGACTCGTAGTGGTGATGTGCTTTATACGATCGCTTGTGACTTAAAAAGGTGAAATGCCCTTTTTCTATAGCATGTATTTTCCAATTTTTTGCTTGTTATAAATGGGCTAGTTGTAACCCTTTCAATACAATGCCACACACTTGGCAAGTTCTCTTTTTAATAATGGTTAAGAGGTTTTTTTTGTTTTTTACTTCATACTTTATGGGTGTCTGCTTTGGGTATAATCTACACAGGAAATTAAAGTTACGTTAACATACAAATCATGCTTGCTGCTTTCAAAGGGAGACATTTCAGTTGGCGAAACGTAATTTACTCCTGTAGAATATGAAGTAGTGTCCTGGGACGCCACTGCCCAGTGAATGCTTGGTCTGCTGTCTGGGAACAGTTAGCAGACAAAATTCCAGTTGGCTTCTGGCTGTTTCCCACAGGCTAGTCGTCTGGTCTTGGTAGCCCAAAAACTCAGCCTCGAGGCAGAACTATTAACCCCTAGGCTAACTTGCCCTTGTAAATTTCAGAAATTGCTGATTTACTTTAGATCTCAGTGCCTCAATACCTTCTTCCGGAGTGACCTGGATAGAGAACCTGAAGTTGTTCAACTGAAAAAGCACGGCATCTATTACTGACTCACTTTCCTTTCCATTCCTGGTTCCATTCTTTAAAACATGGTCATCCCATAGTAAGGCTCAAGATTTATTAAGAAAGCCGATTGTGGATAGTTACATTAAGCCTAGGATAAATTCTTACATGAAGGAATTACAAATTAGCAAGGAAAAGGAGTCTTATTTTTGTTCCAACCAAAACTAACAAATAATTAAATAAAGGAGTTGGTGTCCAAGTATAGGTAACCATGCCAGCAAATTATATCAATATGAAATATTTAAATATTTTTCATGTTGGCGGTCACTGAGACCTGTGAGGAGGTGAATCTATAAGTGAGTAAAGAAATTACATTTCCCCAGACACTTCTAGAAATGTGATACTTTGCTTCTTCCTGGAACTCTGAAATTAACTTGCCCAGTCTGTTGACTGACTACTGAAAAACAAGCGCTGATTCACTCCTGGATGAGCTTCTAGCATGAAGCAAAACACACTGGTATGAGGAGAGGCCCTTGCCAGCAAGCAATGCGTTGCTTTTCCTTTGCAAGCTACCTTCTGCTTCTGGAAAAGTTTTATTCTTACAGAATTGTAATTTAAAAAAAAATCATTTTCTAGCAGTCCTGTGAAATAAGGAGGAAGGCAAGAGGATGGAAATATGCAACCATGGAGACAGCAGCATCAGTAACAGACAACAGAACTTCTGTTGACCTAAACAGAATGTTGAGAAAAGAAATATGTACGGCTTAGTCTAAGCCCACCGTCGCATGTCACTGAAGGATGATGCTGAATGAGTTACCTGACCAAAGCAATTTCAAATATATGCAGGGCTCGGCAACTGGCCCCCGAAGTCCAGGGCTGCTCCACAAACCCACCGTGGTCAATAGCACATCGATAGCCTCCGGGGTCAGCAGATTGCAGGAGTCAAACCTCAAAGGTCTGACATTAGGAGCAAAGAAGAACGAGCGATGAGGGCGTTAGTGAGACCGGTTACTTGCCTACTGATGTCCATACACGAGGCTACTCATGAGTTACTGCAACGGTTATCAAATGGGTTGCTTTCGCGTAATTCATTAGTAATTAATCGCCACGTCAGACACTTCGTTTAGTCTAACAGGGAGGATTCTAGTGAACGGATTATAGTGGGACGAGTTGGTGATGGGGGTGGTCTCCGGCTAGAAGAGAGAAAGAGAGAGGTAAAGAAACAAATAGGGTAGCTGGCAGGAAGCTGTTCCCGGGGCCCTGAGGAGCCCTCACGCACATGCTCATGCACACATAGGCCAGCAGGAGGCGCTGCGAGCTGTGGGACGTTCTACGCGCTCACCTTTCACTCATCTAGCATTAGGTATGTTTTCATATACACACCTTTCTCAAGACAGAATAGTAACAAAAAATATTAAATCATTTGAACGCCATTTAAATATACTGCGCATTTCTCAGCCTTAAAAAAAAAAAAAAAGTCTACTGATTGCATAGAGTGAACTGCCGGAAGATAAAGCTACGAGGTACATCGGGCCCCAGAGAATGATGGTTTTCAAGTTTTATCTCTGCTTTGTATACTGCCTCTTTTTCTGACTGTTAGGGTATTAGTTAACACTTCTCATTATTTTAGCAGTAGCTGTCTCCAGTTTGTTTCATACTTTGCTAATTTGCGGGAGCTGAGAAAATGAAAAAAAAAAGGCTTCTAGAATTCTCTACAAGCGTAAATAGGTTCACGGTGAGTGCCTGCTAACTGCATGAGCTCTAGTTCCTGCTTTGAGCCTTAAAGGTTTTATAGAAGGAGTGGTAATAGTATTGCTCACTTTCTGGTTGGTAAAAATGTTTCTGATAGCCTGAGGTTGCTGAATAAGAAAACTCTAGATAATAGTACTATAGTTGAGAATTTTAACATTAACAAAAAATATCACTTATTCCCCGATCCCCTTCTCTAACTCCTAAATTCATTAGTAAGATGTTTTCTGTGTGTGTACTGGACCTCACCGGTAGTATCTAGGGGAATAATTTTTATCACCAACAAAATTCAAAAAGTTCTACAAATCAAAACCTTTCTTTTTTTGATAAGGCCCTCCACATGATTTTTAAAGAAAGACTCCTCTGTAGTTAAAATGTTCTGGCTATCAACTCTTCAGACATGGATTGGAGTGGACAATGGGTTGGAGAGGGATGCTGGTGAGGAGTGAGCTTCTTGGATCAGGTGGACACTTGAGACTATGTTGGCATCTCCTGCCTGGAGGGGAGATGAGAGGGTGGAGGGGGCTAGAAGCTGGCGAAATGGACAGGACAGGAGAGAGTGGAGGGAGAGAGCGGGCTGTCTCATTAGGGGGAGAGTAATTGGGAGTGTGTAGCAAGGCGTATATGGGTTTTTGTGTGAGAGACTGACTTGATTTGTAAACTTTCATTTAAAGCACAATAAAAATTATTTTAAAGAAAGTGTGCACAAAAAAAATGTTCTGGCTATCTTCTGCACTGGAAACATCAGATTCATCAAATCAAATGACATTTCTCAGTTGTGAAGAAGTAAAGTTAGAAAAGTTGAAGATAAAAACAATTATGAAATATTGTTAAAAATCACAGAGATATTAAATGAAATTAGATGGCGAAGGAAAAATCAAAGCAAATGAGATATTGTTGACTAGTGCTAAAAAACTAAAGCTCCTTGGAAACTCTATGGGGCAGTTCTACTATGTCCTGTAGGGTCGCTATGAGTCAGAATTGACTCCACGGCAGTGGGTGTTGGTTTTTAGTGCTAAAAATACTTAAGCGCAAACTCAGGTCTTAGTAGTTTCTTTTGCTTCCTGCACCTGAAAAATGCCTCAGAGACTTTAAAGGGAAAGTTTGCTTGGGAAGGTGCATTTCAATTTAATGCTCTGTACAAACCCTGGTGGCGTAGTGGTTAAGTGCTATAGCTGCTAACCAAAGGGTCGGCAGTTCGAATCTGCCAGGCGCTCCTTGGAAACTCTATGGGGCAGTTCTACTCTGTCCTATAGGGTCACTATGAGTCGGAATCCACTCGAGGGCACTGGGTTTGGTTTGGTTTGGTTTTATTTGTTGTTGTTAGGTGCCATCAAGTTGGTTCCAACTCATAGCGACCCTATGTACAAATGAGTGAAACACTGCCCAGTCCTGCGCCGTTCTCACAATCATTGCTATGCTTGAGCACATCATTGCAGCCACTGTGTCAGTCCATCTAGTTAAAGGTCATCTTCTTTTTCGTTGACCCTCTACTTTTATCAAGCATGAAGTTCTCCTCCAGAGACTGGCCCCTCCTGATAACAAGTCCAAAGTAGAATGTTTTTACCTTCCTCGCTTCCAAGGAACACTCTGGGGTTACTTCTTCCAAGATAGACTTGTTCGTTCTTCTGGCAGTCCATGGTATCTTCATTATTCATTGCCAATACCATAATTCAAAGGCATCGATTCTTCTTAGGTCTTCCGTATTCATTGTCCAGATTTTGCATGCATATAAGGTGACTGAAAATACCATGGTTTGGGTCAGGAGCACCTTAGTCCTCAAAGTAACATCTTTGCTCTTCAACACTTTAAAGAGGTCTTTTGCAGCAGATTTGCCCAAATGCAATACTTTGATTTCTTGACTGTTCTTCCATGGGTGTTGATTGTAGATCTAAGTAATATGAAATCCTTGACAATGTCAATATTTTCTCCATTTATCATGATGTTGCATATTGGTCCAGTTGTGAGGATTTTTATTTTCTTTATGTTGAGGTGTAATGCATACTGAAGTCTGTAGTCTTTGATCTTCATCAGTAAGTGCTTCAAGTCCTCTTCACTTTCAGCAAGCAAGATAATGTCATCTGCATATCACAGGTTATAAATGAGTCTTCCTCCAATCCTGATTGATGCCTTGCTCTTCTTCATATAATCCAACTTCTCAGATTATTTGCTCAGCATACAGATTGAATAAATATGGTGAAAGGATATAACCCTGACACACACCTTTCCTGATTTTAAACTACGCAGTATCCCCTTGTTCTGTTTGAGTGACTGCCTCTTGGTCTATGTATGGCTTCATTAAAGAAGCAGGTACTCGATTTTTAAAAGTGTAATTAGAGATATAGGCATGACAGCAGAATTAGACCAATCACTTTTTTAGTGATTGGACCAATCACTACTAGTGATTAATTTGAGTAGACAAATAAGTCCTCTTCCTACAGAAAGGAACCTGACCAACTGAAGTGTTCCGGCAATTTCACAATGGGGAAAACACTCTCTGATTTCCTTCTTACTACTGCACAAAGCCTCCTGCCCTTTCACTGGCGTATTGTTCATTTTCTTTTAAAATGACCATATTTATTTAACTCATGTCCTGAATCTTGAATCTACATCATTTTCTCCTTTGATGTAAAGTTTCTAGAGGCCAAAGGTCATGTCAATTTAACTCCTTCCATCCAGTGTTTAGTATGTTGCTACGTGCAATTACCTTCTCAGTGTCCTTTTGTTCACCTGCTGGATCTATTGTTCATCCTTTAAGACTCACCTTTGTGATGCCTTCTCAGAACCCACCTCCGTCTTCTGATACAGTTGCTTCCATAGCATCTCGTTGTATTTCTATTAGTAATTATCACACTGAATTCTAATTAGGTTTTTGTGTTTATCTTCATTGATCAGAAACGGCCTTTCATCTTACTCACCTTTAATTCCAACGGAGTCTAGCTCAGTGCTTGTCATTCATCATTGAATGTTCGAAAAATAAATGAATTAGTAAAAGTTACTTTACTCCTTGGAAGTAAGAAATCATTTATGAATGCTTGTGATATCTATCTATCTTTCCATGATACAAGGGCATTTGTCAATAAATCACTGCCGTGGCAACAAGGCCTGTAGGATTCAGACCCTTGGAAACTCCACCTATAAAGTATTTGACTGCTTCACTTTTTAGTAGGTGTTTGGATTATTATTACGATGATGATGGTGATCATATACTAAATTATAGATTCTCTGCCCACAGGGAGTTTGCCAAATAATCATGTATTCTTAGCAATTAAACAATTATGGGAGGGAGGGAGGGTGACCAGAATCTGAACTTGAAGGAGAGAAACTCTACCAGGAAGTTCAATAATGAGACTTAATTAGGGGATTTTATTTGAAAAAAGTAAACCTTAAGCTACAGATTTAGTGACAGGCAGGGTACAGCAAGGCGTGGTGCCTTGGGAAGTATTTTATGCCCAGGTGACAGCTTGGACTGAGGGCTGCAGCCAAGAGAGAAAGGAATGTAAACCGGGTACCCTTCTGATCCTTCTGGTCTTGGTTTAAACGTCACTCCTCAGTCTGTCCTAACCATCCCATAATTTTCCACCTCCCCGTCCATGACCACTTCTTGCTATTTGTATATTTCACAGCACATACTCCTATTTGGAGTTACTTACTTACTAGGTTATTGTCTCCGTCCCCTCCCCACAACAGACTGTGAATTCCTGGAGAGCAGAGACCACGTGCTTTCGATTTATCACATGTATCCAGCATTTAGTGTAATGTGATTAGAAGGCAGTAAATAAATACTTATTGAGTAATGATCAAACAAATGAATGCTTGAAAAGTGCCTAAACAAAGGTGTTTAACCAGGTTAGAGTCTAGCCCAGGTCAGGGCAAGCAGGTCTAATGAGGCCAGAAATACAACACTTTTGAGGCATCTGTCAGAGGCTTATATTTGATGGCAGCAGCATGCTTATATAGAGAGAGTCCTGGACCAGAAGTCAAAAGATGTGGATTCTAGCTCCAACTGTCAATTTATACAATCATTAATCCACTCAATTCCTCCAAGCTTCAGTTTCCTCATCTCTGCTACAGGGAACTCAGGCGAGATGACCTGTGTGGTGCCTTCTGGTTACGTACCACATGCATTACTATTCAGCATCTACTGCGTGGACTGCAGCATGCTGCATGATTGCAGAGAACTGGATTCAATTCAGAGTGGAGGAGGAGTGCAAGAGGACAAAGATGTAAACTATTACATACCATAAAACCAAAAAATTTCCATAAAGCACCCTGTTTTAAGTGGAAAACTTAAATTCCATAACTCGGACTCTGCAAATATATTCTGAGAAGTTTGAGAACGTAGTAATGTGGTCAAAACCAAAACAGGAGAAAATATGATTTTAACTGCTGCGTATAAAACCTGGAAGTCATTAGAGGATGCAGGATATAACAAGAGGTGACAGACTCTGAAAAGTAAGTGATGAGATCTGAAGGAAAGAGGCCAATGGTGAGGACAGAGAACAGGAAGATTTAAATACTCTGATGGGTGCAGGAAGTTTCATAAATCTCCTCCCCAAACCTTGGTCCCTGCTGATGGGACAAGGGGGCAAGAATAGGCAACTGCAGAAAGAAGGCAAAGGCCGAAGACCAGAACTAAGTTCCTGCTATACACCAGGCTTTTGCTTGTCTTGCTCACCAGAGTAGCCCAGAACTTAGCATGATCTCTGGATCAGAGTGCTTTTTTATTTATCAGATAAATAAGTTTGGAGAAACTATTGATTTTGTCTTTAAGGGTGTCCCTAGGGCCTTGCATTGAATAGGCACTGTGTACCTGTTTGGTGAATTAGTGACCTAAGAATAAAAGACAGCATTTCCATCATCTTCTCTCAAAATAATTATGACATATTTAAAATATTTCCAGTTTCAGGTTAAAGTAAACGATATATGTAGTTGCTTCATAATTAAAAATCCTAAAATAGTTCAGGCCATAAGAACCTCCCACCCTCCTACAAGAAATGAGTATTATTTTCTTTCTAAAACAATAAAAACCCCAGTAATCTATATATACAATGCTATCAGAAAGCGATTCAAGAGGAACACTAAGTTGTTCAGGGTGAATTTTCTTAATAAGCAATGCTAAGGCATGTGCCAACTTCAACACCAGAAAAGCATTTAAGGTTTACCGGTGAGGTTCGTTTCATTGGTCCAGTTCCCAACCATTCAAAGGGTTTCCAAAGACATTGATTTCATGAGAGTGTTTTGAGCAAGGCAAAGTTGTTTGTTTTGTACCAGATTTCCCTCAGCTATGTTGTTTAGTGATGGGCTTCATTAAGTAACCCGCTATACTGAAATGGACCATCTTGCTTTACTTCAGTGTTTATTGAAACCCTGTGTTGTGTGTGGGCGGTTTATGGCTAAGACAGAAGAGCCATGCTTCTGCTTCCAAATCAAAGGGAACAATGTAAGACTCGAAGTTGTATTTGTAGCTTCAGGGATGGCCCGTTTACAGTATTTTAGACAATGACAAGTTTTGTAAGACAGGCAAATGCTCATGCAGGGTGGGTGGCATTGTGGGGGAGAAGCTGGTTTCACTGATAAGAGAGAAAAATGCATTATTTGTTGCCTCATCTTATTCTCTTCTAAAAATGGAAGAATTAAAATTTTATCTGCTCTTCTTTGGATCAGCTGGCTCTGAGTGTTCACCCTGGGAGGCTGTTCTTAACAGGGGCCAGGGAAGACCCAAATGGGGCAAACTGCTTTGGGGCATCGGCAGGCGGTGCATGCGGTGAGGTGGGAACTGCCTCTCCTCTAGCTTCTTGCTTCTGGTTAGTGGAACACCAATGACTGAAATGGCCTGGTCTTTCAGCCCCTGCCTTCGTTCCCCCTCAGGATGGGAAGTGGGGATTATCTGACTGCAAAAGTGTGAGCCAGACTGGGCTATGAGCTCAGTCTCCTTCCTTCCCTATGCTTACACCAAGATCTGGTGACCCCCAGCTCTGGGCTCTTTCAGTTAGGCAGTCCTGTTGGCATGTTCTGAGGCGGTGATTCTCACACTGGAGGGAGCACTGGAATCCTCTGGAGGGCTTGTTAAACACGGATTGCAGAGCCCCACACACAGCATTTCGAATGGGTTGGTACGTTTCTAAAAAGTTCTTAGGCGATGATGATGTTGCTGGTCCTGGGATTGGGCTTTGAGAACCACTGCTCTGAAGCATAATAAATGATTTTTGACCTGACTTTATTAGCACGTCAGTTCATTTGACAGATAAAGTAAGAGCAAAAAGAGAAAAAGTGCTGAGAAAAGTCCTAGGAAGGAAGAAGAAATGGTTGTCAAAATAGTTTGATGTCTTTGGGAGTTAGACTTACACACTGGTCGAATCAGTTTGGGCTTGTTGTAGAGAGCGAGGCCTGATACTAGAGCGGTCTTCTTATATTAGTTATTACTGACAAGCACTTGCTCGAGGATGCTTTTGTTTGCTTATGAAAATGGAAGGAAGTATAGAAAATGAGTATCTTTAAACCTCCATCCCAAATTCTCATATTTAGAAAGAGTAGGACTGAAGTCCAACCTAAAAGTTAACCAAATAAAAAGGAAAATGCTTAAAAGCTATATACAAAGATTGGCATTTCTAGCAGAGGTAACTGCCCTGGGGGGAGTTATTTGCATAAAAATGACATAGAAGAGTCTCCTTTCATACCACCAAAAAAACCAAACCCACTGCCCTGGAGTGGATTCCGACTCATAGCGACCCTATAGGACAGAGTATCCATGGAGCGCCTGTCGGATTCAAACTGCTGACCTTTTGGTTAGCAGCCGTAGCACTTAACCACTATACCACCAGGGTTTCCTTTCGTACCACAGCTCAAACACAGTAAAACCTGCAGAAGCCAGAACCTGGGTAAGGTGGAAACCTGTCAGAGAAGAAAAATTCAAATATTTTCCACTAAATAGAGAGCAAGAGAAAAGTGGTGTCTGCACCCTGCCAAAGGCGGAAAACTTGTGAGACCTGGAAAAGCAAGGCAGTCCTGTTGAGTTCTGGCTCTCACAGGTTTCACTGTATAACTCTCAAAAATTCAATTTATACATAACTCCATCTAGGAACGTGGAGAGTTATAGACCCCAGGTTTCTAAGGGTGACTAGAATCTGATATCAACTTGCCCAACTTTTTTACTTTATTGATGAACTAGGTCCAAAAAAATGAAGGGTTTCATCTGCTGGTGCCTCCTTTCTTTTGGCTATATCTGACAAATTTCTTAGAAAACAAAAGAAAATGAAAACTGCTGAGTTTTCTGGAATTGCAAAGAATACTTCCCAAAGGGGACTCTGCAGAACCACTTGTCTCTGGAGCTGCTCCAGGCAAACATGGTTCTGGAGGCATCAGCTTGGGTAGGGTGTACCATACTGCATCTCCACCCTAGGAACTCAAATGCCTTGCTTCTCCATGACCTTCTTTAATCCTTGCATCATTTTTCAAGGTCTGAGGCATGCATATCTTATCATCTGAACTACATTATGAACTTCCTGTGAACAGAGATTACTCCTTGTACTTCTGTTATAGATTGAATTATGTCCCCTAAAAATATGTGTTCTAAATCTTAATCTCTATGCCTATAGTTATAAACCTATTTGGAGATGGGTTGTCTTTGTTATGTTAACGAGGAAGGATTAATGTAGGGTTTCTCTTGAGTCAATCTCTTTTGAGATATAAAAGAGATTAAACAAGAGAGCAGAGCAGAGATAGGAGAAGAGAGATGCCAAGCCACACGAAGAGTACCCAGGAGCAAAAGCTAAGGACCTTCCTCTAGAGCCCACAGAGACAGAAAGCCTTCTGCTAAAGCTAGTACCCTGAATTTGGACTTCTAGTCTCCTAAACTGTGAGAAAATACATTTCTGTTTGTTAAAGCCATCCACTTGTGGTATTTCTGTTATAGCAACACTAGGTGACTAAGACAATGTATTGCTGTCCCAACACCAAGAGAGGGGAGTGTCCCAACTAGTACTTCGGTAAGTAGGAATCAGTGGATTGACTCAGAGTGCCCTTCTAGGTGGAATGGAAAGGCAGCTCCTTCTGATCCAGGACCTTTCCTTCCTCTTGTGAACGTCTGCCCTGAGAGAACAGATTGTGGGACACGGTATTATACATTTCAACACTGTGTTTGTGGTTTGCTTCTTATTTTGAGTATCCATTCGATAAGCAGATTTTGGATAACTAGAAGGTATGAGGCTAACTTGAGAAAAATCCTTTAACAGTCATGACTTTGTCCACATGGAAGATATTTTCTAATTTCTCGTCAAAAATACTATACGATGCTATCCAGCATATTTTGGCCTTTTCAGCTTTAGGAAAAGTGAGCCAATATTGTCCAAGAACAGTTTACAGTAAATGTTGGAAAGAACATAGGACTTGGAGTCATTTAAAAGGTTTAAGGAATTCTCTAATGTGATTCTTGTTGTATATTAGAGCCAACATTTCTTTCCCCTGTGAAAATGAACCCATAATTTTATAATCTATGTCACTGGGAAAGTATGAATCAATTCATGAAATCTGATATACGAACATAAGAAGAAAAAGAGTCCCCAATTTTTATCTGTGATACACACAAACATATAATATCCTGTATAAACTAGCCTCTGAGATAAATGGTAATATAATCTACTTTGTCACACTTTCTTTACGTTGTCTTAAATATCTAACTTGGATTTTACCCAAAGGGATGGTACAGACGTGCCCACTTCCGTAGTTGCGGCAAAAAGGGAGTTTAAAGGATGATTTATTTGCCCTGATGAACTCTGCTCGGTTTACAGTCTGCAAGAAGTTTATGACAGCATTCACTCTGGCAAGGTTTTCAATAGAACAGAACAAGAGAAGGGGTGTTTGTGTTTTAAGTGGCTCTTAAAATACACTAAACATTGGACTAATTCATAAGCTAATTTTGATTAAGCATTGCAAGCACCTCATTTTGTATCCTTTCATCCCCTCAGTAAGCCCGGCTTATGTGCCAGGCACTGTATCAAGAGTCAGGATGCAGAAAGGAAGACAGTCCCTCACTGCTCCTAAGGAGTTTCTAGTCTAGCTGGGGAGAGAGGCAAGCAAACAAAGACAGGAAGAAGAGGAGTGCTGTGACAGGACTGTGCTCAAGGGCTTTTGGGGACACCTGACCTGGAGGTGGAAGGAGGCTGGGGGATTAGAAGGACTTCCAGAAAGGTTGCGGGGACTGGCACTTCAGGAACAGGAAATAGTATGTGCAAAGGAAAGAAAGCTAGAAAAGGTACTGTCTGTTTGAGAAACCAAGTGTCGTTCTTTATCACAAGCACCAAAACTACTTGTTTGCCCCAAACCTTAATTTATAAACTGGATATCTTAGAGGATTTTTGTCTGTATTAAATTTGATGTCTGAAAAGCATTACTTTTCAGATTAGTTTTGTAATATTTTGGCCCCTGCACTCTGTCATTAACAACGGGTAAGATGGGGAGAGGAACCAACTAAAAGAGACACACAGAAGCAGAAGGTAAGAGGAATACAGTGTTGACAAAACTACACACAGAGAAAGGAGGTGATATTTTAAAAAAGACTTACAAGCACATGGCTACTGAACAAAGCTAGGCAGTCCTTTCTAATGATTCCTCCCTCCCTCCTCCTCCTCCTTCCTTCCCTCCTTCCTCCCTCTTTCCCCTCCTTCCTTCCTCCTCCCTCCGTCTCTTCCTCCTTCCTTCTTCCCTCTCTCCCTCCCTCCTTTCCTCTCTCCCCTCCTTGCTCCTTCCCTCCTCCTTCCTTTCTCCCTCCTCCCTCCCTCTTTCTCTTCCTCCTTCCTTCTTCCCTCTCTCCCTCCCTCCTTTCCTCTCTCCCCTCCTTGCTCCTTCCCTCCTCCTTCCTTTCTCCCTCCTCCCTCCCTCTTTCTCTTCCTCCCTCCTTTGTCCCTCTCTCCCTCCCTTCCCTCTCTCTGCTCCCTCCTCCTTCCATCCTTCCCTCCCTTCCTCCTCCCTCCTTCCATCCTTCCCTCCCTCCCTCCTTCCATCCTTCCCTCCCTCCCTCCTTCCATCCTTCCCTCCCTCCCTCCTTCCATCCTTCCCTCCCTCTCTCCCTCCCCCTCCTCCTTCCCTCCTTCTTTCTTCCTACCCTCCCTTCTTCCTCCCTCCCTCCGACCCTCTCTCCCTTCCTGTTTGGGAAATTCCCAAGGTGACCTCCAAGAGCTTACATTCTGTAGAAACTTCACCTATCTGTTGATGGTGGATGAAGTAAAACGATTTGTGACCCTCTTCTATGCTTCTGGCCTCTTCTTTCTCTGTTTCCCCTCACTCCCACCCCAGGCACAGGGGAGATGGGGAGGCAGACTGCTGCCAGCTGGGCCAAGCAGGAGAGGAAATGGAAAAAAGAGAGGGTGGGAAGGAGGTGCTGAGAACTAGCTGCCAACCAGAGTGAGAGGCAAACTCATACCCTAAGGTGTACATTCCTTTGTCATCATAAAGTCAAGGAGAAGAAGAAACAGAATCAAGGATAGGGAGGGAAAAGGCAAGACTTCAAATCTGCGTATAAAACTGTAAAATTCATTTCTGCTTTGGGAAGATGGAAAGGCTTTTATACCCCTTTTTGAGAGAGCAAGAACTTTTCAGGCATGGGTAGTGACCAGGATGTGGGTATATATTTACCTCAGAGAGGGGAAATAGGAAATTAGAAACACTGATAAAAAAAAAGTTTACTGTCCATTTCTTTTTAAAACAAAAAGTGATCATGAGGAGTTTGACTTAGAGAGGACCTGTGTTGTACCCACACCTCATTTCTGCCTGTTCATGATACCTGCTGAATTAAGAGGCCAGTTTAAAAAGCACCACCTGGTATCTTTCTGGTCACTTCTATCAGTCCAACTGGTAAAATGGAGACAAAGAGTTACTGTTTCCTAATTATGAGCCCAGTGATTTAAAAAAAATTTCAGCAGGGGGAGCTCTAACATGTCTTAGCGCTCAAATGTCAAAAACAAAGTTTCAAAGCAAACGGAGAAATACAAACAGAAAAACAAACAAGAGAGGCAGTGTGCTCTGCAAGCTGCCCTGTCAGTGAGCAGATGTTTGACCAAGTCCAATTAAACGCTTCGTGCAAAGCCAAGTGATGGTACTGGTGGAGGGGGCAGGGTCCACGTTTTCTCCCTCCTGCCATCTCCTGGTTCGGAGGCATTAAACTGGGCCCAGATTTGTGGTGTCAGCTCTTAAAAAGGGGAGGAAAAGGCTGATTTATAGGCAAGTCGAGAAGTTATTCTTTCCCTCTTAAAGTGTGATAGTGTTTTCGAATGAATCTTTGACTGCGTTTTAAAAGTGAATTTTCACTGTTGGCTGAAGGCACTCGGGAATTCCTATGGTTCACTCTCCCTTACTCCGTGGCTTGTCGGGACTCTTAAAAAAATTTTTGTATGTATTAGATATTTCTATGCTATCTTTCTGACGTACCATTCAAAATGTATTGTTAAGGAAAGATTTAGATTACAAAACAAGATTTAATAATAGGCCAGTTTTCTAAAAACACGCACAAAGATTTTTCCAAAACAGTATGTAAGGGAATAGACAACAACAACAACAAAAAGACTGGAATAATAGAAACCAAATATAAACAGAAATTATTTCTGGGTGGTAGAATTTGGGGTGGATTGTATTTCTTCTTCATGCTTTTCTCTGTTTTATTAAAATTTTTCATAATGAACAATTGCTATACTTTCGAATCGACACAAATAACAAATATTATTACATAAAAGAGAGTTTGTTACTCCAAATGAAACGGGACTCCTCAGGTTCTGAAAAAGAGGACTGTGTAGCACACATTTAAACCCTACTTTAAGGCCATGTCCCTCCTTTACATTCTTATACTTAAGCATAGGATTTTAAGTGGCCAATAATTCATTTGGAGAATAAAAATATAGATTTGGAGGGCATAGTTTCATCTATGAAGAATAAGAACTTACATTGGGTGAAAATATATCAGAGTCCACCTACTTCTTAAATTGTCAAGGAAAACCCTAAATGTCTGAGTTTCAACAAAAGACTGTAAGAATGGGGCCACGTTGTTCTGTGACTGCCTTGTGTGATTTTGGGGGTGGCTGATGAGGCATTTCATCCTGGTAAGGACAAATTTGTACCACTGTGAAGTCATGATATCACCCCTTCCCTTAAACTTGCCCGTGGTCTCTTGGTTCCCCTCTCACTTCTTGGGTGACTACTGTGCCATTTCCTTTGCTGATTCCCCTCCCTTCTCCTACTCATCCCCCCTCCCCAGCCCCAGAGGAAATATTCTGTAGGCTCCTGGCCTGGGTCCTCTTTCCTCTTTCTCTGCTTTCTTCAGAAAAGCATCTTCTCCCTGGGCTTCAATTATCACCTTCCTGCAGAAAACTCCCAAATGTGCATTCTTAGTGGTATTGTCTCACCAGAACCACACATTGACATTGGCCCAACAATACCTCAAAATTCAGATACCTAAAACTGAACCCATGAAATCCCTCTCCTTGACTAATTTTGTTCCTTCTTTGATGTCCCAATTTCCCATAATCAACTCCTTCCCTGCGGCTCAGTTCTTCTACGGTCTTTGCCTCGTCTCTCCCAGTAAGTTACAGAGTCATTCTCCCTCCGCCATCATTCTCCCATCCATCCCTGCTCCCTTTGTCTGTTCAGGCCTCAGATGACTGCAGTGGCCCTGAAGCCCCCCAGTTCTACAGCCCATCACAGCTACCAGGTGACTGCTCTGAAGAGAAGCCATAACCACGTCACTCACCCTCTCATAAACAGCCTGCGATTTCTGACGGCTTGCTGATTTAATTCCAAGCTGGCAGCCTTGCTTCTAATATCCTCTAGGCCCAATCTTTCTTTACAGATTTCTGCCTGTCTACTTATTTGTACCTTATTCAGACAAATGAAAAAACTCCGCTATAATATGAATGAACACCACACTTCATGCACTGCTCCCTCTGCCTGGAGCATTATTTTCAATTCCACTGTTACCTCTAAACCGCCCCCCCCACACCTTTTGATTTTTCCTCTGAATTTTGTTTATTTCGTTGCTGTTGGGCATATACACACAAAGTGTACACCAATTCAACAGTTTCTACATGTACAACGTAGTGACATTGATTACAGCTTTCAAGTTGGGCACCCATTCTCACCCTCCTCCCTCATTAACATAAACCACTGCCCCCTAAGGTTCCTATCTCATCTTTCGAGTTGCTGTTGTCACTTTGATCCCACATGGATAGTTCTTAGAACATAATGGGGACTCTTTTTTAAAATGAGAGAAAATGCTGGGTTTGTAAAAATTGGTGCTAAAAGCGTAAGGAATCACATCTCTCCTGGGCCATATAAAGAGTCTGCAGAAAGAGTTGGAGCTTTCTAACATGCACACACCAACCGGGACACAAAGAATTCACTCAGGAAAACACCGAGGCTTATATGAGTTTAACAGTCACCGGAGCTTTAGGGCAAGGCTTCCATCCTGGACGGCGCTGTGGGGGTGGAACCCACGATGATCAAAATTACTTAACCTGAAGGAAATTTTCAACCAACTCCTTTTAATCTCTCGCCAGTAAGAAGTCAAACTTTTTGTTTTACACCTTAATGGTATGCCCACATTTAAAATTTTTATACAAGCTCCTACAGAAACTTTAACTAGACCAATTCAGACCAAAAGTCACTAAATAAAGCTAGTCTAGACGGAAAAATCTATGAAAACCATATGTCTTCTAGGCATCCGTCTTACAAAAACTGCCATCATCCAGGAGAAATAGGCTACAAAATATGCTCTCAGGAAAACACTGCCGTAGGACCAGAGGAGCCTGTGCTTAAAAGACGGCTGGATTCAGGGAAAGTACACCCGAAACGTTCATAAATGAACGGCCTCCATTCCCACTTACGTCTAACCAGTAACAAACAACACTGAAAGACCAGGCAGAGGCAGATACCATCTATATTTTGATTATTCTAGAAGGGATCAAGAAAGGTTACAGTTTTGTCCCTCCACACTCCTAGAGAACACTAGGCCAAGGGATCCCAAGGCAGCTGAGTTCTCATCCTCAAAGAACTGTTTGGAATAGCGATGTCCATGGGTGATGCTAAAGAACCGGAACATTTTCTTCTGATCATGACTTCATCCTGCTAGCCTGCCAAGCACTGTGAGAAGGCAGGTGTCTGACATAAGTAATTAAAGGTGTAGGGCCCCGCTGAGAGACAAGGGGAGTCACAGGGACGGGGGTACGGAGCGGGGGTACGGTGAGAAAGCCGTGAGGGGGGGATTTCTAAAAGTTTGCTTTTCTAACGGGACATTACTTGCTGAGCCTTCGCTATTAAAAATATTACACCTATACATTTTCACATGGCAAAATGCACTTGCATTTAATAAGTGATCTGAAACTCATAGAAAAAATTAGAATTGCAAACTTTAATGATAAAAAAATAACATTTTAACTGAAAACTATGAACAATCTGCGGAGACTAGGAAAGTATTTCTAAATTGCACAGATTCTGTGTGACCCTCAAATATATTTTGCTGAAAGTTCTTGCTCTTCAGGGAGGGGACTTTGGAACACTACTGTAGCCATGGTTATTGGCATGACCGCCCTGTGCATTGTTCGGTCACCTAGGGGCCTGAGTGAACAATATATATTAAACAGCCACATGGTGAGAAAGGGCCTGGGTTGGAGGAGGTGGGGACAGAAAAACGAAGGAAATCTATAAGACGTAATCAATCATACATCAACTTTTTAAGGAAAGACGAGAACCAATATTTCAACATATTTACTCAAAGGTAATTTTTTTTTTTAATGTGCTTTAAGATGAGTTTTCGATACACCATATAGTTTCCAAGTATTGAGGTGGCGATGAGGTGATGTGGAGTGTTTGAACATGAAAACAAATCAGGCCACCGTATCAACAGCCGTCATTACAGATTCATAAATGGAACTGTGGTGCATTTAAGTAAATTCATCAAAGCCTATTGATGGATGAATCAGGGGGATATTTCTGGTCCACTAATTTTAGTCCTGAGTACCTGGATGCTACTGTTATTAGAGCTAAGACTACAAGTTTGCTTTAACTCAAATGACATGCAGAACATGGGTTTTATTCTGACTTTAGATCTAGGTGTGTGGAGGGAGGTTACTGCAGTGGGTTTTCCAGTTAGTACATACACTGACATTTCCTTAATTTTCCACCCCAAGAGGCAATAATTAAGGTAGAATTTGCCTCATGTGAAGTTTTATTCTTTTAGTTATTAAAATATTTTCCAACACTACTGACAACCAAAAAGGAATTCTAGTTGTTTTAAAAATAAGCAGATGGTGCCATGAGTTTTTGTAGCTTTTCCTCCATGAATGGTGGTCTTGCGGTGCAGACTTACTTGGCGAAGGCCCTTGAGCACAATCCTAAGGGTAGATTTCCTTGAGGGAAAAATTTCATTCACTCTTAAAATTGGCTTTGAGAATAATCCTAATATAAACTTAAAAAAATACACATGGTACTGACTCTGAGTTTCAACATGATTTCAAAAATCGTTTTCTTCTCCTGCTTTCCTAAGAGGTCTCAGTGTACATGAAGGAGGATGTGTACTGATCTTTTGAGATAAACAACATACCTCAAATGAGTGTTACTGATTTAAGTAAACAGGCTGAAAATACATTTAGTTGATGATGCCTCATGAAAATCTGAAACCAAATACAGGTGGTATTCACACGGTGTGAGGCAACTGGGCTACTGGATTATAAAATAAGGTCTTTTCCATTGATAATAGCCCAGATCCTATGCAAAGCCACCTAGGGTCTCCTTGCACTGCCTCACCTCTGCTTAGTTTTCAAAACCGCCAGAGATGCTTGGGGATGCTGGTGTGATGGTCTGTCTCGGTGGTGGTGATTCAGGTCTTTAACTTAATCTCCCTTTAAGTTGGTTCACAGCCCTTGTAACTTGCCATTATCCCTTCCGCCAAAAAGAGGGTAAGACACGGAGCTTATTTCTGAATTTCATATTATTCTGGGTTCCCCTAAGATCAGCAAGAAGAGTATTTACACTGTCTCTTATTTTTCAGCATTGAACTCCCAGTGGGGAAAAATGTTCGACTTCAGGAAGATTTAGAATTCTCTGAGTAACTGCCTTGCCACAGATTATGAGTAATTAAGAATTTTACCACAATTCTGACTCATAGCAACCCTGCAGGACAGAGTAGAACTGCCCCACAGGGTTTCCTAGGCTGTAATCTTTATGGAAGCAGACTGCCACATCTTTCTCTCTCAGTGGCTGGTGGGTTCGAACCACAGATCTTTCGGTTAGCAGCTGAGCACTTAACCACTGTGCCACCAGGGCTGCTTGACTGGAAAATAGGAGTGGACATTTGCTAGTGCCGATGGGAATAGTTCCAAAATCATTCAAGAAATTAGGGCACTTGCTAACTGTGGGTTTAGACTCTGGCCTGTGTAGAGAGTTGCCATGTGACCTGGACTTCATCTAAACACTAATACTGTGGCCACAACATGCATGTGGATTCACCAGAAGAGAAGGGAAGAAATGCAGTTTATTTCTCAATTTCATATTAATCTTGCACATTCCCGGGGTTCCCACAAGATCAGCAAGAATATTGACACCTTGTCCTATTTTTCAGTGTTTAAAACGACTCCTCACGCGGACAATGCTGACTTCGTGAAGCCTGAGAACCCTCTGTCTCTGAGTAATGGCCTTGCCACTGATTATGAGTAATTAGGAATTTTGCTACAATCCTGACTCACGCCTGCACATTCTCCCTTCCAACACTGCCCCCACCCCGCTTTCTAAAACCTTGGCCAGAACCTAAAGTGTCATATGCTTTTGGCAACAATGTTTGGTAAGCCAGATGGATTTCATCTGGCAACTGAAGGGTGTAAATATGTGTTTAGAGGCAGAGGCTCCCCTGACAATGCTTACAGTATGTTGGCACGAATAAGCTAAAGGACTTCAGTGTCGGGCGTTTCAGAATTCTACATCTGAGCAGCAATGCAGTTACGATAAGCAGACAAAAGCCACCAAACCCTCAGCTAAATCCTTAACTCCTTTCTCTCATTGCCCGAGATAAGCATTTAAGGCACGCCCTGAGTGAAAGATGCAATATTTACATTTTCTTTGTGAAGGTCCTGGCTGTCATAGGCTAAAGCCTTAAGCGTGACTTAACTTTTGCTTCTCATCTTTCCTGTAACTGATAAGTCAGAGGGAAAGGAGGACACTCCGGCAGCCCATTCTTGCATTTGGTGCCTGGACGAGATCTAGAGGTGACCGAGCCCTGACTCAGGGTGTGCCCTGACCCATCACCTGACGGTAACCGTCTACACGTGAAGTCTTTGCTCACAGTGAGGGACCACAGGGGGCGGTGATGAAATCCAAGTGCTAGCCTGTGTGTGTCTACAGAGCTGTCTGCTTACAATGGGGAGAATTTTTTTTCTTGTCTTTGAGCTGACACCAACTTTTATATAGGAACGTTCAGCAGATTCCAGCTGGTGACAATTTGCTGCTGGATGGCCACAGGAAGAATAATAACCGTTTGTGCCTTTTTCACTGGCCAGCGGCCCCCCTGCCAGACTCCCGTCTCGGCTGTCTATTGCTCAGGTGAAGCCCAGGGCAGGGCTGGGTACCCCGAAACTTGAAGCGGCTTTCCCTTCGACAGCAGAAATGCAGAGCCCCAAAGAGAACAACGACCCAGCTATTTGATATTATTTGTCACGGGACATGGATGCAGTTGTACTTGGTTAGCCGAAGGCCGGCTTCCACGGGGCTAAAGCGGAGCCTGTTACGTTTACTGCTGCCGGCCGGCCGTCTGCATTTACGTTGCTCCCATCTTGCCTGACCTGGACCCCCCCACCCTTCCCTTTTTTCTTTTCCATCCGACATTGGATGTTTGGCAAAGTCAGGGATACACAGAAACCTGAAAGACAATCTGAAGTCTACCTGATGCATCTGCAAAGCTCCCGGATTGATTCTGACCTTAGGAACGCTGGCAGTTCTGTTCCCAGGCCTCGCCTAAACAAACTGCCAGTCATTCTCTACTGTGGGAGGGTGGGGATGTTTGTGTCAAGTAGGCTACAGCTTGCTAGACCCAAGGAGGAAACCACCAAACTAATTTTACTTTCACTTAAACCAGATTGAAACCAAGACCCGAAGAATGAGAAACTTTGACGTTAACCACGGATTCACCTCAGTGAAATACTACGTTACAACCAGAACCATAATGGAGTTCTAATGAGGCTTTTGATGGGATATTTAACTGAGGGGCTTAAGTTCAACTGGACACTTTCTTTAGTAAACAGCATGTGACTGAATTTCTGTTTTCCTTGAAGTACATTAAGCGTCATGACAGCTCATTTTAAACCTGCAACAAACTGTTAACTGCATCTGGGGTCTCAGTCACAAATTCTGTCACACACTAGCCTGGTGAAGCGCTGAAAATATCAAGAATCAGAAAGAAAATCCTCAATTTGTTTTGATTCTTGGCAATTATACTCTTAAAAATCTTTGCTTGACTTTGAAATCCAGTTGCTAAAAAAAAAAAAACATTCCCTGAATATCAGAATACCTAATTACAAATTTATTTGTTCTTGAAAGGGGGAGGATAGCTAGTGGAATAGAAAGCTCAAGGCTGAGAGCAGAAATTACAAGAAGAATTCATCAGTGGTCCAAGCGACACTCAGTGTCTAAAAGAAGTCACAATCTGAGAGAGCTGCGGGAGGGAGGGAGCCAGGGAGCGTCCAGCGCGTGGCCGAGGGGCGGCAGACGCAGGCTGGTCACAGCAGTTGCTCAATCGTCCATACACCCTTAGCCCACGGCTTCAAGGCTCTGCAGCTTCATCCTTCATGGCACCAAACCTTGATGTTAGGGATGCAATGACACACTCATAACAACCGTGGGTTTGTCCTTACTCAAAATTTGGGGGACTGGCTGGAAAGAAACAAAACAAGGAGACCTTATCCCTAAGTGAAAGGAATTCTATACTCATTGTAAATGACATCAACACAGAATTTAAGTAAAAGAGATAAAACATTGCAGGCCATCAAGCTCAAACACTTAAGACAGGATTAAAGTAAATTATAAGGAGAACCAAGTGGTTTTATCTCTGAAAAGAGAGAGAGAGAGAAAAAAAAAAGGGTGCGTTAATTGTCTCTTTACGTAGAGGGGCTTATATGTGTTTGGGGGTGGTTGATTTCAGAAGAAATGACTGAGAATGTGGGATTGGGGTAAGACGCTCGTGTAATGTCATGGAAACCGCGTGAGCCAGGCTGGGCCCAGGTAGGAGGCCCTGGGATGGTCCTGACGCTGATGGGACTGTGCAGGTAGAACAGGGCATCAGGCTTACCACATGGCTCCCCAGAGACTTGGGATGAAGCTCTTCTCAGTTTCCACCCTGTGTTTCTGCCATCTAGATGAGCTCGAGTAGAGGCCAAACCCCTTGGTGATTTTTTGCCATTTTTTAAAATGATATCATCAGACTTGGTGGACAAGGGTGGTTAAAAGAAAGTTGTTCCATTTTTCAATTTTTTTTTGGTCATGTGGGTTGAATTGAAGGTTGAGTGATGAGGTAAATGAAGTCTGCGTTTCCTTGGACAGAGACCCTTCCTCCCACCCTTGTCCCCTTTTGACCGTTGCAAAACAGCTTAGTCCGAGGAATGGGGAGAAGAGAAGACAAATGAGTGAAATAATGCCAGAGTCAGTTGTGGCCAGGAAAAACACACTCTGAATCAGTTAATTTGTTCTGTTAATGTCAAAGGATGTGATCCCCACTTAACTAGTTTTAAGAAGCTGTAACCAAAAATAACTACCTCAGCCCTCAAGTTAGTGTCTGGTGAAGATTTGGATCTTCAGTTAAGAGAACAGGGGCTCTAAGGAGGCAGTGGTGTCTAGGCTTATCTTCCTAAGCTAGTACACGGCTGGCTGGGATTTTCAAACAACAGAGTTTTAGCCCCTCCAGAGAAGTTGGGTGGGGATGAGTGGGAAGGGGGCAATCCAAACATTCTGGCAATAGAAAGTGTCCCACAAATCACAGATCTGTGCACACTTTCTAATGACAGAAGGATCCATAGTGGTAAGGAATGGATAGAGAGGCCCCCCTAGTTCAGGTGGAACTATTAAAACAGGCACGTAGGCTGCAATATTCCCAGCTCCCTCACTGAAGGGCTCGGTGCAGGTAAACCAGGACAGCCTGAGCAGCTGAGAAAAGCTGGGCCCAAGGTGACTCCACCTCCTCCTCCCTCTTCCTCTCCCTTTACATTGAAGCGGAAAGAAAGAGTAATAACGACACTCGTGGTTTCTGTACAACTCTAAGTGCTTTGGTTACCTTTGAATAGAGTTAAAATGAAAGTACGTATGCTCTTAAAAGTCAAGACCACAGCTTGCTAACAGAGCCGTGAGTTATCCACTAGAAAGCCACGCACAGGCACGTGCTGAATGGCAGACCTCTTTGCCGCTAGAAGTTCAGTTATTGCCTTTGTAATATTAAAGCCCAACAGGGAGCTGGCAGGACACTGTTTGTGCTGTCTTGTCACGTTACGAGTTCCTGGTTTCAGATAAGAGAGGAGAAAGGGCCCTTAAGAAAGCAAAGAACTTGGGGGGAAAAAAATCAAACTTCCTTCTTGGAAAGCTAAGGGTTGTTTTCCTGGAGATGATGGATAATGGCATTTCAACTGTTTCGGTTTTTAATGGAGAAAACGGAGGCCAATCACGGGGGGGAAAAGGGACGATATAAATAAATAGAACAAGGTAACGTTTCAGCAAGAACTTCCCTCAGCTTCTTTCTTTCTCTTTTACTTTCCTTCGTTTCCTCTCTCTCTTTTTGAAATCTTAAACCCCATTTCTGGCTTGCATTTGGTAGGATTCCTGCTCTGGCTTTTATTAAAAACAGACTTTGTGTGGTGAGAAGTCTCCATCTGAAGCTGGGCTTTAATGGGCATAAGGACCCTGACAGTCTTTCTCGCTCTCGCAGGTGACCCTGCTTGGAGGGGTTCCCCTCCCCACGTGCTGAACTGGCACTTAAACTGAAGGCTCAGCACAAAACCACCAACTTTCCTCTTTTACTCCCTTTTCAATTTTACATTTGGGACTCTTTGCAGGGCTAGATCAAGTTAACTCCGACTCTAACAAGAATATTCTAGAATCTTTGAATAATGCGACCATTGTGCTGTAAGTTCCCCAGTGCCGGCAGGTTAACCGGTGGCTCCGCTTTCCAGCTCTGCTGCCAGTGGCCCAGCCAGCTGCCCAGCACAGGCTACCATTTCCCGCCTGGCTCCTTCTGCCTGCGAGCTCAGAAATACCAACAGCGACTCCAGCACGCTTAACAAATCAGTTTAGCATTCAAAAGATGATATTTTTTGAAGGGCTTCTGGCAAGCTGGCTTATCTGAAACTAAGAGGTAAAGCAGCCAAGCGAGCAGACAAGACATGCACGTTCATTCCCGAGGACAGGCACCACCAGGTTGCTCTGGTTCCTTCTGACAGCGAAACAGACAAAATAGCCCACTTCAAGGCTCCTGGACCGACTCCGCCTCCCCACTCCCGACCCTACCCCTCCTCCCCGTCACCTCCATGCCTTCCTGGCACAATGGCAGACACCTTCCCAGTCAATCTGAGGTTTTCTAAACCAATACATTTGAGCTCGCTTATAGCGGGGCTCACTGATGAAATCGCGTGCGTTTTTCCCAAGTGAGTAAAGTGCTTTCGAATAGTACAGTACAGTGGCTCTCGGGGAGGAGGGTGATTTTGCCCCTCCTGGGGATACTTGTCAAAGCCTGGAGTCGTTTTTCAGTTGTCACAACTGCGCCTACTGACATCTAATGGGTAGAGGCCAGGGACGCTGATCAACTTCCTACAATGCACAGAACAGCCACCCACAACAGAATTATCTGGTCCCAAGTGTCAGTATTGCCAAGGCTGAGAAATCCTGGTGTAGTGGTTAGGAGCCTGGGCTGTGGAGTCAGCCTGCTGGGGATTACATCCCACCTCCACTATCGACTGGCCGAGCAATCTGGGGCAAGTTGCTTAGCCTCGGCACCTCATCCATAAAATGTGGCTATAGATCTATCTTGTTGGGCTGTTGTGGGCATTAAATAAACAATGTCTGTGTAGCGCTCTGAGGACATCGCCCAGCACAACAGCAAGAGCACAATATGTGCTGGCTATTGTCACTATTAGTACTAGATGTTTAGCTCAGTTCCAAATATGTTATAGGCCAAACCTATTAAGTTTAGGGGAAAAAATAGGTATAAGTAGGATTGAGAGGGCATATCTCCTCTTTAATGAGGACCAAAACGATAACACTTAGTAACAATCACGTGCTTTACAGCTTATTAGACTCCTTCTCATGTGATCTGGACAGCAGCCTTGTTGTTGACTTCTCCCCATTTCAGAGATGTGGAACTCCCAGCTCAGAGCTGAAAGAGATGCCCGAGGCCCAGCTCAGAGCTGAAAGAGATGCCCGAGGCCTTCGGCACTCAAGCTCTCCTGATTCCCAACCTCCTGCTATTCCCAATACGCCACCCTCTGTTTACTAGTTTAGGATCCCCTTCCTGCTCTTCAGACACCCCACAACCTGAAGATCAGAATGAAAATAGAAGCACCTTCATGGGTGGGTGGGCACATTCAAAGCCCCAGTCACTTCCGTTTTCACGGTACAGATACAGCAGGGTTTCCTTCGTGGAGCATGAGAATAGTTTTATTCTCTGAATTGATTTTTTAAATAATTAACTTTTTGTATGTGCTCATTTTCTTTCCTTTTTAAATTTGGAAAAAAAAAACTTAATGCCTTCTAACTTAAGAATCTACAGGGTTTACACATTGTATATATTTTGACTGTAAATGTATGAAGATGAGAATCTAGTAAGTTGCATTTACTTATTAGCTGTTTTGTTTCACATTTAGGCCTGAAGAGCTGCTTATAATTGTGTCCAAATGTGTCACTGAAATGCAGGATGTTCTGTTTCCTACACACAGCTGGTCATCACACACAGCAATCATTATGTCTAATGTTAAATTCTGCATGCATAGTTTTTTTTGTTTGTTTTTGAACAATTGCATATTAAACAGCCAGATTTTACTCCAGCTACATTAAGGTTTAAGAAACGCTGGTGGCGTAGTGGTTAAGAGCTACAGGGGCTAACTAAAAGGTTGACAGTTCGAATCCACCAGAACTCCTTAAAAACCCTATGGGGCAGTTCTACTCTGTCCTTTAGGGTTGCTGTAAATGGAATCGACTTGACGGCAACAGTTTTTTTTTTTTGTTTTTTTTTTTATATTAAACTTGACAATATTGGGCTTAAGAACCATAGTTCAGAGGGCAGATGGGTAATACTCCTTGAAGTCAGTGGTTTTCTATTATTCCTTTGGTAAGACAGAAGGCCCACGACACTGAGCAGATGTCACACCACAGCCCAGCCACAGCTCCTTTGTTTCAAAGCCCTCAGTTAAGTCCTATAAATGCCATTCATTTGGACCCAGTTTTCTTTTGTTCCATCTTGTATGTGCCAGTTGATAAATGAGAGGCTTTATTGACCACATATTGGTCTTTAAATGGTACAACAGGCTTAGCAACTTCCCCATGATCCCCCTCTAGGGTGAATATTGCAAACACACCTAATAACATTTTCGCAGTTTTCTTTTTCAAATCCGTTTTGTCTGTCCCACTACAAGAAGAGAACCATAGAGCCTCCCTGCCATTGTTTTGCTCCACTCCTTACCTTGGAACACTGGGAGGGGCCCTCGTGGGCCGAGATGGGACTTGCGGGGGGGCTCCAAATGAGTCAGCGCTGTTGGGAAAAGGAGGTAATGGGCCTGGACGGAATGGGACTGGGGGGGCCCCAGCGTGTGGGCCTGGAGAGGGAATGGCAGGAGCCGGTCCTCGGCTGGATGTGGGCCTCGTGGGGGGAGCACTTAGTGTTGGCCTCCTTTGGGCTGTGGGGCTTGGAGGGGGTGACCTGAGGAAAAAGACAGACAGCAATTTGCCCACTCCTGCTTCGTGTCTGAATTCATCTGAAAAAATATTTTATAACTTCCTAATTGTAAAAATTACTATTTTTTTTTTTAACTGAGTAATTCAGATACAGGCTGCCAAAGTCAACAGGTACGAAAGAGTAAAGGGTGGAAAGTAAGTTCCCTCGCCCACCTTTCGTTCTGCGAAGATGACCACCGTGGCAGTTTCTGTGTGTCCTTTTAACTGTGCTCTACTATGTACAGATGTATATTTTCTCTCTACATATAAATTCCTTTTTCTTGGTACATAAATGGCAGCACACTATACACACTACTCTACAACTTACTTTAAAAAAAAAAAAACTTCACATGAACTCGACTATCTTTTCATTTCAGTATTTACAGAACCACCTTTTTCTTTTTAATGGCTGCATGATATTCCATTGCAAGGATATACTGTGCTTATTTTTAAACAGAGTTATGATAATCTGGCCCTCTCATTCCTAAATTTAAACATCTCTCTTTCCTTCTTTTCTTTAGGTTCCTACTAGTTTGAGAAATCTCTCTTAGAAAAGGATATTGGATAAGTTCAGTGGGATTCAGGCGAGGTGGGGAGCACCTTCCTACCTGCGAGAGTGCTGTATCCAGGAGTCGTCCACTGGAGGCGGCGCAGGGGTGGACACAGTGGCAGTGCTGACGTCACCAATGATCACTAGCGCTTCTTTCAGCGCCTGGTACATTCGCAGCATCTCGTCCCGGCGCTGGGCCTGCTCAGCAGACTCTTCCATCAGGGTGTTTTGGTCCTCTGAAGAATATAACTGTGCTAGGAGCTCTGAATTGATGAAATCTTTAACCTGTCAGATCACCACAGAAAAATAAAAGCGGGAATGAATGAGTGACTCAATGGTCTAAAGGTGGCTGAGATTTTCAGAGGCTGTGGACAAAGTCCACAAATGTCCACTCTGGGAAGAGGAAGCATTGTGCATCTGGTTATTCTTATTTGCTTCATTATCATCCCCATCCTTAGTACTGGTGCCAGTAAAAGGTTTTCCTCTTGTCTGCAGGTGTTGAAAAGAATAACCGAGATTAGCTGAGGAAAGGGCCAAACCCTGCCGTCACCAGGACAGGGCTTGCTGGCTGTGCAGGCGTTCCAGTGATGCTGTCTGAGGCTGCTTGGCTTATAGGAGAAAGTACCGGGAGGCAAGCAACAGCATTTTGAACAGGAAATAAAGACAGAAAAAAAAAATCTGTGTAATAACTTAAATTTTCCAAGCCTTGCATTCCCAGCCCTTTACCTAGCTTTTACCAAAGTCACTGGCCTATTGTTAAGACCCCAGGTTTCAGTGTTGTCTCAGAAGTGGAATTAGGACCAAGAGTGATTTCACAGTTAACAGACACATAAAAACAAAGTGTGAGCAATACGTGTGAGTCTCAGGAGAGGGACTTTTGTGGCAGAATAAACACAGAAAGGATGGTTACGTTGTTGTATAGCTGTGAGAAGGTCATCACCAATCACCGTGTTTCTTCCAATCTAAGACACCATGGATTTTAAGTTACGTGATTTAATTCTCCCCATATACCTAGAAAACAATTTTTTTTCAATTTTATGGATGAAGAAACTGAAGGTCAGAGAGCTTGAGTGGCTTCCCCAAAATGACAGGGCATTCAGCTGGATCCCAAATCTTCCGACTTGAGGTCTAGTGCTCCTTCCACCACCCCACTGTGACTGAGTGCTTAAAAAGACGACTTGCCTGTGTGAACACCATTATTTTAGAGTGGTGTAGCGAGTAAGCCTACAAAAACAAGCCAATTTTGATTTTTCACTTTCTCTGTTAAATGAGAAAATTAACACTTATCCAGGGTCACTGGGTATCTGTAAGAAAGGCTAAACCCAAACCCAAAACCAAACCAGTTTCCATCAAGACGACCCCTCCTCGCGGCGACCCCACGTGTGCAGGGTAGAACTGTGCTCCGTAGGGTTTTCACGGCTGTGACCTTTCGGAAGCAGATTGCCGGGACTTTCTTCTAAGGTGCCCTGGGTTGGTTTGAACTGTCAATCTTGTGATTAGAAGGCAAATATATTTGCTACCATTCAGACAAACAACAGAACATCTGTCATGTGCTCAAAATTCCTGGGCTGTAGTTCAGTTTGTAACTCAGAGATGACCAGAGTCTAAAACATCCCAAAACCAAACCAAATCTACTGCAGCCAAGTCGATTCCAACTTGTAGCGACCCTACGGGACAGAGCAGAACTGTCCCAGAGGGTCTCCAGGGCTATCAATCTTTATGGAAGCCGACTGCCACACATTTCTCCTGTGGAGCGGCTGTTGGCCTTGAATTACCAACCTTTTGGTTAGCAGCTGAGCACTTTAATGACTGCGCCACCAGGGCTACTATCTAAAACATACACCGTCATTTTTTAAAATATATTTGAATTAAAAAAATTTTTATTGTGCTTTTTATTTTTTTTTTTTAGGTGAAAGTTTACAGAGCAAATTATTTTCTCATTCAAAAATTTATACACAAATTGTTCAGTGGCATTGGCTGCAATCCCTGCAATGTAGCACTCTCCCCCTTTTACCCCAGGTTCCCCGTTTCCATTCGTCCAGTTTTCCTGTCCCTTCCTGCCCTCTCGTCTTTGCTTTTGGGCAGATATTGCCCATTTTGTTTTTTATAGCGGATTGATCTAAGAAGCACGTTCCTCATCTGTATTAATTTATTTTATAGCCCTGTCTGAACTTTGGCTGAAAGGTGAACTTCAGGAGTGGCTTCAGTTCTGAGTTAGGAATGCGTCTGGGGGCCGTAGTCTCAGGGTTCCCCCAGTCTCTGTCTGATCAGTAAGTCTGATCTGTTTTTGTGAATCTGAATTTTATTCTACATTTTTCTCCTGCTCTGTCCAAGACCCTCTATTGTGATCCCTGTTACAGTGGTTGGTGGTGGTAGCCAGGCACTACCTAGTTTTTCTGGGCTCAGGCTGGTGGAGGCTGTGGTTCATGTCATTCATTAGTCCTTTGGACTAATATTTTCCTTGTGTCTTTGGTTTTCTTCATTCTCCTTTGGGATGGCACCAATAGCCGTATCTCAGATGGCTGCTCACAAGCTTTTTAGACCTCAGACAAACTCATCAAGATAGGATATAGATTATTTCTTTATGAACTATGTGATCCCAATTGACCTAGATGTCCCCCAAGAGCATCGTCCCCCAGCCCTCAGCTCCAGAAACTTGGTCCTTCCTGGTGTTTGGATGTGTCTAGGGAGCTTCTAGGACTGTGCTCCCTTTGTGCTCTAGTATATACATGAGTATACATGCTGTACATACAACTATGTGTGTGTAAAAAATCTACAGCCTAACCTATATAAGCACATGGGTAAACTCCTATATATCCTCCTACCCCTGCTTAGCATACATATCTGCTTGTAAGTTACTGTTTGTTTTTACTGTTGCTGTAGTATTTTATATGCTACAGTATTTACTGTGGTTCTCTCTTTTTTTTTTTCCTTGTGTTCCTCAAAGTATCTTCCTTTGCCTTGGTCAAGTTGTGCTGACTTCCCCTATATTGTATATTGAACTTCCCTTCACCAAAGTTAACACTCGTCTACTATCTAGTTACTGATTCCCCCCAATCCCTTGTAACCTCAAGGTTGTTTCTTTCTGTGTGAAACCTTTTCTTGACTTTTTATAATAGCGGTCTCATACAATATTTGCCCTTTCGTGATTGACTTATTTCACTCAGCATAATGTCCTCCAGATTCATCCATGTTGTGAGATGTTTCACAACGGTTCTTCACCCTTGCGCGTAGTATTCCTTTGTGTGTATGTACCATAATTTGTTTGTGCATTCATCTGTTGATGGGCACTTAGGTTGTTTCCATCTTTTTATTGTTGTGAATAGTGCTGCAGTGAACATGGATGTGCATAGGATGTGACGACTCTTATTGCTCCGGAATATGATTCTAGGAGTGGGATTACAGGCTTATACGGTATTTCTACCTCTAGCTTTCTAAGGAAGCACTGTATCGTTTTCCGTAGTGATTGTACCATTTTACACTCCCACCAGCAGTGCAGAAGAGTTTCCAGCTCCCTGCAGCCTTGCCAGCATTTACTGTTTTCTGAATTTTTGATCAGTGCCCTTCTTGCAAATTGTTCATTATTTTTTAAAAGTATCAAAACATGTAAATAATTCTATAAATTAAAAAATTCAAATCAACCACAGCTTCATTGTGGTGAAATGAAAACTGTTCCCTGAGCCTTTTCTTAAACCAAGAGTGATTCAAACATGGATGTAATCTAATATACAAGACGTGTTCAGGGAACCGTCTGGTGGAGTCGAGGGCCCATGTGTGATAGTTGTGGAGGAAGGTAAATTTGGCCAGGGAGGCTGGGGCCAGATGTGAAAACCTTGAATGCCAAGGAAAAGCGTTTGAACTTCATCCACTTGGCAATGGAGAGCCATGGAAGGCTTTTAAGCAAGTCAGTAAAACAATAAAAGAGAGTTTTTAGAAAAATTAATCTGGCTGTGATTGAAAAAGAATTTTCAAGGGTGGTAGTGGAGGTAAAGAAATGTGTTAGAAGCCTTTGCAGATCACTCATGAGAAGACGAGGGTTTGCTATGGAAAGGCTACTGTGGAATAGAAAGCGTGGGTAAATATAATGGCATTGTAAATGAACAGTCAACCGAATGTGGTGTGATTTGTGATTTGGACGTGAAGGCCAAGGTAGAAGAAACAATTACAGACACCTCAAGTGCTGAGGTCTGCGTTTGAGTAAAAGCATAGAAGATCAAAAGGCAAGAAAGAAAATCAGGTTTACAAAAAAAGACAGTAAGTTTGGCTTGAGGGATATTTCTTTTACTTTCTTGAATATTCGTTCACTTCTAAACACACTTGCAGGTACTCGAGGAGTCAGAGACACGTGCACCAATCTTCCATTGTTGGGTGTATGTGTGTGTGCCTGGACAGACGGTGCAACTCAAAACCAGACAATTTTCCTGGCAATGGCCAACAATTGGGTTAAGCTCTTTTGAAGCTTTACATTTTACTGGAGTATCACTTAGAATCTACTAAACACAATTTAAAAGATGCTTCTTCCAAGAATAGATTTAAAGCAGATCTGAATTAAGAAGCAACTGTCAAACAAACCACAAAATAAAATAGTGAGGGCCTGTTTCACCATTCTGATCAAAGATCTGCCTTGACTCAGCTCTTCCACTAAAAATGTCACACGACTAACGCTTTCCTGCCATCCAAATGTTTTGGCAATGTTTTCAAATAATGGGTATTACAGGCAGTCCCATTCCACACCCCCCCCCCCACTTTGAGTTTGTCTTTAAGTCGAATCTGTAAGTCAGAACAGTTAAGTACAGTTTGTATCTAACGTCAGTTAGTCAAATGTTTGTCTTAGTATATTGTACATAATGTACCTTTCTGTGTATAAAAAACATTAAAGAAACACTTCCAGATACACTAAAACCTCTTTAACATAATACAGTAATAATAATAATAATGTGTGATGTACATCACAAAGTAGCACCCCTTTGTTATTAGGAACCATTGTATGAACCTCAAATTTTAATATAATAGGCTGTGCGGCGGTTGGTTCTTAACTACTGGTCAGGTGTTGGTAACCTGGGTACTGCCTGTAGTAGTGTGAGAGAAAACGGCAATACAGCTAAGTGGGCTAAGAGCACGGGCTTTGGAATGTGACGGCTCTAACACTTATTGCTCTGGGCCAAATAACTTCTTTGGGTCCCAGGCTCCTCATCTGTAAAATGGGAATATCAGTAGCTACCTCATGAGTTGTTGTGAAGATTAAGTGAAATAACGAGTATAAATCCTCTAACACAATGCCCAGCATATGGTTAGCGCTCAATAAACAAAAGCTATTGTTTTTACAGTTGTTGTTGTTGTTAGGTGCCACTGAGTCTATTTCGACTCATAGTGACCCCGTGTGATGGAGCAGAACGGCCCAGAGGGTTTTCTAGGCTGTAATTTTTTAATCTTTATCGGAGCAAATCACTAGGTCTTTCTCCCATGGAGCCACCAGTGAGTATGAACTGCCAACCTTTTGGTTAGCAGCTGAGTGCTTAACCGCTGTGCCAACAGGGCTCCTTTTTCTTTTTTTTCTTTTTACAGTACATAGGCTAAATTGGCATTGGGTACATCGAGGTAGCAGAACAAGTAGAAAGCTGTTGTAGTAGTGCAGGCATCAAGGACATACAGTTAAGTACAGAGCATAGATGAACATTTTCTTTTGCATTCAAAGCAAATTTTTAGAAAGACCCTTCTACCTTCCTCCTGCTAGCTTAGTCTTGTAAGCCTATGACTGGAGTTTAGAACAAAGGAGGGGGGTTTCGGGGGAGTTTCCAGACACCCCAGGGACTTTCTGAGCAGTCTGTATGTCTAGGGAACAAACATGTAAATTAAGAATTCTGCGGGACCATTAGAGGCCAAGTAGATCCCTCCTGGAGGACAGCATTTAGAAAGTGCCTCACAGAACACAACATAAACTAATTAAGCTGGGACGTGAAATTTGAAATAATATTTATGCTTTTAATTACAGCACGTTATATTTGTATGGCTCTCAAACATTCTCACACACCAAGCTCCATGCCGGCGCAACCTCTACGGGCGAGATAAACAGAAATTACTGCGCCATGTCGTTCTGCTCAGCGTAAAGGAATGTGAGGCTGTTAAAAACCTTCTCTTCTGTAGCAACCTGAAATATGTCTGGATCTTAACCTTTCTTGGTCTTTATTACTAAGATCAGTTCAAAGCCCTCACAAATAGAAGAGACATTTCTAGGGTTTTCATGCAGCTCGGTTACCAAGGAGACCCTTGCTTTGGAACGGCTTCGTTTCTGGATAGGAGGACCAGAGTACGCAACAAAACCTGCCCACGGAGGTTATTTTAATTGCCATGTTTAATTTAGTGTAGTTTTAGAGGACGGCTTGGTTAGAATCTGGTGCTTTTTTTGGAGATCTCAGATCTACCTAAGCCTGCTTTCCTTTTTCCAGGGATTTAGTTTCGATAAAGACCAATGGAGATTTCCTTGTTTAAAAAGCAGCGCCCTTGACTCTCAGAAACATAAAGCTGGGCAAAAGAAATTAGACACAAAAAAGCATAAACTGTATGATTCCAAAGTTCAAAAACAGGCAAAACTAATCTACGGTGCGAGAAATCACGAGTCTCACCTTTGCGCGGGGGGCTGAGGGGGCAAAGAGTGGGGTTTCTGGGGTCCTGACCAGCTCTGTTTCTTGAGCAGGATGCTGGTTATAGCTAGACAACTATGAGGTGTGCATTTTCTGCACAAGTGTTAAGCTTCAATAATTCTTTTTTCACCCATAGGCTGACTTTAAGGAAATCTTTGCGCATACATGCAAGAAGTACAATGCCATTTATAGTATTTAAAAGGCGTTATAAATTGCTTTGTTTTTTCAAAATAACACCCTTCACGAAGTTTTCTCACCTGAAAATCCAAGTGTAAATTCTTGACCCTTGGAAAGAAATCAGTGCTCTGGCATTGAAGACGGTCTTTCTCCTCAAATAATGAACATTTAAAATAACATTTTTCTTCATGTGCATTAAAAGTACAGTAAGTTTTGAAACTAGGGCACATGTTACTAATTTTCCACCAAGGTGCCAGTGGACCTTCAGTGGTCCAGAAGCTCACGGTATAGGTGGGAGATGCCTTTAAGTTTCATATTTGTTCTTTTAAAAATTCCATAAAAACTTTATATTCTACTTTGTATTATTTGGGCTTGTTTTAATATGAGAAATGTGTTTTAAGTTACTTATTGGTTAAAATAGCTATCTTCTTCCTCTCCTCCCACCCCCCAATTAAATCTTCAAGTAAATTAGCTCCCCAGGAAGATGCTCTATGTACACCCTCAGGGGGAGGAGAAGACCCCTACTTTGAGAAGGCTCACTTGCAGTTTTCCTAACCCTGCCATAGGCCAATATCTGATGTTGAAATGAGAAAACACCAGACTATAAGAAGAAAGCTAGATTTTAATCTTGACTCTGCTGCCCTTAGCTGTGTGCTCCAGGACAAGTCTCCTAACCTCTCGGAGCCTCAATTTCTTCATTTACAAGCTGGGAAAAAGAATGGCTATCCAGCAGGAGGCTGATGTGAGGACCTCACAGAATCAGGTGTTGATGCCGAGGGTTTCATATACAGGATTATGCGCCGACGGGCCACACACAATTTTAGAATAAAGCTGGATCCATTTCCTTGCTTTTCGGGTGGAGAGCTTCTGGTGGGGTAAGCGGCGGTGAAGAGGCCATCAAAATGTGCCTGCCATGGGGTGTTAGGTGTGTGTTGGCTTTAGGGTCCCGGAGCCAAACTCTGCTGCTTTGCCTGTAGCCTGTCCAGAAGAACCGCCTGCCATAAACTTGCTATTTCTTTGTGCCGTTGTTACCTGGTATGTTTAAGTAATGAAACAGCTGCTGCATTTCAATAGACAAAGGCTTACAGTATGTCTGAGGCAAGGCATTTACTGCTGGGCTTTAAACTTCTTAAACAATTCCATATGGAGGCTTGAGTGGCAGAGCACTTAATGTAAACTTTCAAAGGAAACTGCCCACCAAATTCTGAACTTTATGAAAATTGGCTGAAACATATCCTTTTTCAGAAGGCAGAGTAGCCATTCCAATTTCAAAGAGGAAAGGCCACAGCACTGCTTTAGATAAACCAGAAATCGGGGACCTGTTTTAGGAATTCACAGGCTCTGGAGGGACAACTAGCTTTTTCACTCAAAGCCATTTATAGAAGCGGCAGGGTTAAGGGAATGGACTATAGAATTAGGAGTCCAAGTATTAGTTTTCTAGTTGTGATTACATCATTAATTCTCTCGCTTGAAGGTCTCTTCACTTTAAATCAAATAAAAAACCAACACACATGCATGGCTCAGGGCTGGGTGTTCACTATGCTTCAGTTTCCGTTTGTTCAACGGGGAGCTCTGGGAGTGAACAAAAGGAGCCTGGACACTCTGCACAAGAAAATGTCAAGAGAATATGAGTGCACATGTTAAAAGGGATTTTACATACGTAGTAAAAATAATACTCAAAGAAAAGTGGCTTTTCCTTCTTCTTCCCTCCCTCTCTCCCTTCCTTCTTCCCTTCGTTCCCCCCACTCTTTCTTTATTTTTGTGTTTAATGTCAAGGTCTAGGAGCCAGGGCATCTGGTTTTATTGCTGCCTTTGAAACTAATTTATACCATGACCTTGGCTATGGTATTTTTGCTGCACTTTATTCTGAGCAAATCCACACCTTTCTAGAGGAGACATCCAATGGGGAACACTGCAAAATGAGAACTTTTTAGTTTTACATTTTCTTTCCTAAGTTCCCTTTCACTGGTCAGTCACTTGTCACTTGTAATGGAAAATGATGAATCTGGGTAATAGGTATTTCAGCCATCCAGAAAATATCACAAAGGAACGGAAGAGACTGTGAGCAATGACCATGCCAGGATGGGCCGGACGTTAAAACGAGACAGCTCAGAACCACTTACGTTATTGATCATGAGGTGCATGATGGTTTTGGGAATTAGGTCACGGATACATTTGTTGATAATAGACATGTAGGAGTCTACGAGGTTGCGAATGGTCTCCACTTGTCTCTCCAGCTGTGGGTCCATGGAAAAGTTTTCTGCTTGTCCATTCTCCTCACTCTCAGTCTGGTAGATTGGGAACAAAACATGAATTGTCTCCCATTAGTACAAAAGAAAAAATACACCAGGCACTACCAGGTAATCAACTTCTGCTTAGCATGTTTGGAGTTTATACTACCACACGGTAACATCTTTATCTTATCGCACGTCCATTAATTCCAAAAAGAAATCAGAACTCTGCAGCTCTTATACTACTTTTAGCCTGCCACATTCTAGGAAAAGAAAGTATTCCAATTCTGAATGAATGTTGAGATGAATAACCAGATAAACAGTCTACCTAACACCATACCTCTAGAGAACCATCTCATTTTAAGCCATTTCCAAGCTGGCCAAAGAACTGAGTCCAGATATATGACGCAGATGTAAACCTCTGGGAGGAGTCTCCTGGGGATTCCACAGATTAGAAATAACCTTGGTGTTGTTCTGGAAATCCTGAGTCTGCTCTGAAACGGATCAGCCCCGATGCAAAACTAAATCTCCCAGGGCTGGCCTGGAGCCGCGTAAGAGATAGCAAGCATAATTCATTCTCCCATGCACTTGCTGGAATCTGTTATGTAAATTCATGCTGCTGTCATCACTACTAAAGGCTGGCTCCATTGTGAAAAATGTACAATTTTAACTTCCAACGTGTTATTCTTTGTATAAAGCAGAACACATCGATACACACAAAAAAATTGTGCAATAGGAGAAAAGCATCTGTTTTCTATACTATGGGACCTGAGTTAATTAATGTTGGCTTATTTTTTTTTATCCACCAGAGGCTGGGCTGGAATGGTATCTTCATCATTAAGGGCTGACCTATTGGCTTGGCTTTGAAATCAATTTAGAACAAAAGGTCTCTATTTCAAGTCAGACTGAACCATCTAACCCCCCGAACACGATACGGATATTGTTAGTGGTCTCGCTACTTTCTAGTGTTTGGAAAGATTTAATTGCAAATGCAAAAAAAGGGAAATAATTTATTGCTTCCAATGTGGACATGGAGTACTTTTCTTAGGAAATGTACATACTTTGATCTGCCAGCTTTGCAATCCTCCAATCAGTTCTAGGCACAGCACTGTGCTAAATAGCCTAGCTGGGTCTACAAATGCAGAGCCCTCCCACTGAATTAACATGCACACGTGAAAGGCAGACTATAGAACACCAAATTAACAACAGCATCGTTCACACAGCCTTCTCTCTCTCTCTCTGGAATATCTAACACTTTAAAAAATGTATTAAAACAATACAAGCTCACTCTAAAAAACAATAGTCAGTTTCCATCCCTGGGAGTATGGCCCATGCTTTAGAGTGACAGAGGGCATTTCTGAGGACGTGTACTGCTCCTACAGCAGAGGACTGGGGGGCTCAAAAATGAAAGCTGTTGCCCCATACCATTTCTTTGAAAATAATCTTTTTAGTCAATGAAAGAAAGAACTAAGTCAAGTCTGATACAGCTTCTCACTTTTATTGATAGTCTGTGATATAGGCACAAGAGGACCTGGGGTAGATAGGTAAAAAGCTAAGGCTACGAAGTGGTAAAATGATACAGGAAGGGTCAGCAGTGAAAAAACCAATCCCCTTCTCAACTTCTTTCTGGGGTGCATGTGCTCCACACTGCACCTGTATTCCAAGGATCAGCGGTAACTTCAGTGCTATTTCATGGGCACTGTATTTGAAAGTAAAAACTTTAGGTTCAAATTCAGGCTCTCTCAGGTGCTGGTTGTGTGGCCGTGCTTCAGCTACCTGATGTGACTGAGACTCAGCTTCCCAGCTTTAAAATGGGAATACCTGCCTGAAGACCTGTGGCAGCTAAATGAGATAACCTATACAGAATGACCCAGCAGAGGGCCTTGTGGGTGCTCAGTCAATGTTAGTTTCTTTTCCTTCCTGCCTGGATATTCATGGACTAAGATTAAGAGGGGTGTTTGACTCTCAACACAGTATGAAGATTTAGATGACAAATTGCAACACAAAACATTTTCAATTCAAGCAATATATGAGGCTTTTTTGATTGTTTTCCAACTCCATGTTTTCTGCAAGCTATTTGCCTTGCCTGGAATCCCCTCCTCCCACCAACCCTTTCCCTACCTGTGAAGACCTTTCATCTTTCAAAGCCCTATGTCCCTATCACCTGTTCTAGAAAAGCTCCTGGAAGCCCTCAGACCCTCCATATTCCACCTGTGCCTTGCACTCGCTTTTGTTATTTAATACCCAGCTTAGGCATATCCAGAGTCCTGGTGGTGAAGTGGTTAAGCGTTTGGCTGCTAACCAAAAGGTCAGCAGTTTGAATCCACCAGCTGGTCTTTGGAAACCCAATGGGGCAGTTCTACTCTGTCCTATAGGGTCGCTAGGAGTCAGAATCAACTCAATGGCAACAATTAGTATATTGGGGTCCCCTGCTAGACTTGGGGATCTTGTTTCTCTGTCCCTTCTCAGCACCCAGCACAGAGCTTGGTGCACGGGAGGAGCTGGAGTGAACACTACAGGAGAGCTAACCCAAGTCCAGGAAGCTGCCCAGTGCATTTCAGTGTCCCTAGTTTAGGAGTGGCTACTTGGTGAAGCAATGAAAGTGTAGAGAAACCCCAAGCTGATGGGCTAGGATCCTACTTGATAATAAAAAGGATGATAAGATAATTATGAAATTACATATATGAAGGAGAAAAGATGACCCACACCTTTAAGGAAAACACCTTTTATATAAAGCAGTACAAACCTCCATAATGAGTACAATACGATTCAGTTGTCTCTTTGATCTAAAACATACTTGGGTTTTGCTATAGTATTTGGCGTTATGCGGGTGATGGAATTTCAGCACCAACCTACTACCTCCAACCTATTACCTCTCCTGGGAACATTTACCAAGCACTTACTTGTGTTCCAGGCACTGTGCTATGCACTTTACACAGAAGATACCTGCCATGAGGTTAGGAAGTGGGTACCATTGTTGTTGTCAACCTACAGAAGAGGACTCTGAGGCTCCAGGAGCTAAGATTTCAACCCATGTGTTCAATAAACACAAGATGGGTACAATTTTAAACCAATTTCTTCTTTTGCTTAGGTGTGAAAAACAAGAAGTATGATCAAACAGTGAAAAATTCATATCAAGTAGGTTTCACAGATAATATATGTAAAAAGAGCTTTTTGGAAAAAGATGTCAATGAAGTACTGATATTTGCGAAAAAAATGTTTGGGTCAAAACAGAGCAGAATAAATAGTATTTATTAAATAAATTTCCAGAAATATGAAAAACCAGGTAAATTAAATCACACTCTACATTTTCATGTTGTTGTTGACAGGTTCCTTCGAGCTGATTTTCGACTGGTAGTGACCCCATGTGACAGAGCAGAACTGCTCCATAGGGCTTGCTAGGTTGCAGTCTTTACAGGTGAAGATCAACAAGTCTTCCCCCGCAGAGCAGAGCTGCTGGTTGGGTTCACATTGCCAACCTTCCAGTTAGCAGCTGAGTGCTTAACTGTTGCGCCACCTGGGCTCCTTCATTTCCACACAGAAACATCAAATTTCCCCATTTCACACTATTCTGAACATTTAGCCTTGCTTTACTGTTTTGCATATCAAAATATGCAAAAACACTGACTTTCACTGTTTGAAACCAGATACAACTAATAGGCAAAGTGTCAGAGTGAGTGAAGAAGAACAAATGTTCTAACACTCAACATTTGTGAAGAACTAAGAGGCGTTTCCAAAACAACCAACGGAACAATTTGAAATTCTCTTTGGGTTTTAGAAATACTAGTAGTGTCGAAGTGGCTAAGAGCCCAGGCTGCTAACCAAAAGGTTGGCAGCTTGAATCCACCAGCCACTGCTTGGAAACCCCATGGGGGAGTTCTCCTCTGTCCTATAGGGCTGCTACGAGTCCGAATTGACTGGAGGGCACAAAGACAACAGTAGACATGTGGTCACATACAAGTTGTAACTACTCTGACACCATGGACATGGTGGGAAGTCACAGAATTCAGAATACAAATTTGATGGCTTTAGAAAGAAACAAGCAATAATTTACCCTTCTGAAATGTCTAAGATGAATGGGGAAAAAGGCACGTAGATGGAATTCTTCTTTTAACTGAGTAATTGCAGAGAGCAAATGCTGGCTTTTCCCCACCTCCAGCTCTAACCGGATTCCCTATAGTGCTCTTTTCTGTATGTATAACACGGATGACTATGTATTTTTTCTTTGTTTAAATTACAGGATTGCAATAAGATTCTTTGCAGGCGAAGCTCTGAAGTGACAGCTGTTTATCATTATCCTCATCAAGGGAATGTAAAATAAAAATAGTAATTTGTCTCTGATCTTTGAGGCAAAAGAGAATGGTCTGCAAACATTTAACCTTTTATGTGCAGGTTCATTGATGCTGTTTACAAATGTGAATGATGTTGTAGAAACCAGCTTTCTTCTGAAAACACAATGGACAGACTTTCCTAGTGCCATTTTTTTTTCTAACAAGCTTTTGATAACTTTAATGAAATTTAAACAATAAAAAATAAACAACCCAGCTTTATAAAGGTGAGGTTGTTTCCAAAAATTAATATCATAACTTTCTTTCTTATGAAACTCTTTGCACAATATTTAAGAAATGAGCTGTTTTCCAAAATTTAAAGACTTTCTCCTCAAACCTTTAACAGGTAAGAGAATGAAACAGCTGCATGAGAAATAATTCCCGCCATACTTTGAAACATCATTACGGATGTTCTGGGCTTGACTGGGATGTCTGTTTTTCGTGTGCTTTGTTTTGTGTCTTCCTTTCCTTAAATTTCTTATCTAATTATGTCTTAGGCTTATTTGAGGACCATTGAAACTTTCTAAATAAGGTTGGTGACTTTAACTCCTTAAAAGTAGAATACTGAAATTCAAAGTATCCTGACAGTATGATGTACATAAAATAATACAGAGTGAATGGAGTGTTCGCTGCATCTATATTTACCAATGGGAAGCACTGGAAAATAATCTATAGATCTACACAAGTGATTTTTCTAGACAGCTGATGCCTACCCCTGGTGGTGCAGTGGTTAAAATTAAGCGCTCGCCACTAACCAAAAAGGTCTTTGGTTCAAACCCACCAGCCGCTCCACAGGGGAAAGTTGTGGTAGCCTGCTTCCATAAACATTTACAGCCTTGGAAACCCTATGGGGCGGTTCTACTATGAGTCAGAATTGACAGCAATGGGTTTGGTTTGGTTTGCGCATTTTTTTTTCTATTATTGTTACACAGCTCTCCACTGCCTTAAACAAGAGTGACAAATATTATTTAACTTCTCCATAATGTATCAGGTCATTGTCATGAAAATACTGTTAACTATGAATTTTTTTTTTTTTTTATGGTAACGCAGCTTTGAACTTTTCAGCCCCACACTGTCGAGAATGTTTTCACTGAAAACCTTTCCCTACTCCCAATAATCCAGCTAGTGTGTAGTGGCAAGGAAGGTAGAAACCAAACTTGTTAAAAACTGTGTGAGAAACATGCCTGAGGACGCTGCTGAGAAAAGGGTTAGGTAATAAACTACCAGGCTGTAGTCTAGCTCTTTGTGATAGGTATTTCACTAATTAATTCAACGAATACATAGTTAGCATCTATGGCAGACTGTAAGAGACACAGAGGCAGTCTAAAAACACAGGCTTTGCTTGTGAGCTTACACTTAAGCAGGGAGGGCATAGAATAAGAAAATAAAAAGTGTGAGGAAAGCCACTGAGCAGGTCAAAGAATATGCTAAATGAGCTCAGGACATGGTGGACCCCAGGGGTAATCTTTATGGAAGGGTAACCTTTGGGACAGACCTTAAAAATTGGGTGCGATTTCAAAGACAAAGGCTGGAACTGAGGGAACATGACATTGTTTTATCCCCAGTAGCCAGCCCAGTGGTCTCCATATAAACCCGTTGCCCTTGAGTTGATTCTGACTCATGGTGACTCCAGGTGTTTCAAAGTAGAACTGTGCTCCATAGGGTTTTCAATGGCTGTAATCTTTTTTCTTTCTTTTTTTTTTTTTAATTAATTCTTATCGTGCTTTAAGTGAAAGTTTAAAATCAGGTCAGTCTCTCATACAAAAATTTACATACACCTTGCCATACACTCCTAACTGCTCCCCCTCCAAAGAGACAGCACAGTTCTTCCCTCCACTCTCTCTCCTCGTGTCCATTGGGTAGCTTCTGGCCTCCTCTGCCCTCCCATCCCCCCTCCAGACAGGAGAAGAATGGCTGTAATCTTATACCACGGACTGCCAGAAGAGCAAGCAAATCTGTCTTGGAAGCAGTACAGCCAGAAGGCTTCTTAGAAGAGAGGAGGGCGAGACTTTGTCTCACAAACTTTGGACATGTTATCAGGAGGGACCAGTCGCTGGAGAAGGATATCATGCTTGGTAAAGTAGAGGGTCAATGAAAAAGAAAAAGACCCTCAATGAGATGGACTGACAGAGTGGCTGCAATGATAGGTTCAAGCACAACAACGACTGAGAGGATGGGGCAGGACTGGGCAGTGTTTCGTTCTGTTGTACATAGGGTTGCTATGAGCTGGAATCAGCTCCATGGCACCTAACAACCTGACAGGCTTTTCTTCCACAGTGCTGCTGGGTGGATTTGAACTGCTAGACTTTCGGTTAGTAATTGAGAGGAAACCACCCGACACATAAACCAAACCCATTGCCATCAAGTTGATTCCAACTGATAGTGACCCTATTGAACAGAGTGGAACTGCTCCATAGGGTTTCCAAGGGGTGCCTGGTGGATTCCAACTGCCAATCTTTTGATTAGCAGCCGTAGCTCTTAACCAGTACGCCACTTGGGTTCCCAAGGGTCTTAATAAACATGTGGAATTAAGAAAAAAACCCAACCCAGACCATTTTTAGTTATGCCTGAGATTGGGTTTTTGTTTCAGAGGGAACCTGAGGGACTGAGCTGCAGATACCCAGGGTGTTACTGTACAGTAAATGCGATTCATCTCTTGGACTCCTAGAACTGAGGTCTCAGAAGGGTTGCTTCTCTGCCTGGGCAGTATATATAACTATCTACAACCAGGGTTGCATGCTGAAAGATATAAAGAGTTTGATGAATCTGATTGAGGATGTCTACGTATTTGAACTGTGATTATAGCCAAAAATGCTGGGTGGCAAAGGGGATATCAATTTGAATCTCCAATCTGCAAGAAACATCCAAAATGCAGGAGAAAACACTGAGCCTACTTCGGTTGGGTCAGCCTGGATAGCCGCTAAGTTAACAGGCAGGACCCAGCTTTGTTTGCTCATGTTATTTTCATTTTTATTCTCCCTTGTCTCTCCTCCTTTACCTATTATTGTCTTTTTATTTTCCCTATTGCTTTTATTCTCTTTTCCTCTTTATAGTATCATAATAAATATTTTGAAACCATGTAAAATTAATGCAAAATTAAACAGCTATACAATAAAATCCTTTAGGATTTTAAAGCTATTGTTTAAAAAAAAAACTATTTTAATTTTGATGTAGCCCTGTACCTTTTTTTTTTTTAACTCTGGTTCAGCCCAATAGCTGCCTGGTGGAGTGTTTATTTCTGTGTGCTGCTAATACTTGTGTCTGAGTCCCTAATAAATAACTTGGATGATGATAGCAATGAATGACTGGAATTTAAAGGAATAAGGAGGGACTGCCTCACATGACTGACAGTCATTACATTTGCATTTAAGATGCATTGAAACAATTGCTTTTATCTGCGACTATAAAAATATATGGATATGAGGATTCTTAGACAAATATGAAAACTTATAAACCCTGTTCTTAGTTTCTCTTAATAGAAGTTATAATAATTCTAATATGGTTTATAATCTATCTAAAGATCTGTCTTGCTTTATATAACAGATGAATTGAAACATGAAAATTCATATATTAAATATTTTAAACACATGATCAAATATTGTTATTCAAATAATCTTACACAGAGGAAAATATATATACTGAGTTTGCTTACAATGAAACAAACTTTTTCTCCAGATAATAAATGGTCTCCACAGGAGCAATTTAAATGGGTTCTTTAAAAAGAACCACTCACCTCACCATTATTTTTGGTTTTTTAGATAATATTAGTAATTTTCAAAGGAACAAAATTATTTTAAACTGTTGATTATCAAAGATATGTCTGTGTTTGTTTAAAATTCACCTTTGTCACACAGAAAATCCTTTTCCCAAAAAGAACTAAAATTAGAATCCATTGATAAACATTTCCTTAAATTTCTTTTTTAGTGAATAAAACATCTCTTTGGAACCGCAAAACAGGAGCTGAGTATTTTCAAACAGGAAATCTCTAGAAAATGGTAAGAGGTAAAATGAGGGTGAACATACAAGCCGTCGTCCTATGACAGAGTATAAGACGATAACTTCTAACTGACGCTACGTTGCCCAGTGGGGTCTGCAGGTGCTGTGGGCAATGAGAGAAGCAGGATCAGTGAGGGCTATGATGGGGTTTACGTGGCTCACTCTAACCATGTACCCTTCATGTCACAGCATTCTTTAAGACAGACGGATGGAGGAATAAAAAATTAATCCACCTTCATCCCCTCTATTCAGCCACGAGGTCTTGCTACCCCTCTTCTAGATCAAATATAAATTTGGGGAGCCCTGGTGGTGCAGTGATTAAGTGCCCAGCTGCTAAACGAAAGGTCATGGTTTGAACCCACCAGCTTCTCCTCAGGAGAAATATGGGGCAGTCCGCTTCTGTGAAGATTTACAACCTTGGAAACCCTACGGGGCCATTATGCTCTGTCCCACAGGGTGTCTATGAGCCGGGATCCACTTGATGGCAGTGGGCTTGGGCCCTTCCTACTCTGGGTCCTGGTGCTTACAGTGGGGCTGCTCAACTCCCTGGCGACAGGTTAGTTTAGTTGGTCTGGCCAGTCCACTCTACACTCCAGTCCTCCCGGCCTCCATGGTGACGGGATGGCATGCGACCAAGCAAAACCAATCAAAGCACTTTTGTCAGAACTATCAGGAAAGAGACATCTCTTTCAGCTAGGAATGAAAACTTGTTAAGTAAGCCTGATAGGCGAGCCTGCCTAAGAATGGAAAGGAGCCTGAACCTGCCTGAGGAAGGAGCCAATGCAGAGAAGAGCATAGCTGAGACATAAATAGAGACAGATTTTTGAAGCAGTTGTTTGAGTGCCTGTATCCGGTTGAGACAGATCTACTTCTGGGTTGTGCAGTTAAATGCGGCAGCAAATGTCTTTCTTTTTTTTTTTTTTTTTAAGTGGAGTAAGTTGGAATTTAATTTCTTTTACCTATATCCTGAAGAATCCAAGTGAATAAAACACTTAAATATTATTCATCTTTCATGGCTTAATGCAAATGTAACGTACCTTGGATTGCCACAGCTAAAACGTAACATTCTCTTCTCTTTGCCCATGTGCACTTTGCTTAGACTTCTCACCCTTCGCCTTGCAACATAGCTAGGTATGTGAATAGAATTTCCCTCCCCAAAATGAAAGTGTCTTGAAGGCAGGGACCATAATGGTTGGTGGCAAATCTATACTTGATATAACAATAAGGTGAAAGCTATAGGATTAAAAAAGATGCTTAGTTGATTCTCAGGGGATACCATTACTACAATGATACGTTCTTAGCATATTAATACATAATCTGGTCAGTGGGCTATATTTTTCTTTTTTCCTTCAAGAAAATTGGGAGAGCAACTTCTACCACATGAAGACATCTCTGCATTGGAAGTTATTGTGAGAAAAAAAACTTAATGACAGTTAAATGTCAGAGAGTTTTCAAAAGGATTTACATATACTAAGACCCACTTAATCCTACAACAGTATGAAGTAGGTATGATTATTATGATTCCTACTTTGCAGGTGAGGAGCCTGAGTAACAGAGGAGTTAACTCACTTGCCTAAAGTCACTTAGTTAATAGCTGGTAGAGCAGAGATTCAATTCAGGCATTTTGATTCCAGAATGTACTCTCTCAACTACTGCATAATATTGCCTCTCCTCCATTCTCGTTTGGGTGGGCTTGATGCACAGCCTACCAGGAAGAGTGATGTGCAAAGACCCTGAGATGAAACCTGTGTTTCCAAATGCAGCTAGGATGACAAATATGCTCAGATGACACGTGCCTTATAGACACAAAATAATTCATGGTGTTGATCACGATGGAGACTCTTCTTTGATTCGGAAGTAATTCTTTTGCTGCTAATTTTGTAACATCGCCATCATCACAAATTTTTATAAACTCAAGTAAGCAGATATTACAAAACCAAACAAAACCCACTGCCCTTGAGTCGATTCTGACTCATAGCTACCCTACAGGACAGAGTAGACCTGCCCCATAGGGTTTCCAAGGAGTGCCTGGTGAATTCAAACTGCTGACGTTTTGGTTAGCAGCCAAACTCTTAACCACTGTGCCACCTGGGTTTCCATCAGAGATTACAGTCACAAGAAAAATCCCAGTGGTTTCATTTGTAAGAAAACACCTGAAGATTAGGGAAAAAAATGACCAAGCTTGCAAGACAGTAAGTAATCTGTGTTCTGGGAATGCCAATTTCATTACCTAAAAATGAATAGCTACAAAGAAATTTTAAATTATTACATCCATCATATGATTTGTTCAGTAGACTTTCTTAAAGCTCGTTCCTTTCAGGGTTAGTGTATGAAGGGGTTTTAAAACCTACGCAATGAAGAACTGGGTCATGTTATAAAAATATAAAAATGGACAAAGATATGAAAGAAAAAATCATAAATATTGTGAACCAAAATGTCAGCCAGTTTTCTTCTTCAAAAACATTTAAATGGAGGAGTATAGATGCATCATGGTCAAATTAACAAAGCACTAGAGAAAGCAGACAACAAGTTCAGGTATGCCAGCAGCATAGAAGGTCCTAGCCGATAAGCTACATGGTAAACAACAGGATAAGTGCTCAGCAGCCTTGATTCATTCTTCCTTACGTAAGTCCTGAATATGAAATATTCATATACTAAGTATTTTAAACGCATTACTGAATATTGCTATTTAAACAATCTTACTGAGAATTCTTCCTAAACTGATGAGTATTTATATTTGGAAAATCTCTATCTTTATATACTGAGCTTGCTTACCATGAGATAACCTTTCATCCAAACAATAAATGCTCTACACGAACAATTTACACGGTTTCTTTATAATTTTTCTTTTAAATTTCACTTGCTTTGTGTGCAAAAACTTCTCTAGTTGTAGCTGTCTTAGTAAAACCCCAAACAAATGAATGCAATGAATTAAAAAAAACACACAATCATGAAACTCTGTGGGGAGAAGCATTATTTCTCTCAAGAGCTTAGGAAAAAAAAAACTTTTAAAGAAACAGTCATAGTCAAGGGTTTTAGATTTCCCTGAGGTCTAGTGAACACCGTAGTTGATAAAGCCATCATCTGGATTTGATGGCAGCACTCCCCAAAGACCTCAAGATAACTTTTTCAGCCATCCCTTCACATGAGTTAGTGAGTACATCTTTGTCAAACATTCCATTGCCCAATGGCCTTACCATACAGATTAAAAAAAAAAATCTGTCAATAGGAGAGATGAAAGTAAAATCAGAAGAAAGTTGCCTGGTTAGGCTGCTGTGAATCTTATCTCCAACATTCAAAAATATAACCTACCTGGCAACAGCACTGAACTCCGTGACTCAGGTTTGGAAAACTACTTCCAAATTTGCCAAAAACAGAGCTAGTTCTGCCTCGGCAAATACTGGTATCAATTTAGGCAAATTTTCAGTTTTCAGAAGTTAGAAATTCACGAAGGTGATGAAAGTAAGATGGATGGAAGAAGCTGAATCTGAGGATATTGAGAATAACATTAACTGGACAAAGATCTATATGCCAAGAGTAACAACCATTGAGTGTGGGATATATTCTCTTCTTGTTACTTCTCTTCATTCCTCTTCCGAAATTGAGTGTGTGTGTAGGTGTGAGCATGTGTGTATGTGTATGTGTGTGTATTCTGCTTACATGACAATGTGGAGGACATAAAGTACAGAAAACAAAACTTCCTTTGCTTCACCGTAAAACTGGTTCGTTTTGGCTACCAAATTTTGTCTACTTCTCATAAAATTGCAAAAACCGAGAAAAAAGATGACTTACAAGTCAGCAATTTATACCTACATTTATAATAAAAGTTAAAATTATTCTAAGGTATATTTAATAGGAAGATGCAATTATTGTTTTAAAAAATTTGTATTTTAAAATTCATGGTTTATGAGATAATTCGTATCACTTGGTGTATAAGAGAAAAAGTTAATGTGGTATCTTTAAAAACTTTCTTCACCTAGAATGTTTTTTAAAACGAAGTTTAGGAGCAGGAATCAGACTATATCTCCTAACAAACTTTACTCCAATAATGATTTATTAGTGGATGAAGATGTCCCTTGAGAGAGTACTAAGGTAACTTTAGATTAAAGATGTAAATGTTGCTAAGAAAACCTATCAGTGCATGCATTCATAATTTCTACAAAATGGCTTCAAAATTCCTGAAAATGTTATTGTTAGTGAACACCAGGATTTTCCTTCTGCCAATTGGTTATGTCTATGCAATCCATATTAATGCTTTCAAATTAAAACAGATGTAATGATTTCTGAATTAAAGAAGTTTAGTTAAATGAAAAATGTGATAGAATCACTTGCCTTTGAAATCTCTCTTCACACTATAAAGGCAGCCAAATGAATCAAAATGTGACTGTGACAACATTATCTGTCTAATTCAGTACACTTTCTAGCAATATTCCTCAATCACCTACATCCGGAAATATGTATAAAATAGAAAGGTCATGATACTGATTTTTAGAGGGCTAATTCTATGAGTCGGATTCGACTCGAGGGCACTGGGGTTTTTAATTATAGAATGGAAATCCTGGTGGCATAGTGGTTAAGAGTTCAGCTGCTAACCAGAAGGTCGGCGGTTCAAATCCAACAGGTGCTTCTTAGAAACCCTATGGGACAGCTCTAACCTGACCTATAGGGTCACTGTGGGTTGGAAATGACTCAACGGCAATGGGTTTTGGTTTGGTGATTACAGAACACACATGATTTTAGGTAGCCTCACACTACTTCAAGGTTGTACACTTGATTAAAATCCAAAAAGAATTAAAATAAATGAAATAATCCTAGATGGTAATTCTTACCATCCCAATTTAACTCTTTTCAAATTTAATTATATTTTTCATATTACTACAAACAATATAGTACACAAAGTCTGTAGGAGAATTGCCAAATCAGTTACTGAAAACAGCTGGATCAAACCTACATTTGTAGCATTCTTTAAAAATAAGTTAAAAAAAAATCTACCTGACTTCGGTGGATTACCCCAAATGCTCAAGTCATTTACTTTGAGCAACAATTTAGAATAACATTCAGGAGTAATGTTATGGACTTGCACTGTGTCTCCCAAAAATATGTATTGTCCGTCCTAACTTCCATGCCTGGGGGTATAAGCCCAGTTAGGAATGTGCTGTCTTTTTTATGTTAATGAGGCAGGATTAGTGTAGGATGTGTTTTGAGTCAATCTTCTTTGAGATATAAAAGAGACTAAACAAGCAAGGGAAAGCAGAGATGGGGGAAGAGAGATGCCAAGCCACAAGAAAATCGCCCAGGAGCAGAAGCTCACAAGAGACAAGGACCTTCCTCCAGAGCCGACAGAGAGGGAAAGCCTTCTCCTAGAGCTGGCACTCTGAATTCAGACTTCTAGCTTCTTAAACTGTGAGAAAATAAAGTGGGTTAAAGCCACCTACTTGTGGTATTACTGATATAGCAGCACTAGATAACTAAGACAAGTATGAACTATGAGATCAGACGACCCATATTTATATCTTGGCTGTCACTTTGTGACTTTACTGAAGTTAACGTTCAGAAGTCACTTAGCCCCTCTAGGCCTTAGATTCTACGACTGTAAGACAGGATAGTAATAGCAACTTATGCATTTTATAAGGAGCCTTGGTGGCACAGTGGTTTAGCACTCATCTGCTAACTGAAAAGTTGGCAGTTTTAACCCTGGGGGAAAGATACGCAGTCTGTCCTATAGGGTTGCTATGAGTCGGAATTGGCTTGATGGTAACGATATTTTTTTCTTTTTTAAAATTTTTATTGTGCTTTAAGTGAAAGTTTACAGATCAAGTCAGTCTCTCACACAAAAATTTATACACACCTCGCTATATACTCCTAATTGCTCTCCCCCTTATGAGACAGCACACTCCTTCCCTCGACTCTATTTTCATGTCCATTCAGCCAGCTTCTGACCCCCTCTGCTCTCTCATCTCCCCTCCAGACAGGGGATGCCAACACAGTCTCACTCTTCACCAGTATCATTTTCTATCCCATAGTCCAGTCCAATCCCTGTCTGAAGAGTTGGCTTTGGGAATGGCTCCTGTCTTGGGCTAACAGAAGGTTTGGGGACCATAACCTCCAGGGTCCTTCTAATCTCAGTCAGACCATTAAGTCTGGTCTCTTTACGAGAATTTGGGGTCTGCATCCCACTGCTCTACCATTCCCTCAGGGGCTCTCTGTTGTGCTCCCTGTCAGGGGAGTCATTGGTTGTAGCCATACACCATCTAGATCTTCTGGTCTTGGGCCAATGCAGTCTCTGGTTTATGTGGTCCTTTCTGTCTCTTGGGCTCATAATTACCTTGTGTCTTTGGTGTTCTTCATTCTCCTTTGCTCCAGGTGGCTTGAGACCCACTGATGCATCTTAGATGGCCACTTGCTAGCATTTAAGACCCCAGAAGCCACTCTCCAAAATGGGATGCAGAATGTTTTCTTAATAGATTTTATTATGCCAATTGACTTAGATGTCCCCTGAAACCATGGTTCCCAAACCCCTGACCCTTCTATGCTGGCCTGCAAAGCATTCAGTTTATTCAGGAAACTTCTTTGCTTTTAGTTTAGCCCAGCTGTTCTGACCTCGCCTGTATTATGTGTTGTCCTTCCCTTCACCCAAAATAATTCCTATCCACTATCTAACCAGTGAAAACCCCTCTCCCTCCCTAACTCCCTCCTCTTGTAATCATCAAAGAATATTTTCTTCTACGTTTAAACCATTTCTCCAGTTATTATATTAGTGGTCTTATACAATATTTGTTCTTTTGCAACTGACTAATTTCACTCAGCATAATGCCTTCCAGATTCCTCCATGTTATGAAATGTTTCACAGATTCATCACTGTTCTTTATCGATGCATAGTATTCCATTGTGTGAATATACCATAATTTATTTATCCATTCATCCGTCGATGGGCACCTTGGTTGCTTCTATCTTTTTGATATTGTAAACAGTGCTGCAGTGAACATGGGTGTATATATATCTGTTCATGTAAAGGCTCTTAATTCTCTAGGATATGTTCCAAGGAGTGGGATTGCTAGATCGTATGGTAATTCTATTTCTAGTATTTTAGGCAGTGCCAAATCGATTTCCAAAGTGGTTGTACCATTTTACATTCCCACCAGCAGTGTATAAGTGTTCCAGTCTCTCCACAACCTCTCCAATATTTATTATTTTGTGTTTTTTGGATTAATGCCAGCCTTGTTGGAGTAAGATGGAATCTCATCGTAGTTTTGATTTGTATTTCTCTAATGGCTAATGATCGTGAGCATTTCCTCATGAATCTGTTTAGTGAAGTGACTGTTCATATCCTTAGCCCGTTTTTTAATTGGGCTATTTGTCTTTTTGTAGTTGAGTTTTTGCAGTATCATGTAGATTTTAGAGATCAAACGCTGATCGGAAATGTTATAGGTAAAAACTTTTTCCCAGTCTGTAGGTAATCTTTTTAATTCTTTTGGTGAAGTCTTTGGGTGAGCATAGGTGTTTGATTTTTAGGAGCTCCCACTTATCTAGTTTTTCCTCTGCATTGTTAGTGATGTTTTGTATGCTGCTTATGCCACGTACTACGGCTCCTAGCATTGTCCCTATTTTTTTTCTATGATCTTTATCATTTTAGATTTTATATTTAGGTCTTTGATCCATTTTGAGTTTGTTTTTGTGCATGATGTGAGGTATGGGTCTTGTTTCATTTTTTGCAGGTAGATATCCAGTTATGCCAGCACCATTTGTTAAACAGACTGTCTTTTCCCCATTTAACTGACTTTGGCCTATACTTTTTTTTTTTTTATACTTTTTTATTGATATAAATTGACCTCCGAGTACCACTTTTGCTGTATTCCAAAGGTTCTGATAGGAAGTGTTTTCATTCTCATTAGATTCTATGAATTTCTTTATTCCATCCTAATGTCTTCTATAGCCCAGTCCTTTTTGAGCAGGGTGTTGTTCAGTTTCCAAGTGTTTGATTTCTTTTCCCTGGTTTTTCTATTGTTGATTTCTACTTTTATGGTCTTATGGTCAGAGAAGATGCTTTGTAATATTTTGATGTTTTGGATTCTGCTAAGGCTTGCTTTATGACCTAATATGTGGTCTACTCTAGAGAATGTTCCATGTACACTAGAAAAGAAAGTATACTTGGCTGCTGTTGGGTGGAGCGTTCTGTACATGTCTATGAGACCAAGTTGGTTGATTTGTGCCATTTAGATCTTCCATGTCTTTTTGAGCTTCTTTCTGGATGTTCTATCCTTTGCAGAAAATGGTGTGTTGAAGTCTCCTACTATTATTTTGGTGCTCTCTATCTTGCTTTTCCATACTATTAGAGTTTGTTTTATGTCTCTTGCAGCCCTGTCATTGGGTGCATAAATATTTAATATGGTTATATCTTCTTGGTATATTGTCCCTTTAATCATTATATAGTGTCCCTCCTTGTCCTATGTGGCATATTTAACTTTAACTGTCTATTTTGTTGGAAATTAATATTGTCACTCCTGTTCTTTTTTGATTGTTGTTCGCTTGATATATTTTTTTCCATCCTTTGGGTTTTAGTTTGTTTGTGTCTCTAAGGTGTGTCTCTTGTAGGCAGCATATAGACAGATAGTGTTTTTTTAATCCATTCTGCCACTCTCTGTCTCTTTATTGGTGCACTTAGTCCATTTATATTCAGTGTAATTACAGATAGGTATGAGTTTAGTGCTATCATTTTGATGTCTTTTTTTGTGTATTGTTGACAGTTTCTTTTTCCCACTTAATTTTTTTGTGCTGAGTAGTTTATCTTTATATATTGTCTCTTATTTGTTGTTGTTGATTTTGTATCTGCTGAGTCGCTAATTTTTATTTTATTTTGATGCGTAGGATTGTTATTCCCCTTTGTGGTTACTTTAATATTTACCCCTATTTTTCTAAGTTTACACCTAACTTTTCTTTCTTTATATCACCTTGTCATTCTCTCCATATGAAAGATCTATGACTACATTTCTTAGTCTCTCTTTATTATTTTAATGTTGTCTTCTTTTACATAATAACATTGCTGTTTCCTTGTTTTGAGCATTTTTTTTTAAATCTTATTTTTGTGATTTCCCTGTCTGGGTTGACCTCCGATTGCTTTGTCCAGTGTTCTAGTCATGGGTTGATATCTGATGTTGTTGATCTTCTAACCAGATAACTCCCTTTTGTATTTCTTGTAGTTTTGGTTTGGTTTTTATGAATCCCTCTAAAATTCTGTTTATCCACAAATGTCCCAATTTCACCTTCATGTTTGAGAGACAGTTTTGCTGGATATATGAGTCTTGGCTGGCAATTTGTTTTCCTTCAGTTCTTTATATAAGTCATCCCATTGCCTCCTTGCCTGCATGGTTTCTGCTAAGTAGTCCAAGCTTATTTTTATTGACTCTCCTTTTTAGGTGACTTTTCGTTTATCCCTAGCTGCTCTTAAAATTCTCTCTTTATCTTTGGTTTTGGTAAGTTTGATTATAATATGGCTTGGTGATTTTTTTAAAATCTACCTTATATGGAGTTTGATGAGCATCTTGGATAGATATCTTCTAATCTTTCATGATACCAGGGAAGTTTTCTACCAACAAATCTTTAACAATTCTCTCTGTATTTTCTGTTGTCCCTCCGTGTTCTGGTACTCCAATCACTCGTAAGTTATTTCTCTTGATAGACTCCCACATGATTCTTAAGGTTTCTTCATTTAAAAAAATTTTTTTTATCTGATTTTTTGTCAAATATATTGGTGCCAAGTGCGTTATCTTCAAGTTCACTAGTTCTGCCTTCCACTTGGTCAATTCTACTCCTCTGACTTTCTACTGAGTTGTCTAATTCTCTAATTTTATTGTTAATCTTCTGAATTTCTGATTGCTGTCTCTCTACGGATTCTTGCAGCTTATTAAATTTTTCATTATGTTCTTGAATAACCTTTTTAATTTCTTCAAGTACTTTTTCTGTGTGTTCCTTGACTTGTTCTGCATATTATCTGATCTCTTTCCTAATCTCGTTCCTGATGTCTTGAAGAGTTCTGCATATTAATCTTTTGATTTCTGCATCCGGTAATTCCAGGAAGACACCTTCATCCAGAAGATCCCTTGATTCTTTGTTATGAGAGCTTGCTGAGGCAATCATGGTCTGTTTCTATATGTGACTTGATATTGACTGTTGTCTCCGAGTCATCTATAAGTTATTGTATTAGTTTATTTCTGTTTGCTTACTGTATCCTAGCTTATTGGTTTGTTTTGATATGCCAAAATGGGTTGCTTGAGTTAGCTTGATTATTTTCCCCTTTGAAGCTCTGACATCTTGTCACCAGATGGCTAGAGCTGTTATCATGTATATTAGTCTAGTTGTCCATTCACTTTTCTTGAATGAATTCAGCTCAAGTGTCCAGGTAGCTGGTCATCAAGTGTGTGGTACAGGCTCTGTCCTACAGCCTTAGAGGGGCGGGGTGATTGGTGTAGGTACCTGTATCTGGTTGTAGCAGGGAGTCACGCTCTGGACAAGGCAGGGGGCTGAGAACTGTCCCCCAAGTGTCTGTAAGGAAAGCATGTCTCTGTTCTTTAGAGCGTACAGGTGGGTGTGTTCTGCAGATGGGCCATGGGCACCCAATGGTTTTGGTTTTAAGGACTGGGAGGTACCAGTTATCCTTGGACCCCTGTCACGGGTGGCTGGTTGACCTGAGTTAAGCCACCAGTCCTTAGGCCCCTGACGTGGGTAGGTGAGGACCCTGTTTAATAGCAAAGCCGTGTCAAATATCAAACACTCACTTCTTCACCGCGCAGCCGAAATGGTTGGAGTCTGCCAACAAGGCCTATTCTCCTGAAACTGGCCCATACAGGTCTATGCAGGGAGGAAAGGTATTCAAAGTCCAGGGAGCATTTATGCCCGGACAGGGGTTGCTTCTGTCCTGAGCTCCCGAGGTTAGTGGAGCTAGCAAATTATCTTTTCCCCCAATCATGAATTTATTCTTACTCCAAGTCTGGGAGGATGGCTCTGGGTGCTCAACAGGACCTATCTCAGGCCCAGGGAAATCAACAGCCTTTGAAGCTGGCTTGGGAGTGGGGGGCGGGGTAAAATATACACAAGTACATAGCTTTTGCAGAGAGCGTCATTCTTCTCTGGTTCTGGAGGCGTGAGTAGGCTGTGCGGTTGGCTGCTTCTGCCTGAGGAACTGCGGCTGAATGCTACTACCAGCCTGCTGCAGCCACTCCCGGGAATGGCGCCTGAGGGATCCCAGCGATTCAATTTTCCAGCCATTCCTCTCTGCTTCTGAATCGTATCTCTGTCCCCCTGCCACTTCGTCCATTTTCGGACTTTGCCTTTGCTGTTCAGGGCCCCTAGCTTGTTGATATAGTCGTTTCACTTGTTTTTTGGGGTCTTTTTTTTTTAAGAGGGAGTGTAGGAAGCATCTGCCTATTCTGCCATCTTGGCCCCGCCTCCTTTTTTTTTTTTTTTAATATATATACACATTTTATTGGAGCCCTGGTGGTGGTATGGTTAAGTGGTCAACTGTTAACTGAAAGTTGGCTGTTTGAGCCCACCCAGTGGCTCCATGGGAGAAGTCCTGGTGATATGCTTCCCTAAAGATTACAGCCTAGAAAACCTTATGAGGCAGTTCTACTCTGTCACATGAAGTTGCTGTGATTTGAAAATCGACTTGACAGCACAGAACAACAACATACATTTCATAGGGTGGTGCAAGTATAGCCTTAAATGAGTTAATGCATAAACCTAACACATAGTAACTGCTCAATAAAAGTTAATTATTTTTTATTATTTATTGGTACAAATAATTTTATTGTACCAATATAATTATTATTTAACTGAAATTAATTATTTATTTCTATTACTGAAGATAAATGTTGTTACACTGACATTTGAATCTAGAAAATATGAGCTGGGGTTAAAAAAAAAAAAAAAGTGTCCCTTGCAGTCTCTGTTCTTGGGAGTATTTTCTAAAACAGAAGAAATCTGGGCTACAATCTTACCAACAAGTATTTGTGGGTTTTTTATATCAAATGTACGTACGTGAGTTTGGAAACCATCGACTTAATCTCCAGAGACCCATTCAGCTCTAACAACCTATCATCATAAAAAAAAGGAAGCCATATTTAAATTTAATATAAGAAGTCAGAGATACTCAGAAATGGTATGTGAGAAGTGAGTGTGCATTTGCTATAAGAATTCAAGCAAAGTCTATCAGGCTTGCTGAAAAAAGAACAGGGCTGCAATGAGTGAGGGGGTGGGCTAGAAATGATGACTTCTGAGAATTCTTCCAAAGATTTTGTGAGTCAACAGTGTGTCAAAAGCAGATATATTCACTTCTTTTAGTGCCAAAATTACACAGTTAAGGAAGATGTATAGACTTGCCAGTCAAAAGAGAAAAAGAAATTTTATTTGTACTATTACTAAGAAAGTAAACAATTAACAGTCAATATTTTTTTAAATGCCTTTAATATGCCACCTTAGTTGACCCTGAAAATAGTCTTATAAGACAGAAATACAGGGAGAGAATAAAATAAATGACATATTGCAGTGGGCAAATCTGCTGCAAAAGACCTTTTTAAAGTTTTAAAAAGTGAGGTGTTCCTTTGATGACTAATGTGCGCCTGGCCCAAGCCGTGATCTTTTCAATTGCCTCATATGTATGTAAGGAAAGTCAGGAAAGGTATGCGTCAGGGTTGTATTCTTTCACCATACCTATACAATCTGTATGCTGAACAAATAATACAAGAAGCTGGACTATATGAAGAAGAATGGGGCATCAGGATTGGAGGAAGACTCATTAACAACCTGCGTTATGCAGATGACACAACCTTGTTTGCTGAAAGTGAAGAGGACTTGAAGCACTTACTAATGAAGATCAAAGACCACAGCCTTCAGTATGGATTACACCTCAACATAAAGGAAACAAAAATCCTCACAACTGGACCAATGAGCAACATCATGCTAAATGGAGAAAAGATTGAAGTTGTCAAGGATTTCATTTTACTTGGATCCACAATCAACAACCATGGAAGCAGCAGTCAAGAAATCAAGACACATTGCATTGGGTAAATCTGCTGCAAAGGACTGCTTTGAAGTGTTGAAGAGCAAAGATGTCACCCTGAAGACTACGGTGTGCCTCACCCAAGCCATGGCATTTTCAATCACATCACATGCATGTGAAAGCTGGACAATGAATAAGGAAGACCGAAGAAGAGTTCATGCTTTTGAACTGTGGTGTTGGCGAAGAATATTGAATATACCATGGCCTGCCAAAAGAACGAACAAATCTGTGCTGGAAGAAGCGCGGCCAGAATGCTCCTTAGAGGCAAGTATGGCGAGAGTGCGTCTTACATACTTTGGATGTGTCGTCAGGAGGGATGAGTCCCTGGAGAAGGACATTGTGCTTGGCAGAGTACAGGGTCAGCAGAAAAGAGGAAGACCCTGAACGACGTGGATTGACACAGTGGCTGCAACAATGAGCTCAAGAACAGCAATGATTGTAAGGATGGCGCAGGACCGGGCAGTGTTTCGTTCTGTTGTGCATAGGGTCGCTATGAGTTGGAACCGACTAGACGGCACCTAACAACAACAACAACAACAACATATGTATGTAAAAGTTGAATAATGAAAAAGGAAGACAGAAGGAGAATTGATGTGTTTCAACTATGGTGCTGGCAAAGAATACTGAATATACCATGGACTGCCAGAAGAACAAACCAATCAGACTTAGAAAAAATACAACCAGAATGTTCCTTAGAAACAAGGATGGCAAGACTTTGAATCGCTTACTTTGGATGTGTCATCAGGAAAGACCAAATGCTAGAAAAGGACATTTTTATGGATTGAATTGTGTCTCCCCAAAGTATGTGTTTTAAATCCTAACCTCTCTGCCTGTGGTAATAACCACATCCGGCAATGCGTTGTCTCTGTCATGTTAATGAGGCAGGATTAGTATAGGGTGTATCTTGAGTCAATCCCTTATAAGATATAAAAGGAAGGTAAATGCCAAGCCACTCTGAGATCTCCAAGGAACTGGGAAACAGAAGCTGAGGAGGCAATGATCTTTCTCCAGAGCCGACGGAAAGAGAAAGCCTTCCCCTAGGACTGACACCCTGAAATGGACTTCCAGCCTCCTAAACTGTGAGAAAATAAATTTATGTTGGTTAAAGGCATCCACTTGTGGTATTTCTATTATAACAGCACTAGATAACTAAGACAGACATTATGGTTTGTAAAGCAGAGTACCAACAAAAACAAGGGAAACCCTTAATGAGATGGATTGACATAAGAGCTGCTACAATGGACTCAAATATACTAATGATTATGAAGCTGGCTCAAAAATGGGCAACATTTCACTCTGTTATACACAGGTCTTCACTAGTAGGAGCTAAATGGTGGCAACTAACAGCAACATCTTAACAGATATGCACCCTAGATATTATGCTGTAGAGGAGGAAAAAACTCCCTTACAGTGTAAATACCATTGTTTATAGCACTTGTAGAGTCTTTTTCTTGGTCTAAACTAGTTTAACAAAGAATAGATTATTACTACAATTAACCAATGCTACATATTAAACATTTAACATATGACCAGAAGTGTACTAGGTCCTCCGGGGGTTCAAGGGAGGAACACAGCACAGTTGTGATACTAAGAAGTTAATTATCTATTTGGGGAAGAGAGGAGTAAAAGGCTGGAAACAACGTGCCATAATGGTAGCATGTAGTAAGTGCTAAGTGGTATGGTGAAGATTGTAAGTGTAATTAGCTTTCCAAGAAGGGAGAGATTTCTGGAGGCTACAGGAGCCAGGCAAGGGCATTGTGAGAAAATGGGTGGGATCTGACTAGATGTACTGGGGGATGAAGACATCAAAGAACATCTAGGTGAAGGGAGCACACAAGCAAGGAAGGGCATGTAGGTAGTATTTCTGTAAACACATCAAGAAATTAGCTTGATGTGTTTACAGAAATACTGATGACGGCAGGGTGACGAATGTGTTGAGTGGGAGGACATAAGGATGGATCGTGAAGTGAGTGGTCAGACTGTGCAGAACCCAAATGTAATGGATTGAATTGGGTCTGCCGAAAATACGTGTCAACTTGGTTAGGCCCTGTGTGGCTGTCCTCCATTTTGTGATTTCCCTATGTGTTATAAATCATAATCTCTGCCTGTGGTAAAAGAGGATTAGGGCAGGATGTCACACTCTTGCTCAGGTTACATCCCTGATCCAATGTAAACGGAGCTTCCCTGGGGTGTGGCCTGCATGTGGCCTGCAACACCTTTTATCTTAAAAAAAAAATTTTTTTTTTTTTTTTTTTTTTCTTAGGAGAGATAAAAGGAAAGGGAAGCAAGCAGAGAGTTTCTTGCTCATACCACCAAGAAAGCAGTGCCGGGAGCAGAGCACATCCTTTGGACCCAGGGTCCCTGTGTGGAGAAGCTCCTAGTCCAGGGGAAGATTGATGAGAAGGCCAACAGAGAGAGAAAGCCTTCCCCTGGAGCTGACACCCTGAATTTGGACTTTTAGCCTACGTTATTGTGAGGAAATAAACTTCTCTTTGTTAAAGCCATCCACTTGTGGTATTTCTGTTATAGCAGCACTAGATGACTAAGACACCAAGTTAGGCTAAAGAGGTGAGATATGATGTGGGAGGCAGGCAAGGCCACCAGAAGGCATGTGATCAAATGCTGTTTTAGGGAAGATTAGTTTGGCAGCTGTTTACAGGCTGAATTTATTTAGGGAGGGTGAGACTGGAAGCATAGAGCCCAATCATGTATCTGTGGTAGTAAACCATGTAGGAGGTTATGGAAGTCTGGATCACGTGGGTAGTTGTAAAAATGGAGAGGTTGGACTGGATCTTAGAGGCATCTTAAAGAAAGGATAATTAGAATGCATTGACCGATTACATACAAAACTGAATGGGAGGTAAGAGTAAAATATGAAGCTCAGATTTCCAGCCTAGAAGACTGAGATATGTTGGCTTCACTCATTGAAGCAAAAACCAAACAAAACAAAAAAGAAAGAAAAAGAAAAGCAAGCAGGGAAACTGATTTTCATGGAGGGAAATCAATTTTGAGCAAATTGGGTTTGAGGGGATGCAAAGGATGGATCTGTTGGTGACTGGATACATAGAACCGAGAGTCTGAGTGAGAAATCATGCAGAATATGTAGATTTAGAAATATTCTCTACAGAGGGAGAAGCTATAAGAATAAAAAGCATGCTTAAAACGAGTGTACAGAGAAGACCAAATTCATCTCTGTGCTTGGCGAAGTCCCAATATACTGCATGTGCTCGATAAAAGTTTTCAGAGTGGAAGAATGAACAATGGAATGAAATGAGCAAGGGAGAGAGGAAAGCGTTTTTGGAATATGCACAGTAAAGGAGGTAGAAGAAGCGCCAGCAAAGGAGATCAAGAAGTGGGAAAGGTCCAAAGATTATGCAACATCATAAACCACTTTAAATTAAAAAAAAAAAAAAACTTCAAAGAAAAATGCAATCGTTAACAGTGCCAGATATTGCTAGGAAGCCAAAGGAGTGAGGACTGGTTAGTGGTTTTGTCTGAATGACTTGGGGATCCTTAACAGTGGCTTTCAGTTGCGGGGGAAGGATGGGGGAAGCCCAGAAGCTGGATTAGGAAGGTGAGGTAGGGAATGTGGAAAGGGGACTGAAAAGAAAGTATAAGTTATACTCTGAGAGTCTGGCAGAGAAATAATGGTAACTATTTTTTTTAGTATCTACCATGATTTTTTTTTTTTTTTAGTATCTACCATGATAACAGGGTCAACAATGTTTCTTTAGGGTAGTGAAGACGTGTGTATACATGACGTTAACAAAGGAGCTAGGAGACAAAAGACCATAGACACCAGAGAAGGAGGTGTGGGCATGACATTTCAGATGACATAAGAGGAATGAGACTCAGTACTGGATTTACAACAGAGAGATATTTAGAAAGATTCACCTCCTGTGCCATATTTCAGCTGTATCAGACTGTTCACTATCCCCAGACCAAACCATTTACATCACAAACCTAGCACCTTTGGACTTGCTGCTCCCTTGAATTTAAATGACCTTCAGCTGTTAAAACCTTTCCATTATTCAGGGACTAGCTCAAACACCGTCACCGCCTCTGTGATAACTGTCTCCAGCCAGACTGATCAGCATTGATCTCTCTTTCTTACATACCAATAGACGATTAAGTGTTTCTTAATATTTAGAATTTATATTCTTTGGGAATGTATTGTTAGCTGCATCACAACTGGTCTTTTCCACTGTATTTTGGTCCATTGTACACAGCTGGAACTCAATAACGTTTTGAGCAAAGGTGAAAATTTTCTGCTAAGATTTAAGGGAAAGATAAAAACAGAATAGGGGAAGAATGCTTGGCTGAGGCTAAATCAGGGACATTGGGCAACTTCTTCTGGTTGTCCTCAATGCTCTCCTGAAGAAAGAGGTGAGATACCTGCTGAGACGGGGAGTGCGGAACTGATGTGAGGGAAGATCAGATTTGGCGCAGGTGCCAGGCTAGTCATCATAAAGGTGAGCAAAAGAAGGTGTAGGTCCCATAAGCATTGTTGTTGTTAGGTGCTGTCGAGCTGATTCCAACTCATAGGGACGCTGTAGGACACAGTTGCACTGCCCCACTGGGTTTCAAGGAGCAGCTGGTGGACTGGAACTGCTGACCTTTTGGTTAGCAGCCATAGCTCTTAATCACTACACCACCAGGGCACCAAAAAGGCTCCCAAGGAGTGGCTGGTGGGACATCCTGTATGATATATGATGTATGATATATATGAAGCCCTATGTAAGCATTGGGCATCGTGAATTTGCAATGGCCAGGTTTTCGTAGCAAGTTTCTTTTGCCAGGAGTTCACAGTTGCAAGGACAGAAAAAGCAAACAGCGTGGAGACCCAACATTGTTGGCTGGATCAGTGAGCTTCCCACAATCCCTAACAAACATTTAACAAGGGAGTGGGCAGTGTTGCAGGATGCTGGTGTAGACACTGCTGAGATGCCAATTGGGAAGTTCAGGCTGAGGAGACAACCCATCGCAGCCTGTAAGACCAAGGCTCTCCACTTGGCTGTGGGGAGAAGTGCCGGGTCAATTTTAAAGAATGCTGACACCTAGCTCCCACCCCTGAGACTCTGATTTAGTTGGTCTGGGGTGAGGCCTGGGCCTCTGCATTTTGGCTAAATGCTCCAGGTTGAGAACTACACAGTAAGGAGAGACAGGTCTGGGAAAGCAGAAGGGGCTGAGCAATGGAACCTTCTACTGAACACAGAGCACAGGATGAAATAAAAATGCTATTTATGGTCTCAGGCCTGAAAATTCCCCAGGAAGAGAAGGGTCTGACTTTACATAAAAGAAAGTATCTATGTTTTAAGATCCAAATGTGATCTCAACAGTTTCCACTGGACAGACGTCACTATTCCCTAACCGACAGTCATAATTGGCACCGTGGCAGGCAGATAGTTGAGGGGTGAGGGAAAAGTTACAAAACCGCTTTCTAGTCTTGATTTCAGAAAGAAAGTGGTCCATCCCGGAACAGACTTAGAGGGTCCTTCTGAGACCCACTGCGATTTGGGAGAGACAAGGGTGGAGGTGACGTGGGATACACAGGAAACCCCACACTGGGTCCCACAGAAGGTCAACCCATGGCCTGGGACTGCGTGGGAGGCCGTGGAGCAGCGCTCTGACTTCAACTGTAAAAGCCAGACCCAGCGGTCCTTTGCTCAGTCGCCTTCTGTGGCTCTCATTCATAAATTTGGCTAAAAGGTTTTTGAATCCACATACATTTCCCGCCAGTATCACCTTTTGGGACTAATGAGTTCCTTAAGTTTATAACCTGCTATGTGAAGCAGATTTCTTTTCATTTGCCCTAAACTTGCTTCACTCTGTTTTAAAGAGTGCCCTCCTTGTCCGCTAAAGAAAAAGTAAACAGGATTATAAAATGAGGACAGATTGGCTGAAGTAGGCAGGGAGAAAAAGAGCTAGGTGTTAGAAGGAACCGCAGACGACCTTAAATCGGTAGTATAGTTTTAAAAGGCGAACGTGGCTGGAATGCGGGCATGTGAGTGGAGCTGAGCAGCCACCAGACAATGGCTCCATTGTTCTCCTATTCCCTAGCCCCTTCCAGGAGCTCTGCATGCTGTTTGGGGCCCCGTGCCTAAATGAAAGGGAGAACTCGGAATGTTTAGCAGATATCAATAAAACCCATTAAAACACTGAGAGTGGAATTCAGAACTAAAATGAAATGAATTAGGATTTTTCAAGCTAGAAGAAAGCCATTCTATAGAAAAATATCTTCGATGCTATGTATAAAATGGGAAATAGTTGTTCTACATTTGAATTTAAACGTCAAAATCCTTCCATTAGTTCTAAGAATGAACTTCCTGACACTGACAACTACATATGAGATAAAGTGGCAGCAGAAAACGACGCATTGTTTTTTTTTTTTCAAGTTCACATTTCCAAAATGATTTGAGGTTCATCTTGCCTTTGTACCTGCCTCAACGGATTAGGAAGGTGGCAGAATGAGTTGTTTACTCACAGGGGTCAGGTAAGAATGGATTGGATGAGTATGGATATACACATCTTAGAGAAAAAGAGATTTATGATTAAAATGTTAATATGTGTAATTTTAAAAGGTATAAGGAAACAAATATTTCAAAAACCTACTAAACTTAGTAGGCTAAATAGTAAAGTATCCGTTGCATTTTTTTCTTCCAAGGTCATAGTATGAAGTTGATTACAGCAAAGTCTCGTGTTTTAGTGGAAAATAGGGCAAAGGTTATGTACAACAGGAACCCAGTCCTGTGGAGCCTGCAGAACCTAGGTTAGGCTCATAAAACTGCTCATTAAAGTGCTCTGTTTTGAAGCAAAAGCAAATAAATGAGCTCAGGGAAAAGAGCCACAGAAATCGTCTAGAAATATTTCCATGAAAGACTGTGAAAATAGTCTTCCGCAGTTATAAGAAAGGTGCAGCTATTGCTTATACAAATAGCCCACACTTAAAAGATATTTAAATACCTTCCCTGCAATGCTGGTTTTGACCTTCTGCCAAAAGCTACTTAATGTCTTTTTTTTTTTTTTTTAATTTTTCTGAATAGACTCTATGATGAACAACAACAACAACAAAAAAAATAAAATAAAAAGGCACACACACACCAGAACAGTTTCAAACAGCAGAGAAAAACTGTTTAGTTATCTACTCTCCCTAACCCCCACACCTCTGCCCCAATTCTGGATAAAACAGCAAATTTACAAGTTAGTTTTACACTGGTTTAAAATCTTAATCTCAAATTACAGAAATGGAAAGTGAAAGACATCTTGAAAATGTATAGGGCTAAGCTTCTCTACAAAAAGTATAGACTGAAGAGTTTTAAATGAATACTACTAGTGGCTTGCCAGCAAGATAATGACCATCAAGAGGACTTCTCTGAAGGCAGTTAGCCCCAAAGCAATTCAGACAGACCGTGCTTACACAACGGCTGGCTGATATCTAAAGCCTCAAGCCAAAAACAACACCAACGGTCAGCAGCGCCCATCACTTCTAGAGGGAACTGGACCTCTGGATGCTGATTAACTGTGGGGGTGTCCAGACACCCATCTGACTTTATATGTAAATCCAGTGATACCCCAAGCCCTGTCTGAGTTACCAGGGGCAGCCTGGTGGAATCTCACTGTGCCAAGTGACTGATCGGAATGAGGCAAGCTCGAAGAAAACAAGACTGCTCCAGAAAGAAGAACAAGTAGCGTGTCATGTGGTCTGAATTCACACATGACTATCTGTGGCTTTTCCTTGCACCATTTCCACAGTCTGCTGGAATCAGGATGAGGGACCCGGGAGGGAGTAAATATGAGTGTGGAAATTTGTCCCACTACTTATTTTTTTCATGTAAAAAGAGCTACTGATGGCAATATTCTATTTTCACTTCTACAACTAATTTTATCTTATGAAAAGCAGTCTGGAGCTTGCTTGGGAGAAACAATAAATCATACTGAGAGATGTCTTCTAAAAGCAAGGCGGGATTGCAGTGGGCTTCCCGCCAACGTTTACTGTTTCAGGAAGGTTTTGCTGTTGTCGGTGCTGTGGCTGTTCCAGTCTAGTGGAGGAGGGAGCTGGCTGACAGTCTTCCAGAGATTTGGCTAAAATAAAAACAGAGCTAAAATTTTACAAAGCTAAACTAAATCGCACTTCCTGTGAGATAGCCTAGATACTTGATAAACACATCTTGGCCAACAGCTTGTCTCTTCAGAGTTAGCCACAAAGAGGGTATTTCCTAATTCATCCGGCTCTAAACAAAAAAAAAATCACTACTCTTTCCCACTGGCCTCTAAAACGCCCTATTCAGGAATAATGATTTCTTTACTTTAGTAGATTTTAAAACCAGCATTGTTCTTTCTACAGTGGTAGTTTACATTTCTACTCACACACACACACACACACACGCACATTCTTGCACAAGTTAGCATGATTTAAAGCCTCTCATTTTTTATTCTTGAAGCCCCAAAAGGGAAACTGTGATTCATGCGCCAAAGAACACAGTCATTCATTATTTTTTCTTTCTTTTGCCCTGTACACACACCCTCCCACAAGGATTAAAAGCAGACTGGGATGTGGGGTATGGAGGGAGCCGGAGAGAGAGGGCAGAGGGAGAGGAAGACGGCATTTCACCAGCCTCTACCACACCGATGCAACACAGTCGGCACCTTGTGCTTCAGACTCACTGTTTCCTTCTTTCTAAGCCTTGGCCCCGTTCTACTGAAGCAGACAGTGTCATCTCTCCATGGAACTTGGAGAGGTGATAACTAATAAATGGCCTTTCTGAATTACGGTGACGGAGGATGGATAGGCCTAGAGAAATGATAACAACCCTATCTTTAATTTAAAAATTAAAAACAAAATTTGCACCCTGATATAATTTCAATCTTATAAATAAGTTGCAAAATAAATACAAATAATTCTTGTACCCTCCTCACCTGATTCCTCAAATGTTAAGCATCTCGTTGTTGCTGTTGTTAGGTGCCATCGAGTCGGTTCCAACTCATAGCGACCCCATGCACAACAGAACAAAACACTGCCCGGTCCTGAGCCATCCTTACAATCGTTGTTATGCTCGAGCTCATTGTTGCAGCCACTATGTCAATCCACCTCGTTGAGGGTCTTCCTCTTTTCCGCTGACCCTGTGCTCTGCCAAGCATGATGTCCTTCTCCAGGGACTCATCCCTCCTGACGACACGTCCAAAGTATGTAAGATGCAGTCTCGCCATCCTTGCCTCTAAGGAGCATTCTGGTTGTACTTCTTCCAAGACAGATTTGTTTGTTTTTTTGGCAGTCCATGATATATTTGATATTCTTCGCCAACACCACAATTCAAAGGCGTGAACTCTTCTTCGGTCTTCCTTATTCATTGTCCAGCTTTCACATGCGTATGATGTGATTGAAAAAACCATGGCTTGGGTCAGGCACACCTTAGTCTTCAGGGTGACATCTTTGCTCTTCAACACTTTGAAGAGGTCCTTTGCAGCAGATTTGCCCAATGCAATGAGTCTTTTGATTTCCTGACTGATGCTTCCATGGGTGTTGACTACGGATCCAAGTAAAATGAAATCCTTGACAACTTCAGTCTTTTCTCCTTTTATCATGATGTTGCTCATTGGTCCAGTTGTGAGGATTTTTGTTTTCTTTACGTTGAGGTGTAATCCATACTGAAGGCTGTGGTCTTTGATCTTCATTAGTAAGTGCTCCAAGTCCTCGTCACTTTCAGGAAGCAAGGTTGTGTCGTCTGCATAACGCAGGTTGTTAATGAGTCTTCCTCCAATCCTGATGCCCCGTTCTTCTTCATGTAGTCCATCTTCTCATATTATCTGCTCAGCATACAGATTAAATAGATATGGTGAAAGAATACAACCCTGATGCACACCTTTCCTAACTTTAAACCAATCAGTATCCCCTTGTTCTGTCCGAACAACCTCCTCCTTATCTATGTAAGAGTTCCTCGTGAACACAATTAAGTGTTCTGGAATTTCCATTCTTCGCAATGTTATCCACAGTTTGTTATGGTCCACACAGTTGAACGCCTTTGCATAGTCAATAAAACACAGGTAAACATCCTTCTGGTATTCTCTGCTTTCATCCAGGATCCATCTGACATCAGCAATGATATCCCTGCTTCCACGTACTCTTCCGAAACCGGCCTGAATTTCTGGCAGTTCCCTGTCAATATACTGCTGCAGCCGTTTTTGAATGATCTTCAGCAAAATTTTGCTTGCGTGTGATATTAATGACATTGTCGTATAATTTCCACATTCGGTTGGATCACCTTTATTGGGAATAGGCATAAATATGAATCTCTTCCAGTCAGTTGTCCAGGAAGCTGTCTTCCATATTTCTTGGCATAGACGAGTGAGCACCTCCAGGACTGCATCTGTTTGTTGAAACATCTCAATTGATATTCCATCAATTCCTGGAGCCTTGTTTTTCCCCAATGCCTTCAGAGCAGCTTGGACTTCTTCCTTCAGTACCATCAGTTCCTGATCATATGCCACTTCTTGAAATGGTTGAACATTGACTAATTCTTTTTGTTATAATGACTGTGTATTCCTTCCATATTCTTTTGATGCTTCCTGCGTTGTTCAATATTTTCCCCATGAAATCCTTCACTATTGCAACTCAAGGCTTGAATTTTTTCTTCAGTTCTTTCAGCATGAGAAATGCCGAGCGTGCTCTTCCCTTTTGGTTTTCCATCTCCAGCTCTTTGCACATGTCATTATAATACCTTACTTTGTCTTCTTGAGATGCCCTTTGAAATCTTCTGTTCAGTTCTTTTACTTCATCAGTTCTTCCTTTTGCTTTAGTTGCTCGATGTTTGAGAGCAAGTTTCAGAGTCTCCTCTGACATCCACCTTGGTCTTTTCTTTCTTTCCTATGTTTTCAATGACCTCTTGATTTCTTCAGGTATGATGTCATTCCACAACTCATCTGGTCTTCAGTCATTACCGTTCAATGCGTCAAATCTATTCTTCAGATGGTCTCTAAATTCAGGTGGGATATACTCAAGGTCATATTTTGGCTCTCGTGGACTTGCTCTGATTTCCTTCAGTTTCAGCTTGAACTTGCATATGAGCAATTCATGGTCCATTCCATGGTCGTCCCCTGGCCTTGTTCTGACTGATGATATTGAGCTGTTCCATCGTCTCTTTCCACAAATGCAGTCAATTTGATTTCTGTGTGTTGCATCTGGCAAGGTCCATGTGTATAGTTGCCATTTATGTTGGTGAAAGAAGGCATCTGCAATGAAGAAGTCGTTGGTCCTGCAAAATTCTATCATTCGATCTCCGGCATTGTTTCTAGCACCACGGCCATATTTTCCAACTAGTGGTCCTTCTTGTTTCCAACTTTTGCATTCCTATCGCCAGTAATTATCAATGCGTCTTGATTGCACGTTCGATCAATTTCAGAGTGCAGCAGCTGATAAAAATCTTGTATTTCTTCATCTTGGGCCCTAGTGGTTGGTGTGTAAATTTGAATAACCAGTCGTATTAACTGGCCTTCCTTGTAGGCGTATGGATATTTTCCTATCACTGACAGCATTGTACTTCAGGATAGATCTTGAAACATTCTTTTTGACGATGAATGCGACACCATTCCTCTTCGAGTTGTCATTCCCAGCATAGTAGACTACATGATTGTCCGATTCAAAATGGACAATACCAGTCCATTTCAGCTCACTAATGCCTAGGATGGAAACCCTGGTGGCGTAGTGGTTAAGTGCTATGGCTGCTAACCAAAAAAAAGGTCGGCAGTTCAAATCTGCCAGGTGCTCCTTGGAAACTCTATGGGGCAGTTCTACTCTGTCCTATAGGGTCGCTATGAGTCAGAATTGACTCGATGGCACTGGGTTTGGTTTTGGTGTTTAATGCCTAGGATATCGATGTTCATGCGTTCCATTTCATTTTTGATGATTTCCAGTTTTCCTAGATTCATAATTCATACATTCTAGGTTCCGATTATTAATGGATGTTTGCAGCTGTTTCTTCTCATTTTGAGTCGTGCCACATCAGCAAATGAAGGTCCCGAAAGCTTTACTCCATCCACGCCATTAAGGTCGACTCTACTTTGAGGAGGCAGCTCTTCCCCAGTCCTCTTTGGAGTGCCTTCCAACCTGGGGGGCTCATCTTCCAGCACTATATCAGACAATGTTCCGCTGCTATTCATAAGGTTTTCACTGGCTAATGCTTTTCAGAAGTAGACTGCTGGGTCCTTCTTCCTAGTCTGTCTTAGTCTGGAAGCTCAGCTGAAACCTGTCCTCCATGGGTGACTCTGCTGGCATCTGAATACTGGTGACATAGCTTCCAGCATCACAGCAATATGCAAGCCCCCACAGTATGACAAATTGACAGACATGTTGGGGTTACATATCTTACCATGACCTAAATCAGGAAATTATCACTTACAATACTACGGTCCAGGGTCCAATCCTGGACCACACTTTGCACCTAGCCATTATGTCTCTTTGTTGTTGCCTGCCATCAAATCAATTCCACTCATAGTAACCCTGTAGGACAGAACAGAACTGCCCCATACTGTTTCCTTGGCTGTAATCTTTATGGGAGCAGATTGCCAGGTGGTGCGTTTGACCTGCCGACCTTTTGGTTAGTGGCTGAGTGCTTAATCATTGCACCACCAGGGCTCCTTATGTCACTTTAGTCTCCTTTAGTCTGGAAGGGTCCCTCAGTCTTCCTTAGTCTTTCACGACCTTGACACGTTTGAAGAGCACTGACCCGTTACTTTGTAGTATCCCTCGATTTGTGTTTGTCTGGTGTTTCCTTATTTTTAAATTCAGGTCATGCATTTTTTTTTTTTTTTGCAAGAAAATCACATAAATACTTTGTCCTTCTCAGTGCATCATATCAGGAGACATGTGGAGTTTCTAGTTTTTCCTCTTTGAAATTAATAGTATCTTGTGGGATGATACTTTGCAGCTATGTGAGTATCCCGTTTCTCATCAGACTTTCCTCTACTAATTTTAGCATCACTGAGGAGTCTCTCCAGAAACAATTATTACTGTGGTGTTTGCAAAAGACTTTTTTATTTCCACCTTTGCTTCTAAATTTATTAACTGGACTTCTATTTTAAGGGAGAGTTTTCCCTCATTTAACTATTTGTTCAGTTATTTATCTATGTAAGTATGGATTATTATTTTATCTATGGGTTAGAACCCATTACCCTCATTACTTACTTTGTTACTCACATTGTCCCAAGTTTAGTCATGGGACGCCTTCTTCAAGCTGGCCCCTGTGCCCTTCTGACACAACCCCATCAGTTGTTGAGTACTTGCTTTCCCACACCATGAAATATGCCAGGCTCACCTGCACTTTCTTTGCTCCAGTCCTGGAATAAGGCATTTCTCCAAAGACCCACCGGTTCCTTTAACTGGAGAAAAGGTATAAAATAAATCTATCTTTTTTTGTGAATCAGAGTGAATAAATAACTCTCCTAGTAATAAAAGGTCCCAGCACATGGTTAGGAAGAAACAAAGGCCCTGGATTCCCAGTGTTTTTCCAGGTAAACTTTTCCACAACCATAAACTTCAATACAATATAACGTCTTTCCCAGTACCCCTTAAACTGGAAATCCTTCCTAGACAGTGACCTTAAAGTCACAGTATTGATTGTTCCAGATCATTAAGAAATTAACCTAAAATCTGAGATATCAACAGATCTATCATTATCAATAAAAACTGAACTAAAATTTTACTGTGGTTTGCAAAGAGTAGCTTCACTTCAAATGAGTAAATCTTATACCACAATATTTATTTTTTCTCTGATTTTTTTATAAGTCAAAAGTAAACAAAAGATGATTAAAATATCTTAAGTGGTGATCTAATTAAATGAATAATAACCTGTTTAGTATTATACTTGTGGGAAAATAAAATTCACTGTTCACATGGCTTTTAATTCCCAATTAGACATTATCATTATTGTTGTTTTTGTTGTTTTAGCTACTGTTGGCTTAGATTTACCTGAATGTTTACATATTTCTTTGTCCATGTTTTCTGGATCATTTTCCTTCTTTATTCCTAAAGAACATTTTTAAAAGAAGTCTTTTTGTGAACATCTACTGGCTGTAAACTCTCTGTTTTTGTTTTCTGAAAATGACCTTACTTTTAAATAATACTTTAATTAGGTCTACAATTCTAGGTTGATAGTGTTTCCCTCTGTACTTTGAAGGCTACCCCCATTACTTCTGATTTCCACTGTTGCTGTTAAGGAAAAGTCTTGGATGTTGTTCCTTTGCAGTTGATCTGTCTTTTTTCCTCTGGATGCTTTTAACATTGTCTCCTTGTCTTTGGTGTTCTGCAGTTTCATTAAAATGTGTATCTGGGGGTTATCTGTAGTACTCCTAGATCTGAGATTTCATGACTTTCATCAATTCTGGAAAAAAATTTAGCTATTCTCTTCTAGCATGATGATTAAACACATGTTAGGCCTTCTTATCCTCTTTTTCACGTCTCAGATACTTTCCCCATTTCTCTGCCTCTTTAGGCTGTATTCTGGGTAATTTATTCGGTTATCTATATAGAGTACTGGCTTGAACTGGCTCACAAGAACTGATTGTGCACATCCCTTTGCAATTCTGTGTTCAGTGACAGCACCTTGGTAGCCTGAAATCATCCAAGGTGGCAGTGTTTACACCGCTGAAACTGGCAAATGCTACAAAGTAGGGCTTTTTCCCTGAAGAGCTGGTTGATAAATATCTATCAGCACACCACTGTAAGTAGCCCATTTTATTAGTCTCTAGTCAGCTGTCTAATCTATTTGTATGGTTTTAATTTAAATGATGGCACTTTTTATTTCTAGACATTCTATTTGGTTCATTAAAAAAATATACCTTGTCTTTAAAAAATATATAGCAGTCCTTTCTCTCATTTGTGATTTTTCCTGTCTTTAAATATTTTAAACATGGTCCAAAATCTTTTCTGCTATTTGCTATTTCTCTTGACTTACTCATTACGGCTTCATTATGTCCTTTTAAATTCTGGATTGTATATGCATGTTCAGCTGGGCTTTATGTGTATGACTCTTATTAAGCGTGAGTTGAGGGTGTGTCTCTCCAGAGAGTGTATGTATTTCTACAGGCTCCCAGAAATGCTTCCAATCTGAGTCTACTTTAAGTTAATTTCTCAGCTTTGTTTCTGCTTGACCATGCAAATGATGCAAATTTGAACCCCAAACCACGTGACAGAAGACCTATAAAAATGGATTCTTAAAAAGGAGACTTTTATTTTATTTTCTTCTACCCATTACACAGGCTGAGACAAAAAAAAAAAAAAAAAAAAAAAACTTCCTTGGTTTCTCTCTTTTTTGGCAAGTAGATTTTTCTTGCTTTACCATTTCACTGACGGTATAGTTCTTTTGAGTGTCCTGGCTTACTGCAGGGATCTTGGTTCCAATTTCCCAACTTATTCTGGCCGATGCCTTTTCTCTTGTCTGTCTAAGACTATGTAAACCAAAGCTCTTGTGTACAGGGATGACAAATGCCTCAAGGACATCTGTGGTTTCATCACTGGCTTTCCAGCTCCCTGTTTACTTTGGTGCTCCAAGGATTTCTCTTACTCCCGTGTGATCTCAGTCAGAAATTTAAAAGACCGTTTGTAACATTGTCCTCAATATTTGAAGGTGTTTTGAAATCTAAAATACCTGCCAGAAATCAAAGACCACATGTTTTTAAAAAGGTCCTTTCCTAAAATTATGATGGTTTAGAACAGTAACAATTTCAAAGCTGATTGGTACTTAGCCATTTCTTTTTCTTCAAAGAATTCTATAGCAAAAATGTTTTATATGCCACTTCCCCACCCACACATATCAACACATTTTTGTCTGGGTACCTGTGATATGTTAGGCACTATTAGCTATTTCAGAATAGCTGCTGATCCATATAAAACATTTTAAAAAACATGATCAAATAGAGTAAGAGTTTGATGCTGAAAAAAATTTACATCTTAACTGCCATTTTTGGCCCAATTTTATTTCTGTTTCACATACTGTAGATTTCTAGTTTCCTTTGGTGCCAAAAACAATACTGCGTACTACTTAATATAAATGTAGCACTCTACAGTTTTCAAATTTCTTTTATTTACATAATTTGTTTTCAGCATTAGATCAACTTTGTGGCATAGGGAGACTTACTATTTCCTTTTTCAGAAACTAAGAGTCAGAAAAGCTGGATAATTTTTCTAAGGACACAAAGTGTAAGTTGAAGAGCTAGAATTGTAATTCTGGTCTCCAAGCTCCAAGTTCAGTGATCAATAAATACAAATCAATCAGAAAAAATAGGACATTTTCCTATCTCTATGGGGAAGATGGGGCCCTGGTGGCACAGTGATTAAGAGCTCAGCGGCTAATCAAAAGGTTCGAATCCACCAGGTGCTCCTTGGGAACCCTAAGGGGCACTTCTATTCTGTCCTATAGGGTTGCTATGAGTCAGAATCAACTCAATGGCATTGGGTTTGGTTTTTTGGTTTATGGGGAAGAAGGTCTATTGGAACAGAAGACTGTGATTGAGATGGGGGACCTATGGACACATTTCAGCTATCGGCTCCTTTGCATATATTTTAAACATTTTTTTCAACATTGGATACAAAAATGATTAAGAGCTCTGAAGAAAACTCCTGGTTTCCTGACTGCTTCTAACACTTCCCTAACATTTTCTGTCTGTAAGTCTTAATTTCATTATCAGTAAGATAAGGACACTGCTGACATAAACCTTAGAACTGTTGTGAAAAATAAGAACAAATTTTGATGAAAAACTGATAATAATCAAACCTACATATTCTGAGGAATGCAGAAAGGAAATGTGTATAAATATGAGAACTGGGTTTTGATGAGCAGCAAGGGGCTCCTCAGGTATGGAATGAAGGGGAGGGTCTTTCAGGCAGAGGGGGCTACATGCACAAGGGTGCAGAAGGATGGAAGCTCATGGTGCACCCGTGGAACAGAGAGTGTGGCTGTCCGGTGGATGCAGCATCGCAGGTGTGTGCAGCTGGGGGCGCCGGGCAGGAAGAAGGCAGAGGAGAAATGGCCTGAGACAGGGACGAATGAATGAACACACTTCAGAGATTTTAGGGAAGTGAAATAATCAGATCTCTCGTGTGTGTGTATTTAATCTGTTGAAGAGGATTTTTGAGACTATTTGGTCCGCACTTACTTTTTATTCATTTAACGCCCTCCAAAGGACCTGGGTTAACCCAAAGTTCAGAGCACAGAAGGTGCATATGGGCTTTCCAGAGTGATGTGAGAGCAAAAATATTAGAAGCCAGAGGCTCAGGATGTTAATTGTCCAGAGCTGTGTCTTCTAAGGGCACACCAGAATGCCTGAGGGAAGCAGGCAGTGATTCTTTCCTTAGCACTACAACTTCCGAAGCTGAGTCATGTGGTATTTCTACAACCAGAGGTATATCCCAGATAGCTTTAAAAGACACACCCTTATTGGTTAAGATATTAAAAAAAAAAAAATTATGTTAGCTAAAGGCAGAGGGCTTAGCAGGTACGCTAGGGTACTCTGTGGCTAGACTTTCGTACAGTGCTATGTTGTGGTGACTTGAGGAATCTTTAGCTCCAATAAGTTCTGCAACATGGACCACTGGCAGAAGGACTGGTGTGTTGAAGGCCTGTCACCCCTTGCCTTTCTATTTTCAATTAACACTCATATAAAAAGAAAAATGTTCACATTAAAAATAGCCAACTAAAAAATATCAGGACTTCATTGAAATGATTTTTCTATCTTGAATGCAACAACAATTTTAAGATTCACCCTCTCCAGCATCACAGGCAAATCCTTGCAAACCAATAAACTGGAATTCTTGGTGAATTCTTACTCTGGTAGTGAGATTTGTAGTGACAGCTTTAGGGTCAAAAGTGCATTCCTGTTGTAAGTGGCCTACGTGGGATCATCCAGCGGAATGAAGTCCGGTATAACCCACACAGCTGTACTCTGAGAAGTAATTTTAGATGGTAGGATAACGTATGGCGGAGCTGTGCAAAACCACAATTCACCAGTGGATCGCGATGCCTTTTGGCAAACTGCTGTTTATTCTATTAGTCTCCTTGGGCTGTACGATGATCCGTACGATGATCTGGGAAGCTGAGGGATTGGAATTTGTCCCTTAAGCCATCTGTCCTCAGCTGCCAAGAGGTGGGCACGTCCTGACCTCCGGCATTAAAGCTGGGCAGAGTTCCATGGACCATCCCACTAAGAATGTGGTAATTGTAGCTCCAATGAAGACATTCTGTCTCAACAATACAGCGTGAAGAAAACTTTGCACTGTCAAACGCTTTAGGTGGTTCCTGTTCTTTTTAGCTGGCTAAAAGTCTGTTTTCTCTTTACCTATGTATAAAGTAAAGTGGTGTTTTGCAATGGTATGTTAGATTTTTTTTTTTTATTCTCCGTAGCACTAACTTAAAAACAGCTGAACTTGTTTTCCTGAAAACATGTAAAAACTCCTCAGCTGAGACCTGATGTATCAAGTTTCAGCCTGAAGAATTGTTTTGAGCTGATGGTTTATGCTGAAAATGCTGACAGATGTAGAACAGCCTCAGCAAAGCAATGTTTAAGGGAGTCCTGGGCAACGGACCATGTGGCTGCTCGGAAACTGCTAAGTTCTTGTTGCTAAACAATTTTACCTAAAAACAAAACAAAACAAAACAAAACCTAGCTTTTGTTATAATAAGTTTTTAACAAAGGTTTGGAGAAAGCCGTCAATGACTTTGTAGCTGAATTTCTGGAACCTGCTAGTTACCATTTTGCATTTTCTCTGGTACACAACAAATTCTTTTAGATTTATCTTACTAAAGGCTCAGATAAGAGCCACACTTCTGGAATTATGATCTTTAAAGCAAAAGGCAGATGTCTAAATTTTAAAAATAGCTGCAGGAAGTCCCCGGAACCTAGAGAATCTATATGGCAAACATTTGATGTTTCTGGCCATGATTTTTCTTTGCTGGGATACTAAAATGTGAGTCAGGGGCATTACAAACAACACAAGTCTGAGCAGAAACAACTGAATGTTTATAAGTGTTCTTCGGGGCTGCAGGCTTTCCCTGAAGAGTAATAATTTAAAGGATGTCAGTGGATGCAAATGAATTTCAGCCGTAAGAAGGAAGAAAAAGTGAATAGTACTTTTGTTGCTGTAAGACTTGGAATTTCAGACAGCCTCCATTTTGAATAATTTTCTTTAGCCTGCCTTCGTTTTCTGATGTTGTTTTAGTTGGGAATGATAGATGGTCTATCTCCTCCCCATGTCCTGAACTGTTCAGCAGTGTTATGCTATGTTGTTAATGGCCATCAGGTTCCGTGTGATATGCAGAGAGAAAAGTTCCCTGCTGATATAAAAAAGAGTATGAATTGTGTCTTGTGAAAAAGAGAGCAAAACCCTTTACAAAGCAAGTATAGCGTGAGTAAGAATCCATGCCTTTTTCTCCTTTTCTCAGTCCTCTAGCATACTCCAGGCTCTGATACTCTGAAAGAGCAACAGAGGTACTTCATTCTATTGCTGTGCTTGGAGAACTGTTTTTAACACGAATTTTTCTCCAAAATTAAGCACTTCCTTTCTTCCTCTCTAGTTATACTGTGGTAGTTAAACAAATCTCCTAACAATCTAATCTGAATGCTCCATGAATAGTCAAGTGGCAAAGAATGTTGGCTTGAAACGGGGAAGAAAAAATCCAGGACTCTAATTCATCAGTATATTAGTCATTAACAGGAGGGATATTTCATCTGCAGAAACATATATGTAAACAAGGAAAAATGGAAGGGTATGAAAATTGTGAGAGAAATCACAATGGTATTAGTGTACCAAAAAAAAAACTCTGAAGAACTGAAATTCCAAGTCAACTGCCACTAATCACCTAGAAGAAAGAAGATGTTCTATACAGCTTTTATCTTCTTCTTGGAAAAAAACAAAGACAGAGTGCTAAGTTGAAAGGGAAAACATAAAAGTTTCTGCCTACTAGGTTTGTCAAGTTTGCATGATTTGAAAAAAGAATCATCATTTTTATTTTTAGAAAGCTATTTATGTCAATTAGCATTTTATATGTACTATGTCCACCACCCATCTGTTGTTTTATTGTACCATGGGGGCCTGAATGTTGCTGTGATACCGGAAACTATACCACTGGTATTGCAAATACCAGCAGGGTCACCCATGGTGGACAGGCTTCGGGATAGCTTCCAGACTAAGACAGACTGGGAAGAAAGACCTGGTGATCTACTTCTGAAAAAACTGGCCAGGGAAAACTTTATGGATAGCAGTGGAACACTGTCTGATACAGTGCCAGAAGATCAGCCCTTCAGGTTGGAAGGCACTCAGAATACGACTGGGAAAGAGCTGCCTCCTCAAAGTAGAGTCAACCTTAATGATGTGGATGGAGTCAAGCATTTGGGACCTTTGCTTGCTGATGTGGCACGACTCAAAATGAGAAGAAACAGCTGCAAACATCCATTGATAATCAAAATGTGGAATGTATGATGTATGAATCAAGGAAAATTGGAAATTGTCAAAAATGGAATGGAATGCTTAAAGATCGATATCCTAGGCATTAGTGAGGGGGGAATGGATTTTGAACTGGACGGTCATATGATCTATTATGGTGGGAATGACAAATTGAAGAGGAATGGTTTCACGGTCATCATCGAAAAGAACATTTCAAGATCCATCCTGAAATAAGATGCTGTCAGTGATAGGACAATACCTATACGCCTACAAGGAAGACCAGTTAACACAACTATTATTCAAATTTACGCATCAACCAATGATGCCAAAGATGAAGAAATTGAAGATTTTTACCAACTTATCCAGTCTGAGGTTGATCGAACATGCAATCAAGATGCATTGATAATTATTGGTCATTGGAATGTGAAAGCTGGTAACAAAGAAGACGGATTGGTAGTTGGGAAATATGTCCTTGGTGACAGAAATGACCCGGGAGACTGCCTGACAGAATTCTGCAGGACCAACAACTTATTCATTGGAAATACTCTTCTTTCAACAGCATAAACAGCGACTACCATATTTCTATGCACATAATGCGCAACTTTTACATTTGTTTGCCAGCTGTGCCCTCCCCCTGCAATGTATTTTCATAAGCACTGCTATGCCAATTTTTTTTTTAATATGTTGCAGTAAAAAAAAAAAAAAAAAAAAATCAGCAGAGTGTGCATAAAAAATACCTTGCAGGGGAAGGACATGGCTGGCAAACAAATGTAGAAGGTGAACTTTATGTAAAAATACAGTATACGTGTGGAACTTGCTGGATGGAATACACAGGAATCAAATTGACTATATCTGTGGAAAGAGATGATGGAGAAGCTCAATAGCACCAGTCAGAGCAAGGCCAGGTGCTGATTGTGGAAAAGACCATCAGTTGCTCATATGCAAGTTCAAGTTGAAGCTGAAGAAAATTAAAACGCCCATGAGAGCCAAAGCATGATCTTGAATATATCCCACCTGAATTTAGAGACAATCTCAAGAATAGATTTGATGCATTAAACCCTAATGACCAAAGGCCAGATGAATTGTGGGATGACATCAAGGACATCATACATGAAGAAAGCGAAAGGTCACTAAAAAGACAAAAAAGAAAAAAAGACCAAAGTGGATGTCAGAAGAGACTCTGAAACTTGCCCTTGAACATAGAGTAACTAAAGCTAATGGAGAATATGATGAAGTAGAAGACATGAACAGAAGATTTCAAAGAGCGGCTTGAGAAGACAAAGTATTATACTGAAATGTGCAAAGTTCTGGAGGTAGGAAAATAAAATGGAAGAACACGACTGGCATTTTTCAAACTGAAAGAACTAAAGAAAAGATTCACGTCTTGAGTTGCAGTACTGAAGGATTCTATGGGCAAAATATTGAATGACGCAGGAAATAGGAAGCATCAAAAGAAGATGGAAGTAATACACAGTCACTGTATCAAAAAGAAGTGGTCAACATTCAACCATTTCAGGAGGCAGCATGTGATCAAGAACAGATGGTACTGATGGAAGACGTCTAAGATGAATTCTACAAACGGACGCAACACGGGAAGTGCTCACTCATCTATGCCAAGAAATTTGGAAGTCAGCTACCTGGCCATCCTGGCCAACCAAATGGAAGATATCAATATATACGTCTATTCCAAAGAAGGGTAATTCAACAGAATGTGGAAATTATCAAACAATATTATAATATCACATGCAAGTAAAATTTTGCTGAAGATAATTAGAAGATGGTTGTAACAGTACATCAACAAGGAAGTGCCAGAAATTCAAGCCAGATTCAGAAGAGGACATGGAACGAGTGACATCATTGCTGATGTCAGATTGATCTTGACTGAAAGTAGAGAGTACCAGAAAGATGTTTAACTGTGTTTTGTTGACTATGCAAAGGCACTCGACTGTGTGGATCATAACTAACTAAGAATAACCTTGTGTAGAATGAGAATTCCAGAACACTTAATTGTGCTCATGCGAAATGTGAACATAGACTAAAAGACAATTGTTCAAAACAGAACAAGGTGATACTGCATGGTTTAAAATCAAGAAGGGTGTGCATCAGGGTTGTATCCTTTCATCATACTTATTCAATCTGTTTGCTGAGCAAATAATCTGAGAAGCTGGACTATATAAAGAAGAATGTAGTATCAGGATTGGTGGAAGACTCATTAACAACCTGCATTATGCAGATGACACAACCCTGGTTGCTGAAGTAAAGCGAACATGAAGCACTTACTGATAAAGATCCAAGACTACAGCCTTCGGTATGCATTACACCTCAACATAAAGAAAACAAAAATCCTCATGGCTGGACCAATATCCATCATGATGAATGGAGAAAAGACTGATGTTGTCAAAGATTTCATTTTACTTGGATCCACAATCAACATCCATGGAAGCAGCAGTCAAGAAATCAAACAACGAATTGCATTGGGAAAATCTGCTAAAAAAGACCTCTATAAAGTGCTAAAAACCAAAGCTTTGAAGACTAAGATGCACCTTACCCAAGCCATGATATTCTCAATCATCTCATATGCATGCAAAAGCTGGACAATGATGTCCCTGGAGAAGGACATCATGCTTGGTAAAGTAGAGGTCAGCAAAAAAGAGGAAGACCCTTGACAAGATAGATTGACACAGTGGCTGCAACAATGAGCTCAAACATAACGAGGATTGTGAGGATGGTGCAGGACCAGGCAGTGTTTCATTTTGTTGCACATGGGGTCACTATGAGTCAGAACCAACTCGGCACCTAACAACAACAATTGTATTTGCAATTGTTCATATGCATGTGAAAGCTGGACAGTGAAAAAGGAAGACCAGAGAACTGATGCCTTTGAATGATGGTGTTGGTGAAGAATATTGGATATACCATGGCCTGCCAGAAGAATGAACAAACTCGTGTTAGAAGAGGTACAGCCAGAGTGCTACTTAGTGATGAGGATGGCGAGACTTCGTCTCACATGTTTTGGACATGTTATCAGGAGGGACCAGTCCTTGAAGAAGGACATCATTCTTGGTAAAGTGGAGGGTCAACAAAAAAAGAAGTCCCTCAACGAGATGGACTGACACAGTGGCTGCCACAATGGGCTCAAGCATAACTATTGTGAAGATGATGCAGGACTGGGCAGTGCTTCACTTTATTGTACACGGGGTCACTATGAGTTGGGACTGACTCCATGGCATCTAACAACACGTGACATGTCTCACACAGTGTACATACTGACTGATCCATGATGATGTCTCCTCTGCCTCTCCTCCCTCGTCCCTGGCCTCAGCTTGAGTTCTACTTTTACATGTGGATTTGGCGCAACATAAAGTTGCTACCCTGGCACTACAGCAGTCTTCTTCACATATGACTGTATCATTTAAATGAGTTTTAAATAAGCACCTAATTGAGAGTAATAAATCCCAAAGGCAAGAATACTCTTTGGCCAAAATGGTCCATGTAACATGTGCGTTCTTTAGAGTCTTGGTGAATACTGTCTTCATTTCCGTTCTGGTGAATTCAACTCAATGGATGAAAGTCTGGACATTTCTTTTAGCTTAATTTGAAAAATTGATATTTGGCAATGTCACATGACCTCGATATGCAATTCAGAATAGAATATTTTATCATGAATTTCATGTTAAAATGAGCTAAAATTAATACTAACTAGGTCCAAGACTACATCATACCATAACAGAAGAGATGAGATAAAAATGGGCCACTTAGGCAAACTGGGAAGGGAGAAGGAATACCACTGACTATAAAAGCTACCTCTGTGTCAGTGAAAGGCTGGATTTGTATACTAACACCAGCAGCAGCAATCACTTATTGAGAACTTCTAAGAGCCAGAGACTGAAGTAAGTGCTTTACTGGATTTATTTTTTCACCTGATCATTAAAGTAATCTTTGAAGGGTATGTATTATTGTCCCCAGTTTTCAGATGAGGAAACTGAGGCTGAACTAGTTTCAGTAATCTGTCTAGTCAGTGGAAGAGCCAGGCTTCAAAAACCCTTCCACCATCTCAAAATGTTCAATATACTTTAAGTGAATGATCAAACATGGGATGGAGAAACTGGTAGTGTATCCAAGGGTCAAAGAATCCTAGAGAAGTATAAGTAAGGGAAGATTTGACATTCCTGAGTATCTCTCTGGGGCAGGAACCCCTGACATGGGGAGTGGTGGCATCGAAAGGCTACTCTGAAAGTCTTGTTTGGTGTTCCTTAAGAATTATAAATTAGATTGTTTTGTTACTGACAATGTTACTGGGGAAATGGTGCTGGAAAGGGGTGGTGGCACCACTCTAGAATTTGAATTTACCATTTACTAGCTATGTGAAATTAGGTAAGTTATTTAATCTGTTCACACCTTAGTCTCTTATACCATAAAATGAAAATAAGAGAGCCAACCCACACAGATTTGTTTTGAGAACTGAATGGCATTTTTAAAGTACCAGCACAAAGCCTGACACATACTTAGGCATTAAACAAACGCTAGTTCCTTCCTCCCTTCTGTACCTAAATAAGTTTTACTAAAATTTTCATATGTTAAAAAAGTTATCACTAAGTTTTCTGCCAGCTTTTCCAATTATTGGGTTCCTTGATTTTGTTACTTTTCTTGTTTGCATTCGTGACAGTGCACAAAACACTCTATATACGGATATGTGATAAACTTTGATGGAATATTAGAAAGAACAGGGCAGAGGGGACAGAAGACATGTACCTGAGCTCTGGCTCTACCACTTGTCCACTGAACAATAACGCGCAGGTTAACTGTTTGCAAAGATTCCATTTCCTTTGTAGGTAGACCTATCCTTCTAGATTCTTTTAAGATCTCTTTTTTCTTTGGTGTTCTGTAGTTTGACAATGACATGCCTAGGTGTATATCTGTTTACTATTATTAGTTTTAAATATTACTTGGAATTTGTTGGGTTTCCTGATTCTGAGGATTTGTGTACTTCAACGATTTTACAAAGTTCTCAGCTAGTCTGTCTGTCTGTCTCTCTCCTCCTTCTCCTTCCATGCCTCCTCAATGTACTTCTAGTACACAGAATTGGATTAATCATAATCCTTGATTCGCAGCATACTCTCGTCACGTATGGATCAATTTTCTTTATGCATTTGTATTTTTAACTAGCTGCTTTTATAACTTAATAAGAAAAAAAAAACCCAAAAATAAGCACCTATGAATTCATTGCCAAAAACAAAAGCTAGGACTCTTTCAAGAACGTGTATCTACTCATATGGTACCTTCCACTAAGCCATCCCCCTGCTTGCCCCCACCCAAGGTAACCAGAAATAATAACAACTATCATTACTTATATTGTTTTACGGCATCTACATATAGTCTTAGTTATTTTTATCAGTTTTTTTATAAAAAGAGTTTATTATCTATAAACTTTTCTCACTTCTATTGCTAATTCATGCCACTGTAGTTCCCTTGCTTAGATGCTGAAATAATCCTCCCATTTGTGAATATACAATTTATTCATTTACCATCCCACTGACGACCATTTTGGTTGATTCTAGGTCTTCACCGTTCCAAACAGTGCTACTATGAATGCTCTGCTATGACTTCTTTGAATACTGCCTTTTGCTCATTCTTTCTATTCTCTCCTTCTAGAACTCTTTTTATATATATGTTAGACCTTCTCGAGATACAATCTTTGTTGTTTTTTCTGGGCTTTATTCTGGTCACTTATTAATTTTACTATAGATTCTCCAATTCATTAATTCTTTATTCATCTACATCTGATCTGCTCCATTGAATTTATTGCTATGATTGTATTTCATTTTTTAGAAGTTACTCCCCCCCACATAAGCTTGATCTCTCGTGCTCAATTTTACAAGTTTCTCTTTATTTCTTTAATATATTAAACATTTTAATTTTATTTCTGTGCCTGACAGTTCCAATATTTTATCTTTAGAGGTCTGATTTTGCTATCTGCTCTTTCTCCTGGCTCTCAGTAGTGGCTTGTTTCCTTGTGCTCCTTGTGAGCTGTTCATTTTTCTTGGAACTCTGAGAGAATTACTTAAGGCCTGGTTGAACTTGCATTTTTCCAGAAAGGATTTATGTTTGCTTCTGCTAATTTTCTCTGGGGTGCTACTAATCTAGGAGAATAAAATCCTGTACTTAAGGTTTTTTATTATACACATATAGTACAAAGTCAGACTTCACAGTCATATGAAGTCAGGCTTGTAGTTGTGTATTCTAAAGACAGACACCCCATCCCCTTCCATCTAGTGCTAAGGTCAATACAAGATAATTTCGTTCTGTATCCTTCTAAACACTGGATTTATTTCTACTATAACTTTAGACTAAGAGTACAAAATTTTGCAGTACCAGTCTTAGCACTGGGAGTGTCCTAAGCTTTATCAGTTTCTTCCCAGGCCTGCTTCAGCCACCGTGATAGAGGCTCAAGATCTAGAGTTTGTATGAAACCAGTAAGACGAAAGCCAGCTCTTGCACTCACTGTCCTCCCAGGTCTTCTGCTCTCACTTCATTTTCTGGCCCCTGTGGATTCTTTCCTTTCACTCTATTTGGCAATGCATTTAAAAATATATTCCATATATTTTCTTCAACATTTTAACTGTAATTGGGAGGGTCAATTGGGGAATCTTGTCTGTCATTCTGCTGAAAATGGAAGTCTGTCTGTCCCCATTTCAGCACTTCTTTCCCATTGCAATAGCTTCCTTGCTTCCAGCCCCACATCTTGGTATATTTGCTCACTCCCAGTATAAACACCCTTACAAAAATGTAAAGATAATCCCATGTCTAAAATTCTTCAGTGACTCCATAATACTCTTAGGATAAAATATAAACTCCCGTCCATGGCATACCAGGCCCAGAAAGATTTGTCATCTCTCCGCTACCCCATCCCCACCCTGCCTGCGCTTCCTCTGTAAATCTTCATACACGTGCCATAGCTACAGCCATCTGCCTTCACTGTCCCCCAGTACATTCTCATTTTTCTCAATCTTTACATATACTGTTCTGCTGCCTGCATCCACCGGCCTTCTTCTGGCCTTCTCCCAGTTTCTTACTAATAGCCTTGAAGTTACTGCCTCTTCAAAGCATTTTCTGACCTACATCCTTGCTTGTCAGGAAAGCATCATTAGGCCCTTCTCATCTCTACTTCCTGATGTAACTACGATAGCAGTTATCACACAAAAACCAAACCTAAACCGGTTGCCGTTGAGTCGATTCTGACTCATGGCGACCCCATGTGTTACACAGCAGAACTGCTCCATGGGGTTTTCTTAGCTGTAAGCTTTACAGAAGTAGATTTCCAGGTCTTTCTTCTGTGGTGCTGCTGGGTGGGTTCAAACCTTCAACCCTTAGGTTAATAGTCAAGTGCGAACTATTTGTGCGACCCAGGGATCTCCTTTATCACAGCAGGTGATAAAAACTGATTTTCTTCTCAGTCTTTCTATTAGACTAGGGGTCTTTGAGAACAGGGGCTATTCCATGCCGTATATCCAGCAGTGAACGCAGTGCCTGGTACATGGAAGGTGCTAACTAAATGTCTGTGAAATGAATAAGAGAATCAAATGGGCACAATTACACTTAAAAGTTTGGTAAACTTGGAGAGGAAGACTTACTCTAATGGTTATAACAGTGTACGTGTGCATACAGGTGTGTGTGTTTTAGATTATCTGTGCTTTATAATCATGCATAATTTCATGTCTTTCATCAATGAAGAAAACTGAGAGTTAACTTTCCATTCGCTCTGCCCTATAGATTTTGAAATGCTGATCTTACTACCATACCACCTCAAATGCCTTTGGAGCCAAATTAATAAGGAGAAAAGGGATAGTAGTTAGTTCATATGTGGTAAAAAAAAAAAAAAAAATTGTGTGGTAGGAAGCCCTTAATTCACAGTGGTCTGAGAACTGTTTTGTCTTCTAATATTATTTTCTCTAGCATAATCAATTTCCCTCTCTGAAAGAAGCTCAAATAAGAAATCAAGATACAGTTGAAAAAATAGTTTTTGAGAAACATTTTTAAATGTGATGAAACCAAAGCTGTCTGTTTGATTCCTTTCTATAAAATGGAGAGATAACTAACTGTATGGTCTCAGGGTAACGCCTTGGAATAGTCTGGAGAGGGAATTCTTATTCCCTTTATGAATACAATTATGTTTTCTTTTCTAAGCTATATTTTAGAAGAATGCCAGTTTAGCAAAAGTTCTTGGCACATCAGATTTGGACAGGAGACCCTACACATTAGTTATGAACAAACAATGGAATAAAGTCTTTACTGGCCATAAAATATGAAAATACTATAACAAAATGTTCGGAAAGCTTTTGGTATAAATGTATTAATCCCACGTGAACTTACACAGTGGGATACAACTGATAGAATGGCAACTTCTTTAGAAAAACAAATTTTGTGGTATGTTCGTATGTATCCTTTTGTGGGCATGTGCGTACACACACACATACACATACGTGGGCCACAGAATACAGAATTCTGATGACGGTTTTTTTTCCTCAAAATTTAAACCATCATCCATTAATATTTTGAAGCAATTCCTCGTCTATTTCCAGCCTGAGCTTAGTCTCATCTTGAAAACTCTGTGAGAAAGGGAAACAAGCTGCAGAGATTCCATCTGGCCAACAAGGGGCCTGTAGATCTGACTGTGGTTCAGCCTATGGCGCCATCAGTTGGGCTCCAAGTCAAAAGCTGTGGAAGGAGGTGATTAGCAGGGACTCTTAACCGCCCAGCTGGCAACAACAGACTTCTTATAGCCACTGGGAAAGTGGGTGGGAAGGGGTTCAGAGTTATTCTCTGAAACAACATTTCTCCTTTAGAACGGATGCTTGTAATTATAGAGCTATTTTCATGGAGAGAAAGTTAATTTTTATTAACATGCACATTGATGAATTTTTTTTTTTAAGGTGTCAATATTTAATTACAGAGTCCAGCCACTAGCAAGGACAATCATTACATCTTCTTACTCAGTTAGAAGATAAGAATAGAAGACAATACAATACCTTCTAACCAACTAACAAAGGTAAAAGGCGGGCCTGATCTGGGCATAGCGACCACCAACAATTCTTAGCAAAAAAGGGCACAATTCTCTACCCCATTAACTCTAGTAGAAATTAAACCAAGGGGAGGTCTTTTGCCAAAGCAATGAAAATACAATTATGAAGGTCACATTCAGAGGAGAGTTCTCTGAATCACTGGCCGGGCTGTTGATTTCTTAAAGTTGAGTGTTAAATGGAAAGAAATTGGCTAGGTTCAAGCCGCTAGATTTGGCCATAGATGTGATCATTTACAGATGAAGGCGAAGCAGCCCCAAAGTGAAGAGAAGATGAGAAGACTGTGTTCCAAGTTGACCAGCTGAAGGAAAGTTTATATTTAAAAAAAACAATCACTTGGTCAGTGACTCATGGGGAAAGAATTCTTAAGCTTTCTTCAGGGAAACCCCAGTAAATAACATGTATAATAAAATGGAGATGGTGTTGTCTGTTTTGTTAGACCATCCAGTCCACATAATAAACCATTTGGCAAAAAAAAAAAAAGAACGTTCTGAATATGATTCTCTCTGGGAAACCCCAAAACAGCAAGGGCTACTGTGGCTTCCTTACAATTTTACAGAATATTTTGTATCTGAGACTCGCATGTGAAATAAAAACTTGGAAGAAATGTGGGAAAAAAAATCTGCTTTTTGTTATAAGGTTGAGGATTTTTCACTTGGTTGCTTCCATGATTCACACAGCAGTCCTCTTTTCTGAAACACAAAACCACATATCATAAAAAGCAGCGCTGGCCCAAGTTAATTCTTCCTGCGCTGTCCCAAGAAGGAACCACTCTGTGTGTGCCCCACATGACATACAAGAGAAGTGAATGAAAGCTCTCGGCCTACATCAATTGACTGGAATGTGATGTAAATCATATACTTTAAAAGGGACCTGCAGTGGCACTTTTTTTTTCTGTTTTTAATGTGGGTTTAACTGACATAATCTACAGCAGTTTCAGTTCCTCTCTTTTTAATTAGCAAAAGCTTTTGGAATTTTGTTGTTTTTGGTCTCTAAAGACATTGTGCAAGGAAAAAAGGTTGAGCAAAATAAAATGGGCTCTAAATGATTAAAGAAAGCCCTGTTTGTTGGGGATAGGAATGGTCAAAGATTCACTATTCCCCAACCCCCTGCCCAGAATGCTTTGTTTAAGCCCCACGGTGTCTAATCAGTATGTCTTTAGATTATTTTATGTTAATTAAAACTATGGTTAGTTTCAGAGGCTAATGTATACATGTGCTTGTGGCTTCAAAGGCTTCCCAAATTACTGGCTGAGCCCCCTGGCCTCTGGCAGGCCTGAACTGTGATAAAACTGACCACATTAAACCAAGTTTATTGCTACGAAGTTTTTTTTTTTTTTAACTCAATGGGCAAAATACATTTTGCAGATTTAAAAAAAAAAAATTCTCATTTTAAAACACTCTTTCAGGACCCCCCGGAAAGGTTAAAAAAAAAAAAGGAAAATTGTAAAAAGAACAAAGGAACCAGCTTCTATCAGAAAAACTGGCATTATAGATTATAGACAGGCAATGGGTAAGACAGAAGCAGACTACGACAGATCATGACATGGACAACATTTCTGCTGTTTTCTTTTTTTTAACTACAGAAATGTTTCCATGCATTGATTTACTGAGAGCAAACCCTACAGAAAAAAAAAAATCAGTAAAAAGTGGTTAATACAATTTTTTCTCTACTTTGTGTTGCCCAGATTATAAACCTCACAATGAGTGCTCAGTGTTTGTCAATTACAGTAATTAGGAAAAAATCCCAGTGGTCAGCATAAACCTTGCTGGTAATGGCTGCAGAGTAGCCGTGGGTGGGAGCTGGGAAGGAGACGGATTTTCAAGATGTGAGCAAAAAACGTTGGGACCAGCAATGGGGACAGAGTAGTGCTTCTCCCATGGAAGAGAGGCTATCAATCCACAACTTATTTTTATTATATATATATATATATATATATATATATATATATATATATATATATAGTACTTTAGATGAAGGTTTACAGAACAAACTAGCTTGTTAAACAGTTAGGACACATATTGTTTTATGACATTGGGTAACTACCCCACGACATGTAGACACTCTCCCTTCTCAACCTTGGGCTCCCTATTACCCGCTTTCCTGTCCGCTCCTGCCTTCTAGTCCTTGCCCGTGGGCTGGTGTGCTCCTTTAGTCTCATTTAGTTTTATGGGCCCATCCAGTCTTTGGCTGAAGGGTGAACCTCAGGAGTGACTTCATTACTGAGCTAAAAGGGTGTCCGGGGGCCATACTCTTGGGATTTCTCCTGTCTCTGTCAGGCCAGTAAGTCTGGTCTTTTTTACTGAGTTAAAATTTTGTTCTACATTTTTTTCTAGCTCTGTTCTGCACCCTTTATTGTGATCCCTGTCAGAGCAGTCAGTGGTGGTAGCTGGGCACCATCCCGTTGTACTAGACTCAGTCTGGAGGAGGATGTGGTCCATTAGTCCTTTGGACTAATCTTTTCCCTTGTATCTTTAGTTTTCTTCATTCTTCCTTGCTCCTGAAGGGCTGAGACCAGTGGAGCATCCTAGATGGCTGCTCACAGGGTTTTAAGGCCCCAGACGCTACTCACCAAAGTAGATTATAGAACATTTTCTTTATAAACTATGTTATGCCAGTTGAACTAGATGTTCCCCAAGACCATAATCCCCACAGCCCTCAGCCCAGCAATTCGGTCTCTCAGGGAGTTTGGATTGTCTATGCAGCCTCCATGACCTTGCCTTGGACATGTTGTTCTGGCTTCCCCAGTATTATATACTGTCTTACCCTTCACCAATGTTGCCACTTATCTATTGTCTATTTAGTGTTTTTCCATCCCCAACTGTCCCCTCCCTCGTAACCATCAAAAATTATCTTTTTGTGTATAAACCTTTCCATGAGCTTTTACAGTAGTGGTCTCATACAATATCTGTCCTTTTGTGATTGACTTATTTCATTCGGCATAATGGCCTCCAAATTCATCCATGTTGTGAGATGTTTCACAGAGTCATCATTGTTCTTTATGGTTGCATAGTATTCCATTGTGTGTATGTACCACAGTTTGTTTATCTATTCATCTGTTGATGGGCATCTAGGTCGTGTCCACCTTTTTGCTATTGTGAACAATGCTGCAATGAACATGGGTGTGCACATGTCTATTCGTGTGACAATTCTTATTACTCTAGGATATATTCCTAAGAGTGAGATTATAGGATCATATGGTATTTCTATTTCTAGCCTTCTAAGGAAGTACCATATTGTTTTCTAAAATGGTTGTATCATTTTGCATTCCCACCAGCAGTGCAAAAGAGTTCTGATCTCCCTGCAGCCTCGCCAGCATTTCTTATTTCCTGTTTTTTTGATTTGTGTCAGTAATGCTGGGGAGAGATGGTGTCTCCCTGTGGTTTTGATTTGCACTTCTCTAATGGCTAAAAAAAATTTTTTTTTTTTTTTTTTAATGGCTAGAGATCGTAAGCATTTCCTCATGTATCTGTTAGCCATTTGAATGTCTTCTTTGGTGAAGTGTCTATTCATTTCCTTTGCCTATTTTTTAATTGGATTATTTGTCACTATATTGTAGAGCTGTTGGATTTTCTTGTAGATTTTAAAGATCAGACCTTTTTCTGATTTGTAATAGCCAATTTTTTCCCCCTGCCTGTAGGTTCTCTTTCTACTCTTTTTTTGTGAAGTCTTCTGATGAGCATAAGTGTTTACTTTTTAGAAAATCCCAGTTACCTAGCTTATCTTCTGGAGTTTCTGTATTGTTGGTTATGGTTTGTATCCTGCTAATGCCATGTATTAGGGCCTCTAGTGTTGATCCTATTTTTTCTTCTATAAGCTTTATAGTTTTTGACTTTATATTTAAGTCTTTAATCCATTTTGAATTAGCTTTTATATACGGTGTGAGGTATGGGTCCTGTTTCATTTTTTTTTTCAGATGGACATCCAGTTTTGCCACCACCACTTGTTAAAAAGACTGTTTTTTCCCCATTTGATGGACTTTGGGCCCTTGTTGAAGATCACATGACCGTAGGTGGATGGATTTACATCTGGGTTCTCAATTCTGTTTCCATCAGTCAATGTATCTGTCGTTGTACCAGTACCAGGCTGTTTTGACTACTGTAGCTGTATAGTAGCTTCTGAGATCGGGTAGTGTGAGTCCTCCCATTTTATTCTTCTTTTTCAATAGTGCTTTACTCCTCCGGGGCTTCTTCCCTTTCGGTATAAGGTTAATGATTAGTTTTTCCATCTCTTTAAAGAATGTTGCTGACATTTGGATTGGTATTGCACTGTATTTTTAATTTGCTTTGGGTGGAATTGTCATTTTCACAATGTTGTATCTACCTATCCATGAACATGGTATGTTTTTCCATTTGTGTTAATCTCTTTTGGTTTCTTACATTAGTGTTTTGTAATTTTCTTTGTACAGGTTTTTTACGATCCCTGGTTAGATTTATTCCCAAGTATTTTATCTTTTTAGGGGCTATTATAAATGGTATTGTTTTCCTGATTTCCTTTTCATCATTCCTTTTATTGGCGTATAGGAATCCAACTGATTTTTGATGTTTACCTTGTATCCTGCTACTCTGCTGCATCTTTCTATTAGTTCCAGTAGTTTTCTCATGGTGTCTTTTGGGTTTTCTATGTACAGGATCATATCATCCACAAATAGCAACAGTTTAACTTTTTCATTACCAATTTGGATGCCCCATTTCTTTTCCTCGCCTTATTGCTCTAGTTATGACTTCCAACATGACGTTAAATAGGAGTGGTGATAAGCATCCTTGTCTTATCCCTGTTCACAAGGGGAATGTTTTCAGCCTCTCTCCATTAAGAATGATGTTGGCCATTGGTTTTGCATATTATGTTGAGAAATTTCCCTTCTATACCTATTTTATTGAGAGTTTTTATTAGGAATGGGTATCGGACTTTGTCAAATGCCTTTTCTGCATTGATTGAGATGATCATGTGATTCCTTTCTTTCCTTTTATTAAAGTGGCGGACTACATTGATTGACTTTCTAATGTTGAACCATCCTTACATACCTGGTATGAATCCCACTTTGTCACGGTGTATTTTTTTTTATATGATGCTGAATTCTACTGGCTAGAATTTCATTGTGAATTTTTGCATCTATATTCATGAGAAATATTGGTCTGTAATTTTCTTTTTTTGTGATGTCTTTGCCTGGTTTTGGTATCAAGGTTATGCTGGCTTCATAGAATGAAATAGTTTGAGTAATACTGGTGTAAGCTCTTCTCTGAATGTTTGGTAGAATTCTCCAGTGAAGCCATCTGGACCAGGGTGTTTTTTTCGTTGGAAGTTTATTTTAATTACTTTTTCTATCTCTTCTCTCATTATGAGTCTGTTCAGATTTTCAACATCATTTTGTGTTAGTTTGGGTAGGTAATGTGTTTCTTAGAAATTTGTCCATTCCCTCTAGGTTTTCAAATTTGTTATGGTTTTTCATAACACTCTGTTATTATCCTTTTTATTTGTTGTGTCTGTTGTAATGTCCTCCATTTCATTTCTTATTTGGGTTATTTGCATCTTCTCCTGTTTTTCTTTTGTCAGTTTGGCCAGTGGTTTGTTGATTTTGTTGATCCTTTCAAAGAACCAACTTTTGGTTTTGCTGATTTTTTTTCTATCGTTTTTCTATTCTCTATTTCATTTACTTCTGCTTTGGTCTTTATTATTCCCTTTCTTCTGGTGGCTGTGGGATTTTTTTGCTGTTCTCTTTCTATTTGCTAAACATGTGTAGCTAATGTTTTGATTTTGTCCCTTTCTTCTTTTTTGATGTGTGCATCAATTGCTATCAATTGACCTCTGAGGACTGCCTTTCCTGTGTCCCAAAGGTTTTGGTATGATGTGTTTTCATTTTTGTTTGATTCTAGAATTTTTTGATTCCATCTCTGATTTCTTCTATTACCCAGTGGTTTTTAAGCAGGGTGTTATTCAGTTTCCATGTAATTGATTTTTTTTCCCCTTGTTCTTCCTGTTGTTAATTTCTACCTTAATGGTGCTGTGGTCAGAGAAGATACTTTGTATTATCTCAATGTTTTGGATTTTGTTCAGGGTTGCTCTGTTCCCTAAAGATGTGGTCTATTCTGGAGAATGTTCCATGAGTGTTGGAAAAGAATGTGTGCCTTGCAGCTGTTGGGTGTCAATCCTCAACTTATAATACAAGGGAATGTGTTCACCTATATCTGATTCTGATCACATATTAAATTCTCAGGATGAATTTAACCCAGAGATTTGGGAAGGGAATACTTTTCATTTGCCTCGTCATCTACGCCTTGGTTCAGGAACTCACCACCTTTCTCCTTGGCTTACAAGAATCTCCTGACTGAGTGTCACACGATCTAGCTATCTCACTCCTAGGAATATATCCTAGAAAAATAAGAGCCATCATATGAATAGACATATGCACACCCATATTCATTGCAGCATTATTCACAATAGCAAAAAGATGGAAACAACCTAAGTGCCCATCAACAGTTGAATGGATAAACAAACTATGGTATATACACACAATGGAATACTACGCAATGATAAAGACAGTACACAATATTGGGGAAGTCAGCACAACTTGACCACGGCAAGGCCATGGAAGCTTCATAGACACATCCAAACTCCCTGAGAGACAGAATTACTGGGCTGAGGGCTGGGGACCATAGTCTCAGGGGACATCTTGCTCAATTGGCATAACAGACTTTATAAATAAAATGTTCTACCTCCTACTTTGATGAGTACCATCTGGGGTCTGAAAAGCTTGTGAGTGCCCCATCGGGAGTAAGGGAGTAAGGGAGAAGGAGGAAAACCAAAGATACAAGGAAAGATTAGTCCAAAGGACTAATGGACCATAACTACCACAGCCTCTGCCAGACTGCGTCCAGCACAACCAGATGGTGCCAGGCTACCCCTACCAACTGCTCTGACAGGGATCACAACAGAAGGTCCCAGCCAGAGCTGAAGAAAAATAGAGCACAAAATTCTAATTCACACACACACAAAAGACCAGACTTACTGGACTGACAGAGGCTGGAGAAACCCTGAGAGTATGGACCCCGGACATCCTTTTAACTCAGTACTGAAGTCACTCCTGAGGTTCACCCTTCAGCCAAAGATTAGACAGGCCTATAAAACTAAATGAGACTAAATGAGCACACCAGCCCAGGGGCAAGGATGAGAAGGCAGGAGGGGACAGGAAAGCTGGAAATGGGGAACTCAAGGTTGAGAAGGGGAAGAGTGTTGACACACTGTGTGGCTGGCAACCAATGTCACAAAATAATATGTGCATTAATTGTTTAATGAGAAACTAATTTGCTCTGTAAACCTTCATCTAGAGTACAATTTTTTTTTTTTTTTTTTAAAAAAGAACGTCCTGACTGGTCTTCTGGCTCACATTAAATTCATCATCACACTGCTGCTAGACTAAACAATCTGAGCTTTTATAGCTTCTCAATAGCAAGCAGGATGAAGTACAATATACTCGGTGATTTGATCCCCTGCCTGGTCTCTGGGCACATGCTCCCCCACTGCTGACCTCAATGCGTCAGGTGTTGCTGTATGGGATCCCTTCCCCACCCATCCCTCAGGCTGCCAGATGCCCCTCCTTTAAGAGCTGTGGAACCATGAGCACACCTTTGGTCATCCTCTATTGTAATTTTCTGTTAGGTATGATCTTGATAAGGACAGAAATCATGACTTAGTTTTGTTTGTAGTCTTAGCACATAAACAACAACAAAAAAAACCCAAACCCGTTGCTGTCGATTCATAGTGACCCCATAGGACAGAATAGAACTGCTCCGATAGGGTTTCCAAGGAGCAGCTGGTGGATTTGACTGCTGACCTTTTGATTAGCAGCCAAGCTCTTAACCACTGTGCCACTAGGGCTCCTACCCACCCACTGCTGTCAAGTCGATTCTGACTCATATCGATCCTAGCAAGTGTTTAATACGGGCTTGTTGAACTGATCTGATGTGAAGTGAGAGAAATAATAAGTGATATAAAGCTCTAACATATAGGACAAACAGGAATGATGAAAGAAAGCTGGCTCTAGGCTTCCTTCATCTATCAGAGACTGAGCGATTATCTGGGAAAACCCAGGCAGGTATACTGGCTTCCTAAAGTGGCAGAAGTTTCAAGAAGCTGTTGCCTACAAATGTGGCTGAACACCAAGTGTTTGTTTCACTTCTGGTGCTTTGACCCCTAAGTACAGCATGGCAACAATCCATTGCAAACAACAAGATTTTGATGGACTAGTCTGCAAAGCTTGGACACCACTGATCCTGACCAGGAGACTGCCTATTTCTTACAACAGGACAAGGGCGATTGACAGAGACGAGGTTCTTACGGCAATATGAGCTCATGTAAGTGTTCTAGAAACAGATTAGTAGGAAAATAGACAGAAATAGATAAAACAGTGTGGGTATACATTTTTAAGAAAAGCATCTCCATCCTATCACTTTTTCCTAAAAGCAGCAAATACAAGTATCCAATACTGTGAGAAGTCAGGAAAGAAATTTAGTTAGAGACAGACTTTAAAAGAACGCTAAGATGGAAAAGCCTTTTACTCATTGAAAAGGAAAAACTTAACATACCAAAATATGACCAAATATTTCACAAGAGGTTGCCCCCAACTCCCCTTCAAAAGTAATCAAACTTTATTTTCCATTTGGAAAACCAAAGGTCAATGAACATCATGGTGAAACCTGGCAGAGGACAAAGTATGGAAATCTCCAATGAGAGGAAATGTGAATATAGTTTTTACAAGTTAAAAGAATATTTGTAAAAAAGCAAAAAGATTTAAAAAAAAAAACAAAACTTTATACCTGTACAGATATACTTTCTACTACTCGCATGTGTCAAGTTTAGATTCATTTTCATTTTTATTCTGGAATTAGAACGAAAACGAAGTACTGATTATACACTTAGGCTCATCTAGAAAAGTCCCTGAAGGTTTTCAGAGCTCTTTACCACACAGGTACAAAGAGGATGGTAATGACTTCCCCGAGCAAACAAACATACAGAAAAGAATAAGCAGCTATGCACCCTCAGGGCATACCCAGTGGCCGGTGGCTGCTCTGGTCACTTGCCATTAAGAAATATCTTAGACCTCTCTAGACCATCCCTCTAGCCCTGTTACTGCCAACAGTCCTTTTCAAGGAAGAACTGAATGACTCCCCACAATGAGCGTCAGAGCTCTGAACAGAATCTGTCTACAAGCTCCCGCCCTACAGGTAAAATGACTTGCTATTGCTCACAGCTGGCAGGGAATTGGGAAGGTGTGATCAGAAAGCTGAATTTCTGCTTTCAGAAAACCCAGACTTAGGCATGATTCTTACTGTTACACCAATCTGCCTCAGTAAAATCAAAGGCTGTGGGTTTAAAATCTTCCTTGGTGGTGGCAGAAGGGAAGTACTAACAATTTGTGTAACTTACACTATGGCTGGCACCCCGGAGGTCAGATTGGCTGTGCACAGTGAGGCAAGCAGTGGAGCTTGGGATGTGTTTTCCACATCAGGACAGACCGAGTGGTGGAGAGCCCACTCATACCTCCAGAATCAGTGTAGTAGGACCCATCACATGCCCTGAGCCATTCTCCCAGCCTTGGAAAGGGAACAAATTAACAAACAGGAAAAAAATAATCTGCCAGCTCCCCGAAGCCAGGAACTCAGGCAGAAACAGCTCCTTTGCCTAGGCACAGGCATAAGTGGTCCATGGACTTTGAATGCCTTTTACCCCTCATTAACACAGTATATATACCTGAAGCCTAATTTTAATTGTTTCAGCTATATGGTGGAGAGGCAGGTTCTTGACATTTGACACTGCTCTGCCTATTAAGCAGGGTCCTCACCTAGCCATATCGGGGGACTGAGAACTGGTGGCACCACCCACACCACCGGTGATGGGGTCCAAGAATACGTGGTGTCTCCTAGTCCTTATAGCCAACAGCATTGACTGCCTATAGTCTGGCTGCAAAACCCACCCACATATGTGCTCTAGGGAACAGGGACTTGCTTTCCTCACAGCCACTCAGGGGCAGCTGTCAGCCCCCTGTCTTGTTCAGCATGTGCCCTCCTACTGCAGCCAGATACCTGTGCCTACACCAATCACCCTTGCCCTTCTAGGACTGTGGGTGAGAGCTTGCAGCACAAACTTGATGACTGACTACCTGGCTACCTGAGCTGAATCCATACAAGAAAAACAAACTGACTCCTGGGCTCACATACCTAGTAACAGCTCTAACCACCTGGTGACAGGACGTTAGAGCTTCAAAGGTGCCAATAATCAAGCTACCTCACATGAGCAGACTATTTGGGCATATTAGAACAAAACAAAACAAGAAGCTAAGACACAGTAAGCAAACATAAATAAGTACAATAACTTCTTGATGGCTCGGAGACAACAGTCAATATCAAATCACATACAGAGGCAGACCATGATGGCTTCACCAAACTCCCAAAACAAAGATTCAAGAAATCTTCCGGTTGAAGATAACTTCGTGGCATTACCAGGGGTAGAATACAAAAGATTAATATACAGAACTCTTCGAGAGATCAGGAAGGAGATCAGGCAAAACACAGAACAAGCCAAGCAGCACACAGACACAACAATAAAGGAACTAAAGATTAGAGAAAAACGTAACGACAAATTTAACTGGCTGCAAGAATCCATAGAGAGTCAGCAAACAGAAATCCAGATTAACAATAAAGTCGTACAATTAGACAACTCAATAGAAAGTCAAAGGAGTAGAACTGAGGCAATGGAAGTAAGAATTAGTGAGATTGTAAGATAAAGCACTTGACACCAACATATTTGAGGAAAAATCAGATAAAAGAATTAAAAAAAATGAAGAAACCTTAAGAATTACTGGGATTCTATCCAGAGGAATAACCTATGAGTGACTGGAGTACCAGAATGGGTGGTGGGGAGGCGGTTAGCAGAAAACACAGAGAGAACTTTTGAAGGTTTGTTGGCAGAAAACTTCCCTGATATCGTGAAAGATTAGAAGATATCTATCCAAGATGCTCGTTGAACCCCACACAAGGGTAGATCCCAAAAGAAAGTCACCAAGACATATTATAATCAAACTTGTCAAAACCAAAGATAAAGAGAGGGTTTTAAGAGCAGTCAGGGATAAATGAAAAGTCATCTACAAAGGAGTGTCAGTAAGACTAAGTACAGGCTACTCAGCAGAAATCATGCAGGCAAGAAGGTGATAGGATGACATATATATAAAGCCTTGAAGGAAAAAAATTGCCAGCCAAGAATTATATATCCAGCAACACTGTCTCTCAAATATGATGGCAAAATTAGGAGATTTCCAGATAAACAGAAGTTTAGAGAATTTGCAAAAATGAAACCAAAATTACAAGAAATAGTAAAGGGAGTTCAGCTAGAAAATCAATAACATCAGATAACAACCCAAGGCTAGAAAACAGGACAGAGCAACCAGATATCAACCCAGACAGGAAAATCACAAAAATAAAATGTATACTCCTTGACTTCATCCCCAGATATTCTAATGCAGAAAACTCAGAGTAGTTCAGGGGTTTGCATTTTTAACTAGCACCTTGAGAAGTCTAATGCAGGTCAGATGGGCTACGTTGAGAATGCCTGGGCTAGCAGCTGCTCATGGTCCTCTTGCCTATTTTGTGAGCGTGTTCTGTATTGGGGAGGGGCATTTGATCAATTAAGTTCAGCAACTGCAGTATTAAGCAAAAATTGTATTTTCTTTATTTCAATTCTCTTAAAAAATCTTTAAAATTTTAAGGTACTCTGTGTCTCATCAAAACACAATGCAACCAACTACCTGGATCAAGTCTACTTCACCTTCTTCTTTAAATAGGCTGAGCATATTTGGCTGCTATAGAACTTTTATATAAAAAAATATAAATACAGAGGACTCTTGAGGATGGTAATCTGTAACTCCCAGGTGGAAACGGTTTAGTAGGCAGGTATATCAGAATATTAGCAGTGCTCAGGGAAGGCTGGAGCAAAGAGGGGTGCCATGAACATATTATGAATGTAAAAACCAGGCAGTAGCTCAGCTACAGATAGCCCAATTGATGTCCTATTAGGGCATTACCAAACACTAAGTTCTTGGGAGTCAGAGCAGCTAGTGGATCCAGAATCAGGGCAATTTGGTAAAGCTTAAAAGACCATGAAAATATAAAGAATAATAATACTGAATATAGCCAGCACCTTTCGAGAAGTTACTTTGTTTCCAGCACGGTTCTACATACTTCACACGCAGAGTATTAACTCATTTAGTCGTTGTGAGGGGAGAATTATCATCAAGGCCCATTTAACAAATGAAGAGAGGCTCCAGCAACTTGCACAAAGTCATCCAGTTATTAAGTAGCAGAGCTGGGGTTTGGGCTCAGACTGGCACTTTTAAACTGCACCTCTTTGTCTTCACAATTGGAAGTGTCGGTAGGTTTGCAGTTAAAGGAAACTACAGAGCAGCAGTGGCCAGGGAGAGAGATACTGAAATAATAATCAAGACAGCAGATGTTATGGATTGAGTTATGTCCCCCAAAATATGTGTTATAAATCCTGACCTCTATGCCTATGTTATAATCCCATTTGGGAATGGGTTGTCTTTGTTATGTTAATTATGCAGGATTAGTGTAGGGTATATTTTGGGTCAATATCTTGAGATATAAAAGAGATTAAACAAGCAAGCAGAGATGGGGGAAGACATTTGCCAAACCACATGTAGATTGCCCAGGAGTAGAAGCGCAGAAGAGACAAAGACCTTCCTCCAAAGCCAACAGAGAGAGAAAGCCTTTCCTTAGAACTGGCACCCTGAATTCAGACTTTCAGGCTACTAAACTATGAGAAAATAAATTTGTTTGTTAAAGCCACCCACTTGTGATATTTCTGTTACAGCAGCACTAGATAACTAAGACAGCAGAGTAGGAAGCTCCATACTTCCCTCCTCCCATGGAGAAAGGAAAACAAGCAGAAAACAACAGGGCTCTCCTTGTTAAAATGTTGGTGAACAGCCAGGAGATCAAGACAGTGGGATGAAGACTTGCAGACATTAGGAAGACTTGAACACATTTTTTCCTTGATGCCCAGTAGCTGGCCAGAGGCAGCTGCATTTCAGCTTAGGAGACTGGCCTCTGGCTCTGGAGTGAACACAGAGTTCTTTATTAATGGGTATGCTGTTTGTCTGCCCAAGTCAGTTGAATGACCATTCAAAGTACAAAAGCAAAGTGTGTCTCTCTGTTTCATCCACTTTGGAAGTTATTGGGGAACAGCACTGGGCACAGCCTGGGGCACTGTAAGGTGAACAAAGGAATCCATGGTAGCTTGGAAAAATGAAGGGTTATTGAGATGCCAGCATAAAAACCCCAGAGGAAGAATTTCTTTGGGAAATTGGGAAATTTAAAGACATCCAGGTACATTTAATTTAGAGAGCCAAGTGCACGTCCAGGGCAAGATGTGTGCCCAGAAAAACCTGAGGTAATCTTAAACTCTCTCCTCAGGTGTATCTCCCAGCTCAGTGTAAGCTTACTTCAGGATTGTCCCAGTACAGAGACAGTCTGCAAAGACTGCAAGACTCCCCCTTCCACACCCAATAGTTTTTCCTCTATTTGTTTCTGCAAAAATAGTTTGAAAGAGTCACTAAGCTAAAATCCTTCAACAACAACAACAAAAAGATAGAAGAGAAAGAAAGAAAGAAAAAATCTAGCAAACCCTGAGGGAGACAGAGAACCTGAGTTCTAAAACTACGATATAATATTATTGAAATGTCTGATTTTCAATAAAAAATCACAATACATATAGAGAAACTGATAAAGATGGCCCATTCAAAGGAAAAAAATTGGACAACAGGACCATCTTTGAGGAAGACTAGATGGCTTCCTATAGATACAGATTTTAAAACAACTGTTTTAAATATGCCCAAAGAACTAAAGGAAAATATGGACAAAGAATTACACCCTCTCCTCACTTATTGACATGGTTAGGTTCCAAAGACCAGGTCACTATGTGAAATAGGTGTTACACAAAAATGGAGGATGACCACATTAGATCACAACGTGGAGGACAACTACATCATTACACAACTGCCAAATTACATCATTACATAACTGCCAAGTTACGTCATTACATAACTGCCAAACTATTGAGAATCATGGCCCAGCCAAGTTGACACATCATCTTAAACATCAAAACCAGTATTACTCTTGCCTCACACCTTGGCATTTGTTACTGCCAGATGTATGTCATTAATGTGCAAAACAGTCAGATAGTAGATTTTTTACTATTGTAAATGTGAAATGTTGGATAATGAGACAGTTGATAAGTGAGGAGAAGGTATAAAGGGAATCAAGAAAACAATGTATGAACAAAATGAGAATATTAACAGAGTTCCTGCCAGGCCATGCTGCACTGCTGCAGGTGAGAGACCTACTGGGCAGCTGCCAGCCTGGGTCTCCCCCGCCCCCACCCATCAGCTCCTGCCTTGAGATTTTCTTTTCTTTTCCTTCTCCCTCTCACCTGGCCCCATATCCCATCTTTACCTCTTTGTGATGGGCCACCATGTGTTGCCTTGGCTAGGGAGGTACCAGCTGGCTGCCACCCTGGGCCCACACCACAACCACCCATGGATCCTGCCGTGACCTTTTTTTTCTCCCTTTCTTTCTCTTTTTCCCATTCTTCCTTCTCTTTCTTCCTCCCACCTAGCCCTCTATGCCACCTCTACCACCTGTTCCCACCAGGTCTTACTGCACCAACATGGGTAGAAAGCTACTGGCCTGCGGTCACCCTGGGATGTCATGCCCTATTTGGCACCTCCACTGTGCCATATTTTTTCACTTTCTGACTTTGCTTTCTCCCTTCCACCTAGCCCCACATGCCACCTTTACCTTTTCCCACTGGACCACGCTGCGGCTAGAGAGCCACTGGCCTGCTACCACCCTGGGTCCACTTGCCCCCAACCATTGGATTCTGCAGCACCATTTTTTTTCTTTCCCTTAATTACTTTTCTTTCTTCCTCCAACATAACTCCATATGACACCTCATCCCCTCTTCATCAGCCCTCAGGTCTGCCCCCCCCCCCGCACCTGCCAGCTACCCCTTTTCTTTCTTTGTCTCTCTTTTCTTTATTCCTATTACCTAGCCCCATACGTCACCCCACCCTCTTGCTGGCTTTTGCAGGGCTGCCACATGTAGAACATCCTTGGCTCTGGCCTGCCACTGCACCAGACTTGCACTGCTTCTCCCATTCCACCATTAGACCAGTCCTGAATGAGGGGAAGTGAGCCCATACCACTCCCCATATAACACACTGTCTCACTGGTGAAGGGCTGTGAATGCTCCCACATCACCAGGCCAACACCAGGAGACATATAGTACCTGCCCAGTCTGCACTCAGTCACTTCACCAAACCAGTGTACAGCAAAGTGGGCTAACCCTGCCTGCTGTTGCCCTGCCCACCTGAACAAAGTGGTGAGAGCTATCATGCCCACAGACGAGCAAGTAGCAAACCATGCCTGGGCAACCTGCCCTGAAATATCAAAACAAAACAAAGAAGGACAAAACACAATGAACACACAATCAATAAATACAGAAAAATAGTACCTTAATGTCTCAGAGACAGCAGACAATATCAAAATATATAAAAAAGCAGAACTAGATGGCTCCAGTAAGTGATCAAAATAAAGAATCAGATGACCTTTTGGTAGAAGAAAAGACAGTGGAACTACCTGGTATGGAACTCAAAAGACACATTTAGGGCTCTGCAACAGACTGGAAAAGAGATCAAGGAAAAGGAGACAAAACCAAGGAAAAAAATAGACAAAATCATGGAAAATATAGACAAAACCAGCAAGAATATAGCCAAAATAAAGGAAAACATAAACAAGGGAATAGAAGAATTCAGAAAAATAATACAAGAACAAAATGTCAAAATGGATAAATAATCAGAAATCATACAAAAACAACTAGAAATCCAAAAGATAAACAAAATTTCAGAAATAGATAACTCAATAGATTTTTTTTTTAATTAACTTTTATTGAGCTTCAAGTGAACGTTTACAAATCAAGTCAGACTGTCACATATAAGTTTATATACACCTTACTCCGTTCTCCCACTTGCTCTCCCCCTAATGAGTCAACCCTTCCAGTCTCTCCTTTCGTGACAATTTTGCCAGCATCCAACTCTCTGTATCCTCCCATCCCCCCTCCAGACAGGAGATGCCAACACAGTCTCAAGTGTCCACCTGATATCATTAGCTCACTCTTCATCAGCATCTCTCTCCTACCCACTGTCCAGTCCCTTTCATGACTGCTGAGTTGTCTTCGGGAATGGTTCCTGTCCTGGGCCAACAGAAGGTTTGGGGACCATGACCACTGGGATTCCTCTAGTCTCAGTCAGACCATTAAGTCTGGTCTTTTTGTGAGAATTTGGGGTCTGCATCCCACTGATCTCCTGCTCCCTCAGGAGTTCTCTGATGTGCTCCCTGCCAGGGCAGTCATCGGTTGTAGCTGGGCACCATCTAGTTCTTCTGGTCTCAGGATGACGTAAGTCTCTAGTTCATGTGGCCCTTTCTGTCTCTTGGGCTCTTAGTTATCGTGTGACCTTGGTGTTCTTCATTCTCCTTTGATCCAGGTGGGTTGAGACCAATTGATGCATCTTAGATGGCCGCTTGTTAGCATTTAAGACCCCAGACGCCACATTTCAAAGTGGGATGCACAATGTTTTCATAATAGAATTATTTTGCCAATTGACTTAGAAGTCCCCTTAAGCCATAGTCTCCAAACCCCTGCCCTTGCTCCACTGACCTTTGAAGTATTCAGTTTATCCTGGAAACTTCTTTGCTTTTGGTCCAGTCCAGTCCAGTTGAGCTGACCTTCCATGTATTGAGTATTGTCCTTCCCTTCACCTAAAGCAGTTCTTATCTACTAATTAATCAGTAAAAAACCCTCTCCCACCCTCCCTCCCTCCCCACCTCGTAACCACAAAAGTATGTGTTCTTCTCAGTTTATACTATTTCTCAAGGTCTTATAATAGTGGTCTTATACAATATTTGTCCTTTTGCCTCTGACTAATTTCGCTCAGCATAATGCCTTCCAGGTTCCTCCATGTTATGAAATGTTTCACAGATTTGTCACTGTAATAGATGGTTTTAAGAGCAAATTTGAAACAATGGAAAACAGAATCTTTGAGGAAAAATCAGAGAAAAGAAAGACGAAAAATGAAGAAAACCTAAGAGTTATGTGAGATACAATCAAAAGCAAAAATTTACGTGTGTTCGGAGTTCTAGGACAAAGGGGAAAAAAATGGAAAACACTGAGATTGTTAAAGATTAGCTGGCAAAAAACTTCCAAGATATCATGGAAGACAAAAAGCTGACCATCCAAGAAGCTCAATGAACCCTGTGTAGGGCAGACCCCAAAAGAAAGTCACCAAGACATATACTGCCCCATAGGGTTTCCAAGGAGTGGCTGGTAGATTCACACTGCTGACCTTTTCATTAACAGCTGAGCTCTCAAGCACTACGCCACCAGGGCGCCATATCATAATCACACTTGTCAAAACAAAAGACAGAGATAGAATTCTAACAGCAGCTCAAGAAAAACAAAAAGTGACTTACAAAGGGGAAACAATAAGACTAAGCTCTGATAACTTGGCAGAAGCCATGCAGACAAGAAAGCAATGGGATGACATATACAAAACCTTGAAAGAAAAAAAAGGAAAAAAACTGCCAACCAAGGATACTAAATCCTGCAAAACTCTCTCTCAAATACACTGGTGAAATTAGGACATTTCCAGATTAACAGAAATTAAGGGAATTTGTAAAAACCAAACCAAGGTTACATGAAATATTAAAGGCAGTCCTTCAGTTAGAGAACCAGCAATATCAGACAACAACATGAATCTAGGACACAGGACAGCATCAGCCAGATACCAGCCAAGGTGAAGAACTCTCAACAATAAAACAAAGCTAAAAGACTAAAAACAAGGAAACAGAGATGACAATCCATAAATGACAAAATGTCAAAACTATAAAAGGGGGAATAAATGGTGTAGGTACAGAACTTTCAAATGGAGATGAAGTCAAGGAGATACCAAGTAATAAAAGACTGGTTCAAGCTTAGGAAGATAGGGGTAAATTTCAAGGTAACCACAAAGAAGCTAACAAACCCACTTATCAGGATAGGAAAGAGGAAAAACAAAGTCTCAGTAAACACGAAATCTATAAAAACAAAAGCTAAGAAAAGAAAATTCACAAACAAAAGGAATTCAGCAGGAGAGTAAGAGGAACAAAAAAAAAATAAAGCACAACAATATGAAAGCAATAAACTCACACATATCGATAATCACACTGAATATAAATAGCTTAAATACACCTGTAAAGAGACAGAAAGTGGAAGAACAGATAAAAAAAATGACCCATCCATATACTGTCTACAAGAGACACACCTTAGACACTGACATAAATATATTAAAAATCAAAGGATGGAAAAAAAAAACCAAGCAAGCAGTAACCAAAAAAAGGCAGAAGTGGCAATACCAATCTCATATAAAATAGGCATCAAGGCAAAATCAAATATAAAAGACAAGAAAGGGCATTGTATAATGATTAATGGGACAATCCACCAAGAAAACATAACCTTAATAAATATCTACACACCCAACAACAGGGCTCCAAAATACATAAAACAAATTCTAACAGCACTGAAAAGAGAAATAGTTCCACTGAAAGGAGACAGAGGAAACTTCAACACACCATTCTCAGTAATGGACAGAACATTTAGAAAGGAACACTACAAAGATACAGAAGCTCTAAAGGCCGAAATCAAACAACTTGACCTCATAGATGTATACAGAACACTCCACCCAATAGAAGCAAAGTATACATTCTTTCTCAACATACATGGGACATTCTCCAGAGCAGACTACATTTTATGCCACAAAGCAACCCTCAATAAAGTCCAAAACAATGAAATAATAGGAAGCATCTTTGATCACAACACCATGAAAGTGGAAATGAATACATGAACACCAAGCAGAAAAAAAAAAAAAAATTAAACACATGGAAACTGAATAACACCTTGCTTAAAAACAACTGGGTAATAGAAGATATCAAAGAATGAATCAAAAAATTCCTAGGATCAAATGAGAATGAAAATACATCATGCCTAAACCTTCGGGACACAGCAAAGGCAATGCTCAGAGGTCAGTTTATAGTAATAAACGTACACATAAAAAAGAATGGGCCAAAATCAAAATGTTTACCCTACAACTTAAACAAATAGAGAACAGCAAAAGAAGCCCACAGCCACCAGAAGAAAGGAAATAATAAAGATTAGTGCAGAAATAAAAGAGAGAACAGAAAAAAAAAAAAAAGAAAGAAAGAAGAAAGAATCAATAAGACCAAAGTTGGTTCTTTCAAAAGATAACAAAGTCCGCAAATCATAGGCCAAACTGACAAAAGAGAAACAGGAGAAGATGCAAATAACTCAAATAAAATATGAGATGCAGGACATCACAACAGATGCAACTGATATAAAAAGGATCACAATAGAATACTATGAAAAACTGTACTCCAACAAATTAAAAACCTAGAGGAAATAGACAAATATCTAGGAACACACTACCTACCAAAACTAAGACAAACTGAGATAGAAAATCTGAACAGACCCATAACAAGAGAAGAAATTGAAGAGGTAATGAAAAAAACTCCCAACAAAGAGCCCTGGCCTGGATGGCTTCACTGGAGAATTCTACCAAATATTCAGAGAAGAGCTTACACCACTACTACTCAAACTATTTCAGGGCATAAAAAAGGAAGGAAGCTCCCAAATTTATTCTACCAAAGACAAGCAGAGAGGCCACAAAAAAGAAAATTACAGATCAGTATCTCCCATGAAAATAGATGCAAAAATGCTCAACAAAATTCTAGCCAATAGAATTCAGCATTATATAATAATAATAATACACCATGACCAAGTCAGATTCATACCAGGTATGCAAGGATGGTTCAACATTAGAAAATCGATAAACGTAAACCACCACATAAATAGAACAAAAGAATCACGTGATCATCTCAATCAATGTAGAAAAGGCATCTGATAAATTGCAACGCCCATTCCTGATTAAAAACTCTTAATAGGATAGAAACTGAAGGGAAATTCCTCAGCATAACAAAGGGCATCTATACAAAACCAACAGCCAACGTAATTGTGAAAAGAGAAAGGCTGAAAGTATTCCCCCTGAGAACAGGAGCAAGACAAGGATGCCCTTTATTACCACTCCTATTTAACACTGTGCTGGAAGGTCTAGCTAGGACAATAATGCAAGAAAAAGAAATAAAGGGCATCCAAATTGGAAAGGAAGAAGTAAAACCCAAACCAAACCAAACTCGTTGTCATTGAGTCGATTCCAGCTCATAGCAGCCCTATAGGACAGAGTAGAACTGCCACATAGGGTTTCCAAGGAGAAGCTGTTGGATTCTAACTGCTGACCTTTTGGTTAGCAGCCATAGCACTGAACCACTATGCCACCAGGGCTCCAGGAAGACATTAAAACTACCCCTATTAGTAGATGATATGATCCTACACATAGAGAACCCCAAAGATTCCACAAGAAAACTACTGGAACTAATAGAAAGATTCAGCAGAGTAGCAGGATATAAGATCGACATACAAATTCCACTGAATTCCTATACATCAACGAAGAGAACTTAGAAAAGGAAATGAGGAAAGCAATACCACTTACAATAGCCCCTGAAAAGATAAAATACTTAGGAATAATTCTAACCACGGATGTAAAAGACCTACACAAAGAAAACTACAAAACTCTACTACAAGAAACCAAAAGAGACCTACATAAATCGAAAAACATACCATGTTCATGGATAAGAAGACTCAACATTGTCAATCCTACCCAAAGTGATCTAGAGATATAATGCAATCCCTATTCAAATACCAACAGCATTCTTTATCGAGATGGAAAAACTAATCACCAACCTTATACAGAAAGGAAAGAGGCCTCAGATAAGCAAAGCATTACAGAAGAAAAAGAACAAAGTAGGAGGCCTCACATTATCTGATCTAAGAACCTACTATACAGCCATGGTAGTCAAAACAGTCTGGTACTGGTACAACAACTGACAAATAGACCAATGGGACAGAATTGGGAAACCATATGTAAATGCATCCACCTATGGTCAGTTGATCTTTGACAAATGACCAACATCCATTAAATGCGGAAAAGACAGTCTTTTTAAACAAATGATGCTGACAAAACTGGATGTCCATCTGTAAAAAGTGAAACAGGACCCATCCATACCTCACAGCATACACAAAATGAAACTTAAAAAGGATTGAAGACCTAAATATAAAACCTAGAATAATAAAGACTACAGAAGAAAAAAATACAGACAACACTAACACATGGCATAAAGAGAATACAAAACATAACTAACAATGCACAAATATCAGAAGATAAACTAGGTAACTGGGAGCTTCTGAAAATTAAACACTTATGCTCATTACCAAAAGAGTAAAAAGAGAACTTACAGACTTGTAAGAAATTTATGGCTATGACATATCCGACAAGGGTCTAATCTCTAAAATCTATAGAATACTTCAATACCTCAGCAACAAAAAGACAAAAAGTTCAATTTTAAAATGGGTAAAGGACATGAACAGGCACTTCATCAAAGAAGACATTCAGGTGGCTAACAGACACACGAGGAAATGCTCACAATCATTAGCCATTAAAGAAATATGAATCAAAACTACAAGGAGATACCATCTCACCCTGACATTACTGGCACAACTAGAAAAAAAAAAATGTTGGAGAGGTTGTGGGGAGACTGGAACCCTTATGCACTGCTGGTGGGAGTGTAAAATGGTACAATCACTATGGAAAACAATATGGCACCTCCTTAAAAAGCTAGAAATAGAAATATCATAGAAACCAGCAATTCCACTCCTAAGACTATATCCTAGAGAAATAAGAGCTGACACACGAATAGACATATGCACACCCATGTTCATTGCAGCACTATTCAAAACAGCATAAAGATGGAAATAACCTAAATATCCATCAACAGAAGAATGGATAAGCAAATTATGGTACATGCACAAAAAGGAATACTATGGAGCAATAAAGAACAATTATGAATCCATGAAACATCTCACAACATGGATGAATCTGGAGGGAATCATGCTGAGCAAAATTAGTCATAAAAGGACAAATATTGTATGAGACCATTATTATAAAAAGTCAAGAAAAGGTTTACACACAGAAAAAACACTCTTCGATGGTTATGAGGGAGGGGAGGGGAAATCAGTAGCCAGAAAGTAGACAAGTGTTAACTTTGGTGAAAGGGAAGACAACACACAATATAGGAAAAGTCAGCACAGCTTGACCAAAGCAAAGTCATGGACATGTCCTGGACATATCCAAATACCTTGAGGGGCTGAGTTACTGGGGCTGAGGGCTGGGGACCACGGTCTCAGGGGACATCTAGGTCAATTGGCATAACATAGTTCATGAAGAAAATATTCTACATCCTATTTTGGTGAGTATCATCTGGGGTCTTAAACGCTTGGAAGCAGCCATCTAAAATACATCTATTGGTCCCATGTTTGGAGCTAAGGAGACTGAAGAAAGCCAAAGATACAAGGAAAATATCAGTCCTAAGGAGTAACGGACCACATGAATCATGCTTCCCACAGTCTGAGCCCAGAAGAAATAGATGGTGCCTGGCTACCGCCACTGACCGTTCTGACAGGGATGACAATAGAGGATTCCAGACAGAGCAGGAGAAAAATGTAGAACAAATTCAAATTCACAAAAAAAGACCATATTGAGCTTCTCCATAGTTTCTTTCCACAGGTGTAGTCGATTTGATTCCTGCATATTTTACCTGGCAAGGTCCACATGTATAGTTGCTATTTATGTTGTTGAAAAAAGGTATTTTCAATGACACAGTTCATTGGTCTTGCAAAACTCTATCATGTGATCTCTGTCACCTTTTCTACCACTAAGGTCATAATTTCCAACTGCTTATACTTCTTCTTTGTTTCCAACTTTCACACTGCAATCACCAGTAATTATCAACACATCTTGATTGCATGTTTCAGACTGATGAAGTTGTAAAAATCTTCAATTTCTTCATTTTTGGCAGTTGTGGTTGGTGCACAAATTTGAATAATATAACTGTATTAACTGGTCTTCTTCGTAGGTTTATTTAGATAAAAGTATAAATACTAAATATTATAAATATGTGGTATGGGTATATAATGTATAAAGATGTAATTTGTGACAATCAATAACATAAAGGAGGGAGCAGTATAGGTACAGAGTTTTGGTTGGTATTGATGTAAACTAGTTTGTTATAAATTTAGAAAAGCAAAGGTAATCTCCATTTAACCATTAAGAAAATTTCTCCTAAAATGTGCATAAAAGGAAATGAGAAGGGAATCAAACGACTCACCTCAACAAGCAAACAACAAATAAACAAACCCAAACCAAACACACAAAAAAGGAAAGAATTCAAGGAAACAAGGGACAAAAAAGGTATAAGACACATAGAAAACAAACAGCAAAATGGCAGAAGTAAGTCCTTCTTTTGGTAATTACATTAAATATGAATAGATTGAACTCTCCAGTCAAAAGTCACAGATTGGCAGGATGGATTAAAAAAAAAAGACCCAATCGCATGTTTTCTACAAGAGACTCCTTGTATTTATTTTGAGAGACTTATTTTAAATCAAAAGATACAAATAAGTTGACAGTGAAATGTTGGGAAAAAAATATTCCATGCATGAGAAACCAGAGGAGAGCTGTGGCGACTATATGAAGAGCAGACAAAATAAACTTTAAATCAAAAGCTGTTAAGAGACAAAGAAGGACATTATATAATGATAAAAGGATCAATTCATCAAGAAGAGATAATGATTGTAAAAATATAAACACCTAATATCAGAGCCATAAAGCATGTGAAATGGAAACTGACAGAACTGAAGGGAGAAATACAGAGTTCTACAATAACAGCTGGGAGCCTTCAACACACCACTTTCAACAGAACATCCAGACAGAAGATTCAAAAGGAAATAGAGGATGTGAGTGATACTATAAACTAAACCTAACAGACACTCATAAAATGCTCTGTCCAACGATACAGCAGGATATACCTTCTTCTCCAATCCACATGGATCATTCTCCAGGACAGACCATATGTTAAGTTATAGAATAAGTTTCAATAAATTTGAAAATATTGAAATCATACAAAATATTTTCTCCAACCATAGTGGAATAAATGTAGAAAGCAATAACGGAATACTGTAAATCCCACAAAAATATGTGCAAATTAAGCAAGATACTATCAAAAAACCAATGGATCTGTGATCATAAGGTTGCATGTCAACTTGAATGGGCCATGATCCTCAGAGATTTGGAAGATATGTAATGATGTAATCACCTCCATGATCTTATATAATGTAATCTCCTCCATCATGAGATCTGCTATGAGCAGCCAATCAGTTGAAAGGGCATTTCCTTGGGAGTACGGCCTGCATCCACATATATGGACTTTCTGGCAAAGCTTGCTGGCTTTTTGCTGTGCTCTGGTTCCTTCATTTGGTTTGTCATCATCTGAACTTTGGTTCTTGGGACTTGAGCCAGCAGCCTGCCATTCTACCTGCTGATCTTGGGTTTGTCAGCCCCTGTGGCTATGTGAGGCAGGAGAAACCTCCAGCCTTACACCTGACCCATGGAGTTAGGGCTTTACAGCCTCTAAACAGTGTGGGTCATTTCCTTGATATAAATCTCTCTCTCTCTCTCTCTACACATACACATGCTTCACTAGTTTTGCTTCTCTAGAGAACCCAACCTAAGACAGGGTCAAAGAAGAAATCATAAGAGAAATTAGAAAATAGAGACAAATGAAAATGAAAGCACAACATGCTAAAACCTAGGGATGCAGCAAAGGCAGTACTCAGAGGAAAATTTATAGCTATGAACACCTACAGTAGAAGAGAAGAAAGAGACCAAATAAATTACCTACTTTATATCTTGGAAAATTAAAAAAGACCAATGATGCCCAAAGCAACCAGAAAGAAATAATTAAGAGTAAAGGAGAGATCAATGAAATAGAGAACAGAACAACAGAGAGAATCAACAAAACCAAAAATAGAACTGCTGACTTTTTGGTTAGCAGTCATAGCTCATAACCACCGTGCCAGCGGGGCTCCTTAGCAGTCTCACCTACTTTTCCCCTTGAAATCTATGCTTAAATTCACAGTTTCTGATTTATTTTCTTCTATCATTTATATTGATTTATTAAATCTTTCCACCAATATTTATGTACTATCTATTATGTGCCAAGTTGTAGAGATAAAATAAGTTAACAAAACCACAGGAAGTTCTTGTCTTCATAGAGTTTGAAGTACAGTTAAGAAGACAGACAACAACAAAAAATAAACCAACGGCAGAATATAAAAATATTTCTAACATAAAATCTTTTTTTCTGCTAAATCTGTTCGTATTCCCTGGCTGGTACGAAAAATTTAAATACTAGTTTTTCACTATTTGGGAAGCCTACCAATGTACCTCATGTGCAGCCACCTCCAGTCTGTAATTGGAGGCCTGTGTGTCGCTATGATGGTGAACAGGTTTCAGTGGAGTTTCCAGACTAAGACAGACTAGGAGGAAAGGCCTGGTGACCTACTAAAGAAAAATCTGTCAACAAAAACCCGTGGATCACAAGAGTCCAATTCCCAATGGATCATGGGGATTCTGCAGGACCAGGCAGCACTGCACTCTGTTGTGCATGGGATCACTGTTAGCTGGGGGCTGATTCGACAGCCACTAACAGCCTGTTTGTTAAGCAGTTGTAATAACCAGCTTCTTTAAAGACCTATGCCTAGACCAAAACCGCCCTGTAATTTTATAGGATCTAAGCTGAAACTAGGAAACTCTGGTGGCGTAGTGGTTAATTGCTACGGCTGCTAACCAAAGGGCCGGCAGTTTGAATCTGCCAGGCGCTCCTTGGAAACTCTATGGGGCAGTTCTACTCTGTCCTATAGGGTCGCTATGAGTCGGAATCAACTCGACGGCACTGGGTTTGTTTTTTTTTAAGCTGAAACTCAGATGTCAACCACTCTCTGATGTGATATTTTTATTCTGTAAACCTATGATACGTAAACTTTTTACTTCCATAATTCATCATGATTATAACCCTCTCAGCACTTTGTGTGAATTGGAAATGCAAAATCATGGATAGCTTTCATAAAGTTTGGTTTCTACAACTGACTTAACTTCATCACATTTGAAGAAAATCATAGTATCAAAGCTTATGCTGCTGTGCTTGAAAAATTCTACCTTTAAATGAGTTGAGCAAATTGATGATGGTGGCTTTACCTTTGGGCTTTAGTTTCCCCTGTCTTAGCCACCTGGCTTTTTAATCTTGATTGGCAGACAATATTATGAGTCGGAATCGACTCGATGGCAACTGGTTTGGTTTTGGTTTGGGGCAGACAAAACATTCCATACCTTAGTCAAGAAAGCTTTTTGTTTGACAATTCATGAGTTGAGTTGTTGCGTCATGTGAAAATCAAGAATGATGATGTTTAGGTTAAAACATTACAAAAAGTTTTCCTGATAAAGACTCAGATTTCTGACTCAGTCTATTTTGATATCTTGTTCTAAGGCTCAAACAGAGAAATATTTTAACTTTTATTCTGTTTTCATGGAATTCCAATTTTGAAATAAGCCGTTAGTAGAAGCACATAAAAGTTACCCATATTTATAAAATTTTTTTTTTCTTATTTAATGAAAGACATGTGTTCACATAAAAGTATTGGTAAAGGCAATTCTTTGTAAACAGTACCAGCCCTTGACCCTGAACCCCCTGCCCAAGTATGCAATTCCAAGCATGAAAACCTTTTTTGTTATTTTCTTGTCTCCTAAGGCAAAGCAGCAAATCAAAGGCCAGAGAATATTTTTCATATGAAATAGATACTGCTGAAACATGATGGGAAGTGAGGCTGTATACAGTTAAGAGTTTGCAGCGTGACCAGTTTCCGGTTCTTCAACCAATCCTCAGTGAGCTGGGCTCAGTTAATGAAGGGCATAGGTTCAGGGCTTCTTAGGCTTTGGTGTCGGGGGATTTTGCATGTCTATTTCATCAAGCACAGAACTGCTAACATACTGGGCTGGGTAATTCTTTGTTGTGGGGGCTGCCTGGTAAAATGTAGGATGTTGAGCGGCATGCTTGTCTTCTACCCATTAGATGCCAAGAGTAACTCCCTAGTCTGACGATTTAAAATATCTCCAGACATTGCCAAACATCCCCTGGGGAGCAAAATCGCCCTTGGCTGAGAACCACTGATCTAAGTAGAAACAATACTTAATTTTCAGCTTCTTACTGGAGGGGATAGCTGTAGCGATAGAAAGATTTTAACAAGCTGATCCTTTTTGTAAAGTTCTGTTTTGCTCTTTGCATCAAAATGGCCTCTTTTGCCCCAATCCCTTGAAGCATCTCCAATACTCCTTTCTGAAAGCCACTGTTACATAAATGAAAAAATTTGTGAGACTAATGGTGAATTACCACAAAAAGAAAAATAAAAACGTTTCCATTAGAAATTTTCTTCAGTTAAAACTTGGTCAATAATAATATTTTATCCTGAAGAATATGTCTCCTCATTACGCAATGTTGGTCTTTACTATCCCGTTTTGTTATATAATTCAAACTCCCCCAAAAAACCCCTTGTCATTGAGTCAATTCCAACTCATAGTGACCCTAGAGGACAGAGTGGAACTGCCCCATAGGGCTTTCGAGGCTGTAATCTTTACGAGAGCAGACTGCCACATCTTTCTTCGCCAACTTTTTAGTTAGCAGCCAAGCACTTTAACCACTGTGCAACCAGGGCTCCTTGTTACACAATTAACCAAACTATTTTCTTTTTAGAACTTTGTTTACAAGAGTCTGCTTACCCCAATAATTAAGACAAATCCATTCCTAACTCCAGACTAAGATAGTATACCTCAAGTGAGGCAAACAAAATGAAAATGCTTTAGAAAAGGAATATTGTTTTAAGTTAAAATATGCTAGTCCTCTTTGCTTATAGTTTCTTTAAGGAAAAAAAAATTTTTTTTTTTTCCAATTGCTGTTGAGTTGATTCCAACTTATGGTGACCCCAAGTATGTCAGAGTAGAACTGCACTCCACGAGGTTTTTTTCTGAAGTAAATCACCGGGTCTTTCTTATGAAGCACTGCTGGGTTGACTCAAACCGCCAACCTTTTGTTTAGCAGCTGAGTGCGTTAACTGTACCACGTCTGGGTCCTAAACAAGTGACTTACTTTAGGTTTTGTTCTGGGATGCCTGTCTGTTTATTATATCCAATTAGGCTGCTCCATTTTAATAAGCAGGCATATGGCGTCTATGCAGTAACTATTACCACCAACTGTGTCCAGACCTAAGCTCTGCAGGCCTTCTTATGCTCTCCTACAATGTGCCGCGTACTCACTTTTCAGTCCACTTAAATGGACTGCTTCCTCCTACACTTTTTGTGTAAAATTTTTTCTTATCCTATTGGATTCATAAATTTTTAAAAATAATGCATGAGTGCAGTAACAAGCAAATTAATACACGGATGTCTAAAGACATTCAAGAGTAGTAGAGGATCAGTTAACAATATCCCCTAACTTGTCTTCAAACTCATTTCCTACACTTTTCCCTATGTGCTCTCTCACTCTCATTCTTCTCTTTCTCTAGCTTGAAACTGAAGCCCCTCCTGGAGATCACCTTTCACCCAAATAATAGACAGGCCTTTAAAATAAGCAATAACACCTATGAGGGAAGTGCTCCTTAGAACATTCATCTGCATGAAACCAAAAGGGCAACACCTGCCCCAAAGCAAAGATGAGGAGGCAGGAAGGGGCAGGAAAACTGGACCAATGGAAACGTGGAACCAGGTGGGAATGGGCAGAGTACTGACACATTGTGGGAACTGCAAGCAACATCACGAAACAATTTGTGTATAAATTATTGAACAGGAAGCTAATTTTCTCTGTAAATCTGTAAACCTTCACCTAAAGCACAATAAGATGCCCCCCCCCACAAAAAAAAGAAAAGGTGATTCAGTGAGTGAAAAGAGCATATTTGCCCAGGTAGGGCAAAGGGAAGGAAGTTAACAAAATCTACATAATTGTTACATAAATAATCGTAATAAAGGGAATATATAATTTTTCCAAGTTTACTTTCTCAGATACTTAATTTCTACTATTTCTTTATATTCTTTTTCATTAAGTTTCATCCATTTCTTTTGTTATATATTTTCCTGTATTCAGTTTTCATCGTTTCACACTTCTTTTTCTTTCTAACCATCTTCCATTTAAATACTTTCCTCTTTCTCTTTTATTTACTTCTGTGTGTGTTTTAAAACCTTTTAGAAAATTTCACCAAAAAAAACAGTCATAAAAAGTGGGAAAATGACATGGAAACAAAAATAAAAATTGACCATACCATTAACACTTTGGTGTACATAATTCCAGAATTTCTATGTGTATCATCCTATATAAAATTTTTAAATAAAAATGGAATTATGCTACACATGATATACAGGTTTTTTTTTCCATTTAATTTAGCATGAGAATTTCAATTTTTATTTTTTTGAAATTTGCTATGTGGCATTCTGTTGAACCATTCATCTATGATAGTATTAATGCCATCTTTAAACATTAATAATTATGAACAATATTTCAGAATTATCTTTGAACACATACATTTGCACAATTATTAAATTATTTAATAAAGATAAATCTTTATGAGTGGAATTGCTGAGCCAAAAGGCTTGTACCTAACCAAGGCATTTGATACACATCACCAGACTGGTCTCTGGAAAGCCTGTGCATACACTCTCCCCCATGTGATACACAAGGATGGCTTCCTCATTGCCACTTGTCATGTCCATTCTTTCTCACTACTCCTAAAGTGCATGTATGTGTGTACATATATTTCTCCTTACTCCTAAAACATTTATATGTATATACATGTCCCTGGGTGACACAAAGGGTTAAGTGCTTCAATACTAGTTGAAAGGTTGCCAGTTTGAACCCACCCAGAGGCGCCCTGGAAGTCAGGCCTAGCGATCTGCCTTATAAACCCTATGGAGCAGTTCTACTCTGCACACAAGCCAACTTGACGGAAACTAACAATAACAACAACAATTAAAAACAACAAGAGTTGCTGTTGACTCAACTCCAACTCCTGGTGACCCCAGGTATGTCAGAGTAGAAGAGTATAACTGTGTCCCATAGTGCTTTCGGTGGCTCACTTTTCGGAAATAGATTGTCAGGCCTTTCTTTTGAGGTGCTTCTGGGTGGACTAGCATCTCCGTTCTTTGGGTTAGCAGTGTGTTAGCCATTTGCATCGCCCAGGGACTCACTTCTATTCTTATTGTCGTTGTTGAGTGGATTCCGACTCATAGTGACCCTAGAGGACTGAGTAGAACAGCCCCACAAGGTTTCCAAGGAGTGACTTGTAGATTGGAACTGCTGAACTTTTGTTAGCAGCCTGAGCTCTTAACCACTTTGCCACCAGGGCTCCATTCCTATTTTCCTATTCTAGAGAGTCAGAAATGATGTCTGGCAGTTATAATTTACAATTCTTGGTTGCTAGCGAAATTGAAACTTTTTTCATGTTAGTCTTTTTTTTTTTTTTCATAAATAAATGTTCTATTGATATCTTTGATTGTTTTTTTCCTCCCAATATGATAGGTTTTTCTTTCTTTTCAATGACCTGAAATAGAAACTATTTTGAGGATATTTAATTTTTTTATGTCATATATGCTGCACATATTTTACCAATTTGTCAATTGCCTTTTAACTCTTTACTGTCTTTTGTCCCAAACAAAGGAGTCCGTGGGTCGTGCAAATAGTTAATGTGCTTGGCTGCTAACCAACAGGTTGGATGTTCTAGCACCCAGAGACTCCTTGGAAGGCTACTTCTGAAAAATCAGCCATTACGAACTCTACGGAGTACAGCTCTACTCTGACACACACACACACGGGGGTCACCACGAGTCAAAGCCAACTTGATGGCAACTGGTTTTTTGCTCCTTTGCAAAAACTTTAAATTTCCGTGGTCTAAGCTCTTATATTTTTCCTTTTCTATTTTCTAATTCACCCACTTTTATTTTAATCTTTAATTTTTTTTTCTTTCCTTAGGTTTTTTTGTTGATCTCATTTCAACCTTTAAAATTTATTCACTTCCATTAAAAAAATTAATCCTGTTTAAAGCTATTAATTTTTTCTCTATGTATAGCATTGACTATATCTTACAACATTTCCTGTGTAGCGTTTGACCTGTTATTACATTCCAAATAGACTGTAAATTAGGTATTGGTTTTCGTTTGGATCCAATAGTATTTTGGAGTATATGACGTCATTCAGAAGTAGATGGGTTTTTATATTTAAAGGTTTCTATATATATGTCTAGTTTTCTGTACCTTACTACATATTCAATTCTATATATCTTTTAAATATATTTATGTGTATATAAGTATAAAATATTTTAAATCAATGTTATTTCTTATATTAGTCACATCCTTTTTAACCCTGATTTTTTGTCTAAAGGAGAAGGATTTTAAACTCTCATAACTGTAGTGATTTTGTATGATTTCCTGTAGAGTAGTTATAAACATATTAAGGTAAATTAACAAAATAACTACTTTTAGAAAAAAATGCTTTCTATAAGGGCTTAAATTTTAAAACAAAGCTTATCACAGTATAACATCTAAAATCACACTTGATGAAAATGTTTTCAAAACAGAGAATTTTTTTTGGTGGTGTTAAACCAATTCCATTAAAGATATCACAGAGCATATGAAAAGGACATACCTATAACACTGTGAGAGAAAGCATGTCAAAACAGCTATGATGTCTTAAATATTTCCCATTAACTAGTGAGAAGTCTTTTTGGACAGAACAGAAGAAATAAAACATATAAATAAGTACCCCAAGTACCCTTCAGAAGTGCTGCACTATCACACACTATGGGGTTTCTGAGTGCAGATCAGTCCTTGCTTCCCCGTAGAGTAGGACCAGTGAATTTAGGAACATATTGCAGATTCTAGCTCCCTTCTCAAGTCGTCTATCCCCAAATGAATTGTCCCTTCCTCCACCTGGTTAAGATTACAGTCAGGGTTCAAAAAGCAGGTACTGACAATGCTCTTTTAAGGCTGGTTTGCAAAAAAAAAGAACCAAAGGTTTATTGGTATTGTGCCGACTGACACAGACAATGCATTTTTATATGCACATGGAACTAAAACAACGCTTGGAGGCCAATGAGTTTTCATCCTTTCTTTTAACTTTAATGATATCCTTATTGGGTTATACACACACTTAGTGAACCAGATGGGCTCTCCTTAAATCCCAGGGAAATATATTTGCTAAAGCCTTTCTAAAAAATCAAGGAGAGTATATAGATTATTCAAAGAAAATAACCGTAACTGAGCTGACTGTACCTAAACTGCTTAGAACTTTCTGACTTTCAGTCCTGCATCTTAAACACAGTATTAGAGAGGAAACGTACTCTCTGCTTCTTCATCTACCAAGATTATAATACACATTATCAGTAAGACATTTCCAGGTTCTGAGGATGGGCTTTCAGCGCCTTTCCATAGTCTACAATATGTGAACAAAACAGTAAATCAGAAGGTGAAGGTCTGGCTTAAGAAGGCATAACAAATTATTAAAGATTTAATATCCGTGTTCTTCAGTGCCGTAAGTATATACACTTCTGTGTATCTTTTACTTAATTCATCAATTGTTAACATTTTGCCTCATTCGCTTTATCATTTGCTCTCTCATTACATATATGTACTATGTATCATAATTTTTTTTATGTATAATATGTACTTACACCTATATGTAAGTATATGCATATTATTTCTTCTGAATCATTTGAGAGTCAGTTGCAGTCATTATGCTCCTTTACCTCTAAATATTTCAGTGTGTATTTCCTAAGAACATAACTGCAGTTTAAGTATCAAAATTAGGAAATTTAATACTTATACAATATTATTTTCTAATCCACATTCTATACTCAACTTTTGCTCATTGTCCCAATTATGTCTTTTATAGCTAGTTTTGTCCTGACCCAAGATCCAATCCAGAACCAGGCACTGCACTTAGCTGTCATGTCTCTAGCGATACCAAAACCAAATCAGTTGCATTGAGTTGATTCTGGCTCATGGTGACCTCATGTGTGTCAGAGTAGACCTGGGCTCCATACATATATTTTGATGTCACTTGATTTGGCAAACTATTTTTGCAAATGACTGAAAATGAATTTGATGGATCACCAAAATGAGTACTCCAGGTATTAAACTACTTTTCCCACTAACGGAGGGTGACAACGTCCACTACCCTTGCTGAATGTGTCTGGAAATCTCTTTAACAAGGTATTTTTTTTTCTTTTTACTTTTTTTTATTGTACTTTAGATGAAGGTTTACAAAGCAAACTAGCTTCTCATTAAACAATTAATATACACATTGTTTTGTGACATTGGCTGCCAACCCCATGACACGTCAACACTCTCTCCTTCTCTACCTTGGGTTTCCCATTACCAGCTTTCCTGTCTCCTCCTGCTTTCTCGTCCCTGCCCCTGGGATGTTGTGTGCATTTAGTCTCATTTTGGTTTATGGGCATGTCTAATCTTTGGCTGAAGGGTGAATTTCAGGAGTGACTTCAGTACTGAGCTAAATGGGTGTTTGGAGGCCATACTCTCAGGGTTTCTCCAGTCTCTGACAGACCAGTACATCTGGTCTTTTTTTGTGAGTTAGAATTTTGTTCTACATGTTCTCCACATCTCCCCGGGATCCTCTATTGTGATCCCTGTCAGAGCAGTTGGTGGTGGTAGCTGGGCACCATCTAGTTGTGCTAGACTTAGTCTGGTGGAAGCTGTCGTAGTTGTGGTCCATTAGTCCTTTAGACTAATCTTTCCCTTGTGTCTTCAGTTTTCTTCATTCTCCCTTGCTCCAGATGGGGTGAGACCAGTGGGGTATCTTAGATGGCTGCTCACAAGCTTTTAAGACCCCAGATGCTACTCGCCAAAGTAGGATGTCGAACATTTTCTTTATATACTATGTTATACCAGTTGAGCTTGATGTCCCCCGAGACCACGGTCCCCAGGACTCAGCCCCAGTAACTTGGTCCCTCAGGGAGTCTGGATGTGTCTACTGAGCTTCCATGACCTTAAACAAGGTATTTTTTAAAAGTTTGTGAAAATAGGTATTTATTTAAATTGGGTTTTTTTTTCCTTCTCTGTGTAAATATCAAGGCCCTCTAATATGTATAAAATTATTTCATTTAACCTAACTAGAACTTGATAAAGAATTAGTTATTTTAAAAATTTATCTTGGTATATTTCTGTTCTATTTCTTCTTTTCAAATGTTCCTTCTCTTCAATCAGTGTAGTCAACCTTTTAGAATAAAAGAATCTTTGAGTTTAAAAAGATCGAAGTTAAGTAAAGTGATAGTAGATCTCTTTTTCAAAAGTAATAAGGGATTCATGAAGGAAGAGGTTAAATGTAGCTTTTCCCCATAACTGAAAATTTTTTATAGCACTCATTTCTGAACCTAGTATTCTTTCTAGTTTGTATTTCTGTTTCTGCACCATCACTAAAAAATTTGAGAGCTCTTGTTATAGTATTTAATTCACTATATTTCAAGTTTTTCTCTACCATTAATTTTCTTAATTTATCATCTAAGATGTTTAACCAAAATTCAAAGTCTCAAATAGAGAAATAAAATTAATAGTTTATTAAATTTCTAGGAATCTCCAAGCAAGAACGTACCAACAGAGGGCATCAAATTAAAGAAGGAAATAAAATGGCTTCTTTCTAGGGCAAAACATGGAGGTTACTTTTTTACCTGCAGGCCTCAGGTCTGAAAATGACATTCTGATTCACATTTGTGTTCAAAAGACAAAATCAAAACCAACCAACCAAACAAAAGCAACCACCCTTTCTCCTGCTGTATATGTCCATTTATATCCACAAACTGACTTGGCAGTCCTGGAGTCCTGTCTTCCTAATGGGAACCTGATCTGGACTCCGTGGTCCAGCGAGACCCGTCTAGGGAGGAAACACACTCCACCCTAAGCAACTGAGGATGTCACTATGCCGACAGAAAAACATTTTCAAAGGGAAAAATAAATAATGGGACGGGAAGGAAAATTTTTCTGAGCAACTGTGATCCCCTCACAAAAGGAAACTTTGCTTCTTAAGGAGAAATGACAAAGTACAAGAGAAATGTGAACTTTGGTGCTATGTTCCATCATGCATTCATAATGTAAATTTGCATTGATTGTAGAAGCTTGTTTTCCGGGAGCTTAGAGAATTTTTTTTTTTTTTTTTAGAGAATTAGCTCCCAAACCAGAAGCATAATCTAAAGAAAGATGAAGTATATCAATTTAGTTGTCACTGATAAAAATGAATAATAGGGTCAATACAGACACCACAAAATATGTGTGTGTGTGTGCGCACATAATATGTGTATTACAATTAACATATGTGGGAAGATGAATTCATTTCATCCGGATCATCTAAAGACACATTAATTGAGCAGGGTTCATTTTCTTTGAACCTGGTTAATAACATAAATAATAAAATGCCATGTACTAAACAAACAGCCTTTGCAAGTCTAAAATGAGTCACATTTTATAGCTGGTTTACGCATGTGGCAGGCAACAAGTCAGGTATGTTGCCTTGGGGACAACTCAGAACAAGCATTCCAGCATGAGAGGGAGAAAAGAATCTCCTATTCTCCTTCTGAAGGCTCCAGATCCATACTCTGGAGACAGCACAGCTTGTATTCCAATGCTTTCCATTTTCACTGAAATTCTAAGCTAAAGGCAAATAGCATGCAGATGTACTGTTTGTGATTTCAGGAGGCTCTTTTGTGCCAGAGTCCATTGTGAGTATACTGACCATATTTTTTCATATTTCTTAAGTACTGTATTAGCATTACATTTTGCCCAAACTCTCACTTACCGAAAATGTAAACAGTTAAAATAAGGCATAAGCATAATAAATACCAGCACCTACGAAGCATTCACTCTCTGATGAAAAAACAAAACAGCCGGCACTTGCTTCTCTGGCACCCTTCACCTAACACACCAACCCTACTGGCCCCGAAGGTCCCCAGTGTACCAGTGCTCACGGTGCAGGTGATGAATGCCGGTACTCTGAGGTCCTAGAGGGCCTTCAGCATCATCCTAGATGTGCCCTTAATGAGTAACAGTTCACGATTTTTTCGTTTCATTGTGGGTTCTATTACAATGATTTGAAAATCAGTAAACTGTATTAAAACTGAACATTTTATTACCCAGAAGGACTTTACCAAGCAAGATACAACAAATGGATGACTACCACTATGGAGAAGTGTTTTCTTTGGGGAGTTTCATAAATGCTTTTAAGCCATCAGTGAATCACTAGTGAAAAGAGACAAATCACAACTGCTCCTTGAGAGGTCTAAGGTTTGCACCTCCCTAAAACGTCAGCAGCAGGTCGCCTGATCTCCAGCATGCACAGACTCTCTACTTAAGCACCAAAACAAACAAAAAACAAACCCAAACCAAACCTGTTGCCATTGAGTCCATTCCGACTCATAGTGACCCTATAAGACAGAGTAGAACTGTCCCACAGGTTTTCCAAGTAGCGCCTGGTGGATTCAAACTGTTGACCTTTTGATTAGCAGCAGTAGCTCTTAACCACTACACCACCAAGCACAGAGCTCTTAAAAAGCAAACAAGAGCAAGCAGCACATGACATTCCAGGCAGAGACCCAATGCAATGGAAGAGACCAGGATTAGTCAGACTTACTATTTAAGAATTGAAACACATTACATGGTACAAGAACTAAAATATGGGCTTTTATTATCTGTCCAAATGTTTTTTCCAAGAGAAGCAGTATTAGTTAGAAATACCCTTTGCTTTGTAGAAGAAATCTTAAATCAATTTTTAAAGTTACCTACTGTTTTTAAAAATATACTGTGAATGGGCTGAGTTCAGCCCTTTGTATCCTTCACAAATGCCTATCTTGTGTAGTTCTTGTATTATTTTAACTTTATTAAATATTATTACTTGGGTTATAAGCAGTTAATCAAGATATAAATTTATGAAGTAACACATTTTCAATACCAACCACTGATGTCAACTTATTCCTTAATACCACATTCCATCAGACTAAACTGCAAAAGATTTCCCACATTTGCTTTACATTCTATATGTATGGCTTATGAATAGCAATTTTGATGAATTCCAGCTGGTTTAAGTATGTAGGCCTACCCATACATAACAGATCCTTTTCAATTCCTCTTGTATTGAAAAAGGCCCATTTTAAGTGAGCCACCTTGTAGGATGAAGTGCTAATATTTCTCCAAAGAAAACTCAAGGGAAAAAAAAAAACAAACACAAAAATTCCTGCCGAACTTGAGGCATTTTTCCCCAACTACATTATTATTACACTACTAATATAAGTAATATGTAGTTCTTATCTTTTGGAAAAGTTGAACTTGAAATTTAAACCAACCAGCAAACCCAAGAAAGACTAAACTGCTATTTATCTATTATAATGACATTAAAATACTTTGCACTACTTGTGTGCGTTGCCTAGTTTCACAGATCTATCATACACATCTCTGTCCCCCTCCGTTCCCCACACGTTCCTACTTCAATCCAGCTGGAATACATCAAGGGCACAGAAGCCAAGTCAAAAGTTCACCCCACCCTCCTCCACCATTTTGAGGCACCTTCAAAGTCAGAGCACTGATCTACTTCAGTTTCGCCAACAAAGCCAGCCATCCTTCTATTTAAGACTCCAGTGTGGGATTTTCACAACTGCATATTAACATGAGAGCTTTGATTTTGGTCAGAAACTTCAGCTGCACAGAGCTGCATGAGGTTGTTGTAGTCTTTCCACAGAAGATTATTAAAGCTTCATGATCTTCGCTTTCAGTGTCCATCTCTCCCCTCACACTATCAGCCTCTCGGAACTGCCCCAGCCCTGAACACAGCATGTTTCCCTCCCAAAAGGTTACAACAGGAGAGCCATTGTGGTAGTCCAAGTACACGTTTCCCCCACATTTTCACACCCCAGTCATTTGTGCATGGAACAGATGCAGTCACTTCAACTCACACAACAAGCACACTCTTGAGAAGACATTCGGGAAAGGAGGGGTTTGGGAGACAGAAAAGTGGCAACAGAACCAAGGACTTACTTTGTTGTTCCCCTGTGCGTGTAGCCGCAAGGAAGAAAAAAAAAAAAAAAAAGAAATACGTTAAACATGACTTTATTTTTTAATTATGAGGGTTTTTCTCACTAGAGCAAAATCACAAATGAGTAATTTTGTCCCTGATGGCCCATGCACACATATAGGGCACCCAGACCTACAGACAACTCAAAGGCTCTGGCTCTGCTAAATGCGATCCTACATTTATAACGGGAGAAATTATGACAGAGATCTCCCCCTTCTTTCTCCTCAGAATACTTGGGGTGTGGGAACCTGGCCAAAAAGAATAGGTTTGAATCGGTAATAAGTGAGCTGTTAGCATGAAAGGCAAAGCCTTCAGTACGTCTGCTTGCCCTTCCCCAACAGCCCCTCCTCCAACGTGCCAAGTGGTGGAAAATTTCATCAGCCAGTGCGTTTTTAAACAAACACTGCATCCTTGGTTTCAAAGAAGGTGGAAAAAAAAAAAAAGAGAGAGAGAGAAAAGGGAAAGGGAGTAGAGGAAAGGAGCGGTGGGTCTGGGGGGACAGGGCGAGCAGACGAAGTCACGCCCCCATCTGTACTGTTCGTCAATTCTGTAAATTACAAGTTTCGTCTTGGGCTGGCAGGGGAAGCAAAGGCTGTATAGTGGGGAAGCCGCCAAAATAAACACTGGTCCACATTCAAGAAAACGGGTCTGGAAAGGTTAGTCACAAAAATGTAGTCGTTTCTAAAAGCGACACTCTGGGTAGAGACACAGAGCGGCGGCAGTCGGAGGGCAAATGGCTCTCCTGTTTCAAATTGGCGCTGCAAGAGTGTGATTTATATCAAACAATTTAACTCGCATATGGCTTAAAAAAATACGACAGTGATTCATTACTCCCAGGGCAGCCCAAGTCCTCGCGAGGTCAGACCCTGTGGGGGAGACGTGATGGGATGTGGGCAGGGAACACATCTCAGTCCTCTCACGAGGGGCCCAGGAGGGGTTTCTCCAGACGCGGAGTGGAAGAGGGCTGTTGCTAAAGCGTCCACATCTGTGGAGGCGGCTGAGAACAGGGGGAGGAAGGGCCCTCTGAGATCAGCATACCGTCTGAAATTTAGGATGTGGAGGGGGAAACGCTACAAACAGACGTTTTCTGGAGAGCGGTGAGGCAGTGATCCCCGGAAAGTGTGTTTCTTAAAAAGCAACGCTAATTGGCGACTGGAAATGCCTAATCCAGAGACCATCACAGACATCATATTTAGTAAACATAAATTTAAAGACACTGATGAAATAGTGCAGAGAAGCTTCTTGGCATTGTGAGTTGCTATAGGTATAGCCGTTAATACCACCAGCTTATCTGAGACATGAATAACGGTACAAGAATGAATGAAGGGAAAAAGAGTCCATGCTAAAGAATACGCCAACTTTTCAATAGGCAGTAAAGATCCCCACGGGGAATTGAACAGGAGTAAAAGGCTATTTTAGAGCATAACAGAGCTCTGGTTCCCCCAAGAAGCACAATATTGCTGAAAATACCTCAGACAGAGTTTATTGCATCCCACAGCAGGGCGGCTTCTGATCTATTAAATACGTTTCAGGAGCTCCACCGAGTGCTTCTGCACATTAGGGAATGCCTGGCTCCCACACTCGGGCAGACAGTTCTGTCTGGAGTGGTAACAGTGATGTCACAAGAGTAGGAGGCCTGAATCCTGACACACGAAACACACAACCCGAGGACGTGGTATGGCTTTGCCATTTCTTCTTTAGTTCAATTATTTCCCCATTGTCTCTTCTGAGAGAGTCTTAACAGACATGAATGGTGAAATTTAAATTCCTGATATTTCCCTTCACTGCTCTGCTGAGTGGCAGCAGTTTATGTTTAAATCTCTGAAAATGATTTAACTTCGTTTTCCATCGAAGAAAAACTAAGACTCTTCTGAATTGACCTGTGCAGCGTGACGCTCAGCTGAATATGCCAAGAATAACGTGATACTTAGTGGGGCTAAACAGTGAGTGTTTTACAGCTTGTATTATTACACTGCAGAATAAATTCATTGGAGTGACCATCCCCATATTAACAAATATGTATGGAGGTCTGTGGCCATTCCTCTTCTCCCCTTAGAATGATACAGACACCCTTTACTCTGTTAGTTACCACAGAGGAAAACCTCAGTGGCAGAGTATATCCAGGAGGAATTTCTGAAATACCAAAAGGACTTCATTCTAAGATGTTTTCAATCTCCAAGGCAGTGCTATTAATTATGGTTGGGAGAGTCCTGAGTTCCAAGGAACAGTGACGCTCCACAGTGTTTCACTTTCTACTGTCATTTTTAATCTCTTAAGAAATAATATACTACAGGGAAGTGTCACCCATATAATACCTAGTAGAAACCTCTTAAAACGTTCTGAGGCGCCAATATGCAAAAGTGAATTTACACCAAATTTATTTCCAGGGCACGCCTGGGTCTGTGGCTGCTTCCTTCAGCTAGCCAGCAGGCCAGCATGGAAGGCAGCCTTGTGAATTCTCACTTCCCCTGAGAGTCTCTCTGGCCTCACTCAGGGCTGAAGAGAATCTGAGGCTGGCCTCTCTCTCAGGCAGCATTACCCCAAGCACTCCCTCTAAACAATTTGGCTTCCTCAGCCAACAGATGGGAAATTCTCCCTCACATGCCATGAGTCCCACTGGTTGTTTCCAAAGAAAAGGGAACTACTCAAGTGGTAATTATAGCTTCATGAACACTTTGAATTACTTCATGAATTACTCTGAATAATAATAAGAAAGGCTACAAGTGTTGCACACATTTAACATGCTCCAGGCACTGAGCTAGGTGTGGTATGCAAAAGCCTTTATTTAATCTTATAAAATCGCTCTGAGGAAGGCACTATTATTTTGAGCGTAGAGAAGCTGCCCAAACCATGCAGTTAATAAACGGTTGGGCTGGGATTAAAATGTGGGTGGATCTGACTCAAAGTCTCTCTCATTTCACTGCACACATTTTTTCAAAGATTAGAGCTCCTTAATGTTTATGTATAATTGAGTCATATTGTAAGGCAACAGAACTGTGTCAGAAAAACCAGGCTTTAGATATTCATTTGTATTCACATTTGTAAGAAAAATTTATTCACATGTGTCAGTAAAATAATCATTTTAATGGTTCTTTAATTTAGCCTCTAGCTACACACACACACACACACACACACACACACTTTAATTGTATCTCAGTATCATCAATGAAAATAATATTAATTTCAATAGAAATATCTTTATTTTAAAACTGTATAAAATCTTATATAGTTATTTAACAATGTAAAACTTTATCCGAAAAACCCTTCTGGCTCATAGCGGCCCTATAGGGCAGAGTAGAGCTGCCCCTAGGGTTTCCAAAGCGGTAGTCTTTACAGGGGCAGACTGCCACATCCTTCTCCCGTGGTTTACCAGCCCAATGTTGTGCAACCAGGGCTCCTCCAAAACTTTATAGAGGTTATAACTTCAAGTTAGTGGCCAAAAGAAATTGAAATAAAGAAGTGAAATTCTGTTATACCCAAATTTAGGCTTAAATATATTTTTAAAACACTGTGGCTGCTCAGAAATATCAGGTGACTGGTAGAATGCTAAATCTGTGGCTCAGATGGGTTACGTGTAAATTCCTGATTAAGTCAGCAGCACAGTGGGAACATGAATGCAGGACTCCTCATTTCAATTTTAAGGCCACGTGCTACTACTCAGATAAGAGTTCTACATTTTTCTTAGGGTTCAGAAAAATGAAGGGAGTGAAGGTAATCAGAAAATGTGCCTGGGAAAATAGATGAAAACAGCAAAATATTGCTGGCTGTTGTATTCTGCAGATACCCACTGTAGTTCTTATTGCAGTGTATTATATTTGCATCTTTCTCTTTCATGGACTTGGGACTCCTATAAAGTAAGAATTACATATTAAAAAAAAATTTGAATCTCTAGTATCTACCATAAGTGATAGATGAAGAGAAAGAAGAGAGGGAGGAAAAAGTGGCAGAAGAGAGGTAAAGAAAAAACTTTTTTGTAGGAAACCCCAAGAGAAATGACTTAAGAGGCAGAGAAACAGGGTAGGGAAACATTCTGATGTGATTAACATACAAACTTCCATCATGTGAAGATGAGGAAATAAAATATGGTGGGAAAAGCATGTTATAAAAATGTGTGGATATAGTACGTTAGTAGAGAAAAAAAAAGTTCGTTCAAAACACCATTGCATTCAAGTTTGTATGCTAGCTATCCATCTAAATGAAGTCAAACTTACACAATTAAAAAAAAAAAAATACTTAGAAAATTTTTCTGGTCAAAACAGAGGTATCTTGTGCCGAAAATTGTACTTTCTGACTCCAGACTTATATCTATGTGTGACACATAAATGTTTAATTATTAAGGTAGCCATTGACTGATTTGGTATCAACTTAATGGCTTATTGGTATAAAAGCAAAATGATACACTATTCAGAAGTCCTGAAGATTTACTTAGGTAGAGACATCACTGTTATTAGGTTAATCTGAGTTCTTTATCAAATCTTTCTAGATTGGGAATAACTGTACCTGAAAGTATCCTACTCCCCAAAAGAAATCTTTAGGTAAGCATTCTACTTAGATTGATTTCAGTTGTTAGCTGTCATTTAAACATCTGAAACAAAGCAATCCTATAATATGACTAGAGAATTTATAAGAAAAAAAATATAGTGCATAAGAAATATAGTTTATGATGAAAGCTGAGAAAAATGACATTGATGGCACACTGTCAAGTTTAATTTCCTATCTTTTCCTTGGTACGTATTAAAAAAAAAAAAACCCAAAAGCCTTTGTCTTGATTTTCCAAGCAACCATACCAAATACATATTTATAAAAATGATATGAAAAGAATCAAAACACATTATGTAGGAATCTCCAGATTTGTTTAAAATTGAGTATTCTGATTAAAAAACAGTAAATATTTTTGAGTATCTTCTTTGTGTAGAGCTATGGACACATGAAAACTCAGCTTTATGGCAACAGTTCACTGGGGATGGGTAATGTTGCTTTTCCAAGACTGTTTCCCTCCTGGCAAAGCTAGTGCGTCACATACAGGCACACCTCGTTTTACTGCACTTCTAAGATGCTGCCTTTTTACAGATGGAAGGTTTGTGGCAACCCTGAGTTGAGCAAGCCTACTGGTGCTATTTTTCCAACAGCATGTGCTCACTTCATGTCTCTGTGTCACAATTTGGTAATTCTCAAAATATTTTAAACTTTCCCATTATTATTACATCTGTGATGGTGATCTGTGGTCAGTGATAGTTCATATTACTATTGTAATTGTTTTGGGGAGTCACGAATCACGCCCATATGAGATGGCGAACTTAATCAATAAATGTTATGTGTGTTCTGATTGCTCCACCGACCGGCTGCTCCCCTGTCTCTCTCCCTTCCTCAAGGCCTCCCTGTTCTCTCAGACACAACAATACTGAAATTAGGCCAGTTAATAGCTCTACAACGGCCTCTAAGTGTTCAAGTGAAAGGAAGAGTCGAAGGTCTCTCACTTTAAGTCAAAACTAAAAACGATTACACTTAGTGAGGAAGGCATGTCAAAAGCCAAGATAGGATGAAAGCTAGGCCTCTTGTGCCAAACAGTTAGCCAAGCTGTGAATGCAAAGAAAAAGTTCTTGAAGGGAATTAAAGCTGCTACTCCAGTGAACACATGAATGATAAGAGAGCGAGACAGCCTTACTGCTGATATGAGCAAGTTTGCGTGGTCTGGATAGAATATCAAACCAGCCACAAAATTCCTTTAAGGCAAAGCCTAATCCAGAGCAAGGCCCTAACTCTCTTCAATTCTGTAAAGGCTGAGAGAGGTAAGGAAGCTGAAGAAGAAACGTTTGAAACTAGCAGAGGTTGGCTCATAAGGTTTAAGGAAAGAAGCTGTCCCCATAACATAAAAGTTCAGGGCAAAGCGGCAAGTGCGGATGTAGAAGTTGCGGCAGGTTACCCAGAAGATCCAGCCAAGATAACTGATGAAGGGGCCACACTAAACAGCAGGTTTTCAGGGTAGATGAAACAGCCTTAATATTGGAAGAAGATGCCATCTAGGACTTCCGTAGCTAGAGAGGAGAAGACGATGCCTGGCTTCAAAGCTTCAAAGGACAAGCTGACTCTCTTGTTAGGGGCTAACGCAGCTGGTGACTTTAAGTTGAAGCCAATGTTCCTTTACCATTCTGAAAATCCTGGGGTCCTTAAGAATTATGTTAAATCTACTCTGCCTGTGCTCTATAAATAGGACAACAAAGCCTGGATGACAGCACATCTGTTTACAACACGGTTTACTGAATATTTTAAGCCCACTGTTGAGAACTACTGCTCAGAAAAAAGATTCCTTTTCAGAATATTACTGTTCATTGACAATGTACCTGGTCACCCAAAAACTCTGATGGAGATGTGTTGTTGTTGTTGTTGTTAGGTGTCCTTAAATTAGTTCTGACTCAAAGCACTGCTATGTACAGTAGAATGAAACACTGCCCTGTTCTATACCACCCTCCCAGTCGTTGATGCTTGAGCCCATTGTTGTAGCCACTGTGTCAATCCATCTCGTTGAGGATCTTCCTCTTTTTTGCTGACTCTCTACTTTACCAAGCACGATGTCCTTCTCTAGGGGCTGATCACCCCTGATAACATGTACCAAGTATGTGAGACGAAGTCTCGCTATCCTTGCTTCTAAGAAGCATTCTGGCTGTACTTCTTCCAAGACAGATTTGATGGTTCTTTTGACAGTCCATGGTATATTCACATATACTATAGAGATGTATAAGGAGATTAACGTTGTTTTCATGCCTGCCTAACACAATAACCATTCTGTAGCCCATTGATTAAGGAGTAATCTTGAATTTCAAGTCTTATTATTTAAGAAATACATTTTGTAAGGCTATAGCTGCCATAGATAGTGAGTCCTCTGATGGATCTGGGCAAAGTAAATTGAAAACCTGGAAAGGACTCACAATTCTAGATGACATTAAGAACATTTGCAATTCATGGGAGGAGGTCAAAATATCAACATTAACAGGAATTTGGAAGTAGTTGATTCCAACCCTCATGGTTGACTTTGAGTGGAGGAAGTAACTGCAGATGTGGTGGGAACCGCAAGAGAACTAGAATTAGAAGTGGAGCCTGAAGATGTGACTGAATTGCTGCAATCTCATGGTAAAACTTTAACTGATGAGGAGTTGCTTCTTATGGCTGAGCAGAGAAAGTTGTACTTGAGATGGAATCTACTCCTGGTGAAGATGCTGTGAACATTGTTGAAACGACAACAAAGAATTTAGAATATTACATAAACTTAGTTGATAAAGCAGTGGCAGGGTTTGAGAGGACTGACTCCAATTTTGAAAGAAGTTCTACTGTAGCTAAAATGCTATAAAACAACATCACATGTTACAGAGAAATCTTCTGTGAATGGAAGAGTCAATTGATGCAGCAAACTTTATTGTTGGCTTATTTTAAGAAATTGCCACAGCCACTCCAACCTTCAGCAACCACCACCCTGATTCGTCAGCAGCCATCAACATCGGGGCAAGACCCTCCACCAGCAAAAAGATTATGACTCACTGAAGGCTCAGATGATGGTTAGCATTTTTTAGCAATAAAGTATTTTTAAGGTATGTACATTTTTTTTTTTTTTAGACATAATGGTATCGAACACTTAATAGAGTACAGTATAGTGTAAACGTAACTTTTATGTGCACTGGGAAACCAAAAAATTTGTGTGATTCTCTTTATTGTGACATTCACTTCATTGCAGTGGTCTGGAACTGAACCTGCAATATTTCCAAGGTATGCCTGTAATTTCTTTAAATGGTAACGTTATTTAGCATATTTACAATAGGTTTCATCTATAAAATCATGGCAATAATGAAGATATGGATAGATAAGTCAATATATTATATATATATATTAAATATATATAATCAAGCAAATTTGGAAGATAGGAAGTAAAGTATTTATGATCTCATTAGGCTATATTTTAATATCCACATTGTTTCTTCCCTCTCCTACTTGTTAATGAAAGCAGCTCTGTGACAGTAATTACATAATAATTATTATAAATAAAAATAGAGTGCTCACTCAGGCCCACCCTCTTGAGTGCTTTTCCTCCATTATCTCATTCAACCCGATGTCTATGACGTAGGGACTATTGTTATCTTCATTCCAGAAAGGAGAAGTTTGAAATGCCAACAGGGTAGCCAATCTTCCCAAGATCCCACAACCTGTATGTGAGCATCTGGCATTTAAATCTAGCTAGTTTGACACTGCAAACCCTGGTGGCATAGTGGTTAAGTGCTACAGGTGCTAACCAAGAGGTTGGCAGTTCGAATCTTCCAGGTGCTCCTTGGAAATTCTGTGGGGCAGTTCTACTCTGTTCTATAGGGTCAATATGAGTCAGGATGGACTCGAGGGCAGTGGGTTTAGTTTTTTGGAGTTTGACACTAAGGAGCCCTCGTGGAGTAGTGGGTAAGCGCTCGAGTGCTAACCGAAAGGTTGGAGATTGCAACCTACTAACTCTTCCGTGGGAGAAAGACATGGCAGTCTGCTTTTGTAAAGATTAAAGCTTCAGTAAACCCTATGGGGCAGTTCTGCTCTGTCCCGTAAGGTCGCTGTGAGTCTGAACAAACTCAGTGGGTTAGTTTGACAAAGAACCTTTGCTTGAACGCCCATGTCGTACTGCTTGTCATAATGTAGCCATAACAACCTTTTAAAAAGGTAAATCTCATCATGCCATTATGTGGCTCAAAACCCTCTAGTGGCTTTCTATCTCACTCAGAATAAAATCCCAAATGCTCACCATTTCTTTCAAAGGGCTCCTGACCACCCTCTTGGCAACACTTTTCTCTTCCTTTACTGTGTTCCAGACACACTGACCTTCTTGCTATCCTCTAAGACGCTAAGCAGGCTTTTCATTTCTATTCCTCTGCCAAGAATACTCTCCTTCAGACCTTCTTGTCATTCACTCTCTCTCTTCCTGGCATTGTTGTTGTGTGCCATTGAGACAATTCCAACTGCTAGCCACCCCACAGGACAGGGAAGAACTGCTCCGTAGGCTTTCCGAGGCTGTGATCTTTAATGGAGCAGACTGCCACATCTTTCTCCCACTGAGCAACTGGTGGGTGAACTGCTGATTTTTCGGTTAGCAGCTGAGCTCTTTAACCACTGTGCCACCAGAGCTCCTTGAGTAGTCGATTCAAATATCTGCTCTTCAAAGGGGACTTCCCTGACCACATTTATAAAATAGCACTCCCCCGCATTCCTCACTCTCACTCTGTCCCTTTAACTTACTTTTTTTTTTGTAGAACTTACCATTACCTCTTATAAAATTACACAATTAATAGTTACTTATTCACTCATTTATTATCTGCTCCATGAGGGCGGAACTTGATTGTTCATCTCTGTCTCATTACCGCGTAGAACAGTGCCTGGCAAAAAGCACACGCTCAACAGGTTTTTGTGGAACAAATGAATGCAAAAGTAAGGCTACGTGAATTTTAAAACACGTAATATTGTGAAATTATACACACTACCATCAATGGATAGGGACGTGTAGTAAAAAAAAAAAAAAGTAGTAGGTAATGATTATAACTGATGACAAAAATAAAAATAGTACTCCGGTTTTTAAATGACTTGTCATAGGTAGTCTTTAGTGTGGTACATATCTATGCAAATATGTATGCATGCAACAGGAGAAAAACTGGACAATAACAAAGAAAATCGTATATAGGTACTTCTGAACTTGGGTATCACCAAGAAAAGTACTAACTCCCATTTGTAGGGCCCAGGGTATATGAAAGGGTTTATTGTTTTAGGCACTAACCAGACAGGTCTAGGTTGAGAAGGGGTTAAGGGGTCTATAAGTGAGCTACAATAACAGAAATGAGGAGACCATTTAGGCACAAATCCTCAATCCTTTATTCCTGGAACTCTGTTAAATTCCAGTGTAACCCCAGGGATGTGGTCAGGTTTGAAATTGCCCCAGAGATGCTTCAAGTATCTTACACTGCACCCGTCTCATACTTTCTCTTGAAAGGACTCTATCCCAGTGTTTCGCCTAGAAACGATCAACTTATGCATGGTCAGTTCCATGAACTTATCTAGAACCAAGCAAGTACTGCGAGGGTCAAGATGGACCAAATTGCCAAGGCTCAGTCTCAGGACTTGTATTTCTGGGGAAAAACTTGGATAGTACAAGCTCTTGGGGAGAAGCCACTCATCAGCAGAGCCTGCTTAATGGTGTGTATACATTTGTGGGGTGTTTCTTCTAAAGTTTAAATTCAGACCAGTCTGTGTAATATTACATTTTCCAAAGAACACAAAGAGAAGGTCTGTTTATTAACTGGAATTAGAGAAGTGTCTCCAAGACACTTGAAGTATATTAATAAAGATAAGTATAAGTGGGGATAGCAATATAATTTATATTTTTTTGTTCTTTCACACTCATGATGACAGTAACCAGAGTTTAAATATAGATATAGCTATGGATAAAGGTAATACAGACAGAAAAAAAAGCAGATTTTTTAAAAATGGGAATAAGCACATTTTTAAGAATGTGAAATATTGGTGCTCTCATGATTGATGATATGTATCCCATGACATATATGCTGGTGATGTATATAACATGAGTGTTGCAGACTGCTTGTCTTAATGCCATAACAACTGTGGGACAGCATATAAAGGAAAATTTAAAAAACCAAAAAGCTCTCTTTTGGTCTGACATCACATATATCATGTTTTATGGCAGAGTATGACTTTTTTTTTTCTTTAACAAGTATACTGTTTACTTCTTAAACAGAAATCTAACGGAGAAAAAGAAATGTAAGCAAAGTATACATTAAAACTGTGCCAAATTAATTAAGTCAATAGAGCGCTTGTTTGTCCAGAATATGGTTAAGGTATTTTCTTAAATATGGTTAATAATAATTTAAAAATAAGAGATCCATTCAACTTACTAAAGATTTGTCGGGATAGACCCCAGCTCTTAGTAGAGACGCCTTCCAGCTGTCTACATCCTCCTGCGAGTCGCACGCCAGCTCAAGGAAGCGATAGTCTTTGTATACATTTCTGGGGTAAAAAAAAGAAAGCCATGCTCTTAGTTTTGAACCAAATTCAAGCAGGCTGCCACATCTTTCTCCTGCAGAGTTGCTGGTGGGTTGGAACCACCAGCCTTTCATTTAGCAGCCAAGTATTTAACTACTGTGCCACAGGGCTCCTTAAAGAGATACTAGACAAGTGCAAAACAAAGAAATAAAAATATGAGATGAGGTGGAATTAACATCAGGATAAACCATTTAAAAGCACTAAGTAGGATAAAAAGAAATATTATATAATATTAGGAAGAACAGAAAATACTCATAAGCCTCTCTGCACCAAACAACATAGTAAACAACAACAATAACAAAATGCTACTAAAAATCCAAGGTGAACTTGATAAAATACAATGTAGACAGAAATCTTAACATAAAAAAAACATAAGTCTTTTCAAATTGGACAAATGAAGTGTACAAAAATTTGAAAACATGTAGAGGAGATACGTGTCTTGAATAAATTTTTTTTTTTTTCAGTATTCACAAAACATTTACAAAATCTGTCATACATTTGGACCTACATACATACACACACACAATAGCAACACCAACCAACTTTTAAAGGGAGAGATTTTACAGGCCACATTCTTTGAGCCCACCCCCCTAAAAAAATTAGAAATGAATTTCTAAAAAAGAGACTGCCAAAAAACACTTAAGAAACATACTCCTAGATAACCTTTGTATCACAGGAAAAACCAAAATCAAAATGATAAATTGTTTAGAAAGCAATAAAAATATAAACACTCCCTAGGCAGCTAATGGAGCACTGCAAAGGCTGTGTTCCTAGGAAAATTTATGGCCTTAGTTAAATATGTTCATTTATAGAAAAAAGAAAAAATGCTCAATATTCATTTAGAGAAATTATGAAAAGGTAATAAAAATCAAAATAAACCAAGAAGAGGGAATTAATACAGATAAAAGGCAAAATTAATGACACAGAAAATACAAAAATAACATAAAAGATAAGCACATCCGCAAGTATTTTCCCCTTAGGAACAGATAAACCACTTAAAATCCTAATTAAGGGGGAAGACAGGAAAGAACAAACATATAGAAGATCACTAATGAGAAGGGATTCATAACCACAAATAGAGAGGAGACTGATAAAAAACAAGTATTATCAAAAAAAACCTAAGAACCTAGAGGAAATTTATAATTTCCTTAAAAACATAAATTACCAAAATTAACTAAGGAAGAACTAGAAAATCCAAGTGGCTTTTAAAAACACTACTAGAATTAATAAAGAAAACTTTGCTTAAAAGGAGCTAGCATTAGCTACGAGATTTATACAAAATTTACAAATATACAAAATATACAAAATTTAATGGTTTTTCTCAATACTACCGATAACTTAGAAATGGAAAAATATTCCATTCACCTTAGGAGCAAAACCTATAAAATATAGAGGAATAAATTTTACAAAACAAGACAATTATAAAATCTTATTAAATAGCCTGACACAGAATCTTAGTAAATGGAAAAGGCATGTCTGGATGAACAGACTTGATAGCGCTCTGCTACTAGGGTCTTACAGAGCGACTAGTACTAGCAGGTGTTCGATAAATACTTATTCGTATGTGGGTGAATAGTGAATTACATTAAACCACAAAAAACACTGAATAACATCTTAAAACACTTCTGCTAAATTTATAATTTTAAAGTGATTCTTCAGCAATGCTTTAATATTTTTACTCCCTGAGGAGATTGCACATCTTTATATGTTTATAGACATTATCTTCTTTTATAATAATTTCATCATATTTGGGGGGCAGTATTATTGCGATGGCGTCTCACTTTTTTAAAATTTGCATTTGCCTGACATATCTTTGACTTTCTTACTTTTATCCATTTATTTTTTTAAAAGACTCATATATTATAATTATCAACAACATAGTATTTTTTTTTTTTATCCCAATATGAAAATCATCACCTGTGATTTTAAATCACGCTTGTTTCTTGCTATAGCTGTGTGCTTGGTCTTAGTTTTGCCACTTTGATACATTCTTTTTTTTTAAAAAAAAAAAATGCTGTTTACTGTTTCTTTTGTTTATGCCATTAGAAATGAACTGCCTCTTTTGCTATCTTTTCCAGGGGTTTCAGTTCTACAGGTGAATTGATGAAGTGTTTCAAGTCATTCTTGAACTCATGTTTGTATATATGAAATTTAGGAGTAAAATAATAACTCCTTGCTTCTTGAGAAATTCAGCAGCTTTTGCTTTCTGCTACTGCATTTCATGACATTTGCTAATCTGTCTAGAAATATTCTTCTGGATTATTTCTGAATTAGTGTTTTCACATATCTTTCAAGAGTCTCCTTTTCTTTGTATTGTATTCGATTTTGTTACATTTAAACAATTATTTAGATGAAACCCTCTATGTTTTCCTTCAATCAGTGTTAATCATCAGGCATTTTCCACCTAGACTTTCCCATTTGTACGTTCTTACTTCAATTCATTTTTGAATTAGCTCTACAACAGAGAGCGGCTTGCTCCCTGGATTCCCTGGTGCAGTCTCTACATTTTTCACATGGATGTAGCTAGGATGAGTCAAAGTTTCTTTTTGTTGACTTTCTGCTTAGCCCCATTTTTTTTTTTTTTTTACTTATGCTAAAACATGCACTGGTCACTGGTAGTTTTTCATCCAGTTTGCTCCTCAATAAGTCTTGCAAATAGCTAACGGTCATCACTACTTTCCAGTTGTTTTTGGATTTCCCATCTCTTTTGTATATGACTGGATGCAGCAATGGACAGAGGAGGGTAAAAGACTCCTAACTATCTGCCTTCTTAAAATAAAATCATTTCATGTAATCTGTAGAGTTGGTAATAGAGCTGTTTAACAAATGAGGAAACTGAGGCTCAGGGAGATTGTGACCTTCCAGGAATCACACAGTTAATAAATGGCAGAGCCCATACCTACCACAGTGCTTGGCATATGGCCTCTGTGAAACAAATATTTGTTGAATGAATCAACAGTTGAATGCACTTGGATAATATTTATTTTCGAAGCCACCTTTATAATTTTTGACTCATCCTTAAATTTCTCCAGAAAACCTAAAATATAAAAGATTGAAGGGACAAATCTCAACAAGCAGAATGAGTAATTTTAGTTAAAAGTGGGACATTTTTAAAGGGAATATATTCTCTCTGCATGTAAGTTTATTACCAGAAAATTCGAAAGGTCATATCTTTGTGACAGAGCAGAAAGGGTCATGAATTATCTTGACAAAATTGAAATTTATCAGTTTTTAATTAACTAGTTACCTCTTTATCGTAGCTCTTAGCTACTACTTAGGCTTCCATCTGGAGGCATTTCCACTGAACACTTATCAGAAGGGACCAGTCCCTGGAGACCGACATGATGCTTGGTAAAGTAGAAGGACAGTGAAAAAGAGGAAGACCCTCAACAAGATAGACTGACACAGTGGTTGCAACGATGGGCTCAAACATAGCAATGATTATGAGGCTGGCACAGGACCAGGCAGTGTTTCGTTCTGTTGTACACAGGGTCACTCTGAGTCGGAATCAACTGAAGGGCACCTAACAACAACGACCGCTGAACGGGGCGAGTATCCTTTAAGATGTAAATGCATGGGGAAGGCAAAGCTGCGCAAATGCTATGGGAGCTCTTTGCCAGCTGGCAATCCAGAAGAGTGAAGAGGGCGCAGACTTTCCACATTCTCTAAGCAGATCCGAAGAATTCAGCTTTGGCCCATTCTCATTGACCTTTCTCCAGAGTATTTTCTTTCAGGGGCTCTTCACATGGAAAATCTTGATTTTTTCCCCCCCCTCAAAGGATAGCCAAATTCTTGAGAAGGAAAATAATTATCTGGTTGAAACATTAGAAGAGGGTCAAAGGCTTCCGGTGGCTTTGGTACTTTATTTTTGCCCATTTTTGAAACCGTCATTTTAGGCTGTCTGGAAATCCACGGAGAGTTGGATGCAAGTCTAAAACACTGAGCTGTGCAGATTGACTGCAAGTCTTAGAAATTCTGTGAGCGCAGCCCCCAGCTTCTCACCCCACGCTGTTGCTGTATAGATAACCCACAACGACTTGTACTGACTGCATTCTTTTTGTTTGTTTAGTCTATTTCAGCTGCAATCATGCAGATATGAGCTTCTGAACGATTTCACTATGAAACCAAGCTGACCCATGTGTTTTAAAGTTTGAAGAAGTAAAAGTCGTTTCAAAGCTAAAAAGAAGCCTGAGAAATTTTATCCCATAGGTAAAAGGTTTTCTTTCAAGTGTTGCAGTGAAGAGAACAAGACCCTATGATAAGCCCGTGTTTTGATTACATGTGTAACTTTCATTCATATGTCCCAAGAATGCCTTTGGGAGTTACACATATGACATTTAATCCCCTTACCTCATGATGGTGCTTTATACGTCTGAGACCAGATATTATGAGTTCCTCAAGTCTTCTGGTCTCCAAGCCAACAGTCTTGCCAATTTTTTCAGACATTTCTCATATGAAGAGGTTTCTAGATAAGCCAGTATCCTTCTTGCCCTCCTGTGAATTTGCTCATTTCTGAAAGGATTTTCAGAAAATGAGATCCCAGGAACTGAACACAAATCTTCAGGTGCAGTGTTACCAAGGAAAGTGGAATTTTCTGCCTGCTTTCTGGACAGTAAACTTTTACTAACGTAAGCTATTTTTTTATGAGCTTTTTGGCCTGCCGGGCTGAGCAGTAAGTAGAATACAGTAAAGACCTTGAGCTCTTGAATCAGATATGTTGCTTTTGTCAGGTGCCATCAAATCTATTTTGACCCGTGGCAACCCCTTGTGACGGACCAGAACTGCCTCACAGGGTTTTCTGGGCTGTACTCTTTACAGGAGCAGATTGACAGGTCTGGGTGGCTTCAAACTGCTAACCTTTCAGTTAGCAGCTGAGCACTTAACCGTTCCAGCATCAGGGCTCCTTGAGCCAGACATTCCTGGTGGAAATTCAGCCCATTCCATGTATTTTCTTAGATGACACTGGGTAAGACACCACCTCTGAGTCTCAGCTTACTCATCTATAAAATGGGAATAATAACACTATCTGCCTTGGCTTACTGTGAGGATTAAATAAGGTTTTATGTGTGAAGATCTTACTTAACACCATGTTCAGTTTAAGGAAAGATATACATAATACAGAAATCAGTATAATGCTTTATAATCACTGTCTTTAGGTCCATTGCACTTTACCTCCCATAAAACTAGGCCTCTCCTCTACTGAATGCAGCCAGACTTTTTAAAACATAACAGTAAAATTTACATTTAGCATTATTAAGTTTCATCTGGTTAGTTCTATTAACTGACACCCATTGGGTACCAACAATAACACTTCAGGTCTAGTTATAAATCCATCATATATGTACTATCAAGTCATATTTCTCTATTTCCCCTCATGGATACTCTAAAAGACTTTACCAAGCCTAAATATAGTATTTATAGTTAATTCCATCAAAAGTAAAGTTTGGTTTAACTTGTGTTTCAAGATTCAAAGCAAGTTCCTATTGAACACTGATTTCCTTTCTTAGAAAGTATGAATATCTTTTTATAACTCATTATGGGTTTATATAGCAGAGCATTGATGTTTGTCAGTTGAAATTTCCATTTTGTTTTCTTGGATAAAAGCCTCCACTGCAGATTTTTACTGATCCGCTGATCCTACCATGGTCACACTCATCATTATGGTCCTTATTTTCTCACTTCTATGTACACCCTGTTTACCACTACAACCACTACCTTGCAAACCTCAACCTCCTTTCCTGTCTTTTCCTCCACTATTTCATCTACCTAAGAAAACTACAATCTGATTATTTCCCTACTCTGCTTTCCTGCATCCAAGTTGCTAAACGATGCAAGAGAAAAGCCACACAATGATGCTTCACATTTGTAACTAAAAATATCAAATAGGCACCCAACTTTTCTAGCTATCCCTGCTATAATTCTGTACCAGATGATTACTTCCCACTGTACCAGATAATTTCATACATTTTCTTTTCTCAAATCTCCAATAAAGCCCTTCCCCACACACACATAGCTGATGATGATACTTCATACTTCATTGTGAAAATATATGCAATCAGATGAGAACGCTCTATCGTCCTTCTCCCAAATCCACCAGCCTACATGCCTCTGCAACCAGACTGCCTTTTCCTTGTACAATGAAAGGCCAACCCGTCAGCTACTCTGGGTCCCATCTCTTCTGACATCCTCATGTTTCTCCCAGGAGACTTTTCTACAAGGATTACTATCTATGGAGTTCTTGCATTCAGTACCATGGATGAGCTGGCCACTCACAAATGCCACACTTACCGCTAAGCTCCAGTGGCCACCTTGATTATTTCCACTTTCAAAATCTTAATTTATTCTCAAAGCTTCTCTTCCTACCTCATGTTAGAAAATGGCACTCGTGCCAGATGCCTTGACATCTCTTTCTCCCTACTTCATTTCCAGTCAGTCAATTCTGTCATTGTAGCCCCCAAATAAACCTCCTTTATTCTATTTCTACCGCCTCCATTCTAGTCCAGGACACCATCACCTTTCGCCTTGATCACTACAAAACCTCTTAACTGGTCCCTGCCTGACTTACCCACTCCCACTTCCGGTCTGCAGACAAATCTAACTGCATTGCTCCCCTTCAATGACTGCATTAAGATGCCATGGCCTACAGGGCCATAAATCACCTGGCCCCTGAGTCTTACTCACCAGGCTCCAGTTATCTGCAGCACAGACACACCGAACTTCTTCCTGCGTCAGTGTCGTGGCATGTGCTATTCCCTCAGCTGAAACAATCCTCCTTTTTCCCCTTTCCCTTGTTAGTATCTAAATGTCATGGATTGAATTATGTCCCCCCAAAATGTGTATATCAATTTGGCTGGGCCATGATTCCCAGTATTGTGTGATTTTCCTATATGTTGTAAATCTTGCCTCTACGATATTAATGAGGGAGGATGGGCAGCAGTTGTGTTAGTGAGGCAGGACTCAATCTATTGTGTCTTGAGGCAGCCTCTTGAGATACAAAAGAGAGAAGAGAGCAGGGAGACAGGGGGACCTCATACCACCAAGAAAGCAGTGCCAGGAGCCAAGCATGTCCTTTGGACCCGGGGTCCCTGTGCAGAGAAGCTTCTAGTTCGAGGGACGTTGGTGAGAAGGCCAACAGAGAAAGAAAGCCTTCCCCTGGAGCTGACGCCCTGAATTTGAACTTTTAGCCTACTTTACTGTGAAGAAATAAGTTTCTCTTTGTTAAAGCCATCCACTTGTGGTATTTCTCTTATGGGAACACTAGATGATTAAGACACTACATATTCTTCTAGTTTTAGTTTTAACCATTTCTCACCTTCCACAAAGGATAGGTCACTCCATTATAAATTCTCACAGAGGTCATAATTAACAGTTGTAGTTAAATAATTATTGTTTGCTATTAATCCCTTTACGATACTGTCAATGCCATAAGATTAGGAACCATGTTTCTCTTGTTCACAGAACCTAAGCACAGTGCCCAGTATGTAATTGTGAATTAATAAACGAATGAGAGACTGAAGCAATCACCAATACCAATACCTGTATTAGCTCGGGACTCTTCATTTCCTTAAAATACGTTTTCCTTATCTTTCAATATCACGGTCTCGGATCAATATAACAAATTAAATTGGAGGCTGGCAGTTGCCTACAGACTCCGAGTATCATGATTCACTTCCAAAAAGACACATTTATTTGACCTGAGTTGATCTGATATTCAATGCATGACACTTCCTTTTCCTGACACAGTGAAGAACAAAAAGTAAATAAATGAATAAATATTTGACATAAAATTTAAAATTTGTAGGAGAATTATTTTTAGCTATAAGAACATTGCAAAACACATTTACTGTAAGAGCAGCTGCAGAGTCAGCTGAGTCACCGCTGGTCCTGACCTTCTCTGGCTGCCAACGGCCATGGCGCCAGGTCCATGTCAGCATTAATCACGGTCACGATTAAAGAGCTGAAAATGTGAGCTTTGGCTATAACTGTGGGGGTCATGTTTATGATTAAAAAGGTCATAGAGAAGGAGGATCACAACTTAAATGGGTGGAAATTCTCACAATATAAACTATCTAATTCCTAAATATTCTTCCTCACACCAAGCTGCTAAAATAATCTGGTGTCACCGAAATTAAGAAGGTATCTAAATAAAAATAGAAAAGTTGGTAGTGATTAGTTAGTGGCATTTATATCCCTGGTCTCTTGGAGGGACCTTGGCTCCTGGCCTCTTTTCCTCAGCCTTCATCATCTCTTCCCCTCAGGGGGAAAAGGAGGGACTTGATTGGTAAGTTATAAAGGAGAAATTGAGCAAGCCTGTGCCCACAGGACACACGCATTTCTGTCCTATTCCAAGATGTTCTGGTGAGCTCTGCTGGTGTAGAGGCCTGTGGCTGCTCGGCTGAGGCTGTGATTACTGTGGCTGAAGTATCAGCAAGAAATGTAGCCACAGATCTAAAGTCCATTTGTTTCATGCCTTATCTGTTTGTTTGCTGTGTACTGTTTCTAAAAACAAATGAAAAAAAAAAAAAAGTAATTTGAAAGGGGAAGGAAAGGGTATGATTTACTGCCGCCTAAAACTCCAACAGTGAGGGATAGCTTTGAAGGGAGTGTGATGGTTTTGGTTTCAGATGGATTAATGAGGAAGTGACAGAAGGTTTCTGAGTGAAAATGCCCAGTAGGCAGTTGGAGATGTGGGACTGGTGTCTCAGGATAATAAATAATAACCATATTACATGTGGCTGCAATGCTGGGTGCCATGTGAATTTGTTTATTTTATTTTAATACAGCTTATTAGCTTTGTTAAGTATTTTCCCATAGGAGGACAAGCCAAATAGCCACAGGTCTTGTGTCTACTTGAGCATAACTAATAGCAGGCAAATTAGCCAAAATTACAATATTGTTTTAAAAAAAAAAAGTTGTTGCAATACAAACTTCGTTTTGCCCAAAGCAATGAAAGGCTTTAGAAGGGAACAAAAAGCAACTGGTGAGGAAAGCGAGAGAAAACCACAATTATTCTCAGTGTGTGACTTGCTTAATCTCAGCATTTCTAAAGTCTGAGGAAGAAACAGAGAGCAGCTATGGGCCCATTCGTGCAGTGTCTTATCACGTGCTGGGATTCTGCCCATTCTGTACCAGTCTGGCCTTTTCCCTTCAACACTTACTACTATATTTGAGAATCACTCTACCTGAGAGCTTTCATTTGAAAAATTAACACATTAAAAATCTGTCTAAGGAACAAGATTTATGAAGAACTATCAACATGGAGAAAATGGCATCTGATTCCAGAAGGTACAGTGTGGATCAAGAAGCCAAAATCAATGATCATGAGATAATATGAACCACTATGATTCATGTTAGCCTCCAAATACCTAGAGGGAGTCAGATGAGCATTCTTAGAGCCTGGGTTTGAAGTGAGCACATCTGCCTGTTGAGATACTATTAAAGAGTACAGAGTGAAGGAAAACTTAAAAGTCATGAAATGCACTCTCAGAATCATGGTATTAATCACATTTTTAGACAATGGCTCCTCACAAGACAAGCATTTTAAGTTATTTTAATATTATTATCTCTTGATACTGTTACTATTTTAAATCTTGGCATGTTTTATCAAAGTCAGTTCCTTGAACTCATTTTGGAAAGTTTTACATAAGTCTTTATCACATGATGCGGTGTGATGGATCACTTTTGTGTGGCCTCTCTAGCCATGGCCTTGTAATTCCCACCCAAGCGATTGGGCGGGACTGTGCAGATATGGTAATTGTGGCCCACCAAAGGGACTGGTCAGTTTCACCAACCCACTGGGCTTGAGGTGAGCCATCCCAGAGGCAGGAAATAGAGAATTCCACTACCACCAAGGAAGAACAGACAGGAGCCAGCTTGTCCTTTGGACCCAGGATCCCTGCCCTGAGAACCTCCTGGAAGCAGAAGACCGAGAGAGAGAGAGAGAGTGAGCTGTAACCCTAAAGATGCTGAGAAGCGGTGGCAGGAGGGACCCGGCTGCAGGAGACAGGTGGTAGGCTCCCCAGCCCATGGAGAGAAAAAACTGAGTGTCTTTAGGGAGAGGCCCAGAGCCAGGGAGGGGCATGCCTATGAACACAGCTGGGAAGAGGCTGTCCTGATGGAAGAACTGTATCCTGAGTGTTCCTGAGCCTGAATTATAACTGTTAGTTCCCTAATAAACCCAAAATCATAAGCATGGTCTCTGCGTTCTTTGTGGCCACTGCCATGAATTATCGAACCCAGCAGAGAAGTAGAGAGCGCTGTGGGAGGGACAGTTGGTGTTAGAATTGGTAAAGATGGCAGAGGGACGAAGCATGTCTGACCTCCTTGTAGAAATCAGCCTTGGGCTGTTGATCTTGATTCTGCTTCCCCCTTGGGAAGTTAGAGGAGGTCAGACAATGTCCCCATGTCACTTTTACACATGATAAAACCAGTCTTTGCGCCATTGTTCAGCCGGAGGCTTCAAAAAGACATCCTGGAAGGCAGCGCCAAGATGATGGAATAGAAAGATGCTTCCGGTGAGCCCTCTTACAACAAAGACCTGAAAAAATAAGTGAATGAGTATGTTTATGACAAGCTAAGAGCCATGAACATCAAAGGCAAAGTTAGAAAACAAACTGAGCAGCAGTGGGAGGAAGAGACAGTTCAGAAGTGGAAGGGAGTTACTGGACCTGAATCGCCAGAAGCCCTCAGGCATCATTCCTGGGAGCGGCTGCAGTGGGCTGGTACTGGCATTTGGCTGCAGTTTCTTCAGGGAGAAGCAGCCAGCCACACAGCCTACTCACACGTCTGGAACCAGAGAAGAATGGTGCTCTCGCAAAAGAAAAGTACTTGTTGTATATTTTACTGTGCCCCCTGCCCCCAAGCTGGCTTCAGTGGCTGATTTCCCTGGGCCTGAAATCAGCCCTGATGAGTGCCTAGGGCCATCCTCCAGGCCTTGAAGAAGGAATAAATTTGCAGCTGGGGGAAAAGATAATTTGCCAGCTCCACCAACTGGGGGAGCTCAGGACAGAAGCTGTTCCTGTCCAGGCATAAATGGTCCATGGACTTTGAGTACCTTTCCCCCCTGCATGGACCTGTGTGGGCCTATTTCAGGAGAATAGGTCCTTGTCGGCAGACTACAACTGTTTCAGCTATGCAGTGGAGAGGTGGTGGGTGTTTGATGTTTGACACTGCTTTGCATATTAAACAGGGTCCTCACCTACCCACATGAGGGGTCTAAGAACTGGTGGCTCCACTCAGGTCACCCAGCCACCCGTGACAGGGGTCCAAGGATAACTGGTACCTCCCAGTACCTTCAACCAAAAACTTTAGGTGCCCATGGTCTGTCTGCAGAACCCACTCACCTGTAGGCTGTAGGGAAGAGGGACGTGCTTTCCTCAGAGACACTTGGGGGGTGATTCTCAGCCCCCTGCCTTGTTCAGAGCATAACACCCTGCTGCAGCCAGTTACAGGCACCTACACCAATCACAACTGCCCCTCTAAGACTGTAGGAGAGAGCCTCTACCACACACTTGATAAGCAGCTACCTGGACACCTGAGCTGAATGCATACAAGAAAAGAGAATGGACTCCTAGACTGACATACCTGATAACAGCTCTAGCCATCTAGGGAGAGGATGTCAGGGCTTCAAAGGTGAAAATAATCAAGCTAGCTCCCTCAAGCAACCCATTTGGGCATATCAAAACAAACCAAAGCAAGAAGCTATGATACAGCAAGCAAACATAAAATAAACTAATAAAATAACTTACAGATGGCTCGGAGACAACAGCCAATATGAAGTCACATAAAGAAACAGACCATGATTGCCTCAACAAGCTCTCAGAACAAAGAATCAAGAGATCTTCTAGATGAAAGTGCCTTCTTGGAATTACTAGATGCACAATACAAAAGATTAATATACAGAACCCTTCAAGACATTAGGAAGGAAATCAGACAATATGCAGACCAAGACAAGGAACATACAGATTAAGCAGTTGAAGAAATTAAAAAGATATTCAGGAACATAACAAAAAATTTAATAAGCTGAAAAATCCATAGATAGATTGCAATCAGAAATTCAGAAGATTAACAATAAAATTACAGAAGTAGACAACTCAACAGGAAGTCAGAGGAGTAGAACTGAGCAAGTGGAAGACAGAACTTGTGAACTTGAAGATAAAGCACTTGGCACCAATATATTTGAAGAAAAATCAGATAAAAGGATTAAAAAAATGAAGAAACCTTAAGAATCATGTGGGACTCTATCAAGAGAAATAACCTACAAGCAATTGGAGTACCAGAACAGGGAGGGATAACAGAAAATACAGAGAGAATTGTTGAAGATTTGTTGGTAGAAAACTTCCCTGATATCATGAAAGATGAGAAGATATCTATCCAAGATGCTCATCGAACTCCACATAAGGTAGATTTTAAACGAAAGTCACCAAGACATGTTATAATCAAATGTGCCAAAATCAAAGATAAAGAAAGAATTTTAAGAGCAGCTAGGGATAAATGAAAAGTCACCTGCAAAGGAGAGTCAATAACAATAAGCTCGGACTACTCGCGGAAACCATGCAGGCAAGAAGGCAATATGATGACTTATATAAAGCATTGATGGAAGAAAATTGCCAGCCAAGAATCATATATCCCGCAAAACTGTCTCTCGAATATGAAGGTGAAATCAGGACATTTCCAGATAAACAGGAGTTTAGACAATTTGTAAAAACCAAACCAAAACTATAAGAAATACTGAAGGGAGTTCTTTGGTTAGAAAATCAATAATATCAGGTATCAACCCAAGACTGGAACACTGGAGAGAGCAATCAGATATCCACCCAGACAGGGAAATCACAAAAATAAATCAAGATAAAAATACCCTCAAAGCAGGGAAACAGTGATGTTATTATGTAAAAGAGGACAACATTAAAACAATAAAGAGGGCCTAAGAGATGTATTCATAGATCTTTCATATGGAGAGGAACACAAGGCGATACAAAGAATTAAAAGTTACATTTAAATTTAGGACAATGGGAGTAAACATTAAGGTAACCACAAAGGAGACTAACTATCCTACACATCAAAATAAAATACGAGAAAAAAAAATTGAGACTCAGCAGAAACAAAATCAACAACAACGAATGTAAGGAAAAGGCAATATATAAAGATAAACTACTCAGCACAAAAAATTAAGTGGGAAAAAGAAACTTTGCACAACACACAAAAAAGGCATCAAAATGATAGCACTAAATTCTTACCTATCCATAATTACGCTAAATGTAAATGGACTAAATGCACCAATGAAAAGATAGAGAGTGGCAAAATGGATTAAAAAACACGATCCCTCTCTATGCTTCCTACAAGAGACACACCTTAGACTTAAACAAACAAACTAAAACTCAAAGGATGGAAAAAAAAATATATCAAGCAAACAACTATCAAAAAAGAGCAGGAGTGGCAATATGAATTTCTGACAAAATAGACTTTAAAGTTAAATCCATCAGAAAGGATAAGGAAGGACACTATATAATGATTAAAGGGACAACATACCAGGAGGCTATAACCATATTAAATATTTATGCACTCAGTGACAGGGCTGCAAGATACATAAAACCAACTCCATCAGCACTGAAAAGTGAGACAGACAGCTCCACAATTATAGTAGGAGGCTTCAACACACCACTCTTGATGAAGGACAGGACATCCAGAAAGAAGCTCAAAAAGACACGGAAGATCTAAATGCCACGATCAACCAACTTGACCTCATAGACGTATACAGAACACTCCACCCAACACCAACCAACTGTACTTTCTTTTCTAGCGCACATGGAACATTCTCTAGAATGGACCACATATTAGGCCATAAAGCAAGCCTTAGCAGAATCCAAAACATCGAAATATTACAAAGCATCTTCTCTGACCATAAGGCCATAAAAGTAGAAATCAATAGCAGAAAAAGCAGGGAAAAGAAATCAAACACTTGGAAACTGAACAATACCCTGCTCAAAAAAGACTGGATTATAGAAGGCATTAAGGATGGAATAAAGAAATTCATAGAATCCAATGAGAATGAAAACACTTTCTATCAGAACCTCTGGGATACAGCGGAAGCAGCGCTCAGAGGTCAATTTATATCAATAAATGCACAGATACAAAAAGAAGAAAGACCAAAATCAAAGAATTATCCGTACAACTTGAACAAATAGAAAGAGAGCAACAAAAGAAACCCACAGGCACCAGAAGAAAGCAAATAATAAAAATTAAAGCAGAATTAAATGAAGTAGAGAACATAAAAACAATTGAAAGAATTAACAAGACCAAAAGTTGGTTCTTTGAAAAAATTAACAAGATTGATAAACTACTGGCCAAACTGACAAAAGAAAAACAGGAGAGGAAGCAAATAACCCAAATAAGAAATGAGATGGGCGATATTACAACAGACCCAACTGAAATTAAAAGAATCATATCAGATTACTATAAAAAATTGTACTCTAACAAATTTGAAAACTTAGAAGAAATGGTTGGATTCCTAGAAACACACTACCTACCTAAACTAACACAAACAGAGGTAGAACAACTAAATAGACCCATAACAAAAGAAGAGATTGAAAAGCTAATCAAAAAATTCCCAACAGAAAAAAGCCCTAACCAGGATGGCTTCACTGCAGAGTTCTACCAAACCTTCAGAGAAGAGGTAACACCACTACTACTAAAGGTATTTCAGAGCATAGAAAAGCACAATGGATATAGCTGACTCTTCAAGAAAAATAAATCAGATTCTCCACTGAAAAAAAGATCACGTACTTCAATGGCAACCCTGGTCTTGCATGGAACAGTAATACTTAAGCAGACAGACGATGAAGGTGATGGTCATATGATGAGTGCTTCATGGCACGCCCTTCATCCCTCCAGGGGAAAAATACAAACAACTTCAGAGCTGATCTACATAAAACCATGGGTGAGAGATACCTATTGGCTTAATAAACAGAGTTGAGATTTTGAGGTATATCTTTGGCCTTCAAGCTTCTATTAAGGGAAACTTCTATGCCAGGTATTTCTACAAAAGATAATTGAAGGATGGATAAATTATGTATCTGATTACATATCATTCTGTATAATGATTCTTATGGTATTCATTTATTGATTCATTTGATCAATAAACATTTACTGAGACACTACCCCATGCCAGGCATTGTGCTTGGCCCCGAGGAAGACATGGTGATTGAGAGAAACAAAGTCCCTGAACTCATAAAGTTTATATTCAGGCATCAAGTACAGAAAATGATGGTGAATGGAATGGCAAGACGCTAACTATTTACTGTCAAGGTACTGAGCAATATCCCAATATCCCAATGATATTTCTCTTTTACCCCCAAAACAAACCAAAACTAAAAACAGACATCTGTTTTATTCCAGTAAGTTTCATCATTTTAACAATTACTCAAAGGACTGAAAATAATTCATAACCCAGATAAAGGGAATCCTTACAAAGCTCCAAGTGGCTTTTAAAAATTGCTGTTTAAAAATGTCCACTACAAAGGAGTTTTTGACCAGACAGCTGTTTCAAGGAACAATGATTTCATGTCTTAAGACTGACTTTAAAATTGAGATGTCTTTGCCTTCCAGGAAAATTGAGCAGCTGTGGACATTATTTCACTTCTCTTTCTTTCACATATTACTGGATTTGATTTTAAGAAAAAAGAGGAAAAAAAGATATAAAAAAAATTGCAAGCAGCACAGAACAAAAACCTATTGCAAACTGAGCAACTGCAGAGTTTTAACACAGGAAAACAAAAGGCAACACCAAATCCCTTTTAAGAACTCAGCTGAAGAAGGAGACAACGTAGCACTTTCCTACTCAAACTTACCTCTTTCCTTGCTACGCTTAGAAAATGAGCCCCCTAAATTTCAATCCAGGTTGAGTTGCTTTTCTACAGGAATGAACACTCTCAAGGAATAACTAAAAAGGTTTCAGAACGTAGCAATGGAGAATCAGTCACAAATGAAAAATGTAAGGTACTTGCAACCTTTTCCCTTGCATGGGCCAGGCTCTGCCAGCCCACAGTGCCTGGTCCTTGGGTCCAGCTAAAAATGTGGGCTCATCAGTGAGGGTGCTGGAGAGGCTCCAAGGGGCTAACGGGGATACACACGAGGTTAAAGGTGAGGGGAAGAACCTTCCAGATGAAACCAGCAAGCAAGGCACTATCAAGAGCAATACAAAGCCCCGTTACATTTTAGCCCTTGCTACTGAGGAAAAAAATAAGAGGAAAATGACAATGTGGCACAAAGAGTTATGACTGAGAATTTTCTGATAATTCCAACAAGCCTCTGCTAATCACATCTCCCTCAGTGGCCAGCGAGGATCTAAGGTGGCTGTAACCTTGGGAGGATAAAACCACAGAGTAAAACAGGAGCAAATTGATGTTATGCTGTTGGAGCTCAGCAGGCATAAAAGCATTTCTGACCCAAAGATGAAGTCTCAACCCCAGACAGCCCCATGAGCTGTCCAGGTGCCTCGGCCGGAAGACTGCGCTTTCCTTCTCTTTCCATACGGGGGACACGTGTGAGTTTCCTGTAGGGGTCCAGTTACAAGACAAGGCACACAAGAACTCTGAGACTATCTCCAAGTAAAGCCTAGCATCCCAATGGAAAATCAAAGTGACATTTTAGTATGCAGAGTAGGCAAACAGATCTACCCCACCAGGGATATCCTTATCCCCTATCAAAACTCTTACCAACCAGTTATGTTTCTGGCAGTTTCATTCTTTTGAGTCTCGAAGGCTTTTGGTTTCCACAAAAATCAGTAATGATGTGGTGGAAAGAACATAGACTTTGGAGTTAGAAAGACAAATTCAAATGCTGGCACTTGTGGATTACTTGACTTTGGGTCAACTTACCTAAGTTCTCAGAGCCTTGACCTCCTCATTGGTAAGTGGGGATAGTGCTAAGAGGCTTGTTTTAAGGATTTGAAATGATGTGTGTAAAATATTTAGTACGGTGGTAGTGTTTATTATCTAAATGCAAATATTCCTAATGAAAGTTATTAGCTCAAGGGCCTGATTCCTACAAGATAAAGCTAACTGAGAAAAGCAGACTGAGGAGGAGCTGGGCACAGTGAACAGTGAGGATAAGGAACTGACAAGATCAAGTACAAACTTCAGCTCCTTCACAGTTCTGCCTCAGGCTGGATGAAAACACTGGGACAAACAGGGAAGCAAATATAGTAGATTTTCATCTTGCTAATATATTTTAGATGTGGTCTTGCCTACATGTGGGATGTGACAACTCTTGGTCCCTTTCAACTCTGACATTATATAATTCTAAAATTTCAAAGCAAAAAAAAAGGCTGCTCAACAAGTACATGTTAAAACCCTGTGCTGTCAAGTCGACTCTGACTCATACTGACCCTATAGGACAAAGCAGAACTGCCCCATAGAGTTTCCAAGGAGTGCCTGGTGGATTCGAACTGCCAACCCTTTGGTTAGCAGCCAGAGCACTTAATGACTACACCACCAGGGTTTCCAAACCAAAAACCAAACCAAGTGGAGTTGAGTCGATTCTGACTTATAATGACCCAATATTAGATTTTTCAAAGTATCAGTCAGGGAAGAAACAAGTACAACACTGCCAAGCAAAGAAGCTGACTTTAAGAACAGAACTATGAATTATGGAGTTGGATCTACAAACCAGCTTGACTCATGTTATAAAGAAATCACAAGATCAAGTTTAGTTACTATATTTAAAAAATTAATAACAACTATTTATATCAAGAACACTAGCTATTTGCAAAGTAATTTATAGTACTAAACACTGTAGATGTTTCCATGTGTTTTATTGACTATAGCAAAGCCATTTGACTGTGTGGATCTTAACAAATTATGGATAAAATTGCAAAGAATGGTAATTTCAGAACACTTAATTATGCTCATGTGGAACCTGTACATACACCAAGAGGCAGTCGTTTGAATAGAACAAGGGAATGCTGCATTGTTTAAAATCAGGAAAGGTGTGCATCAGGGTTGTATCCTTTCACCATACCTGTTCAATCTGTATGCTGCGCAAATAATCCAAGAAGCTGGGCTGTATGAAGAAGAATGCAGCATCAGGATTGATGGAAGACTCATTAACAGCCTTCGGTATACAGATGACATAACTTTGCTTTCTGAAAGCAAAGAGGACTTGCAGCACTCACTGATGAAGCCCAAAGACTACAGCCCTCAGTATGGATTACACCTTAACATAAAAGAAACATCCTCACAACTGGATCAATAAGCAGTATCATGATAAACAGAGAAAAGATTGAAGTGGTCAAGGACTTCATTTTACTTGGATCCACAATACATGCTCATAGAAGCAGTAGACAAGAAATCAAACGATGTATTGCATTGGGCTGCTGTTCATAAGGTTTTCACTGGCTAATGCTTTCCAGAAGTAAACTGCTGGGTCCTTCTTTCTAGTCTGTCTTAGTCTGGAAGCTCAGCTGAAACCTGTCCTCCATGGGTGACCCTGCTGGTATCTGAATACTGGTGGCATAGCTTCCAGCATCACAGCAACCCACAAGCCCCCACAGTACGACAAACTGACAGACACGTGGCGCAACTCAAAATGAGAAGAAACAGCTGCAAACATCCATTAATAATTGGAACCTGGAATGTATGAAGTACGAATCTAGGAAAATTGGAAATTGTCAAAATGAAATGGAGCACATAAACATCAATATCCTAGGCATTAGTGAGCTGAAATGGACTGGTATTTGCCATTTTGAATCAGAAAATCATATAGTCTACAAAATTATGCATCAACCACTAGGGCCAAAGATGAAGAAGTAGAAAATTTTTATCAGCTGCTGCACTCTGAAATTGATTGAACATGCAATCAAGATGCATTGATAATTACTGGCAATTGGAATGAGAAAGTTGGAAACAAAGAAGAAGGATCAGTAGTTGGAAAATATGGCCTTGGTGATAGAAACAATGCCAGAGATCGAATGAGAGAATTTTGCAAGACCAACGACTTCTTCATTGCAAATACCTTCTTTCACCAACATAAATGGCAACTTATACACATGGACCTTGCCAGATGCAACACAGAGATCAAATTGACTACATCTGTGGAAAGAGATGATGGAAAAGCTCAATATCATCAGTCAGAACAAGGCCAGGGGCTAACTGTGGAACAGACCATCAACTGGTCATATGCAAGTTCAAGCTAAAACTGAAGAAAATCAGAGCAAGTCCACGAGAGCCAAAATATGACCTTGAGTATATCCCACCTGAATTTAGAGACCATCTGAAGAATAGATTTGACACACTGAATAGTAGTGACTGAAGACCAGATGAGTTGTGGAATGACATCAAGGATATCATACATGAAGAAATCAAGAGGTCACTGAAAACACAGGAAAGAAAGAAAAGACCAAGGTGGATGTCAGAGGAGACTCTGAAACTTGCTCTTAAACATCGAGCAACTAAAGCAAAAGGAAGAATTGATGAAGTGAAACAACTGAACAGAAGATTTCAAAGGGCATCTCCAGAAAACAAAGCAAAGTATTATAATGACATGTGCAAAGAGCTGGAGATGGAAAACCAAAAGGGAAGAACACGCTTAGTGTTTCTCAAGCTGAAAGAACTGAAGAAAAAATTTAAGCCTTGAGTTGCAATAGTGAAGGATTCCATGGGGAAAATATGAAATGACAAAGGAAGCATCAAAAGAAGATGGAAGGAACACACAGAGTCATTATATCAAAAAGAATTAGTCGATGTTCAACCACTTCAAGAGGTGGCATATGATCTGGGACTGATGGTACTGAAGGAAGAAGTCCAAGCTGCTCTGAAGGCATTGGGGAAAAACAAGGCTCCAGGAATTGCTGGAATATCAATTGAGATGTTTCAACAAACAGATGCAGTGCTGGAGGTGCTCATTCACCTATGCCAAGAAATATGGAAGACAACTTCCTGGCCAACTGGCTGCAAGAGATCCATATTTATGCCTATTGCCAAGAAAGGTGATCCAACCAAATATGGAAATTATAGAACAATATCATTAATATCACAGGCAAGCAAAAGTTTCCTGAAGATCATTCAAAAATGGCTGCAGCAGTATATCGACAGGGAACTGCCAGAAATTCAGGCCGGTTTCAGAAGAGGATGTGTGGAACCAGGGATATCATTGCTGATGTCAGATGGATCCTGGCTGAAAGCAGAGAATACCAGAAGGGTGTTTGCCTCTGTTTTATTGACTATGCAAAGGCATTCACCTGTGTGGATCATAACAAATTATGGATAAGATGGCGAAGAACGGGAATTCCGGAACACTTAATTGTGCTCATGGGAAACCTTTACATAGATCAAGAGGCAGTTGTTCGGACAGAACAAGGGGATACTGATTGGTTTAAAGTCAGGAAAGGTGTGCATCAGGGTTGTATTCTTTTACCCTAGTTATTTTTTTTTTTATTCAATCTGTATGTTGAACAAATAATATGAGAAAAAAAGCTGGACTACATAAAGAAGAACGGGGCATCAGGTTTGGAGGAAGACTCATTAACAACCTGCGTTATGCAGATGACACAACCTTGCTTGTTGAAAGTGAAGGGGACTTGAAGCACTTACTAATGAAGGAAGATCAAAGACCACAGCCTTCAGTATGGATTGCACCTCAATGTAAAGAAAACAAAAATCCTCACACCTGGACCAATGAGGAACATCATGATAAATGGAGAAAAGATTGAAGTTGTCAAGGATTTCATTTTAATTGGATCCACAATCAACAGCCATGGAAGCAGCAGTCAAGAAATCAAAAGACACATTGCATTGAGTAAATCTGCTGCAAAGGACCTCTTTAAAGTGTTGAAGAGAAAAGATGTCACCTTGAAGATTAAGGTGTGCCTGACCCAAGCCATGGTATTTTCAATTGCATCATATGCTTGCGAAAGCTGGACAATGAATAAGGAAGACTGAAGAAGAGTTGACGCCTTTGAATTGTGGTTTTGGCGAAGAATATTGAATATACCATGGACTGCCAAAAGAATGAACAAATCTGTCTTAGAAGAAGTACAGCCAGAATGCTCCTTAGAAGCAAGGATGGCGAGACTGTGTCTTACATACTTTGGACATGTTGTCAGGAGGGATCAGTCCCTGGAGAAGGACATCATGCTTGGCAGAGTACAGGGTCAGCGGAAAAGAGGAAGACCCTCAACTAGGTGGACTGACACAGTGGCTGCAACAATGAGCTCAAGCATGACAACGATTGTAAAGATGGCTCAGGACCGGGTGGTGTTTCATTCTCTTGTGCATAGGGTCGCTATGAGTCAGCACCGACTCGATGGCACCTAAGAACAACAACAACATTGCATTGGGCAAATCTGCTGTAAAAGACCTCTTAAAAGTTTTGAAAAGCAAAGATGTCACTTTGAGGACTAAGGTGCACCTGACCCAACCCATGATATTTTCAATCACCTCATAGGCATGTGAAAAATGGACAACAAATAAGGAAGACCAAAGAAGAATTGATGCATTTGAATTATGGTTCTGACAAAGAACACTGAATGTACTGTGGACTGCCAGAAGAACAAACAAGTCTGTCTTGGAAGAAGTACAGCCAGAGCGCTCCTTGGAGGCGAGGATGGTGAGACTTCATCTCACGTATTTTGGACATGTTATAAGAGGAAGGACCAGTCCCTGGAGAAGGATATCATGCTTGGTAAAGTAGAGGGTCAGCAAATAAGAGGAAGACCCTCAACGAGATGGACTGACACAGTGGCTGCAACAATGGGCTCAAATATAGCAATGATTGTGAAGATGGCACAGGACTGGGTAGTGCTTTGTTCTGTTGTACACAGGGTCGCTATGAGTTGGAACCAAATTGACAGCACCTAACAACAACAATGACAAACACGTGTATCAAAACTTTGGGCTCTAAATCACTGTATGGGAGCAAAGAGCTGACCCAGAGATGTACTGCCTTCTAGTTCAGCACATTTCAAGCTTGCTTACATTGTGGGAAAAGGGATGTCTTGGCTCACAGGTCACCTGACCTCCATTTGGGGTAGGATTTTCCTGGTGACTCTCCTCTTGAGATGTCCATTGTGATGATTAACTTGTGGACCATGGAGAAGAGGGACAAATTTCAAGTGGATGGCTTAATTGGAACCATGTCATTTTACCATCTCTTAGACCATTACAACAACTTCCTAGGCTCCTTTTCCTGTATCTCTCCTCACCTCCTTTCAACCCACTCTGTGTTTCATTAGAACTATATTCCTCTCCATAGTACTGATAGCTCCCTCCTAAAATCGGGAAGAGTTCCTTATTCCCTAGCTTTAAAATTTCCTCAGATCAGCTTCAAGAAATCCCACTATTTAATTCTGCTCTATCACAGCATACCTGAAAAAAAATCTTATTATATTCAGTTTTCATAACCTCCTATTATAAATCTTCTCATTCCATCAAAGCAAAACTTGCTGTTTCCGGAACACTATTTTCTATCTTTGGCCATGGCTTTCCATATTCCAGCTTTCATATGTGGACTGCCACTTTAATCCACTCTTTTTACCTCATTCACAATAAAATATTTCAGGATAACTTAATTAATAATGTTTGGTTTGAACTACTACTCTCAGCTCTTTGTGTGTGTGCATGTATGTGTGTGCATGTGTAAAACTTGGGATACTATTAATTTTCATAATTTTGAGTTTTAGTGACTCTCTCTATAAACTTTTTATAATTGTTGTTCCTGTTCCTTCCTAATATTACCTTGGAATCTCTTCTGAATGGCTTTCTAAAGGTTTAATAAAATACATAATTTTATAAAAGCGGATCGTAAAGTGCCATATAAATACCCAGTGCTGCTTTTTGATATCCTCACAGAACGTGCAGTTACCATTAGATAAATGTTGCCTAAAGCTTAAGACTGAGGAAAAATCCAGCAAGCCCAAGGATATTAAGGAGCACTTCCACAATTTGTTCACTCACTTATTCATTCCTGAATAACTACTACATGCTAGGCACCGCTCTAGGCACTGAAGATACACCATACCTGTTGCTGTCGAGTTGATCCTAACTCGGCAACCCTGTAGGAGAGAGTAGAACCGCCCCATAAAGTGTCCAAGGCTGTAATCTTTGTGGAAGCAGACTGCCACATCTTTCTTCCATGGAGTGACTGGTGGGTTCAAATCACCAGCTTTTCTGTTAGCAGCTGAGCTTTTAACCACTGAACCACCAGGGCTCCCTACTGAAAATATAACAGTGAACAAATGAGACGAAATTCTTGTCTTTACAGAACCTATACTGTAATGGGAAAGACAGAAAAGCAAAAAAAGGAATGAAAATATCAAACAGTAACACGTGCCGTGAATAAAACAGAGCAGGATAAGGGGACAGAATGACAGAGGTGCCTCTTTAGGGAGGTGGCCAGAAAATGAGGTGGTGGCATTTGACAAGAGCCATGAACTGAAGAGGGGCAGTGGCTTATGAGAATTTCTGGGAGAAGAACATTCCTGACAGAGGGACCAGCACATTCAAAGCCCTGAGATAGGAACAAGCTCAACATATTCAAGGATCATAGGCTATGACAGCAAGTTTGCATTATTTTCCGCTGAGAATGTAGGAATTTACACAGAAATGTGACAGGATCTGATTTATTCATTTTGAAAAATCTCTGGTTGCCGCGTGAAGAACACGCTGGCTGGAATGTGGCAAGAGCAGAAACGGACCAGTGAGGAGTCTGCTGCAGTGGTCCAGGCAAGAGATGACTAGGTTGGGGAGACAGAGGGATGGGGAGAGGTCGTATTCTAAGCACACATCCCAGGAAAAGCCAGCACTATTTTCTGAAGAACTGGCTATGGGAAGTGAGGGAAAGAAATCAAGGGTTACTCCTAAGTTTCTGGCATGAGGGACGGGGTAGGCTGGAGGAGGAGTTTGTCTGGGTGGGGAAATGGAGATCTCAGCTTTAAACTGCAGTTAGTAGGAAGGAGCTGAGTATATATTTGAAGCCCAGGAGAAGCATGAGGGCTGGATACACACATCTGGGATCATCAGCATATAGATGGAGCTAGGGTACTCACTCAATATTCTCACACGATGACAGTGGTGACTGAAATGTTCAAGATGTCACTTAAAACCAAGATTGATAATATTTAGCACCAAAAAAAAAAAAAAAACAACCAAACCATTGTCGTTGAGCTGATTCTGACTCACAGCAATCCTATAAGACAGAGGAGAACTGTCCCACAGGGTTTCCAAGGCTGCAAATCTTTACAGAAGCAGGCTACCACATCTTTCCCCCAGGGAGAGCCTGGTGGGTTCGAACTGCTGACTTTTAGGTTAGCATCCAGCATTTTAACATTTGGCAACAGCAATGTAAACAGACCAGAACCATGAGTTTGCAAATTGTGTCTCTTGATTTGGGAATTATTCAGGTGCATACACCCCAAAAAAGAAAGAAAGAAAAACCAAACCCGCTGCTGTCGAGTTGATTCATTCATTTGTTCCTGAATAACTACCACATGCCAGGCACCGCTCTAGGCACTGAAGATATACCGTACCATACCTGCTGCCATCGAGTTGATCCTGACTCATAGCAACCCTGTGGGACAGAGTAGAACTGCCCCACAGAGTTTCCAACGCTGTAAATCTTTAAGGAAGCAGACTGCCACATCTTTCTCCCATGCAGTGGCTGATAGGTTTGAACCACTGACCTTTGTGTTGGCAACCGAACGCCTTAACCAGTGCACCACCAGGGTTCCTCATACCCTGGTGTATTGTGCATATGCAGAGCCATAAAAGACCCTGTATTGGTTATACAGGTTTATGGTCCACATCTACTTCATTAAATATTTTTTTATGCTTGTGTATTTCAAATGAGTGAGTTTTTATTATAAACATCTGTGGATTAAAAGAAATTATAAATACTCCCAACTATTTTTCTTTCCAACATAAAATTACGATTCTCCAGCTTTCTCAAAAATGAATTGCGGCCTCCAAAGGTGAGGCAGCATCAATCTTTTTCTCAACACTCACACTCGTTCACTTCCTACACTGAAAGGAGAAAAATCCCATGCTGTCTGGCACCGTTATGTTTATAAAACCAGATTGCTAGTGAAAATAAGCAAAGCAAATTTCAGCAACAACAACAAAAAAAACTGGCCTAACTCTCCAGGTTAAGCACGGGGAGTCTGATCTCATATGCCAGGAAATGTCACAGTGATAATAGAAACCACCAGAGAAAGAACAGTTTAACCTTCTAATTAAGTCAGTCTCTAGGGTCTGCTGGGGACCTCTCTTCAGGCCACGCTGGGGTTTACAACGGGAACGAGGCCGAATGTTAAAGGCAGTGGAGTCAATGGTGCGATGTGACATGAGCTGAGTTTACACACTTGTGCAACAAGCCACATGTTGACGCCCCGGTTTCTAACTGAAGACAGATGAAGCAGGGGTGTTTACGAGGAAGAGGGCCAGTGAGCCACGGACACCTGCCCTGTCCTCCTGGCCTGTCAAAGAGCAAGCAGTGAACGCCTCCTTGACAACAACCGTGCTTGTTATCTATTGTGAAATACTAGTGGCAGTACACAGCCCTGCAAAAAGCCTATAAATCATGAGTTGTGAAAAAATGTAGCATTAGTAATCTTTTTTTAAATCATGGGACTACTGACCTTGTGCAGAGAAAAGGGCAACTTATGCATCTAAGAAAACTAGACTACAGAGCACTTTTTTAAGCACTTTGCTGTTTTAATTCCGCGGTACCTTGGAAAGAACACAATAATAGTTCTGGATCAAATCTAGGGTCCACCTCAACAGCAGTAATCCAGACATGAGAGAGAAAGTAGAAAACATACCAGAAAAGGCAAAGAGGTCTTCCACGCAATCAATCTCAGGGCTCAGGGATGTTTTCCTTGAGAAACGGCTAAATTTTGATGCAGCCATAATTTCATATAAATTTCTTGGAAAGTGTCTATATCATGCCTCAGGATTAATGAAATTGATGAGGTCTCTCACTGATGGTAAAGCAGTTCGGTCTATTTTTTTTTAATCCAAAGGATCATTCCTCATTCTGTTAAACCGCTGTTGCTGTCACTTGATTTCGACTCATAGCAACCCTATAGGACAGAGTAGAACTGCCCCGTAGGGTTTCCAAGGAGCAACTGGTGGATTCAAACTGCTTTTGGTTTGAAGCTGTAGCTCTTAACTACTGTGCCCCAGAGCTCCTTCCTCATTCTAGGAGTTCACAATTTCTGGGCAGTGAAATAATCTAGTGGCATTAACACTGAAAATACCCCTCTCATCTTTTCAGACTGAAACATCCCAATCTTTTCAGTATGATCATGCAAGGTAATTTTCTTACCTTGTCAATTATTTTAATTAACATTTACAGCATCTTCTCTGGTTATATTGTACCTTTTCTTCCAACTGACTGAGAAGTTTTTATGTATCATGCTTTAAGTGTAGAACACTATGGTTTTGTACAAAAGCGGAACGTTTTCGTTCTTGATGATATTCACTTGTTTCTGGATCTCTTGACTACATTGCAGAGATACTTCCAAGGACTAATCTACAGAGACTCCTAGGTCCTTGTCACACACTGTACACAACTAGAGCCCAAGATCCTCTACCTACAGCCTGGATCATTTTCCTCTAAGTATATGGCTCCTCATGCTTTCCCACATCGCAATTAATCTTCCATTTTCCTTCTCACTACTAAAGCCCTGTAAAACCTTCTGAAAATTGTCCTTTCACTACCCAAGAAAGCCTGATCTGAAAATTTTGATTTTTTGCCGTGCATTTCTGGTTCTTTATACAGATGTTCAGCCTGGTCTGTGCATTTCAAATCTGAAAAATTGGCATCTTGGGAAATCTCATTTGACATACCATGACTGACAGATACATCATCTCCTCCCAATGCACTGTGAGTCATGAATGCAGAGAGGGAAGACCATCTTTGTGTCTATTAGCACCTACCACAGAGCCCAGCACATGCTCAGTGCTCAATATCACGCTCACAGGTGGGATCACTTCTATCCTCAGTCTATTTCTCTAAGACAGTTTCCTAGGCACATACATTTAAGTATATGTGTCTCCATAAAATGACCAGGCTTCATGGTCTGACAGAGACTTTAGAGACTGGAGGAACCCCTGAAGCTATGGCCCCCAGACGCTCTGTTAACACAGAACTAAAACTATTCCTGAAGCCCACTCTTCAGACAAAGATTAGGCAGGACTATAAAACGTAAAATAATACACGTGAGTAGTGTGATGCTTAGTTCAATCAGATGCATGAGACGGAATGGGTGGCTCCAGTCTGGAGGCAGAATGAGAAGGTGGGAAGGGACAAGAGCTGGCTGAATGGACACAAGAAACCCAGGGTGGAAACGGGGAGTATGCTGTCACATCATAGGTATTGCAACTGAGGCCACATAAAAATATGTGTATGGTTTTTGTATGAGAAACTAATTTGAGCTGTAAACTTTTACCTGAAGCACAATAAAATAAATACATTTGTCTCAATTCCACAATGATTTATATTTGTTAACAAACTTTACAGTAAAACTTTGCTAATAAAACTTAAATATAGAATCATCCATTGGTTATTCTTTATTGCCACACATATTTAACCTCTCAGAAATAGTTCAGAATAGCAAGACATGCTTTTCTCTTAAAGAAATTATCTTGCCTTTTCTCTTTTAGTTTTCACACCCTTTATTATAATTTACATTAGCTTAACTAATATAAAAGCCAGACTCCTGATTTCTGTAAATTAACAGTTCTAAAAGCATTGTCTGGGGGACTTTTGGGGTCCTTAAGACTCTTTCAAGATAGTTCTCAAAGTCAAAACTATTTTCATAACAATACTACTTTTTTGACTTTCATTCTTTTACGAGTACAGGGTGGCGTTTTCTAGAAACTACATGACATTCGATAATGTTGTCACTCAGGTGGCTAATGGAAGGTGAGCTTGTGTAGTCTGTTTTCTAGAATTTTCAAAAGTAGTATATACATTTTCAGAGATTAACCCATTTGCCCTTGGTCCTTCTTTTTTTTTAAAAAAAATTTTTTTTTTATTGTGTTTTGGGTAAAAGCTTACACAGCAAATTAGGCTCCCATTTAACAATTTCTATGCTTATTGTTCCGTGACATTGATTACGTATTTCACAATGTGTCAACATTCTCATTATTTCCATTCTGGTTGTTCTCTTTCCATTAATCTAGCTTCCCTGCTCCTCTTACCGTCTCATCTTTGCTTTAGGGTAAATGTTGAACATTTGGTCTCACATAAATTTATTTATTTATATTTTTAAGAGCACATTACTCACAGGTGATGTTGTTTATTGAATGAGCTGATCTGTTATTTAATCGGAAGGTAACCCTGGGTGTGGTTTCAGTTCCACGTTTAAAGGGTATCTCAGGATGATAATTTGGGGGGATCCGCTGGTCTCTATTGGTCCAGTAAATATGGCTTTTTTAAGATTTTGAGTTTTGCTCTACATTTTTCTCCAATTCTATCTGGGACCATCTATTGTGTCCCTGGTCAGAATGGTCAGTAGTGGGTACCATCTGGTTCTTTTGGTCTCAGGATAGATGAGGTCATGGTTTGTGTGGGCTATTAATCCTGTAGTTTCCTAATTGTGTCTTTGGTTTCCCTCTTTCTCTTTTGTTCCAGATGAGGAGAGACCAATAGTTGTATCTTAGATGGTTTTTAAGACCCCAGATGCTACTTACCAAACTATCATGTAGAACTTAAACTTTATGAACTATATTATGCGAATTGACTGAATTGTCCCATGAGACAATGGTCCTGAGCCTTCAAACCCAGTAAACCAATCCCATGAGGTGTCTGGTTATGTCTGGGAAGTATCTGCAACTGTGCCCCCTCTGTGCTTTATTATATATATGAACATATATACAGCACAAATATGTATAAAGCTATGCATACAGATACATGTACACACGTATGTACACAAAATACATAACTTTCTATACACATATGTGCGTACTTATCAGCCTATGTAGCCACACATATATTTTTTGGTTGATATCACTGTCATTGCAAACTAGTATATGTTACCACATTTATCCAAACTGCCCCTTCTTTGTGTGCACTGTCCTCAGTACTCCTACCGTGCTGTCACCACCTTCAGCCAGACCTGGCTGCTACAATACCTGGAGCCTCAGGGTCACCCCGAGAAATACACCAAGAACCAAGTATACTTTTTTATCTTGTTTTGCAGTGCTTTAATAAAAAACTTTCTAAATTTTAAAATATTATCTAAGATATTACTTTAGAATTTAATAATTTTACTCTAAAATGAAATAATATGTATTTGTATGTTTCTTATATTTAAGGGGTGCTCTGGTAAAAAAAAAAAAAATTTTTTTTTTCTGGTGGTCCAGTGGTTAAGTACTTGGCTGCTAACCAAAAGGTCTGCAGTTTGAATCCTCCAGCTGCTTCTTGGAAACCTTCTGGGGCAGTTCTACTCTGTCCTACAGGGTCACTATGAATCAGAATCTACTTGATGGCAATGAGTTTGGTTTTTTTTTTTTTGGTTTATATTTAAGAATGGATGCTTGACTTAAAAAAGATCTGAAGATTCACTTTCTCAACCCACAGCCACAACATCTACAGCTGAAGATGTTAAAAAAGGGAAGCCTGACACACCTGACTCCCAGAAGGGAGATAGCTAACCCAACACATACGACAAAGTTATAAATAAGAAATAAAAATACCATGGAAGCTATCTTTCCCTCAGCTTTACAGATTTTTATAATTTACCTCATTGTCTTATGCTACTGAACATTTCTGGACAGTATTATAATGCCAGTTAAGACATCATTTTGAGGCCAATCATTGGATATATAAAGAAAAATGAATCAAAAAATTTAAACATAGACATGATGAGTTCTTCGAAAGCCGAATATTGTTTGTTAGAACTTTTCAAGCTAGAAATGAACACATCACTAAATCATCTTATGGGGTGAGTGTTACACTGATGGGAGAAGTGACTAATAAGGATTTATACGGTTGACATGAATGCTTGATGGACAAGAAAGCCAAGGAAGAAAACCATCGTCACTTTCCAGTAACATTGTAACTTGTCTAACTAAGGATTTAGTTGCTGACATGAAGCTTTAGCTAAAAATCTCATCTGCAGAATTTGTGCCTTTACCTTAAAAAAGTACAAATCTAAAGACATAACTACACTTGCTGTGTTGGTTATATCTATCCGGAATTAGTACCAACTAATCCTGAAAGAAGATCTTCTTTTATGTGAACGCTTATCAACAAACGTGAGTGTTGTTGACGGTCAAATTGTAGAATAATTTTTTTGAATTTAATGGTTTATCTTGCAATAACTGTGTTGACATTTGCACTGATGGTGCAAAAGCAACGGTGGGTAAAAGCATCGGGGCCTTAGCACAAGGCTGTCCCAATGGCCATTGTCTTCTTCACTGCCACACTCTCACAGCAAAATTCAAGTTTCACTGAAGGCTGTCCTGGAGGAAGCAGTAAAAACATTCACTTTTATTAAGTCTAGACTCTAGATTTTACTATTCTGTGTGACTAAATGACAAGTCCATAAGCACTTCTACTAGATGCCGAAGTGGTTTTCTGAAGAAAAGGCCTCGTACAATTGAATTTTAAGCTAAACTAGCTGCTGTTATCACAAGATGCCGTTTTCACTTGAAAGGCTGACTGACTGAAAGACCACTTTAGTTTTTGGCAGACATTATCCCAGAAATACACGAAATGAGCCTGTCACTTCAAGGAAAACAATTGACAACATTTGTGGCCAATGATGCAATCGGGCTTTATAATTTTGGAAAACTTAGCGAACTAACACGTGCCTTCTGTGTCTGCCTGCCTGCTGCCCCTCCCGCCCCCACCAGGTGTTTTCATAAGTGTGCTGTGCAAATACCTTTTTTAAAATGTTTACAGTAACACGTGGAAGAGGACTGGCATGGCAGCACTTGCAGGGGAGGGGGCGCGTGGCTGACAAACAGACACAGAAGGCCTGGGTTGTTGCGTAACACGCAGCATATCTGCCACCATGGACTTGACAGCTGCTTCTTTTCTAACAAGATTAGTGGCTATATTAGTGAATGTGGCTTTTTAAAGAAATATTGTATAATGATTTGTGTGACTATTTGGAAGATCTGTATAAATCAGTGAGTTGATATTTTCCAAATGACAAAGGAATGATGTTACAAAACCACCTGTAAGTAAAAGATCCATTTGAAGCACAAGACAGGCTAATGGATTTTAATGTAACAAAGTATGAAAAGTTCACTGATGACTGACACTGACTTGCTGACTTTTGGTGAGGTGTCAACATTCACGATGATCCAAAAAGGTTATTAAGATACTCTTCCCTTTCCAACTACACATCTATGTGAGGCCGAATTTTCTTTGTATATATTGATCAAAACAACATATTACAATAGACTGAAAGCTGGAGGAGATACGAGAATCCAGCTGCCTTCTATTAAGCCAACCATTAAAGAGATTTCGAAAGCTGAAAACAATGCCACTGTTGTCACTAATTTCTTAAAATATTTTTGCATAAAGTCATACTATCATGTTAACATGAAGTGAGTCTATTACTGTTATTTAAAGGAAGAAGGAGAGTCAGGAATAGGAGGAGGAAATGAACAACTGCCTCCTTTGCCATGAGACCACAAGAACTGGATAGTGCCTGGCTACCATTGCTGAATATTTTGACCAAAGATTCTATAGAAGGGTCCTGATCAAAAGGGGGAAAATGCAGAACAGGATTACAAAGGCACACAGAATCCAGATTTTCTGAAGCCATTAAGGCTGGATGAACCCCTGAAACAATTGCCCTGAGATGATCTCTAAGCTTTAAACCAAAAATATCCCCTGAAGTCTCCTTAAAACCAAACAATAGTTTAGTTTACCTAGTAAATGAATGTCTGCCTTGAGCATTGCACTCTTTTAAGAACTATCCATATGGGATCAACTTGACAATAACTTGAAATATTAGATAGGAAACTTAGGAGGTAATCCAAAAAAACCAAAACCAAACCCAGTGCTGCCGAGTCAATCCTGACTAATAGCGACCCTATAGGACAGAGTAGAACTGCCCCATAGAGTTTCCAAGGAGCGCCTGGAAGATTCGAACTGCTGACCCTTTGGTTAGCAGGCGTAGCACTTAACCACTATGCCACCAGGGGGTAATCAGTTTATGTTAATGTCACTGAATTGTGCATGTAGAAATTGCTGAACTGGTGTATTTCTGCTGTGTACATTCTCAACAACAAAAAATAAAATAAATTTTAAAAAGTTCAAACATCTCAGTTTTAATTTCTAGCATTGGGCATAATCAGCGGTGTGTTAGAAAATGTTTAATAACTGGCTATCTGGAGAAAAAAGCCATGGTTTGTAACATTTGCCAATTTCCATGGTGTAAACCCTAAAAATTTTTTTTTTTTAAACCCTACCACTATGTCAAATTTCAAAATACAATGAATTGTCAATGAACTCACAAATTCCTGATATAACTCACATAATCCATATAAACAAAAGCTCTTTGAGGTCCTCAATAAATTTTAAGAGAGGAAAGGGTCCTGGGACCAAAAAGTTTGAGAACTGCTGGTATCGGTTTTATATGGCCAGTTTATTTTTAAATTAACAAGGCAATCATCAAAATACAGAAATATTTTAACTATCGTAGCACACTGAGCAGACAAGTTGTAAGTACTTATTTACTAAAATAAAATCATTCTACAACATTAAAAAGTGTACAGGCTAATATCTGGTATTATAACATGTATCACTCATTTTCCTATGAAAGATTTCAACGGAGTGTGGATTTAACACACAGTGAAAGCAAAGATAGATAGACACTGTGTTTGAATAGTCAGAACTATTTTGCAATTGCATTTTTGGAAATTGTTCTTTATCAGCTCAATAAAAAAAAAATACTTTCCTTAAATTCTAAGAAATGAACATAGGCAGTTTCAAAATTAGAAAAAAAAGTAAAGAAAAAACTTGCTACAGTTAGGCTCTGCAAATATTTTCTTTATGAAACCAGGCATCTGCTCAGAGTTAGCTGCAGAGTGTGACTAATGTTTTCTACCAAGGCATGTACCATGTCAGTTCCCTCCACTGTGGCTCTGTGTGTTAATTAAAATTAATTACACATGCCAGTAAATAGTTTCCCTCTGAATGCAGCAAACTGAAGCAGGATAATATAAGTTACATTCAAGGTATGTAATTCAAACCTTCACAATATTTTCTCTCAGCAGGTACAGTCAGTAAAGACATTCTTTACGGGCAAGCTGGTTCCGCACTAAATCAGTTGAGGAAAATAAAAAAACACTGCGCATGCAGTGCTAAGTCACAAAAAGGCACTCCTGATTGGTAAATGGACTTGACATTATAAAAAGCCAGATGTATAATATTCTTGAATGTACGATCTGATGCAGTTCAATGATCATCATATAGCTTCAAGTGTCCAAAGCACGGGGCTGCTGCTTTAGTAATAAGTCAGGACTCTATACGGTAACACTGGAAATGATGGAAAACACCATGCCTGCCAGAGTGCCCTGGATACATAGGTCAGCTGCAACTGATTTCAGCAGCAACAGATTTGAATAATAACCTTCTTTGGTTTTTTTCTACTATTTGATGTAAGCTTTTTTTCCCCTTTAATATGCAGATTGTTTTACAATATCCTATAGGTCATCTCTAAAAACGTGTTTATTCTAATAGTAAGACAGGCCCTTAATTTTCTTTATTTTTTTCCTTGAGAGGCCTCTACGGCTGCCAAAGAAATTTGGGTATTTAGAAACTTCCTTCAGGCTAGACCCAGTTAGGGAAATATTCACACTCCTGCTTATTCCTTTCTTAAGAGCTCTCCTCCTCCGGCTGCTGACTGAAATACATGAACGTTTGGCTCCCCCACCGCTGGCCTCGGCTCGAGGGGCGGAGGGGGCATGTCACCACAAAATTGCCACCACACTGGCTGAAAGGAAGCTATAGCGTACACTTGCTTTGATTCCACCCTTATCATAATTAACCAGAATGTAAATTCATTTTTTTTAAAACAGAAGTCTGAGACAAACCAGCTATCGTGAATCCAGCTCTTTAGTTTAGAATAACTAGTCAGTATTCAAAAAGAAAGCTAGAATTGTAAAAAAAACTAGCACATGGCTAAAGATATGGGATCATTTGTACTAGTCTCTTTTAAGACGGAATGACGAGCTGTCAGACTTTCTCTTCCATGACCACGACAGTGTCTCATTTAAAGACTGTATCTTAGAACCGACCCTCTATTTTTCTGCAGCCTTTTTGCAACCAGCGGCTGCCCCCCCATCATTAATGAGCAGCAGCTGGGACATTTTATGGCTCCCGAATGGAGGCACACTCTTGCCCCAAGCCGCCAGTGTCTGTCTGAAGGAGGTGCCGGGGTAGGGAATTGCCCATAAGCAAAGGGTTCCGTGAAAGAGGTTGGGAATGGGCAAAATGTTTGTTCTGAAATCCTAGAAGAAAAGTAAACTTGCTGTGAAGGACAGAATTTCTTTTCTTGAAATTTACACAGCCGTGCTGGGCTCATTCATCAAGACGGTCCTTGGATGGGAACCTCCTGAACACAAATGCTGCAAACACTTTGACCAAAAATCCCTGGTGGTCCTATAATGGCTTAAGACATAACTCCAGTTCCAACCCTTGGGAAGAAGGGAGCTGAATCTAAATGGCTGGCTCTATCCTCTCCATCTCTTTGTTTGAAACCCCCAAAGGCTCCTGAGGAGGACAGTACTATTTCTCCTAGAAAAATGGATCTGGGGTACACGCAGGTGTTTTAAGCATGAAGAATTCTTCCAAAGCCTTTTAATGGTATCTGAAAAAGTGGGAAAGCACAAACTTGCTATTTTTCTCCCTCAGAAAAGGCAGAAGCACTCATCCAAGTAGGGCATCACACTCAAACTCTTTATTTCAGAGTTTAAGTTGAAAACTAGTAAGAGAAGAATTTAAATAGATGGCTTCAAGTCACAAATATTTCATACGCAAGCAATTGTGCTGCCTTTCATAAGAATTTATCTTAGCTGTGAAATCAATTGTTGCAGACTTAGTTGACAAAAATATTACCAAACCATATTCGATTTCTGTCTTGGCGTGGTTGGTGAATGGAATAAAACCAAAGGGGCAGACGGTTTTGGTTCTGCAATCCATCTGCCTCCAGGCTCCTTCTTGGAATGTTTTTCCCCCTCCTCTCTAGTCTACCTAGGGCTTCCTAATGGTGCTATTTCACAACCAGAAAGATGCTCATAAAGGGAGAAGATGCGGTAGCGAGGACTAGGAAACTATTGCAATGTGCAGGGTCAGAACATACGACAACAAAGAGCTCTGCAGTGACAGCCTGGACCAAGGAAGACAACAGCCCAAAAAACAAAGTTCTCTGATTCAAAGATTTGGATTCAACCACTTTCAGGATATAACTTGCCCTTTATATTAACTTGCTAAACATGTATTCCTATCCAGTTCCTAGACAGGGCATGTGCACGGTTTATCTTCCTAGATTTATAGAGGGAAATAGACATATTGTGAACTCACAATCAATAACTCTGCAAAAGTCCTCAAGTCTCTGTCTCATCCATGTGAACTTAATAGTTCTAGCAGATAAAAGAAGAAGTCGCAACTCAGGACCGGAAAACTTAAGTCCTGTCTTTCGGCTCTCCTCCTCCCTAACTTCTTAAAAGCTCTGTATATTAGAGAAAGCCTGAGATTTCTTAACACTTTGCTACAACTGAAGAAGAAATGCAGATTTAGAAAGACTGGTGTAGATATCTACAAAGCACTTTTGAATAACAAAAGGTAGTGAGAACAGAGTTAAGACTGCATTTATAATAAAATATCTATTCTGTATTTTTTTTTTCTTAATCTCATGGAATTCTGTTCTATTCATTCAGCAAAACCCATTTTTACAGCTTGTACATAACTGAAAATTCTCAGGTTCTTCCTTTTTAAAGAAAGGTTTCTTTTTGGGCTTCCGCTATTTTCTCTAAGCTTTTAAATCTATATTTTCATTATCAGCCCACTAAGATCTGAGGTTCCAGGCTTCCAGAGCTCACCAAAAGAATGCTTTCTTTCTACTGACAACTGGCATTACTTATATCTTCTCCATATAACTGAGGAAAACATTTAACATCCATCCATTCATTCATTTGTGCTACTGAGAGCCTATTCGATGCCAGGCACTGTGTTAGGCCCTCAGGATGAATCAATGATGAAGACAAACACAGCTCCTCCCTCAGGGAAAGAAGTCCAGCAGAGAAGACAGACACTGAATACATTACTTCATTTTTAATTAATTAATCATTTTTATAAAACTAGAAAGAAAAGTAAAAGTAAAAAAAATGCAATAAAAAGAAAAAAGTACAACATCCTCTTAACACTCTGCGTTACCTAATTTCTGCATGTTTAAGTGTTTCTCACAGCAGCATCTCTGACACCTGGTTAATACCAGTTTACTTGGGCTCTCCTCTGGACAATGCATCAGATGGCAGTTGGCCTCATATCTGGTGGCATTTTTTGAAACTAAGAACAAAGTATGGGGGAAAACCAAACCTTTATATCCTACTAAAGTTACAGAAAAGGTACAATGTACTGGGTAAGTCATTTGACAGTCATAAAGAGTTTTCGCTCTTAAGCTGATTTTTATTTTCTCCACCAGGTGCTCTGGTTAGAGGATATTACAAACACCTCGTGTGGACAGATGGCCCACAGACATGCCCTAGACAAATGTAAGGTGTCACACACTGCATTTTCTCAACTTGGGCTGGTTACTGACTGAATCTTCATCTGACAAAGGAAAATCTTGAATCAGAGTATCCAGAAGATAAATAATTCTCATTTAGTATTCTGTGAGGCAAGAAGTAATGTCTTAAACATCATTTTGACAACAGTGGAGTAAAAAGAAAGTAATTTGTCCCGGAGTCTTGTATATGCTCCATGATCAAGCTTAATTGTGGCTCCTTACACAGAGTTTCCTTTTCTAGACCAAAATACTACATCTTTTCACTCTATTAAAATACCTATAAATATAAGCCTCCACTATCCCTATTTATGGAGGAGTAATTCCTTCCCTTTACACAAATATTTGATACTCAACCATCTCCAAAAGAGACACTTCCTTTCAAAAAAAGTTGTGGAAGACCACCTTTTGCCCAAGATATTTGTCTAATCAATCGCTTCTGCAAACAACTTAAATTCTGAGAAGTTAAGTACCTGGTGGAGGAAATAAAAATCAGTTTGAGACATGGAAGCTTCATAGACACATCCAAACTTCCTGAGGGACTGAATTACTGGGCTGACGGCTAGGGTCCACGGTCTCACGGTCTCAGGGAACATTTAGCTCAATTGATATAACGTAGCTTGTGAAGAAAATGTTCTACATCCTACTTTGGTGAGTAGCATCTGGGTCTTAAAAAGCCTGTGAGTGGCCGTCTAAGTTACCCTACTGGTTTCACCCCATCTGGAGCAAAAAAGAACAAAGAAAACCAAAGACACAAGGGAAAGATTAGTCTAAAGGACTAATAGACCACAACAACCACAGCCCCACTAGACTGAATCCAGCACAACTAGATGGTGCCCAGCTACCACCACTGACTGCTCTGATAGGGATCACAATAGAGGGTCCTGGACAGAGCTGGAGAAAAATGTAGGACAAAATTCTAACTCACACACACACACAAAAAGACTGGTCTGACAGAGACTGGAGAACCCCCAGGACTATGGCCCTTGGACACCCATTTAACTCAGTACTGAAGTCACTCCTGAGGTTCACCCTTCTAATTGAAAAAATTAGGCCCATAAAACAAAATGGGACTAAATTGGCATACCAGTCCAGGGGCAAGATGGGACAGGAAAGCTGGTAACGGGGAACACAAGGTTGAGAAGGAGAGAGCGTTGACATGTTGTGGGGTTGGCAATCAATGTCATAAAACAATATGTGTAATAATTATTTAATGAGAAAGTAATTTGTTCTGTAAATCTTCACCTAAAGCACAATTAAAAAAAAATCAGTTTTGAGAGTGAAAATTCTGACTCCCAAGTGACTTATCCAGTTCACTGTAGCTTTTCTGTAACTTTGGTAAGATATAAAGGTTTGGTTCTCCCCCATGCTTTATTCTTAGTTTCAAAAAATGCCACCAGATACAAGGCCAACTGCCATCTGATGCATTGTCCAGAGGAGGGCCCAAGTAAACTGGTATTACCCAGCTGTCAGAGATGCTGCTGTGAGAAATTTAATATATTAATATAGCCATAAAGGTATATGAATGGAAAACTTGAGTCCAGTTCCTTTCCAGCTACTGAATTGAAAAATATACTGCTCAACAATAAGAATAAAGAGCTATTCTTTTCAGAATGCGTAAAGAGCACATACTTGCTATATCGCAGTATTATTTGACATTTATTGAGTGTTGACAATGTGCTACGGACTAAGTGGAACAGTGAAACATCCTAAAATCATTTTCTGTAGGAATGGGGTAGGGGAGGGGAGGAGGGAAGTTGGAACACTTGGTAATGTTGATAAACCATATCCCGAATTGAAGCTAGAAAGCAGTGTCAAAGAAAGAATGCCTTATTTTAAAAGAAAACAAAGCTCCACAACCCAAGGCGCACTTAGGAAACACCATGTGGCTGCCCTACAAGCCTCCTGGACAGAAACAGATCTCCCCTGGCTACCAGAGCTGACATACCTTGAACCAAATGGGCCTTAGCATGACCTTAACACTGCAGGCCTGCCTGGGGAGAACAAAGACTGACACAGTGCAACCATTATCTAGACACAGTTCTACCAGAGAAAATGTGGCATTTCCAGCAAAATCAGGTGGAACAAAAACCGGGGGAACGTTCCAATCCTTGATTTCGACCGTGCCACAAAGAAGTCCAGGAATCTTTTAACTTAGATTTTTGAAATGGTTTTGTGATGCAATCCATGTGAGAACACAGTATTGGAACGTATCGATCTCTGCAGGTATCTATGATGCCCTCCCTCAAAGGCACAGAGGAGGGCTCAGGAATGCATATTCTTACCTGGAGTTTATGTAGACTAAATCAGTCTGTGTGTGACACTCACTCTCCTCCAGTGCTGAAGTCATTGCTACTGTGATAAGTCCTTCCATTTACAAAAATCTTAGCACAAAACACTGTTTAGAACGGCTCAAAAATCTGGTCACCAGCCTCATAAATATCATGTTAATTCATCAAGCCACTTGAAGCTTTTTAAAAGATGCTAAATGTATCAGTTCCCACACGCCTGATGATTGGGGACTACAGAATAACTGTTTTAAACTTTATAGTGGAAAGCTGAAATAGCAACTGAATGAGCACTTAGGAAAAATGCAGCAATACAAGAAGTAATGGCTGAAGTAGTTTTTCAGGAACTGTGGCAAGGGTACTGGTTTGTTCCAAAGCAGGGCTTTGAAAACGAGACTGAAAGCATTCCACCGAAATTTGTAAGACCCGACAGCAAACTGAAACACCTACAAAGCGAGATCAAAAATGTCTTCGTTTCTGTTCTTTTAGGAGCAATTCCAATTAAAGCCAGAGGTGTAATTGTTATTAGTTAATATATAAACTGTGGTGTCAGAAACACCCCTAGCTCAGGAGACATCAGACCTGGGTTCTAATTCTGGCTCTGTCATTAACTGCTTTTGTGACATGGTGAAGGCATTTAACTGTTACAGCTGTCAGCTCCTTAACCTGTGTGGTGAGGAGGACAAACAAGGTCATCTCTAAGTGAATCCTAAAAAGCTGTGATACTTTATACTTATATTACTGCCAACTCCCAATGTTCACATAGAAACTCTTATCCCCAAGCCAGGGGATCTCACATGGGGCCACTGAATGGATAAATAAATTGATTCGAGACACTCTGCCATGGAAGACAGATATGAGGAATACAAAGTAGTGGAAGCATTTAGAAAATCTCTTCTAAATTAACCAAGGAGAAATTCATTTAAAGGTTGGGAAAAAGAATGCTTTTTTTTTTTTCTTAAGTGATTTTGTCTCAAAAGAAAGAAAAAAAATGGAACATAAGCTCAGAATCCATGTCTAAGTGGTGAAAAGAATATAATTTAAGTATAAAACCCAGTGCTGTTGAGTCTGATAGAGTTATTTTAAGCATATTGGCTTTTGATAGACATATGGTTTTCCCTCTGTGTAGAAAATGAAAATACACAAACTTACATGCATAAGGCCAGTTCAGTGAACTCTATAGAAACAAAAAAGAATTGGTCTTATTTTTGTCACTAAGAGTTTGCCTTCGAAGTTAGCACCTTCTCATCCAGGAGAAGCTGACAAAAGATTTATCAAAGTACCGTTTCCACCCATTTGTTTGGACTAATACTATTCCCTTCTTCTGGTATTCCATTCTATTTCCTCTCTACCAGTCATGTCAAGGCCTAATGAGGGTCACCTTCTATGGTACTAACTCCATTGCTTGTGGCTTAATCCTACACCCTGTGTTACTCTAGCATTTACATTCTGAAATGGAATACACTATCATGTAATTCAGTTAAATGTCAGCTTTTACACTACAACCCAGTTGTTTCATATATAATTTCCTTACAACTAGACTCACTTTTCTTCCTTTTTTCATTCTTCATTGATTTCTTAAAGTTTATATCTTAGGATCAGTGAATGATGAATGTTGTTGTGACATTCATTGGTCATTACAAATGTCATGAAAATAAGATCACATGTTATATTGCATTTAGAGTGCCAGCACTGACATGCAGGGCTGAGTATGCAGACATGCTTAATAAATGCTTTAGAATGAATAACAGAACAAGTATTTATTGAGAGAATTAGAGAACGAGATCTGTCTCTAACTGGTTTATAAAACATTCATGTCTAAACGTACAGTGAACCACAGTTCCAGGTTCATGTTTATTACAATCTTCACCACTGGGGGTAGTCAGGAACATAGTTTTGTGTTTCTACAATCTAATGGCAGCAAGAGACCACTTCATTGAAATCAAAATGGCAGAAGAGAAACTTTTAAAACTTTTAGAAAACCATTATTCTAAATGCCTAAGCTCTCTCAAAAATGAAAGACATCTCTTAAAGAGTCCCCCCTCAAAACAAAACAAAACAAAACAAAACAAACCCAACCCAACCCAGAGGAAATACATCTATTACCACTTTTGCCACTGGGTGGAATTGGTTCTAAACCAAAAAGCTTGGATTTTAATGGCCACAAAACAACAGGAAAAAAATCTTGGAATTTATACAAGGGCTGGGACTTTGCAAAGAACGAACTAGAAAAATAAAATAAGTCCACTGCCAAGGAGAGATGACAGGCAAGTATATACTGGTCTGGTCACAAATGAAGAGAGCATTAGTGAACTGAAGACAGAACTAAAGAAATCACCCAAAATGAGGCACAAAAACAGATATACAAAAGAAAGGCTTAAAGACACGAAGAACAGGATAAAACAATCTAGTGTACATCTAAAAGTAATTCCAGGAGGAGAGACAATGAAAAGTCAAAAAGAAAATGGCATAGTTTTTCAGAATTTACGAAAACCACGTTTTCTTAGATTTAGGAAGCACAATGAACCCCAAGGAGGACACATAAAACAAAACACAAGCATAGCAACATCATAATGAGACTTCAGAACATCAAAAACAAAGAGATATTAAAATCAACCACTGAGAAAAAAAGATTATTTATAAAAAGGAGCAACAATTAGCATGACAGCTGACTTCTCAAAAGCAGTATGGAAGCCAGAATACAGAGGAATAATAACTTTAAAGTGATGACATAAATTATCACTATATAATTTAATATCCCGCTAGATTATTATTCAACAATAAAAGTAAAATAAAGATATACTCAAGAAAACAAACACCAAAATGAGGGCCCATGAGTTGGAATCAATTTGCCAGCAACTAACAATACCACCAACTACCAAGTAGCATCCATTGATGGAATTCCTAAAAGGTGTACTTTACTGTGAAAGAAAATGAACCAAAATAAGCACTTGGAGTAAAGAGGGAAGGTGAACTCAGAAATTGGTAGACATGTTAGTAAACCTAAACAAGCATTGCCTATATGAACCAATCACAATATTGGCTAAGGTGGTAAAAAAAATAGATGGAACTCAAATACTGGATAACAATAACAGAGAAAACCAGAGGGGCTCACTGGAGTTAGTGTTCTAAGGTCATTTTGGACAGAGAGTAGAGAGGCTAACTTTAAATTTTAAGTCAAATACGAATGTCAAAAATATTAAAGAGATGTCTAAAAGAATAGAAATAAGAGTGTGCAACTTCCAAGCCAGGAAAAACGAAAATGAGGCTGAATTAAAGGAAAGGAAGGCTGGAAAAGAGGGGCAAAAGTATAGTAAAGCAAGTTAAAGAGACAGACTAAAACAAAATGTTCAAATCAAATTCAAACGCATTAGTAGTAATAATAAAAATGTAAAGTGGCTAAACTCATTCATTAAAAGAAAAAGATTTCACACCAGATTAAAAACAAATATATCTATATGCTATGATAAGAGACACAATAAAAATACAAAAAAAGAAGGCAAAAGGAAATAAAACGATATACTAAGCAAATATTAACCAAAAGAAAGGTAGTATAGCTACATTATTGTTGTTGTTGGGTGCTAGAGGGTTGATTTCAACTCATAGTGGCCCCATGTGACAGAGTGGAGCTGCCCCACAGGCTTTCTAAGCTGTAATCTTTACGGGAGCAGAGCGCCAGGTCTTTTCTCCCTCAGAGCCTCTGAGTGGGTTCGGTTAGCAGCTGAGAACTTTAACCATTGTGCCACCAGGGCTAATTAAGATCAGATAAATTTTAAGGCAAAGAACACTATTAGGAATAAAGAGGGCTGCCACAAAATTATTTTTAAAAAGTGTCAGTGGGAAGATACAACAACTCTAAATTTATATGAATCTAGTAACATCAATTGGCCTCAAATACATAAAGCAAAAATTAAACTTAGTAAAAAATCCAAACTCACAATCATAAAAAGAGATCTTTAACATGTCTCTGATAAAGTGATACTGTTTATGGCTTCTATCTGTCTCCCTGCCAACACCCTTCTCTAGAATGTGATCTAGAATGAATAATCTTTTTTTGCCAATTTTATTCACAGACGTATTTTAAACCCATAGAGCAGTGCCTGGCACAGAAACAGGCACCTAATATATACTTGTTGAACGTCTGACTTAACCAAGGTGGAATAAAAACAGTAACTATAGAGACTGAATGACACAATTAACAGGCACAACCCAACTGACTCTCGTGGGACCTTGCACTCTCAAATTAGCTAATGTACGCTCTTCGCAAGCACACAAGAAGTATTTATAAAAATTCACTATGTACTAGGCCATATTGTCTGACCATAATACAATTAAGTTAGAAATCAACAACAATACGATAACATTCCATGCACTATAAAATGTGAATAAAAAACCAAACCCACTGTCCTCGAGTAGATTCCAACTCATAGCGACCCTACAGGACAGAGTTCCCAAGGAGCGCTTGGCATATTCGAACTGCCGACATCTTGTTTAGCAGCCATAGTACTTAACCACTACACCACCAGGGTTTCCATAAAATGGAAAACATACTTCTAAATAACTCATAAGTCAAAGAAGAAACCAAAATGGAGATTAGGAAATGGAATTGAATTACAATAAAAATATTGTGTTTCCAAAAATATCCAGAGGAAAATCTACAGAGTTATATGCATATCCAAGAAAAAGAAAAGATAAAAACTGATTGGCTAAGCATCTAAATTAGTAAGCTAGCAGAAAGACCAACAGAGTAAATACAAAGAAAATAGAAGGAAAGAAAAAATGAAGAAGAGAGAACTGAAATAGAAAAATAAATAAATTAAAAAATATATATAAACATATATATATATATTTTTTATATGATAGAAGATTGGAAAAAAAAAAAAAAGCCTAAAGCTGGTTTTTTCAAAATAGACAAAACTCTGGCAAAAGTTACCATGGAAAAAGAAGATAAGGCTTACTCTTAGGAATGAAAAGGGGTCAAATGTTCAGATACTACAGAGATTAAAAAAAAAGAGGGAATTATGAAAGATTTGATGCTAACATATTTAAAAACAGATAGGATTGACACTTGCCTAGAAAAAATATCATTTACCTAAATCAAATCATGAGAAAAATACAAAACCTGAACAAATCTATACGGTACTCATTGAAGAAATTAAATCACTAGTTAAAAGTTATTTACCAAAAATACCCACCAGGGCCAGGTGAGTTCTACCAAACATTGTGATTACTTCACAGTTAAACCCTATCTTACTCAGACTGCTCCAAAGAACACTGAGGGCCTTGTCCTACCTGAACGCATGAAGCTAACAGAACCTTGATATAAAAACCAGGTGGGGTCAGCACAAACGTCCAGGCAAGACATTTAAGTGCTAATCTCACTTATGAACACGTAACAAGCCTAAATAAAATCTTAGTAAATCTAAAACAGGAACATACAATAAATAATAAAACACCAAGACTTAGCTCAGGTTAATCCCAGGAGACCAAGAATGGTTTAACATCCTAACGTCCTACACCACATTAGCAGGTTAAAAGAAGAAAAATCATAGAATCTTCTCTGCAGAGGCAGAAAAAGCATTTGATAAAATTCAACACCCAATCATGATTTACAAAACAAAAGCTTTAATAACTAGGTACAAAAAAGATCTGATATCAGGTGCCTACCAGAAAGTACTGGACTATAGAATTTTAAAACCCTTCTCCTTAAAATCAGGAACAAGACAAGGGTGCCCCCTTCTATTCAACATCATACTGGAGATCCCAGCCAGCACAAAAACAATTTAAAGAAATCAAGATGCCAAAGGAAAAGACAATGGAAAATGATCTGACAGGAGTCTCTTCTGAAAGTGGCTGAAGAGTTCAATACCTTTGAGAAGTCCAGGATTCCAGAATACCCAGACTCCTAGAAGCCCAGAGTTGTCTTATTTTGGTGACTCTGGCTCTTTTTAAAATCCACAGCTGTACTTCATCTAAAGACATGCTCTACTGCTGTCTTATTTTTACTTTGCACCAAGCCCTTTTATAACCTACACTTTTCAGGGTAACCGAAGATTCAAATTGACTTTGACTTCCCGTGTGGTAGTCAGGAGTCCCACCCCCTTCGTCCAGGCAAGAAGGCTGAGCAGGCCTCTGAGGATTCCCTCAGGGCCTCCCAATCCTCCACTGCCCCGAGAAAGGTGTGTAAACAGTAATGAGGGTGGCCCTCGTACCAAAGACTCACTACTGCTCTCTCCAGAAACCTTCTTATCCTTACCATCTTCAGTGTTTTTTGCAAACTAATACCAAGGCTTTTTTAAATCCCATTTTAGTATTTGGTAGGGGAGCTGTATTTAATTTTCTTTCCCCTTGATTCCTTAAGTGCCTTGCTCTTGTGGGTTTTCCAAGTATTTCTGTGCAATGAGTCACGCTGAGCAACTGACTGGGAATGTAGGAAGAAGTCTTCTTCTCCAGCTATTCTGATTTACTCTGTGGTTGACCCTGGGCCAGTCCTTGAATCTAATCAAGCAGCTTTGCTCGTTGCTAAATAAAGGTAAAAGGAGGTCTGGAGGAAGGGGTTAAAATTAGATTCCACCAACTAATGATGCATTCTCTTAATAACTAATAAAAATTAGTTAGCTTTATCCTATAACATTTCCATTTGAAAAAAAATCTCCTTGCCTAGTGGTGGCCTATTTACAACTCTCTGTCTTGTCCTCCTGGAGGCCTGGTGGTTAACCATTTGGCTGCCAACCAAAAGGTCAGCAGTTTGAATTCACCAGCCGCATCTTGGAAACCCTACGGGGCAGTTCTACTCTGTCCTCTAGGGTCGCTCTGAATCAGAATCAGCTTGATGGGAAGGGATTTTTTTGTTTGCTTTTTCCTTGCCCTCTGTTACCCCTCCATATGTTTATTTAACTTTACTTCTGAGTTTCAGTGAACACCTACAGCACTCCATAATGATCAGTTTTGATGTCACAGGTGAACAGCAGTAAGAAACGCAGAAGTGAGAGTTAAAGGAACAGCAGAATTAGACCCAGAAGTCCTGACATAAATTCCAGCCCCCCCCATGTTCTAGTTTCATGATCTAAAAAAGTAAAGTTCTCTGAGCCTAAATTTTGTAAAATGACAACCACATACACCACCATATCTTTTTAAGTCACAGAGCTTTTGTTAATAAAAAAATCAAAGATAATCAATGTGGACAATGCTTTGAAAAACTGTAAAGTACCATATATTATACATACTAACTGTGTAATTCTATCCACTGATGTAAGAATTTAGTTATATATATATATGAAGGTCTTATTTAAGTGATTTCCTTCCATGCTGAACAGATACTGTTAAAACTGTAACTGAATAATTTGTAAGTATGTAAACCATAAATTCAGCACAAGGAAGACTCGACGGTAATAAAATGTAGCTTAAGAATGGAAGCATGCTGATTTGCGTGCCTGTTGGAAAAGCAGAGAAATAAACTAATTCCTACTAGATGATCCCTCTTATTCTAAATTTTAAGCCATAACTCATGGTGGAGCTAAAAATATAAAATAAACAAAAGGAAAACAGAAGTGTTAAACGGTTTTGAGGTGGGACCGAAGGGGCTACTCTGGAACATGTAGGAATTCAAGGGAACAAAAGTCTGAAAACAGAAACGGCTTCATTTTCTTACCTCTGCTCCGTGTTAAAAAGTGCAAAGATGTGCTTGCTAGACATAAAGCTCTTTTCCACATCCCGAACTTTCAGGTTATCCAAGGGAAGCATGTATTTCTTTTCTTTTTCCTATTAAAAGAGAGAGAGAGATTGGCTTTAAGAAACGATCTTAAGGCATGCCAACAGCAACGTAACACCTGAGTTGGCTAAGACCGACTACACAATTGTGATATATCACACGTATTTGATACCAGCTACCAAGTACAATTGTCTGAGATAGGAGACTCCAGGGATGCTCAGCATGTGGGTCAGAAGAAAGGAAGGGCTCTGTGACCGAGAACACACGCGGTCCTCCGTTCTTGCCCCCTCGTGCGGGCCCCTCAGATGTTTTAAAACATTAGTTCGATATTAAGAATTTAGCCATCTGTTAATATTTAGCAAAAATGTTCTGGTCCTAATTCAATGAGAAATGCCAGATGGATTTCATTGCATATTTTATTTGCAACCTCGGCAGTTTTGATAGCCAGTGCTGGCAGGGGATGGAAGCACAAGGACCCTGGTATCAAATGCTCCCTGTAAACTATGATACAGCACTGAAAATACTTCCCTAGTTTGGGTCTAGAATAAAATATGTGTCCAGAAATTGTTGAGCTCATTGGGTTGAAAAGAATCCATTAGAAGTAGACTGATACAGTAAAACCTGAGACAGCCGGAAGCTGTGTAAAGCAGAAACCTGTTAGAAAAGGAAAACTCAAATATTTTCATCTAAACTCAGCGATAGAAAAGTGGTAAGACTGCACCCTGTCAGAGGCAGAAAACGTGCAAGACTCAGGAAAGCAGGGCAGTCACAGTGTTTCAGCTCTCACTGTATTAACTAAAACAAGTTCTCTTTTGAAATTAACTTTTTTTTTTTTTTTTTTAGGAAGACAATGGATATTGGAAAGATAAGGTCTGAAAACGGAACCAGACTCATTTCAGTAAAACATATTGGATGCCAAAGAATTATTAGAAATATTGACTTCTAGGGACAGTCCAGGGACAATATTACCATGTGTATAAATGCCTAACTCTCAGGATCATAGGAGAGAGTCAAACACTTGGATTCAGAAACCTAGTAAGCACTTATTGTTGTTTGTTGTCAATGAGTAGATTTCGATTCATGGTGACTCCACGTTTTACAGAGTAAAACTGCTCCATGGGGTTTTCTTGGCAGTAATCTTAACGGAAGCAGATCACCGGGCCTTTTCTTCCACAGTACCACTTGGTGGGTTCCAACTGCAAACCATTAGGTTATCAGTCAAGTGCAAACTGTCTGCAGCACCCAGAGACCTCGAATACCTATTGTTGTTATGTGCATTCAAGTCAATTCAATTTATGGTGACTGTGGGACAGAGTCAAACTGCTTCATAAGGTTTCCTAGGCTGCCATCTTCATAGGAGCAGATCACCAGGTCTTTTCTCCTGTGGAGCTGCTTGAGTGGGTTCGAACCACTGATCTTTCAGTTAGCAGCCAAGTGCTTAACCCCTTTGCCACCAGAAACCCAAAAAACCCAAACCCCTTAGCACTGAATGGATTCTGACTCATAGCAACCCTATAGGACAGAGTAGAACTGCTCCATAGGGTTTCCAAGGTGTGGCTGGTGGATTTGAACTGCTGCTTTTTTGGTTAGCTGCAGAGCTCTTAACCACTGCACACCCAGGGCTCCTTCATTACCGATTACCAGGCGCATTTTAGCATGGACCTTGTTACATGGGTCGTCCTTTGTATGGCCTCAGGCTATAGCTCTGGTGCTGTGCCTGAGAGAGAGCAGGACTAGACTCCAGGGGAAAGCATGGAGAATTCACCACAGTTCTAATAAGCAACTATTAATGCCTATCACAAATGTGTGCACTGCACCAACAGGCTTGACATAAGCCTTTTTGTCCTACAGCATATAGAGCACTTTCTTGAGAATCTGTGAAGGGGCTCTGCAGCATGGAGCAGAACTCTTCCATGCTCCCTAGACAGGTTGTGGGCACCATGTTGTATGCAGGCCCCATAGAGAATATTTGCAGGGAACATCACTGGCTTTGCCACTTCTTATTGCCAAATTAAGCAGGGTAAAGTTGGCAAGAGCACATTAGAATAGCTAAAAGGTGGCACTCTACTTGACACAAAGTAAGGCAGAGTGAAACAGCTGAAAGCTGGCTGGAGAACAAATGGCTGCCTTGGCAAATACTATCTTCAGAGAAAAGAAAAAACAAAACAGAAACTAGATGGGAATGGGAGAAATGTAAGAAAAGATGGAAAAGCAAAGCACTATAAAAATGCCAATATTTCTTGTATACAAATTAACAGTATATTAGCAAACACAAGGGTATCCCCAAAGAGCCAAATATAGAATTTAAACAAATGAAGTATCATAGTTGAGTTTAATTTGCTTAAAACAAATGTCAGACTATTTTAGGACAGAATTCTAATAAGCAAGAGCCTAGACTGAATGAAAATCTATCCAATGTATAATCAAATAAAAATGCTTGAGACCCAGGGAACATTTTTTTTTTTAATTGGACTTTTTTCAATGCCCTAAATTTAAGCAGCTGCATTTTTATTCTCATGCACCATCCTATTCAACCTTCGAAATGATGGATTTGCCTTTTAATGGGAGATCTGTGTTTCATTGTAAAGATGGAACACAATGTCCTTGGCTTGTTTTCTACAGAAGTAGCCTCCCTTCTGTACTGCATTCTTGAGCATATAGCGAAGACTGAAAATCCAGCGTTCAGACGTTAAATACTGGAGAAATGCACACATATGCACACAGGGAACAGAAAAAATACAGTTTCCATTTCCAAGTACTAAATGTCATTTATCCAGGGTTCTGAAGACACATTGCTAGATTATTGCATAACAAAGAGTTTGAGGCTGACAAGGAAAGAAGAAAGAGAAGATAGATTTGTTTAATTAAAGTTGTAAGTCAAATGGAGAACTAGAGACAGCAGAAACTGTAAGCAGTGAAACAGGATATCATGGGTATTTCAGAAATTCCTGTTGATTTGGGGAAAGAATGATGCTGTGCTTAAAGAACATCTTGAATCTGAAATAACTAAAATCAACAAAAGAAATGAGGAGGAAAGAGGATACATAATTCATAAATGGCCTCCTATCTGGTCTCCTTGCCTCTAAGCCCGCTAACATCTCCAGGTTGGACAATTTTCTAAAACTACTCTGTCAAATTCATTATAATCCTTCAAAACTTTCAACATCTCACCATTATTTATAGGAGAAAATCCAAGGAAGTCCTTAATGTGACATTTGAAACACCTACACAATTGACCCCACTGTGATTTGTCAATGATATCTCCTCTATTCCTCCATAAGAAGTCTCTCCTTCAACCAGATACATCTATTTACAGCCCTTGAACGTACCTCTGTGTCTTTACCAACAGTCTTCCCAACTTGAGATACTCTTTCAATGCCTCCCTACAAATCAATATTTATTATTTAGAGTCCGGCTCAAGCTAGAACTTCTGTGAAAAAAATTTTCCCAAGCTTCTAACTGTCTTTCTGTCCCATCCCCAGTGTCTCTTTCCTTCAAGTTCATATTATAGGTATTGTTTATTTTGTTCATTTTGAATTTAATTTTATATATGATGTCCTCATCTTATAAATGCTTTCCATTCAAAAACCTTTGTGGAGGTTGTTCATTTGGGACTCAGAACGCTCAGCCAAGTTGGTTGTTCAAGTAGGTTAATTTGCGAAGAGAAACAAAAAGTGGAGGATATTTTCTACAATATTTATAAACAGACAAGAAACAAAATTAGATATTTTAAACATTTTATCTTGAATAGATATTTTGGAGGAAGCACTTGTAAAATTATAGAGAAATATTTTTTTAAAGGACATTCGGAAAGGAATTTCTGAATATTTTCAAAAGCTTCGGAGGCTAATGGCACCGACTTCACATCAGTCTTTTCTTCACCTGTAAACACGGCGCCTTCCCTTTTCTTTCCCCGATAGGAGGGTCACCAGCACTGTTTGCATGGGAGGTCCACGGTGACATTCTTTGTTCAAACTGAAAGGTAACATGAGAGAGCCAATATTGTTTCTCTGTAGAAACTTGGCAAGAGTTAGACGAAAGAGAAAAAGGATAGGCCAAAAGAGGCTGCATCTATGCATGAAAGAGTGTGGTCTGGGGTAGAATTAACTGAACTATGAGAGAGAAATCAAGGTGGAGGGATGTAGGAATTACGGAATGGCCACCCTGTGTGCTCGTCTATCTTGAAAGGCAACAAAAGAGTTAGTGAGGGATAAACTACAATGGCTAGTGTAGTGTTGGATGACGAAGTTTACACAGCATATGTTATAAATCATTTTTTAAATTGACTTGAGAATGTCTCATATCCAACACCAAGTGTTGAGTAAGATACTTGACAGTCACATCTATTTGAGAATCAAATAAAAATTCTACTAAAAAAAAAAGCTGTGTAAGATGCTTCCCCAAACCGTTACAAGGTTTAGGTGATCACCATGTTTATTTCTATCTTTGTTTGTGTTGCTTTCACTTTCTAGGAACATCTTCTCTGGAAGAAGGTGAATCCTACCTAACCATTGCCATCAAGTTGATTTCAACTCATGGCAACCCCATGTGTGTTAGAGTAGATCTTATGGAAGTAGATCGGCAGGCCTTTCTTCTGAGGTGCTCTGGGTGGATTCAAACTGCCATGCTTTGTCACCTTGGAATTTATGTCAGATGACACTTCCTCCATGAGGTCTACTCTGATTACCACATGTCATAGACCTCTTTCTTCAACAGCTCTCAAATTGTCCACAGATTTTGTTGGAGGCTATTTAGTATACTATTTCTAATTTTTGTTCAGCTAGCCTCTTCAAGAAGGAGCTCTGGTGGCGCAACAGTTATGCGCTTGGCCGTTAACTGAAGGTTGGGCGGTTCAAACTCACCAGTGGCTCCGTGTAAGAAAAGACCTGGCAATCTACTTCCACAGAAATTACAGCCTGGGAAGCCCAGTGGGATAGTTCTTCTCTGTAACACACAGGGTCACTATGAGTCAGAATCAACTCAACAACAACAACAACAGCTTTTTCAAGTAGATTGGCATCTCCTTGAGGGCAGGGATCACTGTCATAGTTCTTTTGTGTTTATACCTATCAGTTACTATGCTGTTGCATGCACAGATATTGCTTAAAGAACAATTGATTCATTGTCGATAATGTATTACAAATAAGATTCCAATATGGTGGGTCTACCTATACTGTCATGTTAAAAATTCTCTAACCAGCTGTGATAGAAAAACTTATTTTTAATGCTTCAAATATTGATTTTAAATGAACTTACAGCTTTCTGCTTAGTATCATGTAGTTTGTTAGGTGAAGTTTTACTAACCTAGGCCAATATACCTGATTTGACTTAAACTAACCTCATGGCCTAACCATATGAATGTACTGTGAAAATCCAATATACTTCAAAAAAATGTTTTAAAAAAGCAGAGATTTTGATCTTAAGAACTGACATAAATTTTTTGAAAAGGATAAGGCAGAGAAGAGAATAAAGAAAAACACATGAAAAAGCCAGTAATGGCACCAAATTTGTTTTTCAAATATGTGATATTTGTTACCCTTCTTCACAGGCTTGCTCTGACATTTTAAAGCATCATGTGGATATTTCTGATAAACAATCAGAGTAGAAATAGGTTCCATGCTCCTGAAAACAGCCAGGAGCCCTGGTGGCGCAGTGGTTAAGCGTTCGGCTGCTAATGAAAAGGTTGGCAGTTGGACTTCACCAGCCACTCCTTGGAAACCCTATGGAGCAGTTCTACTCTGTCCTGTAGGGTCGCTATGAGTTGACATCAGCTCCACAGTAGTGGGTTTGAATGCTGTGCTTCATTAGAGCACAGACTCCTAGTTTTGACCGTCCCTGCTCTGACCCTTGCATTATAGCGTTCCGTGTGCATCCTCCACGGCTGCTTTTACCATACTTGTACTCCGAATGTGTCAAACGTCTCTTCGCCTTCTGAGAGACGTGGCTTGCCCTCTCTTGGAGCTGCACGTCCACGGGCAACGAGTGGAACACCCTATGGCACAACGGCACCAACAACATGCACACACCGCCCAGGTGGTCCTGCTGTGCCACCCTAGGGAGAAGGGGCTGAAGGATTTTGCCACTCAGCTTTCTCTCTCTGTGGTCTGGGAATCCCGCTGTGTCATCCTCTGCTGTTGGGTCTCTCCTTCCTGGGTGGTGGTGGGCTCCTCTTCTTTATTCTGGAATTGGCTCTCTATTAAGGCAAAACTGACCAATCCCCTTGGTAGGTCACAATTACCCTATCACACAATCACCTGGGTGGGAGTTACCAAGATCATGGCTAGAAAGGCCACGCACAGAAGTAATTAATCGCACCTCAGACTCACTAAGAGTTACGTAAACACAGAAATTCATCATGCTCCCCATTTCCACCTCATTGTCTGGGATGACACTGTATTGTCCGTCATTGTTGTTGTTGCTTTAGTTGCCATCGAGTCAATTCTGACTTACGTGTGCAGAGGAGAACTACTCCATAGGGTTTTTAAGGCTGTGACTTTTGGAAGCAGGTGGCCAGGCCTGTCTTCTGAGGCACCTCTGGGTGAATTCAAAATGCCAACCTTTTAACTAATAGACGAACACTTAACTGTCTGCACCACCCAAGGACTTCTATTGTCTGTCACAGTAAATTCACACTCCTCAATGCAGGCCCTGCACCAACCACGGGACTCCTGCTTCCCAGGGAAGTCCATGCTTTTTCACATTCCACATGGAACACATGCAGCTGTATCTTCTGTCTTTGTCTCTATTATTTCCTCCACTAGAAATTCCTCTGCCTACCTGCCACTCCACTTCTCTGTGCCTCAAAATCCCTGCAAAAGATTACATACCTAGCTCAGACTTAATTTGCTTTTTTTCCTCAAATGTGTGATAGGTCTCATATTTCTGTCTTCCTTCCCCATCCCACTTGTAAACTGTCTTTTTTTTTTTTTTTTTAATCAGTGGAATCATTTTTCAAAAAAAATTTCTGGCACCAAAGCGCAATACAGGAAATAGATTAAAATGCAGAGCTCCTCGAGATGAAGCAGGGCTGAGGCTATCAGAAAAACCTGTCCACCAAGACTCACCCTGGGGCCTTGCTATTGCCTCTGACACACCCCCAAGAAACGTGGCCGGAACATGCACGCACTACTAGTACAGGCCTGGTTGTCCGATCACTGTCCACAGTCTGGTGCACCGCTGGCCTTGTTCTCCAGGTGTTGCCACAGTGCCAGGGTCTGTCCTAATCCCATGTCTGCTGGAGCCTGATGCTTTGCTCATTCCTTCAGGTCTCCTACATCAAGCAGCTCCTTCTCACTCCTGCGACTTCTAACTGAGGAAACATACCTCCCAGAACTACAGGTGTAGTTAGTCTAACCCTTCCAGTTCAACCTCTGCCATGCCCTGCCTACCTGCTTGGGCACTGTGATGTGCCCACCTAAAACTCACCCTACTCTGCAGAGCTCTGGAGCCAGCAGAAGCTTCTGCCGTGGCCAGGCACTGCACTCAGACCAGCTGAGACCCTCCTCCACCATTTCCAGATTTCCTCTACCAATTCCTTACACCGTAATCATTATGTGAGACCTCACCAGCACTTGTGTACTTGGTTTCTACTTCATTCCTTTGTACTTCTGTCTTACTTTCTAACAAGCTTCAAATGGAGAAGAAATGATGGAGAAAATAGAACAAGGAGAGCTACAGAGTGGAAGTCCCCTGCCAGTTAAAGGGACACAAACTCGCCATCTTGGACTACAGTCACCAGTGAATGCAGACACGGAGTATGAGAGGGCAGCTTCACGGAGCTCCCAACAGGAGACAGAGCACCTGGTAACCAGGGATACATGTTTAGCAACCCCTCACCCTTCTGCCCTGTATGCTGCCTCCACAAATTCCCCATGTGGGAGAGACACAAGCTCACTGCCACCCCAGGTCTGCCCAGCCCCCAACAGCCTGCTCCTGCTGTGCCACTTTTTTTTCTCCTTCCCATTTTTCTCCCTCCCAACTAGCCCCGTGTGCCACTTCCACCCCTTCCTGACAGGCCACACCATGGCGCTCAGCTAGAGAGCCACAGGCACACCGCTATTCCAGGTCTGCCTCCCACCCACCCACCTGCTCTTGCTGCGCTGTTTTTTGCCTTTATTTTCTCCTTTTGCCTTTCTTCCTCCCACCTAGCCCCATATGCCACCTCCACCCCGGGTCTACTCCACCCCCACCCACCAGCTCCCGCTGCACCATTGATTTTGTTTCTTTCTCTTCTTTCTCCTTCCCACCTAGCTCCACACATCACTTCCCCTTAATTCCAACCAGCCCTGTGGTTGTTATATTCCTATCTTCTGGTGGCTGGTGCTGCTCTCTTTCTATTTGTTCCAGTTATAGGGTGAATGTTTTGATTTGGGCCCTATATTCTTTTTTGCGTGCATTTATTGCTGTAAACTGATCTCTGAACACTGCCTTTGCTGTGTCCCAAGGTTTTGGTATGATGTGTTTTCATTCTCATTTGATTCTAGGAATTTTTTTTTATTCCTTCTTTGATTTCTTCTATTTTCCAGTGGTTTTAAACAAGGTGTTATTCAGTTCCATGTATTTGATTTTTTATCCTTGCCCTTCCTGTTATTGATCTCTGCTTTTATGGCATTGTGATCAAAGAGAATGCTTTGTATTATTTCAATGTTTTGGATTTTTATTGAGGGTTGTTTTGTGGCCTAAAATGTGGTCTATCCTGGATAATGTTCCATGTGTGCTGGGAAAGAATGTATATTTGCTGCTGTTGGGTGTTCTATACATGTCTGTGAGGGCCAGTTGCTTGATCTGGGCTGTTAGACTTCTGTCTTTGTTGAGTTTCTTTCTGGACGTTCTGTCCTTTACCAAAAATGGTGTGTTGAAGTCTCCTACTATTATTGTGGAACTGTCTATATTTTCAGTGCTGTTAGAGTTTGTTTTATGGATATTGCAACCCTGTATGTGGGTTTACAGATATTCATTAAGGTTATGTCTTCTTGGTGGGTTGTTCCTTTAATCACAATATAATGTCCTTCCTTGTCTTTTATGTTAACTTTGCCTTAAAGTCTATTTTATCTGAGATTAGTATTGCCACTCCTGCTGTTTTTTGGTTACTGTTTGCTTGATCTACTTTTTTTCCATCATTTTATTTTAAATAAATGTATGCCTTTGTGTCTAAGGTGTTTCTTTTGTAGACAGTATGTTGATGGGTCGTGTTTTCTTACCCATTCTGTCACTGTCTCTTTACAGGTCCATTTAAACCATTTACATTCAGTGTGAATATCTATAGGCATAAGTTTATGGTGTTGCATTCATCATCAAAAAGAACATTTCACGATCTATCCTGAAGTACAATGCTGTCAGTCATAGGATAATATCTGCATGCTTATGAGGAAGGCCAGTTAATATGATATTCAAATTTATGCACCAACCACTAATGCCAAAGATGAGGAAATTGAAGATTTTACCAACTTCTGCCATGTGAAATTGATCAAACGTGCAATCAAGATGCATTGGCAATTATTGCTAAATGGAACGTGCAAGTTGGAACCAAAAGGAAGAGTAGTTGGAAAATATGGCCTCAGTGACAGAAATAATGCCAGAGATCACAGGATAGAATTTTGCAAGACCAATGACTTCTTCATTGCAAATACCTTTTTTCAACAACATAAATGGTGATTATACACATGGACCTCACCAGGTGGAATACACAGGAATCACATTGACTACATCTGTGGAAAAGACAATGGAAACGCTCAGCATCATCAGTCAGAACAAGGCCAGGGGACCACTGTGGAACAGACCATCAATTGTTCATGTGCAAGCTCAAGTTGAAGAAAACTAAAACAAGTCCTTTAGAGCCAAAGCATGATCTTGAGTACATTCCACCTGAATTTAGAGACCATCTCATGGATAGATTTAACTCATTAAACATTAATGATCGAAGACTAGACAAGTTGTGGAATGACATCAAGGACATCATACATGAAGAAAGAGGTTATTAAAAATACAATAAGGAAAGAAAAGGCCTAAATGGATGTCAGAAGAGATTCTGAAACTTGCTCTTGAACACAGTAGCTAAAGCAAAAAGGAAGAAATGATAAGGACAGAGCTAAATAGAAGATCTCAAAGGGCAGCTCAAGAACACAAAGTAATGAATTATAATGAAATGTGGAAAGACCTAGAGTTAGAAAACCAAAAAGGGAAGACCATGCTCAGCATTTCTCAAGCTGAAAGAACTGAAGAAAAATGTCAAGCCTTGAGTTGAAATACTGAAGGATTCTACACGGAAAATATTAAACGGTGCAGGAAACATCAAAAGAAGATAGAAGAAATACACAGTCACTGTACCAAAAAGAATTAGTTGCTATTCAACCATTTCAGAAGGTAGCATATGATCAAGAACCAATGGTAATAAAGGAAGAAGTCCAAGCTGCACTGAAGGCATTGGCAAAAACAAGGATTCAGGAATTGATGGAATACAAATTGAGATGTTTCAAGTGCTCACTTGTCTATGCCAAGAAATTTAGAAGACAGCTGCCTGGCCAGTTAACTGGAAGAGATTCATATTTGTGCCTATACCAAAGAAAGGTGATCCAACAGAATGGGGAAACTATCAAACAATATCATTAATATAAGGCACAAGTAAAATTTTTCTGAAGATCATTCAAAAGTGCCTGCAGCAGTACATCAACAGGGAACTGCCAGAAATTCAAGCCAGATTCAGAAGAGGACATGAAATGAGGGATACCACTCCTGATGTCAGATAGATCTTGGCTGAAAGCAAAGAACACCAGAAAGATGTGTACCTGTGTTCATACCACTCCCCATCCAACATCCCACCTGTCTTAGTCATCTAGTGCTGCTATAACAGAAATACCACAAGCAGATGGCTTTAACAAAGAGAAATTTATTCTCTCACTGTCTAGTAGGCTACAAGTCCAAGTTCAGGGCATCAGCGCCAGCGGAAGGCTTTCTCTCTCTGTTGTTTCTGGAGGAAGGTCCTTGTCAGCAGTCTTCCCTTGGTCTGGGAGCATCTCAGCACAGAACCTCAGGTCCAAAGGACGCGTTCTGTTTCTGGCACTGCTTTCTTGGTGGTACGAGGTCCCCATGTCTCTCTGCTCTCTTCTTTCTTTTATATCTCAAAAGATTGGTTTAAGACACTACCTAATCTTGTAGACCTCATCAGTATAACTGCCACTAATCTATCTTATTACATCATAGTGATAGAATTTACAATATATAGGAAAATCACATGAAATGGTGGATAATCACACAAGACTAAGAATCGTGGCCCAGCTAAGTTGACAGATAATTTTGGGGAACACAATTCAATTCATGACACCACCTATCTGATGAGGGACTGTGAACACTCCCACACTGCTGGACCAACATCAGGAGGCAGACAGCACCTGCTCAGTGTGCCCTCAGCCACCTCACCAAGCCAGTGTCCAGTGAAGTGGACTCGTCCTTTTTGTTGCTGCCCTGCTCACTCACACAAGGTGAGTGAGTCTTGTGCCCACAGATAAGCAAACAGCAATATACATCTGGTCTGCCAGCCCTGATGTATCAAAACAAAATAAAAAAGCAGGACTAAACAAACAAACATACAATCAATACATAAAGTAATACCTTAATGTCTTGGAAACAGCAGATAATAACAAAACACATAAATAAGCAGGACAAGATGGCTCCAGCAAGTGACCAAAATAATCAGATGAGCTTCCAGTAGAAGAAAAGGCATGGAACTACCTGATGTGAAATGCATTGTGGTTAAAGTGATGGACTACAAACCGAAAGGTTGGCAATTTGAAACCACCAGAGGCTCCACAAGAGAAATACATGCCAGTCTGCTTCTGTAAAGATTAAAGCCTTGGAAACCTTATGGCATCACTATGAGTTGGAATCAACTAGACAGCAGTGAGTTTGATTTTGGTTTTCCAAGAAATTAGGGAAGAGATCAAGGAAAACACAGACAAAACCAACAAAAACATAGCCAAAAATCAAGGAAAAACACAGACAAAGCAATGGAAGAATTCAGGAAAAGCAATAATAAAAGAACAAAACATGAAAATAAACAATTAGAAATCATATAAAAACTCAACTAGAAATCCAAAAGATAAAAGACAAAATTTCAGAAATGGACAACTCAATAAAAGGGTTTAGGAGCAAATTTGAAACACTGGAAGACAAAATCAGCAAGACTGAAAACAAACCCATAGACATTATTTGAAGAAAAATCAGAGAAAAGAATGACAAAAAAGAAAATCTAAGAATATGTGGGACACAATCCAGAGCAAAAATTTGTGCATGATCAGTGCTCCAGAATGGGGAGAAAATGGAAAACGCAGAGAAGATCGTTGAACATTTTCTGTCAGAAAACTTCCCAAATGCCAGAAAGACGAAAAGCTGATCATCCAAGAAACTCACTGAATCCCATATAGGATAGACCCAAAAAGAAAGTCACCAAGACACATCATAATCACACTTGCTAAATCCAAAGACAAAGAAAGAATACTGGGAGCAGCTTGAGAAAAACAAAAAGTCACTTACAAAGGGAAGCAGTAAGAATAAGCTCTGATTATTCAGCAGAAACTATGCAGGCAAGAAGGCAATGGGATGACATATATAAAGCCTTGAAAGAAAAAAAACTGCCAACCAAAAATAATATATACTGCAAAACTCTCTCTCAAATACAATGGCTAAGTTAGGACATTTCCAGATAAACAGAAATGAAGGGAATTTGTAAAAACGAAATTAAACTTACAAGAAATATTAAAGAGAATCCTTCAGTTAGAGAACCAACAACATTAGACCACAACCTGAATCCAGGACACAGGACAGCGTCAGCCAGATACCAACCTGGGTAAAGAACTCTCAAGGATAAAACAAAGCTAAAAGACTAAAAACGTGGAAACTGAGATGTCCATTTGTAAACGATAATGTCAAAACAATAAAAAGGGGAATAAAAGGTATAGGTAGAAAACTTTCAAATGGAAAGGAAGTCAAGGTGATATCAAGGATTAGACAGGTCTATAAAAGAAACAATAACACATGCGAGGAGCGTGCTTCTTAGTTCAATCATGTACACGAAACCAAATGGGCAACATCTGCCCAAAAGTAAAGGTAAGAAGGCAGGAAGAGACAGGAAAAATGGATGGATGGAAATGGGGATCCTGGGGTGGGAAAGGGGAGAGCGTTAACATACCACAGGGATTGCAACCAATGTCATGAAACAATTTGTGTATAAACTAATTTGCTCTGTAAACTTTCACCTAAAGCACAATATAAAAAATTTTAAAGTGAATTTAAAAATTATCAAAGTATTAAAGAAAAAAGGGAGACTATTTATTGAGAACATGAGAATACTAGTTCCACAGGCTGTTGAAAACTACAACACTACTGTTTACAGCTAGTAAGATGTTACAGCTATAGAAATGTACAGCTACCCATCTTTTTATTTGGATTTTAATTCCCTGCTTTAATCAGAATGACATTTTGAGTAGTAAACAGCATATGTGAACCAAAAAACCAGCCCGTCGAGCAGGCTGCTAATAAATAATGTTTCATTGGAGTTTTTCTTGGGCATTGAAGAAACTGCCCTGGTGCGCTTTTGATGGGCTGTGCTAGTAGGTCTGAGAAAACTCCACAGTTTACATGCCATTGGCTCAACGGCTGCTGCCACTGTCCTCAGAAGCTTAAGTGGAGCTACACTTGGCATATTTCAGCTGGGTAAGGAAAATACAATCATGCTTGTCATTAACCCAGCTGAAGTACCCCACTCTTTTCTCTGGCTCCTATGCTTGCTTTAAAGTTCGATTCAATTTCTGCCTCCTCCAGGAAGCCGCATGGCCAGACAGGCCACTGGAGGGCTCTCTCCTCCATTTTCACAGCAGCCCCCTGCCCTTGGCACTTACCATATGTTGCCCTGTATTTTAAAATACATTTTATATCCTCAAAATGTTGAACATTCCCCACCCCCACTAAAAAATTCATTTTTATAATTTGAAAGTGAGAACATTAAGTATTTTATTCTTGATAAATCCTTACATTTAAAGAAATATTCATATGTGAGAAACTGTGTGTATAAGAATGATAATGACAAACGTACCAAAGAATAAATTACAAGTACTGATGGCTGAACATGGCAGATTGAGCCCATGCATACAGTTCTTCTCCCCATGCCTTACTGTAATGACGGGGTTGTAGTTGTGCGCCATCGAGTTGATGCTGACTCATAGTGACCCTATAGGATAGGGCAGGACTACCTCATTGGGTTTCCTAGGTTGTAATTTTTACGGGAGCAGATTGCCAGATCTTTCTTTCCACTCAGCCACTGGCGGGTTCCAACTACTGACCTTTTGGTTAGCAGCCAAGTGCTTAACCATTGTGCCACCATGGCTTCTCATAATGACAGTAAAGGGATAAAAAGATATTGATCCACAAGGACAAAGGAAATGGTAGAGGAGAAAAGAGTGGACAAGAGATTTCCAAAAACGTTTGGAAGAGAGAAAGCAGACACAGGAGCTTTAACTGACCTAGCAGAGAGGAAGGGGTTATTGTCCTAATTATCTGCAGAGGGAGGGGATGGAAGAAAAGCCACCATTTGGGTTGAGTTCTTGGAGGCACCCGATACCACAAGCAAACAGGTGTAGTTGTGGGGTGGAAGCAGCAAGGCTGGATGGAAGTCATTTCCTCTACCCACGGCAGTCTACTACTCTGCCCAGCAGGAGACTGGAGGTTTAGTCGTTAGAGAAATCACACCAAAGAAGTTTTGGTCTCAGAGATACCAGGCAGGGGGGATGGGATGGGGTAAAAACAAGAGAATTTAGTGGAAGTCTACATACTAAAATGTTGGCCCTCAGCCCACTTCCTGACCTGCCAGCAGCCAGATGGGTTTCCCTGCTCCTACCAGGTGGGATATATTGGAGTGTCCTTCTGGGGGAGGATAAGATGGTTAAGTTTCCAGAGAAAATATGTCACATACTTGCATCTCAGTGAAAAGGCCAGCTTAACTGCCTGAGCACCTCACTGAGAGGCCGGTCATTCGAAGGCTCCACCCACATATAAGTAGAGTTTCCAGTTAGCTGAATGGCACAGGATCTCAGTAGAGTAGGCCTGTCAAGGCTACTAACCGGCTGGACTGGATTCTGAGGACGGGCCATCTCAACGCCCACTGCAACGTCCGTTTAATGTTTCAGTTCAATTCAAACCTCTCTGTTCCTTCCCAGCCTTGCTCCTGTAGCTAGGGCTCCGGATGAGATTTCGTTTCAGCCACTCAGATCTACTCACGCTAGACTTTGCTTCAGAGCTGAGTCCCATGGGAGAGAAGCAGGCTGTGCGGCACCTGTTGTGTTGGCCTGGGTCGCGGCAGAGGTGGCGTGCTCTGGATCCCATGGCTATAATGGTGACGCCCTGACTGCGCAGCCTCCGCAGTGGTGGCAGCCACAGCTCCTTTGCAAGCTCAGGCCTGAAATTCAGTTTTGAGAGCTGCCCCTGGAAACCCACTCTAGTTCTATAATTTTGCACTCCCAATGGTTCTTTTTACAATTTATACTCAACAAACTCTTTTCTACTTAAACTAGCTAGAGTAGATTTTGTTGTTGGCAGTTAAGAACTCTGAATATACAGTAGCAATATTTAGTTAACACATATTACAATGCCTTAGCAAAAATGAATAGCCAACAACCAGAACAGAAATCAATGAGAACGTTCACGAGCAGTGAAGAATGCAACCAATGTCACTGAACAATTTGTATAGAAATTGCTGATTGGGAGTATAAACTGCTCTGTAAATCTTCACCAAAAACACAATGAAATATTATTAAAAAACAAATAGCTAGTAAAGCAGAATAGCATTAACCAGCAATACTTCATAAAAAAATAATAAATGTGTGTGTTATATGTATATGCAGTTTTCCAGTTTCCAAGATAATTCACTCGAGCAAAGAGTCTGTAACCAGGAAAAAATTATATACATGATAAATAACATACATGAGAAATTTTCAATTAAAAATTCCAGGTGTGAGTGAGAGGGGTAGCATCTGAACAGCTTTACAAGACAGAAAATAAAGCCATAGATGTGGCTAAAACAGAAAGCATTCCTGGTGACGCGTATTCACAAACTACCACAAGCTGCGTCTGTAACAGCAGGGTGCCTCACAGGTTACATTTTCTCTCCTAGCGAGCTAAGTGCATGCGATTACTTTGTATTTTATACTTTTCCAGTTACTAGGAAGGAAAAAATTTACTTAGCATAGCAAAGCCTGCTGCAAGCACTTTAAATTAACATATTTCACGTGCTTAAGGGTCACTCTTCCCTCATCCTTTTCTGTGTCAGAAGGCAACACAGCTTATATTCTTCAAGCAGAGAAACTTTCAGGTTTGAAATAGTGATTGGATTACTTGAAACAGTATCCAGTAGAAAAAGGACTCTTGCTAGCAAAAGGCACACAGAGAAGTATCTCTCAAGTCTGACTTCTTCAGTGGCCGAACGTTAAACCACAGAGTAAATTTAAGAGACACCGCAAACTCTGGAATGATGTTTCTTCTTCAAACAGCTTTTAAGTGCATATTAATCATACAAAATTCTACATGTATAGCCTGCTGGCTCTACTTTTACTAAATAAAAGTGTTATTTTGACTGAAGATACCACACATTTGTAAAAGTTCAACCTAATGAAAGGATCTTGTTTACTAATACAGCACTATTTTTACTTATTCGAGCAAATGGGGGTCAGAATGGCATAAATACAATCCTCTGAAAATTCCCAGAACTCAGCAGATGAATGATTTAAAATTTCCCCCTTCGTTTGTCACCAAGTTGCAGACAAAAATCAAAGCTGAATTTGCCCCTTCCTCCCCTATCATTCCAGCAAAGAAAGACTCAAAAGGAGCCGGCACTAAGAAAAGAACCACAGGGCCTGAGTATTCAACCAAATTAGTCTCTGCATGAAGCTGAGTTTCCTCCCTCTGCTGATGCTAACATAATTCAACGAGGCTCCTTCTAGGAGGGAAAGAGTCCCTTTGAAAAGCACAGCTGAGTGGCCCCGCCCTCCATCCTTAAACGAGAGCTTCTCTCTGGGTTCTCGGAGAGCAGACTCCGAGACCTATAAGGGAGAGGAGCCCCTTCCCTAAGCCTTCTGAGACTCAGCCCTGGGCTCAGGATGACATTTGGCTGGATCGCTCCATGTACAGCTGGTGGTCTGTGCACAGCCATTGGCTCGGACTCGTTTCTGCGCAGAAAGAGGGCTTTGGACAAGGGAAAAAGAACTAAAGGAGTTCTCCTCCATCAATTCTAATCCTGACTCCTAGCCTGCCCACTGCTTTCTGGGGGAAGGGTGAAGAAAACTGAAAGCTTGGATGGGGCAAGAGAAAGGTGGGAGGGAGAGGGAAAAGGGAAAGGGGCGAAGTGAGAAGGTAAACTGACTATTCATAATTGGGGAAGAATTAAAGCTGCCGTAGCCAGGACTGTTCTCTGCTGTCACAGCACACTCAGGTGGGCCTCACCCCCCTCAGAGAAAAAGACTGTTTAGAGAAGACTCCCAGGAGGGTCCCTGCAGTAAGGCGAAGGACAGACAGTTTGGGGTGAAGACCTGGGGATTCACCCATGGGCTTGGACACTAGCAATGTGAACCCCAGAGAGTGGCTTGATTTCTCATTTCTGTATGGAGGTGATAATTCATACCTCGTAGGGGTACAAGGATTAAATGAGATCATGGAGCCAGGTACTTCCAATAAATGCCTATTTTCTTTTTCATGGAAAAAATCCTTTTAGCCATCATCTTCCCACCCATAAAAACAGTAGGTGTTCTCTCTTCAACAGATTTACAACTAACTGTAAGCTTTTTATACTTCTAAACTACAGAATTACAGAAAAATGAAGGGAAAATAGGAAATTAATTACATGCCCAGTGGATAAACACACATTGAACTTGAACAATATCAGGCCAGGAGGGTGAAAAGCAGCGGACTGTTATTAGCAACTTTAAACTATGCTTTTTTATTCCGGGAGGGTTTATAAGAAAATCAGGATTGTGGGATCGTGTCCACAGCCAGAGAGAGGAAACGCAGCTGCAAGCTGAGGGGCGTGTTTGGTTCTCCTCTCACTCCCACAATGGGTTGCCCAGAACATATTAAGGAAGTACTTGGGGGAAATTCAAGTTCTGAAATAACTATAAAGATAAAAAATCCATAATTAAAGAATCATTTACCTCTTATTTCAGATCTTTAAAAAAAAAAAGAATGACCAAGAGTCTCAAGACTGGCTAGACCAAACTACAGCTTCCATTCAAGCAGCTTTTCTCTTCTCTGCTGGCTCCTAACCAAGATGCCCTGGGTCCGCTGCTGGTGCTGCCACCTCCTTTCGAAGTTTCTCCCTGGGCTATACCCCAGAAGGTTTCCCGTCGCTCCATCTGTCCTGTATTACCAGCTGGGTGTTAAGAACCAAGAAGAGGGACTGTGTGCTTATCTCTGCAGCTCCTACACTAGTAGGCACCTGGTGCCATTTATTCAATATCAACTCGTAGCAACCACATGTGTGTCAGAGTGGGACTGGGCTCCGTACGGCTTTCAAGGCTGTGACCTTTCAGAAGTAGATAGCCAGGTCTTTCTTCTGAGGTGTCTTTGGGTGGACTTGAACCTCCAACCTTTAGGATAGCAGCCAAGTGTGTTAACTGTTTGTACCACCCCGGGACTCCTGGGGTATCTTTAAATTATCCCAAGAGGTAGCTGCCTAGTCCACGGCTGGCCTTAAAAATGCTAACTCCTTCTCCAGTTCTTGGAAACCCTGGTGGTATAGTGATTAAGTGCTACGGCTGCTAACCAAGAGGTTGGCAGTTCAAATCCACCAGGCGCTCCTTGGAAACTCTATGGGGCAGTACTACTCTGTCCTGCAGGGTCGCTATGAGTTGGAATCAACTTGACTGCAGTGGTTTTTTTTCTCCAGCTCTTAGGGTGGTAAGTTTAGGGCAGTGTTTCTTCAACTGAAGTCCTCCAAGCCCCAGAGTTGGTGAGTTCTTACGAGAATTGAAAAAAAAAAAAACTGTGTTGGTATTTAATAAAATTAGCATTAGGGATTTTCTGAATTGTCTAGGGGACCACTTTCTAAGTGAACACTGCTGCTCATTTACACTGCCCATGTTGTGTGGTGGAAGTACCTCATTTGTAGTACACTAACGAGAACACAGGAGAGACTGATGGAATACTTTGATTAGGTACTTTCCTCCAATGACATCGCAGTGCCCTGGGTAGGTGAGAGGATAAAAGTGACAGGAGAACTGTGGGCCATACAGCACAGGGTAGCCCAGGTGTGCTGATCTCCAAGGCACCTCTGCCTGGTAGCCAGAACACATTCCTGTTGACTAGCTAATGATTTATCATAAAAGAACATCATCTCTCCCACTAATGCCGATCAAGAGAGTTTCTCAGTGATATGGTTCTGTTTGCATTTGACGTGCAGTTTTGGTTTGCTATTTTCTATGTAGAACAATAAGCATAAAGTAGATATTTAAGTATAAAAAAAGTTTTCTGTTTGTATATATTTAAGCAACATTATGAATAAAAAAATTTGTCTATACTCAGAATTCAGGGGGCGTCTTTCTTTCAAGGGTGTTTGCGCATTACTCAAATTTGAGAAACATTGGTTTAGGGAAAGTATATCTGAAATCCTTTTAAAAGAGTTGACATATTCAAAATGTTGTTGTTATTGTTAGTGGCCACTGAGTTTACCCTCAACTCATGGTGACCCCATGTACAGCGGAACAAAACTAGGTACAAGTAAATGACCTCGACGTATAAAGAATTTGGAGCGATCTTAGAAGTTGCTTCGATCTTTAACTGTCCTCTGCGAGCCAGGAGTAAAGCTCAGGTCTGGCCCTCAGAGCCCAGGAGGCCCAGTCATGCTTGGGGCATACACCAGGTGTCCTTGGGGGATTACTTCCCTGCTCTGGGCTTCAGTTTCACCATGTGTAAAGCAAGGATAACACCCAGGCTCAGCCCTTTACACTGAAAAATGAAAACAAACAAACCTGACTTTATGGGAACAAAGAAGCAATAGACGAGAAAGCATTTTCATCTCTTCTGGGCAGGGAGGGGGGAAGGTATTATTTAAAAGAGGAGCTCTTGAAAATATCTCAACAATACGTGTCTAATTCATACTGGCACATGTAATTTAATCTATGTTTAATTTTTGCTGAAAATGATCTGCTTCCTTTTAAAACCTGGGTTAGTAAAATGGCTGAATCGTTTGACTCAATCAGACAGACCCACAGAAGAGTGACAGACCCATGGAAGAGTGACAGACCTCTGGGGAAAGACAAAAGGGGCCCTGGTGGTGCAGTGGTCAAGCACTGGGCTGCTAACCAGCCTCGGGAGAAAGATGTGGCAGCCTGCTTCAGTCAAGATTACAGCCTGGGGAACTCCATGGGTCAGTTCTACTCTGCCTATAGGGTGGCTATTAGCTGGAATAGGCTGGAAGGCAGTGGGTTTGGTTCTTGGTTTTAGGGGAAAGACACAATATGGTTGATCCCTCAATAAGAGACAAGAGAGTGAGAATAGGACACAAAGGAAAAAGAAGAGAGAATTCTGAAGAAAAACGTGGTGTCAGCAGTAAGACAAGCGGCATCACATTCAGACATCACCAGGGAGCTGGTGGAAAGGGTCCTTCTTCTCCTGCTAACAGCAAGGAAGCAGCGGTAACAAGGATTTTCACCCCTAAACCTCAGTAAGCACAGACAGAGAAGTTTCGCACAGGCAGCACCAGCCCAACGAACACTCAGAACAACCCAGAGGGAGTTAACAACAAACACAAACACTGAATGTGACCCCACTTTATTGGGCAGGATGTATACTCTCCTCCTCCTCTCTTCTTCCCTGGTCTTCCCCCCACCTTCCTCTTCCTCCTACTTTTCCTTTCCTCACTTGCTCTAAGCTGAAATAATTACTGAATTATTTAAAAACCGAACTTAATCCATTTTTGTTTTATTACTCAGAAGAACTGCATTTCACTATCGGAACATTAATAACTATATAAAATGACAAACTGCAGATTCCCTTCTTGTTTTTAACCACCTGTGTTAAGGAGTACCACGCATTTGAAATAAAACTAAAGTGAACAGAAATACACTGCCTTTCTAGAAGTACCGCCCGCTCTCTTCTCCTCAAGGGTAAATCTCGGTTCTTAGAAAGTCACGCCAATGTTGCACTACACCACTGTCCTTGTGGCTCATCTAGGAAGTCTTCCTTGACATGTGAAGTGACATACCTGCTTTAAAAGACCCTTCAGACTTCTTTGCGGAGCGTGGGTTAGAAGTGCCCAAGAGCAGAAGCAGGAAACCAAATAGGAGAGTAACACAGAAGCAGGAAAGAGAGAATGGTCATCTCAACTAGGGTGGACACTGCAGAGAGAAGCGGCTGGGTTTGGGATGGGTTTTGCAGGGTAGTAATGTTTGGTAAACTATGGCTCTGCAAGCTAAATCCAGCCTCAGCCTGTCTGTACGTTCCCAATAGCTAAGAATGTTTTTTATTTACATTTTTAAAAGGGCTATGAAAAGAGAAGAATATATGACAGAAACTGTATGTGGCCTGCAAAGCCTAAATATTTACTATCTATTTATTTACTATCTATTTACAGAAAAAATTTGCTGACCCCTGGAGTAGAGTCAACAGATACTAAAAATAAACCAGATGGATGGGTGAAAAAAAGAGTGGTCTACAGGGTCGCTATGAGTCAGAACCAACTCGATGGCAATGGGTCTGCAAGGAGCAGGCTGTTTTGTTAGGAAAGTCAAATGTGAGATGCCCTTCAGACATTCAAGTATATATGTGAAGAGGGGAGTTGGATATCCAAGTCTGGAGTTCAGAGTTGGAGACACAATTGTGGTGTGGTGGGTGGTACTCACATACATATAGCATATACCAAACCCAAACCAAACCCAGTGCCGTCGAGTTGATTCCGACTCATAGCGACCGTATATGGTACTTATAACCACAGGACTAGATAAGTTCAGATGGAGGGGGTGTGAGGCAGAGAAACTGATGGGCTCAGGCCAGCCTTAAACACACCAACACTGAGAGGCAGAAGAGAGGAGGAAGAGCAAGCCAAAGGAGGCTAAGGAAGCAGAGCTAGTGAGGAAAAACCAGGACAACACAGTGCTCTGGATGACAAGACAAGAATGTGCTTTAAGATGGAGAGAGGGGTCAATTATATTTACTCTTTCTAAGAAACAGTAAGATATGGATAGAAAATTAACCATTACATTTGTCAAGATAAAGGAAACTGATAAGCATAAGACACACTGTTTTGGTGGAGCAGTGGAGACAGAAGCCTGCTTCTAGATGGTAAAGAGAGAGTGAGAGGGGAGAAAGTAGAGAGAGTGACTACAGACGTGTTAAGAAGAGATATTCCCAAGGGACATCTAATGCCCAAGTTGTAATAAAAAAAGAAACTGCATGTAAGAAAACACTGACTTAAGAGAACATTTTGACTTTGTTAAAATACTGTTAGTATGTTTATTTTTCCCATTTTTTAAAAGGAGTGTATCCTATACAATAGTGGGCACAAAGTGGTTAAACAAAGGTTCAAAGTTTTTTTTTTTTTTTTTTCCTAGAGAGTCAATAGAGCACTAGGGATTCTGGGCAAAGCAACCAATTCCCTGAAACAATATGCAAAGTGTTGTGAATTCATCTACACTGGGAGGGGGTGGGGTCTCAAAAATCAACTGTGTTAACCAGCAATACCATTTGATACTGCTCTGGTGAGGCACCCTGTGCTTTTGAGTGAATTCCGACTCATAGCGACCCTATAGGACAGAGTAGAACTGCCCCATAGAGTTTCCAAGGAGCACCTGGCGGATTTGAACTGCTGACCCTTTGGTTAGCAGCAGTAGCACTTAACCACTATGCCACCAGGGTTTCCTGGTGAGGCACAGAGGGCTATAATTTTAAGGAATTTCATAGGTTTGTTGTCACATCCATGAGTCTGCTTGATGGGGAAAACCCAATTTTTAGCTTGTATCCTAATCATGAGCTTTGTCCCCACAAAATAAAATAGTCTCATTCATTCTCATGTGGGACAGAGCCCAGCATACAGGGAGTTGTCAGAACAGAGGCCAACCAAGAACCACACAACACAGCAGAGCCACCACCAGGGTTACAGGCTAAGGAGGAAGTCAGTTTTGCCTCTCCTGGTGAGGGGATTAGAAAACAAAACCAAACTCTTTAGGAACAGCAGAGAGGGAGCTCTGAACAAATACAAAGGCAACGGATGAGTTTTCTAAACATTTTCTTACATATAAAAGAAGACAATATCCTGGCAAAGACCAGCAGCACAATAACAAAGTGGCACACACCAAGAAGAATCAGCACAACTTGGACAATGAAAGAAGTGTCCAGGGTTTTCCTCAGTTTCATGGTAAGAAGAAACAAGTAGTTTACATAAGAATCTCACTGCAGGCATGTGTATGTGAGTGTGTGCACACATGTGTGTGTGTATATACATGCCGTTGTTTAGGTGCCGTCGAATCAGTTCTGATTCACAGCGACCCTACATACAACAGAACGAAACACTGACCGGTCCTGTGCCATACTCATAATCACTGTTATGCTTGAGTCCATTGTTGCAGCCACTGGGTCAATCCATCTCACTGAGGGTCTTCCTCTTTCTCAAAGACTCTCTACTTTAACAAGCGTGATGTCCTTCTCCAAGGACTGGTCCCTCCTGATAATATATCCAAAGTATGTGAGAAGAAGTCTCACCATCCTTGCCTCCAAGGAGCACTCGGGCTGTACTTCCTCCAAGACAGACTTGTTCATTCTTCTGGCAGTCCATGGTATATTCGATATTCTTTGCCAAGACCATAATTCAAAGGCATCAATTCTTCTTTGGGTTTTCTTTATTTCTTGTCCAACTTTTGCATGCATATGAGGTAAATGAAAACACCAGGGCTTGGGTCAGGGACAACGTAGTCCTCAAAATGACATCTTTGCTTTTCAACCCTTTTAAGAGGTTTTTGCAGCAGATCTGCCCAATGCAATACGTTGTTTGATTTCTTGACTGCTGCTTCTATGGGTGTTGATTGTGGACCCAAGTAAAATGAATCCTTGATAATGTCAGTTTTTTCTTTGTTTATCATGACGTTGCTTATTGGTCCACTTATGAGGATTTCTGTTTTCTTTATATTGAGGTGTAATCCATACTGAAAGCTGTAGTTTTTGATCAGTAAGTACTTCAAAAGTCCTTTTTGCTTTCAGCAAGCAAGGTCGTGTCATCTGCAGATCGCAAGTTGTTAATCCGTCTTCCACCAATCCTGATGCCACGTTCTTCTCGATATAGTCCAGCTTCTGGGATTACATATACATATACACATACTTTTATTAAAACTTATTTTATTATACTATACATGGATATGTAGGTAATAAAAAGGCAGTTCTTATTTCATACTGTGAACTCAGCCATTCTCCCCAAGTCTTTTTATTAATCACTTGAGTTTTACAATTCCAAAAGCTATTGCTATAGTCAGATCTATGGACAGGGAAGACTCAACCTGATTATTATAGATAATATTATTGCACTTAGAGTAGCAAAAAGTGTTAACAATCAGACCTCACATAAAGATGCCTTAGCCAGGCACATTTCTAAGTGTGCTATTCATTACAACTAAGTGCTACTGATTCACACACACGCACACATTCATTATGTATTTAATTGCCATTTGATTGTGAACGCTTATTGGCTTTATGGGATTTAATTGTATATAGAGCATGTATTTTAACTACTTGTTTCATGTCTGTCTCTCCTACTAGACATAGTCACTTGAGAGCAGGGATATATTTGTTAGTTCTAGAACTCTGAACACGATAAATCAAAAACCCAAAACTGTTGCCGTCGAGTCGATTCCAACTCACAGTGACCCAATGGGGCAGAGTAGAACGTCCCACAGGGTTTTCAAGGCTGTAATCCTTACGGAAGAAGACTGCCACATCTTCCTCCTATGGAGCAGCTGGTAAGTTTGAGCTGCCAACCTTTCGGTTAGCAGCTGAGCACTTAACCACTGAGCCACCAGGGCTCCTTTCTGAACATAACAGACCCCTATAATTGTTTGTTGGATGAATGGGAATTAAGCATAGTGGTTGTTTGACTCAATATAGAGTAATTAAACTCCAGTGAGTTTGCATAGAGGAGCCCTGGTGGTGCAGTGGTAAAAGTGATAGACTGCTAACCAAAAGGTTGGTGGTTGGAAACTACCATCGGCTCTACAGGGGAAAGATGTGGCAGTCTGCTCCCGTGGACATTTACAGCCTTAGAAACCCGGTGAGATCGCTATGAGTCGGAATTGACTCAATGGCGGTGGGTTTGAAGTTTTTCGAAGTTTTGGTTTTGTATAGTCATTGATTTCCCAGTTGTGTTTTTTAATCAGGTGAGAATGAAATAATCATGAAAGCCTAACTCTTTAAACAAAAAAAGGAGCTCTGGTGGCACAGTGGTTAAAGCGTTTGGCTGCTAACTGAAAAGTCAGTGGTTTCAACCCACAAGCTGCTCTGTGGGAGAAAGAAGTGGCAGTCTGCTTCCGTAAAGATAATTTACAGTCTTGGAAACTCTATGGGGCAGTTCTACTCTGTCCTATAAGGTCACTAGGAGTTGGAATTGACTCGACAGCAACAGGACTCTTTAAGTAATTTATGGCAAAAATCTTGGCCAAACCATATTCCAAAAATACACAAGCTTTCCATGGGAACCATGTATAGATGAAGAATGTTAGGAAGGGGCTACTGCTTACTGGATCCTGAGGTGCTGCTTCAGCTGCTTGGGAAAGTGTTTTCCATAGTGGAAAGTCGTAAAAGGAGAGGTCTTTGGTGAAAGCTGTTGGTGGAATTAAAAAATAAATAAATTGTATTCTTACAGAAGACACAATTTGTAGGACTATTTTCCATTGAGTCATTAAATAAATGCAGGGTGTTAACCAGAAAATACCTGGGAATATACCTAACAAGGAGTGTGCAGAGCCAGTATAAAGAAATTTACAAAAAGTTATGCTGAGGGACACAAAGATGAAATAGAGAGACAGACCTTGGACTAAAATCTCAGGATTACAAAGTTGTAAAGTCTTCCTTAATTAACTAACTATAATAAAATCTGAGAGAAAAAAATTCAATATCATTTTGCAAGAGGTAACCTGACAAAATGATTCTATTTGGAAGAATAAACAGGTGACATTAGTGAGGAAAAAAAGAAAAAAGAAAGTAAGTGGGGGAAATACGTTCTCTCAAACATTAAAATCAAAATTTAATGTAAAAAAATGACAAAATGGTAGACATTACAAGCCTGCTGTAAAGGTCCACTGGCAGACAGTGAGACAGAAAATAGCGCAGAAAGAGAGGAACATATGTGGGAGCTAATGATAACAGCAGCACCACAAATTAGACTCCTGAATGCATGATTTTAGAAAAACTAGTTACCTGTCCCTCTCCCAAAAAACTTTGAGATGAGTTAAAACTCAAAGTGATAGAGTATAGTATGGGTGATGATTTTGGCTAAGATTGGAATTAAAAAAAAAAATCTTTTGGTATTTTGACACAAAATGGCTATGGGGCACTTCTTTGTGGCAAAATAATGGACAGAATTGAAAAACAGAAGACAATTTGAGAAAAAGTACCTGCAACATATATGACTAAAAGATTATAATAATGAAACTCAAAGGGCTTTAAAAAAATCTGTCCAAAAAAAAAAAAGGTAGGTTGGGCAGGGCCAAGATGGCTGACTAGGTAGATGCTACCTCGGATCCCTCTTGCAACAAAGACTCGGAAAAACAAGTGAATCGATCACATACATGACAATCTACGAACCCTGACCATCAAACACAGATCTAAAGAGTTGACCTGAGTGACAGGTGAGCGAAAAGCTGCGCCCTGAAGCAGCAACCGCTTCTGGATCCCGTGACCCACTCCACAGCCTTGAGCCCTCGTAGTTCCCTGGTGCCGAGTGGCAGGGCTGATTGCAGCTTGCTGAGGCGGGGCAGGCATAGGACACAGCCCTAACCCCTAGCCCCTGGGGTAACCTCCATAGAGACTCAGCTAGCGCAAGCAGGCTGTACACTGACGTGGCTAAGGAGAGAACGAACGAGCAACCACGGGGAAGCCACGACTGTTTTCGGAGCCTGGAGCCACCATCCCAGTCAGAAAACCTTGGTGCCGGGTTTTGGACTAGGCGCAGGGGAGCTGAGCATGGCATCCTGAGAAGGGGCAAACACGGGACGCAGCCCTAGCCCCCTGAAGTGACCTCAGGGGAAGCCCAGCCAGTGCACGCAGGCAGCGTAGTGACGCGGCTGACAGGAGGAGAAGTCACCAGGAGGCAGCGACTGGTTTTGGAGCCGGGAGTGCAGCATCCCAGCTGGGGAACCATGGCGCTGGGCTTTGGACCGGGAGCGGAGGAACTGACCACGGCTTCTGAGACAGCACATGCACAGGACGTGGGCCTCACCCCCGGGGGCAATCTCGACCCAGCCAACACACACAGGCTACCTGCCCCTTGGGAATCTCAGATAAAACAGTCCTCACCAAGCAAGATAAGTAACTTTGTCTATATTCCTGGGTGCTGCTCTCTCCTGTATATCTGATCCCTCCCCTCCCGTTCCCAGGTGGCTTCATTAACATTGGAATTTCCTGGGCCAGAGAGTGAAGTGCTCTACACTTTTTTTTTGTTTGTTTGTTTGTTTGTCTTTTCCTAACCCATTCTCCTGGCCTGAGAGAAGCAGCTACAAAAAACCCAGGGACCAAAAATCCTTCCCTGACTTCCTGAAATTGGACTAAAAATACAGAACCAGCTCCAGCCAAGCATATGTGATCCACAGTCTTGGGCTTTCATCCCTACAGGGAACAAGGTGGCTATTAAAATGCGAAGGTAATTCTGATAGGGATCTGACTGTAATTATTTTAGCTGATTACTAGAAAGACAAGTTTCCCAGGTCTGATATCTCTACCTATTAAACACAGCCCTCACTGACCCACAACGGGGAACTGAGGGCTGAAGCTCCACCCAAACCACCTAACCTCCTCTCATAGGGGTCTGAGGATAGCAACATCTACCAATCTGTAGAGGTACATGCATTGGGTGCCTAAGGTACAGCTGCAGAGCCCACCCACCAAAGTGCTTTAGGAATAGAGACATACCTACATCACTGGCACTTGGGGAAAGCCTGTCACCATCCTGCCCCCCCAGAATGTGACCCCCTGCTGCTACTAGAATCTGGTGCACACAACTATCACCACTACTCCTCTAAGCGAATAGGTGACAGTGTACCCCACACACTTGGTGACCCAAAATCAGATTCTACTCAAGAATAGTGAATGGACTCTTAGGCTTATATTTCTGGTAATGGCCCAAACCACCTGGTAAGAGGACAGAAGTGATTTAAAGGCTACAACAATCAAGACAGCACAACCTAGTAGCCCATCTATGTATATTGAAAGAAAGCAAAACAAGATAAGACTCAGCGAGCAAAAATAAAATGAATCATTACAATATCTTATAGATGGCTCGGAGACAGCAGTCGATATCAAACCACATAAAGAAGCAGACCATGATTGCTTCTACAACTCCCCAAATTAAAGAATCAAAATCTTTCCCAAATGAAGATACAATCCTGGAATTGCCAGATGTGGAATACAAAAAACTAATTTACAGAATGCTTCAAGACATCAGGGATGACCTCAAAAATGAAATAAGGCAATCTACAGAAAAAGCCAAGGAACACACTGATAAAGCAGTTGAAGAAATCAAAAAGATTATTCAAGAACATAGTGGAAAAATTAATAAGCTACAAGAATCCATAGAGAGACAGCATTCAGAAATCCAAAAGATTAACAGTAAAATTACAGAATTAGACAACTCAGTAGGAAGTCAGAGGAGCAGAATCGAGCAGTTGGAATGCAGAGTGGGGGAGCTGGAGGATAAGGCAATTGACACCAATACAGCTGAAGAAAAATCAGATAAAATGATTAAAAAAAAATGAAGAAACCCTAAGAATCATGTGGGACTCTATCAAGAAGAATAACTTGCGTGTGATTGGAGTTCCAGAACAGGGAGGGAATAACAGAAAATACAGAGAGAATAGTTGAAGATCTGTTGGCAGAAAACTTCCCTGACATCTTGAAAGACGAAAGGCTATCTATCCAAGATGCTCATCGATCCCCATTTAAGATTGATCCAAAAAGAAAATCACCAAGACATATTATCATCAAACTTGCCAAAACCAAAGATAAAGAGAAAATTTTAAAAGCAGCCAGGGATAAAAGAAAGGTCTCCTACAAAGGAGAATCAATAAGAATAAGTTCAGACTACTCAGCAGAAACCATGCAGTCAAGAAGGCAATGGGATGACATATATAGAGCACTGAACGAGAAAAACAGCCAGCCAAGGATCATATATCCAGCAAAACTCTCTCTCAAATATAAAGGTGAAATTAAAACATTTACAGATAAACACAAGCTTAGAGAATTTGCAAAAACCAAACCAAAACTATATGCAACACTAAAGGAAATTGTTTGGTCAGAAAATCAGTAACATCAGATAACAACACAACACAACACAAGGTCACAGAACGGAACATCCTGAAATCAACTCAAATAAGGAAATCACAAAAACAAATTAAGATTAATTTTAAAAAGAAAAAAATGCTCAAAACAGGGAATCATTGAAGTCATTATGTAAAAATCACAATAATCAAAAAGAGGGACTAAATACAGGAGGCATAGAACTGCCATATGGAGAGGAAAACAAGGCAATATAGGATGATACAAGCTAGGTTTTTACTTAGAAAAATAGGGGTAAATATTAAGGTAACCACATAGAGGTCTAACAATTCCATAACTCAAAATAAAAACCAAGAAAAACATAACGACTCAGGAAACATAAATTCAACTACTATGAAAACGAGGAACACACAATTTACAAAGAAAAACATCTTAGCACAAAAAAGTAAGTGGAAAAATGAAATTGTCAACAACACACACAAAAAGGCATCGAAATGACAGCACTAAACACATATTTATCTATAATTACACTGAAAGTAAATGGACTAAACACACCAATAAAGAGACAGAGAGTCAGACTGGATAAAGAAACACAATCCATCTACATGCTGCCTACAAGAGACACACCTTAGACTTAGAGACACAAACAAACTAAAACTCAAAGGATGGGAAAAAAATATATCAAGCAAACAACAATCAAAAAACAAGAGGAGTAGCAATATTAATTTCTGACAAAAATAGACTTCAAAGTTAAATCCACCACAAAGGATAAATAAGGACACTACATAATGATTAAAAGGACAATTGATCAGGAAGACATAACCATATTAAATATTTATGCACCCAATGACAGGGCTGCAAGATACATAAAACAAACTTTAACAAAACTGAAAAGTGAGATAGATACCTTCACAATTATAGTAGGAGACTTCAACATACCACTTTCGGAGAAGGATAGAACTTCCAGTAAGAAGCTCAATAGAGACTCGGAAGACCTAATTGCTACAATCAACCAACTTGACCTCATAGACCTACACAGAGCACTCCACCCAACAGCTGCAAAGTATACTTTTTTTTCTAGTGCACATGGAACATTCTCTAGAATAGATAACATATTAGGTCATAAAACAAACCTCTGCAGAATCCAAAACATTGAAATATTACAAAGCATCTTCTCAGACCACAAGGCCATAAAAGTGGAAATCAATAACAGAAAAATCAGGGAAAAGAAATCAAATAAATGGAAACTGAACAATACCCTGCTCAAAAAAGACTGGGTTATAGAAGACATTAAGGAGGGAATAAAGAAATTCATAGAATGCAATGAGAATGAAAACACATCCTATCAAAACCTCTGGGACACAGCAAAAGCAGTGCTCAGAGGTCAATTTATATCGATAAAGGCACACATACAAAAAGAAGAGCCAAAATCAGAGAACTGTCCCTACAACTGGAACAAATAGAAAGCGAGCAACAAAGCAATCCATCAGGCACCAGAAGAAAACAAATAATAAAAATTAGAGCTGAACTAAATGAAACAAAGAACAGAAAAACAATTGAAAGAATTAACAAAGCCAAAAGCTGGTTCTTTGAAAAAATAAACAAAATTGATAAACCATTGGCCAAACTGATTGAAGACATACAGGAAAGGAAACAAATAACCCGAATAAGAGACGAGATGGGCCATATCACAACAGACTCAACTGAAATTAAAAGAATCATATCAGATTATTACAAAAAATTGTACTCTAACAATTTGCAAACCTAGAAGAAATGGATGAATTCCTAGAAAAACACTACCTACCTAAACTAGCACAATCAGAAGTAGAACAACTAAATAGACCCATAACAAAAAAAGAGATTGAAAAGGTAATCAAAAAACTCCCAACAAAAAAAAGCCCTGGCCCGAACGGCTTTACCGCAGAGTTCTACCAAACTTTCAGAGAACAGTTAACACCACTACTACTAAAAGTATTTCAAAGCAAAGAAAATGATGGAATACTACCTAACTCATTCTATGAAGCCACCATATCCCTGATACCAAAACCAGGTAAAGACACAACAAAAAAAGAAAGTTACAGACCTATATCCCTCATGAACATAGATGCAAAAATCCTCAACAAAATTCTAGCCAATAGAACTCAACAACATATCAAAAAAATAATCCACCACGACCAAGTGGGATTTATACCAGGTATGCAAGGTTGGCTTAATATTAGAAAAACCGTTAATGTAATCCACCATATAAATAAAGCAAAAGACAAAAACCACATGATCTTATCAATTGATGCAGAAAAGGCATTTGACAAAGTCCAACACCCATTCATGATAAAAACTCTCAGCAAAATAGGAATTGAAGGAAAATTTCTCAACACAATAAAGGGCATCTACAAAGCCAACAGCCAACATCATTCTATATGGAGAGAGCCTGAAAGCATTTCCCTTGAGATTGGAAACCAGACGAGGATGCCCTTTATCACCGCTCTTATTCAACATTGTGCTAGAGGTCCTAGCCAGAGCAATTAGGCTAGACAAAGAAATAAAGGGCATCTGGATTGGCAAGGAAGAAGTAAAATTATCTCTATTTGCAGATGACATGATCTTATATACAGAAAACCCTACGGAATCCTCCAGAAAACTACTGAAACTAATAGAAGAGTTCGGTAGAGTCTCAGGTTACAAGATAAACATACAAAAAATCACTTGGATTTCTCTACATCAACAAAAAGAACATCGAAGAGGAAATCACCAAATCAATACCATTCACAGTAGCCCCCAAGAAGATAAAATACTTAGGAATAAATCTTACCAAAGATGTAAAAGATGTATACAAAGAAAACTAGAAAGCATTAGTGCAAGAAACTAAAAGGGACCTACTTAAGTGGAAAAACATACCTTGCTCATGGATAGGAAGACTTAACATAGTAAAAATGTCTATTCTACCAAAAGCCATCTATATACACAATGCACTTCCGATTCAAATTCCAATGACATTATTTCAAGTGATGGAGAAACAAATCACCAAATTCATATGGAAGCGAAAGAAGCCCCAGATAAGTAAACCATTACTGAAAAAAGAAGAAGAAAGTGGAAGGCCTCACTCTACCTGATTTTAGAACATATTATACAGCCACAGTAGTCAAAACAGCCTGGTATTGGTACAACAACAGGCACATAGACCAATGGAGCAGAATTCAGAACCCAGATATAAATCCATCTACATATGAGCAGCTGATATTTGACAAAAGCCCAGTGTCAGTTAATTGGGGAAAAGATAGTCTTTTTAACAAATGGTGCTGGCATAACTGGATATCCATTTGCAAAAAAATGAAACAGGACCCATACCTCACACCATGCACAAAAACTAACTCCAAGTGGATCAAAGACCTAAACATAAAGACTAAAACGATAAAGATCATGGAAGAAAAAATAGGGACGACATTAGGAGCCCTAATACAAGGCATAAGCAGAATACAAAACATTACTAAAAATGACGAAGAGAAACCAGATAACTGGGAGCTCCTAAAAATCAAACACCTATGCTCATCTAAAGACTTCACCAAAAGAGTAAAAAGACCACCTACAGATTGGGAAAAAATTTTCAGCTATGACATCTCCGACCCGCGCCTGATCTCTAAAATCTATATGATTCTGTTAAAACTCAACCACAAAAAGACAAAGAACCCAATCAAAAAGTGGGCAAAGGATATGAACACGCACTTCACTAAAGAAGATATTCAGGCAGCTAACAGATACATGAGAAAATGTTCTCGATCACTAGCCATTAGAGAAATGCAAATTAAAACTACGATGAGATTCCATCTCACTCCAACAAGGCTGGTATTAATCCAAAAAACACAAAATAATAAATGTTGGAGGGGCCGTGGAGAGATTGGAACTCTTATACACTGCTGGTGGGAATGTAAAATGGTACAACCGCTCTGGAAATCTATCTGGCGTTTTCTTAAAAAATTAGAAATAGAACTACCATGCAACCCAGAAATCCCACTCCTCGGAATATACCCTAGAGAAATAAGAGCCTTTATACGAACAGATATATGCACACCCATGTTTCTTGCAGCACTGTTTACAATAGCAAAAAGCTGGAAGCAACCAAGGTGTCCATCAATAGATGAATGGTTAAATAAATAATGATATATTCACACAATGGAATACTACATATCGACAAAGAACAGTGATGAATCTGTGAAACATTTCATGACATGGAGGAACCTGGAAGGCATTATGCTGAGTGAAATTAGTCAGATGCAAAAGGACAAACACTGTATAAGAAGACCACTATTATAAGATCTTAAGAAATAGTATAAACTGAGAAGAACACATTCTTTTGTGGTTATGGGGGGGGGAGGGAGGGGCGAGAGGGGTATTTACTGATTAGTAGATAAGAACTATTTTAGGTGAAGGGAAGGACAATACTCAATACAGGGAGGGTCAGCTCAACTGGACTGGACCAAAAGCCAAGAAGTTTCGGGGATAAACTGAATGCTTTGAAGGTCAGCGGAGCAAGGGCGGGGGTTTGGGGACTATGGCTCAAGGGGACTTCTAAGTCAATTGGCATTATAAACTCTATTATGAAAACATTCTGCATCCCACTTTGAAGTGTGGTGTCTGGGGTCTTAAATGCTAACAAGTGGCCATCTGAGATGCATCAATCGGTCTCAACCCACCTGGCTCAAAGGAGAGTGAAGAACACCAAGGTCACATGATAACTATGAGCCCAAGAGACAGAAAGGGCCACATGAACTACAGACTTAACATCATCCTGAGACGCCCAGCCACAACTGATGACTGCCCTGACAGGGAGCACAACAGAGAACTCCTGAGGGAGCAGGAGAACAGTGGGATGCAGACCCCAAGTTCTCATAAAAAGACCAGACTTAACGGTCTGACTGAGACTAGAAGAATCCCGGTGGTCATGGTCCCCAAACCTTCTGTTGGCCCAGGACAGGAACCATTCCCGAAGACTACTCATCAGACATGGAAGGGACTGGACAATGGGTTGGAGAGAGATGCTGATGAAGAGTGAGCTACTTGTAACAGGTGGACACTTGAGACTGTGCTGGCATCTCCTGTCTGGAGGGGAGATGGGAGTGTAGAGAGGGTTAGAAACTGGCAAAACAGTCACAAAAGGAGAGACTGGAAGGAGGGAGTGGGCGGACTCATTCAGGGGAGAGTAAATGGGAGTATGTAGTAAGGTGTATAAAACCTTATATGTGACAGACTGACTTGATTTGTAAACTTTCACTTAAAGCACAATAAAAATTATTTAAAAAAAAGAATACTGTAATAGTCAAGCAGCAAAGAATAATTTTAGCAGTTCTCAGATGATGAAAGACAAGTGGTCAATGAGATAGAAGACACCGAACCTCACTAATGATCAAAAAAACTCATGAAAGCTACATGTGTGTATATTTGCATATTAAACTGATAACATTCCATACTGACCAGATTTGGGGAAATGGAGATTTTTACACACTCTTGGTTGGAATATTTATTGGCACAGCCTCTTGGAGAACAATGGGGATATGAAAATATTTATCAAAATTTAAAATGTGTTCATCTTTGACCCAGTAATTTCATTTTCTATATTTAAGAATGTAACCTAAGGAAATATTTACACAGATATACCTATATGAAATGTTACTTGCTGCATTACTGTGCAAAAACTAAAGAAAACTTCAACGCCCATCAACTGGGGACTAGTTAAAAAATTGTGTTACAAATTAACAATAGGTAACATTTATTGAGTGCTTATTGTTCTAAGCATTTTACCAAATTCAGAGTTATTTTATACTTCCGGCAGTATTATGAAGTCAGTGCTGCTATCATCTTAGTTTAAATATGCGGATAGTAAAGCACAGAGAGTCTACGCACCATCCAGTCAGGTAGCTGGTGGAAGGAAGGGAGCCAGGTTCCAGAGCCCTGCTCTCAACTTCCATTTCTCTGTGCATGAGACACTCTGTAGTCAGTAAAGGAAGGAGCTGCATAGACATGCCCTGATTCATGAGCTGGTTCAAGATCCAGTGAACAAGTTGGTTTTTTTTTTTTAATTATATGTATATTTAAAAATAAAAAATACCTCTGTCTTTATGGTGTTACATTGACTTAAAGTCTGAAGTCTATACAGGGTTTCTTCTAGAGAGTGGGGTAAGAAACACGGGGGTTGTAGGAGGCTGTCACTTAAACCTACAGATTTGCCTGTGATTTCTTTTGCTCTTTAACATTTTTTTTATGTACAATAAACACTCATTAAAGATATTTTAATTTAAAATAGAGATAATGTGGACCCATCAATTTCTGTTCTACAAGTTTATCCCGAGAAGATAAAATGGATATAAATATGTATGTGCAAATGATGTTTATTTTGACATTTAAAAGAAATAGTTAAAAACTAGAAACAATGTAAATAACCATCAACAGAGGGCTGATTAAATAAATTATAACAAATTCATACAAAGCAACTTGGTATAACTATGGAATAGAGTGACACATCTATCTTTGGTGGGAAGAGCACCAACATATTACTTGACTAAAAGAATCAGGGTGTAGCACACATAATATGTTATTGCTGTTAGCTGCATTCCAGTCAGGTCAGACTCAGGGCAACCCCAAGTGTGCAGAGTAAACTGCTCCACAGGGTTTTCACGGCTGTGACTTTTTGGAAGCATATTGCCAGGCCTTACTTTTGAGATGCCTCTGGGTGGGTCTCAACTGCCAACTAGTTAGTAGTCTAGTGTTAAACCATTTGTGTTACCCAGGGACTCCCTGCATATACAGTATAATTCTATTTATACTAAAATTATATAAATTCATGCATTTACATTCAAAGAGAGATGTCTAAAGGAAGGGTTAGTGGTATTTTTTCTCTGAACGGTGAGATTTCTTTTTTAAAACTTTCTAATCCTCTTTAATTTTTATAAAATGTTCTTACAGTGAAGTAATTTTCATTTTGGAAAATATAGAGTTGATAAAGCTTTTTTTTTTTCCTCAAAAAAAAAAAAAAAAACAAAAACTGTTTTTCTCCCATTTTTTTAATGCTGTCTATTCCGGCCTCAAAATAAAATTCTTAGCCCTTTCCCCTTGTCGATCTTTATTATCCCAAGTTTCTACAAATCCTGAAATGAAACAGAGTTCTTAAAATTGCCTGTCACACAGACCCCAAATTCTCATAAAAAGACCAGACTTAATGGTCTGAATGAGACTAGAAAGATGCTGGTGGTCATGGCCCCCAGACCTTCTGTTGACCCAGGACAGGAACCATTTCCGAAGCCAACTCTTCAGACATGGATTCAACTGGACAATGGGTTGGAGAGGGATGCTGGTGAGGAGTGAGCCTCATGGATCAGGTGGACACTTGAGACTATGGTGGCATCTCCTGCCTGGAGGGGAGATGAGAGGGTAGAGGGGGTTAGAAGCTGGCAAAATGGACACGAAAAGAGAGAGTGGAAGGAGGGAGCAGGCTGTCTCATTAGGGGGAGAGTAACTGGGAGTATGTAGCAAGGTGTATATAAGTTTATAAGTGAGAGACTGACTTGATTTGTAAACCTTCACTTAAAGCACAATAAAAATTATTTTAAAAAAATTGCCTGTCAACATACCACCAACTTGTTAGTGCATTTTTATATGAAAATAGAGTAATACCTTAGGAAGGAGATGTACCAGGGAGTTATGGGAGGAAAAAATGGCTGTTTAGTAACAGTTGCTAGTGAAAGAGTTTAGAGGAGAAGCTATCAAAAGAAGGAAGACATTCAGAAGGTCTTTTTGTTCACACGTGCGGCCAATGAAAAGGGTTTTTTTTTTTCCTCCAAAAAGAGTAAAGACTAAATTGATATGACAAGAAGGATGTACATGCCACCAAGGAAAATAGCCTGGTGTAATGGGAGGAGAATACTGGCTTGGGTGGCAGGAAACCTGAGTTCTAGTCCTACCTCTGACCAATACTGTAACTCTGGGCATGTCATGTAAACTCTCTGAACCTGTTTCCTCATGTAAGAAACGAGAGGTCAAGACCAGATCCTTGGTGTTCAAACTGAGAAAAACCAGTGCTCTAAGGTTTCTCTGGAGGTGCTTCAAGGGCCACCATGGAAGCTGCAGAGCCCAGAGGCAAGAAGGCAGGATCCTGGGCTCCCACCCTGCTGTAACCAAAGTGACTCCATTTTTATTTATTTCACATGATGGGATTTCATGGAGGATTTTGATTGAATAAAGAGTTCTAATGTTGAAATGCAAAAAAAAAGGAGAGACGGAAAAGTTTGAAAACCACAACTGGCTGATGTCTGAGGTTCCTTATAGCTTTAAGTTCTTATTTTAAAATCAATCTATGCCTCAGAATGTATGCTAGTAAGCAATGGAAATGCAGTTTGCCCGAAGAGAATTTCCAAGTCACTGAACATCAATCATGGAGCGTCTGTGATGCTAACATGTGGCAAGTTGATTTTTCGTTCCCTGGAGTCAATTTGCCATCTGCCTCATCTTCATCAAAACATTAATTTCGGCTTAATCCCCTTTCTTCCTCTCTGGTGGTAAACAGACCTGGCTCACTTTGAAATAAAACAAATACAGTACAGCTATGCTTTCATATGCAGGGTGGTTTCCATTTGATTAGTATGGAACTCTAACATATTAAAATGAATTCAGCAGTTCAGCTCTGTTCTGAAATAGACTCAAAGTCTAAAACATGATTCAGATAAAATTTACTAAGATTCACTAAATGTATCGACGATTTCCTACATGAAAGAGACAGTGCAAGGTGTGTCTGATGATAGAAATGTGGTAAGACTCTGCTGTTAAGGTAGTCTCTACTCTCTGGCAAGAGGAGAAGTCAAATCTATGTGCGTTCAAAGAACATAAGGTTTTATTAGGCTGGGAGCAGTTCACAAAAGGCTTCGAGAGTCCTGAAGGTTGGGCAGGATTTTATAGGCATAGGTATAAGGAGAGGTATCTATGGTGAAAAGAATGCTAGACTAAGAAGTTTCAATTTAATTCAACAAGCAATGGGGTAGGTAGGAAGCATGTGTGCTTTATGAAGATTAATTTGGTATTGAAACGCAGCATAAATAAGAGAAGGAAGAGACTAACCACTGCGGTACCGGCTGCTCCAGTGGCCCAGACAAAGAGGTAATGAAATGGAGTGATGGCAGTGGGAATATCTAGGAAGTGATCGATGCGAGCTACACCTAGAGCCCACCACCTGACTGTCAGTTTGCTGTAATGTGGTTTCTGGTGTGTCGCTGGAAGCTCTGCAACCGGTATTTCAAATACTAGCAGGGTCACCCATGGTGAACAGTTTTTAGTGGAACTTCCAGACTAAGACAGACTAGGAGAAAAAGCCTGATGATCTCCTTCCAAAAATTAGCCAAAGAAAACCCTATGGATCATAACAAATTATTGCCCAATATAGTGCTGGAAGATGAGCCCTTAGGTTGGAAAGTGCTCAAAATACAATGGCTGCAACAATGGACTGAAGCATACCAAAGTTTATGAAGGTGGTGCAGGGCTGGACAACATTTTGTTCTGTTGTACATGCCATTGCATGAATCGGAGCCAACTCATGGCAACTAACAACAACACGTACAGCAGAATTCGAAGGACTTTTTTAGAGGATGTAGAGCACGCAGGAAGCTATTACAACAGTCAAAGAAGAAAGCAATGACAGCTAGGACTACTGTGGCTGTGGTGTAGAAGGAGGAGAGGAGATGTGTTTGAAAACTATTTACAAGGTAAAATTGTTAGGGATTTGGTGATGGATTGGATATGGAGGTGATATTCACTGAGACAGAGATGAAGACAAGCAGGGACCATGAGTTCCATTTTAGATATTTTGAGGTTGAGGAGCCTTTGAGACATCCAAGAGCAGCTAGAGAAATGAGAAAAAGGGAACTCTCTGTTTGAGATATTTTTGAGGGATAAGATGTTTTCAGAGGAAAGTTAGATTTCAAGGAAGGCAAGAAGTTTAAGGATTATGGGTAAAAATTATAGGACACATGGGAATTTTTCACAACAGAATGAAGGTTACAGAAGAGAAGGTGGAAGGGGTTCGTAATGGAGCCTGCGGTTGAAGAATGTGTCTGAAGAGGTAGTATAACCGAAATGAGATAATTTTGATTAGGTTTTATATGCATACTTAATATAAAAGAACAAGGGATGTGAATACTTATTTTTCTGGGCTTTGTGTGTGTGTGTGTACTAGCGTTCAATGAATGAACAAGTTATCTCTTCTGAGATCTCTGACCAGTGGAATTTTCTCTTCATCACATGTCTGAATGTTTAGAGCTCTGTTAATGTTCTATTTAGTTCAAGTGGTTGTATGTTGGTTCTTTGGCGCCATTGTCAATAATAAAATTCAACAAAACAAACCCCTAAATATGGCTTTGTTTTTCTCTTTTAAGCATATCTGATTCTCAGCCCAAACCAAGATCCAATTTTTTCTTCTTATGTGGGAGACAAGTGTAAGTGACTGATGACCATTAAAATTGCTTCACTCAACAGGCCCCCTGCCCTTTTGCTAACCTATCTCTTTGCGTGGCCTCCCAAATCCTTGCTTCCCTATTATCTATAATCACCACCCTTGGCACACACCTCTGTCCCTTTGCCAGCCTCCCCCTATACACTCATTCCTTGTGAGGGGAGGAGTCAGGGAATCTGGATTTTTAACAAGCTTCCCAAGTGATTTTTGAGATTAGGAAAATTTGAGGAAAAACTCTGCAGTTTCTGCAGGGAGCACTTTGAGGAGGCAGGAGAAAAGCAGGCTGGGCAACGTCCCCTCCTTCTGTCTCACCCGGACTAGGTCTGTGCCTGATCTCTTTTCACAGGAGGCTTCTACACAAGTTTTCATTTGAAGCAAAGATGCTATCACTCAAAATTATTGAAAATTATTGTCTTGGATCCAGTACCACTTCTGACTTTCCTAGTTTCCCTGCCCATTCTCACTTCAACAATGTACTCACAACCACCCTGAAATTCCTTGATAATCAAGAATTGATTAACATTACTGAGGGCCTACTATGTAATTAGCCCTGGTGGCACAGTAGCTAAGAGCTTGGCTGCTTACCAAAAGGTCGGCAGTTTGAATCTACCAGGTGCTCCTTGGAAACGCTATGCAGTTCTACTCTGTCCTATAGGGTTGCTATGAGTCAGAATCGACTCGATGGCAGCAGGTTTGCTTTTTTTTTTTTTTTTTTTTGGTTTATTATGTAATAAGCTTGGTTATAGGCATTAAGCATACAGCATTGAACAAAACAGTCAAAACTCTTGCCCTCGTCTCCCCTTTTGGTAACAACAGACAAATAATAAGGTAGAAAAATAAAAAAGTAACTATTTTAGAATATTAGAAAGTGATGATTGTCAGAACAATAAAGCATGAAACGGGGAATAGGGAGTGTGAGAGGGTGAGGGGGTGTGTGTGTGTGTGTGTGGAAGGCCTCATGAGAAGATGACCATTGAGTGAAGACCTAAAAGAGGCTTGGAAATAAAAAGGGTGGATATCTGGGATAAAAGCATTTCTAGACATAGGAAACACCAAAAAAACAAAGAACAAAACCAAGCCCGATGCCGTCAAGTTGATTCTGACTCATAGTGACCCTAAAGGACAGAGTAAAACTGCCCCACAGGGTTTCCAAGGAATGCCTGGTGAATTCAAACTGCCAATCTTTTGGTTAGCAGCCATAGCTCTTAACCACTGAGCCACCAGGGTTTCCAGGAAACACACAGTAGATGTTAATTTGTCTTAGCAGAATGAATGAATAGCAATGTACGAATTCCTTCACCAAGGCAATTCTGGACTCTTGCAGGCCTTCTTCCCCTTCCTGCTGTTACAGTGGGTGCCATTTCCTTTAGCTGGAATCCCCATCTAGACTGCAGTGGTCAAATCACCAAGAACATTCATTACTGATACAGTCAAAAGTTCTCTGAGAGCCAAAGAGGGCATGTGACTTGTCCAAAGTCACAGTGCTAAGTAGGGGCAGGTCCAGGGCTTCTAACTTCCAGCCCCAAGTTTTTTTGGTTGGGAAGAGCTTTAATATGTAGACCAGAAATCCAATGAATTCATTTCTGATAGAAATATTTTCTTAATGAGTATACACTCAGTTTTCAAGATTTAGCTCAAGTACGGTCCTCTCTTGTATATCCCCTACCCTCACCTCCCAAACGCTCTCTGTGCTCCACTGTGTCCTGTGCATGCCTTTAGCCCGACATTTACGACACTTCATTTTATTGTTTCCTTGAAGACTAGAACCAGGCCTTCTGCTCCATGTGTCTACCCTTCATAGCAGTATCTGCTGCATAATAAGAGTTCAATAAATGTTTGTAAAGAGAGTAAATGATTTAGCATTTTAATTGCACAAAATGTTTTAGAGCCTTTTCCCCTGATTAGAATAAGTCAGAAGGTTAAAAAGGTAAAAAAAATGGAGCATGACAACATACTAACAAAATCCACTGCTATAAATATTGCTTGCTTCATCACAGCGTATTTGTTTCACATTTAACTTTACATTATTCTGGAAATGAATATTGTTATTTAAAAATAATGATAAGAAAAAGAAATAGGCTAGATGTATGAACTTATTAACTTTCTAGGTATTTTCTACATTAAATAAATATCCTTAATAATAAATTATTTTTCTTTGAATACCACTGTGAGTTCCCACACCTCCTCATCCCTCAATAAGAAGAAAAGATAAAGAAGTAAAGAGAAAGCAGGATGAGGACAGAAATGAATGAAAAGCATGTGAAGCAATCGCATCAACTGTCTCATAACCCCAAATCTTCCTAAACCTAAATCCTCCAGCTGCTCCTTGGAAACCCTATGGGGCATTTCTACTCTGTCTTATAGGGTCGCTATGAGTTAGAATCAACTCGCAGGCAATAGATTTGTTTTTTGTTTTTTCTTATGGTGTTATTAACAAATAAAAGAATCACCCAGTATTGTCACTGCTTGACAGAACCCAACCAGCTACACTGTGATATTTTGATGTTTACTGGTTTAATACAATATCCCCTCACACTTCAGATCCAAATTCCACCCGGCCATCCCAGCCAGTTCCACTTAGGCTCACTGGTTTCCCTTCCTGTCTTATTTGGTAATGCCATCTCCGTTTCTTCTACCACTTAATCTTCCCTGAGAAGCACTACTCTTTCTGACATCTGTTCCTTTCCCATCCGCCGCTGTGAACTCTGAGATAAAGAGAAGGTTTTAAGAAATGTAAAGCTCATCTGTCAACTGGCTTCCCTGCCACCTGTCAGGGGCCTCAGGCTTCTCCCATGTGCACTCTTTACCCTATGCAGACTGGAAGCATTGACCGCTGAGCTCTCTTTGGAGAATTTTCCCATTCTCCAAATGTTTTCCCCACTAACTCTCTGTATGTTGTATTTAATCACAATGTACCTGATCGCTCCCCATTGCAATCACTTTGCATACAGCTCTGCTGCCATAGTTTCTGCTGTATCAAAAGCCTGGTACCTCATGAAATTTCTATCCAGTCCTAAAACTCCAAGGTTCAACTTTAGGGTTTAACCTAATCTGGACGTTTGAAGAGTTATCACAGCTGCTGCAGCCGCCAAGATGGGTATGCAAGCAAATAACTCTTACTATTTGATGACCTCATCATATTTGTTCATGCCCTTAAAATCTTTAGGTTGGATTAGTGTAATGAATTCTGGTTTTAGGGCTGTCCTTGAAGACGACCTGGGAGATTTAGTGAGCCCGCCTACCTCAGGATCCTGGTCAGATGAACAATGCTTCACTTTAGACATTTTACTTGTAATCTAGAAAAAGGTAACCTTATACTGTTCTTGTTGAAAATTTTGCCTGCTCATGTACATTTTCCCAGGGTCTTCCATTTTGAGAATAAAATTGAGACATGAGTTTCCTATATAAAATGAACTATTCCGCACCCCCTCCCCGAGGAAAAAAAGCACCATCTGAACTGCTTCCTCTTCACCAGGGAAGGCAGGTTTAATTTAAAGAAACTGCCAGCAGGTTTTCGCTGGCTACAGAAAGGTATGGAAAAGGGCTGTCCATCGTCAGCTTTTCTATATCTTCTCTCCATTTCCATCTCCCTCTTACTCTCTTAGAAACCCTGGTGGCTCAGTGGTTAAGAGCTATGGCTGCTAACCAAAAGATCAGCAGTTCAAATCCACCAGCCACTCCTTGGAAGCCCTGTGGGGCAGTTCTACTCTCTCCTACAAGGTCGCTATGAGTCAGAATCAACTTGATGGCCATGGGTTGTTGTTCTTACCCTCTTACTGTGAAGCCTTCCCTGACTGACTTCCCCCTTCCTTCTCCCACAGCCCACCAGGCCCATCCTATGTACATACATACATATAGATAGGTAGGTAGATAGAAAGGTAGAAACAGGCGCAAACACTCAGGTCTCTTAGTCCTGGAAAATACTAATCACTGTCTTCTCTATTCATATAGCCAGATTGTCACTTCTTGTTTTATATTATGCTTAGTTGTTTTTAAGTGTATTTTCCATGTTAGAGCCCTTGAAGGTTTTAATTTTTACATTTCCAGAATCTAACACAGTGTCTAGTGCATTGTATACACTCAAGACAGATTTGTCAAAATACTTCATTTAATTTTTAAAGCCCAAGTGATACAGGCATGTGATAATAGTCCAGAGTGTTTGGAAGGCCAGACGATAAAAAGCAAGCCTCCCATCCCATCCCTCTCCACTTCTAGGCCCCCTTTCCAGATACCATTTCTTTTATTGTTTCTGTGTTTAGATCTTTCTTTCCATAAACCTATATAATATGCTTACACTTTTACTTCCTGATTTAGCCACTTTAGACAATAGCTACTGACTTCTCATTAAAGAGGGGGCTTTAGCTCATTCACAATACCCCTTACAGCTCCCTTCCCAAGGGTTGGTAGTTAATAAGTACACAGTCCCTCATCCAAAGTCCTTCGGACCATATATGCCTCAGAATTCAGAATTTTTCAGAATGTATGAAGGTAGTATTGTGCTTAGACCATAGGTTACAACCTCCTCACATTAGTGCTTCTCCCGTAAATATATGAACAGTCACATTAAACCAGATACATAAGGATTTTAAGTAACTTCACATTAGTGCAAATCAAGATTTGCCAAAAAAAAAAAAAAAAACTTGCCAAAAGGTAAGATAACTTCAGCGTCTTACCAAGAACCACAAGTAACATCAATTGCTCCTTGCCGTTACTCTAATTCAACACCCTGGTGGTGTAGTGGTTAAGATCTATGGCTGCCAACCAGGTCAGCAGTTCAAATCCACCAGGTGCTCCTTGAAAACTCTATGGGGCGGTTCTACTCTGTCCATAGGGTCACTATGAGTTGGAATCGAATGGATGGCAGCAGGTTTGGTTTTAGTAACAAGATACATTGTTCCCTCACTTTTCTAATGTACTTTTCTTACATTTTCTTACATACTAACTCCAGGCTCAAACCACCCAATTATTTCGTTTCTGTCAGTCTCACTATTATTTTCTAATTGTACTATACAGCTACTTTCTTATTAATTGCTTTTAACTAAGAGTCTGGCTAAATATGCTATTTTCTTTCTTTCACTCTCCTCTGACTTGATTGCTTACTAAGGTACTTCTCTGTAATGGTAAAATGTAATGGTTGTTGTTGTTGAGTCAAATTCAACTCATGTTGTACATCACTGTAATTATTTCTACAGAATAGGAAGGAATTTCACAAGTGGCATATAGTATCTTCTAAAATAGTAGTAGAATTGATTTTTCAGAAACTAAATTAGTCAGGAGAAGGAAGAGAAGGCAAGAATGAGGTGAAGAGAACAAATAAGAGATAGAATGGCAGGCAGTGAGCAGAAGAAAACAAAGCGTGGAGCCAAAACCAGACTAGACAGGACATCTGTAATGGAAAAGCACCCTATGGTTCACTGAAAGCTTTGTCCTATTGAATCTCCACTTGTTTTGACATGAAAAGAGCCACCAGGAGCACTGAATTATCTCAGAGGGTAAAAGACTGAATGCAGATGGTCGGCAGGCCTGAACCATAACCAGAGGAGCACTGGTAGCACAGTGGTTAAGCACTTGAATGCTAACCAAAAGGTTAGAGGTTCAAATCCACCAGCCGCTCCGTGGAAGAAAGATGTGACAGTCTGCTCCTGTAAATATTACAGCCTAGGAAACCCCCTGGGGCAGTTCTACTCTGTCCTATAGGGTCACTATGAGTTGGAATCAACTTGATGGTACACAAAAACAACCATAACCAAGAACATGGCTTCGCAGGAGCCATACTGATTTTGGATCTCTGAAAGTAGTGCTGCTGCTTCTGAAAGAGGCAGAGTCAGCGGTGAAAACAGGGTGGGAGGACACTCCCGAGCTCCCAAAGATCTCCCCACCTCTCCATGTGTCAGGGGACAGGGGCAACGCTGTAAGGGTCAGTGAAGTCAGGACAGCTATCACTATGTGGGTGGTAGTGCTTATGAACCGGAATTCTACTCAGAGCATTGTCTTCCTAGGAAAGATTCTACTTTCAATGGAATAAATACAGATGTATCGTCTCCATTAGTAAGGTGAGATTCTTGTGAAGCTTGGAAATGGCCTCATGAAAAAAATAAAAGATTATGAAATTTAATGTCCAGAATCCACTGCTGATGGCACGTATCAGGTATCAAACTAGAGTGGGAAGTATCTAGGTGGGAAACTTGGTTTATTCTGGATTTGAAATCTGAGCATAAGCGAAGGTCATAGACATATTCAACAATTGCTTTATACACATATTCCCCTAATGTTTCTGTTCACATTTGCTCTGAAGAAGCTCTGGTGATGACAGACGTGAAAAGCATGTTACATTTGCCCAAGGGGTCTGCACGCATAAGAGCCGATGTAAAGGCTAATTTCCAAAATGTGAAGATAACTTATACCCCCACTTTATCGCTTCATGAAGACACATTATCAGGCAAGGTTGGGAGAGGTCCCTGCACCTCTATGCTTCCATTGTCCCAAGGTGTGCCACACCCTCTTCCCTGCATGGATGTCCTCACCAATCCCTGAGGCCTCCGAGAGAGCACTCCAAGGTTCCAGGTCATGTGTATAACTTGGGCCTTAATGCATAGTTATGATCAATCAAATCAATGACTACGCATGACTGCATCAGCCCCCCACCCTTCCTAAAGTTAGTTCTCCAGGCTTGGATCTGTGTAGCCCCGACTTGCCTGGCTGTTTTGGAAAACAAAGGCATCTCGAGTCCTCCGGTTATTTTCATAAACCAGTGTCAAAAGGCCAAACCAAGTTTCTTGTCCCACAGAGTTAAATTCCACCTATTGAAAAGAAATGTTCACTGAGAGGAATTAATAATTTTTCTCTAATTTGGTCTTGAGTATCTCTGAATAACTTTAACCGTTCAAATTTAGAAGCCAACAAGATTCAGTTTTGGGCTTTAGATGTAATTGAACGGGTTGAAACCTTCTGTCTGGTCGTTCTGTTTTGACCGAAGCATCCATCACAAGTGAGGAAGCCAGGTTTTTGCTTTTTTAAATGGAGGGTAATTATTTTCAGGAACGAAGAGATCGATGCCCTCTGGCTATTCTACCATGTCATCACTGCTGTGGTAGAACATATCTGAGATAAAAATGCTGGTAAGGAAGTTAAAGTAACCCCAATTTTATTACACAGTTTTCCCTGAACATTTTCAGAGATAAACTACACAAGATACATGTGAATTTTCCAAGGGAATTTACCTTTGAATGGAGAAGCCATTCTGCAATATGATTTCCCTGTATAATATTAAGAGGCTATATTTGGATGAAGTCTTATTTTAGAATTAAATGACTAAATTATTTTATTCCAGTTCAGCACCTTTTGTCTTAAATCTCCTTTGTACATTTTTGCTATTTGTTCTGTTTTGTTTCTGATCATCATGCCCTCCACTGGGAGCTGGGAGAGGAAAGGAAGAGAGAACACCAAGTCCAGTGTTCTTCCTTCTCTTCCCACACCTGTCCTCTCCGTGTAACTCTTACAGGTGGGAGTATTATTTCATTCTTACTACTGAACACAATGACTGATTTTTAATATTAATAAGTAGTAATTTATTCCACAATCTCTCTATACATAAACTGTTATGCATTTACTTTTTAATTTATATCCTGGTTCACTTCTTGCCACTTTTGCAGGATATTAACTACAGTATGCAATAATTAAGGTGCTACAAGGTCCTGAAATGCTTCTGACTTATCACAAACAAATTTAATTACATCTAGTAGAGCTTTCACGGTGAAGAGTATTTACCACACTGCAATTCTGTGTGTGTACATACATATGCATACGTATGTGTGTATACATACGTGTGCATGTGTGTGGTATGAGCCGTGTGCATTTATGTATAAACATCTTTTTGTTAGTGATAATATTTAAATAGCTACAATAATATATTACCCAACTAGGACTTCTAAACTTTTTCTCCTTAAGAACTATAATGGGTTTCCATGAAGTTTTGGAATAGATTTTGTAGGTATTCAGATATAAATTATAAGCTCAAATGAAGATCAGGGAAAAAGCTATGGACCTATAATGAGCTCTGATGTAGAGTTATTCCCCTGGTGTAAAGATGCTACAAGTGTCTAATAGCTTTTGCTTTTTAAGGGTTCCTTCGGCAGTTACACAATATGAAGGGAAGACCCATCATCCAGAAAAACCTTCCACCTGAAGGAGCTGATTAGATTTTCTTCACAATAAAAACTGTAGTTGTACCAAACGATGATGGCTGTTTTTGCTTAAATTTTTAAAAACATGGCTGCAAAATAATTTCTAGAGGTATTTAATTTCTTTGAAGCCAAAACTCTTTCCTTAAAACGATTGTTTTAATTGCTCTGTAAAATGCTCCAACTTTTATTGAAGCATCCAGACAAGCACAGCTCCTAGAATTTTCAGGAACTGAATGCTCCATGTCCCCGACACTCAGATCAAGAATCAGAAAATCCCCAGTCCTCCAGACAGCCCATCATGCCCTCTTCTAACAGTGGCTTTTAACCAAAGATGTGGAAGCCATTTCTACAAAGAAGTAATTTCTGAGGCAGGGCTGGAGTGAAGAAAGGCCATGCAGTGGTTTCGAGTTCTGCTGGCCTGAAGCAAGCTGGTGCCGTGTGCAAGGGGCTCCCTCTGAATGTCCTCTGCCCATCTGCTGCTGGTGGAGTTAGCACTCCTGTCTCCTGTTGTCAGGGAGGGAGGAGGAAGAGGGGGAGGACAGAGCGTGGGAAGAGAAGGCAGAACACTGGACTTGGTAGGCCCAAACCCACTTCTTGAGATTCGGGTTTTCTTCCTTTAATTAGCTGTCTGACCTTCGGCAATTTAATTTACCTTCCTAGGCCTGAGTTTCCTTTATCTACCAAAAGAGGAAGTTTGACTAGATGATCTCTACAGTTTGTTCCAAAGCTAAAATGTCATGATCTCATATGAAAGGCAGCTTGGGTGCATGGAGGAGATGAGAACGCACCAGAAAGCAAAGAATGGCTCTTCGCTCCCCTCCAGTGCTGGCCTGGCTAAGGGGCCTTCTGCCCTTTACCTTCTTCCTGTTTGCTGAAAGCACACGTGGAACATGATTAGAATTATTTGATCACCTCCTCTTCTGTACCAAAATCATTTTGTGATTTTAACAAATAATTACTAAAATCATAAATGCATAATATTATTGGATTCTTTTTTTAAAATTCCTGGTGACAATATAAAGTAAAAGGTTTGGGCTTCGAAAATAGAATCTCATACCTCCTTCTGAAAAATAATAAGAATTTCAGTTCACATGTACATGTAACAGGAAATACTCCAAAAATGTGATGCTCATGGATGAGTGGATAATTTGGGTCAGTTTTGAGGCAAACCTCGCTCAAAGAGTGGTAATAACCGATTTTTTTCTGAAAAGCGATTTTATATCATATAAAATATCTTCAGCAACTGCACAACAGTAAAAAAACGCATATTGGCTTCTATTTAATAACTTCCAAGCTTCTGATGATTGGCTACAGGAGTGACTGTTGGGAAGAAAGCTCCCAGCAGTGGTGACGAGCCTCCATGTGCTACGAGCTGAGTTGCGATCGACACCAGGGACTGTGCAACCTCCCAACTTCTAGCAAGAACATGGAAACGGCTATGAAAACAAGAAAGAGCAATTTCATAGCTGATATCCTTCCTGTCCTGCCTTTACTAAGATTCAAATATCTTCTCTGCATTTTCTTTTCCCGGAGTCACTGGACTTTTTTGAGGTCACATTACAAGAGGGCTGGCGACTGCTCTGCTGCAATCATCTGAACCAGGTGAATAAAAACCGAAGCAAGGCCTGTCGGCCACAAGCCCCTCCTTGCTACCGTTTAGGAACAGATGCAGTAGAAAACGTGACCCGTGTGATCTCCATTATGTAAAAACATTATGATAAGCCCTTCAACCCCCTCCTCCATCCTCACAAAGCAGACAGAACGACACTCACAAACTCCACGTTCCATTTTCTTTTCAATTTCTACCTGTTCCTTGAAAAGCCATTTCTTCACATTTATTCTCTGACCTTATTTTCACTTCTGCAGCAGGAAAACTAGACATAAACTCAAGTTTTTGGAACCAATATATACTTTTGAATGTGTGGTCTCCACAGGTTCAGACTTTTACCTTTTTTTTTTATTCTCCTAACTCATCAGTTAGGAAAAAATAATTTAAACTAGACATCGTCTATCAAACTCAGAGCTGTAACTTTCTCCAGTCACAATCAGGCCACATGACATACTTAGGGATGTAATAAAACATAAGAAAAACATATTCTAGCTGCTTGCTCTTTTGAAAAAAGAATGCTTTCAGACAGTAATCAGTTGCATTGTGGTGGAGATTTCTGCAAAATGCATTAAGAAGTTCACGCCTGTGGCAGCGGTTGCTGCGCACATTCTGGAATGTCTCCCAGACCCTAAGACTTTTTCCAGACATCTAGGAGGGACTTTAGTATGACAGAGATTCTGCTCTGAGTCTTTAAAAAAACCGTAGAAGGAAAACTTTTGAAGGTTCAGTTTCAGCTGGATTTTGTTTCTTAGACAGCCGAGTTGCCTAGGTTATGGAAAATACTAGTAATTATGGAGTGATGATAATCTCTTTTTTCTGAAGCCTTTATTAGTCAATCAAGGTATTGGTTAAACAGCAACGCTATTTGGTTTTCTAAGGGTCTTTATGGCTAGATTCTATCCTATCCCAGATAATGAAAGCACCAAAAGGTATTATGATAATACTTCTTTAAGCTTTGGAAATAAGATACATCTCTGCTTACTCAACTGCCTTAAAAAAAAAAAAATTTTTTTTTTTTTTTATGTAGCAATAAAAAACAAAAACCAAACCCATTGCTCTTGAGTCAATTCCGATTCATAGCGACCCTATAGGACAGAGTAGAACTGCCCCATAGAGTTTCCAAGGAGCGCTCAGTGAATTTGAACTGTTGACCTTTTGCTTAGCAGCCACACCACTTAACCACTACACCACCAGGGTTTCCTTATGTAGCAATAGCAATTTTAAATTAAAATTTTTCTCAGGAGTTTGCCTTGGAGAAGGGTGGCTGAAATCACTGGACCTAAGAAGTACCGTTTAATCATTTCTTTCTCTATCACGTTTAATTCTAAAGTGTTCACTTACAAGTGGCTTTTGCTGTGGCTGGGAATAAAATCTGAACCCAGAAATTTACATTGTTTAAACCCTAAAGAACATACTGAAATATCTAGGACCTCAGGTTTGCCACAGACATACGCTTTCCACTTTCTTCTCTCTCTCAAGAGTGTAACTGTGTTTTGGACATCTTCTACCTTCTACAAATCTAACTTATCTTACAAATGAAATAAACAAATGAACGAAAAATTGTTTCTAGTCATTTGTTTCACATTGTATCTTGATGTCCTTTAGAGTTTTTTCTGGTTTGTTCAGCTGTAAATTTACAATTTCTTTATTATCCTTGTATTGGCTTAGTATTCCTTTTTTGCCCTTCAGGCACCTCAAGTTCCAGCTCAGCTCATTCTGTCCCCCAACCCATACAGCTCCCCAAAACACTGTGGTGCTTTTACTCCACTCTTCATTTCGATCCTCTGGCAAGGGCCAAGAGTTAACGGCCCTTTAGGGAGGCAGACGTCATTTTCTTTATCTTACTGATTCTTTCATTTCTTTGTGTAGGACCCAAAGAGTCCAAAGGCACCTTCATGCTCTCTCCATTATATACAAAACATATCAGATGTCATTCACAAGAGAAGTGGTTTCGAGAAAGCGCTAATACAGAAGTCAGAAGACCTGAATTATGCTTCAAACTTTGCCATTTGTGAGCAGGTAAATGAGGAAATCACTGAACTTCTCTGAGCCTCGACTTACTCACTTGCAAAATGGGAATAAGACCTGCCTGGCCTACCTTACAGCTTTGTTACAAGGATCAAATGAGATAACTTATGTCAAGATACTTCTAAGTTAGTATCTGTAAAGAGCTTAGGTATTTGCTACATTATAGGTGTTAGCCACTCTATTATTTTAATTATAACAATAAATAATCCTTATTATCATTATTAGACCTGCAAAGCACAAACAAATAAGGAATAACTGGCAACTGCAATTTCCATGGCTGTATAATAAAAAAAAAACCCTGTTGCTGTCGAGTCAATTCCGATTCACAATGGCCCTTCAGGACAGAGGAGAACTGCCCCATAAGGTTTCCAAGGCTGCAGTCTTTACAGAAGCAGGCTGCCACATCTTTCTCTCATGGAGTGGCTGGTGGGTTCGAACTGCTGACCTTTCGGTTCATAGCCGAGCACTTTAACCGGTGTGCTGCCAGGGTTCCCTGGTTGTATAATACCATCTTATAAATTTGTAGCATTTTAAGAATTTTAATTTTATAAGTCTACTTAGTTATTTAAACCCAGAGAGCGGTAACTGATGTGATGAAGCAATATTTAGATATACTCATTTCCCAGGTGATTAAAAAAAAAAAAAAACAGCCTAGGAAATACTAGGCTGAAAAAAATCACTGGGCTTCTTGAAATGCTCTGTAATGTTATATGGCTTGCTGTTTGCCTGAACAGACCAGATCTTTCTGGAGCTGCAGCTGTGGACTGGCCGAGTCCAGGCGGGAGCACCCCAGACACAGGAGTATATAACTGTAAAGTGGGGTCTTGTAAGAGGTAGCCGAATCCCCTCCCTGTTTCAGGGCGACTATCAACAAACACTCCAGTCTCCCTCAAGCCAGTCAGAGACCAACCAGTTCAGCCACCCAAAGCAGCTCCCAAGCTGTATGGATCGCTTATGGGAGAACCCAAACCATTGCCGTCAAGTCGATTTTAAATATTTTTTTAATTTTTTTAACCCTATAGGACAGAGTAGAACTGCCCCATAGAGTTTCCAAGAACCGCCTGGTGCATCTGAACTGCCAGGCCTTTGGTTAGCAGCCATAGCTCTTAACCACTATGCCACCAGAGTTTCCTCTGGGAGAACAGAGATGTCTAATACACCAGAATCAGGTCCAGCCCTAGGCAAAACTGAAAAATAATCAAATGTCACCCTTGGGCCCTTCCCTCTCTTCTCCTTCTCTTCCTGTTAGGTCTCCTAACACCAGTTACTTCTGAGAAACTGTTTTAATACATATTTCTGGGGTCCATGGAATTGGGGTGATCCATCAAGGACATTTGCCCTTAGGTGTCCTTTTGAACCTGGAGACTTGAAGCTAAAAAAAAAAAAAATCACCTTTGAGCCAAACGATGGTCTAGATAAAGCAGTAAGGCTGTTTTGCCTTGGGCATTGTACTCTTTTGAAGAATTCAGTCAGTTTCCAGAAATTGAGACTTCAAAGGTCAAACTGGGAGCTATGTTTTAGAGTAAATCAGTAATTATTTTAATTGTTATTCAAGACAATGCTATATGAAAATCCTTCCTGAGCACAAATTTGTTTATCAGTTCTGTTCCAACCCTTTTTTCCACAGCAATGCCGATCAGATTTGACATGAGTGTTCCAAGGTTTTCTCACCTTTGGAACATTTTTGCCTCTCTAGTTGAAATGTTACCTCAATTTGCAAATTGCATATTCAATAAACTTCAATCTCTATTGTTGGCTTACTATGATTTTTGTTTTAACATTTCTTATCTACCTGGGTCCATGCAGTTCAACACATTTTCTTTTCCCCCGGGTCCCAAGTCTTCACTGCTTCTGAATACTTCCACAGAAACAGTTGATTATACACAAATCACACCAAAATAAAATGCAGAAGTGTTTTGAAATCGATAGCAGAAGCTGAAAATGTTACACTATTATCACTTCTAGGAGTCTGCACCTGGCAGTATAAGGAAGCAGAGGGTATGTGGTGCACACCTTCCTTGGACTACCTGAAAACAAAAGCAATGAGGACAAGCCGGCAAAGCATAAAATAGTGATGTGAAATCACAGTACGTGGGGACGAACTTTGGAAGTAGGTCCTTAAACTCAAAGACCAAAGCCAGCAGCTCTGCTGTGTCTACTTTGTAGCCCCCACTACTTTGGTCTCCTGTCTTCTCAGCCTTGGGGGAGAGCGGCAATTTGACGTTGGGCCACTCCCAATCATCGTTCTCACTTTGTTGGTATGAACATTTCTGTACTTGGTCTATCTCCCCATTAAATAAATAGTCAGCTTTTGGACAAGAAGGGATTTTTTTTACTCTCTGAGCAAAACTATATAGACAGTAAATGTTACAGCAGAATTCTGAACGAAAATAAATGTAGGTTTTTTTTTTTTTTTTAAGAAATATTTACTTGTAAAGGTGCACATAATTTCTTAACATCTTCAAAAAAGTCCGAATCCAATGTAAAGTTGAAATCCAGTGCTGAAATACTATTATACATCCTGGTAAACAACAGAAATCTGTTACGAAGTGTCATTGTCTTTATTACAGGAGTCTCACTCTGAACTCTGAATTTCCAAATAGCAAACTAAAAACTGTTTTCAATGCCGATGACAATGGATAACCAAAAGTTATCTAACACAACCTTTGCAATCTCAGCTTTAATTCATAGAACATACTCTTAACAAACAAAAACTTATTTCCCAAATTTCAAATTATAAGAAATAAAAGCACTATAAATGTAGGGATCAAATCCAAACGCCTTTGCCCCATTTCTCTACCGTACCCCTTGGGGACGAAGCCCACATCATACTCATCTTTGTACCCTGAGCACCTGGCACAGAGTGGATGCTAAATAACTGTTTCCTGAATGAATGTAAGAAACGGAAGTTTAAAAAAATATTCTAATAAGGTCCCATCACAATGATCTACTATGAGACTAGTAGATCCAAGGGCAGCTGCAGTTAGCGTAGAATTATCCAAAATGACCCCTTAACCTGCATCATGGTTTGAGCCAAAGTAAACAAGGAGCTGCTGACCTGGTTACCGCACAGGGTGGACTCTGAGCGTTACCCGCACCACGGTCACCGTGTCAGTATCACAGCACAGTACCGGGACCCTCAGCATCAGCTCAGCATTTCCTAAGCTTGTGGAAGTGGCACTAAAGACACGCCCAATGTTTCTGCTTTCCTTGCTAGAAAATGGAGGGCAGGTCATCACTCCTCGGACTCCACGCCAGAGCTGAGGAAGAATAACAAATGCCAGGACACGTAGCCAGGGCAAGTAGGTCCGCTGCTGCTTAGTATGTACTGTCAGGCGTTGTGGGGTGACGGGAGAAACAAGACACTACCAGGAGCATCTCACGGACAGAGGGAAATGTAACAAAGGCCAGAATAGGAACTCACAGAGGGAATGATGTTCTAGCCTGGGGGGCTTTGGGAGGCTTCATAAAGGATGTGACATTTGAGCCAGCTCTTAGGTTTGAGTATAAATCCTCCTAGCAGAAAACTGGCTCAGGGAAGATGCTTCAGGTCAGCAGTGCTCAGAGCACGGACAGGCCTCTAGGAGTCAAGAAGATGCTTCCAGGGGGTCCACAAAGTCCAAGCTACTTTCACAGTAACTAAGGCACTATTCGCCTTTTTCACCGTGCGACATTTGTACGGATGGCGCACAAAACTGCGGACACCTTAGCACACATCGAGGCAGCAGCATCCAGTTGTACTAGTAGTTGTATTCTTCAATGCCAAGCACTTGCAGTTAAAAAAAAGCCTAGTTTACACAAAAGTTTGTTCCGATGAAGTAGTAGAAATCACTAATGTTACTGAATCCTGACCCTGCAGTACACGCCTTTTTCATATTCCCTGTGATGAAACTAAGGGCCCTGGGTGGCGCAAATGGTTTGCGCTCAGCTACTAAAGGTTGGAGGCTCGAGCCCACCCAGCAGCGCTGCAAAAGTAAGGCCTGGTGATATGCTTTGCTAAAGATCACAGCCAGGAAAACCCTATGAAGCAGTTCTGCTTTGTAACACATGGGTCACCATGAGTCGGAATTGACAGGTTTGTTTTGTTTTTGGTCATCACAAAACCCTTGTGCCGCGTACTGAGCTTCAATAGCTGTTCTGAGGAGAAGCGCTCCTGAGATCTTTGAGCTGTGCTGTTTTTCATGGAGCGCTATTTTCACTTGAAAGAATGACAAGCTCAGGGACGCAAAGTGCTTCACATGCCGTGAGGTCACTCTTCTGTTAAATTTGGCTTCAGCTGGATGTCACTTCATGGAAAACTGACAGTATTGGTCATGAACCACAAAATTAGAGCTTTTAAGTGAACAGTAGGATTTTGGAAAACTTGAATCTTGAACTTAACAATTTCCCAATACTTAAAGACTTGTTTGATACGATCAATGGTGACATTAACCAATGTGGTTTTTTAAGTGTATAATTAAAGGGGTAAACATTTGGAAGATCTATATGGAATTCAGAGAACCAATATTTTCCAAATGACCAATACGTGATATTATGAAATTATATATGCACAAAAGACCCACTAAAAGTACAAGTGAGACAGACCAATGGATTATAATGTATCAGAGAATAAAAAGTTCACTGATAATTTTTCAAATTCCATATTGCAACTAACTGTTAAAAAAAACTACCACTTGCTGAGTTTTGGTGTAGTACAAATGGAGAATTAGTTAATTGACACAATTATCTGAAAAGGTTTTTAAAATATCCATTCTTTTTCTAAGCACGTATCTGTTAGAGGCTAGATTTTCTTCATATCCTTCAACCAAAAGAACATACAACAGACCGAATGCAGAAGCAGATATGAGACTTCAGCTGTCTTTGATTAAGCCAGACATGAACAAAGATTTGCAAAAATGCAAAACAGCATTATTCTTCTAGCATTTTTTGCTTTATGAAAGGCATTTTTTACACAAATATATTATTTAAGTCAACATGTAATGGGTTTATTATTATAAGAATTTTTTAAATATTTTAAATTCTCAATTTTCATTTCTAATATGGTATATATTAACATAAACAAAGGTCCTGTTGGGTTTTTAATACTTTTTTTTTTTTTTAGAGTTTAAAGGGCTCCTGAGACCAAAAAGTTTGAGAACACTGTTCCATTTATAGGAAATAGCTGATATAAAGTACATGCAAGGGAAATACAGCTAGTTCTTCACATGGAAACAGGCAGAGGTTGCTCTGAGGAGGTGGTTTGGGATGATGGCCAGGTGAAAGGTAAAAGTGGGGCAGATTACAAAAGAAACTGCTAAAAAGTTTGACCTTTATCCTCTATTCTTTCAAGCTTTCCTGACCCTAACCCATGGTCAGAAATGCATTTTGCACCACGAAACACTACCCTACCACATACGTATTTACATGTTTACATAAGATGAAGCAGTTTTACATGCTAACACCCTAAGGAAACACAACGTGCTGTGATGCTTTCTTCTATTTCATTTAAAAAGCTGACTGCAATTCACTAATTTGATTTCACTACTCATTCGTGTCTTGTAACCGACAACGTGTAAAACACTGCTCTACGTAAAGGAGAATCAGGGGCAGCAGCCCTTTTACCCAGAAAAGGGACATGATCACATTTGTGTTTCCAGAATCAGTGTATAGCGTGGAGGGTGGAACATTCGGGACATGTGGTAACTGTCCAACATCTTACCAAGAAATAGTAAGAATACAACCAGAGGCAGGGGATGGTGGAAGCAGCCGTCCTTGAGAGAAAAAGAATTAACAGGGTTTAAAGACAAGTTGGGTGTCCAAAAACAAAAAACAAACCAAACCCATTGCCGTCGAGTCGATTCCGATGCATAGCAACCCTATAGGACAGAGTAGAACTGGCCCACAGAGTTTCCAAGGAACACCTGGTGGATTTAAACTGCCAACCTTTTGGTCAGCAGCTGTAGCAATTAAGCACTAGGCCACCAGGGTTTCCAGGTTGGGTGCAGTGCTTGTAACATGCGAAGGACACAACCACGATGACTCTAAGTTGGTAACTGGGAGAACTGTGTGGCTGCTGAGGACACTAACTAAGACAGAAGACGTAGGAGAGCAATAGGTTTGCAGGGCATCAGGGTGGGGGTGGAAACAAGCCAAGGGAGGTTGGCTGAGATTTAGGTGGGCTGGCTTTCAGATGCCTGCAAGATACTCAAGTAGAGATGACCAATAAGGGAATAGAAACTCGGTTCTACTGAAGTAGAAAGAAATCAAGTCTGCAAACACACAATAACTGAAGCTAGGTCACTACCCTGCCATTTTGGGAACACTGTTAGTCCTCTCAGTTCTGTATTCACACTCTCAGGTGTGCTCTCTTTGAGCAAAAACAATACACTGTTTATGTGAAGTAACTACGGACCTATAAGACACGGTATGACTACAAACAATAAATAAAAACATATACGCCAATTTTAAGTTTAAAACCAAATTCACCAAGGCCATTACATTGTGAGGGTTTCTCAGCACGGCTCAATCACACAAAAGAATGGCCATGCACGTGGTCCTCATTAGACTGTGCCACAGCATGGCAGGTGCTGCACACAGCCACGAAAACCTTCTACAGGGCTATAAAATCTCAGTGTGCACAAGGGTATGAATACTTTAGGCGCTAACTGTATGAGAGTGCTCTACTTGCTTTTCGTCTTTTTAAATTTTGTTTTGTTTTTGTACAGATCAAAGGATAAAGTATAAAAATACCCATATCATATGAGTGGAGAAATATTAAGTCCACAAGCATTTAAAATTTAGGGTAAAGTCCCTAATTCAATTAGTTTCTTTTTAAACTCCTCATGTCAGACTTACTTCTTGTTATTAGATACGTGTTTAGTGGCAGTGGGATCCTTTGTACAGTGAATTTCGCTGGAAATATTTCCAAGGCCCTTATGAGCATTATAAGTGTGGCACATAGAGAGACAGACATCAAGAATCAAACTGGTTAAGTCAACTTGTAAACATAACACTCTGGATTAATATCCAATTTAGTAATCAAACTTATATCAGAATTGATTCATTACTTCATACAGCCTTGTAACCAAGGAATTACACACATTTTATTTTGGTACTAACCAATAGACTACACTATTTTTTTTTAAGAGTATGCCATTTTAAATAAAATACTGTTACTAAACTTTTTTTTAACAAGATGCGCTAATTTTGCTTGTATTAAACAACAAAAATAAAAATAAACACCCTATGATAGAGTACAGAGAAGAAATGCAGATTGAAAATGTGATAAGCTCTATGAGAAGTAAAGCAAGAGTCAGCTCTACAAAGGAAATCTGGTTGTTTATCATAATAATCACGAATCTCAAAAAAAAAGAATCGTTTAGTGTTAAACACACGCAAATGTCTGGGATCAGATATTATACAAACAACTTGCCGCTGCTACTGCTGCTAAAATGTTGTTCCCTCATAACCTGCTTGGGCAGCCCGGCGGCCAAAAACTGCCCCAAGGCTCAGACTTGTCAGTGCAATGTTTATGCCTCAGTTTCTGTGACCAAAAGAGCCTGAGCGCACCATTGAAGCACAGCGCTGAGTCTCAGCGGATGCAGCACTCGAGGGCTCGTGATAATCTAAACACAAGGTCTGGAGAAAGCAGCCTGTGGCTCAGCCCTTGGGGAATATGAGGTACCTCAATTACACAATAGCAGTTAGCAGATCAGAGCAGAGATTAAAGAGCCCCTGCAGCTCATTCTTTGTCCCGGGCCCAATATTTAATCATAGCCAAAGAGTAAGCAGAAGTTTAAATTACAAGTCTAACTTCCTGTTTTGTAACATTTAATGATCAGGTCACCCCAGCGGGGCGCAGGTTGTATGCTTATTGTGTCTACTCAGGTGTGCTCTGGTTTGTGCAACAGAGAATTTCTAAAAATGGAAGGTCAGAGTGAATCACATTTTTATAACTCTATTAATATTTCCTCCAATGACAAATGTCATCATTTTGGAGTAAGCTTCTTTAGCTTTATATTTTCTTGACTGACTGTTGGTCAGCCTTCTCTCAAACAGTAAACTGTCTGTCGTTCAACATTAAAATACACCAGGTGACAAAACCAGTTAAAAGGACTGGGTAGATTAGTCTTTTGTAAAGTGAAAAAGTTTATGATATAAATAATAAGCTCATTTCTCTTCTTATAGTTGTGGTTTTCTTAGTTAAATGTCTTATATACCTTCGATATTTTGGAGAAATTCAGTTCATTTCACTCAATATTTATTGAAATGTTCCAGCCACTCTGCTAAGTCCTAGAACAAGACACATATAACGTATATAAACTATTAATTATGGAAAAGTGTGAAATATGCCATATAAAAAGTAGATACAACTTGAAGCTCAATAAAAGTTAATAAAAAAAAAAAAGTAGATACATGGTTCAGAAGTAGAATATTTGAAAGAGCAACTAACCAATTCCTTGAAAGACTCAATCTACTAAAACTCACACAAGAAAAAACATAGTCTGAACAGATCTACGCATATTAAAGAAAATGAATCGATGACTAATAATCTTCTAAAAAAATAAAGGACCAGGCCCAGATGGTTTCACCGAAGAATTCTATCACACATTTAAGGAAGAAATGATACCAATTCTCTACAATGTCTTCCAGAAAATAGAAGCAGAGAGAACACTTCCTAACTTATTCTATGAAGCCAGCATTACTCTAGCAATGCATTATAAAGAACAAAAACAACTAAAAAAGAAAGACCAATACCACTCACAAACGAAGATGCAAAGATCCTCAACAAAATATTAGCCAGTTGAATCCAACAACCCATAAAAATAGTTATACACCACAACCAAGTAGAATTTATCCCAGGTTTCCAAGGCTTGTTCAGCACATCACATCAACAGGTTAAAGAAGAAAAACCATATGGTCATATTAATAGATGTAGAGAAAGCATTTGACAAAATACAACACCCATTTGTGATAAAAACTCTCAGCAAACTAAGAATGGAAATGATCTTCCTCAATTTGACAAAGAATATCTGCAAAAAACCAATAGCTAACATCAAACTTAGTGGGGGAGAAACTAGATGCTTTCCCTTTAAGATCAGGAACAAGGCAAGGCTCTTCCCTCTCACCCTCCTTTTCAACATCATACAGGAAGTCCTAGCTAATGAAATAAGACAGGAAAAAGAAATAAAAGGTATACAGATTGAGAAGAAAGAAATAAAACTGTCTTTGTTTGCAGATGATATGACTGTCTGTAGAAAATTCCAAAGACTTGACAAAATAACTCCTGGAACTAATAAGCAATTATAGCTAGGTTGCAGAATACAAGGGTAATATATAAAAGTCAAATGCTTTCCTACATAGCAGCAATGAAAATTTGGAATTTGAGATGAAAAACACAATACCATTTACGTTAGCACCAAAAAATGAAATACTTAGGTATAAACCTAACAAAATATGCACAAGATCTATATGAGGAAAATGACAAAACTATGATAAAAAGAATCAAAGAAAATCTAAATAAACAGAGATATTTGATATTAATGGATAGGCGGACTCAATATTGCTAAGATGTCAGTTCTTCCAATTTGATTTTATAGATTCATAGAAGCTCAATCAAAATCCCAGCAAGTTACTTTGTGACTATTGACAAACTGATTCTAAGGTTTATATGGAAAGCCAAAAGACCCAAAATAGCCATCACAATACTGAAGAAGAACAGATGTGGGGGACTGACACTACCTGACTTCAAGATTTACTATCAGGCTACAGTGATCAAGGCCGTGTGGTACTGGTGAAAAAGACAAATATCGATAGAACAGAATACGTTCCAGAAATGTTGTCGTTATTGTGTGCTGTTGAGTTGATTCCAGCTCATAGTGACCCTATAGGACAGAACAGAATTGCCCTATAGGGTTTCTAAGGCTGTAAATCTTTATGAAAGCAGACAGCCACATCTTTCTCCCATGGAGTGGCTGGTGGGTTCAAACTGCTGAGCTTTTAATTAGCAGCTGAGCACTTAACCACTGCACCACCAGGGCTCCAGAGTCCTGAAATAGACCCACGCAAATATAGTCAACTAATCTTTGACAAAGGAGCAAAGGCAATTCAATGGAGAGAGGACAGTTTTTTCAACAAATGGTGCTGGAATAACTGGACATCCAGATGCAAAAAAAAAAAAAAAATCTAGACAAAGATCTTACACTTCTGATAAAATTAATTCCAAATGAATCACAGACCTAAATATAAAACACAAAATTATAAAACTTCCAGAAGATAAAGGAGGAGAAAATCTAGGTGACCTTGGGTTTGGTGATGTCTTTTTAGATACAACACGAAAAAGCACAATCCATCAACGAAAAACTTGGTAAGTTGGGCTATGTTAAAATTAAAAACTTCTGCTCTGTGAAAGGCACTGTTAAGAGAATAAAAAGACAAGCCACAGACTGGGAGAAAATATCTGCAAAACACTTATCTGATAAAGAACTTGAATCCAAGATATACAAAGAACCCTTAAAACTCACCAACAAGGAATACAAAGAACTCAATTAAAAAGGGGACAAAAGATCTGAGTAGACACCTCACGAAAGAAGATATGCAGATGGAAAACAAGCATATGAAAAGATGCTCAACATCATAGGTCATTACCCATTGTTGTTGAGTTGATTCCAAATCATAGTAATCCTACAGGCCAGAATAGAACTGCCCCATATAGTTTCCAAGGAGCTCTTGGTGGATTTGAACTGTCGACCCTTTGGTTAGGAGCCATAGCACTTAACCACTACACCACCAGGGTTTCCATTAGGGAATTGCAAATTAAAACAAAAGCGAGATACCACCGCACACCTATTAGAATGGCTAAAATCCAGAAGACTGGCAATACCAAATGCTGGCAAGGATGGGGAGCAAGAGCAACGCTCATTCACTGCTGGTGGGAAGACAAAATGGTACAGCCACTTTGGGAGACAGTCTGGCTGTTTCTGACAAAGCTACGCATAGTCATACCATAAACTCCAGTAATACGGTCCTAGGTATTTCCTGGGTCACTAGTAGAAGGCACCACGATGAGTGGATAACAGGCAGACTCCGGCCCAGACACACTGGCATTTTCAGTTCCCCTCCATCCTTTATCAGCTAAGTGACTTCCTGCAAGGTGTCTAATTTCCTTATGTCTCAGTTTGCTCATCTGTGAAGTTGAGTTTTTGCCTCAAAATGTAACGGCTAGTTAATTTACGTAGCATGCTGAAACCAGTGCCTGGCACATGGTCAGCACTACGAAAGTGTGAGATACTATCAGGATCGTTATCACTATGATTAATTATTAACTGTGACTTTAAGCAAGTCATTTCACCTGTCTGAGCTCCAGTTTGGGTAGCTGTAATGTAGCAAGACAAAACACCTGCCTGGAGGAGTTGATGTAGTAATTAGTGACAGTGTAAAGTACGCCAAACAATGTCAACCATTTGATAAGGTTACTATCTGCTATTCTTAACATTATACTATAATAATGCATACTGGAGAAGTGAAAAGAAATCTAGAGACCTCGCTCTCACCCCAGGCTCTGCTACCTGAGATAGCATTTAACGTTCCTAGCCTTTAACTCAGTTTCCTTACCTGTGAAATGGGGGTAGTATCAGGCCTCCAAGGGATTGCAAAGAGGGACAAATAAATTAATGGATTTTTTAAAATATATAAAGATACAAGGTAAAGCAATGATATTTGCAGAAAGAAAATGAATTTGCCTATTAATAGTATAAAACTAAAACCCATTGCCATTGAGTCGATTCCAACTCATAGCGGACCTATAGGTCAGGGTAGAACTTCCCCATACAGTTTCCAAGGAGCGCCTGGCAGACTTGAACTGCTGACCTTTTGGTTAGCAGCTGTAGCACGTAACCACTACGCTACTGGAGTTTCCATTAATAATATAGTTCGCATATATTTTACACTATTTGAATAACAATTGTAAGGATGGCGCAGGACCGGGCAGTTTTTCGTTCTGTTGTGCATTGGGTCGCTATGAGTTGGAACCAACTCGATGGCACCTAACAACAACAAATTTGAATAAAGTTCTAGGTGACCTAAATCAAGATTATTTCTTCAATCTACAAACAAAAAATGAGTCTGAATCATGCCTGATATAAGGAAATGGGAGAAGTGAAGAGCAGTTCAACAGCCATAGAATTATAAAATTTGGTATAATCTGAGTTTTGTTCTATGGAAAGTAGAGGGAAGGAGAGAAAGTGGTCTTCCAGAAATGTCTGATAAAACATGACTGAGGAAAACTGTCCTTGTGGGACAAGAAAATACAGGCAAACCTTAAAATGAGGAAGACCTAGAACCAGGTGACTCCACCTGTACTCATCTGCAGTCATTTATTAAGGATCCCTGAGCATTGAGCTAAACATAGCAGAAGAAATGAAAAGAAAAATAATGCATCTTGTCTATTCTCAAGGAATTATATATAGTCTTATTAGAGAAATCAGATCTATACACAGGAAAAAAAAATTAAAGAGAAAAGGATGAAGCACACCTGGAAATGACGGGCGTTACTTCCAGGGAGGGAGGAAGAGGGGGTTGTAGAGGGTCAGGCAGAGGGTCTTGACTGTAATTTTTTTGCGGGGGGTTGATGCAAATATGCTATAATGCTAAGATTTTATTAAAATGGGCAGTTACTTCTGTTCTTGATTCATATGTGTATATTTAAAATATCCCATAGTAAAAAATAATTTAAAACAAGCAAAAATAATAACAACCGTCACTCACTGTACAAAGTGTGGGTGGCCACCCTGGGAGAGTAGTGACTTGGAGCCGCTGGCAAGGGAAGGCAGTCAGGAGAAGCAAATGGAGCAAGATATCAGCATGGGTAGGATTCTGATGCAGAGAAGGGAGGGAAAGGAAGCCTGTTCAAACCTCTGATCAGACCTTAGAGAAAACACTGATATAAAGTTGTTAGGTCCCTTCTGGGAGGTGTTCTGACATTTGAGAGAGAGGCAGAGGTGGGCAGGATATGAAGAGAAATTTACGAGGTAAGTTTTCTCTTTACCTTGAGGGCACTTGGCCAAGGGGACCAGTTCCTCATTTAGAGAAGACATCCAGGTGGTACAGAGTCAAACTTTATAGAAACAAACCCTATGGAGCTAGGGAATGGGCTTCAGGACTGGAAAAGCCTTGAAAATCATGTGTAATGTTCTGCAAATGTGTGCAATACTCTGAGGAAGGAGTCCATGACTCTTATCATGTTCTCAAATGGGTAAATGGCCCCTAAAACTTTAAGAACTGATTCTAGGATGGCAAAGATGGGTCCAAACACTTTTATCAATGACTGATTCTGATTTCTTCAGCTGGGTGGGCCATCACTAGAGGGTAAGAACCCCCTTGGAGAAGCAGGACCTAACTACCCTTGTATCAAAAAAGGTAGATGCCTGCATCCTGGACCTCCCAGAGATGGCTAAACTCTTGTTATGAACCCATGTCATCTTCAAAAAGGGGGGCAAGGCACTGTCCTAGAGCATTTGCCAGTAAATGAAAGAAAATTTGCTCTGTTTTATCTGCAGTTGGTACTACCTTACAAGAGTCAGGAGAAGAGAAACTGTATTTTGTCATTACAAAGTGAAGAAAAAACCTGACACAGGGTTAGCATCAGAGTCCAGGGTCCCTAACCTCTGCTCGGCTCTTAAGGTCATGCTATCTTTCTGGTTTATATCTCCACATTTCTTGGCATCTGTAACCGACATTTAAATTAACTCTTATGCACACTGCGTTCGGAGGTAAATTCAGTTGTAAGCAAAAACAACTTCAAAAATCTAAAGTCTTTACTCCCTTCTGGACCCTAAGCACTCAGAAGATGTGTTTTGTCAGCTCCCATACTCTGGAATTTCTTCCCAGAAACTGAGTTAAAATGACATTTCTGCTTCTTCCCCATTTCTGCCACAATTCCAATTATAAAACAATGTAAAATTCAACAACTGTTTGCAATAAAACTGCTTAAAATTAAAGCACAATTTTTATTTGAGGATGAGCCAAATTCCTGAGAATAAAACAAAATATGACTTCTTAGATGTTTCTACAAGTTTATTATGACAGTGGAACTAAATTCTTCCATATTATTTTACTTCCAGCTCCAAACCTCTATAAAATCACCTTAGTTAACTTGATTAAATATTTAGTAACCTTTAACTGTGAAGCAGTGTTTGCAATGCACTTACAACAGAATCTCACAAAATGGCTGAACAATTACAAAACTCTGGAAGAATGGCTCCGAAGTGCACGAACACATTAAAAATCCTCTGCTCAGGCCAGGTTGCCGTATAATTCTGAACAGTGTGACTGTGCGTCCCTTAGAGACCCTTTGGAATTTGGCTCCTATTTCAGCCTTTCCTCTGCCAAGCATATAGAATGAATTAGGTGAAGCCCTGTTACAACACTCCACCCACAATGGCGGCCAAGAGAGCTGGAGGTTTTAAACCCACAGTTGAACTTTAATGTGAAAATGGTTCTGCTTTTGAAATTGAGTTTCACTTCCCTTTCTCCTGCGCTCACCCCTTCTTCTCTTCCCTCCAATTTTACTCCCCAGTGAGAGAATAAAATTGGAGCAAATGTAAACAGGAAGCCTAAAGTAAACAGTCTAAACGCATATTTGTAGCCTTGTAATTTCAGGTATTCACACACTACAGGGGCATTTTGATCTTACTGCTGATGTGAATAAAGAAGGAGGCCATTCGGCACTTCCTTCAATTCCATTTTAGCTGTTTTCCCAGAGTGCACTGGAGCCCTGAGCAGAGAGCCTAATTTGCTTCATCTGAGAGCTCCCTGCATACTGCTGACTGACAAAGCTCACCAGCCTCCATTTTATGCTCTTTCCCCATCTTTTACCATATCTACTTCTATTAAAAAAAAAAAAAACCAAACCCGTTGCCGACGAGTCAATTCCAACTTATAGCAACCCTATAAAACAGAGTAGATCTGCGCCATAGGGCTTCCAAGGAGAGGCTGGTGAATTCTAGCTGCCAACCTTTCGGTTAACAACTATAGCTCTTAACCACTGCACCACCAGGGCTCCTCTATTCTAGTAGTAACCAACTGATGCTCTGAAGGGTTAACACTTCTTCCAACTCAGAGGTTACGTCATGAGATTGCTTCTCTATGGCTGCTTGAAATATAAATTCTTTTCCCTGATCTTAAGAGTCATATACATATCTCCAAGCTACTAGAATGATCCCACATAATGTTTGCTTATGTTTCTTTCTCATTAAGTGACTGTGAGCTCCCAGAGGCCAGAAACAAAATTAACTTTGCATTCCTAGCACCTGGCATAGTGCATTCCAGAACGTTCTGCATTCCAGGCAATATGTTTAGTCTCTCTGGATTCGGCAATGAACAATAGAGATATAGCTCCTGGCTTTCTGCCACTTACATTAGGGAACAAATCCACAAATAAATATGCACTGATAAATGAGAAAGGAGCCCTGATGGCACAATGGTTAAGCACTCAGCTGCTAATCAAAAGGTTGATGGTTTGAATCCACCAAGTGGCTCCAAAGGAGAAAGACCTGGTGAAGGTCTGCTCCCATAAAGATTACAGCCTAGAAAACCCTATGGGGCAGTTCTGTTCTGTCACATGGGGTCACTATGAGTCGGAATCAACTCATGGCACCTAACAACAACAGCAACAATGATAAACTAGAACAAGTGCTCCATGGGAGAAGGAGAGGGTGCCATGAGACAGGGTGACAAGGAAAGTCTAATTTAAACTTGAAAGGGAAGTTAGAGAAAGCAACTCTGAAAAAGTCATGTTTATGTTGACTCTTAACACTGAAAGAATTTAGGCAGGTGGAATGAACAGTTTTCGTGGCAAATGGACTAGCACGTGTGAAGGCCCTGAAGTAGGAAAGAGATTCATCTCTAAGGAATAAAAGAAAGGGGGCTGGTGTGGATACAATGGAGTCCCTTAATGTATGTGTTGGCGGGGGAGAGGGAGTATGCTGGTGTAAGACAAATGGGAAAAGGCAGGAAAAGGTCAGGTTGTGGGGGTCAAACTAAAGATTTTATATCGTATCCTAAGTGCAGCCATGACCACTGGAAGGTTTAAAGGAAGAGAGTGACAAGATCTGATTTATGCTTTTGAAAGATTACTCTGAGGGCTGCATAGGAGAAGGCAGAGGGACAGAGTGACGCAGGAGACAATGACAGACCACTGAAGTAGTCTAGATGAGCAATAATGATCGCGTACATACCCCTGCTGAACATATAGAGAAAACAGGTCCACTGAAGCAAAGCAATTAATCCAAGGTGAAATCATCTCAAAGTGGTGCAACCGAGTCAAGAACACAGATTTCGCAGTTATTGTGGGGGCTGTTTCAGTGTCGCTTTGAGTACTACTCGAGAAATTTCCACTACCTTTCTCTGATTCTTTAGTGAGAAAATGTTTGAATGCATCTACCAAATAACTAGCCATAATTGTAAGCGAATGATATGCTTTCCTGTTCTGGAAATTGAAGATTTTATCATCTGCCAGATTAAGCACATTCCTCACTAAAAAAAAATTCATAAGGTTTTGCTGCATTTGGGTTTTGAAACACAGAATGATTGCATATTTCCAAAACTTACAGAAAAATAATTCTAGAGTACTCATTTACCAAGTCCGAAGTATGACATCAAAATACAATAGATGTTAATTTACTTTTTTTTAACTTTAGATAACATAGAATATTTTTAATATCATGAAATTATATATCCATAGGGTATGTAAAGCCAATATACTTAGCTTTCCCAGAAATTATTTGCATTCCAAACCAAAACTGGGTAGCAAATATATTTCTGCTGAGTAGAATGCAGAGACAACGTAGAGGAGCACAGGCCTGATGTAGAGATGGAGCCGTATATGCACATGACATACTGCACATGACAATGCAGTTCCCTCTGGGAAAGGAACTGAGAAAATGGACCCATGCCTGTTTTGATGTAAGTTATTTCCAAAAATTATGATATTAAAATTAGACTTTAAATTACATAACTATCTGCACAATTGGAATGATATTAGATAATCAACATGTATTCTTAAAATAAAGTGTTAGTGCTGTTCTAATAGTGAAGTTTTATGATAGAAACCTGAGAATTGGGGTCCTAAATCTGGCAATGGGTTTGGAATTCTTCCTAAAATGGGATAAAAGTTTTGGGATTCAAAATTTCTCTACTCTTGTTTTTTCTGCTTGAATAAAAGATAATCCCAATCTATGGTCTCTGTCCCCCACATGTCTGTCAGTTTGTCGTACTGTGGGGGCTTGAGTGTTGCTGTGATGCTGGAGGCTATGCCGCCGGTGTTCGAATACCAGCAGGGTCTCCCATGGAGGACAGTTTTCAGCTGAGCTTCCAGACTAAGACAGACTAGGAAGAAGGACCCGGTAGTCTACTTCCGAAAATAATTAGCCAGTGAAAACCTTATGAATAGCAGCGGAACATTGTCTAATATAGTGCTGGAAGATGAGCCCCCCAGGTTGGAAGGAATTCAAAAGACAACTGGGAAAGAGCTGCCTCCTTAAAGTAGAGACAACCTTAATGATGAGGATGGAGTAAAGCTTTCAAGACCTTCGTTTGCTGATGTGGAATGACTCAAAATGAGAAGAAACAGCTGCAAACATCCATTAATAATCAGAACCCGGAGTGTACGAAGTATGAATCTAGGAAAAGTGGGAATCATCAAAAATGAAATGGAACGCATAAACATCAATATTCTAGGCATTAGTGAGCTGAAATGGACTGGTATTGGCTATTTTGAATTGGACAATCATATAGTCTACTATGGTGGGAATGACAACTTGAAGAGGAATGGTGTTGCATGCATCATCAAAAAGAAATCTCAAGATCTATCCTGAAGTACAATGCTGTCAAGTGACAGGATAACATCCATATGCCTACAATTCAGGTGGGATATACTCAAGGTTGTATTTTGGCTCTCGTGGCCTTCCTCTGATTTCCTTCAGTTTCACCTTGAACTTGCCTATGAGCAATTGATGACTATTATTCAAATTTACGTACCAACCACTAAGGCCAAAGATGAAGAAACTGAAGATTTTTAACAGCTTCTACAGTCTGAAATTGATCAAACATGCAATCAAGGTGCATTGATAATTACTGGTCACTGGAATGCAAAAGTTGGAAAATGAAGAAGGAACAGTAGTTGGAAAATAGCCTTGGTGAAAGAAACAATGCCAGAGATTGAAAGACAGAATTTTGCAAGACCAATGACTTCATCGCAAACACCTTCTTTCACCAACATAAACAGCGACTACACACATGAACCTCACCAGATGGAACACACAGGAATCAAATTGACTACATCTATGGAAAGAGATGATGGAAAAGCTCAATATCAACAGTCAGAACAAGGCCAGGGGCCGACTGCGGAACAGACCATCAATTGCTCATATGCAAGTTCAAGCTGAAACTGAAGGAAATCAGAGCAAGGCCACGAGAGCCAAAATACAACCTTGAGTATATCCCACCTGAATTTAGAGACCATCTCAAGAACAGATGTGATGCATTGAACACTAGTGACCCAAGACCAGACAAGCTATGGAATGGCATCAAGGACATCATACATGAAGAAAGTGAGAGGTCACTGAAAAGACAGGAACGAAAGAAAAGACCAAGATGGATGTCAGAGGAGACTCTGAAACTTGCTCACAAATGTCGAGCAGCTAAAGCAAAAGGAAGAAATGGTGAAATAAAAGAACTGAACAGAAGATTTCAAAGGGCGGTTTAAGAAGACAAAGTATTACAATGACATGTGCAAAGAGCTGGATATAGAAAACCAAAAAGGAAGAATACGTTCGGCATTTCTCAAGCTGAAAGAACTGAAGAAAAAATTCAGGCCTTGAGTTGCAATCGTGTAAGATTTTGTGGGGAAAATATTAAATGACACAGGAAGCATCAAAAGAAGATAGAAGGAATACACAGAGTCATTATACCAAAAAGAACTAGTCGATGTTCAACCATTTCAAGAGGTAGCATATGATCAGGAACCAATGGTACTGAAGGAAGAAGTCCAAGCTGCTCTGAAGGCACTGACGAAAAACAAGACTCCAAGAAGTGATGGAATATCAATTGAGATGTTTCAACAAATGGATGCAGTGCTGGAGGTGCTCACTTGTCTATGCCAAGAAGTATGGAAGACAGCTTCTTGGCCAACTGACTGCAAGAGATCCACATTTATGCCTATTCCCAAGAAAGGTGATCCAACTGAATGCAGAAGTTATAGAACAATATCATTAATATCACACGCAAGCAAAATTTTGCTGAAGATCATTCAAAAGTGGCTGTAGCAGTATATTGACAAGGAACTGCCAGAAATTCAAGATGGATTCAGAAGAGGATGTGGAAGCAGGGATATCATTGCTGATACCAGATGGATCTTGGCTGAAAGCAGAGAATACCAGAAGGATGTTTACCTGTGTTTTATTGACTATGCAAAGGCATTCAACTGTGTGGATCATTACAAATTATGGATAACATTGCAAAGAATAGGAATTCCAGAACACTTAATTGTGCTCATGAGGAACCTTTACATAGATCAAGAGGCAGTTGTTCGGACAGAACAAGGGGATACTGACTGGTTTAAAGTCAGGAAAGGTGTGTGTCAGGGTTGTATTCTTTCGCCATACCTATTCAATCTGAATGCTGAACAAATAATCCGAGAAGCTGGACTATATGAACAAGAATGGGACATCAGGATTGGAGGAAGACTCATTAGCAACTTATGTAATTCAGATGACACTACCTTGATTGCTGAAAAAGTGAAAAGGACTTGAATCACTTACTAATGAAGATCAAAGACCGTAGATTTCAGTATGGCTTGCACCTCAACATAAAGAAGACAAAAATCCTCACAACTGGACCAATGAGCAACATCATGATAAATGGAGGAAAGGTTGAAGTTGTCAAGGATTTCATTTTACTTGTATCCACAATCAACGCCCACGGAAGCAGCAGTCAAGAAATCAAATGATGCATTACATTGGGTAAATCTGCTGCAAAGGACCTCTTTAAAGTGTTGAAAAGTAAAGATGTCACTTTGAAGACTAAGGTGTGCCTGGCCCAAGCCATGGTGTTTCCAATCGCATCATATGCATGTAAAAGCTGGACAAGGAATAAGGAAGACCAAAGAAGAAATAACGCTTTTGAATTGTGGTGTTGGTGAAGACTACTGAATATACCATAGACTGCCAAAAGAACAAACAAATCTGTATTGGAACAAGTATAACCAGAATGCTCCTTAGAAGCAAGGATGGCGAGACTGGGTCTTACATACTTTGGACATGTTGTCAGGAAGGATCAGTCCCTGGAGAGGGACATCATGCTTGGCAAAGCACAGGGTCAGCAGAAAAGAGGAAGACCTTCAATGAGGTGGATTGCCACAGCGGCTGCAACAATGAGCTCAAGCATCACGACGATTGTGAGGATGGCGTAGGATCGGGCAGTGTTCTGTTCTGTTGTGCATAGCATCAGTATGAGTCGGAACCGACTGAATGGCACCTAAAAACAACAACAACATGACCTCTGTACCTAATGAGGGCCACACTCTAATTCCAAGGGAAAGTCTTTAAAGACTGCACACGCTGAGTAGAGGGGGGAGCCCGCAGGGTAGGAAGTCTTCCTATGCTCCACTTTAATGAGTACTTCTAAGCAGGTTCATTACAACTTAATTTCATCTTTATTCTCATTCTTATACAAAGGCATAGGAAAAGCGAACCACAGAGAAAGCCACTTCTTTAGAAATTAGTTTACTTTATCATTTGATTTGGTTATCGTGTTTTTGAGGAACTATTTCTCGGCATTTAAGGAGACAAGATGTCTTATTACTTCACCTCTGCTACACATGGGGTTGTCATAGTACTGACTCGATAGCAACTGGTGGTGGTTACCATTTAAGATACATATCATGGTGGGACACCAACCTGTAAAGGTTCTTGTTTAGAGTACCTTTGTCCCCCTGTTTCTCATATTCCAAAGTTGTTAGGTCCTAAGTTAATTTCATGCAGACAAAGTCAGTATTATTACATCCATTCTTATTCTTTATCTTGTGAGCTAAGCATTTTGAATGCTTAGATCCTTATAGGGTGTCTATGAGTTGGAATCAACTCAATGGCAATGGGTAAGCATCTTAAAAATAAATCCTTGTCTTTGCACTAGCTTCTCTGGCTGTTCTTGGATTTTTTTAAAAAAAAAAATAATAAATTCCACAAATGCTCTTATACTTCTTTTCCTCTTAGACTTTGCTTCCCATCTTAAATACTTTCTCCACAGTAGACAATTTTTTTAATATAATTTTTATTGTGCTTTAAGTGAAAGTTAACAGTAGACAATTTAATGTTGCTCATTTCTAAGAGTAAAAAGTTCCAGTTCATGACAACTAAAAACTCAAGAAAATCAACAGTCATTCCTGAAATCTCTTGCATATTGTCATGGATTGAATTATGTCCCCCCAGAATATGGGTATCAATTGCACTTAGCCATGATTCCCGGTACTGTGCAATTTTCCTATATGTTGCAAATCCTGCCTCTATTATGTTAATGAGGGAGGATGGGTGGCAGTTGTGTTAGTGAAGCAGGACTCAACCTACAGGATTGGATTGTGTCTTGAAGCAATCTCTTGAGATATAAAAGAAGCAAGCAGAGAGACAGGGGCACCTCATGCCACCAAGAAAGAAGCACCAGGAGCAAAGCACGTCCTCTAGACATGGGGTTCCTGAGTAGAGAAGCTCCTAATCCGGGGGAAGATTGACCAGAAAGACCTTCCTCCAGAATCAACAGAGAGAGAGAGCCTTCCCCTGGAGCTGACACCCTGAATTTAGACTTTTAGCCTACTTTACTGTGAGAAAATAAACTTCTCTTTGTTAAAGCCATCCATCTGTGGTATTTCTGTTATAGCAGCACTAGATAACTAAGATACATATTATCTTCAAATGGAGTGCATGAAGTTGTGGCAACAGCCACCAAGAACAGCCATAAGGCAGGTTGATTCTTCAGTACCTAAGAAGTTAATTAAAAAACAAAGACACCAAGAACATACACGATTACAACTGATCTAGCTTTACCTATTTGGTTTCAGTCAGACATGACGAATTCTTTCAAATAGTCCTAGTTTATTTTTGAGGGGGGAAAAAAAAACCCTGTCTTCAGACAGGACATAGGGGAGGAGCTACGTGGCGATGTTTTACAGATGCACATCTGGATACAGTCCAGTTATTCCCCTTAAACATTCCCCTGCTTGTTTTCATTTTGCTCCATGCTTTGGCATTCATAAATTTGTGAGATTAATTATATGTCAGCAGTCTGCAGGGCTGGAGCTGGGCACCACTTTAATAGCAATACAACTACAAGACAACTCTGTGAAGAAATACATCCATATTTTTAAAAAGGAAAGTACAGGCACATATTTCATTTCTGTTTAATATTGTGGCATTGACATTGTACATAAAGAAGGCAGTGTAATCTTTCAGAAAGTTGCCTTCTAGCAAGATTTATATAAACTCAACCATTTTGAAGCATAAGAAAGGGCCCATGAAGAGGTACACTGGAGGGTTTGAGACTGGGCATTTGTGTTCCTTGCTTTCATATGATCATTTGTGGGGGGCGGGGAGTGTCAACAGAATGTGTTTCTTGTTCTGGAACTGTGCCAACAATTAAAATCATCTTTGCCAAAAAAAAAAAACGAAAAAACTTATCTCAGAGACGGTGGAAAAGCATCTTTGTTTTAAACTATATTTTGAGAAGTCTCATATGCTTTCAAAACTACCATATGAAAAGAAAAACTTGAAATCACTTTCCCTGGTGTTTGAATCAAACAGTCTACATTATGAGCCCAATAAAGGAAGGGCTTTGTTTCCCAGAGCTGGCATGCAGTAGGTGCTCAGTAAATGCTGGTTGACAATGAAATATTTTAAAAATGTTGGTAACCAGGAGGTGGTCCAAGATGGCGGAGTAGTCAGATGCTTCATAGCATCCCTCTTATAACAAAGGCCCAAAGAAACAAGTGAATTGGATATAGATGAAAACTTAGGAATGCTAAGCATCAAAGACAAGACCAAAGAATCAGACTGAGCATCAAGGGGAAGGAGAGACAATACAAAAAACAGTGGAAATGGAGATTTTTGGATCACTGGTGCCCTGTTAGCAGAACCTGAACAGCACAAAAATATTGAGACAAAGCAAGCAGCCTTCCCAACCGAAACTCCCACCATCTGGTGCAGTCAAGCAGGAGCGACTCCGCACACACGTCCAGACCAAGACAGGAGTACTTTCCACCCTGCAAAACTTAAGTGCAGGCGGAGCCAAGATGGCGGACTAGGCAGACGCTACCTCGGATCCCTCTTACAACAAAGACATGGAAAAACAAGTAAATCGATCACATACATAACAATCTACGAACCCTGAACAACAAACACAGATTTAGAGACGGAGAACGAACTAATACGGGGAAGTGGCGATTGTTTCCAGAGCCTGGAGCCAGCGTACCAGTCAGGTACGGCACAAGCACAGAGAGCTGCTCCACCCCCCTGAACTAACCCCGGGAGGGGGACCAACCGGTTCCGCGGGCGGCGTGGGATGCAGCCGGTAGGAGAAGTCCCCGGGAGGCAGTGACTGGTCTTGGAGCAGAAAGAGCAGCGTCCGAGCTGGGGAACCGTCCCGCAGGGATTTGGACTAGACGCAGGTACGGCATAAACACGGAGAGTGGCTCCACCCCCCTGAACTAATCCCGGGAAGGGGACCAGCCGGGTCGCGCGGGCGGCGTGGGACGCAGCTGGTAGGAGAAGTCCCCGGGAGGCAGCGACTGGTATTGGAGCAGGGAGAACAGCGTCCCAGCCGGGACACTCGGTCACGGCACAAGCACGGGGAGCTGCTCCACCCATCTGAACTAACCCCGGGAGGAGGCCCAACTGGTTCTCGGAGGCGGCACAGTCACGCGGCTAGAGGGACGAGAAGTCCCCGGGAGGCAGCGACTGATTTTGGAGTCAAGAGTGCACCGTCCCAGTAGGGGAGCCTTGACGCTGGGCATGGGGCTGGAAGCGGAGGATCTGACCGTGACTCCAGCGGGCCAGACCCCCCGGGGGCAATCTCCACACAGCCAGCACACATAGGCGACGCGCCCACGGGAATCTCAGATATAATAGTCATTCCAAGCAAGACAAGCAACTCTGGCTATATTCTGACGTGCTACTCTCCTATCTCTCTGTTCCCTCCCCCACCCTCCCCAGGCGGCTTCATTAACATCTGAATAGCCTGAGCCAGAGGGAGAACTCTGATAGGGATCTGACTGCATTTTTTTTTAGCAGATTTTCTGGAAAAACTAGTTTCCCAGTGATGGCTCGGAGACAACAATCCATATCAAACCACTTAAAGAAGCAGACCATGACAGCTTCTCCAACCCCCCAAACAAAAGAATCAAAAGCTTTCCCAAATGAAGATACAATCTTGGAATTATCAGATACAGAATATAAAAAACTAATTTACAGAATGCTTAATGATATCACAAATGAAATTAAGATAACTGCAGAAAAAGCCAAGGAACACACTGATAAAACTGTCGAAGAACTCAAAAAGATTATTCAAGAACATACTGGAAAAATTAATAAGTTGCAAGAATCCATAGAGAGACAGCATGTAGAAATCCAAAAGATTAACAATAAAATAACAGAATTAGACAACGCACTAGGAAGTCAGAGGAGCAGACTCGAGCAATTAGAATGCAGACTGGGACATCTGGAGGACCAGGGAATCAACACCAACATAGCTGAAAAAAAATCAGATAAAAGAATTAAAAAAAATGAAGAAACCCTAAGAATTATGTGGGACTCTATCAAGAAGGATAACCTGCGGGTGATTGGAGTCCCAGAACAGGGATGGGGGACAGAAAACACAGAGAAAATAGTTGAAGAACTCCTGACAGAAAACTTCCCTGACATCATGAAAGACGAAAGGATATCTATCCAAGATGCTCTTCGAACCCCATTTAAGATTGATCCAAAAAGAAAAACACCAAGACATATTATCATCAAACTCACCAAAACCAAAGATAAACAGAAAATTTTAAAAGCAGCCAGGGAGAAAAGAAAGGTTTCCTTCAAGGGAGAATCAATAAGAATATGTTCTGACTACTCAGCAGAAACCATGCAGGCAAGAAGGGAATGGGACGACATATACAGAACACTGAAGGAGAAAAACTGCCAGCCAAGGATCATATATCCAGCAAAACTCTCTCTGAAATACGAAGGCGAAATTAAGATATTTACAGACAAACACAAGTTTAGAGAATTTGCAAAAACCAAACCAAAGCTACAAGAAATACTAAAGGATATTGTTTGGTCAGAGAACCAATAATCTCAGATATCAGCACAACACAAGGTCACAAAACAGAGCGTCCTGATATCAACTCAAATAGGGAAATCACAAAAACAAACAAATTAAGATTAATTAAAAAAAAATACATGTAACAGGGAATCATGGAAGTCAATAGGTAAAAGATCACAATAATCAAAAAGAGGGACTAAATACAGGAGGCATTGAACTGCCATATGGAGAGTGATACAAGGCGGTATAGAACAATACAAGTTAGGTTTTTACTTAGAAAAATAGGGGTAAATAATAAGGTAACCACAAAAAGGTATAACAACTCTATAACTTAAGATAAAAACCAAGAGAAACGTAACGACTCAACTAACATAAAGTCAAGCACTATGAAAATGAGGATCTCACAATTTACTAAGAAAAACGCCTCAGCACAAAAAAGTATGTGGAAAAATGAAATTGTCAACAACATACATAAAAAGGCATCAAAATGACAGCACTAAAAACTTATTTATCTATAATTACCCTGAATGTAAATGGACTAAATGCACCAATAAAGAGACAGAGAGTCACAGACTGGATAAAGAAACACGATCCATCTATATGCTGCCTACAAGAGACACACCTTAGACTTAGAGACACAAACAAACTAAAACTCAAAGGATGGAAAAAAGCATATCAAGCAAACAATAAGCAAAAAAGAAGAGGAGTAGCAATATTAATTTCTGACAAAATAGACTTTAGACTTAAATCCACCACAAAGGATAAAGAAGGACACTATATAATGATAAAAGGGACAATTGATCAGGAAGACATAACCATATTAAATATTTATGCACCCAATGACAGCACTGCAAGATACATAAATCAAATTTTAACAGAATTGAAAAGCGAGATAGATACCTCCACAATTATAGCAGGAGACTTCAACACACCACTTTCGGAGAAGGACAGGACATCCAGTAAGAAGCTCAATAGAGACACGGAAGACCTACTTACAACAATCAACCAACTTGACCTCATTGACTTATACAGAACTCTCCACCCAACTGCTGCAAAATATACTTGTTTTTCTAGCGCACATGGAACATTCTCTAGAATAGACCACATATTAGGTCATAAAACAAACCTTTGCAGAGTCCAAAACATCGAAATATTACAAAGCATCTTCTCAGACCACAAGGCAATAAAACTAGAGATCAATAACAGAAAAACTAGGGAAAAGAAATCAAATACTTGGAAAATGAACAATACCCTCCTGAAAAAAGTCTGGGTTAGAGAAGACATCAAGGAGGGAATAAGGAAATTCATAGAAAGCAACGAGAATGAAAATACTTCCTATCAAAACCTCTGGGACACAGCAAAAGCAGTGCTCAGAGGCCAACTGATATCGATAAATGCACACATACAAAAAGAAGAAAGAGCCAAAATCAGAGAACTGTCCCTACAACTTGAACAAATAGAAAGTGAGCAACAAAAGAACCCATCAGGGACCAGAAGAAAACAAATAATAAAAATTAGAGCTGAACTAAATGAATTAGAGAACAGAAAAACAATTGAAAGAATTAACAAAGCCAAAAGCTGGTTCTTTGAAAAAATTAACAAAATTGATAAACAATTGGCTAGACTGACTAAAGAAATACAGGAAAGGAAAAAATAACCCGAATAAGAAATGAGAAGGACCACATCACAACAGAACCAAATGAAATTAAAAGAATCATTTCAGATTATTATGAAAAATTGTACTCTAACAAATTTGAAAACCTAGAAGAAATGGATGAATTCCTGGAAAAACACTACCTACCTAAACTAACACATTCAGAAGTAGAACAACTAAATAGACCCATAACAAAAAAAGAGATTGAAACGGTAATCAAAAAACTCCCAACAAAAAAAAGCCCTGGCCCGGACGGCTTCACTGCAGAGTTCTACCAAACTTTCAGAGAAGAGTTAACACCACTACTACTAAAGGTATTCCAAAGTATAGAAAATGACGGAATACTACCCAACTCATTCTATGAAGCCACCATCTCCCTGATACCAAAACCAGGTAAAGACATTACAAAAAAAGAAAATTATAGACCTATATCCCTCATGAACACTGATGCAAAAATCCTCAACAAAATTCTAGCCCATAGAATCCAACAACACATCAAAAAAATAATTCACCATGATCAAGTGGGATTTATACCAGGTATGCAAGGCTGGTTTAAAATCAGAAAAACCATTAATGTAATCCATGACATAAATAAAACAAAAGACAAAAACCACATGATCTTATCAATTGATGCAGAAAAGGCATTTGACAAAGTCCAACACCCATTCATGATAAAAACTCTTACCAAAATAGGAATTGAAGGAAAATTCCTCAACATAATAAAGGGCATCTATGCAAAGCCAACAGCCAATATCACTCTAAATGGAGAGAACCTGAAAGCATTTCCCTTGAGAACGGGAACTAGACAAGGATGCCCTTTATCACCGCTCTTATTCAACATCGTGCTGGAAGTCCTAGCCAGGGCAATTAGGTTAGGCAAAGAAATAAAAGGTATCTGGATTGGCAAGGAGGAAGTAAAGTTATCACTATTTGCAGATGACATGATTATATACACAGAAATCCCTTAGGAATCCTCCAGAAAACTACTGAAACTAATAGAAGAGTTTGGCAGAGTCTCAGGTTATAAAATAAACATACAAAAATCACTTGGATGCCTCTACATCAACAAAAAGAACACCGAAGAGGAAATAACCAAATCAATACCATTCACAGTAGCCCCCAAGAAGATAAGATACTTAGGAATAAATCTTACCAAGGATGTAAAAGACCTATACAAAGAAAACTACAAAGCTCTACTACAAGAAATTCAAAAGGACATACTTAAGTGGAAAAACATACCCTGCTCATGGATAGGAAGACTTAACATAGTAAAAATGTCTATTCTACCAAAAGCCATCTATACATTTAACGCACTTCCAATCCAAATTCCAATGTCATATTTTAAGGGGATAGAGAAACAAATCACCAATTTCATATGGAAGGGAAAGAAGCCCTGGATAAGCAAAGCACTACTGAAAAAGAAGAAAAAAGTGGGAGGCCTCACCTTACCTGACTTCAGAACCTATTATACAGCCACAGTAGTCAAAACAGCCTGGTATTGGTACAACAACAGACACATAGACCAATGGAACAGAATTGAGAACCCAGACATAGATCCATCCACGTATGAGCAGCTGATATTTGACAAAGGACCAGTGTCAATTAACTGGGGAAAAGATAGCCTTTTTAACAAATGGTGCTGGCATAACTGGATATCCATTTGCAAAAAAATGAAACAGGACCCATACCTCACACCATGCACAAAAACTAACTCCAAGTGGATCAAAGACCTAAACATAAAGACTAAAACGATAAAGATCATGGAAGAAAAAATTGGGACAACCCTAGGAGCCCTAATACAAGGTATAAACAGAATACAAAACATTACCAAAAATGATGAAGAGAAACCCGATAACTGGGAGCTCCTAAAAATCAAACACCTATGCTCATCTAAAGACTTCTCCAAAAGAGTAAAAAGACCACCTACAGACTGAGAAAGAATTTTCAGCTATGACATCTCCGACCAGCGCCTGATCTCTAAAATCTACATGATTCTGTCAAAACTCAACCACAAAAAGACAAACAACCCAATCAAGAAGTGGGCAAAGGATATGAACACACATTTCACTAAAGAAGATATTCAGGCAGCCAACAGATACATGAGAAAATGCTCTCGATCATTAGCCATTAGAGAAATGCAAATTAAAACTACGATGAGATTCCATCTCACACCAGCAAGGCTGGCATTAATCCAAAAAACACAAAATAAGAAATGTTGGAGAGGCTGCGGAGAGATTGGAACTCTCATACACTGCTGGTGGGAATGTAAAATGGTACAACCACTTTGGAAATCCATCTGGCGTTATCTTAAACAGTTAGAAATAGAACTACCATACAACCCAGAAATCCCACTCCTAGGAATATACCCTAGAGATACAAGAGTCTTCATACAAACAGATATATGCACACCCATGTTTACTGCAGCTCTGTTTACAATAGCAAAAAGTTGGAAGCAACCAAGGTGTCCATCAACGGATGAATGGGTAAATAAATTGTGGTATATTCACACAATGGAATACTACCCATCGATAAAGAACAGTGACGAATCTGTGAAACATTTCATAACATGGAGGAACCTGGAAGGCATTATGCTGAGCGAAATTAGTCAGAGGCAAAAGGACAAATATTGTATAAGACCACTATTATAAGATCTTGAGAAATAGTAAACCTGAGAAGAACACATACTTTTGTGGTTACGAGGGGGGGAGGGAGGGAGGGTGGGAGAGGGTTTTTTATTGATTAATCAGTAGATAAGAACTGCTTTAGGTGAAGGGAAAGACAACACTCAATACATGGAAGGTCAGCTCAGTTGGACTGGACCAAAAGCAAAGAAGTTTCCGGGATAAAATGAATGCTTCAAAGCTCAGCGGAGCAAGGGCGGGGGTCTGGGGAACATGGTTTGCGGGGACTTCTAAGTCAATTGGCAAAATAATTCTATTATGAAATCATTCTGCATCCCACTTTGAAATGTGGCGTCTGGGGTCTTAAATGCTAACAAGCGGCCATCTAAGATGCAGCAATTGGTCTCAACCCACCTGGAGCAAAGGAAAATGAAGAACACCAAGGCCACACGACAACTAAGAGCCCATGACACAGAAAGGGCCACATGAACCAGAGACCTACATCATCCTGAGACCAGAAGAACTAGTTGGTGCCTGGCCACAATCGATGACTGCCCTGACAGGGAGCACAGCAGAGGACCCCTGAGGGAGCAGGAGATCAGTGGGATGCAGACCCCAAATTCTCATAAAAAGACCAAACTTAATGGTTTGACTGAGACTGGAGGAATCCCGGTGGCCATGCTCCCCAGACCTTCAGTTGACACAGGACAGGAACCATCCCCGAAGACAACTCATCAGACATGAAAGGGACTGGTCAGCGGGTGGGAGAGAGACGCTGATGAAGAGTGAGCTAATTATATCAGGTGGACACCTGAGATTGTGTTGGCAACTCATGTCTGGAGGGGGGATGGGAGGATAGAGAGAGAGGGAAGCCGGCAAAATTGTCAAGAAAGGAGAGACTGGAAGGGCTGACTCAAGAGGGGGAGAGCAAGTGGGAGTAGGGAGTGAGATGTATGTAAACTTATATGTGACAGACTGATTGGATTTGTAAACGTTCACTTGAAGCTTAATAAAAGTTATTAAAAAAAAAAAAAAAACTTAAGTGCAGCACCCTATCCACAACACCCAACCTAGCACCCCATGCTGGAGGTACACGGGCCCACGGGGCACTCTACCTCCTCTCGGCCATCACCCTCTCTGCTCGCAATCACCACCAGCGGCTCCCACCATTGCCCTGTTCCCAAAGCCAGGAGCCCACGATTGGGAGATGTCTGCCCCTTCACTCAGCTACTTACACTGGGAGCCCACGGTTCTCTAGCGCCTTCTCCCCTCAGTCACCCACACTGGTGCCCTGCTAGCTGAGCCTGCACAGCACAGCCACACTGAGACAAAGCAAGAAGCATTCCCACTCAAAACGCCATCACCTGCTGTAGCCAAGCAGGAGTGACACTGCAGAGCCAGAGCCAGATAAGAGTGCCTCTTGCTCTGCTCACACCCACCGGGGCTCTGCTACTTGAACCTGTATAGTGTAGCCATATTGACACAAAGCCTGTAGCATTCTCAGCTGAACCACCATCACCTGATGCAGCCAAGTAGGAGTGAATATGCCCTCGTGGCCAGAGCTAAATACCCATGCCAGGATCTCAAGGACTGGTTGTACCCACCTACTCCCTATAGCTACCCGCTCAGGGGCCCAAGGACAGGCTGCACAACCTCCTTCATGACACACTCTGGTGGACAGGGGTATGCCCTCCAACTGGGCTCCCATGGACAGGCAATATCCCCTCTGCTTTGTCCCCTGCTTCACCCCCTCTTGCAACTAGAGACTTGTGCCTGCTCCAAACACCCCAGCCCTGCTCAACCAGGAACATCAGTGAGTTTCCACACAACCCACCTAGTGACCAACGATCTGGCACCCTCGCCTCTGACCACCAGACAATCAACAAAGCACATGCACAACACCCAACCCAGCGACCAGGGAGAAAGATCCCTGCACCCAGAGTGAGGTAACCAGCTGCACAGATGTACCACCTCACCAGAAACACCACCTACATTCTCAGTGGCCCTGCAAGATCAGCAAAAAGAGACCTGGACTCACATACCTAGTCACTGCTTCAGCCACCTGGAGACAGGAGGTGAGAGCTTCAAAATGGCGAGAAGCAAAAAAAGCGGCACACACACTCAGCCTACTCAGATATATCAAAACATAACAACAACAACAAAATTCAGAATGTAGAATGCAAACATATAATAAATAAATAAATATTTTAACTTCTTGATGCCTCCGAGAGACAGTATCAAATCATATAAAGAAGCATGACAAGACGGTACAGCCAAGTAACCAATATAAAGAATCAGAACACCTCCCAAAAGAAGAAAAAGCAATGGAAGTACCTAATAGAAAATTCAAAAGACTAATATACAGGGCTTTCCAAGAGACAAGAAAGAGATTAAGTAAAACACTGACAAAACCAAGGAAAAAAATAGAAAAAAAATCAAGGAAAAAAACAGACAAAATCAAGGAAAGCACAGACAAAGCAATAGAATAATTCAGGAAAACAATACAAGAACAAAATGACAAAATAAATAGACAACTGGAAACCATACAAAAACAGCAACTTGAAATCCAAAAGATTAACAATAAAATCTCAGAAATAGACAATTCAATAGAAGGATATAGGAGCAGAATTGAACTAATGGAAGACACAATTAGCAAAATTGAAGACAAATATGTTGACAACAATTTGTTTGAGAAAAATTCAGAAAAAAGAATAAATGTTATTCAACCAAAAAGCTCAATGAACCCTATACGGGATAGACCTCAAAAGAAAGTCACCAAGACATATCAGAATCAAACTTGCCAAAACCAAAGAGAAAGAAAAAATCCTGAGAGTAGCTAGGGAAAAACGAAAAGTCACCTTCAAAGGAGAAGCAATAAGATTAAACTCTGATTACTCAGAAGAAAACACGTGGGCAAGAAGACAATGGAACGACATGTATAAAATCTTAAAGAAAAAAAAAATGCCATCCAAGAATTACATATCTAGCAAAATTGTTTCTCAAATTTGATGGCAAAATTGAGACACTTCCAGATAAACAGAAATTAAGGAAATTTGTAAAAACCAGACCAAACTTACAAGAAGTATTAAAGGGAGTCCTTCAGATGGAGAACAAACATCAGACAGCAGTCTGAGATTTGGATACAGCATAGACCACCCAGATACCAACCCAAATAAAGAATTCTCAAAAATAAAACAAAGCTAAATAACTGAAACCAGGGAACCAGAGACTTCAATATGTAAATGAGGACAACATCAAAACAAATAAAGAGGGAATAAACAGTGTAGTTATAGAACTTTCATCTGGAGAGGAAATCAATGTGATATCAAGAGATAAAAGATCATTTTAAACTTAGGAAGATAAAGGTAAATTTCAAGGTAACCACAAAGAAAGTTAACAAACTGTGATCGTTAAGGTTGTGTATCAACTTGGTTAGGCCATGATTATCAGTGGTTTGGTAGCTATGATATAGTTTGGCAGTTGTATAATGATGTGATCACTTCCACGATGAGATTTGATACAATGTGATCACCTCCATGATGGCATCTGCTGTGAGTAGCCAATCAGTTGAGAGGGAGTTTCCTGGGGGGTGTGGCCTGCATTGACTATAAGTGGACTCTCTGGCAAGGCTCATGGGCTTTTTCTTGCTCTAGATTCTGCAGTTGGCTCCTGTTTGTCTGACCTCTGGTTCTTGGGTCTTGAGCTAGCAACTTACCTGTCATCTTTCCTGTTGATCTTGGGATCTGTTGATCTTCACAGCCTGTGAGCAGGAGCCCTGCTGTCTGACCAGCTGGTCTTGGGTTACCCAGCCCCTGCAGCTATGTGAATCCAGAGAAGCCTCTATCCTGACCCACAGACTTGGGACATTCCAGCCTCTACAACTGCGTGAGCTATTTCCTTAATGTAAATCTTTGTCTCTCTATATATTTATATCCGTTACTGGTTTTGCTTCTCTAAACACAACTTCAGTTACAGTGAAAGAAATGAAAATAAAATCTGCAAACAAAAAGAACTCAGCATAGAAAATTTAGTAAAACAAAGAAACCGTCAACACCACAAAAAAGTACAACAAAATGATAGTAGTAAACTCATAACTATTGATAATTAGACAGAATGTAAATGGATTAAATGCACCAGTAAAGAGACAGAGAGTGGCAGAATGGATTAAAAAAAAAAAACACAACTCATCAATATGCTAACTACAAGGGACACACCAGAGGCACAAAGACATAAAAAAACTAAAACTAAAGGATGAAAAATATATATCATGCAAACAATAACCAAAAAGGAGCAGGAGTGGCAATATTAAAGGACAAAATAGACTTTAAAGCAAAATCAACCATAAAAGATAGGGAAGAACACTATATAATGATTAAAGGGTTAATCAACCAGAAGGACATAACCATAACGAATATTTATGCACCAAAAGACAGGGCTCCAAAATACATAAAACAAACTCTAACAGCACTGAAAACATATAGACAGTTCCACAATAATACTAAGAGACTTCAACACACCACTCTCAGTAAAAGAACACGTAGAAAGAAACTTAACAAAGAGAGGATCTATAGGCCAAAATCACTAATGTGACCTCATAGACATGCACAGAACAGTCCAACAAACAGCAACAAAGTATACATTCTTTTTTTACCCACATGGAACATTCTCCAGAATAGACCACATTACAGGCCACAAAGCAACCCACAACAAAATCCAAAACATTGAGATAATACAAAGTATCTTTTCTGATCACAGTGTCATAAAAGTAGACATCAATAACAGGAATAGCAAGGAAAAAAAAAATCAAATACATGGAAACTGAATAACACCTTGCTTAATAATCACTGGGTAACAGAAGAGATCAATGATGCAAAAAAAAAAAAAAAAAAATCCTAGAGTTTAATGAGAATGAAAGTACATTTTACCAAAACCTTTGGAACATGGCAAAAGCAGAGTCCAGAGATCAATTTATAGCAATAAACACACACATCAAAAAAGAAGAAAGGGCCAAAATCAAAACATTTACTCTACAACTTGAACGAGTAGAAAGAGAGCAGCAAAAGAAGCCTACAGTCACCTCAAAAAAAATAATAAATATCAGAGCAGAAATAAATGAAAGAGAACAGAAAAACAATAGAATCGACAAGACCAGAAGTTGTTTTTTTGAAAAGATCAACAAAATTGACAAACCATTGGCCAAATTGACAAAAGAAAAGCAGGAGAGGAAGCAAATAACTCAAATAAGAAATGAGATAGGTGACAGCACATCAAAACCAAATGAAATAAAAAGGATCATAACAGAATACTATAAAAAAAAACATACTCCAACAAATTTGAAAACCTAGGGGAAATGGACAAATTTCTGGAAACACACTACCTACCTAAACTAATGCAAACTTAGGTAGTAAAACTAAACAGACCCATAAGAAAAGAAGAAATTGAAGCGGTAATACAAAAACTCCCAGCAGACAAAAGCCCTGGCCCCAGTGGCTTCACTGGAGAATTCTACAAAACATTCAGAGAAGAGCTCACCCCAATACTACTCAAACTATTTCAGAGCATGGAAAAGGAAGAAATACTCCTAAATTCACTCTATGAAGCTGGCATAATGCTGATACCAAAACCAGGCAAAGACACCACTGAAAAAGAAAAATGACAGACCAATATTCCACATATGCAAAAATTCTGACCAAATTCTAGCCAATAGAATTCAACAGCATATGAAAAAAATACTACATCATGACCAAGTGGAATTTATACTAGTTATGTAAGGATGGTTCAACATTAGAAAATCAAAGTAATTCACCACATAAATAACACACAGGAAAAGAATCACATGATCATCTCAGTTGACACAGAAAAGCAATTTGATAAAGCTGAACTCCCATTCCTGATAAAAACTCTAAGCAAAATAAAAAATAGAAGGGAAATTCCTCAACATAATAAAAGGCATTTATGCAAAATCAACAGCCAACATTATTATTAATGCACAGAGACAAAGCATTCCCGTTGAGAACGGGAACCAGACAAGGATGCCGTTTACTATCACTCTTATTCATCATTGTGCTGGAAGTACTAGCTAAAGCAATAAGGCAAGTAAAAGAAATAAAGGGCATCCAGATTGGTAAGGAAGAGGTAAAATTATCGCTATTCACAGATGATATGATCCTATACATAGAAAATCACAAAAATTTCACAAGAAAGCTAATAGAACTAACAGAAGGACTCAGCAAAGTAGCAGGATACAAGATTGAGATACAAAAATCAAATAGATTCCTCTAACCAACAAAGAGAACTTTGAAAAGGAAATCAGGAAAACAATACCATTACAATAGCCCTCCAAAAGACAAAATACTTAGGAATAAATCTAACCAGGAATGTAAACGACCTATTACAAAGTAAACTACAAAACACTGCTGCAAGAAACCAGAAGAGGCCTACATAAATGGAAAAACATACCATGTTCATGGATAGGAAGACTCAACATAGTGAAAATGTCAATGCTTCCCAAAGTGATCTACAGATATAACACAATTCTGGTAAAAATTCCAACAGTAACTTATTGTTAACTTTATATGGAAAGGAAAGAGGCCCCCGATAAGTAAAGTATTAATGAAGAAGGAGAACAAAGTAGGATGCTTCACATTACCGGATCTTAGAACCTACTGTACAGCCACATTAGTCAAAACAGCCTGGTACGGGTACGATGAGAGACGCACAGACCAATGGAACAGAATTGAGAACCCAGATGTAAATCCAACCATCTATGAGCAGCTAATATTTCACAAAGGGCCAAAGTCCATCAGATGGGGAAAAGGCAGCCTCTTTAACAAATGGTGCTGGCAAAACTGGATGTCCATCTATAAGAAAATGAAACAAGACCCATACCTCATACCATACACAAACACTAACTCAAAACGTATCAAAGACCTAAATACAAAATCTAAAATTACAAGGATGATGGAAGAAATATAGGAACAAGTCTAGGGGATCTAATGTATGATATAAATAGGATACCAAACATAACTAAAAAGGCACAAACAGCAGAAGATGAACTAGATAAATGGGACCTCCTAAAAATTCAACACTTACGCTCATCAAAAGACTGCATCAACAGAGTGAAAACAGAACCTACGGACTAGGAAAACAATTTTGGCTGCAACATATCTGGTAAGGGTCTAATCTCTAAAATCTATAAAAAATTCCGACACCTCAACAACAAAAAGACAAACAACCTAATTAAAAAATGGGCAAAGGACAAAGGACAAAAGGACCACATGAACCACAGCCTCCACTAGCCTGAACCTAGAAGAACTAGATGGTGCCTGGCCACCATTACCAACAACTCTGACAGGGATCACAATAGAGGGTCCAGGACAGAGCAGGAGAAAAATGCAGAACAAAATCCAAATTCACACAAAAAAAGACCAGATCTACTAGTCTGACACAGAATGCAGGAACCCCTGAGACCATGGTCCCTGGATACCCTGCTAACTCAGAACTGAAGCAACTCCCAAAGCCCAATTTTCAGACAAAGATTACACAAACCTATAAAACAAACAATAACACACGTGAGGAATGTCCTTCTTAGTTCGATAAACTATATGAGCTCAAAGGGACAATTCCTGACCAAAAGCAAGATGAGAAGACCAGGAGGGACAGGAAAACTGGATGAATGAATCCAAGGTAGAAAGGGGGAGAATGCTGTCACGTTGCAGGGACTGCAACCAATGTCACAAAACAATTTGTGTAAAAAATTTTGCATGAGAAACTAACTTGCATTGTAAACTTTTGCTTAAAGCACAATAAAATTACATACAAAAAAAAAAATGGGCAAAGGATACGAACAGACACTTCACCAAAGAAGACATCCAGGTGGCTAACAAACACATGAAGAAATGCTAGCGAACATTAGCGACTAGAGAGATAGAAATCAAAACTTTGATGAAATGTCATCTCACCCTGACATTACCAACACTAATCGAAAAACAAAAACAAATGTTGAAGAGATTGTGGAGAGACTGGAATTCTTATACACTGCTGGTGGGAACATAAAATGCAAAACGATATGGTGCTTCCTCAAAAAGCTAAAAATAGAAATACCATATGCTCCAGGAATCCCACTCCAAGGTATATTCCCTAAAGAAATAAGATCTGTGACACTAATAGGCATATGCACACCCATGTTCATTGCAGCATTATTCACAATAGCAAAAAAGATGCAAACAACCAAAGTGCCCATCAACAGATGAATGGGTCAACAAACTGTGGTACATACACATAATGGAATACTATGCAACAATAAAGAATAACGATGAAGCTGCAAAACATCTCACAATATGGATGAATTTGGAGGACATTATGCTGAGTGAAAGAAAGCAGTCACAAAAGTAAAAATATTATATGAGGCCACTATCACAAAGAAAAGGTTTACAGTCAAGAAAAAAAACAAAAAACAAAAATCTTTCTTTGATGGTTACCAGGGATGGGGGGTAGGGAGAGAAAATTATGAAATAGATAGAAGACACATGTTAATTTTGGGAAACAAACAAAAAAAAAACCAACATTTTGGGGGAAATTTTGAGAAAGGCAATACAAAATATGGGGGAAATAAAAAAAAATAACATGATAAAGGACACTGAGAGGAACACAAGGACAAAGGGCAACAACAGTTATTACTATAGCACAGAGAATCCTGCAGCAACAGTATTAACAGTTAACACTATTTTACAAGTGGATACATAGCTAGATAGATATAACCAGAGGGTTAGAGGGTATAAGGGAACACACCCCCATGTGCAGATATAGGTATGGCAGTGGATATTTCTACATGCATAATTGTAAGTGATGCTTATACATCAATATAGACAACACAGCACACAAGGGTGACAGTCAGGGCAACTTCTAGGCTCTAAGGTTATGGACCATAGACTCAGGGGATATCTATGTCAACCGGCATAACATAGTTCATAAAGACAAAGTTCTGTATCCTACTTTGATGAGTAGTGTCTGGGGTCATAAATGCTTGCAAACGGCCATCTAAGATATAACTCTTGGGTTCTTACCATCCGGAGCAAAATGAAATTAAGACAATCCAAGACTCAAAGGAGCAGTTAGTCTACAGGACTAATGGACCATGTGAACCACTACCTACGTGACCCCGAGAACAGAAGAGCTAGATGGTGCCTGACTACCAATACTGATCACTCTGACTGGGATCACAACAGAGGGTCCCAGACAAAGCAGGAGAAAAACTGAAGAACAAAAAGTCAAATTCACAAAAAAGACCACACTTACTGGTCTGACAGAGACTGGAGGAACCCATAAGACTATGGACCTAAGACACCCTTGCCGAACCAGAACTGAAGCCATTACTGGAGACTCCCCATCAGCCAAACCATAGACAGGCCCATAAAATAAACACCACCACCCGAGAGGAATGTGTGCCTTAGAACAATCGATTATGAGATCGAAAGGGCAACATTTGCCCAAAAGCAAAGGTGAGAAGGCAGGAAGGGGTAGCAATTCAGGATGAAAGGAAACGGGGAACCTAGGAGGGAAAAGGGGGGAAGGCAGGCACATTGTGGGGAAATGGAACTAATCTCATGGGACACTTGTGTACAAACTATCAAAGGGGAAACTCATTTGCTAGGTAAGATTTCACCTTATGCACAAGGAAAAAAAAAAACAGTAAAGGAATTTTTAACAAAATGTATTCTCCTAATCCCATCACCCAAACACTGGGTGATTTCTAGTTCACTTCTGAATATTCCTTTCTATTATTCACACTTCTCTTGTGAAGTACAAGAGTTGCAATTTTAAGTTATTATATCACACATTTTCCTAAGTTGAGACTTTTTGTAGTTATTTATTGTTTTCTTGTTTGCATAATATTCCACTCGCTACTGTGCCATTTGTCTTTAATATTACCATATTCTAAGGTATTTTAATCATTGTCAATTTGTTACTTTTATGGAGAGCACTGAAATGAATATCTTAAAGGGGCTTTTATTATACATCATTTCTTTTAGGATAAATTCTCAGGAGTGGCATTACTGAGCCATTGAGCTCAACGTTTTTATAGTTTGTGATGTTTTTAAGTATACCAGTTTCATCACAGTCTTGCCAACATCGGATCTTTTTTAAAATTTTACGAATGTAATGAATGCAAATTAGTAAACCGACATTATTTTGATTAGAATATTTTACGTTTATTTGTCTACTGTTTTAGGTCCCTGAGTGGTGCAAATGGGTTTTCACTTGTCTGCTAGCCTAAATGTTAGTGGTTCAAGCCCAGCCGGTGGTACTACAAAGGAAGCCCTGGCAATCTGTTTCCATAAAGATTGCTGTCGTTGTTAGGTGCTGTCGAGTCAGTGTCAACCCATGGCAACCCCATGTGACAGAATGGAACTGCCCCCATGAGATTCTCTAGGCTGTAATCTTTACAGAAGCAGATCACCAGTCTTTCTCCCATGAAGCTGCTGAGTGGTTTCACCCACTGAACTTTTGGTTGGCAGTTGAGTACTTAACTGTTACACCAGGGCTCTCTCTGTAAAGATTACAGCCAAGGAAGCCCCACGGAGCAGATCTACCATCGAACACATGGGGTTGCCATGAGTCGGAACTGACTGGACAGTAATGGGTCCACCTACCATTTAAGTGTGTTATTATATATATTGTCTAAATTATTTGTTTATTAATCTACTATAAATTAAAACAGCCTTTCTAAATATTATGGAGACGAATCCTTATTCACAGTTATGTAAATGTTTTCCCAATCCATTGGTTCTGTCTTTACGCTGATTTTGCCATTGTCTCTACATAGAAATTTTAAAATTTTCAGTATTGCCTATTGCCCTCAACCAAAGGAAGTTAACATTTCCCTGCAGATCTAATAAATCTAGGTTCTGTTTTCTACCAAAAAAAAGAAAGTTGGTAACCAGATAACGTCTTCTTTTTTAACGTAATTTTGCATTACATACATGATGAGGAAACGTGTATCAGGTGCTGTGCCTTTTCACAGGTAAATACTACATGCCAGAGTTAAATAACAGGTAAGTGAATTCCCATGTGTACACATAACCTAGCAGAGTTCTCTGGATCAAAATTCTAGGCTTGGTAACATCACTAAGGGAAGGGAACTGGCAGCTTCTCTTCTAACCTTCCACACAAACATACTGTCACTGGAAAAGTGTGCAGCGTTCTTCTGGGAAATAATTAGGGCTCCAATGACTGCTATAATACCCTACCGAAGAAGGGAGTGGGAAACCTTTTCATCCTCTGTGTTTCTTCAAGTATGCTATATGGTGGCAAGTTTTACCTAAATCAAACCATAAGCCAGCACTAAGCTCAGAGCTACATACACAGCAAGATGTATTGCAGCTAATGTGCTGGATCTACTTGACCTTAGAATATTTATCTATCCGAATCTCTGCTATGTAGATATACAAGAAGGTTGAACTCAATGGTGCAACTCAAGATGTCATTTGAAAAGCAAAATCACACAATCTCCTTTAGCTGCAGTTTTTTTCCTGTAAAACGAGGTAATAACATTAGCCCTATCTACTTCACAAGGGGATCCCGAGAATCACATTAATGTGATCGTGTCAAAGCAGTCAGCAAACCATAAAGCACAAACACATGTTAGAGTCCACGAAACGTTATTAATCATTTTATAATCTACTCATGGTTCTAGGTTAAAAACCGAAGAAACGTAATAGCTCATTCCTTACATAAATTAGAACTTATTAATTTAGGGACTAACTGGAATTATGGTAACAAAGGCACATTGATGAGATTTCCACCCAAGAGATTCCTACATGGCAAACTACCCTGTGTTCATGATAAAGCAAGGGAAGAGTGGTCTGGTAACACGAGGAAATGCTGCATCAAAACACTGTAAATTTGACTCAGAGACATGATATTTGTAACATATTTACAGATACAATTATGTTTTATCTAAGCCAATCAGTCTTTATTACCTGAACTTGTACCTATTAATGGTGGCACTCTAGTTGTAGATTCAAACTCTTGCTATATATGTCATAGGCAGAAAGTGTCATTAACCTCTCAGAGCCTTACTTTCTTTATATATAACCTGGTAATAACACCTACCTTGAGGGAGATCGTGAGGATTGAATGAGGTGAGATGCCAAGAAGTGCTTTTCACACAGTGGCTGTTCAGAACTTACTGGTTTTAGGGGTCAAGAAGGGGAGAGTGTTGACATGTCACGGGGGTGGCAGCCAATGTCACAAAGCAATGTATGTGTTGATTGTTTAATGAAAGGCTAATCTGTTCTGTAAACCTTTATCTAAAATACAATAAAAAAAAAAAAAAGAACTGGTTGGATTAGATAATTATTAAGTCCAGATTTCCAAAAATATGCTGGAAAAGTCAGTCCAGAATTAAATAAGCCCAGAAATAGTCCAGAAGCAAATGATCAAGCCTGACGTCATTAACACACGCAAATATTTATAAATATTCCTATACACATCAATTTTCTTAGAAAGTTCATGTAAGTTATATAAAAAATGAGATAAGCCATAGCAAACAACCTCTTCCCCTCTTTTCAAATGACATCTTGAATTCACTCACTGTAATATTATTTTAATAGAATAAAACTTCAAATTGCTTTACTAATGATGTAATAATGGTTAGTACTTGTATGATCCTTTAACTTTTCAGAGCACATTCGTATCTATTATTTTATTTTGGCTTCCTGAAAAACACTTTAGAGTACTGACATTATCTTGAATTCTGTATCTGATTTTAAAAACTATAGGACAGAATAGGAAACCTTAGTGGCGTAGTGGATAAGAGCTAGGGCTGCTAACCAAAAGGTCGGCAGTTTGAATCCACCAGGCGCTTCTTGGAAACTCTATGAGCCAGTTCTACTCTGTCCTATAGGGTCCCTATGAGTCGGAATCCACTCAACGGCAACAGATTTGGTTTTTGGGTTTTGGCTGGTGGATTGAAACTGACAACCTTTTGGTTAGCAGCCGAGCTCTCAACAACTGTGCCACTGTGGCTCCTTAAAAGCTAGTAGTGGTAACAAACTTCATAAAAACTGAGACCCAGCAGGACCAGTTAGAAAAGCTCTGGGAGCACCAATGGACAAATAACACTTCTCCACACATAAACCAAAGGCCACAACCAACAATCGATTAGGCACCACTAGATCACAGCTGGTGGAAGCTGTCTACATTCCTTGTCTTGTGGCTCCTTCCTCCACCTCGTCAAAGACAGCAGCACAGCATTTCCTTTCCTCCCAGATCTGTGCTTCCATCCTCACACCTTCTGTCTAACTCTAGCTCCACTGCCTCCCTCTTAAACGAACCCTGTGATTACACTGGGCCCACCAGATAGTCAAGAATAACCTCCCCATTTCAAGGTTCTTATCTCAATCACAAATCATACCTGCAAAGCCTCTTTTGCCAAATGAGGTAATTATTCACAGGTTCTGGGTGTTGGGATGAGGCTGTCCTTGCAGGCCACTCTTCAGCCTATATATACCAATCCTGGCACAATGTGGGAAGGAACTCTACAAAGCTGCGTATAGAAATCATTGGGGCTGGCCACCACAAACTTTGTTTTCTATCTACTCTCGACCTTGAGCACTCACTGGTCATTTCAGCTGGATCTATCCGAGTTTCATGTATCATTAAAATGTACATCATATGCGATAAAGCAAGTACAGTAAAATATCAATGGTGGTAGTGGTGGCAGGTATACAGATGTTAACTGTAAAATCCTTTCAAGTTTTGTAGGTTGGAAATTTTTACCGTGAGGTGTTAGAGAAAAAAGTATACTTCAGCTCCCATCCCCTTCAGGAAATTTTCTTCCTCACTATTGGTTCTTAGCAGGTTATCCCACCTCTAGTCTCTTATTATATTTATTATCTATACCACTCACTTGGCTTTAAATACTATCAGCTTTGTAATGTCGCTGAAATAAAATACATGAAGGGATGTTTCCATATGATACTGTTAGGGCTTCAGGAAATGAGGGCTGCTATTTTCCCATGGCACAATCTATAACTATAGTAAAAACCAAACCCAGTGCCGTTGAGTTGATTCTGACTCATAGCAACCCTACAGGACAGAGTAGAACTGCCCATAGAGTTTCCAAGGAGCACCTGGCAGATTCAAACTGCCGACCCTTTGGTTAGCAGCTGTAGCACTTACCCACTACGTCACCAGGGTTTCCATAACTATAGTTAGTACTTGATAATTATTATTTTTTTAGTACTCAATAATCATTAATGAATAATTTATTACCAATAGTTTTTGAGTAGCTAAGATATGATTTCCTTGCTACATCAGTTTACTTATAACTACTTTTAAAAATTAAAGAGGAAAATCAAAGTGCACACATAATGAATAAAAGAAAATTGTTTGTAAATACAGATCTTTCAGTCCATGGTACTATGGCAGCTTGTGTGTTGCTTATGATGCTAGAAGCCATGCACCGGCATCTCAGGTAGCAGCAGGTCACCCATGGTGGGCAGGTTTCAGTGGAGCTGTGTTGTGATGGATTGCTTTTGTGTGACCTTTCTCATCACAGTCCTGTAACTCCCACCCAGTGACTGGGTGGTACTGTGCAGATAAGGTAACTGTGATCCACCAAGAGGATTGGTCAGTTTTGCCATCCCACAAGGTTTAAAACAGAGCCAATTCCAGAGCAGGAGAGGATCTCACCACCACCAAGAAAGAACAGCCAGGACTGGAGTGTGTCCTCTGGGCCTGGGTCCCTGCGCTGAGAGGCTCCTGGAACTAGGAGACTCAGACAGAGAGAGAGCTGTAACACTGAAGACAGTGAGAAGCTGTGGGAGAGAAAGAGTGGCAGGAGACTGGCAGGATTTCACAGTGGGCTTCCAGGCCCACTGAGCGAGAAAACTGAGTACCTTTTGGCAGGAGGCGCTGGCAGAGTAGGGTGCCTCCAGGCACTTGATGGAGCTAAGTTTGCCAACCCACAGAGCTAGAGCTGAGCACCTTTGGGCCGAGGCTTACTGGCAGAGTGGGGTGCCTTGGGGCACTTAAAGAGCTTTGTAACACTTGCCTGAGCAGGGCAGAGGCCAAGGAGCCGGAGAGAGGTGTGCCTGCAAGCACTGCTGGGAAGAGACTGTCCTAATGGAAGAACTGTATCCTGAGCATTCCTGAGCCTGAATTGTAACCTGTTACTTCCCTAATAAACCCCATAATCATGACTATTGTCCGTGAGTTCTCTAGTGCCATTGTAATGAATTATGGAACCCAGCAGAGAAGTAGAGATTGCTGTGGGAGTGTCAGTATTGGTAAAGATGGCGGAGAGAGGCAGCATGTCTCACTTCTGCCTCATAGGAATCAGCCTTGGGCTGTTGATCTTGATTCTCCTTCCCTCTTAAGAAGTTAGAGGAGGTCAGATGCTGCCCCTACACCATTTTTACAGGAGCTATCAGAGTAAGACAGACAAGGAAGAAAGGCCTGCCAGATATAGTGCTGGAAGATAAACCCCTTAAGCTGGAAGAGGCACTCAAAATACACAGCAGCCACAACAATGAACTCGAGCACACCAGTGTTCATGAAAGATGGCACAGGGCCGAGCAATGTTTTGTTTTGTTGTGCATGGGGTTACCATGAATTGGAGCAGACTTGATGGCAACTAACAATAATATATGTGTTTTTTCTTATCTTTCCAAAAGTGAAAATACATTTGTGCTCATCTGGTCATACCCTTCTACCTTGTCTCCTATGTGAGCAATGGCAGTAATTTGGAACATAACTGACCAAGGTCAGAAGAGAGTCTGTGGCAATGAAACAGATAGGCTGTTGCTATAAATGTAATTTCCGGATACTTATTAGAATGCGGCACACTTTAATGAACTGAATTTACTCTAGACCCCGATATATATGGAAGATAATTACTTCTAAAATTCAGCACCTCCACAATTGATTGGTTATCTCACTATTCAAGTATTTCTTCTTAAAATATATGAAAGCTAAATAGCACCTTTCTGAGCCATACTGTGATAGCTTACTCAGGAAATGTTTGCTAGTGTTCACAATGAATGCTTACTATAAGCTGCTTTAATGGTAGAGAAGTAACTTGAAACATGGGAATATCTTCCACTCATTTTGAAAGCATAAAACAAACAAAAAAATAAAGTTAATCTATTTGCAGTCTACATACCATTCACAGTACGTAGGGTCTGCCAACGCTTTGTCAGTGGACACTGCTTTTACTGGACCTTTAGTGTTCTTTCTCTGATATAAGGTAAATTAACAAGTCATTTAAGCAGTAAGTAAAGGAAACATTAAGCACGACACCGACTCTAAGTATAACACTACGGCATTTGTTCAAAAATGTCAGCCAAGGAAGATAAATCACCAAGGTGTAACTTGTCAGTCCCTCCTAAACCAAACAGCAAAAATCAAGAGTTGGTGTCCAAGTCTCAGATGCTGCCAAGGAAAAAAAGTGTTTTTGGTCTCAAATCTTCTCCAATCAGTTATGGACACATTTATTTCAAAAGAGCATTTTCACTTGACAGTGGACCCACAGTTAAGAAGGAAAGGTCTCAAAACCTTGTATTTAAAACTTAAACTTATGCTCCATTAATTTATATTTCCTTCCTGAGCTGATGGAAATCTAGAAACTATTCTATACTTAATCATCAAATTGGTTTAAGGTTCAACTACAGTACTTAAAAGAAATATCCTCTAATATTGAAAGCATAATAATATCCCTTCATTTTCCAGAGACCATAGTTTAAAAAAGTTGCATCATTTTAAATATTTCTAGCCGGTGAACCAACAGAACTAGTTTTTCCTATAACATATGGTTATAGCATGACTCTTGCCTCCTTACAGATTTCAAGTTCTGCGTTTAAGATGCTAATTTCCTCTTAGGTATGTGGACTCTGAAAACTGTCGAGCTGGCTTGGTTTTGATTGTATGATCCTGAAGACTTAAGCTGGAGGCAGCTCCAGTTAAGGATGAAGAAGCTTTTATATTCATCTTATAAATGTAAAATTATTATAGGCCTAGCAAAATTAACAAATTATAAATCTTTGAAAGACAAACATGATGGCTTTAAAAAGCACTTTAATGCTTTTCATTCCAAGTAAATCTAACCATAGTTTTATTCCCTTTTTAATTTATCCTGAAATCATTCCTTGGAATAAGACTTCTCTCTGGTTAGCTTCAGGATTTAAAATTCTCTTCTAAGACTAAGTCTGGAATTTTCAGTTGGACATGAATCTCAATATATCCCAAGCTGAAATAATTATTTTCCCTACCATTGCTACAACCTGTACCTTTTCTTAAACTCCTCGTTTAGCTATTGATTCTGCCATTTTGCCTGCTTGCTGAAGCGAAAACCTTGGAGTCACCCCTGACTCTTCTCTCTCAACTCCCTCATCCAACTGCTCACCCAAAGTCTACTGATTCCATGATTTTAACAACCCTCTTCCTTCCCCTTCTGTCTGTCTTCCCTGTCAGTGCCTTAGTTCTGGCATCCGCCATCTTTCACACAAGTAACAGTCATTTCTTACATGTTCTCTTGTCTCCCCTTTCCCCTCCTTTCAAACAGTCCTCCACACCTCTACCAGAGCAATCCATCAAAAGCACAAGTCTGATGACATCATTTCCCTGCTCAGATCCCTTCAGAATCTCTGCCTATACCTGTGTCTCACAATCTTTTTATGTTCTAATACCAGTGACAAACAGAATTACTAGATGACATTAAAAGGTGAACACTGGTTAGAAAACATGACTTTCTGAAAAACAGGATCTCCCTCCGTTCCTCCCTCAGCAAGCAGCCCTTCAGCATCCTTGAGAAGAACGTCCTTCTTCCCCAGCGTGCCTCCTATACACTCAGGAAGGCAGGTCCTTTGGTGGGCTGCTTAATTCTACCACATTTCTTTGGTGGTTGGCTTGACTTTACATCACATTTCCATCTTATCTCTAATTGACATAGAGCGTCGGGTACCCTTCTCTATATACCACATCACGCAATCTGCTAACTCAGCATAAAGCCAGCACACATCAGTATAACAGAATATATTTTCAGATATAACAAAAATGAATCCTGGTGCTGGTGGAGGCATGGAGTCCCTCTATAAAAGGCTTGGGCTTCCTCAATGGGCACAGCAATCAAGTTGTGAACCACTTACCAGAAGGAGGGAGTTTCAGCTCTTGGGCAGGCTCCCTGTCCTGCTCCCGTTTATATTTCCAGACACAGTTCCCATAATCCCTCTCAAGGCACCCTGTTTATTCCTTCAACAAATAATTATTCCTTCAAGAAATATCAAGCACCTATTATTTGCCAGGCCACAGGTGCTATTCTCAGTCACGTGTAAAGTACCCTGAGCACATGACACTCTTTCACTTCAAAGTCTTTAGACTTGACGTTTCTTCTGTCTGTAATATAGCTCCCACTCCCCCTTCTCAGTGTACTTAGGAGAATATAAAGACTTAAGAACTGTTATTTACAGGGCTGTGTGTGTGTGTGTGTGTGTGTGTGCGCGCGTTTGGCGTTACCCTATTTATGTCCATCTATCTGAACAAACGGTGTCAAGGTAACTACACAAATGTCTGTTAAATCACTTTAACAAACACCGTTTGATATTGTTATCAGCTGAACCCTTTTGTCTAACGTTGAAATCAGCATGTTTTCGAAAGCCTGCTTGCAGCTCCTCACTCGCACCAAGGTGGAGCTGGTCCTGAGGTCTTGCAGAGAAGGTATAAACTGTATGCAGCTACTCTGAACACCAGCTTTAAACAGATTATGCAAGTACATAGGAATTTCAGATAAAATACACTTCAAATCTACTTCCCTTCCTTTGCACAAGTCATCGTGCTCCGAAAGGGACATTGCTACTCAGCGTACCTCATTCCTATATTCTACTCATATGCTGTTATATGACATTAAATGTTACTTTTCAAATACAACGTCATAAATTACGCAACAGCATGATCGTAATGACCGGCGAGAAACCGTTCTATTGTTCATATGTTCCCAGAAAGTCGAAATAGTTTAACTTACATGGCGATTTAAAAAAATAATGCAGACTGCATCAGGGGAGAAGAATCGATATCCGCGGTTAGTTCACACCAGGCACAAGCCCTCCTCTGTTCGAAATCATGGGCCTTTTTGTCACAGCTTCCTTTGGACTCATTAGAGCGATCAGAGGTGTGTCCTTTGAGGCACAAAACTATTCGATCTTTATATCTCTAAGTTATGTTGAAAAGAAACAGAAAAGACAGACCAGGATATAGAAGAGATTGTGAATTCAGTGATGGACAGAAGTTAAAACTCCAGGCTGATGAAAAATAACATCGCTATTTGACACCATGGCACACAACAACAACAACATTCCCCAAAGAGTGTGGAAATATCAGTCAGCTTTTATTCTAACTCTGTTTTAGTGTAAAATGAAGACAGGGTTGGTATGGTCCCCGGAAATGCTAAATGTCATTTTCCTTCTAAAGAGCTTACTATATTGCAGTTGCTAGGCTATGAGGTTACATAATATTTCATTGTGTCTTCATTTACATTTTATAGATTCGAAACTGAAGTGGCCCCAGGCCTTAGAGCCTATAAATGGTGGCCTGGCTCCAGAGTCCACACTGCTCACCTCCACCCTCCCTGGTTAGTTGTCAGCAGCTTGAATTCAGATATCAGCTTTGCCACTTATTAGCTGTGGGACATGAAACAAGACACTCAGCCACTCAAGATTATTTCCTCCTCCAGCATTGGAAATAATGGTGCCTCCACTTGCAAAGATTATTGTGAGAATAAAGAATGTATTTTACATATTTTAATGTTCAATGTATGTAAATTTAAAACATAAATAGAGCAAAACAAAAAATCCAGTTTCTTTTCATGTGATAGTCTTCTACTGTCTAATTCTTCTCCTCTGAAACATTGACATAGAAGCTGGTTTGCTTTGCCCTGCAAAGGATTTCTAGCTCCTTCCAAACCTGCTTCCTAAACAAGCAGAAAAACAAGTTAGAAAAAAAAACACTAAGTTTACAAACAAAGCTACAAGGGATTTCTTCACACACTGTCAAGCCTAAAGCTTTACTGTTAAGTTTTACTCTCAATTCTTTGATGCTATTAAAACAGAGAGTCAAAAGTTCTTCAAAAGAAGAAAAAGAAACACAATTGTGGGTATTTCATCTAAATACCACAGTAAACCATTTCACAGTTACAGAAACTGAGGTTCACATCAAATAACAACTTAGTCCAACATCACTCAGCCAGTAAATGGCATAATAGGAACCTATATCCATTTTTTTTTTTTTTTTTTTAATATCCATAGAGGAAACCCTGGTGGCGTAGTGGTTAATTACTATGGCTGCTAACAAAAAGGTCAGCAGTTCAAACCCACCAGACACTCCTTGGAAACTCCATGGGGCAGTTCTACTCTGTCCTGTAGGGTCGCTATGAGTTGGAATTGACTTGATGGCAATGGGTTTTTTTTTTTTTTTATCCATAGCTGCAAATACATACTTTATAACAAATTGGGCTTACTCATGACATTTTCTCTTAAGGCACAAAATCTTTCTAAAGTTTCTTCCTATCCCCAAGTTTAGTAACTCAACTTAACTAGAATATTAATAAGGACAACTTGATCAAGGCTCAGTGGCATTAATGGTCATACTTAGAAACCTTACAAGGCAAAAATGCAAGCAATGGATCAGCTATTTGAAAACTGAATACCCTTATGCAAAGTGGTTTTTCCTTAGACCTGACGCCCAGGAAAGCTTGTGAAAAGATTATATAATTCTTCTGATTCATGAAGATAACAGTGAATACTTTCCATGTTTTTCTTCTGAGACACAGCTGTCATAGAGATGTAGCTGGGAGAGCAGGGCTTAGAGTAACCAGGAGCCCAAGTGGCAAATAAAAGAGAGTTTGAACCATTCAAGCTGTGGGAATACCTGACCTCACGTCATTCAAGTTGATAGAGAGCTGGAAGACACCTTTCTTCTTCCAAATATCTGGAGTGGGGGAAATGCAGCTCAATAGGAAATTTCTCCCCAGACAGAGGAAGTGTAGAGACATGGGAGGGCTCTGTCTTCTAACAGGAGTTCATGGTGATGATAACTGAGCAAGACACAGTATGGTGAACCTTCTCAGTTAGGTAAAACCTGAACTATGTGAATCATCGTTTTAAAAAAAAGCCAATATATACAGCTAAAACCTAGCATTATTTTCATCATTTCAAATACTTTTTATTAGTTATAAACTTTTTTGCCATTAGGCTTCTGCAAATTTAAATACAAAAGAACCCAATTCATTCCAAAATGTATGCTCTTGGAGTAATAATATAAACCCCTTATTAGGTTCATCCACCTCTGGTTATTGCAATGTGGTTTGCAAAACTTGATACCCTATATCTAATTTTAAAATGTCTGTAGGTTTTCATCCAAGCAGGTCTCGACAAGCAATAAGACTGTGTGAGTGGCCTGTGAATGCCAGCCCCCCAGCCCTTTGCACTGTCTCACGTAGAGTGGGCCAGGGCCACCTTGCAAGCCTAATGTCTGCGTTAGGACTTCCTGTGTGGAAACCTGCTTTGCATTTAGTACTTCCACGGAGGCAAAGAAGGCTACAACAGGAAGAGAGTACTTTCAACTAAGTCAAGTCTCTCAGGGCTCCCATACACTTCAATCGCCTCGTGGAGACAAGCCAGGGTATTTGTTGCTCATGAGCAATTCTAATTGCTCCAGTGCCCTGTGGTAATCCAGAAACATACTTGGAGTTGTTCCAGAGAGCTGTTCTCAATCAGGCAATTGTCCTGATAATAGAACAATTGCACACTCAGCTCTGTTTAAAGCGTCCAGCCTACCATAACTGCTAAACCTTTTGTTAAAACCTACAAGCTTCCTTTCTATCCTCTGTGTCAGAATATACAGGAAGAAATGTTGGACCTTAACGAGGAAATGGAAGGTGTGCTTCCTGATTTTTCCATTGCAAAGTAGTACTGCTTTCAAGAAAAGACTGGAAAAATGACATGGAGACCGTATTGAACAACTATTAAACCAGAAAAGACATTCATTCCTTCAGTAAATATTGCAGAGTGAATTATGATATGGGTGGTTAAAACTATACGGAAAAGCTTATTTTGTTCTGAAATATAGCAAGGCCAAGCTGATGCTCAGGAAAACAGCATAAATGTCCATGAAGTCTAAAGAGTATAATTACTCCCGGAGACGATGTGTCCATGTTTTCCCTGCGTAGCCTTTTCTCTGAAGAACCCACACCCTCAAAGCATCAGGAATTAATCTCCACTCTAAAAAAAACTTTTTTTTTTCTATAGGAAATGGTGCTTAAAAAAATCTTAGTGTGGTAATATGAGTGATCAAGACAGAGTCTAAAACTTTTGAACAATGTGGGCTACATAACTAGAGTTGGATTTGAACTCTCAGTACCCTGAGTTTGATAAATTCTTTGAAGGTCAAGTACATGCTTGTTTGTATCAAGTAAATAAGATAAGTGAGGCCTCCAATGTGTAAGATAATCATGAGGTTTTCTTTCCTGGTACGTAATGAGCTATTTTCAGTTTAAATTCAGTAAGAACTCAATTCTTAGCCATTTATATAGACCTGAAAATGAGTTCCTGGATGAGACAGGCTTCATTGCTCTTTTTTAGTCTCTGGGCTCCACAGTTTGCCATTTCAGGGTTTTAGAGAGCAAAGACAGGGAGGGCAGCAGGAATTCAAATCAGTAAGCTCTCTTTTTTAGCAGCTCTCATAAAAATTTAAGAGATCAAAGTGACTAGCAAAAACAGACGTGGAGAGGGGAAGGGAACTGTAATTATTATATTACGAATTCAACAAACATTTACTAAGCGTATACTATGTTCTAGGGACCTTGCTTATGTTAGATAGTAGGGATATAAACATTGATTAAAACCCACATTCCTTGCCTTCAAGGGATTCATGGTTAACTCTACTTGATAACTGTTGGTAGAAATAACAGTTTGCAGCACACATTCCTGGAATTAAACAAACAAACAAACAAACTTTGTATACTCAGATACGTAGGTCTGTAAGTCTCTATACGGAAAATGACCACGAAGATGGCGGATGTAGCCATACCACAACATACGTAAATCCTGTGTTGTGAGGCACTTTAGTGCTGATGTCTACATCATGATTAAATACATATATTGACTGCAGGAGGAGAAAGGACAAGAAATCACAAGAATGTGATTCTCAGACATTTTGTGTGAAAGCTGAGGACCTGTTTACTTAAGGGCCCTGGCCATAATTAACCCACCAACTAACTACGACTTCCAGCTGCACTTTATTATCATTTGTTTCTTTCAACACGTGTGTACTGAGTGCTGCCCTATTCTGTGTATAGAGGATACCATCAATAAAGACTGAGTCCCCACTCTTGAGGAGCTTGCAGTTTAGTGTAGGAGATACACACATAATCCAACAACCAATACAGTGTGATACCCCTAAGTAATGACAAGATACAACTGGATCCCAGAAGACGACCTTCTGACTAAGCTGGCCAGGGGAGACAGGAAAGCCTTCCTTAAGAACTCTTTCTATTAAGCTTCATGTTGCAAACGACCAGCATAGTGTCTGGCACATATAAACGCAACTGATAAAAACTTGTGGAATGAGTGACTATTCTAAGCAATGTGGAGAATTCAAAAAATATGTAATAAGATCCTGACTTTGAGCAGCTTAAAAATTCTAGCAGAAAGATGATATATATATAAATTAATATTATAAAGGGGTTGTAGTAAATAAAAGTGCTAAAGGTTTATATACAATATTTGCTGTAAGAATACAGAAGACAGATGTATTATTTTGGGCTGGGGATGGTTAGGGAAAGCTTCTTGGAAGAGGTGAGATATAAGATGTAACTTGAAGGGCTGCTGTAGACTTCATGAGGTGGTGGAAGGATGGAAAGAATCCTGTAGGGAAATTCCCGCCGAATGTCCATGAGGAGACCAGTCTGGCTAGAGATTTGGGGAAAGGTAATAGTAACCTAAAGGAGCCCTGGTGGTATTGTAGTTAGGTGCTTGGCTGCTAACCAGAAGGTCAGTGGTTTGAACCCACCAGCTGTTCCATGGGAGAAAGATGTGGTAGTTTGTGTCCATAATGATCATAGCCTTGGAAACCCTATGGGGCAGTTCTACTCTGTCCCATAGGGTTACCATGAGTTGGAATTGACTTGACAACAATGGATAATAGTAACCAACTGTAACCTGGAAAAGTAGCACAGGGCTTGATTTAAGAGATTTTAAATTTCAAGGCTAAAGAGTTTGAACTGTGTCCGGTAAGTAATAGGAAGTCAACAAAAGTTTTTGGGCAGTGTGATAACATAAAAGCTGTATTTTTTTTATTTTTTTTTTATTTTAAACATGTAGGAATATCTTTAGTTCCTTAAAGACATATGTTGTTCTGTGCTGTTGAGTCGACTTCGAATCATAGCGACCTTATAGGATAGAGTAGAACTACCCTATAGCATTTCCTAGGGTATAATCTTTAAGGGAACAGATTGCCAAGTCTTTTCTCCAGTGAAGCCTCTAGGTAGGTTTGAACCACTGACCTTTTGGTTAGCAGCTGAACTCTTAACCATTATGCCACCAGTGTTGACTGACATATTGAAAGACATATTCTCTCACTCATTTCTTCTGAAACACATTGTTGCTTTGATCTATCTTTCATTCTCCACTTTTTAAAAGAAACTTTTTATTTTGAGATAATTTTAGATGTACTAAAGAGTTGGAAAAACAGCACAGAGAGTTCCTGCACACGCTTCACCCACAAAAGGTCGATTTTTGAAAGATTAGTTAAGGATCACTTAGGTCATTAACACATACATCCATATAACCAGACTTACTAAGATTGGTTCTTTGGACAGACCGAACATGGACACCTGCTGAAACTGGATCTGAAGCCTACAGTGTAAGCCTGGTTAGAATGACAAAGTTGTACTCGTGCCAAGCTCTCAGCCTCAAGAAAAGGAGTTATATGTACCATTACCAAAAACACACGGCATGTGTGCTCTGAGCAAAAGCACAGCAGAGCTGCAGCGTGGCTCATCCACTTCCCACCACCATGAGAGTTACCAATCCTGGTGCCTTGGGAGAAAGCACCTTTCAGACCACTCCCCCCTGCCACCTTCCTCACACGTTGCCTCCACACCCCCACCCCTAAAGAGCCTTGCTGTGGTTTGAGCCAATGGGCCACCTTTGCTAAAAGGCAAACAGGAATTAGGACCCAGGCTGCTCCCACAGGGTCAGGCTCCTCACTCTTATTTGAGTCCTTCTTACATGTGGCTGGAGTCTGATAAGATTAGGACAGAAAAAGCCACCTTTGTTTGAAGGTACATAGGCCTCACCACCTCAGGAGAAACGGCTGCTCCGCATAGGTGGTCACGCCCAGCTGGCCAAAGTTCTTTGGGCTGGGAATTGGGGCCAAATCCCCAGCAAAGAATGAGGTGTTACTCTGCTGTGGTTCCTTCTTCAGAAACCACGAGGGGAGCAGTTGTCGTGGTCTCAGGGAGGACTGGGTGTTTCCGGTCTTCTGGCCATAACACCAAGGAACAGTACCTGCAAGCGGACACAACCCTCAATGCTGCCTGTTGTCTTAACCTGCATTTCATCACACTGGCACACAGTTCGGTCTCCGAAAAAAGGAAAAACAGGTGCTAGTTCTCCGCCTCTTTCCCTTTATCACTGTAAGAGAAGACGAGCTGTTTCCATCTGCACTTTCTTCTCTTATTTGAAAAAGCTAAGTGAATAATTCAATATAAAGTCTCAAAAAGCTGTTCGAACGAACAGGCAGAACCCTACCAAATATTTGTTAACCTAAGTACCTAGAAAAGGACACACGTTTCTGTATCGACGGAACATTTAAAAAATTTGACAGGTCTTCATTCTCAAAACATCTCCCGCACCTATTACTCAGGTCACCTTATATGGAGCCCTGGAAACAATGAAAAGAATAAAACTCTCACATAGCGATCTGAGCATAGGTTGAGAAGGACTGAAGTAAATTATTCTGGGAAATCTGATGGTATTTTTTCAGTTCTAAAGAAGAATTTGTAAGAAATTTTAATAAGATAAAACTGGAGTATTTAAAAGATACTTTACATCATAATGTAACATTTTAAGTTAGGCAATGCATTCATAAGGAGCCCAGGTGGCACACTAATTAAGCACTCATTTGTTAACCAAAAGATTGGTGGTTCGAATCCACCAGCCACTCCGTAGGAGAAAGATGTGGCACTCTGCTTCCATAAAGATTTACAGCCTTGGAAACCCTATCAGGGACAGATTACCCAATAAGCAAAGTATGCATGGGCTTACTTATGCTTACTTATTAACCTGTAGTGCACAATTTCACCTGCGACAAAAACTATGTGCAATTTTGCAGTATAGATTAGTAAATAAGCACAAGTAACCCTGTGCATACCTTGCTCACTGTAAGCCATGTGTACCTTGCTCACTGTAAGCCCTGTGTACCTTGCTCACCGTAAGCCCTGTGTACTTTGCTCACTGTAAGCCCTGTGTACCTTGCTCACTGTAAGCCTGTGTGTGCCTTGCTCACTGTAAGCCCGTGTGTACCTTGTTCACTGTAAGCTGGTGTGTACCTTGCTCACCGTAAGCCTGTGTGTACCTTGCTCACCGTAAGCCCTGTATACCTTGCTCACCGTAAGCCCTGTATACTTTGCTCACTGTAAGCCCTGTGTACTTTGCTCACTGTAAGCCCTGTGTACCTTGCTCACTGCAAGCCCGTGTGTGCCTTGCTCACTGTAAGCCCGTGTGTACCTTGTTCACTGTAAGCTGGTGTGTACCTTGCTCACTGTAAGCCCTGTGTACTTTGCTCACTGTAAGCCCTGTGTACCTTGCTCACTGTAAGCCGTGTGTACCTTGCTCACTGTAAGCCCTGTGTACCTTGCTCACTGTAAGCTCCTGCATACCTTGCTCACTGTAGTAAGCCCGTGTGTACCTTGCTCGCTGTAAGCCCTGTGTACCTTGCTCACTGTAAGCCCGTGTGTGCCTTGTTCACTGTAAGCCCGTGTGTATCTTGTTCACTGTAAGCCCTGTATACCTTGCTCACCGTAAGCCCTGTATACTTTGCTCACTGTAAGCCCTGTGTACCTTGCTCACTGTAAGCCCTGTGTACCTTGCTCACTGTAAGCTCCTGCATACCTTGCTCACTGTAGTAAGCCCATATGTACCTTGCTCGCTGTAAGCCCTGTGTACCTTGCTCACTGTAAGCCCATGTGTGCTTTGTTCACTGTAAGCCGGTGTGTACCTTGCTCACTGTAAGCCTGTGTGTACCTTGCTCACTGTAAGCCCTGTGTACCTTGCTCACTGTAAGCCCTGTGTACCTTGCTCACTGTAAGCCCCTGCGTACCTTGCTCACTGTAAGCCCATGTGTACCATGCTCATTGTAGTAAGCCCGTGTATACCTTGCTCGCTGTAAGCCCTGTGTACCTTGCTCATTGTAAGCCCTGTGTACCTTGCTCATTGTAGTAAGCCCGTGTATACCTTGTTCACTGTAAGCCAGTGTGTACCTTGCTCACTGTAAGCCTGTGTGTACCTTACTCACTGTCAGCCCCTGCGTACCTTGCTCACTGGTTTACCTGCCCCTGCCTATGGGGCAGTTCTACTCTGTCCTGTAGGGTCGCTATGAATTGGGATCAACTCAATGGCACACAACAATACATTCACATCATTCAAAATCCAAAAAACAAAAAGAGGTATTCAGAAAAGAGTATCTTTCTCATCCCTGACTGGAGTATTTTTTAAAGCAGAAGAAATACATAAGAAAGTCATTTTTTTGGTCTATTTTGTATGTTTATTTGTGTTTCAGAGTAATTGTTACCCTGACAACATCTTACATTAAGCTACCTAACGTGAATCAGGAGGTCAGAAGTTACTATCAAATGTTTGGAAAGCAGCCCTGACGTGTATTATTTGACCAAAGATGACTTTTTTTTAACTTACAAATTATGAATTCTCTAAGGGAAATTTCAAAGATGATAATCAAGCATTAACAACAGATAGACCTTTATATTCTACAGTAAAACCTACGAAAGTTGGAATCTGTGTTAGGTGGAAACCTGTAAGAAAAGGAAAATGCAAACACCTTCCACTGGTATTGGAAGGCAAAGGAAAGGGGTAAGACTGCACCCTGTCAAAGACAGAAAACTTGCAAGACCCAGAAAAACAAGGCAATTCCATTGAGTTCCGGCTCTTCCAGGTTTCACTGTACTAGGTTTGAAGTATTTTCGTTATATAAAACTCCATGTAAATAATCAAAAGTAGAGGTTGGGTAAGAAATTATGCATTGCTTTTCAATGACAATAATAGCACATATGGCTGTTTCTTAGTATAAAAACATTTACTAACATTAAGTCCATGCCCAATATATTTCTGTTGAATGAATGCTTTGAAGTATATAAATAACAAGAACTTTAACAAAATAATGGAGGCAGGAAGAACTAATTTTCATTCCTCTGCAGATACACTTTAGCCGGAATACTGCCTTGGAGAATATACCTTTAGAAAATATGATAACCAATCATCCAAGCCAAATGGATCAATTCCACCATTAAAAGATAATCACTGAGAGCAAATCCATGGTCCACCCTGGTGGTATATTCTGGAGTCTGACAGCAGTCAGTTCCACCGATTTCTCCCTTTTGTTCAATCCAGGTAGCAATCTTTGGTAGCAATTTACACCAATTTACTGTTTACTTTCCCTTGGAAGATGAAGTGGTGCTGAACATCCTTCTTTCACTGAAATCTAATTTACTTTAAGGCAGTGAAGTGGATTTTAAGCTTCTTCCCCAGTCAAAACAACACCCACTTCTTTAACCTCCCCCACACATTGCCAGATTGCAACCTGGAATCATTTCAGTTGCTCATTTACGGTGTCCTTCTCAAGTTTTCCATACCTCTCCCAAAATGCAGATGCTGAAAAGGGATCGTGTCGCTTTATACCGAACCAGTGCCAAGCAGAAGGTGTCCATTACTCTTTTTTTTTTAATAACATTTTATTGTTTTTTCAGTGAAAGTTTACACAGCAGATTAGGTTCCCATTTGACAATTTCTACACAAATTTCTCAATGACATTAGTTTTCAAAATGTATCAACATTCTCTTTAATTGTGTTCTGGTTGTTTCATTTTCAGTACTCTAGTCTCCCTGCCCCCTCATCTTCTCATCTTTGCTTTAACGTAATTGTTGACCTCTAACCATTACTCTTGATTGAGCTTCCCTTCACTCCATTCCGACGGCACTGGGTGGTTTCTGGGTCACTCCATTCCAGTAATACTCAATATTGATTTATCTTGTATCATTATTTCATTCAAATACTGTAAACTTATATTCTTAATAAGAGTCCTATAATGTTGAATTTAAGCAGAGAAAAGGACCACAATAATAGTTAGGTCTTGGTTTTTCTATTAGCTCTGTCTTGTTCACTTGTTCCTCCTGAACTGTGTTCTATTTTGTGTGTGTGTGCTAAACATACATGTAACGAATTATTTGCCATCAACATTCTTCATGTGTATACTTCAGTGACATTAGTTATGTTTATCATGTTGTCTAACTATCACCATTTCCCATTTCCAAATTTTCCTACCACCATTGGCAGGGGCACATCGCATTCTATTTTTCACTCATTATTTGTGTGAACAGCAAGTACCACTTTGTATTTGGTTCATACTGGAGGTTAACCCCACTGCCTAAGTTAGTGACACCCAAAGACGACTGAACTTATTTAAGGTCTGTCGTCAAAGTCAATGATGAAAAGAATAAGTAATCCAGTCCTCAAACCAAAGTTAGTAAACTCAAATTGTTTAACAGTGTGTTGCAGCCTATCAAAGGGTAATTTTATGATTTTTAAGAAGTAATTCATATTTTATACCAGACTAATAGCTTTGTATAGTCCCTTAGTGAAAATCTATTATGGGCATTAACTAGCATTTTGCATTTATTTTACGGAGACACTCCGAACACGGAGCAAACGCATTGCCACAGTTCCTGCTGCAAACAAACAGCGAGGCCAGGAAGAGAAGGAAGTTTTCTCACGTTCTATCCTGTGTCACAACTGATGATCACGTCCTCTATGCCTAATATCTGTTTTCATTTCAAGAAAATCCACTTAACACCAGATCTCAATCACTTCTGGAAACTAAGGAAGCTTGTTTACAGCATATGGCTAACTTTCGAAGGAGGGCCGATCAATTTCGTCTCCATGGGGCAGGCTACGCTGATCCCTGCCGTCCAGGGCAGTAGCATAGTGTGACATAAACTCCCTGCAGCAGACACACAGTGACAGAGCCATTTTGTGATGGAAATTGACTGTCAAGTAAAAGGCCTTCTTCGGAAGAGATTGTGCTGAGAAAGCATAAGCCAAGGAGGACAGCTGCAAGTCTGTGATGGATCTAACAGGAGTCACAGGTCAGGTGTGTTCTGCGCAGGGGTGCCTTTTTTCTCTACCGTCACTTTTTTACACAGCTTAACATTGAACAGAAAGTTAAAAGAGACCGAAATTAGTAAACAGTGTTGATGGGTCTCAAGTTGCAAGATAATTTTCCAAAGGAAGTATGTACCCATTTCTATGTCTTGGCCCATGTGCCGCCCTAATTTTGTACCACATTTGTGAGAATGTGAGCATACATGTCTATCAACAAGCAAAACAAGCCTTATGTTTAAAGCTCCATCTGGGGATAAAGAAAAGAGCCATTAGAACAAGATCTCCTGCATGTTTTTATCAACGCCGAGATTAGTCATACAATGGATTATGATTTTAATGTTTAAAGTAACACCTAATTTATCAAGCCAGGATGCTTAAAACTGTAGTACGCATAGTGGATGGTTAAGGAATCTTTTATTTAATTGTAAGTACTTTGCTTAGAGCATCAATATTTTTTCTTTGTTATACATCAAAACCATGAATAAAATTACAGAAATTTTATGTATATACTGTACACATGGATTTTTAATTTGTATTTAAAGATTTTATTCTTAGCTAGCTTCTATTGACTGCAAGCATTTTTTTTTAACCAGTAGAAACCAATAGTCTTCTGCCCAGCTCTGCAGGCCCTCCATCATGCAGTCCCACTGTATTTACGCCATCTTGTTTGCCTCTCTTCTCCACTGCACACCCTCTGTCCTAGGTAGGATATCCTGGACACTCTTCAGGCCTATCTCTTCCATGCTCTGTGCCTTTGCTCACATTCTTCCCCTTAACAGGAATGTTCTCCTTTTTCCAGACGCGTTTTCATAGCCTATCCATTTTCAAGGTCTACCTTCTCATTGAAGAAGCCTTCACTGGTACATACCAAATCCCCTTCTTTATGCCCATCAGTGTGCCACTCAGATATTAAGCAGGTCCCTAGGGCTGACCTCACCTCCTCCTACTTTTTACCTAACCCTACTCCAGCTCCACTGGCCTCCAACCACACTCTTGCCTCAAGGCCTTTGTATTTGGGATTCGCTCCATCTGAAAGGCTCTCTCCCCAGCAATCTGCACGTTCAATCCCTTACGCCTCACAGATATTTTCTCAAACATTACCTTTCCTAATGTCCTCGTTTAATATTACACTCATTCCCAGGATTCTCTATTTCCTTTCTTTGCATTATTTTTCCCATTGCACTGGATTGCAAGTGTTACCAGGGCAGGAACTTTTGTCTATTGTATATCCCCCGTGCCTAGAATAGTATCTGCCACGTACTAAGTACTCAAAATACCTGCTGAATAAATTAAGTGAATTAATGAACGGGAGCTATTCAACAAGTGCTTGATAAGTAAAACAAATCGAGTGAATTTGCTGGAAATTAGCTATGTCCTACATGCTTGGTAAGTTTTATTTAATCCTTACAGCACTCTATGAGAAAGGTTCTACATTATCCCAGCTTTATACATGGAGAAAGGTAACACAAAGAGATCATGTAAATTACCTAAAGTTAAGCAACTGGCAAGTGGCAGTGTGGGACTCAAGACTAATGCTTTTTGAACTTTATATGTCCTTTGAAAATTTGCTGCAAAAGGCCTCTTAAAAGTGTCAAAAAGCAAAGATCATGTTCAGCAGTAAGGTGTGCCTGACCCAAGCCATGGTATTTTCTATTGCCTCATATGCATGTGAAAGCTAGACAGTGAATAAGGAAGACTGAAGGATTATGCTGTTGGGGAAGAATATTGAATAGACTATGGACTGCCAGAAGAACGAATGCTCCTTAGAAGCAAGGATGGCGAGGCCATGTCTTACATACTTTGGACACGTTATCAGGAGGGACCAGTCCCTAAAGAAGGACATCATGCTTGGTAGAGGGTCAGCAAAAAAGAGGAAGACCCTCAATAGGATGGATTGACACAGTGTCTGCTACAATGGGATCAAACACAGCGACGATTGTGAGGATGGTAGGACAGGGCAGTGCTTCCTTCTACTGTACATCAATGCTTTTTCAGTCTTCCATATTCATTGTCCAGCTTTCACACACACAGGAGGCAGATGAAAATACCAAGGCACGGGTCAGGACACCTCAGTCCTCAGGATGACTTAAAGGGGTCTTTTGCAGATTTGCCTAATGCAATATGTCATTTGATTTCTTGACTGCTGTTTCCATGGATGTTGATTGTGGATCCAAGTAAAATGAAATCCTTGACAAGTTCAATATTTGTGAAAATGCATATTTATCTGAAACACTGAAATTATTGCCTTCCGTTTTAACAATCGTTTTTGTCTTATGCCATCCCAAGCACGCTCATTGAAGGCACAAATTTTGTGTTATTTATATTTTTATCTCCAGCACAGAATTTGTAACACGGTAGGATCTTAATGGAAACCCTGGTGGCATAGTGGGTAAGTGCTACGGCTGCTAACCAAAAGGTTTTTTAGGATCTTGATAAATGTTTATGGAGCGAATGAGTGAATGAAAGAACAAATGAATGGAGTGACTAGAAGTTTTATTTTCACATTTCCTTTGAAAGATGGTGCCTTCCAAGGACACAAGACTCCTTGGCTATGAATGTAGGCTTAGACAAATTATGTATTAGTTGTTAAGCGCAGCCAGCTAGAAGTTTTCGAATTGGAAATTAAAATAGTAAAAAAGCACCATGATAAATAAACCTTAGTTACTCAGCCTTCCCTTTCCACAAAAAAAGTGGCAGAGAAACCAAGCTACAGGAGGAAAAGTTTTAACCCACTTAAGTATATAGTCAACTTTATTTTATAATATTCTTAATTTTATAGGTTTTTAAAAGTACTAGGCCTCCTGAGTTCAGAAAGGCATGTCCATTCCTGCTAAACACAGGCATGTATGATTTGGCCATGTTTATTAAAGGAAAATCACAATTTGAATGTTTGGTTTTTATGTTTCAAATGTTAGCTTTTTTTTTTTTTTTTAATTAACAGTATTTTCACCAGGTTTATTCCTCTTTAAATGCCAATCTCATAACACATTTAAACTGTATGAGGGTCAAAAAACAGAAAACTAAAAAAGAACCTTCAGGGTATTTTTCTGATTAAACAAACAACAACAACAACAACAGTCCAACGCTTTTCCTTCCATCTACTCTGCCCATACCCCTTTTCCTAAAAGGATTTTTTAAAGAGCTAGACTAAAACACTACATTCAAGCTCCCCTAGTCCTAGAAGGATGATCTGAAACTGACAAAATGAAAGGGTTCTCCCGCTTGCTTCCCTTGTCTGAGTCCTAAACTAATGTCTGCTTACCAAAGACCAGAAGGAGCCTTTCACGTGAATTCCAGCTGAAGCAAGTGTTACAGCTAGAGGCTGCACATAACAGGAAACGCAATTACTCATCCATTCCACTGAGGTATCTAAGACTAGAAGACTCAACACATTTTTTCTCTTCTTAAAGGATCCTATGGGAGGGGATTAAATTTCGAAAATTCCAAAACACATTTACGATACGGGATTTAAAATTTTAATCCCTTTGCCATTCCCTTTAGCTCGAAACAGCTTGTTTATCTTTTTCCTGCTAGCACAAAATGCGGAGCAGAAATGGAAACCAGATTTCTTTATGTAGTGAATTTCATGTGGTTTCCACATTTCTCCTGGCAGTGGTTTCCCGGCAGACATTCATCTAAAAAATTCCTCCTTGAGTGATTTTTAAAATAAAACGGCATTTGTGGCATTTTGTGGCACATTCTAAGCACACTCTCAAATGCACTATAAATGGACTACACATTATAGCATTCTGCATTGCAGTTTACGCTGAAAGCTTTGGTAATGGTAAATAAAGATGTTAAAAATATAATCTAGGAAGGTGATTTTTGGTGGCCTTCATTCTTTCTTACTTAAGAAGGGATTCCTTTTCTTTGACTCTATATTCAGGAAAATAGCAGAATGGCCGTGGTTCCACTTGGAAATCCACTGGGGCATACATAGAAACTACAGGCATGGCCCCTGACCTCAGGAAGCTTATGAACAAGTTAGAAAGGTGAAACATAAATATCATAACAAGTCAGACAATAAGCTAAGGAGGGTCAGCATATCATAAGAAATAAATGGATAAATGAGAGGAATAGATAATAAGGTCTATATGGGTGATATGGAAATATGTGCTACACAATAGTCTTTGGAGCCACGAGAAAGTTGGTTTTAAAGTAAAACAGTGTGACCAATCTAAAGTTCCATCATTCTCTGTCTTCCCTTCCCTTTTGAAGACATGTAACATTAAAACAAACAGAAAAATAAATAAAAAGCCACAGGCTCGCTCTTTTCCTCCTTGGTTGCCTGAAGAGTGACTGTTATCACTGTTAACTATCCAGGCCAGGAAGTTTGTGACAAGCCAAGCGCTTCAGAGGGAACAAATGGCCATCAATGTCCTTCACCCTGGGAGATAACGCGCCTAAGGAAAACTAGCCAACCTGTACAAGACACTAGATGTCATCTTTGTGTTTGGATTCAGAACCCGTTTTGGTGGTGGCAACACAACGGGCTTACACATGCTTTACCACCTCTTGGATTACAGAAAGAAAGATGAACCCAAACCCAGACTTGCAAGGCATGGCCTGTATGAAAAGAAAAAGGCCTCATGAAAAGAGTAAAAGGAACACAAGAGCACAATGAGGAAAGTTAGGGGGACCGCAAAGGCCAGTGCAGTGCCAGCAAAAAGGAGCAAAGATTCTGCAGGATTCATAAACTGTAAGACCACCCCTGCCCCCTGCAAAAAAAAAAAAAAAAAAAGCCACTGGCTCATAAAAGAGTTATTTTAAAGTTCACGTGAAAGTATAAAAGCAATTTAATTTAGTTTGGGAGCTGTTTTTAAGCAATGTTCAGATAGAGTTAAATTCATCTGCTCTGAAATCCAAGGAGAAGAAGCCAAATTTTACTGAACAGTCTAATAAATATTTTTACCAGTAGCTCAATGCCCACTCTATGTCCAGAAGAAGAAAGCAATAGGAACAACAGAAATGGGAGCTATAAAATGGAAATAGGAAGGGAAAGATGACCAGGAAGAATTAGGGCTTACAAGAGGGAAGAGCTGTGCAGAGTCTCTCACCGAGCAGACGAGAGGTGGGGAAGGGAAAAGAGGAGGAGAAATGAATAAAGATAATTAATAAACCTCTTTGACTGAATGCCTTTTGATCACTTGACGGAGGTGTAGTGTGGGTAGTTAACACGTACCACTGCTCTTTGACAAAATCACTACTTCAATATTCTCCACTCCTGTTTTTGCATGTTTAGGGGTGCAATGGTCGCCAAGGGTAGAGACGGTGTTTGCTACAGCGCCATAACTGCCTGCCTCGAGACAATGTCACGACAATTCGCCAAACTGTTGCCACAGGAGCTAGTGCAAAATGTTTTTAAAAGCGTATGTTCAGGCCTCTCAACCACCTCTGATGTAAGGAACCTTCCACTATTCGACTCTAAGAACATATAGCACAGCTGAACTTGAACCCGTCAGTACTGCTGCTCCTTCTCTTATACCTCAGTTCTATTTAAGAAAACAAAGGTTTAATTTAACATCAAAGAAGTGGAATTTGTTCAAGAAAGTGAAAATTTTGAAATCAAATATAGTTAATTAAATCTGTACAAATACGAAATCATCCAAGTCTTCTGCTCTAGGGACTGAGAGACTTGGTTTTAGTGTTTTCACCGTTAATTCAAAACTCCTATTTCACAGTCATACATTGACAATCAAAGGGAACTGTGTTATGAAAATTATCTTATGTAGTTGGAACCATTTTTAACATGGTCTTTCCAGTTTTTATCAGCGTGCGCATACACAAAAAAATTCACTGAAACTCTCCAGTACTGAAGGTGAAGGAGACATGTGTTGTGGGAACGGTAGTTTGAAGTGGGGAGTTGGACGCAGTCAGAACACTGGGTATGTGCATACATAGGACAGAGGCGCTGAAAATGACACAGCGGTGCAGCAGAAGTGCATTCATCTAAGTGAGCCCACGTGTACTACAGTCACAACAAAATCAAATCTCACAATAATAAAATAAAGCTAGCGCTGGCATTAACTCCAACAGGATCCAGCCTACTCAGTGCTAGCATTACTGGGTGACCACTACCAATTATTTTCTGGTCTGAAGGCAAAGACGGAACCAGAATTAAGGCTGATTTACAAAACAGATAGGGCAAAATGTACTGGAAAATCAGCTTCCACTAGCTTTCCTGTTCTTTGTCAAAGGTTAAAAATAATGAGGGATTCAACTTTTCAAAAATTACCCAATTGAAGTGTAGTACTGAAAACGTCATCATGGTCTGAATCATAATCATGGGAGGGAAGTTCACGATCCTCAAACTGGCTCCAGTGCTGCCAGAAGGCACATAGTTCTGGAAAAGTCAAAAGACTCCTCCTAGGCTACTTATCCTAGCTCTTTTTTACTCTTCTCAGAAACCTTGAAAAATAAAAAAGACTCATTAGTGAGCTTCTTAGTAATAACTCCACAAGGCCCTGAAAATGCCTGCGCAAGGAAGCTGAACTCCAAGCGCCTACTTCCAATGGTTGACGTGCACACTACTGACCAGGTGGCACCTGAGGCCACCCCAAACATTTTCAATGGGATCAAAATCCCTTAAAAAATTAGTAAAAAACCTACTAGTACTACAGCAAAAAAAAAAACAAACAAAAAACAAAACAGCGAAATGAGCCATTATTTCAAAAGTAATCATAATCCATACTGGCCAATGAAATCCAAGGGTAGTTTTTTCTTGAAGAAACTAAGATGAGATGAAAAGAAAGTATATTGTACCAGAGGAAAACATTTTATCAGGGAGCAGAGGACTGAGGGTGAACTACCTGTTCCCCAAACAAAAGTGAACCAACAGTACACAGTGTGTGTGTAGTTTTTAAATGCAGACAGCCATAACTCCATATATGTAAAAGTCAATCCTTTTAAATGTTGCATTTGCAAACTTACAGAGGTATTTCCTACCTACTGTGCCCTTGTTGGAAACCCTGGTGGCATAGTGGTTAAGTGTTATGGCTGCTAAAAAACAGGCCAGCAGTTTGAATCCACCAACCTCTCTTTGGGAACTCTACGGGGCAGGTCTACTCTGTCCTATAGGGTTGCTTGTTAACCTTCAACCATTGCTGTAAAGCTCTGAGAGGTACAATTAAAAAAACAACACAACTGAAATGCACACATGCTAACACTACTTTAACCTTAAAAAAATAAAAAGGGAAGAGGATTAATTTTGATGGTGATAATAGTCGTGTAGATATTCCGGTTTACTTAAAAAATACATATACATATATATACATGGTAAATGTATACACACTAAACATACACAAACACACATGTATATACTCATGCATATATATACATTCATACATACGTATTAATATATAAGCATACAAAAACTGTAATAAAAGCAGATAAACTCAGAGGAAAAGAAGATCATTATTGCCTTTTCAAAGAGTTTCTCTGAAAGATTATTTTAAGGAGTTAGCTCCCACTACAGAGTTTTAAAAATAACGCTATTTCTTTCAGAATCAAGTATTTCCTACCATTATTACCTGTTTGGCACACACATGATTCATTTACACAACGAGATTACAAACACCTTGAGGAAAATGACATACTTTGTTCCTCAACAGTATTTGTGCTGTTCAGCCTTTGGAGTCGTGGACCCGGTTTTGAACCCGTGTCAGTAACTGAGTAGAGCTGGGTGCCTCCATGCATCCTCACAGCAGGCCCTAACCTGCTAGAGGCCTAACTCTGGGCCACACCTGTTCTAAACTCTTCTCACACATTAACACATTTAATTCTCACGAAAAACTTGTTTTATAGATAAGGAATATCAGAATAGTTAAATAATTTGCCAAAGTCAAATAATAATAATTAATGGTGAAACCAAGACTCAAAGCCAAGCAACCTAGCTCCAGAACCCTCACATCACATGCCTTCTTGAGCCTTAGCTTCTTTATCTGCAAAAAACAAAGAAAGCCTACTTTTCAGGGTTCTTAGGTTAAATTATATGACATGTGAGAAATGCTAGCACAGGGCCTAGCTTCAGAATAAGTGCTCAAATTAAAAAAAAAAATATTGTTGTTGATGTTAGGTGCAGTCAAGTCAGTTCCAACTCATAGTGACAACAGAACGAAACGCTGCCCAGTCCTGTGCCATCTTCACAATCATTGCTATGTTTGAGACCATTGTTGTAACCACTTTGTCAATCCATCTCATTAAGGGTCTTTCTCTTTTTTGCTGACCCTCTACTTTACCAAGCATGATGTCCTTCTCCAGGGACTGGTCCGTTCTGATAACATGCCCAAAATACGTGAGAAGAAGTCTCGCCATCCTTGTGTCCAAGAAGAATTGCAAGACACATTTGTTTGTTCTTCTGACAGTGCATGGTATAATCAATATTCTTCACCAACACCATAATTCAAAGACATCAACTCTTCTCTGGTCTTCCTTATTCACTGTCCAGCTTTCACACGCATATGAGGCAACTGAAAATACCATGGCCTGAGTTAGGCACACCTTAGTCCTCAAAGTGACATCTTTGCTTTTGAACACTTTACAGAGGTCCTTTGTAGCAGATTTGCCCAATGCGATACATCCTTTGACTTCTTGCCTGCTCATTCCAAGGCCATTGACTGTGGATCCAAGTAAAATGAAATCCTTGACAACTTCAGTGTTTTCTCCATTTATCATGATGTTGTTTACTGGTCCAGTTTTGAGTATTTTTGTTTTCTTTATGTTGAGGTGTAATCCATACTGAAGGGTGTGGTCTTTGATCTTCATCAGGAAGTGCTTCATTCAAGTCCTCTTCACTTTCAGCGAACAAGGTTATGTCACCTGCATATCGCAGGTTGTCAATGAGTCTTCCTTCAATCCTGATGCCGTGTCCTTCTTCATATAGTCCAGCTTCTTGGATTATTTGCTCAGCATACAGACTGAATAAGTATGGTGAAAGGATACAACCCTGACAAACACCTTTCTGATTTTAAACCACTCAGTGTCCCTTGTTCTGTTTGAATGACTGCCTTTTGGTTCCTCATGAGCATGATTAAGTGCTATGGATTTTCCATTCTTCACAATGTTACCCATAATTTGTTATGATCTACACGGTAGAATGCCTTTGCATAGTCAATAAAACACAGGTAAGCATCTTTTTGATATTCTCTGCTTTCAGCCAAGACTATCTGACATCAGCAATGATAACCCACGTTCCACATCCCCTTCTGAATCTGGCTTGAATTTCTGCCAGTTCACTGTTGATGTACTGCTGCAACCATTTTTTGGTTATTTTCAGCAAAATTTTATTTGCGTGTGACATTAATAATATTATTCGGTAATTTTCGCATTCTGTAGGGTCACCTTTCTTAGGAATGGGTGCAAATGTGGATCTCTTTCAGTTGGTTGGCCAGATAACTGTCTTCCAAATTTCTTAGTATAGACAAGTGAGTGCTTTCAGCATTGCATCCATTTGTTGAAACATCTCAGTTGGTATTCTGTCAATTCCTGGAGCCTTGTTTTCACCAATGCCTTCAGTGCAGCTTGGACTTCTTTCAATATCATTGGTTCTTGATCATATGCTACCTCTTGAAATGGTTGAATGTCAACCAATTCTTTTTGGTACAGTGACTCTGTATATTCCTTCCACCTTCTTTTGATGCTTCCTGTTTTGCCCATAGAATCCTTCAATCTTGCAACTTTAGGCCTGGATTTTTTCTTCAGTTCTTTAAGCTTGAGAAATGCCGAGCATGTTCTCCCCTTTTGATTTTTTAACTCCAGGTCTTTGTACATTTCATTATAATACTTTACTTTGTCTTTTCAACCCACCCTTTGAAATCTTCTGTTCAGCTCCTTTATCATTTCTTCCATTCGCTCTAGCTACTCTACGTTCAAGAGCAAGTTTCAGAGTCTCTTCCAGCATCATTTTGGTCTATTCCTTCTTTCTTGTCTTTTTCATGACCTTTTCCTTTCTTCATGTACTATGTCTTTGACATCATTCCACAACTTGTCTGGTCTTCAGTCATTAGTATTCAAAGCTTCCAATCTGTTCTTAAATTCAGGTGGAATATACTCAAGGTCATACTTTGGCTCTTTTGGACTTGTTTAAATTTTCTTCAGCTTCAACTTGAACTTGTATATGAGCAATTCATGGTCTGTTCCCGCAGTGGGCCCCTGGCCTTGTTCTGACTGATGATATTGAGCTTCTCCATCATCTCTTTCCATAAATGTAGCCAATTTGATTCCTATATATTCCCTCTGGTAAGGTCCATGTGTATAGTCGCCGTTCATGTTGTCCAAAAAAAAGGTATTTGCAATGAATAAGTCGTTGGTCCTGGAAAATTCTATCATTTGATCTCTGGTATTATTTCTACCAGAAACCCTGGTGGCGTAGTGGTTAAGTGCTACGGCTGCTAACCAAAGGGTCAGCAGTTCTAATCTACCAGGTGTTCCTTGGAAACTCTATGGGGCAGTTCTATTCTGTCCTGCAGGGTCACTGTGAGTCAGAATCAACTCGACAGCAGTTGGTTTGGGTTCGGTTTATTGTTTCTATCACCTAAGCCAAATTTTCCAACTACCAATCCTTCTCCGTTTCCAACTTTCACATTCCAATCACCAGTAATTATTAATGCATTTTAACTGCATGTTTGATCAGTTTCAGATTGCAGAAGTTTGTAAAAATCTTCAACTTCCTCATCTATGGCCTTAATGGTTGGTGTGTAAATTCGAATAACAGTTGTATTAACTGGTCTTCCTTGTAGGCATATGGATATTATCCTATCACCGGCAGCACTGTACTTCAGGATAGATCTTGAAATGTTATTTTTGATGATGAATGGGAAGCCATTCCTCTTCAATTTGTCATTTCTGGTACAGCAGATGATAAGACTGTCTGATTCAAAACGGCCAATACCAGTCCATTTCAGCTCACTAATGCCTAGGATATCGATCTTTATGTGTTTCATTTCATTTTTGACAACTTCCAATTTTCCTAGATTCATACTTTGTACCTTCCATGTCCTGATTATTAATGGATGTTTGCAGCTGTTTCTTCTCATTTTGAGTCATACCACATCAGCAAATGAAGGTCCTGAAAGCTTTACACCAGCCATGTCATTAAAAGTTGGCAGCTCTTCCCTAGTCGTCTTTTAAGTGCCTTCCAACCCGAGGGGCTCATCTTTCAGCACTATCTCAGAGAATGTTCCGCTGCTGTTCATAAGGTTTCACTGGCCAATTTTTTTTTTTTTTAGAAATAGATCTCCAGGTCCTTCTTCTTAGTCTGTGTTAGTCTGGAAACTCCACTGAAACCTGTTCCCTGGGGGTGACCCTGCTGGTATCTGAATACCAGTGGCATATCTTCCAGCATCACAGCAACACACAAGCCCCCACAGTTCGACAAACTGACAAGGCTCGGTTTCTTTATCTGTAAACCCGGAGAAATCCCACATTTCGGTGTTATTGGATTTAATTATGTCACACGTGAGAAATGCTAATACCCAGCCTAGCTGAGAATAAGTGCTCAAATAAAAAAGTATTAACCACCCAAAAGAAATCTTTAAAATGGAAAACGGAACACCTTCCTTTATCTAAAGCTTTTTTGCACATTGTAGGCCTGAGTTTCACTGAAGTTATATAATCTGATTCTGCATGGGAAATTAAAGCCATATTTGGTTGATTAAAAAAAAAAAAAAAAAGTTTTTTTTTTTTTAATATAAGTGCTTATAAAGACACAGGATTAATAACATGTCAACATGAACCCATTTATATGGCAATTGTTTTTCTTTGTATGTAAAATAAAACAAATTCCTACGGTGGCGTAAATCAAAGTGTTTCAGTATGGTCTCATGTGTCCCTGGAAACTTGAAGAAATTCTGTAGCGACTCAACAAAATTTAAGTTGCCGGTTAAAGTGCCTACAATATACACAACTGAATGGGTATCTGCTGGAGCAAATCCTCTGAGACATTCACGTACTTTTCATTTCCCCTTTTGCACATACCAGAGGATGATAAATCCTACAATAAAGACAATGTGGCGAGTTTTACCCAAGCACACCTAAAATCATTTAAAGACTTGGAGCTTCTCAAATCACCTACCACATAATTGCAGGTACTCTGGGTAAAGCCGAAGCTTTCCCTTCATACACATACTTGCTTGTAGCCCATATGCTTTGCTTGCACTCATAGCCACAGAAAGGATGCTTTCTCTACCCCTGAAAAAAAAGTGGTTTCTGGGTCTTTATGTGACACACATACCAATTTTTTTTTTTTTTTATATCATTCATGCTCATTCCAGAGTAGCACTAGGCAAAAAAATATTAGTGATGCCAAAAGACATCAGGAGTCAACATTTTACAACTGTCAGTAACTGGAGGACATCACGTTTCTCTTGTCCAAGGGAGCCAGGGCTCATTTTAAAGTCTGATTACAGCATAGAATTCAACGGGCGCTCACAGCACATAGCATTCAGAAGATGCTGGCCAGCTTGAGGGCTGGAGCAGGCAGCTCACTGCATTCCTGGTATGCTCTCACTTAGTCACTTCGCTCTGCCTTCCCCTGAGGATTTTAAACAGTGCTTCGAATTTTACTGGAGTCATAAATCACATATTTACCTTCACGTGACTGGTATTCAACAGAGTCAGAGTTTTCAAAGTTTGTCTGCCGGATGTATTATGTTGCTGAAATATAGAAATAGCTGCCGTTGCAAGCCAGTGGTTAGTAAAACCCAAAGACCCAACAGTATCTTTCCCAATCGATTTGAGGAAAGAATGTTTATAAAATATATACTGCTTTTGGTTAGGGGCTGATTTCTAAATAAACAGATTCAGCATTGGAAATTCTAGAGACAAGCAAAACAAGACGCGCATTAGAAAACGTATTTTTAAAATCAACTCTCACAATCTTTGCCTCTTGTGAAATTTAAGACTAAAATCGGTCGCATTGAGTTTCTGATTTACAGCCACTCCAGTTTAACTTCTTTTTCAGTCATCGAGGAAAACTGCTCACTCTTTGTTAGCAGAATACTTTCGTCTATTTTACAATGTCTGATGCTGCGTCTTTGCTTAAGAAGGCATTTTGCTTGCTATGATCTAAAGGCGGCCACTTGTTTGAGTCAGGGGAAGTGGAGAGGAAAGCTTCCCTACAACTCTTCTAGTCCTTTTGGACCTAAGGAAATAGGAAATGTTGGCGGTTAAGGGACTGCATCCCCCCCCCCAAAAAAAAAGTGCTAACCCACACAACATAACGCAAGTTAAGCGGGGCTATCTTCCCTAATTTGCAAATGAACTCAAGTCAACTAGATTTTTATCCCAGCTACAAACTGGAAAGGAGAAAACAAGAAAGGAAACCCCGTAACTTGGTTAGATCCTACCTTTCGCACAAGATTATATGCCCAATAGCCGCACAGGATGTTTCCAGGAGACTAAAAGGCCAGGAATAAGCAAGAAGATATCGCTGGCCCAATGTTCACATTGATTACGAAAAGAATAGTGCAATCTGATACACAGCTGTACAACACATATATAAACGTTAACACTGCACTGTTTGCCGTTTAAGATAAAAAAAATAAGATAACATTAATTCTTAAATAATTACCATGACAAACATTTGATCAGAAACCACATGTATACTATATAGCCTTTACTCATTCTTCCAACAGTTTACTGAATACCCTACTACAGCTGGTAAAATAAAATATAGAGATACTGTCCCTGCCTTCAACTAGCTTATACTTTATTTGGAAATAAAAATCCAAATATATGATATACTAAATAGAAAAAATAAGAGTCCATTACAAAACTACGAGAGCAGAGTAGATAGTTAATTGCTAAATTAATCACAGGACATATAAGTGCTATAAGAATTCAGTAGGAAAAAGAAAACTGTTTCTATGGGCTGGCTGTATACTTCTGAACACAGGCACTTAAATCAGAAAAAAAAAGCTGAGTTTTGCCGGGTACTGTAATCCCACAAAGTAATGTCCTTAACTCCTCTGAGCCTTGGTTTTGTCATCAATAAAATGGAAATGATGAAAATATGTACTCCCATACAGTTATTATAAGGAACTGACACACTGTATGTGAAAGGATTCTGTAATCTGTAAAGAAGCTGTTTAATGAGCACTGTGTAAAACGGATCACACCAAATCCTTAGGGTTAATTTGGTTTTGGGGGAGCTGAGCAGAAAGGGCTAGGTTGTCAGAGGGGAAGATGATTAACTTTTTCCTTACATATTTCTCTGCTGTTCAAACTTTTCTAATGTATGTGTACTATTAATCTCATAACAAAAAAATTTAAAGCTATATAAATACTACCTGAAATACATATATCTGGATATCATAAAGCATTCTAATTGTAAACACTAATAAGCCTGTCACTTTACATATAGATGAATTAGTCCTAACTGAAGCAAGTCCCAGTTCTGGTTTCAATTTGAGAAATTCTAAAGTCATAAACATTTGCCAAGCTTGGGAACGATACCCAACTGGAGCAATGTTTCCTTTCCGTGACATTTTAAAATACAGCAGACTTAGTAGTTACCCTGAACTATCTGTGGATTTGAAAAATCCATTTGGTCAATAACTTTTGAAATAAGCATGTTAAATAATGTTGGTTCCACAAAGGCAGGTCTTTGTTGTGTCTTAACTTTGCTTTCTAGAGCCCATCATATTCCAGGTATTTAATAACTTTACAGTCGCCAAGCCAGTACCAAATCAACGCCAAGGACTCCATACAGCATGGCAGGCTTTTCAACTAAGCCTGATCACAGATTCACATTCCTAACACTCTAAGTGAGCGTGAGCTCTCTGAGGGCAGGAAGTCCATCTTGCGACTCTTCGCGTGCCCAGTCCCTGGCGTTGTGAGAGGCCTAGGAACGTTGTCACTCCTGGGTGCCACTGAACTGACCCTGACTCACAGTCACACCTTGTGACGGAGTAGAGGTTTCCTAGGCTGGAATCTTTATGGGAGCAGATCTTTCTCACGCACAGCAGTTGGGTGGGTTCAAACCACCAACTTTTTGGTTAGCAGCCGAGTGCTTAATCATTGTGCCACCAGGGTTCCTTCGGCACATGAATAAAAAATCCATTGCCGTTGAGTCCATTCTGACTCAGTGACCCTACAGGATAGAGTAGAACTGCCCCATAGGGCTTCCAAGGAGCGGCTGGTAGATTTGAACTGCTGACCTTTTTGGTAGCAGCCAAATGCTTAACCACTGTGCCACTAGGATTTCCTGGCATGTAAATAGGCAAAAGTAAATAATTACGGAACTACTTGAAAGAACCAAACCAGTTGCTGGCTGATTTTTTGAAAGTCAATTGCCAGGTCTTTCTTCCAAGGCTTCTCTGAATGGACTTGAACCTCGAACTTTTCAGTTAGCAGCTGAGCATATTAACCACTTGCACCACCCAGGGACTCCTATTTGGAGAAAAGATAACCCTAAAACATTTTAGTCAACTGGAAACCAAAGGAGACAGACACATGTGCTAAGGGGAACACAACCTACCTGTTTCTGTGGAAAAAAAAAAATCATTTAAGATGTTCTAAAAGCAGTAAAGATAAATGCAAATTTGAATCCCTTGAAAAAAATCATAAAATCCCTATTTGGTGTAGGTAGGACCATTTGAGAAAGTAAGTTGTTATTGTTCTGTGTGCCGTTAAATTGATTCCAACTCACAGTGACCAAACAGGACAGAGTAGAACTGCCCCATAGGATTTTCTAGGCTGTAATCTTTAAGGGAAAACCCTGTGGCGTAGTGGTTAAGAGCTATGGCTGCTAACCAAAAGGTCGGCAGTTCGAATCTTTAAGGGAGCAGATTGCCAGGCCTTTTCTCCCAGAGAGCCACTGGCGGGTTCGAATTGCCTACCTTTCAGTTAGCAGTCAAGCGCTCAACCATTGTACCACCATGGCTCCTTTTAGAGAAAGTACAGCTGTATGGAATAAGATGAAATCATGGAGCAGTTTGATGAGAACCATCTTTCATTTGTCTTACCCAAAATTTCAGAGGGCAGGATAAAAAGTTTCACAATTTGTGGCAGAAACAAGTTCACACTTGGAATGCGGGATTCCTAGCTGGCTGCTATTTCACTGGCTCGTGGTTCCCCTATGATGACTTGTAATTAAACATACAAACCAAACCAAACTCATCCCTGTCGAGGTGATTCCAACTTATAGCGACCCCGTAGGACAGAGTTGAACTGCCCCACGGGGTTTCCAAGGCTGTAACAATCTTTACGGAAGCAGACTGCCACATTTTTCTCCCGCGGAGTGGCTGGGTCCAAGCTGCTGATCTCCCTGTTAGCAGCTGAGTGATTATCCACATATAAAAAAAAAATATAGACCCTTAAAAAGGACAGAGTTGGTATCCTATTCACACGTAATAAGACTATTAGAATGTATTCAGTCACACTCACATACTTCCAGTATTACGCAAGCAAAGATGGGAAAAAAGGGAGGGGGGATTGAGTCATACTAGGCTCACTCGAGCTATGGAATAGGCCCTAAAGATACAAGTATGGGAGCGGAAGTACAGTGATATGAAGTAATTCCTCTGCTCTTCATTGATGATTTAAATCTCTTGCGAATGATGTGCTGAGTGCTAATCTCTTTGTTCCTTCCTAAGCTGCCAGGTAATTCATTTTTATCTTATTTAATCCTCCTCACAAGGTAACCAGAGCCTGCCATAACTTTTAAACCCCTTAACCTGTTGCTGCCAAGTCAATTCCAACCATAGCAACCCTATAGGACAGAGTGGCACTGCCCCAGAGGATTTGAACCCCTTGCCAAAAACAAATCAAACCAAACCCACTGCCGTCGAGTCGATTCCTACCCATAGAACCCCTTAGTGGTACTTGAATTCAAGAGAATCCATTTTACGAAAAGCAAACGCTTTAAGATGGGTCTCACTTAAAGCCCTTTGAAATAGTCAACCCAATGCATATAAAAGAGATATAATTTGTTCTACTCCTCAAATGTGTTATAGAAGGCCAGTAGAAATGAAATGTTTGGGTTGTAATTAATTCCTTAGAGAATGCTGACTTTCTTAGTTTGGTTGCTCAAATTAAATTTGGAAGCTACCTAGAAATTTTCTCACATTTTGATCTCTGGAAGGGCAATTAATCAAGCTCTTGTTTGAGGCAATTCTTTAATCAGAACTCTGTGGAGGGAAAGTCAGAGAGCTGTATATTTGGAATATTCAACAGCATATATAATTGAAAACAGCAACAACAGGAGAAGAAAAGTAGATTCCAGTGGGCTGATATCGTATAACCTTTGGTCAAGCAGTACTTGGCAAATTTCAACAGACCTAGTTAACCAAAGATAAAACTAAGCAGCAGAATATGGCTGAAACAAAACGAAAGTATTCAAATAGAATCAGGAGCTACCAGCGGGAATCAATGCTATCGAGCAGCAAGGATTTACCAGAGGCGATTTGTTAGGAGACCAGAGCCGTTACTTCATAGTAAACCCAAATAGTAGATGCTTGAAATTAAAACATTAACGTTTCTGTAGGTCAAGCTATACACCGCATTCAGAGAGCCAGCCAAAATAGCTGAGGAAACGGGGAAGGCCACATGTGGAACTAATTACTCATGTAGGGGCCATGACAAAGAACATTTCTCCAGACTTTTCATGGGGGCTTCACTTTCAGGAAGTCGCTATAATTACTGTTCAAGTCTAGGGCAGCCTGCAAGCCGCTGACAGATCCGACAGACAAGGAGGAGGAGGGAAAGAGGGGGAAAAATGAACTTATCTGCCCTTTTTGACGGGTGAAATACCAGAAAATAAAGTACCACAGGAAAGCTCGAAAAGGTTTCCAAATGAGCCCTGACTCCCAGTGTTCGACTTTCTGTTTACTTTTTTATCTGCCCTCCACCTTCTGATTACTTTCCTAGCCTGGATCCGACAGAAAATTTGTCCTCTACGCTAACTCACTTTCAGTTGGCCACGGCAGAACTGTACATCTTGACTCTTTTTTTACAGCTTTTCCATACTGGGGCCCACTTCCTGCCCAGTTGAGAAAAAAAATCTGGCCTGAAGATGAAATGACTGCTTAACATTACACTAAAACATCTGGTACCATTTTCTGCACAGACCCACGTCTGAGAGCAGCCATTCCAGCGGTCTCTCCAGCGGCACAGCGCATACCCAAACCTCCCCAGGGTGACATCATCCCATATATGGACTCTCCAGCCCAGCCCTCCCCCTTTTCCTGGTCCTAAATTCATTGCCAGTTCCCCAGTCTGCAGCAAAAGTGCCACGTCAAGACTGGAAATCACAGCCTCGAGTGTGTCTCAGGCAGTGCAGAGGGTTCAGGGGGGAAAGCCGAACGCGGCCCCCAATGCAGGAAGGGAGGCTTTTCCCAAAGACCAGGAGAGGATTTTAAGGAAATAGATGGAAGCTTCTGGAGATCCTGCTCCGTCGCCCCAGTGTTCAGACTACCTGTTCAGGACAATGCCGTTGTACAGTAGTCTGCACATTGGTTAGACTGGGCAAGGGACAGCAACGCCATGGACTGCTGGGGACAAAATGTGCTGTTTCCGAGGAGAAGACAGTTGTTGGCTCTTTTTTCGAATCTCATATCCAGTGTTTTTCTTCACAGGTCTTGCACACTAGGGACCAAGAAACCCTTGGGGGCACTTCAGGAAAAGACTGCTCAGGGGAAGACCTGCGGGTAAGGCCTTCTTGACTACTCCCCTAGGTGTGTGTTCAATGACGTGCGTTCAGATGCGAGAGAAACAGGTCTCTACTGATGGGTACTGATGGATTTCATTTTAAAAGAAAAATAAATGCCTGGTACATAGCAATTTACACTTTGTTATCTGATTTCTGAAGATTTAGCATTCAAGTATTTTCTTTAAAGTAAAGGTTTTCCCACCTCAAAATGAAATACGATAGAAATCACTCCAGTCACTTAAGAATAATTTAACGAGGATAGTTTTGAAGTAAATATTCAGAGACTTAAAAACTTATTTGAAGGCAGGCTGTGTGTATAACTCTTAACACCCTAGGGTTGAATCCATTTTGTATCAAAGTAAAAATACTTGTTATTTTTTAAATGCCAAATGGATTGTGCTTTCCTGAAAATTTACTTCTATAATATAAATAATAGTATCTAACAATAAAAGGAGAGCCTGCCTAGTTCTTGCCAAGCAGACAATGCGGATGGGGCTGGCCCTCAGAAGACAGCCAACCTGGACCTCATGGAGTCTGCAGCCGAGTAGATCAGGGAATAGAAACATCTATCTTTACATATCACAATATGTATCTGTACATTATAATACAAATAAAGTCCAAGATTGGTTGATGACTATTGGTCATCTGAGCCTGCCTGACTATATTTTACAGTCCTTCTACTTCTCTGGGCATTTAAAATGATAAGTTACTTTGTCTAGAATCCCACTGATAAAAAAGGAATTTGTAAACGAAGGCAGAAGTTTTCTTTGGTCAGTTTCCAGCAGTCCAGGAGGTGAAGGAGGGTGGGAGAGGGGGAGGAAGGTGGGAGGGAGGAAAACCCTCAAGCTGAATGAAATCCCAATAGAGAAAATAATAAAGAGAAAGTCTGGGTTGCAATATGATCTGTGCTGAACTTTGGTGGTGGGTTCCTTAAAGAAAGTTCTGGAAAAATGTTACCGCCTTACCCCTAAATTCCCTCAATCCCCATTTATCTCTACCCCCAAACCATTCTATAGAATGAAAACATCTTCTGTTCTGTAGGCTTTTTGCGAGAAATGAATATAATCTCTTTTGTCCTTCTGTAAACTCTTTAAGGCTACAATGCTTTCTGAACAAATTCTATAAATTATACCTTTTGCGACAATTAAAAATTCTCAAGTTCTCTTTTGCAAACATCTTAGTACAAAAATTTCTCCAAGTTGTCTCTTGTCAAAAATTTTTATTTTTTAAAAATTTCCCTTCTGATCATTCCAAAATTGGTGTAAAGAACATATAACTTTTCTCATCAGTTCATCATTTTTAGGTAAAATGTAGAAAGCAAGGAGAAATTTGGCAGTCTAAATCACTTGGATGATAAAATTAAGTCAACCCTTTTTTATTGTGACTTGGCAACTTCCATATTAATTATTTAAAAAAAAAAGTGATATTTTTTAAGTTTATGTAATTTCTTTTATAGATAAAAACGTTTTAAAAACTATTAGGTAACTTATGGGAGACTATTTTTTTTAAGAAACATTTTTACTTATTGATAAAATTACTAAAGAAGAAAGATAAGCTTTATGGTACCTTGGCAATGTTTAAGGCTTCTCAAATTTTCTGTCTTTTGTTCTTTTGAAATGATTGAATTTCGTAACTTGTTTCCAATTAATGATTGAATTTAAATTTCTTTATTCAGATTAAATGGCCTTTTCATTTCAAAGAAACTAACCCCTAGTGGTCCCTCCCCTATTTTCTCCCTCTTACTTTTAGTCTGGAGACAGAGGGACACAGGCCATTCTTGGCATGCATACAGGAGTGGAAGTTTAAGAATTACTTTGCAAGGGGGTAGCCAAGGAGACCCCCACATGCTCCGTGGGGCACATGTCCTGCTATGCCAACCCACTTCTGATGCAACAAATGCAAAGATACAATGCTTATCTTTCAACCGTATGAACTAAAGACCACAAGTAAAGCTCACTTTATAAACCTTTGCTGAATGAAGTCAGCATGTTCCTTTATACGCGGGTACGTGTGCCAACATTTATATACACATGACAAAAAATAACCTTGTCTATTTCCAGGTAATTAGAATAATCTTTAATTTTATCTTGATATTACTTTATAAGGAGATATACAAATATTTTAGGGATCATGGAATCTCTTCCAGAGGGAAATAACCCACAGTGAACATCTTCAACTAAAATTACCGCTGGATATGATGGTAAGTGTGAGTATTAAAATTAAACATTGTACATCATCATGAAGCGAAAATTGATTACAGGGCCTGTCCTAACTACACTTTATAGAAATTTTGCTATTATTTTTTGTTTTAGTGTATGGGTAATAGAAAGTCAGACTAGGTACTGGGTTAAAAGAAGAATTTTTTCTGCCATCTAAGAGAAAGAAAATTCAGAGCCTTAGCTTCAACACGATCATTTCTTAATTGGAAGAGGATCAATACCAAACAGTTACTCACATTTTCAAATCTATTTTGTTTACAAACCATAGATCTCATAATCAAAGGAAGTTTGTTTACAACAGACACAATCTTACACTGATCGCTTTCCTGTAATTAGTCAATAGGTTTAATGTCCTTCCCGATTAGCATCCGGGCTAGTGGCCCAGATAACGTGTTTATATATTTAAAAATATACCATCTACCACCACCTCTCGCCTACAGACCACCCAAGTATTTGAGTCTGTGGGAAAGAATTTAGGCATAAACGCCTCATGAAAGAATTATTTTCCATTTTTTTGGATTGAAATCTTAAACTGTTAGAGGATATAAAAAGAAAATACTACTTGGTAATGTAAAAAAATTCACTTAACCCTTACGCGTGCATCCTCACTAAAGAGAAGCCAGAGCTTTCGGTTATCCTACAAGAGATCTGTTCTGAAAAACAATCCACTTTCCTTTCCGCTAAAGAGAAAAGCTCACTCATCATAATAATTTTCAAGTAATAACTAAGAGACCATCACTCAGAAATCCTGGCTTAAAATAACAAAAAGGTCAAGCTTTAACCTGAGAAGAGACAGGAAATTCCTGAATTAAGATCGAAACTTTCTTAACTCAAAGCCCATTTTACATCAGTGCCCTGCAAATGATGTGGGTATAGATTTACCCGTTTTTCGAAGGTCTCTTACTAAGAACATTTATCAACTTCGGTAAGTAGGGACAAGGAGGTAAATTAAGAAAAATAATTAAGTCTTGACTTAATGTTTCCTGAGTTCAGTCACGACAGCCTGTTTCCTGGAAAAGCCCTGGTTTAACTTTGCTGTAGAGGGCTTAGAAATAATTACTTTCTTGAATTTTTCTTTCTTAAGAAATAAAAGAAAAAAAGAGGAAGAAGAAGAAACAGGACATAATAGCCATATTAATAGTTACATGGTATGATATAATGTAAACAGCTCTTTCATATTTTATCTAGTATTTTAAGTGCTAATAAATTAATACTCACCCTACAGTTTGTGAGACAGAAGAAAAATCTTAACTATTTTTCATCCTTTCATCTTTTTAACAAGTTTAGGTGCAGGCTGAACATGACTATGAAGTGTGCATATGCTACGTTCTTACCACAATAATGTTTCAAAGATCTATCAGAAACATAAATTGCCCCAAAGCACTGTGAGCAATAATTTTTCAGCAAGATTTTTTTTCCCCTTAAGAACAGTTATGGATTTTCAGATTAAAATTTCTGAATATCTTGGTTTAATAAAACTGTTTTATATTCAAGGATAATACATGAACTCACAAATATTTCTTTTTATTTTTTCAGGTTGCATGAATCATTAATTGAGAGAGTTAACTGGATCAAATTATTTATGGGAGAGAGAGGGAAAACTATACAGTGATATCTAATTTCCCTCAAAATAGTCTTTGTGAGCGAATCACTCTATAGTAACAACAACAATAACAAAATAACATTTTAAGGTACTTTTTTTTTTTTTGCATGCTCTGACCTTGTAATTATTTAAAGAGCAGCCAAATTTACTGATATTTTTGATTCTGTCAAGAGAAAAAAAAAAAAGTTCATCTATTCAGAAGTGATGGCCCAAAACAGAATCAGGCATTTGTTTTTTTTGAAATTAAATAAATGAACAAAATTGTACTTACCAATTCTTTGTCACAACTCTACCAAATCTAACCACCGCATACAAGTTCATCTTTGTTGAAAACTGTCATTTGTTCAGTCTTTAAAAATGACTTGGTTCTCCATAAAGCTTCTATTTGCTATTTATCTCAGAATTTTACAATTAAAAATGAATAACAAGCTATTTGTTTCTTTTAAAGTTCTTGGAAAACATTCCGAGGTATATATGCTTTGGACAATTTCTTTTTTTTTAAAAGAAATTCCATTTACTGGAATTTTGACTATCTGGATATTTTGTTTTTAGAAGGACAGAGTATTTGTTAAATACCTTTATGGATGTGAATTGATAATTTATATTAAAATAGACAATAGAATTATTGTTTATTCACCAGAATTAAAATTTATATCTGTATATATAACACCATTAACTCTTCCTTATATAAATCATAAGGAAATTTTCTAAAGGGTCTGGTTTTAATTTTTGGTTATTAAACGAAGCTTCCTTTTCTGTGTTTAAGGTACTATTTTGTAATTCTATTCCATTAACAACGCCCAAAACATGTTCTGAGCACTCTTGTGGGTACCCTTACAGTTTATACTCTTTGATGCCGGGCATAGTGCTGTAGTTAATTTAGAAGTATGTAAATTAAGCCCACAACTGCTTTTTATTTGGTTTTCGCCGCTCATACGCAGAAGCTTTGCATTAACATGCAAATGAGAAATTTAAATAACTTCTCCTTGTTTAATAAAGTACCGGTAAAAATAGATCCCCATGCAAAGCCTCATTATAAAAGCATCAGATACCAAAGACGGCCGGCTGGGTTGCCAAATACATTAGGCCCATTAATTATTTTGAAAATGGCTGCCGTTTCCATGTAAATGACAAGTTTCTCTTTCATAGGCAAGGTTATGGTACTTATCTCCTACAAGAAACATGTATAAACATAGTCTCTATCTTTAACTTCAGTATTAAAATATGCAGAGTTTACGCGAAGAGGAAAAACATCTGGTTCAATTACTCTGAACTCTGACGGCATGTGGGCCAGTAATAATATGAACTGGATTTAAGAATAAACCTTGTGTTTAACCTTCCCCCCCCACCCCAAAAAACTTCAGTGTGAGTTTTCTGTTATGCCAGTTATCCGTGTTAGCATATTTGGAACAAATGTATGAATGCATTTTCTGAATAAAGCCAAAAGCCTAACTTGTTTTTAGTTCTATAATGTTTTAATGTTTAATTCTATTGTGTGTTTTTCTCCCTTTCCCCTTGCCCTCCCAAATCACCAAATCTGGATAACAGACTGAGTGTATCTGCCCATGAGCAGAGGAAACCTGGAGGAAGCAGGGCCTGGCTGGACGGAGTTGTCATGTGTCTGCCTGTCTACACTTGCTGTGCAGAACATCCGCTCACCTGTACAGCAGGCACAGACAGGCAGTCACACGACAACCCAGCCTGAGTGACAACCAGCCACTGAGAGAGCAGCCCTCACACCATAGCATCTACACCAAGAGCTACCGCCACAGTGAGGGGTGCGGGGCCTGGGGTTTTCATCTGTTGGCTTAATACTTAATGCGCATGTATTAGTATTATTTTATCATTTATTTTGATTCGAATATTGAAACCCACCAAAAGTCAAGTGAGTGGTGCCTATGAAATATAATAAAACCCATTTCTAAAAATGTTCCTGTGCTTTCTATAGTTCTCTTTTCCTAATTGTTGTCAGTAAATCACTGCCCTTGACCTTTACTGTGCACAGCTTTGCAACACCCCATAACCAATATAACAAAAGTCAATAAAACAATATAACTTTAGTCTGATGCTTGACAAAGAACAAATGAGCTAAGTTTAGTTTTCTATAGCATGATTTTTTCTTCAAAAAAAGAAAAGAAAAAGGGGAAAGGATAACGTTCTAGAAGAGCACATGTTTTGAATTGCTAAGCTCCACCAGTCTAGGGGAAACCCTGGTAGCATAGTGGTTAAAAGCTACGGCTGCTAACCAAGAGGTTGGCAGTTCCTTGGAAACCGTATGGGGCAGTTCTACCCTGTCCTATAGGGTCGCTATGAGTTGGAATCGACTCGATGGCAATGGGTTTGGTTTTTTTTTTTTTGGCCAGTCTAGGTAAAACAGAGTGAAAACAGTATTTATTTTCAATATAATTTCCAAGTGTATTAAAATAATTGCTTTTACCTTTTTGATATATTGAAAGCTGAAACTGAAACACTGATATTTTGAAGTGTCATGATATATACCAATTTATTACTATGTCATTGCTTAATTAAGGAGCTTAGATTACAGTTCTAGGAGTGGAATTCACCAGGCAGTACATTCACTTGGAATGCGTGCTCCCATTCACCGTCAATTTTCAAACTCTGAAGAGTGTCAGGCAATTCAACACTTCCAAAAAGAACAAAAAGAGAGATTAATAAATATGCAGTGAACATTTTGTCCTATCTTCTGAGGAAACATCAAAACTTCAGCTTACTCACTACCAACTAGTGTGAAATGACCAAGTCTTACTTTCTGTATATGAATATTTCAAACACTTTAGGGTAAAAAGTGGGGAGAAGGGTAAAACTAGAAATTCATCAATTCTGATTTGATTGTTCTTAAAATGTTTTAACTTTGATACTTAAAATTAATTTTCAGCTTCCTTGGAAAGATTCTGGTCAAGTTTAGAAAAATATAACACAAAACTACCCAAAAGTATCTATTTTTTAAAAAATTAATAATTAAACATTTCAAGTATATATTTTAGACTAAAGCAAGCAAACTATTTACATTCAGAGATTTCATTTTTACAAATGAAAGATGTAGTCTTAAGGCTAAGAGCCTCATGAAGTTCAAAAATTCTATGATTTTGTGGTATTTTAACCAAACCGGACACTATAGTTTCTTTAAAAAAAAAAAAAAACTGAGGGATAGAGGAAACTATAAAGTAAACATATGATTAAACATCTTGCGTTGAAGAATCTGGCCTTATGGAAATACGTCATCTAAGATACACTTCTGCAAAACACATTGCACAAGGCAGGTTTTTACCTTAAGTAAAAGTCGGTTGGCAAGCATATAAGGTATTAGACAAGACTTCACAAAATGTAAAATATAAACAGGAGGATAAAGTAAAAATGCCTTACAGACTATTTACACAGTGCCACCAAATTAAAAGGCTTTGCATAGCCTCTACTGGGGTTCCCCACAGGAGTCAACATATGGAATCCTTTTCTTGGGGCCGGCATGGCAGTCCCAGGACAGAGCTGATAGCGCTCACGGTGACACCATGGCTGCGTCAGAGCAGGAAGAAGACTGCTCCACACACCATACTCCAAAGGGGTGCCTAGGAGGGCAGCCAAGCTGTCCTCCAGGAGTCACCTCAGGAGAAGGTTTCAAATAAATTTCCCTTAAAACCCTGAGGTTAACATTTTGGTTTTACTTTTTTTTTCTTAGCTCTCAAAAATACTTGAAATTGTTGTTTTTATTTTTTTTTTTTAATTCTTTAGATGAGGCACATTTTAAGACTTTACTCTTCAGAGGAAGAATAATATAAAGTGTAATGTTCTTCCAGAATACCTTTAGAGCAGAACAAATGATACATGGAGGCAAGTGGGTTCCAAGCTGTGTTTTTAATGAATCTGAAATAGCATTTGTTCTTATGATTTACTGAATAATACCATATTTTTTTCCAAAATTATAAATCTTTGGATAATGTTGGAATGTAAAAATGCTTAAAGCATAACATAAGACAGTCTACGTATGCAGCTAAATTCATGAAGAATTTTCAGTAACGTAAACAGATTAAAGTTCACTATTTATTGGGAGTTTTTTTGTAAAAATACCTAAGTTTTGACTAACTACAACAATTTAACAAGGAATGTGACCAGTGTCCACGGTGTTGATCCTGTGACCTCCTCCATAAATAGGAGGACGCTGGTCTAGCAATGGGTTTTTTTTAAAAGTGTAAGTGAAAATGGAAAGAGAGCTGAAGATTTGTATAATTTCTAGGTCTCAAAACTTTGGCCATCCAGGGATACAGCTGTCATTTTGTTTCCTATTACACCAAAGTTACATCTGTCATCTGTTACAGCTACACAATAAAAACAATACTAATTAATATCCCTATAAGTAAATTAGGAACCATGGTGGCACAGTGGTTCAAGCGCTTTTTGCTAACCAAAAGGTCAGGGGTTTGAACCCACCAGCCATTCAGTGGCAGAAATATGTGGCAGTCAGCTTCCGTAAAACTTTACAGCCTGGGAAACCCTATGTGGCAGTTCTACACTACTCTGTCCTGTAGGGTCGTGATGAGTCAGAATTGACTTGATGGCAGTGGATTTTGGTATAAGGGAATTATATAATCTCTTTATCAAGTTATCCAAACACTTCAGCCCACAAAATGAGGCCTGTAATTTCCTAAGCGTCCAAAGAAATGCCCTTATTTCAACGCAGATTTTAGATTTTCTTCAATAGTGAAAGGTTAGCACATTTCCACTGGAAATGCTTCTGTTAGCATTACCCTATTTTCCTCTGGGAGCCCTGGTGGCACCGTAGCTAAGAGCTCAACTGTTACTCAAAAGGTCGGCTGTTCGAATACACCAGCCTCTCCTTGCAAATCTTATGGAACATTTCTACTCCATCCTATAGGGTGCTATGAGATGGAATCAAATCAATGGCAATGAGTATTTTCCTATGTGAGTCCCACTATGATTTTAATCTGTGTATTGGACTAAATATATAGACCCCCACGAATCTGTCAGTTTGTCATACCATCGGGGCTTGTGTGTTGCTGCGAAACTGGAAGCACGGTATTCAAATACCAGCAGGGTCACCCAAGGCCGGCAGGTTTCAGCCAAGCTCCCAGAAAGAAAGACTAGGAAGAAGGACCCAGCGGTCCACTTCTGAAAAGAATTAGCCAGTAAAAACCTTATGAATAGCAGCAGAACATTGTCTGATACACTGCTAGAGGATGAGCACCCCAGGTTGGAAGGCACTCAAAGTACAACTGTGAAGAGCTGCCTCCTCAAAGTAGAGTTGACCATAATGACGTGGATGGAGTCAAGCTTTTGGGACCTTCGTTTGCTGATGTGGCATGACTCAAAGCGAGAAGAAACAGCTGCAAACATCCATTCATAATTGGAACCTGGAATGTATGAAGTATGAATCTAGGAAAATTGGAAATCTTCAGAAATGAGATGGAACTCATAAACATCAATATCCTAGGCATTAGTGCACTGAAATGGACTGGTATTGGTCATTTTGAATTGGACAATTATATGGTCTACTATGCCAGGAATGACAACTTGAAGAGGAATGGTGCTGCATTCATCGTCAAAAAGGACATTTCAAGATCTAATCTGAAGTACACTGCTGTCAGTCAAAGTATAATATCCATACACCTACAAGGAAGACCAGTTAATATGACTATTATTCAGATTTATGCACCAACCATAAGGCCAAAAATGAAATTCAAGATTTTTACCAACTTCTGCAGTCTGAAGTTGATCAAACATGCAATCAGGATGCACTGATAAATACTGATGATTGTAATTCAAAAGTTGGAAACAAAGAAGGATCAGTAGTTGGAAAATATGGCCTTCATGACAGAAATGATTCTGGAGATCACATCATACAATTCTTCCACACCAACAACTTATTCATTTTTTTCACCAACATAAACAGTGACTATACACATGGACGTCACCAGATGGAATACACAGGAATCAAATCAACTACATGTTTGGAAAGAGACGATTGAAAAGCTCAACACCATCAGTCAGAACAAAGCCGGGCACCGACTGTGGATCAGACCATCAATTATTCATAAGCAAGTTTAAGTTGAAGCTAAAGAAAATTAGAACAAGTCCATGAGATCCAAAGTACGAACTTGAGTATATTCCACCTGAATTTAGAGACCAACTCAGGAACAGATTTGACACATTGAATACTAATGACCGAAGACCAGACAAGTTGTGGAATGACATCAAGAACATCCTACACGAAGAAAGCAAGGGGTCATTAAAAAGACAGGAGAGAAAGAAAAGATCTAAATGGATGTCAGAAAAGACTATGAAATTTACTCTTGAACGTTGAGTAGCTAAAGCAAAAGGAAAAAAATGATGAAGTAAAAGAGCTGAAAAGAAGATATCAAAGGGCAGCTCAAGAAGACAAAGTAAAGTATTATGATGACATGTGCAAAGACCTAGAGATAGAAAACCAAAAAGGAAGAGCATGCTCAGCATTTCTCACGCTGAAAGAACTGAAGAAAAAATTCAAGTCTCAAGTTGCAATACTGAAGGATTCTATGAGTTGCAATACTGCAGGAAGCATTAAAAGAACATGGAAGGAAAACACAGAGTCACTATACCAAAAAAAATTGGTTGACATTCAACTGTATCAGGAGGTAACATATGGTCAGGAATCGATGGCACTAAAGGAAGAAGTCCAAGTTGCTACTGAAAAAATTGGGGCACTGGCAAAAAACAAGGCTTTGGGAATTGACAGACTACCAATTGAGATGTTTCAACAAATGGATGCAGCACTGGAAGTGCCCACTTGTCTATGTGAAGAAATTTTGAAGATAGCTACCTGGCCAACTGACTGGAAGAGATACATATTTATGCCTATTCTCAAGAAAGGTGATCCAACCGAATGAGGAAATTATCAAACAATATCATTTGCAAGCAAAATTTTGATGAAGATCATTCAAAAGTGGCTGCAGCAGTATATCAACAGAGAACTGCCAGAAATTCACATTGGATTTAGAAGAGGACGTGGAACCAGGGATATCATTGCTGATGTAAGATGGATCCTGGCTGAAAGCAGAGAATACCAGAAAGATGTTCACCTGTGTTTGACTGACTATGCAAAGGCATTCGACTGTGTGGATCATAGCAAATTATGGACAACATTGCAGAGAATTGGAATTCCAGAACATCTGATTGTATTCATGAGGAATCTATACATGGATCAAGAAGCAGTTGTTTGAACACAACAAAGGGATACTGCAAGGTTTAAAGTCAGGAAAAGTATGCTCCAGGGTTGTATCCTTTCACCATACCTATTCAATCTGTATGTTGAGGAAATACTCCGAGAAGCTGGACTATATGAAGAACAGGGAATTATGACTGGAGGAAGACTCATTAACAACCTGCGTTATGCAGATAACACAACCTTGCTTGCTGAGAGTGAAGAGGACTTGAAGCACTTACTGATGAAGATCAAAGACCACAGCCTTCAGTATGGATTATACCTCAGCATAAAGAAAACAAAAATCCTCACACCTGGGCCAATGAGCAACATCATGATAAACGGAGAAAAGACTGAAGTTGTCAAGGATTTCATTTCACTTGGATCCATAATCAACACCCATGGAAGCAGCAGTCAAGAAATCAAAAGATGAATTGCATTGGGCAATCAGCTGCAAGAGATCTCTGTAAAGTATTAAAAAGCAAAGATGTCACCCTGAGGACTAAGGTGTGCCTGACCCAAGCCATAGTGTTTTCAATCAAAACACCACGCTTGCAAAAGGTGGACAATGAATAAGGAAGACCAAAAAAGAATTGACACCTTCGAATTGTGGCATTGGCAAAGAATATCGACTATACCATGGACTGCCAAAAGAACAAACAAATCTGTCTTGGACGAAGTGCAACCAGAATGCTCCTTGGAAGCAAGGATGGTGAGACTGTGCCTCACATACATGTTGGACATGTTGTCAGGAGGGATCGGCCCCTGAGAAGGACATCATGCTTGGTAAAGTAGAAGGTCAACGAAAAAGAGGAAGACTCTCCAAAAGATGGATTGACACAGTGGCTGCAACAATGGGCTTAAGCATAACGACAATTGTAAGGATGGCACAGAACCAGGCAGTGTTTTGTTCTGTTGTGCCTAGTGTCGCTAGGAGTAAAAAACAACTCGACGACACCTAATAACAACAACAACAAATATATAGGAACCACTACTCGTCTGTCGATTTGTTGTACTGTGGTGACTTGCATGTAGCTGTGATGCCTGAAGCTATGCCACTGATATTTCAAATATCAGCAGGGTCACCCATGGTGGACAGCTTTCAGTGGAGCTTCCAGACTGAGACAGATAAGGATGAAGGACCTGGCAATCTACTTATAAAAAAATGGCCAGTGAAACCTTATGAATAGCAGTGTAACATTGTCTGATACACTAACGGAAGACAAGCCCCTCAGGTTGGAAGGGGCTCAAAATACAACTGAGGAAGGGCTGCCTCCTCAAAGTAAAAAAAAAAAAAAAGTAGGCTGACCTTAATGACATAGACGGAGTAATGCTTCCGGGACCTTCATTTGCTGATGTGGCGTGACTCAAAATGAGAAGAAACAGCTGCAAACATCCATTAATAATCAGAACATGGAACGTACAAAGTACGCATCTAGGAAAATTGGAAGTTGTCAAAAATGGAATGTAATGCATAAAGACTGATATCCTAGGCATTAGTAAGCTGAAATGGACCAATGTTGGCCATTCTGATACAGACAATCATATGGTCCACTGTGCTAGGAATGATGAGGTGAAGAGAAATGGCTTCACGTTCTTCACCAAAAAGAACGTTTCAAGACCTATCCTGGTGTATAGCATTGTCAGTGTAACATCTATATGCCTGCAAGGAAGGCCAGTTAATACAACTATTACTCAGACTTATCTGTGGGTTGCTATGAGTCGGAATCGACTCGACGGCAGCGGGTGGTGGGTATGTATCAACCATTAAGGCCAACAAAAAGTGAACTACGTTTATTATTCCTATCATTTTTTTCCCCAGATCTATTGTCTTTGGAGTGTAGCTCAAGGTGCCATCCTTCCCACAAACACCATTACCGTCATCACTTCTATGATCTTCAATGATTTGGGTACTTCTTAGAATCCATTTGCATTGTTCCTGTTTATATCCATTGCCCTCAAAAGTGTAACTGGGCCTCCAAGTCTCACCTTGCTCGCACCTTGAGGCCTGTCTTATGCATCATTGTTGTGTCTGAAACACTCACAAATCCAACCCCAAGAGGAGTGAAATTAGAGAGAAATACATTGTACATGATACAACAAAAGTTCAAAAAAAAAATGTTCCTTTAAAGCAGCTCTCTTCCATCAAATTTCCACCTTTTTTTTTTTTTTTTTAAGCAGTTGCCTATGCCCAGCTTTCGGGCTAGTACCCCTCTAGCCCTCTTCTTCCTTTTTTTTTTTTTAATTTTTATTGTGCTTTAAGTGAAAGGTTACAAATCAAGTCAGCCTCTCATACAAAAATTTATATACTCCTTGCTATACACTCCTAGTTGCCCTCCCCCTAGTGAGAGAGCACACTCCTTCTCTCCACTCTATTTTCATGTCCATTCAGCCAGCTTCTAACCCCTTCTGCCCTCTCATATCCCCTTCAGACAGGAGCTCCCCACATAGTCTCCTGTGTCTACTTGATCCAAGAAGCTCACTCTTCACCAGTATCACATTCTATCCTATGGTCCAGTCCAATCCCTGTCTGAAGAGTTGGCCTTGGGAATGGTTCCTGTTGGGCTAACAGAAGGTCTGAGGACCATGACTTCCAGGGTCCTTCTACACTCAGTCAGACCGTTAAGTCTAATCTTTTTACAAGAATTTGGGGTCTGTATCTTTTTTTTTTTTTATCCTACTGCTCTCTTGCTCCCTCAGGGGTTTTCTGCTGTGTTCTCTGCCAGGGCCATCATCAGTTGTAGCCGAGCACCATCTAGTTCTTCTGGTCTCAAGCTGATGTAGTCTCTGGATTATGTGGCCCTTTCTGTCTCTTGGGCTCATAATTACCGTGTATCTTTGACGCGCTTCATTCTCCTTTGTTCGAGGTGGGTTGAGACCAATTGATGCATCTTAGATGGCCATTTGCTAGCGTTTAAGACCCCAGATGCCACTCTCCAAAGTGGGATGCAGAATGTTTTCTTAATAGATTTTATTATGCCAATTGACTTAGATGTTCCCTGAAACCATAGTTCCCAAACCTGTGCCCCTACTACGCTGGCTTTCGAAGCATGTGGTTTATTCAGGAAACTTATTTGCTTTTGGTTTAGTCCAGTTGTGCTGACCTCCCCTGTATTGTGTGTTGTCTTTCCCGTCACCTATAGTAGTTCTTATCTACTATCTAATTAGTGAATACCCCTCTGCCTCCCTCCCTTCCCACTCTTGTATCCATCAAAGAATATTTTCTTCTCTGTTTAAACTATGTCTCGAGTTCCTATAATAGTGGTCTTATACAATATTTGTCCTTTTGCAACTGACTAATTTCACTCAGCATAATGCCTTTCAGGTTGCTCCATGTTATGAAATGTTTCACAGATTCCTCACTGTTCTTTATCGACGCATAGTATTCCATTGTGTGAATACACCACAATTTATTCATTGATCCATTGATGGGCACCTTGGTTGCTTCCATCTTTTTGCTATTGTAAACAGTGCTGCAATGAACATGGGTGTGCATATATGTGTCCGTGTAAAGGCTCTTATTTCTCTAGGATATATTCCAAGGAGTGGGATTGCTGGATCATATGGTAGTTCTATTTCCAGCTTTTTTTTTTTTTTTTAAAAAAAAAAAAAGCTTTTTAAGGAAGTGCCAAATCAATTTCCAAAGTAGTACCATTGTACATTCCCACCAGCAGTGTAGAAGTGTTCCAGACTCTCCACAACTTCTCCAACATTGATTATTTTGTGTTTTTTGGATTAATGCCAGCCTTGTTGGAGTGAGATAGAATCTCATTGTAGTTTTGATTTGCATTTCTCTAATGGCTAATGATGGTGAGCATTTCCTCATGTATCTGTTAGCTACCTGAATGTCTTCTTTAGTGAAGTTTCTGTTCATATCTTTTGTCCATTTTTTAAGTGGGTTGTCTTTTTGTAGCTGAGTTTTTGCAGTATCATGTAGATTTTAGAGATCAGGCACTGATCGGAAATGTCATAGCTAAAAACTTTTTCCCAGTCTGTATGTAATCTTTTTACTCTTTTGGTGAAGTCTTTGGATGAGCATAGGTGTTTGATTTTTAGGAGCGCCCACTTATCTAGTTTCTCTTCTGGAGTTGTGCATTGTTAGTAATGTTTTGTATACTGTTCATGCCATGTATTAGGGGTCTTAGCATTGTCCCTATTTTTTCTTCCATGATATTTATCATTTTAGATTTTATATTTAGATCTTTGATCCATTTTGAGTTAGTTTTTGTGCATGGCGTGAGGTATAAGTCTTGTTTCCTTTTTTTGCAAAAAGATATCCAGTTATGCCAGCGCCATTTTTAACGAATGTCTATTAACAGACTGTCTTTTCCCCATTTAACTGACTTTAGGCCTTTGCCAAATATCAGCTACACATATGTGGATGGATTTATGTCTGGATTCTCAATTCTGTTGCATTGGTCTATGTGCCTGTTGTTGTACCAGTACGAGGCTGTTTTGACTACTGTGGCGGTATAATAGGTTCTAAAATCAGGTAAAGTGAGGCCTCCCACTTAGTTCTTTTTCAGTAATGCTTTACTTATCCAGGGCCTCTTTCCTTTCCATATGAAGTTCGTGATTTGTTTCTCCATCTCATTAAAAACTGTCACTGGAATTTGGATCAGAATTGCATTGTATCTACAGATCGATTTTGGTAGAATAGACAATTCTTACAATCTTAAGTCTTCCTACCCATGAGCAAAGTATGTTTTTCCACTTATGTAGGTTTCTTTTGGTTTCTTGCAGTAGCGTCTTGGAGTTGTCTTTGCGTAGGTCTTTTACGTCTCTGGTTAGATTTATTCCTAAGTATTTTATCTTCTTGGGGATTACTGTAAACGGTATTGCTTTGGAGATTTTCTCTTCGATTTTCTTTTTGTTGGTGTAGAGGAATCCAACTGATTTCTTTATGTTTATCTTGTATCCTGATACTCCACTGAACTCTTCTATTAGTTTTAGTAGTTTTTAAGAGGATTCTTTAGGGATTTCTGTGTATAAGATCATGTCATCTGCAAACAGGGATACTTTCCCTTCTTCCTTGCCAATCCGGATGCCCTTTATTTCTTTATCTAGCCTAATTGCCCTGGCTAGGACCTCCAGCACAATGCTGAATAAGAGTGGTGATAAAGGCCATCCTTGTCTGGTTCCCAGTCTCAAGGGGAATGCTTTCAGACTCGCTCCATTTAGGATGATGTTGGCTCTTGGCTTTGTATAAATGCTCTTTATTATGTTGAGGAATTTTCCTTCTATTCCTATTTTGCTGAGAGTTTTTGTCATGAATGGGTGTTGAACTTTGTCAAATGCCTTTTCTGCACCAATTGATAAGATCATGTGGTTCTTTCGTTTTATTTATATGATGGATTACATTAATTGTTTTTCTAATGTTGAACCACTCTGCATAACTGGTATGAATCCCACGTGGTCACGGTGAATTATTTTTTTGATATGTTGTTGAATTCTATTGGTTAGGATTTTGTTGAGGATTTTTGCATTTAAGTTTATGAGGGATATAGTACGTAATTTTCTTTTTTTTGCGGTGCCTTTACCTGGTTTTGGTATCAGGGATATGCTGGCTTCATAGAATGAGTTTGGGAGTATTCTGTTCTTTTCTATGCTCTGAAATACCTTTAGTAGTAGTGGTGTTACCTCTTCTCTGAAAGTTTGGTAGAACTCAGCAGAGAAGCCATCCGGGCCAGAGCTTTTTTGGGGGGGTAGTTTTTGATTACCTTTTCAACCTCTTCTTTTGTTATGGGTCTATTTAGTTGCTCTACCTCTTTTTGTGTTAGTTTAGGTAGGTAGTGTGTTTCTAGAAATTCATCCTTTTCTTCTAGGTTCAAATTTGTTCAGTATACTTTTTCATAATAACCTAATATGATTCTTTTAATTTCAGTTGGGTCTGTTGTAATATCACCCATCTCATTTCTTATTTGGGTTATTTGCTTCTTTCCTGTATTTCTTTTGTCAGATGGCCAATGGTTTACCAATTTTGTTAATTTTTTCAAAGAACCAGCTTTTGGTCTTGTTAATTCTTTCAATTTGGGTAATTCTTTCAATTGTTTTTCTGTTCTCTATTTCATTTCATTCTGCTCTAATTTTTATTATTTGCTTTCTTCTGGTGCCTGAGGGTTTCTTTTGTTGCTTTCTTCCTATTTGTTCAGGTTCTGGGGATAATTCTTTGATTTTGGCCCTTTCTTTGTATGTGTGCATTTATTGATATAAATTGACCTCTGAGCACTGCTTTCGTTGTGTCCTAAAAGTTCTGATAGGAATTGTTTTCATTCTCATTGGATTCTATAAATTTCTTTATTCCATCCTTAATGTCTCCTATAACCCAGCTGTTTTTGAGCAGGGTATTGTTTAGTTTCCAAGTGTTTAATTTATTTTCCCTGCTTTTTCTGTTATTGATTTCTACTTTTATGGCCTTATGGTCAGAGAAAATGCTTTGTAATATTTCAGTGTTTTGGATTCTGCTAAGGTTTGCTTTATGACCTAATATATGGTATATTCTAGAGAATGTTCCATGTACACTAGAAAAGAAAGTATGCTTGGCTGCTGTTGGGTGGAGTGCTCTGTATATATCTATGAGGTCAAGTTGGTTGATTGTGGCACTTAGATCTTCCGTGTCTTTATTCAGCTTCTTTCTGGATGTCCTGTCCTTCACTGAAAGTGGTGCTTTGATGTCTCCTACTATAGTCGTGGAGCTGTCTATCTCACTTTTCAATGCCGTTAGAATTTATTTTATATATCTTGCAGCCCTGTCATTGCGTGCATAAATATTTAGTAAGGTTATATACTCCTGGTATATTGTCCTTTAATCATTATATAGTGTCCTTCCTTATCTTTTATGGTGGATTTAACTTTAAAGTCTATTTTGTCAGAAATTAATATTGCCACTCCTGCTTTTTGATTGTTGTTTGCTTGATATATTTTTTTCCATCCTTTTTTAGTTTGTTTGTGTCTCTAAGTCTAAGGTGTGTCTCTTGTAGGCAGCATATAGGCGAATCATGCTTTTCTACCAATTCTGCCACTCTCTGTGCACTTAGTCCATTTACATTCAGTGTAACTACAGATAGATATGAGTTTCGTGCTATCATTTTGATGTCTTTTTTTGTGTGTTGTTGGCAGTTTCTTTTTCCCACTTAATTTTTGTGCTGAGTAGTTTATCTTTATATATTGTCTTTTCCTCATATTCGTTTTTATTGATTTTGTTTCTGCTGAGTCTCTATTTTTTTCTTGTATTTTATTTTGATGAGTAGGATTGTTAGTCTCCTTTGTGGTTACCTTAATATTTACCCCTATTTTTCTATGTTTAAACCTAACTTTTGTTTCTTTATATCACCTTGTCCTCTCCATATGAAAGGTCTATGACTACATTTCCCCTCTTTATTGTTTTAATGTTGTCTTCTTTTACATAATGACATTGCTGCTTCCTTGTTTTGAGCATTTTTTTAACCTTGATTTATTTTTGTGATTTCCCTCTCTGGGTTGACATCTGGCTGCTCTGCCCTGTGTTCTAGTCTTGGGTTGACATCTGATAGTATTGATTTTCTAACCAGAGAACTCCCTGTAATATTTCTTGTAGTTTTGGTTTGGTTTTTACGAATTCTCAAAACTTCTGTTTATCTGGAAATGTCCTAATTTCACCTTCATATTTGAGAGACTGTTTTGCTGGATATATGATTCTTGGCTGGCTACTTTTTTCCTTCAATGCTTTATATAAGTCATCTCATTGCCTTCTTGCCTGCATGGTTTCTGCTGAGTAGCCTGAGCCTATTCTTATTGATTCTCCTTTGTAGGTGACTTTTCGTTTATCCCTAGCTGCTCTTAAAATTCTCTATCTTTGGTTTTGGCAAGTTTGATTATATGTCTTGGTGGCTTTCTTTTAAGACTTACCTTATGTGGAGTTCGATGAGCATCTTGGATAGATACTTTCTCACCTTTCAAGATATCAGGGAAGTTTTCTGCCAACAAATTTTCAACAATTCTCTCTGTATTTTCTGTTATCCCTCCCTGTTCTGGTACTCCAGTCACTTGTAGGTTATTTCTCTTATAGAGCCCCACATGATTCTTAGGGTTTCTTAATTTTTTTTAATTCTTTTATCTGATTTTTCTTCAAATATATTGGTGTGAAGTGCTTTATTTTCAGTCTCACCAATTCTGCTTTCCACTTCCTCAGTTCTGCTCCTCTGACTTTCTATTGAGTTGTCTAATTCTGTAATTTTACTGCTAATCTTCTGAATTTCTGGTTGCTGTCTCTGTATGGATTCTTGCAGCTTAGTAAATTTTCCATTATGTTCTTGAATAACCTTTTTGATTTCTTCAACTGCTTTATCTGTGTGTCCCTTGGCTTGTTCTACGTATTGCCTGATCTCCTTCCTTATCTCATTCTTGATGTCTTGAAGAGTTCTGTATGTTAATCTTTTGCATTCTGCATCTGGTAATTCCAGGAAGGCACCTTCAACCATAAGATTCCTTGATTATTTATTTTGAGAGCTTTTATCAGCAATCATGGTCTGCTTCTTTATGTGTTTTGATATTGACTGTTGTGAAATTGAAGATTTTTAAGAATTTCTGCAATGTGAAATTGATTAAACATGTAATTAAGATGCATTGATAATTACTGGTGATTGGAATGAGAAATTTGGAAATGATGAAGTATTGGTAGCTGGAAAATATGTCCTAGGTGTTAGGAACAATGCCAGATACCATAGGATGGAATTTTGCAAGACCAATGACTTATTCATTGCAAATATCTTTTTTTGACAACATGAATGGCAGCTATACACATGGACCTCACCAGAGATAATACAGAGGAATCAAATTGGCTATATTTATGGAAAGAAATGATGGAGATGCTCAATATCATCAGTCAGAACAAGGCGATGGACCTACTGCAGGAATAGATCATCAATTGCTCATATGGAAATTGAAACTGAAGCTGAAAAAAATTAATACAAGTGCACGAGAGCCAAAATATGACTTGGAGTATATCCTACCTTAATTTAGAGACCATGTCAAGAACAGATTTGAAGCTTTGAACACTAATGACCAAAGGCTAGGTGAGTTGCGGGATGACATCAAGGACATCATACACAAAGAAACCAAAAGATCATAAAAAAGATGGGAAAAAAGGAAAGACCAAAATGGATGTCAGAGGGACTCTGAAATTTGCTCTGGAATGTAGAGTAGCTAAAGGAAAATGAAAAAATGATGAAGTAAAGGAACAGTAGATTTCAAAGGTCAGCTGAAGACAAAGTAAAGTATTATAAAGAAATGTACGAAGACCTGTAGTGAGAAAACCAAAAGGGAAGAACATGCTTGGCATTTCTCAAGCTCAAAGAACCAAAGGAAAAATTCAATCCTCAAGTTGCAATGTTGAAGGATTCTACGGGCAACATAGGCGGGATCAAAAGAAGATGGAAAGGATACACAGAGTAACTGCCCCAAAAAGACCTGGTCAAGGTTCAACCGTTTCATGAGGTAGCATATGATAAAGAACCCATGGTGCTGAAGGAAGAAGTTCCAGCTGCACTGACGGCATTGTTGAAAAACAAGCATCCAGGAATGCAGGAAATACCCATTGAGATGTTTCAACAAAGAGATGCAATGCTGGAAGTACTCACTCGTCTATGTTAAGAAATTTGGAAATTTTGGCCAGCTGACTGGAAAAGATCCATATTTGTGTGCATTCCAAAGAATAGTGATCCAAAAGAATGCAGAAACTATGAAATAATATCATTAATATCACATACAAGTAAAATTTTGCTGAAGATAATTCAAAACAGTTGCAGCAGAACATCGATAGGGAACTGCCAGAAACTCAAGCTGGATTCAGAAGAGGATATGGAATGAGGGATATCATTGCTCAGATCAGATGGATCTTGGCTGAAAGCAGAGAATACCAGAAAGATGTTTGCCTGTGTTTCATCAACTACGCAAAGGCATTCGACTGTGTGAATCAAACAAATTATGAATAACATTGCAAAGAATGGGAATTCAGAACACTTAATTGTGCTCATATGGAACCTGTTAATAGACCAATAGGCAGTCACTGAAACAAAACAAAGGGATAATGCATGGTTCAAATCAGGAAAGGTGAGTGTCACGGTTGTATCCTTTCACCATAGTTATTCAATCTCTATGCTGAGCAAATAATTGGAGAACCTGGACTATGTGAAGAATTTGGCATCAGGATTGATGGAAGACTCGTTAACAATCTGTGATATGCAGAAGACACAGCCTTGCTTGCTGAAAGTGAAGGGGACTTGAAGCACTTACTGTTGAAGATCAAAGATTACAGCCTTCAGTATGGATTATACCTCAACGTAAAGAAAATAAAAACCCTCACACCTGGACCAATAAACAACATCATGATAAATGGAGAAAAGATTGGAGTTGTGAAGGATATCATTTTACTTGAATTCATAATCAACACCCATGGAAAGCGTAGTCAAGAAACCAAATTACATATTACATTAGGCAAGTCTGCTGCAAGTTATTGTTGTTAGGTGCTGTCAAGTTGGTTCCAATTCGTAGTGACCCCATGCACAACAGAACAAAACACTGCCCGGTCCCGCGCCATCCCTACAATTGATGCTATGCTTGAGCCCATTGTTCCAGCCACTGTGTCAATCCATCTCCTTGGGGGTCTTCCTCTTTTCCGCTGACACTGTACTTTACCAAGCATGATGTTCTTCCTTAGGGACTGATCCCTCCTGACAACATGTCCAAGTATGTAAGACGCAGTCTTGCCATCCTTGCTTCCAAGGAGCATTCTGGTTGTACTTCTTCCAAGACAGATTTGTTCATTCTTTTGGCAGTCCACAGTATATTCAATATGCTTTGCCAACACCACAATTCAAAGGCGTTGATTCTTCTTCGGTCTTCCTTATTAATTGTCCAGCTTTCACATACATATGATGAGATGGAAAATACCACGGCTTGGGTCAGGTGCACCTTAGTCTTCAAGGTGACATCTTTGCTTTTCAACACTTTAAAGAGGTCCTTTGCAGCAGATTTGCCCAGTACAATGTGTCTTTTGATTTCCTGACTGCTGGGTGTTGCTTGTGGATCCAAGTAAAATGAAATCCTGGACAACTCCAATCTTTTCTCCGTTTATCATGATGTTGCTGCAAGAGGCCTCTTTAAAGTGTTAAAAAGCATAGATGTCACTTTGAGGCCTAAAGTAAGACTGACCCTAGCTATGGAATTTTTAGTTACCCGAAGTGCATGAGAAAGCTGGACAATGAATAAGGAAGACCTTATTATAATAAGGAAGAACTGAAGCCTTTGAATTATGGTGCTGCCAAAAATTTTTGGACTGCCAGAAGAACAAGCAAATCTGTCTTGGAAGAGATACAGCCAGAATGCTCCTTAGAAGCGTGGATGGCAAGACTTTGTCTCAGGCTGGGTTCTGTAGAGAAGCAAAATCAGTGAAGCATGTGTGTATATATACATATTATAAAACATTTCTGTTATGGATTAAATTGTGTCCCCCAAAAATACATGTGTCAGCTTGGCTAGTCCATGATTCCCAGTATTGTGTGACTGTCCACCATTTCATCATCTGATGTGATTTTCCTATGTGTTGCAAATCCTACATCTATTATGTTAATGAGGTGGGATTAGTAGCAGTTATGTTAATGGCACAAGACTCAATCTACAAGATTAGGTTGTGAAATGACAGTTTTCTTTTTATCTCCACACCTTGACCTTTTCTAAATTCCTCCCAAGAAATGTGCAAGATACATTCACAATGTATGAAAAAAAAATTGCTGTCAATTCCAACTCATAGTGACCCCATGTGTGACAGAGCAGAACTGTTCTCCACAGTACTTTTTTTTTTTTGATGTAATCTTTACAAAAGCATATCTCCAGGACTTTCTTCTGTGGCACCAGTAGGTGCGTTCGAAACTCCAACCTTTATGTTATCAGTCGAGTGTAAACCGTTTGCACCAAGCAGCAATGTGAAATTAATTTTCTGGTTAAATAATCTTCAATGTAGGAAGTCAAATTTATAAAATCAGAAGAAGAAAAAACAACCCACTAATCTCCAAATTAAGAAAATTTTAACATATTTTATCTGTAATAGTAATTTTCTTTTTAATTTAGTAATTTCATTTAGGCACTTGAGACACTAGGACATGATGAATTGGCATCATTTGCTTAGTTGTTCAATCATATATTTGCTCAACCAATATTTAGTGTCTCCTATCAGTAAAAAAAAAAAAAAAAAAAAGTTTTTTTTTTTTTTTTCAGTGTTGTGTCCAGTGGTGGTGGAACAATGGATAACACAATGGCTTATGGTCTCAAGAGGCTTACAGTTTAGCAGAAACTTACACACCCATCCAATACTTAGCAAGTGTGATAATTGTTACATCAATTTTCGCCTTCTAGAAATTCTCTTAAATCCATCCATTTCTATCAATTGTCATCAAACCACGTTAGCCCAAACTATCATATTTCTGAAGATGGAAGGAATACACAGAGTCATTATAACAAAAAGAATTAGTCGACGTTCAACCATTTCAGGCGGTGGCATATGATCAGGAACCGATGGTACTAAAGGAAGAAGTCCAAGCTCCACTGAAGGCATTGGCGAAAAATAAGATTCCAGGAATTGATGGAATATCAATTGAGATGTTTCAACGAACAGACACAGTGCTGGAAGTGCTCACTCATCTGTGCCAAGAAATTTTGAAGACAGCTAATGGCCAACCCACCGAAAGAGATCCATATTTATGCCTATTCCCAAGAAAGGTGATCCAACTGAATGTGGAAATTATCAAACATTATCATTAATACCACACGCAAGCAAAATTTTGCTGAAGATCATTCCAAAGTGGTTGCAGCAGCATATCGACAGGGGTAGGTATGGTGAAAGGATACAACCCTGATGTACATCTTTCTGGATTTTAAACACAAGGTATCCCCTTGTTCTGTTCCAAAGACTGCCTCTTGATCTATGTACAGGTTCCTCTCTCTCCTAGATCATAGCAGTAGCTTTCAAACAAGTCCCCTGTCCAGTTTTGCCCTCCTCCAATTCATCCTTCACAAGGTGTAAGGAAAAAAAAAAAAATTGAATTCTGATCATGTACTTCTCCAGCTTAAAAACTTGAAAGGCTTCTCATCATTCCTAAGATAAAGATCAAAACCTTCAATGTCTTTAGAGGTGACATTCCCTTTCTTTCATGGTTCCAGTCACATGGGCCTCAACTCAGTTCCTTAAATCATCAGGTTCTATCCTGCCCCGGGGCATCAACACAAATCATCTTGGACCACCCAGTTTAAAGCCTCCCCACTCATGACCCCCATCTCAGGCACTAAGTCAAACATACTGCTGGTTTTACTTTCTTCATAGCCTCTAATCAGCATCTGATAGGTTTTCCTATTTGTTCACATGTTTTCTCCACTAAAAAAAGTCTTTCTTGAGGGCGAGTACCATGAATTCCTTGCTGACCACTTCACCATGAGTGATGAGGATAGGGCCTGGTACACAGCAGATGCTCAGTAAATATTTGTTGAAAAATGTTTAGGCAATTAACCGCACAGCACTAACACTTAGCGGCTGCCTACGTTACTCTTTCTGTTTGAGCCTCCATCTTCATCTCTAAAATGGAGAATGTAAATAAATAGACTTAGCTCAGTGTCTGGTAGGCTATAATAATAAATGTCAACCATTATGTTGACGATGATCAGTACCGACAAGATCATTCAGGTTGAAAGCCGACTATCATGAGTTGAAGCAGATGTAGTAAACTGGGGAAATGTTATGTACGACCACAATTACTGCCTAACGAGAGAGCATTTTGTTACACAGAAGGCTATTTGGTTTGGTTGAGCATCTTGACCAGGTTGGATATGCAAAGATGAGCCTGCAGAAGAGGCTGGACCAAATGCTGAGGAGAGCTGAGCTGTTTTATATAACAGAGCAAGAAGCACCTTCAGTTTGGGACAATCCGGATGCACAGTGCCAAGGCAAGAGATGAGAGGGAGGAGAAAGAGAGAAGCTAACGTGCTGTTGTTGGGCTGAGCCAGTACAGGCTAAAGCTTCCAGGGACACCTAAGGAGGGTGTTCACTAGCTAAAATTTCTATGCACAGGGGTTTCTAACATTCTATTTGAGTATGTTTGAATTGTTGTATTGCTTCTCCTGAATCCTTAGTAAAGTACTAATAGCCTTGTATTATTATTTTGGCAGAAATTAAAGGTCCTGAGTATCATCCATGGCAGATCACAAGGGACCATGTGTGGACACAGGAGACTGCATGTCCATGCTCTGTCCTCACCCACAAACAGCTACCCCTTGACCACACAGGCACAGGGGTGTGCACACAGGCAGGATGCCTTTGGAAGGATAAGACCAAGACGGGGTCCATGCAGTCTCTGGAAATGCTCTCAGGGTTGTTCGTATAGGGAATGCCAGAGTTTGGGGCACCACAGCATGATCTAGAAAGAGGGTCAGGCTTGAGGAAATCTCCTCAATGATAAGTTATAAACTGTCTGACCCTGTGAAAGGTGGTCTATTTCTTTGTATGTTGCAGGAACCCCTAATCCTGGAGCAATGTTAGAGGATAGCATGCAGTCAAGTAGCTAGATTATGGCTACCATAACCACACTGTTACTATAAAGACTCCCTGAGGATGACGTGCAAATTTAGCATTGCCTGGGACACAGGTGGAAAACTTTCTATTAAGCTCATCTATCAGTAACTTTACAAATAACATAATTGGTATACGGAGCACTGGTTCAAAAAGTTCAGTCACAGATGTTAGAGGAGGTTCATAAATCCATCCAAAATTCAGGGACAGAGTGGCTAGATCCATTCGAGGTAAGAAAAAAAACAGAGAAAATTCTGGGGGACTTACTATCACAATTGTGCCAACTCTTGCTTAAAATTATTATGAAGGGTTATCACACTATTTTTTCTGCCAGCTTGGAAAGGAAACCATACAGTTTGATTACCATCGACTCTAGCTCTTGGGTGAGGTATGGGAGAACCATAGGCTGAAGGGGAGATGGCATGGAAAGTCTCGCTGAAATCATGGCATCCAAGTTCCCTCTGACTGTCCGAACCCTACCCTTCTCCGCTGAAAATCCCAGATCTCTCCTATGCTATCTCACAACAGGAAATGACAATGATTAGGAAATTAGAAGACATGTGAGTCAAAGAATGACACCACAGTGGGAGAGTTTGGTGTCTTTGTAATAGTAAGAATAAAAATATCAGTATGATATCTTCATGTTTATTAGAGCACTTATTAATTTGTGATTTCTTAGAGTCCTACAAAATAAATCCCCCTTAAGGCGATTTGGTCAGCAATGACCCCATTTGATAAATGAGAAGACTGAGGCTCAAAGAAGTGAAGTGCCTGTTCAAGCACTGGCGGTAGCCATAGGCAATCCACAACCTCTAGCATCTAGCCCTTTCCAATGCAACAAGCATATGGCCTATAGGATCTTTTGTCCACTTAATGGCACCCGTGGAAAACAGTTTGAACCATTGTTTTTGAATCACAAATATGTTTCATAAGCCATTTAGATTTATTACAAACTTGTCATAAGTTAAATTAAACCATATACATGCTCGCATGACATAATATGCTATTTATTAAATCGTCATTTAAGTTATAATGAAAGCATACCAATCTAATTACATAAGAAAGCAGGAGAATGGCAGAACACAGAAAAAAAATAACAACTCTCTCTGAAAATTTGAATATAAATGTATCATTGAATAAACAAATGAATTTACAACTAACATAATAATATTTCCTGAGTCACTTTTGCTTGTCTAAGAAAGGTGAACTGCTATGGAACTGGATTATCAAAGCATGTAGGCACTGATGTGGTGTAAACAAATATCACAGGAACAAAGTATAAGTACTCAACCTACCAATAAACGGGTTCAAAAAGTTGAAAGAGAACTCAGGTTTATTTTCTCCAAAGAATATTCTAAATTTTGGGTCCTCAAGACTGCCCACAGAAGCATGTTTAATCCACGTGTAGCTGGACCTTTATGGAATCTAAGCACCATTTACAACGTTGCTGCTAAAGAATGGGTATTCAAGGTGCAAACTTAAGAGGCCAGGGAGGGATGGCTCCTCCTGACATTTTCTCCTTTGGTCCCTTTCCCACACCCTCTTTCCAGCCTTGGCTCTGACCAGACACTAATTTGTGGGTGAGCAGCATACGGGAAGGACCAGTGCAGCCCCTTCCCTTCTTGCCCTGGCTCAGAAAGAGTATGCAGTGGCAGGAAGCTCTGGAAAGAGAAGCAAATGGAGCAGAACAGAGAACCACAGCGGTGGGGAATGAGGGCTTCATGCTCCACTCACACAGACAAGTTGAAGATGGGGGTCACTCTTCAGTCAGGCATTAATATTTTGAAAATTTTCAGTACTATCTCTTGAGCAGAATTGCTAATGGGTGACTGCAGTGTAGCTGCACTGGGCCCTCCAGCTTCCTCCCATACACAGCTGCCCTGAACTCGAGTGTTCCTCATCACCTCTCGCCTGGACCACTGCTACAGTCTCCTAGCTGGTCTCTCTTCCATCCTTGCCACTCTCCCTCCTTCTGCAAACGCATCCCATCCCACACAGCATTCCAAGCAGACACAGTGATCTTGCTAACACATAAACCCAATCCTGCCACACCTGGCTTAAACACTCCCATGGTTTTCCATTATAAAGTAAAACCTGGGAAAGCTGGAACCTGTGTAAGGCAGAAACCTGTCAGAGAAGGCAAACAAATATTTTCTAGTAATAGAGAGCACTACAAAAGTGGCAAGACTGCACCCTGTCAGAGAGGGAAAACTTGTGAGACCTGGAAATACAAGGCAGTCCCTTTGAGTTCCAGCTCTCACAGGTTTCGTGGTACTTGGCATAAAATCTCCATCATGGCTGTCACGGCCCCACCAAGTCCCTCTGATTTCATCTCCTACCTCTTCCCACCTCTGATCACAACCTTCCAGCCACAGGCTTCTTGCTTGGTTCCCATCTCGGGTTTACACTTACTGGTCCCTGTGCCTGGAATGTTCTCCCACAAGACCTTCCTTCCACACCGTGCATCATTCTAGTCACTGCTCAAATGTCACATTCTTCCAGTCTCCCAATCTAAAGGACCCTCCCTTATCACTTTCTAGCTCATTGCCCTGTTCACTTTCACCGGAGCACTTAATGTCTGCAATTATATTATTGTTTGTCTTGTTTATGAGTGCTAGCTAGTTCCATTAGAGTGGAAACCAGGTCTCTTTTCCATGTTAAAATGATCTAAACTGAGCAAACAAGCTTTTCCTAAAGTTTCCTCACCTAAATCACTCCAGTTTATTTCAAGGGTAACTCCCACCCTCCCCTCCCCTCCACTCAACTGCCTTTCCACAGAGGTACTTTTAATAAAATGCTCACGGGCACTCATTATAACTGAATACCTTTATTTTCTATTGCATTCAAGTATGTGCCAGGGAGTTTCAGCAATGAGGCTACAGAGGAAGTAGATGAGTGGCAACCAGGAGCTCATCAAGCTCTCAAGGCTTCTCCTAGCCTTCAGGGAGCATCGTGTGCCTTCCAACGGGCTTATTACCCACAGCAGTAGCTACCCCAGGACTAGTCAAGGCTGAGATGTCTGAAAGTCATGTTAATAAATCCTCTATGGGACCAGGTTGGCTTGGACAACTCCAGGCACATCTGACATGCTTACCCACATTTGTAGTTCTTCGAGAAAAAATTTCCTTCCAGGAAATAGGCTCAGAAGCCAGGCAGCCTGGGTCTGAAGTCCTGCTTTACCACCAACTAGCTATGTGACCTTGGGAAGTTACTTATCTTCACCGACACTAAATGTTCTGCAATAGGGGAAACTGAGTCCCATAGAAATAGTTTGTCAAATGGCATTTTTAGCTTCCTCGTCTGAAAAATGGGGATCATAATATTATCTATCCTTAGGGTTGCAGTGGGGATTAAAAGAATTATTTATGTAAAACATTAGCTACCACTATTATGATTCCTCAGCAAAAATCTTATGCTTTCCCTAAAATAACTGGGAAACACTGCTAAGTATTGAAATGTACATAAATGATCTTCTAAATTCCTGGGAACAAAAATGTATCTACGATAACACCTCACAGGGCAACTGAATACCAAAGAAGACAAACTACTGATTTTTTCTCTAGGGATGCACTCAGGGCTCTTGAAGCTGTGGCCTTTAAACATTAGAGCTTCCCACAGAAGGGCAGAGATTTCCAAGCAGCCAGCACAGGAAAGAAACCATTGCTAACCCTCAGGTTTTTGCAACAAGGATTCCACTATTGACTGAGGTCAGTGAAATACATGCCATAAAAGTTTAAACATCAACTTTTGAACAAACGTTTCGTTTAGACATCTCTATAGTATTTGATTTCCCTTATTGCAGAAAACAGGGTGCCAATCAAACAATCATCCAATATTTATTAAACACACAGACCACTTGAGAAATGAACATGGAACTTTTCCCTCAAGAACCGACACAGGAACTTTGAGAAGTTTTCAGAAGCTATCAAGCCAAGACAGGAGGGCTTTCAACCAGAACCACGGGCCCCTTATTGCCAAATAAAATTGGAACAATCTCACCTGTTAAGTAGTTTTGCTGTCATGCAGTATTCTTATCTAATGTTTACATGCTACATTATAAGCTCCAAAAATCGGTTGGGTCAGACCACAGCTATTAAAATTTCTAAAACATAGTTTAATTTCCATCCATGCCCTCTCAAATTCAGCAGTACCACTTTTACAACACTGTCATGGCCCAGCAAGGCTGATAGGATGCTTTCTGCACTTTTAGAGGGATCAGGCTGAAAGGAGTAGCAAGTCACAGGGCCAAAATTATTAACATCCAGCTTGAACCAGAAAGTCCTAACTGTCATAATTCAAGCTTTTTCATAGATCTCAAGCTCCCAAAGAAAAAATTTATATAAACAATTATCTGGGACTCACTTGAAGAATAGTGATTTGGACATTTCCCAAAGTCTATCATTTGAGACAGATGTCACAGCAACGATCCCCAAAATGCATCATTCACTCTGCATCATTGTTCTTATTTTCATTGGTAAGATGTTTTAGTACCTTGGTCCTGTTCAACACATTACTTAGTGAATGTTTTCTTTCATCATACCAACACCTTTACATTATTATAAACAAGAGAAGCTTCCAACCACTGGCCCCTAACTCCATTTTTTCAGGTAAACAAACATGATGACAAAGAAAGAGGAAAGGAAATGTGAAGAAAACATTGTAAAATTAAAAATCTATGAGGAAAAAATAATGCATCTTCAAATGAACACCTCAAGCTAAATCTTAAAGGTAACCACTAGTATCTCAGATTTGTATATTACAATCATACCAATTAATTTAAAATTAGCAACACTTTAATAAGAAAACTCGGTCGATCTCTGTGGCTTACCTCATCATCTTTATACCAGGACAAGCTTTCAGCGGTAAGGACAAACCAGTATCCCTTGGAGCCCCCTTTCATGATGCCAATGTTGCTGATGGTTAGCCAGCCCTTGCGAATCACCTACGAAAGAGCAGCAATCAGCAGAGACGTTGAGTTTAACATAAGTCAACTTTTACACAGGTCTTAGACTAACTGACATTAAAAACAAGATAAAAATTGCAATCAAAACAGCATTGTTCCCCCAAAGCTCAACTTCTTTTAAGCTATTTGAGATAATTTATCTTCCAAAAGTGCAGATGACCAGACGGAAGTCTCTTCCGCTGACGAATGCAATCAAAATTGTGGAATTATATAGATGGTGGAAGCAGAGTTACTAAAATAACAGGAGCGACATGAGGCTGAGGATGAGTTGGCTTGCGCCAGGCCTACTTATGGCTGGGCTGCTACAAGGAAAATGTACTTATCTAGCTGACTGAATGAATAACAGTAGACTCACACCCACTGTTCTCCCCTTTCAGCCTACGGGCCCACTAACAGTAGACTGTCACACCCACTGTTCTCCCCTTCCAGCCTATGGGCCCACTTGTTTGCCTGGCTTGCATCTCATTGGGATCTCCACCAGAGACTGGCCAGCAAATGGCAAAAACAAGAAACTCAAGCCGACCAATCAGCTTCTTGTTAACAGTTCTAAATAAGGCTGAGTAAGGGGAAAAGCTGGAACAATAAGCTAAAGTTAAAAGTTTATAGTTTTTAATGGTCTTGATTTATCCATCTACTTCTGGTTGTTATTTGCCATGCTATAAAACATGTAGCATCTTCATAAAACCTTTTACCAGCTTTTCAATTTTAAAATATAACTTGGATTTGAGATTTGACAGAAATTATTTATAAGTGGCAAGTAAGTAAAAATGTAGTATTTCTCACAGTTGTTATAAAATCAGATTCTGTTTTCCATATGGTATAGCTGACCTTCTGCTCTATGCCAGATTATTTTTGTTGGCATAGAACCAGAAAATTACTATCTGACATTGTATGACACAGTTCTAAATGTCAAAAATTGTCCCACACCTAAATCATTCAATATCCTAGAGATCCTGAAATATTTAAAAATTACTTATTAATGAATTAAAAAACAAAACAAAACCCACTGCCATGGAGTCAATTCCAACTCATAGTGACCCTACAGGACAGAGTAGAACTGCCCCATAGGGTTTCCAAGGAGTGGCTGGTGGATTCAAATGGCCGACACTTTGGTTAGCAATTGTAGCTCGCTGTAGCTCTTAACTGCTGCACCGCCAGGGCTTCTATTAATGAATAATGAATGTCAAATCCTAAAGTAAGATGAAAATACCCCAATAATCAGATTTCATTTTTATATTGCTACTATGTTTTCTAGTTGAAGGAGGAAGTCCAATCCCAGGGAATATTTCGGAATAAACAAAAAAAAAAATTTTTTTTTTTTATCATTATAGAGGAAACCCCGGTGGTGTAGTGGTTAAGTGCTATGGCTGCTAACCAAAGGGTCAGCAGTTTGAATCAGCCAGGATCTCCTTGGAAACTCTATGGGGAAGTTCTACTCTGTCCTATAGGGTCACTATGAGTCGGAATTGACTTGACGGCACTGGGTTTGGTTTGGTTTGGTTTGGTTTGGTTTGGTTTATCATTATAGAACTTCTAAGCCTCTCTCCACACTTACAGTCCGTGGCACCCTTGATATCCTGTCTCCACAGCTGCCAGGTGCCCATTCTCCTTTTTAATACTCTGTGGCTTTTACAGACCGCCCCCTACAGCTCCCCACTCAGACCCAGACTAAGGCAATTCTATCCATTGCTCAAAATTATCCTCTACTTCAGAAAGAAAGAAACCATACTTCTACCAGCTATATCATAATCATTTCAAAAAATAGGGATTCCTGTAGCCATGTGTGGCTATCAAGCCCTTGAAATGTACCTAATCAGAATTGAGATGTGCTATAAGTATAAAATACACAATGCATTACATGCTGAAATAATAATATCTGGATATACTGGGTTAAATAAAATCTATTATTAAAATCAATTTCACTTGTTTTATTTTTTTAATGTGGATACTGAAAATTTTAAATTACATGTATGCCCTATATTAACTTCTATTGAACAATGCTGTTCTGGAATGATTCTGAAGTTCTTGGGGCCAGCAACTCAGAATGAATAGAGGAAAAAGACTAAGTTGTAGAAAGTGGCAGAGCGGAGGCCATGTTGAATCTGAGGGATCTGTGAGAAACATGGAAGTGACCCAACCTCTGAAGCAAACAGGAAAGGAGATGAAGACTTGGAGGTCACCAGCATATACGCAGGTGGAAGTCAAACTCTCTGGGGGAGTAACAGTGGCCCATGGTGGAATACTGGGTGAATACCAACATTTAAGAAGTGGTTACAAAAGAATGTAAAAAGGAATGTCAGAGAAACAGGAGCAAAGATGTCATGGAACCCAAAGGTGAGGTGACTCTCCAGAAGCATATGATTGGGAGTGTCAAATCCAGCACAGAAAGACACAGAAAAGGGCAATGGAAACGTCCTGGTGTCTTTAGCCTTGCTGGGTTCAGTGCGGTTGGGGATGAGAAGTCAGGGTTCATTGAGTTGTAAAGTGAATGGGAGGTAAAAAATGGAGACAATGACTGAAGAGAGTTCTTTCTAGATGAAGGTGAAAGACAGTATAACCGGAAGAGGGCACAGTGTCAAAGGAGGTTGTCATTTTAGGATGGGCAAGAAGTGAACATATTGGCCTGAACAGGAATGGAGGTGCCTCATCTTGTGAGCTGCGGGAAGGCTGGGGAAAAGTGAGGGCAGAGGTAGGTACTTTGTGAGTAAAAGAGTAAAGAGTTTAGAAAGGTCCTATTTGATGTTTTCATTTCTCTTAATAAGAGTAGAGACTAAATTTCCTGCAGGAAAGTGAGGGTGAGAAGTTGGAAAGAAGCCTTGAGGACAGTGAAGTAGCATTGGGACAACTGGCAATTGAATGAGAAAGTAAACAGAACTAAAACCAGTTGCCACCGAGTCAGTTCCTACTCTTGGTGACCTCATGTGTGTCAGAGTAGAACCATGCTCTGTAAGGTTTCAATGGCTCATTTTTCAGAAGTAGATCACCAGGCCTTTCTTCCAAGGTGCTTCTAGGTGGACTTGAACCTCCAACCTTGCAGTTACCAGACAAGAATATTAACTGTTTGCACCACCAGGGAATCACAACTAGAACTAGTAAAAAATGGTTGAAGGATGAGAGTGAAAACCAGAAACTTGTAGGAACCTCAGTCAACATAGTTGTTTTATCTTCTGTAGCAGCACTCTGCAGACCTCATATAAAAAAGAGATAAATGGGGAGTTGACCCAGGGTTTTGAATTTCTGGACCCAAGTGACCTAGATACAGGGGTGCCTCAGTCACCTAAAAACTAAAAAAAAAAAACCTCGTAGCCATCCAGTCAATGTCAACTCATAACAAACCTATAGGACAGACTAGAACTGCCTCGTAGGGTTCCCAAGGAGCAGCTGGTGGATTTGAACTGTTGGCCTTTTGGTTAACAGCTGAACACTTAACTACTGTGCAACCAGGGCTCCCTTATTCATCTAGTGCTGCTAAAACAGAAATACCACAAGAGGATGGCTTTAACAAAGAGAAATTTATTCTCTCACAGTCTAGGAGGTTAGAAGTCTGAATTCAGGGTGTCAGTTCCAGGGGAAGGCTTTCCTTCTCTGTTGGCTCTAAGGGAAGGTCCTTGTCATCAATCTTCTCAGGTTGAGGAGCTTCTCAGAGCAGGGACCCTGGGGTCCAAAGAACACACATTCTCCTGGCTCTTGTTTCTGGATGGTATGAAGTCCCCATGTCTCTCTGCTTGCTTCTCTCTTTTATATTTCAAAACAGATTGACTAAAGACACAAACTAATCTTGCAGATTGAGTCCTGCCTCATTCACATAACTGCCACTAATCCAGCCTTATTAACATCATAGAGGTACGATTTACAACACATAGGAAAATCACATCAGAAGACAAAATGGTGGGCAATCACCCAGTGTTGGGAATCATGACCTAGCCAAACTGACACACATTTTTGGGGGACATAATTCAGTCCATAACAAGGGGTGTAAAGATGTTGAAGGTTTTGGGCAAAAGAGCAATTCAGGTGATCATCCATTCAATCTAGGCCAGGCAGAGAAACAAGACTGGAAGAGAGTAAAAAAGGTAGAAATCAGAGATAAAGGTACTACAGCTACAGAGGCCAAAAACAAATAAATAAATAAAACCCAAACCCTTTGCCATCAATTTGATTCTAACTCATGATGACCCCACGTGTTAGAGCAGAGCCGTGTTGCTCAGGGTTTTCTTGGCTGTAATCTTTACGAAGCAGATCACCAGCTCCTTCTTTCAAGGTGCTTCCGGGTGGGTTCTAATTGCCAACCTTTCAGTTACTAGTCAAGTACAAATTGTCTGTGCCACCCAGAGAGGCTGATGAGGTCAAAAAAGTAGATGCTATGTGAGTCAAGGTAAGAATGGAATTTTGTAGTTTAAGATGACATGAAGCAATAGTTGCCTGATCTTACTAGCACCATTGATTCATCTCTCAAAGATGCACCCCTGTTTCTAGAAGTATTCAATGTCTTGGCTGAAAAAGATATTTATTAAACATCCTTTAGTCCAGTGGATATATTCAACTAAGCTATAAGGAAATTGAGTCACTAATAATAGTTCAAATTAAATTTGCAAAGAATTGACATAAAAAAATTAGAATAGATTCAAGAGTATCCCTATGACATTCCAATATGCTTTCTCATTTGGAGAGAAAAAGAACAGGATTACAGCTACCAGGTTGTGACTCCACATGGCCCACACCCCTTCATACGCACCCATGGAAGCATGTTCAGCGCTGAATGTTGTCAGCAGGTGAACTGCTGTCATAAAAAGCTTAAGAAGCTCCTATCCAATCCTAGCCCTTCCTTTTTTTTTTTTTTACATTTTTTTTTTTTACAGTAGAGGGAGCATATTCACCACAAATGGAACATTTTCCCTGGTGATTGATTAGTTCAAAATAAGAAACGAGAGAAAACAATTTCTAATGTACTTTTTCACTAAGGAACTGAGGAATAAATCATGGAATCAAGGTAAAACCAGGGCTTCAAACTGGTTCATTCTGGTTTGAACCCCTGCTGAAAATTTGCATTTCCATCCCAGATATACTGAATCAGAATCTACATTTTAACATGATCCCCAGGTGATTCTTATGTATAATAAATTTTGAGAACCACTGCTCTACTAGTGGTTCTCAGAACTGGTCCCTAACCAGCAGCATTAGCATTGCCTGGGAACTTGTTAGAAATGCAAATTCTCAGCAGGGGTTTGAGTTTGAACCAGAATGAACCGGTTCAAAGCCCTGGGTAAAACAGAGGAGGGAGACAGAAAAAGGCAGACATTCAGGAAATATTGTCAGAAGACTCATGGTAAAAATGCAAGAGGGAAATTAATAGAAAGAAAACGAAGGAAAGTAGGTGGAGAAGAGAAGATAAAGACTACATACAATTTGCAAAGAATGCCAAGAGAAATGGGATTGGTGGGAGAGTCCTCTCAAAGAGAAAGAGATAAAATGTTTATTTTGTATTCAAATTTAAAATTACCAAAATAAATCCATCAACATTCAGTACAATAAACATTGATGGCCTCTTAGTGTTTGAATATCAAATTCTGTTTTGAGTACCCGAGTAAACAAGAGCTAGCAAGCCCATAATTACATGAGGAGAAAGGACCTTGAGAGCTGAAAGGGCATTTTCTTATTTTAAAATTTACTGCCATAAATATCACTCAAGCTTCTTTTGCCAAATACAGAAAATTTGAAAGCAACTGCAAGACCAGCAATGGGGAGCCCATCACAGCCCAGCCTCTGCTCTTGGTGGCGAGCCTACCCAAAGAGGACGTGTGCCAGTTAGCTTCCTCCAGGTTATAAGAAGGCACGTCTTGTCAGGGTTGGTAAAACCTATATGTTAAGGGTAAGCTCAGACTCCAACATCTGGCCAGTACACTGGCTCATAAAATCAATACAAACACAAGGAGTAAAATTATGGGGAGAAAAAAAGAACATGTAGAAAAGTTCTTGGGTGGCCAAGGTTTTGGGTCTTGAACTTTATTTGTGAGTAGGGCGTTTTGACCTTGGCCTTGCTTATGGTAGACCATGCAAGGTTGTTTCAGCTGTGCAGTTGGCTTTGAACTGTTTCAGCCTAAGTGGAAGTTGCAAGCCATAGACCATTTGGTATATTTGACCTTGGTAGATTATAAAGCTCATCCATCGGCTTTATTCACAGATGAAGGGCTGCCTCTATAAAGGTAGGACTTCACCCACCACAGAGCTCAGGACCTATCTGGGCAAATGCTGGAGTGAGGTGGGGGGTTAGGCAGAGGCACAGGCCAGGCCAGTCTCCCTGCTGGTGCGTGGGAACTACCTTTGCAAGACACAGGCACCCTCAGGATACAGGGTGCTCCTCAAATTTGGCAGGCAGAGATTTTCTAAGCAGGTGTGATAGACTAAACTACAAGGGAAGGAGTCTTTCTATATATAGGCCTTTTAGGCCTCAAGAGGGGGAACTGTATTTCCACTCTTAACCTGTAAGACAGCTGAGGTCCGTGTGTACCACAGAGTACTCTTGAGTTTCTAACTTTAATTCATTAGGGCCAGGCCTCAGTGGACAGGGCTAGATCAGCTGTCTCCAGTGCCATTCTGAACACAGGGTGGAGGCAAGGAGGGTGCTGTGGGGAGCTAATCTGAACTCATTGTTTATTTATAGATCCAAGGGTCAATCCTCAACATGCAAGCTGGCTCTGGGTTAATTACAGAGCAGCAAGAAAGTCTCCTTAGGAGGTCGGGGCTTCTTAAACCAAGAAATTATGTAACAAGAGGCAGAAAGGGAAACACAAAAGCAAAATGGAAGCGAAAAATTACGAGTTTTGAACACGCTGCATGGGAAAGGGAGGCAGGTCAAATAAGACATAGTGACCGGACTGCCACCACTACAAATCCCTGACTCTGCTTTAGGACGGGATTGTTCCTAGCATCCTTCCCTAGCCTGTGTGTATATGGAAGGGTTTCCCCCACAGTAAATGCATAGTGACAAAATTAACCTCTGAGGGAGGGACTTCTCCCAATAAGTTTACGGGTTCACAAGCAACTAGAGAAAACCAGCAGCCTGGTAGGGCTAAAACCAGGAAGGCTTTCTCCAGCTACCCTCTTTCATTCAGACACCCCTGAATGTCTGCTGTGGCCGGCAGCGACACTTAGCAAAGGGGTCTGGGAACATAAATGTTGCTGGGAGAACTGTTTCAAAGACCAGGGAATCAATGACTTTTATTGAATTGGGTTACTGTGGAGCAAGTGTTGGAATTATCTTTTGTGTCCCACTCTGCTTTATTTATGAAGTGAGGAACACAAGAGGCTACTTTAACTTGGCAGTCCCAGAAGGAACAACTGTTATAATGGAGGACAGCTCAGGCTGCAGCTGCTGAAGGAGCCCCAACTCTGCCTGGGCAAGAGAACCTCTCTGGCTGAGACTGAAAGAGGAAGAATTGGGGGCTGACTTGAATATGACTTTAGACTTTAATTTCACAAGTAACTTTGCAAACTCCTTTGAGAATGTACTCTTTGGACTTTCAATTCTGGAAACTTCTTAGTAGGAGGGGGTTCATAGTCACAGTAAAGGCATTTCTATTTTGTTGGCATTTTATTACTGAAGCTTTAATGACTAAACCCAAAAGAATAAAAGGGGGAGGAAGGCTGAGGAACATTGCTAAGGGGTGGGATGGAGAGGCACGCCTGTTGTTTTCTCACTCATTTCTACCCAGGAGTGAAATGACTTCTCAGACTGGTAAATGCAGAACGAATAATCAGGCAAGCACAGTCCAGGACCCTTCTTTCTCCCCTTCCTCCCACAGAGGGCACACACTCTAACAGAGGAAGGAGGGAGCTTGTGCCTGCAGTTTTGAAAGATGACTCCAATTCAGGAACATGTTCACAAGGTCTGTCTCCCCTAAGAAGCTCATTAAGTCAGTCAACAGGTGTTTACTGATGGCTTATGATGGGCCAACTACCAGTCTATCAGTGGAAGCTTGTATGTTGCTACTATGCAGAACAGGTTGCATCAGAGCTTCCAGGCTAAGATGGACTAGGAAGAAAGGCCTGGCATCTACTTCTAAAACTCAGCCAACAAAACTCTTTGGACCACAACAGTCCAATCCACAACAATCATGGGGATGGTGCAGAACTGGCAGCATTTTGTTCTGTTACGGACAGGGCTGCCATGAGTCGGGGGCTGACTTGACGACAGCTAACAGCAACAGGATGGGTCAGGTACTATGCCAGGTGTGTGGGATTCAAGGTAGACAATGCAGGCTCAGCTTCCCTGCCTGTATAATCACAAACAAGGTCCTCTGTAATGATGTCCAGGTGTGTCTTCTCAGTGGCCTGGCATAATGTAAAAAATAGAATTTTATAGTGGTTAACGTATGACTGAATTAACAAGTCTCATCTTATGACTGAGACAAGTAAAAAAGCTGTGAAAACAAGCAAATAATATGAAGGATATATAAAGGGATTCAAAGAACAATCAACTTAAGACACAAAATAATGGAATATTTGATATAAGTTTTTTTTTGTTTGGTTTGTTTTCAAGTTTCTACAAAACCAATTTGTCACTAGTATGAATAAACTGCCTAAGTGACATTTGTGTATTTGGATGTTCCTTTCATGGTTTTAACTTTCTAGGAAATTGGAGCATAGAGTTTCATAAGTATCTAAAATAGGCAAAGTTAAGAATCCAATTTGACCCCATCCTAGGAATTCCAGAATAATGACAACAGCTACCATCTACTAAGCACTTATTCTGTGCCAGGCAATGTGCCAAGAGCTTCACACTTATTATTTGTTTTAATCCACATAATAATTTATGCGGGAAGTGATATTATTTTCCCTATGTTACAGACTAGGAAATTGTATTCGGGCTCCTGTCTGCTTCATGGCCAAGCCCATGCTTGAACCTTTCTTACAGGAGCCTAAGCACTGGTTGGCATTTTGTTCCACTTCACAGAGCACACTCTGAGGGTACGGCCTCTTAGTTCTGTTTGTTGCTGTTGGGTGCCGTCAGTTGTTCCGGCTCAGAGAGACCCTATGTACAGCAGAAAGAAACACTGCGCCATTTTCACAATCGTTGTTATGCTTGAGCCCACTGTTGCAGCCACTGTGTCAATCCATCTCATGAAGGTCTCCCCCCTTTTCACTGACCCTCCACTTTACCAAGCATGATGTCTTTCTCCAGGGACTGATCCCTCCTGATAACATGTCCAAAGTATGTGAGACGTAGTCTCACCATCCTTGCTTCTAAGGAACATACTGATTGTTCTTCTTAGCTTTAGAATAAAAAAAAATCTCTCTGGCGGTCTGATTTCAGAGCCCCAGTCCTTAACCCACAACACACATGGGGATGTTGCCTACAGTAGTGTTTCTAATAGCAAGAATTACAAACGACCTATTTGTCTAACAGGAAACTGGTTAACAGAGTATGATATAATCTGATGATGTTAAACTAAGCTGAGGAAAAACACCTAACACATGATATAAGAAAAAATTTTGAGAGAGTACGAATACCAGGCTGGACTCTCCAGTCAGACTGTCTGTGGTTGACCCCTACCTCCAATACTTGCTAGCTTTGTAATCTTGGGTGAGTCTTTTAACCTCTCCTCTCTTTGCTCAATTTCCTCACATGTAGACCACTCACTACAAAAAGACATTATCCTTGGTAAAGTAGAAGGCCAAAGACAAGGAGGGAAAACCTCATTCAGATGGGTTGACTCGATAACCACAACAACACACTCAAACATACCAATGATCATGAAGATGGCTCAAGACCAAGCAATGTTTTGTTCTGTTTTACAAAAGGCAACCATGTGTTGAAGCCAACTTGACAGCAAATAACAACAACATGTAAATAGTAGTAATAATATCTATCACATAGAATTGATGTGACGATAAAAAAAAAAAAGGAGTTAATACACGTAAAGGCTTTAGATCAGCCTATTATTATTATTATCTGTGGTATTATTTCAGTTATATTTTTAATGCCAACATATAAAAACGACTCTAATATACACCAAAATGTTAACTATGATTGTTTATTGGTGGCAAGATATAAAGTTATATTTATTTCCTCCTATAATTTTCCTGTAGTTTTCATATTTTCCACAATATTCATGTTATTAAAAAGCGAGTTGGCCTCACGTTACTGCTTGTTTAAAACAGGCCATTTCTCGAGTTTTCCTTTAATGTGTACTGAGCTCAGCATGTGGGAAACTGCAGCGGGTTACAGCCAATCCAGTGGTGAAACAGCCCTAAAGCACAACATAAAAAGAAATAATTCTGGAATATTATATGGGAAATCACTGTGATGAAAGAAGTCTGAGTATTTTAAACAAGGAGCTGATTTGATTGAAAGAAACATATTAACAGTGTACAATAAAAACTGATTGAAAATAAGGGACCAATATTTAATATCCATAGTAAATGTCCTTTTTTATTTGAAGTTAGAGCTGCCAAAAAGATAACTTTCAGGTTTCTCTGAAAAATTCAACCTTTATTTAATAACACTTGGTATAAGTTTAAATTGTAGCCACTTAAATGAAATTTTATAAGTTAAACCCAACTCCAAGTTATTGTTGAATGAAATAACCTCACTATGTACCTATGAAGCCCCCCACTTTTTTTGGAGGGACTACCCAAAATCACAAAACCCATTGCTATCGAGTTGATTTCAACTCCCAGGCACCCTAAAGGGCAGAGCAGATCTACTACACAGGGTTTCTGAGGCTTTAAGTTTTATGGAAACAGACCGCCACATCTTTCTCCTCTAAAGTGGCTGGTGGGTTCAAACCATCAACCTTTCAGTTAGCAGCCAAGTGTTTAACCCACTGTGCCACCAGGGCTCCTTCCCAGTACCACAAGGGTTATTTTATGATGCCTCCATCACCTTCCATTCATTCTGACCTTTAAAAGCACGTAAAATCTCTTTCCGGTGAGTAGCACTTCTGGTACATTGGCCCATGACCAAATATGAGTACATTTTTCATGCCTTGTGGCTTACGAGGCTATTGTACTAGCTTGATTCTCAAAATGATTCCTAAAGACCTTCTTCCCTTCTCATTGTATCCAAGAATTTGCTCAAATTCCTGTTTATGTGTTATTTTTCCCATATGCATGGCTATTTCTGAGAAGCTTGCTAAAAGTGGGCTGTTTATTCTCAGAGTTTACTTACCTAAACCTCTACAAGATCCAGGCCATTAACCATGATGAAAATCAGGGCTCTACTTTTTTCACTTTCTTTCCTGTGTATCTTTTCCATGTGCAGAGCTTCCTTTGAAGTTAATGGGAGCCCTCCATGTGGAAGAGATTCCAACTGATGCAAAACAGAGTGAGAAGTAAGCCCGTCATCTAGTTCTCACATTCAAGGACACAAATGCACACACACAAAGGAAAAGATAACTCATAATTAGCAAGGTCTGGATAAAATTTGGATATTTTGCTAAAAATAATTCAGAGCTTCTTGAAGAGGGAATAAAAAGGGGGGGAGGGGGGTATGGTCCCCTACTTTCATGGAGCTTTTAGACAAATGGAGAATAGACATTAGTCAAAGAATCACAGAGATAAAAATAAAATTACAAGTATGGTCAGTGCTGCCAAGGAGTAGTTCAGTACCTAAAGAAAGTTCTGACCTGTGTATAAAAAGGCTTACCTGAAGATTTTAGCACAAGAGCTAAAATCTGAAGGGTGTGGGAAGGGGGTGGGAGATGGGGGCTGGGAAACTCAGCATGGCTGTAACAAAGAAAGCAAGTGTGAGCCTTGTGCAGGACAGGCCTGGAGAGGAGACAAACCATGCTTGGCCACGTAATTTATGTGAAGAAATTTAGTCTTTACCCTGAGAGGAATGGGAAGCCTTTGAAGTGCTTAAAGTAGGGCAGCAATGTAAGATTTGTATCATGAAAAGTTCCCTTCCAGCTCTGTTTTGGTGAAGATATTAAAAAGAGGGAAAAGGATGCTGGGAGATCAGATAGCTGACAATTACAAAAGCCTAAGCCATAGATCCAAAATACAACCTTGAGTATATCCCACCTGAATTTGGAGACCATCTCAAGAATAGATTTGATATATTGAACACTAATGACTGAAGACCAGACGAGTTGTGGGATGACATCAAGGACATCATCTATCAAGAAAGCAAAACGTCATTAAAAAGACAGGAAAGAAAGAAAAGACCAAATTGCATGTCAGAAGAGACTCTGAAAATTGCTCTTCAATGCAGAGTAGCTAAAGCAAATGGAAAAAATGATGACGAAAAGGAACTGAAGATTTCAAAAGGAAGCTCGAGAAGACAAAATATTATAATGACATGTGGAAAGACCTGGAGTTAGAAAACCAAAAGGGAAGAACACAGTTGACATTTCTCAAACTGAAAGAACTGAAGAAAAAATTGAAGCCTCAAGTTGCAATTTTGAAGGATTCTATGGGCAAAATATTAGACAATGCAGGAAGCATCAAAAGAAGATGGAAAGAATACACAGAATCACTGTACCAAAAAGAAATGGTTGGTGTTCAACCATTTCATGAGATAGTATATGAACAAGAACCGATGGTACTGAATGAAGAAGTCCAAGCTGTACTGAAGGTACCGGTGAAAAACAAGGCTCCAGGAATTGAAAGAATGTCCTTTGAGATGTTTCAACAAACAGATGCAGTGCCAAGAAATTTGGAAGACAGCTACCTGGCCAACCGACTGGAAGAGATCCGTATTTGTGCCTGTTCCAAAGAAAGGTGATCCAAAACAATGCGGATATTATCGAAGACTATCATTACTATCACACACAAGTAATATTTTGCTGAACGTCATTCTAAAGTGGCTGCAGCAGAGTGTCAACAGGGAACTACCAGAAATTCAAGCCAGATTCAGAACAGGACATGGAGTGAGGAATATCATTGCTGATGTCAGATGGATTCTGAAAGCAGAGAATCCTAGAAAGGTGTTTACTTGTGTTTTATTGACTATGCTAAGCATTCAACTGTGTGGATGATAACAAATGATGGATAACGTTGCGGAGAATGGGAATTCCGGAACAGTTAATTGTGCTCATGAAGAACCTGTACATAGATCAGAGGCAGTCATTCCAACAGAACAAGGGGACACTGCATGGTTTAAAGTCAGGAAAGGTGCACATCAGAGTTGTATCCTTTCACTGTACTTATTCAATCTGTATGCTGAGCAAATAATCCGAGAAGCTGGACTATACGAAGAAGAATGGGACATCAGGATTGGAGGAAGACTCATTAGCAACCTGCGTTATGCAAATGACACAACCTTGCTTGCTGAAGGTGAAGAAGACTTGAAGCACTTACTGATGAAGGTTAAAGACCACAGCCTTCAGTATGGATTACACTTCAACATAAGGAAAATAAAAATCTTTACAACTGAACCAATAAGCAACATAATGATAAAGATTGAAGTTGTCAAGGATTTCATTTTACTTGGATCCACAATCAACACCCATGGGAGCAGCAGTCAAGAAATCAAACGACACTTTGCATTGGACAAATTTGCTGCAAAAGACTTCTTTAAAGTGTTAAAAAGCAAAGATGTCACTTTAAGGACTAAGGTGTGCCAGACCCAAGCCATGGTGTTTTAAATTGCCTCATTTGCATGCAAAAGCTGGGCAACAAATAAGGAAGATGGAAGAACTGACACCTTTGAGTTATGGTGTTGGTGAAGAGTGTTGAATATACATACCACAGACTGCCAAAAGAAAGAACAAATCTGTCTTGGAAGAAGTACAGCAAGAATGCTTCTTGGAAGTGGGGATAGTGAGACTAGGTCTCACATACTTTGGACAGGTTATCAGGAGGGATCAGTCCCTGGAGATGAACATCATGGTTGGTAAAGTAGTGGGTCAGCAAAAAAGAGGAAGACCTTCAATGAGATGGATTGACACACAGGGGCTGCAACAATGGGCTCAAGCATAACAAGGATTGTGATTGTGCAGGACCAGGTAGTGTTTCGTTCTGTTGTACATGGGGTTGCTATGAGTGGGAACTGACTCAATGGCACCTAACAACAACATCGCTCTACTATACATGTTGGCCGAGAAACCCTACGATGTATTGTTTCTGTGGCTTGATCGAGAGGTGAGCAGCCAGATTGGAATGGATGGGTGACAGAGCTGAAGTTTTCCCACACAACTCTGATTCCATATGATGAATCAATACCTTTCCAACATCTTTTACATGCAGAAAAAAAAATCTTCCAGAAAGGCAAAGGAAAAAAAAAAAAATTGGCAAATGAAGAAACCATATATCGAAAAAGAATCAGTTTTAAAGAAAATTCTGGGAATTTTGGCCCATAAAGGGAAGATGTAGAGTCATTCAACCATCTGAGTTAAGTTGATAGACTGGTTTATCAATGTGAAATGATGAGGACTGTGAACAATTTACAGGGTATGATTTTCTAGGACACTCCACAAAAAAAAAAAAAAAAAAGAAATGTATTTATTCTGTAATACCTTTGAAGAAGGGTACCAATAGTATTACTAAGCAGATGTCCTCAGCACTTATGTGTTAAGTAATTATTAGTTGCCAATCCTTCATACAAGATGTACCACTGTAAATACTAATCTTCTAGGGAAAAAAATGCATCTATAGATCCAGTGTGGAATGCCAGTTTCGAATCTCTTCCAACACAAGGAAATCAGGAACCTTCCTTTCCAACATGTTGGGTGATTGATTATTCTGTAGATTTTGGCAGTGCAGGCTTGTAAGGCTACTGATGCTAATAGATGAATAGCTGAGGGTGATTGGGGCTTCCTACCTGTGCAAAACCACAGATATACCTTCCTGTCAGGTCAGCCACCCCCATTAACTTTAGCCTGAGATCCCAGGGAGTAGCTTTCCAGCTCCCCTTTCAGTGCCACAATCTCTTATGTCCATCCCAGCTATCTTTCTTCCTCTGGCCTACTGAGGAAGAGAACGTGTCTTGCAACTTCTGTCTTGCCCTTTGGTCTCAGAACCCTTTTCAGCATTTCTAGGGATTTTCCTGTTAGTTAATTATAAGGATCCCTGGTGGCACAAAGGGTAAGCACTCACCTAACCAAAAGGTTGGCTGTTCAAACCCACCAGAGGTTCTGTAGGAGAAAAGACCTGGAAATCTGCTCCCATAAAGATTGCAACATTGGAAACCCTATGAAGACATTCTACTCGGCCCTGTAGGTTTACTATGTGTCAGAATCAACATGACGGCACCCAAAAATTACAAGGAGGCAGAATAAAAAGGCAGGGACTGTATCAGGAAATGTCCAGGTCTACAGGAGTGAAAGGAAATAGGGGCAGAAAGAGGAGGAGGTAAATGAATAGGCTTCCAGCAGGAAGAGAAGAGAGGGCACATGTGAGAGCCTTCTGCAGGTTCTCTTTAGGATGATCAGATGTGTGTATGTGTGCTAGAGACGCCAACATGGAGGGCAGAAACACACAAAATCCTATTGCAGGCAGCATACCCCAGTGAAGGGACAAGACAATGAAGAACTGGGAAGGAGAAATAAACATGTGAATGTCCCACGGTTTCTGATAAAAGCAGAGCCCAAACTGAAAGAACTTATATTTGAGTAATTGTACTAAAACACGAAATATATTTAGCTAGCAAGTGCTAACTTTTCAGAGGCAAAGATAAGCTGAGTGTAGGTATTAGCTAGACATACAAGATCCATCCATCCATCAAAGGGATGACTTCCTATGTTTACTGAGCACCTAGGGTGTGTTCCAGGAGTCCCTGGGTATTGCAAATGCTTAAGCACTGGACTACCAACCCAGAGGTGCCTCAGAAGACAGACCTGGTGATCTGCTTCTGAAAGTCACATCACAGTCTTGAAAACCCTATGGAGCAGTTCTACTCTGTACACATGGGGCTGCCGTAAGTCAGAACTGACTTGAAGGCAACTAACAAGAGCAATAACAGTGTGTTATATTAAGTTCTAGGGACTAGAACTTATATTCTAGTTGTAGGGGTGGAGTATAGGAACAGATAATTATAAAATATATCTGAGAGTGATAAGTACTATGGAGAAAAAATAAAGCAATATGAGAAAGACAGTGAGTGTCCACAGTGTGTGTGGTTGGGGCGGGGGCGGGGGGGTGGAGTGAGAAGGGAGAGGGGATTGCTTTTTTACTTTGGTAACCAGGAAATACAAGTTATAAGATTATATTTCAGCAGAGACCTGAAGGAATTTAAAAAGCAAACCATGTGGATAGGGTTTGGTGTAGGAGGAACGGGGATGAGGGATGGAGGCCAGGAAACAGAGAACAGCAAAGACGCTCCTATTCCCACTAAGTCCAGGCTCATAGGGACCCTACAGGACACTGCAAAACTGCCCCATACGGTTTCAAAGGATGTAATCTTTGCTGAAGCAGATTGTCACCTCTTTCTCCTATGGGGGTTCTGGTGGGTTTAAACTGCCAACCTTTCGGTTAACAGCTGAGTGCTTAACCACTGCGCCACCACGGCTGTTGCAAGGGAGCTGCCTTAGTTATACTGAGTGAGGGGGTTGGTGGGAGATGGGACGAGAGAGTAGGAGGGGCCAGAAGACACAGGCCTGAGAGCCAATGGAAGGACGAGGTTTGATTCTCAGGAGGAGGAGATGTGATTAGAGGGTTCTGAGCAGGGAAATGACATAATCTGTCATGTTTTCAAGGGAACCCTCTGGCTGCTGTGTGGGGAAGAGGCTACAGGAGAGTGAAAGACGAAGCAGGGAGAGCAGTCAGGTAGCTGCTCTGACACCCAGGGGAGGAAGGCCTGTGCACAGTGGTAGCCATGGGGACAGGGAGAGGTGCTGAGGCTGGTTGAGTTAAAGTTTTATGGTAGAATTCCAAGAATTAAAAAAAAAAAAAAAAAAAAACTTTTAATTATGAGTCCAAGAAACAGAAAGAACCACATAAATCAGAGACTACATTAGCCTGAGATCAGAAGAACTAGATGGTGCCTGGCTATAATCGATGACTACCCTGACAGGGAACACAACAGAGAACCCCTGATGGAGCAGGGGAACAGTGGGATGCAGACCCCAAATTCTCATAAAAAGACCAGACTTAATGGTATGACTGAGTCTAGAAGGACCCCAGAGGTCATGGTCCCCAGACCTTCTGTTAGCCCAAGACAGGAACCATTTCTAATGCCAACTCTTCAGACAGGGATTGGACTGGTCTACGGGATAGAAAATGATACTGGTGAGATCAAGTAGACACATGAGACTACACTGGCATCTCCTGTCTGAAGGGGAGATGAGAGGGTGAGGGGGTCAAAAGCTGGCTGAATGGGCACGAAAAGAGAGAGTGGAGGGAAGGTGTGTGCTGTCTCGTTAGGAGGAGAGCAACTAGGAGTATATAGCAAAGTGTATACAAATTTTTGTATGAGAGACTGACTTGATTTGTAAACTTGCACTTCAAGCACAATAAAAATTTCAAAAAGAAAAAAAAAACCTTTATTAATAATAATAGTAAAAATGATCAACAACCCTTAATGAACATTTCCTATGCATGGCGCACTCTACGTAAATAACCTCACTGAACCTTCTCAACCACCCTATGACCCTATGAGGTTTGCACCGCTATTCTTCCCACTTGAGCTTTGGGTACTCTGAGGCACAGACTAAATTTTACATCGAAAGTCCCTCAGCTAGGAAGCGGCAAGCTGGGGCCCAAACACATCTAGGATTCCGGGTCTATACTATTAACTACTGTTCTATAATTTGAGGGACTAAAAAGATAGACATCACTCTAGAATTTTCTCTCATTCAATAAAAACTGATCTTTATAGGATCCAGCAGATATTTCATAAAGCTCATCTATTAGAAAATGGAAAGACGGAGAGGTTCAGTGCCAGCATCACTGGGATGAAAGAATCACTTGTATTTGAAAGCCACAAGCATACCTTTATAGAGTAGAAAGGGCCAAGACTTCATAACTGAATTCTAGCTCCACCACATTGGTTGCATGACCTCAGGGAAAATGCATAGCCTTTTGAGCCTGTTTCAAGGAAGCAAGCAGGTTAGGAGCTCAGGCGCTGGTACTGGACTTACAGGTTCAAATCCTAGCTCTACCACATGCAAGATGTGTCATGTTGGACATGTTACTTAACCTCTCTGTGACTCCGTTACCTCAGCCAGGGTGCAAGTATGTTGTGAGGATTAAGGAAAACAATATACGTAAAAAAAATTACATGGAAAGTACTCAGAACAGGGTTTGCCTTTGGTAAATGCTCAATACATATTAGATGTTTTATTATGAGCCATCGAAATGCAGATAATATTAAAAAATTACATGTAAAGTGCTCAGAACAGGGCTTGTCTCTAGTAAATACTCAAGACATATTAGATATTTTTATTATTAGCCATCAAAATGTAGATAATATATACTCTGTATTTTTTTAACACACTGTCTAATACAAAGTCATAATAATAATAGCTATTATGATGAATCGATTTATTAAAAAATCATGTATGCCAGAGAATGCTAAGTAGAAGTATAAATATGTTTAGAAGTTTCTGGGTAATATAACTCTAAGAAAAAAAGGAGTCAATCTATGGTATCAATTCAATAAGCAATAGATAATCTGCAGTAGCCCCATGGATCTTTCTTCTCTGAACATTTATTGTGCTCCTCGTCTGAATTTAGCACTTTTGGCATCCTATCTTGTACTGTTTGCAGTTCTTCTGCAATTGTTCCCATTTTCCCAATAAGAATGCAGCTTACTGGTTGAGAGCATGAACTTTCTGGGTTTGGATCTCAATTCTGCCATTTGCTAGCTGTGTAAACTCAGGCACGTACTGAACCTAACCAAGGCTCTTTTTTTTTTTCATCTGTGAATTGGTGTTAATAACCCTAATGCCAAATTGATGCTGTATTAAGTGAAATTAATGCATGTAACATAAAGTACTCAGAAGAATGGCTGCCATCTGGTGTATGTTCGCTAAATGGTAGATATTATCATTTATAGATCAGCTGTGCTTTATACTCCTAATACTTACACCTTCACTAGCACACAGGTTATTCAGTAAAGTATTTGTACAGTGTCCTGGAACCCCGGTGGTGCAACAGTTAAGAGCTTGGCTGCTAACCAAAAGGTTGGCAGTTTGAATCCACCAGCTGCTCCTTGGAAACCTTATGAGGCAGTTCTACTCCATCCTATAGGGTCACTATGAGTTGGAACTGACTCAACAGCAATGGGTTACAATGGTTCTAAACTAGGGACAATACCAATCCTAACAGGGGTTTGTAAATGTGTGGCAGGAATACATTAGTGTCACAATATCCGGGAGTGCCACAGGCATCTACTGAGTAGAGGTCACAGATAACAAATGCCACACAAAGCTCAGAACCACTCGCTAGATGAAGAACTCTCCCACGTAAAATGACACTAGCACCTGCTGGAGTCCAGTCTATAATCCAAAACTGAGTGGTTAGCTCTAAATTTTAATTGTTTAAATCAGGTTTGTCATAAGATTGGAATTTACTACATTCAGAATCACGTTTCGGAGTTATATGCAATAATTTTCCTGGTGCCTTTTTTATGGGGGAAACTTGAGTAGTCACCACAGGCAAGCCAGGAAAAATAACTGTGAGTAACGGTTACATTTAGAACTCAATTTGTTTTCCTGTGGGTTATAAAAGCCAATGTTCAAAGTTAACAAGCAGCTTCAATATATTCTAGCCTTTCCCTTTTGAATGCTAACATCGCAGCTTATAGTCAGTAATGTATAGATCACTTCCATATCTGACCATTTACTTCTAGACTTTAAAATATTAACTCTTACACCCAGTGAACAGTTATCTGTTGGACACTGGCATGAACCAGGCTCTCTTAGACACGGGGAACACAGAAGTGAAACCAGTTACTACTGATCCTGCTCTCACAGAACTTACAGGTGGAGAAGTCAGATATTCAACAAGCAGGCACACAAACACTGGGTAAGAAGGGACATGGTTCTACAGGAACACAGAGCCAAAAATGGAAACCCTACAGAGCAGGGGACAGGAAATAGTGTAGAAGTCAGTGAAAGTCCTCCTAAGCAAATGACGCTTGGACTGAGGTGAGTGAGGAGGTTTTATTCAGGCAAACATGGAAAAGAAGTGTTCCAGACACAGGAAAAAGTGCACAGAAAGCCCAGTCACAAAGACCCTGGACCACACGGGAAACTGGAGATCTGCTGGCACACAGAACTCAGGACAGAGAGTGACACAACAGTTAAGTGCTCAGCTGCTAACCCGAAAGGTTGGCAGTTCAAATCCACCCAGCGGCTGTGGAGACAGATGTGGCAATCCTGTAAAGACTACAACCTAGAAAATCCTATGAGGCAGCTCTACTCTATCGCATGGGTAGCTGTGAGTCAGAATCAACTCAATAGCACCTAACAACAAGTAGCAAGAGAAGGAGCTAGAAGCAGTCAAGGAATGGACAATGAATGTTAAAGTCTGGAATTTATCCCAAAGGTAAAAGCTGTACTTTCAAACAGTTTTAAGCAGGAAAGTGACATGTTCTCTTTTTTTTTTGCTTGCATGAAAAGAAATCCACATCGAATGTTTCACTTTTTTGTAATTTCGGGGAAAAGTCTTAAGGGAAAAAGCTAAGAAGCTTCCTGAACACAAACACTTCAAGAGACAGAAGAGCAGGGGCAGGGGCCTGAGGACCATGGTTTTGGGGGACATCTAGGTCAACTGGCATAGCAAAGTTTTTTAAGAAAATGTTCTGCATCCCACTTTGGAGAGTGGTGTCTGGGGTCTTTAAAGCTAGCAAGCGGCCACATAAGATGCATCAATTGGTCCCAACCCACCTGGAGCAAAGGAGAGTGAAGAACACCAAAGATACAAGGAGAATATCAGCCCAAGAGAGAAAAGGTCCACATAAACCAGAGACGCCATCAACCCGAGACTAGAAGAACCAGATGGCGCCCAGCTACCACCAATGACTGCCCTGACAGGGAACACACTGGGGAGCCTTTGATGGAGCAGGTGAAAAGTGGGGTGCAGAACTCAAATTCATGTAAAAAGACCAGACTGAATGGTCTAACCGAGACTAGAGGAGCCCCAGAAGACATGGCCCCCAGACTCTTTGTTAACCCAAAACTAAAACCATTCCCGAAGCCAACTCTTCAGATAATGATTAGACTGAACTACAAGACATAAAATAATACTCATAAGGAGTGTGCTTCTTAGTTCAGGAAGATACACCACCCTAAACGGACAGCTCCTGTTTGGAGGTGAGATGAGAAGGCTGAAAGGGACAGGAGCCAGCTGAATGGGCAAGGGAGACACAGGGTAGAAAAGGGGACTGAGCTGTCACATTATAGGGACTGCAGTTACGGTCGCATAACAACATGTGTGTAAATTTTTGTATGAGAAATTAACTTGAGCTGTAAACTTTCACCTAAAGCACAATTTAAAAAAAAAGTCTTCTGGGAGAGTGGTGGAACTTCTGGTTAAGATAAGTCTTTTAATTATTTGTGGATTTTAATTACCTACATTCTTCCTGACCTCCTTAATCATAGCTAATTGAAAATTGGCTGTAACTTAAAATACTCTGCAAGGAAACTTAATAAAGTGAGGTATGAAACAGATGAATTCCTGATTTTTACTGAAAACTGAAGAGCATTCTGATTTCTGGTGGGAAACAGAAAGCCCTGGTAAATCTCAGTCATCCAGAGCAGCTATTTTGCTTAATCCTGTAAACTGGTTGCAGATGTTGGCTCACACAGCTAGGCTCTGCATCTGTAATTTTAAAACTGTCTCATATTTCTAAAACTCGACTCCGCGTGCACCGGAAATCAGCGAGATGAATTATGAACTCCAGGAAGAGGAGAAGCACGAGAAATGCCAGAAGCGATAGGAGATAATCCTGGGGCAGTGGTTGGGCTACGAGCACAGGATGAGTGAAGGATGACACGGTTCCTTCCTCCAGGACACGGATCCTGCAGCCAGGCATCTGAAAATGAAACCCTGCAAGTGGATGTAGCAAACAAGAGGAAGTCATGTATAGATAGTCGAGTTCTTAAAAACAAACCCTCCTTTTCTCTCCCCCCTTCCTCACTTTACAGTAGGTCAACAGGAAGACCAGAGTTGCTGGAAAAGGAAAGGATTTTAAAGAAGAAAAAAAAAAAAATCAGGAACAGAAATGTACGCTAAAAATTTCCTACCTTAAATAAGAAAATCTTATTTAATAGAATAGGGCAGAATGCAATAAAATGACTTGCTTTTAAACTGTTTTATTTATGACAGTGCTTTTTTTTATAAGACATTTGTAATACGTCAACAGAGACTCAAATCAAAACTCATAAAAGGGGCTAGGGACAAGTAAACTCCACAGATAAAGAATTCATATTATACTGCAAACAAAGAATAACCATAAAACCATAGGCTTTAGGAAATACTGAAATTATGATGATGACTGTATTTCGCATTTATGTTGTATTTCACTTTTATCTATGTGCACTACTTCCGAGCAGTGCTCCACTCAGGCATACATTATAGCACATGGAGCAATCTGCCCATAGGGACCATCCATCATCACCGGCTAAGTGCCTAAATAATCTCACCAGGACCAGGACAAGAACTTCAGCCAGTTACGTGGTCAGGCAAGGGCACAGTGCAAAGCTGCAAGGAACTTAGGTTCAGTTATGAAACCAGGTCACTCATTTCCTGGACAGGGAACATTTGTTCCCATAGAATTCAGCCTAACAGAATTCCCTGTAGGTGTGGAATGGGTCGGTTGCTGTGTAAAAGACATTTTGTAGTAACTTTGGGGATAAGAAATTTTAAATCTTTAGTTTAAGAGATCATCTCTGATATGTTTTATTTATTTTCTGCACTTTTAAAATTAGGAAGTATATACTGCCAGGCAAATAAATCACGTTGGTGTTTCCAAGGTTTTGCAGATAATCCGAGGCCACCACTCACTCTTTCAAACTACTAGGGCTGCTCCAATTAAATCCCAATTTTGTTGTAACTACTCCCAAAGGAAAGATAGTATGATTCCAAAGAAGCTATGAGAGATTTGCTCATTGCAAATGGACAGGAAGTGGGGAGGGGGGCTTAAAAAAGGGGTGGGAGACTTGAACTCATATGTATAGCTACTATACGGGAAATCTGAGACCCTAAGCTTATAGGCGGAAACCCTGGTGGCCTAGTGGTTAAGTGCTACGGCTGCTAACCAAAAGGTCAGCAGTTTGAATCCACCAGGGGCTCCTTGGAGACTCTATGGGGCAGTTCTACTCTGTCCTATAGGGTCGCTACGAGTCAGAATCGACTCAACGGCAACGGGTTTTGTTTTTTTTAAGATTAGGATATATACTTCTCCGAGGAAAGAAAATAAGATTGCTCTGAAATGGGATTATCTCATTACAAAAGAAATTTTTTAAAAAATGGTAAGATGTGCCAGCAATTTACACTAACGCCAGGATTAATGCTCTTGACATTTAGGTACCTCGACAATGCCCTGAAATTGAGACTCAAGACAAAGAAGTGAGTCCAGGGCAACGCCGAAAATGGAGCTCTCAAGGCTGACCACTAGATCTCCTCTGCCTGACTGATAGGGTCACCATGAGTTTTCATTTCTAGGAAGATATATTTCAAGACCTTGTCATCAAAGAAACTTAAGAATGTAAAGATGTCTCTGTATTTTGAGGAAACTAGATTAAACATTCTGACTCAGGGAAAGTTCTGTAAATGCTATCACACTGATTGTGAAAATACTCATGCTTCAGGAGCAGAAACTGCAATGTGCCTCGGTCAAGGTGAATCTGGAACATGCTTATGTTGGGTGGGTTTGATTTCAGTGTGGAAAGCAATGCACAAAAATAACAAAAGAGCTCTACTGGAAATGCATACAAGAATTCTCAGTAAAGGCTTCTGTTTTCACCGTGATTAGTCAACAGCGGTATCCTTTTAAAAGGGCCTTCTGGTAGGGAATAAGGACATCATCACTAACAGAAGGTACCACAGCACTTTTATAGGCAATGAGGCTTTATCATTGGTCCTTTGCTAATTTCTTAATTTGCTAAATTGAAAGGATTGGGGGTCTCTCAGTATAATGAGTAAGGAAATCGGCATCCCCATCCCTGGAATCTTGGGCAGATCTCAGCCAACAACCGAAAGCCCTCTCGTTCCTGTTCCCATTCTGCTTGGTAACTATACTGAGTTTTCACTGCCTTTTTAAGGCCTGCTGTAACTCCACTCCCCCGACTCCTGTTAACAACCTAGTCTTCTGTTTTATCAAGCAAATCGAGATGATCAGGAATGAAGCGCACGGTATTCTTTTCTCCCTAGTTTCCCTGACATCTCTCTTTTAGTAGGAATTTTGATCCTTTTTTTTTTTTTTTATAAAAAATAACTTTACTGCAAAGGCAAAAATATACTAAAATTAAATAACAGCAAAATAAACTTATGGTAAAACAGAAGAATCCCCCCTCAGTTACCACATAGGGTTTATTCTAGAGAAGTAAGGATGCTTAGTAAATCTATTAATACAATAAATTATATAATTTGTTCAGTATGTAAAACCATGATCACCTCAATGAAACTTAATGCCCATGGCTGACAGAGAATCTCAGAAACGGGGGAACTGATAAATTTATTCCTTTATCACAATAAATACATTTTAAACCAAAAGCCAACATCAAAAGTAATGGTAATAGGCTATAAACATTCCCATTAAAATAAAAATCAGCTAAGAACACTCATTATTATTTTATATTGTCCTGAAAAGAACAACATATGAAAATAGATGTAAAAGATAAAAGTATACAAATGGTTAAGATAAAATGTATAAATAAGTGAAAAACTACTAGACTATTGGAGAATCCAGTAAAATGCGCCGATGCACAATACATATGTAAAAATCAATAGTTTCACATGGCACTAAATAATTACCCAAAAAACCAGTTTGTGGAGTTGATTCTGACTCACAGTGACCCTATAGGACAGCGTAGAACTGCTCCGCAGAGTTTCCCAAGGAGCGCCTGGCAGATTCGAACTGCTGACCCTTTGGTTAGCAGCCGTAGCACTTAACCATTACTTTTTAAAAATAGGTCATTTCTACTTACAGCTATTTTAACTAGAAGTTTGAATTTATCTACATTAAGAAAAAAAAAAAACAGTACATTATAATAAACAACAACAACAAAAAACACTTCATTGGACAGAATGACCAGATGTTGAATATTGTAACTTCTTCCTTTATCAATTTATAGGTTCGATACACACCCAATAGAAACTCAAATAGAACTTCAGTTAGAATAGGACAACAAGATCTTAACCTTCAACTGAAAGAAGTAATATACAAAAGCCAAATACAACTTTGGAAAAAAGAGTAATGAAAGGAAACAGCCTAGCAGAGATTAAAACGCATTAGCAGCAGCAGTAATTAAAAAACGTGTCACTCACTTCACCAAAGAAGAAATGTTCATGATCATTAGCCACTAGAAAAATGCAAATCCAAACTACAATGAGATACTATCTCACCCCAACACTACTGGCACTAATCAAAAAACAGAAAATAACAAATGTTGGAGATGTTGCGGGGAGACTGGAACTCTTATGCATTGCTGGTAGGCATGTAAAATGGTACAATCACTGTTGGAAAACAATATGGTGCCTCCTTAAAAAGCTAGAAATAGAAACACCATACAATCCAGCAAACCCACTCCTAGGAATGTACCTTAGAGAATAAGAGCCATCACATGAATAGACGTACGCACACCCATGTGCACTGCAGCATGATTCACAATAGTAAAAACATGGAAACAACCTAAGTTCTCATCAACAGATGAATGGATAAATAAATTATGGTACATACACACAATGGAATAAGGAAGACCAAAGAAGAATTGACACTTTTGAATTGTATTGGCGAAGAATATCGAATATACCATGGACGCCAAAAGAATGAACAAATCTATCTTAGAAGAAGTACAACCAGAACTCCCTTGAAAAGCAAGGATGGCAAGACTGTGTCCTACATACTTTGGACGTGTTGTCAGGACGGATCAGTCCTTGGAGAAGGACATCATGCTTGGCAGAGTACAGGGTCAGCAGAAAAGAAGAAGACCCTTAACGAGGTGGAATGAGACAGTGGCTGCAACAATGAGCTCAAGCATAACAACGATTGTAAGGATGGCTCAGGACCGGGCAGTGTTCGTTCTGTTGTGCATAGGGTCACTATGAGTCGGAACCGACTTGACGGCACCTAACAACAACACATACAATGGAATACTACTGAACAATAAAGAACAATGGTGAATCCATGAAACATCTCACAACACGGTTGAATTTGGAAAGCATTATGCTGAAGTAAGTTAATCACAAAGGGACAAATATAGTATAACAACCCAAGACAAGGATAGTTGTTGGATATGAGGAAGGAGAGGGGTAGGAAGAGATCACTAGATAATAGACAAGTGTTAACTTTGGTGAAGGGAAAGATAGCACACAATATGGAGGAAGTCAGCACAACTTGAACAAGACAAAGTCGTAGAAGCTTCCTAGACACATCCAAACACACTGAGGGACCTCGTTACTGCGGCTCAGGACTGGGGACCATGGTCTTGGGGAACATCTAGCTCAATTGGCATAAAAGAGTTCATAAAGAAAATGTTCTACATTCTACTTCGGTGAGTAGCGTCTGGGGTCTTAAAAGCTTGTGAGCGGCCATTTAAGAGACATTTATTGGTCCCATCACATTAGGAGCAAAGGAGAATGAAAAAAACCAAAGACATATGGAAAACATTAGTCCAAAGGACTAAGGGACCACATGAACCACAGCCTCCACTAGCTGGAGCCCAGAAGAACTAGATAGTGCCCAGCCACCACTACCAACTGCTCTGACAGTGATCACAGTAGAGGGTTCCAGTTAGAAAAAAAAAAAAAAAAATTTTTTTTTTCCAGTTAGAGTAGGAGAAAAATGTAGAACAAAATTTAAATTCACATAAGCACCAGATTTACTGCTCTGACAGAAACCAGAGGAATCCCCAAGACTATGGTTCCCGGACCCCCTTTTAACTCAGAACTGAAGCCACTCCTGAAGTTCACCCTTTAATCAAAGATTAGACAGGCCTATAAAACACACAATAACACACACAAGAAGGATGTGCTTCTTATTTTAGTCAAGTATACGAGAACAAGTGGGCAACATCTGCCCAAAAGCAAAGCTGAGAAGCCAGGAAGGGATGGGAAAACTCAATGAATGGACAAGGAGAACCCAGAGTGGAAAGGGAAAGGGGAAGAGTGCCGACACTTTGCGGGAATTGCAACCAATGTCACAATTTGCGTATAATTTTTTCTTTTTATTGTGCTTTAAGTGCAAGTTTACAAATCAGGTCAGTCTCTCATACAAAAATTTACATACACCTTGCTATACACTCCTAATTGCTCTCCCTTTGATGAGATAGCACAGTACTTCCCTCCACTCTCTCTCCTTGTGTCCATTAGGGTAGCATCTGACCCCTCTGTCCTCTTATCACCCCTCCAGACAGAAGATGCCAACATAGTCTCATGCGACCACTTGATCCAAGAAGCTCACTCTTCACCAGTATCATTTTCCATCCCCCATTCCAGTCCAATCCCTGTCTGAAGATTGGGCTTTGGGAATGGTTCCTACCCTGGGCTAAGAGAAGATCTGGGGTCCATGGCCTCCGGGGTCCCTCCAGTCCCAGTCTGACCATTAAGTCTGGTCTTTTTATGAGAATTTGGGGTCTGCATTTTTATCCCACTGCTCTCCTGCTCCCTCAGGGTTTCTCTGTTGAGTTCCCTGTCAGGGCAGTCATTGGTTGCGGCCAGGTACCATCTAGTTCTTCATCTCAGGCTCATGTAGTCTCTGGTTTATGTGGTCCTTTCTGTCTTTTAGGCTCATAATTATTTTGTGTCTTTGGTGTTCTTCAGTCTTCCTTGTTCCAGGTGGGTTGAGACCAATTGATGCATCTTAAATGGCCGCTTGCTAGCATTTAAGACCCCAGATGCCACTTTCCAAAGTTGGATGCAGAATGTTTTCTTAATGGATTTTATTATGCCAGTTGACTTAGATGTCCCCTGAAACCATGGTCCTCAAACCTCCACCCCTGCTACACTGGCCTTTGAAGTGTTCAGTTTATTAAGGAATCTTCTTTGTTTTTGGTTTAGTCCATTTGTGTTGACCTCTCCTGTATTGTCTTTCCCTTCACCTAAAATGAAACTTATCTACAATATACTTAGTGAATACCCCTCTCCCTCCCTGCCGCCCTCCCTCCTCTTGTAACTATCAAAAGAGTATTTTGTTCTTTGCTTAAACTGTTTCTCCAGTTCTTATAATAGTAGTGTTATACAATATTTGTCCTTTTGCAATTGACTGATTTCACTCAGCATAATGTCTTCCAGATTTCTCCACGTTATGAAACGTTTCATGGATTCAACATTGTTCTTTATCGATGCATAGTATTCCATTGTGTGAATATACCAAAGTTTATACATTCATCCATTGATGGGCATCTTTGTTGCTTCCAACTTTTTGCTGTTGTAAACAGTGCTTCAATGAACATGAGTGTGCATATTCTGTTGGTGTAAAGGCTCTTATTTCTCTAGGATATATTCCAAGGAGTGGGATTTCTGGACCGTATCGTATGGTAGTTCTATTTCTAGCTTTTTAAGGAAGCGCCAAATCAATCTCCAAAGTGGTTGTACCATTTTATATTCCCACCAGCAGTGCTTAAGTGTTCCAGTCTCTCTACAACCGCTCCAACATTATTTTGTGTTTTTTGGATTAATGCCAGCCTTGCTGGAGTGAGATGGAATCTCATTGTAGTTTTGATTTGCATTTCTCTAATGGCTAATGATCCAGAGCATTTCCTCATGTATCTGTTAGCCGCCTGAATGTCTTCTTTAGTGAAGTGTCTGTTCATATCCTTTGCCCATTTTTTAACTGGGTTATTTGTCTTTTTGTAGTTGAGTTTTAGCAGAATCATGTAGATTTTAGAGACCAGGCACTGGTCGGAAATGTCATAGCTGAAAACTTTTTCCCAGTCTGTAGGTGGGTCTTTTTACTCTTTTGGTGAAGTCTTTGGATGAGCATAGGTGTTTTATTTTTAGAAGTTCCCAGTTATCTGGTTTCTCTTCGGCATTTTAAGTACTGTTTTGTATTCTGTTTATGCCATGTATTTGGGCTCCTAACGTTCCTATTTTTTCTTCCATGGTCTTTATCATTTTAGACTACGTTTAGGTCTTTGATCCATTTTGAGTTATTTTTTGTGCATGGTGTGAGGTATGGGTCTTGTTTCATTTTTTTGCAGATGGATATCCAGTAATGCCAGTACCATTTGTTAAAAAGACTATCTTTTCCCCTAATTAACTGACACTGTGCCTTTGTCAAATATCAGTTGCTCATACGTGGATGGATTTATGTCTGGATGCTCAATTCTGTCCATTGGTCTACGTGTCTGTTGTTGTACCAGTACCAGACTGTTTTGACTGCTCTGGCAGTATAATAGGTTTTAAAATCAGGTAGAGTGAGGCCTCCCACTTTGGTCTTCTTTTTCAGTAATGCTTTACTTATCCAGGGCCTCTTTCCCTTCCCTATGAAGTTGGTGATTTCTTTCTCCATCTCATTAAAAACTGTCATTGGAATTTGGATTGGAATTACATTGTATATATAGATGACTTTTGGCAGAATAGACATTTTTACCATGTTAAGTCTTCCTATCCATGGGCAAGGTATGTTTCTCCAGTTACGTAGGTCTCTTTTGGTTTCTTGCAGTAGTGCCTGGTAATTTTCTTTGTATAGGTCTTTTACGTCTCTGGTTAGATTTATTCCTAAGTATTTTATCTTCTTGGGGGCTACTGTAAATGATATTGCTTTGGAGATTTCTTCTTTGATGTTCTTTTTGTTAGTGTAGAGGAATCCGACTGATTTTTGTATATTTATCTTGTATCCTGATACTCTGCTGAACTCTTCTATTAGTTTCAGTAGTTCTTTTGAGGATTCCTTAGGGTTTTCTGTGTATAAGATCATGTCATCTGCAAATAGAGATACTTTCACTTCTTCCTTACCAATCTGGATGCCCTTTATTTCTTTATCTAGCCTCAGCCTAATTGCTTTGGGTAGGACCTCCAGCACAATGTTGAGTAAGAGTGGTGATAAAGGGCATCCTTGTCTGGTTCCCGATGTCAAGGAGAATGCTTTCAGAATCTCTCCATTAAGGATGACATTGGCTGCTGGCTTTGTATAAATGCCCGTTATTATGTTGAGGAATTTTCCTTCTATTCCTATTTTGCTGAGAGTTTTTATCATGAATGAGTGTTGAACTTTATCAAATGCCTTTTCTGCATCAGTTGATAAAATCATGTGGTTCTTGTCTTTTGTTTTATTTATATCGTGGATTACACTAATTGTTTTTCTAACTTTGAACCATCCCTGCAAACCTAGTATAAATCCCACTTGGTCATGGTGAATTACTTTTTTGATATGTTGTTGAATTCTATTGGTTAGAATTTTGCTTAGGATTTTTGCATCTATGTTCATGAGGGACATAGGTCTGTAATTTTCTTTTTTTGTGGTGTCTTTAGCTGGCTTTGGTATCAGGGAAATGCTGAGTTAGGGAGTATTCCATCCTTTTCTATGCTTTGAAATACCTTTAGTAGCAGTGGTGTTACCCCTTCTCTAAAAGTTTGGTGGAACTGCAGTGAAGCCATCAGGGCCAGGGCTTTTTTTGGGGGGGAGGGGGGGAGTTTTTTGATTACCTTTTCAATCTCTTTTTTTGGTATGGGTCTATTTAGTTGTTCTACCTCTGTTTGTGTCAGTTTAGGTAGGTAGTGTGTTTCTAGGAATTCATCCATTTCTTCTAGGTTTTCAAATTTGTTAGAGTACAATTTTTCATAGTAATCTGATATGATTCTTTTAATTTCAGTTGGGTCTGTTATGATGTCACCCATCTCATTTCTTATTCGGGTTATTTGTTTCCTTTCCTGTATGTCTTTAGTCAGTCTGGCCAATAGTTTGTCGATTTTTTTCAAAGAACCAGCTTTGGTCTTGTTAACTCTTTCAATTGTTTTTCTGTTCTCTAATTAATTTAATTCTGCTGTAATTTTTATTATTTGTTTCCTCCTGGTGCTTGATGTCTCTTTTGTTGCTCTCTTTCTATTTGTTCAAGTTGTAGGGACAGTTCTTTGATTTTGGCTCTTTCTTCTTTTTGTATGTGTGTATTTATTGATATAAATTGACCTCTGAGCACTGCTTTCGCTGTGTCCCAAAGGTTCTGATAGGAAGTGTTTCCATTCTCAATGGATTCTATGAATTTCTTTATTCCCTCCTTAATGTCTTCTATAACCCAGTCTTTTTTGAGCAGTATATTGTTCAGTTTCCAAGTATTTGCTTTCTTTTCCCTGGTTTTTCTGTTATTGATTTCTACTTTTATGGTCTATGGTCTGAGAAGATGCTGTGTAATATTTTGGTGTTTTGCATTCTGCAAAGTCTTGCTTTATGACCTAATATGTGGTCTATTCTAGAGACTGTTCCATGTGCACTAGAAAAGAAAGTATACTTGGCTGCTTTTGGGTGGAGTGTTCTGTATAAGTCTATGAGGTCAAATTGGTTGAGTTTGGCAATTAGATCTTCCATGTCTTTACTGAGCTTCTTACTAGGGATGTCCTGTCCTTCACCAAAAGTGGTATGTTAAAGACTCCTGCTATAATTGTGGAGGTGTCTATCTCACTTTTCAATGCTGATAGAGTTTGTTTTATGTATCTTGCAGCCCTGTCATTGGGTGCATAAATATTTAATATGGTTACATCTTCCTGGTAAATTGTCCCTTTAATCATTATATAGTTTCCTTCTTTATCTTTTGTGGTGGATTTAACTTTAAAGTCTATTTTGTCAGAAATTGAAACTGCCACTCCTGCTCTTTTTTGATTGTTGTTTGTTTGATATATTTTTTCCATCCTTTGAGTTTTAGTTTGTTTGTGTCTCTAATTCTAAGGTGTGTCTCTTGTAGGCAGCATACAGCTGGATTATTTTTTTTACCCAATCTGCAACTCTCTGTCTCTTTATTGGTGCATTTAGTCCATTCACATTCAGCGTAATTATAGATAAGTATGAGTTCAGTGCTGTCATTTTGATACCTTTTTTTTGTGTGTTGTTGACAATTTCATTTTTCCACTTACTTTTTTGTGCTGAAAAGTTTTTCTTTGTAAATTGTGTGTTCTTCATTTTCATTGTAGTTGATTTTCCCTCAATCATTATGATTATCTTGGTTTTTATTTTGAAATATGGAATTGTTACTCCTCTTTGTGGTTACCTTAATATTTACCCCTATTTTCCTAAGTAAAAAGCTAACTTGTATCGCCCTATATTGCCTTTACTTCCTCTCCATATGGAAGATCTATGCCTCCTGTATTCAGTACCTCTTTATTGATTATTGTCATCTTTTACATAATGACATCAATGATTCCCTGTTTTGAGAATTTTTTTTTTATTAATCTTATTTTGTTTTTGTGATTTCCCTATGAGTTGATATCAGGATGTTCTGTTCTGTGTCCTTGTGTTGTGTTGATATTAATTTTCTGACCAAAGAATTTCCTTTAGTAATTCTTGTAGCTTTTGTTTGGTTTTTCCAAATTCTCTAAGCTTGTATTTATCTGTAAATGACTTAATTTCACCTTCATACTTGTGAGAGAGTTTTGCTGGATATATGATTCTTAGTTGGCAATTTTTCTCCTTCAGTGCTCTATATTTGTCATCTCATTGCCTTCTTGCCTGCATGATTTCTGCCGAGTAGTCTGAAATTAGTCTTATTGATTCTCCTTTGTAGGTGACTTTTCACTTATCCCTGGCTGCTTTTAAAATTTTCTCTTTTTCCTTGGTTTTGGCAAGTTTGATGATAATAAGTCTTCGTGATTTTCTTTTTGGATCAATCTTGTATGGGCTTCGATGAGCATCTTGGATAGATATCCTTTCATCTTTCACAATGCCAGCGAAGTTTTCTGCCAACAGATCTTCAACTATTCTCTCTGTATTTTCTGTTATCCCTCCCTGTTCTGGAATTCCAGTCACATGCAAGTATTCTTCTTGATAGAGTCCCACATAATTCTTAGAGTTTCTTCATTTTTTTAAATTCTTGTATCTGACTTTTCTTCAAATATATTGGTGCCAAATTGCCTTATCTTCCATCTCCCCAATTCTGCATTCCAATTCCTCAATTCTACTCCTCTGACTTCCTATTGAGTTGTCTAATTCTGTAATTTTATTGTTAATCTTTTGAATTTCTGAATGCTGTCTCTCTTTGGAGTCTTGCAGCTTTTTAAATTTTTCACTATGTTCTTGAATAAGCTTTTTGATTTCTTCAACTGCTTTATCTGTCCCTTGGCTTTTTCTGTAGATTGCCTTATTTCATTTCTGAGGTCATCCCTGATGTCTTGAAACTTTCTGTATATTAGTCTTTTATATTCTACATCTGGCAATTCCAGGAATATATCTTCATCTGGGAAAGGTCTTGATTCTCTGATTTGGGGGTTTGTAGAAGCAATCATGGTCTGCATCTTTATGTGATTTGATATCGACTGCTGTCTCCAAGCCATCTATAAGTTATTGTAATGATTTATTCTATATTTGCTCACTGAATCTTATCTTCTTGTTTTGTTTTGTTTCAATATACCCGGATGAGCTGCTAGAGCGCACTAACTTGATTGTTGGAGCCTTTGAATTACTTATGCCCTGTTACCAGCTGGTTTGAGCTGTTACCAGGTATATGAGCCTGTGAGTCCATTCACGATTCTTAAAAAGAATCATCTCACGTGTCCTGATAGTGGGTCACCTAGTGTGTGGTGTAGACTCTCACCTACTATCTTAGAGGAGTAGTGGCAGTGGTTGTATGCATCAGTTTCTAGTAGTGGCAGGGGGTCACACCCTGCACACCCTGAGGAGGGCAGGGTGCTGACAGCCTTCTCCCAAGTGCCAATGAGGAAGGAACGTCTCTGTTTTCTAGAGCACTCTGGTGGTTGGGCTCCACAGCTGTACCTTAGGTACCCAATGCTTGTACCTCTAAAGGCTGGTAGGCACCACTATCCTCAGATCCCTTTAGCAGGTGGCTAGGCGGTGTGGATGGAGCCTCAGCCCTCAGTCCCCTGCTGGGGGTCAGTGAGGGCTCTGTTTAATAGGTAGAGTGGTATCAGACCTCCAAAACCTGCCTCTCCACTGCTCAGCTGAAACAATTACAATCAGATCTCTAACAGAATTGCCTTTGCATTATAATGGCCACCTAGTTCCCTGTAGGGGTGAAAGCCAAAGGCTGTGGATCTCTTATGCCTGGATGGAGCTGCTTCTGTACTGTTATTCCAGTTTAGGGAAGTCAGGAAAGGACTTTTCCCCTGATTGTTAATTGCTGCTTTTCCCAGGACAGGAGAATGAGTTAGAGAGAAAAAAAATGCAGAGCACTTCTCTCTGGCCCAGGGAATTTGAATGTTAATGAAGCCGGCTGGGGCAGGGAGGGGAGGGATCGGATAGGTAGGGGAGAGTAGCACAGTAAAATAGACAAAATCACTTATCTCGTTTGGTGAGGGCTGTTTTATCTGAGATTCCAGAAAGGTATGTAGCCTGTGTGTGCTGGCTGGGTCCCCACTGAGATTGCCCCAGGGGGTTAGGGCTGCATCCCATGCTTGCCTTGTCTCAGGAAGCCACCATCAGCCCTAACACACTAGCTCCAAAGCCCAACACCAAGGGATCAGGGCTGGGGGGCTGCTTCTGCACGGTCCTTCACTCCGCTGTCACTCAGGTTGGTTTGTAGCCTGTGTGTGCTGGCTGGGTCCCCATGGTGATTGCCCCTGGGGGTTAGGGCGGCGTCTTGTGTTTCCCTTGTCTCGGGAAGCCACTATCAGCCCTGCTGCACTTGCTCCAAAGCCCAGCACCAAGGGATCAGAGCTGGGGCACTGTGTGCCAGGCTCCAGAACCAGCTGGTGCTTCTGCACGGTCTCTCATTCCCCTGTCAGCCACGTTGGTGTGTAGCCTGCATGTGCTAGCTGGGTCCCTATCTAGATTGCCCCAGGGGTTTAGGGCTGCATCCTGTGCTTGCCTTGTCTTAGGAAGCCACAATCAGCCCCAGTGCTCTGGCACCAAATGACACCAAAGCACTGCACCAAGGGCTCAGGCCTGGGGCGTGCCATACCAGGCTCCAGAACTGGTTGCTGCTTCAGCACGTAGTCTCTCGCTCCCCTGTCACTCAAGTCAATTCCTTAGTTCTGTGTTTGATGGTCAGAGTTCGTAGATTTTCATGTATGTCAGTGATTCACTTGTTTTTTTGAGTCTTTGTTGCAAGAGGGGTCAGTGGAAGCTTCTGCCTAGTCAGCCATCTTGGTCCCGCCTTCCCAGCAGTCTGTGTATAAATTTTTGAATGGAAAACTAATTTGCGCTGTAAACTTTCTGCTAAAACACAATAAAAATTTTCTTTAAAAAGCTAGCATTAAAAAAAAAAAAGCATGTCACTGTACAAAAATCAACAGATGGATGGACAAGGTAAACAATCCAGATACAAACTGTAGGTTAAGAGCTCATCTTTGACCCAGACTAGATCAAAATTCTGCCACATACATTTATGACCTAGGGTGAACTATATAAATTTTCTAAGCTTCAGTAATACCATTTATAAAGCAGGAGACATAACAGAACCTATTTCATAGGGTTGTTATAGAATTGCATGAGTTGATGTATGCAACACACTTAGGGAAACGCCCAGTAGAGTCGGCTGTCAATAAACATGAGCTGCTAGGATTATGACACTATTATTGTTAACATAATTATGTGATCAAGGAAGCATCGCAAACCAATGGTGATATCATTGAAATTTACTATCTTAGAATAAAATTTTTCATAATAATAACAGCTGATCGTTACTGAGTTGTTACAATGTGCAAAGCACTGCTCTCAATGCCTCATATAAACTAATGTGTTTAATCCTCACAACAAACCTAGATACAGTGACCATATCCCTTTGGTAAATGGGGAAACTGAGACACCAAGATATTAAGTAACCTGCCCATAGCTGGTGAGTGGTCAAAAGTGGCTGTGGTTTAAGAGGATAGAAGTATATGATCAGCAGGAAAATGATTTCATTTTCACATTAAACATAAAAATTTATACAACTATTAGAAGAAAATATAAGTAAGGTAAAATATAAAGGCCACAAAAATTGAAAAAAAAATTTGCCAAAATCAAAATTATAGCCTTTTATTTTATAATGCACTATAAAGTTAAGATAAAGTGACCAAAAAAAATCAGGAAATACTTGCACTGTATGTAATATGCATAAAATTAATACCTAGACTATAAAAATATCCTAAAAATCACTAAGAAAAAAAAAAAAACAGTCCTCCAAAAGGGATAAAGGACTTGAGCAGACATATCCTAAGAGAAGAGACACATAAATGTCTATTAAATACATGAAAGAATGCTCAGTAAGCTGCAATAAGTGAAATGCAAATCAAAACAACAGATTACTCTTTCCATCCAATTATCAAAAATTATATAAAATAGAATATACAGCACTGTGTGCATATATATGAGGACAGGGGTCGTTTAGTGGTAGAATTCTTGCCTTCCATGAGGGAGATCCAGCTTTGGTCCCCAGCCAGTGCACCTCAAATGCAGACACCACTCATCTGTCAGTGATGCTGAACAAGTTTCAGCAGAGCTTTCAGACTAAGACAGGCTAGGAAGAAAGGCCTGGAGATCTATTTCTGAAAAGCAGCCAGTGAAAACCCCAGGGATCACAACAATCCAATCCCACTGTGCATGAAGTCGCCATGAGTTGGGGCTGACCGAGTACAGTTAACAACAACAACGTGTGCTCTGAAATGATAACGCTGGTTTACCCCTGTGGAGGTGAATGGGGTTGGGAGGGGTCCAGGGCATATTTACTTTATCTGAATCACTTAATTTTTTCACAATGAGAATATATTCATGTATTTTTTGTGTAGCAAATGAAAATTACAGGTTTAAAATAGCCACGTCGACACTTTGTGCTAAATAAGCTATACATTGTATATAAGGCAAGGAAGCAAGAACTAGAGAAGCTGAGGAGTAACCTGGGCTTTCCTAGGTGACAGCTCAGGTGTCAGTGTCTATCCTGACCAACTACGGAAAAAGTTTCTGCCCAAACACCTAGATGAGCTAGCTGGCGAAGGATGGAAACGTGCGCAGCCTTGCTACAATGAGGCTGCTGTAAACGCGGGTGTGATACCCAGGAGCTACAGACTGGCACTGCTTAGTAACCGAAGGAGTAAGGGGAGGGCTACGGGCTTGGCCAGTGATGGCTCCACCCAGAGGGAGAAAACCGGCAACTTTTGGTGTAGGCTGAAATAGCAACCCTCCACCCACGTGTCTGGGCAAAAATAAAGTGAAAGCTCCCTGTCCAGGGAGGAGGAGCGCACAGTATGTAAAAGAGTGGAGATTAAAACGGTGAGACCTACTCATCCAGGACCAAGAGAACTGATACGATCCCAATGTCCATAAACATTAAAAACAGCCAAGAACAGGAAGATAGTGAGCGGCGGGCATGTTCAGGTCTGAAGTAACAGAGGTTAATGAAATAATAAGTTCTCCAATATGTGACATTAAAACTAAAAGAGGCTATAAAAATTCCACGGAATTCAAATCATACAGGCATTCAGTTTACTTGAAATCAAACATACCACACTTTGTTGGAAAGAGAGCTGAGGGAACAAGAGAGACAGAGGGAGGAAAAGAGAAGCAGGCAGGGTGAGGGAGGGAGTTGTGGGACAGCTGGACACAGGCAGGAGGAGAAAACCCTTCACCTACCCAGTTACCCTCTCTCCTGGTAAAACAAGACCAAGCCTCTACTCCCCAAGGAAAGACCACAGCAGAAGTGCAGGGGCCATTATTCTGACTACTGAAGGGATATCACAAGGTAATTTTCATTAGACAGGATTTTCTCCACACTGATCTTAAACCCTAAACCCTCAATTAAGATGCAATTTGACTGTAAAAATATAGTAATAATATCTGTGTATTTTCTAGAAAAAAAATCATAACAGACAGACATCAAAAAGATACAGAACAAATTAGCAGGCCATACATTTCACTACATATGGTTTTCATGGACTCCACTCTCTGTTGTATTAAAACAATGGCTGTTGTATTTTATCAGCTGTTGACTGGCCCCTCTGGAGATATTTTCATAGAATTAGGGGATTAAAGGACAACAGATTCTAATAGCTATTATACTTTTACATTGTTAATCAGATTAATTTATACCAGACCACGTTCATTTTTTTTTCAGGATCTAATAGCTTTTTTTTTTTTAATAGCTTTAGTATAAGAAAATTTTTGAGGAAGTGGTAAAAATAATAGTGAGTGAATTTAAATGATGTGACTTGCCGTAATTGAGACTATTAAATGAGATTCCTGATGCGCTTTATATACCATCCCAGGCAGTGCTTAAACGGTGGTTAAGAAAACAAGGTCTGGATTCCAACTGTCTGGATCCCCACACTGGTGCTGTCATTTATAAACTGTGTGACCAGGGATATTACTCGGCCTCTTCACGCCTCAGTTTCCTTCTCTGTAAAACCAGGATAATAAGGATTTTTTTTTTTTTTAAACCACGCGGGCTTAGTGGGAGGAGCTAATGAATCCATGTGTATAAAGCACTTCAAACAGCTCCTCACTGAAGGCCACTGTTACGGTTTCTACAGAATTGATGGCAGTGGACAGCCATTCCTCTCCTGACATCTTTTTTGGTAGATAACAACTTTTCTAGTTGGCTGGTTTTAAAAATGTAAATAGCCAAACCTTCAAATGGATTTACAGCTCCACACCATGTTTGTGAATCTCACCTTCGCTGGCCCAATCTCTCTCTCTGTTTTCTCCTCTCCCCACCACCTCCCCCCCACTCCACCCTGCTCTTTCTTGAGGGGTGGTCTGAGACTGGAGAGGGGAGTAGGCAAAAAATGAATGAGAAATAAGGGAGGTGGCATATTACCATTAAAAAGTGCTGAATGTTTAATATTTTCCTCATCATAAATTATTAATAAACTACAAAGGTTTTAGGAAAATAGGTAAATTCTCAGGAAATAATCTTCAAAAAAATGACTAACCAAAGTAATCTGTTAACAGCACTGTGCAGAGGTATAGTGAGCACAGGACTGCTTTATCTCAACAACAGAAGGCATCAGAATTTTCTCAAAACAGATTAAAAAAGAAAATATCTTTTAAAGCTCCAATGTTTTAATTTACAAAGTCTTAGTTTTATAAACAATTAAGATACATCAGCATGTTATATAGCTAACGCGTAGGTAAAGTGTTGTTACAACAAACCATTTGTTAAAAAAGGGAGAGAAAGAAGAAGAGAAAAGGAAGGGAAGGGAGGGGAAGGGAAGAAAAGAAAAAACCTTTAGGGGGCTAAGGAAAACAGCAGTCCCAGAATGGTTAGCATTTAGTTTATAAATTTAAGGGTTTAAATGTCAGGCTAAGTGGCAACAGGCCACTACACTACCCCAACAGGAAGAAACACAGCTAAGAATAATGGGCCTTATTTTACATATAAGGTACATTCTAGAATAGCTGTGATAGGGACACATGTTAGCGTGTCAAATTATATTCCCACTGACTTGAACTGCATAATTTCACATATGCAAAGCTATCCAAAACACCTAATAAAAAATGCACTTAAATTTTGTTGCTGACAAAGAAAATGAATACTCGTAGGCATTATATATTTTAAAAATATATCCTTATTATTGTGTTGTTGTTAACAGCTGTAGAGTCGGCCCCCAACTCAGGGTGTCCCTGTATACAATGGAACTCAATACTTCCCTGTCCTGCACCATCCCATGATGGGTTGCCGAACAGACCATTGTGATCCACAGGGCTTGCAATGGCTGCTGTTCAGAAGCAGACCACCAGGCCTACCTTCCTAGTCTGTTTTAGTCTGGAAACCCCACTGAAATCTGTTCAGCATCACAGTAACATGTAAGCTGCCACTGACAGACAGGTGGTGGCTACACATGAGGAGCACTGGCTGGGAATCAAACCGGGTCTCCTGCATGAATGAAAGAATTCTACCAATGAACCATACCTTGCTACAAATCTTTGAGAATTCTTAATTTTTCCACTTAGTCTTTAAAAACAAACACGAGCATTGATAGGGTTTTCGTTAAAATTGACTACCCTGAAGATCAAAAGAGAGATAGGCCAACATTTATTCAACTCTTCCATTAACTGTTTTTTTTTTTTTTTTTACCTAATTAAAAGAACTTAATAAAGAGCGGATAGCTGGCTCTAAACATTTAGAACGTCCATTAAAAATGCATATTAAACTGCAAGGACCTTTGAATTGCTTTCATCTTCTTATAGCCTGAAGGAGCTTGTCAAAATATTGGTGGGGAGGGGGGTGCACTTTTCTTGTTTTATACTCAGAACATTGTTCTCAAAAATTAATCCATTAACCATAACTGTTGGAAAAACAGAATCATTACCCTCATGTACTGAGTAAAGGTGAATATGCCCTAAATGAATAATCTCAAGGTAAGTTTACCAGCATTACTTTTTTAATTGGAAAAACATCTTCAATTAAATATATGACCTTTTAAAAAATATTTACTAAATTTTAATTAAAAAATGTATGCCATTCATATCTAAAGTTTTTCAAGTGTTATATTTGTTAAAAACCAGTCATTAAGAAAATATGATTAATAGAAACACTTCACTTTTCATTCATTCATTTAGGAGTCCCACCCAGATGATTGGGTGGGACTGTGTAACAGAGTAATGTGGCCCACCAAGGGGACTGGTCAGTTTTGCCTTAAAAGAGAGGCAGTTCCAGAGCAGAGAGGAAGATCTCACCACCACCAAGGAAGAACAAGCAGGAGGAAAGAGTGTGTCCATTGGGTCCAGGATCCCTGTGCTGAGAAGCTCCTGGAAGCAGGAGACCAAAAGAGAGAGTGAGCTGTAACCCTGAAGGCACTGAGAAGTGCTGGCAGGAGAGACCCAGCAGCAGGAGATGGAGTAGTGGGCTTCCTGGTCCATGGAGAGAGGAAGCTGAGTGCCTTTGGGCAGAGACCCAGAGACAGGGAGAGGTGTGCCTGTAAGCATAGCTGGGAAGAGGCTGTCCTGATGGAAGAACTGTATCTCTGAGTGTTCCTGGGCCTGAATTGTAACCGTTACTTCTCTAATACACCCCATATTTATAAGCATGATCTGTGAGTTCCGTGTGGCCATTGCAATGAATTATTGAACCCAGCAGAGAAATACAGAGTGCTGTGTGAGGAATGGTTGGTGTCAGAATTGGTAAAGATGGCAGAGAGAGGAGGATTGTCTAGGCTCCACTTCATGAGAGTTGGTCTTGTGCTGTTGATCTTGGTTTTCCTTCCCCCTGGTGAAGTTGGAGGAGGTCAGACACTGCCCCCATGTTGTTTTTACAGTTGGTGTCAGAAGTGGGATCCTTTGCAATGGCTCCAGACTCTTGAAAGCATGGAATTAGTAAGAGAAAGAAGGAAGGGGCTTAGGAAGTGAAACTTTTGATTCTTAGATGCTTACTTTGGTTGTTGTTACTGGTAATGGCTGAAGGGAAGGTTATGCTGCAGCTGAAGGGAGAAAAGCCCCAGCTGGAGTGGCCTGAGGTAAAAGCCAGGCCAGATAAACAAAATGATTGATAGGGGGCCAGAGTCTTCTGGTTCCACCCAGCCATTCCACCCAGCCAAAGGCCCAAGGCCATATGCATATGAATGGGAAGACAGTTAAGGCACAGAGAAGAATAAACTGGAATGTTTTAAAACAGTTATGTGTTTAGAGTTATGCGTTTATCTGAATGTATTATGAATATTGAATATTTCTCCTACCTAATGTTGTAAAGCAGACCTAAAGATAGGCTAGAAATGAATATTGGGTATTACAGATTATAGAGAATGTGTAACTCCGCCCTCAGACAATACTTGATTAGATATGCTAAAATGGGAACCAGGATTTGACTGAAGGAAACACAGGCTGTTAGTTTGAATGCAGTATTCTGTGTACAGATTGGGTCTGAGGTAGAAAACCTGAGCCCCACTGAGATTTCCATTTGAAAAGACATGCAGCACCACCTAGAACTGCTGAGAGAACAGAAGATTTGCATTTGAAGGAAGAACTTACAGGGAAAAAAGTGGCTGTTTTGCTTTTTAATTTCAAGCAAGTGGTTTGCTGTTGGATGCATCGTGGCAAGAAAAGTCAGTGCCTATTGGAAAGAACCCTCTTCCAGGACTGCAAGTTAAAGGGAGCCAGCGAGTAGATAGCTCGGTCTGCTCACTTGTAGTGACCACCTGGGCCCACTCAACGAGTAGAAATGGGGGAAGTGCAGCAATGACGAGATGGACTGAGTCTGGACATGTTCCACTGGCAGTCGTTGACCCAACCCACAGGGGCTAGGAATGAGTGAGAGCAAGGGCTGGCTGGAAGTAAATGGAGTTGTATAGACTCCTACCTAGCCCAAGGGGTCTATGGATGAGAGTGTGTGAAGGGGCTGTCTGAAGTGCTGAGAAGTATGTGAGAATACTGGAGCCTGAGGCTACTACCCATTGTGACCTAGCTTGGATGGCTAGGGATGAACTGACAAGAACCCCACCAAAAGAAGAAAAAGATGTTTGATACTGTGAGCTGGTGTAGACTGCTGCAATTTTATGGCTTGCTCTGGACTTGACTTTGCTTGTGGATGCAGATGCTCAAAGTTCCACCTGGAACTGAAGATTCTTCAAGACCGATGAACATGCCTGACTCCTCAGAGTACTGGTTAGATAGGGATGGGCAATTTAAGCACTGGCTATCTAAAACAGGGGACAGATAAAGGCATGAAGTGGCTAGCTTACATAAATGTGCTTACCTTAAATGAGGGGGACAAGGGAGGATCCGCACTGAATACATTTTTCTTCTCCTGATGGGTCTGGGGAAGAGACGGTGGGGGGAGATGCCGATAGGATTATATGATTCACCCGTGAGTGCTAACTGTTAACAGGGTTAGTTGTGATTGTAAAAACTGTAATTGTAGAAGTTGTAATTACCAAAGAGTGGACTAAGGGGGAGGCACTGCTGGATGGGAGTACAGTGGATGGACCTAAAGTCTCTTAGATGTTTTATTATGCTCATACCTCCTGACGCTCAGAGCAAGGGACTATTTTTGTCAGAGGCCAGAAAGGGTGAAGACGAGATGACTTTTGGAGAATCTGACCAGATCAGATGGAAATCCGAAGCAGAGAGAGAGCTATAACCCTTAAGGCTTTGAGAAGTGGTGCGGCAGAGACCCAGCAGCAGGAGATGGTGTAGTGGGGTTCCTGGCCCACGGAAAGAGAAAGATGAGGGCCTGCGAGCATACTTGGGAGCACAGCTGGGATGAGGCTGTCCTGAAGGAAGAAGTGTATCCGGAGTGTTCCTAAGCCTGAATTGTAAACTGTTACTTCCCTAATAAACCCCATAATCATGAGTATGCTGTTAGTTTTGTGTGGCCATTGCAATTAATATCAAACCCAGCAGAGAAGTAGAGAGTACTGTGCGAGGGGCGGTTGGTGTCAGAATTGGTAAAGATGGAGGATACAGCAGGCGTCTGGCCTCCACCTCATGGGAGTCAGCCTTGTACTTTTGATCTTGGTTCTCCTTCCCCCTGGTGAAGTTGGAGGAGGTTAGCCACTGCCTCCAAGCTGTTTTTACAAAGAGGTATTTGCTGAGCATCTTTTGGGTGTCAGGCTTTGCAAAGTAAAGGTGAACACAGAATATGCAGATATCATTGTTGTTTAGTGGCAATCGCCCCACAGGGGGTGGGGAGGGGGAGGGATGCTCAATTAGAAAGTAAAAGCAATCCAGTTATTATTTTCCTTGAAATCTAACAGAATAATAAAAAGTACATAATGATAACAATAGTTTTTGTTGTTGTTGGGTGCCCTGGAATCAGTTCTGACTCATAGTGACCCAATGCACAACAGAACAAAGCACTGCCCAGTCCTGCGCCATCCTCACGACTGTTGCTGTGTTTGAGCCCATTGTTGCAGCCACTGTGTCAATTCATTTCATTGAGCGTCTTCCTTTTTTCTGCTGACTCTCTGTTTTACCAAGTATGATGTGCTTCTCCAGGGACTGATTCCTCCTGACAACATGTCCAAAGTAAGAATAATAGTAGTAATAATAACAGCAGCAAGCACTTTATATAGCACTTAATATCAGTTTTTTTTTAATATCAGCCAGTCCCTATAGATATCTAACTTGTATTATCTCATTTAAGCCTCACAGCCACCTATGATCTGATTACGATTATCAGCCTTTTACAGATTAGACACCTAACAAACAGAAAGGTTGAACAATTTGCTCAGGGTTATACAGTGACTTCACAGTCCCAGCTCTGAGCCATTTCACTGGATTGCCTGTCCATCTAGTATAATCAATATAAAGGAGGAGGGGGAAAGGAGGGAAGTGGAAAAAAACAGAGGATGAATTGGAAAAAATCATTAAATTTAATCAATAAATGAACCATGGGCTTTAATAAGGTGTTAGCCGTCTTACATTCCTTCAAGAAGACAACATACACAAGAATCCTACAATCCAAATTAAACTGTTCTGAAAACAATGCTCAGCAAGTCCTTATACCAGTCATCCGTGGTGCACCTCCTCTGGTGCCTAGTCTTCTTCTAACAGCAGCTCTGACTTTCAGATAGAGAGGCAGCCTGCCCTACTTCCAGCCCATGTGATCTGGTGAGGAGCCACCCCAGTCCCACATGATCCTGGCCTAACCCAATCAGTGCATCTCATTCACTAGCCACCAGGATTGGTTCAGGAATGAGCACATGATCCAAATCAGTCCAATCAGAGTGAACCTCATGAGTTTTTTTAAAGAATTCTGGGAGCAAGACTCATTTATTTCTTTTGGATTCAAACCAGGAAGGAAATCCCCTGGAAGCTGCTGGAGGTCATCTTGCAACTGCTTGGGGCCCAAGAATGGAGCAAACAACAAAGAAGCAAAACCAAATAATGGAAAGAAAGGAACCAGTTCATCATGACACTGTTGAGCCATGGATTAAACAGCACTTACTCTATCCCTGAAATGTTCAATTACGTAAACTAATAAATTCCTTTTCTACAAGGTCACTTAAGTTGAGTTTTCTGAAACTCATATCTCAAAGAATCCTAACTGATAAAGCTATTGGGACTAGGAAGTGGGGCGATGGTGGGGGTTAAGAGTAACAGACCCTAAACTGGAATTGGCTGAGAGGAGGAAGAAGGTGGGAGGGCTGTGAGGAGTCCTCTATCTTAGGCTCAATTCCAACTCATAGCGACCTTATAGGACAGAGCAGAACTGCCCCATAGAGTTTCCAAGAGTGCCTGGTGGGTTCGAACTGCTGACTTTTTGATTAGCAGCCGTAGCACTTAACCACTACGCCACCAAGATTTCCTGTCTCAGTCTAACCAAACAAAAACCAAACCAGTTGCCGTCAAGTCGATTTCGACTCATAGTGACCCTAAAGGACAGAGTAGAACTGCCCTCTAGGGTTTCCAAGAAGCACCTGGTGGATCTGAACCACCAACTTTTTGGTTAGCAGCCATAGCTCTTAACCACTACGCCACCAGGGTTTCCTATCTTAGGCTAAGAAGGTGGAAATCATTGTTACCCATTAGTAAAACAGCTGACTAACCTCTTTTAACACTAGGCTTAAACCATGTATTTACAGAGGCTGAAAAACTAGGGGACTTGATAGGAATTTCAGGATTTTAGGGTGGGTTGACAATTTTCAAGACCTGTAGAGGGTCATAAGAAAAACAGACTAGTGTCCATTGACCTTAGCTTTCAGACAGCAGAGGAAGAAGAAACCCGCTTTGATAAGAAAGCTCTTTTTTGCTTGCAGTCTACAATTTAAGGTTGAAAACCTAGTTATCTGGAGACCTGTAAGCTTGGGAAAGCCAAATTTCCCACTCCAATATAATGTTAAAGCAATACAAGGCACATCGATGGGAAATGAAACAAACAATAGGTCTGGGACTAGGAGGTACAATGATACCCAGGCTCCTGCAAACATCTGCGCTACTTCCTATTCAAGGAAAGAACGAGTCTTCCTCATTGTACGTCTGCAGTCTAGGGCCAAAGAGCATGTCAGCTATGTGTCTTCCTGCTGTACTCTTGTGTTAAAAGAATGAGGTATCAGTCATGCAGATGTCACATCAATCCTCCCAGCCTCAACATATCCTGACCCTCAACATACTCAGATCGAGAAGCTTCATCTCCATTTTTCTTCAGCTACACACACCTTCTGAAAACAATGTTGCACAAATATCTGTAGCTATCATTTGTCAAGCACCTCTGCCATTGTCTGTTCTTTGTTATTCCAATAACATTTATGACTTTCAGGTGGTACTCTCTTGCTTTTTAAACCTAAAATACGAAATCTCAATAACTTCAATCTCCAACCCTACCGCCTCTTTCCCTTAATCCTAGTACCAATTTTCTCTGACTTCGGTAAAACCTCCATTGCCCTGGCTTGCCCATTTCCTTTCAATTTCCAGTCAGCGTCATCTTTTGTCTCTTTTTTCTCCTGGTCAGATTATAGTTCCCCATCTCCCTTGCAGTTCATTGAGCCCACATGACCGAGTCAATGGAATGTGAATGAAAGTCATGTGTGCCACATCCAGGCTGATTCTTCAAAACCTCCCTTTCTGGGGCTTCTTTCTCTTTCCCATCTGCTGGAAGAGTGAAGAGGATTCCCAAGTCCCTGTCTGACCATGTGAGGTAGGGATGCCCTCCATCCTTGTCCATCTTCACTAGACTGTTACAGCAAGGTGAATTAAATTTTATTACTTTAAGCTAGTGAAATTCTGAGAGTGACTGTTCCTTAGCTGGCCTATCCTGACTAATGCATCAATCAAGAGCATTCATATTAGATTATACAATTCTTTACTTCAATCCATCTCTCGTTAAAGCTTTAACTCATCTTCCCTCTTGAACTTACATGTTGCCCTCCTAGAAAAACCCCAACTCAGGATATCAATTCAGTTGTCTGCTTTCTCAGCTTTGTGCTATCTTCCAGCTGTGGAGCAGAAGAGCAATTCATAAGACCAAAAAGACTGGTGTCACTGCTATACACTCAGGTGGTCTCCAACACTGTGCAGGACCTCTACCAGCCCAATTGTCAACTCTGCCATGTCTCTTGAGCTCTCAGAAACATCTAATACTATTGATTACTCCCTCCTTGAAACTTTCTTTCCTTGACTTGTATTCTACTGCTCTCCAAGTCTTCCTACCACTCTTGGCACTTTTTAGTTCCTCATTCTGTCCCAGCTCTTCCTTCTCCGCCATCCTTCACTTGCTCTCATCATTTGTTGGTGATCACATTTAGTGCCACAGCTTTAGCTACCATGCATATATGGAAAACTCTAAAATTTTATGTCTCCAGTCTAGACAAGTCCTGAACCCCTAATGATCTCTCCCATAGAACCCCTAATGATCTCCCCCATAGGCACAAACAAAATACCCAAGCTGAATTATCTTCTCCTTCCATCTCCCCTGAAACCTGCTCCTCCTTCTGCACTCCCTTTGTCAGTGGATTTTCCTAGCTGTAAGTCTGGAAGGATGACTTAATGTCCTTCATTCCCTCCCACAGCTACTCGTTAACTCCATCCAAGTCTGTTGTTGTTGTTGGGTGCCAATGAGTTGATTCCTACTCATAGTGAACCCATGTGACAGAGTCAAACTGCCCCATAGGATTTTCTTGGCTATAATCTTTACAGAAGCAGATCACCAGGTCTTCCTCCTGTGGAGCCACCAGGTGGATTTGAACCACCAACCTTCTGATTAGGGGCCTAGCACTTAACCTTTGTGCCATCAGGGCTCCTTCCAATTCTAGCCTCTAAATATATCTTGAAACTCTTCTTCTCCTCCATACCTCCTGCTACCGACATTTGTATTTTCTTACCTGAGTTACTTAAATAACATCTTCACCAATTTCCATATCTCTAGTTTTACTCTTCTAAACCTTTAGATAGGGCTGACACATAGATCTTTCTAACATATAAGTCAGGTGATATCCCCTTCCCTAACAGAAATCCTTCAGTGGTTCCCCACTGTCTGTGAAATAAATAGATCTCTGTCTCTTCTGAACTGTAGACACTTTTATCCAACCTCCCATTGGGCAGCTATACTTGGCTATCATAGTCAACAAATCCACCCATTCTGACTCTGGATCCAAATCTGACTTCCTTGCTATGTTCCTTTCTCCATGAAGAATACCACCACCTTACCTGTTGCCTAAGTAAAAAATCTGGATAGCACCCCTTATGATTCCCCAGCCCTCTCTCCTTCCATTACAAATCCTATGGATTCTCCCACTTGAATTCATCTCTTGAGTTCATCTCCTTCTTCTCAAATCCAGTATAAATTCCCTAGCCCAGACCACCATAATCTCTTATCTGCAACTGCCTCCTAACTAGTCTTCTTTTTCCAGTCTTGTCCTCCCTTCAAAACCTCTTCTCCACACTACAGCCAGAATGATTTTTCTAAAATGTTATTATGATCCTGCTTAAAATCTTACAATATTTTCAGAATCACAAAGTTAGCTTTCATAGAGTTTATGTCCTAGTGAAGGAAGATGAAAAAAATGAACCAGATTATTTCAAACAATAAAATGCACTAGATAGAGGCAGGACACTGGATAAAGTGGGGACTTTAGACCAATATTCAGGGCCGACCTCTTGCAGAGTGATGTTTCAGGGAGACCTGGAGGATCAAAGGAGCTAGCCTTGAAAGAGGGGGCAGACTTCAAATTGCTTACTTACCATCATCCCCACTGGACTGTGAGCTCCCCAAGGACAGGGCCCGTGATTTATTCATCTTTCTGTCCTAGACATTCACCACAAATTTTGGCACACGTGGGTTTCAAATACATGTTTGATAAGTGAGCAGATGAACAAAGTTTAAATTTAAATTTTTGATAGTCCAACTTTAGGCTATTTAACTGTGTGTTCACATTTTTTTGTATGTTCGCTGGCATCAACTTTTGGAACTATTAAATTTCTAGGCAGACAAAAACGGCTGGTTTTAGACTTTAAAGAAGTTTCGTGCTCCTTAAATCCTTCTAAAATTTCTTCAGAACAGATGCTACACAGGTCTTACAACCAGGAACCCTATGAAGATGTTAGAATGGGTGACCCACATGCCAGGATACAGTGGGGTGTTTCAGCCCCATCAACCATACGAGCTGGCATCATTGGGTAGGCTGGGCTCCAAGGCTCCTGGCTTTGAGCCTCTGGGTAGGCAAAAACCCAAATCAACATCAGACAACCAGATTCATAAAGAAGATGGCCTCAAGTGATTATGTTTCACTTTAGTTAACCAGGAAAACAATATAAAGAACTCCTTAAAATATAATATTGTATAGCATATAAATTATTGGATTTGATTCTGGAAAATAAAATATTTAGGTCCATATTCCCTTACTCGCAAAACTGAAAGTTTTTGCCTTTTTTTGTTTTTTTAAACAAATTTGGCAGCAAAAACTGACCTGGCATAAGGCTATTTATTTTTTCATTTAATCTACTTGGTGTGATTATTCATTTGTTTCACTAAGAAATACAAGGTATTTGATTACAGGGTGACGCCTCTGACCCCAGAGGGGTGTTAGGTAATATATGATATATGCAGTGTATTATCTTTCTAAAATTCAAAAAACTGGCTTTCAAGGCACATCAGGCCCCAAGGGTTTTAGATAAGAGATCTCTACTATAACACTGACACAATTCTATTATCTTGAGTTATAAAAATTCAAAAATGTGTTGGTTTTGAAGTACTCAGCAAAAATAAAGTCACAGAAAAACAATTAGCATGATGATAACATTTGGAAATAGTATTACTGAAAGCTATTTCAAGTTTCTTTTTAAGGCCTATTTAAAGTGTGCCTTTATGACTTTTTTTTTTTATGACACTATGGAAGCCCTGGTGGCGTAGCGGTTAAGAGCTGTAGCTCCTAACCAAAAGGTCAGCAGTTTGAATCCACTAGGTGCTCCTTGGAAACCCTATGGGGCAGTTCTACCCTGTCCTATAAGGTTGTTAGGAGTCAGAACCAACTCGAGGGCAAAGGGTTTGGGTTTTTGTTGTTGTTGTTGTCAGTGACGCTGTACTATTGTTTTTCCTCTATGCACATACTTCTGTGAGCTAGAGATGCTTCTGACCCTGAGAAAAGTGTTGTAGGTGGATCCTTCATGCCACATCCAGCCTTAAGCTGTGTATTGCTGTCAGCAGATTAATTTGCCATAGTTTCTAATTTTCCCATGTGTTTCATTTTCCTTGTAGCTTCATTTTTTTTTTCCTCCCAGAAGCTTCAAGAAGCAGCACCTATCTGCTGGGAGCAAGGTTTCTACTCTTTGCAGGACACACACCTAGTACCAGGCTGCAAATCTTATTATGTACATGATTTCTGATTTTCACAATCACTCTGCAGAGATATTTTCTATTCTCCCCATCACACAGTTGGACAGACTGAGGATGAATTTGTCCAAGGCCAGATGGCTAGTAAGTGGCAGAGCAGAATTTGAACCCAGGAATGTCTGGCCCCAAAGTCTGTTTCTTCAAAAATACCAAAACCAAAACAACAAACCCATTGCCATCCAGTCAATTCCAACTATAGCGACCCTATAGGACAGAGGAGAGCTGCCCTATAGGGTACTCAAGGCTGTAGTCTTTACAGAAGCAGACTACCCATCTTTCTTCCCAGGAGCAGCTGGTGGGCTCAAACCACTGAGCTTTCAGTTATCAGCCAGGCACCTTAACCACTGTACAACCAGGGCTCCTTTTCCAAAACACCAGAGGGCATCTAGTTGGCCATGCTCCAATCTTATTCTGAACTGGTGCATAGTTGGAAGGAAGACATTAAGGTTGCTTCATTCATGGAAGAAATGAGAATATAATTGTTAAAAAAAAAACAGAGACAAAACCAAATTTACCTATGTTAGTCACTTGATAGTACATTTATACGTCTATAAAATGAATACATAGTATCTGGTTTTAAAAGACTCAGCTCAAAAACCATATAAAATGTCAATCAATATAATTTTTTTAAAATAAATGCAAATAATTGGAATTAGGTAGATCAGATGGTCCACATTGACCCACCTTTCAGAAGCCCCATCTACTTTATCGGAAACGTAATCAAACATACAGAAGAGAAGGGCTTAAACCTTACAACGACACAGCATAAAAGGACAGAGATGAAGATCATTAATGATTTTAATTATTTTAAGGCCCATTACAATTAGAGAAATATCAAAGCACCCACGGTGTTAAGGGTTGATTACTACAGCATTTTAGGTTTACTAGTTCATACCTTTAGATCACAGCTAGTTATTAGCAGTGAAGGGGTGAACCCTCTTAAAAGGATTTTATTTCAATGATAGGGTGTTATGGACAAGACAATCTAAGTTAAAAAAAAAATTAGTAGCAAGCGCTAGTTGAGTTAATCAGTTAAAGACAAACTGTGCCCTTGGGAAGCTAAATGAAAAAGCAACGGTAAGCTTACAGAACTTAGCTCGTACAATTTGCCTTGAAGGCGGAAGATTGGTTCCCTGAAATAGCAAAGAATTATATGCTTTAGTTCAGAAAAAAAAGTTTTTAAAGAAAACTCTGTTATTACCTCTTTTCCTTTCAAAACAATGGGGGGAAAAGCTAGAGCACAGGTTTCGATTTGTTTAATAATTGTACCTCTGATTTAAAAAAAGAAACAACTATAAAATCATCATTGTTTTGACTTGAAAAGAAATAACAATGCAAATACTCATTATTATCACAGAAAACCTAAAAGAAACAGCAAACTGCCGGAGTTAACGCAATCTCTGCAGAGCGCTGTTAGTCGGAGGCAGCCGGTCAGCCCAGAACACAAAAGCTCAGAGGATCAGGTCTTCATAGGAGTTATGTCTTCATTAGCCAGCAGGAATTTGGTGGCAGAGATTAAGGCCAACAACCACCTTCCTTATGAGCTGTCCCTTCACTGTTACCAAGCTGTGCAAATGTGTGAACTAGTCAGCGGCACCACAAAGCTCATGCGACTACTCACCGTATTTTAACCTTGAACTGTTTCGTGGATTCAAGGTTAAATCAAATTTAGGGGTAATGTAAGCAGGCAAAACAGGACACAAGGAGCCAAATTTGACAAGCAGAGCAAGTAGCGGAAAAGTTACTTGAAATAAATCAATATGGTTAACTGCATAAGATAGCGACAAAAAAAAAAAGCAATTCATTCCAAAAAAAAACCTCTAAAAGCAAAACAAAAAAAGCTGCATTTCAAGCCCAATTTGCACATGATTAATTTGCATTTAAAAAACAGTCAGGCAAGCGATTTAGTTCCAGTTGCCTGGAGCATGCATCACTGATTCTCTCGTAGGATTCCTACCTGATTTCCGATTGTGTTTTTCTTGTGAACCTGACTGCTCCTCTGCTGAGCACTAAGAAAAGCAAAGGAAAGCAGCACTGAAGAAACACGTAAGATTGTTTTCTGAACAAGTAACAGATTCTAAAACACACAGGCTTTAAAAGTAAATCAATCAACAACTGAGGCAGTGCTAAAATAAATACAGGTCAGCTTAGCTCTGGAAGTAAAATCAACTCAGTTGAACTTCTAGTGGCAATGAACAATCACGAACCAAAATATAAGATAACCCACAGGAGGAAAAGCTGTGTTAACAACAATTTGAGTCAAGGTGAGTACTGGTGAAGTCCCAGGGGCATACAGGGTCGTTGTGATAAAAATTAATGGTTAGTCTTTATTAAGCATATACCATGTTCTAGGAGTTTTACAGATAGGAGTGTTTGAATTCTCACAGCAATCCCAGCTACTATTATTCTCACTTTTCAGATGGGGAGACTGAATCACAAGCTAAGTGGCTTTCCCAAAGTCACTCAGCTAACAAGTGGTGGTACTCAGTAGTCTGGCTCCATATTCCAGACTCTGTGATATTATCCAATTTCACTGCTTTAAATTCCACTAAGTTCTGACTACTTCCTTAGGACATCTCCAGCCTGGACGTGTCTCCCAGACCCTACACTCATCTGTGTTCCTGATAACTCAACACCTCCACTCGCACATCTAATAAGTCACAACGGAAGGCCTGATCTCCCCCCTAACATCTGCTCCTGGCACAATCCTTCGCTTTTCCCTGAGTGGCAATTCCAGACTGCCAAATGCTCAGGCCAAAGACCCTGACGCCTCTTTTCTCTCACACCTACATCCGATCATCAGCAAAAGCCGTTGGCTCTATTTTCTTAAAATGTATTTAAAGTTCAACCATCTTTTTACCACTTCCATTGTTACCACCTTGGTCCAAGCCACCATCATCTCTCACCTGGACTGTTGTGATCACTTCCTCTGTGCTTCCACGCTTGTCCCCCTAAAGGCTATTCTCAACACAGAAGCCAGAGAGATTCTTGTAAAAAGGAGACCATGTCGCCTGTTTGCTAAACCCTCCAATGCCACACGCTATCCTTCCCCTTGTGGTAAAAGCCAAAGTCCTAAAAACGGACTATGAGGCCCCACTCTACCGATGCCTGCCTTGCTGCTCTTTGACTCATCTCCTCCTTCCCACCTCGCTCACTGGGGAGGTGCAGCCACACTGGTCTCCTTGCTCTTTTCTGAACCCACAAGGCACACCATTCCCCCACATATCTGCATGGCTCCCTTTACCCCCTCCTAAAAGCTTTTACTCAAATTTATGTTTTCAGCGAGGCCTACCCTGACCTACCTATTTAAAACTGTATTCCTCCCCGTCTTCAGCACTCCCGTCCCTTTACTCTCCTGTATTTCTCTCTGTGTCTTTTCCACCTTCAAAAATACTATCAAAGCCAGGTGCTGTTGAGTCGACGCCGACTCGTGGCAATCCCATGTATGTCTGAGTAGAACTATGCCCCATAGGGTTTTTTCAGCAGTTCATTTTTCGGAAGAAGGTCATCAGTCCTTTCTTCTGAGGTGCCTCTGGGTGGACTCGAACGTCCAACCTTTGGGTTAGCAGGCAAGTGCGTTACTGTCTGCATCATCCATGCTGCACACAGACTATATGGTTTACTTATTTATCACATTTATTGTCTGTCTCCATTGGACTGTAAGCTCCTTGTGGACAGGGGTTTTTGTCTGTTTTGTTCACTGCTGTGTCCTCAGAGTCTAGAAAGTACCCAACACATAGTCGGCTTCAATAAATCTCTGTTGAATGAAAAACCCAATGAGGCCGATGTCCTTATAGGCTCCATTTTACACATGAGCACAGAGGGGTAAAGAGCTGGATATGACCCTAACAATTTAACCCCAGAGCCCACACTTTTGGGGTCTACATTACTCTTAAATGAAAGCCCCTCATAAGGACTTCAGAACTGAGTGTATTAACTGATTTTATTGTCCTGCTGTAAGGTTTATATATACACACACGCACACACACATATTCAAAAATTTTATCATGGCTTCAGTAAGAACTGTGGAAAAGGCTATTAAAAACACATTGGTGGTAATCACCATGGACATTAAAGAATGGTAAGATTATCAAAAACAATCCCGAAGAAACAGTGCACCAGAAATCAGAAAATGTGAATCTCAGTTTTACTAAGTAGACATGTGAATTTGGATATCTTTTTACCATGTTTTTCTTGTCACTAAAAAAAAAAAAGGAAGGAGGGGTAGAAAACTGGAACAGAAAATTGTTAAAGCTGCCCCTGGTCTAAAATCATGCATTGTAACATTTAGAAGGCACTTTAAAGTGATATTCCCTGTGAGAAAGGCATACAGAATCAGAGGTTCATCTTCAAAATTAATTGAAGTTCATTAAAGACAAACATGTGGTACCTTTGTAAAACTTCCATGAACTGTCTTATGCTGAATGAACACTGAAATTCTAATGGAAGGAACATATTGTTTTGCCTTAACTAAAACTTTTAAAGTTTTTTTTTTTAAATAATATTTTATTGTATTTTTGGTGAAAGTTTACATAGAAAAAAGGTCCCCATTCAACAATTCCTACAGAAATTGTTCAGTGACACTGGTTATATTCCTCCCATTGTGTCAACATTCTCATTATTTCCTTTCTGGTTGTTTAAAGTTCCCATCCGAATTATTATGGATTTTTCACTTGCTAGCTGTTTGATTTAGCAAGCTCCTTAACCTCCCTGAGCAAGTTTCTTGATAAGTACAAGGGGAGTAAAATGCACCTTACTGAGCTGTCAGGAAAAATGAAGTTCTGACATATACAAGGAAAAAAAATGAAGGCTTTTTGGTTGTTCCATGAGTAACACCTAAAAATACAGAAAGCGTTCTCAACCTTTTCTGTATTTGTAAGAGAAATCATGTATAAGAAAACACAACTCATTTTGGTTATTATTTGGTTATTACTCTAGCAATACCCAACTGTTTAACCGGTTCTTTAATGGCTTATGGAATCTGTTTTGGAGATTGATGGAATAGTCTAAAATGGGGAAAACGTAGATTAAAGACATCAGTCAACTGTTTAAAATGATGGAAAGTTATGGTTCAGCAGCACGTTAGAAATCAACGCCACACAGAACGGTTGCTTAAAACAGCAGACTTCTGTAATCCCGTCGGGTGCTAAAGCTGCTTCCCTCCCTCTGAAACTCAGGAGAAACTACGCACTATATTCAACTGAACGTGGGGGCAGGTGGGCGAGGAAAGGCCGAGCGTGCTTGGTCACTGAAGACATTTTGTGTGCATTTTCTAATTTACTAATTTCAACTTTTCTTTCTCATTTTATGTTATCTTTCTAGTTTTTACCTTCAGTGTTTAATTCCCTTAATCACTGTAAAATTCATCTCTCTTCATCCATCTGTCTCTATAATCCAAATCTACATTACCCATGTTTTTGCAGGTGAAAGCAGTGAAATTCACATCTGTTAGTGACCAGGGATCCAACGCACCCACACTGCCCTCTGGCTGCCCACGATCCCCTAGTGACTTAGTGTCTTAAGCACTACTCTTCCTAGTGTTTCAAATCTTTGCCGTACTTTCTTCTTCCCCTAAATGTCACCTTTCCAGGCCCTCCAAGCTTTCCTTTCTTCCAGGAATAAATGGAGAAAATACTACTATAACGTGATCCTGCCTTCTTTATGAGTTATGGTTATCTCTTCCAAGCATTTGTGTTTTAGGTTTTGTGTTTTTTTTAAAAGAGGAAATGCCTTAGAATAAAGCACTGACTAACGGTGACAACTTGAAAACTATGAGAGGCCTACAAGTGTTTACTTTGGAGTAAACAAACTATTGGAGGTCCTTGAAATCACCTAAAGGAAAAGAAGCTAAAGATAAAGCAAAAGGCACAGGGATTGTTGGTGACTCCTTGTACCACCTGAGGCAAAAAGTGTGGCCTAAATGGACCTCTGTCTCTCGGCTGTAAAGGCTGTGTGTGTGCGTGCACGCACTTTTGCACACGCGCGCATTCAGGTGTGTGTGCGCGTGTGAGCGAGAGAGACAGATAGGAGGGGGAGCAGACCGCACTAGCTGTTTCCTAGGCACCTAAACCCATTGCCATCGACTCAATTCCAACTTACAGCGACCCTACAGGACAGAGTAGAACTGCCCTGTGGGTTTCCAAGAAATGGCTGGTGGAGTCCAACTGCCCATCTTTTGGTTAGCAGCTGAACTCTTAACCACTGCACCACCAGGGCTCCTTAGGTACCAAAAAAAAAAGGAAAAAAAAAAAAAAGCAAAGCCCATTGCCCTCAAGTTGATTTCGATTCATAGAGACCCCAGTAGCTCCAATATTCCTTGAGATGTAAAGTTACTCTCAGGAGCTTGTGAGCTTGGCTAGATGAAGGAATGTCCACTGGCGAGTTTCCATCTACTCCCAAGGCATATTTAGGATCTACCACTTACAAGAATATGCAGGAGGAAAAACAGATTTACTTTACAAGCCAAACTGAAATATAAATATTAGAACAAATACTAAATTATCTTTACTTTTCACCTTAAAATAATCTTTTTTGCAGCAACTGACTCCATAAAAGCAAAGATACTCTTGCTAATGACTTATTTAGGTATTTGAAGTTACTTCGTAAGCAACAATAAAAAAAAGCAGCCTAGTTAAAAAACATCTTTTATCATCATTCTTCTGTATGTGATGTTACTGAGCTAAAAAATTTTCAAAATACTTATGTAAGAAGGTGTTCATGGGAAAACATGTAAGAACTTAATTTGAGGCCTTGAACGTATTCTGGGTCGTAAGTACTTAAGTGGTTATCTCTGGAATATTATAAAACATATCTATGTGTAATGTTTGAATCTGAAATAATTCAATACTTTTGAGCACCACCTCTCTGAAGGTACTTTGTAGAAGACAGAACATGAATAAGGTATGGTCATTGTCATCAGAGTCTACAATTTAGTTAGTACAAGTGATCAGATAAATACACAAAACACACACACACAAGAGATTAAGCTCTCAGGAATACATATATGAGGACATAATAGAAAGCAAAAAAGAAAATGTGCTGTTTCAAATGTGGGACAAAATGATCCCATATCTTATTACTTATGTAGGTATAAACACTGTGTGTTTGTTGTTGTTAATTGTGTAAGTTCCTGCTACACGCAAGTCCCTAAAGAAAGCTTTGCCGGTACACTAACCCACATAAGGCATGATTCCTGAGCCCAGACATAAGGACTTTAAAACTATAGAACAAGTGGTTTAAATTTTTTTTGTAAAAATAAGAGCACATTAGAAAACATTGAAAGGAGAAAAAAAAAGTTGTTACCCTTAGTTCAAATTTTTTTCTGCATATTCTCTTCAGTCCTTGTCCATGTGCGTACACAATAAAAGATTCAAAGAAGAAAAGAGTGCCACAAGGAGATTTATGATCATTTGTCAAATAAATCCTATGCATAATAATTGTTCTGAAAGTCCAGAAACAAGAAAGATTATTTTGGTCTGATATGACCTGATATTTTTCTAGAAGATTTAGAAGATACAAGCTTAACAGAGGAAGACAACCAACATTCGCTTTTCAAGTGAATAACAGAGTAAAGTGAGGAGGTAAAGAGAGGAGGTGTGCAGGGTAGCTGTGAAAAGTAAAACTATTATGGCAAAGTTATATAATCCTGGGCTTGGATTTGGAAATAACCTTAAAAGCCATCTAGTAAAACTGTTTGTTTGGGTCAATTTGGGAGAATTTGGCCATTACAATGGAGGCAAGAGAAAGTATTCAAAGTTTCTAAGCAAGCAAATGGCAGGGTCAAAGCAGTGTTTTAGTAGAACTTACCTCCCTGAAATGGGCAGTATTGACTCTGAAGTGAGGAAGACTGGAAGCGGTCAGCCCAGCCTCCCTTCTCCCTGACTGCTGGAGTCCTGCCCAACTTCAAGTCCAGTCAAGCACTATTTCTGGTAACACCTCCAGTTATCTCTCCTTTCACAAATTCCCAAAGCCCTTGGCTTGCGCCTGCATTATGTGAACAAGATTATGTATAGTCAGGTATCTAGCTCCTCTCCAAAACTGAACAACGGCTGCATTAATCTTGGCCTCTCCCTCTCTATCCACTGACATCACCTAGTTTATGGGAGTTTCCCGTGAGATGTTTATGGAATTATATTCATGCCAGGATTATTTGTAACCAGACCATCAATGTTGATCTGCAATAGGAAATTTAAATAATTGGAAGGAGCATGTCACAGGCATGAGCTGTAAGGTATGGTTCCTTTGTTGTTGTTGTTGTTAGGTGCCGTCAAGCCAGTTCTGACTCATAGCAAGCCTATGTACAACAGAATGAAACACTGCCCAGTCCTGTGCCATCCTCACAATCCTTGCTATGTTTGAGCCCACTGTTGTGGCCACTGTGTCACTCTATCTCTCTCTTTTTCACTGACCCTCTACTTTTCCAAGCATGCTGTCCTTCTCCAGGGACTGATCCCTCCTGATAACATGTCCAAAGTATGTGAGATGAAGTATCACCATCCTTGCTTCTAAGGAGTATTCTGGCTGTACTTCTTTCAAGACAGATTTATTCATTCTTCTGGCAGTCCATAGTATATTCCATATTCTTTGCCAACCTCATAAATTAAAAGGCATCAATTCTTCTTTGGTCTCCCTTATTCATTCTCCAGCTTTTTCACACATATGAGGAGACTGAAAATATCATGGCTTGGGTCAGGCACACTTAGTCCTTAAAGTGACATCTTTGCTTTTTAACACTTTAAAGAGGTCTTTTGCATCAGATTTGCCCAGTGCAATATGTCCTTTGATTTCTAGACTGCTGCTTCCATGGCTGTTGATTGTGGATCCAAGTAAAATGAAATCCTTGACAACTTCAATCTTTTCTGCATTTATCATGATGTTGCTTATTGGTCCAGCTGTGAGGATTTTTGTTTTCTTTATGTTGAGGTGTAATCCATCCTGAAGGCTGTGATCTTTGACCTTCATCAGTAAGTGCTTCAAGTCCTCTTCACTTTCAGCAAATAAGGTTGTGTCATCTGCATATGGCAGGTTGTTAGTGAGTCTTCCTCCAATCTTGATGCCAAGTTCTTCTTCATATAGTGCAGCTTCTCAGATTATGTGTTCAGCATACAGATTGAATAAGTATGATGAAAAGATACAACCCTGATGCATGCCTTTCCTGACTTTAAACCACGCAGAATCCCCTTGTTCTGTTTGAACGGCTGCCTCTTGGTCTAAGTATAGGTTCCTCATGAGCACGGTTAAGTGTCCTAGAATTTCCATTCTTCAGGTAAGAAGGGCCCTTTCATGGAGGACACAGGACAATCAGCTAGATTCATCATACTCAAGTTGTGCTGTCCAATACAGTAGCTGGTAGCCACATGGGGCTATTTAAATCTAAAATTCGATTAGTTAAAATTCAGTAAAATTAATAATTCATTTCCTCCATGTCTCTGGTCACATTACAAGTGCTCAGTAGCTTCGTGTGACTAGTGGCTACTGCACAGCTCAAATTATACAGTATGTCCATCGTCACGGGTCGTTCTACTACACAGCTCAGACTATATAATACCTCCATCATCATGGGAAATTCTGCTGCACAGCTCAGATTATACAATATCTCCACCGTCATGAGAAGTTCTACTGCACAGCTCGGACTATACAATATCTCCATCATCATGGGAAGTTCTATTGTGCAGCTCAGACTATACAATATCTCCACCGTCATGAGAAGTTCCACTGCACAGCTCAGACTATACAATACCTCCATCGTCATGGTAAATTCTACTGCACAGCTCAGACTACACAATATCTCCATCATCATGGGAAGTTCTGCTGTGCAGCTCAGACTATACAGTATCTCCACCGTCATGAGAAGTTCTACTGCACAGCTCAGACTATACAGTATGTCCATCGTCATGGGAAGTTCTATGGTGCAGCTCAGATTATACAATATCTCCATCATCATGGGAAGTTCTACCACACAGCTCAGACTATACAGTATGTCCATCGTCATGGGAAGTTCTACCGGGCAGCTCAGATTATACACTATGTCCATCATCGTGGGAAGTTTTACCAGGCAGCTCAGATTATACAGTATGTCCATCATCATGGGAAATTCTACCAGGCAGCTCAGATTATACAGTATGTCCATCATCACGGAAAGTTCTGCCACACAGCTCAGACTATACAATATCTCCATCGTCATGAGAAGTTCTACGGTGCAGCTCAGATTATATAATATCGCCATCGTCGTGGGAAGTTCTACCACACAGCTCAGATTATACAGTATGTCCCTCGTCATGGGAAGTTCTCCTGCGTGCGCAGCACTGCTCTACACCAAAGAAGCTCTTTTAGAAAGTTCTATTATGTTACCCTGAAGAAAGACTATGAACACTTCCTGAGAATTCCAAGGGTACAACTTATCAGATGGAAGCCACCCTTGACCAACCAGATTGAAGCCAGGGGGAGAAGAAAACTACATGACGTCAAGCCCCCTACAGAAACCTGAGTGAAGTCTCAGGCTAAATGTTACCCTAGAAAATCCTGCAAAACTTGGGGACCCATAAAAAAAAAGGATGACTTATTTCTCAAGATTCATTGTAAAAGTGAAGATAAAGTTCAGAATAATAGTTCTGATGATCAAAGAGGAAAGTGGAAGTTCACTCTTTAAAATGGTTCTTGGAACACTGGAATTTGTAAATTATTTGAATAGGCGATATTAATGTTGTTGCTCAACCCTGTATCTACCTGATAACTATCGCAGTAAGGAACCAAGCATTATTTTCTGAATTTGCACAGAAAAGCATAAAAAGATCTTTTTATGGTCCCATACCTAGGTTATTTGATTCTAGGACAGAACATTCTCACATAAAAATAGGAACTAGAAACACTATTATAATAGAACACAGCGAAGTACCAGAGAAAAGCAAAAGAATGTAAAAGGAAAGACCAAGGACTAGTCTGGAATTTGGCGCCAAGGTTCACATATACTGCCTTTGGTAAAATGGCAACAGAGGCATTCCAGAGGATCAGGAAAGAGATATAATGAATGTTACGACCCATGGAATTTTCATGGTGCTCAAATGACAAGAACTGAAATCTGCAGACTGTATCATTGCAACTGTGAGAAAACAGGTGTTGAAACCTACTCAGCAGATTAAAAAACAAACAGACCTTGGTCTGCTGCATATAGCATAAAGAGATTGCTTTAATGGTCTGTTTCTGAAGCCCATCTTTTTCTGAAACCACTGGAGAGCACAAATCTCAGTAAGTCAGAGGCACGTTGTGGCCATGGACAAATGAAGAAGAGCACGAACATCTGAAAGCTCACTTCCCGAGGCTTTCGGCTAACAAGCTTGCCTTTCTATTCAGGCAGCAGGATTTCTTGAGAAGGAGAAATGAGAGAAGAAACAACTGAACTAGCTTTTATTTTCTTAAATAACAAAAACTAGCTAGATTGCATTTAAAAAACAGAATTTACGGGTTTTTTTTTTTCTTCCAACAGGAAACAATGAAAAATCAAAACCCATAAATCAAGAGGAAGGTTATTCTTTTTTCTGACCTACTGAAGTTTTAGGTTCAGAAACTACATTATAGTTAAAAATCAAGCTTTTATAAGGAAATTCCAAATCAGGAAATTCCAAAGCAAGCCTACAGCAGAGCTTACTTGGCCACGTTACACGTGGTACGTGTTTTACGGTCCGTGTTTAACAAACAGCTGGGAGATGAAAAAAAAAAAAAAGTTCCACATATTCCACATGGCAGAATAAATTCTATAGCAGAAAGAAGAATTTTGAAATGTCTTAAACACTGCTCTGAAAGTTAATTTTCCATTAATCTAATTTTAGCAATTTGTTTCTTTTTTTTTGAGAGGAAAAAGTCATCTCAGTAGAAAGAAACTCACATGTGCAAAATACTATGTACATCACCATCCTATAAATCTGAGAGCCAGTTCACCCCCTTTTGGCAACTGTCTCAAAATCTCATGAAAAAAAGTGCTTAGTTTCCTCAAATCCAAACCTTAATTTCTATCTTTGGAGCTTAAAAATACTTACATAATTGTCTTCAAATATGGCTTGACTTTTCTTCCTTGATGGAAACAGCATTCCTGCCAACTTTATAATTTAGAGCTACAACCAGATTTTTTTCATTTTTAAAACACAAAAAGTACCGCAACCCCTCAAAGTGATTTTGAAATGAACATTTCTTCAACTTCATAATTATTCCACGGCACGCTGAAATGTACTCCAACTCAGTATATGAGTAGAAAGAACGTTTACCTCTGAGTCTTGTTCCAAAATATTACATTTGAAGATAATGACATTATCAACTAAAAAAAAAAAAAACCCAATGGCAATCACACTTCAGCCATTATAAATTCCATTACAAAGTAAAATAGTGCATCTAGTAATCAAAATCCTGTGTGTATATGACACAGTCTCGCTTTTACAGACTAAACCACAGTTTTCAAAGCATTTTTACACAATTTCATTTATTTGATCCTCTGACCATCCTGAAAGGTATACAAGACAAGAATTATTATTCCATTTTCTGGATAAGTAAACTGAGATACAGAAAGCCTAAGTGACCTGCCAAACTCAAAGTTGATCAGTAGGGAAACTCGTAAAAATAACCGGGACTGCTGCCTCCCAGACCAGTCCTTTAAAGGACATTCAGATATGCAGTTTAAATCTGATGAGAAATATGCAAAGTTGCTGGATTTCTAGGGCAGTCTCAACAATGCTTTTTTTCCCCAACATCACAAAGGTGTAGTAGTCTACCTTCAAACAAAAACTAAACCTGTTACCTTCAAGTCAATTCCGATTCATAGCAACCCTATAGGACAGAGCAGACCTGCCTCACAGGGTTTCCAAAGCTGGAAACCTTTACAGAAGCAGACTGCCACTTCTACGTTCTGAAGAGCGGCTGGTGGGTTCGAACTGCTGACACTTTCGGTTAGCAGCTGAGTGCTTTAAGCAATGCATCAGCAGAGCTCCTGCAGTAGTTTATCTTACCGCTGGAAAATGGGAGCGGTCACTTGGATTACATGGACTGCATGAAAAGGCTGTGTTTAGAAGTATTTAAATTTATAAAATTATATACCTTTGAAAACCTAGAAATCAATATGATAATGTAGTCCAACAACTTCTGAAGTAGAAAATATTCAAATTTACTAGGGAAGAAAAATTTGAACCATCTGTCTTTTAAAAAAAAATTAAAAGGGTAATCTAGAAAAAAAAAAATGTTTCAAGAAAAGTGGGTGGTGGGATTTAAACTGTAGCTCTGGCCACATCACAAAAAACTTACAGCTTAAATCTTCCCAAACTGATCGCCGCCTTCTCCACATGCCCCCCTGAATGAGGTACCACAAGGCCGCACTGCAGTGTTCTTTCCACTTCTAAGTGACCATGCCAGCTCTACATCTGCATTTGTTACCTTTTAATAAGAACTTAACTGACATTTGTTATCAATAAAAAATCAACATTAAAGGCAGCATTCCTGTTGTTTGAAACGACACAAGGGTTTGTTTGTTTTAGAAACTCCTGAAAGGGCGAGTGAGATAAATGGAGAGTCAGTTTAAATTTCTACATGTGCTTCTCTATACTGTTCAAATATTAAGTAAACCCCTAAAAGGCAAAAACATTTTTTTCTTTTTCTTTCTTCTCCCCGACCCCTACTTTCCCACCCCCCAGCTCACAGCAACTGGAGTTGAGCTTGGCACGGGCCACATGGAGTTCAGACCATGGTGGGAGCCAGCAGAAATTCTCAGATCCACCTCGCAGGCCTAGGGACACAGAGGCAGATTAGAGTCTCAGTTTCTTCCACTGGTGACTTTGCAGAAGAAAATGAGCAGCAGAGATGGTGAGAGTCATGGGGGCAAGAAGAGAAAGGCGGCAGGTCTCTGTGAAATGCCTGTGCAAGAAACACCTGTCTAGAAGGTGGGATGGGCAGTGTGGCTAGGAAGACAACTAGACAAGGGAACTTACTTATCACTGTGTTCTAACAGTTTATATGTGTGTCACAGACAGGAAAAGATTGAGCAAATGAACCTAGCACACAGTAGTAATAGCCAATGGATGTGAAATACCCATACGCTGTTGTTAGGCCGTCACAACTACATGCCAGTAAGAGTGGCACAATGTTCTGTTGAATAAGAAGGCCTTTTCTTCCCAAAACATGCATCTAAGTTCCTCGGGCCACTGTTGAGTTTCTTCTTCTAACACTTTGGTTTTCTTCTTCTAGGTCAGGATATATAACTAAATAGATTAGTTTTACATTTTGATGCATTTTATTTGTCCCTGCTCTTGAATACACAATTCAAGTAAATGTACATTTGGAAACCCTGGTGGTGTAGTGCTTAAGAGATACAGTTGCCAACCAAACGGTCGGCAGTTTGAATCCACCAGGTGCTCCTCGGAAACCCTATGGGGCAGTTCTACTCCATCCTATAGGGTCACTATGAGTCCGAATCAACTTGATGGCCATGAGGTTTTTTGTTGTTGTTGTTTATATTTTATATAATTGAAGTTGGAACCACTTACATGCCGTAAATACATTTGAGAGTTAGAATCAAGGCTCTTCAAAAGTAAACAAAAACTGGTTTTATTTAAGGGCAGGAGAATTCAGGGTCTTGAAAACGTCACATGGTGAATAACCAACCCTGAATAAGCTAATGTCTACATGGCCACATCTATGAGGAATTACAGTATATACACAAGTACATATAAAGCATGTATCATCTCATATGCATGCGAAAGCTGGACAATGAATAAGGAAGACCAGAGAAGAACTGATGCCTTTGAATTATGGTGTTGGCAAAGAATACTGAATATACCACGGACTGCCAGAAGAAAGAACAAGTCTGTCTTGGAAGAAGTACAGCCAGAATGCTCCCTGGAAGTGAGGATGGTGAGACTTCGTCTCATGTACTTTGGATGTGTTATCAGGAGGGATCAGTCCCTGGAGGAGGACATTATGCTTGGTAAAGTAGAAGGTCAGTGAAAAAGTGGAAGACCCTCAAAGAGATGGATTGACACAGTGGCTGCAACAATGGGCTCAAGCATAGCACCGATTATGAGCGTGACACAGGACCAGGCAGTGCTTTGTTCTGTTGTAATAGGGTTGGTGAGCTGGAACCGACTCAATGGCACTCAACAACAACAACCACAACATATAAAGCATATACACTTTATAGAAAAGAGACTGTTCATTCCACAAGATTACACCTAAATTCGAAAGGGAGTGTTGAAAAAGAAAATAGGCCTCTACATTCTGATTTAGGGAAGTTGAGATCACTTGTATCCTGTGAATTGCACTTGATATTTCAAATTTATGTGAGAAATTGTCCCCAAACAAATGTTAAATGTGCATCTGTTACTGCACATCTATGGGAGTTCAAGTACAAACTGCAGATCATCGGCCCAAAACAATGAGTGTCTAAGACACCTAAGATTTCACATGCTGTGTGATAAAGGAGCCAGTCACTTTATCGAGAGAACAGTGAATACCCCTGCCACATGGCCATGAGGCTCAGGCTCCCTAAGGAGGAAGACTGGGGCTAATCTTAACACAGACTGCACTCTCAAGTGGTAGGGGTGTAGTGGAAATTTGCAATGTGTTTTCTATACAAAACAGGAAGGAGGAATGCATACGACAATCAAACGTCTCACGTACTTTGCGAAGCCGATGAAGTCTTCGTGGTTGGTGTTGATGTAGGAGACTTGGATGTCAATCAATAGCAGTACCTATAAGTTAAAGAGAAACACTGCACTGAACGCTCATATTAAAAATCTCACACAGTAAACTGAGTAATTGCCTGCAAATTATTTATCTCCATTTAATTTTATAAAAAGAATGTTTCAATTAGAATGAAAAGTTGCATTACTTTTTTATTCATTAGACCGTCTTAATTATTTTACTCTAAATTCAGAAATTAATTACAAATCTACATGAAAAGTATGAGTACCACATGAGAACAGCACTACAACTTACAGACATGGACTACTTGCTAACTTAACACAGGTGCCATAATTTTTCTGTTCCTCTAAAATGTAGGGATAATGTTCAAAAGAAGGGCAAGAGCGTAAAAGAAGACATGTGGCAAGAATTAGCAATATCATCTCTTGTTTTTCCTCTCAATCCTTTTCTCTCTCTTTAAGATCCTTCTAGGCAAGCAAGTGAAGCATCTCACCAACCAACTCCAAAAAATAACATACAAATAAACAGAAAGACTTTTTGAGGTCAATAAGCTTGATGATCAAATCAATTAAAATGCCTGCTTCGGTCAGGACTCTGCTGAAAAATTGCCTCAGAGGGCTCTTCCCTGCCCATTCTATCTCAGTTAGCACTCTTGTTACTTTATTTTTATTCTCTTATCCTGCCTTATTTCCTTTGTAGCACTTACCACTAGCTGACAGTAGGTTTTTACGTAGTAGGTATGTACGGACCTCACCTGCTCTATCTACTGCCATATCCTCAGTACCTACAACAGTGCCTGGCACATCACGTGCATTCAATCAAGATTTGAGAAGGGATAAATTGAATGCATGTTCCAGGCAACACAAAAATATTATAATCGTAACATACTTATAAAGTAGAAGATGCAGAAGGTCCCTCTTTAACGGGGAGACAATGAGCCTGAGGGAGAATGACAGAGGAATGAGCAACCAGAGACTGTGAGAAAGAGGGTTTTGTTCCAGAGATATTCAAAACTAAGTTCCACTCCCTGTAAGTTTCCTTTTGTTCTCCCCACTGAGCCACTTCTTTTGCTAGGATGCTGAGACTTGTCCATGGGGGACAAAGCTTAAGAATCATAACAAAGAACCCCTGAGTGAGGAGGAGAGAAGTGGGATGCAGACCCCAAATTCTCATAAAAAGACCAGACTTAATGTTGTGACTGAGACTAGAAGGACCCCGGAGGTCATGGTCCCCAGATCCTCTGTTAGCCCAAGACAGGAACCATTTCTAAAGCTAACTCTTCAGACAGGGATTGGACTAGACTATGGGATAGACAATGATCCTGGTGAAGAATGAGCTTCTTGGATCGAGTAGACACATGAGACTATATTGGCATCTCCTATCTGAAGGGGAGATGAAAGGGTAGAGAGGGTCAGAAGCTGGCTGAATGGAGTTGAAAAGAAATAGAGGGAAGGAGTGTGCTGCCTCATTAGGGGGAGAGCAATTAGGAGTATATAGCAAGGTGTTCATAAATTTTTGTATGAGAGTCCAACTTGATTTGTAAACTTTCACTTAAAGCAAAATAAAAATTAAATAAATAAATAAATAAGAATCCCTGCCTCAATACCTCCATAACTCTGTACTTGGACTTTGCAACATAAAAATAGTCATCAAAGTCATCAAAAGTTCATTCAACAAATATTTACTGTCTCCCTTCATTGATGTTAACTTTTTTTCTTTGGCCAGAGGAGAAAACAACTTCATCTATAACAAGATATTACTCAAAATCAAGGTCTGCTCTTTGAGAAACAGGCAAAGGTAAGAGTCTCATAGTAACCCTACATGACAGAATAGAGCTTCCCCACAGAGTTTCCAAGTAGCGCCTAGTGGATTTGAACTGCCGACCTTTTGGTTAGCAGCTGTAGCTCTTAACCACTACACCCATCTGGGTTTCCAAAGGTAAGAGTGGTAATGGCAAAGTCTCTTTCTCTTTGCTCTATTTATAAACTAAGGAAGTGGTAACGAGGGGACCAGGCATATAATACAAATTGGGTATTATAAATAGGTAACGCAAGGAGACAAGGTGGCACAACCGGTTAAGTGCTAGGCTGCTAATCAAAAGGTTGGTGATTTGAACCCACCCACAGACTCCATGGGGGAAAGATCTGGCAACCTGTTCCCATAAAGATTACAGCCTAGGAAATCTTACGGGGCAACTGTACTCTGTCACATGGAGTCTTTATGAGTGGAATCCACTCGATGGCGCCTAACAACAACAACAAATAGGTAATGCAGTCAGAGATGAAAGAGAGTGGTGAGTATTACGGCAAACAGAAGAACGTGGGCACCACCTAAAGAAAGACACGTGGACATATTTCAACAGAAAAAGTAATTCAGGAGTCTCTGGGTGGTGCAAACTCCTAAAAGCCAAGGTATTCAAGGTAACAGCTTCATAAACTTTTTCCACATGATGCTACGTGGTGGGCATTTCCTCAGGAAAGTCTTCCCTGATCCTCACCCCCTACCATCACCTAAGACCAGTCTGGATCATATTATTATTCTTACACAGCCTATATATCATAATTATATCTTATATATTATATTCACCCATGGCACCCTATACTGTTCATTTGTGGCATTACCACAAATGTAATTAATTATTTATCTAATTCTTTGTTCGATGGAAAACCCAGGTGGTGTAGTAGTTAAGTGCTATGGCTGTAAACCAAAGGGTCAGCAGTTCAAATCCACCAGGCACTCCTTGGAAACTCTATGGGGCAGTTGTACTCTGTCCTACAGGGTCTCTATGAGTTGGAATCAACTTAACAGCACTGAGTTTGGTTGATGTTTCTCTTCACTCCAAGACTGTAAACCCCATGGAAGCAGAGCTTATGTCTGTCTTATTCATCATTTTATCTCCAGAATTTAGCGAGATGTATATAATAAAAAAAAAAAAAAGTGGCTAATAAATACTTGTGGCTGTAAATTTATTAACTACCTACCAACTTTGAACAACACTTTGCTTTAAAGGGAGCAGTTTATTTCTATATAATTAGTATAGGGCCACTTTACCGTTTCGCAGTACCCAACGCTATGGGATCTGAGGATTTGCTTTTGTGGCTAATCTGACCTGGTCATCTGACCAAATCTTGCTGTCAGTCACAAGAGGAACTGATAAAAAGGATAGAATGAATCATCCCAATGGATTATTCCACCCCTGCAACCAAAAATAAAGTCAAGGTGCAGGGGCTATTGGGTCAATAGCATCATACTTTTATGAGACAGTTTCATATTATCAGATACAGTTTTCTGTTTTATCTCTTAAAAAAGACGGACTGAAGAGTTAGGAGGAGTGATCATTATTGGATTATCTGTGGTGTTGCATGTACTCTTCCCACAATAAGGCCAGATTCTGTGGAATGTTATACTCCCAAAGCCACTTGGCTAGAAGTTTTACCAATAAACTATGATATTTAAGCACAAATAAAGTGTTGCCACTATAAGCAGGCAAAATATCTGCATAGTTCTCTGCAATGCCAAAGGTTGTCATGAATGTCTTGGATGTTCATACACATTAACTTGGACTGCAGTATATGAAAAAAATGGAAAAGAAGTAAAGATACAGCTGTTCTCATTCTTATTCCTGGAAACCGAAGAGTCTGTGTTCATCCTAGGAAAAGAGCCAGGTCACATGTAAGGGAAGAAAAGGGAAAGAGCACATTTTTTCTCTCTTTTTAAAAAATTTCTCAGAGTTTCTTACTGCTTTTTTTCACCTAAGTTTACTATTCAGTTCAAGAAAAATAAAGCTATCCCCGGAAGCAGTAATCTACCATAAAGTCAACCACCTTGACATGCAATTACATGCATGAAGTACCTGGAATAGAACACAGCATACACAGATGTTCAAAAAACCACTGCTTAAGAAAAAAGCTTGAGAGATGGAGCCAGCAGGGCACCCTAGACAGATGCATCGTGCCATCCTTCTGCAGCAAAAACCCGAAAAACTAAGTAAAACAGATACAAATGTCAAGCCTGGAACTCTAAGCATCTAAGATCAAGCACCGAATGGAAGAAGAAACTGAAGAAAAATAGTGAATGAGGAGAGATACGAGCAGAGGTCCCCTGCCAACTAACATGGCACAACGTCGCCATCTTGGAGCACAGCCAGCAACAACCCTGGAGAGGGAGTACGGGAAGGCAACTTCACAGAGCTCCCAACAGGAGACAGAGCACCCAGCAACAAGATAAACACACTTCCCTACCACTCACCCTCTGCCCAGTACAACACCTCCATCCTTTCCCAATGGGCCATGCTGCACTGCCTTGGCTAGAGAATACTAGCCCACCACAAGCACAGGTCTACCCCCTCTCACCTGTTGGCTCCTGCAACACCATTTTTTTTTTCCATTTCTTCCTTTTCTTTCTCCCTCCCACCTAGACCCATACCCCACCTCTACGCCTTCCCACCAGGCCACGCTGCTCCACTGCAGGTAGAGAACCACTGGTCCATCACTGTCCTGGGTTCCTTCCACCTCCACCCACTGGCGCCTGCCATGCCATTTTTTTTTCCCCCCTTTTTCCCCTTTCTTCATTTTCTTTCTCCTTCCCACCTGGCCCCAAACACCATCTCTACCACTTCCCACCAGGCCAAGCCCTATTGCCACAGGTAGAGAGCCACGAGCCAGCTGCCACCATGGTTCCCACCCACCCCTACCGGCTCCTACCTGCCCCTACTTGGCCCATCCACCAGCGCCCACAGCATCATTTTTCTTCCTATCTTCCTTTTCTTTCTCCTGTCCACCTAACCCTGTACGCATCACTGTGGCTAAAGAGCCACTGGACCACCACTGCCCTGGGTCCCCACAACCCCCCCAACCAGTTCCCACCATGACATTTTTTTTCTTTTCCTCTTTCTACCTTTTCTCTCTCCTGCCAACCTATCCCAGAACACTAACTTTATCCCTTCCAAAAGGGCCAAACAGCACTGCTACAGCTAGAGAGCAGCTGGCTGGCCACATTCTACCACCCACCTCTTCCCCTTCCTGCCAGCCCCCAGGTCCACCGTGTACCCACTGGTCAGCGATCCCTCTTTTTACTTTCTCTTTCTTTTCTTTTATTTCTTCCCCTCACCTAGCCCCATATGCCACCTCTTGTTCCTACCAGCCCTTGCCAGGTCACCATGGCTACAGAATCCCCAGGTCATGCTCCCCACAGCATCAGGCCCACACTGCCCTCCTCTCCAGCCACTTGACCAGTTGCTGAATGCAGGGAAGTGAGCCCATGCTATGCCCATCTGACATCTCTGCCTATCTGGTGTGGGGCTGTGAATGCTACCACACCACTGGACCAACAATCAGGATGCAGATAGTGCCAACTCAGTCCATCCTCAGCCACATCACCAAACTGGTGTACAGTGAATCAGGCTCACTCTGCCTGCTCTTGTCCTGCCCACCTGGACAAGATGGTAAGAGCTATTCTGCCCACAGAGAAGCCCACAGGAAAGCGTGCCTGGCCCAACCGCCCTGACATATCAAAACAAAACAAAGAAGCAGGGAGAAACAAACTAACATACAATCAACAAATACACAAAATAAGACCATAATGTCTCAGAGACAGCTGATAATATCAAAACATAAAAAAGAAGGATAAGATGGATGCGACAAGTGACCAAAATAAAGAATCAGACAACCTTCTGGTAGAAGATAAGACAGTGGAACTACCTGATATGGAATTCAAAAGGCTAATATGTAGGGCTCTCTGAAAGGTTGGAAAAGAGATTAAGGAAAACACAAATTCAAGGAAAAAATAGATGAAATCATGGAAAACACAGAAAAAAACAAATGAAAACATAGCAAAAATCAGGTAAAACACAAACAAAGCAATGTAAGAATTCAGGGAAATTGTCATGGATTGAATTGTGTCCCCCCAAAATATGTGTCAACTTGGTTAGGCCATGATACACAGTATTGTGTGGTTGTTCTCCATTTTATGACTGTAATTTTATGTTAAAGAGGATTAAGGTGGGATTGTAACACCCTTACCCAGGTCACATTCCTGATCCAATATAGCAGGAGTTTCCCTGGGGTGTGGCTTGTACCACCTTTTATCTCTCAAGAGATAAAAAGGAAAGGGAAGTGAGCGGGGGGGGGGGACATCAAACCGCCAAGAAAGCAGGACTGAGAGGAAAGCGTGTCCTTTGGACCTAGGGTCCCTGTGCAGAGAAGCTCCTAGTCCAGGGGAAGATTGATGAGAAGGACCTTTCTCCAGAGCCGACAGAGAGAAAAAGCCTTCCCCTGGAGCTGACGCCCTGAAATTGGACTTCTAGCCTACTAGACTGTGAGAAAATAAATTTCTCTTTGCTAAAGCCATCCACTTGTGGTATTTCTGTTATAGTAGCACTAGATGACTAAGACAGAAATAACACAACAGTGAAATGTCAAAATAAATAAATAAATTAGAAATCGTACAAAAACAGTAACTAGAAATCCAAAAGATAAACAACATAATTTTCGAAATGGACAACTGAATAGACGGTTTTAAGAGCAAATTTGAAACAATGGAAGACAGAATCAGCGAGATTGAAGACAAATCTATGGATGACTTTTTTTTTTCGGTGAGGAAAAAACAGAGAAAAAAATGAAGAACAATGAAAAAAACCTAAGAGTTACGCAGGATACAATCAAGAGCAAAAATTTGCATGTTTTCAGAGTTTCAGTACGGAAGGAAAAAATAAAGTGGAAAACACTGAGAAGACTTGAAGATTTGCTGGCAGAAAACTTCCAAACTATTATGAAAAACAAAAAGCTGACCATCCAAGAAGCTCAACAAACCCCATATACAATAGATTCCCCAAAAGAAAGTCACTGAGACATATAATCACACTTGTCAGAGCCAAAGACAGAGAAACAATCCTGACAACAGCTAGAGAAAAACAAAAAGTCAGTGACACAGGTGAAACACAAGACTAAGCTCTGATTACCTGGCAGAAACTATGCAGGCAAGAAGGCAGTAGGATGGCATATATAAAACCTTGAAAGGAAAAAAAAAAAAAAATTGCCACTCAAGAATAATGTATCCTGCAAAACTCTTTCTCAGATATGATGGTGATATTAGGACATTTCCAGATAAACAGAAATTGAGGGAATTTTTAAAAACCAAATCAACTGTACAAGAAATAATAAAGGGACTCCTTTGGTTAGAGAACTACAACAACAAAAAAAAAAAAACAGACAATATCCAGAATCTAGGACACAGGACACAGGACACAATCAGACAGATACCAACCTAGGTAAAGAGCTCTCAATAATAAAACGAAGCTAAAAGACTTAAAACAGGGAAATATAGAGGTCAATCTGTAAATGACAACAACATCAAAACAACAAAAGGGGGAATAAACAGTGTAGGTATAGAATTTTCAATTTTTTAAGGAAGTCAAGGCAATATCAATTAATAAAAGAATGGTTCAAACTTAGGAAGATAGGGGTAAATTTCAAGGTAACCAAAAAGATAGTTAGCAAATTTACTCATCAGAATAAAAAAGAAGAAAAACAGACTCAGTAAACACAAAACCTATAATAACAAAGAAAAAAGAAAATCCCCAAAGAAAAGAAACTCAGCACAGGAAAGTAAGAGGAACAAAGAAAATGTTGGCATCACACACACACACAAAAAAACAGCACAACAATATGACAGCAATAAACTCATACCTATTGATCATCACGCTGAATATACATGGCTTAATGCACCTGAAAAGAGACAGAGTGGCAGAATGGATAAAAAATAGTGCAACCCATCCATCTTATTTTTATCAATCTGCCATCAACGAGAGACACACTTTAGACACAAAGACATAAATATATTAAAGTCAAAGGATGAAAAAAATATGTATCAAGTAAACAGTAACCAAAAAAGAGCAGAAGTAGCAATACTAATCTCAGATAAACTAGATTTTAAGATACAATCCACCATAAAAGATAAGGAAGGACATTATATAATGATAAAGAGTCAATCCATCATGAAGGCATAACCTTAATATCGATGCACCAAATGACAGGGCTCCAAAACACATAAAACAAATTCCAACAGCACTGAAAAGAGAAATAGACAGTTTCACAATAATAATAGGAGACTTCAACACAGCACTCTTCGGTAAAGGACAGAACATCTAGAAAGAAATCCAAGAAAGATAAAGATGATCTTATGGCAAAATAAATCAAACTGACTTCATAGAAAACTCCAACCAACAGCAGCAAAGCATACACTTTTTCAGTGCACATGGAACATTCTCCAGAATAGACCACATTTTAGGTCACGAAGCAATCCTCAATAAAATCCAAAACACTTAAATAATACACAGCATTCTCTCTGATCATAACGCCATAAAAGTAAAAATCAATAACAAGAAGAGCAAGGGAAAAAAAAAGCAAATACACAGAAACTGAATAACACATTGCTTAAAAAGCACCAGGTAATATAAGAAATGAAAGATGAAATAAAAAAATTTTTAGAATCAAGTAAGAATGAAAACACATCATACCAAAACCTATGGGGCACAACAAAGGCAGCGTTCGGAGGCCAATTTTTAGCAATAGGTGAACACATCAAAAAAAGAATGGGTCAAAATCAAAACGTTAACCCTACAACTCAAACAAACAGAAAGAGAAAAGCAAAAGAAGACCAGAGCTACCACAAGAAAGAAAATAATTAAGATCACAGCAGAAATAAATGAAATAGAGAATAGAAAACAATAGAAAGAATAAAAAAAAACAAAAGTTGTTTCTTCAAGCTTCTTGGATCGAGTGGTCACATGAGACTATGTTGGCATCTCCTGTCTGGAGGGGAGATGAGAGGGCAGAGGGGGCCAGAAGCTACCCGAATGGACATGAGGAGAGACAGTAGAGGGAAGTACTGTACTATCTCATCAGAGGGAGAGCAATTAGGAGCATATAGCAAGGTGTTGGGTTTTGGGTAGCAAGGTGTATATAAATTTTTGTATGAGAGACTGACCTGATTTGTAAACTTTCAAGTAAAGCACAATAAAAATTAATTAAAAAAATTTTTTTTCTTTGAAAGGATCAACAAAATCGACAAGCCATGGGCCAAATTAACAAAACAAAACAACAACAACAACAACTGGAGTGGAAGCATATAACCCAAAAAAGAAATGAAATGTGGGACATTATAACAGACCCATCTGAAATAAAAAGGATCATAACAGAGTACTATGAAAAACTACTCCAAAAATTTAAAAACCTAGAGGAGATGGACAATTTCTAGAAGCAAATTGCTTACCTAAATTAATATAAACTGAGGTAAAAAATCTGAACAGACCCACAACAAAGTATTGAAAGGTAATAATAATAATAATAACTCCCAACAAAAAAGAGTACTGACCCAGATGGCTTCACTGGAGAATTCTACCAGACATTCAGAGAGCTTGCACCAGTATTACCCAAACTATCTCAGAACACAGAAAAGGAAGGGATACTTCTGAATTCTTTCTATGAAACCAACATAAACCTGATACCAAAACCAGGCAAAGACACCACAAAAAAAGAAAATTACAGAACAATATCTCTCTGAATGTAGATGCAAAAGTCCTCAACAATATCTAGCCAATATAATTCAGCACCTGCTTAAAAAAAAAAAAAAAAACACCACTACCAAGTGGGATTCATACCAGGTATGCAAGGATGGGTCAACATTAGAAAACCAATCAATGTAATCCAGAACATTAATAAAATAAATGAATCACATGATCAGGTCAATCAATGTAGAAAAAGCATTTGATAAAGTTCAAAATCCATTCCTGAAATTAACTCTCAATATGATAGGAACAGAAGGGAAATTCCTCAGCATAATAAAGGCCATCTATACAAAATTTGCTCTTAAAGGTAGAGTAGCTAAAGGAAAAGAAAAAAATGGCAAAATCAAAGAGTTGAACAGAAGATTTAAAAGGGAGCCTTGAGAAGACAAAGAATTATGACATATGCAAAGACCTAAAGTCAGAAAACCAAAACGGAAGAACATACTCAGCATTACTCAAACTAAAAGAACTGAAGAAAAAAATCAAGCCTCAAATTGCAATACTGAAGGATTCTATGTGGAAAATACTGAAAGGCACAAGCAGTAACAAAAGAAGATGGAAGGAATACAGAGTCACTGTAGGAAAAAGAATTGAACAATGTTCAATCATTCCAGGAGGTAGCATATGATCAATTATCAATGATACTGAAGGAAGAATTCCAAACTGCACTCAAGACACTGGCGAAAAACAAGGCTCCAGGAATTGACAGAATAAAAATTGAGATGTTTCAACAAACAGATGCAGCGCTGGAAGGGCTCATTTGTCTATGCCAAGAAATTTGGAAGACAGATACCTGGTCGGCTGACTGGAAGAGATCATATTTATGATTATTCCAAAGAAAAGTGATTCCAACTGAATGCAGAAATTATGGAACAACATCATTAATATCACATGCAAATAAAATTTGCTGAACATCATTCAAAAGCAGCTGCAGCAGTACATCAACTGGTAACTGAAAAATTCAAGCCAGATTCAGAAGAGAATGTGGAACAAGGGATATCATTGCTGATGTCAGATGGATCCTGGCTAAAAGCAGAGAATACCAGAAAGATGTTTACTTGTATTTTATTGACTATGCAAAGGCATTTGACCACGTAGATCATAACAAATTATGGATAATATTGGCAAGAATGTGAATTCCAGAACTCTTAATGGTTTGCCTGAGGAACCCGTACACAGATCAAGAGGCAGTCATTCAAACAGTACAAGAGGATACTATGTGGTGTAAAGTCAGGAAAGGTGTGCATCAGGGTTGCACCCTTTCACCATACTTATTCAATCTGTATGCTGAGCAAATAATCTGAGAAGCCGGGATATATGAAGAAGAATGTGGCATTGGGACTGGAGGAAGACTCATAACCTGCGTTATACAGATGACACAACCTTACTGGCTGAAAGTGAAGAGGGCTTAAAGCACTTACTGATAAAGATCAAAGATCACAGCCTCAACATAAAACAAAATCCTCACAACTGGAACAATAAGCACCATCATGATAAATGGAGAAAAGATTGACGTTGTCAAGGATTTCATCTTACTTAGATTCACAATCAACACCCATGGCAGCAGCAGTCAAGAAATCAAACAACACATTGGACTGGGCAAATCTGTTGCAAAAGACTTCTTTACAGTGCTAAAAAAGCAAAGATGTCACTTTAAGGACTAAGGTGAGCCTAATGGAAGGTGTGGTGTTTTCAATCATCTCATATGTATGTGAAAGCTGGACAATAAATAAGACTGAAGAAGAATATATGCCTTTGAATTATGGTGTTGGCAAAGAATACTGAATATATCATGGGCACTCAAAAGAACAAACAAATCTATCTTGGAAGAAGTACAGCCAGAATGTTCCATAGAAGCAAGGATGCTGAGACTTTGTGTCACATACTTTGGACATGTTATCAGGAGGGATCAGTCCCTGGAGAAGGACATCACGCTTCGTAAAGTAGAGGGTCAGCGAAGAAGGGAATGACCCTTAATGAGATGGACTGACTCAGTGGGTGCAACAAGGGCTCAAGAATAACAATGATCATGAGGATGGCATAGTATCACGCACTGTTTTGTTCCGTCATACATAGGGTTGCTGTAAGTCGGAATCAACTCGATGGTACCTAATAACAACAACATATGAAACTAACAGCCAATATATTCTCAATGAGGAGAGTCTGAAAACATTCCCCTTGATAACAGGAACAAGAAAAGGATGCCCTTTATCATCACTCCTATTTAACATTGTGCTGGAAGTCCTAATGGGAGCGATAAGGCAGAAAAAGAAATAAAGGGTATCCAAGTTAGCAAGGAAGAAGTAGAACTATCCCTATTCACGGATGATAAAATACCACACATAGAGAACCCTAGAGATTCCACAACAAAACTACGGAAACTAATAAAAAGATTCAACAGAATAGCACAAGATAAACATACAAAAATCAGTTGGATTCCTACATACCAATAAAGAGAACAAAGAAAAGAAAATCAGAAAAACAATACCATTTATCCACCTGGTGGATTTGAACTGCCGACCCGTTGGTTAGCAGCCGTAGCACTTAACCACTACACCACCAGTGTTTCCACCATTTATAATAGCCCCTAAAAAAATAAAATAGGAATAAATCTAACAAAGGACATAAAAGACCTATAACAAAGAAAACTAGAAAACACTACTGCAACAAACCAAGAGACCTGAAAAAATGGAAAAACATACCATGCTCATGGATACACAGGCTCAACATTGTGAAAATGTCATTTCTACCCAAAGCAATCTACAAATACCATGAAATCCTGATTCGAATACCAATAGCATATTTTAACAAGACTGAAAAACTAATCACTAACTTTCTATGTAAAGGAAAAAGGCCCAGGATAAGTAAAGCGTTACTGAAAAAAAAAACAAAGTAGGAGCCTTCCCACTACCTGAGCTCAGAACCTACTCTACAGCTACATTAGTCAAGATAACGTGGCACTGGCACAATGAGAGATACATTGACCAATGGAACAGAATCTAGAACCCAGATGTAAATTTGACAAAGGCCCAAAGTCCATTAAACAGGGAAAGACAGTCTGTTTAACAAATGGTGCTGGCAAAACTAGATGTGCGTCTGCAAAAAAATGAAATAAGACTCATACCTCATGCGATGTACAAAAGCTAATTCAAAATGGATCAGAGACCTAAATATAAGCCCTGAAACTATAAAAAACCATGGACAATAAAATAGGGTCAACACTATGGGCCCTCATGTACGGCATAAACAGCATACAAACCATAACTAACAACACAAAAACACCAGAAGATAAGGTGCATAAATGGGATCTCCTAAAAATTAAACGTTTATGCTCATCAAGAGATTTCACCAAAAGAGTAGTAAGAGAACCTAAAGACTGGGAAAAGATTTTGGCTATGACATGACCAACAAAAGTCTAACCTCTAAAATCTATAGGGAAATCCAACATCTCTACAATAAAAATACAAATAATCCAGCTAAAAAATGGGCAAAGGATATGAACAGAACCTTTATAAAAGAAGATATGCAGGTGGCTAACAGACACAGGAAGAAATGCTTGCAATCGCTAGTCATTAGAGAAATGCAAATCAAAGCTACAATGAGATACAGTCTCACCCCGACATTACTGGCACAGATCAAAAAATAAATAAAAATAAAAAATGTTGGAGAGGTTACAGGGAGATTGGAATTCATATGCACTGCTGGTGGGAATGCAAAATGGTGCAACCATTTTGGAAAATGATATGGTACTTCATTAAAAAGCTAGCAATAGAAATACCATACAATCCAGCAATCCCACTACTAGTAATATATCCTAGAAAAATACATCCTTAAAAAAAAACCAGTAATATATCCTATTCGTCACATGAATAGATATATGTACACCCATGTTTACTGCAGCATTATTCGCAATTGCAAAAAAATGGAAACAATCTAAGTGCCAGTCAGCAAAAGAATGGGTAAACAAACTATGGTACATACACAAAATGTAATACTAAACAACAATAAAGAACAATGATGAATCTGCGAAACATCTCACAGCATGGATGAATCTGGGGGGCATTATGCTGAGTGAAATAAGTCAATCACAAAAGGACAAATACTATATGAGACCACTATAATAAAAGCCCAAGAAAAGGTTTACACACAGAAAGAAACGATCTTTGATGGTTACAAGGGAGGGAAGGGGTGGGGAGGGAAAAACACTAACTAGATAGTAGATAAGTGGTCTATAAAGAAAATGTTTTATATCCAACTGTGGTGAATAGCAACTGGGGTCTTAAAAGCCTGCAAGCGGCCATCTAAGACACATCTACTGGTCCCATCCCGCTAGAGCAAAGGAGAATGAAGAAGACCAAAGACACAGGGAAAGGTTAGTTCAAATAACTAATGGACCACAACTACTACAACATCCCCCAGACTGAGTCCAGAACAACTAGAACGTTCCTGGTTACCACTATTGACATGGCAGGGATCACAATAGAGAGTCCTGGGCAGAGCTGGAGAAAAATGTAGAACGAAATTAAAATTCACCAAAAAAACCTAGGCTTGCTGGTCTGACAAAGACTGGAAAAACCCTGAGAGTATGGCCCCCAGCCCCCTGTTAACTCAGTACTAAAGTCACTCCTGAGGTTTACCCTCCGGCCAAAGATCAGACAGGTCTATAGGGCCAAAAATAACACACGTTAAGGGTAGTGGTTCATAGTTCAATCATTTATATGAGACTAAAGGGCACATCAGCCTGAAAGCAAAATGAGAAGGCAGAAAGGGACAGGAAAACTGGGTGAACAGAAACTGGGAATCTGGGATGGAAAAGGGGAAAGTTACGACGTATCACAGTGTTGGCAACCAACGTCACAAACCAATTTGTGTATTAACTGTTTAATAAGAAACTAATTTTCTCTGCAAACTTTCACCTAAAACACAATTAAAAAAAAAAAAAAAGAAAGAAAAGATTACAACACACACACACAAAAATTCCTAGAATCAAAAGAGGGTGAAAATACATCATACCAAAACCTTTGGATCATGGAAAAGGCAGTGCCCAGAGGTCAACTTAGAGCAATAAACACACACATCAAAAAAGAACACATCAAACTTAAAATGTTAGCCCTACAACTCGAACAAATAGAAACAACAGCGAAAGAAGCCCACAGGCACCAGAATAAAGGAAATAAAGATCAGAGCAGAAATAAATGAAATAGAGAACAGAAAATCAACAGAAAGAATCAAGACCAAAAGTTGATTCTTTGAAAATATCAACAAAATCGACAAACCACTGGCCAAAATGACAAAAGAAAATTAGGAGAGAAGTAAATAACCCAAATAAGAAATGAGATGGGGCACATTACAATACACTCGACTGAAATAAAAAGGACCATAACAGAATTCTATTTAAAAAATGTACTCCAACGGACAAATTTCTAGAAACACACTATCTACCTAAACTAACACAAGCTGAGAATGAAATCTGAACAGAACATTACAAGAGAAGAGATTGATGAGGTAATAAAAAAAATTCCCAACAAAGTAAAGCAGTGGCCTGAACATGCAGAGAAAAGCTACCAAACATGCAGAGAAAAGCTCATACCAGTACTCCTCAAACTTTTTCAGAGCATAGAAAGGAAGGAGTACTCCTGAATTCAGTCTATGAAGCCAGGCAAAGACACCACCAAAAAAAAAAACAAAAAAAAACAAATTATGGGCCAATATCTCTCATAAATATAGATGCAAAAATTCTAAACAACATTCTAGCCAATAGAATTCAGCATCATATCAGAAATACAATAAACCATGACAAAGGGGTATTCATACCGGGTATGCAAAGATGGTTCAACATAAGAAAATCAATCAACATAATCCACCACATAACAAAAGAATCACATGACCATCTAAATAGATGCAGAAAAGGCATTTGATAAAGTCCAACACCCACTAATGACAGAAGACCAGATGAGTTGTGGAATGACATCAAGGACATCATACACAAAGAAAGAAAGAGATCATTAAAAAGACAGGAATGAAAGAAAAGACCAAAATTGAATGTCAGAAGAGACCCTGAAAATAGTTCTTGAATGTTGAGTAGCTAAAGTGAAAGGAAGAAATATTGAAGTCAAAGAGCTGAACAGATTTCAAAGATTGGCTCGAGAAGGCAAAGAAAAGTATCATGACGATATGTGCAAAGACCTGGAGATAGAAAACCGAAAGAGAAGAATATGCTAGGCATTCCTCAAGCTGAAAGAACTGAAGAAAATATTCAAGCCTCAAGTTGCAATACTGGAAGATTCTACAGGGGAAATATTAAATGATGCAGGAAGTATCAAAAGAAGACAGAAGGAATAAAGAGTTACTAGAGCAAAAAGAACTGGTCGATGTTCAACCATTTCAGGAGGTAGCATATAATCATGAACCAAGCACCACTGAAGGCATTGGAGAAAAACGAGGCTCCAGGAATTGATGGAGTAACAATTGAGATTTTTCAACAAACAGATGCAGCACTAGAAGTGCTCACTAATCTGTGTCAAGAAATTTAGAAGACAACTACCTGGCCAACTGACTGGAAGAAATGATATTTATGCCTATTTCCAAGAAAGGTGATCCAACTGAATGAAGAAATAATCGAACTATATCATTAATATCACATGGAACTAAAATTTTGCTGAAGATCATTCAAAAGCAGCTGCAGTAGTATATCAACAGGGAACTGCCAGAAATTCAAGCCAAATTCAGAAGAGGATGCAGAACCAGGAATATCATAGCTGATGTCATATGGACCATATCTGAAAGCAGAGACTACCAGAAAGATGCTTATTTGTGTTTTATTGACTATGCAAAGGCATTTGACTGTGTGGATCATAACAAATTATGGATAACATTGCGAAGAATGGGAATTCCAAAAGCCTTAGTTGTGCTCATGAAGAACCTGTACATAGGTCAAGGGGTAGTCATTCAAACAGAACAAGGGGATACTGTATGGTTTAAAGTCAGGAAAAGTGTGCTCAAGGTTGTACCCTTCCACTATACTTATTCAATCTGTATGCTGAGCAAATAACCTGAGAAAATGGACTATATGAAGAAGAACAAGGCATCAGGATTAGAGGAGGACTCATTAACAGCCTGTGTTACACAGATGACATAGCCTTGCTTGCTGAAACTCAAGAGGGCTTAAAGACCACAGCCTTCAGTATGGATTACACCTCAACATAAAGAAAACAAAAATCCTCAGAACTGGATCAATAAGCAACAACATGATAAACAGAGAAAAGATTGACGTTGTCAAGGATTTCATTTTACTTGCATCCACAATCAACACCCATGGAGGCAGCAGTCAAGAAATGTAAAGGTGCACTGAATTGAGCAAATCTGGTGCAAAAGACCCCTTTAATGTGTTAAAAAATAAAGATGTTACTTTGGAGACTAAAGTGTGCCTGACCCAAGCCACTGTGTTTTCAATCACTTCATATGCATGCGAAAGCTGGGCAATGAATAGGAAGACTGAAAAAGAATTGATGCCTTTGACTTGTGGTATTGGCGAAGAATATTGAATATACCATGGACTGCCAAAAGAAGGAACAAATCTGTCTTGGAGGAAGTACAAACAGAATGTTCTTTAGAAGCAAGGATGGTGAGACTACATCTCACGTACTTTGGCCTTGTTATCAGGAGGGATCAGTCCCTGGAAAAGGACATCACGCTTGGCAAAGTAGAGGATCAGTGAAAAAGAGGGAGACCCTCAAGAAGATGGACTGACACAGTGGCTGCAACAATCATCTCAAGCATAACCATGATCATGAGGATGGCGCAGGACCGGGCAGTGTTTCATTTTGTTGTACACAGGGTTCCTATGAGTAGGAACTGGACGGCACCTAACAACAACAAGAACACCCCTGTTCATGATAAAAATTCTCAGTAAAATAGGAATAGACAGGAAATTCCTCAATATAATAAAGGGCATCTGCACAAAAACAACAGCTAACATCACTCTCCATGGAGAGAGGCTAAAAGCACTCCCCCTAAGAACAGAAGCAAGGCAAGAATACCTTTATCACCAGTCCTATTTAACATTGTGCTGGAAGTTTTAGCTAGATCAGTAATGCTCTAATAACAAAAAAAAAACATAAAGCACATCCAAACTGGAAAGGAAGAAGTAAAACTATCTCTATTTGCAGATGATATGACCCTATACACACAGAACTCCAAAGATTCCACAAGAAAACTACTGGAACTAATAGAAAGATTCAGCAAACTAGCAGGATACAAGATAAACATACAAAAATCAGTTGAACTCCCATGCACCAACGAAGAGAACTTGGAAAACAAAATCAGGAAAACAGTAACATTTATAACAGCCCCTAAGAAGATAAAATACTTAGGAATAGATATAACTAGGGACATAGAAGACCTTTACAAAGACAACTACAAAACACTACTGCAAGAAACCAGAAGAGACTTGCATAAATAGAAAACCACACCATGCTCATGGATAGGAAGACCCAACATTGTGAAAACACCTATTTACAGATATAATGCAATCCTAATCCACATACCAACAGTATTCTTTAAAGAGCTTGAAAAACTAGTCACTAACTTTATATGAAAAGAAAACTTTATATAATGCATAAGCAAACCATTATTGAAGAAAAAGAACAAAGTAGGAGGCCTCAGAATCTACTATACAGCCACGCTAGTTGAAACAGCCTGATACTAGTACAACAACAGACACATAGACCAGTAGAACAGAACAGAGAACCCTGATGTAAATCCATCCAACAATGGTCAGCTGATCTTTAACAAAGGATCAAAGTCCGTTAAATGGGAAAAGACAGGCTTTTTAACAAATGGAGCTGGAAAAACTTGGTGTCCATGTATAAAAAAAAGGAAACAGGACTCATACCTCACACCATATACAAAACTAACTCAAAATGGATCAAAGATGTAAATATAAAACCTAAAATGATAAAGTTCATGAAAGAAACAATGGGGACGATGCTAGCGGCCCTAATACATGGCATAAATACAATACAAACCATAACTAACAAAGCACAAACACCAGAAGATAAACTAGGTAATTGGGAGTGCCTAAAGATTGAACACTTATTGCTCATCAAAAGACTTCACCAAAAGAGTAAAGAGAGAACCCATAGACTGGGGAAAAAAAATTGGCTCCAACATATCTGACAAGGGTCTAATTTCTAATATCATTATAGAATACTTCAACACCTCAACAACAAAAGGACAAACAACCCCATTAAAAAGTGGGAAAAGATATGAACAGACACTTCACCAAAGAACACATTCAGGCAGCTAAAAGACACGAGGAACTGCTCACAATCATTAGCCATTATAGAAATGCAAATCAAAACTACAATGAGATGCCATCTCACTCCAACATTAGTGGTACTAATAAAAAAAAAAAATAACAAATGTTGGAGGGTTGTGGGAAGATTGGAACTCTTATACACTACCGATGGGAACGCAAAATGGTACAGCCATTATGGAAAATGATACGGCACCTCTGTAACAAGTTAGAAATAGAAATACCATACGATCCCAATTCTAGGAATATATCCTAGAGAAATAGGAGCCGTCACACGAATAGACATATGCACACCCACGTTCATTGCAGCATCGTTCACAAAAGCAAAAAGATGGAAGTAACCTAAGTGCCCATCAACAGATAATGGATAAACAAATTATGGTACGATACACACAATGGAATACTATGCAATGTTAAAGAACAATGATGAAGCCATGAGGCATCACACAACGTGGATGAATCTGGAGGGCATTATGCTGACTGAAGCAAGTTAATCACAAAAGACAAATATTGTATAAGACCACTATTATAAATGCCCAAGAAAAGGTTTACACACAGAAAGAAACAATCTTTGATGGTTACCAAGCAAGGGAGGTTTGGGGAGGGGAAATCACTAACTAGATAGTAGACAAGTGTTAACTTTGGTGAAGGGAAAGACAACACACAATATAGGAGAAGTCAGCACAACCTGAACAAGGCAAAGTCATAGAAGCTTCCTAGACACATCCAAACACCTTGACTGAGTAACTGGGGCTGAGGTCTGGGGACCATGATCTTGGGGAACATCTAGGTCAACTGGCATAATAACATAGTTCATAAAGAAAATGTTCTATATCCTACTCTGGTGAGTAGCATCTGGGGTCTTAAAAGCTTGCGAGTGGCCATCTAAGATACATCTATCGGTCTCACCATATTTGAAGCAAAGGAGGATGAGGAAAACCAAAGACATAAGAAAAATATTAGTCCAAAGGACTAACGGACCACATGAATCACAGCCTCCACAAGCCTGAGCTCAGAACTAGATGGCAGGTGGCTACCACCACCGACAGCTCTGACAGGGATCACAAAAGACGGTGGGACAGAGTTGGAGAAAAATGTAGAACAAAATTTAAGTTCACAAAAAAGACTAGACTTACTTGTCTGACAGAGATCGGAGGAACCCCTGTACTGTGGCCCTGCACATCCTGCTAACTTAGACCTGAAGCCTCTCCTGAAGCTCACCTTTCACCAAAGATTAGACAGGTCTATAAAACAAACAATAACACATGAGGAATGTGCTTCTTATATCAATCAAGTATACAAGACCAAATGGGCAACACCTTCCCAAAAGCAAAGACAAGAAGGCAGGAAGGGACAGGAAAACTGGACAAACGGACAAGTAGAGCCCAGGGTAGAAAGGGAAAGGGGGGCGGGGGGAGAGCGCTGACACATTGCCAGGACTGCAACCAATGTCACAAAAGAATTTATGTATAAAATTTTTTAATGAAAAACTAATTTGCACTGTACACTTTCATGTAAAACACAGTAAAATTTAAAAAAATACCATTCAAGACAGAACAGAATTTGTAGATTATAGTACCATTATATATCTGCTCTGTGTATTTTTCACATCTTGATGTATATTATTTTAAAAACAATTTGTGCTGTATACTTCCACCTAAAACACAATAAAAATTTTTTAAAAAGGAAGCAGTACTTGCTGAGTGACAAAAATCAGACGTACAAGCTTCTTAGATATTTTATATCGAGCATTTCCCTGTCTCTCTCTTCTTATGCATGCAGACATGGCCTACACCCCCTTTTCTGCGGGGTACCTCCTTCCCATCTTCCACCAGGTCTCTGGAACCAGCTATCAAGTGGCCTAGAGCTAAGAGTAAAATCCGGACTGGGGGCAAGAAGGGGTTGAGTCTATCTCAGGAAGCTTATTGGGGAAGAATCCTCATTAAAGTCGTCAAAATCTCAGAAGAGAAGCAGTATGCTGCAGAAGGCAGTTCCTGTTGCCGCATGCTGACACCGCTGTTATCAGGACCAGCTAACCTAGGTTTTGTGCTCCTGCTGGGCTGTAAAACTTTTACTGGCGGTCTGATCTTAAATGAATCTCACCGTATTACAGGAATCATAGACTAATTGTCATGCATTTCCTTACATTTTGGAGGCTCTTTAAATGAGCCTTAAGAAGAAGCAAACTCTTTTTTGTAATTTATGTGGGTGGTTTTCTAAAAAAAATATTGAAGACTCCATAGACTGCTTTGTTCAAAATATTGAAATAGAAGCATGGGTTCCCTTATAAGTCTTTCTGTTATTATCTTTCTACATGGAAAAGAAAGGCAATACAATTATTAAAAATAAGTTACAGCAAAAAAAGAAAAAGGAAAAAGCTCCCAGACTTGTTTTCTGTATTTTTAATTTTTAAGATTTGTTCCCATAAAGCTTCCAAATGAGAGGCTGGTAATCACTCTATTAAAAAAAAAAAAAAAGCTGCAAAATTGCCACAAAGCTGTTCCAGTGAAGAGGCCTGAAAAAATGGAGTTCTCTCTGAGTAGCTACTTCAAAAATGCCCATGGCAGCACAAAGTTCAGAAATCTAATGTGAGTTTCTAGCCCAACTGCCATATTCACGTTATCAAAAATATGCATTTTTTTCCATGCCTGACAGGAACGTATGAGAGGTGGCCTCTACCAGCTTCTACAGCTGGTGACTGCCACACTAGGTGCCTAAGAGTGTCATTTAGGAAGAACACACCTGCCCCGTCCCCACCTGGGGAATGAATTAATCACTGCATCAGAATTGCAGATGGAAGACAATTTTCTGTGAAATGAAGAAAGACATTTCTTCCACATTTCTACTGTGTTATAGCTCTTCGGATGCATGGGAATAACAACAAAAATAACTAACGTTAAAAACTAAGAGCTGTGCTTAAATTAATTTTATCCTCACAAAATGCCCATGACTTAACTATCATTATCGCCCCACTTTTAGATGAGTAAATTAAGGTGGTAAGATGTCAAGTAACTTTTCTAAGGCTACACAGAAAACGTATGGTAGAACTTGGATTCAAACCCAAGTAGCCTGAGGCCAGAGCCCACAGTCTTAACCACAATGCCAAGTCTGAGTACATCATTTTGTTAAAATAAAACCTCTGGTACATGAAACATGCAGAAGCTACCAAGTGACTTACATATGATCGCAAAATAGTTAAAATAATAATTGCACTGTTTACTCAATATTGTTTTTACATAGAATCCCTAAGAGTTAAGTAGGATATATTATAGCATGAATTTTATAAAGACACTAAATTGAAATGGCTAGCGTATTTACTTTAGGTCAGGAGTATAGCTGACAGCAGAATTTAAGTCTTCTCAGTCCAGCAGGTGGGTGGGGAAACCTCTGGCCCGGGGCATCACACATACACACACCTCACACACACACCACACCTCACACACCACACACACACACACCACACCTCACACACACACATCACACAAACACCTCACACACACACCCCTCACACACAGCCCTCACACACACACACCTCACACACACCTCTCACACACACATCTCACATAGACACCTCACACACACACCACACACACACCTCGCACACACACATCACGCAAACGCCTCACACACACACACCTCACACACACACACACCTCACACACACACATCACGCAAATGCCTCACACACACACACCTCACACACACACCTCACACACAGACACCTCACGCACATACACCTCACACACATATATATACATATCTCACACATCTCACACACACACCTCATACACCTCACACATACACAAACACCTCACACACACACAGGCACCTCACACACACACAGACACCTCACACACACACCTCACACACACAAACAGCTCACACACACAGACACATCACACACAGAGACACCTCACACACACAGAGACACCTCACACACACACCGACAGCTCATGCACACACACACCTCACACAGACACCACACACACACACACACACACACACACACAGTCTCTCCCCATGGCTTGTTTCTATCTCTTCCTTTGATTTTATCTTCCTCCTTTTCCCCATCTCGCTCCCTGCTTTCCAACTTCTCGGGGAATCACAAAATCTTTGAATGCTAACTTACTGAGGCTTTCAGAGACCATACAGACCAAAACCCCAACATTCTGCAGGAGAATACAACAGTCCAAAGACGTTGTGATCTGCCCAAGAACATGGTGGTACTTTGTGGAGAACACGTGGTCTAAAGCCAGCGTTCTCACCACAATGTCACACTTGAAGCCACGTGATGGAATTTAGGAGTACTTTTTAATCCTTTGTACTTCCTATTATAATCTTTTCTAAGTAACTCAGAAAAAAAAATACATTTAAATTTAAGGACCTTTTATTATTTTCATGTAGTACTCAACTTTTTTTTCATGAATTATCCTCACTTGAAAAATAATTTTTCCAATTCACAGAACTAGGATTACCAGTATTAGACAATTTCAAGACAACTGACAACTGCTACAAACCATACACATTTACAAAATAGTTAGAACTGTTTGAAAGACCAGTTCTTAATCTTATTTTTTCCAATCACAGATTGCATGGAAAAGCTGTGACCATTCTCCTGAGAAAAAAATTAAAACACTGAACACCTTGCATAACATTTTAGGAGTTTATGAATATCCTGAAGCCCGTTGTTGACCTGGCAAAAGACCAAATGTGTCTTAAAGACCAAGTGTGGTGCGTTTCTGGATTAGCGGTTTTCCACATGTGCTGTGTCCATTGCTGGGTGGGGGTAAACATGATGATCACGGAGCACTGCGGGAAAAATTACACAACTTCTATGTTGTTTGTTTCGTACATTTCGTCCTTCTAAAGTCTTTATATTTGTTTACATTTTATAGCATACATAAGACATTCGTATAGTAACCAACCAAAAATCAGTTGCTATCCAGTTGATTCCGACTCGTGACAACCCCATGTGTGTCTGAGTACAACTGTGCTCCATAGGGGTTTCAATGGCTGATTTTTCAGAAGCAGATTGCCAGGCTTTTCTTCTGAGGCATCTCTGGGTAGATTCAAGCCTCCAACCTTCTGTTTATCACCGAGTATATCATCTGTTGCACCACCCAGGGACTTCAGTGTAGTGACACATGTATGTATAACTAACAAGTAAACACATTGTCCTGTGTACTCAGCTATTTTTTTTCCCACCAAGGAACAAGCCACCTGTTGGATACCACCAGATATCCTCAGAGAGACCTTTTTCTTCCCACAAGGACCACCTGTCTACCAGGTGGGGCCTCTCCTCACCTGGTCCTTTGTCTTCCCTTCTCGCTCGCGAATGTGGTTAGCAACAATCCTTTCTGTTTCCTCACAGAGTCTGGGGAAGTTAGCCAGCTGTCAGAGAAAAAAAAAAGATCTGAGTGTTAATACTCAAAAAGTTATACCACACAAAAGAATGAGAGATAAGTTATGTTTTCTTACAGGAATCACTCACTAGAATTCTGAAAACAAAAGAATGACAGGAAGACGGCCTCAAACTATAATCAAAAGTAACTCGTTACCTGAAAGGGAACACTTCAAAACCAGCAGAGCAATTCCCTAGAAAGAAAACAGATATCCAGATACCATCTAGCTCTGTGCTCTGTAGAGTGGGCACTTAATAAACTTCAAAGATGAAGAGGATGGAAACGAAGATAAAAAAAAGAGGATAGTGACAAACATTTATAGAGCACTGACCATGTGCCAGGCTGTGTGCTAGGCACCTCATGAATTACTTCATATAGTAGTCACGCTAATCACAAGATGCAGGTCTTATCAGTAATGTCATTTTATAGAGGAGGGCAGTGAAGCACTGAGCGGTGAAGTAACTTGTCCAAGACTAGACATCTCGTAAAAGATATGACCAGGATTCGAAGCTGAGCCCTTGAACTCCAGAGCCCATGGTTTTAGCCATTACTCTTTGAGGATAATACATTCCAAGAGCCATGAAGAATAACCTTTATTTTCTTTTTTAATCCTCCCGTAACAAATGTGTGTGTGTGGAGAGGGGTCATGTTTTTTGGTACAACTTTAGAAACAATTCTGGTCAATTGCTTACACCATCTGAATTTTGGGGGTAATTGTCCAAAATGCTGTTTGCAAAAGTGAACAAATATTGAGTTGTTCTCAATATAAGGAAGAAAAAGAACAGGATGCTATGAGAATGTGTTTCCTTATCTAGAAGGAGGACTAAGTCAGGCAAAGGTGTGTGGGGATGGCGGGGGAAGGCGGAGCTTGCCAGGCACAGGAGTACGTGTGGAAGCACCAGGAAGGGACAGCCAGCGGGAAGGAGGAAAAGAAAGCCAATGCACAGACTAGGGAGGATGGTCCAGAGGCAAAGTTGGAAAGGTGGGAGGTGGCCAGACCAGGGAGATGCTTGCAGGCCTGGTTAAGAATTTTGGCTACTGAAGCAACCCAGGTGGGAAATGACAATGGCGTGGACTGGGATGGCAGCAGTGGAAACTGGGAAAAGGTTAATTGCAATGATATAAAAAGCACTTATAAATTCATAAAAATAACATTTATAACCAATATGAAAGTAGGCAAAAAAAAAATGATATTTAATCATAAAAGGAATTAATGGTTAATAAGCAAAAGAAAAATATTGAACTACACAAGTAGTATCAAGAAAGACAATAACTATTTTTTTTCTTTTTAAGGGATTTGCCCCAAATTAAGTACTGATTTACTACTTTTTAAATTGTACTTTAGATGGAGGTTTACAGAACAAACTAGCTTCTCATTAAACAGTTAGTACACATATTGTTTTGTGACATCGGTTACAAACCCCACGACATTTCAACACTCTCTCCTTCTTGACTCTAAGTTCCCTATTACCAGCTTTCCCATCCCCTCCTGCCTTCTAGTCCTTGCGCCTGGGCTGGTGTGCCCATTTAATCTCGTTTTGTTTTACAGGCCTGTCTGATCTCTGGCTGAAGGGTGACCCTCAGGGGTGACTTCCTTATTGAGGTAAAAGGGTGTCCTGGGGCCATACTCTCAGGGATTCTCCAGTCTCTGTCAGCCAGTAAGTCTGGTTCTTTTTTTGTGAGTTAGAATTTTGTTCTACATTTTTTTCCAGGTCTGTCAGAGCAGTCAGTGGTGGTAGCCGGGCACCACCTAGTTGTGCTGGACTTAATCTGGTAGAGGCTGTGGCAGCTATGGTCCATTAGCCCTTTGGGATTAATCTTTCCTTATGTCTTTGGTTTTCGTCATTCTCCATTGCTCCAGACAGGATAGGACCAGTGGAGTATCTTAAATTGCCAATCACAAGCTTTTAAGACCCCAGATGCTACTCACCAAAGTAGAATATGGAACATTTTCTTTATAAACTATGTTTTGCCAATTGAGCTAGCTGTACCCTGAGATCATGGTCCCCACAGCACTCAGCCCAGCAATTTGGTCCCTCAGGGGGGTTGGATGTGTCTATGGAGCTTCCATGACCTTGCCTTGGACAAGTTGTGCTGGTTTCCCCAGTATTGTGTACTGTCTTACCCTTCACCAAAGTTACCATTTATCTATTAAAAGACAACAACTATCATGTTGGCAAATTGCTATAATCATTTTTATAAGACTTAATGCCGGTGAAGGTATAAGGAGAGTAGCACAGTCAAAACTGCTTAAGAAATATCAGAGAGAACAATCTTTCTAGAAGCAACTGGGTGATATGTATCAAGAACTTAAAAAACATATATATCCATCAATCTAATTACTTCACTTGCAGGATTCTGAGCTAAAATGATAAGGACGCTTACCACAGCATTACCTGAAACAGCAAACAAAACTCTAAACCACCTAAATGTCCAATGATATTAAATTAAGATAGATCCATTTATGGGATATCATGTGGCCATTTCAAACCATATTTTTAAATAACATCTAATAATAAAGTGCTTATAATATGATGTTAAGTGAAGAAAATTAGGTTAGTAAATATATAATCTGATTACACACAAATACACAGTGTACCTATCACCATAGCCCTCCATACGCCCTTGATACCCTTCAAGAACTTGACAAATCCCAAAATTCATGAATAATCTTGTAGCACATAGTACTTCCTCTAACTTTCAAGCAGTTGGGTTTAGGTCTTCCTGAGACACAGCTGCCCCAGGGTCACCGAGCACAACAATTTACAGTGTACGTGATGCACACTAGTGTCTCAGCAAAAGAACATTGTTCAGTGCTTCATGGGGCCATCGTGAGCACAATATCACGGCTAGATGTTAAATCCTCTAATGCAGCAAATCTGCTGTTTGTGCACAGAGAAGCTCTGGAAGCAAATGCTACAAAATATTAATAGTGCTAAACTCTGAATTATGGGATTGTGTACCATCTTCCATACATTTCTCAATTTCCAAACTTTTCTACAGTGGACATAGTGTTTTGTAACAACATCATAAAAGCACAGAAACCTGGCTGCTGTGGTCACCACAAAAACCACAGCTCAGTGTCTCTTTATAAGTTCACTAACCCTCACCCCCTTACTGTCTGAATCCTAAGAAGTAGGCTTGTTTGAGGAGCTTACTGCATGAACTATAGCAGGATACCAGTGGAGCTTCCAATTTCAGTTTTGGAAATATTCTCCAGGGAAAGTTCTATCACCCCAGAAACCCTTTTTATACTCTGAGAATGCTAAGTTATATTTTGAAAGGGTTATGAAAGGCTTCAAAATGTAGAAGGGGTAGCTGATCAATACAGGTCCTTCTTCTTGAGTGCAGACCTGGGTGGTGTATCTGGCACTAACCACTGGCCTGTTGTAGGTCACCAGAGCAGGTGTTTCTCATCTGCACTGAGACACTAAGGGATCAGGGAATCCTTTGTTTTTGACAACAGCCTCACAAATACAGAATCACCGCTGCAGAGATGTAACCGCATAAGCAGTGGTGGTCCACAGAGAAGGAGTGGGATGCCTTTAACAACATTTAGGAAATGGATTACAGCTGAAGACTATTTTTAAAACATCAAGGAGTGGCAATATAAGTACTTATTCAGAAACTAAATACTTGATAGATGAAGGATCCCAGGCCAATACTTGAACATCATTAAGTCAGGGACAGGCCAAAATGATGACTGTACCATTAAGTACGTTCACCTAAGACAGTCTCCAATCTACTGGCTTTGATAGAAGGATTGATTTTTTCAATCACTTATTTATTTTAATTTCTTTTGTTATTGTTGAGAATATACACAGCAAAACATAGAGCAATTCAACAGTTTCTACAAGTAACATTTAGTGACATTGATTACATTCTTCAAGTAATTCACACCTTCCTTTTCTGAGTTGTCCCTCCCCGATTAATACAGACTCACTTCCCCCTAAGATTCCTATCTAATCTTTTGAGTTGCTGATATCAATTTGATCTCATATATATAGTTCTCAAAAGAGCATAATGCTCAAGGCAGATATTTTTTACTAGATAAGCTAAAACACGGTTTGGTTTTAAGAAGACTTCAGGGGATATTTTTTAATTTAAGGTTCAAAGATTATCTCAGGGTAATGGTTTCAGGGTTTCATCCAACCTTCATGGCTACAAGAAGTCTGGAGTCCATGAGAATTTTAAATTCTGTTCTGCACTTCCCTCCCCCCCTTTTGATCAGGATTCTTCTATAGAATCTTTGATCAAAATATTCAGTAATGGAAGCTGGTCACCATGCAGTATAGAAGCAAATAACCACACGTTCCTTATCCTCCTCCTATTCCTGACTCTTCTCCTTCCTCTGTTGCTTCAGATGAATAGAGACCAATTATTGTGCTTTGGATGGCCACCTGCAAGCTTTTAAGACCTCAGCCACTACACAATGAACTAGGAGGTAGAACAGAAGCAGTAAACATGTTATTAGGCCAATTGATTGGGATGACCCATGAAACTGAAACCACTACACTAAACCTCCAAACCAAGAAACCAAATCCCATCAGGTTTTTGGTTGTACATAAGCTGCTTCAGCAGCTACTGTTTTTGTTGTTGTTATAAATGTATCTGTCACATAACTTTTGCAAATTCAACTTTTTTACAGGTGTACAATTTATTGGCAGCAATTACAATAATCAGCTGTGCAACCCTACCCTTATTCAATATGATATCTCCACCACCATTAACCCTCACTTTCCTCTTCCCTCTCACCCTGGGAACCATTAATATGTTTTGTTGTCTACACATTTGCCTTTTCTCATCTTTTTACATAAGTGAAGTTATATAATATTTATCCTTTTGTGATTGGCCTATTTCACTCAGCATAATGTCTTCCAGCTCCATCCACACTGTAGCATGTTTCAAGACTTCATTTCTCTTACTGACTGAGTGGTATTCCATTGACTTGAATAGATGTTTCACCAAAGAGGACATTCAAATGGCCCCCAACACATGAAAAGATGTTCAGCATCATTAGCCATCAGAGTGATGCAAATCAAAACCACGGTAAGATACCAGTTCACTCCCACTAGGATGGCTAAGATTAAGGAAAAAAAAAAAAACAAAATAATAAATGTTGGTGAGGATGTGGGGAAATTGCAACCCTTACTCATTGCTGGTGGGAATGCAAAATGGTACAGCCATTGTGGAAAACAGTGTGACGGGTCCTCAAAAAAAGAAAATCTACCATATAACCCAACAATTTCACTTTTAGGTATATACCCAAAAGACCTGAAAGCAGAGACTCAGAGATGGGTACACCAGTGTTCATTGCAGCTCTATTCACAATAGCTGAAAGGTGGCAAAAGCCTAAATGCCCATCAACAGATGAATGGACAAACAAAATGTGGTACATGGATACAGTGGATTTTTTTTTTTTAAGTCTCCTGACTTTTCCAAGTTTACTACCTGTCATGGGTTGAATTATGTCCCCCCAAAAATGTGTGTATCAACTTGGTTAGGCAATGATTTCCAGTATTCTGTGGTGGTCCTCCATTTTGTGATTGCAATTTTATGTTAAAAAGATTAAAGTGGGATTGTAACACCCTTACCAGGTCACATCTCTGATCCAGGGTAAAGGGAGTTTCCCTGGGGTGTGGCCCGCACCACCTTTTATCTCGCAAGAGATAAAAGGGAAGGGAAGCAAGCAGAGAGTAAGGGACATCATACCACCAAGAAAGCAGCACTGGGAGCAAGGCGTGTCCTTTGGACCTGAGGTTCCTGCGCTGAGATGTTCCCAGACCAAGGAAAGACTGATGCATCACAAGGACCTTTCTTCAGAGCTGACAGAGAGAGAAAGCCTTCCCCTGGAGCTGGCACCCTGAGTTCGGACTTCTAGCCTACTGGACTGTGAGAGAATAAACTTCTCTTTGTTAAAACCATCCACTCATGGGCTCAATTTCATCAGGAAATAGAAAGTATATTATCCTATATTCTAAGTGGAACAAAAGAGAAAAAGAACACAGTATAAGAACTGCCCTCATAGAGGCAAAGGAGGAGCAATGTAGAAGGAGACAACAGCAGTATAAGATCTAGGCATTACTGAAAGGCAGTAATTTGTTTCAGGGCCTCTCCTACTGGGATGGCTTTTAGCTGGTTGATTATGAAAGGGTACTGGGAGTGTAAAAATTACCATATCTCAAATTCAAGGCTCTAGTCGCAACTCTGCTTATGATACATACAGGAAGAAGAAGGAAAAAAGTCCTACTGACATTCAAAGTAACTTCTGGTTAGGGTTTCTGCCACTCGTTTCATTAGCTCATTCCCCAGGAGTCCCTGCTCGGTATGGATGCCCCTTTACTTAATTCTAAAAGACACTCCACTCTGATTGCTCAGTTCAATCTCTCGCCTCCTCCCCATGTCTCTTATTTAGGGTATAATCCGTTAACTCATCCATTTAAGTTGTTATGATTTTCAATCTCTTTTGCTCTGGATACTGAATTAAAAGTCTAAGTTGTAAGAATGTGTTCATTTTGTCAGTCATAACACTTCCAATCAGATGTGCCAAAATAACACTAATTTAGAAGATGCCATGTTTTAGGACTTTATTCCCCTACTGTTTATTTAAATATTGTGTAAATTTATTTATGTAAGATCAAAGAATTAAGGTTTTGCTATTGGTTGTAATAATGTTATACTCCTAAATTTATTTCACATCAGTCACTCATTTAATAAACATCCACTGGGCGCTTGCTATTTACCAGCTCTATGTTCAGCTATGTCAAAGCACTCGATATTAAAAACTGCACGGTCTTGAATGCCAGGTAAGACTATTCAGATAAAGTGCCATACAAGACGGAAATATTACACACACACAAACACACACACACAAACCACAAGGGAAACCACACAGAAATCAAAGGCTGACTCTGCTCTGAGAAGGCCTCAGGATTTGATGTTTAAATGACAGAGAAGCTTCCAGGCAGAAATGGACGTCCGTTAAAAGTCAAACTACTTGTAAATAGCTCTTTGTTCAAATTATATTGACCATTCTTAAATAACAAGAAAGATTCAATGGAGAAACAATATATATTCAACTCTAAGAGAAAATTTTAATTATACATGTCCTGGGGGAACCAGAACTATAATTTTTAAAAATACACAAAAGCATGTTTTAATAATAACAAATAAGTGTTATTTAATGTTTAATTATTTTGGTGGGATCTCAATATAAAAATTTAATCTTAAGCATAAACCACATTTTCCCTAGAGAATAAAAATCACTTCAAAGACATTTCTATCCAATAAAATAAAACTTATACACCTGGAAAATTTATTAACCATTGCTTAATCAGATTATGAGATCCATACTATTAGGTTCCTCTTGGAATGAGCATGAGACCGGGCAGGATTTCTATAGCTTCAAGAATAATTGGTTTAGTGCCTTGAGCAAAGACTCAGCTTATTAGGTGACCACCTGTTCATAGTTGCATACCAAACATGATTGAGAAAAAAAACTAGAACCAGAACAAGATTTCTTTTAGGTACATGATTTGAGAAGACTGGTTTGGCCTATCTAAAGATATAAGCTCTGTTTTCATCAAAAAGCTATACACCTTCCAGTGCTGGCCACTTCCTACAAACTGGGTATCGATAATGATTTCACTGCTCAAAAAGCACACAGTAATTTTATTCCATTTTCTATGAATTGAAACATAAAAATCCCTAGTAATTCTTTATCTGCATATGGCATAACGTTGTGCTTATTCAACAAATGAGGAAATATTCATCTTAGCATAAAACATTTGCTGCAGAAAAAAATTGAACAGAGGTATTCACATTTACAAAAATGAGTGAAGATAAGCAACGCGGTTAGCGGCTGAGCGCTTAAATATAGCACCACCTTAGTGTGAAGAGATCAAGAAATGGCGAGTTTCTCTAATATCACAGGGTAAATGGGAAAATGGTTTACTGGGTGTTCTGTATTTTAAGAGCACCATATGGACAGTCTAAGAAAACCTACATGAAGTATGAAGAAAGGATAAGGGATCCCCCAGGTCCCAACCAGGTGGTCTCGGCTAAGTGATCAGGCAGAAATACTGTTAGTCCCCCTTCTCAAAATTAAGAAGACTCAAATCCCTAAACCTCAAATATTTTCTACAAATGGTGGGAAAAACTGGGAGGCATATGTAGAAGAATTTTCTAAACAGAGACATGATGAGAACTCTAGTGTTACCTGGCAAATGCTAAGGAGTAAGAATAGAAAGTCCAACCTTGGGTGAAATAAAAGGGAAAGATAGAAGAGACATATTCTCTTACTAAGTAATTCAGAAAACATCCAAACAGGAGATTAGGGTGGGGACACATGGCATCAAAACAACACCTGAAGGTGATAATCAGGTTTTCATCTCCTCTTTCTTCCACGTTTCTCTCTGGTAGGCATATTAATGAGCAGCTAAAGTGGAAAAAGAAAAATCAAAACAGGAGGGAGGAGGAAAAGCAGAGGCCAGGATACATTATAAATGAAGAATTTATTATAAAGATCGTAAATCCCTTTATGAATTCTGAGATTCAAAGGCATGACTCCTATCCCTTAAAAACCAAGCCCTAAGCCTGAATTCCCTATAACACCCAATAAAAGGTTCCAACTTTAATAATCAGCCTGATTCGAAACCTGAGTACCCTAGCTTATTACATGAACCATCTCATATACGCAAAGCACAGCACAGGGTTTGTGTGACTGGCCAGCTGTTCGAGGACAGGAAATGCAGGTGATTTTGGACAGGTCAAAACCACAGCACAACTATCCTAGACTGAAAAGAAAAAGGACTCTGTGAACACGATATTTCATAGCCGTTGTTCTCCGTCCTATAAACTTTCATGAACCCTAAGCACGTGGCTGTTGCAGACAAACTGGTTGTCACCTGCTGAGTCAATGGGGCATCATCAATTTATTCTTTTAATTATTCAATCAATAATTATTATTGAAAACCTGGATGTTTCAGAGGTTGCAAAGAGTGATAAGTTTAATAAACCAAGATCTTAACCTCATTGAACCTACATTCTCAATTTCCATTTATTGTCCAGCCACAACCATAAAAGACATATATAAGCCCGCTTTTCAGACAAAAATTCTCCCAACACAAAGATTAGACAGGCCTATAAAACAAACAACACCACATGAGAGGAACCTGCTTCTAATTCAACCAAATATCCGAGACCAAATGGGCAGCTCCTGCCCAAAAGCAAGATGAGAAGGCAGAAAGGGACAGGAACTGAACCTATGGATACACGGAACCCGGAGTGGAAAGGGGGAGCGTGCTGTCACATTGTGGGGATTGCAATCAATGTCACAAAACAATATGTGTTATCAATTTTTAAAGGAGAAATTAACTTTGAGCTGTGAACTTTCACCCAAAGCCCAATAAAATAAAAAAGACACGTATAATCCATGTAATCGGAATGTTGCAAAGAAAAATGAAACTTAGTAAATGGAGAGTGAGGTGTGTGTGCACGTGTGTGTGTATGCCGTGTTTGGGGTTATGCACGTGCAATTGTAGAAAGAAAAATCAGAGAAAGTCTGATTAAACGACATTGCATTTGAGCAGAGACCTGAAGGAAGCAAGGATGTTACTATGGATTGAATTGTGTCTCCCAAAAATACGTCGTGTTGTAAATCCTAACCCCTATGCCTGTGGATGAGGCCTTGGTGGCACAGTGGTTAAGAGCTTGGCTGCTCACCAAAAGGTCAGCAGTTCCAACCCACCAGCCATGCCTTGGAAACTCTATGGAACTGTTCTATTCAGTTCTACAGGGTCACTAAGAGTCAGAATTGACTCAACAGCCACAGATTTTTTAAAAAATAATACCTGTGGATGGACCCCTGCTAGTGCAGTGGTTAAGAGATTGGCTGCTAACCAAAAGGTCAGCAGTTCGAATCCACCAGCCATTCCTCGGAAACCCTATGGGACAGTTCTGCTCTGTCCTATAGAGTGGCCATGAGTCACAATAGACTTGATGGCACCGGTATATCTGCGGAAGTAATTCTATTTGAGAATAGGGTTTTCTTTGTTATGTTAATAAGGTTGTTATTTGTATACGGTTTGTCTTAAGCCAATCACTTTTGAGATATAAAAGAGCAGATCAGGCCTAGAAGGAAGCATAGTTGAGGAAGACAGATAACAAGCCACCTGAAGATAGCCAAGGAACCCAGGAACAGAAGCGGAGAAGATACAAGGATCTTCCCCCAGAGCCGACAGAAAGAATGCCTTCCCTTAGAGCCAGTGTCTTGAATTCAAACTTCTAGCCCTGGTGGCACAGTGGTTAAGAGCTTGGCTGCTAACCAAAAGGTGGATAGTTCGAATCCACCAGCTGCTCCTTGGAAACCCTGTGGGGCAGTTCTACCCTGTTGTATATGGTTGCTATGAGTTGGAATCGACTCCACAGCACCTAACAACAACAACAAACCACGAGAAAATAAATTTGTTTGTTAAAGCCACCTAACTTGTGGCGGTGGTGTTGTTGTTGTTAGGTGCTGTCAAGTCAGTTCCGACCCATAGCGACCCTATGCACAACAGGACGAAACACTGTCCGGCCCTGCGCCATCCTTAACAATCCTTGTTATGCTTGAGCTCGTTGTTGCAGCCACTGTGTCAATCCACCTCGTTGAGGGTCTTCCTCTTTTCCGCCGACCCTGTACTCTGCCAAGCATGATGTCCTTCTCCAGGGACTGATCCCTCCTGACAATACGTCCAAAGTATGTAAGACGCAGTCTCACCATCCTTGCTTCTAAGGAGCATTCTGGTTGTACTTCTAAGACAGATTTGTTCCTTCTTTTGGCAGTCCATGGTATATCCAATATTCTTCACCAACACCACAATTCAAAGGCATCAACTCTTCTTCGGTCTTCCTTATTCATTGTCCAGCTTTCACATGCATATGATGTGATTGAAAATACCATGGCTTGGGTCAGGTGCACCTTAGTCTTCAAGGTGACATCTTTGCTCTTCAACACTTTGAAGAGGTCCTTTGCAGCAGATTTACCCAATGCAATGCATCGTTTGATTTCTTGACTGCTGCTTCCATGGCTGTTGATTGTGGATCCAAGTAAAATGAAATCCTTGACAACTTCAATCTTTTCTCCATTTATCATGATGTTGCTCATTGGTCCAGTTGTGAGGATTTTTGTTTTCTTTATGTTGAGGTGTAATCCATACTGAAGGCTGTGGTCTTTGATCTTCATTAGTAAGTGCTTCAAGTCCTCTTCACTTTTAGCAAGCAAGGTTGTGTCATCTGCATAACGCAGGTTGTTAATGAGTCTTCCTCCAACCCTGATGCCCTGTTCTTCCTCATATAATCCAGCTTCTCGTACTATTTGCTCAGCATACAGATTAAATAGGTATGGTGAAAGAATACAACCCTGACACACACCTTTCCTGACTTTAAACCAATCAGTATCCCCTTGTTCTGCCCAAACAGCTGCCTCTTGATCTATGTAAAGGTTCCTCATGAGCACAATTAAGTGTTCTGGAATTCCCATTCTTCGCAGTGTTATCCATAGTTTGTTATGATCCACACAGTCAAATGCCTTTGCATAATCAATAAAACACAAGTAAACATCCTTCTGGTATTCTCTGCTTTCAGCCAGGATCTATCTGACATCAGCAATGATATCCCTGGTTCCACGTCCTCTTCTGAAACCAGCCTGAATTAATGGCAGTTCCCTGTTGATGTACTGCTCCCGCTGTTTTTGAATGATCTTCAGCAGAATTTTGGTTGCGTGTGATATTAATGATATTGTTCTATAATTTACACATTCGGTTGGATCACCTTTCTTGGGAATTAGGCATAAATATGGATCTCTTCCAATCAGTTCGCCAGGAAGCTATCTTCCATATTTCTTGGCATAGACGAGTGTGAGCACCTACAGCACCGCATCTGTTTGTCGAAACATCTCAATTGATATTCCATCAATTCCTGGAGCCTTGTGTTTCCGCCAATGCCTTCAGAGCAGCTTGGACTTCTTCCTTCAGTACCATCGGTTCCTGATCGTATGCCACCTATTGAAATGGTTGAACATTGATTAATTCTTTTTTGTGTAATGACTCTGTGTATTCCTTCCAACTTCTTTTGATGCTTCCTGCTTGGTTTAATATTTTCCCCATAGAATCCTTCGCTACTGCAACTCGAGGCTTGAATTTTTTCTTCAGTTCTTTCAGCTTGAGAAACACCGAGCATGCTCTTCCCTTTTGGTTTTCCATCTCCACCTCTTTGCACATGTCATTATAATACCTTATTTTGTCTTCTCAAGAGGCATATCTGTTAAACACCACTAAGAAATTAAGACAGGTGTGGTCCATGCAGATATCTGCAGGAAGACCATTTCAAACACTGAGGACAGGAAGTGCAAAGACCCTCCAGGCATGACCCCTTAACCTTCTGAAGAACAAGGAAGCCAGCTTAGCTGGAGCGGGCTGAGGGAAGCGGAGAGTGGGGGGATGAGTTAGAGATGAGTTAGAGATCACGCAGGGCCCTGAAAGCCAGGGGAACCTGTTCAGTTACTTGTGTTCAGAGCCAGATACTCACTTACCTATCCTACCACAAATGAAGCATCCTTCTATAGCACTTTTTAATGGAAAATATTTCCCTAGGATTCTAACAGCCAACTAAGGCATCGTTTTTTTTTTTCTTAATTGATTTTTTCTTTAAATCAATTAATTGGTATGATGGTGATCCAAGAATGTGGTTTCCCAAGAGGCCAAAAAATGGCACAGTTGCTAGACCATGGTTTCAAAACCAAGATGTTCCTCCCAGTGCTTCCTGAAAAGGACCTTGGTGCTGTGTGAGGAAGCATTGGAGAAGAGAGGTAAAGAAAAGCAGCCGAAAACTGGTGCCTACCAGACAAATACCAAAGCTGAGATCTCCATGGAGCGAAGCCAGGCGGCTTATAAAGCTCTACCATCCCTGTCTTGTCCTCCACTGCCCTAGAGATAACAGAGGCAAATATCTGAGAAGAAATGCATCCCCCCAGGTTAGATGTCTAGCTTAGTGCTTGGTTATTTAAATATGTATAAATCTCACATTTTTCACTACTGTTTGTTTATGTGACTTAAGAAAAAAACACTTAAAGATTTTTACACAAAAGACTTTCAACATGTATAGCTGTAAATAAAAATACCGTTTTAGCTTTAAGCATATATTTATGCCACAATATAGCTAGAGTGACCACACATTTCAAATTGCCTGAGGCAGTCTTGGTTTGCTTCTAGTATTCCAGTGAACGTATTAGTAGCACCCTCTTTCACTCTCAAAAATGTCCCAGGTTGTATGATAAATTATACGATCGCCCTATCCATGGCTCAAAAAAGTCAAGTAATAAAGTCCTGGCACTCAATTCTAATTAGAATTACTTTGCTTTTGCAAAAGATCTTAATTATACCAGTCTTAAAATAGAAGTTGAGGGTAGATATATTAAGGTCAAAAATCAAGAAAATGAAAATAGGACTGGGGAAGGGATAGACGTTTGAAAGAAAACCTATCCAAATAAAACTGAGTATAGATTTCTTTAGCATCAGGGTGACATTAAAACATCTAAATCGTTAAGTATTTAGAGAATGCTTCTTCAGCAGGGCTAGTCATTGTGCTAGGCGCTAGGAGTAAGAAGATAAAAGACACAGCTCTTTTTTTAAAAGGAACTAATGGTCAGACCCTCAATAAGATGGACTGACAGAGCGGCTACAACAATGGGCTCAAAAAAAAAAAAAAGCAATTGTGATGATGGCACAGGACCAGGCAGTATTTCTTTTTGTTGTGCACAGGGTTGCTATGATGTGGAACCAACTTGACGGCACCTAACAACAACAACAACGGTCAGCAGGAGCCCTGCTGGCACAGTGGTTAAGAGCTACGGCTGCCAACCAAAAAGGTCAGCAGTTTGAATCCACTAGCCGCTCCTTGGAAACCCTATGGGGCAGTTCTACGGGGTCATTATGAGTCGGAATCAACTCAACGGCAAGGGGTAATAGTCAGCAAGAGGAGGCACTCACATAAGCAAATAAATTAGAAACAAATCACAATGCAATATCATAAATGCTTTGACAGAAGAAACGCAGGGTGCCGTTTGAAACATTGAGAAGGAATGGGAGTGGAGAGCAGGAAAGGACTCACAGAGGCCCTCCAGAAAGATTTCTGTGAAAAGACGATGACTGAGCCGGACACCCAAAAATAGGAGCGGATGGCAGGTGAAGGTAGAAAGAAAGGGAGACATTCCAGACAAAGGAGTCACATGTGCAAATGGCAAAGGCATGAAAAATCTTTCAGGTCAGTGCAAGTCACTCAGGATGGCTACGGCCAACAGGAAGTGCCAACAGATGTGGCTGGAGAAGAGTTTGGAGATCAGATGGTAAAAGAAAATACAACCCTAAATATTTGAACTTTATTCTCAAGATAGGAGGAGCTGTTGGATAATTGTGAGGTGAGAGGCTAAATACACAGCTTTATTTTGGAAAGGCCACTTTGACAGCAGTGGGAGGGTGAACTTGAAGGTGACCAGACTAGAGGTAGAAAGGTCAGTTAGGAGCTCACTGGAGTAATTCGCATTAAAAAAAAAAAAGTTAATTCCAACAGCTGAAGAAGTAATTGGAGATGAGAAAGTAAAGACAGAAAGCAAAAGCTACCTTTTTCTCCAAGAAGCTTAGCCTTAATAAGACAGTAGAGTAAACCCTTTCCCTCACTCTGTAGCAGACTAAAGAGCAGACAGTTCCAGTAAAGAGGTTTGAGTGAGAGGGATAGATGTAGGACTCATCAATATTTTGAATGGTAGGTGAATTACAGGAGATCTGATCTGCCAGGGAGAAAGAAGTACAGAGTGAGAAGAGAAGTAAACCAGGACAAACCTCTGGGAAACTCCAGTGTTTAGAGGCAGGCAAAGGTGGATAAACTCTTGAAGGAGATCAAGGAGGAATCATGAGACAGATGGAAAAGGACCCATGAGCGAAGGGTGTCAGTTCCAAGAAGAGGGTCGGATACAGCATCATGAAAAAGAATCCATTAGATTTGGTAATTAGGTCTCTGGTTGACCTTTGTCATAATTATTTCAGTCGAATGGTGGGGTGGAAGCCAGATTTAGAGGCCTGAGGAGTTAGAGACGAAAAAGTAAAGACAGCAAGCATAAAGTACTTTTCTGAAAAGCCTGGCCATGAACAGAAGGAGAGAAATAGGGTAAGAGAGGTAGGATTTTGTTATTGTTGTTAAGTTTTTTTACAGTTAGCAGAGGTATGGCTATAGTTATATTCTGATTAGAAAGAAAAACGGTGATGATTCAGGAAAGAGGAATCAGAAGAATAAGCTCCCTAAGGAGGAGAGAGTACAGGAGAGCAGCATGGCGTTGGTCACGGATGCCACCTCAACAGGGACAGAGCTGAGGAGGGAAGACGGCATGAATACAGGTAAGTTTGGAGGTCAGACGACAAGAGGTCAACATTCCCGATGTGGTCACTATTTTCTCTGCAAAATCATCACTGAAAGGAAGGACGAAAGCGATGAGCAGAGGGTTCGAAGGGAGTGTTGAAAGTTTAAAATCACTACTGCGAAGAACACAGGAGGTCAATATGTAATAATACGTTGATGGATTACTGGGTAGTACTTAAGACTGGATTGAGGATGAAGACTATAAATGTACCATGGCACCAGTCCACACAGGTGAACAATTATTTGAACGCCTTTCAGCATCCTGAGGGAAAGGGAAATAAAGACAAGTGGTGAAATTCACCAGCCTTGGCGTTTTGACAGGTGGCAAAGTTAATTCAAGCAGCGCTGAATTCATAGGTTAGGAAGTTTAAGGCGGATGTGCTGGTTATCAATTTATTGCCTCTCAGTTCCAAATTTAATCATCTTTTTGCCACCTCTCTGAAATAATTCTGGCCCTTTAAATATTTATCCTTTGCCAGATGGCATCATGTTAAGTTCTGTCAGCAGAGGGTGCTAGAGAGACACTAAAAAAAAAAACACCAGTGCCGAGAGAGAAACTGCAGAAAGAAAAGGTTCGGCTTCCTGCTTCCAGCGTGCTCCTTGGGCTGGCTCCTGCAATGCCCAACAGCCAGCCGCTGCCCCCAGCACTCCTCCTCCCTGGGCAGTTTTGTAGCACAGTATCTCCATCCAGTGAGACGTCTCCCCACTAATGGCGTTCCCCTTCCAGCAAGTTCCACAGGTAGGCTTCCAGCAAGTTCCCCATTGCGGTCTCCCAGCAACTAATCTACCTTTCAGTGAGCTATGTCTGTGCCCTCTTCAAGGAGCCCTGGGTAGGGGGCTTATCCTTGGGTGCTCTCCTAGGGGCAGTACCTCAGCACCTGCTCCTTGTATCTACCATTCCTACACTCTCTAACAGCCCCTTAACTTCCTACTGGCCCACCCCTCATTACTCCAATACCCTGCTATAGTTAATACTTTTTTATATTAAATACTCCTACTTAAACACTGTGTGTGGTTTCTTTCTCCTGACTGGATCCACACTGATACAGTGGACAAGGAAGAAAATGAAATCAGGAAAAGACCAGTAGGCTGGAAGAAAACAGAGATACCAACGGTCTGAAGGTCTCCTTGAGTTCAAGGAACAGTTAAGGGAGAGTAAAGGAGAGATCTGGGAGGATGGGAGCCTTAACAGGATATTAGGTGTAGGCAAGAGCCATTTTCTCCTTCCAGCACCCTTCAAACCTTGTTCATAAGGTAGGAACTTCCACCAACACTTCTGGTTGGTTAGATGGTGAGAACCTAACATTCTTAAGTCCGCAGCTCTCTACTGAGTGGGGTGAAAACACTAAGTCACTGCTGGCATCTGGCTCTCTGACTGTTGCTGGTTGACACGCCACAGGGTTTGAAGCAGGCCAGAATACCCTATGCCGCTTATGGGTGCCCATCTGCTCTACCCACCCAACTCTCTTCACCAGTGTGGGCTCTGAGGTTGAATGCTAGAAGAGGAAGTAACAAGAGGCTACCACTTTAGCAGAAGGTCCCAGCCACACTTCCCAATCTAGATTTATCAGCAGCAAAGCAGACAGTAAATTTCAATCTTCCTCTGAGCTCTCATATTAATTTCCAACTGACTTAAAACCAAAGAAGAGTAGGAGGGGATGATGGGCATTCTGCAAACCCCAGAATTAGAGTTCACAATTTCTGAAGGATCTTTTGTAAAACATTTGCCTGTGATGACAAGGACCAGAAGAGGTTATGGAAGTGCTGAAGGGAGAGCCACTAGACTTGAAGAGCTCGAAGAAAAGTAGCTACTAGATGTTGGACACCTTCTCTACATGGACAGCGAAGTCTTCCAGGTTTGAAGGTGGGATTTGAAATGAAGAAGAAAAATGTAAGGCAGGTTCTAAAGATCTTGATGAAGGCAAGAGAGTGGCCAGCAACTGGTGATGACAGTGACTATACAGGAAAACAGTGGTAAAGAGAGGACCACTTGGGCCTCAACAGAGACATTTTATAGGAAGGTGAAGGAATAATGTTTGGAAGGCCCCAAAAGGGGCGGTAGGCAAATGTCATGCCCAATCCAGGCCCTTAGATTCTTCAGGTTTGGGTCACTGAATATCTTTCTCTGAAGAGAGATACAGGGTAAACAATAATCTCAGGGACAAAGTCAGGTTTGACTTAAGGCGACATATAGAATGTCCTGAGAAGACAGTGAAAATACACAGGAGACTTATCCAGAGAGCACAACAGAAAGGGAAGTTCCAAGGGTAGAGAGCAGAGATGCCAAAAAGTGCCTGGGAACAAGCTGTCTCATCCCATGCCATCAGACTGACTATTGACTTTCCAGTTAGCTGGGTAAATGGGAAATGATAAAAAAAAAAAAAAGTGATTCATGCATACCATAAACACTTTATGTAACTTAAAACATAATGTACACACATGTGCCAATCTTTTGATGTAAGGCCAAGGCTTGTTCTCTGCATATGGGTCCACTGATTGGAGTTGTGCATCTTCGGTCTTACATAAAACACATCCTTCATCTACGATTTCCAGTTTTGCTGTCTTTAAAGTAGAAGGGGAACCTGAAGACACGTGAAATCATCTGAGTATAGAACCCATCCAGATTTTTTTAATCCTCTCCAAATTCTTCTAGCATTGTTTTGCATACACCTAGTCAATGCTTTTGTAGCTAACCTTTATCAAGTCTTTACAAAGCATTCAGCTTAGTTTTCACAGAAACAAAATTTTAAGGTTTTTTTTTTTTCCATTTAATCAGGTAACTTGAAAAGGAACCCTGGTGGTACAGTGTTTAAGCACTCAGCTGCCAACTGAAAGGTCCGTGGTTCGAACCCACCAGCCGCTCCACAGGAGAGAGATGTGGCAGTCCGCTTACGTAAAGATGACAGCCTTGAAAACCCCACGGGGCAGTTCTACTCTGTCTTAAAGTGTCGTGACCAGTCGGAATCGGCGCCACGGTAATGGGTTTGGGTTTGGTTTTGATCAGCATACTTGCCCTCCACTTAAACTACGTAGTTAAAATAAATACAACTGGTATCATCAGTTTGAGGACAAACACAACACAAACGACCCTTGGAAAGAAGACAGATTAACTGTTGGGATCAGGAGGACATGGGCAACCTAAAGAAAGGCCTTTTGGCTGATGCCCTCCGTTTGCTGACAGCGGCAGTCAGTAGAGTTAATTTGGATTGCAGCACCGCTTGATCCTGTAAGTCAGTTAAGGGGAGGTCCATGAAGTGTGCTTGAACTGTACCGGGGATAAGATCAATTGCATTTTGAGAAGGGAGAAAAGACAGCAGATGTGAAGTAAGCATCCTTAACTGACTTCAAGCTTCCAAAGGAAAGCTTGAATAAAGGTTGCTTTTTTTCCTTCCACATGTACATTCTTTTTCCCTGTCCTTCAGTTCCTGTAAGTTCCTTAGGCTTTTCCTATTCTGGAAAAGAGAGGCTAGGACTTTAAGAAACAAGGTGGAATATCAACAAGAGGTCTACAAAGGGGTCCAAACCTGCAGAGCCACTTCTGGGTCCCCAGATTTTTTTTTTTTTTTAGCATTCACATCTAGGAATTTAGCTTGCTTGCCTCTCACTATTTATGTATTTTCTTTACCCTGTATTCTTCCCCCTCCATGTAACTAGAAACCAAAACGCATATTCATTCTCATTACCTGTCTCTCTCAGCCTCTTTCTTTCTTCCCATTGGTTTTTCAGGGAAGTTACTCATAGCAATCATAGAGAAAGAAAAGAATATCAAACCTGACAAAAATATCCTTCTTTGCAAAAATGGAAAGCCTAATTCTCAAGTTTATATGGAACTGCCAGGGACCGCAACTGTCAAAGAGACCTTGAAAAAGAACAACAAAATAAGAGGACTCTCACTTTCTAATCTCAAACTATAAAACAGTCTGGTACTGATTAAATGATAGACATATACACCAATGGAATAAAGTTGAGAGTCCAGAAATAAACTCATACATTTATAATCAACTGATTTTCAACAAAGGTGCTAGGCAGGGATGGATTACCCAAGAAGTAAGGTAAGCACATGCTTAGCGCATCAACAAAACAAGGGGACCAGCTGTCCAAAGTAAAGACCCACAGATGCCAAGCAGATAGGATACAAGAAAAACCAAGCACTGCAGTGGAAGGGAACTGGGAGGGCACTAAATGAGATTGATACCATTTTATAAGTTTTATATACAATACCAATTATATTTTCCTTTTCATTTTGAACCAATTAGGTATAACTTCACATTCAGCTCTCTCTCGTCAACCATGTAAGAGCATGGCAGTGGCACTATAATCACGTAACTTGTGACACATCTGGTTTTGTACAAAGTGAAATAAAATGTGTCTTCAGATTGATCATACCGTTGTATTTGTAACATGCTCTTTGCCATCACTCTTGCCCCTGCCAAGTGTCAGCAGTAGTCCAATGAACTGTGAAGATGCAGCATCAAAGGACAGAAAGTGAGTGTGCAAGTTTTAAGCATTATTTCAAGATGAAAAACACTCGTGGAGATCTGCAAAGGGGTCACCAACAAACATCATTCGACAAACAAATGAAATTATTTCCAACTGCCTTGTAAGTAGAGCCTGGGTGGCACAGTGGTCAAGACTAGGCTGTTAACCAAATGGCCAGCAGTGTGAATCCACCAGCTGCTCCTTGAAAACCCTATGGGGCAGTTCTACCTTATCCTAATAGGGTCGCTATGAGTCGTGATCAACTCGACGGCAACAGTTTTTTTGCCTTGTAAGTACTATTTCTTTTGAGTATCTCAGACTTGAAGAAGAAAATTACATATTCCAAATCAATTTTCTTTACTTATTAATTTTCAACTCAGAGCCCTGGTGGTGCAGTGGCTAAATGCTCAGCTGCTAACCGAAAGGTCGGCAGTTCAAATCCACCAGCTGCTCCTTGCAAACCCTATGGCACAGTTCTACTCTGTCTTATAGGGTTGCTATGAGTTGGGATAGACTCAAAAGCAACAGACTTGAGTTTTTCTGGTAATTCCCAACTATAAGTTTTTGTGTTAATGTCTAAATTTGAATGTAAATTTTACTTCATAAACTTAGTTTTATAAATTTTATTTATTCTCAAGTATTTGAATTTATTTACTTCAGTAGAACCAAATTTAAAAAGTGACATAACTTTATATCCAGGTAAAATAAAATGGAAACAACTAAGTGGAGCGCAAAAACAAAAGCTAGTGGAAGATAAACAGAAAAAGATTTGTGAATCCCTAAAGACAATTCTAAAATTAACTTCTTTTTTTAAAACATAATCAGAAGAGACTTCTCTCATTGAACACTCAAGTTTAATGAGTACAAATCATTGTACTAGTACTGTTAGTGCTGAAATTACTAATAGCAATACGAATATAACAGGATTTGTTCCAAATTCTGCACCCATTCCTTGCTGGAATAAAAGAACTAATAATGGTATAGAAAGTGAAACTATTTTAGAATCTGAAATTGTTGCATCTGCAGACCCCCTAAATAACAGAAACAGAGATCATGCTTTGTGGAATAATATTTCTGCCAATGATGTAAATTACTGGGTCAAAGAAAAAAAGGCCAAGTGATCGTTAACATCAAGTTTGGACCATTGGAAAATTCATGCTGAAACTTTCTGGATGGTAAACAAGCAAGGTTCTGTAGCCAGAATATATTTCTAGGGTGCAAAGATAATGGAGAAAATTATAAGAGGGAATGGCTACTGTATTCTCCATAAGTCAGCTCGTTATATTGTTTTGTTTGCAAACTACTCAGTCCTAAATCATTTAATTCTCAATTAGCTATGGATGGATTTAGCAATTGGTGCAACTCAAATATGATTGATAAACATGAAAACAATTCAATTTACAGAGATCGAATGTAGTCATGTTTAAACAGAAGACATGGTTTTGGCTTAACTCATGAACTGAGAACACAAATTAATGAAGAACATCAGTATTGGAAAGCCGTTTTGCAACATGTTGTTGCTATCATTATAATAATTGATGAATGTGGACTATCTTTTCAAGGAAGAAATGAAGTATTTGGAAATTTGTTGGGTTTACTTGAGCTTGTTGCTCAGTTTGATCCATTTTTAGCAGATCACATCTCAAAATATGGTAACACAAAAAAGGGCAACCCATCGTATATGTCTAAAACAACGTGTGAAGAGTTAATAACTTAATAAATGATAAAGTTTGATCAACTATTTTCAGTGAAATAAGTATAACTTGGTATTTGTTTGTCTGTAGATTCCACTCCTGATCTTTCTCATACAGATCAGGTAAGTACTGATTTAAGATACATATCTCCAATTGATGGAAAACCCGTGGAGCAATTTATCACACTTAAAATGTCATATAGGTGAAGAAATTGCAAATCAAGTACTTCATTATTTATGTGATGTTTGCAAAACTGATTTTTCCAAGTGCAAAGGTCAGTCCTATGACAATGCTGCCAATATGTCAGGGTGCTGTAAAGGCATGAAACAAAAAATTTTAGAATGTAGTGAATATGCCATTTTCATACCATGTGCTGTACATTCGCTTAATCTTGTAGGACCTAATGCAGTAGATTGTTATCCAGAAGTAGGTTCTTTTTCTACTGTTCAACTACTCTACTCATTTTTTGCCACGTCTACTAACCAGTGGGCAGTTTTTAAAACATATTTAGGCAATGATCGAGTATTAAAATGTCTTTCTAATACCTTTTGGGAAGGGCATGCTATAGCAACAAGTGCAATCCTGGAATCATACACTCAAATTCTAGATACCTGTCTTAGTTATCTAGCGCTGCTGTAACTGAGATATCACACATGGAGGGCTTCAACAAACAGAAGTTTATTCTTTCACAGTCTAGTAGAAGTCCAAATTCAGGGCATCAGCTCCAGGGGAAGGCTTTCTCTCTGTTGGCTCTGGGGGGAACGTCCTTGTCATCAATCTTTCCCTTGTCTAAGAGTTTCTCCGAGCAGGAACCCCAGGTCCAAAGGATGCGCTTTGCTTCCTGCAATGCTTTCATGGTGGTATGAGGTCCCCCGTCAATCTGTTTATTTCTCTCTTTTATATCTCAAAAGAGATTGGCTTAAGGCACAATCTAATCTTGTAGATCTCATCAACATAACTGCCATTAATCCATCTCATTAACATCATAGTGACAGGATTTACAACACATAGCAAAATCATATCAGATGACAAAATGGACAATCACGTAACACTGGGAATCATGGCCTAGCCAAATTGATACACATATTTTTGGGGGACACAATTCAATCCATGACATTCCACCCTCTGGTCCCCCAAAATTCATGTCCTTGCCACATGTAAACACATTCACCCCAACATATCATGGCAAAAATCTTAAATCAAATCCTAGTTCAAAATCTCATCTTCCGCAAAATTCCTCTTTACCTGTGAAATCCAGAAAACAAGTTATCTGGTTTCAAAGTACAGTGGTCGAACAGGCAGGCACAAGCTAAACATTTCCATTACAAGTGGGAGAAACTGGAGGGAAAGAAGGCATAATAGGCACCAAGCAAGTCAGCAGAACACACTGCCCTAGCCCTCAAGGCTTGAAAGTAATTCTCTGTTCTCTGAGACCATTTACACAATGGCTCTGCCTTCTAGACTCTAGATATCAGCCATGCTCTCTGGATTCTGGGTGGAGGCTCTTTGACCCTGGGCTTCAGCTCTGCCTTCCAGTTCCACTGGAAGGGCAACTCTGCTCCCTCGACTTTGGGGGGCCCCATTCTCCTAGTCCATCTGAGTGGTGACTCCACCCTTAGAAACACAAGAGGCCATGGCTCCACCCTTTGAAACTCCAGAGATTGTGGCCATACCCTTTGAGACTGAGGCAGCTTGGCTTCCTGTGTTCCTAGTCTCTTCAGCTTCTGCTTCCTGGTTTCTTGGCCTCTCATGTCTCATTGCCCACATCTGCCCTACTGGAGAGGGTGTTCCAAAGCTCTCTAGTTCCACCAGTAAGTGCCTGGAGGTGCCCCAATCCACCAGTAAGCTTCAGCTGGAAGGCACTTGGCTCTCTTGGTCCGTGAGTCAGCAGCCTAGCTCCACCAATAAGTGCCTGGAGGTACCCCAATCTGCCACGAAGCCTCCTGCGCAAAGGCACTCAGCTCTCTCGCTCTACAGGTCAGCTCCAGCGCCATATCGTGCTGGTTTCCTGGTTCCACTACTGCTGATCCTCTGCCACTTCAGGTCCTCTGTCACTGCTGCTTGTGTTCTGCGCCATCTCCGGTGTAACACCTCTCCGCACTTCCCTCTGAGTCCTCTATCCATCCATTCACAGCTTCAAAACCGCTTCCGCATTTTAAGTATCCGTTAGAGCAGCATCCCATTCTTGGTCCCAAATCCTCTTGGTTATCTAGTGCTACTGTAACAGAAATACCACAAGTGGGGGGCTTCAACAAACTGAAGTTTATTCTCTCACAGTCTAGTAGGTTAGAATTCCAAATTCAGGACGTCAGCTCCAGGGGAAGGCCTTCTCTCTGCTGGCTCTGGGAGGAAAGTCCTTGTCATCATCTTCCCTTTGTATAGGAGCTTCTCCGTGCAGGATGCACGCTGCTCCCAGTGCTGATTTCTAGGGTCCCCCGTCAATCTGTTCACTTCTCTCTTTTATATCTCAAAAGAGACTGGCTTAAGGCACAATCTAATCTTGTAGATCGCATCAACATAACTGCTGCCAATCCATCTCATTAACATCATAGTGATAGGATTTACAACACATAGCCAAATCACATCAGATGACAAAATGGCAGATAATCACACAATATTGGGAATCATGGACTAGCCAAATTGATACACATATTTTTTGGGGGGACACAATTCAACCCATGACAATGCCTTAGAAAATATTGCTGAAGACCAGGCACAAAAAAGGCGATACCAAAAGAGAAGTTGAAAACATCATCAACAAAATGCAAACACTAGAGTATGTATTTATAGTGGTTATTTGGAATAATATATTGTAGCATTTTCATTGGACAAGTCAAGCTCTCAGTTTACTCAGAAGTAAATTTAAAGATATGCACAGATCTCTACCAGGCATTAACAGGGTATTTATATAATTTAAGAAAGATTTTGAAAACACAACAAATAGTGCCAAATTATCAATTTGGTGATTATCAAGCAGTTCACCAACACAGAGAGGCATTAGAAAGAAACAGGTAAATGATGGAAGTGCTCCATCATTAAGTGCCGGTGATCCATTTCACATAATCACATACTGCACCATTATTGACACACTTGAATCTTGCCTGAAAAGAACTGCAGAAGTGTATGTAGTTCTTCCAAATAGATTTTCCTTCTTAAACAACGTGGCTATACCTGATGAAGAGTGTGTAAAGGCGTCCAAGAAATCGGAGCAGGCTTATCCCAATGACTTAAATACAAACATTTATGGGGAAACGTGACAATTTCATTCTTACATGAGAACTAAGTTTACAGGTTCAGGAAAGACAAACTTTACTTATGTAGGAATGTATGATTCCACAATAGAAGATAAAATACAATGCATATTTCCCAATGTTGAAATTGTTTTATGCATATTCCTAACTTCAGTCATCACAAACTGCAAAACAGAACACTCATTTCTGTTCCTAAAGTGATTAAGAAACCCTCCACATACAACAATAATTCAAGAAAGACTCAATTCACTATCCTTATTATGTATGGAAGTAGCTTATTAGTGGTACGGTTACAAGGGGTGAGAGGGAGAGGAAAACGAGGAGTCATTGCTTATGGGGCACTTAGTTTCTTTAAAGGGTGAGAGAAAAATTTGGAAATGGATAGTGGCGATGGTTGCACAACATGGAAGTAATTAATGTCGCTGAAAAGGTAAAAAATGTTGACATTAAAAAAAAAATCTAACAAAAACAGAGGTATCTCTTCTTTCAAGAAATGTTCACAGTACCAGTGTTAACTCTTACACAGCAAGGCCTACCCTATCCTAAATGCCATCACTGATTTCCTTCTTGCATTTTCCAATACAAGGCACTCCTTTCATATCCCTAGGGATTCAGCACGCACTCTCCGTATTCTCAGAGAGGAGTACCCAGTACTGGGGAGTCTCTCCCCTACTCTCTGTAGCATAGATTCAATAGATATCACATGGTAGAGAATATCGAGTGCTGCTAAGATGGCCATTTATAGATCAGCTACTGTTTACCTGGCACTTACTACAGCTAATCACTGTGTTAAATGACCTGTAGGCTTCCAATATCATCTTGTTTAATCCTCACCAGGGTGGTATCATCATCATTATTGTTACCCCCACTTCAGATAAATTAACAAAACATATAAATATAACCTTATGTTACAGGGTTTAAACCCTTTAAACCCTTATCAGTTCCTCACGAATAAATAGCAGAGTAAGGACTTGAATCTAAGCAATTGGATCTCAGAGTCTAGGCTCGTAACCACTACACTACTCTGCCCAATCCCAAAACACCAGGCTTAAGTGGAATTCATTTATAACTCAGAAGAACATCCGTACTGATATCCACAAAATCAGTGATTCTCTTCTGTCATGGATTGAATTGTGTTCCCCAAAAATGTGTGTATCAGTTTGGCTGGGCCATGATTCCTGGTATTGTGTAACTGACCACCATTTTGTCATCTGATGTGATTTTCCTACATGTTGTAAATCCAGCCTCTATGATGTTAACGAAGGAGGGTGGGTGGCAGCTAAGTTGATACGGCAGGACTCAATCTACAGGACTGGATTGTGTCTTGAGCCAATTTCTTTTGGGATATAAAAGAGAGAGGTGAGCATATAGACAGGAGGACCTCATACCACCAAGAAAGCAGTGTCGGGAGCAGAGCTCGTCATTTGGACCCAGGGTTCCTATGCAGAGAAGCTCCTAGTCTAGGGGAAGACTGATGAGAAGGACCCTCCTCCAGAGCTGACAGAGAGAGAAAGACTTCCCCTGGAGCTGACACCCTAAATTTGGACTTTTAGCCTACTTTACTGTGAGGAAATAAAGTTCTCTTTGTTAAAGTCATCCACTTCTGGTATTTCTGTTATAGCAGCAGTAGATGACTAAGACACCTTCCCTTAACAATTACCCCATCCATGTACCATAGGAAATAATCAGTTTAGAGCAGTCACCTAGTTGTCCTAAAGTGATTTTTAACTGTTTAAAACAAAAAGAAAAAAAATCAGCTGACTAAAATATACTGTTTCTGGTCTAAGCCAATGAGATAGAATGGAATTATAAAGGACAACATGCTTGTCTGTCATGAAAGCAATTCCCACCCAGTACTTCCCACAATTCTTCCTCCTGGGCAAACAAAGTATGGGGTCAGGGAAAGAGGGTCAAGCTGCAGAGTAGGAAAGGTGGTGAAACCAAGTAGTTACTTATAGAAAAGTCAAATGATTCACACTTACTTTTTTGGTGCATTTCTTGACAGTGTTGATTAGTTCTTGTATTACCAGATCAACACTCTTCAAAGAAGGCCCTTTCAGCTTCACAATTTGCTTTTTGACTATCGCTTCAAACGCCATGTCTGGGGTAAACAGCCCTGTCCTGAGTGTAAAGAAAAAAGTAACAGATTTAAAAAATTAATAATATCCAATAATCTCATGAAAAATATTTAAATTTAGATGCCACTTAAAGTAAGCACGTAATACTCAGTTTTTAAAGTTACACAGTGACTTGTTCCATTCACGGTACCATTTCTAACATCTTTAATACCACTATTCCATAATAAATCCCAATCTATGGAGGATTAACATTACCTAAAACAGTGTCCAAAATGTTTTCATGGCATGTAATGTGGCTTGTAACTGATATTTAACTGTAATTTGTCTCAGCTCACTGTTTCATAGTAATAACAAGGAATGCTACAATTGAAATGGTGTCCTAAATTTAAATTCCTATTTCAAAGGTATTCCAAAAGCAATTTTTCTGCCTTTTGAGGATACCAGATAATCGTCACTTTTTTTTGCACACTGAAATGGCAGAGTTCCTAGACTACACACTATATCCTTTCCAGGAGAGCTGTAATTACAGTGAGCTCACTGGTTCCCAGTCTGAGGTCCTGGAGTCCTGAGGGTAGACAAAGGCAGTAATGGGGAGCCTAATTTTAACATGGTTAGTTAAAATTTCAATAACTCATTTTAATATTCCAGGATACCTAAACTAAATTATAAATTTACAAATGTAACAAACGATAACCCAAAAAAAACAAGTGTCTTTCCCTTTTGGCTGGAATTAGTTCAAATGAATGCCATAACAATGCTTAATTCATGCTAAGCAGAATCCCAGAAAAGCAATTAGATGTACCTTTGAGTCATAAAAGGTGAAAATCACTACCTGAATTGAAACACAAGGCCAATGGAAAAAAGCTACAGTACGAGGGATCCCTGAGCATCAAACATGCCTGACGACTTGCAGGCTCAGGCTTTGCACTTGGTCCTTCCCATGCTAGACCCTCCTTCTCTTCCCATCTCACCTCTCCTATTTGATTAACTTCCCTTCCTTCGACACTTAATTCCATGCAGCCTGTTTTGGGACATTTCCTTAACAATTTCCTTACCCCAGCTTCATTCAATGCCTCCTCTTATCATTCACTTAGCACTCAGCGCTCACCTCCACTTCTAACTGTGCTAATCATAAGACACCTTATTACTATAATTTCTCCACCCTGGGTAAAGAAGAACATCGAAACCATTCAGTCTGGCATTAAAATTCTCTCGTCTGATGCTTATCTTCCTTTATAACATTATTTCTCCCCTCCCTTTTTATGCTCCCTGTGTTTCAGGTAACCGGGACCCTTTGCCTTCGCACACACATATTCATACTGATACTCTACGTCTTTGTACTGTTCATTTCACCCTTCTCACACTTTCAGCCTGTCCAAACTCCCACTGTACTCAAAGCCCAGATAAAAAGCAACTACTTCCTACCATTCACCATCTACAATTCTATTGCTGAGAGTCTTCCTTCTTTGAACCCCAACATGCTATTTTGCACTGCAGTGTTCTGGGCACATGTTTTAGTTCATTACTATACTGGTAAGGAGCCCCAGTGGCACAACGGCTAAGGGCTCAACTGTTAAACAAAAGGTTAGCAGTTCAAACCCCTCTAGCAGCTCCATGGGAGAAATACGGAGACCTGCTCCTGTAATGATTACGGCCAAGAAAACCCTATGAGGCAGTTCTAACCTATCACATGGGACCGCTATGGGTCAGAACCAACTCGATGGCACCCAACAACAAAACAGTGACGACACTGGTAGGGAGTGTCACGATCACATTTATCTTTGTGTGCCTCACATGGACTGTCTTCCCTTGTTCAAGGTTGACATTCGGTGTTAGCGGAAAAAGGACAAAGACGGCTTCTAGCAATCAAAATTTTGATAGAATCAAACAGGAACAAAACACTTCAAATTTAATATATTTAGAAGCCTAAGTAATCACATCAATAGTATGTCCTATACTCAGGACACCGTACACCTCTTATCACCTCATAGGCAAATTAGCCACAGAAAAATAACAACTGGTCTCCTTTGTTGGTATGCACGCAAATCAGAAAGCTACCATACTCAATTACTGAGCTTTTGTTATATTTAACAAAAATGTACTTGGTATGGGGTTTGATAGTTAAGTAAAAGCACTATATTTGCTAAGTAAAAATCCCTTATGACCCTGAAAATGTGATTTGGTTCCACTTAGGGTCAATCTTTGCCCTCTCTGGTTCTGTTCCCAACAGTCTGAATTTGTCCTTTAGCCAGAAGCTGAAACACAACTGACAATAGAAAGAGGACACCTCCTTCATATGAAGGCATCTAGGAAGCAGGCGGCCTAAGTTTTATTAACGTGAACTCAGGTCACCTCATTTTAATGTCGTTGTTGTTGTTAGCTGCCATCTAGTCGATTCCGACTCATGGTGACCTCATGTGCACCAGAGTAGAACTGTACTCCTTAGGGTTTTCAAGGCTGTGACTGTTCAGGAGCAGATCACCAGGTCTGTCTTCTGAGGTGCCTCTTAGTGGGTTTGAACTGCCAACCTAGTGTCGAGTGCTTAACCACTTCCGTCACCCAGGGACTCTTTCAATTTAATGTATGTTCCATTTAGCCTTCTGTTCGTGAACTCAAGACACGTGTTTTAAATTAACCTTTTCCGATCAAAGTTCTTTAAAGACAGAAAATTAAAATAATCCTACTTTATACAAAAGAAAATTCGGGTACCAGAGTTACCCCATTCCACCCTCCCAGCTTCATGTCCCTCTGCACTCCAGTCAAAATGCATGACTCTTGGCTCCACAAATGCATGCTGCTCTCCCCACCTTTATGCCTTTGCTCACACTGCTCCTAACACTCAAAGGCCTGTCTTCTACCCTCCAGCCTCAACAGCTTCCATTCCATCCTTCCATCCCCTCACTTCTCATTGCACCCCACCCACCCCACACACACGCAAACACACACAGACACAGACAATACACCTGTGACTGATGAAATCGTTCTTGCTTTCTAAACAGGCAAGGTTTGACTCAAAAGTTACAGTTCTATTAATTTTTTCCAATGATGCTCCACAACTCTCGGCAAAATTAATCTGTCCTTCCTCTGTGTATGCAATGACTACTTGTGAGCATGTCGGGCCTCTGTCACTGAAAGGTAAGATTCTTGAGAACGAACAGTCTTGCTCACATGTATCTCCCCGACTGTGCCGAGCACAGTGCCTTGAGGAAGACTACAATATGAGAAATTACTACTGAACACAAACTAAGATTTCCTGTTTCTTACTCCCACCTCTGTGCTGTACCCTGCTCAGAGGATGAAAAGGCAACTTTACTAGTGGTTTATGAACATTGATTTTCTTTTGGCAGCTTGAACTGAAGACAAAACAAAATGTGAACCACTTGCCTGATGCCATGTATGTTTTTGATTGCATAGCTTATTTCTCTTCGCAGTTCTTTCTCATTGAACTCCATCTGCAGATGCAAAGTGAGCCACGGTTAGGACACTTAATTCCTTTGAATAATAATAGTGTTGAATATTAAAGAATGAGAATAACTTGACTTAGTTATTAATAAATGGATATTCATGCCTCTCTTAACTTAAACCCAGATGGTCAAAACCTCTTTTTATACAAAGTTCAAGGCAGCACAGAACAGCAGGGATTTCTGGGAGCTTTAGTGCAATGGATTTCTAACTCTCCTATAGATAAGGAGTGCTCTGCATAAAGGACACCTTCTGGACAAAAATGTGGCCATCCATTTGAAATTCATAACTCTTCATTCCATTCCTGAATACACCAAATTTGTGGCACAAACAGATGTATAAATGAGTGTGTCACCTGATGTGTGTGCAAAGCAGTGCAGCCCCCCAGAGATTAACAATGGATGGTTTTTCTCCCTGGCCATCTGAACCACCTGAGTTCAGGCCTCTTTATAAAAGGAAATTAATGATATTTTACTAATCCAACACAGGATAAATTGTATAGACATGTCCCAGGAGTTCTAAAATTTATTTGAATGTAGGATCAAAGTGTCGCAGAGCTTAGGCGGGGAAAAGATACCAAGAGAACATTCGGTCGAGCTCCTGATTTCTGAGATTTAGCTTCTTCAGCCTCACTGTCTATTCTTTCTCTCCCTCACAAGTTAAGCCATAGGACAATGAGCTGCTTCAGTTCTGTACCATGCTCCCTGGCTTCACAGCACAGGCCCTTGCGGCAGGCCTCTTTCTGTCTGGACCGCCTTCTCCCCCGCCCCTCCTACTCTTTTCTTAATTAATTGCTCATCCTTCCAAACACAGCTTGGAAGCCAGGTTCCCTTATTCAGGTCTGTGGGCTGTGTTTCCATAGCACTGTGTGCTGGAGTTTATCACATTACTTAGCACATTTTAATGAAATTATCTATTTACCCATCTGCCTCCGACACCAACACGTAAGCATCCGCCTCTCTGCAGGTAAGGCAAGTAGCATAGTCCCTATAATTATGTAGCTGTCTATCAGGCATTTCACACTTAACATGTCCCAAACAGAGCTCTCGATTCAACCCCCACCCCCCTCTCCAGCCCTCCTCAGGGTCCCTCATCGATGGTCACCGCCGTTCACTCGGTTCTGTAAGTTAAAACCTTCTCCCATGGTTAATTCCTTTCTTTCTCCCATCTGCCGTAGCAATCTAAGTCTTATCGACCCTACCTTCAAAATCCCAAATCCATCCATTTCTCTCTGTCGTCCCTTTCCCAGCAGCATTTGACTGTGAAGCCAAAGAACCTCAAGCTTCAGGGCTTCTCCCTTGCATAAGCCCCTCCCAGGACCCTGTGCCTACTTGTCTGTTTGTAATTCTGTGTTCTTTTTCCTAAAACTGTATAAGCGTTGTTGTTGTTAGCTGCTGTCGAGTCAATTCCAACTCCTGGCAACACCACGTGTGCAGAATAGAATTGCTCCGTAGGATTTTCAAGGCTGTGATCTTTCGGAAGCAGATTGCCAGGCCTGTCCTTCCAAGGTGTCTCTGGATGGGTTTGAACCACCAAGCTTTAGTTGGTAGGCCAGCACTTAACCATCTGTGACACCCAGGGACTACTGTATAGGCTTCAGTCTCCACAAAACTAGGATCTAACCCTGTTCTTGCCTTACTGTTTTCTTTATCCGACTTGTCTTCCTGGATTCACTCCTGCCCCTTTACAATCCAGCAGGCATAGTGTTGTTTTCAAATTATTAACCAAATCAGGTCAAACCCTGCTTAAAACCCTCCCATGACTTTCCATAGTTAAAGATAAATGGCTCACCACAACCTAGAAAGCTGTGCGTTGACTCTCTAAGTTCATGTCAGACCTGTCTCTCCTTCGGTCAGGTCTGCACGAGCACATCTATTCTTCACCTGCCACACTCATCCTCTATCTCTACACGGCTGCCTCCTTCATGCCATTCTGATCATGGCTTAAATGTCCTCTACTCAGACTTTTCCTGACCACCCCATTGAAGGAGGCTCGCCCAGCCCCTTCCTCTCACATCATGTTACTATAATAATACTTGGTATTTTCTTATTTTGTCTATTTGTTAATTTTCTGTCTTCTATCACTGGACAAACAAGAACCTCCTCTGTCTTGATCACTGGTACCTGGAACTCTGAAATCCAGTATAGGATCCATAAATATTTTTAAATTAATTAGACAACAAATAAACATCACGGGAACTCAGTATTTGTTGAAATTATCCAAAATGTGGTTAAATCCCAGTAAACAAAATCAGAACCATCAGTAAGAAATATTTCTTTCCTGAATTTCATCACCTGAGTATGGTTTCCTTGTGTTTGTTTGTTTGTTTGTTTGTTTGTTTGTTTGAAGAACTGTCTTAGTCCCATACCACCCTCAGAATATTTTATCATCAGTTATGGAGGGCCGAATATGGAAATGAAGGGAGGGGAAAACAGCATTCAGTACAAACCTTTACTATCTCAAATGGAAAGCGTTCATGGAAAATACGATTGATTTTAGCACCACCTGAGAGTTCCAGGGTATCTACTTGATCCCCTGACCCTTCAATTCTCTTCTCGAAGTCCACGGCAAACTGCTGAACCATCCTACGATAGTGAAAGAAAAATAAAGTCAAGTTAAAGTAACAAGGCCTTGTACGTCTCGTTTTAGTTTACTAGAGTTATTCCTTAGAAGTCTTTTCCTGGTGTTTCTAGTGGCACCCACTGGCAGAGTTAAAACTGCACTCTCTTCGGCGCCCAAAGCGTGAATATATAAAATACACACGACTTAGATTTATTTTAGACATTCAATTAGAATGAATATTTTAAATATCTTCGTCATGAAATGCATTCTGTCCATTTGGTTGCAACCACGAAATGTTCAGTGGAGAATACTTAAGTTACAAATTAAAGTTAAGCAATACAACTTTATGTAGAAGAGCGAGATGTGCCACAGCTCCTGCAGCATCACCCCCGTGTCCTGAGAGCCACCAAGTGTTCATTCCGCCTCCTTCACATCCCCCACCCAGTCTTCTTCAATTCTTGCTGGGATTACCAAACCTGCCTCTAAACAGCCAGCCTGCTTTCGGGTTTTTCCTTGTCAAGGTCAGGCCTCACCCTGCCAGGCCAATGCAAATTTGTGAGCCCTCTGCCATTCCACAACTAGCTCTAACTTTGTTTTTCAATGGCTCCTCACAATTGAATAACTTTAACACATCACCCAAGATTCTTCATGGTCCGGCCCTGGCTACCTCTCCAGCCCCATCTCTCATTACTCGCCCACTCACCTTCCACGCCAACCACACAGAAGCTATTTGCAGTTGTCCCTGTGCTTTTACCTGTTTTTCTTTCTGCTCAGATGCCATTCCCTCTGCTTCTTCTTTCTTTGCTGGTTAATTTCTGTCTTTCAAGGCTCAGTTGAAGCATTAGTTCTTCTAGGAAACCTTCCATGACCCACTGCCCTACTCACCAGCACTCCTCATTGTTGCCCAGGTCAAGGGCCCCTCCTTGGTTTCCTCAGCTGATTTCTAGCATTGCACTTAGCAGAGTACATGGCCATTGCCTGTTCATCTATCAGTCTCTCCCTTAAGGGAAAGGATCTCATTTATCTCTCCCTGCTCAATGTGGAGCCCTGGTGGTGCTGTGGTTAAGAGCTCAGGCTACTAACCAAAAGGCCAGCAGTTCAACTCCAACAGCCACTCCTTGGAAACCCTATGGGGCAGTTCTATCCTGTTCTATAGGGTTGCTGTGAGTTGGAATTGACTCGATGGCAATGGATTGTATCATGGATTGAATTGTGTCCCCCAAAAAATATGTGTCAACTTGGTTAGGCCATGATTCCCAGTATTGTGTGGTTGTCTTCCACTTTGTGATTGTAATTTTATGTTGAGAGGATTAGGGTGGGATTGTAACACTACCTTTACTCTAGTCACTCCCTGATCCAAGGTAAAGGCAGTTTCCCTGGGGTGTGGCCTGCACCACCTTTTATCTTTCAAGAGATAAAGGAAAGGGAAGCAAGCAGAGAGTTGGAGACCTCATACCAACAAGAAAGCAGCACCAGGGGCAGAGCGTGTCCTTTGGACCTGGGGTTCCTGTGCCTGAGAAGCTCCTCAACCAAGGGAAGATTGAGGACAAGAACTTTCCTCCACAGCTGATAGGGAGAGAACGCCTTCCCCTGGAGCTGACACTTTGAATTTGGACTTTTAGCCTACTTTACAGTGAGGAAATAAATTCCTCTCTATTAAAGCCATCCACTTGTGGTATTTCTGTTATGGCAGCACTAGATGACTAAGACAGAATTTGGTACCAAGAGAGTGGGGTGATGCTCTAACAGATACCTAAAATGTGAAAATGGCTTTGAAACTGTGAACAGATAGTTGCGACAGTGGCAGAGAAGCAGCAACAGCAGTGAACCAACAGCAGCAGAACCAGGAGACCAGCACAACTGGAGCTGACCCAAGGAGCAAGAAAGCTGAGCGCCTGTGTGCAGGAGGCTTCCTGGCGGAGTGGGGTGCCTCCAGGCATTTATCAGTGAGCTACAGAGCTTTGGAACACTTGTTCCAGCAGGGCAGATGTGGGCATGAGGCCCAAGTTGCTGAGAGGCCAAGAAATCAGGAAGCAGAAGCTGAAGGGACGAGGAACACAAGAAGCCGAGCTGCTCAGTCTCAAAAGGTATGGCCAGGACCTCTGGGGTTTCAAAGGGAGGAGTTGCCACTCAGATGGACTAGGAGAATGGTGTGCTTAAAGCCGAGGGAGCAGAGTTGCTGTCCCAGTGGGCCTGGAAGGTGGAGCTGAAACCCAGGGCCAAAGGGCCTCCACTCAGAATCTGGAGACTGTGGCCAATACCTAGAACCTGCAGGGCAGGGCCATTGTGTAAACTCTCTCAGAGAACAGAGGATTACTTTCAAAGCTTTAAAAGGGCTAATGTAATGTGTTCTGCTGACTTGCTTGGTACCTGTAATGCCTTCTTTCCCTTCAGTTTCTCCCATTTGTAATGGAAATGTCTAGCTTGTGCGCGTTCTGCCATTGTACCTTTGGAATCAGATAACTTTTATTTTAGATTTCACAGACGAAAAGGAATTTTTGGATTTTGTGCTTGGAACACTACCTTTACTCTAGTCACTCCCTGATCCAAGGTAAAGGCAGTTTCCCTGGGGTGTGGCCTGCACCACCTTTTATCTTTCATGACGGGGTGAATATGTTTTGCATGTTACAAGGATGTGATTTTTTGGGGTCAAAGGGTGGAATGTCATGGATTGAATTGTGTCCCCCCCAAAAATATGTTTCAACTTGGTTAGGCCATGATTCCCAGTATTGTGTGGTTGTCCTTCATTTTGTGATTGTAATTTTATGTTGAGAGGATTAGGGTGGGATTGTAATACCACCCTTACTCAGGTCACTTCCCTGATCCAAGGTAAAGGGAGTCTCCCTGGGGTGTGGCCTGCACTACCTTTTATCTCGCAAGAGATAAAAGGAAAGGGAAGCAAGCAGAGAGTTGGGGACCTCTTACCACCAAGAAAGCAGCACCAGGAGCAGAGTGCATCCTTTGAACGTGGGGTCCCTGTACCTGAGAAGCTCCTCAGCCACGGGAAGATTGAGGACAAGCACCTTCCCCCAGAGCCAACAGAGAGAGAAAGCCTTCCCTTGGAGCTGGTGCTTTGAATTCGGACTTTTAGCCTACTTTACCATGAGGAAATAAATTTCTCTTTGTTAAAGCCATGCACTTGTGGTATTTCTGTTATGGCAGCCCTAGATGACTAAGAGTGATTGGTTTTCTCTAACATATGAAACATTCTCAATAAATACTAATTTAATTAATGAATGAATTACTTTAATATAGAACCAAAAAACTCATTGCTGTTGAGTCGATTCCAACTCATATTGACCCCATAGGACAGAGTAGAACTGCCCCATAGGGTTTCCAAGGAGTGGCTAGTGAATTTGAAATGCAGACCTTTTGATTAGCAGCCGAGCTCTTAACCACTGTGCCACCAGGGCTCCACATACTTTAAGATAATGGGTAAGAAAAAAAAAGAAAGAAATATACTACAGGGAGAAAACCGACTATTTTCATTTGCGATTACCAGATTTTGAAACTACAATTTTAATATGCTGGAAACACAAATTCCAATTTGTAATAGGAAAAAAAATTCAAACCATCTAAATCTTGCATCTTTTTATTCTCTTTCATCAAAATCATGATGAATTAAAAGTACCTTCAAATTATTTAGACCAGAAAAGCTGAAGTATAATTGGGTTTGGATATGCTCATGTATATACAATAATAATCTGATGCTTTTCTAAAATATCTGGAAATTTTAGAATATTCATCTCTAGTCACTCCCTCCCCCAAGGCCTACTCTCTAGCCACCTGGTCCAGTTACTGATGCTGGAACAAGCTGCATCAAAGTTCACACAAATTCTCTTGCCCTCCTCTTACACCTGACAAACTCTCTCCATACTTCAGGGTCCCACTTTTTATACACTGAACTGTGTCCCCCAGAAATTTGTGTTGGAATCCTAACCCCTATACCTGTGGATATAATCCTATTTGGAAATAGGATTTTCTTTGTTATGTTCATAAGGCCATATCAGGTAGGGTGTGTCCTAAATCTAATCACTTCTGAGTGATACAATGAGTAGCACAGACACAGAGACAAGGAAGCCAACACAGAGGGAGACGGGCACTGCAGGAAGCGACAGGGGTAGATGTATCTACAAGCCCAGGAACTTCAAGGACTGCCAACTACTAGAAGCTGAAAAAGGAGCCCTGGTGGTGCAGTGTTTCAAACCTACCAGCTTCTCCGTGGGAGATGGATAAGCAGTCTGCTTCCATAAAGATTACAGTCTTGGGAACCATATGGGGCGTTTCTACTCTGTCCTATAGGGTCACTATGGGTCAGAATTGGCTCAATGGCATCAAGTAGAAGCTGAAAGAAGCAAGAAACGACCACCCCCCTAGAGCCACATGCTGAATTTGGACTTCTAGCGTCCTGAAATATGAGAAAATTATTTCTATCCTTTAAACCCACCCACTTGGGGTACTTCTGTTACTGCAGCACTAGGGAACTAAGACACCTCTCAAGTACCGCTTTCTCTGTGAACTCACACCTTCTCTCACGTGTAACTGCTTCCTCATCTGAGCTCATCTCATACTTACTAGAAACATAGCATTTATTAGATTTAAATACAATCAATTGTTATATGTCTGTTTCCCCCGCTGTACTGTGAACTCGTCTCGAGGGCAAAATTCTTATTCATTTTTGAGTCCCCAGCTGATAGAACAGAGAGAGGGACTGGGTAGAATACACAAAGAGGTGGGAGGGAAGGAGGGAGGGAAGGAGAGAGAAGGGAAGAAGGAAACATGTCAGAAAGCACAAGGCAGTGAAGATGGAGCTGAGTCAGCCCCCTACAAGGAAAGAAGCTAGCTGTGCAAAATTCTGTAATCTGAGTCCAAGGAAGTCACAGAAGCAAAACCCAGTCTTTGCAAGAAGAGTTTCAGTTGGATGTTAAGGCCTACACAGAAACGACTTTCTCTTTTCTGTAACTCACAGAGTTTTTACGGGAGCTTAAACAAGGCCAAGAATAAAAAGAATGGTAAACTATGAAAGAGCTGAATCCAAGAAATAAGATGACGTGCTTGCCACTTAGATTATTTGAGCATTTAGAAATCTCCCCACCAGGAAAGGAATTACACTATGCATTTTACTTGCAAAACTAAGAGCATTTTGATAGCAAGACTGCAGAGCGATAATGCAGCTGTAAGAACATCTGAGGTCCTCAGATAAGAACATCTGAGGTGGGCCTCAGGCATCCTGGACCACAAGCTGTTCAGTGGGCTCTTCTGCTTCAGAGGGACATGAGGGAAGTGGCAGCACTGGGATAAAAGGTAAGGTGAGGCTAGAAGGGATGAGAGAGGGAAAATGCATGTGAGACACAGGCGGCTGGTCGTTCTCTAACAACTCCACTCTGCCACCCCGACATCGCTCAGGGATAAATCCAGCAGCCCAAGGATAAGAGGTGAAGAACGTGGAGGAAAAAGACGTTTGGTGGTTTTCACATTTTCCTTTTTGAAGGGCTATATTAAAATCTTTACAGAAAAGGGGGGAAAAAGGTAATTTACATGTAGCCTTATTATCTTTGCTTTTTTGATTAAATCCTTGGTTCTCATTCCACTGAAAAATGCACACAGATAAACCACATGAAATAACTGAAATAAAAAGATAAGTACAAGTGATATTAATAGAAACCACTGTAAAATACACATGGCATTTCCGACAGGAAATATGCCCACTTCTAAAGACTGAGGACCAAAAAATACCTGCAGAATTATCACTACTGGCTTTACTTACTTACTGAATCCAATTTTTAAAACACAATGAAATTAGGCATGGGGTGAGCAAGTGGTCAAATTTATAATAAGAGAGTAAGATCGACAATTATTCTCCAAGAAAACAAAGTGTCAAGAGTCACAGTATAACATATACAGAGCCTCATATACTTTTCTTGCTTCTTCTGTAAAGCCTAGAAAAATATCATGACAAACAGCCTAAAGCAAAAACAAACTGAAGAAATCAGTTAAAAATCCTGAGGAAGCAAAGGGCAACTCACTGCAGCAATGCTTTGGTCTTCCTGGTAGGGTCTTCTGGTTTGAAGTTTTTGTAGGCTTCTACTTCATGTTCTATGGATAGCAACTGTCCCTGCAGTTTGTTCCTGAAGTTTGGCAGGGTATCTCGAATGTGGTTGGTAAGTTGCTAAGTAAAACAAAACAAAAAAATCATAAACACATATCATGCACTGAAGATTAATTCATGAGATAAAAATTGAGCTTAAATGTTTTTCTAATCATTCAATACATTTGAAATCACATATACACATGAGACTGACTGTGAAAGATAGAAGGGTGGTGGGAAGAAGTTCCAATTCTCCTCCACTGCCTATGGGGATGTTCAAAATTCTTTCCTTTAGAGTCACTCACTTGGGCTATCCCTTTATGTCCGAGGAGACCCTGTTAAAATGCAACTAAAGTTACTACTGAGGCCACCCAGTAATACCTTACTATGGATTGATTTATCTCATCACCTACCTTACAAAGAGAAAGCCTAAGGTAGAATGTGGTAGAAATGAAGGAAGTCTAGAGTTACAGGCACTCCCTGATGTCCTCAGAGTGAACTGTCTTACCACACTGGTGGACCTCGGGCAGTCAAGGGTGCCAGAAGTGCCCGCTAGTTGTTAACTTTCTCTCCATTCTGCACTTTAGGCAGGTGCTTCTTCTTACCTCCACCTCTAGGTCCCAGACCAACACCTTCACCAGGTAGCATATAAAAAGCTCCATGGCTGAGCAAAAGTAAGCTCTCTCTACAATTGACATTTCTACCTGATCATCTAACTGGCATTTCCACTGAGATTGCCTTGTGGCACCTCAAGCTCAGTGTGATGAAAAGTTCTCTAAGAGATTCCCTAAGAACACATGATTAATTAAGAACAAAGATGGAACGTGAACTCTGACTATTTAGCTCCCTACCTTACGTTTCTTCTATTACAATGCAGTTAAGGAAAAGTTTGAATTAAAAGGAAGAAGTGGGAAAAAAAAAGGCAATCTTCTTGTCTTGAACTGCTTAAGTAATAAACACAGAATCAGGGAACAGAGAGAATGTAAACTTCCTAGAAATACAGGCAAAAGAATAATAACTTAAAAGTTGAGAGAATAAACATACCTAGACTGAATAAGGAAAACATTTTAAATCATCTTTATGAGTTTAACAGGTTATCTGAGTACATCTACTCAATAAATCTATAGTTATTCATCAATGGTTTTAACTGTATTAATCTCAGGCCCACTGTAATGACTTACTGTTATTACCGTGGCATGTGGCTCTGAAGCAGAAAACAAAAGGATGAAGAAGACTCATTCCCAGTAGAAAGGTCACAAGAAACAAGCTTCCTGACTGTAAAGAGTAATAGCAATGAAGAGAAACCAGCAGCCAACTCACCGCCATGTACGTTTGGTAAATAATAAGGATACCTGATTTCCTCCGTTTGCTTCTCAGCTATGTCAACAGCAAAGCAATACTGTGGACCACTGTTTCCTTTCTACAACACTTCTTTCCTTGGCTTCCAGCTCCTCTCATTTTCCCCTACCACCCTGGATATTCCTTTTCTATTTCCTTTACCAATTCATCCTCCTCCACCTGACCTGTAAATGTCAAAACTCCTCAAATCTGTGTCGTAGGCCTCTACTTTTTTCACTCTCTGCTCTTTACTAAGACTCTCATTTCATCCATGGCTTCAATTAACATCCAAATGCCTGTGGCTGCCAGTATTCTCTCCAGACTGACCTCTTATCTTTGCTGCAGACATATATATCTGACCACCTGCTTGACTTCTCTTGGATGTGTCAACTACACCTCAACCTCAACACGTCCAAATTGAGCATCTAATCTTCACTTCAGGGTTTCCATCCTGGTGACATCATAATGATCTAGAAACTCAGATGTTATCTTTGACTTCACCTCTCCAGCATCCAATAGAGCTAATCCATTGCCAATTCTCAATTTTCCTAAACTTTTCTCTAATCTGCTTATTTTCAACTTCAATATTCTCACCTAAGACCAAATTACCATCATTTCTCACTTCAACTCCTAAGTAGTCTTCCCATGTCTACTCATTTTTTTTTTTTAAATAATATTTTACTACCTTATTTTCTGGTGTTTGTGTGTGTGTGTGTGTTTATTCCATACTTAGGTCCCCTAGTGTTGACTCTATTTTTAATTCCATGATCTTTACAGTTTTTGGTTTTATATTTAGGTCTTTGATCCATTTTGAATTAGTTTTTGTGCATGCAGTGAGGTATGGGACCTGTTTCATTTTTTTGCAGATGCAGTTTTGCCAGCACCGCTTGTTAAAATGAATATCTTTTTCCCACTTAATGGACTCTGGGCCTTTTTGAAAGATCAAGCAGTTGTAGATGGATGGATTTACATGTGGGTTCTTGATTCTGTTCCATTGGTCAATGTATCTGTCATGGTACCAGTACCAGGCTGTTTTGACTACTATGGCTGTGTAGTATGTTCTGAGGTCAGGTAATGCAAGGCCTCCTACTTTGTACTTTTTCTTCAATAATGCTTTACTTATCCAGGGCCTCTTTCCTTTCCATATAAAGTTAACAGTTAGTTTTACCATCTTGTTAAAGAATGCTGTTGGTATTTGGATTGTGATTGCCCAATATTTGTATACCGCTTTGAGTAGAAATGACATTTTCACAATGTTGAAACTACACATTCATGAGCATGGTATGTTTTTCCATGTATGTAGGTCTCTTTTGGTTTCTTACAGTAGTGTTTTATAGTTTTCTTTGTATAGGTCTTTTACATTCCTAGTTAGATTTATTCCTAATTTTTTTTTTTTAATGGGTTATTACAAATGGTATTGCTTTCCTGATTCTCTTTATTTGTGTATAGGAATCCAACTGATTTTTGTATGTTTATCTCATATCCGGCTACTCTGCTGAATTTTTCTTGTGGAGGCTTTAGAGTTCTCTATGTATAGTATCATATCACTCATGAATGTGAATAGTTTTACTTCTCCCTTTCCAATTTGGATGCCTTTTATTTATTTTTCTTGCCTATTGCTCTAGCTAAGACTTCAGCACAATGTTAAATAAGACTACTGTGGTCAATTCCAATTCATGGCAACCTTATAGAACAGTCTAAAACCATCCCATAGGGTTTCCAGGGAGCGGCTGGTGTCATGAGAATGATGTTGGCTGTGTATACAAACTAAACCCACTGCCATCAAGTTAAATCTGACTCGTAGCGACCCTATAGGACATAGGAGAACTGTCCCACAGTGTTTCCAAGAAGCACCTGGTGAATTTGAACTGCTGACCCTTTGGTTTGCAGCCATAGCTCTTAACTGCTATGCCACGAGGGTTTCCTGGTTTTGTATAGATGTCCTTTATTATGTTGAGGAATTTCCCTTCTATTCCTATCTTGAGACTTTTTATCAGGAATGGGTGTTGGACTTTGTCATGGACTGAATTATGTCCCCCCAAAAATGTGTGTATCAACTTGGTTAGGCCATGATTCCCAGTATTCTGTGGTTTTCCTCCACTTTGTGATTGTAATTCTATGTTAATAAGGATTAGGGTGAGATTGTAACACCCTTACCAGGTCACATTCCTGAGCTAATGTGAAGGGAGTTTCCCTAGGGTGTGGCCTAAACCACCTTTTATCTTACAAGAAATAAAACGAAAGGGAAGCAAGCAGAGATTGGGGACCTCACACCACCAAGAAAGCAGTGCTGGGAGCAGAGCGCATCCTTTGGGCCTGGGGTTCCTGTGCAGAGGAACTCCTAGTCTAGGGAAAGATTGATGAGAAGGCCAACAGAGAGAGAAAGCCTTCCCCTGGAGGTGACATCCTGAATTTGGACTTCTAGCCTACTTCACTGTGAGAAAATAAACTTCCCTTTGTTAATGCCATCCACTTTTGGTATTTCTGTTATAACAGCACTAGATAACTAAGACAGACTTTACTGAATGCCTCTCTTGCATTGATTGATATTATCATGCAATTCTTTTATTTATATTGTGGATTACAGTCATTGATTTTCTAATGTTGAGCCATCCTTGCATATCTGGTATGAATTCCACTTGGTCATAGTTTTTTTTTTTTTTTTAATATGATCAGTAGTTGGAAAATACAGCCTTGGTGATAGAAACAATGCCAGAGATCGAATGATAGAATTCTGTAAGACCAACGACTTCTTCATAGCAAATACTTTCTTTCACCAGCATAAATGTCGACTATACACATGGACCTCACCAGATGGAACACACAGAAATCAAATTGACTACATCTGTGGAAAGAGATGATGGAAAAGCTCGATATCATCAGTCAGAACAAGGCCAGAGGCCGACTGTGGAACAGACCATTAATTGCTCTATGCAAGTTGAAGCTGAAACTGAAGAAAATCGGAGCAAGTCCACGAGAGCCAAAATATGACCTTACGTATATTCCACCTGAATTTAGAGACCATCTGAAGAATAGATTTGATGCATTGAACACTAGTGACTGAAGACCAGGCGACTTGTGGAATGACATCATATATGAAGAAAGCAAGAGGTCATAGAAAAGACAGGAAAGAAAGAAAAGACCAAGATGGATGTCAGAGGAGACTCTGAAACTTGCTCATGAATGTCGAGCAGCTAAAGCAAAAGGAAGAATTAATGAAGTAAAAGAACTGAACTGAAGATTTCAAAGGGCGTCTCCAGAAGACAGAGTAAAGTGTTAACAACGACATGTGCAAAGAGCTGGAAATGGAAAAAAAAAAAAAGGGAAGAACATGCTCGGTGTTTCTCAAGCTGAAAGAACTGAAGAAAAAATTCAAGTCTCGAGTTGCAATAGTGAAGGATTCTATGGGGAAAATATTAAACGACACAGGAAGCCTCAAAAGAAGGTGGAAGGAATGCACAAAGTCATTATACCAAAAAGAATTAGTTGATGTTCAACCATTTCAAGAGGTGGCATATGATCAGGAACCGATGGTACTGAAGGGAGAAGTCCAAGCTGCTCTAAAGGCATCAGCGAAAAACAAGGCTCCAGGAATTGATGGAATATCAACTGAGATGTTTAACAAACAGATGCAGCACTGGAGGTGCTCACTCGTCTATGCCAAGAAATATGGAAGACACCTTCCTGGCCAACTGACTAGAAGAGATCCATATTTATGCCTATTCCCAAGAAAGGTGATCCAACCAAATGTGGAAATCATAGAACAATATCATTAATATCACACTCAAGCAAAATTTTGCTGAAGATCATTCAAAAACAGCTGCAGCAGTATATCAACAGGGAACTGCCAGAAATTCAGACTGGTTTCAGAAGAGGATGTGGAACCAGGGATATCATTGCTGATGTCAGTTGGATCCTGGCTGAAAGCAGAGAATACCAGAATGATGTTTACTTGCGTTTTATTGATTATGCAAAGGCATTCGACTGTGTGGATCATAACAAACTATGGATAACACTGCGAAGAATGGGAATTCCAGAACACTTAATTGTGCTCATGAGGAACATTTACATAGATCAAGAGGCAGTTGTTTGGACAGAACAAGGGGATACTGATTGGTTTAAAGTCAAGAAAGGTGTGTGTCAGGGTTGTGTTCTTTCACCATACCTATTCAATCTGAATGCTGAACAAATAATACGAGAAACTGGACTATATGAGGAAGAACAGGGCATCAGGATTGGAGGAAGACTCATTAACAACCTGCATTATGCAGATGACACAACCTTGCTTACTGAAAGTGAAGAGGACTTGAAGCACTTACTAATGAAGATCAAAGACCACAGCCTTCAGTATGGATTACACCTCAACATAAAGAAAACAAAAATCCTCACAACTGGACCAATGAGTAACATCGTGATAAACGGAGAAAAGATTGAAGTTGTCAAGGATTTCATTTTACTTGGATCCACAATCAACAGCCATGGATGCAGCAGTCAAGAAATCAAGACATATTGCATTGGGTAAATCTGCTGCAAAGGACCTCTTCAAAGTGTTGAAGAGCAAAGACGTCACCCTAAAGACTACGGTGTGCCTGACCCAAGCCATGGTATTTTCAATAGCATCATATGCATGTGAAAGCTGGACAGTGCATAAGGAAGACCAAAGCAGAACTGACGCCTTTGCATTGTGGTGTTGGCGAAGACTATTGAATATCCCATGGACTGCCAAAAGAACGAACAAATCCGTCTTAGAAGAAGTGCAACTGCAGTGCTCCTTAGAAGCAAGGATGGCGAGACTGGGTCTACACACTTTGGACATGTTGTCAGGAGGGATTAGTCCCTGGAGAAGGACATCATGCTTGGCAAAGTACAGGGTCAGGGGAAAAGAGGAAGACCCTCAACGAGGTGGATTGACACAGTGGCTGCAACAACGAGCTCAAGCATAACAACAATTATAAGGATGGCTCAGGACCGAGCAGTGTTTCATCCTGTTGTGCATAGGGTCACTATGAGTCGGAACCAACTCAACAGCACCTAACAACAACAACAAATTCTATTGGCTAAAATTTGGTTGAGAATTTTTGCCTCTATATTCATTAGATATATTGGTTTATAATTTTCTTTTTTTGGTGTCCTTGTCTGGTTTTGGTATCAGGGTTATCCTGGCTTCATCAGATGAATTTGGAAGCATCCCTTCCTTTTCCATGTTCTGAAATTTGAGTAGTACTGGTGCAAGCTCTTCTGTGAATATCTGGTGGAATTCTCCAGTGAAGCCACCTGGCCCAGAACTTCTTTTTGTTGGAAGATTTTGTTTGCTTGTTTTTGTTACTTTTAAATGTCTTCTATTGTTATGGGCCTGTTCAGACTTTCTACCTTAGTTTGTGTTAGTTTCAGTGGGTAGTTTCTGTAGAAATTTGTCGATTTCCTCTAGGTTTTCAAATTTTTGGAGTACAGTTTTTCATAGTACTGTTATGACCCTTTTTCATTCATTTCGATCTGTTGTAACATCCCCATTTCATTTCTTATTTGGGTTATTTGTATCCTCTCCTGTTCTTTTGTCAGTTTGGTCAATGGTTTGCCAATTTTATTGATCCTTTCAAGGAACCAACTTTTGGTCTTGTTGATTCTTTCTATTGCTTTCTGACTCTATTTCATTTAATTTTGCTCTGATTTTTAAATTTCCTTTCTTCTGGTGCCTGTGGGCTTCATTTACTGTTCCTTTTCTTATTTGTTCAAGTTGTGTCGCTAAGGTTTTGATTTTGTCCCTTTCTTCTTTTTTGATGTGTGTGCCTATTGCTATATATTGACCTCTGAGCATTGCCTTAGGTGTGTCCCATAGGCTTTGGAATGGTGCATTTTCATTCTAAAAATTTTTTGATTCCATCTTTGATTTCTTCTATTATCCAGAGGTTTTTAAGCACAGTGTTATTCAGTTTCCACAAATTTGATTTTTTTCCTTGCTCTTTCTGTTGTTAATTTCTATTTTTATGGTGTTGTGATCCAGGAAAATACTTCGTATTATCTCAATGTTTGGGATTTTGTTGAGGTTGCTTTGTGGCCTAAGATGTGATCTATTTTGGAGAATGTTCCATGTGCAATGGAAAAGAATGTATACTTTCCTGCTGTTGGGTGGAGTGTTCTGTGTATATCTATGGATAATTGTAACCTTAAGATCTTCTCTATCTTTGCTGAATTTCTCTCTAGATGTTCTGTCCTTTACCGAAAGTAGTGTGTTCCAGTCTCCCACTACTACTGTGGAACTGTCAATTTCTCTTTTTAGTGCTGTTACAGTTTGTTTTATGTATTTTGGAGCCCTGTTGTTGAGGTATATTTATTTATTATGGTTATATCTTCATGGTGGACATCCCTTTAATCATTATATTTTTAAAATTACACAATCATATTGCTGTCTCATAGCCTCCAAATACTCACCTTCCCTCAATTTAAAAGTACAAACTTTACACTAGTCTGTATTATGTCGCTTAAATCAGAAGTATACCATTGCTTTTGATTTTATCTAAAATTTCTTCAATTGTTCGAGGGTTCAAATACAATGTCACACATGGGCTACTACTGTGTTAGCCTCTACTGATACCTCCAAAAATCTAACAGTCAGAACATTCAGTAAATACTTGATTGGATGATTAATTCAGTTCATTGCTGCGATTGTTGGTGATGGTGGTGGTGTTGTTAGTTGCTGTCAAGTCAATTCCGACTCATGGATACATGCACAACAGGACAAAATGTTGCCTGGTCTGTGGTATCTTCATGCTCACTGGTATGTTTAGTCCATTGTTGCAGCTATTGTGTAGTGCCTTTCTACGTCGGGGGCACATCTTCCAGCACTATACTGAATAATATTCTGCTGTAATTCATAAGGTTTTCATTGGTCAATTTTCATAATTAAATCATTAGGACTTTCTTCCTAGCCTGTCTTAGTCTGGAAGCTCCACTGAAAACTGCCCACCGTTGGTGACCTTGCTGGTATTTGAAAATACTGGCGACAAAGCTACCAGCATCATAGCAACATGCAAACTACCATGGTACGACAAACTGACAGACTGGTAGGAGAAATCTGTTCATAGATAAAAGTTAAAGTATACTGTGATAGTTATGGCTGTGTGTCAGCTTGGCTGGGCCATGATTATCAGTGGTTTGGCAGTTATGATATAGTTTGGCAGTTATGCCATCATGTAATCAACTATATGATGAGGGCTGCTATGAGCACCCGATCAGTTGAAAGGGAGTTTTCTTGGGGGTATGGCCTGCCTACCAGTGTATAAATCGATGTTCCAGAAAGGTTCTTGCTCTGGATCCTGCATCTGGCTTGTCATCATCTGACCTCCGGTACTTGACACTTGAGCTAGCAGATTATCTGCTGGTCTTGCATTCATTAGCCTCCACAGGCTATGAGCCAGCAGCATCCATCTGACCTGCTGATCTTGGGTTCATCAGCCCCTGCAGCTAGGTGAGTCAGGAGAAGCCTCCAGCTTGATGCCTACCCCATGGACTTGGGACTTGCCAGCCTCTACAACTGTGTGAGCCATTTCCTTGAGATAAATCTCTCTGTTTCTCTCTGTGTGTGTGTGTATATATACATATATGTAGATGTGCACATCACCGATTTTGCTTCTCTTAAGAACACATACCTTAAACAAAACAACAAAAAAAAAAACAACCCATTGCCATCAAATCAATTCCAATTAACAGTGACGTCTATGTTACACAGCAGAACTGCTCCATTAGTGGGGTATATATAAATTTCAAACATTAATTCTCCTTTTCAAGGAAAGCTGCTCGCTATATTGAGTCAATGTAATTAATATATAGAAAACAGGAGTGGTCCCTGCATTCGATGAGGCTTAATGTTAGTAAAAAAAAAAAAAAAGTAGGGGAAGGGAAATATGTAATTGGGTGTGCACTGAGGATCTATGGAAGAAGTGCATACAGTTTGTGGAAGTTGGGAGGCAAAAGGCACAATTTTATTTGTGGTAGGGAGAGCGCTTATTTGGAAAACCTGCATAGATGAGTAGACATCAATTATCCCTTAATTAGAATTTGTTGTTTTAAAGGTTTTAAATTAATAAATAGATCAATCCGAAACAAAACCATACAGAAATATCTAGGAAGTAGGGACAAGATGGCACCGTAGTCAGACACTTCCGGTGGTCCCTCTTACAACAAAGACCCAAAAAAAACAAGTGAACCAATTATATATGACAATCTAAGAGCCCTGAACATAAAAGCCAAAGTTGAAGAATCAGGCTGAACGGCAGGGGGAGGAAGAGATGGTTCAGAAGCAGCAAGCAGTTGACAGACATGACCCAGAAGGAACTGGCACCCCGCAGGCTGGACCGGCTGGTGCCATTAGTGAGGCAAGCTGTGACACTTGGGATGCATTTTGTACAACAGGAGAGACTGAGCAGCAGAGAGTCTGCTCAATGTTCCAGAACCAGCGAGAAGCGGTGCTTAAATGGCAAAAGATAAGTACGTCCATCTACCTACCACGTGAAGCAAAACACACCCCCTTAGGGAAGAACCTATCTCCTATTTACCAGCACCTTCCCCACTCTGTGCCAGGTCCAGGCCAGCTTCAGTGATTGCTGTGTCCCCTGGGCCAGAAGTGGGACCTGTCAGGTACCCTGAGCCATCCTCCTGGCTTTGGAGAGGGAACAAATCAATGAACAGGAAAAAATAATCTGCCAGGGCCCCTAAGCAGGGAACTCAGGGAAGGCAAAGCCCCTTTGCCTAGGCATAGGCATAAATGGTTCATGGACTTTGAATGCCTTTCACCCCTGCACAGACCTCTGTGGGCCCATTTCAACAGCGTAGGCCTTCATTAGCACACTACAACAGGGTACATACCTGAAGCTTATTTTCAACTCCATCAGCTATAAGGGCAGTGGCAGATTCATGACATCTGATACCACCCTGCCTATTAAGCAAGGTCCTTTTCTACCTATCCACATCAGGGGCCAAAGGACTGGTGGCTCAACTCACACAACCTAGCCACCTGGGACAGGGGTCCAAGAATAAGTGGTGACTCCCAGTCCTTACAACCAACAGCATTGGGCGCCCACAGTTCAGCTGCAAAACCCATCCACCTACGCATGCTAGGGAATAGGGGTGCGGTTTCCTCCCACTCAGTGGATGCCGTCAGCCCCCTGCATTGCTCAGCACATGGCTTCCTACTACAGCCAGGTACCTGTGCCTGCTCAAATGACCCCTGTCCATCTAGGACTGTAGGTGAGAGTCTGCACCACACATTTGGTGACCAACAACCAGGACACCTGAGCTGAATACATACAAGAAAAGTAAATGGACTCCTGGGCTCACATACCTAGGAACAGCTCTAATCACCTGGTGACAGGATGTGAGAGCTTCAAAGATGCCAATTACCAAACTAATTCACACGACCAGCCTATTTGGGCACATCAAAACAAAACAAAACAAGAAGCTAGGACAGAGTAAGCAAACATAAAATAAATAAATATAATAACTTATTGATGGCTTGAAGACAACAGTCAATATCAAATCACACAAAGGGGCAGACCCTGATGGCTTCAGCAAGCCTCCAAAACAAAGAATCAAGAAACCTTCCACAGGAAGATAACTTTTGGGAAATACCAGAGGTACAATTCAAAAGATCAATACACAGGGCTCTTCAAGTGATCATGACGGAGATCAGGCAAAACGAAGAACAAGCCAAGGAACACACAGATAAAGTAACAGAGGAACTTAAAAAGGTTAAACAAGACCATAATGACAAATTTAACAGACTGTAAGAATCTACAGAAAGACAGCAAACAGAAGCCCAAAAGATTCACAATGAAATTTCAGAGTTAGACAACTCAATAGAAAGTCATATGACCAGAATTGAAGCAATCATAGTCAGAATTAGTGAGACTGAAGATAAAGCACTTGACATCAACTTATTTGAGGAAAAATGAGATAAAAGAATTTTTAAAATGAAGCAACCCTAAAAAATATGTGGCACCCTATCAAGAGGAATAACCTACGAGTAATTGGAGTTCCAGAACGGGGGCGGTTAACAGAGAATACACAGAGAATTGTTGAAGATTTGTGGCAGACAATGTTCCTAATATCGTGAAAGATGAGAAGATAGTTATCCAAGAAACTCATCAAACCCCACACAACGTAGGCCCCAAAGAGAGTCAAGAAGACATATTATAATCAAACTTGCCAAAACCAAACATAAAGACAATTTTAAAAGTGCTAGGGATAAATGAAAGGTCATCTACAAAGAAGAGTCAATAACACTAAGCTCAGATTATTAAGCAGAAACCATGCAGGTAAGAAGGCAATTGGATGACATACATAAAGCTTTGAAGGAAAAAAAATAACAGCCAAGAATTACATATCCAGCAAAACTGTCTCTCAAGTATGATGGCAAAATTAGGGCATTTCCAGATAACGTTTAGGGAATTTGAAAAAAACTAACCAAAATTACAAGAAATATTAAAGGGAGAACTCCAGTTAGAAAATCAGTAACATCAGATAACAACCCAAGACTACAGCACAGGACAAAACAATCAGATACAACCCAGATAGGGAAGTCACAAAAATAAATGAAAGCTAAAACACTGAAAATAGGGAAATAGAGACACCAATGTGTAAAAGATGACAACATTAAAACAAAAAGGAGCAATTACATAATGTACTTATACGTCTTTCATATGGAGAGGAAATTGAGGTGATACAAAGAAAGGAAAGATTGGTTTAAATTTAGATAAACAGGGGTAAACATTAAAGTAACCATAAAGGAAACTAACAATCCTACACATCAAAATAAAAAACAAGAAAAACATAAAGACTCAGCAAACACATAATCAACAATGACGAAAAGAAAATACGTAAAGAAAAACAACTCAACACAGAAACTTAAGCGGGACAAAGAAACCATCAATAACACACAGAAAAGATATCAAGGAGGCAGTGCCAAGTTGGAATACACAGACGCTTCCAGTGAGCCCTCTTACAACAAACACCCGAAAAAACAAGTGAAATGAGTATATTTGTGACAAGCTAGGAGCCCTGAACATCTAAGGCAAGCTTAGAAAACAAACTAAGGGGCAGGGGGAGGAAGAGAAAGTTCAGAAGCGGAAAGGAGCTATAGGACCTGAATCATGGGAAGCCCTCACGCACCATTCCTGGGAGCAGCGGCAGCAGGCTGCTAATAGCATTCAGCCGCAGTTCCCTCAGGGAGAAGCAGCCAGCCACACAGCCTACTCACACTGCTGGAACCAAAGAACAGTGTTCTCAGCAAAAGCTAAGTACTTGCATATATTTTTTACTGCGCCCCCCCAACAAGCCACCTTCAGTGGCTGATTTCCTGTTGCCTGAGATAGGTCCTGTTGAGCGCCTAGAGCCATCCTCCCGGCCCCGGAGAAGGAATAAACTTGATATTGGGGGAAAAGATAATTTGCCAGCTACAGTAACCAAGGGAGCTCAGGATAGAAGCGGCTCCTGTCCATGCATAAATGGTCCGTGGACTTTGAGTACCTTTTCCCTCTACATGGACCTGTGTGGGCCTATCTCAGGAGAATAAGCCCTTGTTAGCAGACTCCAACCATTTCAGTTGTGCAGCAGAGAGGTGGGGGTTTGATGTTCAATATTGCTTTGCCTATTAAACAGGGTCCTCACCTACCCACATCTGGGGCCTAAGGACTGGTGGCTCCACTCAGGTCAACCAGCCACCCACGACAGGGGTCCAAGGATAACTGGTACCTCCCAGTCCTTACAACCAAAAACACTGGGTGCCCATGGTCCATCTGCAGAACCTACCCACCTGTACACTCTAGGGAACAGGGACACTTTCCTTAGAGACATGTAGGGGCAATCTGAGCAACCTGCCTTGTTCAGAGTGTGAAACCCTGCTGCAACCAGATACCAGCACCTACACCAACCACCCCTGCCCCTCTAAGACTGTAGGACAGAGCCTGTACCACACACCTTATGATCAGCTACCTGGACAACTGAGCTGAATTCATACAAGAAAAGTGAGTGGACTCCTAGACTGATGTACCTGATAAGAACTCTAGCCATCTGGGGGCAGGATGTCGGAGCTCCAAAGGTGAAAATAATCAAGCTAGCTCACTCAAGCAACCCATTTGGGCATATCAAAACAAAACAAAGCAAGAACCTACAACACCGTAAGCAAACATACAATAAACTAATACAATAACTTATAGATGGCTCACAGACAACAGTCAATATCAAGTCACACAAAGACACAGATGATGATCACCTCAACAAGCTCTCAAAACAAAGAATCCAGGGATCTTCTAGATGAAAGTGCCTTCCTGGAATTACCAGAGGTGGAATACAAAACATGAATACACAGAACCCTTCACAACATCAGGAAGGAAATGAGGCAATACACAGAACAAGCCAAGGAACACACAGATAAAGCAACTGAAGAAATTAAAAAGATTATTCAGGAACATAACGAAAAATTTAATAAGCTGGAAAAATCCATAGACAGACAGCAATCAGAAATTCAGAAGATTAACAATAAAATTACAGAAGTCAACAACTCAACAGAAAGTCAGAGGAGAAGAATTGAGCAAGTGGAAGGCAGAATTTCTGAACTTGAAGATAAAGCACTTGGCACTAATATGTTTGAAGAAAAACCAGATAAAAGAATTTTAAAAAATGAAGAAACCTTAAGAATCATGTGAGACTCTATCAAGAGAAATAACGTATGAATGATTGGAGTAACAGAACACAGAGGGATAACAGAAAATACAGAGAAAATTGTTGAAGATTTGTTGGCAGAAAACTTCCCTGATATTGTGAAAGATGAGAAGATATCTATCCAAGATGCTCACTAAACTCCACATAAGGTAGATTTTAAAAGAAAATCACCAAGACATGTAATAATCAAGCTTGACAAAACCAAAGAAAAAGAGAGAATTTTAAGAGCAGCTAGGGATAAACGAAAATGCACCTACGAAGGAGAGTCAATAAGAATAAGCTTGATCTACTCGGCAGAGACCATGCAGGCAAGAAGGTTATGGGATGACTTATTTAAAATATTGAAGGAAAAAAATTGCCAGCCAAGAATATAATATCCAAAAAAAGTGTCTCTCAAACATGAAGGCGAACTTAGGACATTTCCAGACAAATGGAAGTTTAGGGAATTTGTTAAAACTAAACCAAAACTACAAGAAATACTAAAGGGAGTTCTTTGGCTAGAAAATCAATAATATCAGGTATCAAGCCAAGACTAGAATACTGGGCAGAGCAATCAGAAGTCAACCCAGACAGAGAAATCAAAAAAATAAATCAAGATTAAAAAAAAAAACACTCAAAACAGGGAAACAGCGATGTTATTATGTCAAAGAAGACAACATTAAAACAATAAAGAGGGACAAAAAAATATAGTCATAGACCTTCCATATGGAGTGGAATGCAAGGCGATACAAAGAAATAAAATTTAGGTTTAAATTTAGAAAAATAGGGGTAAATAATGAGGTAACCACAAAGGAGACAAACTATCCTATACATCAAAATAAAATACAAGAAACAAATAGAGACTCAGCAGAAACAAAATCAACAACAACAAATATGAGGAAAGAACAATGTGTAATCTACTCAGCACATAAATTAAGTGCAAAAAGGAAACTGTCCACAACACACAAAAAAAGACATCAAAATGATGGCATTAAATTCCTACTATCCATAATTACGCTGAATGTAAATGGAATAAATGCATCAATAAAGAGACAGAGAGTGGCAGAATGGATTAGAAAACATGATCCATCTATATGCTGCCTACAAGAGACACACCTTAGACTTAGAGACACAAACAAACTAAAACTCAAAGGATGGAAAAAAACATATCAGGTAAACAACAATCAAAAAAGATCAGGAGTGGCAATATTAATTTCTGACAAAATAGACTTTAAAGTTAAATCCACTATAAAGGATAAGGAAGGACACTATATAATGATTAAAGGGACAATACACCAAGAATATATAATCATATTAAATATTTATGCACCCAATGACAGGGCCGCAAGATACACAAAACAAACTCTATCAGCATTGAAAAGTGAGATAGCTCCACAATAATAGTAGGAGACTTCAACACACCACTTTCGGTGAAGGACAGGACATCCAGAAAGAAGCTCAATAAAGACACAGAAGATCTAAATGCCATAATAAACCAACTTGACCTCATAGATGTATACAGAACACTCCACCCAACAGCAGGCAAGTATACTTTCTTTTCTAGTGCACATGGAACAGTCTCTAGAATAGACCACATATTAGGTCATAAAGCAAGCCTTAGCAGAATCCAAAACACTGAAATATTACAAAGCATCTTCTCTGACCATAAGGCCATAAAAGTGGGAAACAGTAACAGAAAAAGCAGGGAAAATAAATTAAACACTTGGAAACTAAACAATACCCTGCTCAAAAACAACTGGGTTATAGGAGACATTAAGGAGGGAATAAAGAAATTCATAGAATCCAATGGGAATGAAAACACTTCTATCAGAACCTTTGGGACACAACGAAAGCAGTGTTCAGCGGTCAATTTATATCAATAAAACCACACATAAGAAAAGAAGGGCCCAAATCAAAGAATTATCCCTAGAACCTGAACAAATAGAAAGAGAGCAACAAAAGAAACCCTCAGACACTAGAAGAAAGAAAATAATAAAAATTAGAGCAGAACTCAAAGAAATAGAAAACAGAAAAACAACCAAAAGAATTAACAAGACAAAAGCTGGTTGTCTGAAAAAAATCGACAAAATTGATAAACCATTGGCCAAATTGACAAAATAAAAACAGGAGAGGAAGCAAATAACTGGAATAAGAAATGAGATGGGCGATATTACAAAAGATCCAACTGAAATTAAAAAAATCATATCAGATTACTATGAAAAATTCTACTCTAACAACTTTGAAAACCTAGAAGAAATGGATGAGTTCCTAGAAACACACTACCTTCCTAAACTAACACAACCAGAAGTAGAAGAACTAAATACACCCATAACAAAAGAAGAGATTGAAAAGGTAACCAAAAAACGTCCAACAAAAAAAAGCCCTGGCCCAGACAGCTTCACTGCAGAGTTCTACCAAACTTTTAGACAAGAGTTAACACCACTACTACTAAAGGTATTTCAGAGCATAGAAAAGGATGGAATACTCCCAAACTCATTCTATCAAGCCAGCATAACCCTGATACCAAAACCAGGTAAAGACACCACAAAAAAAAAAAAAAGAAAGAAAGAAAATTACAGACCAATAGCCCTCATGAAAGCAGATGCAAAAATCATCAACAAAATTCTGGCCAATAGAATTCAACAACATATCAAAAAAATAATTCACCAGGACAAAGTGGAATTCACACCAGGTATGCAGGGATGGTTCAACATTAGAAAAACAATTAATGTAATCCATCATATAAATAAAACAAAAGACAAGAACCACATGATCTTATCAATTGATACAGAAAAGGCATTTGACAAAGTTCAACACCCATTTATGATAAAAACTCTCAGCAAAATAGGAATTGAAGGGAAATTCCTCAACATAATTAAGGGTATTTATGCAAAGCCAACAGCCAACATCATCCTAAATGGAGAGAGTTTGAAAGCATTCCCCCTGAGAACAGGAACCAGGCAAGGATGCCTTTTATTACCACTCTTATTCAACACTGTGCTGGAGGTCCTGGCCAGAGAAATTAGGCTAGATAAAGAAATAAAGGGCATCCAAATTGATAAGGAAGAAGTAAAAGTATCCCTATTTGCAGATGATATCACCTTATACACAGAAAACTCCAAAGAATCCACAAAAAAAAAACTACTGGAACGAATAGAAAATTTCAGCAAAGTATCAGGATACAAGACAAACATCAAAAAATCAGTTGGATTCCTATACACTAAAAAAAAAAATTTAAAGAGGAAATCACCAGATCAATACCATTTACAATAGCCCCCAAGAAGATAAAATGCTTAGGAATAAATCTAACCAGAGACGTAAAAGACCTATACAAAGAAAGCTACAAGACACTTCTGCAAGAAACCAAAAGAGGCCTACGTAAGTGGAAAAACATCCCTTGCTCATGGATAAGAAGACTCAGCATTTTGAAAACGTCAATTTTACCCAAAGCCACCTACAGATACAATGCAATCCCGATCCAAATTCCAATGACATTTTTTAATAAGATGGAGAAACAAATCACCAACTTCATTTGGAAAGTGAAGAGGCCCCAGATAAGTAAAGCACTGCTGAAGAAGAACAAAGTGGGAGGCCTCACACTACCTGATTTTAGAACCTATTATATTGCCATGGTAGTCAAAACAGCCTGGTAGTGATACAACAACAGAAGCATAGACCAGTGGGACAGAATTGAGAATCCAGACATAAATCCATTCACGTACAAGCAGCTGATATCTGACAAAGGCCCAAAGTCCATTAAATGGGCAAAAGACAGTCTCTTTAACAAACCATGCTAGCATAACAGGCTACGTAGCTGCAAAAAAATGAAACAAGACCCATACCTTACACCATGCACAAAAACTAACTCAAAATGGATCAAAGACCTAAAAATAAAATCTAAAATGATAAATATCATGGAAGAAAAAATATGGGCAACACTAGGAGCCCTAATACATGGTATAAACAGAAAAGAAATCATTACTAACAATCCACAAACTCCAGAAGAGAAACTAGATAACTGGGGACTCCCAAAAATCACTTATGCTCATCAAAAGACTTCACCAAAAGAGTAAAAAGACAACCTATAAAAAAAAATGGGAAAAAATTTTTGGCTACGATGTATCTCATCTCTAAAATCTATAAGATACTGTAAAATCTCAACAACAAAAGGACAAATAACCCATTTAAAAAATGGGCAAAGGATATGAACAGGCACTTCACCGATGAAGACATTCAGGCAGCTAACAGATACAGGAGAAAATGCTCATGATTATAAGCCATTACAGAAACGCAAATCGAAACTACAGTGAGATACCATCTTACCCCAACAAGCTAGCATTAATCCAAAAAACACAAAATAATAAATGTTGGAGAGGTTGTGGAGAAACTGGAACACTTATACACTGCTGGTAGGAATGTAAAATAGTACAACCACTTTGGAAATCAGTTTGGCACTTCCTTAAAAAGCTAGAAATAGAAGTACCATAGGATCCAGCAATCCCAGTCCCTGGAATATATCCTAGAGAAATAAGAGCCCTCACACAAATAGATATATGCACATCCATGTTTACTGCAGCACTGTTCACAATAGCGAAAAGATGGAAACAACTTAGATGCCCATCAATGGATGAATGGATAAACAAATTATGGTATATTCACACATTGGAATACTACACAATGATAAAGAATAAAGACGAATCTTCAAAACATCTCATAACATGGATGAATCTGGACTGCATTATGCTGAGTGAAATTAGTCAGTCGCAAAAGGACAAATATTGTATGAGACCACTATTATAAGAGCTCAAGAAAAGGTTTAAACACAGAAGAAAACATTCTTTGATGGTTACAAGGGTGGGGAGGGAAAGAGAGGGGTATTCACTAACTAGATAGTGGGTGAAGGGAAAGACAACACACAATACATAGGAAGTCAGCACAACTGTACTAAACCAAAATCTAAGAAGTTTCCTAAATATAACCAAACACTTCAAGGAACAGAGTAGCAGGGGTGGGGGTCTGGCAACCATGGTTTTAGGGGACATCTAGGTCAACTGCTTAAAGGCTAGGGCTGATAACCAAACGGCAACGGTTTCAATGGCAGGTCAACTGGCATAACAAAGTATATTAAGAAAACATTCTTCATCTCACCTGGTGAATGGTGTCTGGTATCTTAAAAGCTAGTGAGTGGCCATCTAAGATGCAACAATTTGTCCCAACCCACCTGGAGCAAGGGAGAATGAAGAACACTGAAGGCATAATGAAAATATGAGCTCAAGAGATCGAAAGGGCCACATAAACCAGAGACTCCATCAGCCTGAGACCAGAAAAACTAGATGGTGGACGGCTACCACCAATGACTACCCTGACAGGGAATACAACACAGAGTCCCTGACAGAGCAGGAAAAAAGTGGGATGCAGAACTCAAAGTCTTGTAAAAAGACCCAAATTAATGGTCTGACTGAGACTGGAACCCCAGAAGACACGGCCCCTGGACTCTCTGTTAACCCAGAATTAAACCATTCCCAAAGCCAACTCTTCAGACAAAGATTACACTAGACTATAAGACATAAAATGATACTGAAAAAAGTGTGCTTCTTAATTCAAGTAGATTCATGAGATTAAATGGGCAGCTCCTGGCCAAAGGCTAGATGAGAAGGCAGAAATGGACAGTAGCTGGTTGAATGGACACAGGAAATCCGGGGTGGAAAGGAGGAGCGTGCTGTCACATTATAGGGACAGCAACTAAGCAAGTAGGGTCACATAACAACGCGTACATAAATTTTTCTATGAGACACTATCTTGAGCTGTAAACTTTCACTTAAAGCACAATTTTAAAAAATGTTAACAAAAAAATCTATCATAACTCTACAAATTGGTGTTTCAAAAAAAGATCCCATGAGATCAACTTTTCAGAGGCACACAACTTTAACTTAAGATAATTAAAAATTGTGAGTAGTGTGCTAAATCTTATGCCTTGGTTCACTGTTCCTAAATAAATGTGTTCCTGCTTTGAACACTGGTTTTTCAATAATATTAAGTTGAATTCTATTTACTGAGAATTGTAATGAAATGGATCCAAATATGCATTCTTACTAATTCTTATACTTAAGCTGAATGTCTTGTTTTGGAAAAAATGATTTAAAAAAAAGAAATATGAAACCCAGTAGTCACTTACATATTTCATAACTGTTCTTGTTGCTTGAAAGAACACTAAGTACAAACACCTTGATTTTTACCTGATTAAGAACCTTCTGCAGGTATGGGGTGCCCATTCGATCAGCAATATGTCTGTAAGCCGGGTGGGAAAGAAAAAATTTCCTTTCTGCCAACATGGCGGCCTTAATGTCCTTCTTCCCATCTATGTCCTTCTGGCTTCTGTTTACCACCCCCACGTAACCTGAAACAAAACACAAACCTATGGAATTGGGGACACTTTTGGTTACTTATTCATGAGAAGCATTCAAGGCTTTCAAATAGGCTGAATATGAAAAGCAAGATTATTTTTAAGGTCTGAAGGATGAGTTCCTTTACAAAATTCCCTTTGAGACAGCAGTATGTGACGAAGGCCTCTGGTTTGGCTAATAATGATAATTTTTTTAGCATCAACATGATAATGTCTCTTGCCCTTAACAACTTTGTGCTTTTTAATAGAGTATGTATCTTGGCTCTTTTGCCATATAGCAGGCAAACAAATCAGACTTCAAACAGAGTAGTATATATTTATGCAGACTATGATGAATATTTATACCCTCCCTTAAAACCCCCTCCTATTCCTGTTTTTTAGTCCTGTTATTTTAAGGAATAGTTCTCCACTTGGATAATTTTTAACATATCATTTGGGAACATTGCTGTCTTCTGCCATTCCGTAAAAACCATAACTAATCATAATCCCATTCCTTGCAACTGGAAGACATTAAAACTAAGTCTCCCACTGGCTTCCCAATCATTTCCCTGCCGTGTCATCCAGTGAAGTCGTGTAGACCGCCAGTACGTTACCCCTGCGAAGAGGCAGCAGCTTGTTCTCTAACACATCCCTGGCATCTGTTCCTTCATCCATAAGATCCAGCTTGGTAATGACTCCAATGGTTCTCAGACCTGCAGCATGAACAAAACCAACATTAAACGATTTGGAGAAAACTAACACATTTTAGAGACATATGTCTCATAGCTAAATGCAAAGCATGCATATTTCTGCTCCTTGTTCCTCTTGGTCTTACTTTGTTTTCTTATCCACGACTACCCCAAACTTGTGAATTTTTTTGTGATGAAGAGGAGAGTTGCAAATTCACTTTTTTATAAGATAACTTTCGATTCAAATGAGAAAAAAACAAATAGCTGTATCACCAAAATACTGATAAATATATGAGTTTATTTTCTTATAATGTATAAATACCAATTGTGTATTTTAATTTTCCTCACTGCCCTCCACATAATATGGGTGCTTTAAAATTTTTATGGATTGCATTTTAAGAACAAATAAACAAATACAGACCAAAGATGAGAGTGTGTCATATACCAAAGATTATTATTTTCCAGCTCTGAGCATTTGAGGTAAAAAAAATAAAAAGAAGAAACTTGGATTTCACATAGTACCATTACCAAAAATAATCGTGCAAGTCTCACAGCATTCACTATTCCTCAGAAAAGGAAATATGCTTTAATGGAAAGAAAACAGAACTAGGAATTATGAGACCTGGATTCTAGGCTCTAAGCAGGTCACTTAACTCTCTGGGTCTGTTTTTCTCATTTGTAAAATAAAGAGCTGGAAGCTTGACCTCCAAGGCTTCTTTCAGTCATAAAATAATGTAAGAATCTAGTCATTTTATGTAACAGGTCAGACACACTGCATTTGTCCTCTGCATTCTTCATTAGATGAAATGGATAGTATTTACCCAGTGATTCACGCATTAAGGGCATTTCTTTGGTATTCCAGTTACACATGGTTACTTGATTTACCTTCTACTTGACATCACTCTCAAATAATGATGGCTAATATTTATTAAAGGAGCCCTGGTGGTGTGGTGGTTACAATGCTCTGCTGCTAACTGAAAGATTGACAGTACGAACCCACAAACTGTTCCACAGGACAAAGATGTGGCAGTCTGCTTCCATAAAGATTTCAGCCTTGGAAACCCTACAGGGCAGTTCTACTCTGTCCTATAGGGTTGCTGTGAGTCAGAATCAACTCACCTGGAATGGGTTTTTTTGGTTTGTTTGTTGATATTCATTAAGCCAGCTTCTGTTATAAACAGTTTGTATTATTAAATCACTTAATAACAAAAATAGCCTAACAATTATTTCTTGAAGATGAAGAAACTAAGACAGAGAGAGGTTAAATAACTTCCCCAAGGTCATACAGGCAATCTGGTTCTAGAATCCATCCTTTTAACAAATATATTGCTCCTCACAGTAAAATGACTTTTTAAAAAAAAAGACAAACTAACAAGGTCAAAGAGAATGAGAGAATGCTACAGAAAAAATGTTGGAACTGGAAGCCTAAAAGGATGACTTAATAGAGCAGAGAAAAAGAAAAACCGTATCTGAGAAAGACAACAGTTGGAGGAGCCCAGAAGCTAGATATTATACATCACAGCATCTCAGACTCAGGCCCTGAGCTCGAGAACCAATAGCTCTGAAAACAGTGAAAGAGGTGGTAGACAGTTGAGGATGAAAACAGGAGCGCTGGGTGGGAGCTATCCCTGATCCATCCCACCATTAGAGTACAGGTTTATCTTCTATAAAGACTAAAATAGAGAAACTCTGAACTCAAGGATGCTTGGCCCAGTTTGGTGGCTCAGATATTGAAAGAGGATGATTAAGTGAAATTCCACATACTGAATGGCATGACACGCCCCTCCCTCCCAATTCCATTTCCTAATTTAGCTTCAAGAAAGTACTGGCTGGCAGGCTATTATCCACAAGGCAGAGACTGCAAGAATCCTATCTAGGAAAATTAACTATTCCAAGAGAAAAACACAGATATTGACATTAAGAGGAATCCAATAGGAACAGCCCAATAAATCACCCTGCTGTGAAGTCTACCACTCAATATATCAAGCACACCCACAGAGAGCTTCCACTCACCTGTCACTATTTCACCTTGAAATATAAATGAACAGCTAAAGATATCCTCTAATATGAGGCCAAAATAAAACAGAACATGAAGAAAACTACACGCACTATTTTGTAATGCAAAATACAGAAGAAAACTTTATTATTCTTATCAATGCCCTAAGAAAGAAAGGCAAACTCGTTGCATTCAAGAAACAAGAATAGAATGCCACATAAAACAAATAGTCAGGAAAAATTTTTTTTTAAAAAAATAAGACAACACAAATGAAAACATAAGAATATTTAGAAGACAATGCTGAGGAACTCTTGCAGAAAACAAAAGAAAAAGAAGTAGATAACAGGAAAGGAAAACAAGCTGTAAAAACTAGAGCTGATATTCCAGAAAGACAAAGAGAAAACATCCTGGAGGACAGGAGGTCCTATTGAAAAAACATACACATACAACATGGCACATCAGTATAAGATTTCATAACAAAGAAAGTCACAAACACCTCAATACAAGGACTGGGAATCATTACAGTAACAGTCTTCCCAGCAGTAGCACTAGATCAATGTCTTCAAAAATCTGGGGGAAAAATAATTTGTAACCTAGAATCCTACACTATCTATGACAGTAGAAACAAGGTATTTTCAGCCTGAAAAAAAAAATCTCTAAATATTTTTATCCACTGCCCCCCCCCCCACTGCTCCCCCCCATCTCCTTTTTTCAGGAAGCAACCATTTCTTTTTGGTATGATGACTCTGTGTATTCCTTTCATCATCTCCAACATCAGAATTTTGCTCATTGAAGTTTTCACTATTGCAACTCGAGGCTTGAATTTTTTCTTCGGTTCTTTCAGCTTGAGAAATATTAACCATGTTCTTTCCCTTTGGTTTTCTAACTCCAAGTCTTTGCACATTTCATTATACTATTTTACTTGGTCTTCTTGAGCAGCCCTTTGAAATATCCTGTTCAGCTCTTTTACCTTGTCATCTCTTTCATTTGCTTTAGCTGCTCTACGTTCAAGAGCAAGTTTCAGAATCTCTTCTGACATCCATTTGGTCTTTCTTTCCCATCTTTTTAATGACCTCAGCTTTCTTCATGGATGATGTCCTTGATGTCACCCCACAACTCATCGGGTGTTTGGTCATTAGTGTTCAATGCGTCAAATCTATTTTTGAGATGGTCTCTAAGTTCAAGGGGGATATACTCAAGGTCATTTTTTGGCTCTCGTGGACTTGTTCTAAATTTCTTCAGCTTCAACTTGAACTTTCATATGAGCAATTGATGGTCTATTCCGCAGTTAGCCCCTAGCCTTGTTCTGACTGATGATATTGAGCTTTTCGATCATCTCTTTCCACAGGTGTAGTCAATTTGATTCCTGTGTTTTCCATTCAGTTAGACCCATATGTATAAAAAATATGTATAGTCACTGTTTATGTTGTTGAAAAAGGTATTTGCAATGAAGAAGTCATTGGTGTTGAAAAATTCTATCATGTGATCTCCAGGGTTGTTTCTGTCACCAAGGCCATATTTTCCAACTACTGATTCTTCTTCTTTGTTTCCAAGTTTCATATTCCAATCACTAGTAATTATCAGTATGCCTTGATTGTAGTCTGATCAATTTCAGACTGCAGAAGTTGGTAAAAAATCTTCAATTTCCTCTCCTTTGGCATTAGTGGTTGGTGTGTAAATTTGAATAATGGTCATATTAAATGGTCTTCCTTGCAGACGTATGGATATTATTCTATTGCTAACAAGATCAGGATAGATCTTGAAATACTCTTTTTGACAATGAATGAGACACCATTCCTCTTCAATCTGTCATTCCCAGTATAGCAGACCACAGGACTGTCTGATTCAAAACGGCCGATATCAGTCCATATCAGCTCACTAATGTCTAGGATATCCATCTTTATGTGTTCCATTTCACTTTTGACAACTTCTAATTTTCCTAGATTCATACTTCATACATTCCAGGTTCCAATTATGAATGGATGTTTGCAGCTGTTTCTTCTCATTTTGAGTCATGCCACATCAGTAAATGAAGGTACTGAAAGCTCTACCCCATCCACAATATTAAGGTCGACTCTACTTTGAAGAGACAGTTCTTCCCTAGTCATATTTGAGTGCCTTCCAACCTGAGGGGCTCATCTTCTGACACTATATCAATGCTCCACTGCTATTCATAAGGTTTTTACCCAGGTACCATTAAAACTCCTTGCTGTCGAGTTGATTCCAACTCATAAAGCTCCTACAGGACTACCCCCATGGAGTTTCCAAGGCAGTAATCTTTACAGAAGCAATTGCCACGTCTTTCTCCTGAGGGGTGGCTGGTGGGTTCAAACCTCAACCTTTCAGTTAAGGTTTAACCACTGTGTTACCAGGGCTCCTTAGGAACTATTAAGCTCACTGCTGTTGAGTCAATTCCAACTCATAGCAACCCTACAGGACAGAGCAGAACTGTCCCACAGGGTTTCCAAGGAGCGGCTGGTCGATTTGAACAGCCAACCTTTTGGTTAGCAGCGGAATGCTTAACCACTTAGCCACTAAGGCTCCTGGCATCATTAAAAAATTAGGTAGCTTAAATAATCAATGGACTCCTGCTGGGAGACACAAGACCTACACTAAGTGCCAGGAGAAATTTCAAAAGCAGTGTCGTTTAAAAGTACTCTTCTGGGAAACTAAGGACGCAGATAAAAATAATAATAGGAAACATTTATTGAGCACTGATTATGTGCCAGCCCCATTTAGGACTCAAAACAACAATCCTATGAGATAGATACTATTATTACATCATTTACACCAATAAGAAAACCCTGGTGGCATAGTGGTTAAGAGCTACGGCTGCTAACCAAAAGGTCAGCAGTTCAAATCCACCAGACGCTCCTTGGAAATTTCTCAGTGAAAGAACCACTCTATACTAAAATTTTCTTATCTTTGGAGTAATTCTTTCTTTTCTCTCTTCCTTTCCTCTTCCTTTTCTTCTTTCTGCCTCTATTCCTTCTCTCACTTCCTTCCACAAATATTAAATATTTCAGGTATTTTGCTAGGTTCTGAGAATATATTGATGACCAAGATAGAGTCTGTTACCACAGTGTCAATAACTTTTATGTTTTCTATTATTTACTTAACACTTTGCCTAGTACCAAATGCTGTGCCTAGTACCTGATGATTTTGGACATGAAAACTGTGTTATTCAGAAATGTTAGAAGTAAAAAGAAAATGATGTTCATGGAAAACTTATAGGAAAAAAAGATGAAACTATCCCCATTTATCACTGATTGCCTTCAGAAATAAAATATTCCACAATCCTTGCCAAAGAGAAAGAACATTTACTTCAAAACTCCCCAAGTCCCACCAAATTCCAAACAAAAAAATGCATTAACTGAAGGACATCTGATTTCCTAAGTCTGTTTTAAATTTTGCTATATACATTTTTACACTAACTTTTTGTTGATTTTTTTTCTGCGTTACTGTTGTTTCAGTGTACACAGTGTTCCAGATTACTTTTTTTGGCAACTGCTAATGCGGTTCATGGCTTGGTTTTGTCCCATTTCCTAATTAGATGAAACAGCACGCTTTTATAATTTAGATGCGCATATAAACTAAAGAAATGGCAATGTTCTCATAGGAAAATCGCTGTGCTGACAATGGACCTAGGTAACATGGTGTACCCAAAACCCACCCAGTGCCCTCGAGTCAATTCCGACTCATAGCGATCCTACAGAACATGGTGTAATGGTATTATATTTATTCTCTGAAATTTGCATTTTAATTCTTGTCTGATCCTAAGCAAAATTATGTTTCACTCTAGTTATTACTACATATGAATACAAAAAGTGATGCATTGAAGAAAAGAGCTGCCATAACAAAAACCTGGTTTAGCAGGCAGGTGGCAAGGAAACAAATACTGCAACTTATAAAGATAGAGATTCGTGGTATGCACCAATTGCATACTTTGTAACCTGCCATATGTGATAAGTTGTGAGGCCGACTAAGAGCCTGCTGAAACAAGATGTTGGAAAAGAGCCAGAATGTTCATTTTTCAGGAAATGTTCCTTTATACTTAAGGCAAGACACTTAAAAAAGTTCACTCAAGAAATTTATCATTTTGTAAGCAGAAATAAAAGGTACTGAAGAGAACATAGAAATTTGAGTTTTTCATGGGTGAAAAAGCTACCTGCTCTTATGACTCAAACAAATGAAGAAGATACTAAAAAGACTCTGAGCCATAAAAGTCCACTAAGAATTTTCCATTAAGCAAAGGGGTTCAGTAATGTCTGCTTCTGAAATGTAATAGATTTCTTTTTGTGTGACCTTTCTAGCCATGGTCTTGCATCTCCCACCCAGGTGACTGGGCAAGACTGTGTGACAGGGTAATTGTGGTCCACCAGTTTTGACCTCCTGCTGGGCTTGAAATGAGCTACCTTAGAGGTGGGAAAGAGACGAGCCCACCGCCACCAAGGAAGGAGAGACCAGCAGCAGGAGATGGCGCGGTGAGCTTCCCAGCCCACGGAGAGAGAAAGCTGAGTGACTTTGGGTAGAGGCCTAGGGCCAAGGAGACACGTGCCTGTGAGCATGGCTGAGAAAAGGATGTCCTGATGGAAGAACTGTATCCTTGAGTGTTCCTGAGCCTAAATTGCAACCTATTATTCCCTAATAAACCCCTTAATCGTGAGTATGATCTGTGAATTCTGTGTGGCCATTGCAATGAATTGTCAAACCCAGCAGAGAAGTAGACAGTGCTGTGGGAAGGACAGTTGGTGTCAGAGTTGGTAAAGATGGTGGAGAGAGGGGCCATGTCTGACCTCCACCTCATAGGAATCAGTCTTGGGCTGTTAATCTTGATTCTCCTTCCCCTTTGTGAAGTTAGAGGAGGTCCCCAAGCTGTTCTTACAGCTTCTCACTATGAGAGTAAAAGATTCAGGCATACCTTTCTGCTGAAAAAAAAAAAAAAAAAAAAAACTACAGGAAAATTGGAAAGAATATATGAAACAACTGTTTTCAGACGTAAAACAACAGATTTTACAAGACTATGATATCTGAGGAAGGGTAAACAAGCAAGGTAGGCCATACAATTAACTCACTTTCTACCTAGAAGCAATTTCTGTGGAGTATACTGCAAGAAGGAAAAATCCAGAGAGATTCCAGCTGTCTTGCTTAGTTGAGGAGACAAACGCTGGAGTTCAAGGAGGTCAAGACAGAACAATGTACCAGATAAAAGAAAGCTATGAGGAGAGAATAAGCCCTGAAATTTGCATCAGGATTCCCTTGGGTCTCTGAATACATACATGCATACGGTAAAAGTCCACATGACTGGGTAAAAACAATTTCTAGGGAGCTCTGGACCAAACAATTCCTACAACTCACACAGGGCTGGGACTCATTGAAGTTCCCACCACCTAGAATAGAGAGGCCCTGCTGAATACAAGGACATTTGGTAGAGACACCGAAAGAGTCCAAACTCAGTTTGACCCAAAAAACCTAAAAATAATAATTTTAAGAAATCAATATGAGCTGCACATCCAACACAGAATACCATAAAATTCAGTACCCAATGAAGTAAAAATTCAGTACCCAATATCCATGATTCAAACAAAAATCACTAGATAAACAAAAAAAGGAGAATGTGACACATTATCAGGAAAATAAAAGTAGTCAGTAGGATCTCACTAGAAACATTGTGATTCACAGACAAGGAAAATAAAACAGCTATTATAAATATGCTCAAATACTTAAGGACATAAAAGAAAATATAACCTCAATGAGGAGATAAAAAGGATGATATCTGAAGAAATAATGGCTAATTTTTTTCAAATTTCATAAAAACTATAAATTCATAGGTCCAAGAAGCTCAAAGAATCCCAAGCACACGAAGAAAACCCCATTAAAGTATACCACAGTTAAATTGTTGAATAAACCCATATCCACTGCCATCAAGTCAATTCCAGCTCTTACCAAGCCTTTAAGACAGGGGAGAACTTCTCCATAGGGTTTCTGAGGCTTATGGAGGCCTGGTGGCATGGTGGTTAAGCACATGGCTGTGTACCAAGTGAGTGAACCCACCAGCAGTTCACTCACTGGACACTTTGCAGGAGAAAGATACGGCAGTCTACTTGGAAACCCCATGGGGCAGTTCTACTCTGTCCTATAGAGGCGCTAGGAGTAGGAATTTACAGGCAGCAACAGCTGCTTTAATCTTTATGAAAGCAGGCTGCCACACCTTTTTCCCTAGGAGTGACGGGTACTTTTGAACTGCTGACCCGCCACCAGGGCTCCTCAAATATCTGAATAGCAGCGATAAAAATAAAATCATAAACGTACAGGAAAAAACAAGTAAGCGGTACAGTGATGAGAATAACTATAGCCTTCTCATCAGAAACTATGAATGCAAGAAGACATTAGAATTACATCTTTAAAATATTAAAAGAAAAAAAAATTTCCCCTAGAATTCTATACCTACTAAAAATATTTTTCAAAACTGAAGGCAAGAGGCAGAGCCAAGATCACAGAATAGACAGACGCTTCCAGTGAGCCCTCTTTAAAACAAAGACCCGAAAAAACAAGTGAAACAAGTATGTTTGTGACAAGTTGGGAGCCCTGAGCATCAAAGGTAAGCTTAGACAATGAACTGAGGGGCAGGGGGAGGAAGAGACAGTTCAGAAGTGGCGAAGAGTTACCGGACCTGAATCGCAGGAAGCCCTCAGGCACCATTCCCCGAGTGGCCGCAGCGGTGGCGGTGGGCTGGTACTAGCGTTTGGCTGCAGTTTCCTCAGGGAGAAGCAGCCAGCCACACAGCCTACTCACACCTCTGGAACCAGAGGAGAACGACGCTCTCGGCAAAAGCTAAGTAAATATTTTACCGTGCCCCCCCACCCCCAAGCCGGCTTCAGCAGCTGAATCCCTGAACCTGAGATAGACCCTGGTGAGCACCTACAGCCATCCATCCTCCCAGCCATGGGGAAGGAAAAAACTTGCAACTGGGGGGGAAAGGATAATTTGCTAGCTCCATTAACTGGGGGAGCTCAGGACAGAAGTAGCTCCTGTCCAGACAGAAATGATCCATGGACCTTGAGCACCTTTCCCGTCTGCATGGACCTGTGTGGGCCTATTTCAGGACAATAGGCCCTTGTTGGCAAACTCCAACCATTTTGGCTGTGCGGTGGAGAGGTGGGTGTTTGATGTTTGCCATTGCTTTGCCTACTAAACAAGGTCCTCGCCTACCCACAGCAGGGACCTAAGGACTGGTAGCTCCACTCGGGTCACCCAGCCACCCACGACAGGGGTCCAAAGATAACTGGTACCTCCCAGTCCCTACAACCCACTTTGGGTGCCCATGGTCCCTCTGCAGAACCCACCCACCAGCACACTCTAGGGAAAAGAGATGCATTTTCCTCAGAGACACTTGGGGGTTGGTTCTCAGCCCCCTGCCTTGTTCAGAGCATAACCCCCTGCTGCAATCAGATACCGGTATATACACCAATTACCCCTGCCCCTCTAAGACTGTAGGACAGAGCCTGTACCACACACTTGATGATCAGCTACCTGAAGACCTGAGCTGAATTCATACAAGAAAACTGAGTGGACTCCTAGACTGATATACCTGATAACAGCTCTAGCCAGCTGGGGACAGGACACCAGAGCTCCAAAGGAGAAAATAATCAAGCTAGCTCACTCAACCAACCCATAGGGGTATACCAAAACAAAACAAAGCAAGCAGCTATGACACAGTAAGTAAGCATAAACTAAGACAATATCTTATAGATGGCTCGGAGACAACAGTCAATATCAAGTCACATAAAGAAACAGACCATGATCACCTCAACAGGCTCTCAGAACAAAGAATCCAGGGATCTTCTAGATGAAAGTGCATTTCTGGAATTACCAGAGGCGGAATACAAAACATGAATACACAGAACCCTTCACAACATCAGGAAGGAAATGAGGCAATACACAGAACAAGCCAAGGAACACACAGATAAAGCAACTGAAGAAATTAGAAAGATTATTCAGGAACATAATGAAAAGTTTAATAAGCTGGAAAAATCCATAGACAGACAGCAATCAGAAATTCAGAAGATTAACAATGAAATTACAGAATCAGACAACTCAATAGAAAGTCAGAGGAGCAGAATTGAGCAAGTAGAAGCTAGAATTTCTGAACTCAAAGATAAATAAATCACTTGGCGCTAAAATATTTGGAGAAAAATCAGATAAAAGAATTAAAAAAAATGAAGAAACCTTAAGAATCATGTGGGACTCTATCAAGAGAAATAACCTACAAGTGATTGGAGTATCAGAACAGGGAGGGATAACAGAAAATACAGACAAAATTGTTGAAGATTTGTTGGCAGAAAACTCCCCTGATATTGTGAAAGATGAGAAGCTATCTATCCAAGATGCTCATCGAACTCCACATAAGGTCGATGTTAAAAAAAAGTCACCAAGACATATTATAATCAAACTTGCCAAAGCCAAAGATAAAGAGAGAATTATACGAGCAGCAAGGGATAAACAAAAAGTCACCTACAAAGGAGAGCCAATAAGAATAATCTCGGACTACTTGGCAGAAACCTTGCAGGCAAGATTAAATATGAAGGTGAAATTAAGACATTTCCAGATAAACACAAGTTGAGGGAATTCGTAAAAACCAAACCAAAACTACAAGAAATACTAAAGGGAGTTCTTTGGTTAGAAAATCAATAATATCAGGTATTAACCCAAGACTAGAACACTGGACATAGCAACCAGAAGTCAACCCAGACAGGGAAATCCAAAAAAACAAAGCAAGATTAAAAAAAAAAAAAAAAGCCCAAAACAGGGTAACTGATGTTATTAAATAAAAGAAGACAACATTAAATAATAATGAGAGACTAAGAAATGTAATCATATACCTTCCATACGGAGAGGAAGATACGGCGATACAAAGAAATAAAAGTTAGTTTTAAATTTAGAAAAATACGGGGAAATAATAAGATAACCATAAAGGAGACAAACTATCCTACTCATCAAAATAAAATACAAGGGAAAAATACAGACTCAGCAGAAACAAAATCAACAACAACAAATATAAGGAAAGGACAATATATAAAGAAAATCTACTCAGCACATAAAATCAAGTGGAAAAAGAAACTGTCAACAACACACACAAAAAAAGACATCAAAATGACGGCACTAAATTCATGCCTATCCATAATTACCCTGAATGTAAATGCACTCAGTGCACCAATAAAGAGACAGAGAGTGGCAGAATGGATTAAAAAACAAATCCGTCTATATGCTGCCTACAAGAGACACACCTTAGACTTAGAGACACAAACAAAAACTCAGCGAATGGAAAAAAATATATCAAGCAAACAACAATCAAAAAAGAGCAGGAGTGGCAATATTAATTTCTGACAAAATAGACTTTAAAGTTAAATCCATCAGAAAGGATAAGGAAGGACACTGTATAATGATTAAAGGGACAATACACCAAGAAGATATAACCATATTAAATATTTATGCACCCAATGACAGGGCTGCAAGATACACAAAACAAACTCTATCAGCATCGAGAAATGAGATAGACATCTCCACAATAATAGTAGGAGACTTCAACACACCACTTTCAGTGAAGGACAGGACATCCAGAAAGAAGCTCAATAAAGACACAGAAGATCTAAATGCCATAATAAACCAACTTGACCTCATAGACATATACAGAACACTCCAACCAACGGCAACCAAGTATACTTTCTTTTCTAGTGCACTTGCAACATTCTCTAGAATAGACCACATACTACCTCATAAAGCAAGCCTTCGCAGAATCCAAAACACTGAAATATTGCAAAGCATCTTCTCTGACCATAAGGCCATATAAGCAGAAATCTATAACAGAAAAAGCAGGGAAAAGAAAACAAACACTTGGAAACTGAACAATACAATGCTCATAAAAGACTGGATTATAGAAGACATTAAGGATGGAACAAAGAAATTCAGAGAATCCAATGAGAATGAAAACACTTCCTATCAGAACCTTGGGGACACAGCAAAAGCAGTGCTCAGAGGCCAATCTATATCAATAAATGCACACATCCAAAAAGAAGAAAGGGCCAAAATCAAAAAATTATCCCTACAACTTGAACAAATAGAAAGAGAGCAACAAAAGAAACCCACAGGAACCAGAAGAAAACAAATAACAAAAATTCGAATTGAACTACATGAAATAGAGAACAGAAAAACAATTGAAAGAATTAACAAGACCAAAAGCTGGTTTTTTGAAAAAAATCAACAAAATTGATAAACCACTGGCCAAACTGACAAAAGAAAAACAGGAGAGGATGCAGATAACCTGAATAAGAAATGAGATGGGCAATATCACAATAGACCCAAATGAAATTAAAAGAATCCTATCAGATTACTATGAAAAACTATACTCAAACAAATTTGAAAACCTAGAATTCCTAGAAACACACTACCTACCTAAACTAACACAGAGGTAGAACAACTAAATAGACCCATAACAAAAGAAGAGATTGAAAAGGTAACCAAAAAGCTCCCAATAAAAAAAGGCCCTGGTCCAGAGGGCTTCACTGCAGAGTTCTACCAAACTTTCAGAGAAGAGTTAACACCACTACTACTAAAGGTATTTCAGAGCATAGAAAAGGTCGAAATACTATCAAACTCATTCTATGAAGCCACCATATCCCTGATACCAAAACCAGGTAAAGACACCACAAGAAAAGAAAATTATAGACCTATATTCCTCATGAATGTAGATGCAAAAATCCTCAACAAAATTCTAGCCAATAGAATTCAACAACATATCAAAAAAATAATTCACCATGACCAAGTGGGATTCATACCAGGTATGCAGGGATAGTTCAACATTAGAAAAACAATTAATGTGATCCACCACATAAATAAAACAAAAGACAAGAATCACATGATTTTATCAATTGATGCAGAAAAGGTATTTGAGAAAGTTCAACACCCATTCATGATAAAAACTCTCAGCAAAACAGGAATAGAAGGAAAATTCCTCAACATAATAAAGGGCATTTATACAAAGCTAACAACCAACATCACCCTAAATGGAGAGAGCCTGAAAGCATTCCCATTGAGATCGGGAACCAGGCAAGGATGCCCTTTATCAACACTCTTACTCAACATTGATCTGGAGGTCCTAGCCAGAGCAGTTAGGCTAAATAAATAAATAAAGGGCATCCAGATTGGCAAGGAAGAAGTAAAAGTATCTCTATTTGCAGATGACATGATCTTATACACAGAAAACCCTAAGGAATCCTCCAGAAAACTACTGAAACTAATAGAAAAGTTCAGCAGAGTATCAGGATACAAGATAAACATACAAAAATCAGTTGGATTCCTCTACACCAACAAAAAGAACATCGAAAAGGAAATCACCAAATCAATGCCATTTACAGTATCCCCCAAGAAGATAAAATACTTAGGAATAAATCTTAGCAGAGACGTAAAAGACTTATACAAAGAAAACTACAGTACACTTCTGCAAGAAACCAAAAGAGACTTACATAAGTGGAAGAACATACCTTGCTCATGGATAGGAAGACTTAACATCATAAAAATGTCTATTCTACCAAAAGCGATCTATACATTTAATGCAATTCCGATCCAAATCCCAGGGACATTCTTTAATGAGATGGAGAAATAAATCACCAATTTCATATGGAAGGGAAAGAGGCCCTAGATAAATAAGGCATTACTGAAAAAGAAGAATAAAGTGAGAGGCCTTACTTAACCTGATTTTAGAACCTATTATATTGCCACAGTAGTCAAAACAGCCTGGTACTGGTACAACAGATACATGGACCAATGGAACAGAATTGAGAATCCAGACATAAACCCATCCACATATGAGCAGTTGATATTTGACAAAGGCCCCAAAACAGTTAAATGGGGAAAAGACAGTCTTTTTAACAAATGGTGCTGGCATAGCTGGATATCCATCTGCAAAAAAATGAAACAAGACCCATACCTCACTCCACGCACAAAAAACTAACTCAAAATGGATCAAAGACCTAAAAATAAAATCCAAAACGATAAAGATCATGGAATAAAAAATAGGCACAACGTTAGGAGCCCTAATACATGGCATAAACAGTATACAAAACATTATAAAGAATGTAGAAGAAAAACTAGGTAACTGGGAACTCCTAAAAATCAAACACCTATGCTCATCCAAAGACTTCATCAAAAGAGTAAAAAGACTACCTACAGACTGAGAAAAAGTTTTTAGCTATGACACTTCTGATCAGCGCCTGATCTCTAAAATCTACATGATACTGCAAAAACTCAACTGCAAAAAGAACCCAATTAAAAAATGGGCAAAAGATATGAACATGCACTTCACTAGAAGACATTCAGGTAGCTAACAGATATATGAGGAAATGTTCATGATCATCAGCCATTAGAGAAACGCAGATCAAAACTACAATGAGATTTCATCTCACTCCAACAAGGCTGGCATTAATCCAAAAAACACAAAATAATAAATGTTGGAGAGGCTGTGGAGAGATTGGAACACTTCTACATTGCTGGTGGGAATGTCAAATGGTACAACCACTTTGGAAATCGATTTGGCACTTCCTTAAAAAGCTTGAAATAGAGCTACCATACGATCCAGCAATCCCACTCCTTGGAATATATCCTAGAAAAATAAGATTCTTTACATGAACAGATATATGCACACCCATGTTTACTGCAGCACTGTTTACAATAGCAAAAACATGGAAGCAACCAAGGTGCCCATCAACGGATGAATGGATAAATAAATTATGGTACATTCACACAATGGAATACTACGCATCGATAAAGAACAGTGAGGAATCTGTGAAACATTTCATAACATGGAAGAACCTGGAAGGCATTATGCTGAGTGAAATTAGTCAGTTGCAAAAGGACAAATATTGTATAAGACCACTATTATAAGAACTTGAGAAATAGTTTAAACTGAGAAGAAAACATTCTTTCATGGTTATGAGAGGGAGGAGGGAGGGAGGGAGTGAGGGTGGAAGGGGGCATTCACTAATTAGATGGTAGATAAGAACTACTTTAGGTGAATGGAAAGACAGCACACAATACAGGGGAGGTCAGCACAATTGGACTAAATCAAAAGCAAAGAAGTTTCCTGAATAACCTGAATGCTTCAAATGCCAGTGTAGAAGGGGCAGGGTCTGGGGACCATGATTTTAGGGGACATCTAAGTCAATTGGCATAATAAAATCTATTAAGAAAACATTCTGCATCCCACTTTGAAGAGTGGCATCTGGGGCCTTAAACGCTAGAAAGCAGCTAAGATGCATCAATTGGTCTCAACCCACCTGGAGCAAAGGAGAATGAAGAACACCAAGGACACAAGAAAATCACGAGCCCAAGAGACAGAAAGGGCTACATGAACCAGAGACTACATCATCCTGAGACCAGAAGAACTAGATGGTGCCCGGCTACAACCGATGACTGCCCTGACAGGGAACACAACAGAGAACCCCTGAGGGAGCAGGAGAGCACTGGGATGCAGACCCCAAATTCTCATAAGACCAGACTTAATGGTCTCACTGAGACTAGAAGGACCCTGGTGGTCATGGCCCCCAGACCTTCTGTTGGCTCAGGACAGGAACCATTCCCAAAGCCAACTCTTCAGACATGGATTGGACTGGAGAATGGGTTGGAGAGGGATGCTGGTGAGGAGTGAGCTTCTTGGATCAGGTGGACACTTGAGACTATGTTGGCATCTCCTGCCTGGAGAGGAGATGAGAGTGTGGAGGGGGTTAGAAGCTGGTGAAATGGACATTAAAAGAGAGAGCGGAAGGAGAGAGCAGGCTGTCTGTCTCATTAGGGGGAGAGTAATTGGGAGTGTGTAGCAAGGTGTATATGGGTTTTTGTGTGAGAGACTGACTTGATTTGTAAACTTTCACTTAAAGCACAATAAAAATTAAAAAAAAAACAAACTGAAGGCAAAATGATGACTTTTTCAGACAAACAAAAGCTGCGATAATTGTTGTTATAAAACCGGCACTACAAGAAATAGTAAAGGAAGCTCTTCCAGCTGAAGGAAAGTAACACCAGATGGAAACTCAGATCTATACAAAGGAATAAAAAGCTCAGGAAATGATAACTATATGGGTAAATACAGAGAAGGTCTTTCTCATTTTTAAGGTCTTTAAAAAAAGTAACTATTTAAAGCAAAAAGAATGACCATGCATTGTGAAGTTTGTAATACACCTATAAGTCACATGGCAAGATGGCAGATTTAAATCTAACTCGAGTGATAATTATATTGAATATAAATGGTCGAAATGCCACAATTCAAAGCAGAAATTTTAAGTTGGGATAAAAATGGAAGGTAAAATTATGTGCTAGTTACAAGAAACATACTTTAAATATTAAGAGAATGGAAAAGGTATACAATGAAAACATTAATCAAAAGAAAGTTAGCATAGCTACTTTAATATCAGATCAAGTAGATGTCAGAGCAAGACATATTACCAGGGATAAAAAGGGATATTCATAATGAAAAAGGGGTCAATTTGTAAAGGAGACATAACAACCTTAAATGTATAAACAACCTAATAACAGACCTTCCAAATATCTAAGCAAAAGTTGTTGACAGAACTAAATGGCAAAATAGACAGATCCACAAATACAGTAGGAGACATCAACATTCCTATGTCAGTAATTGAGAGAACAAGTAATCAGAAAAATCAAAAGAAATATATACAATAGTAGAACTAGCCCAGACATTGACCTGAGTCAGTAAGGGAGACAAAAATAGTACTATTTTCAAGCATTGAGGTCAAAAATAATCAAAGAAAAAGTAATTAATCTGATTTTTTAAGTTGATGAGACAGATACAAGACTTAAGTAACATTATCAACAAATTTGACCTTATTGACACCTATATAACACTCCACCCAACAACAATAAAATTCTTTCCAAATGTACATCGATCATTCTTCAAGACAGACCATACATGAGATCATAAAACAAATCTTAAAAAGTTTAAAGGGAATGATATCACACAGAAATTAGTATCAGGAAGTTATGTGCAAAATCCCAAAGTATTTGGAAATTGAACAACACAAACCTATGAAACTCTATAAAAGACAAATCTAATTTACAGTGACAGAAAGCAGATCAGTGACTTCTTGGAGACAGGAGTAGGAGCTGATTAGGAAGAAGCACAAGCGTAATTTTTGGATGATAAAAATATCCTATATTATGGTTGTAGTGGTAGATATATGGGTGGATATATGTATCAAAACTCATTAAACTTAACACTTACATGGGTGCCTGTCTACCCAAGTCTACCAGGAGGTAGCCTCAAGGTAACCACAAGAAGCTGAAAGAGACAGAATGAGGTTAGTTGCAAAGAAGCAAAGAAACATTTAAGACCTATGTCTAGGAAAAAGCTTTGGGTCAGTTAGTACATAGAATTAACTAGAAGCAGAGAGTTGAAAAGCTTACGATGTATTTGAAGAAACTGTGATCCCAAAGAAAGAAAAGGCCTGGCCTAAAATGAGCCTTTGATTATTTGAGTCTTAAAATAACCTGTAAGTTTAAGTTTTTACAAGTAAAAATCAAGCTGTGAAGGCTCTCATAGAAAGCTGTCAAGATCATAACCCCCCATTTCCACTTCAGGTGTGATCACAGAAGATAATGGACAAGGAAGAAACTCCCCCATGGTGGAGCCCAGGAAAAGCAATGGACAACGAACGAGGGAGCCCTCCCCGAAGACACAGTTAGTGTCTAATCAAGAAACATCTCTTAAAGGCCAGGGTAGGAAGCCTTTACAATGCCTCTCCAATAGGATTCCATCATTGCTCTGGACCTGGGACTACTGTTTATTTCTCATTCTTACTTTTTTCACACAGGAGTTTTTATTGCAGATAATAACATTCATGCTTCACACACAGTCCTCAGCAATCTATTTGGAATCCTGAACGGATACCTCAGGCTCCTGACAGAACCGCAAAATGTTCTGCTCCAGAACAGGGACTCTGTTGGCAATGGCATGGAAAATCCGAGTTATAGCTGGTTAGTCTGTGACCAGCCAACACCATGAAATCTCTCATTGGATGTCACCTGCCTTCCCAAACGAGATCCAAGCTCCTCTGGTCCTCTGTCCTCCCTAAAAAGATTCCATTAATTCGACTGGCTCTACTGGGACTCATTAAATAGGGAACGTGATCAGCATTATATAGACCACTTATAGACCACTAACAGCACCCTTCTCAGAAACCATGGTTTAAAAACAAAACCTTGTATAGGTAATACAACTGCTTTGAATGGGGTGGCTCTGGCTTTGTGCAACATGTTGTTGTTGTTGTTGTTAGGTGCCATCAAGTCGGTTCCAACTCATAGCGACCCTATGCACAACAGAGCAAAACACTGCCCAGTCCTGTGCCATCCTTACAATCATTGTTATGCCTGAGTTCATTGTTGCAGCCACTGTGTCAATCCACCTCGTTGAGGGTCTTCCTCTTTTCTGCTGACCCTGTACTTTGCCAAGCATGATGTTCCTCTCCAGGGACTGATCCCTCCTGACAACATGTCCAAAGTATGTAAGACATCTTTCCTGACTTTAAACCAATCAGTATCCCCTTGTTCTGTCTGAACAACTGCCTCTTGATCTATGTAAAGGTTCCTCATGTGTACGATTAAGTGTTCTGGAATTCCCATTCTTCGCAGTGTTATCCATAATTTGTTATGATCCACACAGTCGAATGCCTTTGCATAGTCAGTAAAACACAGGTAAACATCCTTCTGGTACTCTCTGCTTTCAGCCAGGATCCATCTGACATCAGCAATGATATCCCTGGCTCCACATAAAGTGTTGTGCAACATAAAGTGTTATAATGGTGATAATCAATGCATGAATGTGCAGGAAGCCTTGGATAAGTGATAGGGTTGTCACCTCCAAGAAAAGGGAGGCAAGGATGAATGTGAGGCAGAGGTTGGTATTACTGAGTTTAATAGCTATACGCTTCCTGAAAATGCAACAGCTGTTGGTTTTTTGAGTATTGTTAAGACTTTCTTCAAGAAAAATAACTTTGTAAGTCTGAAACCCACAAGCCACAGGCTAGTTTTTAACCAATGAAACAAATCATTTTTATATAACATTTTTTTTTATAGTGTTTACTATGTGCCAAGCAATTTCTTAGCACTTTGCTTACATTCATTTAATCTCATAACAAACCTAGGAGATAGGTACTATTATTATCCCCATTTTACAGATGAGAAAACTGAGACACAATAAGATTAAGAAAGTTGCCCAAGATGACACGCCTATTAAGTTGTAGAGTCAGGATTCAAACCCCGGAAGTTTGGGACTGTACTCTTTCAAAACGTAATTTTTGTTTTATAGTTTTACTAACGTAATTTCTTATTAAGGCAAAGTTTCCTACAAATGTTTCTCTGTCATTTTAGCAGAGCAGCTTATACTTTCATTCCAGCATGCTGACTGCTTCCTCCCCTTTCTGCCTTTCTGCTGGGCCTTTCCAGGGTGCCATCTGGAACCAGCTTTATTGTCACCAAAGTACTCCACCATGCTCATGCTCTGGTCTAAACAACAGCTCTCCCCTCCTGCCTTCCTTTAAACCCATTTTCCCCTTTCTGCCTTTCAGGGGAAGACTACATATTCTCCCAGGTCCCATAGAGCCCAGGGATGGAGGGAAAGAGAATGGAGGTAGGAAAAGTTTTCTTACTCCTCAGTGCTTCTACCAAATGCCCAGATGCCCATTATCTACACACGCACACACACACACACACACACACACACACTGCTGGGTTTACCATCATGGTAATCCTCACTACCTTTGTTGTTAGGTGTCATCAAGTTGGTTCCTAGAAAAGGTTTTATGTTTTGTTCTATTTTTTAATGGTCATATTAGTCAGTCCTGTGCCATTCTCATAGTCACTGTTAGGCTTGAGCCCATTGTTGCATCCACTGTGTCAGTCCATCTCATTAAGGGTCTTCCTCTTTTTCACAGACTCTCTACTTTACCAAGCATGATGTCCTTCTCCAGGGACTCATCCTTCCTGATAACATGACCAAAGTATTTGAGACAAAGTCTTGCCATCCTCGCTTCTAAGGAGCATTCTGGCTGTACTTCTTCCAACACAGATTTGTTCTTTCGGCAGTCCATGGTATATTCAATATTCTTTGCCAACTCCACAGTTCAAAGGGGTTGATTATTTTTCGGTCTCCCTATTCATTGTCCAGTTTTTATTATCCAGGACATCATGAATGTATGTGTGGATGACTTACCCAGCTCCCTGGCTATGTAGTTCCTGACCTCATCCATTCAGTGATTTTCTCCTGCTCAACTTTTTTCCATGACTTCATGCTGGACATTAATTACCTGGATTTGTCCTGGCCCTTAATCATAAACTCTACTATTCCACTAATTACAAACTCCTACCCTTCCAACTCCCTTACTGTCTTCCTGTGACTCAGTCTCATCCAGAATCCCCAGCCCTGAACAATCTTAAAAGTTCACAGGCCCTTTTTGGCTTCACTTTCTTCCCTTCTTCCAAGAATCTCATGGCCCATCTTTCCAATTATTATTTTGCCAATACCCTTAACTGTTTTTCCTACTTTGTCTTCCACCCAACTCATCCTGCACAATCCTGGCCCAAAAGCCATCCAAGTGTTCCCTCCCAGTCCCTCAGTTGCTGAGCGTTTCTGGGAAATCTAACGATGGACCTGGGCCTCCGTGGAATCCTCCAGTGCTGCCCACTTTCCCCTTCCCGCTTTCCCTCAGTGGTTGTTCAAAACCTTTCTCCTCAAATATCTTACAAGCCCCCTTCTCTCGTATTCTCCCTACCCCACACTATTTCGCAGCAGATAACCCAGCTTCCTACTTACTGAGAGGAATCTGTGTCAACAGGCAGTAAATTCTTCACATGCCTCCCCAGATACCTAAAAACTAACCTCCATCTGCACATTCGCTTTCTTCTTTACTTGGGTCCCGGTGGAGAGAGAAGTTCTCCTTCTACCCAAGGTTCACAGCAGGCACTCGAGAGATGTTCCACAGAAGAAGGGGGGAGGAAGAAGGAGAAGCAAAAGGGAAGGATGAAGAGAAGGAAAGTAGAAGGAAGAAAGGGAGGGAAGGTGGGAGGGAGGGAGGGAGGGAGGGAGGGAGGGAGGGAGGGAGGGAGGGAGGGAGGGAGGGAGGGAGGGAGGGAGGGAGGAAGGAAGGAAGGAAGGAAGGAAGGAAGGAAGGAAGGAAGGAAGGAAGGAAGGAAGGAAGGAAGGAAGGAAGGAAGGAAGGAAGGAAGGAAGGAAGGAAGGAAGGAAGGAAGGAAGGAAGGAAGGAAGGAAGGAAGGAAGGAAGGAAACCAGAAAGCTTTCCAGGTAAAATGAACGTCTTACAGAAACTGAGAAGAGTTTTTATGTTTTATTCTATTTTTTAACAGTCATATTTTATTTGCGCTGCCCACAGGATAACGTTATGGATCTGGTTTGGATAGATATTAGAGAGACAGCTTGTAGATTATGTTTTTGTAGCATTGCTTTAAAAAATGTTAATGGAGATGTTAGAAGCTCATGATTACATCAGAATTTTGGGAGTAAGGTTTAATACTGTAGGCAACTATTAATTGTGTTTTAAATGTCTTTGAATTCTGAAACAAGAAAAACGAGAACAATTGTTCTGTAACACTAAAAGATGATTTTAATTAGATACTTCCACCATGAATAGCAACGCAGCACTAATCCATATATTACTATAAAGAGAATTCTAAGATTCATTTTGCTTATTTTTAATTAAATTCAGAGAAGGAATATGTTTTATTGATATATTTCTTATAGTTCCTCTCATGAATAGTGTTTCTTTTCTACATTCAAGTTTTAACTCCACAAAAAACAACTCAAGGACGTTTTAGACTTGCTCAAGTAACGTCTTTATAGTGACCCCCAGTGGCAAAAAGAATGAACAGGTCAGTTTTAATAATCCACATTCACTGGTCTTTCACACGGATAAAATCTTGCTGATAATAACAGTAAGTTCCATTTTTTGGAATTTCCCTTTTGTCAAAGTGCCTTCACATTTTTGTTTGTTTGTTTGTTCATTGTGTTTTAGGTGAAAGTTTACAAATCAAGTCAGTCTCTCATACAAAAAGCCATACACACCCCTCTGTGCACTCCCAGCTGCTCTCCCCTTAATGAGACAGCACGCTCCTCCTCTCCACGCTATATTCCCCGTGTCCATTCAACCAGCAACTGTCCCCCTCTTCCTTCTCATCTCACCACCAGACAGGCGTTGTCCACATACCCTCATGTGTCTATCTGAGCGACGAAGTTCACTTCTCACCAGCATCATTGTCTATCTTATAAAAAAAATCTTATAGGCGAGGCCAATCCCTGTCTGTAGAGTTGGTTTTGGGAATGGTTCCAATCTTGGGCTATCAAAGGGTTCAGGGACCATGATGACTACCAGGGTCCCTCCAGTCTCAGTCAGACCATTAAGCCTGGTCTTTTTACCAGAATTTAAGATCTGCATCCCACTGTTCTCCTGCTCTATCAGGGATTCTCTGTTGTATTCCCTGTCAGGACAGCAATTGGTGGTAGCTGGGCACCATCTAGTTCTTCTGGTCTCAGGCTGATGTAGCCTCTGGTTTACGTGGCCCTTTCTGTCTCTTGGGCTCATATTTACCTCGTATCTTTGGTGTTCTTCATTCTCCTTTGCTCCAGGTGGGTTGAGACCAATTTATGCATCTTAGATGCCCTCTCACTAGCATTTAAGACCCCAGACGCATCTCACCAAAGTGGAATGCAGACTGTTTTCTTAATAAATTTTGTTATGCCAATTGGCATAGACATCCCCTGAACCCATGGTCCCATCTGGCCCCTCACCCCTGCTACTCTGACCTTCGAAGCTTTTGGTCATATTGAGGAAATTACCTTTGGTTTAGTCCAGTTGTACTGACTATCCCTGTGTTATGTGTTGCCCTTCCCTTCACCTAAAAAAACTTTTATCTACTATCTAGTTAGTGAATATCCCTGTCCCTCCCTCTCCACCCTTGTAACCATCAAAGAATTTTTCTTCTTTGTTTAAACTTTATCCAGAGTTCTTATAATAGTGGTCTCATACAATATTTGTCCTTTTGCAACTGACTAATTTCACTCAGCATAATGCATTCCAGATTCCTTCATGTTATGAAATGTTTCACAGATTCATCCTTGTTCTTAATCTTGCATAGTATTCCACTGAATGAATATATCATAGTCTATTTATCCATTCATCCATTGGTGGGCACCTTGGTTGCTTCCATCTTTTTCCAATGAACATGAAGGCTCGTATTTCTTTAGGGTATATTCCAAGAAATGGAATTGCTGGGTGTTATGGTAGTTCTATTTGTACCATTTTAAAAGGAAGCACCAAATCGATTTCCAAAGTGGCTTCACCATTTTACATTCTCACCACCAGTGTGGAATTGTTCCAGTCCCTCAACAACCTCTCCAACATTTATTATTTTGTGTTTTTTGGATTAATGCCAGCCTTGTTGGGGTAAGACAGAATCTCATTGTAGTTTTTATTTGTTTTTGTTTTTTTTTTTAAAGTTAATGATCGTGAGCATTTCCTCATGTATCTGTTAGCAGCCTGAATGTCTTCTTTGGTAAAGTGCCTATTCATATCATTTGCCAATTTTTTTAATTGGGTTATTTGCCTTTGTGTTGTGGAATTTTTGCAGTATCATCTAGATTTTAGAAAACAGGTGCTGATCAGAAATGTCATAACTGAAAACTTTTTCTCAGTCTGCAGGTAATCTTTTTACTCTTTTGGTGAAGTCTTTGGATGAGCACAGATGTTCGATTTTTAGGAGCTCCCAGTTATCTAATTTCTCTTCTGGTGTTTGTGCATTGTTAGTAATGTTTTGTATACTGTTTATGCCAGGTATTAGGGCTCCTAGCATTGTCCCTATTTTTTCTTCCATGATCTTTACCACTTTAGATTTTATTTTTAGGTCTTTGATCCATTTTGAGTTGTTTTTTGTGCATAGTGTAAGGTATGGGTCTTGTTTCATTTTTTTTCCAGATGGATATCCAGTTATGCTAGCACCATTTGTTGAAGAGACTGTCTTTTCCCCATTTAACAGACTTTGGGCCTCTGTGAAATATCAGCTGCTCATATGTGGATGGATTTATGTATGGATTCTCAATTCTGGTCCATTGGTCTATGTATCTGTTGTTGTACCAGTACCAGGCTGTTTTGACTACTGTGGTGGTATAATAGGTTCTAAAATCAGGTAGTGTGAGGCCTCCCACTTTGTTCCTCTTTTTCACTAATGCTTTACTTATCCGGGACCTCTTTCCCTTCCATATGAAGTTGGTGATTTGTTTCTCCATCTCATTAAAAAATGTCACTGGCATTTGGATTGGGATTGCATCGTTTCTATAGATTGCTTTTGGCAGAATAGACATTTTTAGAATGTTGAGTCTTCCTATCCATGAGCAAGGTATGTTTTTCCACTTATGTAGGTCTCTTTTGGTTTCTTACAGTAGTGCCTTGTAGTTTCCTTTGTATAGGTCTTTTACGTCTCTGGTTAGATTTATTCCTAAGTATTTTATCTTCTTGGGGGCTATTGTAAATGATACTGATTTGGTGATTGCCTCTTCGATATTCTCTTTGTTGGTGTAGAGGAATCCAACTGATTTATGTATATTTATCTTGTATCCTGATACTCTGCTAAACTCTTCTATTAGTTTCAGTAGTTTTCATGAGGATTCTTTGGGGTTTTCTGTGTATAAGATCATGTCATCTGCGAATAGAGATATTTTTACTTCTTCTTTGCCAATTTACATGTCCTTTATTTCTTTATCTAGCCTAACTGCTCTGGCTAGGACCTCCAGCACAACATTGAATAAGAGTGGTGATAAAGGGCATCCTTGTCTCGTTCCCGTTCTCAAGGGGAATGCTTTCAGCCTCTCTCCATTTAGAATGATGTTGGTTGTTGGCTTTGTATAAATGCCGTTTATTATGTTGAGGAATTGTCCTTCTATTCCTATTTTGCTGAGAGTTTTTATCATGAATAGGTGTTGAACTTTCTCAAATGCCTTTTCTGCATCAATTGATAAGATCGTGTGGTTCTTATCTTTTTTTTATTTATGTGATGGATTACATTGGTTTTCTCATGTTAAACCATCCCTGCATACCTGGTATGAATCCCACTTGGCTGTGGTGAATTATTTATTTTTTTTTGATATGTTGTTGAATTCTATTGGCTAGAATTTTGTTGAGGAGTTTTGGATCTAAGTTCATGAGGGATATTGGTTGGTAATTTTCTTTTTTTGTGGAGTCTTTACCCGGTTTTGATATCAGGGTTATGCTGGCTTCATAGAATGAGTTTGGGAGTATTCCATCCTTTTCTATGCTCTGAAATACCTTTAGTAATAGTGGTGATAATTCTTTTCTGAAAGTTTGGTAGAATTCCCCAGTGAAGCCGTCAGGGCCCGGGCTTTCTTTGTTGGGAGTTTTTTGATTACCTCTTCAATCTCTTCTTCTGTTATGGGTTTATTTAGCTCTTCTGTCTCTGTTTGTGTTAGTTTAGGTAGGCAATGTGTTTCTAGAAATTTGTCCATTTCCTCTAGGTTTTCAAATTTGTTAGAGTAGAATTTTTCATAGTAATCTGATATGATTCTTTTAATTTCAGTTGGGTCTGTTATGATATCGCCCATCTCATTTCTTATTCGGGTCATTTGCTTCCTCTCCTGTTTTTCTTTTGTCAGTCTGGCCAATGGTTTATTAATTTTGTTAATCTTTTCAAAGAACCAGCTTTTGGTCTTGTTAATTCTTTAAATTTTTTTTCTGTTCTCTATTTCATTTAATTCTGCTCTAATTTTTATTATTTGCTTTCTTCTGGTCCCTGCGGGTTTCTTTTGTTGCTCTTTCTGTTTGTTCAAGTTGTAGCAATAATTCTTGGATTTTGGCCCTTTCTTCTTTTTGTAAGTGTGCATTTATTGATATAAATTGATCTCTGAGCACCTCTTTTAGCTGTGTCCCAAAGGTTCTGATAGGAAGTGTTTTCATTTTCACTGGATTCTAAGAATTTCTTTACCCCATCCTTAATTTTTTCTATAATCCAACTGTTTTTGAGCAAAGTGTTGTTCAGTTTCCACATTTGATTTCTTTTCCCTGATTTTTCCTTTATTGACTTCTAGTTTTATGGCTTTATGGTCAGAGAAGATGCTTTGTAATATTTCAATGTTTTGGATTCTGCTAAGGCTTGCTTTATGGCTTAATATGTGGTCTATCCTAGAGAATGTTCCATGTGTGCTGGAAAAGAAAGTACACTTGGCTGCTGTTCGGTAGGGTGTTCTGTATATGTCTATGAGGTCAAGTTGGTTGATTGTGGCATTTAGCTCTTCTGTGTCTGAGCTTCTTTATGGATGGTCTGTCCACTGAAAGGGGTGCACTGAAGTCTCCTACTATTACTGTAGAGCTGTCTATCTTTCTTTTCAATGCTGTTAGAGTTTGTTTTATATATCTTGAAGCCCTGTCGCTGGGTGCGTAAATACTCAATATGGTTATATCCTCCTGGTATTTTGTCCCTTTAATCATGATACAGTGTCTTTCCTTATTCTTTGTGGTAGATTTAAGTTTGAAGTCTGTTTTGTCAGAAATTAGTATAGCCACTCCTCCTCTTTTTTGATTGTTGTTTGCTTGATATATTTTTTTCCATTCTTTGAGTTTTAGTTTGTTTGTGTCTTTAAGTCTAAGGTGTGTCTCTTGTAGGCAGCATATACACGGATCATGTTTTTTTATCCATTCTGCAACTCCCTGTCTCTTTACTGGTACATTTAGTCCATTTACATTCAGTGTGATTATAGATAGGTATGAGTTTAGTGCTGTCATTTTGACGTCTTTTTGTGTGTGTGTGTTGTTGACAGTTTCATTTTTCCACTTATTTTTTTTGTGCTGAGTACATTTTCTTTGTAAATCTTGTGCTCCTCTTTTGTATTGTTATTGATTTTGTTTTTCTGGAGTCTTTATGTTTTTCTTGTATTTTATCTCTATGTGTAGGATTCTTAGTCTCCTTTATGGGTACCTTAGTATTTACCCCTATTTTTCTAAGTTTAAACCTAACTCGTATCTCCCTATATCACCTTGGTTTCCTCACCATATGGAAGATCTATGACTACCTTTATTTTAAAAAAAAAAGATTTTATTTTAGTCCCTCTTTATTGATTAATGTTGTCATCTTTTACATAATGACCTCGCTGATTCCCTGTTTTGAGCATTTCTTTATCTCGATTTATTTTTGTGACTCCCCATCTGGGTTGATAGCTGTTTGCTCTATCCTGAGTTCTAGTGTTAGGTTGACATCTGATATTATCAATTTTCTAACTAGTGAATTCCCTTTAGTATTTCTTGCAGTTTTGGTTTGGTTTTTGCAAATTCCTTAAGTTTCTGTTTATCTGGAAATGTCCTCACTTCCCCTTCATATTTGAGAGACAGTTTTGCTGGATACAGAATTCTTGGCTGGCAATTTTTCTCCTTCAACACTTTATATATGTCTTCCCATTGCCTTGTTGCCTGCATGGTTTTGCTGAGTAGTCTGAGCTTATTCTTATTGATTCTCCTTTTTAGGTGACTTTTCACTTATCCCTGGCCACTCTTTAAAATTTTCTCTTTATCTTCAGTTCTGGCAAGTTTGATTATAATATGTCTTGGTGACTTTCTTTTGGGATGTACCTTGTGTGGAGTTTGATGAGCATCTTGGATAGATATCCTTTCATCTTTCACGATGTCAGGGAAGTTTTCTGCCAACAAATCTTCAACAATTCTCTCTGTATTTTCTGCTATCACTCTCTGTTCTGGTACTCCAATCACTCGTAGGTTATTCTGTTTGAGAGAATCACACACGATTCTTAGGGTTTTTTCTTTTTTAAAAAATTCTTTCATCTGATTGTTCTTTGAATATATTGGTACCAAGTGTTTTATCTTCAGTCTCACTAATTCTGACTTCCAGCTCCTCGATTCTGCTCTGCTGACTTTCTACTGAATTGTCTAATTTTGAAATTTTATTGTTAATCTTCTGAATTTCTGATTGCTGTCTCTCTATGGATTCTTGCAGCCTATTAAGTTTTTCATTATGTTCTTGAATAACTTTCTTAATTTCTTCAACTGCTTTATCTGTGTGCTCCTTGACTTGTTCTGAGTTTTGCCTGATCTCCTTCCTGATGCCTTGAAGAGTCTGTATATTAATCTTTCGTATTCTACATCTGGTAATTCCCAGAATAGATCTTCATCCAGAAGAGCCCTTGATTCTTTGTTTTGGGAGTTTGTTGAAGCAATCATGGTCTGCTTCTTTATGTGATTTGATAATGACTTTTGTCTCTGAGCCAACTATAAATTATTATATTAATTTATTTTATGTTTGCTCACTATGTCCTAGCTTCTTGCTTTGTTTTCTTTTGATATGCCCAGATAGGCTACTAGAGTGAGCTAGCTTGATCATTTGAGCTTTTGAAGCACTAATGTCCTGATACCAGATGGCTACAGTTGTTACCAGGTATATGAGCCTAGGTGTCCATTCACTATTCCTGTATAGATTCAGCTCAGGTCTCCTAGTAGTCAGTCACCTAGTGTGTGGTGCAGGCTGTCACCTACAATCTTAGAGGAGCAGTGGTGATTGGTGTATGCACAGGTTTCTGGTAGCTGCAGGGGGTCACATTCTGAGGAAGGCAGGGGGCTGACAACCTTCCTCTGAACGTCTGTGAGGAAGGTACGACCCTGTTCTCTAGAGTGCTCTGGTGGGTGGGCTCTGCAGCCATATCATAGACATCCAGTGTTTTTAACTGTGAGGACTGGTAGGCACCACTTGTCCTTGGACTCCTGTCACAGGTGGCTAGGTGGTGTGGGTGGAGCCTCCATTCCTCAGGCCCCTGCTGTGGGTAGGTGAGGGTCCTGTTTAATAGGCAGAGCAGTATCAAACATCAAAAACCTCCCTCTCCACCACACGGCTGCAACAGTTACAGTCAGACCTCAAACAGATTCACCCTTGCAATATAACAGCCAGATCATGTCTGCTGTAACAGGGCCACCTGGATCTATGCAGGGGTGAAAGACAAAGTCTGTGGACCGCTTGTACCTGGACTGGAGCCACTTCTGCTCTGAGTTTCTAGATTAGGGGAGTTGGCAGAGTATTTTTCCTTGATTTGTTCATTTGTTCCTTCTCCAAGGCCAGGAGAATGGCTCAGGAAGCTCAGCAGGACCTATCTCAGGCCCAGGGAAATCAACTGTTAATGAAGCCAGCTGGAGCAGAGGGAGGAGGGATCAGATATATAGGAGAGAGTTCTTTCAAAAGGAGGAGCTATTAGCCACGCAGTAAATTGAACAAAATCACTTATCTTGCACCGACAGCACTGTTTTATCTCAGATTCCGGAGGCATGTGTAGATTGTGTGCAATGGCTCGGTTCCTGCCACAGTTGCGCTGGGGGGTCAGGGCTGTGGCACCTCGCTTGCCTTCTTTTGCTGAAGCAGCCGCATCCTAAATGCCACCACCAGCCCTGCCACGGTCACACCAGGAGGTCAGGGGTACGCCTCTTCACTTGCCTTCTTTTGCTGAAGCAGCCTCACCCCTGAACACTACCACCAGCCCCACCACAGGGGAATGGGGCTGAGGTGCTGCCACCAACTCGGCAACTCCTTGCTGCATCTGCACTGTCTCTCCCTCCCCATCACTCAGTCTGATTTCTTAACTTTGCCTTTGATGCTCAGGGTTCCTAGCTTGTAATCGATTCACTTGTTTTTTTGGGTCTTTGTTGTAAGAGGGACCACTAGAAGTGTCTGACTATTCCAACATCTTGGTCCCACCCACATTTTCTCTTTTGATTAATCCAACACCCCTAAAAGTACAAATAGTATTACTCTTATTTTTAAAAATCTAAATTATGGAATCAAATCAAATATGAACACGCACACATATTTATATTCAAGTTATAAACCTATTCTCTTTCATAGTAACTTCCATAACCAAGGCTATTTTATTTTTCCCAATGAAAATAGTGTATCAAAGAGCATAAGCTTTTATAAAAAGCTTTTTTAAGCTTACAAGACAACTATTTTTGTTGTCACGTTTTCAGCTCAAAATAAGACTCACCTTGCTTTTTAAAAGCTTTTTAAAAGAAATGAAAGTTTTCTCTATACTTGGGCAAGCCCACCTATCTGTGTACAGGTAAGCTACTCTCTGTACAAGTGAGCTGAGTTCTAACATAAGATTTTTAAAACTTACTTGAATTTTATATGTGTCAGACTCTTAAAATTCAAGTGTATACAATGCAAAATAGCAACATGACTTCGAAATGTGCATCTGTCATTCTCAGACTTCAGACTATATTATTACGACTATATCATCCACATGCGCCATCAAAGTTCTGCTCACTGGACTGTCAGGGCATGTGCATTTGTGATCCCTGCATTCACAGAGCAAACATCTAGCTTATTCCTTATTCAACTCTAACACACAGAAGATGCTCAACTTAAAAGGATGATAAATTGAGCAAATCTGATATAAAAAAGAGATTTTTCAAAGACCATAAGCATTTTGGTCTTAGATCTCTATTCTTATTACTTTCTCCATGGCGGGGGGGGGGAACTGATTTTTATGAGTCTCACTATCAAAAATATACTAAAAAAAAAAATCCCCTTAGAAGTAAAAATATGGTTTCTTTTAATTACACATGTAAATGATTTCTTCTTAAATAATAAGATATTTTCACACGTATGAATTAATCCAATTAATATCAGGTAGGATTTGGATGCTCAATGCAATTATTTAGCATTTATTAAGCTTTTTAATTCAGTCCAATATTTAATCTAAGAATTTGAAGGTAAAATGGGAATCCAATGAAGCATAAAGATCAGCTGTAGAGACAGACACACTATCTGAAAACAAGTGTCCTCCATGGATTGCTTTATATTTGCATTTCATAAACATACTCACTATATTGCAAATGCTTGACTTAATGCCTGGATGTTTAAAGGCTCTGTTTAACAGCACCTACATGACCAGATAGAAAAGTGACCCCTGCTAAATGTTGTCGAAGGTCAACGCATGTCAGTTTACACCACCCATGGGCTTTAACTTCTTCCAGATGAAAGAGGCAGACTTGGTGAAAGGCAGAAGCTTGAGGAGGTAGGTAGGACGCATGCATAAACAAATAAATAAAACAAGTCTGCCTCCAGATTAGTGGCAAATTCTGGCCCAATACCTAAGTTTCATCTCAAAAGGGAAAATGGCGCCCTCTTTCCCACCCAGAGGCTTCAACCTTTTGGTTATTTTTTCTACTCCAAGATCTCTGGTCATGCTACATTTAGACATGAAATTCATTTGGTGTGAAATAAATGACCATGAAAAGAATTTTCAGGCACATTTGCCTCCTAGTCAGGCCTCTGAACAAGCTCAATGGGTAATCCTAAAACACTGCCATGCCTGGAAAACAAAAGGCACATCGACAGTCTTCATGGGTAAAGAGCACATGCCCAAGTAATAAAACAACACCACCACTGACTCCTCTGCTTTCCATGTAGAGGATGTGTGTCTCTCTTTTTGATGAATTGCTCAGCTAGGGTAGAACAATATCTATAAAACATGCAGATGTTAGTGTCACTTCTAACCATGATGAACAGTAGTGTAAACATAGTGTCTTTAGTGTATGACCATTAGAGCCTATTAGGAAACCCTGATGGCGTAGTGGTTAAGAGCTACGGCTGCTAACCAAAAGGTCAGCAGTTCGAATCCACGAGGCGCTCCTTGGAAACTCTATGGGGCAGTTCTACCTGTCCTACAGGGTCGCTACGAGTCGCAACTGACTCAACAGCAGCAGGTTGAGAGTCTATCGGGATAGGTAGATCTGACGCCATCATAAATGCATCTAATGTAATAAATTCTATCTTCCCATCAACCACTTCAGCAATTAACTTCATCTGTACCCATACCGTCTATCTTTCCTACTATTAAAAATTTTGGGTGAACAATCCAAATCCTCTCTTACTTATGGCCAGGACTTTCACAGTGCCCTGCTTCCCATCCCCCTCCCCTAAATCAAAACTTTTTCTCCTCTTTTTGTCCTGCCTTTATCTTCATCACCTGCAGTTATCCCATCTCTGTTCTGCATCACCAATCTCCCTCTCTTCCGGATCATTCCCATCAGCACAGAAACATGCTGTAATATCTCCTATCTTCTAAAACATTCTCTTGGTCTTACATCTCTATAGCTAGTGTCCCATTTTTCTGCTTCCCTCTACATGAAAGAGCTATGTATATACCCTGTCTCCATTTTCTCATCTTTAAATTGCTCTTGAAGCCTCTACAACCAGATTTTCTTACCAAACCCTTCTTATCAAAGTCGCCAGTGACTTTCAGGTGGCAAATCTAGTGGTCAATTCTCCACCCTCACTTGCATTAGATGAGAATATAAGTCTGGTTTAGACACAAAGATCGTAGATAAGAGTGCCTTAGACCCAGTTCAGTTCAGACCCAGAAGGTTGCTTTCTTTCTGTTTACTAGTGGATCTTGCAGCGAGCAGTGCAAAGGGCTTACAATTTAAGAATACAAGTGAATGGCTGCAGCTTCCCAGTGCCCTGCTGATCCTCACAGAGCAGTGCTTTAAATCTGAAGTTGAACACCACCTGTACAGACTGGGAAGTCAGCAAGCCAGGAAAAAAAAGAAGTATGGGTCTTGTATGCAATTAGGTTGGGTGCAGGCTGCTTCATTGCAGTGTAAGAGAACTCTTACAACTCCACAATTACCAACTACTGTGTCCCATTTCTCACTGTGTTACTGGGCTTCCAGGAGGTTTCCAGACAGTAGGCTGGCCTTGACATATCACATCACCCTTCATGATCTCTCAGCAGTATCTGACACAGCATATCGCGACGTCCTTCTTGAAACCCTCTTTCCCCTTGGCTTTTGCAGCACTCACTTGGTTCTCAACCACTTCTCAGTCACTTATGCTTTTCCTCCTTCCCTTCCCCACTATTAAACACTCAAGAGCCCTCAGCTCCTTCCTTGGTCCTCTTCTCTACATTCATCTCCTAAGTGATTCGGTGGTGCAACAGTTAAGACCTTGAATGTTCACCAAAAGGTCGGCAGTTTAAACCCACCAGTGGCACCAAGGGAGCATAAACCATGACGGTCTGCTCCTGTAAAGATTTCAGCCTAGGAAATCCTACGGGGCAGTTCTACTCCATCACCAAGAGTCAAAATGGATTCCCCAGTGCACAAAAACAACAAAGTGATCTCAATCAACTAGTCTGAAGGCTTTAGATATCACCCATAGGCTTATAAGGAGTCCCTGGGTGGCAAAAATGGTTTAGTGCTCAGCTACTAATCAAAAGGGGTGGCGGTTCAAACTCATCTAGAGGTGCCTCAGAAGAAAGGCCTGGTGATCTGCTTCCGAAAGGTCATAGCCATGAGAACCCTAGAGAGCGAAGTTCTTCTGCACACATGGGGTCACCATGAGTCAGAATCAACTTGACAGCAACAGGTTTGGTTTCCTTTTTCACAGGCTGATAACTCCCAGTTTCAGAATTCCAACTCCAAACTCTGCCCTGAACTCCAGTCTCTTATATCAAACATTGCAGGCTGGGCAATCTAATAAGCATCTCTAACTTTACATGTCCAGAATAGAATTCCTCAGACATTTTCCTCTCCTAATATTCCCAATCTCGGTAAGTGGCATTATCATTACATTATCTCAGAGTAAGCTCCTCTGGTGAAAACACTTAGAGTTGTTTTTGACTGCTTTCTTTCTTTCACAGCAAAACATCAGTAAACTCTGTCAGCTCTACTTTGGCAGTGCATCTTGAATCTGACCACACCTTCCCTCAGTACCATTACTCTCTTGTTCCAAGCCACAGCATCTCTCTCGCTGCTCTTTGCCGAATAACCTAACTGGTCTACTTGCTTTGCCTCATGGCCCTCTTCAGTCTCTTCTCACACAGCCGGACTGGCCTAGGAAACATAAATCAGATGTCGCTCTATACTCAAAACCTTCTAGTGGCTGCCCATCACACTCCGAACAAAATACAAAGTCTTGGTCATCACCTAGAAGACCCCTCATGATCCAGGCCCTGCTATCTCTGAGTGTAGGCCCTAACACAGTCTTCCTCTCACTGAGATCCAACCTCAGTGGTCTTTCTGTTACTAAAACATACCAAGGCAGCTCTGCTTCCAGTCCCTCATGCTTGCTGTACCCTCTGCCTGAAACACTCAACCTGTCACAGGGCTTGTTCTTTCTCTTCATCAGGTCCCTGCTCAAACGCTGACTCCTTAGACCCTCTGTCTAAAATACATTCCCAGTCATTCTCTCTTCCCTTATCCTGTTTTATTTTTCTTCATAGCACCTATCACTACCTGACATTACACTAACCTGGCATTAAACTAATTGTTCATCTGTTATCTGTTTCCACCATTACAATATAAGTTCGGTGGTTCCTTGAATTTTATTTTATTCACCACTGTATTCATGGTCCTCAGAATGGGGCCTGGCACATGGTAGATGCTCACTAACTATCTACAGAATAAATGTGCAATCTACTGCAATAATCTTTATAAATGAAAGTAATGTAGCCATATTAAAAACTGATAAGCAAAAGCACGATTCACACTAAACCAATTGTGGCAATGCTGAGTTCCTGTGGGAAATAATCAAGAAGCATTCACATGAGCATGTAAACATGGATGCTTCCAAATCAAGTATTTTTCTAGCATTTATAATATTTGCTCTAGAAGTTCAGTCTTTAAGTTTGTCAAGGGATCTGTTTCTTACACAGATTGGTACAGAGATATGCTAATAAATCTCTGTCTTACAAAAGAATTACAAGGCAAAACCAAATTCAACGTACCATATGACTCTGTCAGGCAAGTTTTGCTCTAATTTTTTAAATTGTGATGTGTGTTCACGGTTATACCTGAATAAAGTACTTACAAAGCAATGGATGTGAGAAAGAAGCTGGTGTAGCGGAAAGAAGAAGAGCTACTGGCAGCAGAGACATGTGGCCTCAGACTCTGCTTCTACTACTTAGCAGCTGCTTGACACTGAGCAAATCTATACCTGCTGTAAACTCAGTTTCCTGCTATATAAAGTGGGGGCAATGCCACCTGCCCGGCAGGACACTTGTGGTTATAACATGTGACATAGTGTTATTACATAACTCATTTCACTGGTATCAATACACACTGTGAGCTAGATCACACCCCCTAAACCGTGAAAATGTTCCTATCAGAAAGCAGGTCCTCTGTAATATCATTCTCCGGGGACTTTAGTGGCCTGACACATAAGAAAAGATGAAGTGTAAAACCAATAGCTTATTGTTTTTATAAAAAAGGGAGGGAGGTCAGAATACGATCAGAGAGTATTTATTCAGCACCTGCCTAGTGGTACAACATACAGAAATTTACACTACTGACCACGTGCGCTTTGCCTGGCTCAATGGACGCCTGATGAATGTCTATGGACAACGCACTAATAAACTAACAAAGGGAGTGACTGCATTGTTAATGCATATGAGCAGAAATTCTAAACAGCTGGAGGAACTGCTACTCAGAGTAAGCAATGCTGTCTCCATAGGTGAGGCTTTGCTAGGAGTCCCAGTCTGTCCCCTTATTCTAAATATGTGAGTGGCAGCTAGAACAATGCCTTAAACATGTCAAGTCAAGCTAAGGACTGTCCTCCTTCTGCTCCATCCCAGCCACTACCTGCCTAAGGGCCTCTTTCACCTACAGTTATTCTAGAAGTTGGCAGGTGAATCCATAATTATTTTTATTTTATGATACATTATTAAAATATTAAAAATAATCTCATTATAATTTCATTTTAAGTGTTATCAACTCTTGATTCATATAGTGCGGGGGGTAGTCTGAATTACAGAATGTTACAGGTTGTCTTAAAGATAGGTGTATTACCACTATAAATTCTATACAACAAATAAAATAACAAAGCTTGGTAGAGTTTCCTTTAAATCTTTTCAAGAGAAAAATAATTGCTAGCATTTGATTAGCCTTTTAAAGCTTATAACATCTTTTCACGTAAATTTATCTTATCACAACAACCTTTTCGGGTAAGGTTTATTATACTCTCAGTTTACAGATGAGGTAATGCAGTTCAAAGAAGTTAAACGACTCGCCTGAGGACACACAACCAGGAAATGACATAGCTGCTTCCAAACCCTACCTTCTTTCCCCTGTACCATTTAATAAGGCAGTTAATTGAGGAGTGGTCTGATGAAGTAGAAGGAGCACTAGATGGGGGGAAGGAGGGTGAGAAGGCAAGCCTATGACAAGCACCCTGTGTGGCTGCAGGCACGATACTCGACCTGTGAGCACATCACCGAGACAAACCTCCTCACCCCGCACTGGGATAACTGTCCAGCCCACCTCACAGAACTCTGGACCTGTGAGCCCATCACCGAGACAAACCTCCTCACCCCACACTGGGATAACTGTCCAGCCCACCTCACAGAACTCTGGACCTGTGAGCCCATCACCGAGACAAACCTCCTCACCCCGCACTGGGATAACTGTCCAGCCCACCTCACAGAACTCTGGTGAAACTAAAGCCGAAGCGCCGGAAAGGTTAGGCCCTCTACATGGACAAAAACATACGCAAAACGTTCAATAATTCTCCTGACTAGGAGTTTGACCTTTTATAGAGTTCAACCATTCCCCTTGAAATTGTTCTGAATATCTTCACTTACTCAGTAAAAATATTTTTCACAAATGATGCCAAAGATAAGCTTGAGTTTTATCTAGCCACAAATTTGGGAGGTTGTATGTATAATGGGAGAATCATTTCATGCTAAAACTTATTTTTAATAAACATCTTAATTATCTAGTGCTGCTATAACAGAAACACCACACATGGATGACTTTAACAAACAGAAATTTATTTTCTCACAGTCTCGGAGGCTAGAAGTCCAAATGCAGGGGGCCAGCTCCAGGCTTTTTCTGTCAGCTCTGGAGGAAGGTCCTTGTCATCAGTCTTCCCCTGGTTGAGGAGATTCTCAGTGCAGGGACCCCGGGTCTGAAGGCTACGCTATGTTCCTGGTGCTTCTTTCTTAGTGGTATGAGGTCCCCGTGTCTCTCTGCTGGCTTCCCTCTTTTATATCTCAAAAGAGATTGGCTTAAGATATAACCTATTCTTGTAGATTGAGTCCTGCCTCATTAACACAACTGCCTCTAATCCTGCCTCATTAGCATCAAAGAGGTAGGATTTATAACATATAGGAAAATCACATCAGATGACAAAATGGTAGACAATCACACAATACTGGCAAACATGGCCTAGCTAAGTTGGCATGTATTTTGGGGGGACACAATTCAATCCATGACAATATAGAAAATACAGAATATATCCCAGCATTATCATATTTATGTTGCAGAAGCTTTTTATTTTGAACATCATTATGCAAATAGTTTACAACTAATGCATCCACATGAACCACCTTCCCACACGTATATTCAAATATATCCAAGTCCTGCTTAGGTGAAAATGGCCAGTCTATGTCAAACAGGTTTTATATAGTACAAAGTAGCTACTGCCTAAAATAGACTATCTCTCAGAAAATTACATAATCCTTCACCTTCATGAATAAGATTCTAATTCAGATACCCTGGAATAAAGAACGATCCTTATTATCTAAATAGGTCAACCTCTTCATCCAGGCAGGGCTTGAGGAAAGATGCACATGAGGTAGTGAGGTAAGAACAGGCCACTTGCATAACAAGCCAAACCAACCCTGAAGACCAACAGGGTGGCAGGTGTCACAACCAGATGGCCCTCATCATCCCAATTCAAATGTGTTTTATATGAACATTTTCTGTTGATATAAGATAACAAAATGGGGGACGATAGCAAGAATGTCAGCATAATGACATCCAAAAAGCCGCTTCTCCATCAAAGCAACAAGAACACTGGCAAAAATTATGAAAATCAAATTTTTCAGATCTCAGAAATTAACCAAAGGATTGCAACAATCTTAGGAGAGTTTATGCAAGAAAAACTACTGAATCTCAGTAAGAACAATGAGCTCCGTGGTGTTTGAACTTGTCCTATTCCTACTCTGCTCCCCTAGCTCCACGGTAGCATTGAAAACCAAAGCCCCACAATCACAGTGAAAACCAGTAGCCTAGCAGTCATTGAGGAAAAGAGAGCAAGTTTAGAGCTTCCCAACGTAACAATTTTCAGAAAAATATAATGATTTAACCTATCTGGCAGTTCCCTAAAAAATCCACTCCCTGGGCTTGTCTTTATTTGACCGGATTCAGAGCTTACTCATTGCAAACAGCCCTCCTCACCACTCCACTACCGGGAATAATTCATCAAAAAAATCAGTGGCAATTGTTTAACATCACAGCTTCCTCAGGTGGTGATAACAGTTGGGGCAAACTAGAAGTTGGATTAAAAAAAAAAAAAACTTTAGAGTAAAATCTGGGAGTGAGATGGTCTAAAGTTCCTTAGAAAAGCTCAAACACATTTCTGGGACAGTAGAAGACTAGGCACATGCCTGAACTGTGCACATGCTCAGGAAATACATGGGAAGGTCCTAAGCTGTCACCTCTGGATAACCCCGAGGTTCTGCACAAGCAGGAAATGAAGGTTAAGGCAGGGTTGTTAACTGCCTGGCTGAGCATTAAAGGCATACCCCAAAATGCACACCAAACGCCTCACTAAAGGGTGGGAGACTTATGGACAAGTATTTAAGGAAATATCCATCCAATCATTAGGTAACCACTAAAAAAACAGAAACTTCAGTAGCCACTCGTGATAAAGAATATAGACTTTACAGAATTAGTTTTAAAAAATCACTAATCAAGGAGCAGCAGCAAAAACAAACCCTGGAGAGGAGAGAAATCTGATTTCCAGAGTTGCCATGTCATTGTATTTAAAATGTCCGGTTTTCAACAAATACTACGATATACGCAAAGAAACAAGAATGAATGGCCCACACATAGGAAAATCGTTGTTGTTGTTACTGCTAGGTGCTGTCGAGTCAGCTCCAGCTCATAGCAACCCCATGTACAACAAAACAAAACACTGCCCTCTCCTACACCATCTTCACAATCATTAAGCCCATTGTTGCAGCCACTGTGTCAGTCCATCTGGTTGACGGTCTTCCTCTTGTGCACTGACCCTTTACTTTTTTTTTTTACTTTACTTTACCAAACATGATGCCTTCTCCAAGGACTCGTCCTCCTAATAATATGCCCAAAGTATGTCAGATGAAGTCTCACAATCCTCACTTCTCAAGGGCATTCTGGCCATACTTCTTAAAAGACAGGTTTATTCATTCTTTTGGCAGTCCATGGTATATTCAATATTCTTCGCCAACATCATAATTCAAACGCATCGATTCTTCTACAGTCTTCCTTATTCATTGTCCAGCTTTCCATGCATATAAGGCAGATGAAAATAGCATGGCTTGGGGCAGGTGCATCTTAGTTCACTAGGTGACATCTTTGCTTTTCAACACTTTAAAGAAGTCTTTTGCAGCAGATTTCCCCAATGCAATATGTCATTTGATTTCCTGACTGCTGCTTCCATGGGTGTTAATTGTAGATCCATGTAAAATGAAATCATTTAATGTCAACCTTTTCTCCATTTATGATGATGTTGTTTATTGCTCTAGTTGGGAGGATTTTTCTATTCCTTATGTTGAGGTGTAATCCATACTGAAGGCTGTAGTCTTTGACCTCCAAAAGTTAAGTGCTTCAAGTCCTCTTCACTTGCAACAAGCAAGGTTGTGTCACCCACATATCTCAGGTTGCTTATGAGTCTTCCTCCAATTCTTAAGCCATGTTCTTAATACAGTCCAGCTTCTCAGATAATTTGCTCAGTATACAGCCTGAATAAGTATGGTAAATGATACAACCCCGACACACACCTTTCCTGATTTTAATGCCTGCAGTATCCCCTTTTTCTGTTCGAACGGCTGTCTCTTGGTCTATGTACAGGTTCCACATGAGCACAATTAAGTGTTCGGGAATTCCCATTCTTCACAATGTTATCTATAATTTGTTATGACCCACACAGTCAAGTACCTTTGCATAGTCAATAAAACACAGGTAAACATCTTTCTGCTATTCTCTGCTTTCAGCCAAGATTCATATGACATCAGCAACGGTATCCCTCATTCCATGCCTTGTTCTGACTGCATCTTTAATTTCTGGAAAACAGTTGTTTTTGTTGTTATTATTAGGTGCTGTCAAGTCAGCACTCACTCAAAGCAACCCCATGTACAAAAGAACAACACACTGCCTGGTCCTGCACCATTCTCACAATCTTCAGCAAAATTTTACTTGCGTATGATATTAATATTATTGTTTGATAATTTCCACATTCCAATGGATCACTTTACCTTGGAATGGGCACAAATATGGATCTCTTTCAATTGCTCAGCTAGGTAGCTATCTTCCAAATTTCTTGGCATAGACAAGTGAGCACTTTCAGCGTTGAATCCATTTATTGAAATATCTCAATGGGTATTTTGTCAATTCCTGAAGCCTTGTTTTTCACCAATGCCTTCAGTGCAGCTTGGACTTCTTCCTTCAAAACCATCGGTTTTTGATCATATGCTAACTCCTGAAATGGTTGTATGTCAATCAATTCTTTTTGGTACAGTGACTCCTGTATATTCCTCCCATCATGTTGTGATGCTTCCTGTGTCATTCAATATTTTGCCCATAGAATCCTTCAGTACTCCAAGTCAAGGCTTGAAATTTTTCTTGAGTTCTTTCAGCTTTGCTTGAGTGCCAAGCACGTTCTTCCCTTTTGGTTTTCTAAATCTAGGTCTTTGCATATTTCATCATAATACTTTACTTTGTCTTCTTGAGCCACCCTTTGAAATCTTCTGTTTAGCTCTTTTACTTCATTTCTTCCATTTTCTTTAGCTACTCTATGTTCAAGAGCAAATTTAAGTCTCTTCTGATATCTATTTTGGTCTTTTCTTTCTTTCCTGCCTTGTTAAAGATTTTTTGCTTTTGTTGTGTATGATGTCCTTGATGTCATCCCACAATTCATCTGGTCTTCATTTTTTTCTTTTTTTTTCAGTCATTAGTGTTCTATGTGTCAAATCTATTCTTGAGATGGCCTCTAAATTCAAGTGGAATATATGCAGGGTCATAACTTGGCTCTCATGCACTTGTTTTAATTTTAATCAAAATTTAATTAAGGAAAACTGTTAGTCAGTAGAAACTGTCACCGAAGAAGCCCAGATACTGAAGCTGCTAAACAAACACTGTAAATCAACTATGTTGAATATGTTCAAAGAACTAAACAAAAGCATATCTAAAGAACTAAAGAAAAGTATAAAAATGGTGTTTCACCAAATAGAGAATATCATTTGAAAGATACAAATTATTCTTAAAAAGAGCCAAATAGAAATTATGGAGATAAAAAATAAAATAACAAGATAAAGATTCACTAAACCAAAAAAACCAAACCTGTTGCCATCAAGTCGATTTCAACTCATAGCAACCCTACTGGATAGAGTAGCACTGCCCCACAGGGTTCCAAGGAGCACCCGGTGGATTGGAACTGCTGATGTTTTGGTTAGCATCTGTAGCACTTAAACACTACGCCAAGAGGGTTTCCAAAGATTCACCAGAGGGGCTCAAAAGCATATTTGAGCAGGCAGAAGAAACAATCAGCAAACCTGAAGATAGGTTAATTGATATTCCAGTCTGAAAACAAAAAAAGTTAATAAACCTACTTATCAGAAGAAAGAGCATAAAGACTCGGTAAACACAAAATCTATAATAATGAAACAGAAAAAAATCCACAAACAAAAGGAACTCAGCTCAGAAAAGTATGATGAACAAAGAAAACATCAGCACTACAAAAAAAAAGAACAATATGATAGTGATAAGCTCTTACCTATCAATAATCGCACTGAATGTAAATGGCTTAAACAAACCAGTAAAGAGACAGAGAGTGGCAAATGGATAAAAATACACGACCTATCAATATGCTGTATACAAGAGACACACCTTAGACAGAAATACATAAATACATAAAAATCAAAGGATGGAAAAAAATACATCAAGCAAACAATTACTAAAAAAGTGCAGGAGTGGCAATACTAATCTCAGATAAAATAGGCTTCAAGGCAAAATTCACCATAAAAGATAAAGAAGAACATTACATAATCATTAAAGGGACAAAAAAAAAAAAAACTCACTGCTATCAAGTTGCTTCTGACCCATACCAACCCTACAGGTCAGAGTAGAACTGCCCCCCAGAGTTCCCAAGGAGCACCTGGTTGATTCAAGCTGCTGACATTTTGGTAGCAGATGTAGTTCTTAACCACTACACCACCACTAGGGTTTCCATTAAAGGGACAATCCACCAAGAAGTCATAACCCTAATAAATATCTACCCACCCAACAACAGGGCTCCAAAATACATTAAGAAAAAAAAAAAGCTAACAACACTGAAAAGACAAATAGGCAGCTCTACAATAATAGTAGAAGATGTCAACACACCACTCTTGGTAAAGGACAGAACATCTAGAAAGAAACTCAACAAAGACACAAAAGATTTAAAGGCCACAAACAACCTACTTGACATGCTAGACATACATAGAACACTCCACCCAACAGCAGCAAAGTATACATTCTTTTCCAACCCACACAAAACATTCTCCAGAAGAAACCACATTTTAGGCCTCAAAAACATCAAAACAATACAAAGCATTCTCTCTGATCACAACCCCACAAAAGTAGAAATCAATAAAAGAAAGAGCAAAGGAAAAATAGGAAAGTGAATAACATCACACTTAAAAACAACTGGGTAATAGAAAATATCAAATAAGGAATCAAAAAATTCCTAAATCAAGTAAGAGTTAAAACACATCATACCAAAAACCTTGGGACACAGCAAAGACAGTGCTCAGAGGTCAATTTAAAGCAATAAACACACATTAAAAGAGAAGAAATGGCCAAAATCAAAATGTTATCCCTACAACCTGAACAAATGGAAAGAGAACTGTGTAAAATAAATAAATAAATAACAGCTCACAGGAACCAGTAGAAAGGAAATAACAAAGATCGGAGCAGAAATAAATGAAACACAGAACAGAAAAGCAATAGAAAGAATCAACAAGGCCAAAAGTTGGTTCTCTGAGATCAACAAATAGGCAAACCATTGGCCAAACTGACAAAAGAAAAACCGGAAAGGAAGCAAAAAACTCAAACAAGAAATAAGAAAGGGGACATTAGAACAAACCCAACTGGAATAAAAAGGATCATAACAGACTACTATAAAAAATTGTGTACCATGGTCTTGAGGGACATCTAGCTCAATTGGTATACCATAGTCTATAAAGAAATTGTTCTACATCTGATTGTGGTGAGTAGCACCTGGGGTCTTCAAAGCCTGGGAGAGGCCATCTAAGATACATCTACTGGTTCCATCCAGGCTGGAACAAAGGAGAATGAAGACCAAAAACACAAGGGAAAGATTAATACAAAGGACTAAGGGACCACAACTACCATAACCTCCACCACACTGAGCCCAGAACAACTAGATGGTGCCCAGTTACCACCACCAGCTGCTCTGGCAGGGATCATAATAGAGGGGTCCAAGACAGAGTGACAGAAAAATGTAGAAGAAAATTCAAATTAAAAAAAAAAAGGCTTACTGGTCTGACAGAGACTGGAGACACACCGAAAGTACACCCCTGGACACCCTTTTAACTCACTACTGAAGTCACTCCTGATGTTCGCCCTTCAGCCAAAGATTAGACAGTTCCATGGGGCCAACAGAAACCCCTGTGGTGTAGTGGTTAAAAGTTTGGCTCCTAAGCAAAAGGTCAGCAGTTCGAATCCACCGGGTGCTCCTTGGAAACACTATGGGGCGTTCTACTCTGTCCTATAGGGTTGCTATGAGTCAGAATCAACTCAACGACAACTCAAAGACAAGATATTTTTTTATAGGGCGAACAATAACACATGTGAGGAACGTGCTTTCTGATTCATTTCATGCACAGGAGACTAATGGGCACACCAGCCCAAAAGCAAAGACGAGAAGGCACAAGGGATAGAAATGGACAAGTGGAAATAGAGACCTGGGGTAAAGAAGGGGAGAGCATTGACACATCACAGGGTTGTCAACCAATATCACAAAGCAATTTGTGTATTAGTTGTTTAATGAGAAACTAATTTTCTCTAAACTTTCATCTAAAGTACAGTTTTTAAAAAGTAAAAAAAAGAATACTATGAAATATTATACTTCAACAAATTTGAGAACCTGTAAGAAACGGACATATTCCCATAAATACGCTACCTACCTAAACTAACACAAACTGAGATAAAAAATCTGAACAGACCAATAACAAAGAGAAGAGATTGAAGAAATATATTGTTTGTACTCCAACAAATTTGAGAACCTTTAAGAAATGGACATATTCCCATAAATACACTATCTACCTAAACTAACACAAACTGAGATAAAAAATCTGAACAGAACAATAACAAAGAGAAGAGACTGAAGAGGTAATAAAAACATTCCAATGACAACAATAACAAAAAGCTCTGGCACGGGCATCTTCACTGGAGAATTCTACTAAACATGAAGATAAGAGCTCACACCAATACTACTTAAACTACTTCAGAGCATAGAAAAGGAAGGAATATTCCCTAATTTATTATTTTTTTTTTTATTCTTTGAAGCCAGCATCACCCTTATGTCAAAGCCAGGCAAAGACACCAGAAAAAAATAATTACAGACCAATATCTCCCATGAATTTAGATGTAAAAATTCTCAACATTCTAGCCAATAGAATTCAGCATCATATCAAAAATATAATACACCATGACAAAGTGGGATTCATACCAAGTTCGCAAGGATCGTTCAACATAAAAAAATCAATCAACATAATCCACCACATGAATAAAACACAAGAATCACACGATCATCTCAATTACAAAGATAAAAACTCTCAATAAAATAGGAACAGGAGAGAAATTTTTCAATATTGTAAAGGGCATTTATGCAAAACCAAAAGCCAGCATCATTCTCAATAGAGAGAAGCTGCAAGCATTCTCCCTGAGAACAGGAACAAGACTGTTGTTGTTGTTAGGCAACCTTGAGTCGGTTCCGACTCATAGCGACCCTACGTATGACAGAACAAAACACTGCCTGGTCCTGAGCCATCCTTACAATCGTTGTTATGCTTGAGCTCACTGTTGCAGCCACTGTGTCAATCCACATCTTTCAGGGTCTTCCTCTTTTCCACTGACCCTGTACTCTGGCAAGCATGATGTCCTTCTCCAGGGACTGATTCCTCCTGACAACATGTCCAAAGTATATAAGACGCAGTCTTGCCACCCTTGCTTCTAAGGAGCATTCTGGCTGTACTTCTTCCAAGACAGATTTGTTCATGCTTTTGGCATTCAATATTCTACGCCAACACCACAATTCAAAGGCGTCAACTCTTCTCCGGTCTTCCATATTCATTGTCCAGCTTTTACATGCATATGATGCGATTGAAAATACCATGGCTTGGGTCAGGCGCACCTTAATCTTCAAGGCGACATCTTTTCTCTTCAACACTTTAAAGAGGTCTTTTGCAGCAGATTTACCCAATGCAATCTGTCTTTTGATTTCTTGACTGCTCCTGCCCTGGCTGTTGATTGTAGATCCAAGTAAAATGAAATCCTTGACAACTTCAGTCTTTTCTCTGTTTATCATGATGTTGCTCATTGGTCCAGTTGTGAGGATTTTTGTTTTCTTTATGTTGAGGTGTAATCCACACTGAAGGCTGTGGCCTTTGATCTTCATTAGTAAGTGCTTCAAGTCCTCTTTACTTGTAGCAAGCAAGGTTGTGTCATCTGCATAACGCAGGTTGTTAACGAGTCTTCCTCCAATCCTGATCCCCCATTCTTCTTCATATACTCTAGCTTCTCAGATTATTTGCTCAGCATACAGATTGAATAGGTATGGTGAAAGAATACAACCCTGACACACATCTTTCCTGAATTTCAACCAAACAGTATCCCCTTGTTCTGTCCAAACAACTGTCTCTTGATCTATGTCAAGTTTCCTCAAGAGCACAATTAACTGTTCTGGAATTCCCATTCATCGCCATGTTATCCATAATTTGTTATGATCCACATAGTCGAACGCCTTTGCATAGTCAATAAAACAGAGGTAAACATCCTTCTGGTAATCTCTGCTTTCAGCCAGGATCCATCTGACATCAGCAATGATATCCCTGGTTCCACGTCCTCTTCTGAAACTGGCCTAAATTTCTGGCAGTTCCCTGTCAATATACTGCTGCAGCCATTTTTTAATGATCTTCAGCAAAATTTTGCTTGCCTGTGATATTAATGATATTGTTCTATAATTTCCACATTCAGTTGGATTACCTTTCTTGGGAATAGGCATAAATATGGATCTCTTCCTGTCAGTTGGCCAGGAAGCTGTCTTTCATACTTCTTGGCACAGACAAGTGAGCACCTCCAGCGCTGCATATGTGTTTGTTGAAACATCTCAGTTGATATTCCATCAATTCCTGGGGCTTTGTTTTTCACCAATGCCTTCAGAGAAGCTTGGGCTTCTTTCTTCAGTACCATCAGTTCCTGATCATATGCCACCTCTTGAAATGCTTGAACATCAACTAATTCTTTTTGGTATAATGACTCTGTGTATTCCTTCCATCTTCTTTTGATGCGTCCTGCATCATTTAATATTTTCCCCACGGAGTCCTTCACAATTGCAACTCAAGGCTTGAATTTTTCTTCAGCTCTTTCAGCTTGAGAAATGCTGAGCGTGTTCTTTCGTTTTGGTTTTCCATCTCCAGCTCTTTGCACATGTCATCATAATACTTTACTTTGTCTTCTCGAGCCACCCTTTGAAATCTTCTGTTCAGTTCTTTTACTTCATCAATTCTTCCTTTTGCTTTAGCTGCTCAACGTTCATGAGCAAGTTTCAGAGTCTCCTCTGACATCCATCTTGGTCTTTTCTTTCTTTCCTGTCTTTTCAATGACATCTTGCTTTCTTCATGGATGATGTCCTTGATGTCATGCCACAACTCGTCTGGTCTTCAGTCACTAGTGTTCACTGTGTCAAATCTTTTCTTCAGATGGTGTCTAAATTCAGGTGGGATATACTCAAGGTCATGTTTTGGCTCTCGCAGACTTGCTCTGATTTTCTTCAGTTTCAGCTTGAACTTGCATATGAGCAATTGATGGTCTGTTCCACAGTTGGCCCCTGGCCTTGTTCTGACTGAAGATATTGAACTTTTCCATTGTCTTTTTCCACAGATGTAGTCAATTTGATTTCTGTGTGTTCCATCTGGAGAGGTCCATATGTATAAAAAAAAAAATATGTATAGTCGCCATTTATTTTGGTGAAAAAGGTATTTGCAGTGAAGAAGTCGTTGGCCTTGCAAAATTCTATCATTCAATCTCCAGCATTGTTTCTATCACCCAGGTCATATTTTTCAACTACTGATCCTTCTTCTTTGTTTCCAATTTTCGCGTTCTAATCGCCAGTAATTATCAACGCACCTTGATTGCATGTTCGATCAATTTCAGACTGCAGCAGCTGATAAAAATCTTCTATTTCTTCATCTTGGCCCTAGTGGTTGGCGCGTAAATCTGAATAATAGTTGTATTAACTGGTCTTCTTTGTAGGTGTATGGATATTATCCTATCACCAACAGCATTGTACTTCAGGATAGATCCTGAAACATTCTTTTTGATGATGAATGCAACACCATTCCTCTTCGAGTTGTCATTCCCAGCATAACAGACTATATGATTGTCTGATTCAAAATGGCCAATACCAGTCCATTTCATCTCACTAATGCCTAGGATATACATGTTTTTTATGTGTTCCATTTCATTTTTGACGATTTCCAATTTTTCCTTGATTCATACTTCGTACATTCCAGGTTCTGATTATTAACGGATGTTTGCAGTAGGAACAAGACTAGGACACCTTTTATCACCACTCCTATTTAACATTATGCTGGAAGTCCTAGCTAGAACAATAAGGCAAAAAAAAAAAAGAGAGAGAGAGAGATAAAGGGCATCCAAATAGGAGAGGAAGAAGTAAAACTATCCCAATTCACAGATGATATGATCCTATACATAGAGAACCCCAAAGATTCCGGAAGACAACTACTGGAACTAATAGAAAGATTCAGCAGAGTAGCAGGGTACAAGATCAACATACAAAAATCAGTTGGATTCCTGTACACCAACAAAGAGAACTTTGAAAAGGAAATCAGGAAAACAATACTACTTATAATAGCCCCTAAAAATATAAAATGCTTAGGAATAAATCTAACCAAGAAAACTACAAAACATTATTTCAAAAAGAAGAGACCTACATGAATGGAAAAACATACAGTGTTAATCGATAGGAAGACTCAACATTGTGAAACTATCAATTCCACCCAAAGCAATCTACAGATATAATGCAATCTCAATCCAAATACCAACAGCATTCTTTAATAAGATGGAAAAACTAATCACCAACTTTAGATGGAAAGGGAAGAGGCCCCAGATAAGCAAAGCATTACTGAAGAAAAAGAATAAAGTAGGAGGCCTCCCACTATCTGATCTCAGAACCTACTGTACAGTCACAGTAGTCAAAACAGCCTGGTACTGGTACAATGACAGACACACAGACCAACAGAACAGAACTGAGACTCAGATGTAAATCCATCTACCTATGGTCAGCTGATCTTTGACAACGGGCCAAAGTCCATTAAATGGGGAAAAGACAGTCTTTGTAATAAATCATGCCGGCAAAACTAGATGTTCATTTGTAAAAAAATGAAACAGGACCCGTACCTCACACCATACATAAAAACTAACCCAAAATGGATTGAAGACCTAAATATAAACCTAAATACATTGTATAAATACAATACAAACCAGAAGATAAACTAGACAACTGTGAACTCCTAAAAATTAAACACTTATGCTCATCAAAAGACCCCATCAAAAGAGTAAAAAGAAAACCTACCGACTGCGAAAAATAATTTGGCTACAACACACCCGACAAGGGTATAAACCCATACCCACTGCCACTGAGTCAATTCTGACTCATAGGGACCCTACAGGACAGAGTAGAACTGCCCCACAGGGTTTTCAAGGAGCACCTGGCGGATCTGAACTGCTGACCTTTTGGTTAGCAGCCGTAGCACTTAAGCACTACGCCACCAGGGTTTCCAATCTCTAAAATCTATAGAATACTTCAACACCTCAAAAACAAAAAGACAAATAATTCAATTAAAAAAAATGGGCAAAGGATATGAACAGACACTTCACCAAAGAAGACATTCAGACATGCCAACAGACACATGAAGAAATGCTAGTGATCATTAGCCATTACAGAAATGCAAATAAAAACTTTTTCCCTTTTGGTTTTCTATCTCCAGCTTGAGATAGAAAAGGTTTACACACAGAAAAAAATAATCTTTGATGGTTATGGGGGGGCGGTGGGAAGGGGAGATCACTCACTAGATAGTAGACTAGTGTTAACTTTGGTGAAGGAAAAGACAACATACATTATAGGGGACGTCAGCACAACTTGTTCAAGGCAAAGTCATAGAAGCCTCCTAGATACATCTAAACACCTTGAGGGACCAAGTTACTGGGGCTGAGGGCTGGGGATCGTGATCTCAGGGAACATCTAGGTCAATTGGCATAAGATAGTTCATAAAGAAAATGTTCTACATCCTGCTGTAGTGAGTAGTGTCTAGGGTCTTAAAAGCTTATGAGCAGCCATCTGAGATACAGCTATTTGTTCTATCCTGTTCAGAGCAAAGGAGAATGAAGAAAATCAAAGACACAAGGAAAATATATATCCAAAGGACTAACAGATCACATGAACCACAGTATCCACCAGGCTGAGCCCAGAAGAGCCCAGGTAACTCGCTACCACCACCAACAGCTCTGACAGGGATCACAATAGAGGGTCCCAGACAGAGTGGGAGAATAATGTAAAACAAAATTCAAATTCACACACACACAAAAAAGACCAGACTTGGTCTGACAGAGACTGGAGGAACCCCCCAGGCCATGGCCACCGGATACGCTGCTAACTCAGAACTGAAGCCACTCTCGAAGTCCACCTTTCAGCCAAGGATTAGACAGGCCTATAAAACAAACAATAACACATGTGAGGAATGTGCTCCTTAGTTCAATCGAGTATACGAGACCAAAAGGGCAACACCTGCCCCAAAGCACACAAGAAGACAGGAAAAAAAAGACAGGAGGGGACGGGAAAACTGGACAAATGGACACGGGAAACCAGAGCGGAAAGGGAAAGGGGGAGAGCGCTGACATATTGTAGAGATTGCAGTCAATGTCACAAAACAATTTGTGTATACAGTTTTGAATGAGAAACTAATTTGCACTGTAAACTTTCACCTAAAAAAAAAAGCATAATTAAAAAAAAAATTCCTAGAATTGGAGAACACGTGGCTCTGTATTCAAAGGGCACACCCCTGAGTGCTCCTGCATGACTACTTCTAACTGACGCACACGAAGACCATCACCGGGGTCTCTGAAGTAAACTGTTATTACTAAGCTCAGAAGAAAGAAAAATAATCAAAACATCTGCATACAGAAGGGACTTTCCTGGACTCTGAAATACAAACAACAGATAATGCCCTGGTTTTTCAATATATATTTATCTTAAATAAGTATAAACTAAATAATATCCTACATGCACTAAAAGAACTTCTTCTTTTACATAAAGCAAACAAAAAGTCAGAAAGATTCTCCCTTGGGAGTATATTCAGGTTAACTTTTATAAAAATATAAAAAGATTATCTGAATTGTGTTGTACCAGAAGTTTATTTCATTGACTTTGTTTAAATAGTCCATGAGGCTTAAAAATGTTTATTTTTCTTAGATCTCAGTTAATCATATTTATTTTTATAGGTGTTAAATATTTTCCCTAGTTATTTTTCTTTTAGTGTTTTAAAGACAGAAGAATTAACAATATTAATGGTGACTGGTTATAGCAATAACAAAATCAGGTCACGAGAATTTGTTACCTTTAAATATACTCAAACTCTTGACATTTTAAAGTAACTCCCTCTCAATTTTAAAGTAACACACTTACCTTGAGGGTCAACTTCTTTAGCTAGCTTCAGTGCATCTGAGTTTGCAAGGTCAGTATTGGCTGGGGTAACAGCCAAAATCAAACAGTTCTCCCGCGTGATAAACTGCAGAATCATTTCTCTGATCTGGTACTCGATATCTGGTGGCTGATCCCCCACGGGCACTTTAGTAATTCCAGGCAGGTCGATAAGGGTTAGATTTAGCACTGTGTGGAGAGCACAGGAGAGTTTTACATACACCCTGAACGCTAGGTGACATCAACAATGCAGAGTCATCTGTCACTTAATGGAGACAAAACAAGCTTCTGCACACTGTGCCTCTGAACAACAGCAATCCAAATACAGAACACAAAACAACGCTGCTAGTTTCCTCCATTTTTATGACACGGTTGTACTATGCCAAACGATCATGTTAACATAATTTGAAAGGCACTGATTTGCACGCATAACAGTTTTCTCAGAGAGCTGTCATATCTGTAACTAGGCAGTGACAACTAAAACACTGAACACTAAACGCATATGGTATCTGCCAGTCTTATACAGGGCCTTCTAATGTAAAAATACTCAGGGTTAGATCTGCCTTTTCCCTCAAAAGCTTCATAGGTTATTTACAGAGGTTTTGCCACTTAACCTACTGGAAAGTGTTAAGTATCGTGGTGCTGACGGGGGACTGCAGGCTGTACAACCAGACTCACGGAGCACGACCTGGAATGGTTACTGACAACTCTGCCTCCAACCCAACCTAGCTGTTGTCCTCTGTGTACACAACACAGTTGGCACCAAACCAAGTCCTCCTGGGAAGACGTAACTGAGCCTCTGCTCTTTGTGCTCTGCTTTAAAAAGTAAAGATCAGGGTAGGGAATTAGTAACAGAGCTAGGTAGGGACTTAAAGGCCAAAATCTGTCCCACTAAAGATTTAGTCAGAATACAGGCTATTTCCCATCAGATACCACGAGGTGATTAAGAATAGAGGCTATTTCCCATCAGATACCACGAGGTGATTATCTAGTTTATAAGTTTCTGCAGACAATTTGTAAAAAAATCACAATTGATTCCTCTGGAAGAGAATAAATATTCAGGGCCATGAGGAAATCCAACAGGGGGAGACTCAACCATATTACCAAGTACCTCCATGATTCTGCAAGCTCTGAATGTATTAAGAATAGAAGTTCTCATGCATAGCCCACTGAATTCTGCAAGTGTATAATAAACATAAAGGAAAATTCCTAAATGATTAACTCAGTTCAGATTTCTTTTAAAGCTGTCTCCTCTTGCCTTCCGAGTAATGAAGCCATAAACTCTGCAGCATACCACATCTAGCAGCATCCAAACACTACTGCAGAAGCCCAATACTTTTAGGGGGAACAAATTATCTTCTCTACAAATAATGTATGTTAATGAACATAGTAAGAATTTGAGGAAAGGAATTTGGAGTGTTTTTATTTCACTTACCATGTGGGGAATAGACTCGTAAATTAATGGGGATGGGGGAAATGCCTTTATTCATCCCAGTCACTCGATCTGTTTCTGCTTCAATCTCCTGGCGAACTTCATCAAAATCTGTGAACTTTTTTCCTTTGCAGTGTAGAAATTCAGCGTATTCTACGACAGACAAATTAATACAACCTAAATTCACATACTCTTGCCATAAGGAAACAGTTTCTTTAATTACAAGTCAAGTTTTCCATTAAAAATGAAAAAAAGCAGTTATTAAGAATCACAGTTAATACTTCAGAAATATCACCACAGTAAAAATGCCAAGGATGCTAAATTTGCTCGTTTTTAGTCAAGCGATTAAGTACTATACCAAAAAACAAGCCAAACCTGATTCCGACTCATAGGGATGCTGTAGGACAGAGTAGAACTACCCCATAAGGTTTCCAAGGAGTGGCTGGTGGATTAGAACTGCTGACCTTTGGTTAGCAGCCAAGCTCTTAACCACTGTTAGCAGTACTTAAACTATTGAACAATTCAAGGATAATTTTGGCATTCCAAATGATAAAGCAAACAACAGCATCTAATTGTCAAAGAAATTAGATAAGGGTACACACAAAGCCTACCCACTAATCCTATCAACATTTTCTTTTTTGATATCACCACTTCATTAAGAAGGAATGCTAAGTTACATAACCAAAAAAAAAAAAAACCAAACCCACTGCCACCAAGTCGATTCCGACTCATAGCAACCCTATAGGACAGAGTAGACCTCTCCCATAGGGTTTCCAAGAAGGTGGATTTCAACTGCCAACCTTTTGGTTAGTAGCCCAAGCTCTTAACCACTGTACCACCAGGGCTTAAGGAGAAAAATTTAGAAATAAAGTCTGCTTAATTCTTTTTTTTTTAATTTTTATTGAGCTTCAAGTGAACGTTTACAAATCAAGTCAGTCTGTCACACATAAGTTTATATACACCTTACTCCATACTCCCACTTGCTCTCCCCCTAATGAGTCAGCCCTTCCAGTCAGTCTCTCCTTTCGTGACAATTTTGCCAGCTTCCAACCCTCTCTACCCTCCCATCCCCCCTCCAGACAGGAGATGCCAACACAGTCTCAAGTGTCCACCTGATACAAATAGCTCCCTCTTCATCAGCATCTCTCTCCTACCCACTGTCCAGTCCCTTTCATGTCTGATGAGTTGTCTTCAGGAATGGTTCCTGTCCTGGGCCAACAGAAGGTTTGGGGACCATGACCGCCGGGATTCCTCTAGTCTCAGTCAGACCATTAAGTCTGGTCTTTTTGTGAGAATTTGGGGTCTGCATCCCACTGATCTCCTGCTCCCTCAGGGGTTCTCTGTTGTGCTCCCTGAGCCTGTCAGGGCTGCTTAATTCTTTAAAAGAATATATGGGATATCTTAGCTTAAAAACATACTATTAAAAATGCCATGTCAATTAGTGTAATTAAAATGACATTTTCTAAAAAGAAAAAAAAAAGAGAATATTACATCAGAAAAAATTTACTTCCAACCTAAAAAATAATAATAATAATGATCAGTCTGTAGGCAGAAGGAAAAACTCTTAGCTAATAAGGAACAGCAAACTAGTTTTTATTTCAGTAACATCTTACCAACTCTTGTACTGTCCATGTCTACTCCTGCTTCCAGAGATATCAGGTATATATTGGGAAGCAAACCACTTGCTGTGGGGTCAATTCTGCCTCATGGTAACCCCATGTGTGTCAGAGTAGAACTGTGCTCCACAGGGTTTTCAATGGCTGATTTTTCAGAAGTAGACTGGCAGGCCTTTCTTCCGAAACCCTCTGGGTGGATTTGAACCTCCAACCTTTCAGTTAGCAGCCAATCACATTAACCACTTACACCACTGAGGACTCCTATAAATAGGGAAGCTGGTACTATTAGAAGGTCCCCAAGTGACACAAATGGTTTGTACTCAACTACTAACCTATAGGTTAGCAGTTCAGAATCACCCAGTGGTGCCATGAAAGAAAGGCCTGGATACCTGCTTCTGTAAAGATTACAGCTAAGAAAACCCTGTGGAGCAGCTGTACTTTGTAATACAAAGGGTTACCATGAGTCAGCATCAACTCAGCAGCAATGTGTTTATTTTGCTTGTTTGTTTCTTTGTTTTTTGATACTATTAAACCTAAAAATTTGTTATAATTTTAAAAAGAGAACAAATTTTAACAAATGTTTTAGCTTCTCTAATATGTAGTTGAAGAATTGCTCTACCAAAATTAGACTAATGTTAGGCAGGTTGGGCCCAACGTTTATACTGCACCCACTGTGGCAAGGCCAGTAAGGGGAGACAACCAAATATGAATAAGTTATGGCCCGCTCTCTTTAAGGAGCTTAGCATCGACTTGAGGAGCTAAAGATTCTATCAGAGAAAAAATCTAGCACGCAAGGCAGCAAGCAGTGAGTGCTGATTTGCATGTAAATGACAGGAAAGGGAGAGGTAGGAGAAAGGGCTTCAAACCCAAAAAAGACAGTGGGATATGAACTGAGTGCTGAAGAGCAGGAAGGATTTCAATATGTGGAGAGAAAAAGAAGTCTTTCGGAAAATCAGAGAATCTTAATAGCTTCAACAAATCCCTGGAAGCTTATCCTCTACCTTCTGCTTGAAGTCACTCATTGATGGGGAACTCAGGCTTTGATCCCTTTGAAAAGACTCCTATTGGAAAATATTTTCCATATACTGATATAAAATCTGCTTTCTTGTCATAGTCCATTGGTGCAACTTTTGACCCCTGGAGCTACTCAGACAAGTCTTCTCCTTTTTTTCACTGAACTTTTTAGATGAAGGTTTACAGAACAAACTGGTTTCTCATCAAACAGTACACACCTTGTTGTATGACAATGGTTTAACAACACCACGACATGTCAACACTCTCCCTTCTCAACCTTGGGTTCCCTATTACCAGCTTTCCTGTTCCCTCCCACCTGCCCCAGGGCTGGTGTGCCCCTTTAGTCTTGTTTTTTTCCATGGGCCTGTTCAATCTTTGGCTGAAGGGTGAACCTCAGGAGTGGCCTCATTACTGAGCTGAAAGGGTATCCAGGGGCCATACTCTCAGGGTTTCTCCAGTCTCTGTCAGGCCAGCAAGTCTGGTCTTTCTTTTTGAGTTAGAATTTTGTTTTACATTTTTCTCCAGCTCTGTCTGGGACCGCCTATTGTGATCCCTGTCAGAGCAGTCAGTGGTGGTAGCTGGGCACCTTCTAGTTGTACTGGACTCGGTCTGGTGGAAGCTGTGGTAGATGTGGTCCATTAGTCCTTTGGAACAATCTTTTCCTTGTATCTTTAGTTTTCTTCATTCTTGATGTTGGTTGTGATTTGTATCCTGTTAATGCCATGTATTAGGGCCTCTAGTGTTGATCCTATTTTTTCTTCTATGGACTTCATGGTTTTTGGCTTTATATTTAGGTCTTTGATCCACTTGGAGTAAGTTTTTGTATTATGGTGTGAGGTATGGGTCCTGTTTCATTTTTTGCAGATGGACATCCAGTTTTGCCAGCACCATTTGTTAAAATGACTGTCTTTTCCCCATTTGATGGACTCTGGGCTCTTGTCGAAAATCAGGTGACCACAGGTGGATGGATTTACACTGGGTTCTCGATTCTGTTCCATTGGTCAATGTATCTGTCATTGTACCAGTATCTGGCTGTTTTGACTACCATAGCTTTATAGTAGATTCTGAGGTCAGTTAGTGCAAGTACTCCTACTTTATTCTTCTTCTTCAATAGTGCTTTACTTATCTGGGGTTTCTTCCCTTTCCATATAAAGTTAATGATAAGTTTTTCCATCTCTTTAAAGAATGTTGTTGGTATTTGGATTGCTATTACATTATATTTGTAAATCGCTTTGGGTAGAATTGTCATTTTTCACAATGTTGAGTCTACCTATCCATGAGCATGGTATATTTTTCCATTTATGTAGATCTCTTTTAGCTTCCTGCAGTAATGTTTTGTAGTTTTCTTTGTATAGGTCTTTTACATCCCTGGTTAGATTTATTCCTAAGTGTTTTATTTTTTAATGGGCTACTATAAATGGTATTGTTTTCCTGATTTCCTTTTCATTGTTCTCTTTATTGGTGTATAGGAATCCAATTGATTTTTTTTTGTTTGTTTGTTTATCGTGTATCCTGCTAATCTGCTGAATCTATTAGTTCCAGTAGTTTTCCTGTGGAGTCTTTTGGATTTTCTAAGTATAGTATCATATCATCCACAAATAGGAAGAGTTTAACTTCTTCATTATAAATTTGGATGCCCTTTATTTCTTTTTCGTGCCTTATTGCTGTAGCTAAGACTTCCAACACAATGTTAAATAGAGTGGTGATAAAGGGCATCCTTGTCTTGTTCCTGTTCTCAAGTGGAATGTTTTCAGCCTCTCTCCATTGAGAATGATGTTGGCCATTGGTTTTGCATAGATGCCCTTTATTATGTTGAGAACTTTCCCTCCTATACCTATTTTATTGAGAGTTTTTATCAGGAATGGGTGTTGGACTTTGTCGAATGCCGTTTCTGTGTCCTTGGAGATGATCCTGTGATTCTTTTCTTTCCTTTTATTTATGTGGTGAATTACATTGATTGATTTTCTAATGTTGAGCCATTCTTCCATACCTGATATGAATCTTGCTTGGTCATGGTTTTTGTTTTTGTTTTTTGATGCTGAATTCTATTGGCTAGAATTTTGTTAAGAATTTTTACATCTATACTTATGAGAGATATTGGTCTGTAACTTTTTGTGGTGTCTTTGCCTGGTTTTTGGTATCAGGGTTATGCTAGCTTCATAGAATGAATTCAAAAATATTGCTTCTTTTTCTATGTTCTGAAATAGTTTGAGTAGTACTGGTGTAAGCTCTTCTTTGAATGTTTTGTAGAACTCTCCAGTGAAGCCATCTGGGCCAGGGCTTTTTTGGTTGGAGGTTTTTTTTTATTGCTTTTTCAATCTCTTCTCTTGTTATGGGTCTGTTCAAGTTTTCAATGTCATTTTGTGTTAGTTTGGGTAGGTAGTGTGTCTCTAGGAATTTGTCCATTTCCTCTAGGTTTTCAAATTTGTTGTAGTTTAGTTTTTCATAATACTCTGTTATGATCCCTTTTATTTCAGTTGCGTCTGCCGTAATGTCCCCCATTTCATTTCTTATTTGGGTTATTTGCATTCTCTCCTGTTTTTCTTTTCTTCAGACAAGTCTTCTTCCATGTGAAAAGGCAGGGAGATGATCTGGGTGTCGCACACAGAGTTCATCTCCTTCCTGATCTCCTCCCACCACCTTTCCTGACTTGTCGTTCACTGGTCAGGCCTCCTGGTGGCAGACACAGATTTCTCAGCAATATCTCACCTCCTGAACACTGGAAAAAGTGCAAACTCTCAATGTAGAACAAGTTCATGCTTAATCTACCAAAGAACTGAAATGACTTAACCTTCCAAGTGCTGGGATGAGAGTCAGAGACTTTACTTAATTTCTGTCTTTTCAGACAATGTGTATGGATATGAATATCTTTCTAGTTTAGTTTCTCCACATAATAATATGTGCCACTTCTGAAAAATGGTAAGCTAAGATTCCTGAAAGCTCAGTCTTCTAATGGTGGAAGTATACACAAGAAGCCTCAATGGGCTTCAGAAAGTTTGGCCTGAAGAGATTACTTGTCATTTGGCAGATTTTTTCACATATTTGCCCCATAAGAGGTGCTATTTTTATTAGAATATAAATTACTCAATGCCTACTCAAGCACCATATGAACTTAACAGTTTGAATAACAGAAATAGAGGACAAAACAATAAGAAAAATAAAGAAGAACAAAAGAAGTCAGATCCCAGAAAGTAAGGAAACAAAAATGAACAAGTAAGTGAGTCCAGGTAATTTATAAGAAATGGAATTGTACTCTCCAACTAAATATATTCTGTGGAAACTACATACTTGAGAACTTAGAGTTGTCATAATGACCACTTTCACAGAATTAATAAGATCAGGGACCACGTTTTCTATTATGTTACCCACTGCTGTCGATTCGGTTCCAACTCATAGCGACTCTATCTGTTGTTGTTGTTGGGTGCTGTCATGTCGACCCTATGTGCAACAGAACAAAACACTGCCCGGTCCTGTGCCATCCTCAAAATCCTTGTTATGCTTGAGCACATTGTTGCAGCCACTGTGTCAATCCATCTCGTTAAGGGTCTTCTTCTTTTTTGCTGACCTTCTACTTTACCAAACATGATGCCCTTCTGCAGGGACTGATCCCTCCTGATAACAAGTCCAAAGTATGTGACACGAAGTCTTGCCATCCGTGCTTCTAAGGAGCATTCTGGTTGTACTACTTCCAAGAGAGACTTGTTCATTCTTTTGGCAGTCCACGGTATATTCAATATTCTTCGCCAACACCATAATTCAACGGCATCAATTCTTCTTCGGTCTTCCTTATTCATTGTCCAGCTTTTACATGCATATGAGGTGATTGAAAACACCATGGCTTGGGTCAGGTGCACCTTAGTCTTTAAGGTGACAACTTTTTTTTTTTAACAATTTGAAGAAGTCTTTTCCAGCAGATTTGCCCAATGCAATGTGTCATTTGATTTCTTCACTGCTGCTTTCATGGGTATTGATTATGGATCCAAGTAAAATGAAATCCTTGACAACCTCAATCTCTGTTTATCATGATGTTGCTCATTGGTCCAGTTGTGAGGATTTTTGTTTTCTTTATGTTGAGGTGTAATCCATACTGAAGGCTGTGGTCTTTGATCTTCATTAGTAAGTGCTTCAAGTCCTCTTCTCTTTCAGCAAGAAAAGTTGTGTCATCTGCATAACGCAGGTTGTTAATAAGTCTTCCTCCAATCCTGATGCCGTGTTCTTCTTCATATAGTCTATTACTAATCAATAAATATAACACAAATGTGGACTTAATTTGTTACCACTAGATGGCGTCTGCTTGCTTTCTCAGTATACAACTAGTATCCTTCCAGAAGGCTGTAAAATCAATGAGATTTTCAAATTAGATTTTATATTCATTCCTGAATCCCTGAAATGCTTTTTATCTTGAAACTGAAGGATTAGAATTGTAAAGGATCACCTCAAATCTCAGACAGATTTAGAGATGCCTGTATTTATTTATTATTTTAGCTAGTATTTATTGAGTTCCTGCTACTTTTCAGCCACTGTTATAGAAACTGGAGATTTAATAGAGAAAAAAACAATGAAGCTAAATTCTAATGAAGGAAAACAGAAAACCGTGTGTGTGTGTGTGTGTGTGTGTGTGTGTGTGTGTCCTCACATGTGCCAGGAAGGAGCATTCCTTTGTTATATGGTTAAAGAAGGTCTCTCTGATATGATGAAGTGACATTTGAGCAAAGACTAAAGAAAGTGAAATCATACACCTAATAAGGGCTTAATATGCAGGATATATAAAGAACTCCTACAACTTAACAACAAAGAGAAAACAACCCAATTAAAAAAAATGGACAATACATGAATAGTCATTTCACTAAAGTGGATATATGAATACAAGCACTTGAGAAGATGTTCAACGTCATTTGTCATTAGGGAGATGCAAAAAACTACAGTGAAACAACACCTTTTCCCCACTAGAATGACTATGAAAAAACAAAAATGGGAGGTGACAGGTGTTGGTGAGGATATGGAGGAACTGGAACCCCCATCCATTGCTGGTGGGAATGATTGTAAAATGGTACAGCCACTGTGGGAAACAGATTGGTGGTTCCTCAAAAAGTTGAACATAGAACCGCCATATGACCCAGTAATCCCAATCCTAGGTATATACCCAGAAGAAGTGAAGGCAGGAACACAAACAGAAACCTGTACACCAATGTTCACTGCTACATTTTTCACAATAGCCAAAATGTAGAAAGAATTGAAATGTCCATTAACAGATTAATGGAAAAACAAAAGGTGGTATATAATACAATGGAATATTAACCACTTAGAGAAATGAAGTTCTGGTGCATGTCGTAACATGGATGAGCTTTAAAACATTAAAAAAAAAAAACAACCCAGTGCCGTTGAGTCAATTCCAACTCATAGCGACCCTATAGCACAGAGTAGAACTGCCCCATAGAGTTTCCAAGGAGCACCTGGCGGATTCGAACTGCTGAAAACATTATGTCGAGTGAAATAAGTCAGTCACAAAGACAAATATTGTATGATCCCATTTATATGAAATAGGCAAATGTACAGAGACAAAAGTTTATTAGGGGTTACCAGAGGTGGGAGGGAAGGGGAAAGGGGCTTAGGGAGCACTGAGTTTTCCGTTAATGGTCACAGAACACTTTGGGAAAAGGACAGTGGTAACAGTTGCATAACATGATGAATGCAGTCAGCGTCACTGAACTGTACGTGTAAAAACTGTTCAATTAGCAACTGTTATATTTTTACCCCCCACACACGCACAAGACTCAAGTGAGTGAGGAAGCAAACCATGCCTTAAGTGAGGGCATTCGGGCAGTTGCCTGAGGCAGACTCCCACTTGGCATGTTGGAGAAAGCCCAAGGAGGCCAATGGGACTGGTGCACCGTGCTACAGAGAGCTAGGAGATGAGGTCAGAGGTGTGGTACAGATCCCAACCACCCGGTGCCTATGGGCCATTTTAAGGACTTTGGCTTTTACTCAGAATGAGACAGAAGACCATATGAACAGTTCTGAGTAAAGGGAAAAGTGATTTGAGGTGTTTTAAACAAATTAGTGTGCTGCTGTGCTGAGAACAGAAAATGGGGAGCAAGACAGGAAGCCAGCTATTCCAATAATCCAGATAAGAGATGATGGGGCTTGCACCAGGGTGGCACCCATGCAGGTGGTGCGAAGTGGCTGAACTCCAGTGGATTTTGAAGTAAAAACCAACAGGACTTGCTGATGGATTAAAGATGCAGTATGGGAGAGAGGAGTCAGGGTAACTTTGAAGAGTTTGACCTCAGCAACTGGGAGAATCCTGAAATGGAGAAGACTGAGAGGAAGAGGTTGGTAGAAGAGGGAGCTGGGAATCAGGAGTCTGGTCTGGGAATATTAAGCCTGAGATGCCTATTACGCACCCACTCAAATGGAGAAACGAAGATGCTGATAATGGCATGGATTGCACAGGGGCTGTTGTTCTTGTGTGCCGTCAAGTCAATTCTGACTCACAGAGGCCCTATGTAACAAAGAACTGTCCCATTGGGTTTTCTAGGCTGTATTCTTTACAGGGGCAGATCACCAGATCTTCTCTCCCGTGGAGACACTGGTAGGTTCTAACCGCCTCCTTTCAGTTAGCAGCCAAGCACTTAACCATTGAGACACCAGGGCTCCTTGCACAGGGGTAGGAGATAAAACTAACATGTACAGTTATCTGATAAGTGTATATTTATTCCAAAAATTCCCCAGAAGATGGCAATCAAGGGCTGAGGAAAAAGGTGGCTTTTTCTAATTAGCACGAAAATGCCTTTGGGGCTAGGTGCATGAGTGTTTCATCCACGGTCGAGCTAGAGATACATGTTTGGGATTCATTAAAGTCAGGCAAGTGGATAAGATGACTAAGACAGCAAATTACATAGGGAAGAGATCAGTGCACTGGGCCCTGAGGAATTCCAATGTTTGGAGGTTGCTCAGGAAATGGGGACTGGCAAGTAGTAGTCAACAAGCGAGAGAGATGACCTAGTCAAGTGAAGGGAGTGTTTCATGAGGCAGGAGACCTTCCACTTCATGAAATACTGTGACACATCAGTTAAGACAAGAAATAAAGATGGAGTACAGAATCTGGCTACTGGAGGTTTCTTGAAGGGGACTGACAAGAACTGCTGCAAGTGGAGGAGTGTGAAGGAAAGCCAGATTGAAATGAGCCTAAAGGAGAATGGGAGGAGAGGAAGTAGAGACAGATTATAGACAATTCCGTCGAGGAGTTTTATTATAAAGCAGAGAGAGGTGAGAGTGCATCTGGAGAGGACATAAAGTCCAGGGAGGGTTTTGTAAAGATGTGCAAACTAACAGCATGTTCATAAAAAAAAAAAAAAAAAATTTTTTTTTTTATAGGCTGATGGTAATAATACAGTATTAAGGGGAAAAGTGATGATGCAGATGGAAGAAAGGACAGTAGCTGGAGTGACATTTTAAGGAAAAGGAGATAGGAGACATTAGACAGGAACAGGCTAGTTTATCCACAGGAACAGGAAAGAAGCAGAACAATGAGTGTGAGTGAGGCAAATGAGTAGAAGCAGTGGTAGTGAGAGCACATGAAAGCTCATCAGGTGTGAGGATTTACCTTATTTGTCGAAATCATTTTATGTCCCAAAAAACATTTCCGCATAGACTCTCACTGGTTAAACCCTACAAATATTACTATTTCTACCACAGAATACTCCTCTCTCTGTGTCTCTCTCACCCACACTTACACACACACACACACAGCCACAGAGTGATCCTAAATGAGCAATGTAAGAGTAACCACAGCAGGGATGTCCACTTGGGCCTAATCTACATCCATCACTGAGTTTTAGACCTGCGCACCATATCAGAGGAACTGACAGTATAGGAATGGCAGAATCCTTTTTTCTATGAGGGCCCAAAGAGCCTCCTAGGAAATAATGCATTCCACAGGATGGAAAAGCTGGCAAAACCAGCTAACTTGTGTTGTCACAAGGCATCTATCTGTAATTCATCCTCTACCCAGGCTCAGAGACCCACAGGTCTGTGTCCCCTTATCTCTAATGATACATTGAAAAATGTCAGATCACACATCCAACTTTCTAATAATAAAAGCATGGCAACCATAACTACAATATAGCTATATAGGATAAAACTGGCAATAAGGTGAGTTCCACTAGCAACAAGGTAAGACAGTCCTGTTGAGAGAGCCTTGTCAGTAGTAACAGACCAAAAACAGGTGGGTAGCAGAGGTGGACTGTATGGTTTTTGTACAACCGTCCACAATCAAATTGTTACTAAGGAAGATAATAAATCACCTTATATCATTAAATAATTCCTAAATAAATCTTTTTTAACAGTGTAGAGTTGAAAAGACCACAGTTTTATCTCTCTTGAAAGGACTAACACAAAACTAATGGATCACTTACAATACCCACCTCTGAATGAGAGAGTTCACATGAGTTTGGGGATACAGGAAATTATAACAGCCAGGACAAACAATACAATAGGCTATCCAAGATGATCAATAGTTAGACTCCTTAAGAGCTGGTAAATGTGTGTCTACTGGAGTTTTATGCAAAAGATGAAGAAATCAAAGATTTTTACCAACTTTTGCAGTCTGAAATCCATTAAACATGTGATCAAAATTCATTGATAATTACTGGTGACAGGAATGTGAAAGTTGGAAACAAAGAAGAATCGGAAGTTAGAAAATATGGCCTCGGTGATAGGAATGACACCAGAGATCGCAGGATATAATTTTCCAAGACCAATGACTTCTTCATTGCAAATAGCTTTTTTCAACAACATAACCAGTGACTATACACATTATACACATAGACTTTAATGGATGGAAAACACAGGTATCAAATCAACTACATCTGTGGAAAAACACGACAGAAAAATTCAATCTCAGTTGGCCAGGGGCCAACTGTGGAACAGATCATCAACTGCGCATGTGCAAGTTCAAGCTGAAGTTGAAGAAAATTCGAACAAGTCCACAAGAGCCGAAGTATGACTGAGTATATCCCATCTGAAGTTAGAGATCATCTCAAGAATAGATTTGACTAATTGAACAACAATGGCCGAAGACCAGACAAGCTGTGGAATGACATCAAGGACATCAAACATGAAGAAAGTAAGAAGTCATTAAAAGGATAGGAAAGGAAGAAAAGACCAAAATGAATGTCAGAAGAGATTCTGAAACTTGCTCTTGAACACAGAGTAGCTAAAACAAATGGAAGAAATGATGAAGTCAAAGAGCTGAACAGAAGATTTCAAAGGGCAGTTCAAGACGACAAAGTATTATAATGAAATATATAGAAAACCAAAAGGGAAGAACACACTTGATGTTTCTCAAGCTTAAAGAAAGGAAGAAAAAATTCAAGCCTCGGGTTGCAGTATTGAAGGATCCTGTAGGGAAAATACTAAACAACGCAGGAAGCATCAAAAGAAGATGGAAGGAATACACAGAGTCACTATACCAAAAAGAATTAATCAACATTTTACCATTTTGGGAAGCAGTGTATGATCAAGAACCGATGGTACTGAAGAAAGAGGTCCAAGTTGCACTGAAAGCACTGGCAAAAAAACAAGGCCAACTGAGACGTTTCAACAAATGAATGCAGCACTGGAGATGCTCACTAGCCTATGCCATGTCAGTTGCCTGGCAAACCGACTGGAAGAGATTCATATTTGTACCCACTCCAAAGAAAGGTGATCCAACAGAATGTGGAAATTATCAAACAATATCATTACACACAAGTAAGATTTTGCTGAAGATCATTCAAAAGCAGTTGCAGCAGTACATCAATAGGAACTGCCAGAAATTCAAGCCATATTCTGAAGAGGGCATGGAACAAGGGATATCATCGCTGATGTCAGATGGATCATGACTGAAAGCAGAGAATAGCAGAAAGATGTTTACTTGTGTTTTACTGACTAAGCAAAGGCATTCGACTCTGTGGATCATAACAAATTAGAGAAAATGTTGTGAAGAATGGGAATTCCAGAACCCTGAATTGTGTTCATGAGGAATCTGTACGTAGACCAAGAGGCAGTCGTTCAAACAGAACAAGGGGTTTAAAGTCAGGAAAGGTGCATGGCAAGGTTGTATCCTTTCACCATCCTTATTCAATCTGTACGCTGAGAAAATAATCCGAGAAGCTAGACTATATGAAGAAGAACGTGGCATCAGGATTGGATGATGACTCATTCACAACCTACAATATGCTGATAAATATAACCTTCCTTGTGAAAGCGAAGGCAACTTAAAGCATTTACTTATGAAGATCAAATACCACAGCCTTCAGAATGGATTACACCTCAACATAAAGAAAACAAACACCCTCACAACTAGACCAATGAGCAACATCATAATAAATGGAAAAAGTATTGAACTTGTCAAGAATTATATTTTACTTGGATCCACAATCAACACCCATGGAAGCAGCAGTCAAGAAATCAAATGATCCATTGCATTGGGCAAATCTGCTGCAAAAGACCTCTTTAAAGTGTTAAAAAGCAAAGATGCTCCTTTAAGGACTAAGGTGTGCTGGACCCAAGCCATGGTGTTTTCAGTTGCCTCATATGCATGTGAAAGCTGGACAATGAATAATGAAGACTGAAGATGAACCAATGGTTTTGAATCATGGTGTTGGTGAAGAATACTGAATATACCACGGACTGCCAGAAGAAGGAACAAATCTGCCTTGGAAGAAGTACAGCCAGAATGCTCCTTAGAGGCAAGGATACTTTGGACATGTTATCTGCAGGGTCTCAGCCTAAGGCATTTGGTACCAAGCATGGTTCTAGAGAAACAAAATTGTAAGGATAAGATTTCTAAATTGTTTCTCAGGTCTGGTTAGTCTCAAAAATGTTGATGACTCTGCTGCAAGTAGTTAAAAGGGCACTGCTAATCCGTGGCATGAGGTGGCAATAGAAATACACAAAATGTCACCATAAATAGATCAGGTATTGGTGAGAGGCGAGGCTCTGGGTGATCACATATTTGATACCTTTCTATAATTTTGTCAGAAAGAGAAGTATAAGGAAGCTAGTTGGTTGGTCCTACTGTCGCTAGACAAAGTGGTGAAAGAAAGAGATGAGCTCAGGACTTCAAAGTGCCTTATAACCTCCTCAAAGTTGTCACTCGTGCCTTGAAAAGAGCCCTGATGGCACAGTGGTAAAGACCTTGGCTGCTAACCAAAAGGTCAGCAGTGCCTTGAAAGAAAGCCTCATTTTTGTAAGCAACAGAGCTGGTATTGTCAAAAACCAAACCTAGAGTTTTATAGTAAGAGTCGCTGAATTAAGATGCCAACTGAATTCCCAACATAACTGGTGTCTGAAGATAAAGTGAGGGTATTGACTGGGAAGAAACAGGATACTGAAACTTAGGATGGGGACATAGGGGCAGATAATCAGGGAGCTGCGGACACCAGACCCCTAAATTCCATTGAATCACTCCTACCAACAAAACCAGCCCTCTCAATCTTATCTGAAGAGATTATCTTTGTCTGCTAAACCACCCTCCTACTAAAAGCATTAGACCCTCCATCCCTATCTGATGAGATTAACCCAGCTGTGTCTGAAAAGCCTTTGTCTGAGTCATTGCCTGGGGCATTACCTGACACAGGTGCCTTACAAGGCAAAGCTGAATGTTCTCAAAATACATATAACCACCAATTTTGGCTTCTAGAATTATAACTAGACTTAAGTCCCAGCAAACTCCAAAAGGTGAAGTACAAAGTGTAACCCAGGAGGAGGTACACTACACTCCAAAAGAACTGCTTGACTTTTCTAATATGTACAAACAGAAACCTGGGGAACATGTGTGGGAATGGCTACTAGGGGTGTGGGATAATGGGGCAAGGGACGTAAAGATGGATCAGTCTGAGTTTATTAATATAGGCCCATTAAGCACAGATTATTCATTCAATATTTCAGCTCGAGAGGTTAGGAAAGGATCTAATAGTTTATTTGGTTAGGTCACGGAAGCATGGATTACATAGTGGCCTACACTAAATCAAGCTGAAGAACCAGGCCTGCCGATACTATAGAAGAAAGTATCCAAAGGCTTAGGGAAACTGGCGTGTTAGAATGGATTTATCAGGTTAGAACTACAGACCCACACATGGAGTGCCCAGAGGACACACCTTTTACCACAACACGAAGGAACAAATTTGTTAAGAGATCCCCAGCATCCTTGAAGGTTTCTGTGATTGCTATTTTATGTAAGTCAGATTTGACAGTGGAAACTGCCCTAACAGAATTAAGACACCAACTACAATGTGGCTGGATTGGACCCCAGAGTGGTTAGAGCCAAGTGGCAACACTCAATTGACCAAGACAAGGTGGGTGTGGTTACTGTAATGGACAGCAAGGTCAAAGAAGTAATCAGAATAGTCTGACTCGTATAGACTTATGGCACTGGCTACTTAGTCATGGTGTCCCTAGGAGTAAAACTGATAGAAAGTCTACTAAATATTTATTTGATCTGTACAAGCAGAATTCTAGGTCAAGTGAACAGAAGAATACCCTGAATCATGAGAGCAGACAGTCCCAGCCCCTCAATCAATTCCCAGGCTTGAGCAACTTTACAGATCCACAACCCCTTGAATGACTGGGAAGCTGCGTCCCCTTGAGGAAGGATCACACTACACTGCTAAAAATTTACACTACTAATCTTTCTCCCAACCTTCCACAAAGGCCTTTTAGGAGATTGATTGCCCTTTGAGGAAAAGGAATTTCAGACTTTTGGGGGACTACTGGATACTGGTTCTGAATTGACACTAATTCTAGAAGACCCAAAATGTCATTGTGGCCCACAAGTTAGAGTGCGGGTATATGGAGGCCAGGTAATGAATGGAGTCTCAGCTCATGTCCATCTCACAGCAGGTCCAGTGTGTCCCTGAACCCATACTGTAGTGATTTTCCCCAGTTTCAGAATGCATAATTAGAAGAGATATACTCAGCATCTGGCAAAACACCCACACTGGATCACTGACAAGTGGAATAAGGGCTATTATGGTACGAAAAGCCAAGTGGAAGCCATTAGAACTGCCTCTACCTGGGAACATAGTAAACTAAAAGCAATACCACATTCCTGGAGGGGCTGCAGAGACTACTACCACCATCAAGGACTTGAAAAGTGCAGGGATGGTGATAACCACCACATCCTCATTCAACTCGCCTATTTGGCCTATGCAAAAACCAGATGGATCTTGGAGAATGACAGTGAATTATTGAAAACTCAACCAGGCGATGATTTCAATGGCAGCTGCTGTTCCAGATGTAGTTTCATTGCTTGAGCAAATTAATACATCTCCTGGTACCTGGTAAGCAGCTATTGGTCTGGCTGATTTCTTTTTCTCCATACCTGTTTTGATAAACCACCAGAAGCAGTTTGCCTTTAACTGGCAAGACCAGCAAAACACCTCCAGTGTCCTACCTCAGAGCTATATCAACTCTCCAGCCCTATATTATAATTTAGTCTGCAGGGACCTTGATCGCCTTTCCCTTTCACAAGACATCACACTGGTCCATTACATTGATTACATTATGCTAACTGGACCTAGTAAGGAAGTAGTGTCAATAAGCCTGGACGTATTGGTAAAACATTTGTGTGCTAGAAGGTGAGAAATTAATCCCACAAAAATTCACGTGCCTTCCACCTCAGTGAAGTTTCTAGGGGTCCCGTGGTACAGGGCATGTCGAGATACTCCTTCCAAAGTGAAGGATAAGTTATTGCATCTGGTCCCTCCCACAACTAAAAAGGAGACACAATGTGTAGTGGGCCTCTTTGGATTTTGGAGGCAACACCCCCCTCATTTGGGTGTGTTGCTTTTGCCTATAAATCAAGTGACTTCAAAGGCTGCTAGTTTTGAGAGGTGCCCAGAACAAAAGAAGGCTCCACAAGATGTTCTGGCTGCTGTGCAAGCAGCTTTTCCACTTAGGCATATGATCTGGCTGATCCAATGGGGAGGATGACACATACTGTGAGAACCCGTCATCCTCTTTCCCTAGGCACTTCCGTCATTGCCCAATGGGCTCATGAATGAAGTAGGCATTGTGGCAGGAATGGAGGTTATGCATGGGTCCAGCAACATGGACTTCCATGTTCCAATGTCAACTTAGCCAAAGCCACTGCTGAGTGCCCCATCTGCCAGTAGCACAGACCAATACTGACTCCCCAACATGGCACCATTCCTCGAGGGGATCAGTCAGCAACCTGGAGGCAAGTTGATTACACTGGACCACTTCCATCACGGAAAGGGCAGTGTTTTGTTCTTACTGGAATAGATGCTTACTCTGAATACAGATTCGCCTCCCCTGCACACAATGCTTCTGCCAAAACTACCATCCATGTACTTACAGAATGCCTTATCTACCATCACAGTATTCCACACAGCATCATCTCAGATCAAGGGACTCACTTCACAGCAAATAAAGTGTGGCAATATATTCATGGAATTCACTGGTCTTACCATGTTCCCCACTGATTCTGAAGCAGCTGATTTGACAGAATGATGGAATGGCCTTCTCAAGACACAATTACAGCAGCAGTTAGGTGGCAATACCTTGCAGGGTTGGGCTAATGTTCTCCAGGAGGCTGTATATGCTCTAAACCAGCGCCCACCATATGGTATTGTTTCTCCCATAGACAGGTTTCGTGGGTCTAGGAATCAAGGGGTGGATATGGGAGTGGTACCACTCACTATTACTCCTAGTGACCCACTCACAAAATTTTTGCTTCCTGTCCCCATAACTCTGTGCTCTGTAGGTCTAGAGATCTTAGTTCCAAGGGGAAGAATGTTCCCACCTGGAGACACATCACTGATTCCTTTGAACTGGAAGCTAAGAATGCCACCTGGCCACTTTGGTCTCCTTATGCCTCTAGATCAACAGGCGAAAAAGGGAGTTACTATATTGGCTGGTGTGATTGATCCTGATTACCAAGACGAAATCAGATAGATATTATGTAATGGAGGTAAAGAGGGATATGTCTAGAATACAGAAGATCTCTTAGGACATCTCTTAGTTCTGCTATGCCCTGTAATTAAAGTCAACGGAAAACTACAGCAATGCAATTCCAACATAATTACCAATGGCCCAGACCCTTAAGGGTAAAAAACCATGACCAGCTGAGGTGGTTGCTGAGAGCAAGGGAAATGTGGAATGGGTGCTGCAATAAGGTAGTTCTAAATAACAGTTACAATCACATGACCAGTTCCAGAAATGAGGACTGTAACTGTTATGGGTATTTCTTCCTTGTATGTGGGCATCAAATGTTTTTGTTTTCTTCACTCATAAAATATAAGATGTAAACAAGGCTAGTGCATTTTCGCTTGTATGTGTGTTCGTTGTATCATGGTAGGCGCAAGTACGACTTTACAGTCTTTATTCAGAGATTAGGTAGAGTTTAAGGAGATGTAAACAGGTGCCAAGTTGACAAGGGGTAGGCTGTCTGTGATCGTTAAGGTTGTATGTCAGCTTCACTGGGCCATGATTCTCAGTGGTTTGGCAGTTATGATGTAGTTTTGCAGGGGTATAATGATGTAATCACTTCCATGAAGAGACTGATATAATGTGATGACCTCCATGATGGGATCTGCTGTGAATCGCCAATCAGCTAAAAGGGAGTTTCCTTGGGGTGTGGGCTGCATCCAGTATAGGTGGACTTTCTGGCAAGGCTTGTGTGCTTTTGCTCACTCTGGATCCTATAGCTGGTTCCTGCTCATCCGACTTCTGGTTCTTGGGACTTCAGCTAGCAGCTTACCTGCCGATCTTGGGATTTGATGGCCTCCACAGCCTATGAGGCAGAGGCCTGTTGTCTGACATGTCAATCTTGGGTTTGCCAGCCCCTGTAGCTACATGAGTCAAGAAAGGCCTCCAGCCTGGCCCACGGACTTGGAACTTTCCAGCCCTACAACCGCATGAGCCATTTCCTTGATATAAATCTCTCTCTCTCTCTCTCTATATATATATAATTACATATATATATAATATACATATATATAATGTATATACAGACATATACATTATATATGTATGTACATTTATATATATATATATATATATAAAAATCCAGTACCCGTTGCCGTCGAGTCAATTCCAACTCATAGCGACCCTATAGGACAGAGTAGAACTGCCCCACAGAGTTTCCAAGGAGAGCCTGGTGGGTTTGAACTGCTGACCCTTTGGTTAGCAGCCATAGCGCACTGGTTTTGCTTCTCTAGAGAACCCAGCCTAAGACAATACAGTAGAGGATCAGTGAAAAAGAGGAAGACCCTTGACAAGATGGATTGACACAGTGGCTGCAACAATGGGCTCAAACATAGCTACGATTATGAGGATGGTGCAGGACCAGGCAGGGTTTCGCTCTGTTGTGCATGGGGTCACTATGAGTCAGAACCAACCTGATGGCACATAACAACAACAACAACAAAAAACTAGTGTGCCTGAAGATTTAACAATTTCATCTCACAGTTTTGATGCATATTGAATAGTCCAATATCCAGTAGCAGGAGCTCTCTTGATATGTTCTCAGGGTTCCTTTCATTCTAAATGCTTGGTAGTTGGGCACATAAAATGGTGTCCTTCTCAAATAATTCCAGGCTTCAGCTCAAGAGCAATCTGAACAGACAGTGCAGAGGATGCAGATCATGTGTGTGTAAGTACTGAAACCCTGATAAAGCATCCATGAATTCTATTTGTGTTAGTATAACCTGTCTTTGTTGAAATTCATGGCATGTTTTCAGTTTCACAAAACGAGATGCCTAAGTTTAAAAACGTTTCCTGTTTCCTCAATGTTAAAAATAGCCTACATTTGAAAAAAAAACATTTGAAGCAAAACTTAATTCTCATTTTTATATCAAAGAATGATTTGGGGGAAAAAGGCGGGTATTAAAAAATCAGAGCTATCGCTGTATTTTTATTTCTCTGTAACACATTTTAGCACTGTCATTTCTACTGGTCGTGAAAACAAATTATGTTAGGTTACAACTGACAAATTGGGGGAAGGATGAGATGGCTTATGCCCGGGCATCGTTCCAACCATCTGTGAAAAGCACAGCATGACCATAAGAATTTAAGTATTTGCAATATGCCCCTTCCGTGGGGAAAAATGTGCATATGTTTCAATTAATTAAGGTTAAGTAAAGAGGAATAATTATGGACCATGAGAATATAACCTCTTGTCAATCATCACTCTAAAAACTGGGGTCCACAATGCATTGATCTGAATCTTATTTCTGAAATGTCTTAAATAACAATGTTTTGTGAGCACAGAACTCCAATGAAAATAAACAAGGAACGTTTTTCAACGCAACTAGCTGAGTTCATTAGCTGTAAAGAGCATCTATGTATGAATATATCTAAAAACCCATTTCCTCAAAGGCAGGGGCAACCTTTAATTTTCTGTGTTTCTCTAATGCCTATCGCATTCAAAGTAAGGAATATCTGTAGCTTTCTTCCTTCTTCTTTAAAGTGCTCCACTTTGCATACCATACAGCAATGTCAGGTTTGAAAAGCACCGCTTACATCAAGCCCTAAAAGTCATTCCACACTGAAGGCAAGGCCCTAGAATTACAGTCTAGTAAGCAACAGGGTGGGTCACATATGGATTCTATAAGACCCAAATATGAAGCAGAACTCAACTGGGTTGCTAAGGTCAACAGGGAAGATCCTAGCAATCAGAAAAAAAGAGGAAATTCAAAGAAGCAAACAACTAACCTCAGGGAGTCCAGCAGTGGGTGAAAGGTAAAGATCTCAGTAGGAGGCTTAGGAACAATGGGGTGAGTGGGAGCAAGGAGCACCAAGATTTCACAGCAGACAAAAGGCTGATGGCAAGCAGGTATCAGAGATACACAGACTAGGGTTTAGTACTACAGGGTTTCTGGCTCTCGTACCCCTGAGGCAGAGAAGATCAACACAGAGCTCCAGACCCAAAGGAGCCAGACAGTACCAGGCAAAAAACCAAGACACAAACTCAGTCATGGAAGGGGAAGGCAGAGGCTTGTTCACAAGATACAGAGCCAAAGTCCAGAACTCAGGGTCAAGAGAGATTGTTACCAATGCTGCCTTGGTATCTACTGTTCTACGATAACCTTTACAGCTGCTAACCAAAGGGTCAGCAGTTCAAATCCACCAGCTGCTCCTTGGAAGCTCTATGGGGCAGTTTTACTCTGTCCTATAGGGTCACCATGAGTTGGAATCTACTGGACAGCAACAGGTTTGTTTTTTTGTTTTGTTTTGGCCTAAGGGCAGGTCTGGTTCTAAAGCATGGGTAAGGCTGATCCTACATGTGAGGGTAAATGTCCCCAGATAACTGGAGTAGTTAGTGCTGGCACATGAGACCAAGGCCAACATTTTACAGAAATCCCCAGAGATGGAGGCTTGCATGGAATATTCTACCATGAGAACCCAAAATAATAACCAGAGAATCAACAGCTGTTACTACCTACATAGCTTCATTTAGTTCCATACTTCCTTCAAAGGGCCACAAAGAATATAACAAAAATCAACTCAGCTTCATATTCACAGTATAAAGCAATCAATAGACAAACTCTATTCCATCTTTAGGTGTTGAAAGCAAATAAAAACCTGGGCAAAACTGTAAAGTGGGTAGTTAAGTCTCAGCAGTATCTGGCATATTTTTCAACCTCCTCCTTGAAAGCCTCTTCTATGGACTACCATTATTTTGTATGTTCCTAATTTTACTCCTTCCTCACTGGTTGCTCCATTTATAACTTCTTAGTTTATCATTCCTTCTCTTTTATGCTTTTAAATATTGGAGCGCCCCTAGACTTCACTCTAGGCCTTCTTCTCCTTTTTGTCATCTCTATCCTCGCTCTAGGTAATATCACTGACTCTGGAGCTCAATCCAAAAACAAGAGCCATTTTTGGATCTTTTCTTTTCCTTAGCTCTCTCCAAACACTCTCTTCTCAGTTCCTCCACTATAGCCATCCTACTTCCAAGGTATTACCACCTCTTACCTGAGCATTCTAACTGTTCTCCCTGATTCCATTCTTGCTCCAATGAATCCATTCTCCACTCAGCAGCTGGGCTTACCTTATTAAAACATAAATCGGATCATGCCTCTCCCCGGTTTAAAGCCTTTAAAACCTTCTACTAGTTTCCCAGTGCATTTAGAGGAGTCCAAATTCCTCACCCTGGCCTACAAAGTCCTAGGCAGTCTGACCCCTGTCTACCTCTCTGAGCCAATCACTACCATTACCACCACTCACCTTGTTCAAATTGCTGCAGCTACAATGACCTTCCTTCTGTTCTTCAAGCATACCAAGTTCATTCCCACCTCCGGGGCTCTGGACAAGCTGTTCATCTTCTGCAACGCTCTTCCCCCAGACCTCTGCACGCATGCCTCCTTCCTGTCATTTACTTCTCTTCCAAAATCCACTTAGAGAGGCTTTCCTCATCAGACAAACTAAAGGAGCAGCTCTCAGCCACACTCTATCACATCATCCAAGTTTTCTCACTAGACTATAAAAAGCGCTGTGAAAGCAGAAACACTGTCTTGTCCTTGCTGCGCCCCCAGTGCCTAAACAGTGAATTGTATTGAGCAGGCAAGCAATACATATTTGTTGAATTAAAAAGCAATTAAATAAATGAATGAATCAACAAATAAGCACTGGAGGAGGCCTGAGGTTTATGGGAAGGGAGAAGAAAATTACCACTAATGTGTCATCTGACGTATTTGGTTTGAGATATCTTTGAAATATCCAAGTGGAATTCCAAGCAGTCTCTTGGAAATACGGGTCTGGAGATTAGCCCAGGAGATACAAATGTGAGGGTCACATATGCACAGGTTGTAACTAAAGTCAAGGTGTGGAAAAGATTGTATAAGGGAGAGTGCAAGATGATACCGAGAGGAGCTGTGGGTAGGTGTCAACTTTAAAGGCCAAAGAGAGGAGAATTGTGACCGCAAAGGACAGAGAAAAAGGCAACCAAAAAAGTAGAAGGAAAACAAGGAGTATTTGGTACCATAGAAGCCAAAGGAACAGAGGAAGTTTCAAGAAGGAGAGCATAATGGATAGGGTCAAAAGCTGTTGAAGGGGCAAGATAAGTACTGTCATTGGAACTGATAGAAAATGAGTGTGTGTAATAGTTTCCCGAAAACTTAAACAGTGGTCTACATACAATTTAAACATTTCTTGTTATTTCAATGATTTTTGCTACAGATTACTCTGTTTTCTTAAAAATTATTTTATCTGCTTTTTTATGCCCCCCACCTCTTATTTTTTTTTTTTTTTTTTTTGGTCTCTTCCCTTGCTATTGGGTTTACAGCTGTCACTTCTTGCTGTCGGCAATGCGTGTTTTTAGCCACATTTCTATTCTAACTTGTACTCATATAATTATCACTCTAGACTGAGATATCCAATAACCCAGTACATAAGATCTGAGTCTAAAATAAGGCTGGAGAGGCCCAGAGAAGGTCAGGACCCTGCTAAGGGTAAAACCCAAGAGCTCTAAACCATAGATTTTGTAATACTAATTCTGCCTGTCCAAGGCTCTTTTTGCTTCCTCCTGATAATTAGCTAAGGTTAGAAACTGAAATTGAAATATCAAAAAAGAGGTTTATGGATAAATGAGGTATTACAATGCTATTTAAGAACAATTGAATGCACACATATTCAGGCCACCAAATGATTCAATACCATTCCTTGTTTTAATAACCCATCAAAAAACAGGATGATTTGCCAAGTAAAAATTGTTAAATTGAAATTGAAATGGTTAGACTCTGTCATGAAAATGCAAATAATCACATATAAATATAGAAAATACAATCAAAAGTCTAAGACTTCAAAATGAAAATATTGTTTCCCCACATAACCTGAACACAAGAAATGAAGCTTATAAATGAGATCTACGTAGTAATCACCTCAGAATTACACGTAAACAAATACGTAACTAAAAATTTGTTCTCAAGGACAATACTGGAGCTACAATACATAATAACATACCTTAACGGCTTAGCCAACCTTTTGTTTTCTGTAACAATGTACCTTTATGCACATGCTTTCAGCAACACCATTCCATCTAAATATTTGAAGGAGATTTGGTGTATTTGATGAGTTCTTCAAATGTCTTCAACAAATTTCTGGAGGCTGCTATCAGTTGGAACCAGAGCCAACTTAATATCTGTATATGATGTGAGGTATGGACCAAAATTCTTTTTTTGCAATATAATTCTCCAATTTTCCCAGCATCACTTGTTGAAAAGACAATCATTTCCACTGAATTGCCTTTGTTAAAAATCTATTCTTTACATCCCAACATAAAGAAAACAAAAATACAACTGGACCAAAAAGCAACATCATGATAAACAGAGAAAATACTGACTTCGTCAAGGATTTCATTTTACTTGGATCCACAATCAGCACCCATGGAAGCAGCAGTCACAAAATCAAACAATGTACTGCATTGGGCAAACCTTCTCAAAAGAGTATTAAAAAGTAAAGATGCCACTTTGCAGACTAAGGTGCACCTGACCTAAGCCATGGTGTTTTCAATCACCTCATATGCATGTAAAAGCTGCACAATGACTAAGGGAAGACCAAAGAATTGACGTCTTCTAATTACGTTGTTGGCAAGAATATTGAATATACCATGGACTGCCAGAAGAACGAACAAATCTGTCTTGGGAAAAGTACAGCCAGAAGACTCCTTAGAAGCAAGGATGGTGAGACTTCATCTCACTTACTTACTTTGGACATATTATTAGGAGGGGTCAGGTCCCGGAGAAGGGCATTATGCTTGATGAAGTAGAGGATGAGCGAAAAACAGGAACAAGTCAACAAGATGGACTGACACAGTGGCTGCAAGGAATGGACTTAAACACAGCAATATTGTGAAGATGGTGCAGGACTGGGCAGCTTTTTGTTCTGTTGTGCATAGAATCACTACAGATCAGAATCAATTCAATAGCATGGAACAACAACAACCCCATAGGGTTTCCAAGGCTGTAAATCTTTACAGGAGCAGGCTGCCACATCTTTCTCCCACAGGGCGGCTGGTGGGTTCAAACCGCCAACCTTTTGGTTAGCAGTCAAAATCAGGTAGTGTTAGTTCTCCAACTTTGTTGTTATATTTTAAAGTTATTTTAGTTATTCTAGGTACTTTCCATTTTCATAAGAATTTTAGAATCAGCTTGTCAATATCTATGAAACAACTTAAATTTTGAACCTTTATCTATAGCATTGTTCACAGTACTACTGAGAAAAGTTTTACTTCTCTGGCCCAAGCTTGCACATACACTCACATATACACACACACAGCATGTTTAGCTAAAACCATAAGAACTTTTCAGTGACTGCTCTGTTAAATGTATTAAACTTTAACAAAATTACAAATTCTCATAACTGGGAGGTACATTTCCTCTAAACTCAATCCCAATAATCTCTTAATTGATGTTGGGGCCACACAAAAATATTTATTATCAACTATGTCCCAATCACCATGTAACTAATTTATATAGTGTAGCTTAGCCATAAGTACTATATAATAATGTATAAAAAGTCTAAATAAATACAAATAAAGATTTTTATCTTGAATATATAAAAAATTCTTAGCATGATATTCATAACTTATTGTGTAAAACTAATCTCTACATTAAAATTCAAGGTAACGTCCTCCAACAAGATGTCTTTGTTTCATAAATAGCAGAGAATATCCCAGGACTTAGACAACAGAACCAACTCAACCATTTCTTGAAGATGTAAATAAAAGAAAACTAAAAATTGCCCCTAGTATGAAGAAAAGTCAATTCATGGGGCAGCTCAGTTAGCCTACAAATTATCTAAATGGAGATAAATAAATTTAAAATACTTTAAGGTCTCCCTTAAGTGGTTTTTGTTTTTAATCCCTAAACCAGAAACCAAACAAAACCCGCTGCCATCTAGTTGACTGCGACTCATAGCAACCCTACAGGACATAGCAGAACTGCCCCGTAGGGTTTCCAAAGAGCAACTGGTGGATTTGAACTGCTGACCTTTTGGTTAGCAGCCAAGTTCTTGACCACTGCGTCACCAGGGCCCCAGAAGAATTCTTATTAAGAACATCCAGCATTTAGCAAAACCTAATGCATTCTATGGTCATATTTAAATGATGTTTTTGTTGTTTTTTCCAATCTATAGAAGAATTCTGATCAAAAGGAAGAAAATGCAGAACAGAATTTCAAATTCTCATGAAATCCAAACTTTCTTGAGCTATTGAAGCTGGATGAACCCTGAGATAATTTTTAAACCTTAAACCAAAAATATCCTATGAAGTCTTCTTAAAACCAAACAACTGTTTGGCTTAACTAGTAAAGAATGTGTGCCTTGAGTATTGTGCTCTTTTAAGAATTATCTATATGGGATCAAATTGACAACAGCAACTCGAAAGACTAGATAGGAGCCCTTAGGGAGTTTATGTTAATGGTGGAGGAACAATTCAGAAAAGGAGGGTGAGAATAGTTACAGAACTTGAAGAATGTAATCAATGTCACTGAATTGTACCAGTAGAAATTGTTGAATTAGTTAGTATATGTTCTGAGTGTATATTCTCAACAATGACAAAAAATGAAATGAATTATTTTTAAAAAATGATGCTACCTTTTTTTTTTTTCCAACTCAACTGTGTATAAGTTAATGCTTAACTACAATAGTAACCAATTATCTCAACAGGAACTTAAATCTCACAAGGACACTCATCTTCTTTAAAGAGGCTCAAACATGGAAGTAATCAATTATTTTTTTCAAAAGAGGTTAAAAATTATAGGAGCTGGAAAAAGGGCAATCAGTAAGGAATATGTGAGAAAAAAATCATCTTGCTTGGAAAACAACTGTACTCATTTTAGAGGGTCCTCAAATATATGTATATCACATGGATCACAATGAAAAGCGCAATCTCAGCAACATGTAGTAACAAAATATATCATATAAAAATTGATTTGAAAACTTGCTATATAACTTGATAACCCCTCTCAGTAGTTTCATTAGGTTAGAAAAGCCCATCCAAAATATCTGTATCATCCCTCTCTCAACTAAGATAGCTATAAGTAAACCATTCCTAAAAGAAAGTAGGTTTCCCCTTGTTAACGTTTTCTCAGTCAGCCATGCCTGTATGGCATTCTGTATTCAAGGACACTAGTGATTAAGAACTTTGGGGTCTGACCCGGGTTTTAAGGTTCTGCCATTTCCTTATCGGGTGATCCGGGAGTCCCTTAACTTCCTCAAGCTTCAGTTACCCTATCTGTAAAACGGAATCTCTTTTGTGTGTTGCTGTAAGGGCAAGAGCATGGTCACGTATGCTTTGGTCACTAAATTTCTCCTACTGGCTAGTCCCTGGGGCTAAACAAATACTTGTTAAATCAAAGAATTAATGGATGAAAGCATTCAACACATAATAAGCCCTTAATTTTAAAAATAATCAAAGAAAACTTACATAAGCAATGGCTTTTTAAGTAGCAATGGACTTAGTCTCAGCTAGGCTGCAGCAGTCAGGATTTAAACCCAGACATTCTGGCTCCAGAGGGCAATTCTGATAACCGTCTCACACTGATTACTTTCCTCCTTCAAGCTCTCCCCTCCCTGGGGGCTTCCCATCCCAGCTTTTCACAATTTCTTTGTTCTCAACAGTTCCTTCCTTCTGCCTCCCCTACAGGGCCTTCTCCCCAAGTCCAGGAACCAGGTCTCCTCTGTTTTTTATACACAGTTCTTCAGGTTTCTGGGTCACAGATCACTTTGAACATCGGAAGAAAGCTCTGGAAACTTTCTCTAGAAAAAACTGCGTATAATTTCAGAGCATTCATAGATAACCCTCCTCTACTCTCTTCCCTTCTGCACAGCAAACACTTCATAAATGGTTTACATCATTACCATGATTATTTTCTATGCCTATCAAAACAGCACTTCCACCAGGAAACTTCCTTTCATCACGCCACTGTGAAGGATGCTTTTCTCCTCTGAATTTTTTAGGACTCTATATGCTTTGCTCGTGTGATTTTACAGGTGGAAAGAACCTTAGAAACACTGTCAAAGCCAATGTTCTCATTTTATAGGTAAGGGAACTAAGCCCCAGGAGGTCGCATAGCAAGCTCAAGAATATTCATATACCACTTACTACATATTGCATAGCATAGCAATTATTTATGTGTCTCATCTCCTATATGACAATGAAAGTGCTTAGAGGGTAGGGACTGTATTTCACATTTTTGATTTTACAGTCCTTAAGCACTTTTTTTTGTTTGTTTTTTGTTTTTAAAGGACAGGAATGATTACAAGCTTAAGTGAGTGAATGGATAGTGCCTAGTTAAAACTGAACTCCTATTCATTATTTTTCAAAGATTCATGAGGTCTTGAATGTCTCCTTCTGTGTTTCAGAACCTGCAGTGCTTTTTTCCTCATTCAGTATGAGCCAACCCTCCGGAGCAAAATCTTTTTCTGAAACCCTCTTTTTAGGAGCCATCTTCTCTCCTTCTGGCCTAATCAGTTATAGACTGGTTTGGGAAAAGACTCTCAGAACTTCATTTTAGTAAGAAGCTTAATACCATAAAAATTATTGTATTTTCAGTCTCCCAAAATCTGTTCTGGTTTCTATGATAAGATTTTCTGTCTCCTTGGTGAGCAAGCCTTCAGTTGCACATGGTGCTTCTTAGGTTACAGAACTGAGACTGTCTTCCACTCCGCAACATAATACGTCATTTCAACTGGGAGTTGAGTTTTCTGGACATACTGAAATCTACTATCCATTAAGGAACTACTACTACAGCAGATACAAAGTGTTAAGCTCTATTTTACAACCTTGAAGAATTTACCCAAGTTGGAGAAAGAAGACAAACTTGTGAAAATCAATGATTTGAATAAAATTTCAAGACAGAAGATATCGTAGTGAGGGACTGTCAAGCACATGACACCTCCTGAAGCTACGTGGGCTGAGCGGAGGGAGAGGTCTTTTCAGAGGGGCAGTCTGTAAAGGATTCATGGGAGGGGTAGGATGTGAGTTAGATTTAGGAGGACAGATAGAATTGGGGGAAAGCCAAGAATAGAAAAAAGAATATCTTAAACTGTAAACAATGATTGATAAAAGCATTAAAGTGAAAAAGCAAAAAGGGATTGGATTAGGAGTAAACTAGCTTGGCCAGTAACAACCAATATTCAATTTAAAAACAAAAAACAAAAAAACTGTTTGTTGAATGTATAAGTGAAAGCAGAAAGCACTTATGCCCACCTCTCTTTGTGGGCAAATGTTAAATGAGATGATGCACATAAAGTCTTTAGCACAGTGCCCACCCAATAACAAGAATGTAATAAATGTAAGCTATTTAGTTATTGTTATTAGTAGTATGTTCTCAAAAATTATCAACATAAAGGTAGTGGCTAAAATTTAACGAGGACTTCATTTGATTTTTACCTTTTTTTATATATAAACTTATTGTGCTTTAGGTGAAAGTTTACAGAGCAAATTAGTTTCCCATTCAGTTATTTATACACAAATTGTTCTGTGACATTGGTTGCAATCCATGGGATGTGTCAGCACTCTGCCCTTCCCCACCCTAAGCTCCTGTTTCCATTTGTCCAGTTTTCCTGCCTTTTCATCGTTGCTTTTGGGCAAATGTTACCCTTCTGGTCTCATACAGATGATTGTTCTAGGGAACACTTTCTTCATGGGTATCATTGTTTATTTTAATGGCCTATTATTTGGGTAAAAGGTGATCTCCTGCAGTGGCTTCAGTTCCAAGTTAGAAAGGTGTCTTTCAGTTTATAACCTGTTAGAGACAGAAGTTTCCACAGAAGACAAAACTGTATTTTGATAACAGCTACCTGATTCTTCTTTGTTAACATCCTCAAAGAAGAAACTGAAGAATTTATAGAAGGCCATTGAAAAACACCAACCAGTGAAAAGTCAAAGAAGTGACAGTTCTCTACTCAACACCATATATATAGTATTGCTCTTGTGGTCCCAATAGTGATTTTGACTACACCCAATCTTGGCCTTAAAAGCTGATTTTAGAAAGCAGCACATGTGTAAAATGGAATTGTACTACCGCATTTTGTAGTTGAATAATGTCCCTCAAAGTTCATGCCAACCCAGAACCTCAGAATGTGACCTTATTGGGAAACAGTGTCTTTACAGATATAATTAGTAATTAAGATGAGGCTGCACTGGATTAGGGTCAGCCCTAATCCAGTCACTGGTGTCCTTACAGAAGAGCACAGACACACAGGGAAGAAGGCCATGTGAAGATGAAGGTAGAGATTGGAGTATTGCAGCACAAGCCAAGGACGGCTAGCAACCACCAGAAACTGAGACAAAGGCAACCAAGGATTCAGAAGGCACATGGCCCAACCAACACCTTGATTTCTGTCTTCTTGCCTTCAGACTATGAGAGAATAAATTTACCGCTTTATGATAATTTTTATGGCAGCTGTAAGGGTGAAAAAAAAGGTTGCCTTTAAGTCATCCTGACTCATAGTGACCCTATACAACAGAGGAGAACTGCTCCATAGAGTTTCCAAGGCTGTAATCTTGACGGAAGCAGACCGCCACATCTTTCTCCCATGGAGCAGCTGGTGGGTTCGAACCACTGACTTTTCAGTTAGCAGCTGAGCGCCTAATCACTGTACCACCAGGGCTCTTCGGGAAGCTAATTAATATACATATAAAAATTCATATTCACCCCAAAGATAACACAGAGGATAATTATACATCTTACCAAAAATATTTTCATTTGTCACATTTAAAATAGAATTTGAATCCAAAAAATTATTTTATACACATATTTATAGGATATACCTGTTGTATAAGTCGGGATATAAATTAACACAAATTAACTCATGTCAACACCCAGAGCAAGCCTGGAAAAGAGGAATTATCCTGGGTAAACTGTAATTTCTCTACACCTCAATTTCCTCTACATAAAATTGGAATAATAATACAATAATAATATCATCTACCTTGTCCGATTGTTGTAAGGATTAAATAAGTCAACATAAGCAAAGTACGTACACAGTGCTTGGTAAACACATACGTTCTAAGTGCCATGAAAATGTAGCTATTAAGATAGTGATAATAATTATTTCTGTATAGTTAGAAATACAACTTTTCTCTATCATGAAGGCAGAATCTGAGACATGTTCTTACAAGCGCCAGCGGTAACCACCAAAGTTCACCATCAAAACACTTCGATAACACAACAGCAGCATATTTTTGCATTTGGCACTTTAAATTCACCTTCACATAGCAAGCATTTGCTTGTCTCCATAAAATACTAAAAACTATATTTATCTCATTTTTTTCCACTGTATATCTCAGTAAACAAATGTAACGTAAGAATGGACCTCCTTCCCTTTCAACCATAATAATCCCTTGGGACTAACGTTCTTAATATCAGAAAACACTATACAAAGCTACATCCCCATGGAAGAGCATTTTAGTTACAATGGAAAAAGAAGATCAAGGGAAGCAAGAATTTGTAAAGAGATTTATTTGAAAAAATTAGCAGCCAAGCCCTGAGTGTGCACCTTCTGCCCATGGAAAGGCAGACTGGGGAGACACCCTGCTCAATACCTCAAGCCTAGACAGAGACCTTTCAGAGAGCTTGAAGCCCTGCATCTGAGGGACACTGAGGACAGAGTGCCTGACTCAGGCCAAAGAAAGCTCAAGCCTGTGGTAGTCGATTGCCCAGGGCAAAGGACAGAATGCTGTAGTACTTCCCATGGACTTTTTGGGCCAGCAGGTTCTTGATCACATGCTACTTCCTGCAATGGCTGATCATCAACCAATTCTTTTTGGTATAGTAACTCCGTATATTCCTTCCATCTTCTTTTGATGCTTCCTGCATTGTTCAATCTTTTACCCATAGGATCCTTCACTATTTCAACTTGAGGCTTGAATTTTTTCTTCAGTTTTTTTCAGTTTGAGAAATGCCAATCATGTTCTTTCCTTTCAGTTTTCTAACTCCAGGTCTTTGTATATTTCATCATAATGCTTTAGCTTTTCTTCTTGAGCTACCCTTTAAAATCTTCTGTTCAGCTCTTTTACTTAATCATTCTTGTGACGGCAACTAACAACAACAAGTGTGTTGTTCAGGAGGGATGACTGGGAGGGTATGGGAACTCCAACAGGAAGTATCTGTATGGACCAGATGGCCAGAAAAACAAGAGGTTTCCCATACCAAAGGGTGCTGCGATAGAGGTCCCTAGGGAAGAGAAATGGTTGAGAGGGCCCATGGAAGCACCATGAGACAAGGAATCGCCCAGCCAAGGGAAACAAGGCCTTTCTCCAGACCTCTCTGCCCGTCTCAAATCCTGCTTATTCAACTTACCGGTTACACTTAAAATAAAACACACTCAGAGATGTAAAGTACAGTTTATTTTTATTATTTGGTACAATGCTATTCTCATTAAATAGATTGGAAAAAAAAAAAACTCTCCTGTACTTTTTTTTTTTTTTGTACTTTAGCTTTGAATAGTACAAGAGATATTAAATGCTCACAGGTGACAATGACCATATCTTGTCAAAACTTAATAGGTCAAAAGTATATGCACCTAGCTAACATCATGACTGCTCTCACTGCTATAGTCTTTCTTTAAAGTCTCTCACATAAATAGACTTTAAAAGAGCTATCACACGAATAGACATATGCACACCCAAGTTCATTGCAGCATTCTTCGCAACAGCAAAAAGGTGGAAACAACCTAAGTGCCCATCAGCAGATGAGAGGATAAACAAACTATGGTACATACACGCCATATGGTACATACGGTACATACGCACAATGGAGTACTACACAACAATGGAGAAGAATGATAAACCTGCAAAACATCTCACAACATGGATGAATCTGGAGGACATTATGCTGAGTGAAATAAGACAGTCACAAAAGGGCAAATACTGTATGAGACCACTATTATAAAAACACATGAGAATGCTTCCACACAGAAAGAAACAATCTTTGATGGTTACGAGGGAGGGGAGGGGTGTGGAGGGAAAAACACTAACTAGATAATAAATAACGGGTAATTTTGGTAAAGGGTAAGACAGTACACAACACTGGAGAAGTCAGCACAACTTGACCAAGGCAAAGTCACAGAAGCTTCACAGATGCATCCAAGCTGTCTGAGGGACGGAGCTACTGGGCTGAGGCCTGGGGACCACGGTCTCAGGGGACATCTAGCTCAATTGGCATAGCGTATAAAGAAAATGTTCTACATCGGACTGTAGTGAGCAGCGTCTAGGGCTTAAAAGCCTGTGAGTGGCAATCTAAGATCACCCCATCCCAGCTGGAGCAAAGGAGAATGAAGAAAACCAAACCAAAGACACAAGGGAAAGATTAGTCCAAAAGTCTAATAGACCACAGTTACCACTACCTCCACCAGACTGAGCCAAGAACAAGTAGATGGTATCTGGTTACCACCACTGACTGCTCTGGCAGGGATCACAACAGAGGGTCCTGAACAGAGCAGGAGAAAAATGTAGAACAAAATTCAAATTCACACACACACACACACACACACAGAAAAAGACCAGCTTGTTGGTCTGACAGAGACTGGAGAAACCCTAAGAGTATGATCCTTGAACACCCTTTCAACTCAGTACTGAAGTCACACCTGAGGCTCACCCTTCAGTCAAACATTAGACAGGTCTATAGGGCCAACAATAACACTTCTGAGGAATGTGCTTCATAGATCAATCATGCATACAAGACTAACAGGCACACCAGCCCAAAAGCAAAGAGGAGAAGCAGGAAGCAGGGAGGGACAAAAAACTAGACGAATGGAAACAGGGAACCTGGGGTGGAGAAGGGAAGAGTGTTGACACATTGAGGGGTTGGCAACCAATGTCACAAAACAATATATGCATTAACTGCTTAGTGAGAAACTACTTTGCTCTGTAGACTTTTCACCTAAAGCACAATAAAAATTTTTTTAAAAAAAGTCTCTCACTCCCTTCTGCCCTCTAGCTCTTCCTTTCTAGCCAGTCTGGAGCCCACTGCTGATCATGCGGCCTATCCCCTCAACAGCATCTTCTTCTCCCTTGTACCACTGTCCCTTCCCTTGCATCCAGCTTACAAAACCTAGAAGCTACTTATCCCGCTGTGGCGCCGATGAGTCTGACAGCTATCGGGAGATACCTTACAGCAGTGCAGTCATCTTCAGCATAATTTAATGCTCTCCAAACTCAGCTGGAACCTGAGTACCAACTGTCAATCGTAGGCTGTATTTGGTTAGCGTCCTCATCCTCTGCCGCTACTCCAAACCTTTACTCCCTCTTCTGACTCAACTCCTACCCCAACCCCGTCCTCAGCAGAACTTTCCTGCTCAAAGCCAACTCTAGTTGGGTTCTTGACCCCTTGTCCTCCTGCCCCACCTCCCAGGACTGTGCTGCATCAAGCATCCCTATTTGTCCTTTATCCTTTCCTCCTCTTCTGACTGCTTCCCTTGGCGGGCAAATGTGCTAAGTCTCTCCCATTCTATCAAAAGTACAGCTAGCTACCACTCATCTTTATCCAAACATTCTTCTACAGACTCTGTACCCACTGTACCACCTCCCAGCCACCCCTCCTCACACTGCAGAGCCCCCACCAATCTAAGAAAGAGCTTAGCAAGATCAGCACTAAGCCTCCTAACTGCCAAGCCCAGTGAGCGATTCCCAGACCTCACCTTACTAAACCTCCTGGCTGCCATCTGACTCTGACAATCACCCCTCCTTCCCGAAACTCTACCCCTTGGCTTCCTCCACGTTCTCTCTAGGTTTCCCTCCTACCTGTCCATCCATCCCTTCTCTGCAGGGTTCCTCTTTCACCTCCTGATAGTGAAATGCTGGTGCTCCCTGGGATCCCTTTGTTATTCACTGTTTTTCTCATTCCTTCTGCTTGATTTTTTATCCACTTTTTTGTTTGAAAGACAACTGTATATTTGTGACTTCCAAATTAGTGTATCTCCCCTAAACTGCAGGCTTCCATATCCATCAGCTCAGATGGGCTTCAAGCACCTCGACTCACCATTTTTCCTGAGTACACCTACAGGTTTCTCTATTTACTTGACATTCCCGCCACTGATCCAGTGATCCGAGTTAGAAACCTGTGGATATCTTTGCCTGGGCAGCTTACTCCACAGTGTGCCTGAAGTCTTGTTCCATTCAATTTATCCTCCCCACCATTATCACAGCAATCCTCGTAACATGTCACCATGACTGTGCCACCCCCTTCCTCTGTCACCTTTGTCCACAGGCTCCTCTTGTATACCACCCTCTCTGACAGTCACACCTACATGCCATACACTCCAGCATCCTCAGTGCTTCCTCAGCTCCCACTGACTCACTCCAGAAATACCCTCTATCTCACACACCCACACACACGTTCACATACGCGCGTATATACACATACCCTTGCACACAAATGCACACACACACACCCCTTAACCTGGCTAGCTTCTATGCATCGAGATTCCGCTTAGGCATTTTCTCCACAGAAAGTTTCCCTTTAATGCCACTGCCTCTGCCCAGCACCTGTCAGGTCAGGTGTTTCTCCTTTTTAGCGTTCTAACATATATATAGTTATAGTTATCATCATGGCTGTGGGTATGGATATGGATATAGCTTTATCATTTCATTAACCACATTGTACAGAAAGTATGTTCTAATTCCCTGACTCCTCTTCTGGCCTATGGGTTTCTACAGGGCTGACACGATCTCATATTCACCTCTGACTCCCCTGCATCTGCCAGACAGCCTGAAACACAGAATGCACCCATACATACTGAAAGAATAAGTTCTATCATAAGTTTTTTGGGTGTAACCATGAAAGCTATTACATTATTTTATTAAAATTATTTTATTTTTTAAATGATCAGCTTTACCATATTTTATAAATCGACATTTGTCAAATTTACTAAAGTACAGCTGTACGTAGCTTCCAGGCCACTAAGCTGCTCTTTAACCAATGCATTCATGCAGGTGAATCAGTTATGCCAACTACTCCCTGGTAAGAAATGCCACTTAGCCAGCCCTCACCTTTTCACAGAGAGTGAGAGCTAAGAGCCCATCCATGCAGCTGGACCTACACAGTCAAAAGTTGCTATCACAGAACAGTACTACTCGTAGAAGTACGTATTTCAAATTTTTACTTTAACCTGACGAGTCAGGTTGTATTTTTTTAAGAGAATATCAATTTAAGTTGTTCTAACGGAACTTCTCTAACTTCAGATTACAGTGGCATTTTATTAGTAAGTTAAACATCCCTAATTGAAACAGCACTGCTTAACACCAAATCACTATAATTCATTAATTCTCTGCTGAAAACATATTTTTAGCTTTCTCAGGAAAAACTGCTCAACCATGTGTTGTCCCCATTTCCTAGTTCCATTTATCCTACTTGAAATGCTACAGTATGAAAACGCGTTTTCATTACAAAGCATTCATTCTCTGGCGGTATTTTCCATTGGTGTGATTCAGACTTTTCTGGACTCATCACCAAGGAATAAAACTCCCCTTGCAGTAACAAGCAGGCACAAAAATTGAAACAAAAGGTGATTAGATATAAAAATGTCACTGCCCCCAGAATGAACTGCATTTCAACCATAAGAGAACTAAGTAGAAAAATGATTTAAGAGCATGAGGGTTGACAGTCACTCTGCTATCTTAAGAAGTTTTATTTTCCATTTTGTCATCAAGTAGTAATCTACCCTGCACCCAGAAATCAAAGACAGGTAAGACATGTGTGAGAGAGAACAAGGTTGTTTTGCTGCTCTAGAAAGTTCTCAACCCTGTTTTGGCCGGCATTATTTTGCCCCCAGTGATCCGGATGAGGTTAGATGGCAAGCGTAGCTGATTCTGACTCATGGCAGCCCCATGTGTCACAGAGCAGAACTGCTCTATAGGGTTTTCTTGGCTGGAATCTTTACAGAAGCAGCTCAACAGGCCTTTCTTCCACGGCACCACTGGCTGGGTACAAACCTCCAACCTTTAGGTTAGTAGCCAAGTGCAAAGCACCTGCACCACCCAGGGACCCCTTATTACAACCATACAGGACGAACTGAAATAAATCAAAATCAGAATCCAAAATTATCTCAACAAGATGGAATCACCAGTCAAATTTAACAAAAGAAATTTAATATCATAATAAATGTAAAGTCCTGCTCTTAATAACACAAGTAGAGGATCCAGGCAAAGTGCTTAAGCTCAGTATATGCAAAAAAGACAAGAAGGTTTTGGCAGTTATAGTGGACTGCAGGAAACCTTGGGGGCGTAGTGGGTAAGTGCTACGGTTGCTAACCAAAAGATCAGCAGTTCGAAACCACCAGGCACTCCTTGGAAACTCTGTGGGGCAGTTCTACCCTGTCCTGTAGGGTTGCAATGAGTCAGAATTGACTCGACGGCAACAGGTTTGGTTTCGGGTAGTGGACTGCAAGTTCAATATAAATCAATAATGCAATATACCTGCCCCAAGACAAACATGATCTAGGACTGCATTAACTGGAGGTTCTTCTCCAGAACACAGGGGCCAATGCCCCCTCTGAGTTCTTGGCTGGGCAGAGCTCACATACATCGCATGCAGTTTAGGCGTCCTGCTTCTACAGCTATCCTGACCACTGGAAAAATGACAAAGGATAACGACCACAATAGTTAGCAATCTCAAGCCCATACCCCAAATCTTTCCCAAACAAAATTAAAACAAAAGCGCAACGGGAATCCAATGTTTTTTATTCTTAAGACTTTTTTTTAAAAAACTTAAACTTTCTTTGTACCGTTCCTGGCTATTAGGAATCCTCTAGTTAATTTTTTTTAATGAGTTAAGAAGAATGAGGAGGAAGAAGGGTATTCTAAACAAAAACAAAGAACTGAGCACAGGCTATACTGAATACTTCTCTAAATTCTCACCTATTTAAAGCTCAGATACCTGGTAACACTTAAAGTGTAAGATGATTTGTCTGAACTTCTAAAACCATAAATAATTATCGTAATTGAAGGTGTGCACCTGGCATATAATTACAAAGGGGGAAAGAACTGCCAAATTTGTGATCTGTACATAATAGCAAATATTACATTCAGCTAGCATATGCTCTTTGAAAGAAATATATCCTCAGGAACCAGATATGAACATGATGAGGCCATAAATACATTAGTCCTCTAGATATCTGCATTTAATACCAACTAAAAAAGGCGACTTCTTATACAACAATTTTTAATTAGTTGGAATTTGAATATTTTAAAACCTTGAAGTCTTTTCCTTCCAAAAAAGGACTATTATGTAAATGCCTAGAATTATCGCCCATTTTTTACCAAAAGCCATGGTATAATAATTACCTCTTTGAATTGAAAGAATATAACAATGTAAAAAGAGAGTGTTTTATTCACATATTGGCAGTAAAATCAGTGCTGTTAAAGATGAGAAATACAAGTTACAGCTCCCTAAGAGAAGAGAATCATAATTTGAAAATGTAGATATATTACTTGTTCCTGTCATAGAAGTCCCTTGTGCTCTATGGTAGCAAAGAAGCTAAGTTATTTGATGATTCATATTGCAAAATAACTTTTCAAAATAGCTAATGTATGTATAGAATTCCGTCCATCTAAATACAAACACCATGTACTAAATTTCATGTCATTAAATTTACATGGAACATGGACTTCCACTATATTTGCACCCGCTAAAGCTTAAACTGGATAGGCTCTGACAAGATCTTAAATTCAGCATTCAGTGGGGGTAGGAAGGAACCCATTCATTCATCCAAGAAACATTTATACAAATGCCTACCATGTTCCAGAAGCTACACCAGCTGCATGTAATACAAATATAGATAAGACATGGCCTCTGCTCTCAAGAAGTTTACTGACTACTAGGTCAAACAGGTAAAGCCCAAGTTAAGGCTTGGTGTGATGGCTGTTATCAGAGAAGCCTGTACAAGGCTCGGAAACCCCGGTGGCGTAGTGGTTAAGTGCTACGGCTGCTAACCAAAGGGTCGGCAGCTCGAATCCACCAGGCGCTCATTGGAAACTCTTATTAGAGAAGCCTGTACAAGGCTCGGAAACCCTGGTGGCGTAGTGGTTAAGTGCTACAGCTGCTAACCAAAGGGTCGGCAGCTCGAATCTGCCAGGCGCTCATTGGAAACTCTATGGGGCAGTTCTACTCTGTCTTATAGGGCTGCTATGAGTCGGAAGTGACTCGACGGCAGTGGGTTTGGTTTGGTTTTTTGTACAAGGCTATGAGAACAAACGAAGCACACAAATAATTAGGTGAAAGAAGATGTTGGAGAAGGCTTAGACAACAGGTGTCAGCTGAAAGAACAGAAATGCATGAGGAAGAGAAGATGACAGAAGGAATTCCAGACAGAAAGAAAAGGCTGAGAAGTGTCATCACGGTCACTGTAGCTAAATCGGAGAGCTCAATGAACAGCACAGAAGAAAATGAAACTGGAAGGGAGCTAAGCCCTGAGGTCTTTGAGGAGAAATACTTATATCCAGAAACTTAAGCAATCTTAAACAATCTATTTATGTTTTAGGGAACAGCTGTCCACTGGTCTTGTAAACATCTACATAACTTCCACCTGTACTGCTTTCAGTCTTCTTACCAGAACCAGCAGCCATCGAGTTAATTCGAATTCATGGCGACCCTGTGTGTGTCCCAGTAGAAATGCTCCATAAAATTTTCATGACTGTGACCTTTTGGAAGCAGGTTGTCAGGCCTTTCTTCCAAGGCACCTCTGGGTGGGTTCAAATTGCCAATCTTTCAGTTAGCAGTGGTATACTCAACTGTTCAAGTCACCTAAGGATTTAAGTCTTCTTAAAGATGCATTCTTAAAGGCCTTTTATTTCCAGTTCATCTTGTATATCACTTCAGGATTCTTAAAAGGTATTCTTCAAATATGTATGTTATTTCCCTGCTCAGAAATCTACAATGGCTTTCTGCCTCTCACCATAAAATTCTAAACTACTCTACCAAGTGTTCACTATTCTCTCTAGCCTAGCCTCACCCTGCACCAAGTCCGCCTCATCCCACTGTGGAAGGAGAGATCTGCTCACTGCCTCCTGTGTGTCCCACCTCAGTCCTTGCTTTAATTCTGACTTTCCACCTAGAGTATCACCCAGCTTGCCCTCTAACTATCTAAAGCACACATCAGATTAGGGCCTTCGCTATGCCTTCTCCAACTACTCAAACCTACTTTGATCTCTCTTTTCCTTGAACTTATTTTGTACTGAAAGTCATGATTGCACAGCTTATGGCTGAACGATCAATTCTGTCCAGTCTCTCCCCAATCAACAGGAGGTGGGGCCAAGACGGCAGACTAGTCAGGTGCTTCTGGTGAAGTGATTACATATATGACAAGTCAGGAGCCCTGAACATCAAAGGTAAAGTTAGGAAATCAGACTGAGAGGCAGGAGGACGGAGAGACAGTTTAGAAGCAGTGAGGAGTTGCCGGACCTGACTCGACAGGAACCGGAGCCCTTCAGGCATGATCCCCTGGGGTGACCACAGCAGGGCTGGCAGTAGCATTTGGGACACAGTTTTCTCAGGGAGAGACTGCAAGTTCCACAGTCTATTCATGCCTCCGGAATCAGAGAACAGTGCTATTGGCAAAAGCTAAGTACTTGCATCTAATTTGCCACACCCCCAACCCCCAAGCCAGCTTCAGTGGTAGTCGATTTCCCTGGCACTGAGCTAGGTTCTGCTGCACGTCCTGAGCCATTCTCCCGCCCTTACAGAAGGAATAAATTAACAACTGGGGGAAAAGATAATCTGCCAGCTCCCCTAAGCTAGGAACTCAGGGCAGAAGTGGCTCCAATCCAGGCACATATGGTCCACAGTCTCTGAATCCCTTTCACCACTGCATGGAGCTGTGTGGGCCGATTTCAGCAGCTTAGGCCCTTGTTGGCAGACTGCAACAGTGTATGTGCCTGAGGTCTGACTTTAACTGTTCTAGCTGTGCAGTGAAGAGGTGGGTTTTTGAGGTTTGACACTGGTCCTCACCTACCCACATCAGGGGCCTGAAGACTGGTGGCTCCACCCATACCACCTAGCCACCCATGACAGGAGTCCAAGGAAAGTGGTGCCTCCCAGTCCTTACAACCAAAAGCACTGGGTGCCCATGGTCCAGCTGCAGAACTCAACCACCTGTGCCCTCTAGAGAACAGGGATGTGCTTTCCTCATAGACACTGGGGGGGTGGCTGTCAGCCCCCTGCATTGCTCAGAGAGTGACCCCCTGTTGCAACCAGATACCTGTGCCTACACCAATCACCCCTGCCCCTCTAAGACTGTAGCACAGAGCCTGCATCACACACTTGGTGACCAACTACCTGGACCCCCAAGCTGAATCCATACAAGAAAAGTAAACAGACTCCTAGGCTCATATACCTGGTAACAGCTCTAGCCATCTGGTGACAGGACGTTATAGCTTTAAAGGTGAAAATAATCAAGCTAGCTCTCTCAAGCAGCCTATTTGGGCATATCAAAACAAAACAAAGCAAGAAGCTAGGATACAGTAAGCAAACAAAATAAATTAATACAATAAATTATAGATGGCTCGGAGACAACAGTCAATATCAAATCACATAAAGAAGCAGACCATGATCACTTCAACAAGCCCTCAAAACAGAATCAAGGAATCTTCTGGATGAAGATGTATTCCTGGAATCGCCAGAGGCAGGATACAGAAGATTAATATGCAGAACTCCTCAGGACATCAGGAACGAGATCAGGCAAAACACAAAACAAGCCAAGGAACACACAGATAAAGCAGTGAAGGAAATTAAGAAGGTTATTAAAGACCACAATGAAAAATTTAATAGGCTGCAAGAAACCATAAAGAGACAGCAATCAGAAATTCAGAAGATTAACAAAGAAATTTCAGAATTAGACAACTCTGTAGAAAGTCAGAGGAGCAGAACTGAGGAAATGGAAGTCAGAATTAGTGACATTGAAGATAAAACACTTGGCACCAATATATTCGAGGAAAAATCAGATAAAAGAATTTTAAAAAACTGAAAAACCCTAAGAATCATGTGGGACTTTATCAAGAGAAATAACCTACGAGCGATTTGAGTACCAGACAGGATGGGAGAACAGAAAATACAGAGAGAACTGTTGAAGATTTGTTGGCAGAAAACTTCCCTGATATCGTGAAAGATGAGAAGATATCTACCCAAGATGCTCATTGAACTCCACATAAGGTAGATCCCAAAAGAAATTCACCAAGACGTACTATAATCAAACTTGCCAAAACCAAAGATAAAGAGAGAATTTTAAGAGAAGCTAGGGATAAATGAAAAGTCACCTACAAAGGAGAGTCAATAAGAACAACCTTGGACTACTCAGCAGAAACCATGCATGCAAGAAGGCAATGGGATGGCTTATAAAAGCACTGAAGGAAAAAAATTGCCAGCCAAGAATCATATATCCAGCAAAAGTGTCTCAAATATGAAGGTGAAATTAGGACATTTCCAGACAAACAGAAGTTTAGGGAATTTGCAAAATCAAATCAAAAACTATAAGAAATACTAAAGGGAGTTTTCTGGTTAGAAAATCAATAACTTCAGACATCTGCCCAAGAAGAGCACAGGACAGACAACCAGATATCTACCCAGATAGGGAAATCACAAAAATAAGTCAAGATTTAAAAAAACACTTAAAACAGGGAAACAGCGATGTCATAATGTAAAAGATGACAAAATTAAATCAATAAAGAGGGACTAAGAAATGTAGCCATAGATCTTTCACATGAAGAGGAAGTCAAGGTGACATAAAGAAATAAAAGTCTGGTTTAAACTTAGAAAAACAGGGGTAACTATTAAGGAGACTAACAATCCTACACATCAAAATAAAATACAAGAAAAACATAAAGACTCAGCAAAAACAAAATCAACAACAATGAAAAAGACGACAATACATAAAGAAAAACTACTCAACACAAAAAAATTAAGTGGAAAAAAGAAACTGTCAACAACACACACAAAAAAAGACATCAAAATGACAGCACTAAACTCATACCTATCCATAATTATGCTGATTGTAAATGCACTACACGCACCAATAAAGAGACAGAGAGTGGCAGATGGATTAAAAACAAAAAACACAGTCTGTCTCTCCAATCAACAAAACTGGAAATCCCCAGAACAGGAGCATGACTTTACCTTCAACTATACGTCCCATCAGGGCTTGGAGAGTACTGGATGAACTGTACAAGTGATGATCCAATAAACAAATACTACTGACTGATACATGGAGCAAAGAACACATTTTTTTAACTCAAAAAAGTATGAAAATCTTGATTATTATACGCTAGGTTTTAGATAACATCACATTTTTAATTATTTTAATGTCATCTTTCTAGTTAGGAATCACTGCCATTGCCACTAAGTCATGTCCACATTGTACAACACAACATAAGGGAAAGAAGAGGCCCTCTCTGAGTGAAAAAATGCAAAATACAGTAATGAAAGAGTTAGCTTCTGGATTCAAACTGTCAATTTATACTACTGTGCTTAGGACACTAACAATGGTATTTCAAAGAAGAGAAAACTACAGGTCAAATGTGCTAGGTACCCACCAAGGTCACACCAAAATCAGCAATACCATTTACGTATCCTTAATTTTGCTGCAGGAGCCACTGCTGTCTCTTCAGAAATCTGATTATTAAAACCGTAAACAAAACCCATGGCCATTGAGTCAATTCTGACTCATAGCGACCCTATAGGACAGAGTAGAACTGCCCCACAGGATTTCCAAGGCTGTAAATCTTTATGTAAATCCCTCAGAGCGGCTGGTAGGTTCAAACCACTGACCTTTCAGTTAGCAGCCAAGCACTTAACGAACCACCAGTATCAATATCAAAGCATGTCTGGGATGACACAGCACACTGCCCCAAAATAAACAGTAGTTTCTGAACATGACTAAGGCGCAAATACAGAGTAACTGGGTGAATGGACATACAACATTTTAACAGATTTATTAAAGCATAAAGCTGTTAAAATGTTACATTCTCTTTAGTATAAAAATCAAATAATATCTAAGTGAAGCAGCTTTATTTTCACTTCTGAACCAATACACACAAAGGAGTTACATAATCGAGGAAGTCACATAACACTGCATTTGGTAGAGAATGCTTGAGTGCCTGAAGGTCAGGAAGTAGAACAGATTTTATAATTTAGCTGTAGTTTAAAGTCTTGACCTTAGTACTTCCTCTATCTAGATTCCGTTTTAAGCACAAGTGTTTTGGTCAGATTTCCACTTAGGAATTTGGCTTCTTCAGGAAACGTGTCTATTTGAGGAAGTATGTCACCAGGGGTTTCAGCAGAACAAGTAGCACGTAGTCGCTATTTGCCTTGGCAGCACTTCTTTCAGTGACCCATGTTATCAGTGGAGAGCCGCCTCCTTTTCCTCTCCAAAAGTGATCAGGTCGCTTAGATGCTCATTCAGATGGGAGCTTATCTACATAACGTGGACATTTTCACCCTGACATTGGCCACTTGATATCTTATCATGTCATCCTTCCATGCCCAAACACCCAGAACTCTAAAAAATGGCAGTTAAACTTACGCACTCAGACAAAAATATCAAGGTTCTGTGTTCTCAGAGCACTCTTAAAACATCTCAGTATTAATACGTCCTACTTTCCTTATCCATTATAAATTAGTACCTTGATTAAAAATTTAGTGAGACTGCTGAAATTGGCAGGCCTTAAGCAATTTGCCAATAAAAATTTATGTTTGGTATAATGTAATCACACTTGTACAAGTATTTTCAAATATGTTATTTTGCTTCTCCAAAATGTTGTATTTGTGTCATCAGCTGTCAAACTGACTAAGTTGCTGTCTATTCACTACAAGTAAATGTTTTAAAGATTAGAAATAATTTATAAAGCGTTCTGAACTTGCTGAAGATGGAATTACCTTAGGGTGCTAACCTTGGGTAGAAGCAGAGCTGTAGTCACCTATGTGGTGTGATTTTAAGAGCTTGAAAGGCCCCTACAGACCAAAAACAAACAACAACCAGAACAACATTTAAAACCCTCCCTTCCTCAACAAAAACATCCACTAGTAGAGATTAATTTCTGTAATGTACAGCATCTTACTTTTTTCTATTAAAATTCAGATGCTTTTGAAAAGGCTTTCAAGGTGCTAGAAAGATATGAAAATTCAGACACTGGAAGAGAGAAGGAGACACGTAATGAGTAAAAATGGGACCAATGAAAACAAATTTAATTTGCTTGACTATTTTATGAGTTTACATGTGAAAAACTCTACATAAATATGAAGAGAAGCCATCATTATTAAATACCTGAAGCTATGATTGATAAAATTTTGAAAGTAAAGCCAAATAAAGAGATTCAGTATTTACTGTGAAGTACTGATTTTTCTCAGCCTAATATAATGAAATTAAAAAATGAGTAATAGTTTTTTTTTTTTTTTAATATCCAAAGCTAGTTAAATTAGAAACTTTGAAGAGTAATGTCCATCCCCTCCCCCCGACACCCACAAAACTGGCTGTAAGAAATTAACCTAAGGACAGTATAGCAGAAACACACAAAGAAATGTCCTAGTGGTCACAACTCTTTTGACACTGGGGATACAGGTAGACACAGAAAGAGGAGAAATGAAGCCTCGGTCCAAATGCTGCCCATGATCCACAGGAATTACAAACCCCACCGCCTACCACCATGCTGCCAACAGGGCAGCAGTTATCAGCTCCCTAATTTATCTGCCCCACTTCTGATAGCCCCACCACTGCCACCAATCCCTCCACTGCCGCCAAATGAAATGGTGAACAGGCTGCCCACCAAACTGCATAGCATTGAGCATATTCATACGTACACTTATCACAAGTTCACAACTACCTTATCACCCAGCTCACAGCGAGGCAGCAGGGAAAAGATGCTTATCAATCAGCATTAGTTTACCACAGCTCCCCTGGTCTCCCTCAAGCTTATAGAAATACAGGTGGGAAAGCTAGAGATCAGTAGCCTACACAGATAGCCCTTATTAAGTCTGAGAGGCCACTGACTTGCTTCCCCAGCTATCCAATAACCTTGGTTATTTAAAGATACGTGGTTAAAATAACCACAGCGCGTCTGTCAGTTTGTCCTACTGCAGTGGCTTGCAAGTTGCTGTGATGCTGGAAGATTTGCCACCGGTATTTCAAATACCAGCACTGTCACCCCTGGTGGACGGGTATCACAGGAGCTTACAGATTAAGACAGACTAGGAAGAATGACCTGGTGGTCTACTTCTGAAAAAACTGGTCAGTGAAAACCCTAAGAATAGCAAAAGAATGCTGTCTGATATGGTTCTGGAAAATGAGCCCCTCGGGTTGCAAAGCAATCAAAAAATGACTGGGGAAGAGCTGCCTCCTCAAAGTAGAGTCAGCCTTAATGACATGGATGGAGTCAAGCTTTCAGAACCTTCATTTACTGATGTGGCACGACTCAAGATGCAAAGAAACAGCTGCAAACATCCATTAATAACTGAAAAATGGAACTGAGAACCCAGATGTAAATCCACCCACCTACGGTCACCTGATTTTCAACAAAGGCCCAAAGTCCATCACATGGGGAAAAGACAATCTTTTTAACAAATGGTGCTGGCAAAACTGGGTGTCCATCTGCAAAAAAATGAAACAGGACCCATACCTCACACCATACACAAAAACTAATTCAAAACAGATCAAAGGCCTAAATATAAAACCAAAAACTAAAAAAATCACAAGAAAAAATAGGGTCAATGCTAGAGGCCCTAACACACGGCATTAAGGGGATACAAACCATAATTAACAATACACAAACACTAGAAGATAAGCTAGATAACTGGGAACTTCTAAAAATTAAACACTTATGCTCATCAAAAGACTTCATCGAAAGAGTAAAAATAGAACCTACAGATTGGGAAAAAAATTTCTACTATGACAAATCCGACAAAAGTCTAATCTCTAAAACCTACAGGAAAATCCAACATCTCTACAACAAAAAGACAAATAATCCAATTAAAACATGGGCAAAGGAAATGGACAGACACTTCACCAAAGAAGACATTCAAGCAGCCAACAGATACATGAAGAAATGCTCACGATCTCTAGGAAGTCTTCCTCTTAGGCTGGGTCAGGTGTCTCCTAGGTAAATCTGGGCTGCTACCCTATGGCAGACCCTGAATGAGCTGCCTTGGGAAGTGCTGTGCGTCTTCCTCATTTTCACTGACATCCGTGTTTTGTAGCCGAGTTGTCCGCAAGTCCATTAGAGAAATGCAAATCAATACCACAATGAGATACCCTCTCACTCTGACATTACTGGCACGAATCAAAAAAATAGAAAATAACAAATGTTGGAGAGGCTGTGGGGAGACAGGAACTCTTACGCACTGCTGGTGGGAAGGCAAAATGGTACAACCATTTTGGAAAACAATATGGCACTTACTTAGAAAGCTAGGAATAGAAATACCACATGATCCAGTAATCCCACTCCAAGGAATATATCCCAGAGAAATAAAGCTGCCACAGGATTAGACATATGCATACCCATGTTCAATGCTGCATTGTTCACTATGGCAAAAAGATAGAAACAACCTAGGTGCCCATCAACAGATGAATGGATAAGCAAACTATGGTACATACACACAATGGAATACTACACAACGCTAAAGAACAATGACGACTCTGCGAAGCATCTCATAACATGGATGAATCTGGACGGCATTAAGCTCAGTGAAATAAGTCAATCACAAAAGGACAAATATTAAATAAGACGACTACTATAAAAACCCATGAAAAGATTTACACACAAAAAGAAACAATCTTTGATGGTTATGAGGGAGGGGAGGGGTGGGAAGAAAAAAACACTACATAGACAATAGATCAGTGGTAACTTTGGTGAAGGGTAAGACAGTACACAATTCTGGGGAAGCCAGCGCAACTTGTACAAGGCAAGGTCATGGAAGCTCAGCAGACACATCCAAACTCCCTTAGGGACCAAATTACTGGGCTGAGGGATGTGGGAAACATCTAGCTCAATTGCCATAACATAGATTATGAAGAAAATGTTCTACATCCTACTTTGGTGAATAATGTCTGGAGTCTTAAAAGCTTGTGAGCAGATATCTAAGACACTCCACTGGTCTCACCCTGTTTGGAGCAAGGGAGAATAAAGAAATCAAAGTCACAAGGGAAACATTAGTCCAAAGGACTAATGGACCACAAGTACCGCATCCTCCACCAGACTGAGTCCAGCAAAACTAGGTGGTGCCCAGCTACCACCACCAATTGCTCGGATAGGGATCACAAATAGAGGGTCCTGGACAGGGCTGGAGAAAAATGCAGAACAAAATTCTTACTCACAAAAAAAAAAAACCAACTTACTGGTCTGACAGAGACTGGAGAAATCCCGAGAGTATGACCCCCAGACACCCTTTTAGCTCAATAATGAAGTCATTCCTGAGGTTCACCCTTCAGCCAAAGATCAGACCAGCCCATAAAACTAAATGAGACTAAATGGGCACAACAGCCCAGGGGCAAGAACGAGATGGCAGGAGGGAAGAGGAAAGCTGGTATTGGGAAACCCAAGGTCGAGATGGGGAGAATGTTGTCATGTCATGGGTTGGCAACCAATGTCACAAAACAATATGTTTATTAATCATTTAATGAAAAGCTAGTTTGCTCTGTAAACCTTCATCTAAAGTACAACAAAAAATTAAAAATGAAATTTAAAAAATAATAATAATTGGAACCTGGAATGTACGAAGTATGAATCTAGGAAAACTAGAAGTCATCAAAAATGAACTGCAACACATAAACATTGATATCCTAGGCATTAAAAAATTAGTGAGCTAAAATGGACTGGTATTGGCCACTTTGAATCAGACAATCATATAGTCTACTATGCTGGGAATGACAAAATGAAGAGGGATGTGCCATGCTCTTCATCAAAAAGAACATTTCAAAATCTATCCTGAAATACAACACTGTCAGTGATAGAATAATATTCATAGGTCTACAAGGAAAACCAGTTATTATGACTATATTCGAATTTATGCACCAACCACCAAGGTCAAAGATGACGAAATTCAAGTTTTTTTTTTACCAACTTCTGCAGTATGAAATTGACCAAACATGCAATCAAGATGCATTGATAATTACTGGTGATTGGAATGTGAAAGCTGGAAACAAAGAAGGACGGGTATTTGGACAACAGGGCCTTGATGACAGAAGAGAAAAACGGAGATTGCATGAAAGAATTTTGCAAGACCAATGACTTCTCCCTTGCAAATACTTTTTCTCAACAACATAAACAGCAACTATACATGTGGACCTCACCAGATGGAAAACACAGGAATCAAATCAACTACATCTGTGGAAAAGTTCAATATAATCAGTCAGAATAAGGCCAGGGGCCAACTGCAGAACATACCATTAATTGCTCATATGCAAGTTCAAGTTGAAGCTGAAGAAAATTTAAAAATTCCAAGAGAGCCAAAATACGACCTTGAATACATACCACCTGAATTTGGAGACCATCTCAAAAACAGATTTGACCACTGAATACTAATGACCAAAGACCATACAAGTTGTGAGAAAGACTTCTAGTACATCATACATGAAGAAAGAAAAAGGTCATTAACAAGGCAAGAAAGAAAGAAAAGACCAAAATGGATGTCAAAAGAGACTCTGAAACTTGCTCTTGAACATACATTAGCTAAAGTGAATGGAAGAAATGATGAAGTAAAAGAGCTGACAGAAGATTTCAAAGGGCATCTGGAGAAGACGAGGTAAAATATTATAATGAAATGCGCAAAGACCTGGAGTTAGAAAACCAAAAGGAAAGAACACGCTTGGCATTTCACAAACTGAAAGAACTAAGGAAAAAATTCAAGCCTCAAGTTGCAATTTTGAAGGATTCCACAGGCAAAACACTGAACAACGCAGGAAGCATCAAAAGCAGAAGGAAGGAGTATGCAGAGTCACTGTACCAAAAAGAATTGGTCAATGTTCAACCATTTCAGGAGGTAGCACATGATCACAAATTGATGGTATCGAAGGAAAAAATCCAAGCTGCACCGGAGGAAAGACGACAAACAAGCCTCCAAGAACAGACAGAAAACCAACTGAGATGTTTCAACAAAGGGATGCTGCACTAAAAATGCTCACTCATCTATGCCAAGAAATTGGAAGACAGCTACCTGGCCAACTGGCTAGAAGAGATCCATAGTTGTGCCCATTCCAAAGAAAGGTGACCCAACAAAATGCAGAAATTATCAAACAATATTATTAATATCACACACAAATAAAATTTTGCTGAATATAACTCAAAAGTGGCTGCAACAGTATATCAACAGGGAATTGCCAGAAACTCAAGCTGAATTAAAAAGGGGATGTAGAATGAGGGATATCATTGCTGACATCAGAGGTATCATGGCTGAAAGCAGAAAATACCAGAAAGATGTTTACCTGTGATTTATTGGGTATGCAAAGGCATTTGACTGTGTGGATCCTAACAAATTATGGTAAAACATTTTGACGAATGGGAATTCCAGATTCCCATTACGCACACACGGGAACTGTACATAGACCATGAGGCAGTCGTTTGAATAAAGCAAGGGTACGCCACATGATTTAAAATCAAGAAAGGTGTGCGTCAGGGTTGTATCCTTTCACCATACTTACTTAATCCGTATGTTGACCAAATAATCAGAAAACCTGGACTATCTGAAGAAGAACATGGCATCAGGATTGGTGGAAGACTCATTAACAACCAATATGCAGATGACACAATACTGCTTGCTGAAAGTGAAGAAGACTTAAAGCACTTACTGATGAAGATCAAAGACTACGGCCTTCAGTATGGTTTATATCTCAACATAAAGAAAACAGAAATTCTCACAACTGGACCAATAAGCAACATAAATGAAGAAAAGACCAACGCTGTCAAGAATTTCATTTTACTTGGATCCATAATCAACATTCATGGAAGCAGTAGTAAGGAAATCAAATGACGTATTGCGTCAGGCAAATATGCTGCAAAAGACCTTTTTAAAGTGTTAAAAAGCAAAGATGTCATTTGAGGGCTCAGGTGTGCCATGGTATTTTCAGTCACCTCATATGCATGGGAAAGCTGGACAATGAATAAGGAAGACAAAGAAGAATTGACACCTTTGAATTATGGTGTTGGTGAAGAATACTGAATATACCATGGACTGCCAGAAAAATGAACAAGTCTGTCTTGGGAGAAGTACAGCCAGAGTGCTCCTTGGAAGCGAGGATGGCAAGACTTTGTCTCACATACTTTGGACATGTTACCAGGAGGGGTCACCTCCTGGAGAAAGACATCATGCTTGGTAAAGTAGAAGGTCAATGAAAAAGAGGAAGACCCTTGATGAGACGGACTGACACTGGGGCTGCAACAATGGGCTCAAACATAACAAAGATGATGAGGATGGCACAGGGCCCCACAGCATTTCCTTTTGTTATATGGGTCGCTATGAGCTGGAACCAACTCAATGGCACCTAACGAGTTAAAGTAATTAAATTTTAATTTAAAATTATAAATCTGAACCACAACCTTTTTAACAGTTTATATCTTTTAATAACTACCCCTGTGAAGTTCTCAGTCTTGGAATCACCTAATATTTAACTCCAGTCAGAATATCTAAAGGCAAGGCCACCTATTTTAGGAAGATGTATAGTCCTTACAGCAAAAAGATGGGCTCATGAACTGATCTGGCTTTCCATATTATCTCTGCTGGAGGCCTGGTGGTACAGTGGCTAAGTGTTCAACTGCTAAGCAAAAGGGCAGCAGTTCAAATCCACCAGCTGCTCCTTAGCAACCTTAGGGGGCAGTTCTACTCTGTCCTATAGAGTTGCTATGAGTCAGAATCAACTCCACAGCAACAAGTTTGGTTTTGGTTTATTATTTCTGCTGTTATTCCTTAAAAGACTGAAGTTGAGATGATGTTTTCAGCAGTCAAGAGCTAATAAAGCAAGCAAAAGCAGGCAACAAGAAACGGTCTTCATTAAATTCTTAAGATTGATCTCTCCCCTGAAAAACATGGCAATATCAATGGTAACCATCTGCAGAGTGTACTGGAGGTAGATATTAAGATGAAGTTATAAACTTCAGAACTCCAAACCTGAGTCCTTTCAAATCCCTTGCAGACTCATCTACCTTATAACCTGTCAGAAATTCCCTCTGTCACCTAAAAATGTTTGGACTTCACATCTTTATGGTAACTCAGAGGAATCATCAAGATTTTAGCAAATCTGGTGCTTTTAACTTGGGAGAAAATGCCTCACTCACTTGATATTCCGTGTTTCTTTGGTAGCTTCTTTATAAGTGAGAGATATATTACCAAAATAAGTGAAGAGGTGAGAGAAACAGTATGAGGTAAACTCTATCTGGGAGGTATATTCTAAGGTTCTTTCACACCTCACAGCCATAAATTGATGCCCAAGAACGACCCCAGCAAAGTTTTCATAAACAATGAAAAAACAATGTGATCCTCAATGCTGATCATTAACAAACAAGATTAAAGATTAACTGTGTTTTACTTCCACTTCCAGCCATGCTGGAGTATCAGGGATTGAACTGAAACCCAAACAGATACCAAGGTCTCCCTAAATTGAGGAGCCAGAGTTCAGAGTTCAAGAATGCCAAGGCAGCTAGAATTTTCTGGAGCAAAATACTAAAGAGAAGAGAGTGAAATAAAGTTCCGGGGACAAGCAGATGGGTCTCCTTGAGTGCATACACGTGAGGATACTACAAGGCTGGGGAAAGAAGTAGGTGGAACAATACTCAGAGCTCACGTGGGACTTAGAATAGTTAGTGTTCCAACCAGCAAAAGTGGAAATTTTTACTAATACCTGTGGCTTGAAGTAGAGTCAATAAAAAAAAAAAAAGTCAATAATGGGGTCAAATTAGCCCTAGATTAGAGGCTGTTCTGGAGAGGCCCTAACAAATTTTAAAATAAAGCCTCATAGAGATCAAACTGATGCCTAATAGCTTAATTGAATACCAGAATAAAGTTCAAAATGACTTTTTTTTAATCTAGCACCCAACAACATAAAATCCACAATATCCAATAAAAAATTATTAGGCATGGAAAGAAACAAGAAAATATGACCCATATCCAGGAGAAAACTCCATCAATAGAAATAGGCACAGAAATTATACAAGATGAAATCAGTGAACAAGAACATTTTTAAAAAAGCTATTTTATAAATATACCCCATATGTTCAAGAAGATATATGAAACCATGAAAGTGATGAGAAAAGAAATGGAGAACATTAAGAAGACCCAAAATGAACTTCCAAAGATGAAAAATGCAATACCTTAAATGAAAAATACACTGTATGAGGTTAACAGGAGATTAGACACTACAATGGAAAAGATTAATGAATTTTAAGACATAGCAATAGAAACTATTCCAAATGAAAAACAGAGTGAAAAAAATATTGGGGGGCGGGAATGAATGGCCATCAATGACCTGTGGGAAAATATCAAGCAGTCAAACACATGTGTAATTGAAATGTTGGAAAGGCAGTAGGGAAGTACATAAAAACTATTTGAAGGAATAATGGCTGAAAGTTTTCCAAATTTGATGTGAACTGTAAATCAACAAGCCTTTCTGTTTTCCTCGTTTCCTTACAATACGGTCTCTGCAAAGAAGCCAGACAAATCTTAAAATATAAATCAGAATATGTTACTCCTTGTCTTAAAACTCTTGAGAGACTTCCCATTCCAATTAAAATAAAATTCAAACTGAAAATCTAGCAGTATCTTCTCCTACCTTCTTGTCTAGCCTCAAGAGGTTCCATATTCCTTTGTGCTCACTATGATCCAGCCACATTGGTCTACTTTAGGCTCCTACAGGACACTAAGCTCTGTCTTACCCAGGGGGCCCTTGCACTTGCCAATATCTCCTGTCCAGAACAGTTTCCTCCTACATTCTACATGTATTGCTCCTTCTAATCCTTAGAACCTGACCTTAAATGACACCTCCTCACAAAGGGCTTTTGATCACCCTATATCAAGTAGGCTACCCACCACCAACTCCAACTGTTTCCAATCTTAGCCCCTTGATCCAGAGCAAGATGAAAATGAAAGTTATTTTAGACATATATTTTCGGCAGCTTTCTAACCATTAAAAAAAAAAGACTCTTAGATTACCAGCCCAACTTCCACCAGCTCATTCCCTTTGCTTCTTCTGTCAACTTCTCCGTTCCTCCACTGTTGAATGAATTTATCTTACATTTCCCCTTGAACTGGTGCCATTTTGTTATTGTATTTCTTTTAGGTGTATAATTTAAATAAGGGTTTTAATTTTGTATTTTGTGCATTTCTTTACATAAAATTTTGCTATATATTTCTAGCACTTTTACTTGAACAATTAATAACTAGGACCTCTCACATGGTTCCTCGGAAAAGACTTAACTCAATGCTACCCCCTCACAGAGCAGTAACTTAGATCCCACATATGAGGTCCAGATTCCAGTTAATTTTTGATCCACTCAAGTAGAAAAACACTGTCAGATGTCTTATTCCAATTAAAACAAAAGGGAAAAAACAAGCAAGCTGCATTTGAAAGCATCCTACGCCAAAAATATCGATTATCTTTCCCCCAACTTCTTACTCAACAAATAGGCAAGCCTCCTTTGCTAAATCCACACTATATTTTATCTACCCATCCTCAATTCAAACAAAAAAAACAAATATTTTTGTATAACGAAAAAGTGCAAAGAAATTGCCCCCAATGAAAGGCGAAACAACAAAATAACAAACTGTAGTAAACTGCCCTTATGCAAGAATTTATATATGTGTGCGTGAGTATTCATTTCCACATGCTTTTCTTTAACCACAAGTGTCTTAGATAATTGGTGCTACTGTAACAAAAATACCACAAGTATTTGGCTTTAAAGAACAGAAATTTATTTTCTCACAGTTCTGGAGGCTAAAAGTTCAAGTTCAGGACATGGCTCTGGGAAAGTCCGTCTTTTTCTGCAGCCCCAAGAGCTCCTGTCTCCCCCCTGTGTCTCTGTGCCTATTCTGGTCTTTTTCTAACTCAGACATAGTAAGGTTTAGGGTTCATCCTATACTTCTCTGACCTCATTAACATAAAAGAAAACCTCTATTTCCAAACAGGATCACATCCACAGGTACAAGGGCCAGGAAATGAACATATTTTTTGGAAGGACACAATTCAATCCATAGCAACAAGAAACTCAGTTTTAGCATATACATATTACAGGTCACTGCTGTAATATGATAATTAGAAAAAAACAGTATTGACATATAGAATAAGAAATAAGAGTGTGGGCTGGTGAGGGACTCATTCAATAAAATCATTTTTCCTTCTAATTAGCATGTGAGTAAAACAAAGAATGCATCAAGTGTGGCAACTATGAACAAGGACTCGACAGCACCAAACAATAACAACATTATACTATCAGGAAAGTATTCAAGAGTGTGGTTATTCTCACCTGTGGGACCATACAGTACAAGCCTTCTAAGGTAGGGACCGTGCCTTACATATCTTTGCACACCCCTTGGTAACCTAAAGAATTTTCTTTAACATGACTAGAGAACAGGTGCTCAATAACATTCGTTGAGTAAGTGTTCTTTAGTCGCTGACTTTTACGAATAACCAACTTTAACAATCTCAGCAGCATAGATACAAAATAAGTCAACAAATTTAAAGGGCAAATAGTTTAGACAAGAGTTAAATATTTAGACAACTTTTCAAGAGTACATCTACCATGTAAATCAAAGTAGACTTATATTCAACTTAATTATGTTTATATTTAGTCAGAATCCTATACTGATACCTGGGCAATAAAAAGTTATATAGAATTACAGAGTCTGATAAGAACACTGACATATACATACACAGCAAAATGAAAATGTTAAAATGACACTATGATGAAGAATAGCTAGAAATATCATACACAGATCAAGAAAAGGAGTTGTGATGAAGAATGAGAACAGAGGTAAAAGGATACTTAAAAGGGAAATAGCAATTAACATGCCTTAGATTAAAGACCCTACAATAGCTAGAGACCCCAAATTGCTTTCCGCAAGACTTACAGATGAGTGCTTCCTAAGTCCTATTTTTGGTAACGCTTATAAAATGCTTATGCTCCCAAATTTCTATATAATGGAACAGTAAAAACTGAAGTTAGGTGAGAGAGAGAACTCCATCCAGCGTATTACTCGTGCGGAGGTAAAAAACAAAATCAGGTGTCTTTAAATATCAGCCAGCATGAGAAGAACAGGAAAACAACTCAAGAAACGTGGTATGCGGTACACAAATTTGCAGCTTCTCTGTTGCCTGGCACGCTGTCTGTTTAATGAATAGATTAATTAATTAACTAATTAATTAGGATAAAAATTTACACAACAAATACACTCTGGGAAAATAATGAGAAGAAACTCCACCAGGCTTGCAAGAGATTGTTAACATTAAAAAAAAAACATTAGACTAACATAATTACTTAAAAAGTGCTTACTGTGAATCTAGTTCTCTTCGTAAAATAAATACCTTCGGTAGTACAAAATCATCTTGTAAGCCAGCAGAGTAGCTAAACTATGTTCTGCTCTTACGCTCCTTAGACAACAGAACAACCAGCTTTTTATATGTGCAGCCATATCATTCAAAAGGACATAACTCTCCCTGCCCTGCTGGCTAAATGGCTACCCGAGTTACACTCAGGGGAAAGAGGACACAGACTGTGTCGGTAGGAAGGATACCGCATGCCCTCAGAGGAGGAGGAGGCAGAGAAAACACATTCAGACTACTCTGACTCATCCAACCAATACAAATACACGGGACACCCATGGTCGACAATTTCTGTTGTTAGAGGCCCAAGGGGAAAACAACGAGTGGGAAGGGGTAGGTAAGTAATACCACTGGTTGACTTAGACATACCAAACCAAAAACCAAACCCAATGCCTTCAAATTGATGAAGGCATGATGTAAAACAAGCCTATTAATTTTTTTACTATAAGAAATCATACCACTTCCTCTCAGATTTAGACAAGTACTAACAACTCTACAGCTTATCTTTTGGCCTCCTCAATATCAATTATTTCCACTTTATTTCTTAATCTTTTTTAATGGGAGTAAGGAGGCGGATAAAAGAAAGAAGAAGCTCAATATTAAGGCACTTGGCATCTCCCTTCCAGCCAGCCCTCTGTAAGCAGACATAATTCTGAAACAGACATTACATGGGCCAAAGAGGTCTAAGGTCAGAGAATAATAATTTTTGGTTTAAAAACAATTGGCAGATACAAGCCTCAAATATCTTATCCTAAAAAAGATTAGGGATAAACAGACCTAAAATATAAGAAATTAAAGTCAACTCAAAAGTTACCCCGACCTCTCAATCTTTAGTGTTAACTCTGTAGAAATGTACTTTTTTTTTTTTTCATTTTCTTTGAGGAGAAATATCTTGAATTTGGTCATTCCCTTCCTATATGGCAGTCACCTAACTGTGAAGAAATAAAATTTGGGTCAGGTTTGCTTAGAATAGCTCTTTGACTTTTCTCAAAATTTTGAGAGTTGACTGCAAACTGCTCTCGATTTTATGTTGGAATGTACAAAACTGAGCTACTTGAAATTTTAAGTCTATTAATAAATGGGTTGCCAATGTTTAAGCCAAGAAAGAAAGGTAACAAAAGAAAATGGGCAAAAATAACAGTTTCAGAGTGTTGTCAGCAAAAAAAAAAGGAATGAATATAACCAGTAATTCACAGTGGGATCCCAATAACTAAGCATAAAATGATACAAGTTGAATTTCTTGAGTTATGCAAATATTAAAAGAGCAATGACCTGGAAAACACAATCAAACCAGATTTAAAGTAGGTCTGGATAGAAGTCCCAGATAGCACTACTTTTTTTTCCTCTCAAATATAAGATTTATAAGAATCCTGAAAAAAGAACCATTTTGACCTCCCAAGGAAATAAGTTATAAACTGGGGAATTGTTGGACAAAGTCCTACCTTAATACATGTATATAGCCTTACATTGCTGTCCTTTTAACAAGAATGTCACTCCACTCGGGACCTTTGGAAGTTAGTTTATTACGTTGTGTCCAATATTCATTGAATAATAACTCAAAGTATCCCCCAGGAAGAGGAATTCCTTTAATCCCTTCTATGCCTGTGATCCTCAGACTTCTTGGAAAACCTAACATCTCCACTGCCCTACTCCCCCACAAAATAGTTTGTCATTTATTTGAGCTAGTTCACATTTTCCAGAATGAACTTGGGGGTCAGTGAGAATTCCTGGGCTTATCAGAAATCAAGGAAAAATATCCCTGGCTCCAAGGGTTGAGCAGGCATGCACTTACTATTGCAAAGATTTTACCTGGATGGTTGTACTCCCACACTAAGGCCTGCAAGGTGAGTTGATTATGTAACAACAGTGCTTGGTTCTATTAGACCCTTAACCTCTGATAATCTAGGAAGATCCTCGGGCTCTTAAAACACCAGGGCCAGCTGTGCTGGTGTCTGAGCCAGCTGCCCAGGCAGCAGGAAGAGAATGCAGTTCAATGTCGAATGAGTGCCTGGTAAGTTCAAGGCACAGTGCTTACCGCTGTACAAAAATTCCATGCCCAAACAATTAAAAAAAATGTCATTTACCAACAAAAAGATTCTATTAGAAGGAAGTAGCAGGGAGATATCTAGAAAAGAGTGAAGGACTGAGATGAAACTGTTATAAGCTTTTCTCAAAGTGTGATTTAAAGACCAGCATCTTTACTAGCGAACAGCCATCTAAGGTGCAACAATTGGTCCCTAACCACCTGGAGCAAAGGAGAATGAAGAACACTAAAGACACAAGGAAAATATGAACCCAGGAGACAGAAAGTGCCACATAAACCAGAGACTCCATCAGCCTGAGATCAGAAGAACTAGATGGTGCCCAGCTACCACCAATGACCGCCCTGACAGAGAACACAACAGAAGTCTCCCGTGAAGGAGGAGAAAAGTGGGTGCAGAACTCAAATTCTAGTAAAAAGACCAGAATTAATAATCTGACAGACCAGAGGGGCCCCGGAAGACATGGCCCCTGGACTCTCTGTTAGCCCAGAACTGAAGCCATTCCCAAAGCCAATTCTTCAGACAAAGATTAGACTGGACTGTAAGACATAAAATGATACTTGTGAAGAGAGTGCTTCTTAGCTAAAACAGACACATGAGACTAAATGGGCAGCTCCTGTCCAGAGGCGAGATGAGAAGGCACAGGGGGACAGGAGCTGGTTGAATGGACATAGGAGATCTGGGGTGGAAAGGAGGAGCGTGCTGTCACATTATAGGGAGAGCAGCTAGGGTCACATAACAATGTGTGTATAAATTTCTGTATGAGAAACTAACTCAAACTGTAAACTTCCACTTAAAGCACAAAAAAAAACTAGATAAAGACCACCGTCTTTAGATGCACCTGGCAATAATCATTTAAAATGCAGATCCCTAGGCCCTACCCCAGACCTAATGAATCACAACCTCTGAAGGTGATGGCCAGGAATCTGCACCCTTAAGATGCTCCCCAGGGTATCTTATGCACGTGAAATTTAAGAATCACCATATTCAAGGGGGTTTGTCACCTGCAGTCCATATGGAAGGCACTGGGACAGAAGGCCAAAGCTGTAGTTAAAAAAGAATGTTTTCAGAACCACATTTTTGTTTTCACCATTAGGTTAACTTGTTCTAATGAAAACAAACAGTAAATCCTCTGCAAAAATAAATGTCTTATTCTAAAATACCTAATTAAATTTCAGATGTTTAAAAGTAAAACAAATGAAATAGTTTTAAAAACATTGTACAAAGTCGTTATTCAAAACAATATTTGAATGCTTCCAAAAAGTATGTATCAGTCTAGTTTATGCAACAAGAAAGCAGTCCTGGTTATTGCACATAAATTGGGATTTAGTCTAACTCATCTACAAATTTCTTTTAAGCATCTCATCCGTGAAAAGCTAAGACATGTTTCTCTAGAATTAATTACTCACTGACTACTGTACTAGGAAGCAACCCCCTCAAAGAGTGGCATACCTCCCAGCACCACTTGTTTCACATTTGGCTCGGTTCCACTCAGGCTGACAGTGCTCAGAGGAGGAACTGAAGGTGAACCAGGCGCAGCCCCCTGCTCAGGACAGGTGACTCGCCACCTTCAGGAGCCCTGCTGCTGCTTCCCAGAGCCGCCGCCTCAACTCTGTGTCTCCACATTGCCCTGTTAGTTACCTGGTGCGTCAGAAACAAGGTTCTGAGTTCTGTACCAAGCATCTCTCTTTATTACAAAGGTTAATCACAGCAATTCCAACCTAAAATCCAAAATACTGAAAAATAATAGTTCTCCAATAAGTTACAAAGGTTCCAGGGTGGCGTAAATGGTTCGCACTAGACTACTAACCTAAAGGTTGGCAGTTCAAACCCACCCAGCAGGGCGGCGGAAGAAAGGTTTGGCAATCTGCTTCTGAAAAGACTATAACCCCGTGGAGCGGTACTACTCTATAACACATGTTGTCACTATGAGTCAGAATCAACTCAATGGCAATGAATTTTAATAAATTAAAAGTCATATACAATTTTTAAAATGGATAGATTTTATATTGTACGTTCAAATGCATTGAAAAGGTGGTAAATCAAATTTTGATGAATTAACGATATACCTGACATGCATGAATGGAGGAAGCTGGCGAGGAAATCTTTCACAAAAGAAAGAACACTTCTATAATTTGAATGACCCCTAATTTATTCATTTTGTGATATTTGATCTTAACATCTTCCTTCCTTACACTAATATTATTGAAGTAAAGCACATTGAGGCACTACCGTACCATTCAGAAAAATGTTTTAACACAGAAAGCTTTTCCAAGAGGCAAGCCATTTGTCTTTAACCATGACCAACAGGCTCTACTTTGTCAAGTCCTTAACGGTAACCTTGAATGTTAAGAGCGACTGAGAGTCTGATATCTCAAAAAAAAAAAAAAAAAAAAAAACCTCCTTCAGGGGGCATATCAAATTTCAAATGGATCATTTTGTAAAACAGTGACACTTTTGATATGCTGAAATGTATTCAGCAGTTCATCAGACAGTTACACTCAGACACATTTGCCTTCTCAGTTGGCACATCATTTAGCCAGTAAAGAGTCTGAGATCAGGTACTGAGGAGACACCAGTAGTGTGCTGGTAAATGTGTAACAACTGACTCCCTGGGGGATGGAGGGGGGAAGGAGCCCTGGCTGTAGGGTTAGCCAATGTCCACAGTGTAAACATCCCCACCACGACCAATTTTAAGTTCCACCATGATGTCACTGAACACGGAGCTGGGAAGAGGTGTGCAGAATCGGCTCTCGGGAGCCATTACAGCAGGTTTCAGCACCGCACAGGGGAGGCCCACAAGGCACCTGAAAACTGCCCTTCTGTCTTATAAAGGCCCTCTCCTGCTCTAGATCACTGCAGTCCTCATCCAGCACCTCATCCCTTCCTTTGTCCAGTCCTTGTCCTCATAAACGCTTCTCTCTGAACCCAGATCGCCACAGTCCTAACCCTTATAGTAATATTCACCCTTCTTAATTAAGCAGTGGTAATAAACTCTTCACCTTCCTCACTGCTGTGTGATCTCCTGGAACGCTTTTCCGTGAGAAGCAGTAACTGTTCTAAAGTACATTACACGGAGTAAGGCTTAGGGCTGGTGACTACTTTCTTGGTGTGGTTTCGCAACCAGTACAGCGGTAGATGGAGAACAACAGTTACGTATTACTGAATGGACACAACGTTGGGATAAGATGGTTACCTATGAATTAGCCAAACAATTTCCTCTTCATCATGTTTATGTTTCTTTCATAGAACATACCCCATAAAAGATAAAGTGTGCCCTGCAAATATAAAAGTAAGCAGCAGAAATTTCCTATTTTAAAAATGCAGTATTAACAGGTTACAGCCTCAGACAGTTACAGGTAACAATCCCTGCCCTACCAACAGTGCAGCCTTGAACAAACTGCATAACCTCGCTGAGGCTTTCTTTCTAAAATGGGATTTACACTATCTATCTCAGAAGGCTCTTGTAAGGATTAAGTGAAAATACCTGCAAAGTGCACCCTGCTAATGCATAAGTAATGCTCAAAAATGGTAGTTATTATTATGGTTTTCTACATGGTACATGTCCTGGGGCTACCAATCCTTATAAGAGATTATCTGGAGAAAATACAGGAAAATCTTTGCATTAGAACATTTAGCTATTCCCAATGCGCCCTAACATCCCCCGCCTCTGACTCTGGGGCAACCACGGCCCCAGCTCTTACCTTGCCCAGGCTCTTACTGCCCAGGGCTGCTCTGTGAAGTCCAGCCTCAGGAATAACCCTTTGTAAAGCACAAGGCTAGCAGCTCTCCTTAATTAGAAACAGAAACTAAAACATCTTTAAGAGATGCAAAGCCAATAGAACAAAGTCCAAAGACAGCAAGAGAGCTACTCAATTTATTTTACGCTGACTAGTGTAGCTTTGGAACCCTGGTGGTGTAGTGGTTAACAGATTGGCTGCTAATCAAAAGGTTGTCAGTTCAAATCCACCAGCCACTCCTTGGAAACCCCATGGGGACAGTTCTACTCTGTCCTATAGGGTCACTATGAGCTGGAATCAACTCAACAGCAATGGGTTTCGTTTTTATTTTTTAGTGTGGCTTTGATATAATAACTTGAGAATGATAGATAAACAGACAGATAGATAAAATATGTAAATAACTAAAACTAGTGGAATTACTTCAGAAGTACATTAAAGGAATAAGTTACTATAATCAAGTATATCTTAACAATACAAGGAAACTTAAATAAGAAATCTATAAATGCAAAGGTAAACAGATCAAAGAACTTTTTTAAATGATCATCTCAATAAACACCAAAATGGCACTCAATAAAATCCCATACCTTACTTATGAGGCTTTAAAATCATTTAAAACCTGAGGTTAAAATATCTATTTGCCAGGATAAACAAATAGTAAACATTATACACATAGTTTAATACAAGAGGCATTTTCATCATAAGAACAAAAGAAGGGTAGCTACTGAACATTGTTTTGAAAGTCCTGACCAATGTGATAAGACACCAAAGAGAAATGAAAGACACAACTAATAGAAATGAGAAGACAAATGGTCACGATCAGCAAACACACTGTCTCCTACTTCCTCCTCACAGGAGGCATCCCTCAACCCTCTGACAGTACCGACTTACCTGCAGCTTCCCCCACATTCTCCTCTTTCCATTTGGTTGCAGTAGAAGACGTATTCCCCCGTTACCCCCATGTGGAAAGCTAATTTCTTTCTTGCTCTCCAATCCCTCAGTCACTTTCTCCTTTTCTCTCTCTTCCATTCAGTGGCTCCTACTTTAAAGCTCTAATCCTCCTATCTTGTTTGGTTTCAAGGTTCCTGGGCCCACAAGACCCTACGCAGTCAGGCTCTTTTTTCTTGCCATCATATTGGGTCTTTACCCATCTCCGACTACCCCTCCTTTCCTCCCTCCATCTCCAGTCCCACTGGCCTCCTTGATAAATGTCTAACACACAGCAGCTGCTACCTTAGAACCTCCTCATTTACAGATACCATCACGGCTAGACTGTTCATTTTCTTCAGGAATCCCAATTATCACCTCTTCAGACAGGCATTCTCTGCCACCCTGTGTACAATAGCAAGCTTGCCCCACCCTGGCCTACCCTATTCCCCTGAGCCTGCTTACTTTTTTACAGAACTTTATAAAACTTTATTTTCTTTACAGAATTTATTATCAGCTAACATTCTATGTGTTTCTTTGGCTTATGTGTTTTGCTTGTTGTTCGTCTCTCCCCAACTAGGCTGTAGGCTCCATGATGATGGGGATTGTTACCTGGCACATACTAATCACTTAATAAATATTTGCTAAATTAATAAATCAATCAAGAAAAATTTGTATATATGGGATTGATTCCAATTAGGTACTAAAGGAACAAACAAATTGCATGAGCAGCTGACACACATCCTGGCTTACTTCTTCCTGCCATTTTGTTAGCCCTCCATCAACTCAAGCCTACGGTCATGTGGGATTTCCACATGACTAGCTTATTTTCAATGAAAATAATTGAGCCTGGTTCTCAGCTGGCACCAGCTGGAGTAGACTGCTGCAATGTAAAAGCCCCCATTCACGAGCATCTGAAGGGCTACAGTGAATGGACATTCTCCCTAAAGTAAGAATTTCTTGCCTACTTTGCTTGAAAGGAGAGGCAAAACATGAGGTACGATCCTCAGTAATTAATGGGAAGTGATGAAAGAAGGGTCAGAGGCTTAGAAAGGGCAAGGTTGGGTCACTGGAGACAAGAGGTATGAGGAAAAGCATGTGATGTACCTTCTTGAATGAGCTCAGTGTATAAGAATATTTTTCCCATGTCAGAACCCACCAAAAGGTCTCCACTGCAAAGAAGGTTCTTAATATTCTGGTCAATAAGCCTCCCTTCTCAGCCATCCCAGTGTTTCCATGCTAAGAATTTGTTAAATAAATTAAGATATGCAGATGAAATGGCTCTATAACTGAAACGCCCGAGAGAATCAATTAAAAATATTTTAAACTCTCAAAACTAGAGTAGGATAGCTAATTAAAAAGTAAAAATTAAAATATCAACGTTGTTGTGCGCAGTCGAGTCAATTCCAACTCATAGAAACTCTACAGGACGGGGTAGAACTGCCTCACAGGGTTTCCAAGGCTGTAATCTTTATGGAAGCAGACTGTCACTGGTAGGTTCAAACTACTGACCTTTTGGTTAGCAGCTGAGCACTTAACCACTGTGCCACCAGGGCTCCTTAAAATACTGATAATGTTCCCACAGATCAGCAATGAGGAGTTAGAAAAATTAATGGAAAAAATCCCACTCAAACCACAAGAACAACAAAACACACATATGAATACTCTAAGCTAGAAATGTGTGGAGGCTATATGAAGACCATCAAAAATTTTACTAAGAAAATTTGAGCAAATCAAAGGATATAGCATAACCCCTGGATTGAAAAGAAGAATGGGTAGTTTAAAGGCAACAATTCTTCCCTAGTGAATCTACAGGTTTAAAATGTTTCTAGTAGCAATCGTTCGTCTTTACAAAATTAATCTAAAATTTGCCACACAAATAGAAAACAGCCCCTGAATAAAAATAAGTAATGGGGGGAGGGCTCTAGACCTGACAGATAGATATTAAAGCAAATTATAAACCCATTGCCATCAAGTCAATTCCAACTCATTGCAACCCTATAGGACAGGGTAGAACCGCCCAGCAGGGCTTCCAAGGCTGTAATCTTTATGGAAACAGACGGCCACATCTTTCTCCTGCAGGGCAGCTGACCAACCTTTTAGTTAGCAGCCAAGCACTTAACCACTGATTCACCAGGGCTCCTTTACAGCAAATTATAAAGTCAGTAAAGTAAAATGCTATCATATTGGCACAACAGAATAGAAAAGATATTCAGAGTTGGTAGTTAAGGCAATGTTTGGAGTAGATAAAGGAGAATGTTTGGAGTAAAATTTTTTGGAGCCTTGGCATACATACATTTTTTAAAATTCTGATAAAGTAAATAACTAAATGTAGGGGGTAAATGTATGAAAAGGAAGAAAATTGTGCTAAATATCTTTCCTTTAAATTTAAACATACATATTTCACAACCGTGATGAGGGAAATCTCCACACACTGAAAATGGTAGCACCAGACTGTGAAGCACAAAGGGCTGGGTCTGGATCACAGTCACTGCTGTATCCCCAGAGCCTGGATTAGTGCCTGGAGCAGTGTAGATCTGTAAGTAATTCATTTCTTATCCGAGTAACAGCACTTGAGCCCATTACTTTTGATCAAACTCAGCAGAGATTCTTTAAAGTAAAAATTGATTAAGATATTTGCAATTAATGAGGCATGATCTTGATAAGTGCTTAATCTTAAGCATTCAAAGAAATTGATAGGAAAAGTAATAAAATCCTCAAAAGGAAATGGGCAAAGACAGAAATAGACAATTCACAAAAGAAGAAATACAAATGGCAAATAAACATGAAAAAATCTACATCACCAACTGTAAGAAATAAAATTAAAACAAGGCACCATTGGCCTGTCAAATTCTCAGGGTGTTAAATGGAGCAAGCCCAGCACATTCGGTGTAGAGACAGAGACAGAGATAGACACACATATACACGTATATGTATGCATAACAAAGACGCACATATACGTGTATATGTATACATAGACGCACATATGCACGTATATGTGTACATAGACGCACATATGCGTGTATATGTGTACATACATAGATGCACATATGCATGTATGTGTACATACATAGACACACATGTGTATATGTTACATACATAGATGCACATGTGTGTATGTGTACATACATAGACACACATACGTGTGTATGTATACATACATAGACTCACATATACGTGTATATGAATACATACATAGATGTACATATACATATGTATACATACATAGACACACATACATGTATATGTATACATACACAGACACACATATAGATGTATATGTATACATACACAGACACACATATAGATGTATATGTATACATACACAGACACACATATAGATGTATATGTATACATACACAGACACATACACATATGTATACATACATAGACACACATATACATGTACCTGTTTACATACATATATAAGATAGATTTTGAACTTTCTTATTTAAAAAAATACCCCAAACACACACATGCATACAAGAAAGAAGTCTATCAAAGAGTTATTTGTAGTTATGCTGTACTGTAAAATTATACAAAAGGATTAAAATGAGAAAATATTACTTTTCTAGTCAGGAAAAAAATAGGAGGTGCTAAAAACAATCTATATTCACGGGAATCTTTCCTCTCAATGTGATTGAAGTAACTAAAAAAGCAACGAAGAAGTGTGCATTCTGGAGAGAAATGCAGGCAGCTGCCCAAAGTAGAGCGTGATCACAAAGACATTTCTGTCGCTACAAGCCAGCATCCAGGAAGGGAGGCGACAGGCGCCAGGGGCTGTGTCCGTCCATGCAGTAAGGCTCTTCATTCATACCTGCTTTGGAAGTAACAAGCTGCAGCACAAGAGGCCGTCTCGTTACGATGCCTGATCCTCGAGGAAGAAAATCCCTAAATAAAAAAAATAAGAAATAACAGATTAAGGTATTAAGGAATTCTGACCATCTATAAATTTATGTCAAGTTCCACAGTTATTCTCATAATTCTCAAACTTTCAGTGCATTACTCATCTAAATAATGCTAGACCCATTTTATAAAAGAAGATTTGGTAAATTTAAAAAGGGTAAGAGGTCTTTATATTGAATATGAAGCCATGTCCATGACTTATAATGACCACACTGGAGTATATCGCTCAATCATTTAGCTAAATTTAATAAGTTTGCACTAAATTTCTATGTGTTACCAATTCATTATTGATTTTCAGAGAATCAGAATTAATAAAATTAGTAAAAACACTTAATACTGAAATTAATCCTTAAACTTTTTCATGATTAAACAATCCAGTACTCTGTCCTGCTTCCAGATCGGTATTAGCACCTTCTAATATTGACCGTTGGAAAAGGTACATTATATCTTTTAATATTCTGGAAATTTTCTCCAAAAAACCACTCCTACATAAAATATGGAAGCCCTGGTGGTGTAGTGGTTAAATGCTATGGCTGCTAACCAGAGGGTCAGCAGTTCGAATCCACCAGGCACTCCTTGGAAACTCTATGGGGCAGTTCTACTCTGTCCTATAGGGTTGCTATGAGTCGGAATCGACTCGACGGCACGGGGTTCGGTTTGGTTCGGTTACGTAAAATACAGTATCAAATAGAGGTAAATATTGTGTCTCTAGTAATTAACAGCAGGAAAAAAAATTACAACTTAAGTTTTATGTTTGTTCTCATTCTTGATAAATGGGAATTTTTGATAAATAAACATCTGAAAATGGCATGTTAATATACACTAGACCAGTAAAACTGCAGTAAAGAAAGTATTATATAATTACATCTGCAATGCCACATAAACCATTACTGATTCTGCAATATCAAAGAAGAATTCATGCTTATAACACAAGTTTTAAGAGCATTCAGAATACCTCACAACTTTCAGAAGAATTATCATTTAAAAAATCACTGCATTCCATTCAGAGTGTTTTTTTGACTCAACTGCAGTGTTTCTCAGAGAGTGGTCCCAGGACCACCAGAAAGTGTTAAAATAGCCTCAGACATCCAGGACCCATGTGAACTCAGAGGTTCTGGGGAGGTGTGCAACACCTGTACTCTTAACAACTTCCCCAGAATTCTGCCGCTCACCAACGTTTGAGATCACCAGCCTGAAGTCATGATACGTTAGTCAATGATTCAGTGGGCAATAACTACAAGTTTTCTAGGAAACCTGGCAGGACAGAACTTCAATACAGGAAGATTTTCAATAAACAGCTTAATAAATAGACAAAGGCCAGCAGGAATCTACAAAATCCAAGCCTTTAGTTGCACTGATATTTTAGAATTCAGAGTTATAGGCATAACGTAAGCAATATTCCCCTACTACAGCTTCCGTATTTTGCAAGTTCCAGTGTCACTATGAGTCGGAATCAACTTGTCAGCAAGGGGTTTAGTGTATATTCTATGACGGCAGAAATAATACTAAACAGCCTCTTAAGTAAGTCAATGACTTTACTCCTTAATTGGAAGTGCTACAGATCATTTAAAAAGTCAGTATATGAGACTAAAATAAAAAGCAGTGAAATTACAGACTTACATTAGCTCTAAAAAAATACCACCTGATATAAATAATACTATTTAGTCATTCTGGAGCCACCCCTGGTGGCACAGTGTTTAAGAGCTCAGCTGCTAACTAAAAGGTCAGTTGTTCGAATCCACCAGCCACTCCTTGGAAACCCTACAGGGCGGAAAAGACTCACTGAGAAACTAAAATGTGATATGGAGATGCGGCCGGCACGGCTTCACACTAGATAGACAATGTGGTATACAATGTGTTAGGTAGAAGCTGTAGGCACCAGAAGTTTGAAATCTAATGGGAATATAAGGACACACACACAAATAAAAAACCATTAGAGAGGAAGAAAAAAAAGCCTCATTGCTGTCAAACAGATTCTAACCTATAGTGACCCTCTAGGACAGATATGGCTGCCCCATAGGGTTTCCAAGGAGCAGCTGGTAGATTCATACTGCCAACCTTTGGTTAGCAGCTGAGCTCTTAACCACTATGCCACCAGGGCTCCCCGTTAGAGAAGGGAGCAGGTAAACTACCCTGGAGAACAGAAAAGACAGAGACTGATATTACTCTCCTTACATAGGTATCTTAACTATATCTATATCCATATCCATATCTATACCTATATCTATATCTAATCTATATAATTCCCTGGGTGGCACAAATGGTTACGTGCTCAACTACCAGCCATAATAAGGCTGATGTTTTGAACCTACCCAGCAGCTAGCTCCTCAGGAGACAGGTCTGGCAATCTGCTTCCAAAAGGTCACAGTCTTGAAAACGCTATGGAGCAGTTCTATTCTGCCCACATGGGATCACCACGAGTCAGAATCGACTCAACAGCAACTAACAACAACGAATATAAATAAATATATATACGTGTATATGTGTGTGTGTGTGTGTGTGTGTGTGTATATAATTTAACAATTTGAATATTCTCCACGGACTATAGTAGAATATTTGCTATTGGGGTGATATCAATAATTATTAAAAATTTAATGAAAACGAGCAGAGCACTTACTTGTGCCTACAACCAAAACAGAGATAAATGCGAGAATCACAAGAGACAAAGGGAACAACAAAACTCCACGGTAAAAAGTTGCAGGGAATCTGTTAGAGCTGTGAGGACCATAGCCAAGGTTTTAGGATATAGCCATGCCAAAGAGTGCTAGACAGTCTTAAATGGCTGAATGATGTCATTTAATTGAAAATCTCTTCAAAAATAAAAGAAAAAGAACAGAAAAGAAGGAAGAAAGTTTAGTTCCTCACCACTTTCATGCTTGAACCTGTTTTGACTCAAGCTTCTGCCCACATATTTAAGGTAGGTGTCCTAACAATCCCTTTGAACATTATTAAAGCAAAATGGGATGTATTCAGAACTTTAAACAGCAAATAATTATCATGTGTTGAGCTGAAAAGTAAGCCCACAAATACATCAAACATTTTTCTCTACTTTTTTATTAAGCAAACAGAAGTTTACATTAGGATTCAGATATTCAAGCCTCGAGTTGCAATAGTGAAGGATTCCATGGGGAAAATATTAAACGATGCAGGAAGCACCAAAAGAAGATGGAAGGAATATACAGAGTCATCATACCAAAAAGAATTAGTTGATGTTCAACCATTTCAAGAGGTGGCATATGATCAGGAACCGATGGTACTGAAGGAAGAAGTTCAAGCTGCTCTGAAGGCATTGGTGGAAAAACAAGGCTCCAGGAATTGATGCAATATCAATTGAGATGTTTCAACAAACAGATGCAACGCTGGAGGTGCTCACTCGTCTATGCCAAGAAATATGGAAGACAGCTTCCTGGCCAACTGACTGGAAGAGATCCATATTTATGCCTATTCCCAAGAAAGGGGATCCAACCAAATGTGGAAATTATAGAACAATATCATTAATATCACATGCAAGCAAAATTTTGCTGAAGATCATTCAAAAATGGCTACAGCAGTATATCGATAGGGAACTGCCAGAAATTCAGACCGGTTTCAGAAGAGGACGTGGAACCAGAGATATCATTGCTGATGTCAGATGGATCCTGGCTGAAAGCAGAGAATACCAGAAGGATGTTTACCTCTGTTTTATTGACTATGCAAAGGCATTCGACTGTGTGGATCATAACAAATTATGGAGAACATTGCAAAGAATGGGAATTCCAGAACACTTAATTGTGCTCATGAGGAACCTTTACATAGATCGAGAGGCAGTTGTTCAGACAGAACAAGGGGATACTGATTGGTTTCAAGTCAGGAAAGGTGTGCGTCAGGGTTGCATTCTTTCACCATATCTATTAATCTGTATGCTGAGCAAATATTCGGAGAAGCTGGACTATATGAAGAAGAACGGGGCATCAGGATTGGAGGAAGACTCATTAACAACCTGCAATATGCAGATGACACAACCTCTCTTGCTGAAAGTGAAGAGGACTTGAAGCACTTACTAATGAAGATCAAAGACCACAGCCTTCAGTATGGAATACACCTCAACATAAAGAAAACAAAAATCCTCACAACTGGACCAATGAGCAACATCATGATAAATGGAGAAAAGATTGAAGTTGTCAAGGATTTCATTTTACTTGGATCCACAATCAACAGCCATGGAAGCAGCAGTCAAGAAATCAAAAGATGCATTGCACTGGGTAAATCTGCTGCAAAGGACCTCTTTAAAGTGTTGAAGAGAAAAGATGTCACCTTCAAGACTAAGGTGCCCCTTACCCAAGCCACAGTATTTTCAATCGCATCATATGCATATGAAAGCTGGACAATGAACAAGGAAGACCGAAGAAGAATTGACACCTTTGAATTACAGTGTTGGTGAAGAATATCAAATATACGATGGACTGCCAAAAGAATGAACAAATCTTAGAAGTACGACCAGGATGCTCCCTAGAAGCAAGGATGGCGAGGCTGCGTCTTACATACTTTGTACGTGTTGTCAGGCGGGATCAGTCCCTGGAGAGAGACATCATGCTTAGCAAAGTACAGGGTCAGTGGAAAAGAGGAAGACCCTCAACGAGGTGGACTGACACAGTGGCTGCAACAATGAGCTCAAGCATAACAATGATTGTAAGGATGGCTCAGAAACAGACAGTGTTTCATTCTGTTGTGCATGGGGTTGCTATGAGTCGGAACCAACTCAACGGCACCTAACAACAACAACCATAAATGGGCTCGGATATCCAACCCCTTCTTATTACCTGTCCTACTTCCAACACATACCTCTTCACCAAAAGCCTAAAGATTCTGGAACCAAATCTGGCTATTTGGAAATCTCTCCTGACTTCACAAAAGTCACTGACATGCAACAAATCACTACAAAGTCATTTCTCTCTTCTGATGAATGAGCAGTTAATCTAGCATTTTGAAAATACACCTCACTCTGATACTCCAGCAAAATAAAAACCATATGCCCAACATACTCCAGCTGTGTGAGCTAAGGGATGAGTCCTGAATGAGAGTCAGAAGACTCTTCTTTGAATCCTAGCTCTACCACTGAATGGGCCTCCATTTCTTTTACTACTTAAACTGAGGTAATCCTAACTATGACCCATACTGTTGTATAGATCAAATAAGATGCTACATATGGCAGTAGTTTAAAATACCTAAGCATCAAAGAAAAAATAATAATTATTATTTTTATTATTGCTGCAATATAGCCACAACGTGGTATTCTCTTATTAAGTCCCTACACATATTACCTTAACATTTCAAGAATGGAATCTGGAGATGAGGAGCCTCAGAACCCTCCTAAACTGTGTGTGCCCTTGGCGTTAAGCAGCTACAAGGGTTGGAAGGCCCAGTTCCTTACTCCTGCTTCAAATGGCAGCCAGCAACTGTCACAAACAATTTTGAATGATGTTTTGAATGTATCTAAATATATACTGAGTGCAGTTTGCATTGAGTGCAATCCTCCATTTGAATTTAATTATTTTCGGTACAATCGGTGATTGGTTTTTTCTCATAAAGCACATCATATGTGGAAAAATTACTTGCTAAATTAATGCTAGAAAAATAATGAATGTGCCTTTAGTATTACTTTGAATTTAAACTCTATGTTTTTTATTTATAGTCTAATACATAAATATAAGAAAATCTGCATACCATTTTTCTCAAAAATGGACCTTTAATCAAGGCAAAGAGTGAAAAAATTACCCTGAAGACTAAACATTATGGATTTACTAGGCTGTACTGTGTGAATGCCTTATTACGGTTGGACTGTACAGATTAAATGGCACACAGAGTGCTTCTTTCTCCATGTCATATAGCAGCTACAATTCAAATGCCTTTCTTCTCTCTCAATACACCTTACAAAAGCATTAATCTACACAGTCTTAGCAGCTGGTCTTCAGGCAATAAGTCAATGCTTTTTCATAGATTCTTGACACCTGGAGAAAAAAGGAGAGAATAATTCCAGTATCATAGTCTAAGAAACACCTTGATATAATTTCTCATTGGCACTTCTAAAACTTAGTACCAAGAAACATTATTATTGCTCCACTAGGAAATTATTGACCTCTTAAAGCCTGAAAAAGAGAAGTAAATTTGTCATATTGCCTGAAACAAAAGGAATTTTTGCTCTTAGCAATGAATAATTACATAGATGGTTTTCTTCAATATAGATATAAATGACTACCCCCCCCCACCCCAAGAAGAGGAACAAGACAGGAATGCCTTTTATCACCACTCCTATTTAACATTGTGCTGGAAATCCCAGCTAGAGCAATAAGGTAAGAAAAAGAAATAAAGGATATCCAAATTGGAAAGGAAGAAGTAAAACTACTCCTATTCATGGATGATATGATACTATACCTAGAGAACCCCAAAGATTCCGCAAGAAAACTACTGGAACTAATAGAAAGATTCACCAGAGTAGCAGGATATAAGATAAACATACAAATATAAGTTGGATTTCTATACTCAAATGAAGAGAACTAGGAAAAGGAAATCAGTAAAGCAATACCATTTATAATACCATTATATATTATATATTATAATACCATTTATAATAGCCTCTAAAAAATAAAATAATTAGGAATACATCAAACCAGGGATGTAAAAGACTTATACAAAGAAAACTACAAAACACTACTGCAAGAAAACTAAGGAAACCCTGGTGGTGTAGTGGTTAAGTGCTATAGCTTCGAACCAAAGGGTTGGCAGTTCGAGTCCACCAGGGGCTCCTTAGAAACTCTATGGGGCAGTTCTACTCTGTCCTCTAGGGTCGCTATGAGTCTGAATTGACTCATGGCACTGGGTTCTGGGTTTAAGAAAACAAAACAGGCCTACATAAATGGAAAAACATACCATGCTCAAGGATAGGTAGATGTAAATGATCATTAACCAAATAATTGTTCAACAAATAAATGTTTACTCTCCGCCACTGGGAAACCCTGGTGACGTAGTGGTTAAGTGCTACAGCTGCTAACCATATGATCAGCAGTTCAAATCCACCAGGCGCTCGTTGGAAACTCTATGGGGCAGTTCTACTCTGAACTATAGGATCACTATGAGTCGGAATCAACTTGACAGCAACAGGTTTGGTTTTTTGGGTTTTTGTCTGCCGTTCACCGAAGAGGTAAGCCATAACTCACAGTCTCTCTTTGTATATAACTCCTGTACAAATTCATTCAAAGATAAATAGGGTCAGTCTAGGAGGCGAAAGACATTCAAATGATCACAATAAGCATGGCAGGTATTACGGTTAAGCTCTGCACAAGGTGTAGTATTGGAACAGAGCAAAGAATAATCAGTTCTGGTTGGGGGACCGATCAGAAACAACTTCAGAGAAGAGCCATGAGGTAAGTGGCATTCCACAGAGGATCAGGATGTGTTAAGACATAAAAGACCTAGATAGCATAGAACATTAAGAAACTGCATAAACTAACAGCAACTAGAAATCCGAAATATAAACAACAAAATTTCAAAGATGGACAACTCAGCAGAAAGTTTTAGGAGCAAATTTGAAACAACAGAATACAGAATCAGTGAGACTGAAGACAAATCCATGGCCACCATTTCATTTGAGGGAAAATCACAGAAGAAAACGAAGAAACAGTATGAATTATGTGGGGCACAGTCAAGAGCAAAAATTTATGCACGATTGGAAGTTCAGAATAGGGGGAGAAAATGGAAAACACTGAGAAGATTGTGGAAGATCTGTTGGCAGAAAACTTCCCAAACATCATGAAAGATGAAAACACACCATGCAAGAAGCTCAAAGAACCCCATATAGGACAGACCCCAAGAAAGTCACCGAGGCATATCATAATCACACTTCCCAAAACAAAAGACAAAGAATCCTGAGAGGAGCTCAAGAAAAAACAAAACTCACAAAGGGAAAACAATGATACTAAGCTCTGATTACTCAGCAAAAACTATGTAGGTAAGAAGGCAATGGGATGACATATATAAAACCTTGAAAGAACAAAACTGTCAACCAATAACAATATATCCTGCAAAACTCTCTGTCAAATATGATGGGGAAATTAGGACATTTCCAGAAAAACAGAAATTAAGAGAATTTGTACAAACCAAACCAAACTTACAAGAAATATTTAAGGGAGTCCTTCGGTTAGAGAACCAATAGTATCAGACAACAGCTAGAATCTAGGGCACAAGACAGCATCAGACAGATACCAACCTATGTAAAAAAATTAAAAAAAAAAAATTCTCAATAATAAAACAAAGTTATAACACTTAAAACAGGGAAACAGAGATATCGATCTGTAAATGACAACACCAAAACAATAATACAGAGAATAAACAGTGCAGGTATAGAACTTCCAAATGCAGAGGAAATCAAGATGATATCAAGTAATAAAAGACAGGTTCAAACTAAGGAAGATAAGGGTAAATTTCAAGGTAACCACAAAGAAAATTAACAAACCTACTCATCAGAATAAAAAAGAACAAAAGTATAAAGTCTCAGTACACACAAAATCTATAATAATGAAAAAAAAAACAAAAGCCACAAACAAAAGGAACTCAGGAATATAAGAAGAACATAAGAATATAAGAAATATAACAGGAACAAAGAAAAAGTCGGCACCACAAAAAAAGGCACAACAATATGACAGCAATAAACTCGTACTTATCGATAATCATATTAAATGTAAATGGCTTAAATGCACATGTAAAGAGAGAGAGAACAACAGAATTGATAAAAAACCAAGACCCATATATATGCTGTCTATAAGGGACACACCTTACACACAAAGACATGAATATATTAAAAATCAAAGGATGGAAAAATAAATATCAAACAAGCAGTAACCAAAAAAGGGCAGGAATAGCAATACTAATCTCAGACAGAATAAACTTTAAGGCAAAATCCATAAAAGACAAAGGAGGACATTATATAATGATTAAAGGGACAATCCACCAAGAAGACATAACCTTAATAAGTATCTATACACCCAAAGACAGAGCTCCAAAGTACATAAAGCAAACTCTAACAGCACTGAAAAGAGAAATAGTTCCACAAGAATAGTAGGAGATGTCAACACACCACTCTCAGTAAAGGGCAGAACATCTAGGAAGAAACTCAACAATGGTACAAAAAATCTAAAAGCAAAAATCAACCAACTAGACCTCATAGACATATATAGAACACCCCACCCAACAGAAGCAAAGTATACATTCTTTTCCAATGCACATAGGACATTCTCCAGAACAGACCACATTTTAGGCCACAAAGAAACCCTCAATAAAACTCAGAACATCAAAATACTGCAAAGCATTTTCTCTGATCACAACACTATAAAAGCAGAAATCAATAAAAGGAATGGCAAGGGAAAAAAAAACAAATATATGGAAACTAAATGACACCTTGCTTAAAAACAATTGGGTAATAAAAGAAATCAAAGAGGGAATCAAAAAATTCCTAGAATCAAATGAGAATAAAAACACATCATACCAAAACCTTTGGGACACATCAAAAGCAGTGCTCAGAGGTTATCAATTTACAGCAATAAACTCACACATCAAAAAAGAACAACGGGCCAATATCAAATGTTAGAACAAATGGAAAGAGTACAGCAAAAGAAGCCCACAGCCACCAGAAGACATAAAATGTTAAAGATGAGAGTAGAAATAAATGAAATAGAGAACAACAACAAAATAGCATCAACAAGACTAAAAGTTGATTCTTTGAAAACATCAACAAAATCGACCGACCACTGGCCAAACCGACAAAAGAAAAACAGGAGAGGACGCAAACAACCCAAATAAGAAATGAGATAGGGGACATTACCACAGACCCAACTGAAATAAAAAGGATCATAACAGATTATCAAAAATTGCACTACAACAAATTTGAGAACCTAGAGGAACCAGACAAATTTCGAGAAATGCACTACCTACCTATACCAATACAAATTGAGATAGAAAATCTGAACAGACCCATAACAAAAGAAGAGACTGAAGAGGTAATAAAGAAAAACTTCCAACAACAAAAAGGTCCTGGCTCAGCAAAGACGGCTTCGAAAAGGAAATCAAGAAAATGACAACCATTTATAATCTCCCCTAAAAAAATAAAATGCATAGGAATAAATCTGACCAGGGACATAAAAGACCTATACGAAGAAAACTACAAAACACTACTGCAAGAAAACAAAAGAGATCTATATAAACTGAAAAACAGATATGCTCATGGATAGAAAGAATCAACATTGTGAAAATGTCAACTCTACCAAAAGCGATCTATAGATAGAACACAATCCTGATCCAAATACCAACTTCATTCTTTAACGAGATGGAAAAACTACTCACTAACTATAGATAGAAAGGAAAGAGGCCCCAGATAAGTAAAGCATTACTGAAAAAGAACAGAGTTGGAGGCCCCATACTACCTTGATCTCAGAACCTACTCTGCGGCCACGGTAGTCAAAAACAGCCTGGTACTGGTACAACAGACACACAGTACCAATGGAACAGTATTGAGAACCCAGGCATAAATCCATCGATCAGCTGATGTTTGACAAAGGCCCAAAGCCAGTTAAACGGGGAAAAGACAGTCTCTTTAACAAATGGTGCTGGCAAAACTGGATGTCTATCTGTAAAAAAAAAAAGAAACTGGACCCATATCTCACACCATACAGAAAAACTAATTCAAAATGGATCAAAAACCTAACTATAAAACCTAAAACAATAAAGATCATAGAAGAAAGCATAAGGAAAATGCTAGGGGCCCTAATATATGGCATAAATTGAATACGAACCATAACTAATTATGCACAAACACCAGAAGGTAAACTAGATAACTGAGAGCTCCTAAAAATTAAACACTTATGCTTATCAAAAGACTTCATCAAAAGAGTAAAAGGAGAACTTACAGACTGGGGAAAAAAAAATTTTGGCTACAATATATCTGACAGGGGTCTAATCTCTAAAATCTATGAGACACTGTAACACCTCAAAACAAAAAGACAAATAATCCAATTAAGAAACGGGCAAAGGATGTGGACAGGCACTTCACCAAAGAAGACATTCAGGAGGCTAAAAGAAACATGAGGATATGCTCACGATCATTAGCCATTACAGAAATACAAATCAAAGCTATGAGATACCATCTCACCCTGACATTACCAGCATTAATCAAAAAAGAAAGAAAGAAATGTTGGAGAGGTTTCAGGCAGATTGGAACTCTTATACACTGCTGGTGGGAATGTAAAATAGTATCACCACTATGGAAAATGTTATGGCGCCTCCTTAAAAAGCTAAAAATGGAAATACCATATGATCCAGCAATCTCACTCCTAGAAATATATCCTAGAGAAATAAGAGCCATCGCACATGTTCACTGCAGCATTATTCACAATAGCAAAAAGATGGAAACAACCTAAGTGCCCATCCACAAATGGATGGATAAACAAATTATGATACATACACATAATGGAATACCATGCAACAATAAAGAACGATGAATCTGCGAAACATCTCACAACGTGGATGAATATGGAGGGCGTTATGCTGAGTGAAATAAGTCATTGACAAGAGGACAAATATTGTATGAGACCACTATTATAAAAACCAAAAAAAAAAGGTTTATTCGCAGAAAAATCAAAACCGTCTTGGATGGTTCTGACGTTGGGGACTGATGGGATGAGGAAATCACTGACTAAATAGCAGACATGTTAACTTTGTTTGAAGGGAAAGACAACACACAATATAGGGCAAGGCAGCACTGCCTAGTCAAGGAAAAGTTAGAGAAGCTTCCTGTTGTTGTCAGGTGCCATCAGATCCATTCCAACACATAGTAACCCTATGGACAATGGGATGAAACACTGCCCGGTCCCGTGTCATTCTCACAATCATTGTTATGCTTGAGTCTATTCGCTATTCATAAGGCTTTCACTGGCCAAGTTTTTCAGAAGTAGACTGCCAGGTCCTTCTTCCTATTCTGTCTTAGTCTGGGAGCTCCACTGAAACCTGTCTACCAAGAATGACCATGCTGGTTTTTGAAATACCAGTGGCAAAGCTTGCACCATCTAAGATACATCTATTGGCCCCATCATGTTTGGAGCAAAGGAAAAAGAAGAAAACCAAAGACAAAATGAAAATATTAGTCCAAAGAACTAACGGGGCCACATGTACCACAGCCTCCACCAGCCTGAACTCAAAAGAACAAGATGCTGCCGAGCTACCGTCATCAATTGCTCTGGCAGGGACCACAATAGAGGGTCCCAGGCAGAGCAGGAGAAAAACGTAGAACAAAATTCAAATTCACCAAAAAAAAAAAAAAAAAACCCAGACTTACTGGTCTGACAGAGACTGGAGGAACCCCCAAGACTACAGACCTCGGATACCCTGCTAACTCAGAACTGAAGCCATTGTCAAAGTCTACCTATCAACCAAAGATTAGACAGGCCTATAAAACAAACAATAACAGACATGAGGAACGTGCTTCTTAAATCAATCATGTATACAAGACCAAATTGCAACACCTTCCCAAAAGCAAAAACAAGAAGGCAGGAAGGGACAGGAAAACTGGATGAATGGAGATGGAGAACCCAGGGTAGAAAGGGAAAGGTGGAGAGTGGTGAAACTTTTCTGAGATTGTAACCAATGTCACAAAATAATTTGCGTGTAAATTTTTGAATGAGAAATTAATTTGCACTGTAAAATTTCACCTAAAACACAATAAATTTTAAAAAAGAAAAGAAACCGTATATATTAAAGATAGGCCAGGATAAGGCAAGGATGAGTCTGGAGAATGAGGCAGAAGCAGATCTTAGAAGCCTTCAGTTGTAGTCTGTTTGCTTGTTTTTTCTGTGAGAGCAGAAAGTTAATAAAATACAGAGTTTATTAAAACAGAGTTTTAGGTTGGAGCAATAATATTACCAGATTTGTAATTCAGAAAAGTCACCAGGGAACTACATAGAGAATTTTCAAAAAGGCAAAGACTAAAGATGGGGAGGCTAGTCACTAGCCAGTACTGGTCATTTAGGAAGGAGATGATAAGTGTTAAGTCCAAGGCAGAAATGGAAGAGATGGAGAGAAGAAAACAGAACAGACAATTGACAGGATTGAAGGAGTCCCGGTGGCATAGTGGTTAAAGCCCTTGGATGCTAACTGAAAGGTCAGTGGTTGGAACCCACCAGCTGCTCTGCAGGAGAAAGATGTGGCAGTCTGCTTCTGTAAATACATACAGCCTTAGAAACCCTAAGGGGCAGTTCTACTCTATCCTATAGGGTTGCTATGAGTCCAAATCAACCGGACAGCAATCAGTTTGGTTGCTGGTTTTTGGAATGATCATTTTGATGTGGAATGTAGTGATATGGTGGAGTTAGAATAAATCTCACATTTTTGGTTTGAGTAATCAATTTAATATGGTACTATTTTTTTTTTTTTTTTTAATTAACCAGGGCAGGAAATGTAGGCAGATCTGGTTACAGCTGATATTTATATAACATTTATCATGTGCCAGGCACTTATTCTAAGTGCTTAAATATATTTATTTAATCCTCATAGCAACCCTATGGTATAGGTACTATTGTGATACTTCACAGACAAGGAAACTGAGGCACAAAATGGTTATACACAGTAAAACCTGCAAAGGCTGGAACCTGTGTGCCTTAGTCATCTAGTGCTGCTATAACAGCAATACCACAAGTGGATGACTTTAACAAAGAGAAATTTATTCTCTCACAGTCTAGGAGGTTAGAAGTCCAAATTCAGGATGCCAGCTCCAAGGGAAGGCTTTTTCTCTCTGTTGGCTCTGGGGGAAGGTCCTTGTCATCAATCTTCTCCAGGTCAAGTTGCTTCTCAGCGCAGGGACCATGGGGCCAAAGAACATGCACTCCTGGCTTTTCTTGCTTGGTGGTAATGAGATGCCCCTGTCTCTCTGCTCGCTTCTCTTTATATCTCAAAAGAGATTGACTAAAGGCACAACCTAATCTTGTAGATTGAGTCCTGCCTCATTAACAGAACTACCTCTAATCCTGCCTCATTAACATCATAGAGGTAAGATTTACAACACATAGGAATACCATATCAGCTGACAAAATGGTAGACAATTACACAATACTGGGAATCATGGCCTAGCCAAGTTGACACACATTTTGGGGCGACACATTCAATCCATAACACTGTGTAAGGTGGAAACCTATCAAAGAAGGAAAACTCAAAATTTTTCCACTAATAGAGAGCAATAGAAAACTGGTAAGACTGCACCCTGTCAAAGGCAGAAAGTTTGCAAGGCCCTGAAAACCCAGACAGTCCCATCAAGTTTTGGCCCTCATAGGTTTCACTGTAGCTTGTTCAGGATCATATAGCAAGTAAATGACAGAGTCAGGACTCAAACCTAGAGAGTGTAACTGTAGCATCTGTGCTCTTAGCCATTAGACTACACTACACTGTGGAAGAAATGGAGGAGGAAGGTGATGTGCCCCTGTTAGGACATGGTGATCCTGAGGTGCCTGGAGAACGTCCAGATGAAAACAACAAGTGCACGGCTAGATGAAACAGTTGGAACTCTGGACAAAAATCCTATTTGACAGTCATTGGTAGAGCAGAAAATTGAAACCAAGAAAATAAACGAATGGAAATTAAGAGGAGAAGAGTGATAAATATGGACCCTGAGAAATACCACCATTTAAAGGACACCTAAAAGAAGGGAAACTTAGAGACTGAGAAGGGGCCCTTAGAGATTAGAATACCAGAAGTCAGAGTTTTCACCAAACTCACGCTAGCTTCAGAGACATCTCCACTTAGATGTCTCTAACATTTCAACTCATTGTCACCTATCCAATTTGTTTCCCCTCCTTCATTCCCAATCATTCTATCATCAGCATCTGCACCATTATTCTCCACACACGTCACCAAGCCCGGCACCTGGAAATCACCTTCCTCCGTCTTCTCCTGTCTCTGTCCTCCAAACTGGTCACCTAGTCCTGCTGATGCTACTTTCTTAATACCTCCTGAATCTGTCCTCTCTTCTCTATTTCAATCACCACTCCAGGTGCCACTAGTTTGCATACAGACTAGGACAATAATCTCCCAATTAATTTCCCTGCATCCAATTTGAACACCCTCCAATCCAGCCTCCACAGTGACCGGCCAGCAGCAGTTTGAGATGATGGAGATATGACAGCAAACATAGCAGACAAAAGCCCTGTCCTCAAATGACGCCTCTGTGAGCACTTGCTCTCTCACATTCAGTGCCCTGGAACAGCCTAGTTCGTGCTCCTTTCAGGGAAGGGCCTTCCCCGCTGCTGACTCCAACCAACGCCTACCTGGTCTTCAACACTCAGCTGCACATCACCTTCTCCGGGAAGCCTCCTTTGACTTCCCCTGTACATACCTCTGGCTGAACTCTTGTCACACTTGCCTGTTTTCATATCTACTCCCTCATCCCTGTACTCCTCCAGAGCCCCCTTCAGTGCCCAGGCATCAGATATTTTTAACACTTTCCACCTACCCTTTTGAGAAGATTCCCCAATGGTCCATATATTCATAACACGGAGGAAAACCTTTCCCCAAATGGCAGGCAGCTAAGTAGCATTCTACATGGATAGAAAGAACAGGTAAGATGGCTTTCAATTTACCAGCAATTTGCTGTGATCATTTAAATTAATACTTTTATTATGAACATTTAAGATCCAAAAGTATTAACCCAAGTACAAAATGCAAGACACTAGATGAACCAGTATTACTGACTCTGTCTAAAGACAAAGAATGAAATTTCAAGGTAACAAATATTTTTAAGAATTTTTTTAAAACACTTTTAAAAAGTATTCCTTAAGAACAGAAAAGTCTCTTCCAAATATTGATCTTCAAAGTATAATTTTCTGTGCTCCAAAACAATTCTGTAGGATAGTCATTTAAAATGATGATCCAAGACAGAAAGAGAGAGAAAGACAGGCCAAGAGAGAGAGAATGGGAGAAGAGGAAAGAAGGAAAGGAGGGGAGAGACAGACGGGCAGGGAGATCACTGCCGAATACCTCCCACCCCCGCCACAAGAGGTGCTGAGCACAGATCCCACGCGCTGCAGACATGGTGCTGTGAAAGCTGCTCTGGGCTTGCGTGCCCTGACCCCAGAGCTTTGCCAGCCATCACAACGCCACCATAATTGCCGAAGGAAGTAATTATGCCCAAGCCCACGGTTTCATTGGGAGTTTTCCACGGCCATTTCCTCTTTTTTCCTAAATTCTTGGCACACATTAAGAATATTAACACAGATTTGTGAGGGATTATGTTTTGCTTGTATCAGTTACTCTATAATTTGAAATATCCAATACCACTGAAAAACACAGCTACAAATCCAAATGCAGAAAGAAACACAATGCTTTTATTTTTTCCTTGACACCTAAGAAATGTCAATTTTACCTTTCATTGACAAAACTCAAAATCTCTAAGCAGTGTGTTTTCATTAAATCTAGGATCAATAATAATAGCTCCCTTTGAAACATTCAGAATGCAGAAGTTTCTGAGCTGATTGAAGAAGCTGGCTCTCGGTGTGCTCTCGCTACCAGGAAACACTCTCAACAACTCTACGCCTCTATATGTAATCCATTTTATTTACTTGTTCACAAAGGCAGTTTGTTCAAGAATTTAAAGCACCTGACTGATAGGTCCTGGCACAAAACAGAGGTGCTTAGCTTTCACTAAATTCCAAATCATAGATTATACCTTACTCTGGCTAGCTGCCAGAAGCCCTGGTGGTGAAGTGGTTAAGGGTTCAGCTGCTAACCAAAAGGTCAGCAGTTCGAATCCACCAGCCATTCCTAGGAAACCCTTTGGGGTAGTTCTATTCTGTCATATAGGGTGGCTGTGAATCGGAATTGATTCAACGGCAATGGGTATAATGGGTTAGCTGCCAAGCAAATGGATGACAAAAGGGACTACTGAAAAAACTACCCGTTGCCTACCCAATATCCATTTTCCCCTTCTTCCTTATTAACAGAGGCCCAGTTTTGTTGGGAATGACAATGTGCCCAGCTTCAGTAAGTAGATAGGTAGGTAGGCAGGCAGGCAGACAGAGAGAGAGAGAGAGAGAGAGAGAGAAAGACATTCCAAACAACTGGCCGACCTATATTTTCCAGCCTCCCTGGCAAATTGGATGTCCACATGTGATTAGAGGTTGTTAGATGATATCAGGAGCCCTGGTGATGTAGTGGTTAAGAGCTTGGCTGCTAACTAAAAGGTGGGCAGTTCAAATCCACTCCTTGGAAACCCTATAGGGTAGTTCTACTCTGCCCTATGCGGTCACTATGAGTCATAACAGACTCAACAGCACCTAACAACAACAAAGAGAGCTCCTTTAAAATCGCCTGCTTGAGCTGATTTGTACCTTTTCCCTTCCTCTTCTTCCTTTTCCCTGCCTGTTATATATGGCACCAGAGCGGCAGCGGCCATCTTACCACCACAAGGTAACTTGAAGATGGAAGCTATATACTAAAGATGGCAGGTTAAAAAAGACAAAGCACCTAGGAAGGTCGTGACATTAGGAGTAACTGAACCAGGCTTGAACTCTTGAACTGCCTAAGAAAAAAAGAAAGAGACAAACAATGTTATAGACCAGTGTTTCCCAACCTTATTTTCATTATCACCCCTCATGGGACATATTGGAGCCTTACTGGACATTTTTCCATAATCATCATCCCATTAAATTTCAATATCATAGACATAGTATGTATCAATATATGTACAGCATGTATCTGTGTGCTATGTATATATACGTAAAAGATCTCTCTCCCCCAGAGTGATTCTCCCCCTCAGGCACAGTATCACTCCAGTACAGAATGTGCCCTATAAATAACAGATAAAGAGAACCCTAACGTTAAACATTCAATCTTGTCAGTTACCCCTTCGTGTAAGGTTTCTAAAAGAGATGAATGTGAAAAGGAAAAGGCCAGACCAGTTTGCCTCAAACCTCAGTACATTCCCATCCATCCCTGGAAACATAGGCCGGCTCTGTGTAACCCTCATTTGGTCTAGGTAAGAGGCAGGCCTAAAGCCCAGTAGCAAAGAGGCTGAAAGGCCTCTCTTGCCTCTTTCCATGAAGCCCACACATGAATCCCAGACCTTTGTATTTTGACCCCGTAGTGGCTAGGAAAGGCCCACCTGTACAAGACCACACCAGCCAGTGAGATGAATCAAGAGCAAGAAAACACTTATCCCAGTGCTTAGGGCGGGGTCAGTCTAGATGGCTCACTTCCCCTAGGAAGGTTTCAGAGGGAGACATGTGGTCTAGTCACTGTCCTTGGTCCTGAATGTCTATACCAGTTATTTGGCAGGGAGCTGGAAGAAAAGAGCATGGATAAAAGTAGAAGGCAGTTTCCTCTCCCCTTTGTTCTTTTGTTTTCACTTTTTCTAAGATGTTGGAAGAAAAATGAGGCATTTGATTGGAAGCCAAAAAAGTATAGGTCAGTGTCACCCCTAAAACAAAACAGAACTCCATAGTCATAATCTATTTACAAAGAATGGGAGTCTGGTTTTCCAATTATCAGGGAAGAACGTAAGGGAATCCTTGAATCCAGCTCCTAACTAACTTTCTGTAAGTCTCATCCATCACTCTCCCACACAAACCTTTTACTCCCAGAACTATCTGGCTCCCAAATGACTTCATGCTAATTTCAGCCCTCTTTGTTGACTCCTCTGACACAGGAACCCCTCACTAATGCCCCTTTCTTTACCCAGCTTGTCCTTAAACATAGAGCACTGGTGTAGCCTCCTATGGGGAGTATTTCCTGATATGCAAATAGATTTAAATGTGCCATCTCTTAAATCTCAAATTACCATGAGCCCCAGTCAGTCTTCCCCCTTACAAACCTCCCTGAGGATAGGGACCATCTCACTCACTTCTGTAAGGCCAGGTTTCACACAGCATCTGCCCAAAGAAGGTGCTCAATGATTTGATGGGCACATAAAGTCAGCATTCTATAAATTAAAACTCTGAAATTACCAGAAAGATAAATTTTCAGGGGTAATTTTTTAAAATCAGAAATACCAAACCAAAAAACAAACCCACTGCCGTCAAGTTGATTCTGACTCATAGTGACCCTATAGGACAGAGTAGAACTGCCCCATATGGTTCCTAAGGAGTGCCTGGTGGATGTGAACTCCCAACCTTTTGGTTAGCAGCCGTAGCTCTTAACCACTACGCCACCAGCATTTCCTAAATTAAATATATAGTCATCATACAAAGATACAAGGTAGATTACGGGTGGTGCAAGAGGTTTGTACTCGATTACTAACCTAAAGGTTAGCAGTTAGACCTACCCAGTGGTGCTGCGGAAGAAAGCAGGCCTGCAGATTTGCTTCCGTAAAGATTATGGCCAAGAAAACCCTGGGGGGAAGTTCTATGCTGTAACATACGGGGTTGCCACGAGTAGGAATTGACCTGATGGCAATAGGTTTTTTTTCTTTTAAATAAGGTATCACACACGCAATATATTGCTTTATTTTATTACCTGAAATATATCTTTCTCTTATCTATTTAATTCTTTTCCTTTTTGTGATCTTATCCCATTGACTATGAAAATTTAAAAGATTAAAGGAACAAAAAAGAAGGAAAAAGAAAACAGATTATATATTTAGCTATTTAGTTATTTCTTATCTTAAAAGTTACCCCAGCGAGCCCAAGAGACAGAAAGGACCACATAAACCAGAGACTACATCTGCCTGTGACCAGAAGAACAAGATGCTGCCTGGCTACAACCGATGACTGCCATGACACAACAGAGAACCTCTGAGGGAGCAGGAGAGCAGTGGGATGCAGACATCAAATTCTCATAAAAAGACCAGGCTTAATGGTCTGACTGAGACTAGAAGGACCCTGGTAGTCATGGGCCCCAAACCTTTTTTTGACCCAGGACAGGAACCATTCCCAAAGCCAACTTTTCAGACAGGATTGGACTGGACGATGTGACAGAGAGGGATGCTGGTGAGGCGTGAGCTTCTTGGATCAGGTGGACACTTGAGGCTATGTTGGCATCTCCTGTCTGGAGGGAGATGAGAGGGTAGAAGGGGTTAGAAGCTGGCAGACTAGACACGAAAAGAGTGAGTGGAGGGAAGGAGTGGGCTGTCTCATTAGGGGGAGAACAATTGGGAGTATGTTAAAAAAAAGGTGTATATAAGTTTTTGTGTGAGACACTGACTTGATCTGTAAACTTTCACTTAAAGCACAATAAAAATTAAAAAAAAAAGTTACCCCTGAAACTATATTCCCAATGAAAGTTTAGGAGCAATATTTTAATAGCTCTAAGTCCTAAAAAGTACTAAAAGTAGCAAGTGGAAGCACATAACAGAATTCAATAAATTCTTACTTCCTATTCAATAAATTCCGACTAAAGGAAGTATATTAATGAGTAAACTTAAGATAAACTCAAGAACGTCCTTATCTACACTTCCCTGGGTATACCCATTAGATTGTGATGGTTAACCTTCTGTGTCTACTTGGCTAGGCTGTAGTGTTCAGTTGTTTCTTCAAACACTAGTCTGGATGTTGCTATGCAGGTGTTTAGTAGATGTGATTAACATTTACAATTAGTTGACTCTAAGTAAAAAAGATTACCTTCAATAACGTGGGTGGGCCTCAACTAATCAGTCGAGGACCTTAAGAGCAAAAACTGAGGTTTCCCACAGAAAAGGAAATTTTTCCTCAAGAATGTAACATACAAATCCTGCCAGAGTTTCCATCCTGACAACTGCTCTACAGATTTCAGATTCAAGACTGCCAGAGTCCCCAGTCTGATGTTCATCCTGCAGATTTCAAACTCAAGACTGCTAGAGTTTCCAGCCTGACACCTGCCCTATGGAATTTGGACTGGCTAGCCCCCACAATCACATGAGCCAATTGACTGGAAGGACAGATGGATGTGGATGGATGGACGGATGGGCGGATGGGTGGATGGGCGGGTGGGCGGGTGGATGGATGATGGGTGGGCAGGTAGATGGATGGGTGGGAGGGTGGATGGATACAAGATATATACATAAATAGATATATGGATAAATGAATGAATAGATCAACAAATACATACATATGTATCTCCCCTATTGGTTCTGTTTCTCTAGGGAACCCTGACTAATACAGACTATACTATGCATTCGTACATATTAAGAATTATATGTAAACTATCCTCCTTTGCCATGAGACCAGAAGAACTGGATGGTGCCAGGCTACCACGACTGAACATTTTGATCTAGGATTCCATATCAACCAAGTCAAAATATAAAGTTCAATCATATCAATCAATCAAAAAGGGGAAGATGGAGAATAGAATTTCAAACTCTTATGGACTCTAGACTTTCTGGGACCATGAAGGTTGGATGAACCCCTGAAAGTATTGCCTTGAGATATTTTAAATCTTAAGCCAAAAATACCCACCTAAGTCTTCTTAAAACCAAACAACAGTTTAGCTTAACTAGTAAAGAATGTCTGCCTTGAGCAGTATATTCTCAACAACAACAAAATAAATAAAATTAAAAACAAAGAATTATATGTAAACTAAATGTCCACCAACAATAAACTTATATAGCCTGTGAGTATGATGACAATTTTGTTCACAGTCCAAATTATCTCTGTGCTAACCTGATCGGTGGCTTCCTTCTTTATCTGGAGTTGAGAGCACCTCAAAGCATCATTTGTCTCAGCAGCAATGTTGTCCCTTCTCCTAAGATCTAAGAGCACACTTTAAAAACATGCACACAAGGGATGCAAGGAAGGTAGTATTCAGACATATATCTATAGCTATAAATGCCTACATTAAAGAAAAAGATTTCAAATCAATAACTTACTTTACACCCTGAGAAACTAGAAAAAGACGAGCAATCTAAGCCCAAAGCTAGCAGAAGGAAGGAAATAATAAAGATCAGAGTGAAGATAAATAAAACAGAATAACTATCAATTCTTTTTGTCAAAACAAAACCAAAAGTTGGTTCTTTGAAAAGATCTATGAAATTAGCAAACCTTTAGCCAGATTATCAAAGAAAGAGAGATGATGTAAATAATTAAAATCAGGAATAAGAGTGGGGGCATTACTACCAATCACAGAGAAATAAAAAGAATTATAAAAGACTACTATGAACAATTGTACACCAACAACTTAGATAATCTAGATGAAACAGACAAACTCCTAGAAACACACAAATTACCCAAATTGATTCAAGAAGAAATAGAAAATCTTAGCAGACTTACAACAAGAGATTATATTAGTAATCAAAAACTTTCCAACAAATGAAGTCCAGGAGAACACATGGCTTCTCTGATGAATTCTACCAAACATTTAAAGAAAAATTAACATCAGTCCTTCTTAAACTTTTCCAAAAACAGGACAGGAAGGAATGCTTCTTAACTCATTCTGTGAAGCCAGAATTACCCTAATACTGAAGCTAGATAAAGACAGTAAAAGAGAAGAAAACTACAGACCAATATCCCTTATTAATATAGATTCAAAAACCCTCAACAAAATACTATCAAACTGAATCAACAGTATATTAAAAGTATTATACACCACGACCAAGTGGGATTTATCCCAGGAATGCAAAGATGGTTCAACATAAGAAAATTAATCAGTGTAATATATCACATTGATAGAAAATAGAAAAAATTCACATAATCATCTCAACTGATACAGAAAAAGCATTTCACAAAATCCAAAACCCTTTTATAATAAAAACACATAGCAAAATAGGAATAGAAGATAAATTACTCAACATGATAAAGGGAATTTATTAAAAAATCCACAGCTAATATCATACCTAATGGTGAAAAGCTGAAAGTTTTCTCAATAAAGTCAGGAACAAGACAAAGATGGTAAAAATCAAATATCTGATAAGGGATTAGTATCCAGAACAGTTAAAGAACTGTTTCAATTCAACAATAAAAGACAACACAGTTAAAAAATGGATAAAGAGTTTGAATAGCCATTTCTCCAAAGAAAATATACAAATGACCAATAAACACAAGGAAAGATGCTCAACGTCATTAGTCATCAGAGAAATGCAAATCAAAATCACAATGAGACACCACTTCACACCCACTAGGATGGCTACTATCAAAAAAAAAAAAAAAGGAAAATAACAAGTACAGTGAAGATGTGGTCATATGGTAATTCTAAGTTTAACTTTCTAAAGAAGTTCCTCAAAAAGCTAAACTTAGAGTTACCATATGGCCCAGCATTCCACTCCTATATATACACACACAAGGATTAAAAGTGGGGACTCAAACAGATACTCATATGCCAATGTGCATTGTAGCATTATTCACAACAGTCGAAAGGTAAAAACAACCCAAGTGTCCATCAAGAGAGGAATGGATAAACAAAAGGTGGTATATCCATACAACGAAACATCTCCAGCCATAAAGGGAAATGAAGTTCTGATATATACTGCAATGATCTGTTTTGCTTTCCTCAATATTGGTTACAATTTTGAAGCACCAGATCATGAAACTATTGAGAAGGCAAAACTAGAACTAGAAACCCAAGTTTATTCACTCTCGGTTCTATACGTTTGGTTAGGGCATGGTTGGATCTACCAGGTTTCCAGTGGCGCCAGGTGTTGCCTAGAGTGGTAACAGCTCAGGGGCAGGTCTACCCTGTATGGAATTAGCCCTTTACATTTCCTCCGCATACTACAGAAAGTACAACACTTTCTACTTCTGCAGTGGCTAAAGCAATATTAGAGAGCCCAGTTACTCAACAGGCACTCCTTTCCACAGTCCCACAGATGGTCTGTCCTGGTTTCCGGGGACTTGTTTGAGTTAGAGGTAGAACATTCACAGGGATCTGGGCAGGCTTTTATGGCCCACAAGCTACTGGCCAGAGGCAGAGCTGTGGTGCCCTTTGGAGCCACACAGGACACTGATGGTTGGTACTCAGGCTCAAGCCTGTTTGTACTTCCCTTGGAAATTTTGGTATATGCTGCTTTAATCATTTTTATGGTAAAAAAAAAACTCAAAAACTTTGAGGAGAAAAGAGCTAGCCAAGCAATTTAACTGAAGATACCATAAAATCAGGGAGAACATTAGAGAGACTATAGAAGCCTTCGAAGCCCTCAAGTCACCTGCAGTGGGGCCAGTCTTCTGAGTTTACAAACTGTGTTTGTCAGCCCTCAGTAAAGATGCAAACAGGTTCACCTTTACACTGGAGGATACAGTAGGCCTTCTCAACAGAGAACAGAGAAGCAAGTCCTCTAAAATTTCATTCCACAGAATGATGATGGCTTGTCTAAAAGGACAGACACGGTCACTCGAAGAGTCATCAAAAATCCCTCCATTCCCAAGTGATTGAGGCCAAGAGTATCGTAAAGGCATCTCAGAAGAATGTAGAACAACGTCAGAGGGAAAGACTTGACGGTTTTGATGAAAATGTTCAAGAAGGTGCTGAATGGAAGGAAAGAGTATGGGAACTGAAGGAGTAGGGGAAAATGCTTGAAGATATCACCACAAGGTTGTAAAGCACAGCAATAGCCAGTTAAAAAACTCTGACTGAAACTATGATACAGATAAACTTACCCGATCTCTGTAGAGATTACACAGATAATGGCAACTCAGAATTAGACAAAAAGAGTGAATCAGAAAATGGAAACCAAGATTATCAGAAGTCAATCTGAAAAAACTGATGATTTCCTTAAAAAAAAAAAAAACTTGAAAGAAAAAAACAAAGAATATTTAAGAAGTTATGTCAAGAAAATCAAACCAAAGAGTTTACAGGCCAAATTAAAAGTATTCAACCAGAACAGGCATCTTCACAGTGAGACAACGCACAGTTGGCAAGTGAGACTCAAGAGCTTCAGCTGAAACTCCAGCTACTGCCTGGACGACACAATGAACATGAAATGCAACTCTGCAGAAAATCAATGGAACAGAGAAACTCCCACCTAGAAGTAGAGAAGAAACATCCCGAAGCGTATGAAAACTTCAGTCTCACACACCAACACCTTGACTCCTACAGAAAGATGACCAAAGACTTAGAGAAACAACTGGAAAGCACCATTTCCTTCGATCAAAGATGGATTCGCTCCCATGAGCAAACAGCTGAAGAAAGTTGACTTGCAGTTGAGTCAAGCAAGAGAAAGATCAATGATCTAGAAAAGAAAATGGTCTCAAAAGGCAAAAATTGGCAGAATTAGAGTCTGAAATCTAAGTTTTTCCAAGTGACCTCTCTGCACCTGCTATTCCACATGCAGCCCTGGGCAGTGGCCCAAGAGGGTCAGGTTATCCCCTGCACCATCAGGTGCCCGGGGAGGAAAGGGGTGAGCTGTGAGGGTGCAGGGACCCAGGGTGATATACAGGGCCGATCCAGCTTTACAGCAGCCAACCCCTCAACACCCACAGGCACACAGGACATCTGATGTGTTTTCTTTCTTTAAATTAATTCTGACTGATGTCTTTTCAGTTTAAGTTCTGTTGCGTAATCAATGCTGCATTTGCTTTTATTAAAGTTTTATATAAATACATTTCCTAGGAGAGTGTTTCTAGAATATACATTGTTTCAATAAAATTCTTAAGAATATATATTACCATTTCATTGGACCCTCTAGAATTAGATCTTATATAAGTACTGTGTTTTAATTTAATCAGTCCACTATTACTTAAACTATATTTGAAGTCTGACACGGCCAGGTGGAGATGTTTGAAACATTAAAGACCATGTCTGTACGCTATGCAGTGTGATAAGAAATCTGTATAAGTAACCTCATATTTGCCTCAATAAATGTTGACTGGTTTTAAAAACAACAAAAAAGCAAAAAAAAAAAATCAACGATAACCTCACCCCCCCCCCAGCTGAACTTATTAGTATTTTAATTAGCTCATTCTTAAAATAATAATCTTGGGGAATTGACATTTAGAAAGTATTTGCTTATTTTGTTTATTTCTTTTTAATCTTTGTTGTTATTTACAATATCTTTACAGTTTTGACATTTCTAAATTTTATGCAATCAAAATAAAGTATGTTTTATGGAGGGAAAAAAAACAAGCTTTTGAAAATTTAAGAAACTCAAATGAGAACAGAACATTCGGCTGAAGACAGAATGATCAGGACTGGCAAGATTTACTAACGAATCAAGGGCATTTGTTTTGAAGCTAGTATTTACCATAGGCAGCTGAGAACAGAGAGATATTAACGAAACAGCTCTATTCAAATACGAATTTCTCTATCTTTACTGGAGGTTTATTAGATAAATAAATAGTACGTATTTCTCTGGGGTGACTTTAAATACTTATTTTTAAGTCAGTATAGTATGGTGACTAAGCACACAGATTCTAACATTTAGCTGCCTGGGTATGAAACCACTGCTTATCAGTTCAGCTGCCTCGGCAGTAATTTGGGGGAAAAATAATACAATCCCTAATCTGCTAGTAGCCAGGTGTGATATGCAATTCAGACTTTTTCAGGTTTCACAAAGGTAAAACAATGCATAAAATATATACAGCATAACACCATCAGTGGACTTCGAAGTAATAGTCTGGAATCAAACACACTAATATTTCTGCCGCAAAACAAACGAACAGTCACGTGAGAGGGGTAAATAGAAACTAGGAACAGACTCATATCACTTAGGTCAAGTTTTCCAGTAAACTAAGTTTACTTAAGCTTTGTCAAGTAAGATACAAAAATAATGTTTGGTTTTTAGAGGATTTTACATTTTAAAATTGCAGACAAGAGGATTAAAGTACTTGTAATAATACCTAGCACACTGAAAGTGATCAAAAAATACAGGCTGCTCTTATCATCATCATCATCATTATCATTATTTTTGGAAGAGAGAAACTAAGTTACACTGAAATTTATTTAGCAGTAATTTACCCAAGTTTGTTTCTGGAACTAATATATCTCCCTAGCAACAAGCAGACATTCTCCTTTGCTAACCATAGACATATGGCTTTAGGGTGAACTAGATCCTGTATGGAAACCCTGGTGGCCTAGTAGTTAAGTGCTACAGCTGCTAACCGAAAGGCTGGCGTTTCGAATCCACCAGCCACTCCTTGGAAACCGTATGGGGCAGTTCTGCTCTGTCCTATAGGGTCGCTATGAGTCAGAAGCAACTTGATAGCAACAGGTTAGTTTTGTTGGGTTAGATCCTGTTTATCACACCATATCTAGATTTTTAAGTGGTATGAATAGGAAATATATATCAAAATAAACATCTTTAATCTTTTCACCTGCTTCCTCAGAAGTCATCAGCTACCTGAGAATTCATTCTGTAAGAGGCTCTGTTGTTAACACTGCTTTCCACAAGAAAAGGCTAATCTGAAACATGGAATGGAAGCTTAAATTGACGAAAGAGTCAGCTCACATTCCAGCCCCAGTGTGCTCAATTCAAACACAGAATGAAATGAACCTCTGGCATCTGGAGTATTCCACAAGCGTGTGGCAAGTGTTATTTCTAGCCACTTAAAAGCACCAGTGAAAAGAGCTCAAATACTTAGGGAAGAAAAGATCTCCACTGCCATGAGGAGAGGCATTTATTAGCACTTAATGGTCCTCTTTCATTGCCTTTCCACAGACCCATCTCTGACTGTTCCAATTATAATTTCAAGCATGAAAAACAATAATGGTAAAAGTCTATAGTTCAGTGTGTGCATTGTGAAAAAAAGGTCTTGAACAGCACAAACCACATATGAAAATACACAGCAACACAGATCTGGGAAGGCAATATCGTGATAAATAAAGAGGAGATGGCAGGGAAAGAGTATGGTCTGGGCATCAAGAACCCCAACTTAGGTTCCAGGTGTGACCTCACCATGTTATTTAATCTGAGAGAGTCAGTTTCTACGTCTCTAAAATGTGAGGACAAATTTCTTCTAATGTCTCTGCTAATTCTAACCCTATCAGTCTCTGGTGCTAGAAATAAGTCAAGATACACAGAATCTAATCCCACCGCTGGCTTTCTAAGCAATCGCAAGTAATTCAAGGCTTCCTGCTTTCACTTTCATAGCTGGGGAGATTAGTACCCTCTTTAAGTTACACGAAGACAGGAACTATGTCTTTTATTTTCGCCCCACTAGCTTGCATGGGGTAGCCCTGGTTGCACAGTGATTAAGCACTCGGGTGCTAACCGTAAGGTCAGTGGTTCGGACCCACGAGCCACTCTGAGGGAGAAAGATGAGGCAGTCTGCTTCAGTAAAGATTACAGCCTTGGAAACCCTGTCGGGCAGTTCTACTCTGTCCTACAGGGTCACTATGATTTGGAATTTGACTCAGAGGCAATGGGTTTGGTTTTTGGTTTGACTTGGCTTGTCACATAGCAGGTGCTCGAAAATATTAGGAAGGAAGGAAAGAAATCGGACACTACGGCAAAAAGGGAAAGGGGGTCAGATCACCTAAACCACTAGAGGGACTCCGTTTTTTTCTGAGTGAAATAGGAGCTATTAACGGATTTTGAGAAGAAGAGTGACATGATCTGACTTACATTTTAAAAAATTATGTCAGCTATTAAGAATAAACTATTAAAAAAAAAAAAACCCATTGCCGTTGGATTGATTCCGACTCATAGCGACCAATAGAACAGAGTAGAGCTGCCCCATAGGGTTTCCAAGGAGCACCTGGTAGATTCGAGCTGTTGACCTTTTGGTTAACAGCCGTAGCTCTTAACCACTATGCCACCAGGGTTTCCAAGAATAAACTACAGAGATCAGAAAAAGCAGCAGGAAAAACAGCAGATATCAGAGTAACAGAGGCAAAGAACCATGGCGGCTTGGAAGAAGGTGGTAGCGGTGGAGGTGGAGAGGTGGTCAGATGCTGGGTATATTTAAAAAAAAAAAAAAAAACAGAGCCCATCTGGTGTTATTTCTACTATGCAGCGCAATGTGGTGGCACAAAACGATTTTTGTTTTCAGAAAGACTTGGGTTCAAATCCCAGCTCTGCCTAATTGAGCCTAAATTTTACATCATCTCTTTTGGAACCAACTTGACAGCACCTAACAACAACAGGTCTATAAAATAAAAAATAATATCAATTACTCTGAAAAGGTATTGTGAGGATTAAATAATGCATAGCAAGAATTCAGTTAACAGGGGCTCCTTTCCCTACTTTTATTATGATTATTTGTTACAGACATATCTAAAATATGGAAAGCCCAGGAAATCATATCTGGAAATTGCAGGTGGACATTTCCTGAAGTTAAGAATTTCTAATGAAGTAACATGTAGTTTCCAAAGTAAATCAGCATCTATAAGATAAAAAAAATTACTGCACAGTTTTCATTAAAAACCAAAAATAGTAGATTTAGTATCATTAGCAGTGAGATTCTGCACATTTCTTGACAATCTGGTTCATCATCTCCTAAGAAGACCAGTTAATGGTGGAACACCGGGAGCAGCTCTCAGGGGCAGGAAGGCTTCTTGGCCTTTGAAATGCGTCGAAGTTATGTAAAAAGTAACAGTCATAGAAAGGAATTCAAAGTGTTTGGGTTTTCTTTTCTTTTTTTCTTTTTTTTTACAGCATTTAACTACAGCTAAAAATGTCTTACTAATGCTTGACAAGTTACTTCATTCATTTCTCCCACAAATCTCTGATACCTGCAATGCTGCAGGCCTTGTGAAGAGAGTGAACGACACAGTAATAGTGGCATTCCTCAGGGAGCGCAGTCTACTACATCCTCCTTCACTCTGCTATCACATACTGGAAGCACACTTTACTCAAATCATAATGGGTCATCTCTGAAAAGCTCTCTACTTCCGAAACAGTCCATTATATTTTCAGTCCAAAGACAGTGCTTTTAAGCCTACGCATTCTTTTCACCCTCACAATCTGCTTGCCTCCAAGTAGATTTTCCTGTCTGGCCTCTTCAGCCGTCAGTAAGATTAATTTTGTGCACCACTCCCAAGTCAAACCTCCTCAGAGTACTTCTCTCATCTATAAAGAAACTGTTCCCTAATAACCACGTCATCACGGTAAAAGTCCTCCTCCAAGGTCTTCTCCTATGTGCAGTATCACACTAAGTAAACACTTTTTCACTATTTCTCCCCTACCCCAACCCTCTACCCCCCAAAATCCTCAGCTCAGTGAGGTCTCCCCAGAACCCTCCCCCTACATACCAAATTCCTCTGCTCCATGGCTTTGCCATGGTGTTTCTGTTCTAAACATTTTATTCAATCCTCGCAAGCAGCCTGTGATTTCAGCAAGGCAGGCGTTATCTCTATACTGCAAATTAGTAAGCCAAGAATTATTTTTAGACTCCCTCCTCTCCACTTATCCAAAAAGGAGAGGTGACGCTGGACATGAATTGTGAATGATAAGTAAGCATTTTCCAGGATGTCAGGAAGAGGATGAGGACCTTCTGGGATGGACGTGTAAAGGTCAAGGAGGTGTGAGAGAGAAGAATGTATACGTTAATGTGCACGGACATGAACTGTATACACACAGCTGTGAACAGCTCCGCAAAAACGAGATGCAAGGAAAATCACGTGTTCTTTTATTTTTCAAATTCAAATCAGTTCAGGCTTTGAGACCATAATACAATCATGTCAGTAAGAAGTCTAACATCAGACACATTTAAGGGCTCTTCCTTCACCGTTTGAGTTGTGTCAGAACCCCAGAAGTGATGTAATGAAGAAAAATGTAGGTGAGGACGGTAGTCATTGGTCCTTGGTGACCCCTGCTGGAGATGCTCACTGTCTGGGTCCGTGTGGCCCTGTTGAAGGTGTCTCAGCAACATGGGTAGCATCCACTGCTCACCCTCCCAGCCACTGTGCCAAGTTAGCATGAAGGTCTGCACCATGGGTGTCAAAGTCCCTGGCACCCACCTCATCATACCTACTTGGGAATCTCCAAGGTAACTTCAAGCTAGAGTACCAGCCTCAACCACCCACAAAACTGACCATTTCCAATCTCCATTCCCTGGGAAATGTCTTTTTTTTCCCCTGGGAGAGTTTGAACGATCTTCTAAAGGTAACCAGACTTTCATTCCCAGCCTCTTTCAAAAGTGTTGTTGTTATGTACCATCAGTTCTGACTCACGGCAATCCCATAAGACAGAGCAGAACTGCCTAGTAGGGTTTCCAAGGCTGTAATCAGACTGCCATATCTTTCTCCCGTGGAGTAGCTGGTGGGTTCAAAATGCCGAACTTTCGGTTAGGAGCCAAGCACTTAACCACTGAGCCACTAACAACTCTCTTTCAACAATAAAGAGGCTAAATTGTTCTTCCAAAGGCTGTAGGCATTAGATATTTCTAAAAGCCTGGACCACGGATTCTAGGACCATCAAAGAGCCTGCTTACCTTCCTTAGGAATTAGGAAGACTCAGCCTTTAGGAACACAGTAGATAGCTTTTCATCCCCAAGGATGGACGCACGCTTCTCTTAATGCTGCAGAACATTAAAATTTTAAAGTGCGCAAAATCTATACAGAATTTACAGCTATTACCTCTTTTAAACTTAAGGTCACTTAAAGCCCCTTTTCTCAGCGTGTCATGTTTACAAGTTTTTAAGTTCAAAGATCATCTAAAACCCTCCATCCAAAATGTCTTCTTCAATTGATTCCCACATTAAAATGTGTTACAATTAAAAGACAATGGATTACAAGTAAGAAACAGTCTGGTCCTGACACTAGTTTTAGGACTTTGCTGAAACTCTTTTACCTGCTTTCTCATTTCTAGTATACTTTACTCTCTCCAGTGTATTGCGTGATACATTAGTAAATAAGGCAGTTCTTGGGGAAAGTCTCTAAAAATTGTAATGTGTGGAAAAGTATGTAAGGTGGTGTTACTGTCAACATCCATCTTGGAACATACATTTACATAGAAAACCTACATCCTGAAATATGAACTCCATAAAGGTAATACCAAGCACAAAGGAGATACCTACAATCAAGTTGTTCTTATTTTTTTAATTATATTTTATTGTATTTAAGACGAAAGTTTACAGAACAAATTAGGTTCCCATTTAGCAGTTTCTACACAGATTATTCAGTGATGTTGGTTACACTTTTCACAATGTGTCATCATTCGCACTCGTTCTGTTCTGGTTGTACTGTTTCCAGTGCTCTAGTTTCCCTGGCCCCTTACCTTCTCATCTTTGCTTTAGAGTAATTTTTGGCCATTTGGTCTCCTATAGATGGTTTTTTAAAGGAGCTCATTACTCACAGGTGACAGTGTTTTTTAGCTAAAAAGATCTCAAGGGATAACTTCAGTTTAGGGTTCAAAAAGTATCTCAGAGTGATAGTCTCAGGGAGTCCTCTAGTCTCAACTGGCTCAGTGAGCCTGGACTTTTCAAGAATTTGAATCAATCAAGTCATTTTTAAAGTTACAGTATTTGCTACTCTCCACTCTCTGACATTAATCTGCATATATAAGACATTTCTCAGAAATCAATCAAATTTGTTATTTCATTTCTCACAATTAAAACTTTTCCGTATGCTCTCACCCCATGTTCACCCCCACTTCAAAGCTTCAAAGGCTTTTCTTAACATGACTGTGGTAGAAAATTCTCAGGGTACAGGAGAATATGAATAGTTTTTAAACAGTACCGGTAGCTTTATATGACAAACAGAATTTCCAGTCCTTGTCAATCACCTGACAACCTGTCATCACCAGCAGATAAGTCAATCACCAAAGGAGGCTGCTTCCAACATAAAGACTTTGTCTCAAGCTTACAGAGTGCTCAGCAAGTGAACATCAGTGTAAAAGGCAGTGATGAAAAACATTCCTTGAGCCAACCGTCATTTACTAAAATAATAGTTGAGATTTAAGTCTTTGATCAATTAAAAAAATAGTCTCTCCTTTTTAACAAAGATTATCACTCCTGAACACAATTCTATAGAGTCAACAACACCCCAGGTCACTACTTTGATTTGATTTTAAGCCATTGTCCAGATTTCAGACACTTGCTTATAAAAGAGAAAAACACTTCCCAAGTCAGGAATCTGGGACCTTAAAAGGTCTCAAGGCTTATCCTTCCTAAATGTCGACAGCACTGCCACAATTCAATCATGAGCATTTTTACTTTCATTTTAAAGAACTTTGATGTTAGTCCTTGACAATTCTCAAAGGATAATTAAATACTCGTTTCTTTAACTGGTAAAAGAAATCCAATGGATCTTTCATATTTGATTTTTAATAATTTCTATGATAGATTACTATTTCAATTAAACACATTCAAAAGGGAAAAACAGGATATTTTAGAATAAAAATGTTAATATTTGCTACCACAAAACTAATAAAGTTAAATGTTCTCCAGGGTTAGGATATAGTCTGGGGGAGTAGGATTGTCTTATTCTTGAAAATTTCTGATGATTCATTAACCATTTTATGATCTCACAGGGCAATACAGACTTAAAATGACTAAAAAAATAAAATGTACTATGGAAATGTAAACTTGAACTGATAATATAAAGCATCCTTGACATTCCCTTCATGTATGGCCAGGTTTTCTATACCTTCTACTCGTAACAGTTCTATGTCTGGGCAATCTACGTAAGAAGCACTAACACTTGAGCATCCTACAAAAAATAATAATAGAGTAGGGCCCTTTGGGAAAGACCCTAGCTAGCTAGCACTGTAGTTGCCAAAATTTTATTCTAATGGAAAAACATAAAATGTAGTTGGCATTGTCTTGTCTTTGTAAAACACAGTACAACATATATTTAAACATTTCTTGGTAATCAGAGTCTGAACTTGAAACATCAATTATTGTACACAGTGATGCCTTCAGTGAAATTAAAGAGGCCTGACAGCCCTGAATAAATTGTGGGCTTTATTATCACTTCTTCTGGAGGCTTCTTCAATGTCTGTCTCCTCCTCTGCTGTCAGCACCCTGGGTGACCCTCTCCCTGCCATCAGGGCCCCTGCTCTTCTAACTCCTCTCCTCCTGTTCCTAGTCAGCTGCTTCTACTCTGCAGTGGGTGTAGGTGTCAGATAAACCAGCCTGCTGGAGATGTGTGGACATGAGCAGGCCCTGGGCACCTACACTTGATAACGTAAGTATATTATCATATTCACTTTAGTTCTCTCAACAAAGGAGGTAACACAATAGCTCTTAATAGTCACCTGTTATGGGTGAATAAAGAGGCAGGAGGGGTTAAAGGACTCACCTGCCATCACAGGGGTTCGTCAGTAACACAGTTGAGGCTGGAGCCTGATATTCTGACTTCCAGTTCTACATTTTTCCTAAAGAGAGAACCACCTCTCAAAGACACTGCCTTAAAGATGTAGTTTTCTCTCCAGGCATCTCCACCATAAGAAATAAATAAATAAATAAATAAGGGACCCATTAAAACCCTTTAAGAACTATGCTACCAGGGTTTCCATAAGGGACCAGCATGTCACTAATAGCTTGAGAGAAATATGTCAGCAAATATTCTTTACTTTTTACAGAAGTTAATCACTTTATATTAGGGGGAAAAAATGCTTAGATCATAGATTAAACTAGAGATTAAGAAGAAGGCTAGGTTAAGAGAAAACTACAGGACTCAGATCTTACAATTCCATCTGGGAAACACTAAAAGTTAGGGCTTAGAAATGGGCCCTTGGCTAACCTACAAGTGTGCAGAGATGGAGTTAAAGCCCCACGTAGCACCGCGCTCCCCAAACCCCTCACCTGTGCTGATATAGGTACGTGCAGCATCGCCCAGAAGTCTCTGAGAGGCAGATCTCAGCAGAGTTATGCACCTATACCCATAAGCCCTTCTCTCCTGCATACTCAGAGACCTCCTTCCAGCCATTTCAGCCTCTCATTTTCAAATGCTTCTTATAGAAATGTTCCAGCCTACCATCTTTGCGGGAAAACAAGCAAATGAACATCCCCATCTCTCTTCATTCTTATTTCACCCCTCCACCGCTCTTGCTCCTCACCCTTCACCCTTCCCCTCCACAGCCAAGCTTCTTCAAAGATTCTAAAACCATGCCTCCCAGACCTCTAATGCATGCCTCAACCACTGCAATTCAGGCCAATCCCTACCTCACACCTGAAACTGCTCTCACCATATCACCAATGACCTTCTTATTTCTAAAATCAATTAGACTCCCAGAATTTATCTTACTTCTTTCAGCAACACATGATATTGCTGACATCTCTCTCCCCTCCCTTCATCTTCTCTCCCCTCCTCTTTTCTCCTCTCCTCTCCTGATGCTTTCTCTGCTAACCTCCCTGGCTCCATTTTCTCTCACTTTTCCCCCAATCTCTCTCCTTCTCAGGCTCTTCTGTTGTCTACTCCTTCTCAGGTTTTTTCAGCCATTTTCTCATTTTACATGTTCCCCCTCAGTGGTTTCATCCACTCCTTATTAATGGTTCCCAAGTTCATGTATCTCCGCTCCAGGCTTTGACTTGTTACCAATATACTACATGAACCCCAAACTCATCAGGTCCCAAGCTGAACACGCCACTGTCCTCTTCAAATCTGTTCCTCCTTGTTTATTCCCTACAATAGTGAATGGCACCACTAAATCACTCAGTCAACCAATTAAAAATCTGGGCAGCATCCTTGATTTTCTCCATCCCTTACTGTCTTAGCTCAAGCCCTTATCATGTATTCATTGCCAATCCCCCACCCTTTGCATCCTCTTCTTTTGCTATCCACTGAACTCTCTGCAGTGTCCCTGCAGATTCCATCCCTTTTTCTTGCTTCCTCAACTTCACGTGAAGCTTCTTCTACCTGCAGTACCCCCATCTCTCATCCATGTCCTCAGGACTTGGCTCAGGTATCAGACCCTACAAAAAGACTTTTCCTACCCTGACTAGGCTAGGCGATGGTGCCCATACTCGGAGCTCAGGTATTATTTCTGGGAACCTTACTTTTTTTTTTTTTTTTTATTATAGCGCTGACTATATGTGTTTGTCTATTTGCTGTCTTCCTAAAAAAGGCTGTCAACTCCCAGCCATGTCGAATTCACACCTGTGTATCCAAAATCTAGCATGACTCTTTTTATATCATAGGCTCTCAATAAATGTTTTATGAATGAATAAATAAACCCTGAGTAACTTCTACTGTACACATTTTCTGTGCTTCCTGCCATCTGTTATTACTATAAAAATCCTACCCATTCTTTATCACCTCATTCAATTATCATTTCATTTGTGAAAGTTTTCCTGATTCCCACTCATCTGGTTCTCTTATGGTAATTAATTAGAACACAAAACAGACAGGGACACCTGAATTCTCACTTTTCCATTACACCACTGCTTTACAGTAGGAGGCATAAAGGGAAGGATGGCTTAGTTCACCTTTTAGTTGCTTCAAAACTAGTGCTTAGGATTCTTTAGAGGAAGGCACATTCACATTTGAAAGAAACCAAAAGCAACATGCAAGCAAACCACTCCCCACTTCCCCACAGCCAAAACTCAGCAGCATCTCACAATAGAGCTTTTAAGAGGAGTTACAGACCCTGTGTGTAGTGCTGCTTACCAACCATCACATGGCAGCAGGGGAAAACACACCAGCACCAGATCTGAGACAAAGTGCAGAGATGACGCCCGCTCTGTTCCTGCTGATGCTGCTGAGGCCACTGCTGTCCTAGCGAGCCTAACAACAAACAGGCCTCATGCGCCTGCGGCTCAGTTGGGCCATCCGTGTGCACGGGCATCCCACAGCTGTGGGGCCAACATCGGGGCAAAAGGGGGGCTCCACTGCCCTACAGTGTTACCACAGCTTCCAATGCAACTCATCGTCCCCTTCACCTAAAAAGCCAACAGCATGGCCTAAACTGCTGAATTAACTGCAGCTAAAATGAAATTGTAACTGGAAATAATATGAACGTCCAAAAAGAGGGAACTTATCACATGATGGATGCTAAGCAACCATTAAAGATGATGTAACAGAGTGGTTAACAACATCAAAACAATACAACCTATGCTGTTAAGTGAAAAGCAAATTAACAAACCCAAATGTACAACATGATCTCATTAAATTTATATAATAAACATTCTTAAATCATATTACATAACAGCATAAGATAAATTTACACCAAAAAGTTAAAAGTGGTTAATTTCTAGGTGACTGGATTATAGGTGATATTTCACTTTCTTATGTTTTATCTGTATTTTCTAAATATTTCTCAATGAACATGTATTTCTTTAATAAGAAGGAAAGGCAAGCTTTTAAAAATAAAATTGTCATCTCTTGATTGAAGTCTATCAATCTCTAAATCTTCACAAATATATATGTTAATTTATATCCTAAAGATTTAAAGTAATTTTTTTTTTTTTTTAATCTCGGTCTTACTGGATTTTATGAGAGATGGTACAAGGTCTGGAGGATCACCAGGTCAACAAAGCACCGTCTTCATGTGCTCAATAAAATGCTTACCTGTCAAACTGGGTTCCAAATGAAAACAATAATGAGAAATGTACTAATTTTAAATTAAGTTCTTATTCAGAAAAAGAGCTTTAGGCAAAGTCAGAAAACCAAGGTTTAAATTCTACCATTGGCCTATTAGGTCAAAGATCACATTGTCAGTCCTATTATTTTCAAATGTAGAAAATACCAGGTTGTTAACAGTAAATCCAGTTAGTGAATCTCACTCTATTCTTGTCAGATGCAACATAATTCTAAAGTATGACCTACATGTCATAGCTTCATAATCTGACCTATATACGCCCTGAATAGGTTATCTCTCTCCTATTTAAATCCTTAAAATGTTATATATACAACAAGAAAAAGAACTGCAAAAGGGGAGTTCTACACAAATACAATTATTGGTCAAAGGGGAATAAATGTCAAGCCTAGAAGCTTGAATAGGGCTTTTGTCAACATTTATTAAACAAAATCTATTTGGCCAAAAGTAATTTAAAAGTTTAGCTGTATTTTTCTAATAAGCCAATATTTACCAAAACAGTATTAAAAAGTCAGGCAGAAAGACAAGCCAGGGAATGATTCATTACAGAATCATTTCAGAAAGTTCAAAGTCATAGACATCCTAGATTCTATATTTTCCTATTAATAAGCAAGATAATTCAGCAAGATTTATTTTTCTATTCATTTAGCAGATATTTAAGTGTTCTCTATGGTATATATGTACTAACCTGGTTGGTTGGGCTGGTTGGGCGGGTTGGGTTGGTTGGTTGGTTGGTTGGTTGGTTGGTTGGTTGGTTGGTTGGTTTGGTTGGTTGGTTTGGTTAGTTGGTTAGCTGGTTTGCACCAGATAATTAATTCTCCATACCATTTCCCTCAGTTAAGACAAGGCTGACAATCACATAAAAATCACATAGACACGATTATTCACTGCTGTCCAATCTGTGACATCTGTTTTATCCACTAAAGGTCTACCCCTGGCATCTGTGAAGTAGGATAATAACTAAAATTGTTTTTAATAGCCTTCAAATAAAATTGGACTGGGGCGGAGAGAAGCTGATTCTAATGAAAGTGTACAGTGTAAAATTTAAATTGCACATTTGGAGGAAGCAGAACAAACCTTACCTGGCAGAAGTTTTGTTTGTTCATTTTTGATGCTCTGACTGGACTTCAAACCAGCCACATTAAAAGGCTCTACGTTCACTGTCAGTTATTTTTTAACTGATCCATGAAATTCAGCAGTGTAGGATTCACAGCTTCTGAGAGCACTGAGGGGCTAATAGGTGGCTGATCTACAATTTGGAGCACTGGCCCAAACACAATATCACACATGCAGAAGGTGCTCAAAAAATGTTGTTAAATGCAGGAATATAACCCTGTTTCATGTAGGAGATGTTGCTGAGCGGCCACTCTAGGAGAGTCCCAAAGCCGTCAAGACTCTAAGAGGGTTCAGAAATGAAATAAGGGAAGAAACAATACATTAAGGTACGATTAAGGTACGGTGACCCTAGGGAGCAAACTTTCCCACAGTGCCCACAAGTTTTATTTCACTGTTAACACTGCTTAAAGTTCTAGCACTGGGTAGAATATATTCGGATCAATAGGTGCTTTTCTTTGACAGGAAACCCTGGTGGCGCACTGGTTAAGAGCTATGGCTGCGAAGCAAAAAAAAGAAAAGTCGGCAGTTCAAATCCACCAGGCGCTCCTTGGAAATTCTGTGGGGCAGTTCTACTCTGTCCTATAGGGTCACTATGAGTCGCAATCGACTCGAAAGCAACGGGTTTGGTTTGTTGTTTTTTTGTTTGTTTTGGTTTTCTTTGACAATGTAAATAATTTGGAGATTAAGGAGTATAACCGTTTAACATGGCTTTTATCAGAAAAACTGTAGGGGTTTTGTCATATTGTTTACTAAGTCTATAAAATACAATTATTTATTTAAGATTATGAGATATCTTTATGATAACTTAATAACCACCGAAAGTTTTAGTTGTTTAGTTACCTCCATGTAAATAATATAGTGGTTTACATTTCAGTTATATTAGGTTGAACCACTCAAAATTATTAGTTTTTCTGGTCAAAAATGGTCAAATATTAAATAATTAAAAATAATTTGGGCTGTATGATAATCAACACTATGCCGTTGTCAGAACTCATAAAACTTTACAGTATATACAGTGAACCTCAATAGTATAATTTTTTAAATCCTCATAAAACTTTACAGCATAGAGAATGAACCTTAATAATACAATTTTTTTCATCCTATAGGGCAAGAGGAGATCCCAGGTGGAATACAGAATGTGACAAAAACTAACTGTATTACAAATGTATGAAACAACCTCACTGAAGGGGTGGGGTAAAAAGGTGCTGACCTACCTAAATTTGGAAATTAACAGAGACTGTAAGAATAAGGGCAAAAGAAATTGCACAGAAGCACTGTACTCTAGTTGATAAAGTTGTTTGCCATGGGAGTACGACTTAATGACTCTGATATTGCTGCACTTGTATACTGGAATTGAACAATTAAGTAAATGAATGACGACTGGTAAAAACCAAGCTTCTCACTGCTGAAGTGGGAGTTTACAGATAAGTAAAGGCGGGAGGCTGGAATGACCCATGTGGTAATGGATTCAGTTGGTGACATCAATATGAACTCAAGTTATCACAGATACAGATGATTACATACAAAAATATTTATAGATAAGTGTGCACACACTGGTTAGTATACACACATGTATCTCGTTGCTCCATTAGCTGAGAGTGCCTAGAAGAATCATGAACAAACTTAGTGCCCAGGTCTTGGTTTCTAATGCCATTTCCCAACAAAAGTAACCAGGTTTCCTTGGAGAAAACGGCTGGTTCTAGGACTAGGGCAGGAAATATACAAGATGAGCCTGGAGCATCTTATAATGCTAGAAAGTAAGGAAGTGCTCAAAGAAATACATACATACACACACACACACACAAAGGGACACAGGAGCCAACTGAAAGCGCTCCCAAGGGAACAATGTGAGCAAAAAATATGTGTGTGTGTGTGTCTGTGTATATAGACACATAGTAGTATTGGAATATAATCCAAAGTCTTATACTTGAGTCTGTACTGATGTTTTAAAAATGACTGAAGAAATATACAAATGGGAGAGAATAAATCAATCTCCCATGCATAAGAATTTATGTAGCTACTCCATCCATCCTCAAGGGGGTACAGCAACACTCCACACTCCTGAAGTGCGGGCTGCACGTAATGACTTCCTTCCTAAGAACACAGCATGGAAAAACAGGGGACATAAAAGGGTAACCTTCCAGTGGAGACATCCGATGGACACTATCTCTGCCAGGTAATCAAGTCACCATCAACAGTGATAAGTCATGTTGACGGTATGTACCCTTGACATGATGTGAGGAAAATGGCACTTTCCCTCTCTGGTCTTCATCCTCAAAACATATAACCCCAGTCTAATCGTGAGAAATACATCAGACAAATCCCAAATAAGATACAAAATGCCTAACCAGCATTCCTTAAAACTGTCAAGATAATAAAAAAAATTAAGGAAAGTCTGATAAACTGTCACAGCCAAGAGTCGCCTAAGAAGACATGGCTACTAAATGTAATGTGGTATCCTGGATGGGATCTTGGAAAAGAAAAAAGGACATTAGGAAAAAACTAAGGAAATCTGAATAAAGTATGGTCTTTGGTTAGTAAAAATGCATCAATATTGGTTCATTATTTGTAACAAACACCACGCTGATATAAAATATTAATAACAGAAACTGAGCGTAGGGGATACGAGAACTCTCTGTACTGTCTCTGCAATTTTTCTGTAAATCTAAAACAGTTCTAAAATAAAAGTTTATTAAAAAAAATAATGTGCGAAGAGCTGAGGTATTTACTGCATATGACAGCCACCAAATTTATTTTCTAGCCCCATACAGATACAGCTTACATTGGGGTCAAACCCTGCTCCAGCTTTCTTACATGGGAAACTCCTGTCTGATCTTCTGGTCACTGCGTCCTTTTCTCTTTGATATTCTGCCTCTCTTGGGTGGGCTGTTGGCCAGACTAACATAATTAGGTTGAGTGGCCATATAAAGTCATTGGAAGATTTTAGAAACGAATGTATTTTTAAGACCAGGCTTTTCAATAACTGTGTGGTGTGACTTGTAGAAACTATATTCATTGATATGCTACTTTCAGATCAGAATGCATGACTATTTGCTTTTTGCTGCTATTACTGGTCTCTAATAATCAAGACATAAAAATTATCTTCTAAGTAGATTTATACACACCATCCTCCCAAAATACACACACACAGAGTTGAAAGATATTACTATTCTAGCATGAACTAAGGAGTCTGGGTGGCACAGGCAGTTGCAATCAGCTGTTAACCTAAAGGTTGCCAGTTCGAACCCACCCAGTGGCTACATGAACTGAAGGCCTGGCAATCTGCTTCTGTAAATATTACAGCCAAGAAAACCCTATGAAACAGTTCTATTCCCTAACACGTGGGGTTGCTATGAGCCAGGGGCCGACTCGACGACGGCAGTTAACAACAACAACAAAGCACGAGCTATGTCACTTTTACAATTCTCAAACTCGTATTGCAGGAGCAGTGTCCAAAAAAGGAGGAGGGCACCAATTTAATAATTTTCCCCCCATTAGAAATTGCTTGTAAGTTAATCCAACTGACATCTAAAAGTGCATATAAATTCTTTTCCAAGCAGACAGTCAGGGAGTAGCTAGCAGCCACTCTTCTAACTTTGAAATAATAAAAAAAAAAAAAAAACATTAAATGCATTTTTAAAGCTGATTTTACTACAGGAAAATCACCAACTCCATTTAAAATAAATTTTATATTTTTTCTTCAGGAAAGCATCTGGTAGTTTTCTAGGAAAATGAACCAACTAGTCATTTTTCTACTTGGCCAGAAATGCTACTTCTATATAAATTCATGGAATAAGAACTTACATACAAGGCTGAGGGAAGCTTTAAGAAAGCCAAATTTTAAAATAAATCAGGAAACAGATTCAAACACCATTAAGAATATTATTTTTGGTACCATTCTTACAGTACAATACCAAACTGAGCTTTAAATACGTGCTTACAAGAGGACATGCTTGCCGGGCTCAGTGTTTCTCTTTTGATGTGAGCTGTAGAGAATGTGAACGTAAAATGTAAATGAGAACGTACAGCCAAGTACAGTTCATTTTAAGACACTAAATATCAGCTTTAAAAGACAGGTTTGACGAGCAATCCCCAGGCAAGCCATCAGCCAAAAAAAAAACCCAAACCCATTGCTGTTGAGCTGATTTCAACTCACAGAGACCCTACAAGGCAGAGTAGCGCTGCCCCATAGGGTTTCCAAGGAGCGGCTGGTGGATTAGGTAGGGTGCCTCTAACATTCAATTACTCTCCTCCTCTGGCCCTCTAACTGGAGAACCCACAGTGTTTGAAAACAAATACTGGAGACTGCACCCACGATCATCATTTGATTCACTGATCCAATTGTAAATAATTAGGCATAGTTTGGGGAATAAAACCCAGTGCCATCGAGTCGATTCCAACTGATAGCGACCCTATAGGACAGAGTAGAACTGCCCCATAGAGTTTCCAAGGAGCGCCTGGCAGATTCAAACTGCCGACCCTTTGGTTAGCAGCCGTAGCACTTAACCACTACGCCACCAGGGTTTCCATACCCAACCCACTGGTATTTGAGGTAATTTTTCCATATGTGCTAGTTCTCAGCACTCAATATCACTATACACCTGCAAAATATGGCTGGTAAGTCCTGCTTGAAAAAAACGACAACAACATAAAATGAGGCTTAAACTGGTACCAGAATGGCTACAAAACATCTAGGTGCCCGCATGTGCACTGTGGCTGCACTGAATATATTAAATAGTAATACCAGAAATGAAGACACTCAAAGCTTCATCTTTCAATCTTTTATCTGATTGATCCCTGAGGAAAGTTTGGTCAGTTCCTGCTAAAATATCCCAGTAAGGAACAGCTTTAAGGAGGCTCTACCATCTTCCCTCTTCAGTAGTTTTGCCTCCTCCTGCCGCTGGAAGAAGCTTTCCATTTAAAAAATAAACCTTTTTGGCCTTAGCCGTTTCATAAACTTCAGCTAAGTCTGAGATTCAGCCTGGCAAGTTCCCGCTGCTCTTGTGCTTTTCCTCAGTTGTATGCCCCCCCTCCATGATACACTATTTTTTCTTATACTTCGTGCTCAGAGAGTTGTCTGTATAAATACTCTACTCTGTTAGTTAAACCAACTTGCCACTTACTTTCTCTCCTGTTTAGATCATTCATATATAAATGATCAGAATTCTTTATTATCTACCATCCTCACGTGTCAGTCCCTTCTAAAACATCTCCCTTTTGTCTGTTGTTGTTAGTTGCTGTCCAGTTCATTTAATTCCCAATACTCCTCTGCCTTGGTGTTATAAACTGTAATATGGATACCTTCTCCTGGGATTCTTTATGTAGCTATATCAACAACACGTTCTTTTCCCATCATTACAGGATGCAGAATTACAACTCCCTCCCCTGCTTCTGCCACCTTTAAAGAGGTGACACTGTTGGCACTGGTTGTATTATAAGACAAGAATGCATGGATGCTCTGGTTTTATGACAATGGCTCACATCTGTTCAATACTGTTTTCAAAATGTTTTCACATCTATTATCATATTTGATCTTCACAATAACCTTAAAAGTTTGGAGAGACAGGTATTATCATTTCAAGGCTTAAAACAGCCAGATGATTACTTAAGGTCACATGGTCAAGTAAATGGAAACAGGGACCTATTTCAGGGTCCTATCCATTATACTGCCTTCCTCTTCTTTGAATAGAATTAGGCTTCCAGCCAACATCAGAATGCTGCAAGTTCCCCGTCACTATAATTTCTTACATCTCTGCCAGTTTTAAAATCTATATTAAGAACTCTTTTAAATTTTTCTAAGAGATACAGAGTTTGTTCTCTGGGGAACTGACATATTTCCCCCTTTCCTACATGAGAATGGATTTCAGATGACCTTCGTTTTATTCTCAGCCCTACTATCTTTTCACTGTACAGCAATGGGTCTTGGATTCAAAACTGCACTGTAAATATACCATAACTTTTTTTTCTATTTCATAAGGAAACAATTCTTCTAACCATAAAGAAAAAGAAAAATTTCTCTTACTTACCTTCCTCTAGATTCTTAACACATAATGACAATAACCACCGGATTTCTAAGCACAGAGAACAGAATAAGAAAAAATGGGCTTAAGTTGCAAAGAAAGCTTTAAGTTGGAGATAACTAAGAACTCTTCAACCATGGGGTATTAAGGCAAACTAGAGAAGGTATAATGGAATCAACCCCTTTTAAACTTTCTAAAGTCAGCCAGATTTTTGCCTATGTGAACTGTTTTACATATATTCTAAAGGTCCTATCTGTTCTCGTTGAGAAAAAAGATAATGAGAAAAACCCAAATATCAGATGATGCTTTAAAATAATTTAAAAATTTGGTTATAATAACTAAACAATGAATGAAACAAATCCCAAATCTTTTCTAATATTGACAGTTACCTTTACCCGTTGCCTTCGAGTCGATTCTGACTCATAGCAACCCTATAGGACAGAGTAGAACTGCTCCATACAGTTTCCAAGGAGTGCCTGGTGGATTTGAACTGCCATCCTTTTGGTTAGCAGCCATAGTTCTTAACCACTACACCACCAGTGTTTCTATTACTGACAGTTATACATGCATATTTACACATATGTAGGCTGCATAAATGTTTATAAATTAAGAAATGTCAAAACACAGATAGCAGAGATCTTTTTCTTTTTAAAGCATGTGAAAGCATTACCTATTTAGCAAAGTAAATAAAACAAAACAAAAATAAAAGGTTTACCTTATTTCAAGGGTCCCAAAAATCACTGGGAAAAGACTCATACTGAATAGGATGATTTTGCTACCCTGGCATATCAAACAACTTGTTTAAGAATAGACTAAAAATTGACTTCATATATTTAATTAATTGGGGGAAAAAAGCTGAAGAGTTTGGAGAGTATGCCTCGCAGGGAGGGGATAGTTACCTGTCTGTGTATCTGTGTGCACGTATGATTATCTCAGAAGGGTACAGAAGAATTCTGTAACAGTGAACAGCCCTTAAAAAGGAGAATTGGGGCATAACAGACCAAGAAAACTTTTTTTTCTTCCATATACCCTTTATACCCTGAATTGGAAAAATCATAAGTCTGTATTAACTATTTATAAGAAAATTATAAATTAAAAAAAATTTTCAAATAAATAAATGAAGTGGCACACCCCGTCAAAAGGGGAAGAAAAAACAAAACTGGCTTTATATTTAATGCATCCTTGAAAACTATGGAAAATCATTTAAATTATTGCACATAAAAACAATTCTTTTTTAAAGGTCCAGCATCCAGAATGTAACTCAGTATGAACAAAGAACAGACACAATCTGTGTTTAGAAGTAATGGTTCTAAATAGCCCATTAGTTCAGGGCTACGGCCTTGGGCTCTGCACCCACCAGTAATTACATGTGACCCTGGGCAAGAGACTTTCTCCTCAATATCCTTGTTTTTTAAATGATGGTGTTGAGTTAAATGATTTCTAAAATCTTTCTATCTCTGTAATTGTGAGATTCTATGACTAGCCACAGAAGGCTTCCACTGGCCTGAATCCAGTCATTTGTAGCTGCCAATAGGGAATAGCAAGCTCCTTGTCCACAACCCACAGGTAACTGGGTTTGCCCTCACAGCAATAACATCTTCAGTAATTCAACTGCCTGATACATCTACCTCTTCCTGCCCTTGTATGTGATGATACATTCCACATTAAAAAATAATTGTACTATAACCAAGGGAAATAACTTTCTAGTAAAAAGACGTATAATGACTCTCTCACGAATAAAACCGGAAAAGACGAGGACAACTCTGTGTGTCAATTTGGAAAATAAAAAATTAAAAAATTGCTCTTAAAAGAGCTACACGGAGCTGAACTAATGCTTACAGTGTAGTCATTAAGCAAATGCCTTTGTAAATGAAATTACTAGCCACATATTCACTACTAATGACTCCTAAACCTAACCCTCAGGTTTTAAAGACTAAAATTTGTATTCCCTCCCCCCTTATTTTTTTTTTTTTTAATTAAAGCCACTGCCAGAAAATAGTAAGCTTTGATTCTAACGGCTCTATTAAGGACTCCCATATGACTCCCAAATTCCTATAAGATAATGTAAATGAGAAAGGCAAAAGTAATTTTCCAGGCAAGCAGTGACTGACCTTGTGGAATTCTTAAGCAAAAACAAAACAAAAAGAAATGGAAAACAAGACAGACAGGCATCGGGAAAATTCATTTCAGCCACAGTAACATCGACCAGTCCCACCAATTATATATCCGCTTTGCCCTCAAGTTTTCGATCTCCAACTCTTTTTAAAACAATTTTAAGCACCTTATTATGAACCTCCATTGCCATCCCAGCTATTATATACCCATTAGATAGCCACCTGGTTAACAGACAAACACTGAAGTCGCATGTACTTGGTAGTGACTGGATTTACCATCTCTTAGGCTCTACAGACAAATCACTTCAACCACAAATAAAAGATATTACCATTTATGGAAGAATAGCAGCTTAATCACTTGACAGGTTTCCTAAAGGAGAGATTACCATCTTATCCTTGTGTCATGCGTTAACAGGAACCAAGGTCTTAATTCTTAATCTCACAAAGAGGCGCCCAAATTAATTTACTATCCTAAAATGTAGTAAGTTAACAGTTATGCAGTAGTTTTTAGCTCATTATAGTCTAGAAGTCAACCTGATTTTAGCAAAAGTATCTGAATTTAAGTTGACACCAGTCCAGCTATTGCTCCCTCAGAAAATTCTGCTACTGTCAACAGTCTTCTGAGATCTTTGATCAGGCCCACACTCAACCTTTGCAGGTCCAGGGCAAAAGAACTCCTAGCTTAAGGCCTACCCACTTCTCATCTGACTCCCAGTTCCATCCCACACTCTAACAGCAAGATTACAGGCACCCAATCCAAAGTTCAAGAGCCATCCTTTCCACCCACTGCTGTGTAAAAAGCTACTCCTTGGCCACCCCTTGGGCCTAGAAGGATGTACACCGGTGTGGTCACCCTTCAGGAGACAGGCAACGAGGCCAAAAGCAGGCCCTGGAGTCAGCATGAGGTCATTGGGCAGGGAGTTTGGGAGTACCAATTACCTGGTACATGGTTTAGAGGTAGGGAGGGTATGAGTTGTAGGTGGGCATATCCTTGGCCCCCAACTTCCAGCACCATGGGAACAGGTGCACTCGGAAGAAAGAAAGAGGCCCTCTAAAATGCAAAGCCCAAGATACAGACCCCAAAGCACAGGTATAAGTTGGTACCACTGATAGGTCCTACTATTCCTGGTTATTTGAAATCTCAAGGATTTTTCAGAGGCCTTTACTCTAGAAGATACGAGGCCCAAGCCAAACACAGCTGTGTGCTCTCTCCCCTACAGCTTCACAGAATAAAATCAGATTAAAATGAACATAAAGGGCACATCCTTTGAAAGAAAAATGACATCACTACATGACAATCATGGTGTGTATGTTTTGCCTAGGAGATAACGAAGGTTATTATCCAATTCCATAAAATAATCTCCTGTTGTTGTTTTTTTTAATACCAAGTATCATAGCCACTTTCCCTCCATAGATTTTCTTCACCAACTAACTCATCGACAGCCAGCAGCAAAGGGTCTCTTTTTCATTTAATTATTTATTTTATTGTGCTTTAGGTGAAAGTTTACAGCTCAAGTTAATTTCTCATACAAAAATTTATACACGTACTGTCATGTGACACCAGTTGCAATCCCTACAATGTGATAGCACATTCCCCCTTTCCACTCCAGGTTTCTTGTGTCTCTTCAACCAGTTCCTGTCCTTTCCTGCCTTCTCATCCCACCTCCATACAGGAGCCGCCCTTTTGGTCTCCTGTATCTGGTTGAACTAAGAAGCACACTCCTCACGAGATTTATTTTATGTTTTATAGTCCAGTCTAACCTTTGCCTGAACACTGGGCTTCAGGAATGGTTTTAGTTCTGGGTTAACTGAGCATTGGGGGCCATAGTTTTGGGGTTCCTCCAATCTCCATCAGACCATTAAGTCTAATCTTTTTACATGAATTTGAGTTCTGCTTCACACTTTTCTCCTACTCTATCAGGGACTCCCTGTTGTGTTCCAGGTCAGGGCAGACATGGGTAGTAGCTGGGCACCATCTAGTTCGTCTGGTCTCAGGCAGCTGCAGTCTCTGGTTTATGTGGACTTTCTGTCTCTTGGGCTAATATTTTTCTTGTGTCTTTGGTGTTCTTCATTTTCCTTTGCTCCAAAAGGGTTGAGACCAATTGATGCAATTAGATGGCTGCTCGCAAGTTTTTAAGACCCCAGACGCCACTCACCAAAATGGGACGCAGAACATCTTCTTAGCAAACTTTGTTATGCCAATTGACCTAGATGTCCCCCAAAACTATGGACTCCAAGTCCCAGCCCCAGCTACTCTGACCCTCAAAGTATTCAGCTGTGTTCAGGAAAGTTCTTAGCTTTTGGTTTAGTCCAGTTTAGAACATGGGTGTGCATATGTCCATTCATGTTACAGCTCTTATTTCTCTAGGATGTATTTCAAGAATGGGATTGCTGGATCATACGGTACTTTTATTTCAAGCTTTTTAAGGAAGCACCAAATCTTTTTCCAAAGTGGTTGTACCCTTTTATATTCCCACCAGCAGTGTGTAAGCATTCTAGTCTCTCCACAACCTCTCTAACATTTATTATTTTGTGATTTTTGGATTAGTGCCAGCCTTGTTGGAGTGAGATGGTATCTCATTGTAGTTCTGATTTGGATTCTCTAATGGCTAATGATCGTGAGCATTTCCTCATGTATCTGTTAGCCACCTGAATGTCTTCTCTGGTGAAGTGTCTGTTCATACCAGCAAAGGGTCTCTTAAAGTTCAGCACCCAGGAGCAATGTTCTTGATGCCCTGTACTTTAGAAATTATTCTAGTTTGGGGGACAGTAAAGGAGTCAGATAGCTACACAGTTCAGGTGAATATTTCCTCGTATCAGACACCATGATAGGAGGTAGAAACAGAGAGATGAGTAAGCTGTAATATGTACTGGATTGGTTATAATAATGGCCCCATTCACATATCCCAGTATCCACGATAGTGTCTCTAGCCTTGGCCAGATGGTTTACTTTGGATAATGTGACAGTAACAAATGTGTCAGAAGCAGAGATTTGAAAAGTTACTGCATATTAGGGTTTGCCCTCCTGCTGCCCTTGAAATTCCTGTTGCTACCATGTGAACAAGTCCAGGCTACATGAGATGAGAGACAATGAGAGAAGAACTGAAGTGCCCCAGTTGTCAATCAGCCAGCCCCTAGCTGACCCAGCAGCCATCCATATGAGTGAGCCCTAGCAGAAATCAGCTGAGCACTGCTGAGCCCAACCCAAATTGCTGATCCCACAGAATCATGAGCTAAGCTAATGGCTTACAAAATGCAAAGCCTTACAGGGAAAACAAATTGTATACAATTGATCACAATACAGTGTAAGGGCTCTAATAATGTATCTAAGGACAAAATATACGGATAACTCAGAGAAGATGATTAACTCAGTTGGGTCCAGTGTGGAGGGGTAGGGTATTAGGAAAACATACCAAGAATTATGAAGATGGCTCTGGACTAGGCAACATTTCATTCTGTAATACATAAGGTCTCTGTGAATCAGAACTGATTCAATGGCAACTAATAATAACAACATGTGCTCATTAGGTAAAAAATTTTAAATATAAGTAAACAAAAAAAATCAATTATAATTCCACTGTCCAGCAGTAATCAGTGTTAATATTTTATTTTAGACCTTTCCAGACATTTTTACACACACATTTTTCATAAAAACAATCTGCATATTCTTTTATAACCTGCTTTGTTCACACAAGAGTATGATGTCATTCCTTGGCAACAAATGCAACTCTTCACCATCAGGTTACAGGCTGCATATCAGCATACCTTGAGACGTACCAAACACTTGACTTTTAGGTTATTTCCAGTTTTTCTAACATACATAAATTTATAAATAAACAAATACCCATATCATTAATTATGTCACAGATACATTTTTGTAAGGGAATAATGATCTTGCCCTACAATCATAGGGCTGTCCCTAGCAGGTGCATCTGAACTAAATACTCACTAAAGACGTCTTTCTAGAGCCATTAGATGTCAATCTCCAATCAATTATACCGGAGCTAACATAGACCATAAACAATGGGGACCTCATTTTCCAGGATAATCTTATATACAAGGAATCTTATAAAAGTATAAGATTAACTTACATATGATTATTGATTTCAGAAATTGTGTTTATAGAGAAAAATAAAAGCACGTCAAATCAGTATTGTCTCAGTCATATGGTTACCATACATTGAGCACATATTGCTAATGCCACCTTTCCAAAATGAAGGCAAATGGTATGCCCTCAATTAATTTATTTATATATTAATGGGATGCTTAACTTCCTGAACAGAATGGACCACAGAACATTCTTAAAGTAAAAAAAAAAAAAATACACAACACAACTAACCTATCCGAAGTATGCTGATGTAGAATCATAGAATGTTAAATCAAAAAGGGGCCTTGAACATTTATACAAAGCCAACAGCCAACATCACCCTAAATGGAGAGAGTCTGAAAGCATTTCCCTTGATAACAGGAACCAGACAAGGATGTCCTTTATCACCACTCTTTTTCAACATTGTGTTGGAGGTCCAAGCCAGAGCAATTAGGTTAAATAAAGAAATAAAGGGTATTCAAATTGGCAAAGAAGTAAAAGTATCTCCATTTGCAGATGACATGATCTTATACACAGAAAACCCCAAAGAATCCTTAAGAAAACTACTGAAACTAATAGAAGAGTTCAGCAGAGTATCATGAAACAAGATAAACATACAAAAATCAGTTGGATTCCTCTATACCAACAAAGAAAACATCGAAGAGGAAATCACCAAATCAATACCATTTATAATAGCCCCCAAGAAGATAAAATACTTAGGAATGAATCTAATCAGAGACGTAAAAGACCTATACAAAGAAAATTACAAGACACTACTGCAAGAAACCAAAAGAGACCTACGTAAGTGGAAAAACATACCTTGCTCGTGGATAGGAAGACTCAACATTGTAAAAATGTCTATCCTACCCAAAGCAATCTATATATACAATGCAAACCCGATCCAAATACCAATGACATTTTTTAATGAGATGGAGAAACAAATCACCAACTTCATATGGAAGGGAAAGAGGCCCCAGATAAGTAAAGCATTACTAAAAAAGAAGATCAAAGTGAGAGTCCTCACGCTACCTGATTTTAGAACCTATTATACTGGCACAGTAGTCAAAACAGCCTGGTACTGGTACAACAACAGATACATAGACCAATGGACCAGAATTGAGAATTCAAACATAAATCCATCCACATATGAATAGCTGATATTTGACAAAGGCCCAAAGTCTGTTAAAATGGGGAAAAGGCAGTCTCTTTAACAAATTGTGCTGGCATATCTGGATATCCATCTGCAAAAAAATGAAACAAGACCCATACCTCACTCCGTGCATAAAAACTAACTCAAAATGGATCAAAGACCTAAATATAAAATCTAAAATGAAAAAGATCATGGAAAAAAAAAAGGAATAATGCTAGGAGCCCTAATACATGGCATAAACAGTATACAAAACACTACTAACAATGCACAAACATCAGAGGAGAAACTAGATAACCGGGAGCTCCTAAAAATCAAACACCTATGCTCATCCGAAGACTTCACCAAAAGAGTAAAAAGATTACCTACAGACTAGGAAAAAGTTTTTGAATATGACAATTCCTATCAATGTCTGACCTCTAAAATCTACACGATGCTGCAAAAACTCAACAACAAAAAGCTAACCCAATTAAAAAACGGGCAAAGGATATGAACAGGTACTTCACCAAAGAAGGTATTCAGGTGGCCAAGAGATACATCAGGAAATGCTCATGATCATTGGCTATTAGTGAAATCCAAATCAAAACTACAATGAGATACCATCTCACCCCAACAAGGCTCACATTAATCAAAAAAAAACACAAAATAATAAATGGAGAGGTTGTGGAGAGACTGGAACACTTATACATTGCTGGTGGAATATAAAACGGTACAACCACTTTGGAAATCAATTTGGTGCTTCCTTAAAAAGCTAGAAATAGCACTACCATGCGATCCAGCAATTTCACTCCTTGGAATATATCCTAGAGAAATAAGAGCCTTCACACAAACGGATATATGCACACCCGTGTTCATTGTAGCACTGTTTACCACAGCAAAAAGACAGAAGCAACCAAGGTGCCCATCAATGGACAAATGGATAAATAAATTATGGTACATTCACATAATAGAATACTACGCAATGATTAAGCAACAACGAATCCCTGAAACATCTCGTAACATGGAGGAATCTGGAAGGCATTATGCTGAGTGAAATTAGTCAGCTATAAAAGGACAAATATTACATGAGACCACTATTATAACAACTCAAGAAAAAGTTTTAACACAGAAGAAAATATTTTTTGATGGTTACAAGGATGGGGAAGGAGGAAGAGGGGTATTTACTAATTAGACACTAGACAAGGACTATTTTAGGTGAAGGGAAAGACAACACGCAATACAGGAGAGGTCAGCACAACTGAACTAAACCAAAAGCAGTTTCCTGAATACAACCAAATGCTTCAAAGGTCACAGTAGCAGGGACAGGGGTTTGGGGACCATGGTTTCAGGGGTATCTAGGTCAAGTCACATAACAAAATGCATTAAGAAAACATTCTGCATCCCACTTTGGTGAGTGGTGTCTGGGGCCATCTAAGATGCATTAGTTGGTCTCAATCCACCTGGAGCAAAGGAGAATGAAGAACACTAAAGATATAAGGCAAAGATGAGCCCAAGAGATGGAAAGGGCCACATAAACCAGAAACTACATCAGCCTGAGACCTGAAGAACTAGATGATGCCCAGTTACCACTGATGACTACCCTGACAGGGAACACAACAGAGAATCCCTGGTGGAGCAGGAGAACAGCAAGGTGCAATTTAGGTTTCACCATTACATGCACTTCTGTAAGACCTGAATTCAGAGTCAAGTTAAATGGCAGAGAAGCAACACGGAAGGTACTTGTTTACTGGTACAGATCTTGCAGTCACCATGCAGCTCTGAAGCTAACAGTGCTAGTGGCAATTCGATCCTATACTCACAGCTAAGGTAAAATATTCTGGAAGACAATAGTTGCTTCATGACTCTTGGTTATGGCTATGGTGGCGTGATCCTGAAAGCAGAAGGAGGCATACAGACTTCTGGGTCCTCAGTTTCCTAGGCATAACAAAGGTAGCAGTTCCCCTGGCAGCCACTCAGGTGGTGTTGTTCCGGGAGGCACTCCTGGAGGCCTAGCCTATAGTCTAATCCTCCAGCCCTTCCAATAGTTGTTGTTGTTAGCTCCCATCAAGTTGGCCCCCACTGTGCACAACAGTGGAACAAAATGCTGCCCAGTCCTGCGCCATCCCCGTGATCGGTTACAGATCAAACCATTATGAGCCACAGGATTTTCACTGGCTGATTTCTGGAAATAGATTACCAGGCCTTCTTCTAGTTTTGTCTTAGTCTGAAAGCCCCACTGAAACCTGTTCAGTATACCGATACACAAGCCTCCACTGACAGACAGGTGGTAGCTGCGCTCAAGGTGCATTGGCCAGGAACCTAACCCAGATCTCCCACAAGGAAGGCAAGAATTCTACTGCTGAACCACCGCACAACACACGACATAGGGGAAGTCAGCACAACTTGACCAAGACAAAGTCATAAGGCTTCCTATATACATCCAAACACCTTGAGAGACTGAGGGCTGAGGGCTGGGAACCATGGTCTCAGGGGACATCTAGGTCAATTGGCATAACACAGTTCATAAAGAAAATGTTCTATGCTCTACTTTGGTAAGAAGCATGAGTTCTTAAAAGCTTCTGAGTGGCCGTCTAAGATAAGCCTATTGGTCCCATCATGTCGGAGCAAAGGAGAATGAAGGGAATCAAAGATACAAGGAAAATACTAGTCCGAAGGACTAATGGACTCCATGAAACAGCTTCCACCAGCCTAAGCCCAGAAGACACAGATGGTGCCTGACTACCACCAACAACCGCTCTGACAGGAATGACAATAGGGGGTCTCAGACAGAGCTGAAGAAAAACATGCAATAAAAGTCAAAATTCAAAAAAAAAAAAAGACCAGGCTTGCTGGTCTGGCAGAAGCTAGAGGAATCCCCGAGACGACATCCCTTGGATACCCTGCTACCTCAGGAATGAAGTCACTCCCAAAGTCCACCTTTCAGCCAAAGATTAGAGGGGCCTATTAAACAAACAATAACACACACAAACAGCGTGCTTCTTAATTTATCAAATATGTGAGACCATACAGGCAACACTCGCCCAAAAGCGAAGAAGAGGCAGGAAGGGACAGGAAAACTAGATGAACGGACACAGAGAGCCCAGGGTAGAAAGGGAAAGGGGGAGAGTGCTGACACACTGCAGGGATTGCAACCAATGTCACAAAACAATTTGTGTATAAATTTTTGAATGAGAAAAAAAAAGTGAATTTGCCAACAAATTCCAGTTTTTCCAAACTCCAAAGAGAAAATAAAGGAATTTTAAATCAATATTTTCTGATTATTCAATTTGTACAAGCGCTTTACTCATTGCCATGGAAAGACACAACAGAAGAGGAAGGTATCAATCCTTGAAGAATTATGATTTAAAGGGAAAAAAGATTTCAAGCCTTTTTTTTCCCAAACTTTTTTTTTTTATAATTCATTTAAGGCTCCTCAAACTGTTAGGAAATCTCATCTTGGGGAGTTTTGGGTCATCTTATCTTTAATACCTACTCAGTCACTCTTCCTATCCATGTGGCATATTTTTACATGACAATTTTACTTTGTTTTTAAATTCTCTCAGAACATGAATCAGGCAAAGCCAGCAGGAGCTGTCACCATGCTGAGAACCACTGTCCTCAGTGCTAGAGGAAAAGCTACAACTCAGCTCAGCAAGCGCGGGACCTCACAAAAGAGCACCCACTCTCACTGTCAGACTGTTCATGATCAGACGCTCCGCCCAAAACTTCACCATGATTTGAACCTTGCAGATATGAATGAGGCAATTCACTTATTGTGAACTTGAACTCTTCAGTGCTACAGCTAAAGGTCAAGGAACTGGGTTAAGGAGAGCATGCTAGTGGCGTGCTGATGGGGCCGAGCCTGGAGAAAACCCAAGAAAGGGACTTTTTTACATAAGTGAGAAAGGCACAGTATGAATGCCTTCAAGCAACATAACCCAGTCTTGGATTTTTAGGAATTTGATTATTTAGTTTATAGAATATCCATGTCCTTTGACACTTCTTGCGTTTACCATAAATCTTTTAACCACTTCACCAGTAATTAGCACCTTTTTTATAGAGGTGCTGATTTTTATAATTTTATAGAGGATGAGGAGCCCTGGTGGCACAGCGGTTAAGAGCTCAGCTATCAACTAAAAGGTCAGCAATTTGAATCCACCAGCTGCTCCTTGGGAACCCTATGGGGCAGTTCCACTCCGTTCTATGGGGTCGCTATGAGTCGGAACCGGCTTGACACCAATGGGTTTGGGTTTTTTTGGTATAGAGGATGGAAAGGAGCCCCAATGGCTGAGAAGTTAAAGCACTAGGTTGCTAACCAAAAGGTCAAATTGTGTGTTTGTGTGTGTGTGTGTGTGTGTGTGTGTGTGAGAAAAGGAGCCCTAGTGGTGCAGTGGTTAAGCACTTAACTGCTAACTGAGAAGTCGGAGATTTGAACCCGCCAGCTGCTTCATGACAGAAAGATGTGACGGTCTGCTTCTGTAAAGATTACAGCCTCAGAAACCCTATAAGGCAGTTCTACTCCATCCTACAAGGGCCACTATGAGTCAGAATCGACTCAACAGCTATGGGAAAAGGATAGAGGATGGAAATGAAATTGAAGTCAAACTCAAGATAACCCAGTTTCACTACTTGGCAATAAGTTCAGCAAAAAAGATCTGTTTTGGAGAAAAGTCTTTAAGATGAATGGAGACCTCAGCTTGGGCAAATCCAATTTATGAGAAAGGAGATTTATAAAACATGTAAATGAGAGGGTATCTTAGTTATCTAGTGCTGCTATAACAGAAATACCACAAGTGGGTGGCTTCAACAAACAGAAATTTATTTTCTCACAGTTTAGGAGGCTGGAAGTTCGAATTCAGGATCCCAGCTCTAGGTGAAGGCTTTCCCTCTGTCAGCTCTGGAGGAGGGTTCTTGACTCTTTGAATTTCTGCTCCTGGGCAATCTTCATGCAGTTTGGCATCTCTCTTCCCCCATCTACACTTCTCGCTTGTTTAATCTCCTTTATATCTCAAAAGAGACTGACTCAAGACACATCCTGTCTCATTAGCATAACAAAGACAGCCCATCGCCAAATGGGATTATAACCACAGGCACAGAGTTTAGGATTTATAACACAATAATTATTGTAGAAGAGTACGTGGAACCAGGGATATCATTGCTAATGTCAGATGGATCCTGGCTGAAAGCAGAGAATACCAAAAGGATGTTTACCTGTGTTTTAGTGACTATGCAAAGGCATTCGATTATGTGGATCATAACAAATTGCGAAGAATGGAAATTCCAGGACACTTAATTGTGCTCATGAGGAAATTGTATATAGGTCAAGAGGCAGTTATTCAGACAGAACAAGGGGATACTGAGTAATTTAAAGTCAGGAAAGGTGTGCATCAGGGTTATATCCTTTCACCATACCTAGTCAATCTGTATGTTGAGCAAATAATCCAAGAAGCTGGACTATATGAAGAAGAATGGGCATCAGGATTGGAGGAAGACTCATTAACAACCTGCATTATGCAGATAGCACAGCCTTGCTTCCTGAAAGTGAAGAGGACTTGAAGCACTTTCTAATGAAGACCACAGCCTTCAGTATGGATTATACCTCAACACAAAGAAAACAAAAATCCTTACACCTGGACTAATAAGCAACATCATGATAAATGAAGAAAAAATTGAAGTTGTCAAGTATTTCATTTTACTTGGATCCACAATCAACAGCCATGGAAGCAGCAATCAAGAAACCAATAGACGCATTGCATTGGGCAAATCTGCTGCAAAGGACCTCTCTAAAGTGTTGAAAAGCAAAGATGCCACCTTGGAGGCTAAGGTACGCCTGACCAAAGCCATGGGATTTTCAATCACCTCATATGCATGTGAAAGCTGGGCAATGAATAAGGAAGACCGAAGAAGAATTGACACCTTTGAATTGCAGTGTTGGTGAAGAATATCAAATATACGATGGACTGCCAAAGAATGAACAAATCTTAGAAGTACGACCAGGATGCTCCCTAGAAGCAAAGATGGCAAGGCTACATCTTACATACTTTGTACGTGTTGTCAGGAGGGATCAGTCCCTGGAGAAGGACATCATGGTTGGTAGAGTACAGGGTCAGCGGAAAAGAGGAAGACCCTCAATAAGGTGGATTGACACGGTGGCTGCAACAATGGGCTAAAGCTTAACAACGATTGTAAGGATGGCGCAGGATTGGGCAGTGTGTAGTTCTGTTATGCATAGGGTCGCTATGAGTCAGAACTGACTCGATGGCACCTAACAACAACAACAATTACGGGGGACACAATTAAATCCATAACAGAGGGTAATAATATTTCTTTGCTTTATAAAATTATTCCACTTAGGAATATGTTCAATAGACATATCATCTTTGGGTTTAAAATATGCTTTAGTTTACCAAAATGTGCTTTACATATGGTGTTTCAAGACTATATCTAAAGAAAAGCCTACCTGTGCCATGGAGAGGGGGAGAGTGGCTAAAATTAAGTTATTTTAACTTACTTCTGTGGTTTCAGAGCTATCTGAAAGCAAAGTTCTGTGACTCAGGTTTTCAACATTAGCTTTGTAGATTGAACACTATACTTTTATTTATATCATTAAAATCAGTAAATGGAAAAAGTAATGTGAGACACGGATGAAAAAAGTCTTATTTTCCTTAACCATAAGGTAGAAAATAAGTATTGCACATGCTGATTCCCAATATGCCAGAATGATTTTTCTGTAACTTAGCTAGTAACCTGGAACAGCGTTAGCTTTCTAAATGAAGTCCTTAAAAAGATAAAAAGAAATGCCCTGAGCAGCAAAAATATTTAAATTTAAAACCACAAGTACTTCCATCAGGAACTACCATTACAAAATCTTAATAATAATCTTCTACCCAGAAACATGACATTTTACTAATAACTGTGGCACAAAAGAAGTGTTTTCACTCCTTCTGGGTTGTAGTCAACAAATGCCATTTGTTCAACAAATGTTTGATAGCCGTCTACAATGTGCAAGGTATTTACTCTCGGAGTTACAAACATGGTCCTAGTCCACACAGAGCTTAATCCAGGAAGAGGGGAAAGATACACATGAGAATAACCACAAAATCACACAGTGTACAGACATATCCAAGAACGGTCCATGGGGCTACGCCAGAAGAGAAGAGATGGGGCGTAGCTGGGGTTATCAAGGAGGGCTCCACACAAGATGGCATTTGAACTACACCGAAAGAGACAAATGATATGCTTGATTTAAATACGGAGTGATAAACCAAAAAAAAAAAAAAAAAGACCAATCCAGTTACCCCTGAGTCAGTGGTAACTCATGGCGACCCATGTGTTTCAGAGCAGAACTGTACTCCACAGAGTTGCCAAGGCCTGTGTCCTTTCAGAAACATTGCCAGCTCTTTCTTCCAAAGCACCTCCGAGTGGGTTCAAACCATTCACCTGTTACTAGTCGAATACTTAACGATTTGTGCTACCCAGGACTCTCAACAGTGATAAAAAGGGTGAAAAAAAAAAAGGAGCAAATTGTCTTTTTCTTGTTTGGATTTTTACTTGGAAAATTTCACACATATACAAAAGTAGAGAGAGTAGTATAATAAATTCACATGTACCTACATCTAGCTTCAACAGTGCCAACCACGGCCAATCTCGTTTCTTCTATTCCATGTCCCACTCTCCTACCAGATTATTTTGAAGCAAATCCCAGACATCATAACATTTCATCGGTAAAGACTTAAGTATACACCTCTGAAAGAATCTTTTTTTAGACTTACCAGAGTATTTATTTAACAAACACTGTCCTCATGAGCCCTGGTGGTGCCGTGGTTAAAATGCTCAGCTGCAAACTGAAAGGTCGGCAGTTCGAACCCACCAGCTGCTCCTTGGGAAAATGATGTGACAGTCGGCTTCCGTAAAGATTACAGCCTTGGAAACCCTATTGGGCAGTTCTACTCTGTCCTACGGGGTCGCTATGAGTCAGGATCAACTCAAGACCAGTTAGTTTTCTCATTTTTGTTTTTTAACCATCCTAAGTGCTTTACAAATATCAACTCATTCAATCCTTAAAACAATACTATATGGTAGGTAGTATTGTTATCATTTCACAGGATGAGAAAACTAAAGCCTGGGGAGGTTAAGCAACTTGCCCCATGTTGTCCAGCTAGTAAATGGAAAGCTAGGGTTTACACTCAGACATTCAGGCTCAGATCCACACTCTTTAACACTACACTACACTACACTACACTACACTACACTACACTACACTACACTACACTACACTACACTACACTACACTACACTACACTACACTACACTACACTACACTACACTACACTACACTACACTACACTACACTACACTACACTACACTACACTACACTACACTACACTACACTACACTACACTACACTACACTACACTACACTACACTACACTACACTACACTACACTACACGTAAACTTACTCCTCCAGGGGCCAAACTTAACTTAGGCAAAGGCCATTGTTTACATCCTATGTTCCATCTTGTACTCAAAAAGAAACTGACAGTTCTTTAACCAAGAAGGAAAGGTACAACCGCACACTTATTCCAACGGAATAACACTGGCTTTTTAGTAGATTTAGCACATGTAACTCCGTAAACGCAGTAATAAACTCTCCAAAAAAAAATGAGTGCCAGGATAGTAAGCTATCCAGGCTCACTAACAATGAGTGTATACTTAATGAGTAAAGAACTATTTGAATATTATATTTTGATAACAAAAGCTCAAGATTCTCAATTTTTTTAATTTAATTTCACCAACTATACCACTGCATATGTTCTCACTTCGAGATCTAAACACAAGAACTCTCAGACACCACTAAAACATTGAATAATTTTGATTTGCAGAAATTTCACAATTAATTTATTTTTAAGGAATCTTTAGCTATAAAAACTATTGGTTTCCACAATTCTTTCAAATAATTAAGAGATTAAATTAAAATTTAATCACAAAAATATGCATATGTGTGTATATATATCCATACACAATATATGGACATATATTTAAAAAAAAAAAAAAAAAAAAACCGTTGCCGTCAAGTGGCTTTCAACTCACAGTGACCCTATAGGACAGAACAGAATGCCCCATAGGGTTTCCAAGGGGTGGCTGATGGATTTGAACAGCCAACCTTGTTGTTAGCAGCCAAACGATTAACCACTGTGCCACCAGGGCTCCATGCATATATTAGTGCAATCCAATTTTAATATTTAAAAACCTAGATATCTGATAAAAATATATATATATGTGACACCCAGTTTTAAAATACAGAAGAACGACCGTAGCTGATAAGGAATAGAGAAAACTCACTTCATGTTACAATGTTTTCAAATGTGTTCCAGGAAAAGAACTGTCTACCATTTGCTAAATGATATATTTTAATAGGTACTTTAGCTGTGGCCGGAGGCCTTCTCACATTCCTTTCCTGCGGTCAAGTGACACTCAGGAAAAAACAGAAACTTTCCTACTTTGGAAAACACTCTCAGTAATGATGTCATATAATGAGAAGACCAACCTAAATGTGCCTCTGGCTTGCATTAGAGCTGAATCCATCAGGAAGTAAAGGAAACGGTTCCTAAGAAAAGATTTGATAATATCATTAGGAATGCTTATTATACTGTCATTGAGGGGAAAGATAAAAGAATATTATTTTCTTACTTTCTGGAGAAAGGAAAAGAAAAAAATATAATTTTTCACATTTTAAGCCTAATAGTTAAGAATATCAGACATTTATTTCACAGCTTCTGGGGTTTAAAGGCTGCTCTTTAGAACAGGGGGACTGAACACTTCTATAAGAAATGTCTGCTTCTCATCCTAAAAGCCACATATCCTTACATTGAGACCGATCTAAGGAGGGAGACACGATTAATGCTCTCATCTTCTTCACGTCCTTGCTCAAGCATTACCCTTTGCCTTCTAGACATTCCTGATCCCCTTTGCCCTGTGTTGCCTTATATTTTACTCTATCCCTAACCATCCTCCAATCTACCATATAGTTCACTTATTTATTGTGTTTGTTGCCCATCAATCTCCCCAGCTGGAATGTCAGTCAGTTCCTTGAGGGCCAGGAACTTTGTCTGCTTTAAGGGCTTTGTTCTCCAGCTCTTAGAATAGGGTCTGACACATAGTAAGTGGCTGAATTCTGTTTTAAATAACTTTTGAACTAGTAGTAATACCTTATAGCTAACATCTAGGGAGGACCTGCCACAAACCAAGCACCATACTGTCCCCTTCAAATCCATTATGGAAATTCCCAACAGCTCTGTGAAAAACATACCATTTTAATGATCAGAAAAGTGTCATCTAATGAGATTGTGTAACCTGGTCAAGGATACACAGCAAGTGAAGCTCATTCAAGATCTCTTCCTCTTGATGTATGATTCAACTTGACTTCTTAAAGGACCGATGTCATTATACCCGCAGACAGGCAACTTTGGGAAGCTCCCGATGGGAGGCAGAGCACCTGGTAACCAGAAACACAAGCTTTCCCACCCCTCACCCTTCTGCCCATTACACCAAATCCACCCTTCTCCAATGGGCCATGCCATGATGCCTTGACTAGACAGCTACCAGCCTGCCACCAACACAGGTACCCCCTGCCACCACCTGTCAACTCCCACCAAACCATGTTTTTCCCTTTCTTCCTTTTCATTCTCCGCTCCCCCCCCCCCAGACTCTTACACTGTATCTTCCCCCACTCCTTGGGCCACACCACACCACCACAGCTACAGAGCTACTGGCCCTCCCTTTCTACCTCCCACCTATCCCCATATACCACCTACTCTGACTTCCCACTGGCCCCCAGGTCTGCCCTACCCCCACCCATTGGCTACTTTTTTTCTTTCTCTCTCTTTTCTCTTTTTGTACTCACACCTAGCTCCTTAAGCCACCAATCCTTCCTGCCATCCCTCACCATGCCACCATAGCTACAGAATCCTGGCTCAGGCCCGCCACCACACTAGACTTATAATGCTCCTCCCCTCCCACCACAAGAACACCTGGTAACCAAAGGGAAGCAAACTCATACATCTCCCCATACGACACCCCTGCCTATCTGGCAAGAGGCTGCGAAAGTTCCCACACCACTGGACCAACATCAGGAGGCAGACGTTGTCCACCCAGTCTGCTCTCAGCACCTCACCAAACCAGTGTACGGTGAAGCAGGCTCACCCTGCTTGCTGCTGCTCTGATCACCCCAACAAGGTGGTAAGAGCTATCACACCCACAGACAAGCAAGCAGCACAGCACACCTGGCCCGAACGCCCTGATATATCAAAAACAAAAGAAAAAACAAAGGAGGACAAAACATGCAAACACACAATCAGTAAATAAAGAAAATAATACCTTACTGTCTCACAGACAGCAGACAGTATCAAAATATATTTTTAAAAAAACAGGGCAAGATGGCTCTAATAAATAACCAAAATAACCAGATGACCTCCTAGTAAGAGAAAAAGCACTGGAACTACCTGATACGAAATTCAAAAGACTAATACTTATGGCTGTCCAAGAGAAGAGATGTGAGATCAAGGAAAATGCAGCCAAAACTGAGGAAAAAATTGACAAAATCATGGAAAACAGACAAAACCGAAGAAAAAACAAACAAAGCAATAAAAGAATTCTGGAAAATCATACAAGAACAAGATGTAGAAATAAAAAAAAGCAATTAGAAATCATACAAAAACAGCAACTAGGAACTCAAAAGATAAAAAATAAAATTTCAGAAATGGACAACTGAATAGAACTCAGGAGCAAATTTTAAACAATAGAAGACAGAATCGCTGAGACTGAAGACAAATATACTGACTCCACTTTCTTTGAGAAAAAAAATCAGAGAAAAAAATGAAGAAAACCTAAGAATTATGTTGAACACAATTGAGAACAAAAATCTATGTGTGATTGGAGTTCCAGAATAGGGGGAGAAAATGGAAAACACAGAGAAGATTGTTGAAGATTTGCTAGTAGAAAATTACCCAAATATCATGATAGATGAAAAGCTGACCATCCAAAAAGCTCAACAAACCCCATACAGGATAGACCCCAAAAGAAAGCCACCAAGACATATCATAATCACACTTGTCAAAATCAAAGACAAAGAAAGAATCCCGACAGAAGCCCAAGAGAAATGAAAAGTCACTTTCAAAGGGGAAACAATAAGACTAAACTCTGATTACTTGGCAAAAACTACGCAGGCAAGAAGGCAATGGGATGACATGTATAAAACTTTGAAAGAATAAAACAGTCAAATGAGAATAAATATCCTGCACAAATATCTCCCAAATACAATGGTGAAATTAGAACATTTCCAGAAAACAGAAATTAAGGGAATCCAGAAAAACCAAACATACCTTCGATTAGAGAATCAACAACATTAGGCAAAAACTGGAGTCTAGGATACAGAACAGCATCAGCCAGAGACCAACCTAGGTAAGGAACTCTCAACAATAAAACAAAGCTACAAGATTTAAAACAGGTAGACAGGGTGTCAATCTGTAAATGACAACAATGTCTAAACAATAAAAGGGGGACTAATGGCCTAAGTAGAGAACTTTCAAATGGAGAGGAAGTCCAAGATGATATCAAGTATTAATAGACTGGTTCAAACATAGGAAAATAAGGGTAAATTTCAAGGTAACCACAAGGAAAGTTAACAAAACTAATGCATCAGAAGAATAATACAAAGTCTCAGTATACACAAAATCTATAATAACAAAAGAAAAGGAAAGAAAATCCACAAACAAAAGGAACTCAGCACAGGAAAGTAAGAGGAACAAAGACAATATTAGCACCACAAAAAAAAGCTCAACAACATGAGAGCAATAAACTCATACCCATCGATAATCACACTGAATGTAAGTAGCTTAAATGTACCTTAAGAGAGGCACAGAGTGGCAGAATGGATAAAAGAGCGCAACCCATCAATATGTTGTATATAAGAGACACAAAGACATAAATGTATTAAAAATCAAAAAATGGAAAAAATATATCAAGCAAACTAACCAAAAAAGGGCAGAGGTGCCAACATGAATCTCAGACAAAACTGAATTAAAGAAAAAATCAACCATAAAATATAAGAAGAACATTATATAATGATTAAAGGGACAATTCAACAAAAAGACATAAACTTAATAAATACCTACACACCCAAAGACAGGGCTCCAAAATACATCAAGCAAACTATAATGGCACTGAAAGGTGAAATTGGCAGTTCTACAATAATGGTAGGAGACATCAACACACCACTCTCAGGAAAGGAAAGAAAATCTAGAAAGAAACTCAGCAAACATACAGAAGATCTAAAGGTCAAATGAACCATAAACATACACAGAAGAGTCCACAACAGCAGCAAAGTATCCATTTTTTTTTCCAGTGCACGTGGAACATTCTCCAGAAGAGACCACATTTTAGACCACAAAGCAACCCTCAATAAAATCCTGAACATCAAAATAATACAGCACATTCTCTCTGATCATAATGCTATAAAATAGAAATCAATAACAGGAAAAACAAGGGAAAAAAATCAAATACATGGAAGCCAAATAATACCTAGCTTAAAAACAACTGGGTAATAGAACTCAAAGAGGGAATAAAAACAATTCCTAGAATTAAGTGAGAACGAAAACACATATCAAACACTTTGGGACACAGCAAAGGCAGTGCTCAGAAGTCAATTTACAGCAATAAAAACACACATATTAAAGAAGAAGAAAAGGCCACAATCAAAACATTAGCCCTACAACTTGAAAAAACAGAAAAAGAACAGCAAAAGCCCCCAACAGGCACCAGAATAAAGGAAATAATACAGACTAAAGCAGAAAAAATAAAATAGAAAACAGAAAAACAATAGAAAAAAATCAATAAGACAAAAACTGGTCCATCCATCCAGGGCAAAGGAGAATGAAGAAAACCAAAGACACAAGGAAAATATAAGTCCATAGGACTAATACGCTACATGAACCACAGCCTCAACTAGCCTGAGCCCAGAAGAACTAGACAGTGCCTGGCTACCATCACTGACGCCCTGACAGGGATCACAAGAGATTGTCCTGGACAGAGCAGGAGAAAAATGTAGAACAATATTCAGATTCACAAAAAAAAAGGACCAGATTTACTGGTTTACAGAGACTCGAGGAACTTCCAAGACTATGGTCTCCAGATACTCTGCTAACTGTGAACTGAAGCCACTCCCAAAGTCCACCGTTCAACCAAAGATTAGACAGGCTTGTAAAACAAACAATAACACGTGTGAAGAATAATTCTAAATTCAATCAAGTATACAAAACCAAACAGGCAACACCTGACCAGAATTAACGCCGAGAAGGCAGGAAGAGACAAGAAAACTGGACGAATGGACAGGGAGAAGCCAGGATGGAAAGAGAAAGTGGGAGAGTGCTGACACATTGTGGGGATTGCAATTAATGTCACAAAACAATTTGTGTAGAAAATTTTCGAAAAAGAAACTATTTGCACTGTAAACTTTCACCTAAAATATAATAAAATTAAAAAATATATATATATATATATATAAATTCCATCACATTCAGAGCAAAGGAGAATGAGGAAAACCAAAGACACAAGGAAAATATTAGTCCATAGGACTAAAGGACCCCATGAACCACAGCCTCCACCAGCCTGAGCCCAGAAGAACTAGATGGTGCCCTGCTACCACCACTGACTGCTCCGACAGGGATCACAATAGAGGGTTCCTGACAAAGTGGGAGAAAAATATAGAACAAAATTCAAATTCACAAAAAAGAAAACAAAAAACAGACTCACTGGTCTGAGAGAGACTGGAGGAACCCCTGAGACTATGGCCATCGGACACCCTGCTAACTCAGAACTGAAGCCATTCCTAAAGTTCACCTTTCAGTCAAAGATTAGATAGGCCTATAAAACAAACAATAGAACACTTGAGGAACTGAGCAACGTGCTTCTTAGTTCAATCAAGTATACAGGACCAAATGGACACCTGCCCAAAAATAAAAACGAGAAGGCAGAAAGGCACAGGACTCCTGAATGGCAGGACAGGGGCAATGCAGGGTGGAAAGGGAAACAGGGAGGGTGCTGACATGTCGCAGGCATTGCAGACAATATTGCAAAACAATTTGTGCATAAATTTTTGAATGAGAAACTAATTTGTCCTGTAAACTTTCACCTAAAATACATTAAAAAAAAAAAAAAAAAAACACAAATTATAGCCAAGAAAATCCTATGGAACAGTTCTATTCTGTAACACATGGGGTCAGCATGAGTCACAAGCAACCGGTTGGCAACAGGTTTGGTTTGATTGTTTTGTTTTTGCTATGGTCGTACACCTAATAACAACCAAAGAATCGTAAGTCTATAGAACTTTAAAGTTCATAATATATTTTTACAAGTATTATAAAATTTAATCTAAAGTATTAAAAAAAAATCTATAATCTTGCTCTTTAAGTGACTCTAAAAAGAGAAAGAACATCTTGTCTAAAATAGATTTGAACGAAAAAGAAATATTCAAAAGAGAGCCCTCCTAAGTGGAAATGTCCATAACTTCTAGAGGAGGAATTAGCTTTCCACATTTTCTCTTCCCTAAAGAAATGGACTAGGAGAAAATTAACATGGTTCTACAAACTGAGGCTGAGCACAACTGAGGCCTGGCCGGCATGCCAAGAGACGGGCTGGAGCCCATCCTCTTAGTGTCCAACTACTAACATCTTGACTTCATTTTTCTAGGAAATGCTGATTGAAAAAGAATAAGCAGAAACAACTTTTAACTGAGAATAAGTCATTCACTCTTAACATAAATTAATTTGACAATATCTAACATTAAAAAAAAAAAACAGTGAGTGCCTACTATGTGCTCAACAATATGGGAAATCCAGTGCAGTTTCAGGCACAGTCCCTCTCCTCATAAACTAGTCAGGAAGACCAGCTATACCTATGTGAAGATGAACAATAGAAAATTAACAGCAAAAAGAAAAAAATACAAAAGACAAGTGATAGCAAAGAAGCTTTATCATCTCAAGAAATACCAGGCATTTAGTGATTCATTGCAATGTCAATATGATTTTTAACTTTCTGCTAGAAAGTACTACACTCTTGAAACCCTGTTAAAATTATACATATTCTTGAAGGCCCAACTCAAATGTGACAAACTCTGTAATTTTCCCTGACCTTGTCTCAACCCTGTTCAAGGCTTTGTTTTCTCTCATATTCTCCATCCACATCCGATGAGATGACGTACTGACCTCCCTGCTGGGCTATTAGCCACTTGCATGAGAGCAGAGGCCATAGCACGTACCTGCACAGAGTCTGGCAGCCAGTAGGGGCTTAGCAATTGTTGGCCAAGTGGAACACAATAAAAAATTTACTATCTCTTGAACCCATAGGATCTATCATCCTTCAGAAAACACTTAACACATGGCCTTTGACTTACTAGGGGATTGAATTTTAAGAGTTCTATTTGGCAGGTAAAAGCAAAACAACAACAACTATAAACTTCAAAAAAAAAAAAAAGAATTAGAATATGTAACTTCCATAATCATTGATACAGCAATAGAGCAGTGGTTGTCAAGCAGGGGTAATTTGGAAATTTGTGGAGGTTTTCCACAATGTTTGCGAACCCAGGGATGTTAAATATCCAGTAATTCTCTAGAGAATCCTATACACAGAACAATTATCACACATCCTGCACAATTTTCCAATTTTTATCGCACATTCATAAAGTAAAATTATCTGTGCTGGAGCCTAACTCTGCTTTATATATAAACACCAAGGATTTACACAATACACTGAATTATCTGGGAATACAACTACTACGTAAACTGAGAGAAGACTGAACTTTGGCCACCATTTTGGAAATTCAAGTCTCTGACAGCAGTGAGTCTTGTGGTATCTGAGTCCTCAATACGACGTTCCTGTATCCAAATGTTCTTATGGCCCTAGGCATGGAGTACAGAATGGTGAGCAAACATACACGACTGTGTATCATGTCCCTCTCCTTACCAACAGTGTACCCCAGTTCCTCTCAGTTCACGCCCACTGGCCCTCTCTGTCCCTCACTCTGGCAACACTCAGTGCAAACTTTGGACTTTTGACATTTGAGGTCCTTTAAAATTCACCTTCATTAACATATACTGAACCCTCTGACTAAGCTCCTGCCTGTAAACCTCAGGTTTATTCATGTCTTCATGCCATCCTTTTTTCTTTTTAATTTTCTTTTTATTGTGCTTTAAGTGAAAGTTTATAAATCAAGGCAGTCTCTCATACAAAAATTTATATATGCCTTGCTCTATACTCTTAATTGCTCTCCCCCTAATGAGACAGCATACTCCTTCCCCCTACTCTCTCTTTTTGTGTCCATTCAGCCAGCTTCTGACCCCCTCTACCCTCTCATCTCCCCTCCAGACAGGAGGTGCCAACAGAATCCCATGTGTCTACTTGATCCAAGAAGCTCATTCCTCACCAGTATCATTTTCTATGCCACTGTCCAGTCCAATCCCTGTCTGAAGAGTTGGCTTTGGGAATGGTTCCTGTCTTGGGCCAACAGAAGGTCTGGGGACCATGACCACCAGGGTCCTTCTAGTCTCAGTCAGACCATTAAGTATGGTCTTTTTATGAGAATTTGGGGTCTGCATCCCATTGCTCTTCTGCTCCCTCAGGGGTTGTCTGTTGTGTTCCCTGTCAGGGTAGTCATCGATTGTAGCCAGGCACCATCTGGTTCTTCTGGTCTCAGGCTCATGTAGTCCCTGGTTTACCTGGCCCTTTCTGTATCTTGGGCTCATAAATGCCTTGCGTCTTTGGTGTTCTTCATTCTCCTTTGCTCCAGGTGGGTTGAGACCAGCTGATGCATCTTAGATGGCCACTTGCTAGCGTTTAAGACCCCAGATGCCACTCTCCAAAGTGGGGTGTCAAATGTTTTCCTAATAGATTTTATTATGCCAATAGGCTTAGATGTCCCCTGAAACGATGGTCCCCAAACCTTCGCCCCTGCTATGCTGGCCTTCGAAGTGTTCGGTTTATTCAGGAAACTTCTTTGCTTTTGGTTTAATCCAGTTGTGCTGGCCTCTCCTGTATTGTGTGTTGTCTTTCCCTTCACCTAAAATACTTCTTATCTACTATCTAGTGAAAACCCCTCTCCCTCCTTCTCCCCGCTTCATGCCATTCTTTATTCATGCATTCCTCCTCCTGATACACCCTCCACCTTTCCCTCTCTTTTCCCAAATCCCATCATCTTCCAGGACCCACCTCAAGTGACACCTTTTTCATAAAATATTCCTGGGTATTGCCTGTCAACATGGATTATTTCCCTTTGGATTGCCCATCACAAGCACAAGCTTTTGGGGGAACTGACTGTGCTCACCTTACCATTTTATTTTTATACTCTTATGCTAGTTCCTCATTGTTTCATGTCTCATTTTTCCCCCAAGTGAACATAATTTTGAATGCAGGGACCACTGTACATACTCTATTTTGTAAATTAATAGGCATGGAGTAAGTATTCAATAAAAAAAACCTACCCTAACTGAAGATCAACCCTTTATTCTTAATTTCAGGGAACTAAGGTCAACCTTTTGCAGGACACAGAAGGGCACATGAGAGACTTAAAAAGCTTTCAAGTCCCAAATAAGTAAAGACTTCCTGGTCATCAGCTACATTACAAAGAAAATATTAAACACATCAGGTTTTAACTAGCCCCACCTAAAATTTATCTTCAGTAATGTCTTCTTAATGAGGCTGTGTAGCCCTCATAGCACAGTGGTTAAGAGCTTCAGTTGCTAAGCAAAAGGTAGACAGTTCGAGTCCATCAACTGCTCCTTGGAAACCCTATGGGGTAGTTCTACTCTGCCCTGTAGGGTCATTATGAGTTGGAATAGACTCAACGGGAATAAGTTTCTAATGAGGATACAGTAAGAATCCATAAAAATTGTGTATGTTACTAAAATTACTTTAAATCATTAAGGAATATAAAGGGCAGTTCGTGTCAAACATATTATTTAATAATATTTTCAGATTAATGGAAAACAGTAGCAAATGTTCTAGCATTTAAACATGTCCTAAAGCAAACCATCGCAATCCTAACTGCAGGACTAGTTCTTCACTGGGTATTTCTGTCTCCTTAGGCACTACATCTACACTTACAGTAGCTCCTACCAAGCCAAAATAACCAAACCCGTTGCCGTGGTGTTGATTCCAATTCACAGGGACCCCATAGGACAGAGTAGAACTGCCGCATAGGATTTCCAAGAAGCATCTGGTGGATTCAAACAGCCGACCTTTTGGTTACCAAGCAAGCTCCTAACCACTGTGCCACCTGGGCTCGAGCGCCTACCACTGCTCCCTAACTACATCTTTGCAACTCAAATGACCACTGAAGAAAACTGAGTGTCAGATATGAGCTGCTATAGTTAAAACTACCAGAAACATTAGAACTTCTCACACTTAAAAACCAACATGAGTTCAGGTAAAAGTCCCCACTTTTTTTTTTCTTTTTTTTTAATTTTTATTGTGCTTTAAGTGAAAGTTTACAAATTAAGTCAGTCTCTCACACAAAAACTTACATACACCTTGCTACATACTCCCAATTGCTCTCCTCTTAATAAGACAGCCCGCTCCCTCCCTCCACTCTCTCTTTTTGTTTCCATTCTGTCGGCTTCTAACCCCCTCTACCCTCTCATCTCCCCTCCAGGCTGGAGATGCCAACATAGTCTCAAGTGTCCACCTGATCCAAGCAGCTCACTCCTCACCAGCATCCTTCTCTAAACCATTGTCCCGTACAATCCCTGACAGAAGAGTTGGCTTTGGGAATGGTTCCTGTCCTGGACCACTGGGGTCCTTCTCGTCTCAGTCAGACCATTAAGTCTAGTCTTTTTACGAGAATTTGGGGTCTGCGTCCCACTGCTCTCCTGCTCCCTCAGGGGTTCTCTGTTCTGTCATGGCACTCACGGCAGTCATTGATTGTAGCCAGGCACCATCTTGTTCTTCTGGTGGCAGGCTGATGTAGTCTCTGGTTTATGTGGTCCTTTCTGTCTGTTGGGCTCGTAACTACCGTGTGTCCTCAGTGTTCTTCATTCTCCTTTGGTCCAGGTGGGTTGAGACCAACTGATGCATCTTAGATGGCCGCTTGCTAGCATTTAAGACCCCAGATGCCACTCTCCAAATGGGACACAGAATGTTTTCTTAATATATTTTATTATGACAATTGACTTAGATGTCCCCTGAAACCATGGTCCCCAAACCCCCGGCCCCACTACCCTGGTCTTCAAAACGTTCAGTTTATTCAGGAAATTTCTTTGCTTTTGCTTTAGTCCAGTTGTGCTGACCTCGCCTATATTGCGTGTTGTCTTTCCCATCACCCAAAGTAGTTCTCATCTACAATCTAATTAGCAATACCCCTCTCCCAGCCTCCCTCCCTCCCCACTCTCGTAACCATCAAAGAATATTTTCTTCTCTCTTTAAACTACTTCTCGAGTTCTTACAATAGTGCTCTTATACAATATTTGTCCTTTTCCAACTGACTAATTTCACTCAGCATAATGCCTTCCAGGTTCCTCCGTGTTATGAAATGTTTCACAGATTCATCACTGTTCTTTATCGATGCATAGTATTCCATTGTGTTGAATATACCATAATTTATTTATCCATTCATCCGTAGATGGGCACCTTAGTTGCTTCCATCTTTTTGCTACTGTAAACAGTGCTGCAATAAACATGGGTGTGCATATATCTGTTCGTGTAAAGGCTCTTATTTCTTTAGGATATATTCTAAGGAATGGGATTGCTGGATCTTATGGTAGTTCTATTTGTAACTTTTCAAGGGAGTGCCAAATCAATTTACGAAGTGGTTGTACCATTTTACATTCCCACCAGCAGTGTAGAAGTGTTCCAATCTCTCCACAACCTCTCCAACATTTATTCTTTTGTGTTTTTGGATTAATGCCAGCCTTGTTGGAGTGAGATGGAATCTCATTGCAGTTTTGATTTGCATTTCCCTAACGGCTAATGATCATGAACATTTCCTCAGGTATCTATTAGCTACCTGAATGTCTTCTTTAGTGAAGTGTCTGTTCATATCTTTTGCCCATTTTTTAATCGGGTTACTCATCTTTTTCTACTTGAGTTTTTGTAGTATGATGTAGATTTTAGAGATCAGGCGCTGATCGGAAATGTCATAGCTAAAAACTTTTTCCCAGTCTGTAGGTAATCTTTTTACTCTTTTGGTGAAGTCTTTGGATGAGCATAGGTGTTTGATTTTTAGGAGCTCCCACTTATCTATTTTTTCTTCTGCATTGTTAATAATGTTTTGTAAACTGTTTATGCCATGTATTAGGGCTCCTAACATTGTCTCTATTTTTTCTTCCATGATATTTATTGTTTTAGATTTTATATTTAGGTCTTTGATCCATTTTGAGCTTGTTTTTGTGCATGGAGTGAGGTATGGGTCTTGTTTCATTTTTTTTGCAGCTGGATATCCAGTTATGCAAGAACCATTTGTTAAAAAGACTGTCTTTTCCCCCATTGAACTGTTTTGGGGCCTCTGTCAAATATCAACTGCACATACATGGACGAATTTATGTCTGGATTCTCAATTCTATTCCATTAGTCTATGTACCTCTTGTTGTACCAGTACCAGACTGTTTTGACTACTGTGGTGGTATAATAGATTCTAAAATCAGGTAGAGTGAGGCCTCCCACTTTGTTCTTCTTTTTCAGTAATGCTTTACTTATCTGGGGTCTCCTGCCCTTCCATGTAAAGTTGGTGATTTTTTTCTTCATCTCATTAAAAAATGTCATTGGAATTTGGATGGGAATTGCATTAAATCTATTAATCACTTTTGGTAGAATACATATTTTTATACTGCTAAGTCTTCCTATCCATGAGCAAGGTATGTTTTTTCACTTACGTAGGTATCTTTTGTTTTCTTGCAGAAGTGTTTTGTAGTTTTCTTTGTATAAGCCTTTTACATCTCTGACAAGATTTATTCCTAAGTATTTTATTCTCCTGGGGGCTCCTGTAAATGGTATTGATTTGGTGGTTTTCTCTGCAATCTTCTTTTTGTCGATTTAGAGGAATCCGATTGATTTTTGTATGTTTATCTTGAATCCCAATACTCTGCTGAACTCTTCTATTAGTTTCGGTAGTTTGCTGGAGGATTCCTTAGGGTTTTCTGTGTATAAGATCATGTCATCTGTAAATAGAGATACTTTGGACTTCTTCCTTGCCAATCTGGATGTCCTTTATTTCTTTATCTACCTAATTGCTCTGGCTACGACCTCCAGCACAATGCTGAATAAGAGTCATGATAAAGGCCATCCTTCACTGGTTACCGCTCTCAAGGGAAATGCTTTCAGGCTCTCTCCATTTAGGATGATGTTGGCTGTTGGCTTTGTATCGATGCCCTTTATTATGTTGAGGAATTTTCTTTCTATTCCTGTTTTGCTGAGCATTTTTATCATGAATGGATGTTGACCTTTGTCAAATGCCTTTTCTGCATCAATTGATAAAATCATGTGATTCTTGTCTTTTGTTTTACTTGTTTGAAGGATTACGTTAATTGTTTTTCTAATGTTGAACCATCCCTGCATACCTGGTATGAATCCCACTCAGCCATGGTGAATTATTTTTTTGATATGTTGTTGAATTCTATTGGCTAGAATTTTGTTGAGGATTTTTGCATCTAAGTTCATGAGGGATATAGGTCTGTAATTTTCTTTTTTTGTGGTGCTTTACCTGGTTTTGGTATCAGGGATATGGTGGCTTCATAGAATCAGTTTGGGAGTATTCCGTCCTTTTCGATGCTCTGAAATACCTTTAGTAGTAGTGGTGTTAACTCTTCTCTGAAAGCTTGGTAGAACTCTGCAGTGAAGCTGTCCAGACCAGGGCTTTTTTTTTGTTGGGAGTTTTTTTGATTACCTTTTCAGTCTCTTCTTTTGTTATGGGTCTATTAAGTTCTTCTACCTCTGTTTGTGTTAGTTTACGAGGTAGTGTGTTTCTAGGATTTCATCCATTTCTTCTAGGCTTTCAAATTTGTTAGAGTGCACTTTTTCATGGTAATCTGAAATGATTCTTTTAATTTCAGTTGGGTCTGTTGTGATATCGCCCATGTCATCTCCTAATTGGGTTATTTGCTTCCTCTCCTGTTTTTCTTTTGTCAGATGGCCAATGGTTTATCAATTTTGTTGATTTTTTCAAAGAACCAGCTTTTGGTCTTGTTAATTCTTTTAATTGTTTTTCTGTTTTCTAATTTCATTTAGTTCTGCTCTAATTTTTATTATTTCTTTTCTTCTGGTGCCTGAGGGTTTCTTTTGTTGCTCTCTTTCTATTTGTTCAAGTTGTAGGGATAATTCTTTGATTTTGGCCCTTTTTTCTTTTTATACGTGTGCATTTATTGATATAAATTGACCTCTGAGTACTGCTTTTGCTGTGTCCCAAAGTTTCTGATAGGAAGTGTTTTCATTCTCATTGGATTCTATGAATTCCTTTATTGCATCCTCAATGTCTTCTATAATCCAGTCTTTTATGAGCAAGGTATTCCTCAGTTCCCCAGTGTTTGATTTGTTTTCCCTGCTTTTTCTGTTATTGATTTCCACTTTTATGGCCTTATGGTCAGAGAAGATGCTTTGTAATATTTCAATGTTTTAGGTTCTGCTAAGGCTTGCTTTCTGACCCAATATGTGGTCTATTCTAGAGAATGTTCCATGAGCACTAGCAAAGAAAGTATACTTGGCTGCTGTTGGATGAAGTGTCCTGTATATGTCTACGAGGTCAAGTTGGTTTATTGTAGCGTTTAGATCTTCCATGTCTTTATTCAGCTTCTTTCTGGATGTCCTGTCCTTCACTGAAAGTGATGTAGTGAAGTCTCCTACTATTATTGTGGAGCTGTCTATCTCACTTTTCAATGCTGATAGAGTTTTTTTATGTATCCTGCAGCCCCGTCATTGGGTGCATAAATATTTAATATGGTGTATCTTCGTGGTATATTGTCCCTTTAATCATTATATAGTGTCCTTCCTTATCCTTTCTGATGGATTTAACTTTAAAGTCTATTTCGTCAGAAATTAATATTGCCACTCCTGCTCTTTTTTGATCGTTCTTTGCTTGATATATTTTTTTTCCATCCTTTGAGTTTTAGTTTGTGTCTCTAAGGTGTGTCTCTTGCAGGCAGCATATAGACGGATCTTGTTTTTTAATCCATTCTGCCACTTTCTGTCTCTTTATTAGTGCATTTAGTCCATTTACATTCAGCATAATTATGGATAAGTATGAATTTAGTGCCATCGCTTTGATGTCTTTTATTGTGTGTTGTTGACAGTTTCATTTTTCCACTTAATTTTATGTGTTGAGTAGATTATATATTGTCCTTTCCTCATATTCGTTGTTATTGATTTTGTTTCTGCTGGATATCTGTTTTTTTTTTCTTGTATTTTCTTTTGATGTGTAGAATAGTTTGTCTCCTCTGTGGTTACCTTATTATTTACCCCTATTTTTCTAAATTTCAACCTACCTTTTATTTCTTTCTATCGCCTTCTCTTCCTCTCCATACAGAAGATCTATGACTATATTTCTTAGTCCCTCTTTATTGTTTTAATGTTGTCTTCTTTTACATAAGAACATCACTGTTCCCTTGTTTTGAGCGTTTTTTTATCTTGATTTATTATTGTGATTTCCATGCCTGGGATGACTTCTGATTGCTCTGCCCAGTGTTCCAGTCTTGGTTTGATACCTGATATTGTTGATTTTCTAACCAAAGAACTCCTTTAGTATTTCTTGTAGGTTTGGTTTCTTCGAATTCCCTAAACTTCTGTTTATCTGGCAACGTCCTAATTTCACCCTCATATTTCAGAGACAGTTTTGTTGGATATAAGATTCTTGGCTGGCAATTTTTTTCCTTCAATTTTTTATATAAGTCATCCCATTGCCTTCTTGCCTGCATGGTTACTGCCGAATAGTCCGAGCTTATTCTTACTGGCTTTCCTTTGTAGGTGACTTTGTTTATTCCCAGCTGCTCTTAAAATTCTCTCTTTATCTTTGATTTTGGCAAGTTTGATTACAATATCTCTTGGTGACTTTCTTTTAAAATCTACCTCATGCGGAGTTCGATGAGCAACTTGGATAGATATCTTCTCATCTCACGATATCGGGGAAGTTTTCTGCCTATAAATCTTCAACAATTCCCTCTGTATTTTCTGTTATCCCTCCCTGTTCTGGTATTCCAATCACTCGTAGGCTATTCCTCTTGGTAGAGTCCCACATGATTCTTAAGGTTTCTTCTTTTTTTTTAAATTCTTGTATCTGATTTTTCTTCAAATATATTCAAGTTCAGAAATTCTGCCTTCCACTTGCTCAATTCTGCTCCTCTGAGTTTCTATTGAGTTGTCCACTTCTGTAATATTATTGTTAATCTTCTGAATTTCTGATTGCTGTCTGTCTATGGATTTTTCCAGCTTATTACATTTTTCATTATGTTCCTAAATAATCTTTTTAATTTCTTGAATTACTTTATCTGTGTGTTCCTTGGCTTGTTCTGCATATTGCCTCATTTCCTTCCCGATGTCTTGAAGGGCTCTGTATATTAATGTTTTCTATTCTGCCTCTGGTAATTCCAGAAAGGCTCTTTCATCTAGAAGGTCCCTTGATTCTTTGTTCTGAGAGCTTGTTGAGGCAATTATGGCCTGTTTCTTTATGTGACTTGATATTGACTGCTGTCTCCGAGCCATCTATACATTATTGTATTAGTTCATTTTATGTTTGCTTACTGTGTCGTAGGTTCTTGCTTTGTTTTGTTTTAAAACACCCAGATGGGTTGCTTGAGTGAGCTAACTTGATTATTTTCACCTTTGGATCCCTTACATCCTATTCCCAGGTGGCTAGAGATGTTATCCTGTATATTAGTCTAGGAGTCCATTCACTTTTCTTGTATGAATTCAGCTCAGGTGTCCAGGTAGCTGATCATCAGGTGTGTGGTAGAGGCTCTGTCCTACAGTCTTAGAGGGGCAGGGGTGATTGGTGTAGGTACCGGTATCTGCTTGCAGCAGGGGTCACACTCTGAACAAGGCAGGGGGCTGAGAATCATCCCCCCACGTGTCTCTGAGGAAAGAACGTCCCTGTTCCCTATAGCATACAGATGGGTGGGTTCTGTAGACGAACCATGGGCACCCAGTGTTTCTGGTTGTAAGAATTGGAAGGTACCAGTTATCCTTGGACCCCTGTCACAGGTGGCGGGGTGACCTGAGTAGAGCCACCAGCCCTTAGGTCCCTGATGTGGGTAGGTGAGGTCCCTGTTTAATAGGCAAAGCAATGTTGAACATCAAATACCCACCTCTCCGCCTCACAGCTGAAATGGTTGGAGTCTGCCAACAAGGGGTTATTCTCCTGAAATAGGCCCACACAGGTCCATGCAGAGGGGAAAGGTAATCAGTGTCCACAGACTGTTTATGCCTGGACAGGAACTGCTTCTCTCCTGAGCTCCCCACGTTAGTGGAGGTGGCAAATTATCTTTTCCCCCAGTTGCAAATTTTTTCCTTCTCCAAGGCCAGGAGGATGGCTCTGGGTACTCAACAGGGCCTATCTCAAGCCCAGGGAAAGCGGCCACCAAGGCCGGCTTGGGGTGGGGGTGGTGGCACGGTAAAACATACCGAAGTACTTAGCTTTTGCTGAGAGCACCTTTCTTCTCTGGTTCCAGAGGTGTGAGTAGGCTGTGTGGTTGGCTGCTTCTCCCTGAGAAAACTGCAGCCAAACACTAGTACCAACCTGCCACCACCACTCCCGGGAATGGTGCCTGAGGGCTCCCCACAATTCAGGTCCAGTAACTCCTCGCCGCTTCTAAACCATCTCCTTCTCCCTCTACCCCTCAGCTCATTTTCTAAGCTTGCCATTGATGTTCAGGTCTCCTAGCTTGTCATAAACAACTCGTTTCACTTGCTTTTTGGGGTTTTTGTTGTAAGAATGCTCACAGGAAGCGTCTGTCTATTCCACCATCTTGGCTCCACCTCCTTCAGTCCCCACTTTTAACAAGTTGAAGGTTAAATTAAACTGAAAACAATGGGTAATAAGTTAATTTCTGTCCTGAGGCAGCACAAAACATATACTGCTATAAGGATTAGCTTTAATTCTTTAAAAAATAAAAGTTAGGCAGGGGAGAGAAATATTTTAGCATAATAACACAGCATCATACCCCAGTGAGAACTAACAATTACTAGTCTTAACATGAATCCATTGACATTCAAGTCAATGGAAAAAGAGAAAATGAACAGCCAGAAAATTTCAGGGTGAGAGCTTAAGCTTCTGTGTGGATATGGACACAGGAGAAAGAAGGTTAGTATAGGTAAAGAAGAGAAATTCTACAGTAAACAAGTACAACTCTACAGTTAGCTACAAAGACAGATACAACTACCTCTGAAGAGAGAAGCTGAGCACAAGTGAAAAACACACACTCGAGATCTTAGGAAACTTGAATTCTGCTCAGATCCTGAGTGGCCAAGCCTGGAGCAAGCAGATGACAATTTCTTAGGCATGTGGATGGTAGCACAGATGGGGAGGGCAAAGGAGATGGCACTCTGGTTACCTGTCACGTTTTCCACATACCTGAATTCAGAGTGAAAAATAATAGTTTGTTCCCAGATCATTCATAAAATTTATGGTTTTTTCCCAATGACCAAAATACCTGATCTTTGGATACACAGCCTAAAAACATACCTGCAATAACAATTAGCAATGCAGCTGTGGTTTAGGAAGTTGTATAAAAGAACACGAAGAAGTTTCTTTTGTTCCTTCTCAACACTGCAGTTGCTTTATCAATGAAAGAGAGAAAATCAAAAATAAAGTTTTCTGCTTAATAAAGCCTGCCAGAGCTCCCGAGAAGTATACGCATACCTCGGAGATACTGTGGTTCAGTTCCAGACTACTACAATAAAGCTAATATCACAATAAAGTGAGTCACTCAAATTTTCTGGTTTCCCAGTGCATAAAAGTTATGTTTACACCATACTGCAGTATATTAAGTGTGCAACAGCATTATGTCCAAAAAAAAAAAAATGCGCATACCTTAATTAAAGAACACTTTATTGCAAAAAAAATGCTAACCATCATCTGAGCCTTCAGCGAGTTGTAATCTTTTTGCTGGTCAAGGTTCTTGCCTCAATACTGATGGCTGCTAAACAATCGGGGTGGTGCTTGCTGAAGTTTGGGGTGGCTGTGGCAATTTCTTAAAATAAGGCAACACTGAAGTTTGCTGCGTCAATTGACTCTTCCTTTCATGAAAGATTTCTCTGTAGCATGAGATACTGTTTGACAGCACTTTACCCACAGTAGAACTTCTTTCAAAATTGGAGTCAGTCCTCTCAAACCCTGCCACTGCTTTATCAACTAAGTTTATGTAGTATCCTAAATCCTTTGCTGTCATTTCAACAATGTTCACAGCATCTTCACCAGCAGTTGATTCCATCTCAAGAAACCACTTTCTTTGCTCAGCCGTAAGAAGCAGCTCCTCATCTGTTAAAGTTTTATCATGAGATTGCAGCAATTCAGTCACATCTTCAGGCTCCACTTCTAATTCTAGCTCTCTTGCTATTTCCACCACATCTGCAGTTACTTCCTCCACTGAAGTCTTGAACCCTCTAAGTCATCCACGAGGGTTAGAATCAACTTCTTCCAAACTCCTGTTATTGTTGGTATTTTGACCTCCTCCCATGAATCACAAATGTTCTTAAGGGCATCTAGAATGATGAATCTTTTCCAGATGGCTTTCAATTTACTTTGCCCAGATCCATCAGAGGAATGACTACCTATGGCAGCTATAGCCTTACAAAATGTATTTCCTCAATAATAAGACTTGAAAGTCGAAATTACTCCTTGACCCAGAGACTGCAGAATGGATGTTGTGTTAACGGCATGAAAACAACATTAATCTCCTTGTACATCTCCAACAGAGCTCTTGGATGACCAGGTGCATTGTCAATAGTCAGTAATATTTTGAAAGAAATCTTTTTTTCTGAGCAGTAGGTCTCAACCGTGGGCTTAAAATATTCAGTAAGCCATGTTGTAAAGAGATGTGCTGCCATCCAGGCTTTGTTGTTCCATTTGTAGAGCACAGGCAGAGTAGATTTAGCATAATTCTTAAGGGCCCTAGGATTTTCAGAATGGTGAATGAGCACTGGCTTCAATTAAAGTCACAACTGCATTAGCCCTTAACAAGAGAGTCAGCCTGTCCTTTGCAGCTTTGAAGTCAGGCATTGACTTTTCCTCTCTAGCTGTGAAAACCCTAGATGACATCTTCTTCCAATATTAAGGCTGTTTTGTCCACACTGAAAACCTGTTGTGTAGTGTGGCCCCTTCATCAGTTATTCTCACTACCTTTTCTGGACAGCTTGCGGGCTGCCCTTCTACATCAGCACTTCTTGCTTCACCTTGTATTTTTATGTTACAGAGATGGCTTTTTTCCTTAAACCTCATGAACCAACCTTTGTTAGCTTCAAAATTTCTTCTGCAGCTTCCTCACCTCTCTCTCTGGATTAGGCTTTGGCTTAAGGGAATGTTGTGGCTGGTTTGATCTTCTATCTAGACCACTAGAACTTTCCCCATATCAGTAATAAGGCTGTTTCACTTTCCTATCATTTGTGTGTTCACTGAAGTAGCACTTTTAATTTCCTTCAAGAACCTTTGCCTTGCATTCACAACTTGACTGTTTGGTGCAAAACGCAGAGCTTTCGGCCTTTCTTGGCTTTCAACATGCCTCCCTCACTAAGCTTAATCATTTAAGCTTTTGATTTAAAGTGAGAGACATGCAACTCTTCTTTCACTTGAATACTTAGAGACCACTGTAAGGCTATGAATTGGCCTAATTTCAAAACTGTCATGTCTCAGGGAACATGGAGACCTAAGGAAGGGAGAGAGACAGGAAATGGCTGGTGGGTGGGGCAGTCAGAACACATACAACATTTAGCAATTAAGTTTACCATCTTATATGAGTGCGGTTCGTGGTGCCCCAAAACAATTACAACAGTAACAGCAAAGATCACTGATCACAGATCACTGTAACAGATATACTAATGATGAAACAGTTGGAAATATTACACAAATTACCAAAACGTGACACAGAGTCACAAAGTGAGCACATGCTGTTAGAAAAATGGCGTCAACAGACTTGCTCAACGCAGGGTTGCCACAAAACTTCAATTTGTGAAAAACGCACTATCTGTGAAGTGCCATAAAGGGAAGCACAATAAAATGAGGTATGCTCGTGCTGACTTAGAAGAGAGCTAATTTTCCTTCCTTTCTGTCTGAAAAATTGCCTAAGTTGTGACATCTCTAACTCAATTATTCTTGTCTGTGAAGATGCCGTTAAATAGGTAGAGTTGAGCATTTCAAACAGATCTGCATGAAGCTATTTCTTGCTCAAAATTTTCCACTTATTCACACAATGCGCGAATTGCAGTGTTGAAGTTGAAAACAGGAAAAATCACTTGGCTGGGTACCAAGTACTTCAGGGTGGTTTGCTTTCTCCCCTTGGCCTGAGCAGACCGCAAGAGAGACGGATGCCGGGCATGCCACAAGCTACGCTCAGGACACCACTCAACAGCCTCACCAGGGAAGGCGGGGCCCAGGCCATGAACCAAAGAATTCCAAAACTGGTCGACCCAAAAAGATCCTGCCTCTTAGGAAATCACTCTTCTCTCACTCAAGCAAGAAGAATCCTTTCAAGAAATGCTGAACCACCAACACTGTTAGTAGCAATGAGGATACAGTGTGGAAAAACACAGATATCAAGCATGCATTCAAGAGTATTCAGAAAAGCTGAACTCAGTGTGAAGTTTCGGAAATGGTTAACCAGCTTATTTAATTTATACTTTACAACTTCTATAGGCATAAGAGTGACATGATAAACATCTATTTTTAAAGGCTAGAAGCACTTTCAAGAAGTATAAAACAAAAATTCTAAGTGATAAGAAAGCATTATGTCTATTTAATTGATAGTGGGTTTTTTTTTTTCTTTCTTTCTTAGCAGTATATGAAATAATGGTGCATCTTAAAATTGTGGCATCTTTAAGAGATAAAATACGGTTCTTGTTAGTTGCCATCAAGCCAACTCCTGGGGACCCCATGTGTACAGAGCAGAACTGCAGTCCATAGGGTTTTGAAGGCTGTGACCTTCCTTTTGGAAGCAGATTGCCAGGCCTTACTTCTCAGGTGCCTCTGGGCAGACCTGAACCACCAACCTTTCCGTTAGTAGTCCAGCACTTCACCACTGCCCCACCCAGGGACTCCTTGATAAAATGTGGTAGATTATATGTATATACATACAAATTTCTCACCAAGCACCAAATACTAGGATGACGGGGATTCCCTTTGATACTCAAATAAATTCAGGACCTATTAAATAAATAATAATTTCCAAAATGGGTAATAAATATGAAGTACACATTATCCCAAGAAGAGGTTAGGGTAAAAATAAGTGGGTCCAAAGGCAATGTAGAAAAATTTATGAATGACAATATTATAAATATGTGAAGAGAAGTTTAGGGTTTTTTGGTTTAGGATTACCATCTAAAAGGAAAACCATGTGCCCTGGCATTTCCCCATGGCACATTACTTGGAGTAGCCATTAGCAGAAAAATCATGGACCTTATGAACTACAGATGCGACCTGACATAGCCTAGTGCAGATGTGACTTCTATATTCCAAATATTTGAGGGTTGAAGCGTGAACAGCCACATTAAAAGAAAAGTTTTCAGTGAAATAACCACGGTAGGAGCAAGAATGGGAGTAAAGCCCAACTACGTAACCAGTAACTGTTGCCACAACAAGCTAGCCAGCATTATACCAAATTTCAAAAGCAACCACCTCTCACGTGAATACAAGTTTGCTTCAAATCTATGAAACCCTGATCTTCAGCTCATTTATTCTCTGGGGAGGCCTGTCCTAAAAGTCTGACTTCTATCCCTGCCCGCGTGCTGTGGGAAGTGCCCCCTGCTGGCTTCAAAGGCTGTGCTCCATGTGCGGTTACACACGTAGCTTGAAAGCTTAAAAACATTTGGCTTTTATTAGACCCTAACAAGCACCTAAGCTTTGAAAATAAGACCTAAAAGCAGCTTCTAAAATATGGCTCTAAAATACAATGGGTGTGTTTTGACAAATGATACCAACTTCTCAAGATCTATGTGTTTTCTCAGCCAATGACGATGCATGTAACCCTGCAAAATTTACTGAACATCTACTCTGTAAAAGTTATAGTGTGGCATGCGATAGGGACCTATGGATGCTGGAAATGCAATGCACAGACACTTATAACTTAACGGGGCACATAAAATGTCAACCAATATTTAGAAAGTCCATAAGTTCTATTCGAAAAATATAAGTGACAGCTTTAAAGATAAAAACACAAAAGAAAGTACAACTAATTTAAGCTGGAAAATTAGGAAAGGCTTCATAGAGGAAGCAATATGTAAATTTCAACTTACCAATTCTCTGAATATGATTCCTGAGATCTTTGAGGGAAGGAGTAATTATTCTCATCTTTAACTCCACAATAACTAGCTCGATCCTTAGCATATAACAAAAAACCAAACCCATTGACGTCGAGTCGATTCCGACTCACAGTGGCCCTACAGGAGAGGGTAGAACTGCCCCATAGAGTTTTCAAGGAGCGCCTGGCGGATCTGAACTGCCGACCTTTAGGTTAGCAGCCGTAGCACTTAACCACTACGCCACCAGTATTTCCCTTAGCATATAGCACTCAGTAAAGGTTTGATGAATTGAATTGTAAGAGAAATAATAGAGCAGAAGCATTCTAGATGGAGAAAATAGTCTGAGTAATGACAAAGTAGAAAAATTACAAGGAATGTTCCAGAAAGTGGTACCTACAGTGTGCAAGCCAGAAGAATGAAAGATTATACTGGAAAGCAGTTGGTGACCAGATCTTAGAAAACTTTAGAAGTCATTCCAAGTTAGACTCTCACACCCATGTTCACTGCAGCATTGTTCACAATAGCAAAAATAGAGAAACAATCTAGATGCCCATCAACAGATGAATGGATAAACAAACTATGGTACAAACACATAATGGAGTACTACACAACAATAAAGAACAATGATGAATCTGCAAAACATCCAAAAACATGGATGAATCATGGAGGGCATCATGCTGAGGGAAGTAAGTCAATCACAAAAGGACAAATACTGTACGAGACCACTACTATAAAAACTTATGAAAAGGTTTACACACAAAAAGAAACAATCTTTGATGGTAACAAGGGAGGGGAAGAGTGGGATGAAAAAACACTAAATAGACAATAGATAAGTGGTAACTTTGGTGAAGGGTAAGACAGTACACAATACTAGGGAAGCCAGCACAACTTGTCTAAAGCAAGGTCATGGAAGCTCCAAGACACATCAAAATTCCCTAAGGGACCGCACTGCTGGGCTAAGGACTGTGGGGACCATGGTCTTGGGGAGCATCCAGCTCAACTGGCATAACATAGTTTATAAAGAAAATGTTCTACATTCTACTTCGGAAAATAGCATCTGGGGTTTTAAAAGCCCGTGAGCAGCCATCTAAGATCCTCTACTGGTCTCACCCCTTCAGGAGCATGAAGAAATGAGAATGAAGGAAGAAAGGAGAATGAAGAAAACTGAAGACACAGGGAAAGATTACTTTAAAGGACTAATGAACCACAGTTACCACGGCCTCCACCAGACTAAGTCAAGTATAACTAGATGCTGTCTGGCTACCACCACCAGCTGCTCTGATAGGGACCACAATAGAGGTGATTTTTCTCCAGCGCTGAAGAAAAAACATAGAACAAAATTCCAACCCCACAAAAAAAAGACCAGTCTTACTGGTCTGACAGAGACTGGAGAAAGCTCAAGAGTACAGTCCCTGGACACCCTTCTAGCTCAATAATGAAGTCACTCCTGAGGTTCACCCTTCATCCAAAGTTTACACAGGCCCATAAAACAAAACAAGGCTAAAGGGGCACACCAGCCCAGGGGCAAGGACTAGAAAGCAGGATGGAACAGGAAAGCTGGTAATAGGGAACCCAAGATCGAGAGGGGAGAGTGTTAACATGTTGTGGGCTTGTTAACCAATGTCATAAAACAGTACGTGTACTAATTGTTCAATAAGAAGCTAGTTTGTTCTGTAAAACTTCATCTAAAGTATGAAAAAAAAAGAAGTTAGGACTTTATTATGCAGAAGAGGGGAGTGATGACAATTAGAGTTATGCTTTAAGAGTATTTAGGATGGTTTGGATGGCACTTGATACTAGAAGAACTGAGGCAATTAAAAAAAGCTATATTGGGCAAGAGGAAAGAAAGCTCTAAACTGGGACAACAGAAACAGAAAAGGAAAAGCACAGACAGGGAGCAAAGGCACCACTAAAATACCACCAGTTGCTGTAGGTTGAATCAACTGACTCACAGCAACCCCATGTGTGTCAGAGCAGAACTGTGCTCCATAGGGTTTTCAATGGCTGATTTTTCAAAAGCAGATTGCCAAATCTCTCTTCTGAGGCACCTCTGCGTGAACTTGAACCTCCGATGTTTCGGCTAGCAGCCAAGCATGTTAACCATTTGCACCAAGGGTCACCGTGAGTCAAAGCTGACTTGACAACAACTGGCTTACCACCGAAGTAGAACCCACAAAACACAGTGGATGTGGAAAGAGAGCAGGATTGAAGAGGATATGAAAGGTTCAAGGTTTGTTGACCCAGAGAACAGTAAAGGCCATCAACATACATGAGAAATGAGCTATTTGGGGAAGATAATGATGCTGGTAGTAAAACTATGAGCTTTTAAATTGAAATCTCAACAACCATCTGAAAATATGGGGCTGATCATGGGGACTCAAGACCCCAAAGTCACCCGCCCAGCTGAACTCCGATAACAGGTGAGATCACAGGGGAAGGATATGTATGTCGCAAAATACGAGAAATTGTTTGCAACTCAGCTGTAGAGGAAGCTATATGAATATGCTTCTTCTTCGTTACTGATGACAAAACTAACTGATCATATTTCACTTTTTGCCCTAACTACCAGGGGGCCTATGTGTGGTCAATCCCAGTATCATGACAGTCTTTATGTTTGGAAATTTTCCATTCTCCATTTCTGGTCTCACCTGGATTATTTCTTTTTCTTGGTCCTGCCTCTTCACTTCTACTTTAATTTACTGTTTCATTTCATGTGCCCAATATCTCTATGAATATTTGCTGAAAAAAAAGAATGAATAAATGAGCAAAGATGTTTTAGAGAATGTATTTTCTTTTGTGAAATGTGAATATGCTCTCCTTTGTGGAAATACAGAATATAAATAAATTTAAATTTAAAAATGGTTTTAGCTGCAGTGAAGGTAATTATCCTCTCATGAATTACAAGAATGCTTCTCTCTAATTAAGAAAACCTTGCTACATTTTAAGTAAGTCTGTATTTTAAAAGGCAAATTAAGGAATGATTAGTTTTATTATAAAACAATTTCACTTCACAAAAGGATTCTCCCTCTAAATTAGAAACTGCCAAGTTACACAAAAAAGAAAAAGCTTTTTTTTTTTTTTTAGGAATTAGAATCTTTGGCCAACAAAGTCTGAAGATTAAAGCATCTCTAAAATAACAATGCATATCATGAAGAAAATACTATTCACAAATATTCTATTTAAACACCATTTTTAAAGAGAAACTATTGAGTAAAATGAACCACACAATTCTATTTCAACAATGTTGTACCCATCTCAAATAGAGGTGTTTTGATGTACATAAACTGTAGAGCATATACTTCTAAAGTACACATTCAGTGGTCTTCAGTATATTCACAGCATTGTACAGCCATCACCACTGCCAAACAGAATATTTTCATCACCCCAAAAGGAAACTCCATAACCATTAGCAGTCATTCTGCATTTCCCTTCATCCCAGTGCCAGACAACCACTAACCTACTCTCTGTCTCTATAAATTTCCCTATCCTGAACATTTCATATCGATGAAATCATACAATGTATGATCTTTTGTGACTGGCTTCTTTCACTTAGCATAATGTTTTCAAGCTTCTTCCATGTTGTGGCATATATCAGCACCCCATTCCTTTTTATGGCTCAGCAACATTCCCTCATATAAATATACCACATTTGCCTATCTAGTCGTCAACCTACGGCCATTTGGGTGTTTCTACCTTTTGGCTATTATGAGTAATGCTGCTATGAACATTCACATACAAGTTTTTATATAGGCTTATGTTTTCGATTCTCTTAGGCATATACCTAGATATGGAATTACTGGGTCATATGGTATCTCACATTTAAACTTTTGGAGGAACTCTCAAACTATTTTTCAAAGCACCATTCCCACCAGCAATATATGATTTCTCCACATCCAATTTCACCACAGCCTCTTCAACACCATCTTTTTTATTATCGCCATACTAGCTGGTATAAAGTTGTATCACATTGTACTTTTGATTTACATTTCCCTAGTAACTAATGACTTGGGCATCTTTTCATGTGCTTACTGGGAATTTCTTTATCTTCATTGGAGAAATGTCTATTCAAATCTGTTGCCCATTTTTTAATTGGGTTATTTGTTCTTTTTATTGTTGAGTTGTAAGAGTTCATTAAATATTCTGGATATTAGTGCCTTATCAGATATATGATTTGCAAATATTTTCCCCAATCTGTGGGTTGTCTTTTCACATTCTTGATAGTGTCCTCAGAAGCACAAAAGTTTCTAACTTTGATAAAGTCCAATTTATCTTTTTTGCTTCTTCTGCTTTCAGTGTTGTAACTAGGAACCAAGATCTTTAAGATTTACACCTATGTTTCTTCTAAGACTTTTATAGTTTTACCTCTCAGATTTGGTTCTTTGATCCATTTTAAGTTAATTCTGCATAAGGTGTGAGGTGGGAGTGCAGCTTCATTCTTTTGCATGTGCTTATCCAGTTGTGACAGCTCCATTTGTTGAAAAGTCTACCCTTCCCTCATTGAATTGTCTTGGCACCACTGTCAAAAATCAGCTGGCCACAACACTAAATCCATTCAATGGGGGAGGAAGAGTCTCTTCAATAAACAGTGCTCGGAAAATTGAATATCCACATGCAGAAGAATGAACCAGGGTCCAACCTTACATCATACACAAACCTAATTCAAAATGGATCAATGGCCTTAATCTGAAAACCAAAACCATAAAACTTGTAAAGGAAAATTTAGGGATGAAGGTGTTGGACCTGGCTTTCTGTGATGGACTATCTGATATGACAACAAAAGCTTGAGAAGTTAAAAAAAAAAAAAATAGATAAATGAGATGCCATAAAAATGAAATACTTCTGTCATCAAAAGACTTTATCAAAAAAGTGAAAAGACAGTCAACAGAGTGGCAGGAAATTTAGGGGAACCATATATCCGACAAAGGTCTAATATCCAAAATTCATAAAATACTTCAACTTAACAAAAAGAGAGACAACCCAATCAAAAAATGGGCGAAGGACTTGAACAGACATTTCACCAAGGAGGATATTCAAATGGCAAACAAGCACATAAAAAGATGCTCGAAATCATTCGCCATTAAAAAATAAAACCAAACTGGTTGCTGTTGAGTCTATTCTCAATCAAAGCAGCCCTATAGGATAGAGTAGAACCATCCATTAGGGTTTCCAAGGCTGGAATCTTTACAGAAGCAAACTGCCACATCTTTCTCCTGAGGAGTGGCTAATCAGTTTGCAGATGAGCCCTTTAACAACTTCATTAGCCACTAAACTCCCTCCACCTCCCCCCCCAAAAAAAACAAACCCATTACAGTCTAGTCAATTCCAACTCCTAGCAACCCTACAGGACAGAGTAGGACTGCCCCATAGGGTTTCTAAGGAGTGGCTAGTGGATTCAGACTGCCGACTTTTGATTAGCAGCCAAACTCTTAATCACCACACCACCACAGCTCCTCATTAGGCATTAAACCCATTGTCATCAACTCCATTCCAACTCATAGCGACCGCATAGGACAGAGTGGAACTGCCTCACAGGGTTTCCAAGGAGCAGCTGGTGGATTCAAACTGCCAGCCTTTTGGTTAGTAGCCAAGCTCTTAACCACTGCACCACCAGGGCTCCATTAGACATTAGGGAAATGTAAATCAAAACCACAGTGAGATACCTGCTCATACCCATTAGTGTGGCAATGACTTAAAAAAAAAAAAAAAGGAAAATATGAGGTGTTGGTGAGGTTGTAGAGAAACAAGAACCCTCATCCACTGCTGATGGGATTCTAAAGTGATAAAGCACTGCAGAAAACAGTTTGGCGGTTCGTCAAAAAAGATGAAGATATGGGCAAAGACAGTCTTTTTAACAAATAGTGCTGGCAAAACTGGGCGTTCATCTGTAAAAAAATGAAAGAGGGCACATACTTCACACCATACACAAAAACTAATACAAAATGGATCAAAGACTTAAATATAAAACCAAAAACTATAAATATTATACAAGAAAAAACAGGGTCAATGCTAGAGGCCCTAATAGATGGCATAAATAGGATACAAACCATAATTAACAGCACACAAACACCAGAAGATAAGCTACATAACTGGGATCTTCTAAAAATCAAACACTTAACGCTCTTCAAAAGACTTCATCAAAAGAGTCAAAACAGAACTTACAGACTGGGAGAAAAAAATTGGCTATGACAAATCTGACAAAGGTCTAATCTCTAAAATCTATAGAAAAATCCAACACCTCTACAACAAAAAGACAAATAATCCAATTAAAAAAATGGGCAAAGGATATGAACAGATACTTCATCAAGGACACATTCAGGGGGCTGACAGACACATGAGGAAATGCTCATGATCATTAGCCATTAGAGAAAAGCAAATCAAAACTATAATGAGATACCATCTCACCCCATCATTGTTGGCACAAATCAGAAAATAACAAATGCTGGAGAGGCTTCGGGGAGCTTGGAACTCTTATGCACTGCTGGTGGGAAGGCAAAATGGTACAACCATTTTTGAAAATGACACAGCACTTCTTTAAAAAGCTAGAAATAGAAATACCATACGATCCAGCAATCCCACTCCTAGGAATATACCCTAGAGAAATAAGAGCTGTCACACGAACAGACATATGCACACCCATGTTCACTGCAGCATTGTTAACAACAGCAAAAAGATGGAAACAACCTAGATGCCCATCAACATATGAATGGGTAACAAACTACAGTGCACACACACAATGGAATACCATGCAATGTTAAAGAACAATGATAAATCTGCGAAACATCTCACAACATAGATGAATCTGGAGGGCATTATGCTGAGTGAAATAAGCTAATCACAAAAGGACAAATACTGTATGAGACCACTATTATAAAAACTCATGACAAAGTTTACACACAGAAAGAAACTATCTTTGATGGTTACTAGGGAAGAGAGGTGTGAGGAGGGAAAACACAAACTAGACAAAAGATAAGTGGTAACTTTGGTCAAGTGTAAGACAGACACAATACTGGGGAAGGCAGCATAACTTGACCAAGGCAAAGTCTTAGAAGCTTCATAGACATATCCAAACTCCCTGAGGGACCGAACTACTGGGCTGAGGACTGGAGACCATGGTCTCAGAGACATCTAGCTCAATTGGCATAAAATAGTTTATAAAGAAACTGTTCTACATCCTACTTTGGCAAGTAGCATCTGGGGTCTTAAAAGCTTGTGAGCAGCCATCTAAGATATTCCACTGTTCCCACCCCATCTGGAGCAAGGAGAGTGAAGAAAACCAAAGACACAAGGGAAAGATTAGTCCAAAGCACTAATGGACCACAACTACCACAGCCTCCACCAGACTGAGTCCAGCACAAGTAGATGGCGCCCGGCTACCACCAACGACTGCTCTGACATGGATCACAGTAGAGGGTCCCGGATGGACCTGGAGAAAAATGTAGAACAAAATGCAAACTCACAAAAAAAGACCAGATCTATTGGTCCTACAGAGACTGGAGAAACCCCGAGAGTATGGCCCCTGGACACCCTTTTAACTCAATACTTAAGTCACTCCTGAGGTTCACCCTTCAGCCAAAGATTAGACAGGCCCAAAAAACAAACAATACTACTCATAGCTTAACCATGTACACAAGACTAATTGGGCACACAAGCCCAGGAGAAAGGACGAGAGCGCAGGAGGGGACAGGAAAGCTGGACAAATGGAAATGGGGAACCAAAGTCAAGAAGGGGAGAGTGTTGACATTTGTAGGGTTGGCAACCAATCTCACAAAGCAATATGTGTATTATTTGTTTAATGGGAAACTAATTTGCTTCTGTAAGCCTTCCTCTAAAGCACAATCAAAAAAAAAAAAAAGTTGAAGGCAGAACTACCATATGACCCAGCAATTCCATTCTCAGGCATATACTGAAAAGATCTGAAAGTAGAGACACGAACAGACATCTGTACACCAATGTTCACTGCTGCACTATTCACAATCACCAAACGTGGAAACAATTAAAATGTCCATCAGCTGATGAATGGGTTATATACATACAATGGAATATTATTTAGCCATAAACAGAAAAGAAGTCTTAGTGCATGCCGCGATACGGATAAACTTAGAGGACATTATGCTGAGCAAAATAAGTCAGATACAAAAGGACAAATACTACATGAGAACACTAATAAGAAATTAGCAACTGCATAGAAACCATGGTGAAAAGATACCACGCTGGTGCACATCTTTTCCGATTTTAAACCACACGTACAGTTTCCACATGAGCACAATTAAGTGTTCTGAAATTTCTATTCTTCCCAATGTTATCCATAATTTGCTATGATCCACACAGTCGAAGACCTTTGTATAGTCAATAAAACACAGGTAAACATCTTTCAGGTGTTCTGTGCTTTCAGGCAAGGTCCATCTGACATCAGCAATAATATCCCTTATCCTACGCCCTCTTCTGAATCCAGCTTGAATATCTGGCAGTACCCTGTCCATGTACTGTTGCAACCATTTTTGAATTATCATCAGCAAAATTTTACTTATGTGTGATATTTCTGCATTTTGTTGGAACCCTTATCTTTGGAATGGGCACATATATAGATCTCTTCCAGTTGGCTGGTGAGGTAGCTGTCTTCCAAATTTCCTGGCAAAGACACGTGAGCACTTCCACCATTGCATATGTTTGATGAAATACCTCAACTGATATACCATCAATTCATGGAGCCTCGTTTTTCATCAATGCCTTCAGTGCAGGTTGAACCATTGATGCCTGATCATATACTACCTCCTGAAATGACTGAACATCGACCAATTCGTTTTGGTACAGTGATTCCTTCCAACCCTTTTTTATGCTTCCTGCATTGATCAATTTATTGCCCACAGAATCCTTCAACATTGCAACTCGAGGCTTGAATTTTTTCTTCAGTTCTTTCAGCTTGAGAAATCCCAAATGTGTTCTTCCCTTTTGGTTTTCTAATTTCAAGTCTTTTAACATTTCATTATAAAACTTTATATTCTCCTGTGGGGTTGCTAGTGTCTCCTCAAGTCGCACTTCGAAATCTTCTGTTCAGCACTTTTACTTCATCATTTCTTCCATTCACTTTGGCTACTTATGTTCAAGAGCAAGTTTCAGAGTCTCTTCTGACATTCATTTTATTCAATCTTTTCACTGAGCAAAAAATCCGAGAAGCTGGACTATATGAAGAAGAATTTGGCATCAGGATTGGAGGAAGATTCAACAACCTGTGATGTACAGATGACACAACTTTGCTTGCTGAAAGTGAAAAGGACTTGAGGCACTTACTCATGAAGATCAGAGGCTATAGCCTTCAGTATGGACTACACCCCAACTTAAAGAAAGCAAAAATCCTCACAAATGGCCCAATAAGTAACATCATGATAAATGAAGAAAATACTGAAGTTGTCAAGGATTTCATTTTACTTGGACCCACAATCAATGCCCATGGAAGCAGCAGTCAAGAAATCAAATGCCGTACTAGCATTGAGCAAATTTACTGCAAAAAAACCTCTTTAAAGCATTCAAAAGCAAAGATACCACTTTGAGGACTAAGGTGCATCTGACCCAAGCCACGGTATTTTCAAGCACCTGAATGACATGCATGTGAAAGCAGGACAATGAATAAGGAAGACGGAAGAATTGATGCGTTTGAATTATGGCATTGATGAAGATACTGAATGTACCACGCACTGCCAGAAGAATGAACAACTCTGTCTTGTAAGAACTATGGCCAGGATTCTCCTTAGAAGCAAGAATGGAGAGGCTTTGTTTCATGAACTTTAGACAAGTTATTGGGAGGGAACAGTCCCTAGAGAAGAACATCATGCTTGGAAAACAGCGCATCAGCAAAAAAGAGGAAGACCATCAACAAGATGGATTGGCACAGTGGCTGCAACAATGGGCTCAAACACAGCAATGATTGTGAGGATGACGCAGGACCAGGCAGCATTTCATTCTGTTGTACATGCAGTGGCTATGAGTCAGAACTGACTCAAAGGCACGGAACAGCAACAATAGAAATCGTAAGTAATTAGTGGTTACCACCGGCAGGATGGAGCCAGAAAGTGGGGGCCTTTGCTTAGAATGAGCTGAATGAATATTAATGATGCTACAATTTAGAAAAAGACAGCAGGAATGGTTGCACAACTTGAAGAATGTGATCAGTGTCACTGACGTGTACATGTAGAAAATGATGAAATAGTGTATGTTTTGTTGCAAGTATATCACTATAAGAGAAAAAATTTTTTTTTCAATTAACGGACCATAAATGTAAGGTTTTATTTTCGGATTCTCAATTCTATTCCATTGATCCACATGTCTATCCTTATGCCAGTACCACACTGTCTGGATTAATGCAGTTTTGTAGTAAGTGTTTAAAACAGGAAGGGTGAGTCCTCCAACTTTGTCCTTGTTTTTCAAGACTGTTTGGGCCATTCTGGAGCCCTTGTATTTCCAAACTAAACAAAACCAAACCCAGTGCCGTTGAGTTGATTCCAACTCATAGCGACCCTATAGGGCAGAGTAGAACTGCCTCATAGAGTTTCCAAGGAGCACTTGGCAGATTCGAACTGCCAACCCTTTGGTTAGCAGCCGTAGCACTTAATCACCGTGCCACCAGGGTTTCCCTTATATTTCCATATGCATTTTAATATCGGTAAGTCAATTTCAAAGGCAAACAAAGGAGCAACAGCGCAGTGAGTGTGTCCAGGCATGATCTGCAGCTGAGTGAGAGACTAACAACAGATAATCTGCAGAGGCTGGACCACGCGAGGCCTTTCATAACACGCCAAAAAAAAAAAAAAAAAAAACTGTCCATATTAGGAATTGAGCAGTTTTTACCAGAATAGTGACATTGTTTAATTTGAATTTCATATCAATCAAATTATGGCTGAGAGAAAGTTAGACTGAGGGAGTTACAGATGGGAAACACATCAGGAGTCCATTGCTATATTCCAAAAGACAAAATGATGACTTGGACTCAGCAGCAGATGTAGAAATTAAGCATAGGTGGTCAATCTCAGAAATACTTGGAAAGTAGGTGAAGCTGCTTTGAGACCACTGGCGACTTTGGCAAGGACGGTTTCAGTGCACTGATACAGGAAGACACATTTCATTCCTTTCCACAGCTGCAGAATTACTGGGAATTGTGAAAGTGGTTCCATATCTGGCTGTTTTCAGAAGCATCAGGAGAGCTGTTGAAAAGCACAGACTTCTCTGCCTTAACTCCAGACCCCACTGAGCATTTGGAGCCCAAGAATCCTTATTTGGACAGGTTCCCCAAGTAAATCTTACACAGACATTGACATATCTGCTTTGGGAAATGCTCGAATGAACCAATCTTTCAAGTATAATCATCCCTTGTAATTCATTCTACTTGGTTCCTGAGTTCAGACAGTGAAGGCTGTGAAGGGAAGCAAAGAGCTACACCAACAGCTAAAGGGAGCAGGCGTTAAGATGGGAGAACATGAGTCGATTTATATGATTAACAACATAGAGACAGACGTACAGGTAGGAGAAAAGATAACTCAAAATCTAAGAAACAAAACAATTTGTGTATAAATTTTTGAATGAGAAACTAGTTTGAGCTATAAACATTCACCTAAAAGACAATAAATTTTTTTTTTTAACTGAGGCACATAGGCTGAGAACATTAGTTTACCAAACTAAGAGCATTCATTTATCAAACACAGGCAATTTTATCTCTGTATGTATAAAATAAATCTCTTACTGAAAGTCATGATCTTTACTCCCAGTACCAACCCATCATAAGTCAACAATTTCATTAGCAAAGACTCTATAAAAATTAAATACCTAAAAAAGCCATACGCAAGATATTGTGAGGAACACCAGCAAAGAGTTTGCAGTCTGCCTGAGGGGACAAAAACTAATGTAAATCAGAAAGTCAGGAACTTGGGGTGCTAAACAGTGTGCTAAATGGCCACAGGTCATCAGGAGGTCAGAGAAGAGCACAATCAGTTAGACAGAGGGGTCAGGTGGGGTTGCTTCATGGTGACGTTGAGCTTGGTGCTAAAGTGGGAAAGATTTGACCAGTTGGAAGTGACAGGAGGATACATTTCCCCTCCTCCAGGCTTACTTACTTCTACAAATTTTACTACCATTCCTCCAGTGGCCCAGTCAAAGTCTAGAATCATTTTTGATTCTCTCTCTCCCTTTCCCTCACACACCATCTGTAATCATAGACTCTATTTCTGAAATGCCGTTTCCCTTTCCATCATTAAATACATTGGCTCAAGCCTCCATGACAACTACAGAATTAAATTCCCAGATGTCTCACTTCTATACTACAGTTAATACGTGGCCACCTTAATCATCCTAAAACCTGACTCCAGTCATGCCACAGAACGTCTGACAAACCTTTCAGATCTCCTCACTGCTTTCTGAATTAAGCACTAATTCTTCATCTTAGCAATCAAGTCCCTCTTCCACATGGCCCCAGTTTACTCAGCCAGCATTATCTGCCCCGGCTCCTCTTACAGGCACCTAGGCCACATGGAAAATTCTGTATTCCCTAAACACGTCCTTACCTCTGTGCCTCTGACGCCTCCTTAAATCGATCAAATTCTTACTTTCTAACGCCCATTTCAAATCCTCTTTCATGAAATCTTTCCTGAACTCTCCAAAGAGATACACTCTTCTTCTGTGATCATCTAGAATACTCTGTACCTCTAAAAGCATCATATTCTGTCTAAATTCCCATCCTCAACAATAATAACCATAAACACATAACTACATTACTACAGGAAACCCTGGTGGAGTAGCGGTTAAGTGCTATGGCTGCTAACCAAGAGGTCGGCAGTTCAAATCCACCAGGCGCTCCTTGGAAACTCCATGAGGCAGTTCTACTCTGTCCTATAGGGTCACTATGAGTCAGATTTGACTCGACGACAGTGTGTTTGGGTTGTTTTGTGTTACTACATGCCAAGCACTATATGCTTTACATGCATTAACTAATTTAACCCTCACAACCATACCATGAGGTAAGTACTACGATTACCCAATTTTACAGATGAGGAAACTGAGGTACAGAGAGGTTAATTAATTTCCTAAAATCATACAGCCATTGAGTGGCAGAACCACGATGTGAACTTGGCAGTCTAGCTTCACAGAGTACATTTTCTTAGCCTCAACACTACAACTTCTCAAGCACGCTCTGCGCTAGTCTACACGAGACCCTGTTGAGGGCAAAACGGTGTCTTTCACAAAGTAGTACTCAAATATGAGTGGATTATTTTAATTCCTGTTGGTCACAAAATATCATGCTCTGCCCAGGTCATTTGCATTCCTATACAATCAGGAACGACCACAGCATACACAGAAGAGGTGACAAAAGTAGAGGAAAATACACACTCAGGAGAAGCAGAAAACAAACACCAGACAGGTAGGAGACTTTGAAAACCAAGAGAGATTTTAAAACAGAGGTGGTAACTGCAGGTTCCTAAGAAAGACAGAGACAGAGCTGCATTTTGGAAATTAATCTGGGAGCAACAACATTCAGCATGGAACTGATGAATGAGAAATGCAGGAAGTGAGAGGACAGAATGCTGTCAGAGTAATCAAGTGGTGGAGAGGTGGTGGGTGGTGGGAGGGCCCAGGCTAGAACGGTGGAAATGAGAATGAAGAGGAAAGGGTGAACCTAAAAGATGTTTTGAATAAAGAAATTTCAATATATATTAGATCTAAGAAGAAGGTGAAAAAGAAGGAAGACTAACAAATTATTTTCTTTAAGTATCTAGACTGGTATACTACTGAAAGAAATGGAATTTAGGAAAGGCAGGTTTTAAAATCTAGCTGTTAATTCTTTTTTCAAAGAATAAATACACTTTACCACTAAAACGTCTTTATCCATAGCTGCTTCATGGAATTAGCCATTCCACAAAAAACTCCAGTGTCTTTACATTCACACACTGACATTCACCACTATTTTTCAAAGGCCTGGGAAGACTGGGCCCAGGGAGGTCTTAACCCTTTTTTTATATGTCTGCCATTTCTCACCTACTAGAGATAGCCTATAGAAACATACTTTTTTTTTCTTTTTTAAAGCCAGGTTTCTCTCTGACATCCAGCAAGCCAAATCATAGCCTCTAAGTTGAAAAGAACCTTCAAAGTCCTTTTGTTCAAAATCCTTTTGTTCAAACTCCCTCCAGACACGATGCCAAGGCACCAGCCAGTCCCTGTACTTATGGTGATGGAATACATACTCCTCACAGACAACCCAGCCCATTTTTAAACTGGTGTGTTGAACAGTCTCTCTTACATTAAGAATGGGTCTGTCTGCCTGTACCTTTCACCCATATCTTCTATCTTCTAGAAATATAAAGAGTCATTGCAATCTTTCTGCAATTAATAGCTCCTCAAATATTTGCAAACAGCATCATGACCCCAGCAACAATTTTCCAAAAAATACTTCTCCTAAGAATTGTTAGCCTGCTCACCTTGATAATAACAGTACAGTGCTTATCAACCCTTGTACTCTCCGGGGTCACTAAGCTCATTGAAGGAGCTGTTGTACACACAAAGCCTCACACACTTTCTGGCACACAGTACACTCATAATATGACCGTGTGTAAAGGACTCGGTGAATGCACAAATCCATCTGCTAATATAATTTTCAAACAACCCTTTCTCAGTTGATTTTGCCTTCTACCTATAAACAAACAAGTTTATTAAACTCTCTCTGCCCTCAAATATCAAATTTCATACAAACAAAACATAAACCCAGAAGAAATCTAGCAGGAATGTAGGTAAATTAGACATTCTAATAAATAAGAAATCTGGGATAAGAAAAAGACAATTTTTATTGCATACCTGCTTGGAACATATGAATTTTTATCACCTGTACCTGTTACTTTTTCAATTACAATTAGTTAATATAACAAAATAAAAACAATAAAATGATCTCCATTTTACCTCGTACTAGTGGAATAGTACACTGTGAATTGCACCTTCTATAATAAAAAGGTATGTCCTACCACTTAAATATGCTGTTGTTGTTAGGTGCCATCAAGTTGGTTCCAACTCATAGTGACCCTATGTACAACAGACCAAAACACTACCCGCTCCTGTGCCATCCTCACAATTGTCTAAGCCCACTGTTGCAGCCACTGTGTCAACCCATCTCGTTGAGGGCCTTCCTCTTTTTTGCTGACCCTCGACTTTACCAAGCATGATGTTCTTCTCCAGAGACTGGTCCCTCCTGATAACATGTCCAAAGTATGTGAGACATAGTCTCCCTATCCTTGCTTCTAAGGAGCATTCTGGTTGTGCTTCTCCCAAGACACATTTGTTCACTCTTTTGGCAGTCCACGGTATATTCGATATTCTCTGCCCACACCACAATTCAAAGGCATAAATTCTTCTTCAGTCTTCCTCATGCATTGTCCAGTTTTGCATGCATATGAAGTGAATGAAAACATCATGGCTTGGGTCAGGTGCACCTTAGTCTTTAAGGTGACATCTTTGCTTTTCAACACTTTAAAGAGGTCCTTTGCAGCAGATTTTCCCAGTGCAATGCATCTTTTGATTTCTTCACTACTGCCCGTGGGTGTTGATTGTGGATCCTGGTAAAATGAAATCCATGACAACTTCAATCTTTTCTTCTTTTATCATGATGTTGGTTATTGGTCCAGCTGTGAGGATTTTTGTTTATGTTGAGGTGTAATCCATACTGAAGGTTGTGGTCTTTGACCTTCATCAGTAAGTGCTTTAAGTCCTCTTTACTTTCAACAAGCAAGGTTGTGACATCTGCATAACACAGGCTGTGAATGAATCTTCCTCCAATACTGATGCCCCATTCTTCTTCATATAGCCCAGCTTCTCGGATTATTTGCTCAGCATACAGATTGAATAGGTATGGTGAAAGGATACAACCCTGATGCTCACCTTTCCTGACTTCAAACCACACAGTATCCCCTTGTTCTGTCTGCACAACTGTCTCTTGATCTACGTACAGGTTCCTCATGAGCATAATTAAGTGTTCTGGAATTCCTATTCTTTGCAATGTTATCCATAATTTGTTATGACCCACACAGTTGAATGCCTTTGCATAGTCAATAAAACACAGGTAAACATCCTTCTGGTATTCTCTGCTTTCAGCCAGGATCCATCTGACATCAGCAGTAATATCCCTGGTTCCACGTCCTCTTCTGAATCTGGCCTGAATTTCTGGCAGTTCCCTGTCAATATACTGCTGCAGCCGTTTTTGAATGATCTTCAGCAAAATTTTGCTTGCCTGTGATATTAATGATATTGTTCTATAATTTCCACATTCAGTTGGATCACCTTTCTTGGGAATAGGCATAAATATGGATCTCTTCCAGTCAGTTGGCCAGGAAGCTGTCTTCCAAATTTCTTGGCATAGATGAGTGAACACTTCCAGCGCTGCATATGTTTGTTGAAACATCTCAATTGATATTCCGTCAATTTCTGGAGCCTTGTTTTTTGTCAGTGCCTTCGGTGCAGCTTGCACGACTTCTTTCAGTACCATCGATTCCTGATCATATGTTACCACTTGAAAGGGGTGAAAATTGACTAATTCTTTTTGGTATAATGACTCTGTGTCTTCCTTCCATCTTCTTTTGATGCTTCCTGCATCATTTAATATTTGCCCCATAGAATCCTTCACTATTGCAACTTGAGGCTTGAATTTTTTCTTCTGCTGCAGCTGCTTTTGAATTATCTTCAGTAAAATTTTACTTACATGTGATATTAATAATATTGTTCAATAATTTCTGCATTTGGCTGGATTACCTTAAATACAGAATCATCAAAGAAAGGACTAGGGATACTATTAGATTTAATTTGGCCCAGAGGCTTTCAACAATTTTGAGGACAACTCATAGTAAGAGATACATTTTGTAATGCAGCTTAGTACACATATACAGAGCCCTGATGGCGCAGTAGTTAAGTGCTTGGCTGATAACCTAAAGGTCAGCAGTTTGAATCCATCAGCCACTCCTTGGGGCACTACCCTATAGGGCAGTTCCACTCTGTCCTATAGGGTTATTTTGAGTCAGAATAGACAGACAACAGGTAGTACACATATACAAACATATAACTAATGTAAAAGTTTTACAAAGCACCACTTACCATCACTACCTGGAATGTACTTTGATACTTCTTTTAAGGCTGCCACAACCCATTAAATTGATACCGTGCTCCACTAAGAAGGGCTGACTCAGCCTGGGTAAGTGGCTTGTACAGAATCATGTAGCTGACTCATTCATTTAGCTCCTGCTGCAGGAGGACCATTGTGTTGTAGACAATGAGAAATGAGACACAGCTCCTGATTTCACAGCGGCTGAAACAAGTTGGGCAAATAGACAAGGCAACCAAATGGACAGAAAAGCATGAGCAAGGACTACAGAGTACCACCCAACCAACCAGCTGCCACGCAGCAGATTCCAATTTATGGCAATTCCATACGTGCCAGAATAAAATGGTGCTCCATAAAGTTTTCAACGGCTGATTTTTCAAAAGTAGATCATCAGGCCTTTCCCCCAAGTGCATCTGGGTAGACTTGAACCTCCAACCTTTTGGTTAGCAGCTGACTGCGTTAACATTTTGCACCATCCAGGGACTCCCTACCACTGAGTAAACCTACTGCCATCGAATCAATTCCAACTCATGGCGACCGCATGTGTTACAGGTCAGAACTGCTCCATAGGGTTTCTTGGATGTAATCTTTATGGAAGTGCATCACTAGGCCTTCCTTCCATGGTGCCGCTAGGTAGGTTCAAACTACCACCGTTTAGGTTAGTGGTCGAGCACAGACTGTTTGCACTGCCCGGGGACCTTACCACAGAGTGAAAAAACCTACTACCATCAAGTCGATTCCAACTCATAGCAACCCTATATGACAGAGTAGAACTGCTGCACCGGGTCCAGGGCTGCCAACCTTTACATATACAGGCCGCCACATCTGTGATGTGTGATGGTTAAGATCCTGTATCAACTTGGCTGTGCCATGATTCTCAGTGTTTTGGCAGTCACATAATGTTGTACTCACTTCCCTGTTGAGATACGATACCTGATCAACCCTATGATGGGATCTAATGTGAGCAGGTACCAGCAGGCGTGAGCCCTGTGGCGGCTCACTGTCCCCCTCGGCCTTCATGTCTCCACCCTCCACCGCCATGCTCTTACTTCTCTGCTTGCTGGAACTTTTGCTTGTTCCGGATCCTGCAGCTGGCCCCTGTTCACCTGACCTCCAGTTCTTGGGGCTTGAGCTAGAGGCTTACCTGTGGTCTTCCCTGCCAATCTTGGGACTTGTCGATATTCACAGCCTGTGAGTAACACCCTTCTCTCTGGCCTGCCGATCTTGGGGTTGCCAGCCCCTGTGGCTACATAAATCAGGAGAAGCCTCTTTCCTAACTCTCAGACTTGGGAAGTTACAGCTTCTACAACCACGTGAGCCATTTCCTTGATATAATCTGTCTCTCTATATATACATATATGTATACGCTTTACGTGAAAACCCTGGTTGTGTAGTGGTTAAGCACTACGGCTGCTAACCAAAGGGTCAGCAGTTCGAATCCACCAGGCGCTCCTTGGAAACTCTATGGGGCAGTTCTATAGGGTCGCTATGAGTCAGAATCAACTCGACGGCACTGGGTCTGGGTTATATGCTTTACTGGGTTTGCTTCTCTAGACAACCCAGACTGAGACAACATGATATATACATTTTTTAGGGTTAAGTAAACAGACTATGTTCTGTTTCCTAAATTGAATCCACCAAGACTACAGTCAGTATTCAGCTAGTTATATCAGTATTTCTAGTGAGAATGCAAAATTCTCAGCATGCAATAGTTGTTGTCTAGGAAGCCGGACTCAGAAAACCATGAATACTAGGATCCATGAAAATAGATTGTGGGCCTTTTCCCTTCATTTAAATATACGAAAAGAATGGATCTCAGTTGTTTTTAACCAAAAAATATAAAACACACACACACAGTTTTAAACCTCCTCTAGATAAGACGCCCAAAGCTATTCTTATACAAGGTTCTGAACCATACCTAGTAATATAAAGATAATAAAATTCCAAATGGAAGCAGTTAACTAGTTCAGAGCTAAACTTTGTGGTTATCAAGTTGAGAAAATGCCAATCAAGTCGGAATATGAATCCTTCCACCGAAAACAGTCGTCATGTATTACTACCACAGCATCTACTACAAAAACGTTCGTATTTCTTTCAAGGTCTAATAACACCAGATACCACTGTTTTTTCTCTTAAATCCTGGTCCCTGGCTGTGGATCTTCTCTGTTCCTTCAGCTTAGTCCGTGCTCTTGCAAAGCAGTCTGTTTCTCCAGTTAAATTTCCCCAATTGTTTTCCGACTCCACCCCATCTCTGCCTACAATTTCATCCAACATTTCCAGAAGAGAAAGATACGCTAAGAATGGTTTACTTCATATCACAGAATCAAATACCATCCTTAAAATTAAGGCTCTATGAAAAGGTCTGAAATAAATTTCACCAAAATCCATTTTAATTCTATGATCTCTATTATATTCATTCTATTATCTTCATTACCTGGAGTATTCACCATGTAACCCTAGCACGTCACTTAACTTTTTCCAGCTTAATCTTTCCTCATTTCTAAATTGAAGTCAATAAAATACTTCTACTATCAGCCTGGGAATATTATAAGGATTAGTAAAAGACTAAGTGGAAAAGTGCTCTGAAACCTTGAGAGGGAAGGGTGTATACACTGGGTTTATGTTCTGTGCATCCAATTAAAGAAAAAACAAATACACTGTGGCAATGCTAAACGTGGACCATGGTTTCTTTAAAGAAGGCCCAAATATTCTCTAAACTACCTTAGCCTGATCTATAAGTTAGCGTTTTGATGCAGCACAATTTTCCAACATTCACAAGAAAAAAATTATAAATACACATTATCATCTATTTTCCCTCTTAAACTGACTTTTGTTTTTAAAATATTCAGAAAATGTCCAGTCTAAATAAAAGACTTAAACTAATATTAGTACCTGCTGCCATTGAGTTAGTTCTGACTCATGTCGACCTCATGTGTGTCAGAGCAGAACTGTGCTCTGTAGGGTTTTCAAAGACCGACTTTTTGGAAGTAGATTGCCAGGCCTTTCTTCCAAGGTGTCTCTGGGTGGACACAAACCTCCAGCCTTTTGGTTAGCAGCAAATCATTTGCACTACCCAGGGACTCCTTAAACTAACAGTTATCAATTATTGAATGCTTATTACATGCCAGACACTTTACGTATATCATCTTACTTAGAACTCACACACACATAAAAAATAAAATAAGGCCTGTATTATTATCCCTATTTTGCAGATGAGGAAACTAAGTCTCATTGAGGTTAAATTCCTTGCACAGGGGCCAAGCTTCGAGCAAGAATCAGAGGTGGGACTCAAACACATCTCCATCAGCCCAAAAAGCCTGCACTCCATTGGCAAGACTCCTTTTCAAATATTGGCTCTTTGTGGATCTAAGAAAACAAATATCATAAACAAGATTAGTCATCCATTAATTACTTATATGGATTAGTGCTTTCAATTCCAGGCCACTAAAGGACAGTGAGGTCCTTTGGAGGCCCTGTCCATATCTAATATGTATATATGTGCTACTCACAGGGGTGTCATAACCCTGAAGCATGAGAAATTAAAATAAGTCACTGTCACGAAGAAGCAGTGAAGCACACTTTAAACCCCTGGAAATAGCTCCCATTAGGGATGCTAGAGAAAAACAAGATCTGAGGCAATGTTGCACTGTTCAGATAATTTAGGGATCCAATGTATCACCAATAGCTACCATGTCTGTCTTACCAGTTAACATCGAGGATTTAACATGATATTAGTGCCTGTTGAAGTTCACTGTTAAAATAATTTCTGGGAAATCTATGGGAATCATTCTAAGAACCTAAACCCAGAAAAAGCAAGACTATGAAGTAGGTAAACTGAAGGATGAATATCTGCTACACAAATATATCTTTTATTTTACCAAAACGATCGCCAATTTCTTTAAATAGCGACCTTTCCCTTTATAACTTTATAACTTTTCATAAACTTGGCCTTTCAGTAACCATCCCAGGCACAACTTTCTAGCTAATGTCCATGAAGTGAATAAATGTTTGAATATGAAAATATGAAAATATCTCATGTGTCTCTTCCTGGCCCTTCTGGTCAGCAAAAGTTATAATTTACTCAAGAGTAAACTATCTTGGCCAAGTTACCTTGTCTTAGCCTGAGCAAAATTCTGCTTCCTGACTCCTTCCACTATTCCTTGTGGAAAACCAATGTTTTAATGTCACTTCTGGTCTATCAAGGAGGAGAAAAAGAGGGACCCACGGAAGGTGACGGGAAGAGGAGGAGGTAGGGTGAGGATGAGAGGGAGGCACCCTAAAACAATAAGAGGAGGAAGAGAAGACAATGAACTGATGCAGGACTCCTACTTCTGAACACCAAGTTCCAAACCCAACGCTGGCTCTGGTTTTGACCTTGGGGGCCTCCAGGAAGGTAGCAAAGATCAAGCCAGGAGAAAGCTTCTTACAGCAACCCAGTGAAATGCCAGTCCTTGCGAATCATAAGGAAGGAAAGCTAAGCTACCTGTGACTGGGGGAAAAATCATCAGTGTGGTATTAATAAACCCTCTAATTTGTTGGAACACTTTTTCATTCAAGAATATGCACACCGTTTAGTATCCACCCTTCCCAACCCTCTCACTTCCCACGCTCTGAACAACACAGTCCATTCTCAGGTTTGCCCGCAAAGCATTTCCCTGACATTTCTGTCTTCAATTCATTCCACTACTTTCACTTAAATACCTTATTCTTACAAAAAGAAAATAGAATTCCACCTTCCATAAGTATTAGTGCCTTGAAGGTCCTTTAAAGCAGTTGGCTGGATCCATCCCACTGTCAAATAGTCTTCACTGCAGCCTCTTGGAGCCCTGGTGACGCCGTGGTTAAGCATTCAGCTGCTAACCAAAAGGCTGGCAGTTCAAATCCACCAGCTGTGCCTTGGAAACTGTTGGGCAGTTCTACTCTTTCCTATAGGGTCAGTATGAGTTGGAATCACCTCGAAGGCAATGGGTTTTGTGGGGTTTTTTTTGGTTTGTTTTGTGTTTTTGCATTCAGTTACACTTTTAATCTCTCCAACCTCTTTTTCTTTCCTGCTACTTTTCTCTCAGGTCCTCTCCAATGTATACTATCTCTTTGTGATAAAGTAACAGACTAAATTCAATGCCTTGTTGTTAAGTCTCACACTGAGACACAGTTCGCCACCTCCCTGCTTTGACATTGATACTTTAGTACAGGCAGCCTTGAGCTAAAACGATACTGGCAGCCAAATGACACGGGAAACTCACGTATTATCTACTTTTCACTTAGATCCCAGCTCAATTTCAGAATTACAGTTTTTCAGGGTTGTTTGGTGCACTTTATTTTGGTTTTTTTAAAAATATAAATTGACAGTATGAGTTTTTTCTATCCAACTAGCTTGCATTATACCCAACTGCCTTCATTTTCCATACTGATTTTGACCACGTGGTCTCATACCTTACCCTGTGTTTTTCTCTTTTTATACATCCATCGGTTTTTGTATATTTATGTCTCTGTTCTTATTCAGTACACTTAGTCAGAACTCAGTAAATGCATGCTTACTGACTTCGCCTGCCCCATTTCTCAAGATTACCTATGTCATATCCAAGGCTAAATTCCAGCTCGACCACTTACTAGTGTGTGGCCCCAGGCAAATGACTTGTCTCTCTAACTTTCAGTTCTTCCTCTTTTGACATGGTGATGTGAAAATAGGTAAGGTATAGAAGGCATGGAACTATATAACAGGTCCCAATAAGGATTAAACAAATATTGGTTCCATTCTTCCCTCCGCTTCATAGAAAAGTGTTTAGTATAATCCATTAGCCCGTTGCCGTCGAGTCAATTCCAACTCATAGAGTTTTCTAATTAATGCTAAGAGTGTGAGAAATTGCAAAACAGGCTTAAAGATAGGAAAAGCTTTGGTCAGACAGGAAGTTAAGTTGGATTATTCTATGCAATACAGTAGCTTGAGGCTCTCTTAACTTGGGTATGGTGGGAAAGGAAAAAACACCAATTTCTTTCTAGCTGCTCGCAGCTATCTCTTAAAAATTAAATAAATAATAATAATAAACAAAGCTTCATAATTTAGCTTCACTCATGGGGCCTACCAAAAAGGAACTATGTAACAAAAACACCTAATGTACTAAACGTTTGTTCCATTTATAGAGAACCCAACAGCCTGCCCTCTAGCATAGCTACCTGTTAAGTGTCCATTTCTCCAAGGCTCTGAATGGCTGTCTGCTCAACTTCATTCTTAAAGAAGTTGAATCAAGTGCATTTTTTGATGTCTGTTAATCATTCAGTCCAGCTCACTTAGTTATATTGCTTCTGGGACATTATTGATTTAAAAAATTTAATTGATTGCAATAATTAAATTCTACCAACTAGAATTTGTGATAACCTAAAAGTATATTATGTAATGTTAATTCAGCAAAAATGCCTTTGGGGACCAGACTTACTAGCCTGACAGAGACTGGAGAAACCCCGAGAGTACAGCCCCCAGATACCCTTTTAGCTCAGTAATGAGGTCATTCCTGAGGTTCACCCTTCAGCCAAAGATTAGACAGGCCCATAAAACAAAACAAGACTAAAGGGACACACCAGCCCAGAGGCAAGGACTAGAAGGCAAGAGGGGACAGGAAAGCTGGTAATAGGGAACCCAAGGTCAAGAAGGGAGAGTGTTGACATGACGTGGGGTTGTTAACCAATGTCATAAAACAGTATGTATACTGTTTAGTGAGAAGCTAGTTTGTTCTGAAACCTTCATCTATATTACAATTTCAAAAGAAGAATACTTGAGACATAATTGCTGTCATCCTGATTATTTATTAGTTTTATCACTGTTCTATCCAAAGCCATAGCCAGAAAGGACATTTCCTACTGCAGCCTATGATGACAAGGAAGGAGGGGGCAAAAATGTGGCTGGATCAGCAGAGACTTGAGCACCTCTGCCCACGAGCCACTGGGTGTGCACCGATGCAGGGGATGCGATGGCAGATGAGCAGATCTGGATTGTCCCAGTGCTACACATGGGGTAGCCATGAGTTAGCATCAACTCAACTGCCAGTGTTACGGATTGAATGTGTCCTCCAAAAATGTGTGTCAACTCAGCTAGGCCATGGTCCCCAGTATTGTGTAGTTGTCCTCTATTTTGTGATCTGATATGATTATCCTATGTGTTGTAAATCCTAATCTCTATGATGTTAATGGGAAAACCTGGTAGTGTAGTAGTTAACAGCTATGGCTGCTAACCAAAAGGTTGCCAGTTCAAATCCACCAGGTGCTCCTTGGAAACTCTATGAGGCAGTTCTACTCCATCCTATAGGGTCAATATGAGTCAGAATTGACTGATGGCAATGGGGGTTTATGATGTTAATGAGGCAGGATTAGAGGCAGTTATGTTAATGAAGCAGGACACAATCTATAGGATTAGGTTATATCTTGATTCCATCTCTTTTGAGATATAAAAGACAGAAGCAAGCAGAGAGAAGAGGGAACACATGCCAACAAGAAAGAAGTGCCAGAAGCAGAGCTTGTCCTTTGGACCCAGGGTCCCTTCAACTGAGAAGCTCCTAGACCGGGGAAAGATTGTTGACGAGGACCTTTCCCCAGAATCAACAGAGAGAGAAGGCCTTCCCTGGAGCTGGCACCCTGAATCTGGACTTCTAGCCTCCTGAATTGTGAGAGAATAAATTTCTGCTTGTTAAAGCCAAAAAAAAAAAAAAATGTCTTTGGGATTCCAGGTTCCACCAATTCATTGTTGGATGAAGAAAATTTCATGTTTTTGTATTTCATGTAGATAGATCCTTGGAAACCATGAACCATGGTTTTCAATAATTTATCACATTTTAATTGTCAGCACCTATTTATCTGATAACTATGGTACCTGGAAGCCACTTCTTGAAAAATACTCACTAATTCAGATGCTTTGATGTGTTAACAAAGTCCTATCCCTAAAACAAACCTATTTCTGAATTAAGAAGTTTTACTAATATGAATGCTTCTGCGTCTAATCTCATTTTCAACTAGAGGACTCCTACCTCCTCAGTTTTTAAATGCTCTCTTGAAGTAAGTAAAAGGACTTAAGAATAGATTAGTGTTTGTCTAAAAAACCCACTGCCGTCGAGTCAATTCCAACTCATAGCGACCCTATAGGACAGAGTAGAACTGCCCCATGGGGTTTCGAAGGACCGCCTGGTGGATTTGAACTGCCAACCTCTTGGTTAACAGCCGTTGCACTTAACCACTACACCACCAGGGTTTCCAGTGTCTATCTAAGCCATATAAATGATTTTAGATTTGTTTTTAATTATCTGGTCATGTTTATTCAACAAACGCATCAAATGGCTCATTTTTAAGGTTCTCCCCCCAAATTGACCTTAATTTGATAACCAACATACACAGCTTTGGAAACCTCACGGCTAAGTGTATACACTTTGTTGGAACACTGCCACAGTGAAATGAACTTCCCCCAACACAGTCACTTGTTTTTAAATCTCTTATTTGATCCCCATTAACTGCAAAATCTATTTTATTTGTGCAGAGTTGAAACTCTATTTGTCACTCAGACTAGAATAAAATAACACGGAATCCTCCATCGAAGAGCTAATGTTTCTAACAAGTATATCATTAAAAAACATTTGCACATTAGCAACTAGTACAGCTTTCACTTAACACCTCTATAAGAAAGTTTTATGCACTCTGAACACATACTCAGAACTGAAATAAACAACACAATTACATTTAAAGCTCCCTTCAAGAAGACCTACTAGAGTAAGGGCAAATACTTACCTTGTAGCTAAAGTTGCTTCTGTCTAAGGAGTAACCTCAAATCCTCTGCAGATTTATACATAAATACAATACATGTAATTGTTCATATAGCATATTTACATAGGTGGTATTTTAAGTGCGATCAGAAAAAGAAGTTAAAAGCATTAATCCCAGAAATCCATAAACTTCAATATGGTACAGTGATTTAGCATGGGCAATGGTGCGCGAAGCAGCCCTGGTGGAGCAACAGATAGCGCATTTGGCTGCTGTCCCAAAGGTTGGTGGTTGGAACCCACCTAGCAGCTCCAGGATCTGATCCCATAAAGATTAAATCCAAACCAAACCAAACTCACTGCCATTGGGTTGACTGCTACTCATAGTGAGTCCGTAGAGATTAACCAAAAACCCAGTGCCATTGAGTCAATTCCGACTCATTGCGACCCTATGGGACAGAGTAGAACTGCCCCATAGAGTTTCCAAGGAGCACCTGGTGGATTCAAACCGCCGACCGTTTGGTTAGCAGCGGTAGCACTTAACCTCTACACCACTGGGGTTTCCGGGTAAAAAATCCTAGAAGGCAGTTCTGCTCTGTCGCGCGGGGTCACTATGAGTCAGAACCAACTCAGTGCCACCTAACAACATGGAACACAAATACCTGGAGTAGAATCCTAGCTCCATTGTTTTATGTAAAATTAAATTAGCCTCGAGAAATTTACTCCAACACTCTAGATCTGTTTCCTCTTCTGTAAAATAAAACTCAAAAAGAATACCTTCTTTTTTAGGTTTTTTATGAGAATTACATGAGATTATCCATGGAAACACATGTATAGCATAGCACCTGCCACAGAGCAATCACTCAATAAATATTAAGCTTTATTGTCATCATCCTCATTTTACTGTTAAAAAAATAGACATGAAAGTAGTTGAATAAATTCAATCATTCTATACATAAACCAGACCAATGGGGAGACCACAAGCTAACTACTGAACCCCTATATTCAGACCCTCAGTCTCAGCTTCTGTTCCGTAGACCTTACCCTGCCTCTCACTACCAGCATATATCTCATCCTGAACAACCGAAAGAACAATCTGGTTAGTCACACTATATCACATTAACATGCAAATTCATCACTTCAGCAAGAACACCAAAAACAAGTGGTTCATTCATGACTCATTTTATTCATAACAATCTCAAACTTGTCACCCCAAAATCGGTTTTTACAGCTGCAGTTAAATGAAGTAAACATATTCACATCCAAATTCACTCAGTGGTGTCAAAAATAAATAAAATGCAAGCTATCTGAGAGAAGATATGGTTAGTTCCAAAAGTGTGAATTGTTAAGTATTAAGGAGAAAATGCATCATTATTTTCTGAAGAACAAGCTCAAATCACAAGCAAACACCATTCATTTACACAAGCAATGACCTCTTGTCTTATGACTACATTCGATAACTGCACTTTAGGTCCGAGGCTTAAAATGAAAACAACTACACAGAAAAGAGGACGTTGGCATCCTTAAAGGAAAGGGCCTTATCTCTACTGCAAAATATCTGAATAATAAAAGGCTAAAACGTTATAAGGGAATAAGCATACTTTTTTCTTCCTAGGCCAAATCTCTTATCAAAATAGAAAACCCCTTCTTCCCTAAGGCTGGTTTATAATTAGAAATTAGATTCCTCAATAATTTAATGACTGAAACCTTTATTAAAGTCAAATGACCTTTCGAACTAAATTTCCTCCTAATATATAAGGTCTGCTAGCCAGGTAATACTAAAGGTCGTATATTGTCATTAAATGATTTTTTCCTCTATGTCCATCGTTCGATTTGACATTCTAACAGTAATAAACAATTGGTAAAACTTTCAAAAGTATTATAAATTACTAATGCATTCTGGTAAATGCTGTGATTTGTGTATTTATACTATACCTATTTTCCATTCTTTCATGAAAAATATTCAAGCTAAGATATTTTACTCATATATATATATATATGAGTAAATTACGGCATTAAGAAGTGTGTTAGGATTTGAAAACCTGGAGAGTAGAACTGAGATACGTATACAAAATTGACATTAGGTTCAAAAATTCTTGCCACAAACTGCACTGATAATACAGGCTCATCCAAATACGCATATAAAAAATGCATAAAAATAGGATAATTGCACTTTAAGAACTTACATTCTTAATCATTATTTGTTTTAAAACACAAACGTAATTAAATGACTATTAAGGCATCCTGATGGAATGCTCTCAAGTGTGGAAACCCAAAAATATATGGTCATCAAACCTCCCTCCCCTATGGATGCCACTTTAAATCCGGTGAATTTCATCTGAAGAAAATCAAAGAAAGTAAAGCCCTGAACCTGGAGTACGTAGCTGCCGCGCGTACAAGCTTGAAATGACATGTTCATCAGTCACTTCACCAACAGCCCAAGATGACACAGGCAAAATGCTTTACCATCACTTTTCTCATTACTCGAAATCAATGACAAAACTAAGGCAAAGTGTTAAGTGACTTACTCAAGGATATCAGCCAGTACGTAGTCAGCAAATTTGACACGTTTATCAGGTTCCTTGGCTTTTTAGTTCACACAGGGGGAAAAAAAGGAGTCTGCTCCAAAAGGAGCATCATCTGGGAGAAATGAATACGCACTTTACGAATACAGCGTTCCCAAAGGAGATGTGAGAACAGCCAGCTCTCCTTAAATTTTACCCACCACCAAACGCAAACAATAAAACAGGAACATGGACAAGAATCTTCTAAGCCGCAAGCCACTAACCAGCAAAATCAAAAAAGTACAATCTCTGGACTGTCCCCTCTCCAGCTCACTTGCTCGCTCCTGCTCGCTCTCCTTCTCCTCTCTCCTTTCTCTCTCTCTCTGCTGCTGTGTATTTCCACCTGGTTCACTACCAGGAGACAGATTTCAGCTTTCATAACATGCTTTCGAATGAGCTTTTCTTAGCAAACGTCTGCACACCTTAAGCCAGGCCGTTAAGGTCACTTATTAATCCCTTGTGAATTGCTCAGTGGAGGAAATGCTGGTTCCTAATTCAAAAATTAATTCTTTAGCTTTTTTTCTTATTAAGAGGCACGAAGAAAACCATAACTCTAATTTAGATTCAGAATGTTATCTTGAAGACTCGCAGGGCAAACAAGAGCTGAGGGAATGGATGACGATGCTGGCGCGGGGGAGGGAGGGCAGAGAGAGTACGAGAAGGATGCGGGTCCATTCCGAGAGGATGCAGGAATGACAGGGCACCTGGACTACACAAGCGCACGGTGGCCGGCGGCGGAGTAAGCCTCGGCGTCCCCGGTATCTGCCTGAAGCTGTGGATAGGTGCGCAGGGAACACACCACCTTTTATTCCTCGACTCCCAGGAGGAGAACGGTGGGGAAGCGTGGCTGGATAAAGCTTCACCACAACAAACGCTTTCTTTCTCCTCGCACCCCGCCTCCCCTGCTGGGGGCAGGCGACGACGGTCTCCAACAGCAGACAGCTGAGAAGAGCCGAGAACCCGGGCGCGAGGGAAAGCGTCTCCGCGGGGCGGCGGGGGGTGCTCCGCCGAGAGCCTCGGGGAGGGCGGCAGTAAAAGGACCGGGATGTGGAGCCGGGAACACGCCGGGGAGCCCGGGAGGCGCCGGGGCGCGCTGCGCAGCCAGCTGCCCGGGGCAGGCGCGCACCCGGCGGGCGAGGCGCCCCGGCCGCGGACCCCCGCCCCGACCCGCCGACCGGAGGCCGGGAGGAAATGGCTTTGTGTCGCAGGATGGAAGACAGGCGGGAGGGCCACCGGGCGGGGGTGGGGACGGAGGATGCCGGAGTCGGGAGGACCGCGCCCGCCCGCCGCACCCCGCAGCCGGTCCACGTCCCCAGCCGGCGGCGCGCTCACCTGCCCACGAAGTTCTCGAGCACCGAGCTCTTGCCGGCGCTCTGGCCGCCCACCACGGCGATCTGCGGCAGCTCCAGCAAGCAGCTCTGCCCCAGAGCCGAGAAGGCGTCCTGCAGACGGTTCACCAGCGGGATAAGCTCCTCCATCTCCCGGTTCCCCATCCTGCCTGCGCGGCCGGCCGCCCGCCCGCCGGACGCTGTTCGCCTCGGCACCGGCCGCAGCCCGGGCCGCTGTGCGCTCGCCGCCGCCGAGCTGGGCTCAGTCCGCCCGGTCCTGGCGCAGACGTCGGATCCCGCCGCCCGCTCGCCGCTCGGCGCCTGACAGCTAACGACTCGCAGCGCGCCTGCGCGGCGGACGGGGCGGGGCCTGACTCGGCGACGGCCCCGCCCGCGCCCCGCCCGCGGCTGCTCCCCCCAGGGCTCCGAGCCAGACCCCGGCCGCCGGTGCGCGCATGCCTCCCAGCTGCGGCCAGATGCCACGGCCTCGGCCTTGTGCTGCCAAGGCTCAGAGACGAGGTGAAGCGCTCGGCCGGGGGATGGCACGAGCTCATCATCAGGCGGCAGCCCTGCGCCCTTGCAGCAGCTGCCAAAGCCAAAGCCACATGGCAGGCACTACACGGATGACTACACAACGCTGTCACCAAGGGCATTAGAGCTTCCACCGCCACCGCCGGTGCAACGCCGCGAGGGTGCCTTCTCCAAAAGGAAATCTGGCAGTGTCACGCCCCGCTCCAGAACCTGCGACGGCTCCTCTAAAGGTGGCCGGCCTGACGAAGTCCGAATTCCTCAATTTGACGTTTATTTCAGGCCCTGCGTAGTCTGACCCTAACCGTTCAACTTCAGTGACTTCTCCCCAGGTCCACTCAGCAAAGGTGGTCCCTGGGGCTTCATTCTCCCTTCCCCTATTCCATCTGCCACGCTCATTGTGTCCTTCGAGTCTTCTCATGCCATTTCTCCTCCCAACCTATTTTCTTCTGTAGTCTCTCCATAACCATGTACTCTGCACCCATTCTGTTAAATTTAGCAAGTCGAGAAGCCTCTGTGTGTTGGGTTCAGTGCCTGGCGATGGAGACACAAAGGCCTTGCTTCTCTCAGCCTCTCCTTTCCTTAGAAAGTCATCTGTTCCTCGAACATTCATACTCAAGATTTCATTCATGGACATTTTCTTGTCTCATCCTTCCTTCTTTGCCTGAGGACTTCCCCATGATTTTAATTCTACATAAAGGCTAGAAACTACAGAACTCTAAACTGCTGGCAAAAGTCTCTCCTGCACTCCAGACTGTACTCAACCGTATCCTGGACCTCATTACTTGGGAAAAAAAAAAAAACAAGAACAACTCAAATGCCCATCAACAGGCAAATGAATAAAGAGTACATACTGTATGATTCCGACTCATAGCAACCCTACAGGACTGAGTAGAACTGCCTCAGAGAGTTTCCAAGGAACACCTGGTGGATTTGAACTGCCAACTCTTTGCTTAGCAGCCATGGCACTTAGCCACCATGCCACCAGGGTTTCTAAAACTAATCTGTGGCAATAGAAATCAGAACAGTGTTTGCCTTTGAGGGACTGGGACTGACTGCAAGCGACCTGAGGGAATTTTCTGGAGCAATGCAAAATATTCTATATCTTGATTAGGATGTGGGTACGTATTTGTCCAAACTCATCAAACCAAGCATATATTTGTGCGTTTTGCTGTATGTGAATTACACAGCAATTTTTTAAAAAATAGAGAAAACCAAACAAAACTGAGCATATCATCTTCTCCAGTGAAGTGGAGCATGTTTTTCTAAGAGTCCCTCCTTGGCCCACCACATGGTAGCAGCCACGAAGGCAGAATATAACTGACTGTACCTCTGACCACAACCATGTGCACCAGGGTGGGCACCAGGCCTCAGGTGAGCCAATTAGAGCCCTTTTCCCTGACTATGGAATTGAGAGAGAGATTGGGCTTTTTCTGAATAAATTTGGAAACTATTTTTAGTGACTTTTTCACCAATGGGAGGGAGGTGCAGAAGATTCTGGTCTTCAGAGAACAAAAAAATAAGACACAATGAGAGAAACATAAGGAAAACAGAGAGAAGCCCCCATAGTACTTGTGTCCTGGTTCTAGTTCCTTTCTGATACTCAATTACAATCCCGTTTTGAGTTTCATGATCCACCTTCCCCTCCCCCCATAAGTTTATAATAAATTCTTCTCTTTACTTAATTCAATTTGGATTCCTTTAACTTGCAACCAAAAGAATCCTACTTAATATATCCTCCGGCATGCTCCCCATCTCAGTGAGAGGCTCGCCCAGCCCCAATCCAGAATATGGAAGACATTCTAACTCCCCCTCTCTCCCTATCTTCTTCATCCTGTCAGTTCCAAACTGTTATGGATTGAATTATATCCCCCCAAAATATGTGTTGTAAATCTGTGCCTCTATGCCTGCGGTTATAATCCCATTTGGCAATGGGTTGCCTTTGTTATGTTAATAAGACAGGATTAGTGTAGGATTTGTCTTGAGTAGATCTATTCTGAGATGTAAAAGAGATTAAACATGGAAGCAGAGATGGGGGAAGAGAGATGCCAAGCCACATGAAGATCAAACAGGAGCAGAAGCTTAAAGAGACAAGGACCTTCCTCCAGAGCTGACAGAGAGAAAGCTTTCCTCTACAGCCAGCACCCTGAATTCACATTTCTAGCCTCCTAAACTGTGGGAAAATAAATTTCTGTTTGTTAAAGCCACCCACTTGTGGTATTTCTGGTATAGCAGCACTAGGTAACTGAGACACAAACCATGGCGATTCTACCTCTGGAACCTGTCTCCTCCCTCTATTCCTGCTCTCAATGCATCAGTTACAACCGTCATTCATTGACCAGTCACCCTTTTCTTCACTTTCTGTACGTAAGTTCCCTGCATTACGGCACCGGGCACATTGCGTTAAGTTGCCAGTTTACATGTCTCTCTTCCATTGAGGTGGTAGGCAGAGTAATGATCCCCCAAAGATGTTCACATTGCAATCCCCAGAACCTGTGAACATGTTACCTCACATGGCAGAGCCAAGTCTGTAGAGGTGATTAAGTTTACAGGCCTTAGGTTGGGGAGATTATCATGGATTATTTGATTATCCAGCCTAATCACATGGATCCCTAAAAACAGACAGCCTTTCGTGCTATGTCAGGGGGATGTAACTACCGAAGAATGGTTAGAGAGATGCAATTTTGCTGGCTTTGAAGAAGGAGAAAGGGGGCCACACACCAAGGAATGCAGGCAGCCTCTAAAACCCATTGCCATCAAGTCGATTCTAATGCATAGCAACCCTATAGGACAGAGCAGAACTGCCCCATAAGGTTTCCAAAGAGCAGCTGGTGGATTCGAACTGCCAAACCTTTTGGTTAGCAGCCAAGTTCTTAACAGCTGTGCCACCAGGACTCCAGCTGCAAAAGGCAAGGAAACAGATTCCCCCCTAGAGACTCCTGAAAAGAATCCAGCCTCCCTGATTTAAGGCCAGTGAGGACTATGTCAGACTTTTAACCTGCAGAGCTGTAAGATAATAAAATTATGTTGTTTTGTGGTATTTTGTTGCAGCAACAGTCGAAGACTAATACAAGTAATGATAACCTTCATGAGGGCACGATCTACCCTTATGATTCTCAATGCCTAGCACAGTGCTTAGCATCTAAGGAGACCATAGTCTTCTGGGGACAGACATAAACACATGATTGCAACACAATGCTGCAGGTAAAGGAGCATGAGAGGAGTAACAATTCTGGCTGTCTCAAAATGGATTGACGCAGTGGCTGCAACAATGGGCTCAAGCATAACGACTGTGAGGCAGTGTTTCCTTCTGTTTTACATAAAGTCGCTCTCAGTCGAAGTGACGCGAGGGCACCTAACAACAACAGCAACATTGGCTGAAAGCAAGCCCTAAGAGAGGTGTTACAAAAATTGTGAGTAGTGACAATATCCCTGGAATAAATATTTAGCTTCTCAAGGAAAAGCACATATTTGAATATATGAACTCAGGAACTGATGTTTTTAAAACTCAGTCACATTACAGCAGAGTCACGTCTCATATACTTCCCCCAGTGCCTAGCTCAGCGTTCAGTAAATATTTATGTAGCAGAAATGAACTGCAACTTGAAGTATTTGAAGCATCTGTCTTGTTGTCCATTATAAGTATCACCAGACAAATAATATTGTTACTCTGTATATAATTTAGGGCCTCTTTCCCTTCTTCAGTTCTTTCTCCAGAAGCTTTCACTTGAGGAGATTTTAGATCTTACTTCAAACCAGCTTGTCTGTGGCATGTTTTGAGTTTTATTAAACTCAGTGAACAAGCAATATAGACACACAGGCTGGTTGACACATAGGACTCTCAGGGCTTTTCTCCATCAGCCTAGACGGGTGGTTAGAAGGTAAATCCTACCAATTTTATTGTCCATGTTCTTCATCAGCTGTCAACAGGAAGCAAAATAACTCTGGAAGAGCCACTCACGTCTTCTATCCCTAGCACTACGGTTAATTTGAGATCTGACAGATGGAAGCTCACCAGTAGTTCCATCAAAGCATGGTTAAATCAAGACAAACACAGGGCAGAAAATACAGGTAGGAAAGCCTAAGGCGATAAGAAAGAAGGGTTAGAGGGACTCTCTACGTCTCTGATACCTGACTTTGCAGCCAGTTTGGGCTTCCTTCTATCAAGCTGTGTTCGGCTTTAAGCATAATCTATATATATTGAGGGAGAACAGAAATCATATTGGATTTCTTTCAAAGAGAAGCTCCCCTAGTGCTGTTTAAATGTCATTTGTTGAATTAGGTAACGCTATCTATATTATCTATATATCTATTAGGTAAGCTATTTACAATTTTGTTAATAAGGTCTTTTCAATGAAGCAGGGAAATACCATGAATAAAATATTAAATAAAAAAGCAGGATCTATAATTTTACATGTAGTATTAAATAAAAAAAAAAAAAATTTTTTTTTTTTTATTATCTTACCTATGTGAAAAAACTGTCTAGAAAAAAAAATAAAAGAAATGTACCAAAACATTTAATGTTACTCTCTGTGAGAAGACATGGAAAATTTTTATTGTCCTTTTCCTTTTACTTTACAAACTTTCAACAATAAGCATGTACTACTTTTATAACTAAAAAAAAGTTAAATGCTATTTGATCTAACCATAATTGGTTTACATGCACACCAGCTTATCAGCAACGTAAGTGTTGTACAATGTAAGGTTTAAATAATTTTGCACATAGAAAAAGGAGAGTCTACAAATTCCCCTACCACCCAAATGTTTACCCGTCATTGGCAGCAGATAACCACCTAATGATCACCAAGATTTTAAAATAGGAAACATTTCTCTCTTAGTCATCTAGTGCTGCTATAACAGAAATGCCACGAGTAGATGGCTTTAACAAAGAGAAGTTTATTCTCTCACAGTCCAGTAGGCTAGAAGTCCAAATTCAGGGTGCTGGCTCCAGGGGAAGGCTTTCTCTCTCTTTTAGCTCTGGAGGAAGGTCCTCGTAATGCATCAGTCTTCTGTGGGTCTGGGATCATCTCCGCACAGGAACTTCAGGTCCAAATTAAGACAAGGGAGCAAAGGCCCTGAGATTAGAGGGTGCCTGTTTAAGAAATAGCGAAGAGACTGCCGTGGTTAGAGGAGAAGCAAGTAAAAGAGAAATAGACTATACTATAATGGAGGTAATAGGGGGTTGAGTGTGGAACCTAGAGACTTAGTAAGACAAGGAACAGAGGGGCTCCCAAATCTGCAAACAAAGTAACAAGAAATAGGCCAGGGCACAGAAACAAAGCCATTCCCCAAGAACAATGGGGCAGGGTATCTAAAAATAGCCTGCAAACTTCTTTAAAGTTGCCTTTCAGAAGTAGCTGGAGAAAACCAGGTCCAGGGACATGAGCAGAATATCCACCTGTGACCTCTGTGTGACCTTCCACCAGGGGCAGTGAAGGGCTACAGCCCCATCTGGGGAATCAAACCAGGGGAGCGGGAGAGTGCGCAGGCATGACACCCCATAATAAGTCCTGCTACAAATCCCAGAGGCCTCCAGGACAGGAACCATCTTAGAAAGCTGCTGCACACACGCCTTAGTTAACATATCCCTGCCTGTGCCTATGAATAAACATGAATCTTTTTCCACCCAAGAACTTTTAAAAACTTGGGTCTGTCTTTTGTTCTGTGAGATGAGGGTAAGCATTGCTCTAGGCCCTCCTCGTCTCTGCTTGCAAGCCTCTTCAATAAAGCTCTGCTCGTGTGGAAAACTACATGCCTTACCTGCTCATTCTTCAGTGAGAGGCAAGAACCTTATTCTGGTAACAAAAGGACACGCTCTGCTCCCGGCGCTGCTTTCTTGGTGGTATGAGGTCCTCTTGTCTCTCTGCTCACTCCTCTCTTTTATATCTCAAAAGAGATTGGCTTAAGATGCTATCTAATCTTGTAAATCTCATCAATATAACTGCCACTAATCCATCACATCACATCATAGTGATAGAATTTACAACACGTAGGGTAATGACATCAGATGACAAAATGGTAGACAATCACACAATACTGGGAATCATGACCTAGCCAAGTTGGCAGATACTTTGGGGGGACACAATTCAATCCATGACAACCTTTCTTCCTCAAACAGCAGAAGTGCTACCAACTCAGGCTACCATCACATGGACAATCATTAGCCAAGAGCACAGTATACCAAACTGTAGGCTTCACAGATGAACAGTCTGTACAGGAAGCAGGTACATGAGCTACATTTTGTTTGCTTAAAGCATATGTAAAAAACCTGTGACATCGCTAAGCCAGACACAAAAGACGACATTCTACGTGAATCCAAATACGTGAAATTCTAGAGAAAGCAAAACTAATCTGTAATGACAGAAAGCAGTCTGGGCTGAGGGTGGGGCTGGGGAATTGACTGCAAGGGAACACATGCAAATTCTATCTTGATTCTGGTGGTGATTACATAGTTGTATATATTTGTCATTGAACTGTACACTTAAAATGGTGCATTTTATTTTATGTAAATTGTGCCTCAATAAAAATAAATATCCTATGGCATTTATGATGCACCCCTACGTGACATGTAATGGTAATACAGAGTGTAATAGTCTCAATCTGGTGACAACCTTAGGAACAGGCAGTCACAGTCATGCTATGTTTTGAGAGTCCAAAATAAAAATACTTTCCCCCACCCCAGAAACTTGTAATGATGCTAAAATTCTGTTAGTATAGAATCATTATGGTATTATGGAATTTCCAAGTATTATATTAACAGCAAAAACCTCTTGGAGAAGGGAGAGTAACACCTTAAGCCACTATCAAGTATCTCTTAGAAGAAACTACCTCCCAACAGTGACAGCTCCGGAAGGTATCTTGGGCTGGGTTCTCTAGAGAAGCAAAACCAGTAACCAAAAAAACCAAACCAAATCCAGTGCTGTCGAGTTGATTCCGACTCATAGTGACCCTCTAAGACAGAGTAGAACTGCCCCCGTAGAGTTTCCAAGGAACACCTGGTGGATTCGAACTGCCGACCCTTTGGTTTGCAGCTGTAGCACTTAACCGCTACGCCACCAGGGTTTCCAAAACCAGTAGAGTACATATATATATATATATATATGAAGAGATTTGTATCAAGGAAATGTCTTACATGATTTTCAGAGGTTGTATGTCCCAAGCCCAGGGGGTAGAAAAAAGGACTCTCCTGATTCATGGAGCCACAGGGGTTGGCAAACCCAAGATCAGCAGGCCAGAGAGCAGGGCTGTAGCAGGCTATGAAGACTGAAGAATCTCAAGATCAGCTGGTAAGCTGATAGGTCAAGTTCCAAGAACCAGAGATCAGATGAACAGGAGCCAGCTGCAGGATCTAGAACAAGCAAAAGTCCCAGGAAGGAACTAGGCAGAGGAGGGCAGAAAGATGAAGGCTAAGGGGGTGGTGAGCCGCCACAAGCTCTGCCCCCACTGGTACCACTCAGCAGATTCCATCGTGGGGATGATCACATATCAAATTTCAACAGGGAAATGATCACAACATTATACAACTGCCAAAACACTGAGAATCATAGCCCAGCCAAGTTGACACACAATCTTCACCATCACAGAGGGACAGGAAGGGGGGCAAAGGAACAATAGTGGAGAGGGCCTGCAGGCAAACCAGAGGGAGAGGATCCTAAGACAAACATTAGCTATTTCACTAGGGCTTCTCTCTTTCATTTTATAGGAGAAATTTAAATCTTGGAAAAGTTCGCCCTTGAGCATACACGTAAGGAAGGCCCAATGGAAGCCCACTTCCCTCCTTTCTGAATGTTTGTGAAAATTGCTAATGATGAACAACATCGACAGCTTTGTTCTGTGCACTGCTTTATATCCACAAACGGTTTTCATGTCTGCTATTGCAATAGCCCAACTCAGAAGCATCTGAAGTATTAACAGACAGATAGCATTAGCATTCCTATCTCACAGTTAAGGAAACTGAGGCTCGGAGAGCTTGAGTGGTTTGGCCAATTTCACACAGCCAATAATTCCCAGAGATGTTTCCTAATGTGCTTCAGTGGCCATACTTGGATCATGCCCACAGGAAAATCTCGAACCTGGTGACATAATACCTACATTTGCCAATCTAATACTGGGAGTAGGAAATTATTGGTAAAGTATTGTCCTGAAAGTGTTTCTGAACAAAACCAGGTTTTATCCTCACAGATATTATTTCAATTGCCATGACCTAAAGGCAGGAGATTGAGATTCAAGTTCCTACTAGATGTATGACTTACTCTCCCTCCTAGGCTTTAATTTTAACTGTAAGATGGGTATATTAATGTTTATTCTTCTTAATTTATAGAATTGTTATGAGATCAATAAATAATGAAACTAAAATATTATGTAAACTACACTAACAAATGACTGTAAGATATTTTATTTATGCTTATCAAACTTACAAAGAAATTGTAAATATATTATCAACAGACTTTTTCCTATAGATTGACTAACGTACAAATGATGCCTATGGTAAAAATTTAGGTGATAAAAATATTCATCTCTCTTACTATTCATGCATCATCAATTTTAGGATTTCTTCATCTGGTAAATAAGAGTTGTAGAAGAGTTTGCTCTTAGGAAGAGCCCAGAAATAACCAAACAGAGAGTGTAATTGAAAGTAAAAATTCACTAGGAATCAAGCATCACACAGTACTAGAAACAAGATGAGTTTTCACAAATATGTATGAACATTCAGGAAGCAGCAAGTAAAGAGGAGGCAAAAACAGGCTAAGAAGGATTTTGACGGAGAAATTACAATAAAGCTGAATTTTTTTACAAATTCTGTTGTTTTCCATGTAAAACTTAAAATAGGATCAAGGTTGCCAGTGGTACAACTATGATTTCCAGATTCTCCAGCAAAATTGTGCTAAGGAATCCTGTACCTCGGCAGCCCAGGATCTCCAAAAAGGCCTACTTCCTGAAGACACCTCTTTATACTTTTCACAGTGCCTGCTCAAGTAGAGCTCCAGCCCCCTCGCGCCCATCAACCTCCAATCTCTTCCAGCCTTGACCACTTGCTGACCCTCTCCTGGCTACCAACCTCATTTGTATGCAGAAATATTTGTATATGTAAGAATTAGTCCTTTATCAAGTCTGCCAGTGAGCCCTGGTGGTGCAGTGGTTAAGAGTTCAGGCTACTAACCAAAAGGTCAGCAGTTCAAATCCACCAACCGCTCCTTGGAAACCTTATGGGGCAGTTCTATTCTGCCCTATAGGGTTGCTATGAGTCCAAATCCACTCGATGGCAAGGGAGTAATGAGCACTCATTGTGAGAAATTAATACATCCCAAGGCCTCATAGCTGAACCTAAAAAAAGGTCAAAACTGTAGACCCTTGATTTTATCACCCCATGTTCCAGTCACTGCTTGGTAAAATAGGCTCCATGCTTCCCTTTATGACCCGCAAAAGCTCCTAAATCTATAATAGCTTGAGGAAATTAGATTCTGTTTTGTGTTTGTCTCCAAACTCACAGCTTTATTTCAGCAGGATAAATGTTGTCAGACGTGTGCTGATAGAATAGGAAGAAACAATTCACATAAAAGGGAGCAGGTAGGTTCGACCCCATCTTGCTTTTAGGCAATTAATTTTTTTATTGGCAAAAACTACCAGCAAACACCCTCTTGCAGAAGAAAATATGTTCTGAGAAATAAAAATTCATAAAGACAGAGCTCCAACTCCAGAGGTACGAAATCCCTTGTGATAGTTAAGATTGTGTCAACTTGGCTAGGCCATGATTCTCAGTGTTTTGGCAGTTGTATAAGGTCGTGATCACTTCCCTGTTGAGATTTGATACGTGGTCACCCACATGATGGGATCTGCTGTGAGCTGGTACCAGCAGGGGTAGAGCCTGTGGCAGCTCACTGTCCCATCAGGCTTAATCTCGCCACCCTCCATCGCCTAGCACTTCCTTCTCTCTTGCCAGGCTTTTGCTTGTTTTGAATCCTGAAGCTGCTTCTTGTTCATCTGAGCTCTGGGTTCTTGGGACTTGTGCTAGCAGCTTACCTGTGGACTTGCCTGCCGATCTTGAGATTCATCAATCTTCACAGCTTGTGAGCTACAATCCTGTCTCTGGCTTGCCAGTCTTGTGTTCACCAGCCACCGTGCCTACATGCATCAGGAGAAGCCTCTTTTCTGACCCACCGACTTGGGACATTTCACCCTCTACAACGGCATGACACATTTCCTTGATATAAATCTCTCTCTATTTATATACGTACTTTTACACTTTACTGATTTTGCTTCTCTAGAGAACCCAGCCTAAGACATTCGACACCGAAGGTGGTTCTAGAGAAACAAAATCGTAAGGATGAATTTTCTAAACTGGTTCTCAAGTCTAGTTAGTCCTAAAGATGTTGATGAACCTACTCCCAGTACTAAAGAGGGCACTGCTAATCCATGGCATGAGGTGGCAATTCAAATATGCAAAATGTAACCACAAATAGATCTGGTATTGGTGAAAGACAAGGTTCTGGGTGATTCCATGTATGACACCTTTCTAAAATTTTGTCATAATGACAAGTAACAGAAAGCTGGTTGGTTGGTCCTACTTTTGCTGGACAAACTGGTAAAAGAAAGAGATGAGCTGAGGGCTTCAGAGTCAAAGCTCAAGCACAGCATAAACAACCTTAAAGTTTCCACTTGTGCCTTGAAAGAAAGCCTTATTTCTTGTAGTAACAGAGCTGATATTTCCAAAAAACAAACCCACAGTCTTAACGTAAGAGTGATTGAATTACAACGCCAACTTAACTGCCGAACTCAAGGGATGTCTGAAGTTAAAGTAAGGGCATTGATTGGGAAGAAGTGGGATCTTAAAACCTGGGATAGGGACAAATGGGCAGATAATCAGGAAGCTGGAGACACTCAGCCCCTAAATTCCATTGAATCACTCCTGCCAACAAAACCATTAGCCCCTCCACTCCCATCTAATGAGATCAACCCAGCTGCATCTGAAGCACCTTTGTCTGAGTCATTGCCTGGGACGTCACCGGCAGAGGCTTTACAAGACAATGCTAAATATCCTCAAAATATCTCCCCACCAGTTTTGGCTTCTAGACATATAACTAGACTTAAGTCCCAGCAAGCCCCAAAAGGTGAAGTACAAAGTGTAACCCCCTCTGAAAAAACTACTTGACTTTTCTAATTTGTGTTCAAACAGAAACCTGGGGAACATGTGTGGGGATGCCTGTTAAGGGTGTGGGATAATGGTGCAAGGAATATAAAGACGGATCAGTCTCAGTTTGTTGATACGAGTCCACTAAGCACAGATTCTTGATTCACTGTTTCAGCTCGAGAAGTTAGGAAAGAATCTAATAGTTTATTTGGTTGGCTCGCTGAAGTATGGATTACGCAGTGTCCTACACTAAATCAAGTTGAAGTACCAGTTCTGCCTTGGTTTACTGTAGAAGAAAGTATCCAAAGGCTTAGGGAAATTGGCGTGCTATAGTGGGTTTATCAGGTTAGACCCACAGACATACACATGGAATGCCCAGAGGACACACCTTTTATCACAACAGTAAGGAACAAACTTGTAAAGGGAGCCCTAGCATCCTAGAAGACTGCTGTGATTGCTATTTTATGTAAGTCAGGTTTGAGAGTGGGAACTGCCCTAACTGAATTAAGGCACCTAACTACAACGGGGCTGATTGGGGCGCATGGTGGTAGGGGCCAAGTAGCAGTGCCCAATCTACAAAGACAAGGTGAGCATGGTTACTGTAATGGACAGGAAAGTAAAAACAGTGATCAGAATCGTCTGACTCGTATGGACTTATGGCGTTAGCTATATAGTCATGGTGTCCCTAGGAATGAAATAGATAGGAAATCTAAATATTTACTTGATCTGTAACAAGCAGATGAATTCTAGGTCACTGAACAGCAGTGTAATTTGAATCACCAGAATAGAGAGTCACAGCCCCTCAATAAATTCCCAGACTTGAGTGAGTTTACAGACCCACAACCTCTTGATTGAAGGGGAGGCTGGGTCCCCTTGAGGAAGGACTCCAATACACTGCCAAAAACTTCTATTGTTAATTTTTCTCCCAGCCTTCCCCAAAAAGACCTATGACCTTTTGTGACACTGACTGTTTATTGGGGAAAAGGAAATAATCACATTTTGGGGGGATTACTGGATACTGGCTCTGAACTGACACTAATTCCCAGATACTGAAAACATCACTGTGGCCCACCAGTCAGAGTGGGGGGCATATGGCAGCCAAGTTATTAGTCTCACAGTAGGTACAGTGAGGCTTCAAACCCATCCTGCAGTGATTTCTCCAGTCACAGAATGCATAATTGGAACAAATATACTCAGCAGCTGGCAGAACCCCCACACTGGATCTCTGACAAATGGAGTAAGGACTATTATGGTAGGAAAAGCCAAGTGGAAACCATTAGAACTGTCCCTACCTAGGAAAATAGTAAACCAAAACCAATGCTGCATTCCGGAGGAATTGCAAAGATTACTACCACCATCAAGCACTTGAAGGATGCAGGGGTGGTGATTCCCACCACATCCCCATTCAACTCACCTATTTGGCCTGTGCAAAAAACAAACGGATCTTGGACAATGACAGTGAATTATCGAAAACTTAACCAGGTGGTGACCCCAATTGCAGCTGCTGTTCCAGATGTGGTTTCATTACTTGAACAAATTAATACATCTCCTGGTACCTAGTATGCAGCTGTTGATCTGGCTAATGCTTGTTTCTCCATACCTATTTTGAAGGATCATCAGAAGCAGTTTGCCTTTAGGTGGCAAGGCCAGCAATACATCTTAAGTTACCTACCTCAAAGTTACATTAACCCAGTCCTATATCATAATAATTTAGTCCACAGGAAACTCGATCGCTTTTCCCTCCAACAAGACATCACACTAGTCTATTACACTGATGACATTATGCTGATTGGACCTAGTAAGGAATACAAGTCAATGACTCTAGACTTATTAGTAAAACACTTTTGTGCTGGATGGTGGGAAATTAACCCCACAAAAATCCAGGCACCTTCAAACTCAGTGAAATTTCTAGGGGTCCAGTGGTGCAGGGCATGTCCAGATATTCCTTCTAAAGTGAAGGAAAAGTTATTGCATCTGGCTCTTTCCACAACTAAAAACGCAGCACAATGCATAGTGGGCCTCTCTGGATTTTGGAGACAGCATATTCCTCTTTTAGGTGTGCTACTACAGCCTGTTTATCAAGTGACTTAAAAAGCTGCTATTTTTGAATGGGGCCCAGAACAAGAGAAGGTTCTGCAACGGGTTCAGGTTGCTGTGCAAGCCACTCTGCCACTTAGGTCATATGATCTGGCTGATCCAATGGTGTTTGAAGTGTTCATGGCAGATAGAGACGCTGTTTGGAGTCTTTGGCAAGCCCCTATTGGTGAATCACAGTGTAGACCCTTAGGATTTTGGAGCAAATCCCTGTCATTCTCTGCAGATGACTACTCTCTTTTTGAGAAACAGCTTTTGGCTTGTTACTGAGCCTTAGTAGAGACTGAATTCCTAACCATGAGACACCAAGTCATCATGCAATCTGAGCTACCCATCATGAGCTGGGTATCGTTTGACCCACAGACCCATAAAGTTAGACACGCACAGCAGCATTTCATCATTAAATGGATTGGGCCCAAGCAGTACCTGAAGGCAAAATTAAGTTGCATGAAGTGGCCCAGATGCCTATGTCTCCATTCCTGTCACATTATCTTCCATCTCCCAGTCTGTACCTATGGCCTCATGAGGAGTTCCTTATGATTAGTTGACTGAAGAAGAGAAAACTTGTACCTGGTTTACAGATGGTTCTGTGCCATATGCAGGCACCACTCAAAAGTGGGCAGCAGCAGCACTACAGTCCATTTCTGGGACCTCCCTGAAGGACATTGGTGAAGGGAAATCTTCCCAGCGGGCAAAACTTCAAGCAGTGCACTGCTTGTTCACTTTGCTTAGAAGGAGAAATGGCCAGGTGTGCTACTGTATACTGATTCATGGACTGTGCTCAATGGTATGGCTGGATGGTCAGGGACTTGGAAGGAACGTGATTGGAAAATTGGAGACAAGGATTTATGGGGAAGAGGTATGTGAATAGGCCTCTCTGAATGGGCCAAAGAAGTAAAGATATTTGTGTCTCATGTGAATGCTCACCAAAGGGTAACGTCAGCAGAGGAGGATTTTAACAATCAAGTGGATAGCATGACACATTCTGTGGAACCCAATCATCCTCTTTTCTAAGCTACTCCCATCATTGCTTAACAGGCTCATGAAACAAGTGGTCATGGTGGCAGAGATGGAGGTTATGCATGGGCCCAGCAACATGGACTTCCACTCACCAAGGCCAACTTGGTTACAGCCACTGCTGAGTTCCCAATCTGCCAGGAGCAGAGACCAAAAGAGCACCCAATATGGCACCATTCCTCGAGGTGATCAGCCAGCAACCTCGTGGCAAGTTGATTATGTTGGACCACTTCCATCATGGAAAGGGCAGTGTTTTGTCCTCACTGGAATAGACACTTACTCTGGATATGGATTTACCTTCCCTGCACGCCGTGCTTCTGCCAAAACCACCATCCATGGACTTACAGAATGCCTTAGCCACCATCATGATATCCCACACAGCACTGCCTTGGATCAAGGGACTCATTTCATAGCAAATGATGTGTGGCAGTGGGCCCATGCTCATGGGATTCACTGGTCTTAACATGTTCCCCATCAACCTGTAGCAGCTGGCTTGATGCTAGAATGATGGAATGGCCTTCTAAAGACACAATTACAGCACCAGCTAGGTGACAATATCTTGCAGGGTTGGGGCAATGTTCTCCAGGAGGCTATATATGCTCTAAACCAGCATCCAATATATGGTGCTGTTTCTCCCATAGCCAGGATGCATGGGTCCAGGAATCAGGGAGTGATAATGGGTGTGTCATCACTCAGTATTACTCCTAGTGACCCACTCACAAGACTATTGCTTCCTGTCCCCATGACCTTATCCTCTGCAGGCCTAGGGGTCTTAGTTCCTAAGTGAGGAATGCTCCCACCTGGAGACACATCACTGATTCCATTGAACTGAAAGCTAAGTTTGCCACCTAGCCACTTTGGGATCCTTATGCCTCTGAAGCAACAGGCAAAGAAAGGAGTTACCATACTGCTGGTGTGATTGATCGTGATTACCAAGAGGAAATCAGATTGATATTACATAATGAAGGTAAAGAAGTATATGTCTGGAATGCAGGAGACCCGTTAGGACATCTCTTAGTACTACCATGCCCTGCGATTAAAGTCAATGGAAAACTAGAGCAACCTAATTCCTACATGACTACTAATGACCCAGACCCTTCAGGAATGAAGGTTTGGCTCACCCCACCAGACAAATAACCATGACCGGCCAAGGTGCTTGCTGAGGACAAAGGGAATACAGAATGGGTGGTGGAAGAAGGCAGTTCTAAATACCAGTTAAGGCCATGTGACTGGTTGCAGAAATGAGGGCTGTAATTGTTATGAGTATTTCTGCTTTATATGTGTGTATCAAATTTTTTCTTCACTTGTAAAATATAAGATGTAAACAAGGTTATTGCATTTTCAGTTGTATGTGTGTTTGTTATATCATGTTAGGCCCAAGTATGACTTCCTAATTGTCTTTCTTCAGAAATTATGTATGGTTTAAGGAGATGTGTACAGGTGCCAAGTTGACAAAGGGTGGACTGTGATGGTTAACATCGTGTGTCAACTTGGCCGGGCCATGATTCTCAGTGTTTTGGCAGTCATATAATGTTGTGATCACTTCTCTGCTAAGATTTGATACATGATCACCCCCATGATGAGATCTGCTGTGAATCAGTGCTGGCGGGGATGGGGCCTGTGGCAGCTCACCACCTCTCTCAGCCTTAATCTCTCCACCCTGTACCACTTAGCTCTTCCTTCTCTGCTTGCTGGGGTTTTTGCTTGTTCTGGATCCTGCAGCTGACTCCTGTTCATCTGACCAGAACGTTCTTGAAACTTGAGCTATTGGCTTACCTGCGGTTTTGCTTACTGATCTTGGGATTTGTCGATCTTCACAGCCTGTGAGCCTGTTCTCTGGCCTACAGATATTGGGTTTGCTGGCCCCTGCAGCTACGTGAATCAAGAGAAGCTTCTTTCCTGACCCACGGACTTGAGAGATTCCAGCCACTAGAACTGTGTAAGCCATTTCCTTGATATAAATCTCCCTCTCTCTCTCTCTCTATATATGTATTTTTTTTTTACGCTTTACTTGTTTTTCTTTTCTAGAGTACCCAGCCTAAGACACCCCTACTTCCATTAGAGAGTGGTATACATATACCCTGCTGTAGAACAGGAAGTTGTAAACACACACACACACAGAGGCTGAATCCCCTTGAGGCCACTGACATTTGCTCCACCAAGAACTGTTTCCAGAGGCCGTGACGACAGCAAGAAAACAATTACGTTTCCTGTGAATGAATGTGCACATGTTTTCTGATGAGCCATTCATCAAATCACCTGATAAAAAAATGCATTTTCTTTAAAAAACCAATGGCTAGTTAAAGAAGGGTCTGGATGGATTTGGTGTTGAACTTGTATCCATTGACATGATTTCTCTCACAATCCAAAGGGGCTAGGCACTGCTATCTCGAAGAATGTGCCTCATTTCCAAGTAGTTCACCCAATTGATTCAGGCTTTTCAAAATTATTTCTGCTTTCTTATTCCAAAGGCTCCCACTTGTCTCAGTCAAAACAGAAGGAGAGAATCAAAGAATTCTCTTTTAGGGCAATTGACTAGAGAGTTGATGACGCTATGTCTAATCCTGCAACATTGGCTGAGGGCTCCTTTATTATATGCTTCTCATCTCTGTTTCAGGAACTAGCTCCATTTTAGACTAGCAAGAACTGGGACACAATACCTGCTGTAGGCAAACCTGGTTAATGGAAAACAGTCACAGTCAAAAACAAGAGGGAGAAAGTTTTTTTTTCATGCCATAATTAATAATCTGCACCTTGCATGGAAACCCTAGTGGCATAGTGGTTAAGTGCTATGGCTGCTAACCAAAAGGTCAGCAGTTTGAATCCACCAGAAACTCCTTGGAAACTCTACGGGGCAGTTCTACTCTGCCCTATAGGATCACTATGAGTTGGAATTACCTCGACACCAATGGGTTTTTGTTTTTTTTACAGGTGCCTTGCATATGGATCTTCTCTTCTGTTCCTCATCTCCCCTGCTCCTGAAACTCCTCTACTGTGTCTTCTGCAATTCACAGTCCATTATTAGCATAGTTTCTTCAATCCTTAACTTTTCTCCAAAATGACTAATAAAAACCTGGTGCTCCCCTAAGGACCCTGTTTCTACCATGGTAGTCTCAAGCAGTAGTTATTGTCTCTTTTATACCCCTCAACTTCTAGGCCTAAAAGTAAAAGAGAACTCTACTCATTGTTATTTCTAGACCATCGTCTGTCCCTTTCCCTAAAAATGTCCAGCTTTGAATATGTATCATCAAGTCTATTATCACCTGTCCCTCCTTGTTCCAGACATCTACAAACCTCTTGGTAATTCCTCCTGTTTCAAAGATTTTAGTTTATGACATACCATCTCTCCCTCTTACAATATTCTTGGTGATTTCAGTTCAATATCAATAATACTTCCAACACTGTCCTCTTTGCTCTTTGATCTGCTCTCCAATGATTTGGTCCTCTACCCTACTTGAGCCACTCTCCTCAGGGTACCTTGTAATTACCAAAGTCTACAACCACCTGTAATCTCAAATTCAAACATCCACATGCAGACCTCCCTCTATTTTCTTTCTTTAGTGCCCCAGCTGCAGTAATCCTTCAGCCCTACTGAGACCAACAATTCCCTAATCCCACCATTCGTACATAAATCAAGAGGCAGTTGTTTGAACAGAATAAGGCGATACTGCATGGTTTAAAGTCAGGAAATGTGTGCCTCGGGGTCGTATCCTTTCACCATACCTATTCAATCTGTATGCTAAGCAAATAATCCAAGAAGCTGGACTATATGAACAAGAACAGGGCATCAGGATTGGAGCAAGGCTAATTAATAACCTGCATTATGCAGGTGACACAACCTTGCCTTCTAAAAGTGAAGAGGACTTGAAGCACTTTCTAATGAGATCAAAGCCTTCGGTGTGGATTACACCTCAACACAAAGAAAACAAAAATCCTCACAAATGGACCAATAAGCAACATCGTGATAAATGGAGAAAAGATTGAAGTTGTCAAGGATTTCATTTTACTTGGATCCAAAATCAACACCACGGAAGCATCAAAGAAATCAAAAGATGCATTGCATTGGGCAAATCTGCTGCAAAAGACCTCTTTAAAGTGTTAAAAAGCAAAGATGTCACCTTGAAGACTAAGGTGCGCCTGACCCAAGTCATGGTGTTTTCACTTGCCTCATATGCATGCGAAAGCTGGACAATGAACAAGGAAGACCAAAAAGAATTGATGACTTTGAGTTGTGGGGTTGGCGAAGAATATTGAATATACCATGGACTGCCAAAAGAATGAACAAATCTGTCTTGGAAGAAGTATGACCAGAATGCTACTTAGAAGCAAGGATGGTGAGACTACGTCTCACATACTTTGGACGTGTTATCAGGAGGTATCATTCCCTGGAGAAGGACATCAAGCTTGGTATAGTAGAGGGTCAGCGAAAAAGAGGGAGGACCTCAGGGAGAAGGATTGACAGTGGCTGCAACAATGGGCTTAAGCATAACAACGATGGTGAGGATGGCGCAGGACAGGGCAGTGTTTCCTTCTGTTGTACGTAGGGTTGTTATGAGTCATACTCGGCAGTACCTAACAACCACGACAATAACAACAACCACCGGTTCACTGTGCTTCACCCCTTCATGTCCTTATTTCCCTCCCTATCCTGTTTAAATGCCATGATCTATCATTATAAACACTTTCCTGCATACACCTTCCACTCCTTTGCTTCTCTCTCAATTTATCATACTTGCTTAGCAAATCCCAACCCTGAGTAAACCCAATCTCCTCCCTCTGTGCCTGCACCCAACATTACCTAGACTCATTTTAAGTTAATAACTATGAATCTCAAATGGACCCGGTAATACTACTGCCTTTCCACAGTCCATTCACTTTCCTACTTTCCTAAATGACAATTTCATACCTTCTCCTCTCTTCTCAGACCTCCAATGTCTCTTCCCACTTCCTTATTCTCAGATGATGAATTGTAACCTATTTCAGTCAGCAATCAGAAGAGAAATTCTGTTAGCTTCCACCAGTCCAAATACCAACCTACCAGTTTCTGTACTGTATACTACGACTTCTCTAGTGTTTCTATAGATGGACCATCCAAACTCCTGTCTAAAGCTAACATCTCCACATGTGCACTAGACCCCACTTCCTCTTCTCTACTCAATTACCACAATTATCTCTTCTTCCCTGTATTATTAATCCCTCTCCTAGTGGATCATTCCGATCAGCAGGCAAACATACTACCTTCTCCCCAGTACTTGCTCCATCATTTTTCTTTCCTATCTCAGTTAGTGGAAGCTTCATCCTTCCATTTGCTTAAGCCAAAAAACATGGTCATTCTTGACTTCTCTCTTTTTCTCACACCACACATCCAATTCGTCAAGAAATCATTCTGGCTCTCCCTTGAAAATACATCTCAAATCTGTTATTTCACAGTTTCTACTGTAACCACTCTGGTCTAAACCAAACCCATTGCTGTCGAGTCGATTCTGACTCATAGTGACCCTATAGAGCAGAGCAGAACTGCTCCATAGAGTTTTCAAGGAGCGCCTGGTAGATTTGAACTGCCAACCTTTTGGTTAGCAGCCGTAGCTCTTAACCACTATGCCCACAGGGTTTCCGACTCTGGGCTAAATGCTAAAAACCCGGGCTAAAAAATGCTAGACACTAACAAATGCTTAGATTATTACAGTGGCTTCCAATCTGGCCTCCTTACTTCCACCTGTATCCTCTTACTAGCTATTCCCAGTAGAGCAACCACAGTGATCCATTTGAACATAAGTCCCATCACGTCACTCTTCTACTCAGGACTGGCCAATGGCCTTCCACAGTACTCAAACTAAAAGTCAAAATCCTTACAAAGATCTACAAGGCCCTTCATTGCTTGTTCTGCCAACCCCTTTCTGCTTCCACTCCGACTTTATCTTTTAACTCTCCCCTTCGCTCATTTTGCTTCAGCCACACTGACTTCCTTGCCTTGAAAACGGCTGACATTCCTTTGTAGGGGTTTTTCACCTGCTCCTCCCTCTGCTCAAAACACTCTCCCTTCAGATGGTCCTGAGTTTCATTCCCCTACCTCCTTTTTAAGTCTTTGATCAAATGTCACTTTCTCAGGGAGACTTTACGGGACCGTTCTGCTTAAAACTGGACTCCCTCACACACACTTTCTATTCTCCTTCCCTGTTTTATTTTTCTTCATAGCACTTATCAGCTGTGAATATCCTATATAATTAACCTTTCAATTTTTTGTTTCCTACACACACATCTGAAAGTAAGCTCCATGAAGAGAGAGGTTTTTTTTTTGTTCACAGCTATCTACCCAGTGCCTCATAGAATACCTGGGACAAAAAAAAAACAAAAAAACCAAACCCATTGCAGTCGAGTTGATTCTGACTCATAGCCACTCTGTAGGAAAGAGTAGAACTGCCCTATAGGGTTTTCAAGGAGTTGCTGGTGGATTCGAACTGCCGACATTTTGGTTAGCAGCCGAGCTCTTAACCACTATGCCACCGGGGCTCCACATAGTAGATGCTTAAATGTTTGTTGAATGAATGATTTTAATGCTGCAACTAGGTGTTGTATATTGTTTTGTATTCATCCATGTGTGCAAGTCTAATAATATTGTAAGCTACTCAATGGCCAGAATCATGCCATCAAGTTTCCTGACTTTGCTCTACAGCATGAATCATAAAGATAGACTTACACATTAAATACCTATTGAATTGAACTACCCAATAAATATGACCCTGATCAAACCTTTTCCAAATCTCTGACCCACAGAACCTGAGAGAGACAATAGAATAATTGTTGTTGTTTAGAACCACTATGTTTTAGAGTATTTTACTACACAGCAGAAGCCTCTTAAACCACTCATATCACTTTATTTTTGGAAGTTAGGAATAATGCCCTTCTTATTAAGCTAGCTGTGTCATGCCAAGTTTTCTCTCTAGCCAATAATTTACATACTCACCAATAAAATGGTTAAACCCACCGAGTATTGTTATTGGTTAGGGTAATCGACTGATGTAATAAATATTCTAGATCCCAAAATGCATAACAGCTCAAAACATAATAAAAATTCATTCCTTGCCATTTAGCTTCTGTGGGAAATTTTGGAAATGGATAATGTTAGTGATTAGACAACACGATAAACATAACTAATGTTACTGAATTGCACGTGTGAAGAATGTTGATATGGCAAACAATTTACATATATATTAACCACAACAAACAAGAAATGAAGAAAAGAAAAAAGTAAGAAAATCTGAAAAAAATTTTTTTTATTTCTTGCTCATGTGACAGATAGTACAGGACAAGCGAACAGGTTAATGGGGCGGTTTTCCTCCATGCAATCAGTCTAGCAGAAGCTCTGCCATCCTCAGCAAGCAACTTCTAAAGTTACCCTGGAAGTTTTCTCCATTCTAATCAACCAAAAAGGGAAAAGAGCATGCAGGAGCACTCTGTCACATGGCCATGCCTGTTCAGAGGGAAGCTGGGAGATGCAGTCTAGCTAAGTAAGAGCCCAGGAAGTATGGTTGCCAGATTTAAAAAAAAAAAACAACAGAATGTCATGTATTTTTCTGGCAACCTACCAGTAAGAAAAGGAATTTTTTTTTATTTAACAGACAGTATCCAAATAAAAAGTCCTGGTGGAATGATATCTCACTATATAGTCTTAATATGTCTTAGTATGTCCCACACCCAGAATGCTCAAGACCAGATTCCAACAGCTCAAAACCAGAGGAGTTTGTAGATTGCATTTGTGGACTCACAAAGAAATACTTAGATCCGTTTGTGAAAACACAAAGGCAAGAAATTACAGAAAAAGGGAAACAAAGAAATCAGTGGTTAAGAACTCAGCTGCTTACCAAGAGGTTGGCGGTTCAAATCCACCAGCTGCTCCTTGAAAATCCTATGGAGCAGTTCTACTCTGTCCTACAGCGCCCCTGTGAGTCAGAATCGACTGGATGGCAATGAGTTTCTAAAGATAATGGCCACAACCTGGAAAGACCTTGTAATGAATCAATAGAAAAACAATGTGAGCATCTACAGCAGATTCATCCAATGTCTTTGTATTGACTTATTTCCCTGGCAAAATATTTGACCTTATATGTTGCTAACAAGGAGCCCTGGTGGCCACAGTGGTTACAGAGATCAGCTGCTAAGTAAAAGGTTGGCAGTTCAAACCCACCAGTGGCTCTGAGGGAGAAAGATGTGGCACTCTGCTTCCATAAAGATTTAGAGCCTTGGAACCCTATGTGGTTGCAATGGATCAGAATCAACACGACGGCAATGGGTTGGGTTTGGTTTTGGTTTCTGTGCCTTGTTGCTAACAAGAGACAGAAGATGGTGGAGAGGAGCCAACAGATTTTAGGAACCTTCTCTATGACCTGGACACGACCAACCCTCCTTAATTATCTTCTCCTTCCACCAAAATAATCATTCTGACATTCTCTTACATAAGGGGAAACTTATTCTGACAATTTCCACTCAGGCAGGCACAGCCCAGCCTACAAGGGGTCTCCAGCCAGGACCCTACTAATTAGGTGATTAACTTGGGGAAAACTGAGTTTGATTGACAGGATGAGAAAAGTATCATTATTCTTGAGAGTGGGATTAAAATTTTTTATTATACAAATATTTAGTGTCAGCTTTCAATTAAAAACATTTCAGAATGTTCCTAATTTCTGGAGGAAAGGTTAACTGTTAGGGATGGGAGACTGAATTTTAGCAGTAAGGAAGAAAATTACTTGCTGGAAAAACCTAATCAGGGCCTGATTGCAGAGATTATCTCCAATTAAAGACCTCCATGCTATATTACTTAGTTCCTTAACTCTTCTAAACTTAAGAATTCTAGAGAGGTAACATAAAAGGTGTTAAAAGGTAGCACCAATATGGTTTCTAGTTTCATATCATTTTCCACATTTCTCTGCTTTAATGTAAATCTATTTTTGTAGCTAACAAAACTGTGATGTGAGATTATTCTGGGGATGCTCAATTTTCTCTAATGAGAGATACATTACCTGTTTGCTTGCCTCAAAAAACTGGCATCAGAAAGTGGCAATAGCCCCGGTGAAGGAAAAATAGAGTCTAAGCAAGCGTTGTCAAAATCAATAGCTCACAGAAGACCTCATCACAGGGAGCTCATTTGTGGATTTCTTCTTGGAGTCTCCCAAAACACCCACCAACATTGTAGAAGCTCGTCATCATTCCGCATACCACAGCTGATGGAAAATAAAGGACAGAGGTCATGCTTTAACACAGGAGATAAATCGGAAGTCTAATCAAAGGTCAAAGGTCACTCAACAATAAAGGCAGGATTGAAATTCACAAGTTGTCCTTCCCCCTTTAAGAGATACTGAAGACCACGAAATGGGGGATTTGCTATTTGCCCCATTTGTTTATCTAGAGCAGATGTTAAAATAAAAGCATTAATGCAAAAAAAAATAAATACCATTAATAGCATGTTGTTGTTATTGTGAGGTGCCACTGAGTAAGTTCTGACTCATAGCAACCCTACGTACAATAGAACAAACACTGCCGGGTCCTGTACCATCCACATAAAAGTTGTTATGCTTGAGCCCATTCTTGCAGCCACTGTGTCAGTCCATCTCTTTGAGGGTCTTCCTCTTTTTCACTGACCCTCTACTTTACCAAGCATGATATCCCTGTTGATAACATGTCCAAAGTATGCGAGACATAGTCTCACTATTCTTGCTTCTGAGGAGCATTCTGGCTGTACTTCGTCCAAGACAGGTTTGTTCCTTCTTTTTACAGCCTGTGGTATATTCAATATTCTTCGCCAACACCCCACTTCAAAGGCAATAATCCTTCTTCAGCCTTTCTTATTCATCGTTCAGTTTTCACATGCATATAAGGTGACTGAAAACACCATGGCTGCAGTCAGGCACACCTTAGTCTTCAAGATGACACCTTTGTTTTTTAACACTTTAAAGAGATCTTTTGCAGCAGATTTGCCCGATGCAATGCATCTTTTGATTTCTTGACTGCTGCTTCCATGAGTGTTGATTGTGAATCCAAGGAAAATGAAATCCTTTACCATTTCAATATTTTCTGCTTATCATGATGTTGCTTATTGGTTCAGTTGTGAGGATTTTGTTTTCTTTATGTTGAGGTGTAATCCATACTGAAGGCTGTGGGCTTTGGTCTTTATCAGTAAGTCCTCTTCACTTTCAGCAAGCAAGATTGTGTCATCTCTGCATAACACAGGTTGTTAATGAGTCTTCCTCCAATCCTGATGCCCCGTTCTTCTTCATATAGTCCAGCTTCTCTGATTATTTGCTCAGCATACAGATTGAACAGGTATGGTGAAAGGATACAACCCTGACGCACACCTTTCCTGACTTTAAACCATGCAGTATCCCCTTGTTCTGTTTGAAAGGCTGCCTCTTGATTTATGTACAGGTTCCTCAGGAGCACAATTAAGTGTTCTGGAATTCCCATTATTTGCAATGTTATTCATAATTTATAATCCACACAGTTATAATGCCTTTACATAGTCAATAAAACACAGGTAAACATCCTTCTGGTATTCTCTGTTTTCAGCCAGGATCCATCTGACATCACCAATGATATCCCTCGTTCCACATCCTCTTCTGAATCTGTCTTGAATTTCTGGCGGTTCCCTGTCGATATACTGCTGCAGCCATTTTTTAATGATCTTCAGCAAAATTTTGCTTGCCTGTGATATTAGTGATATTGTTTGATAATTTTCACATTCAGTTGGATCACCTTTCCTTGGAATAGGCATAAATATTGATCTCTTCCTGCTGGTTGGTCTGGTAGCTGTCTTCCAAACTTCTTGGCATAAACCAGTGAGCACCTCCAGCACTGCAACCATTTGTGAAACATCTCAGCTGGTATTCCGTCAATTCCTTGACCTTTGTTTTTTGCCAATGCCTTCAATGCAGCTTGGACTTCTTTCTTCAGTACCATTGGTTCCTGATCATAATGCTACCTCCTGAAATCATTAAACATCGAACAATTCTTTTTGGTATAGTAATTCTGTGTATTTCTTCCACCTTCTTTTGATGCTTTTTTGCATCCTTCAATATTGCAACTCAAAGCTTGAATTTTTTTTTCAGTTCTTTCAGCTTGAGAGAAGCCGAGTATGTTCTGCCCTTTTGTTTTCTATCTCCAGGTCTTTGCACATGTCATTATAATACTTTGTCTTCTCAAGCTGCCCTTTGAAATCTTCTGTTCAGCTCTTTCACTTCACCATTTCTTCCTTTCACTTTAGCTACTCGAACTTCAAGAGCAAGTTTCAGAGTCTCTTCTGACACCCATTTTGGTCTTTTCTTTCACGTCTTTTAAATGACCTCTTGCTTTCTTTATGTATGATGTTCTTGATGTCATTCCATAACTCGTCTGGTCTTCCATCATTAGTGTTCAACTTGTCAAATCTATTCTTCAGATGGTCTCTAAATTCAGGCACAAAATACTTAAGGTTGTACTTTGGCTGTTGTGAACTTGTTCTAAATTTCTTCAGTTTTAACTTGAACTTGCACATAAACAATTGATGGTCTGTTGTGCAGCCGGCCCCTGGCCTTGTTCTGACTGATGATATTGAGCTTTTCCATCCTCTCTTTCCACAGAGGTAGTCGATTTGATTCCTCTGTATTCCATCTGGTAAAGTCCACATGTATAGTCGCCATTTATGTTGGTGAAAAAAGGCATTTGCAATGAAGAAGTTGTTGGTCTTGCAAAATTCTATCAATCTCCCGCATCATTTCTATCACTAAACCCATATTTTCCAACTGCTGATCCTTCTTCATTTCCAACTTTTCCATTCCAATCACCAGTAATTATCAATGCATCCTGATTACATGTTCAGTCAATTTCAGACTGCAGAAGTTGGCAAAAATCTTCAATTTCTTCATCTTTGGCCTTAGTGGTTGGTGTGAGTAAATTTGAATAACAGTCATATTCACTAGTCTTCCTTATAGGCATATGGATAGTATCCTATCACTGACAGCGTTGTACTTCAGGATAGATCTTGAAATGTTCTTTTTGATGATGAATGCAACACCATTCCTCTTCATGTTGTCATTCTTGGGATAGTAGAGCACGTGATAGTCTGATTCAAAATGGCCAATACCAGTCCATTTCAGCTCACTAATGCCTAGGATATGGATGTTTATGTGTTCTATTTCACTTCTGATGATTTCCAATTCTCCTAGATTCATACTTCTTCCATTCTACATTCTGGTTTTTAATGGATGTTTGCAGCTGTTTTTTCTCATTTTGAGTCTTGCCACATGAGCAAATGAGGGTTCCAAACATTTGACTCCATCCACATCATTTAGGTCGACTGTACTTTGAGAAGGTAGCTCTTCCCCAGTCATATTTTGAGTGCCTTCCAACCTGAGGGGCTCATCTTCTGGCACTGTATCAGACAATGCTCCACTGCTATTCATAAGGTTTTCACTGGCTGATTCTTTTCAGACATAGACTGCCAGGTCCTTCTTCCTAGTCTGTCTTAGTCTGGAAGTTCAGCTGAAACCTGTCCACCATGGGTGACCCTGCTGGTATCTGAATACCAGTGGCATAGCTTCCGGCCTCACAGCAACATGCAAGCCCCACAGTACAACACACTGACAGACGCATGGGAGATTAACAGCGTAGTTTTAATAAACATCTCTAAAAAAGTTCAGCTAGTTCCATATCCCCACCATTCTCTGAGAGTGTTTACTAGGCTCCATTTGCAAATAAAAGGCTGCTCTGAGTGACTCAAAGAGAGCTGAACTAACCTACATACATGTGAGAATTCACTACCTAAATCCCACTAAAGATCCACTCAAGGGCAAAAGAGTATTGTTAAAATGCAATTGAGTTTAAAATGCAACAGGGAATGAAATGATGCTCAACATCATTAATCATTAGGGAAATGCAAATCAAAACCACAAGGATATACTGCTTCACACCCACTAGGATGGCAATTATCAGAAAATGAAAAATAAAAGGCAGAGCCAACATGACAGCCTACACAGAGGCACCATGCTGTCCCTCTGCAGCAAAGACCCAAAAAACTAAGTAAAACAGATACAGTTGTCAATGCAGTAAACCTAAGCATCAAATGAAGGGATAAAAAACTAGATTAAAACCAAATGGAAGAAGAAACTGACAGAAAACAGAGAACGAGGAAAGATACCAAGTGGAGGTCCCCTGCCAACTAACACAGCACAGTGTTGCCATCTTGGAGCACAGCCAGCAATGGCTCTGGACAGGAAGTACAGGAAAGCAACTTCAGGGACTTCCCAGCAGGAAACAGAGCACCTGATAACCAGAGGAACATGCTTTCCCATCCTTCACCCTTCTGGTCAGAAGCAAGAAATTCCCTATCCCAGTAGCCCTCACAGCCAGGGTCCATGATATGAGCCCTCACATACCCTCCAGGTGTGATTTTTTTTTTCTTCCTTTTCTTTCTCCCTCCCATCTAGCCCCATAGGACAATACTCCTCTCCCCCCTCCCCGCCCTTCCTGCCGGCTTCCACTGAGCCACCATTATTTTTTCTTTCTCCATGCCAGTAGCCCCATATACAACCTTCCCTCACCACCAGCCCCTGGGTCTGCCCTATCCCTACTCACTGGCTTCCACCTCCTTGCCATTTTTTTTCTCTCTTTCTTTCCTTTGTCCCTCCCACCTACCTAGGTATGCCACTTCCTCCCTTCCTGCTAGCCACTGGTGCACTGCTGCACAGAGAGAGCCAGGTACACTCCACCCCCACCCACCATGTTGCCATTTTTTTTCTTTTTTTCATCTTCATTTTCCTTCTTTCCTTTCTCCCTTCCACCTAGCCCTGTATGTCACATTCCCTCCCTTCCCACCAGCCCACAGGCCCACCATGGCCTGACTCGCTGTCCTCCACCACACCACCATTTTTTTTCTTTTTCTTCCTTTTCTTTCTCCCTTCCACCTAGCCCTGTATGCCACCTCCCCCACTTGCTGCCGATCCCCACCACACCACTGCAGCTAGGGAGCCACCAGCCCACCATCACTCTTGGTCTGCCCTGCCCCCACCTGCCAACTTCCGCCACACCGCCATTTTGTTTCTTTTTTCCTTCCTTCCATCTAGCCCCATACACCACCCCACACCTCCACACCTCGCCCACTCGCTGGTGCCAACCACACAGCCATTTTTTTCTTTCTTCTTTTTCTTTCTCCCTCCCACCTAGCCCTGTGCACCACCTCCCCCCTTCCCACCAGCCCCCACCACACTGCCCCAGCTACAAACCCACAGGCCTGCCACCACCTCAAGACCACTCAGCCTCCATCCATCAGCTCTCACCATGCCACCATTTTTTTCTTTATTTTCTCTCTCCTTACCAACTAACCCTGTAAGCCACGCCTCTTCCTTCCCACCAGCCCCCACAGCACCCCCACAGATAGAGTGCCACCAGCACACCAGCCCATAGCTGCCCTGGGTCCAGCTCACACCCACCGGCTGGCATCCAATGCACTGCCCCTTTTTTCCTTCCATTTTTCTTCTCTTTTCTTTGTCCATTTTCTTTCTCTTTCCCACCTAATCTCATACACCAACTCCTCCCCTTCTAAACCAGCTCCAGTTCTGGCCCACCCCCACCAACTGGCTACTGCCATGCCCTGCTTTTACTTTCTTTTATTCTCTTTCTTTCTCCCTCCCACCAAGCCCCACACATTCCCTCTCCAACTTCCTGCTGGCTCCCACCACACCGTTGTGGCTAGAGTGCACCTGGAGTTCAAGCACACCACAGCACTGGCATTACTGCCCCTCCCCTCCCACCACTGGACTGGCTGCTGAATTGGTGGGAAGTGAGCCCATATCACACTCTGACACCCCTGCCCATGTGGCAAGGGGCTGTGAATGCTCCCACATCACTGGAACATCATCAGGAGCACACAGCACCCACCCAGTCTGCCCTCAGCCACATTGCCAAAACAGTGTACAGCGAAATGGGCTCAACCTGCCTGCTTTTGTCCTGCCCACCCAGATAAGATACTGAGAGCTAATGTGCCTACAGATGAGCAAGCAGCAAAGCACACCTGACCCTCCTACCCTGACATATCAAAACAAAACAAAAAAACAGAATCAAACAAATGAACATACAATCAATAAAGAAAATATCTTAATGTTTCAGAGACAGTTGACTATCAAAACATGAAAAAGCATGACAAGATGACTCCAACAAGTGACCAAAATAGAGTGAGATAAGCTTCCAGTACAAGAAAAGGTATTGGAATGACCTGATATGGAATTTGAAAGACTAATATTTAGAGCTCTCCGAAAGATTAGGAAAGGCATCAAGGAAAACAGACAAAATCTAGGAAAAAAAAATACAAAAATCATAGAAAATACAGACAAAAACATGAAAACACAGCCAAATCAAGGACTACAAAGACAAAGCAATAGAAGCATTCAGGAAAATAATACAAGAACAAAGTGTCAAAATAAATAAACAATTGAGAATCATTAAAAAAAAAAAAAAGGCAACTAGAAATCCAAAAGATAAACAATAGAATTTCAGAAACGGACAACTCAATAGAAGGTTTTAGGAGCAAATTTGAAACAATGGAAGACAGAATCAGCAAGATTGAAGACAAATCTGTGCATCCTTTTTTCTTTAATGAAAATTCAGAGAAAAGAATGAAGAAAACCTAAGAATTATGTGGGGCACAATAAAGAGTAAAAATTTGCACGTGATCAGAGTTCCAGATCATGGGGAGAAAATGGAAAACACAGAGATTGTTGAAGATTTGCTGGCAGAAAACTTCCCAAAAGTCATGAAAGATGAAATCTGACCATCCAAGAAGCTCATTGAACGCTGTATAGGATAGACCCCAAAAGAAAGTCACCAAGACATATCATAATCACCCTTGCCAAAACCAAAGACAAAGGAAGAATTCTGACAGCAGCCCAAGAAAAATGGAAAGTCTTTTACAAAGGGGAAACAATAAGACTAAACTCTGATTACTCTGCAGAAACTCTGCAGGCAAAATGCCAATAAGATGACATGTATAAATCCTTGAAAGAAAAAACTGCCAACCAAGAGTAATATATTCCGAAAAACTTTCTCTCAAGTACTGTCATGGATTGAACTGTGTCCCCCAAAAATATCTGTCAACTTGGCTAGGTCATGATTCTCTTGTATAATTGTCTACCATTTTATCTTCTGATGTGATTTCCCTATATGTTGTAAATCCTATCACTATGATGTAATAAGATGAGTTAGTGGCAGTTATATTGGTGAGATATACAAGATTAGATAGTGTTTTAAGCCAATCTCTTGAGATATAAAAGAGAGAAGCAAGCAAAGAGACATGGGAACCTCATACCACAAAGAAAGCAGCACCAGAAGCAGAGCATGTCCTTTGCACCTGAGGTTCCTGCGCTGAGATGCTCCCAGGCCAAGGGAAGACTGATGACAAAGACCTTCCTCCAGAGCCGACAGAGAGAGAAAGCCTTCTCCTGGAGCTGACACCCTGAATTTGGACTTGTAGCCTACTAGACAGCGAGAGAATAAATTTCTCTTTGTTAAAGCCATCCACTTGTGGTATTTCCATTATAGCAGTACTAGATGACTAAGACAAGTATGATCGTGAAATTTTAGAGCATTTCAGATAAACAGTAATTAAGGGAATTTGTAAAAACCAAACCAAACTTAAAAGATATGTTAAAGAACCAATAACATCAGACAACAACTGGAATCTAAGACACAGAACATCAGTCAGATCCCTACCTAGGTAAAGAATTCAGTAATAAAACAAATCTAAAAGACTGAAAACAGGGAAACAAAGATGTCAATCTGTAAATGATGACAATGTCAAAACAATAAAAGGGAGAAAAAACAGTGTAGTTATAGAACTTTCAAATGGAGAGGAAGTAAAGATGATACCAAGCAATAAAAGACGAGTTCAAACTTAGGAAGATAAGTGTAAATTCCAAGGCAACCAAAAAAAAGTTAAGAAACCTATTCATCAAAATAAAAAAGAAGAAAAGTACAAAGACTCAGTGAACACAAAATCTGTAATAACAAAAAAATTGAAAAGAAAATTGAACAAAAGGAACTTGGCACAGAAAAGTAAGAATAACAAAGAAAACGTTGGCACCACACACACACACACACAAAAACGCAACAATATGATGGGAATAAACTCATACCTGTCAATAATCACACTGAATGTTAATGACTTCAATGCACCTGTAAAGATGCAAAGAGTGGCAGAATGGATAAAAAACACATTACTCATCGATATACTTCTACAAGAAACACATCGTAGACACAAAGACATAAATACTTTAAAAATAAACAAATGGAAAAAAATATACAAAGCAAATAGTGACCAAAAAAGAGCAGGCATGGCAATATTAATCTCAAATAAAATAGACTTTAAGACAAGGAAGGCCATTATATAATGATTAAAGGGACAATGAAGCCCTGGTGGCACAGTGGTTAACAGCCTGAATGCTAACCAAAAGGTTGGCAGTTCAAATCAACTAGCCACTCCTTGGAAATGCTTTGGGGGTAGTTCTACTCTGTCCTGTAGGGTTGCTATGAGTTGAAATTGACTCAATATGCAATGAGTTTGGTTTTGGTTTAAAAGGAACAATCCACCAAGAAGACATAACCTTTATAAATACCTACACACAAATGACAGGGCTCCAGAATACATAAAACAAACTTTAACAAAACTGAAAAGAGATACAGGCAGTTCCACAAGAATAGCAAAAGACTTTAACACACTTCTCTCGGTAAAGGACAGAACATCTAGAAAGAAACACAACAAAGACACAGAAGATCTAAAGGCCACAATCAATCAATTTGACCTCATAGATATGTATAGAACACTCTACCCAATGACAGCAAATTATACACTCTTTTTCAATGCACATGGAATATTCTGTATGTGAAATGGAATAAACCACATTTTAGGCCAGAAAGCAGTGTTCAAGAAAATCCAAAACTTCAAAATAATAGAAAGTGTTTTCTGTGATCACAATGCCGTAAAAGTAGAAATCAGTAACAGGAAGAACAAGGGGGAAAAAAATCAAATACATGGAAACTGAATAACACCTGGCTTAAACTGGGTAATAGAAGAAATCAAAACCTTTGGGACACAGCAAAGGCAGTGTAGAGAGTTCAAATTACAGCAATAAATGCACACACAAATATGTTAGCCCTACCACTTGAACAAATAGAAAGAGAACACCAAAAGAAGCCCATAGGCACCAACAGAAAAGAAATAATACAGTTTAGAGCAGAAACAAATGAAATAGAGAACAAAAGAACAGTAGAATTAACAAGACCAAAAATTGGTTATTTGAAAAGATCAACAGAATTGATAAACGATTGGCCAAATTGACAAAAGAAAAACAAGACAGGAAGCAAATACCCCAAATAGAAATGACATGGGGGACATTGCAACAGAACAAACTGAAATAAAAGGGATCATGACGGAATACTATGAAGAATTTTTTTCCAACAAATTTGAGAACCTAGAAATTGGACAATTTCTAGGTTCTCAAATTTCTAGAAACACACAATCTACCTAAATTAACACAAACTGAGATAGAAAATTTGAACAGACTCATAACGAGAAGAGACCGAAGAGGCAATAAACTCCCAACAAAAAAAAACACCCACCAGATGGGTTCACTGGAGAATTCTACCAAATATACAGAGTAGAGATCACACCACTACTACTCAAACTATTTCAGAGCATAGAAAAGGAAGGAAAACTCCATAATTCATTCTGTAAAGCCAATATAACCCTGATACCAAAGCCAGGCAAAAACACCACAAAAAAAGAAAATTAGAGACCAGTATCTCTCATGAATACAGATGTCAAAATTCTAGCCAATAGAATTCAGCATCAGACCACAAAAATAAGAACACACCAAGACCAAGTGGAATTCATACCAGGTATGCAAGGATGGTTCAACATTAGAAAATCAATCAACGTAATCAACATAAATAAAACAGAAGAATCACATGATCATCTCAATTGATGCGGAAAAGGTATTTGATAAAGTCCAAAACTTATTCCTGATAAAAATGCTCAATAAAATAGGAATAGAAGAGAAATTCCCCAACATAAAAAAGGGCATTTGTACAAAACCAAAAGCTAACATCACTCTCAATGGAGAGAATCTGAAAGCATTCCCCTCAGAATGGGAGTGAGACAAGGATGCCCTTTATCACCTCTCCTACTTAACATTATGCTGGAAGTCCTAGCCAAACCAATAAGGCAAGAAAAAGAAATAAAGAGCATCCAAATTGGAAAGGGAGAAGTAAAACCGTCCCTATCTGCAGACGATATGATTCTATACATAAAGAACCCCAAAGATTCCACAAGAAAACTACTGGAATGAATAGAAAGTGTAATGGTTAAAATTGTCTGTTAACTTGTCTGGGCTATGATTCTCAGTGTTTTGGCAGTTGTGATGTTATGATCACTTCCCTGTTGAAATTTGGTATGTGATCACCCCCATGATGGAATCTGCTGAGTAGTGCTGGTAGGGACGGGGCCTGTGGCAGCTCACTGCCCCCTCAGCCTTCATCTCTCCACCCTCCGCTGCCTACTTCCTTCCTGCTCGCCTTACTTTTTCAGCTTGTTCTGGACCCTGCAGCTGTCTCTTGTTCATCTGACCTCCAGTTCTTCGGACTTGAGCTAGCAGCTTACCTGCCAATCTTCGGACTTGCCAACCTTCACAGCCTGTGAGCAAGAGCCCTGCTTTCCAAACTGCCAATCTTGAGTTCACCAGCCTCTGTGGCTACATGAATCAGAAGACTCTATCCTGATCCATGGACTTGGGATGTTCCAGCCTCTACAATTGTGTGAGCTGTTTCCTTGAGATATATATATATATATCGATTTGAACTGCTGACCCTTTGGTTAGCAGCTGTAGCACTTAACCACTACACCACCAGGGTTTCCCTCTTACTATAAGAGTGGCTGAATTACAACGTCAGCTCAATTGCCAACCTCGAGATGTGTCTAAAGTTAAAGTGAGGGCATTGACTAGGAAGAAATGGGATCCTGAAACTTGGGATGCAGACATATGGGCAGATAATCAGGAAGCTAGAGACACTGAGCCCCTAAACTATGTTGAATCACTCCTGCCAACAGAACCACTCCCATCTGAAGAGATTACTTCCTTTTTGTCCACTCATCACCCTGCTGAGAAAAACCATTAGCCCCTCCACTCGCATCTAATGAAATTAGCCCTAGTCCAGCTGCCTCTAAAGACCCTTGCCTGAATCATTGCCTAGGACATCACCTGAGGCAGATGCTTTACAAGACAGTGATGAATGTTCTCACACTACCAATTCTGGTTTCTAGATCTATAACTAGACTTAAGTCCCAGCGAGCCCCAAAAGGTGAAGTACAAAGTGTAACGCAGGAGGAGGTATGCTACACTCCAAAAGAACCACTTGGCTTTTCTAATATGTACAAACAGAAACCTGGGGAATTTGTGTGAGAAAGGGTATTAAGGGTGTGGGATGATGGTCCAAGAAGCATAAAAATGGATCAGTCTGAGTTTATTGATATGGGTCCACTAAGCACAGATTCTTCATTCAACGTTTCAGCTCGAAAAACTAGGAAAGGATCTAATAGTTTATTTGGTTGTGTTCCTGAAGCATGGATTTTGCAGTGGTCTACACTAAATCAAGTTGAAGTACCAGACCTGCCTTGGTATACTGTAGAAGAAGGTATCCAAAGGCTTAGGGAAATTGGCATGCTAGAGTGAATTTATCAGGTTAGGCCCACAGATCCACTCATGGAGTGCCCAGAGGACACATCTTTTACCACAACTGTGAGGAACAAATTTGTGATGGGAGCTCCAGCATCCTTAAAGACTGCTGTGATTGATATTTTATGTAAATCAGATTTAGTGGGAACTGCCCTAACTGAATTAAGGCACCTAACTACAATGGGGCTGTTTGGACCCCATGGTAGTAAGGGCCGAGTGGCGGCACTCAATCAACAAAGACAAAGTGGGCATGGTTACAGTTACGGACAGTGGAGTCAAAGCAGTAATCAAAATAGTCTGATTCCTATGGACACAAGGTGTTGGCTACTTAGTCATGGTGTCCCCAGGAGTGAAATAGACAGGAAATCTACTAAATAGTAACCTGATCTGCACAAATGGATGAATTCTAGGTCAGGTGAGCAGCAGTCTAGCTCAAATCACCAGAATAGAGAGTCACGGTCCCTCAATCAATTCCCAGACCCACAAGCCCTTGAATGAAGGGGAGACTGGGTCCCCTGGAGGAAGGACTCCGACACACTGCCAAAATCTCGTGCTGTTAATCCCTCTCCCAATCTTCTCCAAAGGGATCTACAGCCTTTTACAAAAGTGACTGTTCAATGAGGGAAAGGAAATAGTAAGACTTTTGGGGGATTAATGGTTACTGGCTCTGAGCTGACGCTACTTCTGGGAGACCCAAAACATCATTGTGGCCCACCAGTCAGAGTGGGGGAATATGGAGGTCAGGTTATTCATGGATTCTTGGCTAACGTGTGTCTCACAGTAGGTCCAGTGGGTCCCTGAACCCATCCTATAGTGATTTCCCCAGTTCCTGAATGCATAATTGGAATAGATATAGTCAGTGACTGGCAGAACCTCCACATTGGATCCTTGACAGATGGAGTAAGGGCTATTATGGTAGGAAAAGCCAAGTGGAAGCCATTAGAGCTGCCCCTACCTAGGAGAATATTAAACCAAAAGCAATACAGCATCCCTGGAGGAACTGCAGAAATTACTGCCACCATCAAGTACTTGAAGGATGCAAGGGTGGTGATTCCCACCACATCCTCATTCAACTCACCTATTTGGCCTGTGAAAAAACAGAAGGATCCTGGAGAATGACAGTAGATTATTGAAAGCTTAACCAGGTGATGATTCCAATTGCAGCTGTTGTCCCAGATGCAGATTCATTGCTTTAGCAAGTTAATAAATATCCTGGTATCTGGTGTGCTTCTATTGATCTGGCTAAAACCTTTTTCTCCATAACTGTTTCAAAGGACCACCAGAAGCAGTTTGCCTTCAGCTGGCAAATCCAGCAATACACCTTCACTTGCCTACCTCAGAGCTACATCAACTCTCCAGCCATATGTCATAATTTTGTCCACAGGGTCCTTGATCACCTTTCCCTTCTACAAGATGTCACACTGGTCATTACATTGATGATGTTATGCTGATTGGACCTAGTAAGGAAAAAGTGTCAATGATTCCAGACTTACTGGTAAAACATTTGGGTGCTAGACGGTGGGAAATTATTCCCACAAAAATTCAAGCACCTTCCATCTCAGTGAAATTTCTAAGGGTCCAGTGGCATAGGGCATGTTCAGATATTCCTTCTAAAATGAAGAATAAGTTATTGCATCTGGCTCCTCCCAGAGCTAAAAAGGAGGGACAATACCTAATGGATTTTGAAGGCAGCATATTCCTCATTTTGGTGTGCTACTCCAGCCTATTTATCAAGTGACTTGAAAAGCTGCTAGTTTTGAGTGGGGCCCAGAACAAGAGAAGGCTCTGCAACAGGTTCAGGCTGCTTTGCAAGCTGCTTTGCCACTAGGGTCATATGATCTGCCTGACCGAATGGTGCTTGAAGTGTCGGTGGCAGATAGAGATGCTGTTTGGAGTCTTTGGCAGGCCCCTATTGGTGAATCATGGTGCAGACTCTTAGGATTTTGGAGCAAAGCCCTGCCATCCTCTGCAGATAAATACTCTTCTTGTGAGAAATAGCTTTTGGCTTGTTACTGGGCCTTAGTAGAGACTGAACACTTAACCATGGCACAACAAGTCACCATGCGGCCCAAGCTGCCCGTCTTGAGCTGGGTGTTGTCTGACCCCAAAAGTTATAAAGTTGAATGTACACAGCAGAACTCCATCATTCAATGGAAGTGGTATATACAAGATCTGGCCTGAGCAGGACCTAAAGGCATGAGTAAGTTGCATGAGGAAGTGACCCAAACGCTCATGGTCTCCACTCCTGTCACATTACCTTCCATCTCCCAGTCTGCACCTATGGCTTCATCAGGAGTTCCTTATGATCAGCTGACTGAAGAAGAGAAAACTTGTGCCTGGTTTACAGATTGTTCTGCACCATATGAAGGCACCACTCAAAAGTGGACAGCGGAGCACTATAGCCCCTTTCTGGGACCTCCCTGAAGGACAACAGTGAAGGGAAATCCTCCCAATGGGCAGAACTTCGGGCAGTGCACCTGGTTGTTCATTTTGCTTGGAAGGAGAAATGGCCTGATGTGCGATTGTATACTGATTCATGGTCTGTGGCCAATGGTTTGGCTGAATGGCCAGGGATTTGGAAAGAACATGATTGGAAAATTGGAGACAAGGATTTATGGGGAAGAGTTATGTAGATAGACCTCTCTGAGTGGGCCACAGAAGTGAAGATATTTGTGTCTCATGTGAATGCTCACCAAAAGGTGACCTCAGCAGAGGATGACTTTAACATTCTAGTGTACAGGATGACACGTTCTGTGGAAACCAGTCCTCTTTCCCCCAGCTACCCCCATCATTGCCCAATGGACTCAGGAACAAAGTGGCCATGGTGTCAGGGATGAAGGTTATGCATGGGCCTGGCAACATGAACTTCCACTCACCAAAGCTGACAAGGCTATAGCCACTGCTGAGTGCCCAATCTGCCAGCAGCAGAGACAAACACAGAGTCCCCGGTATGGCACCATTCCTCGAGGTGATCAGCCAGGAACCTGATGGCAAGTTGATTACATTGGACAACTTCCGTCATGGAAAGGGCAGCGTTTTGTCCTTACTGGAATAGGTACTTACTCTGAATATGGATTTGCCGTCCCTGCACACCATGCTTCTACCAAAACTACCATCCATGGACTTACAGAGTACTTTATGCACCATCATGGTATCCCACTCAGCATTGCCTGTGATCAAGGGACTCACCCAAATGAAGCACAGCAGTGGGCCCATGCTCATGAATTCACTGGTCTTAATATGGTCCCCATCATCCTGAAGCAGCTGACTTGATAGAACAATGGAATGGCCTCCTAAAGACACAATGACAGTACCAGATATGTGGCAATACCTTGCAGAGTTGGGGCAGTGTTCTCCAGAAGGCTGTATATGCTCTAAACCAGCTGTTTCTCCCATAGCCAGGATTCATGGGTCCAAGAATCAAGGGGTAGAAATAGAAGTGGCACCACTCACTATCAACCCTAGTGACCCGCTGGAAAGGTTTTTGCTTCCTGTCCCTGCAACCTTATGCTCTGCAGGTCTACAGGTCTTAGTTCCAAAGGGAAGAATGCTCCCACCTGGAGACACATCACTGACGCCATTGAACTGGAAGCTAAAAATGCCACTTGGCCTCTTTGGGCTACTTATAACTCTGGATCAACAGGCAAAGAAAGGAGTTACCATACTGGCTGGTGTGGTTGATCCTAATTACCAAAAGGAAATCAGATTGATATTACATAACTGAGGTAAAGAAGAGTATGTCTGGAATGCAGGAGATCCCTTAGGGTGTGTCTTAGTACTACCATGCCATGGGATTAAAGTCAATGGAAAACTACAGCAACCCTATTCCAACATGACTGCTAACGGCCCAGACCCTTCAGGAATGAAGGTTTGGGTCACTCTACCAGAAAAGAAGTACAACCGGCTGAGGTGCTTGCAGAGGGCAAAGGGAATACGGAATGGGTGATAGAAGAAGGTAGTTCTAAATACCAGTTATGGCCACATGACCAATTGCAGAAACGAGGACTGTAATTGTTATGAGTATTTCTGCTTTGTACATGTGCCTTCATCTCTGCCCTCCGCCACTTATTTCCTTCCTGCTTACCTTGCCTTTCTGGCTTGTTCTGGACCTTGCAGCTGCCTCTTGTTTGTCTGACCTTCAGTTCTTGGAACCTGAGCTAGTAGCTTACCTGCTGATCTTGGAATTCATCAGCCTTCACAGCCTGTGAGCAAGAGCCATGTTCTTTTACCTGCCGATCTTGGGCTTGCCAGCCCTTGTGGCTATGTGAATCAAAAGTCTCTATCCTGATCCATGGACTTGGGATGTTCCATCCTCTATAATTATGTGAGCTGTTTCCTTGATATAAATCTCTCTCTCTCTTTCTATGTATTTCCTTTTCTTTCTCTATGTATATATATGTATATGCTTTACTGATTTTACTTCTCTAGAGAACCCAGCCTAATACAGAAAGATTCAGCAGAATAAGAGGATACAAGATCAACATACAAAAATCAGTTGGTATCCTACACACCAACAAAGAGAACTTCAAAATGAAATCAGGAAAACAATACCATTTATAACAGTCCCTAAGAAGATAAAATACTTAGGAATATATCTAACCAGGAACATAAAAGACCTATGCAGAGAAAACTACAAAACACTACTACAAGAAAAAAAAAAAAAGAGACCTACATAAATAGAAAAACACAGCATGCACATGGATAGGAAGACTCAACATTGTGAAAATATTAAAGCAATCAACAGACACAACACAGTCCAAATCCAAATACCAACAGCATTCTTTAATGAGATAGAAAAACTAATCACCAACTTTATATGGAAAAGAAAGAGGCCCTGGAAAAACAAAGCATTACTGAAGAAAAAGAACAAAGTAGGAGGCCTCACACTACCTGACCTCAGAACCTACTATTCAGCCACAGTAGTCAAAACAGCCTGGTATTGGTACAATAGACACATAGACCAATGGAAAAGTATCGAGAATGCATATGTAAATTCATCCACCTACGGTCAGCTGATCTTTGACAAAGGACCAAAGTCCTTTAAATAGGGGGAAAAAAAAACCCAAATCTGTTGCCCTTGAGTCAATTCCGACTCATAGCGACTCTATAGGACAGAGTAGAACTGCCCCATAGTTTCCAAGGAGTGCCTGGTGGATTCGAACTGCTGACCTTTTGGTTAGCAGCCGTAGCACTTAATCACTATGCCACCAGGGTTTCCAAATGGGGAAAAGACAGTCTTTTTAATGAATGGTGCTGGCAAAACTGGATGTCCATCTGTAAAAAAAAAATGAAGAAGAACCCATGCCTCACACCATACACAAAATTAACTCAAAATGAATCAAAGACCTAAACATAAAATCTAAAATGATATACATCATGGAAGAAAAAATAGGGACACTAGGAGCCCTAATATATGACATAAACACAGTACAAAACATAACTAACAATGCACAAACACCAGAAGATAAGCTAGATAACTGGGAGCTCCTAGAATTTAAGCACATATTCTCATAAAAAAAAAAAAAAAAAACTTTACCAAAAGAGTAAAAAACAGAACCTACATTCTGGAAAAAAATGTTGGCTTCAATACAGCCAAAAAAATTCTAATCTCTAAAATCTGTAAAATACTTCAACGTCCCTACAACAAAATAACCCAATTAAATAACCAATTAAAAAATGGGCAAAGGATATGAACAGACACTTTACCAAAGAAGACATTCAGGTGGCTAACAGATACACAAGGAAATGCTTGTGATCATTAACCATCCGAGAAATGCAAATCAAAGCTACAATGAGATACCATCTCACCTGACATTCCTGGAATGAATCAAAAAAACAGAAATGAACAAATGTTGGAGAGGTTGTGGGGAGACTGGAGCTCTTGTGCACTGCTGGTGGGAATGTAAAGTGGTACAACCACTATGGAAAATGATACAGTGCCTCCATAAAGAGCTAGAAACAGAAATACCACATGATCCAGCAATCCCATTCCTAGGAATATATCCTAGAGAAATAAGAGCCATCACACGAATAGACATATGCACGCCCAAGTTCATTGCAGCATTATTCACAATAGCAAAAAAATGGAAACAACCTAAGTGCCTGTCTTAGTTATCTAGTGCTATTATAACAGAAATATTACAAGTGGCTGGCTTTGACAAAGAGAAATTTATTCTCTCATAATCCAGAAGGCTACGTGTCCAAATTCAGCATGCCAGCTCTAGGAGAAGGCTTTTTCTCTCTTTTGGCTCTGGGAGAAGTCCTTGTTATCAATCTTCCCCTGGTCTAGGAGCTTCTCAGAGCAGGAACCCCGGGGCCAAAAGATGTGTTCCGCATTCAGCACTTCTTTCTTGGTGACATGAGGTTCCTCATTCTCTGCTCCCTTCTCTCTCCTTGTATCTCTTGTAAGGTAAAAGGTGATGCAGACCACATCCCAGAGAAATTCCCCTTACATTGGATCAAGGTTGTGATCTGAGTACGGGTGTTGCATCTTACCCTAACCCTTTTTAACATAACCTAACCTTGCCTTGGAGCCCTTGTGGTACAGTGGTTAAGAGCCGGGCTATTAACCAAAAGGTCAGCAGTTTGAATCCACCAGTTACTTCTTGGAAACCCTATGGGGCAGTTTTACTCTGTCGTGTAGGGTCACTATGAGTAGGAATCAACTCGACAGCAACGGGTTAGCTTAGGTTAATCTTGCTTCATAAACCACAGGTAGAGATCAGAATTTATAACACGTAGGAAAATTACATCAGATCATAAAATGGAGGACAGCCACACAATACTGGGAATTATGGCCTAGCCAAGTTGATGACACACATTTTGGGGGGACACAATTAAGTCTGTAATAGTGCCCATCAACAGACAAATTGATAAACTATGGTACATACACACAGTGGAATACTATGAATGACAAAGAACAATGATGAATCTGTGAAACATCTCACAACTGGGATGAATCAGGAGGGCATTATGCTGAGTGAAATAAGTCAATCACAAAAGGACAGATATTATATGAGACGACGATTATAAAAACTCAAGAAAAGGTTTACACAGAAAAAAAGTCTTTGATGGTTACGAGAGTGGGGAGGATGGGGAGTAAAATCACTAGATAGTAGACAAGTGTTAACTTTGATGAATGGAAAGACAACACACAATGTTGGGGAAGTCGGCACAACTTGATCGAGGCAAAGCCATAAAGCTTCTTAGACACATCCAAACACCTTGAGAGACCGAATTACTGGGTTTGAGGGCTGAGGGCTGGGGACCATGGTCTCAGGGGACATCTAGGTCAATTGGCATAGCATGGTTCATAAAAAAAAAAAATTCTACATCTTATTTTGGTGAGTAGTGTCTGGAGTCTTAAATGCTTGCAAGTGGCCATCTAAGATACATCTATTGGTCTCATGTGGTCTGGAGCAAAGGAGAACGAAGAAAACCAAAGACACAAGGAAAATATTAGTCCAAAGGACTAACAGACTACATGAACCACAGCCTCTACCAGCCTGAGCTCAGAGAACTAGATGGGGCCTGGCTACCACCACAGACTGCTCTGACAGGGATCACAATAGAGGGTCCTGGACAGAGCAGGAAAAAAATGCAGAACAAAATTAAATTCACACAAAAAAGACCAGACTTACTGGTCTGACAGAGACTGGAGGAACCCCCGAGACTACGGCCCAAGCACACCCTGCTAACTCAGAACTGAAGCCACTCCCAAAGTCCACCTTTCAGCCAAATTTTAGACAGGTCTGTAAAATAAACCATGACACATATGAGGAACATGCTTCTTAGTTCAATCAAGTATAGGAGATCAAATGGGCAACACCTGGCCGAAAGCTAAGAGGAGAAGGCAGGAGGGGACAGGACAAGTAGATGAATGGACACCAGGAGCCTGGCGTGTAAAGGGAAAGGGAGAGAGTGTTGACACATTGCAGGGATTGCAACCAATGTCACAAAACAATTTATGTATGAATTTTTGAATGAGAAACTAGTCTGTGCTGTGAACTTTTACCTAAGGCACAATAAAATTAAAAAACAAGCAAAAAAAGGAAGCAGTACTTGCTGAGTGACAAAAATCAGACGTGCAATCTTCTTATATATTTTATATAGAGCATTTCCCTGTCTCTCTCTTCTTATGCATGCAAACATGGCCTACACCCCCTTTTGTGTGGGGTACCTCCTTCCCATCTTCCACCAGGTCTCTGCAACCAGCTATCGAGTGGCCTAGAGCCAAGAGTAAAATCCGGACTGGGGGCAAGAAGGGGTTAAGACTATCTCAGGAAGCTTATTGGGGAAGAATCCTCATTAAAGTCATCAAAATCTCAGAAGAGAAGCAGTATGCTGCAGAAGGCAGTTCCTGTTGCCGCATGCTGACACCGCTGCTATCAGGACCAGCTAACCTAGGTTTTGTGCTCCTGCTGGGCAGCAAAACTTTTACTGGCGGTCTGATCTTAGATGAATCTCACCGTATTACAGGAATCATAGACTAATTGTCATGCGTTTCCTTACATTTTGGAGTCTTGGTAGCGCTGTGGCTAAGTGTTTGGCTGCTAACCAAAAAGGTGAGCAGCTCAAATCCACCAGCCGCTCATTTGAAACCCTATAGGGCAGTTCTACTCTGTCCTATAGGGTCACTATGAGTCGGAATCAACTCGAAGGCAATGGGTCTTTGGAGTCTCTTTAAACGAGACTTAAGAAGTAACAAAAAAGGAAAATAACAAGTGTTGGCAAGGATGTGAAAAAATTGGAACACTTGTACATTGCTGGTGGTTATAAAATGGTGCAGCTGCTATGGGAAAAAATTTGGTGGTTCCTTAAAAAGTTAAACATACAGTTACCATGTGACCTACCAATTCCATTAAAAGAATGGGGGGAAAAAAAAACAGCTTCGTAAAGCTCATTGGAGTATTAATCAGAATAGCCAAAGGTAGAAACAACCCAAATGTCCTCCAACAGATGAAGGGATGAACAAAATGTATATACACGCACTGCAGTATTATTCAGTCATCAAAAGAAATGAAGTACTGAAACATGCTACAACATGGATGATAAACCTCAAAAACATTATGTTAAATGAGAGCTCTCAGAAACAAAAGGTCACGTATTACGTGACTCCATTTATATGAAATATCCACAAGAGGTAAACTCATAAACACAGAAAGCAGTTTAGTGTTGCCAGGGCCTGAAGGGAAGGAAAAGGAGCTCTGGTGGCACAGTGGTTAAAGTGATCGACTGCTAACTCAAAGGTTGTTGGTTCAAAACCTCCAGCAGCTCCTGTAAAGATTTACAGCCTTGGGAACCCTATGGGATCACTATGAGTCAGAATCAGTTCAGTGGCAGTGGTTTTTTTTTTTGTTTTCGTCTTGTTTTTTTGGTGGGGGTGGGGAGGGAGGACAGCGTTAGTGCTTAATGGGTATGAGATTTCCTTTTGGAGTGATGAGAATACTTCGGAATAAGATAGAGGTAACAGTTGCACACATGGTGAATGTACTAAATGCCACTGAAGTTTACACTTTCGAATGGTTAACTCTATATTATGTGAATTTTACCTCAATTAAAAGAAATGCGACAAGGAGGGCCCACCTAGGCCTATGCACACACCATCATCCTCAGCCCTTGACCAGGGCTTGGCAGTCTTAAGTTTAAGTTGGAGTGTGACACAGCTGATCTTTGGTCGTGGGAAGCCTGGTTTCAGCCTCACACAATCACAGCCCTGAGCCTGGAGGAGAGAGCAGGGCTGGAACAAACATCCTCTGTGGCCCTTGGGCGTCTGAGCGGGCCATGTTCCCATCTGTCCTCCAAAGGGAACTGATCGTGGTGCAGGCTATGCTTTTCCTCCATAGTCTTCAGCCTGTTCCAAGATCACCTATTGGCTGTAGGCTCACCTTGAAGTCCAAGAAGCTTTGGTATTGCTCTAGGGACCTGGGCTGTGCCCCATGGGCTCCGGGCCAATGCCTTCTGCATCCACAGCAGTGTTTTCGAATAGTCTCTCATTAGTAGCATTTGCACTGATGCTTGCCCAAAGAAATTTGGATGATGTTACTTTAACTTTCCCTTTCATGGCTACCTCCTGAGTCCTAGACTATTAACATTCACGCAACAAGTACTTGGCTGCTAAACACTGCTTTTAGGCTTTACAACAACTTGACAAACTATTTGGAAGACTATCACCACCTTCACTCAACTTCTCTTTCTATTGAACCCCAGAAACAAAAGATAGGGGAAGCGTGCCCAACATGTCACAGCCTCTTAATAAACTAAACATCTTGCAGAGAGCAGTCATTTTCCGTCTGGGAATTTCTAGCATTGCAGTCCATGCACAAACTAATCTTATGCAAATCATTTATCAAAAGCATATGCTAACCTGCTCCCTGTGGCTCCTCTTTTGCAGGCAATGGGATTTCAAACATCCTTGGAGATATCAGAGAGACATAGCTGACAGTACAGAGACCACTGCTGAAGGCACTTTCTGTCGTCCCACGTATTCTCTCCTCTCACTGAATAGCGGAGCACCAATACCATATTTCTTTATTGATTCACTTGACAAATATTTCTTGAAGCCCTTTAGAACACCATGTCCAGCATAAAAGATCAAAATAGGAATAAGAAACAAAGATATAAGCTCAAAGAATGCAAACAACTCAAATATTTTAACCTCTTTTCAAAAAGGGCTATTTCTAAACCCAAAAGGAGGATAACAACCCTTAACAGGTCAGTGTGTTGGCACCTCAGGACCCAGTTTCCAACTCAAAACTCTATTCTTCTGAGCACCTTGCCTGATTGTACCTGTCTGATTCTGATCATTCCTGTACGTACTGTTTCATTTTGCATATGTGGCTGCCTTATTTTATCATTATTTATTATATCTGTATATTCACATAACTTCATATCTTTCTGTGTATTTCACATATATTTATATAGATACAGGAATACACACACACATAACTTATCTTTTTAAAAACTAATATACAGGATTTTGGGGGAGGAGGGGCTAGGTCTTCTATGTGTCATCACCGTTTTTAGAGCCCTCCCATCCTTTTTCCCATGCTCAGCCCCAGCACCAGAAGTGGGCTGTAGACTCAGTAGGGTCTCAAGAAGGGCTGGTGAACTAGGTGGGAAGTAAGGAAATTACTCCAGCCACTCTGACATTATAGCTCCCTCTTTACCCAATAACTTCATACTTAACATACACAAGTCTTTCAGGGCTTTTCTTCTTCTTAAAAAATAACATTTTATTGTGTTTAAGGTGACGGTTTACACAGCAAATTAGGTTCTCATTTAACAAGTTCTACACTTTCACTGATGTTGGTTACGTTTTTCAAAATGTCTCATCTTTCTCACTCATTCCATTCTGGTTGTGCTATTTCCAATACTCTAGTTTCCCTGCATTCCAGGTTCCGATTATTAATGAATGTTGGCAGCTGTTTCTTCTCATTTTGAGTCGTGCCACATCAGCAAATGAAGGCCCCAAAAGCTTTACTCCATCCACGTCATTAAGGTCAGCTCTACTTTGAGGAGGCAGCTCTTCCCCAGTCATCTTTTGAGTGCTTTCCAACCTGGGGTGCTTATCTTCCAGCACTATGTCAGACAATGTTCCGCTGCTATTCATAAGGTTTGCACTAGCTAGTGCTTTTCAGCTCAGCTCAGCTGAAACCTGTCCTCCACGGGTGACCCTGCTGGTATCTGAATACCGGTGGCATAGCTTCCAGCATCACAGCAACATGCAAGCCCCCACAGTACAACAAACTGACAGACACATGGGGGAATCTGGAATGTATGAAGTATGAATCTAGGAAAATTGGAAATCGTAAAAAATGAAATGGAACACATAAACATCAATATCCTAGGCATTAGTGAGCTGAAATGGACTGGTGTTGGCCATTTTGAATCGGACAACCATATAGTCTACTATGCTGGGAGTGACAACTTGAAGAGGAATGGTGTTACATTCATCGTCAAAAAGAATGTTTCAAGATCTATCCTGAAATACAATGCAGTCAGTGGTAGGAAAATATCCATATGCCTACAAGGAAGACCAGTTAATATGACTATTTCTTCAAATTTACCCACCAACCACTAGCAACAAAGATGAAGAAATAGATGATTTTTATCAGCTACTGCAGTCTGAAATTGATCAAACATCCAATCAAGATGCAATTACAATTATTGGTGACTGGAATACGAAAGTTAGAAACAAAGAGGAAGGATTGGTAGTTGGAAAATATGGCCTTGGTGATAGAAACAATGCCAGAGATCAAATGATAGAATTTTGCAAGACCAACGACTTCTTCACGGCAAACACCTTCTTTCACCAACATAAACGGTGACTATACACATGGACCTCACCAGATGGAACACACAAAAATCAAATTGACTACATCTGTGGAAAGAGATGATGGAAAACCTCAATATCATCGGTCAGAACACAGCCAGGGGCTGACAGTGAAACAGACCATCAATTGCTCATATGCAAGTTCAAGCTGAAACTGAAGAAAATCAGAGCAAGTCCACAAGAGCCAAATATGACCTTGAGTATATCCCACCTGAATTTAGAGACCATCTCAAGAATAGATTTGACACATTGAACACTAGTGACCGGAGACCAGACGAGTTGTGTAATGACATCAAGGACATCATCCATGAAGAAAGCAAGAGGTCATTGAAAAGACCAGAAAGAAAGAAAAGACCAAGATGGATATCAGAGGAGACTCTGAAACTTGCTCTCGAACGTCGAGCAGCTAAAGCAAAAGAAAGAATTGACGAAGCAAAAGAACTGAACAGAAGATTTCAAAGGGCGGCTCAAGAAGACAAAGTATTATAATGACATGTGCAAAGAGCTGGAGATGGAAAACCAAAATGGAAGAAGAACACACTCAGCATTTCTCAAGCTGAAAGAACTGAAGAAAAAATTCAAGCCTCGAGTTGCAATAGCGAAGGATTCTATGGGGAAAATATTAAACCACGCAGGAAGCATCAAAAAAGTTGGAAGGGGTACACAGAGTCATTACGCAAAAAAGAATTAGTCAATGTTCAACCACTTCAAGAGATGGCATACGATCAGGAACTGATGGTACTGAAGGAAGAAGTCCAAGCTGCTCTGAAGGCATTGGTGGAAAAACAAGGCTCCAGGAATTGATGCAATATCAATTGAGATGTTTCAACAAACAGATGCAACGCTGTAGGTGCTCACTCGTCTATGCCAAGAAATATGGAAGACAGCTTCCTGGCCAACCAACTTAAAAAGATCCATATTTATGCCTATTCCCAAGAAAGGTGATCTAACTGAATGTGGAAATTATAGAACAATATCATTAATATCACACTCAAGCAAAATTTTTCTGAAGATAATTCAAAAACAGCTGCAGCAGTGTCTTGACAGGGAACTGCCAGAAATTCAGGCTCTTTTCAGAAGAGGACGTGGAACCAGGGATATCATTGCTGATGTCAGATGGATCCTGGCTGAAAGCAGAGAATACCAGAAGGATGTTTACCTGTGTTTTACTGATTATGCAAAGGCATTCGACTGTGTGGATAATAACAAATTATGGATAACATTGCGAAGAATAGGAATTCCAGAACACTTAATCGTGCTCATGAGGAACCTTTACATAGATCAAGAGGCAGCTGTTCAGGCAGAACAAGGGGATACCGGTTGGTTTAAAGTCAGGAAAGGTGTGCATCAGGGTTGTATTCTTTCACCTTACCTAGTCAATCTGTATGCTGGGCAAATAATCTGAGAAGCTGGACTATATGAAGAAGAACGGGGCATCAGGATTGGAGGAAGACTCATTAACAACCTGCGTTACGCAGATGACACAACCTTGCTTGCTGAAAGTGAAGAAGACTTAAAGCACTTACTAATGAAGATCAAAGACCACAGCCTTCAGTATGGGTTGCACCTCAACATAAAGAAAACAAAAATCCTCACAACTGGACCAATGAGCAACATCATGATAAATGGAGAAAAGATTGAAGTTGTCAAGGATTTCATTTTACTTGGATCCACAATCAACAGCCATGGAAGCAGCAGTCAAGAAATCAAAAGACACATTGCGTTGGGTAATCTGCTGCAAAGGACCTCTTTAAAGTGTTGCAGAACAAAGATGCCACCTTGAAGACTAAGGTGCGCCTGACCCAAGCCATGGTGTTTTCAATCACATCATATGCATGTGAAAGCTGGACAATGAATAAGGACGACTGAAGAAGAATTGACGCCTTCAAATTGTGGTGTTGGCGAAGAATATTGAATATATCATGGACTGCCAGAAGAACGAACAAATCTGTCTTAGAAGAAGTACAGCCAGGATGCTCCTTAGAGGCAAGGATGACGAGACTGCGTCTTACATACCTTGGACATGTTGTCAGGAAGGATCACTCCTTGGAGAAGGACATCATGCCTGGCAGAGTACAGGGTCAGCGGAAAAGAGGAAGACCCTCAAGGAGATGGATTGACACAGTGGCTGCAACAATGGGCTCAAGTGTAACAACAATTGTAAGGATGGCGCAGGACAGGGCAGTGTTTTGTTCTGTTGTGCATGGGGTCGCTATGAGTCGGAACCGACTTGATGGCACCTAACAACAGTTTCCTTGCCCCCTTACCTTCTCATCTTTGGTTTAGAGCGATTTTTGACGATTTAGTCTCCTACAGATGATTTTTTAAAGGAGCTCATTACTCATGGGTGACATGCTTTATTTTATGAGCCAGTCTCTTATTTAGATAAAAGTTGACCTCAAGGGATAATTTCAGTTTAAGGTTTAAAGAGTATCTCAGGGCAATAGTCTCAGGGAGTCCTCCAGTGTAAACCAGTCCAATAAGTCTGGATTTCTTAATAATTTGAATTCTGTTCCACATTTTTCTCCCATTCTGTCACATGCATCTATTATGGCCTTGATCAGAACAGTCAGTAGTAGTAGCTGGGCACCATCTAGTTCTTCTGATCTCAGAGTATAGATGAGGCCTTGGTTTATGTAGACTATTAATCTTGTAGACTACTTCCTTATCTGAGTCTTTGGTTTCCTTCTTTCTCTTTTGTTCCAGACAAATAGAGAACAATAGTTGTATCTTAGAAGGCTACTCACAACCTTTTAAGACTCCAGACACTACACACCACTTTGGGGTGTGGAACATAAACTTTATGAACTATATTATGCCAATTACCTGAGTTGTCCCACAAGACTATGGTCCTAAGTCTTCAGACCCAGAAATTCAATCTCATAAGGTGTTTGGTTATATCCAAGAAGTATCCATAACTGTGTCCCCACGTGGTTTATTATATATGAATATATATGCGTGGATACACACGCCTGGATGTACACATACCTACTGATACATCTATCTGTGCACACATATATACCCACATATTCATACCCATATACATATATGCCTATATACGTATTTGTATAATCACAAGAATTTTTTGTTTGTTGTTGGTGTTGCAAAATCCTTCAGGGCTTTTCAAAGTCTTCTATCTACGTTATCTAATTCCATTCTCACACACTGTAAAGTAGGTAGAGATGTTCCATTTTACTGATGAACAAACTGGGAACCAGAGAGGTAGTTGACTCATCTAGCTAGTAAGTTGTGCTAGATAGTTTGTTTGCCCCTCGGGTTCACTTTCCCTATTCCCCACCCGGCTCTCTTCTCCAGGAGGCTGACCTGCATGGCCCGCATCAACAGCTCCCCTGCTGTCTGGCTTACAGTTGGATTGGGCCAATGGAAGAATCCAAGATGGGAGGGTGAAAGGAGAGTGAGGTAGGATTTTTTTATTAATTGCCTTTGCTCCCTTCCTGTTGGTTCACTATAAGTCAGCTGAGACCCTCAAATGACGGCCACAGCTTCTCTTAGGTGGCCTTCTCCATACTTCTACTCCCTCCAGCCTCCATTAGCCACTCCTTTCCTGTGCTTCTTCAGCCTGATAATAGCTCCCCACACTTGCTTTCCTGGGGGCCCTGCACCATCCATTATTGGTTTCCCTGACGGCTGCAATTGCCCAGTGTTAATGTGCCATCTCTCTTGCCAGGGTCACTTACCCAATTCTTTGGGCTCCACCTCTAAACACTTGCTGGCTCTGAAACCAAATCAGAAGAAAGAAACTCATAGCATCACATGGGGCAGCTCCTAATACCTGTTATATGTAAGGATTTTTCAGGGTACAAAAGCTCCTCAAATCAAGGCTACTCAGCTCATACGGTCAGCTAGGGAGCACAAGAGTCTGTACCTGCAGACAGCTGTAGCTTTCTCTTTGTAAACAAGCCAACCCCAGCCACTGAGGCATTAGTAGGAGCAAGACAATGACTCATCAGAGAAGCTGCAGTCACTTGACCCCCTGTGACTCAGACACACTTTGTTGTCAACAGGATGCTGAGCTGAATAAAAACTGAATAAACCCATGCTTTGCCTCGCTCAGGTTCCTGGCAATCAATGAGTTAAAAATCAATAAGAATATTATTCTATCTGATTATACTCTCAATTATTTTCCCTGTAAGCCCTCCAACCTCCCTCTGCCATCCTTCCTCTTTCCACCCCATTCTCAAAAAAAAGCTTATTACTGAAAATGAATCAGATGGAGGGCTGTGCTTCCAAGATAACCAGCAGGCAGCCACCAGCCAGCACTGCACTTCGTTTTAATCATTTTGTGGTGCTTGGTATCCACAACTCCAGAGCCCCACTTCTCCTGGCTTCCAACTTTAGCTTCTGCAAGGAACTCAATTTGAGAGGCAGTGTCCTCAGCTGACTGGCTTCAAATCCATCCTCTTCCCCAGTTCCTCTCTTATTTGAGACTCCATCAGTTTTTGTAAATTTAAGACCTGTGCCATTGACCTAGCCTCGCAAAATTTTTGGTATAATAACTAGATAGCGTGTTGAGCATAACACGTTCAATGAAATGACAACGAGCAATTACCAGGTGTCAAGCATCATGCTGAGGCCTTTACTTTGGTTATTCTGTTCAGTTGTCTAAGTAACCATCAGAGGTTGTGCATGCGTGCATGTATGTGTTCCAGATGAAGACAGGCTCATAGAAGTTAAGCGACTTAGCCAAAGTCACATGGTTAGTGATGATGGAATTTGAACTCAAATCTGTCTCTCAATTCCATACTTCTAACCATTGTCCTGTTCTGTGTATATTTAGTCATTCAAATTTCAAAAGCCAGGATTCTTTACCTCTAGAAAGAAATTCCCAAGAGAAGGCAAAATATGCCCTGTATTTTTTTAATTAAATTTAGCACCCATTTATTAAGTACCTACTGTGTACTAGGCACTGTGCAAGGTACCAGTGGCACAAAGGTGAAGAAAACACAGTCTCTGCTTTCAAAGAGCTCACAATCTATTAGAGGAACAGTTTCTGAATTTCTTTTAAAAACCTTTGGTTTGCCTTCAGCTCTGGGATTATGTAAAATTTAATTTTTGCCTTCGTTTATGTCAATCTCATAACTGAGAATTTCTGCTTCCTACTCAACAACTTCAGCTGAGAACAGAAAAGGTGATTACTTATGTGGATGTGGGGAAAAGGACCTAGTTTTATGCTAAGTAATTTGGGCCTCGTCTTTGGCTCCTAAGAAATAACCATTGGAGTAATTGGGGGTGCTGTGGTCTGGGACTTCTAGGCTACACCTAAGAATTCGTGCTGGCAAGTAGGGGCTGGCCAGACCAGAAAAAATTCACCAGGGAGTTTGCTATCAACTAGTCTCACAAGGCATGATTTAGCCTATCATGTAAGGATGGCCAATAAAATCCCAGAACATGAAGGCTCAGAGAGCTTCCTGCTTGGTGATAACATCTGCTCTCAGTAGGATAACACCTCCCTTGGGACAAGGAAGCTCCACACTGGGAACCCTCCCAGACCATGCCCAGGTATCTCTTCATTTGTATCCTTTTTGAGTATAACAAATCTGTACCTGTAAATATAGTATACTCTGTGAATTCTATGAGTCATTCCAGTGAATTATCGAACCCAACGGGGCAATGGGAGCCGGCAGATCAGAAAGTGAGAGTGCTGTGTGGACTCCTGAGCTTGCGGCTGGCATCAAGCATAGTGGGAAATCAGCCCTGGTTTTGTGGCCAGCAGGTGAGAAGTTTAGGGTGTCATATAAACTCCCCAAACTTGCAGCTGGTGTCTGCCTATTTGGCAGTTTGAAGGATGGTGCCCTTTCAACTTGTGAGCTCTGATCTAGGCTCCAGTGGCTAGGGTCGGGGGCAGGGAGTGCTGTGGGGGTGGCTGGCGATGAGGATGGGGAAGGGAATGTGAAGATTGAATCAGTCCCCACATTTTGGAAATTGGATTTGTGTTGATCTTTACCTCACAGTGTATATTTTACAAAGAAACTGTACATTGCCCTCACTACTGCTAAAGGGAACAAAGGGACAAATGTTTGAAATAAGAACAGTTCCCAAGAGGCCAAGATACAAGGTCACGACACCCACACGGCAGGATTCATTCAAAAGGCATTTCTCGAGCACTTACTATGAGCCACGATTAACGCTGTGTTTGGTAACGCACACAGGAAAGACTGTCCTCACTCTCAGGGACTTACTATGAGCCATGATTAATGCCATGGTTGGTAACGCACACAGGGAATGTTGTCCTCTCTCTCAGGGACCTATAGTGTAACGGATAGAAAGACAAGTAAATCAGCCTGGCTGGAGAAAAGTCAGTTTGCACATGAACACAGGAGAGGAGAATCTGCTGGATGAGGGAGTAGCAGGGAAAATAGGGGTAACAGGAAAAAAGTGAGACTTCAGCCAAGACTTGAGGTTAAGTGAGAGTTACCCAAGGGGGACAGGTTGAAAGGAGAATTCTAGAAAGGAGACAACTTACACAAAGGCAGGGGAGCCCTAATGGTGCAGTAATTAAGCGCTCGTTGCTAACTGAAAGGTCAGCAGCTCGAACCCACTGGGCATTCAGTGGGAGAAAGATGAGGCAGTCTGCTTCCGTAAAGATTTACAGCCTTGGAAACCTTTTGGAGCAGTTCTACTCTGTCCTATAGGGTCGCTATGAGTAGGAATGGACTCAACACCAATGGGTTTTTATTGGACACATGTGTGAAATTCACACCATTAAAGTCACCCTATCATGTTGTTTTTTTAATCTTTTAAAATAGGTAATATAGTCATGGTTCAAAAATCAAAACATTATAAAAATATACACATTGAAAAATTGTGTTTCCACGCTACCTCCATCCTCCCCACCCCTGCCTCTTAGGTAACTACTCATGATACCAAAAATCAAACCAGCTGCCATCAAGTGGATCCTGACCAACGGCGATCTCACCACCGGGAACAGTCAGAGAAGCCTACTCCATAGGGTTTTCAATGGCTGATTTTTCAGAAGTAGATTGCCTTTCTTCCAAGGTGCTTCTGGGTAGCCTTGAACCTTTGAGTTTGCAGATGAGCACGTTGACTCTTTGCACCACTAGTCCCTCCTATATCCTTTCACTGCTTCTTTATGCAAATACAAATCAATACCAATATAGAAATACACATAATCCAAGCCTTTCTGAAGACGTGTGCATTTTTTACTAGGCTAAAGGTTTGCATTAGCTGCGAAAAGTAAAATATTATCCATTTTAACATTCAAAAGAATGATTTCTTGGACTGTTGTTATTGTTAGCCTTTATGGGTGGAGTGCCCCCAAATACCATTACACATAATGCTCTCCACAACTTCATTTTATAGATGAAGAGAAATGAGGCTTGGGAAGTTCATTTCACCGTCAGGTTCGGAGAGCTAGTGAGTGGCAGAACCAGAAAGACACCCCCTTCTTCCTGCACCCTGTGTTGGAGAACTCACTTACCACTCATCTAGTTAATGGAGCTGGAAATCTCAGTCTCCCTTACTCTTCCACATAGTCAATCACCAAGTCTTATCAATTCAAACCCCTCACTATCTTTCCAATAATGTATTTTTTGAATGCTTATTATATGAATGGAGTTCCTGGACAGTGCAAACTGTTAAGGAGCTCAGCTGCTAACCAAAAGGATGGAAGTTCAAGTCCACACAGAGGCACCTTGGAAGAAAGGCCTGGCAATCTACATCACCCCCGCCCCCAAAATCAGCCGTTGAAACCCCTATGGACTCAACAGCAACAAAAAATAAAAATAAAATACATTATTTTTTTTAAAACATGGAAAGAAAGAAAATTCTATGGCTGTTGTCACTGTTAGGTGCTGTCTAGTCGGTTCCGACTCATACCGACCCTAAGCACAACAGAATTAGACACTACCTGGTCCTGCACCATCCTTAAAATCATTGTTATGCTTGAGCCCACTGTTGCAGCCCCCATATCAATCCATCTCATTGAGGGTCTTCCTCTTTTTTTTTTTCTGTACTTTACCAAAGATGATATCCTTCTCCAGGGGCTGATCCCTCCTGACAACATGTCCAAAGTATGTAAGATGCAGTCTCGTCACCCTTGCCTCTAAGGAGAATTCTGGTTGTACTTCTCCCAAGACACATTTGTTTGTTATTTTGGCAGTCCACGGTATATTCAATATTCTTCGCCAACACCACAGTTCAAAGGCGTCAATTGTTCTACGGTCTTCCTTATTCATTGTCCAGCTTTTACATACATGTGATGCAATTGAAAATACCATGGCTTGGTACAGGTATATGTTAGTCTTCAAGGTGACATCTTTGCTTCTCAGCACTTTAAAAAGGTCCTTTGCAGCAGATTTGCCCAATGCAACGCATCTTTTGATTTCTTGATTGCTGCTTCCATGGCTGTTGATTGTGAATCCAAGTAAAATGAAATCCTTGACAACTTCAATCTTTTCTCTGTTTATCATGATGTTGCTCATTGGTCCAGTTGTGAAGATTTTTGTTTTCTTTATGTTGAGGTGCAATCGATACTGAAGGCTGTGGTCTTTGATCTTCATTAGTAAGTGCTTTAAGTCTTCTTCACTTTCAGCAAGCAAGGTTGTGTCATCTGCATAACACAGGTTGTTAATGAGACTTCCTCCAATTCTGATGCCCTGTTCTTGTTCATACAGTGCACTTCTTGGATTATTTGCTCAGCATACAGATTGAATAGATACGGTGAAATGATACAACTCTGACACACAAATTTCCTGACTTTAAATCACTCCGTATCCCCTTGTTCTGTCTGAACAACTGCCTCTTGATCTATGTAAAGGTTCCTCATGAGCACAATTAAGTATTCTGGAATTCCCATTCTTCACAGTGTTATCCATAATTTGTTATGATCCACATAGTCGAATGCCTTTGCATAGTCAATAAAACATAGGTAAACATCCTTTTGGTATTCTCTGCTTTCAGCCAGGATCCATCTGACATCAGCAATGATATCCCTGGTTCCACATTCTCTTCTGAATCCAGCCTGAATTTCTGGCAGTTCCTTGTCAGTATACTGCTACAGCCACTTTTGAAAGATCTTCAGAAAAATTTTGCTTGAGTGTGATATTAATGATATCGTTCTATAATTTCCACATTCAGTTAGATCACCTTTCTTGGGAATAGGCATAAATATGGATCTTTTTAAGTTGGTTGGCCAGGAAGCTGTCTTCCATATTTCTTGGCATAGACAAGTGAGCTTCTAGTGCAGCCTCTGTTAAGACATCTCAATTGGTACTCTCTCAATTCCTGGAGCCATGTTTTTCTCCAATGCCTTCTGTGCAGCTTGGACTTCTTCCTTCAGTAACATCAGTTCCTGATCATATGCTACCTCTTGAAATGGTTGAACATTGACCAATTCTTTTTGGTATAATGACTCTGTGTATTCCTTCCATCTTCTTTTGACGCTTCCTGTGTTGTTTAATATTTTCCCCAGAGAATCCTCCACTATTGCAACTTGAGGCTTGAATTTTTTCTTCAGTTCTTTCAGTTTGACAAATGCCAAGCATATTCTTCCCTTTTGGTTTTCTATCTCCAGCTCTTTGCAAATACTTTGTCTTCTCGAGCCACCCTTTGAAATCTTCTGTTCAGTTCTTTTACTTCATCATTTCTTTCCTTTTGCTTTAGCTACTCATAGTTCAAGAGCAGGTTTCAGAGTCTCCTCTGACATCCATCTTGGTCTTTTCTTTCTTTCCTGTCTTTTCAATGACCTCCTACTTTCTTCATATATGATGTCCTTGACATCATTCCACAACTGGTCTGGTCTTTGGTCATTAGTGTTCAACACGTCAAATCTTTTCTTGAGATGGTCTCTAAATTCAGGTAGGATATACTCAAGGTCATATTTTGGCTCTTGTGGACTGGCTCTGATTTTCTTCAGTTTCAGCTTGAACTTGTATATGAGCAATTGATGATCTATTCCCCAGTTGGCTCCTGGCCTTGTTCTGACTGATGATATTGAGCATTTCCATTGTCTCTTTCCACAGTGGTAGTCGATTTGATTCCTGTGTATTCCATCTGGAGAGATCCATGTGTATAGTCACCGTTTATGTTGGTGAAAAAAGGTATTTTCAACGAAGAAGTCATTGGTCTTGCAAAATTCTATCATTTGATCTCTGGCATCATTTCTATCACCAAGGCCACATTTTCCAACTACCGATCCTTCGCATTCCAATCACCAGTAATTATCAGTGCATCCTGATTGCATGTTTAAACAACTTCAGACTACAGATGGTGATAAAAATCTTCAATTTCTTCATCCTTGGCTTCAGTGGTTGGTGTGTAAATTTGAATAATAGTCATATTAACTGGACTTCCTTGTAGGCGTATGGATATTATCCTACCACTGACAGCATTGTACTTCAGGTTAGATCTTGAAATGTTCTTTTTGATGATGAATGCAACACCATTCCACTTCAAGTTGTCATAGCCAGCATAGTAGACTATTGTCCAATTCAAAATGGCCAGTACCAGACCATTTGAGCTTACCAGTGCCTAGGATATCGATCTGTACGCATTCCATTTCTTTTTTGATGATTTTCATTTTTCCTAGATTCATACTTCGTACATTCCAGGTTCCAATTATTAATGGATGGTCGCAGCTGCAAGAAACAGCTACAAACCCTGTAGAGCACAGTTCTATTCTGCCACACGTGGGGTTGCCATCAGAATCAATTTGGTGACAACTAGTTTGTTTTCATTTTTAGCTCATCAGTGAGAGCATTTTTAAGTCATGTGGCCTACGTTCTAATTCCATGCAAGAATCTAGTCTACCCCAGGTGACCAGGTGGTTATCCAGTTATCTACTTGAACCCTCCAGAGTTGGAGAAGCTTGTGGCCTCAGTTTGTAATCCAGTCTAAGGAGGCTTTAATTGTTGGAACCTCTATAATCACATTGTATCATATATACATTTTTTAAATTAGCTCCTTAGGACCAGAGGCTGTTTCTTATTCATCTCTGAACCTGCTCTAAAGAGGTGACTCAAGAAAACATTCAAGGAATAAATGGAGAAATCCATCTTTCATATTGAGATTAAACGATTCTCCTAGCCATTAAAGTAACAATCCTTTTTCTCTCTCAGGCATATCCTATTCAACTATGTTATCATGTCCAGTTAATAAACAGTATAAGAGTGAAATATTGGGGTCACATCCCAGGAGATGGTCAGGATATGTAGGAGGCCCTGCAGAGCTCTGGAAATAAGCCCTGATCCAGGAAGAGGTGAATGTGCTTCCAAGAAGAACAGCTTATGATCCTGATCCACCAGCTGAGAAGAAATGGGGTTCCTCCAGGGCAGTCACCAACCCAAAAATCACCACCCTGCCCTCTGCCAATCTAGGTTCCCATCACTCCAGTCCCAGTGCCCTCGAGTAGATTCCGACATCACTATCTTCACTAAATTCTTGCTGCCACAAACCAAGGAATCAAAGAAAGTGATACATGTATCTGTGGGGGTGTGTCTGTCTGTCTTCCAAAGACTGCCTCACTGAATTGTGGCCCTTCCGCCACTTTCTCTTCTCCAGGGGAACAACCTCCTGACCTGGACCACCATCACTGCATGTACCTTGGTGTATTCACATACACAGGGAGGGATGATCCAATAAGCAAGGTAAGCATGTATTTATGGCATCAACAAAACAGGGGCACCAGCTGTCCAGAGCAAACACCCATAGATGTCAAGCAGACAGGACACAAGGAAAATCAAGCACTGCAGTGGAAGGGAACTGTCAGGGCACTAAATTAAATTGATACCAGCTCCAGTGCAAGAGAATGTACCGGCTGGAAATAAAGTTCACGTAAGGTCAAAAGAGAGCCCACACACAAAGTTGTTTAAGCTATGAGGCCCCTACCACTTCAATACCTTCGTTGGTATCTGCCTCCTATCGTCTTTTCTCATGTAATTAAACTCCTTATCTTGGCAGGTCTCTTGGGAGTATACTGTTTCTTTCCAATGAATAACAGGTGGGGGTGGGCTATCGAGTCTAACTCTTACTACATTCACCTAATATGCAACCGGATCCAACATGAGCAATTACTGGGCAAGAATAAATTATATTAATAGATAACAGGTCTCTGATCCAGTCTGAGAGAACTCTCATGTACCTCCACATCTCCTGATCCAGCAACTCCAGCCAGGAGGGCCAGCAATGCTCTTTGCTTTTGCGCATGTCCTGGTAAAAAAAAAACAATGGGAACTCTACTCCCAGATGACTCAAAAAAGCAAGGGAACTCGAATAAGTCAACCATTGTAATAAATTCAATCAAGTTACTTTTTAATTGTACAGCATTTACATACAGAGCTCTGTCCTAAGTTTTATAAACAATAATATTTACAATTTTAAAATATATTTGGCATACACGCAGATGCAATCTGGCATACATTTAATATAACACAAACATGGGTAACAGTTTAATACTAACAGCAAATACCCCAAAAATACTGGAAATACTAATATTTATCTAGCACAAAAAGTTTTAATTTACGTATCGAGTGAGTTTCTTTTTTATTGTCTACTGCAGGAGACACAGTGCTTGATATTACTCTATATGTGCTAATCAGTGAGGTTTTAGGCACAGCAAGAGGTTGTAAAATCCAATTATTTATTTATTGTGCAAGATATGTTTCTCTTTTGCACCAATGAGTGTGTTTCTAAATTCATTGTCCAAGAAAGCAACAAAGGACGTTTATCAAAACATTACATTTATATTTTATCAGAATATTTACATATCTCCATGCAAGGAAATTAAACAATTCCTTGAGGAAATAAATTAGATGAATATTTAGATATAATGAATTATATAAATCATTTTATTTTCCATTTCCCTTCAGACTTTCCTTTAAGAAATTGATTAATATTGTTATAAGTCACAAAACAAATCTGCCCATTGAAAAAGGGTGCTATTGTTACATCAATTATGTATGTATCTCTGAATATGGGAGTTGAACAATTCCACAAAGAAATAAAATGTACATTTTATGAATTTTGTATATGATAACGATTATAATTTCCTTTTCATTTCAGACCAATCAGGTATAACCTCACATTCAGTTCTCTTTCATTGACCACATACGATCACGTCAGCGACAGTATAATCACATGATGTATCTGGTCCTGCACAAAGTGAACCAAAACACATCTTCAGATTGAGCATTCCCTTGAATGTGTATCATGCTCTTTGCAAGCGCTGTCACCTCCATCAGGTAGTAGTCCAAAGAACTGTGAAGATGCAGCATCAAAGGACAGAAGGTGAGTGTGCAGGTTTTAAGGTATTATTTCAAGATGAAAAACAGTTAGAGATCTGCAAAAGGCCCATCAACAAACATTATATGACAAATAAATGAAATTATTTCTGACTGCCTTTAAATTCATTTGCTTGGTAGAACCACTTAATTTTATATTCAGGTAAAATAAAACATCAACACAATTTCATATCCAGGTAAAATGAAACAGCAACAACTAAAGCTGAAAACAAAAAAGAAAGCTAGCAGAATATAAAAAGAAAAGGATTTGTGAATCCCTAAAGACAATTCCAAATTTAACTTCCTCTTTAAAATATAATTATGAGAAGGGACTTCTTCCATTGAATGCTCAAGTTTAATGGGTACAAATCATTGTACTAGTACTATAAGTGCTTAAGTTACTAACAGCAATATAAATATAACAGAATTTGCTCTGAATTCTACATTCATATCTTGCTATAGTAAAAAAATTAATGGTGTAGAAGGTGAAACTATTTTAGAATCTGAAATTGTCACATCTGCAGACCCCATAAATAACAGAAATATAAATCCTGCTTTGGGTAATAATCTTTCCAATGATGTAAACTACTGGATTGAAAGAAGGTCAAGTGATTGTCATCATCACAGTGGACCATTCAAAAATTCATGTAGAAAATTTCTGAATGGTAAACAAACAAGGTTCTGTAGCCAGAATATATTTCTGGGTGTAAAGATAATGTGAAAATTACAAGACGGAGTGGCTACTGTATTCTCCATCAGTTGGCTTTGTATATTGTTTTGTTTGCAAACACTTCAGCCCTAAATCATTTTAGTCTTGATTTGCTACAGATGGATTTAGCAGTTGGTGCAACTGGGATATGATTGATAAACATGAAAACAGCTCAATTCAAAGAGATTGGATGTTGTCATATTTAAACTGAAGATGGTTTTGGCTTAACTCATGAACTGGAAACACTAATGAAGAACATCAGTATTGGAAAGCCATTTTGCAATGTGTTGTTGCTTGCATAACAACTGCTGAGTGTGGACTACCTTTTAGAGGAAGAAATGAGGTGTTTGAATCTTCACAAGATGGAAATTTTGGGGGTTGACTTAAACTTGTTCTGTTTGATCCATTTTTCTCAGGTCGTATCTCATAATATGGTAACATAGGAAAGGGCAACCCATCGTATATGTCTAAAACAACATGTGAAGAATTTAAAAAATAAATGATAAAGCTCAATCAACTGTTTTCAGTGAAATAAGTATAGCTCATTATTTCAGTTAGTCTGTAGATTCTACTCCTGATTTTTCTCACACAGATCATCTAAGTATTGTGTTAAGATACATATCTCCAACAAGGCAAACCTGTGAAGCCTCTTATCACATTTACTAACTTAACAAGTCACACTGGTGAAGAAATTGCAAACCAAGTACTTCACTATTTAGGGGAAGTTTGCAAATTTTACCTTTCTAAGTGCAGAGGCCAGTCCTATGACAATGCTGCCAATATGTCAGGGCTTTATTAAGGAATAGAACAGATAATTTTAGAACATAATGAATATGCCATTTTCATACCACGTGCTGTGCATTCACTATGTAATACAGTAGATTGTTTTCCAGAAGCAGTTGGTTTTTTCTCTACTGTTCAGTTACTCTATGCATTTTTTGCCACCACTACTCACCGATTGGCAGTTCTTAAAACATTTTAGGCAATGATCAAGTATTAAAACATCTTTCTAATACATGTTGAGGAGTGCATGCTGTAGCAACAAGTGCAATCCTGAAATTGTACACACTCAAATTCTAGATGCCTTAGAAAGTATTGCTGAAGACCAGACACAAAAAGGCAATACCAAAAGAGAAGCTGAAAACATCACCAACAAAATGCAAGCACTAGAGTATGGATTTATGTTGGTTATGTGGAATAATATATTGCAGCATTTTCATTGGACAAGTCATGCTCTCCAAGATTCAGAAGTAAATTTAAAGACATGTGAAGATCTCTACCAGTCATTAACAGGGTATTTATATCACTTAAGAGAAGATTTTGAAAAATTTGAAAACACAAGAAATATTGCCAAATTATCAGTTTGCTCATTACCAAGCAGTTCACCGTCACAGACACATTAGAAAGAAACAGGTAAATAATGGAAGTGTTCTGGAAGTATCATTGAGTGCCAGAGATCCATTTCACATAACCACATGCTACACCATCATTGACATACTTTAATCTTGCATGAAAAGAAGGTCAAAAGTGTATGAAGTTCTTTCAAATTGATTTTCCTTCTTAAACAATGTGGATACACCTGATGAAGAGTGTGTGAAGGTGTCCAAGACATCAGAGCAGGCTTATCCCAATGACTTAAATACAAACATTTATGGGGAAACGTGACAATTTAATTCTTACATGAGAACTAAGTTTACAGATTCAGGAAAGACAAATTTTACTTAAGTAGGCATGTATAAGTCCGTAATAGAAGATAAAATACAATGCATATTTCCCAATGTTGAAAGTGCTTTATACATATTCCTAACTTTAATGATAAAAAAAACTTCGCAGTAGAATGCTCATTTTTGATCCTAAAGAGACTCAAAAACCCACAGCATACAACAATGGTTCAAGAAAGACTCCATTCATTATCCTTATTATGTATGGAAGTTGTCTTAGTCATCTAATGCTGCTATAACAGAAATACCACAAGTGGATGGCTTTGACAAAGAGAAATTTATTCTTTCACAGTCCAGTAGGCTAGAAGTCCGAATTCAGGGCGCTGGCTCCAGGGGAAGTCTTTCTCTCTCTGTCTGCTCTGGAGGAAGGTCCTTGTCATCAGTCTTCCCTTGGTCTGGGAGCAACTCAGTGCAGGAATCTCAGGTCCAGAGGACGCACTCTGCTCCCAACACTTCTTTCTTGGTGGTATGAGGCCCCCCTGTCTCTCTGCTCACTTCTCTCGTTTGTATCTCAAAAGAGATTGGCTTAAGATACTGTCTAGTCTTGTGGCTCTCATCAATATAACTGCAGCTAATCCATCTTATTACATTATAGAGATAAGATTTACAACACATAGGGAAATCACATCAGATGATAAAATGGTAAACAGTCGTACAAGGGAATCACGACCTAGCCAAGTTGACAGATATTTTAGGGGGACATAATTCAATCCATAACAGAAGTATATATTGTTCAGCAGCTTAATTGTGATGAAATCACTGAAGAATTCGTAAGAGCAAAGAATAGAAAGAAATGATTTTAATTATAACATGTTAGAGATGAAAGATTTGTCTAGAAATAAAATATAGTAATATTTGTTTTCTGATCCTTAAGTTTTATTTTATGACATCTTTTCATGTGTTGATTTATAATTACAGAATTTATTACAAAACTTAAGCATCAAAATTGAAGTTGTCTTAGTCATCTAGTGCTGCTAGATTTAAAACAAAACTGATCAAAATAATTTTTGCTGTGGGAGATCAACAGAATTTTACATTGATTGTTGAAAAAACTAACTTCATTGACTCATTTTCATTGTTGTAGAATATGTGGAATATTCTTTTTGTAGAAAATGTGGTATATAGTAAAAATTTCAGTACACAGCATCCACTAAAATGTTTATAAGCCAGGTCATTTCCTTCTGCTACAATGGCACACGCTACTTCTGTGTTCAGTTACTAATATTACAGTCATGTTTTAAAAGAAGTTACATTATGGATAGCTAAGACACACACACACACACACGCATGTATCCGTATCTTATATATTCCGTTCAAATGTGTGAGTAAGCAGAGGAGGGGACACCACAGACGATCAGTGTTTAGGGCCCTCACATGCCTTAATCTGGCCCCGAACATACAGAAGTAATTTTTATGCCAAAGTAAAATATTTGGAGGGAAAAAGCACTAAGTGGAGATAATAAATTCACAAGGTTCAAGAAAGTAGAACATATTGAATGAGAGGCAGTCCTGCAGAGCAAGATCTGCTCTTGAGATAACTTTACTTCTCCGAGCTTCTGTTTCCTCACCAGTAAAGCAGGGATAGAGATACCACCTGCCTCAAAGGTTGTCGTGAGGAGTAAGTGAAATATAGCATGTAAAATACTTACCACAGTGTCCAGTACATGTTTGATTGCTAAATATCAGCTCATCATTGTCACCGTCATCCCACTTGGCCCACTGGCTGGGCACAGGTTCTCCTCCCTTCCCAGTCCACAGGTTCCTTCCCCAAACCTGGTCCCCAGGATCACGGCTGTTTCTTGCTCTTCCACACCACACTCCCTGAGGCCAGGCTTAACTCTTTCACTATTCAGGGGTTGTGAAAAGGAATCCTTTGTCTGGGCCCTTTGTCTGGATCTGGTTCACAGAATTGCCAGTAATCCTCTGATACCCACCCCCCCACCCAAGAAATTCTCTCACTCCCTTTTTTTCTCATTTTCCTTGACGATGGACCAACACAATTTAGGCAGCTCCAAATTAGCTCCCTTCTTATTGCCTTCCGTTTACTCTTCCCTACCTTTTTAACATAGTAAAACAAGGATCCAAATATTTCTTAAAAACCATTTTAAAAAATTTTACAGCATGTTGTTGTTGTTGTTAGCTGCCATCAAATTGGCCCCCAACTCATGGCAATCCCAGGCATACTAAACTCTTCCACTTAATAAATCTCATTTTATCTTTATAGCAGCCCTATGAAGGACTACTATCCCCTTTTTAAAGATAAGGAGACAGATCCAGAGAGCTGATACAACTTGCCCAGGGACCCAAAGGTAGTTAAGAGTGGAGCTGACATTCAAACGGTTCCCTGAAACTCATGGTTGGCCCCTCGGCCACCTTCACCTAGTGCCGAGTCACTCTAGGTTATGCAGCCTGAGGAGGAGATGCAGGACAAAATCTCTGTCTTCCTAGAGACGGGGTACTGGGACAGAGGGAGGGAGGGGGGCTGCTGCCCTTGTCTTCTCACTATTCTTACAGTGAAATGAGCTAGATATGCTGGTACACGCCAATGGCACTGTGATAGGCTACCTTCAGCTTTCCACTATGATTATAAGAATTACTTCCAAAGAACCTAAGCCATCTCACTCCATCAAGTATTGATGGCACTCTCTGTGTGTTCAACACCTTAGAACACACAGAGACCTCAGACCTAGCCTAATAGCCCCCAGAAGCTTCTAGTCAGGGAGATGACATTAAGAATATGAGACAATATATAATAAATTGTGGAATTGGACAATAAAGTTTGTGAATGTCGAAGTAATTCAGAGAAAAAGTAGATTCGTGAGAGATGGCACAAGAAGGAAGACTTCATGAAGGAGAAGATACTTGAATGGAAATGAGAGAATGTGTTGTGAAAGAAATGAGGATTGGATGGCTAATAACAGATACTCCCAGTGAACTTAGTGTGCCAGGCACATATACATATAACCTCTCAGATTCTAATCAACAGGAAGGCAGGTGCTTTTATCCTCATTTTATAGGTAAGGAAACCGAGGGTCAGAGGTGTTAAGTAATTTATCAAAAGTCAAAAATGGTGGATCCAGGATTCAAAAGGAGGTATATCCAATACCAAAACTGGTGCTTCTTCTACTATCTGTGCTGCTTAATGCTGGCAGGTAAATCCAAGAGCTAAAACAAACATTTTTTGATCTATAAAGACATTCTGCTGAGAGAAAAAGAGTATGGTGAGAAGAGCAATGTAACTAGAATTAGCATACCAAATTTTAATTATGTTTCAGTATCCAACTTGTTTGATAAATCACTTAACCCTTTTCAATTTCCTTATCTATAAAAAAAAAATATCTATAAAATAGAGAAAATTCTAGCACCTATCTCACATAATGAAATATCGTATTTCATCCTCATAATATTATAAAGATGAAATAACCACATGAATATGACTAACACATATTAAACACCTAATTTTAAGTGTAAATTTTAAAAAGCAATTAAAACACCTGTATCATACTATATACCTCATTGGATTTACCTGAACTCATCTCTAACGACTGTTAGCATTTTTAAGACCCAAGCGGTGGGGAGCACTGTTAGAAAGGGCAGGGAACCTTTGGGCAGCCCTAAAACTATTAGTGGAGCCCTAGTTGTCAAGCGCTCAGCTATTAACCGAAAGATTGGCAACTAGGACCCACCCAGTGGCTATGTGGGAGAAAAATGTGGCGATCTGCTCCCATACATTACGGCCTAGAAAACCCTACCGGATATTTTACTCGGTCACACGGAATCACTATGAGTCGAGAGTCGATTTGATGGCACCTAACAACAACACATTAAAACTCTTAGAAGCCTTTGTGCTCTAAGAGCTATCACTCTCTCTCCAACTCTGACCTCCCAGGCCCCAGGCTGTTACCTCTGAGTGTTCTCTCCTGAGAACAAGGAGTTTAGGAGAGAGACCTCTACCACACAGAGAGTCAAACACCACCTCTGTGAGAGCACGAGCTGGACACACAGCCTACACTCCGTAAATAGTGGTCAAATAGAACTGAATTCCCCAGGTCCCTAAACGTCAGCCTCCGGGACCAACCATTTTGTGGAATCAAGAAATGATATGTCACCATGCCAGAAGGACACAGACATGTGGGTACGTGTGTGTGCACGAGAGAGAGGACACTAGGGAATTGAGGCAGAACCTTTTGTTCCAGTCCCTCCTCCTTGTTCCATAGCCCACTGGGCTGCATAGGAGCTCCTGGAAGCAAAGTGCTCAAGTCTCCTTATAATGGCTGAGTGCCAGGAAGGGGCCTTGAATCATCTCATCACCTGGTCAGCAGGAGCTATTTAAGCCAGAGCTGTCTTAGGAAGAAAAGTGTCCTTTTATGAATTTCTTGGCTTTCTTCCTAACAAGCGATTATTTATAGTCCAAACCTAATACAATCGGAAATTCAGACTTAGGTTTCTGACTTGAGAAAAAAAAAATGACCACCTTCTATTTATATAACTATAGTTAATACCTTTCTTTCCAAGAGCTCAAAGTACTTGGTGGTTTTCCCTTGTAAATTCAGAAATACATGTTAGGGTTTGGAGGAGCTAGCAGTCCTGCTTGAACTAGAGGGGCCAGTACACTGGGTCACTGGTGTTAGTCTGACTTCATGCTATCCCGGTGTCACAGAGGCTGTTGGGAAAAGACAAGGAAGGGTGTCCTGTCCAATCACGTATGCACTCACTTATTTATTTATCAATAATCATTTATTAAGGACCTTTTTGTGTGCCAAGCCCTGCCCTAAGCACTTGGGAGAGAAGGGAGTTTTAAAGAAAAATAACCTAAAGGACAGGGTTATCTCTTTAAATGAGACAGGAAACCAGGCTGAAAACATGGGGCCTATGGAGTGTGCGTGGTCTAAAGGGTAGCCCCGGAACACAGCAACTGAAAGGTTCCCTTGGGTTTTCTGAAGTAGAAAACTTGCATGACTTGACTAAGATTATACAGATGGCTTAAGTCAGGGACTGGCCTGAAATCCAGCCCTGACTGCATTTTAGGTGACCCCGTGAGTGCACTGCAGTGAAGAGAGCTCAGGCTTTAGAATAAATTCTAGCCTTACCCTTTATTAGCTCAAAATGAAACCTCACTAAGCTACTATTTTCTCATCTGAAAAACAGGGATAAAAAATACTCATTGTAAGATGAGGTGGTTATCAGAGTTAAATGACATGCTGTAATTTCCACTTCCAACAAGGGCCAGATGTCCTCTCCTACTGGAAACAACTAAATAAAAGACAAAATACATGAAACAATGGTTTTGAAGGCATTGGGCATCAGGCAACAAAGTACAGTGGTCCTTAAGGGATAGGAATCAAGTGAGGTGAGCCTTATGAGTGCCCCAGCTTACTGGCTTGAGTTTCCAGGCCACAGCGCAGGGGGAGGGGATCCACAAAACTTAGTGGACTCCCTGAGTTGAAGAGACAGAGCTGGGAGTCCAGAAAGACCAGGGCACTTAGAATTTCAGGGCAGAGAGTTTCGTATACAATAGAGGACTGAAAGGGTCCACGAACTCATACAGGTTGAGGGTTAGTTCTTGTTTCCAGAGTGGAAAATCTCATAATTCATGGGGTATTAGGTAGAGTTTTGCCACAATGTCGGGGAAAAATAAACCTTAAACTCTATGTTGCTCTATGTTCCTTACCACAAAGCTTTAAAAGCAAAACCTGAAAGGATCAAACTGTCTCCAAGTAATTTAACTGTGTTCCAGAATAAAGCCAAAGAATATTTACGGGTATACATATATATCTAGCACTCAACAATGTAAAATGCACAATGTCTAGCATTCAATCAAATATTAACAAGCATGTAAAGAAGCGGGAAATAAACAACTCATAAAAACACCCAGTGCCCTCGAGTCGATTCCGACTCATAGCGACCCTATAGGACAGAGTAGAACTGCCCCATAGAGTTTCCAAAGAGCGCCTGGCGGATTCAAACTGCCGACCCTTTGGTTAGCAGCCGTAAAACAACTCATACTGAGGAGAAAAATCAATCAATCGAAACCAAACCCAAAAAGATACAGATGATAGAATGAGTAGACAGGACAGTAAAGCAGTTATTATAACTGTATTTCATAACATCTAAGAAGCTAGAGGAAAGATCAAATATTTTAAATAGAAATATATATAACACAAAAGATGACCCCAGTCAAGCTCACAGAAATGAAAACTATGTCTGGGATGAGAAATACAATGGAGGAAATTAATGGCACATTAAAGATTGCAGAAGAAAACGTTAGTGAATTTGCAGACCTAACAACAGAAATCACCCAGAATAAAAGAGCAAAAAAGAGACTGAGAAAGTAATAGAGGAAAAACCGAGCTGTGGAATAGCCTCCAGCAGCCTAACATATGTAATTGGAGTCCACAAGAGAGAGAAAAAAGAGGGAAGGAACGAACAGAACAAGAAATATGAAGAAACACTGGTCAAACATTTTCCAAATTTTATAAAAACTATAAACCAATAGATCCAAGAAGCTCACAGAATCCCAAGCATGAGAAACAAAGAAAACTACATCAAGACAACTATAATGACGTTGCTTGAAAACAGTGATAAAGAGAAAATCTCAAAAGCAGCAAAAGGAAAAAGATATATGAACATTATTAGGAACGTCTTTATGTCAATACATTCGACAACTTAGATGAAATGGACAAATTCCTTGAAAGACACAAACTACCAAAGTTCACCCAAAAAGAAGTTTTTTTAAAAAGTCTAAATATCCCCGTATGTATTAAATAAATGGTGTTTGTAGGTAAAATCCTGCCACAGAGAACACTCCAGGCCCAGACGGATTCACCAGTGAATGGCACCAAGGATTTAAGGAAGAAACAATTCCCACTCTACACAAACACTTTCAGAGAATTAAAGTGGAGGGAATATTTTCCAACTCTTTCTGAGGCCAGCACTACTTTGACACCAAAATCAAATAAAGACATTTTAAGAAAATTACTGACTCACATTCCTCATGAGCATAGACACACGCACAAAAAAAAGCTAAAGAAAATTTTAACAAATCTAATCCAACAGGGGTCCTGGTGGCACAGTGGATAAGTGCTCTGCCAACTGAAAAGTTGGCAGTTTGAACCCACTAGCCACTTCATGGGAGAAAGATGTGGTAGCCTGCATCTGTAAAGATTTACAGCCTTGGAAACCCTATGGGGAAGTTCTACTCCATCCTACACGGTTGCTATAGGGTCGCTATGAGTCAGAATCAACTCAACAGCAACAGGGTGTTGTTGTTAGCTGCCGTCAAGTTGGTTCCGACTCATAGTGACCTTATGCACAACAGAACGAAACACTGCCCGGTCCTGCGCCATCCTCACAATCGTTGTTATGCTTGAGCTCATTGTTGCAGCCACTGTGTCAATCCACCTCATTGAGGGTCTTCCTCTTTTCTGCTGGCCCTGTACTTTGCCAACAAGATGGCCTTCTCCAGGGTCTGATCCCTCCTGACAACATGTCCCAAGTATGTAAGACGCAGTCTCGCCATCCTTGCTTCTAAGAAGCATTCTGGTTGTACTTCTTCCAAGACACATTTGTTCATTCTTTTTGGCAGTCCGTGGTATATTCAATATTCTTCACCAACGTCAGAATTCAAATGCGTCAATTCTTCTTCAGTCTTCCTTATTCACTGTTCACTTTTCACATGCATATGATGCAATTGAAAATACCACGGCTTGGGTCAGGCACACCTTAGTCTTCAAGGTGACATCTTTACTTTTCAATACTTTAAAGAGATGCTTTGCAGCAGATTTGCCCAATGTAATGTGTCAAGCAACAACGTAATCTAATAATATTTTAAAAGAATAATGCATTATGACCCAAGTGGGTTCTATTCCAGAAATATAAGGTTGGTTTTAAAAAAATAATTAATGTAATTCACCATAATAACAAACTAAAAAAAGAAATTTCAACAGATGAGGAAAAAACTTTTGACAAAAATCCAACATCCATTCCTGATAAAAATTCTCAGTAACCTAGGAATAGAAGGCAGCCTCCTCAACCTGATAAAGGACATCTATGAATTGACTCAACAGCACACAACAACATGAAAAACTTACAACTAACATTACAAATAGTGGCCAAAGACTGAAAGCTTTCCCCACAAGCAGGAGCAAGGTAAAGATGTCTGTTCCCACTATTTCTACTCAACATTGTACTGGAGGTGCTAGCCAGTCTAATAAGACAAGAAAAAATACAAGGTATCAAGTTGGAAAGGAAAAAGTAAAACTCCTTTTATTCACACATGATTGTCTACATAGAAAACATTATGAAAACTAAGAAAAAAACTACTGGATTAAATGATTAGCAAAGTTTCAGCATGCAAAATCAATATATTTCCATATATTAGCAAAGAACAATAAATAGAAATTTTAAAATACCATTTATAATAGCATTAAAAATATGAAATATATATGGATAAATCTCACTAAGGATGTGCAAGACCTGTACACTGAAAACTATAAAACATTGCTGAGAAGACTTAAATAAATGGAAGAAGACTCAATATTTTTAAGATGTCAATTCTCTTTTAATTGATCTACAGAGTGAATGCAAATACAATCTAAATCCCAGCAGGTTTTTGTTGTTTGTGAACACTGACAATTTGATTATAAAATTCATATGGAAATGCAAAAGGCTTAGAATAACCCAATTTTAAACAAGAACAAATTTGGAGGACTTACACTATCCGACTGCAAGACTGAATGTAATGCTATGGAAATCATGACAGTGTGTTACTGGCATAAAGACAGCCAAGAAGATTAGTGGGACAGAGTAGAGTCCAGAAAGGGATGCACACATATATAAACAATTGATTTTTGACAAAGGTGCAAAGGCAATTCAGTGGAGAAAAGATCATCTTTTTAACAAATGATGCTGCAACAATTAGATGCACATATGCAAAACCAAAACACCTCTGAGCCATAACTCCCATCATATACACAAATTAACTCAAAATGGACTCAGAAAATTGAAAGTTGTCAAAATGAAATGGAACACCTGAAGATAGATATCCTAGGTACTAGTGAGCTGAAATGTCCTGATATCAGCCATTTTGGGTTTTTTTTTTTTTTATTGTACTTTAGATGAAGGTTTACAGAACAAACTAGCTTCTCATTAAACAGCTAGTACACAGGCTGTTTTATGACATTGGTTCACAACCCTACAACATGTCAACACTCTCCGTTCTCGAACTTGGGTTCCCTATTACCAGCTTTCCTGTTCCCTGGGCTGGGGTGCCCTTTTAGTCTCATTTTGTTTTATGGGCCTCTTTAATCTTTGGCTGAATGGTGAACCTCAGGAGTGACTTCATTACTGAGTTAAAAGGGTGTCCAGGGGCCATACTCTCAGGGTTTCTCCAGTCTCTATCAGGACAGTAAGTCTAGTCTTTTTGTGTGTGTGTGTGAGTTAGAATTTTGTTCTACATCTTCCTCCAGCTCTGTCCAGAAACCTGTATTGTGATCCCTGTCAGAGTGGTCAATGGTGGTAGCCAGGCACCATCTAGTTGTACTGGACTCGGATTGGTGGAGGCCATTACTGGTCCATTAGTCCATTGAACTAACCGTTTCCTCGTACCTTTAGTTTTCTTCATTCTCCCTTGCTCCCCAACAGGTGAGAGCAGTGGAGCATCTTAGATGGCCACTCACACAGGCTTTTAAGACCCCAGGTGCTACTCACCAAAGTAGAATGTAGAACATTTTCTTTATAAACTATGTTGTGCCAATTGAGCTAGATGTTCCCCAAGACCATGGTCCCCACAGCCCCCACTCCAGCAATTTGATCCCTCAGGGAGTTTGGATGTGTCTATGGAGGTTCCATGACCTTGCCTTGTACAAATTGGGCTGGCTTCCCCATTATTGTGTGCTGTCTTACCCTTCACCAAAATTACTACTTATCCATTGTCTATTTAGTGTTTTTCCATCCCCTTCCCTCCCCTCCCTCGTAACCACCAAAGATTGTTTCTTTCTGTGTGTAAATCTTTTCATGAGTTTTTATAGTAGTGGTCTCATATAATATTTGTCCTTTTGCGATTGACTTATTTCACTCAGCATAATACTCTCCAGGTTCATCCATGTTGCGAGATGCTTCACAGATTCATCGTTGTTCTTTGTAGTTGTGTAGTACTCCTTTGCGTGTATGTACCACTGTTTGTTTATCCGTTCATCTGTTGATGGGCATCTAGGTTGTTTCCATCTTTTTGCTATTGTGAACAATTCTGCAATGAACATGGGTGTGCATATGTCTATTTGTGTTATGGCTCTTATTTCTCTGGGATATATCCCCAGGAGTGGGATTGCTGGATCATATGGTATTTCTAGATTTTTAAGAAAGCGCCATATCATTTTCCAAAATGGTTGTGCCATTTTGTATTCCCACCACCAGTGCATAACAGTTCCAATCTCACCACAGCCTCTCCAACATTTGTTATTTTCCGTTTCTTTTATTTGTACCAGTAATGCTGGGGTGAGATGTTGTCTTGCTATGGTTTTGATCTGTACTTCTTTTTTTTTCTCTGATGGCTAATGATCTCAAGCATTTCCTCATGTGTCTGTTAGCTGCTTGAATGTCTTTTTTGGTGAAGTGTCTGTTCATTTCCTTTGTCCATTTTTTAATTGGATTTTTTGTCTTTTTGTTGTAGAGGTGTTGGGTTTTCCTGTACATTTTAGAGATCAGGCTTTTGTCAGGTTTATAATAGCCAAATTTTTTCCCCCAGTCTGTAGCTTCTCTTTTGGCTCTTTTGACGAAGTCTTTTGATGAGCCTAATTGTTTAATTTTTTAGAAGATCCCAGTTATCTAGCTTATCTTCTGGAGTTTATCTGTTGTTAGTTATGGTTTGTATCCTGTTAATGCCATGTATTAGGGCCTCTAGCATTTATCCTATTTTTTCTTCTATGAGCTTCATAGTTTTTGGTTTTATATTTAGGTCTTTGATCCATTTTGCGTTAGTTTTTGTGTATGGTGTGAGGTATGGGTCCTGTTTCTTTTTTTTTTTTTTTTGAAGATGGACATTCGGTTTTACAGGCACCATTTGTTTAAAAAGGCTGTCTTTTCTCCATTTGATGGACTTTGGGCCCTTGTCGAAGATCAGGTGACTGTAGGTGAATGGATTTACACCTGGGTTCTCAATTCCGTTCCATTGGTCAATGTATCTGTCTTTGTACCAATACCAGGTTGTTTTGGCTACTATAGCTGTATAGTAGGTTCTGAGGTCAGGTAGTGCAAGTCCTCCTACTTTATTCTTCTTCTTCAATAGTGCTTTACTTATCTGGGGCCTCTTCCCTTTCCATATAAAAGTTGTCGATAAGTTTTTCCATCTCTTTAAAGAATGTTGTTGGTATTTGGACCTGGATTGCTTTTTATTTGTAAATCTCTTTGGGCAGAATAGGAAACCCTGGTGGCACAGTGTTTAAGAGCTTGGCTGCTAACCAGCAGTTTGAATCTGCCAGGCACTCCTTGAAAACTCTATGGAGCAGTTCTACTCTGTCCCATAGGGTCACTATGAGTCAGAATTGACTTGATGGCAAATGGCTTGGTATTTTTTTTGGTTGAGTGGAATTGTCATTTTCGCAATATTGAGTCTACCTATTCAAGAGCACAGTATGTTCTTCCATTTATGTAGATCTCGTTTGATTTCTTGCAGTAGCGTTTTGTAGTTTTCTTTGCATAGGTCTTTTACACTCCTGGTTAGATTTATTCCTAAATACTTTATATTTTTTAGGGGCTATTATAAATGGCAACATTTTCCTGATTTCCTTTTTATCATTCTCTTTATTGGTGCATAGGAATCCAACTTATTTTTGTATGTTTATCTTGTATCCTACTACTCTGCTGAATCTTTCTGTTAGTTCCAGTAGTTTTCTCATGGAGTCTTTTGGGTTTTCTATGTAGAGTATCATATCATCCACAAATAGGGACAGTTTAACTTCTTCATTACCAATTTGGATGCCCTTTATTTCTTTTTCTTGCTTTATTGCTCTACTGGGACTTCAAGCACAATGTTAAATAGGAGTGGTGATAAAGGGCATCCTTGTCTTGTTTCTGTTCTCAAGAGGAATGTTCTCAGTCTCTCTCCATTAAGAATAACGTTGGCTGTTGGTTTTGTATAGATGGATATTGGCCATTTTGAATCGGACAAGCATATGGTCTACTATCCCAGGAATGACAAATTGAAGACAAATGGCATTGCATTCATCGTCAAAAAGAACATTTCAAAATCTATCCTGAAGTACAACCCTGTCAGTGATAGGTTAATAGCCATAGGCCTATAAGAAAGACCATCTAAAATGACTATTATTCAAATTTACACACCAACCACTAAGGCCAAAGATGAAGAAATTGAAGATTTTTTACCAACATCTGCAGTCTGAAATTGATCAAACATATGATCGCACTGATAATTACTGGTGACTGGAATTCGAAAGTTGGAAACAAAGAAGGATAGTAGTTGGAAAATACGGCCTTGGTGACAGAAACAATGCCGGAGAGCACATGACAGAATTTTGCAAGACCAACTACCTATTCATTGGAAATACCTTTTCAACAACATAAATGGCAGCTATACAGATGGACCTCACCAGATGGAATACACAAGAATCAAATCGACTAACTCTGTAAAAAGAGGTAATGGAGAAGCTCTGTATCATCAGTCAGGGACCGACCGTGGAACAGATCATCAATTGCTAATATGCAAGTTCAAGTTGAAGCTGAATAAAATTATAACAAGTCCAAGAGAGCCAAAGGACAACATTGAGTATATCCCACCTGAAGTCAGAGGTTAGATTTGATGCATTGAACATTAATGACCAAAGACAAGTTGTGGGATGAAATCAAGGGCATCATACATGAAGAATGCAAGAAGTCATTAAAAAACACAGGAAAGAAAGAAAAGACCAAAATTGATGTCAGAAGAGACTCTGAAACTTGCTCTTGAACATACAGTAGCTAAAGCGAATAGAAGAAATGATAAAAGAACTGAAAAGAAGATTTCGAAGGTCAGCTCAAGAAGGCAAAGTATTATAATGAAATATGAAAAGACCTGGAGTTAGGAAACCAAAAAAGAAGAACACCCTTGGTATTTCTCAAACCGAAAGAACTGAAGAAAAAATTCAAACCTTGAGTTGCAACGTTGAAGGAGTCTATGGGCAAAAAATTGGAAGACGTAGGAAGCATCAAAAGAAGTTGGAAAGAACACAGAGTCATTATACCAAAAAGAATTGGTCAATGTTCAACCATTTCAGGAGGTAGCATATGATCAAGAGCCAATGGTATTGAAAGAAGTCCAAGCTGCACCGAAGGCACTGGCAAAAAACAAGGCTCCAGGAATTGATGGACTGTCAATTGAGATGTTTCAACAAATGGATACAACACTGGAAGCATTCACTCATCTATGCCCAGAAAATTGGAAGACAGCTACCTGGCCAACTAACTGGAAGAGATCCGTATTTGTGCCCATTCCAAAGAAACGTGATCCAACAGAATGAGGAAATTATCAAACAATATCATTAATATCACATGCAAGTAAAATTTTGCTGAAGATCATACAAAAGCAGCTGCAGCGGTATATCAACAGGCAACTGCCAGAAATTAAAGCCAGATTCAGAAGAGGATGTGGAACCAGGGATATCATTGCTGACTTAAGATGGGTCCTGGCTGAAAGCAGAGAATACCAGAAAGATGTTTACCCGTGTTTCATTCACTGTGCAAAGGCATACGACTGTGTGGATCATAACAAATTATGAATAACATTGGGAAGAATGGGAATTCCAGAACACTTAATGTGCTCATGCAGAACCTGTACAGAGATCAAGAGGCGGTCATTTGAACAGTACAAGGGGATACTGCGTGGTTTAAAGTCAGGAAAGGTGTGCATCAGGGTTGTATCTTTTCACCATACTTATTCAACCTGTATCCTGAGCAAATAATCCAGGAAGCTGGACTATAGAAGAACAGGCATCAGGATTGGAGGAAGACTCATTAAGAACCAGTGTTATGCAGATGATACAACCTTGCTTGCTGGAGGACTTGAAGCACTTACTGATCAAGATCAAAGACAATAGCCTTCGGCATGGATTACACCTCAAAATAAAGAAAACAAAAATCCTCACAACTAGTCTAATAAGCAACATCAGGATAAACGGAGAAAATATTGAAGTTGTCAAGGATTTCACAGTACTTGGATCCACAATCAACACCTGTGGAAACAGCAGTCAAGAAATCAAATGATGAATTGCACTGAGCAAATTTGCTGCAAAAGACCTCTTTAAAGTGTTAAAAAGCAAAGATGCACTTTGAGGACTAAGGTTCTCCTGACTCAAGTCATGGTATTTTCAATCACCTCATGTGCATGCAAAAACTGGATAATGAATAAGGAAGACTGAAGAAGAACTGATGGGTTTGAACTATGGTGTTGGGGCAGAGTATTGAATATACCATAGACTGCCAAGAGAACGAACAAATCTGTCTTGGAAGAAGTATAGCCAGAATGCTCCTTAGAAGTGAGCACGGCAAGGTTTTATTTTACATACTTTGGACATGTTATTAGAAGGGACCAGTTCCTGGAGAAGGACATCATGTTTGGTGAAGCAGAGAGCCAACGAAAAAGAGAAAGATTCTCAATGAGATGAATTGACACATTGGCTGCAACAATGGGCCCAAACATAGCAACAATTACGAGGATGCTGCAGGACTGGGCAGTGTTTCATTCTGTTGCACACAGGGTCACTGCGAGTTGGAACCAACTCGATGGCACCTAAGAACAACAAAAGCACAACGCAGAAAAGAACAAGGTGATAAACTGGACTTCATCAAAGTTAAGAATATCTGCTCTTTGGACACTGTTAAGAAAATAAAAAGAGAAGCCAGAGAACGAAAGAAAAGATTTGCAAATCTCATATCTGATAAAGAACTTGTATCTAGAATATATAAAGAACTCTGAAAACTCAATAATAAAAAAATTAACAATCCAATTTTTTTAATGGGCAAAATATCTAAACATACTTTGCCAAAGAAGATATACAAAAAATGGCCAATATCATTAGCCATTAACTAAATCTAAATATATAAATATTAAAAATATTTAAATTAAAAGATATCTAAATATCCAAAATTAAAAAGACATCTAAAATTAAGAAGACTGACCATACTAAGTGTTGACAAGGACATGGATCAACTGGAGCTTCCATAAACTGCTGCTGGGAATGTAAGATGGTACAACTACTTTCAAAAACAGTTTGGCTGTTTCTGAAAAAGTTAACCATACACCTACCATAGCAATTCCATATGTCCATACAAAAACTTGACATGAATGTTCACAGCAGCTTAATTTGTAACAGCCAGAAACTGTAAATTACTTAAACATTCATCAAGGGAGGAATGGATACACAACTTAAAGTGTAGCCATACAATGGAGTACTCCTCAGCAATGAAAGTCAATCAGCTATTGATACACAGAACAATACAATGAATCTCAAAATAAATTATGTTGAGTGAAAGTAGCCAAACAAAAAAGAGTACATACGATATGATTCCTGTAATATAAAATTCTAGAAAATGCAGACTTATCTATAGTGACAGAAAGCAGAACACTGGTTACATGAGGATAGAGGTTGGGGTGGGGGTGCAGGACAGAGGGAGAACGAAGGGGCATGAGGAAACTCTTGAAGATGTTCATTATCTTAATCATGCTAATTGTTTCATGAGTGTATACACATGTCAAATCTTATCAAATCGTACACGTTAAACACGTGCAATTTGTCATACGTCAATTTTACCTCAATGAAGCTGCTTTTAAAAATTACACGATGTTTATATGGCACCTCTCACATAGTAGGTCCTCAGTAAATGTTAATCTCTTCCTTTTAACAAGTATACTTTACAGCTATGAACTAACAGAATCTGAATTTCTGGTTACAGGAGCTCTTTTCTCACCAGAAGACTGCAGGAACCACGTCTAAAAGGCTAAACTGCTGAATCATCTTTCTTGTCAGTTTTTCGAAGGTTAGCAGCTCTGTATCAGCAATGCCCCAGACAGCCAGGCAGTGAGGAAGGCCAGCCTCGCTTCCCTCCTCTCCGTGTCATCCCCCAAGCCACCAGCGTTAACAGCCTAACCCAATTTGATGACCCATCGGAAGGCGAGGTTCTCGGGTTTTGTACCCCCACTGCCCCAGCACAGTGTCCGGTACGTAGCTAAACCAAAAATAAAGCAAACCCATTGCTGTCAGGTCAGTTCTGACTCATCGCGACCCCGTGTGTTACAGAGCAGAACTGCTCCATAGGGTTTTCTTGGTTGTAATCTTTACAGAAGCGGATCACCAGGCCTTTCTTCCACAGTGCCACTAGGTGGGTTTGAACCACCAACCTTTTGGTTAGTAGATCAGCACACAATTCTTGTGCCTCCCAGGGACCTCAGTATGTGGCCAGTGCTTGGTAAATGTTGCGAGAAGGAAGAAACGAAGGAGAAGAGCAAAGTTTCTACCCCTGCTCCAGCCCGCCTGCATGGTGGCCTCTGGCTCTCCCAACGTGTACTGCCTTTAGATTCTTAGAGATAATTGTGCCAGCTTACTCCTCATGATGGGTGTATCCTGAATTTCCCCAGTCCCACCAGCCTGGGGAACAGGTGAGGTCACACTAGCAGTAATGTAGGTCCCAGCAGAGCTTCCAAACAGGGCATTCCAAGAAGCCCCAGTGTGTCTCCTAAAGGCACAGAACTCAAGGCTGGCAGGCGTTGCTTTTGTTGTGGTGCGGGAGAAGGGCCATGAGGGCAAAATTGGTGCAGGGCCACCCCAGAGGGCTCCGACAGTAGCTAATGCACCCCTGAGAGGCTTGGCCTGGTCTCCAAGCAGTTCTGCTTTAGAAGGTTAAGTACAGCTCAGAACAGGAGGCAGCGGGAATACCCCCCCATTTCTGGCCCAGATCCAGCAGCGCTGTGGTGCAAAGACAGAAGGGGATGCATTGCCATTTTGGCATCTTGAGTGGTCTGCAGCTTTGCCAGTGCCAAGGGAGACCAGAGCAAAAGGCTGAGAGGCCGTTCTAGACTCCCGGGACAGACAGAAATCATCGAGGTTGGGGGAAGGGACATGGGCTTTAGGACTCACTATGCAAGTGAGAGCATGAGGTCTAGGAAATTGGAGCCATTACTGCTAATCTGACCTCATCGGCGCCCCCAGGCTGGTGGGCTGGGGGAATTCGGGATACACCCACTAGAAAAAGATCTCGTGGGGAATGAGCTGGCACAGTTATCTCTAAGAATCTAAAGACCATGCCTTAAGAAAATACACATTTTAAAATTCCCAATTAACTTTAAACACTGGCTTTTCAGAGTGTTGCTTTTCTACTCATCACTTTCAGATATGTTGAAAGTTAGCTTATCTATGGGTTCTTATTATTCCTGTAAATGCTTACCTTCCAAAATGCCTTCCAAAAGACTACAAGACCCTGCTGTTATGTGCTGTCGAACGACTCTAACTCACAGGGACCCAAAATGGCGGAGCAGAAATGCTCCCACTGGGTGGGTTCCAAAAGCCAACCTTTCAGTTAGCAGCTGGGCACTTAACCACTGCACCACCAGGACCCCTTATAAGATACTGTAGGCATAGTCAAATAAGTTCATTTCAATCATCTGAATGTGGTCCTCAGGAAAACCTAAAGAGCTGACTCTAATTAACAAGGAAGAAAGGCCTTGAACCACTGCCTTGAGGCCTCGCTCTGGGTGAGCTGAGCTCTGCAATGACTACAGTGTTTCCAATGCAACAGAGCAGTACCTGGGACATATTCCAAATCAAACCCGACCCACTGCCATAGAGTCGATTCCAACTCACAGCCACCCTAGAGGACAGAGTAGAATGGCCCCATATGGTTTCCAAGGAGCACCTGGTGGATTCCTACTGTTGACCTTTTTGGTTAGCAACCATAGCTCTTAACCACTGTGCCACCAGGGATTCCTGGCACCTATTAGGCACTCCATAAGTGCTTACTGAACACCAAAGCCAAAAACCAAACCCAGTGCTGTCGAGTCGATTCTGACCCATAGCGACCCCATAGGACAGAGTAGAACTGCCCCCCAGTTTCCCAGGAGCACCTGGTGGATTTGAACTGCCAACCCTTTGGTTAGCAGCCGTAGCACTTACCCACTACGCCACCAAGGTTTCCCTTACTGAATAGGAGAATCATTTAATAATGTCCTCGTGAATTGAATCTGTTTGCAATGCTTTGACAGATTGCAAAATGTGTGCCACCTTCCTTGACCAAAATAATGGTAACTTCATCTTGCCTAACAACTTTCTTTGCATACTCTCGAACATTTGCTCATTAACTCCTTCAGGTAGTCTACTAGCACCCACAGGAGACTGGTAAAAAGCCAAGCCTTATTTTAAAGAAGACAGACAGAAATAGCTATTTCAGAGTTATAGATTAAATCACAACCTAATCAATGCTATCGCTACAAAATGTAGCAGACCGTGTCCTTCAGCAGGTCAACAAGCCCTGAGTGCCAGCTTCTCAGCCTGTTCCCACCTAGAACCAGAAAAGCAGACAAGAGTTTGTGTGAATGTGTCCCCTAGATGAATAAAATGTATCATTATGATTTTAATTTAGTGTTCACTTCTGTGCTTTTTAATAAAGGAAAAGCCTTGTTTTGCCACTCTTGGTTTACAAATACTTATATAGAAGGAGGAAACCCTGGGGGTGTAGTGGTTAAGAGCTTCATCTGCTAACCAAAAGGTCAGCAATTCCAATTTACCAGGTGCTCCATGGAAACACGATGGGGCAGTTCTACTGTGTCCTGTAGGGTCACTCTGAGTCAGAATCCACTCAACTGCAATGGATACATATAGAAAAGATCTGACAAATTCAAGCACTTAAAACTCCACAAAAGATGGCAAAGCATCCTGATTTCCACGAGAAAAAGACTTTTTTAAAACAATATGCTTCAAAGAGTTCCAGTGGCCTTCAAAGTGCCTCCCTCTTTCTAGGCCTGGAAGATAGTATCCTGGAGAAACTCTTCTAAGCCCTCCTGGTTATGGGAATCGCTTGGGGGCTTTGAAAAACGCATAATCCTGGGGTCAAAATGGCGAGCCAGTCTACGGTTGCAGCATCGGGCCAGTGGCTGAATGGTATTCCAAAACGGTATTACAACGCTGCAGGCAGGGGTCAATAAACTCAGGTTAGTGCGCGATGATACCATATATGAGGATGGAGATGTGAAAGAAGCCGTAAGAAGGCTTCCTGAGAACTTTTATGGTAACAGGATGTTTTGCATTAAGAGCGCCCTGGTCCTGGCCATGAGGCACAGGTCTACCCTAAAGAGCAGTGGATAAAACACGAGGATAAACTCTACCTGGAACCATACCTGGAAGAAGTTATTCAGGAAAGAGGAGAGAAGAGATGGGCAAAAAAACCGTGTAACTGAAATCTGTGGATGCAGCTGTCCTGAGTATTTTTATGAAGTTCGTTCAACCTGAGATGTACAATTTAACAACTATCTGGGCTGCAATTGTATTACTTTAAATAAATATCTATGGTAATCCTAAAAAAAAAAAAAAAAATCCCTGGGCTGTACCCTTACCTAGCCCATCACCCCTCTGAAGGCACGCCGAGACTCTGATACTGCAGGCCTGGGATGGGGTCCAGAACTTGCATATTGAAAATGATCCCCAAGAGGCCTTGTTGAGCAGCCAGGTTTGTAGACCACCTTCTACACTGAGCTGCTATATAGAAAATTCCTGGAACACTGAGCACAAAATCAGGCACTGCTTTCCCCTTGTTTTAAAGGGGAGGACTGTATCCCCTAACCTACCAAACCTGATGATTTACGTTGTTGTGTGCCAGAGAGTGGATTCCAACTCATTGCGCCCCTATATGGCAGATACCTACCCTATAAAGTTTCCTAGGCTGTAATCCTTATAGGAGCAGATCTGGTCTTTTCTCCCGAAGAGTAGCTGGTGGGTGCGAACCTCTGGCTTTTCACTTAGGAGCCTAGTGCTCACCCACCGCACCACCTTGGCTCCTTGATGCATACTCAGGAGCTAAAAACTCAAATGCTTGCAGGACCAGGAAGGTAACACACACACATGGAGGGGCAGTGGGGGCCGCAGCAAATGTGGCCATCTAAAAGGGACAGACTGCTCATGTACAGCCGAGTATGAACACAGGCTCCTCATGCTGCCACAACTTCCAAGTTTTCAGAAGCCAGAAATCCAGATTTTATATAAAGTTTCCTGTGAGGGCTAAACCACACACAGCACATGATTGAGAGGCCCTGCGAGCTCTGCTTCTGTGGAGCAGCACAGGCAAAGCCGTCGCTGCAAATTTCACTTCAGCCAACTTCCCCCTCTTCTACTAATTTACTATTGTTGCTGGGTGCTGTCCAGTCAATTTTTGACTCATAGAGACCCCATGTGGCATAGCAGAACTGTCCCATAGGGTTTTCTAGGTGTAACCTTTACAGGAGTAGATCAGCGGGTCTTTCTCTCACAGGTCCCTGGGTATGAACCGTCAACCTTTTGGTTAGCAGCTGAGCACTTAACTGTTGCCATCACCAGAGCTCCTACTAGTTTATTATTATGACAGAAATGACTTACACCATCTTGGCAGAAAACTTGCAGACATGCCAGCTCAGGCCCAGATGCACACCATTACATTTTTATGTATTTAACGCCTGCTCGCCTTTTTGGAAGGAAGCAGGATGATGACTTGGTAATTTCAGGTTCATAACTCACGAGCATCTTAAGTATGCTTCTTCGCTTTAAGCTCCCTCATGCCCTATTAACCTTATCCTATTGCTCTATTTCTGGTCATTATTTCTAAAATCAGGGATGTAGGGAGAAGGGACCCTTGGCTCCATGCAGGGCTTCACCCATTGCAGACACGGTAGGCTACTGACTCATCAGAGAAATGTAGGCAAAGTGGCAGTCTGTCCTTGTCAATGAGAGAAAGCAGGAAATACTGGACCAGATGAAACAGCTGCTCGAGAGTGCCGCTCTCCCAAAGGAAATTTTGTAGAAATCCCACAACTTAAATGTGTGGTTGCTAGTGCCATCTGCTGGGAAGCACGTGAACCAGCTCTGTTCGTGAGTCCTGAAAAGTGAGTTCTGTCTTTGGTTGCTTCAACCAAACCCATTGCTGTCAAGTGGATTACGACTCATAGCGACCCTATAGGACAGAGTGGAACTACCCCATAAGGTTTTTGAGGAGCGGCTAGTGGATTCGAACTGCCAACCTTTTGGTTAGCAGCCATAGCTCTTAACCACTGCACCATCAGGGCTCTTCAATCACTTGAACCCTTTGTCATCGAGTCGATTCCAACTCATAGCGACCCTAGAGGATACAGTAACCCAAAAAATATACAGTAGAACTGCCCTATAGCTTCCAAGGAGCCCCTGGTGGATTCAAACTGCTAACCTTTTGCTTAGTAGTCAAGCTCTTAATCACCGCATCACCAGCACTACTCCTCAGCCACTTGACGTGGCAGCTTTTATGGAGGCTGGGCCCTTTCCTGCCTGATGCAGCGAGCATCTAAGAAGACGCAGCCAACACCTGATCATCCTCTGTGCTGCTCCTGCGCCTGACGCGCCCATGCTGGAACGGATCAGTTTGCTTGACTGTCTCCCGAGCTAGGTGTTGAGTTGGTAACATGGGCTGTCTTTCCTCCTGGGATCCTTGGCACAATCAGTGCCTGGCACCAAACAGCCTCTTAAAAACAACAACAAAAAAAAGATGCCTATTGAATATATAAAATAAAAACCCAAGTTAACAATCCTGCTTCTTGTTGATGATTGTTGACAGATTACAGGAACCGGACGGCAAGACAAGCCTCAAGTGGGAAACTGGGCTGCACAGGGTCTCCTCTTCTGGGGTCTAAGCGTTAAGCAACTGTCAGGATGCTCGCTCAGGACCCAGCTGGCGGGGGGGTGGGGGGTGCAGGACATCCGCCTCCTCATACCACAATCACCCACCAGCAGGGCAAAGACCTAGGTGTCGGTGGGCAGGGAGAATATTCCAGTGAGCAAGTCCCTGCTGCTGCTTGCATCTCAGGGCAACTGGTGGTCACTGATGAGTACTAACTCCTTCCTCCTTCCCCCTTCCCTCATGCCGGCCATTCACAGAGCCCCCCTCCGCCACCCCCACCCAGCTGCGCAGCGGCACTATCCAGAAAGTATCTAAAAATTCGGACATAGAAGCTGCTCCCTGGACCAATGAAATCAAAATCTCACAGAGGTGGGGCCCAAGTCTAAGCAGTTTTTAGTTTCCCGGGTGTATCTGTTTCCTTTTGCTGCTATAACAAATTAAAACAAACTTATTGGCTTAAAACAAGACAAATTTATTACCTCAGAATTCTGTGGTTTGGAAGTCTGAAATGGGTCTCGCTAGGCTATCTTTGAGGGCTGTGACTGGTAGCTACAGCTTGTTCCTCATTTCATGCTCACTGAGTGCCTGGGCTGTCTCCTGACAGTGGAAGTCACAGGCCGAACGTGCCTTGAAAATGTGTTTTATTGGCCAAGATTTTAATACCAAGATATTTCTGTCTCCCTGTTACACATGCACACACACACATGATGTCTGGCTTGTCTAGCTACACTGGGACAGCATTCCAGCAGGACAACCCTCAGCTGTTGTCTTTACATGGGCATTCACTCTCCAGGCTGCCACAGGTCTCATCCTACCCTGTTTTACTTCTGGTTTGCTTCACATATTTAAGTTACTTGCCTGGCTTGGTAAGCCCTTGAGTTTACAACCCTCCCCTTCTCCGAAGTCTTCATGCCTAAACTTGGGCAGAATTCCGGTAAAGACCCATTGGCCTGTGAACTCTCCAGTGGCACAGATAGCTCTGCCCCCACAGACAAAACCCTTTCCTTACCACGCAGGGAGAGGCCGCGCAGAGTCAGACCAGGGTTCGTGTTAACAGCCTAAGCCACCAACTATTCTGACGAACACTCTCACAGCACGGAGAGCACACCTGGCCTCAGCAATCACACAATCCGCACGGTCTTGAGCATGTCTGAGAGGACGTACGTGTCATCCCAGCCCCTCCCGAGCCCCCTCAGGGTCCGCTCCAAGGCCTGGGCCGTTTCCAGGAGCTCCGGTGCAGCAAGCTTCGGCTCCGGGTGCAGTTGGCAGAAGAGGATCTCGTTGACTTCACCCTCAATTCGCCGGACATACAGGAGGGGGAATACTGCCTTGAGCCCCGCTAGCACTGAGTCCTTCAGCCCAGAGTCTCGGCACACGAGGTTGAGGATAAAGACACCTGTCAGGTGGAAGGAGAGAGTCAGGATGCCTGCAGACCAGGGGGACCATCAGAGGCAAGCTTCAGCTCTGAGGAAAATATCCTAAGAGAGGCAGTGGGTTTGCAGGACACGGAGCACTCAAAGGTAGAAAGGGAAAGGCGTGGGGAATACATGATGATATCATTTCCGCCCCTCAGTTTCTGAAACAATTGCTTTGAGAAAGAATTAATACCACAAGAAAGAACTTACCAGCTCCACAGGGATTATACACCCTTGACATACACGTCATACAGTATCAATGTATGAGAGGACCCAGGTGACCTTACACCAAATCGCAACGCCTGGGAGGCTGTGAACATCAGGGTTAAGAGTGCCAGCTTTCAGGGGACACGAAGCTGGGCTGGAGCCCCAGCCGGGACCTCATGTTATCTTGGCAAGCCTTTGCCTCAGTTTCCCACCTGAAAGTGTGCCTATTACATCCTGCCTAGGGCAGTGCATGTGGGAAGCAGTCAAGTGGTAGCCAGCACCGCCACGCTGGTGGTCGTGTATACTGCTACAACCGCTGCAGAAAACTGCTTGGCACCATCTATGGAAGCTGAACCCACAACCCAGCAATGACAATCCTAGGTGTATACACAACCGAAAGGCATGGAACAGAATGTTAATGGGAGCGCTATTCGGAAAAGTCCAATAGAGGAAATAACCCAAACACCAACAGTAAAATGGATGAGATGTCCTATAATCCAAAAAGATACTATTCTGTTACACGGGTGAGAAAGAATCGATGGATTTGTTCTTTGCTACAATGTTAAGGAGATGTGGTCCGAAGACACTACGCAGAAATAGAATGAACGACGTAGAACAACACTATGGATGAGTACCACAAACATGTCGAGGGAAAGAAACCAGGCACTTAAAGACTGTACCCTTTGGAAGAGAGGGATGTTACTAGAAGGGGTTAAGAGGTGGGCTTCTGGGATGCTGGCAACGTTCTGCATTTGACGCTGATAAATTAGGTGTTACTTGGGGAAACTCATTTTCTAAACAAAAATGCTATGTGCATTTTCCATTAAAAAGGTAAATTTTAAAAAGGGTCCTTCCTAGCTGCCCATCAACAGATGAATGGATTATCAAACTGTGGTACGCACACACAACAATAAAGAACAATGATGAATCTGTGAAGCATCTCACAACACAGATGAATCTGGAGGGCATTATGCTGAGTGAAATAAGTCAATTACAAAAGGACAAATATTGTAAGAGAACACTATGGTAAAAACTCATGAGAAGGTTTACACAGAAAAAGAAACAATCTTTGATGGTTATGAGGGAGGGGAGGGGTGGGAATAGAAAAACATTAAATAGACAATAGTTAAATTGTAACTTTGGTGAAGGTTAAGACAGTACACAATACTGGGGAAGCCAGCACAGCTTGTACAGGCAAGGTCATGGATGCTCCATAGACACACCCAAACTCCCTGAGGGACCGAATTGCTGGGCTGAGGGCTGTGGGAACCATGGTCTTGGGGAACATCTAGCTCAATTGGCATAACATAGTTTATAAAGAAAATGTTCTACATTCTACTTTGGTGAGTAGCGTCTGGGGTCCTAAGAGTCTGTGAGCTGCTATCTAAGATACTCCATTGGTCTCACCCCTTCGGGAGGCAAAGGAGAATGAAGAAAACTAAAGGTACAAGGGAAAGATTAGGCCAGAGGACTAACGGACCACGTCTACCATGGCCTCCACCGAGAATGAGTCCAGTATGACTAGGTGGTGCCCGACTTCCACCACTGACTGCCCGGACAAGGATCACAATAGAGGGTCCTAGACAAAGCTAAAGAAAAATGTAGAACAAAATTCTAACTCAAAAAGAAGGACCGGACTTGCTAGCCTGACAGAGACTGGAGAAACCATGAGAGTATGACCCCCAGATACCCTTTCAGCTCAGTAATGAAGTCACTCCTGAGGTTCACCCTTCAGCCAAAGACTGGACAGGTCCATAAAACAAAATGAAACTAACGGGGCACACCAGCCCAGGGGCAGGGGTTAGGAGGCAGGAGGGAATAAGAAAGCTGGTAATAGGGAACCCAAGGTTGAAAAGGTAGAGTGCTGACATGTTGTGGGGGTTGCTAACCAATGTCACAGAACAATGTGTGTACTGACTGTTTAATGAGAAACTAGTTTGTTCTGTAAACCTTCATCTAAAGTATAATAAAAATTTTTTTTTAAAGGACTCTTCCCTCCTCCCTCTCCAACCTTTTACTCTCCATACCTTCAGAAGTCAAGATGCTTTTGACATTTTGCAGGAAAGCTTGGTCCACAAACGCTGGGGGTGGGCAGCTCATTCCCAGTGTTGGGTCCTTACTGTCCACGTCAAACATTATGACGTCGTAGCGAAGCCGTGCTGGGAAAGAGAAGCAAACAAGTCCTCGTCTTTGCTGGATAAAATAACCCTGTTCATATTCCACAGCACGTCTCCTCCGTGACCTTGGTGAGTACCGGTGGCTAAGTCAGGAGAGGACATGGAGGATGTGGTTTGCCTGGAAGGGCACTGAAGTCACGGGTGTGCACACATCACAGCAGGATGGACCTTCACCTCATCTACCTCCACATAAGAATCTTCCAACAAAGGCACACATTAATGGGATCCACCCTTGTGGGAACACTGCTTAGCTCAGAATTGATCCATACCAGCGGTGTGCAGACCTGGCCGAACTTAGACTCACCTTGGGGGCATCTAAACCTTCACAGAACCCAGGCCCCCCTTCTGACCACCTGAGCAGAAACCCTGAGTGACAGGGGCAGAGGGAGGAGAGAGGGGAGCCTTGGGTGTTTTCTTAAGCTCTCCAGTAACCCTAAATACTGTCAGGGCTGAGAACCACTCATGTACACAAAGCAGCCTTCAAGGCCTTTGAGGGCTGACCCAGCAAACAATAACTTGACCTTAAGGAGATCTGTGGTAACTCAGCATATGTTGCCCCTGAGGAGAAAACGTCCCTGAAATTTGAGATAGTGTATCTTTTCTAGTTATTCGAACAATAGCTGGTTCAAGAAAGAGATGACTTTGCAAAGTGGGTGAGAAGGAACCTAGGATGCACTGGATCTGCTGTCATGACGTCACATAGTTTTAACAGAGGGCAGGACGAACAATGAGACTGTGCGAAGGATTATTCTATCATCAGTAAGTATTTACTCAGGACGACTACAGGCCCAGCACTGTCCATAAGCACAGATCTGAGTTTGGTCTTTCAGAGAGCAGAACATGCTGGCTCATCAAAGGCCACAAACACACAATGGCCCACATCTGCAGCCCTCAGCACTCCAATCACCTGGACGGTTGTGGCAGTTAGAGAAGGCAGGCAAGGCTGTTCAAAACCCACCCACAGGTTAAGAACAACACCAGCAGCAATCACGGATTGAGGACCTCCCACCTGCCTGGCGCCTGTGTTAAATGCTTCACATGTATTTGTTATCTTGGGCATGGGCCCCCAAACTGGCCCTCGTCTCAGCCAGCCAACCTGTGAAACTCTGATATGGTTACGGTTCAGTTTACAGTTAAGATTAAGGCAGTGTCTGCCCATCCCAGCAACAAACCCTAACCCCAGGCAACTTGAATTTGCCAGGCCCGTACTGGAAGCTATTCTAATCTAGTGAGAACTGGAGATCTGTTATGAAATGAGCAGAGCAGCAGAGGGTGCCCTGAGTTCCCCAGAGGGACTGAAGCAGCCTGACTTCTCCTCAGGCACTCAAGCTTTGTAAGCATCCAGGTCACCAGGAGCCTATATACAGAGTTTACAAAACCATGAGAAAGGCGGCTGTCTCCGGTATTGCAGAAAATCAACACGCCTTTTGTCTTAACTCTGGGTACAAATTTTTAGAGCAGAACGGACCCTTAACTCCGGCAGCAGGTTGTTGTTAAATGTTGTTGAGTTGATTCTGACTCATCGCAACCCCAGGGGACAGAGTGGGAACCGCCCCACATAGTTTCCTAGGCTATAATCTTTACAGACGCAGATCATCAGGTCTTTCTCCCACAGAGCTGCTGGATGGGTTACAACTGCCAACCTTTCAGTTAGCAGCCTAGCCCCTAACCACTGCGCCACCTGGGCTCCTTTCAGCAGCAGGAGGACTACCAAAATTCCTAGTGAACAGCATCTGAGTCAGGGTCTCTCAGCCTCGGCACTGCTGACATTGGGAACTCGACAACTCCCTGCTGCGGGAGGTCGTCCTGCACACAGTGGGATGTTGAGCAGCACTCCTGGCCTCCACCCACCAGGTGCCATGGCAGGCTCTCCCTAGGTTGTGACAAGCACAGGCACTGCCAGGTGACTCCTGAGAGGCAGCACTGACAAGCTGACAGGTGCTGATCTACACCAATGCTGTTTTGCTCTCTTACTGGCCTCCACCCCCAGCTGGAGGATTTGCAGGAAACACCTCCAAACACACCCCCCACCCTTTCTTCTCCCTTTCCTCCCCCAGCTACAGACTTTAGTTTCTTGGGAGGGTGAGGAAGCGCAGGCTTACAGGGTCAGAAGAGAAGCCCGTTGGTCTGTTAGCACCACTAGGGCCGCAACAGTCTGTTTCACTTATTGCTGTAGCCCAACACTAGCGCGTGCTCAGCGTGTGGTTGACACTCTGTATGTATTCAGTAAACACATCAACAAATGAACAGGGGAATGACAGGATGGCATTGATGCCACCCTCTTAGAGATGAGTTCTAGAGGCTCTTGCAGGCCTGACAAGCTTGGATCCGTCTTCCCTAAGCTCCCCTCCAAATTCCCCAACGGTAGTACCTTCTCCTCCTCGCGCCAGGCTGGTGACATAGTCCAGACCATCTGCGATGTGGACCTGCATCCGGTCGCTCTGAGAGAAGCCGAACCACTGGGTGGCCACTTCCAACATAGAGGGGTCAATCTCCACAGCGTCAACGCAGGACTTCGGGAAATGATCGTGGACAAAGAGGGGGAGGCTGCCCCCACCCAGGCCTACCACCAACAATGCCAGTGGGGTCTCTGTGATAAAAGAATAGAGCATCACTTTGGCATCTGGGAAGCTTTGTACCAATCTTGGGCAGGGCAAAAAAGGGAATCAGGTTCTGCCCAGGAGATATAGGATTTAGAGAACTGGCTTTCTTGTCTCATCCCAGGAATTCAGGAATCAAATTTGACATCTGAAAACTCAACCCTGACTTCACAATGACCAGGTCTGGAAGATGAACTAGTGTGTTATTATTATGGTCCTTTAAAGATCCCAAAGCACTCAGCTGACACTGAATCAAGGGTCCCCATGATAAGTGTTATTATTCTCCTCTAGGAAACAAAGGGACAATGACTTAAGAAATTTTTTTCACAATCACAAGGAAATGTAGGTGGCAATGTCCACTGCCCCACTTTGGACTCAAAGGCCACAACCATGCTCTCAGACAACCCAACAACACAAGGAAAATCCATCCAAGTTCCATAAATTACAGAAAACAAAGGCCCAAGTACCATCCCTGAACACAGACCACAGGAACTTGTCTTGAAGAAAGCCAATAATCACCAAAAGGAGACACACCTTGAGGATTAAATCTAAGAACCTAGACTCCAGGGTCAACACAAAGACAGGTCAAAACATAGGGTGCTTCAATGAGGAACACGCAAGGGATCTGAGAGAGGAAAGTTCTGAGTGTAGACAGAAAAACAAACATTTTTGCTCATGTGATCAGATCCAAACCTGTTATTAGTGATAAGGTATGAGTGCACTAACTATATATAATACGGGTTTTTTTTTTTTTTAAAGGAGCAATTCAAGTCAGAATTCCTTCTAACGCTCAAGTAACGTATTACTGAAAAGCCAGAAATTTCCTTAAAATTCCAAGGCACTGGTGACAAGATTTTAAACCATCTAGTTACACAGGTATACACGTATGTGAAAATTCATCAAGATGTAATTAGCGAAGTATGTCTGTTTGAGCACCGTGCTCTTTTAAAGATTTATACGGTATCAAATAGACAACAACTTGAAAGGTTGGACAGGAAGCTTGGGGAGCAGTGAGTTTATGTAAATGGGGGAGGAACCATTCGGAAAAGGAGGGTGAGAATGGTTGTACAACTTGAAGAATGTGATCAATGTCACTGAATTGTACATGTAGGAATTGCTGAATCGGTTTATGTTTTGCTGTGTACATTTTCAACAATAAAAAAATTCATCTAGCTTAATTTAAGATTTGTGTACCTTACATTCCTCAATGAATATATTTTATATCTCACCTTTAAAAAGAAATGAGTAGGAGAAAAAGAATGAGATATTTAGATACCAACACACGAAGCCGTCTCAAGGTTACAAGCTAAGCTTGAGGCAAAAGTTCATTAACTCGGCCAATGGCTGGGATGAAGGAAATGTGTGCATTTGCCAGTCCACAACCACTGTTCTCAAAATGCAATGCAGCTGACACTGACTGCCGATGTCTGTAACCTCACACGCTCCCCTTACCTAGGAGCAGCTCCGAGTTTCTCAGCAGGGCGAGGCCAGCGATCATGGCTTTGTGGTGTTCACAGCAGAGGTAACTCTTGTCAATAGCTGCAGGGACCGCATCTGGCGTGTCAGCAGGCCGCTGCTTCTTCCTATCCTTTTTGCGCTTCTTCTGGGCTAAGTGAGAGAGAAAGAGGAGTGAAGTCCTATGCTTAGTATGCTAATGCAGGGAAGCAAAGGATACCAAGATCTGGCCTGAACAGATTCACAAGAGCCAACTGTTGAATATGCAGGGATTTTGCAAGCTGGCTGACATCAATGCTGGTAGCCGGAAATCAGCCACAGTGGGAGTATTTATACCATGGAAATTGGCAAACACTACAAACCCAGAGAGACTTGTTAAACATTTAACAGCACAGCGCTGGATATTAGGGAGTCAGAAAAGGCAACGCGGCAAAGTGGCAAAGACACCCCCAAGAGCCTGGAAAAGGTCAGCTGAGGAGCCCCAGCACCTCCCTGCTGAGAAACGTAAGGCCGCTGCCAGGGAAGACGTTTACTCATAAAATTCTTCTAGTAATTTAGTAATCACCTTCTCTGTACCAATTAGTGTTGCAGGGCTTTTATTCTTTTAGCTCTTGTGACTGCCCTATAACAACCCTATTATTCAATTCTCAGCAGGTGGAAAAATTGAGGACCTGAAGAGTTAAGTAAACAAGCCCAGAATCAGTAGGTAGTGCAGCCAGGAGTAGGACCTAGGACTGCCTGTCTCTAAGACCTCTCGTCTTTCCACTGTGCCACACGGACAGCCAACGCGTACCTCCCTGCCGTGCAAGGAAATCCCAGGTGTTCACGTAAGAGGAGAAACAAGAGGCCCCGCCACTGCCCTCTGCCCACTCCCCAGATTGCTCAGGGCTCTCACACTGAACAGACGATCCGTGTTTTCAGAGAACAGCCTCATCCCTCGCAGCATCAAGACTGATGTGCACCACGTGGCGCTCTTCAGAAACAATAAATCGTCTTTAATGTGCCTGCTTTCTTACTGACCAATCCTCCCAAGAGGTGGGCCGTTCTCACGGGGAGAACATGATACCAAGAAAGCAAGAAACCTGGCAGCCGTGGAAAAACCTGAAACCCAAACTGGAGGGCACGATGTTCTTTGCAGAATTTTTACTGAGGTTTTAGAGATGAAACTGAACTGGCCCACAGCCAGAGTGGCCACATAACAGGGCAGGAGCTCGATAAACCCCTAAAGAATCCCATCCTGCTGAGGGGTAAATCCACAACACTAGGGTTCTGAATTCTCTCTCCAGCTCCTCCCAGGCAGCCCTGCCAGAAGGACAGACGGTCAGGTAAAGAGAGTGACTGGGAATCAGAAACCCAGTCTCAGATTCCATCACTCAATCTCTGTGCTCGAAAGGGAGGATGTGCTGAGGAGGGGCAGAAGGGAACTTCAGGAGATGGCCTAGGTCTACACTGTTCACCGCGGTAGCTGCTAGCCACCAGTGGCCAAGTAAACCACAATTAAATAAATATTCAGCCCTCTGTCACACCAGCACATCTCAAGCACTCAGTAGCCACACGTGGCCAGTGGTTACTACACCCGACAATGCAGATAGCAAACATTTCCTGCACTGTGGCAAGTTCTACTGAATAAAACTAAATAGCCTCTGGAGTCCCTGGGTGGTACAAATAGCTAACATGCTCAGCTGCTAACTGAAAGGTCAGAGGTTCAAGCCCACCCAGAGTTGCCTTAGAAGAAAGGTCTGGCGATCTACTGTTGAAAGATCAGCCATTAAAAACCCTATGAGCACAGTTCTACTCTGACACACGCAGGGTCCCCATGAGTCTGAATCAACTTGACGGCAACTGGTTTTAAATGACGCCTAAGGTACCCGTGAACTCTAAAACAGGTGACAGTGAGTTGTGTGGTGGAGGAGGGCAGAGCTCACCTGCATCCCGTGTTGCTGGCACACCTCACAACGGCCTACTGAAATAATACACAGGAGCACACGAGCAACCTGACAACAGAAGCTCTTTAACTGAAGGTATTACAGTGATTGCAGTGTTCACTTGGTAAGCCACCACCCTGCTTCCTGCCATTTCACAGCCAGGTCTGCTCGAGAACAGAACATATGCCTCTAACTGCTTATCGCCACTCATACCCTAAAATCCCAGATGGTAAGAAAGGGCAACCCAGAGCCACGTGCCTCGGGGACCCAGGTCCATCCACATCCCAGCCAAGCTCTCACCCTAAATGGAGAGTCCACGGCAGGCCCACTCATCGCCACCAACAAGCTCACCTCTGTGAGACACATCCTTGAGCAGCCTGGCTTCTGACTGCACCACGTTCCTGTTGTTGAGGAAGATGAGCCGCCGGAAGAAGTGCTTGTCATCCCCCTGCACATCCTCAACGACAAAGTCACCACTCATAGGGCTGCAGTCTCGGTGCTGAACCGTCCGGATGCCAATGTCCCCACCCACAGACAGAAAGGGCACCTGAAGCACAGCCAGAGACACAGGACAGGGTGAGTCACCAGCTTCAGCAAGGAAGAGCACCTGCAATCCCTCCCTTTTGTGTGTATGTAAGGACCATTGTTGTTGGGTACCAAGGAGTGGATTCTGACTCCTGGGGACCCCATGTGACAGAGGAGACTGCCCATAAGATTTTCTTTTTTTTTTTAATCTTTAGGGAGCAGATTGCCAGGTTTTTCTCCCATGGAGCCACTGAGTGGGTTTGAACCGCCAACCTTTTAGTTAGCAGCCAAGTGCTGAACCATTTTCACCACCAGGGCTCCTTCTACATAAGGACACAAAGCCCATTTCAAGGTTCTGGGCATCAACCAAATTCCAAAGATTTGCTATTCTACTGGAGCACTTTTCTGGGGCCCAGAAGTAGATCTCAAAAGGTTTAATTCATCTTTTGAAAATCAACTAAACACATAACCATTAGTACAATGCAGTTGGTTCTCCCGAAAAAAATCTAAGAGCATCTTATCGGTGACCCCAAAAAGGTCTCACAATGGTCCAGAACAAAGAAAGCTAGAGGGAACCCTCAGGAAAGGGCTGTAATTACAAGAAAAGGAATCTGAACAGGATAAACATAATAAAATTCAGGGTAAGAACCACCCCAAATTTAGAGAAATTTCTCTTCCTCCAGTTATTGTTTTCTTCCCATTTTTTTTAAACCTCAGGAGAAAAACACATTTTGCCCCTAAACTTTTCCCTTGGTCCCCCAGTCTTCACATCTTTGTTTTTAAAGACTTCTAAGAATGGTAATTATCATCAGTGATGCCTGGCTTTACAGAGAAGTCAGACATAGTAAGAGAAGGTCACAAATGAACCACCCAATGGGAGCTAGCCTTGCTGAAAGAAGTCTTTCTGATGGACACCAACCTCAAAGCCTGCCCAGGAAGAATCAAGCACACATCCTTCTGTAAGCTCAAGTCAGTCTAGCAGGCAGAACCACGGGCTGAGAACCCAGGTTCTTTTCTTCAGATCTGTTACGACAGTACCGAGCCTCCAGGTACTTGGATTTCCCCCTATCAGGAAGGATAAACTCTTACCATACACCCTGGCTATGAGGTCAGCTGGCAATTACGCACGTGACTGGGAAGGCACAACACAGGCGCCGTCTCCTCACAACACCGCGTCACCATTCTGCACAAATCTTCAGTTTCCTTTCCATTAAAACACCAGACCAGCCTTGCTGATACCCTGAAAACTGTGCTGACCTGTGTCTGGGCCCCTTCCCATTCCACCCTCAGATAACGATGGACCTGAGAAGTAGAATGGCCAAGGAAGTCCCGTGCAAAAGTGGGGAAGAAGAAACGCAGGGTTTGGGGAATCCACGCTGTGAAGTGCCGGAGACTATGGCGTGTAGGGTGTTTCCTTCCAGCTCGCCCTTGGTCCGAAAGGCCCCAGACACAGGTGCTACTATGGTTCTGAACAAGGGCACCTGCTCACCCTCCTCTAAGTGCCTGGGACAGGGGAAGGTGTTTTTCTGTCCACTTAGCCCTGAGCTGCTGACATACCCTCCAGAACAGACTGGGGTCACCGGCTCTGGTCCTTGCTCCTTCCAAGGCCCCCTCTGCCCTGCTGGCTGCTAAAGTGACTTCTCCAGAGACCTGTGCAGCTGCTGCCAAAGCTCTGCCTTGGTTACCTGCTGCTGGGCGGGCATCCCCGCCGGGGCCAGCTCCATGACTCTGGCCGACAGCTCGGCCTGGATGCTGTCCATGCCTTCGTACTGCTGACCTCGGTGAAGGGCCACTGTGACCAGCCTCCTGAAGCCTGCACTGGCCGCCAGCTGCTTCCGACCCTCCTCCATGCCGAAGAGCCACTCGGTCTCCCGGCCCTGGGGGACTGGGAAAAGGGACTTGGTGACAGGGAGTCCTGAGAAGAGGGTTCAAGCCCACATCTAATGTGCCCCACATGGCAGACAGCCAGCCCCCGTCCAGGACCAACATCTCTTCCAACCATGACCCACTGAGGCCTATCGATTCCCTAGTGCGCAAGGCCCAGAGCAAAGCAGCCCATCAGACAGGAGGCAGGGCCAAGGGGTGGATAAGAAGTGTGAGCGTGTACATAGGGGCAGGGAGGCAGGCAACTAGTGCAAGCAAAGTAACAAGAATGCTAGTGCAGACATTATGGTTAGCAGTATACAAATACAAACTAATCAGATCCTCACAGTGGCACGAGACGCGGGCATTACTGTTAGTATCATTCCCATTTCACAAATGAAGAAATTGAGACCCAGAAGTTCCATTATTTGCCCAGGTTCACAGAGCTAGTAAATGGTGAAGCTGGGCCTCAATCCAGGCAGATGGCTTGAGTCCATACTCACACCCACTGCACTGTTTGTTCCCACGAGTGGAGTTAACATCATGGAATCTCTCTTGGAAAAACGGCTCGGCCACCAAAAACCAAATTATCTGCATGACCATATCAGCACTTTGCATTTGACTAGAACGTTCTACTTTTCAAAGTATTTCCTCACGCTACCTCTTTTGATTCTTAAGGTAAATCTGGTGTCATTTATCCCTGTCCATAACAACAGATAGCACTTATAAAGCACTTACAACATGCCAGGCACTGTTCTGAGTGCTTTTACATGTCTCACGACTACACAAGACTATCATTATTCCCATTTTATAGACGAGGAATCAGAGGAGCAGAAACAAAAGTAACTTGTCCAATGTCGCACTGCCAGAAAGTGACTATACCAGGACTGGAACCCAAATGGTCTGTTTCCAGAGCTCCTTTTTTCAGCTACTACTCTGTACCACCTCTCCAAAGTCAGCAGACAAGCACAGTGACTTCTCTTGGTGCTGCAGCTCACAGCTCACAGAGCTGGAACTAGAACCCACGCCTTAGGCCAGCTGTCCAGTGTTGCTTCCACTGCTCTATGCTACAAAGGAACACCTCTACACGTGTGATTTGCCTAAGTTCCTATTATTTCTCTCTCCTCCCTATCAACCTTATCCTCACACTTAGTCAAGCCTTTGGAAAAGAAGACAGGAAGGAATAAATCTCAGTCTAAGCAGCAGCTGGAGAGCTACTTTCCCTTCACATGCCTTGCCCCTAGCTACTCTCTCTGGGGCCCTGCAGGATACAAACAGCCAAGACATAGCCATCTACCAAAGTCTGCACCCCAGCCCTAGCCCCAACCCCTGGAAGCCAGCCCCTCCAGGGAAGAGAAGGAGCAAGGCCAACTCACTGATGAAAATGGCAAAATGATTGTCCCTCGATGGTTTCACAGTGGAGCTGTCCACCACGTGGAGGGTGTAGCGCGGCTCCCCCGTGTCCCCATCACACAAGTCCAGAGACACACTCCCCAGCCCAGCCTTGCGGCGTAGCTGGCTGCACAGCCAGGCATACTGCTGCCGTTCCAGCACCGCCTCAGCCAGCCGCTCAGCACTCTCCAGCCGCACAGGCTTGCCCTGCTCCTGAGCACACAGCTCAAAGATCTGCAGGGCAGAGCCAGGGACTGGTCTGAACTTGGTCATGATGAAGGCAAAAACGGGTAGGGAGAAGTGATGCTCTGCTTCCAACACCTGGTCCTGGCTGTTGGCCACCTGGTGCACCCTCACCATCCACCCCTCCCCAGCGAAGTGACCCACTGCTTTCTTCAGGACGTGAGCCTGTGCCAGGGAGATGCAGAGGTAGCGACCGCCCACCTGCAGGACACGGCCAACCTCAGCCAGCATCCTGTCCACCTGCTGCAGGGTCTTCTCCTCCTCGTCTGTCAGGACAGCGTCCAGGGTGCCCTTGTCCAACACCACCTGGAACGAGGCATCGGGAAACTCCATCTGCATCATGTCCATCTTCAAGAAGCTCATGTGGGGCCGCCGACTGGCATTGTGTTCCCTCATTTGCTTGATGACAGCCTCGCTGATGTCAATGTTCACGATATCCTGATAGCCCACATCGTACAGCTGCTCGCTCAGCTCTGAGTTGCCGCACCCAATCACCAGCACCTGGGGAAAAACACGGACGAGAGGGAGATGGTGATCAAAGCGAGCGAACGTGCTTCAGACACTTCAAGGGATCTAGTCTTGCCTTGGCTGCTGCATGTTTTCAGGAAGTGGAGATGCTACTGTCAGGAGAAAAGAGCATTCCAGAGTTGATCTGGACTCCACCCTGAAACATCACTGGTTAGAGAAACTCACTAGTGAAAACCACGTTCAGCTACAACGATACAGACTATGTGAGAGTGGGCTTTCTATGTTGCAGAAAACAACCTGATCACGGGTGTTCTTTTCTCTGAAACAAGCATCTATTACTCAAGAACTGAGAGGAAATCGTAGGCTCCAAATAGAAGTTACAATTGAAATCCCCTGCTGTTTACTTTACTGTTGAAACCTAGGCCTGGTGTGACCCTATTTCCTCAATCCACTCATTTTTTTTTTTTTTTTTTAACTCATGTCAGCTCCACCAGGCAGTAAGTTGTGTTTTGTGAAGACTCAAATCTTACTCCCACCTCAGGTTTCCACCTCATGATATTCAGCTATTTTCTGAAGCACCACCTATAATGCACTGTTGTGCCTCTCTCTGGGGAGGATCTCCCATGTGGTCTTCAAAACTCAACTCAGATGTCACTATAACTGGAAAAGCACGGTACAAAGAGAAGTGCACGCATTCTGAAGCCAGACAGGCCTGAGTTCAAATCCTCGTGTGAGCACTTACTACACCTACCTTATCTGGGGCAAAAAGCTAGCTTTCAGAGTCTCAGTTTCCCCGTTTGTAAAATGCATTGACCACCACTCCCCAGAGAATTATTGAGAATCCATGATCACACACACACACACACACACACACACACCATCCTGTAAAAGTCTTGTTTCCTCCACCAACTTAGGTTTTTCTATTCTTCCTCCTTGTTTCTGTACAACCCCATCGGCTACAGAACCTCCAATGGTTGTACTTACTACTTCCCACATTTAATCATCGTCTCTAGTTCTGGAAGGTGCTCAGGGTTTACGTTTTAACGCTCTCATAGCCCAAAGGCTAAGCACAGTTCTGAATATGGAACTCGAGGGCGCACTGAACAACTATTTGAAAAACAGTTACTTATCAGTGAAACCAGGAGCACTGCCTGCTCCACTGGAATACACAGTGACAGAGGAGCCCAGGGGTCACACTCAGAGAAGCTACAATTTCAGGAGGAGATATCTAAGTTGGACTGCTAAAGACATCATTCTTCCACTAAAGCCATTCGAATATGAGCTGGAGGTGGGCGAAATTCTGTTACCTGAACACCTGAAAAACCTCTTAGTGAATTTTTAAATTTGACTTTTTGCCGGAACTGTGCATTGGAATCGTGAAAATACGGGCCCGAATAGGGCTCTAAGCCTGCAACTCTCTACCAAGTGCAGGATTACTGCTGCTAGTTCCTACCTAGGAGCCGTGGTGGCAGTGGTAAAGCGCTCCGTAGCTAACCGAAAGGTCGGTGGTTGGAACCCACCAGCCGCTCCAGGAGAGAAAGACGTGGCAGTCTGCTTCCGGAAAGATTTACAGCCTTGGGAACCCTATGGGGCAGCTCTACTCTGTCCTACAGGGTCGCAGAGTCCGAATCGACTCGCCCGCAACAGGTTCGGTTTTGGGGCTTGGTTCCCACCTTCCCGAGCACACAGGGCTATCGAGCCGCGCTCCTTACCTTTTCTCTGGGCTTGATATATTTGTGTAGCACCCCGCACAGTTCCAGGTAGGTTCCATACCACTCGAAAGCTTTCTTTCCTCGCAGCTGGAAGAACTTCTCCCAATACTCGACGGAGCCAAACTCCTTGGAGCTTTTAGGTAAGAGATTCATGTTCCCACTGCCTGAGCTGCGTCTTCGAGACTCTCCTACTCCGTCTCAGGTGCCGTCCGAGGGGCTCATCCACACGCAGGTGTCGGGACACTGCAGTGGGAATTCTTGCCACAGGCAAACAACCCCATTGATTTTTCCCCACTCAAACACCTTTACAGGTCGAGCGCACGCGCGCGCAACACCCCGCCAAAAACACACTCATCCCCTCCGAGCGCCCGAAGCTCCAGCCCACGTGGTAAACCCCTCACACTTTCTCAGAGCGTAGAACGCAGCAACCACATCCGGGTTCGGGGATTTCCGATTGGTCGGCCGCCCAGAGCGTTCCAGCAACTCATTCGTCACAAATTTCGCTCCTGGCACCCCATTGGTTGAGACTCGCGCGCCACGCCCGCACTTTGTCGCAGGGTCGGAACTTCACAATGACGTAGCGGGGCGGGACCACGGGCCGGAGTCGGGGCGGAAGTGGTCGGACTGTCCGGATGTGAGCCTGGCGTCCGGGCGCCGTGCTGGGGGAGGCTCCCTGGGAATGGGGCCTCCAGCTCGTGCGGAGAACGTGCGGGCCCCTCGGGGTCTGATTTCGTTTTGTCTCGGAGCTGGCCTTGTGTCTGGTTTGAGCTGAAGGCCGCCGACGGGGGGTGCAGTGGAGGAGGGGCCGAAAAGAAAAATGAGTAGGGGTGGGGCAGGGGATGAGCAGAGCCAGTCGGTAGTGGAAGAGAGCTGCCTGTCCCAGCCCTGTCCTCATCTCCATCTCTTCTCCTTAATTAGCCTCTTTGTTTGTATAATTAAGGTTTGAATTAGAGGTCAATGGCACGTGGCTGTAAATTTTCTGCACCAGAATGCAGGGTTCACGATCAATAGCGTGAGAACATGAAATCCTGGGTGACAAGGTGACAGCTAGGTACTCAAAGGTGCCTCATCTCCCTCAAGGCATAGTATGCAGAATTTCAGACTTTCATTTTGATACCCTGCTGTTACCTATAAGTAGTTGCTGCTATTTGGTATTTTGTGTGTAATGAACTTACTGTATTTTCAGATGCTTACCTGTGCTAATCCCCTAAGGAGATTCCTGTGAAGGACCCTATTTTTAAATGACTAAAATAGGTATGGTTCTGGAGGTTGGAAATCCAAAACGGGTCTAACCTCCAGAACTGTAAAAAAATTAATTTGTATTATTTAAGCCACTGAATTCATAGTAATTTGTTATCGCAGCAATAGTTGACCTGTCCATCTCCACCCCCGCCAAATTGTCAGCACATAGCACAGCATAAGCAGGAGAGTGAGAAAGTAAGCAGTTGGGATGGAGGGTTTGCTGTGGGAGGATAGTAGCAGAAACTGAGGTGAAGGTCAGGTTTTGAGGGTTCTTTGTTCCTAGCATTTAGATTAAATCTTTCAGGCCGCAGGAAGCCAGCCGAGGACCAGGGTTGTGGCAGTTGAAAGGAGCAGATAGGAGACATGTTCTCACAAGAAACCGAAATGCTTAACGACTGGATGATGACGGAATAAAGGACTGAGTGAATCAGAATGACTTCCACATTGACCTCTGGATGACTGGGGGAATAGTCTATAAAAAGAAACAGAAGGTGAAAGAGGTGTCCTTTGTAGAACTGTTGCTTGAAAGAAATTATGAGATCATCACACTAGTAAAAACCAGAGCTAAAAGCTGGTCTACCCACCCCCATGCCTATCCCAGGGCTCCTGGCCACCTCACGTTTTATCGTTGGTGTCCAATTGGAGTCTGTCGTCCAAGACATGAAAATGCTTCATGAGCAGTAGGTTGTAAGATTGGTTAAAGGAATGTCTCCTTGGTGTACAGGGAGTGGCTCATATAATGCTGGAAACTATTTCATTCTGGAAGTCTTTTTTGGAAATGTGTGTGTTTTCCACATTTGGAAAGTCAGAAGTGGTCTCCTGTGTCTTGGAATAATCGAAGGCGGGCACGACATACTAGAATAATTTTGTAACCATTTTATTAGCTGAGAATCAATACTTTCTTGAAGATATTGTTGACCTGAGAAGTCATTTGCAAACTAATGTTGCCTTCCTAAGATTGGGAAAATCATAATAGTATTTATTTTACTTTGTACAGCACTTTGCAATTTGACAAGCATTTTTCTCATATGCGATTCTGAATTCACCAGAAGTTAGTTCAGAGCTGCAGGGTTAATTCTGACTCTGGCAGATTTGACCCCCTTTGACTGGGAGAACATGTCAGCCTTGCACAAGACTAGTAAATTAATATCACTTTAGGAGATGATTACACGCTAGTTTCTTTAAAATGTATGTGAGCGTAACTGAGACAAAACTTGAATTAATTGAGGATAAACTGAAAATCTTATATGTGACTGGGTGAATTCAGCCCTACTTGTCTCTGGGTATTTGATTCCCAATATCCTTTTTTTAAGTAGTGTCCTACCCTGTTCTGTGGGCATCTGTAGAGCACTGATTTCTTGATAAGCATGGACCGCAGGCACATATATAAATGGCCAGTTGTATGCCTTTGGGGATAACATTTTGAAAGTGCGGAAGCCAGGGAAGAGGGGGAATGGTGCCCAGGGCATTGGGCCCTAGATGAAGAGGCTCACAAAGCTTCCTTGTAGCCTTCCCCCGCCCCCACTCCGGGGAAAAGTACAAGGGTCAAGCGTTACAATGTTTTCTCCATAATTTTGTTCAAAACCTCAGGTCTTTGCAGGAAAAAAAGAAAAAGAAAAAACCTTGAAAAACAACTTGTTTTTCTCTTAAACTCGAGCACTTGGCACCTTCAACCCTGTGCATCTCACACATTCCATTTTATTGGATGATCTCTGTCCTTGGCACATAAGAAAATATTTTTCTACCACCTACGGAAGGGATTTAAAATATTTAATAAAGAAAATTTATTTAAGTGCTCTACCCAAAGGTATTTTTTAACACTCAGATCCAGAGCCCTCAATGAAACTAGGAAAACAAAACTCCCTCCAGTCCAACAAAGAAGTTAGAGTTACTGATAATCGTCTCTAAAACAAAAACTGTTTTCTTGCCACGAGAGGGCAAGAAAGTTCTTTTCCTAAGAAGATTCTCAAGTTTAACATGCCAGAAATTTTTATTGTCCTTTATCTGTCCTGGAGCTGTGTATCTTTATTCTCAGTAGTCTGACAGTAGAAAAATGTTTTCCTAATATATGGAGATTTCATCCAAACAGCAACTCTAGTGTTTGAAGAGTCAACAGAGAAAAGTCCTCAGAGAATTGGTGTGGGTATGTCTGGAGATAGCTGGCAGGTGGAGGGACCCTTGGCCAAATTAAATTCCTGTCATATAGTCGGTGACTGTATGTCATAGGAGGCATTGGTGGTTCAGTGGTAGAATTCTTGCCTTCCAAGCAGAAGACCTGGGTTCAATCTCTAGCTAGTCTGTCATTGGGGGTTTGTGTGTTGCTACAATGCTGACAGGTTTCAGTGGTGTTTCCAGACTAACACAGACCAGGGAGAAAGTCCTGAAAAGCAGCCAGTGAGAACCCTGGGAATCATGATAGTCTGATCTGCAGCTGACGTTGGGGATTGCTCAGGACTAGGCAGCATTTCTTTCTGTTGTGCATGGGGTCACCATGAGGTGGGGGCAACCTGATGGCAGCTAACAACCACAACAGTCTATCATAAAGGTTAAGGATGAGGAACTTGGGATCAGAAAGATTTACTGCTTTCTCAGTGTGTCAATTTGGCCCAATTTCTTGACTTGGGGTCCTTTGCCTAATGGCTTCCTTTGCTTCCTTTCTTGACCACACAACAGCCAGAGTGATCTTTATTTTCATTTTTTTAGAACCATTTTTTAAAATTGAGGCATATTTCATAGAACATAAAACTTACCATTTTGAAGTTTAGACTTTAGCAGTCTTTAATATACTCAATATGTCATTCAGCCATCACCACTATCTTATTCCATTAAATTTTTATCACCCCCAGAAGAAACCCCCTATTATTAGCAGTTAGTCTCAATTCTCCCCCCTCCCAGCCCCTGGCAACCACTAACTTTATTTTCTGTCTCTATGGATTGTCTATTCTGGACATTTCAAATAAATGGAATCATACAATATGTGGCCTTTTGGTCCGGCCTCCTTCACTCAGCCTAATGTTTTTTTCAGTGTTCATCTGTGGTATAGCATGTGTCAGTACTTCATTCCTTTTTAGGGCCAGGTAATATCCCATTGTATGGATAGAACACATTTTATTGTCCACTTATCAGCTGATGGACATTTGGGTTGCTTCATCTGTTTGGCTATTGTTACGGATTGAATTGTGTCTCCCCAAAATACGTGTTGTAAATCGTGACCCCTCTACCTATGCACATACTCCCATTTGGGAACAGCGTTTTCTTTGCAATGTTAACGAGGCCATATCAGTGTAGGGAGCGACAGAAGCAAGCAGGAATGGGGGAAAGATAGATGCCATGTGGAGATCTCCAAGGGACACCAAGAAGAACGCAGAAAAAGCTGAGAGGGATTTTCCCCCAAACAGAGAGAGTCTTCCCCTAGAGTTGGCGCCCTGAATTTGAACTTCTAGTCTCCTAAACTGTGAGAAAATGAATTTGTTAAAGCCACCCACTTGTGGTATTTCTGTTATGACAACATTAAGAAATGAAGACAGCTATTACGAATAATGCTGCTGTGAACATTCACGTGCATATTTTTGCATGGACATGTTTTCAGTTACCCAGATGGACCTAGGAGTGGAATTGCTCAGTCAGATGGTAATTCTGTCTAACTTTTCGAGGAACATAGTGACCTTTTAAAAGTGTTAATCTGTTCTTGTCACTCTCCAGTGGCTTCTCAGTGCATTGAGGATGAAATCTGGACTCTCGGCATGCCCTTAAGTTCCTCCATGATCCAGACCCTGATCATGTTTCCAATCTCATCTTCTACCACTATCCCAGCTTTACCAAGCTCCAGCCACACTGGTTTGCTTCCTTGTCTTCAAAAATGCCAAATTCCTTCCAGCCTCACAGCCTTTGGTTTTGCTCTTCTCTCTGCCTGGAGCAGCCTTTCCCTTGATTTACCTTCTAGTTTCAGCTTAAACATTTCCTCCTCAGAGCTACCTCCTCTAACAAGCCTATTTGAAGTAGGTCCCCTTTGAGTCTCAGACTCAGACACTTTTGTTCCCTTCAGAACACCTAGCACAATTTGCAATTGTATAATTTTTTTTTCTCTTTCCTGCTAGAATATAAATTCTATGAGGACAGCAACTGTGTATCTTAAACCCCACACCTAGGTTAGTAATGGGCACACGAGGCACAACATTTTCTTTTTTCTAAATGAGCAAATGAACCTATGTAAAACAGAAATGTTAATATCTGCTTGTGTAAATTAGGTGCTGTAACTTATGTGCCACAGAGTAAGAGCCCAACCATTATTTTTAGGGTATGACATATCGATTGTACCAGGCATTTAAAACTCATTTCAACCCCGAGATTCTCTGGAATGGTATGAGGGTGCTGGGAAAGGCAAAGATATGTGCGTATTAGTAAGCAAAGAGCCTGCACTCTAGTCAAGGATGGTGTCTTAGGCTGGGTTCTCTGGAGAAGTACAATAGGGGAAGGGGATAGATAGATTTGTCTCAAGGAAATGGCTCATGCGGTTGTAGAGGCTGGCAAGTCCCAGGTCCATGGGTCAGGCTTCAGGCTGGAGGCTTCTCCTGACTCACATAGCTGTATGGGCTGATGAACAAAAGATCAGCAGGTAAGATGACAGGCTGCTGGATCACAGGCTATGGAGGTTGATGAATCCCAAGACTGGCAGGCCGCTGGCTTACAGCTGTCGAAGCTGACAAACCCAAGATTGGCAGGTAAGATGGTAGGTTGTTGGCTCAAGTCCCAAGAACTGGAGGTCAGATGATGATGAGTTGGATACAGGATCCACAACAAGCAAGCAAGCCTTACTAAAATGTCCATTTATATATTAGATGCAGGCCACAACTCTGAGGAAACTCCCTGTCATGGATTGACTTGTGTCCCCCCAAAAAATGTATCAACTTAGTTAGGCCATGATTCCCAGTATTCTGTGGTTGTCCTCCATCTTGTGATTGTAATTTTACGTTAAAAGGATTAGGGTGGGATTGTAACACCCCCCTTACCCAGGTCATCTCCCTGATCCAATGTAAAGGGAGTTCCCTGGGGTGTGGCCTGCACCACCTTTTGTCTCTCAAGAGATAAAAGAAAAGGGAAGCAAGCAGAGAGTTGGGGACCTCATACCACCAAGAATGCAGCATCAGGAGCAGAGCATGTCCTTTGGACATGGGGTCCCTGTGCCTGAGAAGCTTCTAGACCAGGGATAGATGGAGGACAAAGACCTTCCTTTAGAGCCTACAGAGAAAGCCTTCCCCTGGAGCCTATGCCCTGGATTTGGACTTGTAACCTACTAGACTGGGAGAAAATAAATTTCTCTTTGTTAAAGCCATCCACTTGTGGTATTTCTGTTCTGGCAGCACTAGAGGACTAAGACACTCCTCTTGCAACTAATTGGATGAAAACATCTGATCACATCATAGAGGATGACTACATCTTTATATAACTGCCAAACCTCTGAGAATCATGGCCCAGCCAAGTTGACACAACCTTAATTATCACGGTCCACCCCTTGTCATCTTGGAACCTGTACACATATCTTTAAACCATATATAATCTCTAAACAAAGACAACTACAACTACATAACTTGCCCCAACACAATACAACTAACATATGTACAACCAAAAACACACTAGCCCTGTTTACATGTTATATTTTATAAGTGGAGAAAACAAAAAATATTTGATGCACATATACAAGAAAGGAATACTCATAACAATTATAGTCCTGGAGGGAGAGAGCAGGCTGTCTCATCAGGGAGAGAGTAATTGGGAGTGTGTAGCAAGGTGTATATGGGTTTTGTGTGAGAGACTGACTTGATTTGTGAACTTTCACTTAAAGCACAATAAAAATTATTTCAAAAAAAATTACAGTCCTCATTTCTGCGATTGGTCATGTGGTCGTAACTGCTATTTGGAACTACCTAGTTCATTCACTCATTCCATATTCCCTTTGCCTTCAGCAAGCACCTCAGCTGGTTGTGGTTCTTTGCCTGGTGTGGTGACCCACATTTTCATGCCTAAAGGGTCTGGGCCATTAGTAGTCATGTTGGAATTGGGTTGCTGTAGTTTTCCATTGATTTTAATCACAGACCATGGTAGTACTAAGAGATGCCCTAAGGGATCTCCAGTATTCCAGACATACTCTTTTTTACCTCCATTATGCAACATCAATCTTATTTCCCCTTGGTATTCAGGATCAGTCACACCAGCCAATATGGTAACTCCCTTCTTTGCCTGTTGATCCGGAGACATGAAGAGCCCAAAGTGTCCAGGTGGCATTCTTAGCTTCCTAGTCAACAGAATCCATGTTGTGTCTCCAGGTGGGAGTATTCCATCCTTTGGAACTAAGACCTCTAGACCTGCAGATCATAGGATTGTGGGGATAGGAAGCAAAAATTTTGTGAGTGGGTCATTATGGGTAATAGTGAGTGGTGCCATACCCATCTCCACCCCTTGATTCCTGGAACCATGAATCCTGGCTATGGGAGAAACAGCACCATATATTGGACACTGGTTTAGAGCATATACGGACTCCTGGAGAACATTGCACCAATCCTACAAGGTATTGCTGCCTAGCTGGTGCCATAATTGTATCTTTAGAAGGCCATTCCATCATTCTATCAAGCCGGATGCTTCAGGATAATGGGGAACATGGTAAGACCAGTGAGTTCTATGAGCATGGGCCCATTGCTGTACTTCATTGGCTGTGAAGTGAGTCCCTTGATCTGAGGCAGTGCTGTGTGGGATACCAGGATGGTGAATAAGGCATTCTGTGAGTCCATGGATGGTAGTTTTGGCAGAGGCATTGTGTGGAGAGAAGGCAAATCTATATTCAAAGTAAGTGCCTATCCCAGTAAAAATGAAACACTGATCCATGCTTGAAGTGGTCCAACATAATCAACTTGCCACCAGGTTGCTGGCTGATCACCGTGAGGAATGGTACCATACTGGGGACTCAGTGTTGGTCTCTGCTGCTGGCAGGTTGGGCATCCTGTGATGCTGGCCATGTCAGCTTCAGTGACTAGAAGTCCATGTTGCTGGGCCTATTATAACCTCTATCCCTGCCACCATGGCCACTTTGGTTATCAACCCACTGGGCAATGAGGGGAGGGGCAGGGGAAAGCAGATGTCTGCTTTCCACAGAACGTGTCATACAATCCACTTGATTGTTAAAGTCCTCCTCTGCTGAGGTCACCCTTTGGTGAGCATTCACATGAGATACAAATATCTTCATTTCTTTGGCCCATTTATAGAGGTCTATCCAAAAAAAAATAATAATAAAAAATATATATATTTTTTTATCCACGTATCTCTTTCCCTCTACCTCCTTGTCTCCAGTTTTCCATTCATGTTCCTTCCAAGTCCCTGACCATCAAGCCAAACCATTGGCCACAGTCCATGAATCAGTATGAAAATGCACATCTGGCCATTTCTCCTCCCAAGCAAAGTGAGCGACCAGGTGCACTGCTTGAAGTTCTGCCCACTGGGAGGGTTTCCTTTCACCACTGTCCCTCAGGGAGGTCCCAGAAAGGGGCTGTAGTGCTGCTGCTGTCTACTTTCGAGTGGTGCCTACATATGGTGCAGAGCCATCTGTAAACCAGGCATGAGTTTTCTCTTCCTCAGCCAATTGATCATGAGGAACTCCCCATGAAGCCATAGGTACAGACTGGGAGATGGAAGGTAATGTGACGGGAGTGGATTCAATGGGCATTTGGGTCACTTCTTTGTGCAACTTACCTGTGCCTTCAGGTCCTGCTCAGGGCCGATCTTGTATATACTACTTCCATTGAATGATGGAGTGCAGCTGTGCATGTCCAACTTTATGGCTCTGTGGGTCAGACAACACTCAGTTCATGATGGGCAACTCAGGCTGCAAGGTGATTTGGTGTCCCATAGTTAAGTGTTCAGTCTCTACTAAGGCCCACCAATAAGCCAAAAGCTGTTTCTCAAAAGGAGGGTAGTTATCTGCAGAGGATGGCAGGGCTTTGCACCAAAATCCTAAGGGCCTACACTGTGATTCACCAATAGGGGCCTCCAAACAGCATCTCTTGCTGCCACGGACACTTCAAGCACCATTGGATCAGCAGGATCATGTGGCCCAAGTGGCAGAGCAGCTTGCATGGCAACCTGAACCTGTTGCAGAACCTTGTCTTGTTCTGGGCCCCACTCAAAACTAGCAGCTTTTTGAGTTACTTGATAAATAAGGTGGAGTAGTAAACCCAAATGAGAGATATGTTGCCTCCAAAATGTAAGTGGCCTGCCAGGCATTGTGCCTCCTTTTCAGTTGTAGCAGAGGCCAGATGTAACAAATTATCTTTCACTTTAGAGGGACTATCTCGACATCCCCCACACCACTGGACTCCTAGAAATTTCACTGAGGTGGCAGGCACTTGAATTTTTGTGGGATTAACTTCCCACGCTCTAACAAGCAAATCTTTTACCAAGATGTCCAAAGTAATTGACACTTTGTCCTTACTAGGTCCAAAAAGTGCCCACCAGAGGACGGAGTACCCACTACCACCAAGAAGAAGAGCTAGGAGTGGAACACATTCTTTGAACCTGGGATCCCTGTGCTGAGAACCTCCTAGACCCTGGAGACAGAGAAGTGTAACACCAGAGACAGTATAAGAGTGTGAGAAGCAGTGGCAGCAGAACCAGGAAACTGGTGTAAGATGGTGCAGTGAGCTTCCTGGTCCATGGAGCAAGGCCATTACAGTGGGTGTACTGAGCCACAGAGCGAGAGAGCTGAGTGCCTTCAGGCAGGAGGCTTCCTGGTGGACTCTTTAGTGGAACTAAAGAGGTTTGTAACACTTGCTTGAGCAGGGCAGAGGCCAGGCCAAGGAGTCAAGGCACTGGAAAGCAAGGCCTACCTGTGAGTTGTCCTGATTGAGGAACTGTATCCTGAGTTGTTTCTAATCCTGAATTGTAACATGTTACTTCCCTAACATACCCTACTCTTGGTACCAAATGTCTTAGGCTGGGTTCTCTAGAGAAGCAAAACCAGTGAAAGGTAGATAGATACAGATAGAGATAGAGATAGATAGATATAGATATAGATATAGATATAGATATAGATATAGATATAGATATAGATATAGATATAGATATAGATATAGATATAGATATAGATATAGATATAGATATAGATATAGATATAGATATAGATATAGATATAGATATAGATATAGATATAGATATAGATATAGATATAGATATAGATATAGATATAGATATAGATATAGATATAGATATAGATATATCTCAAGGAAATGGCTCTCACAGTTGTAGAGGCTGGCAAGTCCCAAGTCTGTGGATCAGGCATCAGGCTAGAGGCTTCTTCTGACTCATGTAACTGCAGGGGCTGACAAACCCAAGATTGGCAGGTCAGGCAACAGGCTGCTGGTTCACAGGCTGTGGAGGCTGACAAATCCAAGATCAGCAGGCAAGATGGTAGGCTGCCGGCTCACGGGCTGCAGAGGCTGAGCAGTCCCAAGATTGGCTGGCTGGATGGCAGGCCACTGGCTCATGGACTACGGAGGCTGACGAATCCAAGATTGGCAGGTAAGACAGCAGGCTACTGGCTCACAGGCTGTGGAGGCTGATGAATCCCAAGATTGGCAGGCAATACAGCAGGTCACTGGCTCAAGTCCCAAAACCCAAAGGTCAGATGATGAATAGCTGGATGCAGGATCCAGAGCAAGCAAGCGACCTTTGCCAGAACGTCCGTATATATACTGGATGCAAGCCACACCCCCAAGGAAACTCCCCTTACAACTGATTGGCTGATCATATCAGATCATATCATGGAGGTAATTACATCGCAAAATGAAGGATGACTACATCATTACTTACTTGCCAAATTACATCATTATATAACTGCCAAACCACTGAGAATCATGGCCCACCCAAGTTGACACGCACCTTAACCATCACAGAGAGCAATCATGCCACCAATAGGCTCTTCCATGCCTGGGACATACAGATCCAGATGCAGTTGTTTGTCTTTCATTCAGAAACTCCTAGTACCCCCAGGTCCACCCACACCTTGTGAAGAGGCTGGGATAATTCAAAGCAGGACTTCTAAATCTGGGGGCCCTTGGGTGTCCATGGATAGAATTCAGGGGGAGAAAAAAAAGATTTTTTTTCTATGAACTTGGATGGGGCAAAAATTACATCTTTATTTTCACTAACCTCTAGCAGAAATTCAGCATTTCTTTCACTTGTAAATGTAGACAAAAAATCAAGCCCCCTCCAAAAAAAACTCCTTAGCATTAGCAGTAACTGTGATTTTGATTCCAATAAAAATCACTAAGATTTCTGTATCACAATATAGTTGTTGTAGCTATCTTGAAATATTGTTTATGTTCATTACTGATAAAAACCATAGTAGATGTTAGGCCTGCCACTCAATTGTATTATTGAATGAGCTAATACAAAAGTATGTATCTTAGTGTATCACAAACTTTGCATTTAAAATACTTTGATAACATTATTTCAATGTAACTGGCTTCCATTACAATCCTGTGGGTTTTATTTTGATGCATTTAGAAACATTATTTTAAGTGTAGGTTCCACCAGACTGCCAAGGGAGCCTTGGTAGATAAAGTGTTTATTAAGCATAATGCCTGTCACTTAATAAGAGGGTCATGAATGATTCTTCACGGTCCTGATAAATTTGTCTCTTACACTTTTGGCTCTGCCTTGAATCTGTAATTATGTAGAGACTAGAGTAGAAAGGCCAGCTTGGTGCTTCAGGAAAACTTGACTACATTTTTTAAAAATGTTGCTAGGGGCAGACTTACTCACCTGAATGTTTCATCCTCTAGGAAAGTTTGAACTGTATCTCTTTAAGGTATTCTGATGACTCATTCCATTCCTTCCGAATAACTGCTCATCTACCACTTGTGGCCATAGCACCCCAACTTCCGGTAACGGAGAGCTTGTGATTTGTGATGTCATTTTAACTCAGTAAAGTGAGACTGTGACTCTGAGACCAAATTTTCTTCGATTGTGTATTAGGGCTTGAAATGAGTCTCTACTTAGAGAGAAAGAGGGAGGGCGGGAGGGAGGGATCAACTGAAATCATAAAGGCATTTAAAACTCTGATAAAGGGAAACTGCCTGACAAACGTATGTGTGTATGTGTATATATATATAACTCTGTATATATAATGGAGGTAAAAGTTTATGCTTAATACAGCCTATTTACACATTTCTTCTCATTGCTGAAACCATAAAAGAATATGCTTTTTGTAATTAATTTTTATCACGCAAAAGGTATGTTTATTATTACATTATTGGTAGACACTGGTTTTCAAAACAAGTTTATACAGACTTCAAAAATCCTAGAGTCAGAGAAGGTGAAATCCATTTAACTGCTGTTCAAGCCGCGTTGTGTGCTGCTGCTACACTCACATTCACAGTTCTCAAAGTAAGAAAAACTAAACTTTTTAAATATCAGCTTTGAAGTAGATAAGTTTTCAGTAAAACATTCACTAGTCAGGTTTGTTCTTCTAAAATGGGAGGAAAGGCTTTTAGTAGGAGATGTTTTTTTAAAAACCAAACTCAACATGTCAGCGGCAAATTCTACTTAGAAGTAAATTGGTTCTGAGTGACCAAAGGGCAAAGTCGTTTCTCCAGCTGGAGTGAAAACTGGAATATAAATCACAAGCTTTAGAGAATTCCTAGAGCACACTGTGCGCTGCTTTAGTACAAAATAAATTTGAAATAGGATTCTCAAATTTATGACTTAACAGCACAATTTTTATCCAGTCGATAAAATATATTCAGAGGCGTCAAAGGCCAGGAATGCCGCTATTGATGGTTATTCACAAGAACTGGGAGAATGTAGCACTGATTTAAGGAGCCTTTCTGAAATCCAGTGATGGAAAGCTAATGAACAACCCTGTCTGGTCAACACAGGAAGCTCCAGTTTCACATTTAGCTACAATACTGAATAACACAGTCACTGTTCTGATACATTTTTTTTGGGGGGACGAAAAAAAATCCCCCAAACAGAATCATGGCTTGGAAGTAGTATTATCGTATCGAGAGCCTGGAAAGACACCACAAAATCACCCCCAAGTAGAATCTACCTTGTAAATAGAAATTCTGGAACCGACAAGGACAATAACTGAACTTAGAGTAGCCTGGGAAGATGGGAGCGTGTGGCCACAGCAGCCACTGGGCAGACAGGAAGTCTGTCTGCACGTAGATGCTGGCGCCGACGCAGGGGTGTCTCAAGCGTCTGCTTGGAGCCCCGTGTCAGTGCAGGAATCCTGAGATCGCATGCAGATGCAAAAGCTTGTGCACACATTTAAAAAAAAAAAACTTGAAAAATATAAACTCAAAAGAAATTTTTCATCAAGAGTAAACTCTTTATCAGCCCATGTTGCAATAAACAGGTTCCAAAGGAACCATGAGTCCATCTGTCAAGGTGTCCTTCAGAACAACTCTGTTAGGGGTTGAATTGTGCACCCCCCACCCCCTCCCCGACACACACACAAAATATGAGCTGTAAATCCTAGTGCACCTGTGGTTATAATCCCGTTTGGGAATGGATTTTCTTTATGTCACAGGGGATGTCTTGAGTCAATCTCTTTTAAGATATGGAAGGAGCAGATTTGGATGCCAGACCACATGAAGATCACCAAGGAGCCAAGGAATAGAAGCTGAAGAGACAAAGACCTTTTTTCCTCCCGAGCTGACCAAGAGAGAAAGCCTTCCCCTGGAGCCTGCGCTATAAATTTGAACTTCTAGCCTCCTAACTTTGAGAAAATAGATTTCAGTGTGTGGAAGCCACCCACTGTTAGTATTTCTGTTATGGTAACATGAGATACCTGTTGCCGTCGAGTCGATTCTGACTCATAGCAACCCTAGCAAACAGAGTAGAACTGCCCCGTAAGTTTTCCAAGTAGTCCCTGGTGGAATCGAACTGCTGCCCTTTTGGTTAGCAGCAGTAGCTTTTAACCACTATGCCACCAGGGTTTCTAGCAACATTAGATAAAAAGACAAATTCTAAGTGCTAGTATTTTTTAATTTACTATCATAATGTCTTAGAAAACAAGGTTTGTAATTGCTGTATTATAAAGGAATGAGGAAAAAAGTGGCACAGTGATTGCCAAAATGCTGTCTTTAAAATTACTCCATCAGGATGGCTATGCCTGAGCTACAGGCCAGAGAAATTTCCTACAGTTTGTCTAATATCCCGTGTTCCAGACCTGGACCTACTTAACATTAAAGAGTACATTATGAGCTAGTATTGTGAATTCAGAATTACAGAAAAGATGCTATGAAGTTTTCTGGTTACTTTTTTTTTTTTTTTTTAATGAAGTTAGATGCTTAATAAACTCAAAATGATGAAAATGACCAGAGCCAGAAGGTCCAGGGAGTTCCCTGGGGTGTGGCCTGCATCACCTTTTATCTCTCAAGAGATAAAAGAAAAGGGAAGCAAGCAGAGAGTCAGGGACCTCATACCACCAAGAAAGCAGCATCAGGACCAGAGCGTGTCCTTTGGACATGGGGTTTATTTATTTATTATTAATGATTAAAAATAAACACAAAATACGAAAAATTGAACATATGACATGGCAAGCCACGGATGATTTAGAAAGTTGTTTTCCAGTTAACACTTTTTAAAAAGTATTTTGGTTTTTTACCCTTTATGAATAAAAGACAGAAAGTGCCTCCAAGGAGACAGAATGTGAAATTAAAATGGAACTTCAGGTATATTGATAAAGTGCAATGACTACATGGAATTCCAACATAAATATTTATCTAAAGACAGTGATAATGACTGATGAGGTTTACAGTAATCAAACTGCCTTTGTTTCATTTCTTCACTTTTTTTTTTAAGTCAAAATTTTCATTGCTCGTATTTTTTCCCCTTCCACTGTCTTGAAATGCCAAAAGAAAATCCTACCAGTCAGGTAAACTTTGACTAGCCAGTCCTCAGTAATAGTAATATAACAGTACAGAGAAAGAGAGAAGGACATCTGTACAAATGAAATGGACAAAGTCTCTACTTACTAGCCAGTCCCCCGAAAGAGTAATACAACAGTACAGAGACAGAGAGAAGGACATCTGTACAAATGGAATGCAGAAAGTCTTTACTTACTAGCTTGTCCAGAGGCCCACCAACATTAACTGACATTGAGTTCACCAAGATCTCGTGACATTCTTAGAAGCCGGTAGCCTGAGAAATGAAACTGGAATTGAAAAAGCCGTAGACTCTGTAAGGGTCATTAACAAAGTGCTTCTAGGATCTCCACCCTTTGGAATGCTGAAACGCTTTCTCTTGCTTTCACTTCCCTTATTTTCTTCTCATTCAAAAGGTAATTTTAAAAAGTTAGAATCGCTTCAATAAATATTTATTGTGTGCCTGCTCTGTGCAGGGTATCATGGAGGTTGAAAGGGAATCTAAGACACAGTTCTTGATAAAGGAACAGTCAGAACCATGCTAGCCCGGATCTTGGCAGCTGCTGAGCCATCCTTTTGTTCGTCTTTTTGCTAAGACGTATTCACTAAGGCAGCTGCTCCAAACCTCTGCAATTCTTTATGCTGCCACCTCCCACACTGCTTCCCTAACCCTTGGCAAAAGACCTCACTTGCCTTTTTACTGAACATTTTAAGCCTATCTGATATGTGTTTCCTTAGTTTCTCTCTTTTCCATTTCAAAATTTCTGTATCTTTATCAATCACTTCATTCCTTCTTGCCTTCACAGAAGAACCATCTCTCCATCTTGCCAGGTCTCACCTCTTACACTCTTAAACCCTGGCCCTCCTGCCTCTGCAGGGACATCGCCTCGTTGTTGTTCCTTTTTTGATTTGGTTTGATGATCTCTCTCTCAGGCTGGCCTGTTTCTCCCTGTGATAGTTAAGGTTGTGTGTCCACTAGGCTGGGCCATGAGTCTCAGTGGTTCAGCAGTTGTGATACAGTTCGGCGGTTGTGTAATGATGTAATCACTTCCATGATGAGATCTGATATAATGTAATCACCTCCATGATAAGAATGCTATGAGCAGCCAATCAGTTGAAAGGGAGTTTCCTTGGGGGTGTGGCCTGCACAAAACATACGTGGACTTTCCGGCAAAGCTCCCTGGCTTTTGCTCTGCTCTGGATCCTGCTTTCAGCTTGACAGCATCTGACCTCCAGTTTTTTGAACTTGGGCTAGCAGCCTGCTTTCTTACCTACTAATCTTGGATTTATCAGCCTTTGCAGCTGTGAGCCAGCCGCCTGCCGCCTAGCCTGTGGATCTTAAGTTCGTCAGCCCCTGCAGCTACGTGAGTCAGGAGAAGCCTCCAGCCTGACACTTGACCCATGAACTTGGGATTTGCCAGCCTCTATGATTGTGTGAGCCATTTCCTTGAGATAAATCTCTTTCACTTCCTCTCTCTCTATATATATGCTTGGCTGGTTTTGCTTCTCTGGAGAACCCAGCCTAAGATAGTCCCCCATTCAAAAAAAAAAGCTTAGTTATTTCTAGATAGTATCTTCACCACACTATCTTCAAGCTGCAACTCAATGTGCCTTTTCCCTTTACAATGAAATTTCCTGAAAGAGGTAATCTGTACTCCGCAATTCTACTATAAATTAAACTCTTACAATCTGGCTTCCACTTTCGTGACGTTTCTGAAACACTTCTGGAAGATCAGTCATGGCCTAGGAATCAAATCTAGTGGCTCTTTCTAGCCTTCTTCCCTCACCCAACATTTCACTGGAGTTTTGTTTTTGTTTTTTAATTGTGTTAAATATATATGCAACAAATCTGATGTTTCAGCAATCTTCACATGCACAGTTCAGTGACATGTTCAGCATTTTATTCAACCATCACCCTCTCTGAAAGTTTTGATGCTAAAGACCTCTCCTTCTTTGTTACACTGCCCTGTCTTCATTGTTCTCCCACCACTCTGACTACTTCTGATTGGCTGCTGCTTGTCCTCTCACCCTAATTTCTGCCATTTTCTATATATATACCCTTCCTTGGGAGTCTTCATAGGGATGATGGTTGAAGTTGAATGGCAAGGTGAGGCCTCCAAAGAAAAGTGCATGTAAACAAAAGGGCAGACTTCATCACCTTGCTTTCTGTCTTCCCCTGTGTTTCTCTTTAGTGGACAAAAGGAGTGAGAAGAGAAATAGGTCAGGGTTGCATTTCTTTAGAGTCCCTGGGTGGTACAAACAGTAAAAGAGGTAGACTATTAAGCAAAAGGTTAGAAGTTCAAGTCCACCCAGAGGTACCTTGGAAGAAAGCCCTGGCAATCTACTTCCAAAAAATCAGCCATTGAAAACACTATGGAGGATGGTTCTACTCTGACATGCAGAGGGTCACCATGAGTCGGGGTTAACTTGAGGGCAACTGGTTTGCATTTCTTTATGTAGGACCATAGCTCCTGTCAGACAACTTCAGCTGTGACTTTGGCCTTGTTCTGTTGACCCTCCCTGCTCTTGCCTCTTCATACTTAGGCATAGTAATAGCTTCCTCCTATTTTGAGTCATCTTCGAAACGCTGGTGGAATAATGGTTAAGAGTTTGGCCACTAATCAAAAGATTGGCAGTTCGAGGTGCTCCTTGGAAACCCTATGTGGCAGTTTTACTCTGTCCTGTGGGGTTGCTATAAGTCAGAATCAACTCAATGGCAATGGGTTTGTTTTGTTTGTTTTTTTTGGCTCTGAGTCCAGAGGCATATTAGCACCCCTAGTTAATTCCAGTTGTGTTTTCAATTTATTTTTAAACTCCAACAAATAATTCACTTTTGATTTATAAATCATCTTAGCCAATCCTCCTATTTGCTAATACATATATAAATATATATGATATAGAAATTTATATAAAAACATATATTTATATACAAAATGTAAAATATATACTAGTCACTAGTATATTTATATATTAATTTATATATAAAATATGTTTATATTTTTTTAATATATAAAATGTATGCATTATAGACATTAGCAAATACGAGAATTGGCTGAGATGATCTATAATATATATATTCCATAGTTCATTTGACTTATAATGACTCACTTACTTGGCTCAGATTTAACAGTTGCTTAGTTTTGTATTTCTGTGAAAGCCTGTGAGTTCCTGGAACACCATGAAGAGAGTAGCTGTCACGTATCTGACAGATGAATTTATTCATTGTGGTTTAGCACCCAGGGTATATATTATCATCTTCAGCAAGAAACTGAAATTGTATTTGACCTTCAACAGGCTAAAACCTCCTGAATCAAGTCAGATCATTACAGAACGGTAAGCTCAACAGATTCTACCTCTATGATGCTTTAAGAATTAACTACCTAATTTCTATCTTGAGAGCTGTCATGGATTGAATTGTGTCCCTCAAAAATATGTGTATCAATTTGGCTATGCCATGATTCCCAGTATTGTGTGCTTGTCCACAATTTTGTGACTTTCCTATGCGTTGTAAATCCTATCTCTATGATGTTAATGAGATGGGATTAGTGGCAGTTACGTTAATGAGGCAGGACTCGATCTACAAGAATAAATAGTGTCTTAATCCAATTTTCTTTGAGATATACAAGACAGAAGCGAGCAGAGAGACATGGGGACCTCGTACCACCAAGAAAGTAGTGCCAGGAGCAGAGCGTGTCCTTTGGACTGAGGGGTCCCTGTACAGAGAAGCTCCTACAACAAGGGAAGGCTGATGAGGAGAACCTTCCTCTAGATAAGACAGAGAGAGAAAGCCTTCCCCTGGAGCTGGTGCCCTGAATTTGGACTTCTAGCCTACTGGACTGTGGGAGAATAAAATTCTCTTTGTTAAAGCCATCTACTTGTGGTATTTCTGTTATAGCAGCACTAGATGACCAAGACAAGGGCAAAGCATGTGGCCAAATTTAGATAAAATATTTATCTCGCCTTAATTCAAACATGTAGCTCTACAATATTTACAAGTATACCCAGAGTTATCATTTCCTATTCTTGGACAAATTTGATAATCTCATCTCTGAACTGTGGTTTCTACACTGAAAAAGTGAGGAAAATTATAATGTTTCTAAGGGGGTTGTTGTGTAGAAATGAAATAACATATGCCAGTCTCTAAGCATAGTGCTTAGAGAAAAGTTGGCATTTAATAAATGGAAGCTACTTTTAAGTTTTAGAAAAGTTGCAGTAAAACAAATCAATTCACAGCACAATTAGAGCATACACAGGTTGCTCTGATGTTGCCATCTTTGTGCGAGGCAATTTCTTTAAGGTAAAATCCTTGCAACTTATCATGACACCAATAAACAAGAAGACTTAGAAGAGGAACAAAGTCTCTATGAGTAGTACGTCTTATGATGTCACACCTCAAGTTCTCTGAGTAAAATGTAGAACATTCTCATTTTATTATATATATAAAACCCGTTGCTGTCAAGTTGAATCCGATTCATAGCGCCCCTATAGGACAGAGAAGAACTGCCCCATAGGGCTTCCAAGGATTGGCTGGTGGACATGAACTGCTGACCTTTTGGTCAGCAGCTGAGCTCTTAACCACTGTGTCACCAGGGCTACACACACACACAGTTCCCTGGTAGCACAAATGGCTAAGTGCACTGCTGAGCAAAAGGCTGGTGTTCGAATCCACCCTGCAGCTCCACAGGAGAATGACCTGTAGTCTCTTTCCGTAAAGATTGTTGTTTTTGTTAACAGGTACCATCGAGTTGGTTCCAATGCATAGTGACCCTATGTACAACAGAACGAAACACTGCTGGTCCTGTGCTATCCTCACAATTGTTGCTACGTTGTAGCCCATTGTTGCAGCCACTGTGTCAATCTGTCTTGTTGAGGGTTTTCCTCTTCTTCGCTGACTCTCTGCTTTACCAAGCATGATGTCCTTCTCCAGGGACTGATCCCTCCTGATAACATACCCAAAGTACGAAAGACGAATCTTGCTACCTTCCCTTCTAAGGAGCATTCTGGCCATACTTCTTCCAACACAGATTTGTTCATTCTTCTGGAAGTCCATGGTATATTCAATGTACTGTGCCAACACCATAATTCAAAGGCATCAATTCTTCTTTGGTCTTCCTTATTCATTGTCCAGATTTCACATGCATATATGAGGTGAATGAAAATATCATGGCTTAGGTCAGGAGCACCTTAGCCCTCAAAGTGACGTCTTTGCTTTTTAACACTTCAAAGAGGTCTTTTGCAGCAGATTTGCCCGATGCAATGCATCTTTTGATTTCTCGGCTGCTGCTTCCATGAGCGTTGACTGTGGATCCAAGTAAAATGAAATCCTTGACAACTTTAATATTTTCTCCATTTATCATGATGTAATCTTTAAGAAAACCCTGTGGGACAGTTCTACTCCGTCACATGAGGTCACTATGAGTCAAAATCAATGTGATGGCACCTAAAACAACATAAATATTTAAGAAAAATTAAACTACAATAGAAACTGTCCTAACTAACCAGACTCCACTTAACCTGGTTGCTGTGTTACTCATCACTTTCCCTTCTCTTTGCAAACCACAAATGGTGTAACTGAGACCACTGGCAAGTTTTCTTATGGATGTTAAATTAAAAAGTAGCATTATTATATATCAGTGTTAAAATTTCTGAATTTGAAAACTGTACCATGATTACAAAGAAAATGTTCTTTTTCTTAAGAAATACTCGAAGTATTTAGGGGTAAAGGGACATGATGTCCGTAACTAACTCTCAAACAATGTGGGGGGAGTGTGGGGTAGCATATATCTAAAGACAGAGAATAAAGCAAATGAGGCAAAATGGTAACAACCCCCTTGAGTTAAGCCATGTAAACTCTCTGGCCTGCTGATTCTTCCTCTGTTTGGAGAAAAAGAGAGATGGGCTGAACTATTTCAGTGTCCCTCAAACTGTGAGTCATGAAATCCATTTAGGGGTTGAGGCCAGCGTTTAAAAAAATGTTAACAGCCAGTGAGCCTGGATAAAAGGTTTGTAAGAGTTCTTTGTACTTTGTAAGTTTGAGATTGTTTCAAAATAAAAAGCAAAACACACTAACACCATATTTACCAGGACCCAAGGCCCTCTGAGCACATGAGGCTAATGGGTTAACTGATATGCCTGTGCACTTCCTTTCTGAACTAGTTATGTGCTTGTCAAGAGTCAACTGGTGAAAGATAACAAACAAGGGCGAAGCATGCACAGCTTGACAAAGGTAAACAATATCACTAAAATGTACACAAGAAAAAGGGCCTTTTGATGATTGCTAAGGCACACATACTTTTGAAGCAACAGCAGCGACAACCAAAAAATATATGTGCAGGTATATCTGTGTGTATGTATCCATATGTGTGTATGTATGCATATGTGAAAATCCACAGGTTTTATGCATATGTGAGTATATGTTGTATATATAGGCATATGCATGTGTACGTGCATGTTTGTGACTGCGTGTACATATATTCTTATATATGATAAAGTACATAGGGGCACAGTTACAGATACTTCTTAGATATAACCAAACACCTCGCAGGATTGCTTTCCTGGGTTTGAAGGACTAGGACCTTAGTCTCGTGGGACATCTCAGTCATTTGGCATAATATAGTTCATAAAGTTTATGTTCTAATCCTAGCTTGGTGAGTAGTACCTGGGGTCTTAAAAGCTTGCGAACAGCCATCTGAGATACAACTATTAGTCTCTACTCATCCAGAGCAAAAGAGAGAGAAAGAAACCAAAGACTCAAAGAAGAAACTAGCCTATAAGACTAACAATTGACAGGAACCATGTCCTCATCAACCCTGAGACCAGAACTAGATGGTGCCTCGCTACCACTACTGACTGTTCTGATCAGGGCCCTGATAGAATGGGAGAAAAAATGTGGAACAGAACCTCAAATTCCTAAAAAAAAAAAAAAAAAAAGAGAGAGAGAGAATCTACTGGACTCTTTCAAACTGGAGGATTCCGAGATTATTGCTCTGAGATACACTTTAAACCTTGAACCAAAACTAGCCCGAGATCACCTTTATTTAAATAACAGGTTGGCTCACAAAATAAAGAATATCACTGGTGAGTACTGTGCTGCTTTAAAAAATTATCTATATGAGATCAAACAGTCAACCATTACTTTAAAACAAAGATGAGAATGTAAGACGGCAGGGAAACTAGATTGATGAAAATGGAACAACCAGAATGGAAATATTTAACCAATGCCACTGAACCATTTGCATAGAAATTGTTGAATGGGAACCTAAACTGCTATGTAAACTTTTTCTGAAAACACAAAGAAAATATTACTTTCAAAAAAAGAGTCAATTTGTATTTGTACACTAAAATATTTTTACTTTTATCATACCTATGGAATTTAATTAAATATTTAAACTAATGAAATGTAAGTCGATTCCGACTCATAGCAACCCTACAGAACAGAGTAGGACTGCCTCATAGGGTTTCCAAGGAGCTGCTGGTGGATTCAAACTACCAACTTTTTGGTTAGCAGCCAAGTTCTTAACCACTGCGCCACCAGGCCTCCATAACTACAAGTACAATATTATTTTCCTATGAAAACTAAATTGATAAAGGTGAACAATAAAAATCCATACTAATGGAAGATACTTACTGGTACACCAGTGTTCATAGTAGTGTTATTCACAATGGCCAAAAGGCAGGAACAACCCAATTGCCCATCAATAAATAAATGTACAGTGAAACATGTGAGAGCTGGAACTAGAAGGGACTGCCTTGTTTTTCTGGGTCTCTTAAGTTTTTTGCCTTTGATAATCTTACCACTTTTCTGTATGAGTGGAAAATATTTTAGTTTTCCTGCTCTGACATGTTTTTGCTTTGCACAGATTCCAGTTTTCACAGGTTTTACTGTATAAACAAAATGTGGTCTATACAGAGAATGGAACATTAGTCAGTCATAAAAAGGAATGAAGTTCTGAAACATGCTATAACATGAACTTTGAAAACATTATGCTAAGTGAAATAAGCCAGATATAAAAAAAAAATATCGTATGATTCCGTTTACAGGAAATACTTTGAATAGGCAAATTCTTAAAGACAGAAAGTAGATTAGAGGTTACCAGAAGTTAGAGGGGAGGAGAGAAGGGGAGTTTATTGCTGATGGGCAGAGTTTTGCTTGGATGATGAAAAAGTTTTGAACAACATTGTGATTTCTCAAGTAATGACACTGAATTGTATACTTCAAAATAGTTAAAATGGCAATTTTGTTTTTCATATTTACCACAATCAAATTTTTATAGAATCATTGTAGAATTATGTATGGGTAAGAAAAAACTGTAAAACTTTAGGAAAAATTGTACAAAATCTAGACAGACTTTGCACTCAAATTGATTCAGCGGTGTCTTTGTTTTTGCTCCGCTTTGAAGAAAATGAAACTAGAAATTGTAAACAATGCAATTTGTAATAAAGACAATGGGATGCTCGAACCAGCAGATTCCCGCTTGGTTAAAAAGTCTTGGCCCTACGCCAAAGACTGGTGCACCCCGGCCCAGGTTAATACATGAGGTCTCTAAGTACAGTGTGCCCACTTCACTCACACAGAAGGAGCCAACTCAGTATGAAACATCTCTATTTTATGCTCAGATTACATAGCTGACACGACGTTTTCCAGGGAATCATACCCTTCAAATCCACCTGGGTTCCTAACGCATTTACCACAAACGATCCTAGCCCAGGGGCATGCTGCTAAAGGAAGTCCATACACACGGACTCTCTTGCTAGCAAATGCCATTTAAGAAGTTTAGGTTGCATCTCCTGCTTGCTTGCCGATCTGCTTAACTCTTTCCTTCTCAGTCACTTAGGGACGAAAAGTGATCTTCCACTGTCGATTTACATTTGAGGGATGGTGAACTTTTGTTTATATGCTTATAATTGATTTATATTTTTGTGTTGGATGAGATACGATTGCAACAAAATATTAAAAGCTGGAAAGTAGACGAATCAGTGGTGATCATCTTATTAGACTTGAGAAACACGACTCCTAAGCAGGCCATGAAGCAACCCGATTTATACAGCAAAATTAGAGGACCAAGATCTGAATAACTGGAGTTCAAGAAAGAGAAGATAGGATGAAATAATTCAAGTTGGTAAGGCTGGAACCTAGCACTAACTCCAAAGTTCAGTACTATTTATACCCTTTCAGGATGAGTATATATATTTGTTCCATATTAACTGTAAAATGACACTTTCAAAGCTTTCACGAATGTCAGGGATAGTCAAAGGGACTTTGTTCAGGTGAAAAAAGGTTGGGGCTTGCAGTACTCACCCTTCCCCAAAGAATCATACCCAATGATTGGCAGGATTAAAGAATTATGGTGAAAAAATAAACTAATAAACAAAGAGTGGATCATTCATAGAAGCTATGCAATGACATACCCCCACTGCTCAATAATCATATAACATTGCCTTAAGTTGACAGAGTATGGGCTGAGGGTATAATTGGCTAAAGCTATAATTGGCTGAGGCACCAAAGCAAGAAAGCCCCAATAGACAAGCAGATAAACCCATGAAAACAACTAATCTAATAAAAAGAACATCTGTATGGAAGCCCTGGTGGCTTAGTGGTTAAGAGCTACAGCTGCTAACCAAAAGATTGGCAGTTCAAATCCACCAGGCACTCCTTGGAAACTCTATGGGGCAGCTCTACTCTGTCCTTTAGGGTCACTATGAGTTGGAATAGACTCAGTGGCAATGGGTTCTTTTTTTTTTTTTTTTGGTATCATCTACAGAATCTGGGATAGTCTCACCATCATGCCCAGGCAAAGGAACTATGAGAGGCTTCCGTTCAGTCTAAGTCAGCCTGGTTCTCAAGCAGTAGACTCACAGGTAATGTGTGAGTCTAACACCAGGCTTTCAGGAGCTTCCACCTACAATGCCGTGGCTCACTGTTTCTCACCAATCAATCGGAATCTCAAAGTAGTGCCTGGGCATAAGCGCTTTCTAAAGCTCCCTGGTGATTCAATGTCACATGATTCACCTATGGGTTGAGAGTCTTTGCCCTAGACAATGCATCTTTCAATTTGTTGGTGCATTTTTAAGTCAAAGCAAACACCAACCAAAAGAGCAGCTGGTAAGAGGGTGTCTATTCTTTCCTCTCTTTGTGTCCCAGAGCTTTCCTCCTCTTGTTGTCTCCTCCTTCTTAGACATTCATCCTTATTTTTATGATGTCTTTTTAAAGTGCCTGGCACAGCATTTCAGATCGTTAAAACACAGTATCAGCAAATGACCCATAGATAACTTAAAAAGATGTGTAGTAAACACATGACAGGAAAAAGGAGTAAAACAATCCAGCTGGGCATGTGTGGGAAGAATGGATAAATAAAACAAATAATAGAGAGCAGAGACAACATTAGTTGTTTGTATTAGTATATCCAGCTATTGCAGGCATAGAGGTTTAAATATGACATGAAATGGGGAGGGGAGGAGGTAGTGAACAGAACAGGCATGGTCACCCAGAGGTGATTTCCCACCTGAAACCTGAAGGCTCTACCGTATGTTTGGACTTAATTATTCTAGGTTACAACTAAGATACAAACTGTCTTAGTCATCTAGTGCTTCTATAACAGAAATACCACAAGCGGAGGGCTTCAACAAAGAGAAGTTCATTGTCTCACAAGCCAGTAGGCTAGAAGTCTGAATTCAGGGTGCCGGCTCCAGGCGAAGGCTTTCTCTCTCTCTGTCTGCTCTGGAGGAAGGTCCTTGATGCATCAATCTTCCCTTGGCCTGGGAGCATCTCAGCACAGGAACCTCAGGTCCAAAGGACACGCTCTGCTCCCAGCGCTGCTTTCTTGGCTTATGAGGTTCCTGTGTCTCTCTGCTTGCTTCTTTTATAGCTCAAAGGAGACTGGCATAAGACCCTATCTAATCTTGCAGACCTCATCAATATAACTGCCACTAATTCATCTTATTACATCAAAGCAATAGGGAAATCACATCAGATGATAAAATGATAGACAACCATATAATCATACAAGGGAATCATGATCTAGGCAAGTTGACAGATTTTGGGGGGCGGGCACAACTCAACCCATGATAGAAGGGAGAGAACACTGTCCAAACTAGCTGTGTGAGCTCACAAGTCTCCTCTTTGAACCACAGACTCCTCATACCTAAAACGAGGAGACCCGACTAGCAACCCTCAGCATCTGTTGCCAGGTCTGACTCTGATTCTATGAACAGGGATCAAACGGACTTCCTTCCCTCACAAAAGGCCCTACACAGCCCGAAGCCTTGGGCTGCGAGCCATCCTCCTCTTACTACTCGACTTCCTTTGCGGAGGCTGGGGCGACCCTCTAACCGCATCATCAACCTCAGTCACGAGCACGCCCTCGGCGCCCCACTGCCGCATCCCCCGAGCGCCCTCGCGCGAGCCTGGTCCTGGCTGGGACCTAGAGACCCAGTTGTTCCTCCCCGGAAGTATGCTGTAGTTCCGGGATCCGGGTCTACGCTCGGGCGGCCACAGGTCTGCCCACACAGAGGAGGACCTAATCGACTCTCTCGACGATCTTCGAGTCCTGGCCCCGCCCCCCCGCCCGGCGCCAGGCCGCGGAGCGCCGATGGGCTCGATGAGCCGGGGGCGCCCTGCGGCGGAGCGGCGGGGGACGGGTCTGCGGCCGCTGCCTCGGGCTCCCGCCTTCCTGCCTGCTGCCCGCTCCTTCCCCCGCCCGCCCGGCAGAGCCCGCTCTGGAGAGCCGCCCGAGCTCCCCCACAGCCACAGGTACTGGCGCCGGCGGATCGCCACGGGGGGGCCGGCGTTGGAGGAAGGGAGCGGGGACGACGCCCCTGCCCCGCCTCCCCCAACGTCCGGTCGGAGCGGGCCCCTGGCCGGGGGCGGGGGGCGAGGGAGGCCGGGTCCCGGGGGGCGAGGGGGGGGCGGGGGGCGGGGGGCGGGGGAGGCCGGGGGGCGAGGGGCGAGGGAGGCCGGGACCCGGGGGGCGAGGGGGGGCGGGGGGCGGGGGAGGCCGGGCCGCCGGCGGGGGGCGCGGGCGGAGGGGGCTGAGGGATGGGGGCCGGGGTGCCGCGGGGAAGGTGGGCGAGCCCTGGGGTGTGCGGATGGGGGCGGCTGAGAAGAGGCCCGGGCCCTGAGGGGTGCTCTGGGGGGTGGGAGGACAGCAGTGCCTGGGACGGGGAAGGCTAGGCGGAGCGGGCGGAGCAGGGAGGCCGGAGGCAGCAGCCGCGGTCGGCGGACGGGGTCTGTGCGGCCCCCGGCTGTAGGAAGGGCATGGAGCTGGGGAGAAGGAGCGTCAGCCCTGCGGCGTTTGGACGACGGGGAGGTGGCGTCGGTCATTCACGCTTTGACAGGTTTTGTGACTGGCGTCTCCAGGCTCTGTCCGTCCGAGACACTTTATTTCCGTGAAACTGCACCCACCAAGCCTGCTGACGCGCGAGGAGGGAAGAGGAGGCAGGAAGGGAGTGGAGGCAGAGGAAACGGAAGCCTCTGCTCGGATTCAGGCTTTTTGCCAAGTGAAATACATAGGGTTTTTGCATAAGGCAAAAAAGAAGCCAACATTGATTAAACAACGTGTTAGAAGTTTATTACGTGTAAAACCACTGAATAGGGAAACCACTGGATAGAGAACGTGCCACTTCTTTAAAAATACATATATTAAAATTTCAAGGTACGGCGATGGCATAGGAAGCATATCCTGATGTGACAGTTTTCAGTGAGGTTAGTGGTTGTCTGTCCTAAGTGTTGCAGTAGGTCTTGAAGGCGCTCTTATTTCATATGTACCTAGGCACAAACACCTAATTTCCATGGACTGTTTTGCCGGTGAAATCTTAGAATATGTGCCAGTCTGATTTCTGCGCATGGCTCATTTCTACTGGTTATTTGGTACAAATGTCGTCAGTTGCCCTGATGTATCAGTGTAGCTAATTAATGCCTCCTCCTTTGCTCATGGCTTTTCTGTTTGGCAGACACTGGTTTCTTGCTTTCATGAGCCTGATATTTGGATTATCACACCTGGAAATCATGTTTGCTCATCATTAAACTTGTGGCTTTACCCTATATTTCATAAAGATGTTATGCCAGTCTGTTGTTTGCTTTGGGATGTTGAGGCAGCCCGTTTGTAGGATTTAAAAGGTAAATAAGCACAGGTGTGCATACCTGATATGTATTTATATATATATGTATATGAAGCACCTCAGATTCTTCAGTTGCTTCCTTTGTCATCCATTTTTCCATGCATTCTGAAACATTTCTGCATGAACGAATCATTCTGAAATCAAAGTATGATAAATGGCCAGAGGTACTGACAGAAATATTGTGGAATGAAGAACTCTGCAAGAGTTTGGTTGTTTCAGGTGTTTAAATTCCTACTTCGGAAGCATTTCTTATCCAAGAAAACTGTCTGTGACAATTTATTTTGACAGGAAGCTGATTTAGAATATTAACTTTTATTTGGTTTACGAAAGTGGACTCTGACAGCATTTGAAGATTTTAGAGGCGTTTCTTCTTGTGGGGCTTTTCTGAGGGCTACCTACTGGGTTGTTAGAGGGAAGGCTGCCTTTCTAAAAGAATTTTATAACCTGGTGAGCAACCAATTGAGTAAATATTGAAAGTGATAATGCACAGCCTTAGACTGGTTTAAGCTGATATTTCTGCTATTTAAATGAGTTAAGTGACTAACACTGTTACTTATTTCTAGTAAGCCTCAATTTTCTTTTAATTTCCAGTGCCTGCTTTGAGGGAGTGTTGTAAGGATTAAAAGAAAGTGCAGGTAAACACAGGAGCAGAGTGCCCAGCACGTAGTAAAACATTTAGAACATTTTAGGTGCTCTTGATAATCACCTCCTAAGCCGAGATTCTGAAATCTCGTATTGCGCGTAGGACAGCTTTTTCTCACATAAATGTTGACTATGTTGCATACCCAGGCATTTTTCTGGAAAGTCACAGTGCATATGAGCGCATTAAAGGCTGTGGGAAGTTCTGTAGCAAACAAAACTGCCTTCATTTAACCCAGTCATTACCAAACTTGTCCTGTGCCTTGAATGTTAGAGTTTGCGGAATGTTTTTGCATGTATTATCTAATTTGATCATTCCAACTCCATGCAGAAGCCTAAAAATCACCATTTTACAGAAAAGGAAATGGAATCTTGTTTCAGCAGCTAAAAGCGAGAGAACTAAGACTTCCACTGTTTTCTGACTCCAAGTTAAAATCTTAGAGTCATTATGTTTTAGTTTCAGAGGACCACTTCCTATTTTTCCCTTTTCCGGGACTATTTGCTCTTTTATTTTGCAAAAACCTTAAGTCACTCATTTCCTCTACCCACCCCCCCAAAAAAAAAACCAAACCCAGCGCCATCGAGTCGGTTCTGACTCATAGCGACCCTACAGGACAGAGTAGAACTGCCCCATAGAGTTTCCAAGGAGTGCCTGGCGGATTTGAACTGCCAACCCTTTGGTTAGCAGCTATAGCACTTAACCACTACGCCACCAGGGTTTCCTCATTTCCTCTACAAGTGCTCCTAAGGTTTTAGCTATTTCCCATGGTTTTAGCACCTCATACATGTCGAGGCCCAGCATGAGAGGGGAGTAGTCAGAGTCAAGAGAAGTGAGGCTTACATCCAAAAGTCTCAGATCTGATGAAATTTATTTTCTCTTAAAGGTGGTAAATTGTTACTCTACTGGGAAGTAGGAAAATACTGCGTGAGTAAAAACTATGCCTCCCAAGTTCAAACGCCACCTGAATGATGATGACGTTACTGGTTCTGTGAGAAGTGAAAGGGTGAGTCGAGAATCTTCAGCTTTAAAACAGATTCAACATAGGTTTTTGTTCCTTTTATAAATAATTTGTTTTTTTAGAAAAACCTAAAATGTATGGCTATATTCTAATCCTATTTGTTTTAAATATACTGGGAAGTATGTATTACTTGGATTGGTGACTCATTGAATCCTACTTCCATTATCTACCAAATCATGCTCATAGCTTCTTTCTCATCTTTGGAAGAAACTTCGTACAAAGTCACAATGTCTTATTCAGAATCTTTCAGATTTTAGAAAGGTAGTTAAGTATGTATTATCTAATAGCTTTTTGGGGACTTAAAAAAAACCAAACTAAATCCATTGCCGTTGAGTAGATTCCTACTAATAGCGACCCTATAGTTGGGTAACGAAAACTCAGACCCATTGCTGTTGAGTCAATTCTGACTCATAGTGACCCACTAGGAAGAGTAGAACTGCCAGATAGGGTTTCCGAGGCCGTTAATCTTTACAGAAGCAGATTGCCACATCCTTGTCCCACAGACCAGTTGGTGGGTTCAAACCGCCAACCTTTCAGTTAGCAGCAGAGTGCTTAACCACTGCACCACCAGGATTCTGGGACTTGGTTAACACCTTGAAATAAAACACATTAATATTTCTCAGTGATATGTGTGATTAGTTTAAGTATATAGTTAATATCAATTCAGGTCAGGTTTCCCTTCAAATGAATTTTGGTACCAAACTTACAAAACCTTCTAGTTTTTAGAACTTTTTAGATTTTGGAATTTCAGGTAAGGGATTCTGGACCTGTAATTGCCTCAGAGTCCAGAGGATTTTTTGTATAATGGTTTAATTTCTGGTTTATTCCAGAAACATTTTATACAGGTAGGTAGAAATCTAGAAATTATGTAGCATTTTGGAAGAAGACAGTTGGTGTTTGTTCTAGACAAGTTGTTCTTAGAATAAGTACTCAGTGAATATAGAGGGAAGGAATAATGTTCTTACTCCTTTTTCCCAGCATCCTGAAGCCCTCCCTCACTCCCTTCTTAGCATTCATTCATTCACTCATTCACCCAATAAATATTTATCACCCACCTTCTGTGTGTTAGGCAGTGTGCTCAGAACTGGAGGGCAGAGTCTTTGCCAGTAAGGGGCTTATGGTCTACTTGACTTTGTTTTACATGTTTCTTCTTATACAACCTTCCCAACCCCATATTATCCACTTTATCCAACATTTTATGATTCAGAAGTGTAAATTGAGTACAGCATAATAAACATTTGTCTTCCTTATTCTCTTTCAACAGTTTTTTTTTAAGGTGGTTAGAATCTACCAGTAGATTAAATCCTAGTAAGCTTTTTAAAGTAAGCATTATATATATGCTTAAAAACGTAATACGTATAGTCCTAAATCAGTTCCACTACTGAGACTGTAACTATAATATTTTGTATTTACATTATGAGTTGATGGCTTTTAGAATTTATTGTAAAAAATAGGATGTTGGCCATTTATTTAGACAGACCTCCTTTTTGGATGTTTATCAGATTTTGAAGCTTAAGAACTGATAAGTCCTAATAATCTATAAGTTAAAATTTTGAAAAGTATTGCCCCCCTTTCTCATTGTACTTTTCTTTTGTAACAGCTTTATTGAAATATAATTCACATACCATACAATTCACCCATTTAAATTGTACAGTTCATTGGTATTAAGTATGTTCACAGAGTTGTGTAGCCATTACTATAGTCAATTTTAGAACATTTTCCTCATCCTAAAAAGAAACCGTGTGCACTTTAGCAGTCATCCTTCTTTCTCCCCATTCCTTCAGCCCTAGGCAACCACAAATCTATAGACCTGTCTGTTCTGGATATTTCATGTAAATGGACTGATAGAGTATGTGACCTTTTGTGACTGGCATCTTTCACTTAGCATAATGTTTTCAACATTCCTTCATGTTGTAGCAGGTACCAGGACGTCATTCCTTTTTATTGCCAAATAATATTCCAGTCTATTTTTCTTTAACAAAGAGAAATTTATTTCTTCACAGTAAGTGGCTGAAAGTTCAAATTCAGGGCTTCAGCTCCAGGAGTAGGCTTTCTCTCTCTGTTGGCCTTCTCATCAATCTGCCTGTGGACTAGGAGCTTCTCCACACAGGGACCGTGGGTACAAAGGACGCGCTCTGCTCCTGGCACTGCTTTCTTGGTGGTATGAACTCTCGTGCCTCTCTGCTCACTTCTGTCTTTTATATCTCAAAAGAGATTGGCTTAAGACACAGTCTAATCTTGCAGATCTCAACAATATAAGTGCTACTGATCCAGCTCATTACATCATAGTAATAGGATTTTCAACACATACGGAAATCACATAAAATGGTGGACAGTCACACAATACTGGGACTCATGGCCCAGCTAAGTTGACAGGCATTTTGGGGGGGACACAGTTCAATCCATGACACCATCCTAGTGGTATCTTACTGTGTCCCATTATACTTTGACATTGTATCCCTAGACCTGACTTGTTGAATGAACGAGTGAAAAGGCACTGGTTTTCATGGTGTGTTTCCCAGTGTACAGCTAAAGGAAACACACCATATCTTTAGTATCTTCATCCTCTAAGCTATATAAACTGCATCATAAATGTAATGATTGTCTCCTAATACTTACCAGCTAGAATATCACTCAAGAAGTAGTAGTTGAAGGAATGAGTTAATGCATTGATTTCCCTGATTATTATTGATTTTGAACATCTTTTCATGTGGTCATTGGCCATTTCTTTTCCTATTGAGAATTGCCTAATCCTATCCTTTGACTATTTTTCTATAATATTTGTTTCTTACTGATTGGTTGGAGCTCTTTATATCATACAAATATCAGTTCTCTAGTCTGAATGTATGTTGCAAATGTTTTTTTCCAGTCTGTTACTTGCCTTTTGTTTATGACATCTTTTGTTCTTCAAGTTTTAATTTTTATGTAATCAAATCCTTCAATCTTTTTCTCGAAGGCTTCTGGGATTGTTACCTAGGAATAGAATAACTTGCCCATCTTAAGAGTTAAATAGTATTTCATATATTATTTAATCACATTTTAAATACTATTGTGGCCATACCCTATAGGTTTTCAACCGTAATGTCCTCACTGTCATTCATTTCTAAATCTGTTCAACTTCCATTTACATCTTAGCATAAGAGTTTTTTTTTTCATAAGAGTTAATTAAAAGTGTTTTAAAATTTCTTTCTATTATTTGTTTCAATTTTTACTGCATTGTGGTCAGAGAACATGGCCTGTGTAATTTCCTTTTTTTGGGAATTTATTAAAATTATTTTGTGGCTTTTTCATTTTTTGGGTATTTGAGAATAAAATTTGCTATTTGGGTACAAAATTCTATACATTTGTTTTTTGTCTGTTTGATTTGACCATCTCTGGAGGTTATGTTAAAATTCTCCCTGTGATTTTGAATGGGTAATTTCTCCTTGTAATTTGAACAGCTTTGACTTTATATATTTCGTGCTATATTGTTAGGTGTACATTGTTGCTTCTTAAATCTACTTGGTGGATTGTGTGTTTTATCCTTAAAAATCTTATTTGATCATTTAATGATTTTGCCCTAAGATTCCTCTTTGAATTTGTATTGCTAACTCTTAACATTCTTTTTGTTAGAATTTGCTGATGTACGTTTTCCTTTTTTTCATTCTTTATTTGATATTTATTTTAGGTGAACTACTTATAAACTGATAGGGCTGGATTTCATTAAAACCCTAATCATAGAGTTTTTTATTTTAAATAGAGGAATTCAAACCATTCACATTTATTGTGATAACCGATGTGTTCGGGCTTTTTCTGCACTAGCTGCTCCCTCTGCCAGCAACCAGAGCTCTTCATCCTGAGCTTTGTTTGGCTGGCTGCTTGTTATCATTTGGATCTCAGCTTAAATTTCACCTCTTCGGAGTGATTTTCCATGACAACGGAATCACATGTAGCCACTTTGTCACTTTCTGTCCCACCACTGTTTTAATTCTCTACAAAGCATTTATCCCTGTCATATACTTTTCTATGAGAGCTTGGACCTTGTCTGTCTTGTTCAAAGCTGTGTGTGCTTGGTACTTGGAACAGTGCCTAGTTCCTGAGACATGCTCAGAAATATTTTTTAAATGAGTTTATTGAGTACATCTTTGTTTTTATTTTCTCTTTAATGTATGTTATGTGTTAATTATTATACGGAGGTACAATATTATATTTTTCTTTTTCCTCTTTTCCCTTACTTTGTTTTTTTTCTCAACACTCTCCCTATTCCCAGCATCACTAAGCAATTGAGAAATTTTACTTTCTTTTGTTTGTTATTGGTTAACTTTATATTTCAACAATAATGTTTAAATCTGTGTTCTGTGGAAGCACACTAAGAAGTATGCCTCTTCCATTGTTCTTTTTCCATTTTAGCTCTTTTCCTCCCCCCTCTGCTCCCCTCCCCTCCTCGCCAAGACAAGTATATTATTATGCTTTTAATTCCTCATTTTGCTCTCCCATTCCCAGCTCTTGGCCTTTGTTAGAAAAGTGTTCGGCTCATTTTTAGGCTTTTTCTTATGTTAAGCCTTTTTTTTCCCCCAGTAGTAAGTTACAGTTGACAATCACATTATCATCATCCATTTAGATTTGACCAGACATTTTATTAGATTGATTGATAGTATGAATCTCTGTCTTACGATTTTTGCTCTGGTTTAATTTTCTTTCTGGCTGGTGTAATTCTTTGAGTAATTTCCTCAGAAGAGGTACATGGACGATGTCTTCATTTCCTGTTGCTGCTGGGACAAATTACCACAAACTTAGTGACTTACAGTAACAAAGATTTATTATCCTACAGTCTGGTGGTCAGAAGTCCCGAATGGGCCTTCGTGGGCCAGGACATCTTTCCTCAGGGGCATTGAGGGACAGTCTGTTTCCTTGCCTCTTCTAGCTTCTAGAGGCAACCTTCATTCCGTGGCTCATGTTCCTTCCTCCATCTTCAAAGCCAACAGCATAACATCTTCTGCCTCCTTTTATGAGGACCCTTGAGATTATATTGGGCCCACCTGGATGATCTAGACTAATCTTCTCACCTCAAGTTCTTACATCTGCAAAGTCCCTTTTGCCTTGCAAGGTAATATATTCACAGATTTCAGGGACTAGGGTGTAGACATCTTTGGAGGGTCATTTTTTTGCCTGTATCAGGTGATGTATGAGACCTTGTGTGTCTGAGAAGGTCTGTTTTTCACTCTTATTTAGCCTGTTTTTTGGGCTTTATCCCCCCTTTTTGGGGAAAGGCAAGAATACTTTCACTTTAAGGAGAATAATTGCATTTTATAACGCAAAATTATAAAGTCATTTCTGTTTAGAAGTTCAGATATGTAGAAGGCTGTTTGTGGACTGAGAAGCTAAAAGGTGGACTGTGCCAGTTATGAAGCTCTTGCTTCTCAGCTCCAGACCTACCCACCTGTACTTTTGCAAACTGCGTTTCTCCTTTACCTATGTTAGTTTCTGCTAATAGAGACAGGAAGGCAAGAGGAAGGAGAAGGGACTGGATTCTTCCTGACCGTCTGCAGTTCCTTACTCCCACAGCCGTCTTCAATGGCCTTTCAACCTTTGAGTCAGCCACAGGATTCTGAAATTGTAAACCTTTTCTTTGGGGATTCTTTGAAGGTTGTTCCATGTCTTTTAACTTCCAGTGAAGTATAAGTAATCACTCTTCCTTCTGTCTGGAAGCTTGGAGTTAAGAAATCTCATCAGGATAGGACTTGTTTCATTACTCCTTCCTGGCAGTTAGTCCTCTGAATCTGAAAACTCAAGTCTTTTTCTTCTTTTAACAGAGAAATCTTTTGGAAGATGATTCAGATGAAGAAGAGGACTTTTTTCTGTAAGTTTTTAAACATGTATATATAGCTTTGAGGTGTAATTGACATATAGTAATATATACATATATATGTTTAAGTGTATAGTATGAATTTTGACATATGTCTACATTCTTGAAATGATCACCAAAATCAAGATAACAAACATAGCCATCACTCCAAAGTTTTCCTCATCACCCCTGGTAATCCATCACTCTCCCAGTCCCCAGGCAACCACTGATTTGCATCATGTCACTATGGATTAATTTGTGCTTTCTAGAATTTTATATGATTGGAATCATTAAGTATGTCCCTTTTTACTGGCTTCATTTACTCAGCATAATTATTTGGAGATTTGTCCATGCTGTTGCGTGTATCAATAGATTTTTTCTTTTTATTGTTGAGTAGTATCCCATTCTTTCTTTCCTTTCTTTTTTAATGACCTTTTGCTTTGTTCATGTATGATGTCCTTGATGTTATCCCACAACTCGTCTGGTCTTTGGTCATTAGTATTTGACACATGCAGCAAGTCTGGTCTTGAAATGGTCTCTAAATTCAGGTGGAATATACTCAAGGTTGTTGCATGTGATATTCATGATGTTGTTCCATAATTTCCACATTTGGTTGGATCACCTTTCTTGGGAATAGGCATAAATATGGATCTCTTCCAGGCAGTTGGCCAGGAAGCTGTCTTCCATATTTCTTGGCATAGATGAGTGAGCACCTCCACCGCTACATCTGTTTGTTGAAACATCTTAATTGATATTCCATCCATTCCTGGAGCCTTGTTTTTCGCCAGTGACTTCAGAGCAGCTTGGACTTCTTCCTTTAGTACCATCAGTTCCTGATCATATGCCATCTCTTGAAATGCTTGAACATCGACTAATCCTTTTTGGTATGATGACTCTGTGTATTCCTTCCATCTTCTTTTGATGCTTCCTGCATCATTTAATATTTTCCCCATGGAAACCTTCACTATTGCAAATTATAGAACAATATCATTAATATCGCACGCAAGCAAAATTTTGCTGAAGATCATTCAAAAACGGCTGCAGCAGTGTATCGACAGGGAACTGCCAGAAATTCAGGCGGGTTTCAGAAGAGGATGTGGAACCAGGGATATCATTGCTGATGTTAGATGGACCCTGGCTGAAAGCAAAGAATACCAGAAGGATGTTTTATTGACTATGCAAAGGGATTCGACTGTGTGGAAAATAACAAACTATGGATAACATTGAGAAGAATGGAAATTCCAAAACACTTAATTGTGCTCATGAGGAACGTTTACATAGATCGAGAGGCAGTTGTTTGGACAGAACAAGGGGATACCGATTGGTTTCAAGTCAGGAAAGGTGTGCGTCAGGGTTGTGTTCTTTCACCATACCTATTCAATTTGTATGCTGAGCAAATAACCCAAGAAGCTGGACTATATGAAGAAGAACGGGGCATCAGGATTGAAGGAAGACTCATTAACAACCTGCATTATGCAGATGACACAACCTTGCTTGCTGAAAGTGAAGAAGACTTGAAGTACTTGCTAATGAAGATCAAGGACCACAGCCTTCAGCATGGATTGCACGTCAACATAAGGAAAACAAAAATCCTCACAAGGGGACCAATGAGCAACATCATGATAAATGGAGAAGAGATTGAAATTGTCAAGGATTTCATTTTACTTGGATCCACAATCAACAGCCATGGAAGCAGCAGTCAAGAAATCAAAAGACGCATTGGGTAAATCTGGTGCAAAGGACCTCTTCAAAGTGTCGAAGAGCAAAGACGTCACCCTGAAGACTAAGGTGCACCTGACCCAAGCCATGGTATTTTCAGTCACATCCTATGCTATGTGAAAGCTGGACAATGAATAAGGAAGACCGAAGAAGAATCAGTGCCTTTGAATTGTGGTGTTGGTGAAGAATATTGAAGATCCCATGGACTGCCAAAAGAACAGACAAATCTGTCTTAGAAGAAGTACAACCAGAATGCTCCTTAGAGGCAAAGATGGCGAGACGGCGTCTTGCATACTTTAGACATGTTGTCAGGAGAGATCAGTCCTTGGAGAAGAACATCACGCTTGGAAGAGTACAGGGTGAGTGGAAAAGAGGAGGACCCTCAATGAGGTGGATTGACACAGTGGCTGCAACAATGAGCTCAATCATAACAATGAGTGTAAGGGTGGCTCAGGACTGGGCAGTGTTTCGTTCTGTTGTGCATAGGCTCTCTATGATTCGGAACCGACTCGACGGCACCTAACAACAACAACAGCATACTCAAGGTTGTATTTTGGCTCTTCTGAGCTTGTTTTAGTTTTCCTCAACTTCAACTTTGAACTTACATATGGGTGAAAAGACAGGAAAGAAAGAAAAGAACCAAAATGGATGTCAGAAGAGACTCTGAAACTCGCCCTTGAACAAGGAGTAGCTAAAATGAACAGAAGAAATGATGAAGTAAAAGAACTGAACAGAAGATTTCAAAGGGTAGCTCGAGACGACAAAGTAAAGTATTATAGTGAATATGCAAAGCGTTGGAGTTAGAAAACCAAAAGGTAAGAACACGCTAGACATTTCTCAAGCTGAAAGAACTGAAGAAAAAAATCAAGCCTCAAGTTGCAATAGTGAAGGATCCCTGAGTAAAATGTTGAATGATGCAGGAAGCGTAAGAGGACATGGAAGGAATACACAGAGTCATTGTATCAGAATGAATTGGTCAGTGTTCATGCATTTCAGGAGGTACCATATGATCAATAACCGTTGGTATTGAAGGAAGAAGTCCAAGCTGCACTGAAAGCATTGTCAAAAAACAAGGGTCTAGGAACTGATGGAATACCAGTTGAGATATTTCAACAAATGGATGCAATGCTGGAAGTGCTCACTCGTCTGTGCCTAGACATTTGGAAAACAGCTACCTGGCCAACTAACTGGAAGAGATCCATATCCATGCCCATTCCAAAGAAAGGTGATCCAATGGAGTGTAGAAATTATTGAACAATCTCAGTAATATCACACAGAGGTAAAATTGTACTGAAGATAATTCAAAAACAGTTGCAGCAGTACAGGGACAGAGAATTGCCAGAAATTCAAGCTGGATTCAGAAGAAGATGTGGAAGGAGGGATATCATTGCTGATGTCAGATGGATCTTGGCTGAAAGCAGGGAACACCAGAAAGATGTTTACCTGTATTTTATTGACTATGCAAAGACATTTGACTGTGTGGATCATAATGAATTGTGAATAACACTGCAGAAATGGGAATTCCAGAACACTTAATTGTGCTTATGTGGAATCTGTATGTAGACTAAGGCAGCTGTTCAAACAGAGCAAGCGGGTACTGTGTGGTTTAAAATCAGGAAAGGTGTGTGTCAGGGTTGTGTCCTTTCACCATACTTACTCAGTTTGTATGCTAAGCAGATAACCTGAGAAGCTGGACTATATGAAGAAGAATGGGGCATCAGGATTGGAGGAAGACTCATTAACAACCTGCAATATGCAGATGACACAACTTTCCTTTTTGAAAGTGAAGAGGACCTGAAGCGCTTAATGATGAAGGTCAAAGACTACAGCCTTCACTATGGATACCTCAGCATAAAGAAAATAAAACCCTCACAACTGAATCAGTAAGGAACATCATGATAAACAGAGAAAATATTGAAATTGTCAAGGATTTTGTTTTCCTTGGATCCACAGTCAGTGCTCATGGAAGCAGCAGTCAGCAAATCAAATGCCGTATTGCATTGGGCAAGTCTGCAAAATCCTCTTTAAAGTGTTAAAAAGTAAAGATGTCCCTTTGAGGACTAAGGTGCACCTGACCCAAACCATGGTATTTTCAATCATCTCCTATGCACGTTAAAGCTGGACAGTGAATAATGAAGACCAAAGAAGAATTGATGCCTTTGGATTATGGTGTTGGCAAAGAATGTTGACTATACCATGGATGCCAGAAGAGCAAGTCTGTCTTGGAAGAAGTACAGCCAGAATGCTCCTTAGAAGTGAGGATGGCGAGGCTTTGCTTCACGTACTTTGGATGTGTTTATCAGAAGGGGTCAGTGCTTGGTAAAGTAGAGGGCCAGTGAAAAAGAGGAAGACCCTTCAACGGGATGGATTGGCATAGTGGCTGCCAGCAATGGCCTGAAGCATGGCAACGGTTATGCAGATAGCACAGGACTGGGCAGTGCTTTCTTCTGTTATACACAGAGTCCCTATGAGTCGGAACCGACTTGATGGCACCTAGCAAGAACAACAATAATGACGAATGATGTTTCGTGGTCCTATTTGTCATTCGCACATCTTCTTTGGTGAGGTATCTGTTGAAATGTTTTGCCTGTTTTGAAGTTGGTCATTTGTCTTCTTATTAAGTCATAAGAGTTCTTTACATATTCCAGAAACACATTTCGTTGTTGGATATGTGTTTCGCAAGTATTTTCTCCCAATCTGTAACTTATTTTTCATTTTCATAACAGTATCTTTTACAGAGCAAAGTTTTTTATTTTGATGAAATCAATTTATTGAAAAATTTCTTACGTTGTTTTTGCTATCTTGTGTTGTATTTCAGAAATTTTTGCCAAACCCAAGGGCACTAAGATATTCTGTGTTTTCTTCCAGTGGTTTTATAGTTTTTAACTCTTACACTTAGGTCTGTTACCCATTTCAAGTTAATTTTTGCTTATGGAATGAGGTAAGGATGAAGGTCCTTTTTTTTGGACATGTGGCTGTCCAATTGTTTCAGCATCATTTGATGAAAAGATTATCCTTTGCCACTGAACTGTCTTGGGAACTTTGTACAAAGTAACGGACCATATATATGGCGTGCTTTTTTTTTATTTCTGTACTAGGAAACCCTGGTGGCATAGTGGTTAAGTGCTACAGCTGCTAACCAAAGGGTTGGCAGCTTGAATCTGCCAGGTGCTCCTTGGAAACTCTATGGGGCAGTTCTACTTTGTCATACAGGGTCGCTATGAGTCGGAATCGACTTGACGGCCCTGGGTTTTATTTCTGTATTCTTTTCTTCCATTGGTCTATATGTCTGTCTAATATCAATATCAATATCACACTTTTTATTACTATGATTTTATAATAAGTTGCAGTGTAGTACAGTGTATGTCTTTCAACTTTGTTCTCACACAGAGTTCTTTGGCTATTAGAGATTCTATGCGTTTCCATATAAATTTTAGAATCATCTTGGTAATTGCTTAAAAAGTTGCTGGAAGTTTGAGATTGCATTCAATCTATAAATAAATCTGGCGAGAGTTAATATCTTAACAATACTGAGCTTTCTGACCCATGAATATGTCATATCTATTTAGATCTTTGATTTCTGTCAGCAGTTTTATAGTTTTCAGTGTCTAAATCTTGTACATTTTTTGCCAAGTTTATCCTTAAGTATTTTATAACTTCCTGATGCTACTAAAAATGGCATTGAAAAAATTTTAATTTCCTGTTACAGGCAGTCCCCAGGGTATGAACATCTGACTTGCGTCCAACCCATAGTTATGAACCAAACCCTGTAAGGTGTATTATATTATATTAAAAATTTGAGGTACCTACAACAGTTTGTAATAACAAACGGGTGCAACTTTGTGATGTGCATCGAACCATTGTTATTACTGTATTGTTATTATGTTAAGGATGTTTTTAATGTGTCTGGAAGTGTTTCTTTAATCCTTTCCGTGCTTAGGAAGGTGTACTGTATACTGAGACAAACATTTGACTAAATGGCGTTAGGTATGAACTGTACCTAATTGTTCTTACAAATGTGACTTAAAGAGAGATTTAGGAACAGAACTGGCTCGTAATCCAGGGGAATGCCTGTGTTCATTGCTAATGTATAGAAATGCAATTGATTTTACAAATTGCCTTGGTATTGTGTAACCTTGCTAAATTCACTTATTATTCCTAGGAGCTTTTTTGTAGATTTCATTAGAATTTCTGCAGAGGTGATTATGTCATTGGCAAATAAAGGTACTTTTACTTCCTCCTGTCCAATATATGGAGCCCTGGTGGTGCAGTGGTTAAGAGCTACTGTTGCTAACCAAAAGGTCGCCAGTTTGAATCCACCAGCTGCTCCTCGGAAACCCGATGGGGCAATTCTCTTCTGTCTTATGGGGTCGCTATGAGTCGGCATCGACTTGACTGCCATGGGTTTGGTTTTTTTGGATCCAGTCTATGGAGTCCTGGGGGCACAGTGGTTAATACCTATGGTTGCTCACCGGAAGATCAGCAGTTTGAATCCACCAGCCTCTTCTTGGAAACCCTGTGGGGCAGTTCTGCTCTGTCCTGTAGGGTCGCTGTGAATCAGAATCATCTTGACAGCAGGGAGTTTGATTTTATGCCCTGGTGGCGCAGTGGCTAAGAGCTCATCTGTGAACCAAAAGGTCAGCAGTTCGAACCCACCAGCTGCTCCCTGGAAACCCTGTGGGGCAGTTCTGCTCTGTCCTGTAGGGTCAGTGTGAGTTGGAATCGGCTCAGCAGCTGTGATTTTTTTTCCCCGGTTTATGCCTTTTGTTTTTTTTCTTTTAGCCTGTTGCTCTGGCTAGATCCTCCAGTACAGTATTGAGTAATCGTGGTGAGGGAGGACGTTTCTTGCCTTATTCCTGATCTTAGGAAAAACTGTTCAGCCTTTGTCCCTTAAGTTGGATATTAACTGTAGGTTTTCTGTAGTTTCCCTTTATTAGGCTGAGGAAGTTCTCTTGTACTCCTAGTTTGCTAAGAGTTTTTTTTTTTTTAATCAGAATTGATGTTGGATTTTGTGAAGTGTTTCTTCTCATCTGTTGAGATGACCGTATGGTTTTTCTTCATTTGTCTGTTAAAGTGCTGACCTATATTGATGAATTTTGGAACTTTAAACCAATCTTGCATTCTTGGGACAAACCCTATTTGGTCATCATGTAGTATCCTTTTAAACGTTGGAATCAGTTTGCTAAGATTTTTTTAAGACTTTTTGTGCCTATGTTCATGAGAGATATTGGTTGGTTGATAGTTGTTACGGATTAGATGGTGTCCCCCCCAAAATGTGTCTCAACTTGGCTGAGCCATGATTCCTGGTATTGTGTGGTTATCCTCCATTTTGTGATCTAGTATAATTTTCCTATGTGTTGTAAATGCTAACCTCTATGATGTTAATGAGGCAGGATTAGAGGCAGCTATGTTAATGAGGCGGGACAGGAACTCTGGGATTAGGTTGTATCTTGGGTCAGCCTCTTTTGAGATATAAAAGTGAAAAGAGAGGAGAGGGACTTCCTTACCACTAAGCAAGAAGAGCTGGGAGTGTAGCACATCCTTTGTAATCAGGATCCCTGTGCTGGGAAGCTGCTGGATGAGGGGAAGATTGATGACGAAGAGCTTACCCCAGAGCTGACAGGAAACCTTTCCCTGGAGCTGGCGCCTTGAATTCGGACTTCTAGCCTCCTAGACTGTGAGAGAATAAACTTGTTTGTTAAAGCCACCCACTTGTGGTATTTCTATTACAGTAGCACTAGATAGCTAAGACGGAATTTGTTACCGGAGGAGTGGGGTGCTGCTCTAACAGTTTCCTACAACGTATAAGTGGTTTTGAAACTGCAAATGGGTAGAGACTGGAAGTGTTTTAAGGTGCCTAATGGTAAAAGCCTAGATTGCCTTAAAGAGACTATTGGTGGAATTATGGACGTCAAAGATGATTCTGGTGAGGGGTCAGAGGAAGTGAAGGGAGCTGTTACATTGGAGAGGGCGGAGACTTGGAGAAGCAGCAACAGAGGAATGATAGCAGCAGAAGACGGCACTAGAGAGCTGAGAGCCTTCGGGCAGGAGGCTTCCCTGTGGAGCGGGGTGCCTCCTGGCACTTATTGGTGGAGTGAGGCTCCTTGAATCACAGAGCGAGAGAGCTGAGTGCCTTCCAGCCAGTGTTTACTGGCGGAGTGGGATGCCTCCAGGTACTTATCAGTAGAGCTTTGTAACTCCTACCCTAGCAGGGCGTAGGCTGGGCTGGCCCAAGAGGCCTGAGGGGACAAGAGGCCAAGGAACCAGGAAGCAGAAGCTGAAGAGGCAAGGAGCACAGGAAACACAGCTGCTTCAGTCTCAAACAGTATGACCATGACCCCTGAGGTCTCAAAGGATAGAATCACAGCCTGCTGGGTCTCAAAGGGTAGGGCCACAGCCTCCTAGGTTTCAAAGAGTCAGGTCTTCACTAGCTTGATTCCAGAGAGTGGAACTTCCATTCACAAGTGCCAGGCGATGGAGGTAGGGCTTCCATGCCAAAGGGGCAGAAGAAGGAAACCTACTGGGGGCGAGGGCTTAGGGTCACCACTCAGACAAACAAGGAGAATGGGGCTGCCCAAATCCAAGGGAGCCAAGTTGCCATCCAGTGGGCCTAGAAGGTGTAGCTGAAGCCCAGGGCTGAGGGGCCTCCACCCAGAATTGGGAAAGTATGGTCAACACCTCTAGTGTGGAAGGCAGGGCCGTTGCCTAAATGGTCTCAGAGAACAGAGGATTATTTTCAAGGCTTGAGAGCTAATGTCGTGTGTTCTGCCGAGTTGTTTGGTGCTTCTTCTTGCCCTCCGATTTCTCCTGTTTGTAATGAAAAAGTCTACCTTGTGCCCGTTCCACCATTGTACTTTGGAGGCAGATAACTTGTATTCTAGATTTCACAAATGAAGAGGAATTTTGCACCAGGATGGAATATGGACTTGGAGTTGATTTAAAACTTTTGGGATGATATGTTAGGGTAAAAGTCTTTTACATGTGGCAAAGACATGAATTTTGGGGTGCCAAAGGATGGATTATGAATTGAATTTTGTTCTCCCAAAATGTGTGTCAGTTTGGCTAGGCCATGATTCTCATATTGTGTGCTTGTCCTTCCTTTTGTGATCTGAAGTGATTTTCCTATGTCTTGTAAATCCTAACCTCTATGATGCTAACAAGGCAGGATTAGAGTTACGTTAATGAGGCAGGACACAGTCTGCAGAATTAGGTTGTATCTTGAGTCAATCTCTTTTGAGATATAGAAGAGAAGCAAGCAGAGAGGAGAGGGACCTCATTACAACCATGCAAGAAAAGCTAGGAGTGGAGTGTGTACTTCGGACTCAGAGTCCCTGCTGCTGAGAAGCTCCTAGACCAGGGGAATATTGATGACAAGAACCTTGCCCCGGAGCTAAGAGAGAGAGAAAGACTTCCCTGGAGCTGGTGCCCTGAATTTGGACTTCTAGCCTCTTAACTGTGAGAGAACAAATTTCTGTTTGTTAAAGCCATCACTTGTGGTATTTCTGTTACAGCAGCACTGGGTGACTAAGAAAAGTTACATCTTTTTGTTTCGTTTGTTTGTCTTAAGTTACTGCTGGGCCCCATAGAATGAGTTGGGAAATGTTCTCTCTCTTTCAGTTCTCTTGAAAAGTTTGTGTAGTATTGGTATTATTTCTTCCTTAAAAGTTTGGTAGAAATTAACCTTGAATCCATCTAGTTCTAGAATATTCTTTGTGGAAATTTTTTTTAACTTTTAATTTAAAATAATTTTACATTTATGGAAGAGATGCGTAGATAATACAGAGATCCCATTTGCCCTTCACCTGGCTTCTCTTCGTTAGTTTTATGTAACCATGTAACATTTATCTGTAGTAATCTCCCTCTCACATTTCTAACAGTAATTTGTGTCTTTTCTCTCTTTCTCCTGATCAGTCTGACTAGAAATTTATCAATTTTTACTTCTGAAAGAATCAGCTTTTTTTCCCCATGAATATTTTAAAGCCTCCTGTTACTTAATAGATAAGACAAACATAACTGCTTCTTTTTTTTTTTTAAAACCTATACCTGGTGGCGTAGAGGTTAAGTGCTGTGGCTGCTAACCAAGTGGTTAGCAGTTCGAATCCACCAGCAGCTCCTTGGAAACTCTATGGGGCTGTTCTACCCTGTCCTGTAGGGTCGCTATGAGTTGGAATCTATTGGACGGCAATGGGTTTGGGTTTTTTTGTTTTATATTTGGGTTAATTTTAACCCGATAATTTTCAGATTATATATTTTACTTTTATCGTTTCCTCATTTAATGGCTGCTTTTACTTGCTTGGAAACCCTGATGGCATAGTGGTTAAGCGCTATGGCTGCTAAGCAAAGGGTCGGCAGTTTAAATCCGCCAGGCGCTCCTCAGAAACTCTATGGGGAAGTTCTACTCTGTTCTCTAGGGTCGCTATGAGTCCGAATCAACTCGACAGCACTGGGTTTGGTTTGGTTTTGGTTTACTTGCTTTGGAGACCCAGGTGGCGTAGTGGTCAAGTGCTACGGCTGCTAACCAAAAGGTTGACAGTTTGACTCCACCAGGTGCTCCTTGGAAACCCTATGGGGCAGTTCTACTCTGTGCTGTAGGGTCGCTATGAGTCGGAATCGACTCGATGGCAATGAGTTTGGTTTTCAGTTGACCAGTTCTTTTTTGTTCTTGCCTAGTTTTAAGGGATAGCCTCTGGTTCCAATATTGATATTTTGTGAGTTGCAATGTTAACTTTCACTTTGAATCGAATGCTGGTCCAGTGAGTGTTTAGTTAGAGCTTTAAAGATTTAAGGAATATAGAGTAATTAAGGCAAAGATGATATATTCTGTTTATAAATTATGTTAAATTAACTGTCTGTAGGCAGACTTTTCCATCTAAAAATGTGTTTACTTCCTCAGTAGTTGTTTTCTTCACTTCGTTGAAAAATTGCTATATGCCTAGAAGTTTAAGAACCTATTTTATTTTTAGCCTTGTGGTTTATACTTTCTTCTGTATCTTCACAAGAATGATAATTACTTAAAATATCAGAAAGTTTTCACGTCAAGAATATTAAAATGAACAATAAACAGATGATAATTTGAGAAATGTTGATATTTTCATACGTTCTTGTATTTTCCCTTTGCTTTATGTTGGTAAGTTTAAGATGAGTAATAAATGAAACATACTTAAAAATGTTTAGTGTTTTGAGTGAATTTTTTCTCTCCATGTCCCTGCCAGTCAGCATAGTATCATAGCCTAAGGTCAAGGTGAATTATATTTTCAGTTGTTATATTTCAGCAGTTATTGATTAGAACCACCTGTATATAATATATAATTAATGATTATATAAACCTTGATTTCTCTGAAAGTTGTAACAGTTGGAAGTGTTGGGTTAGCTATGGCCAGCAGTAAACACCAATGAAGTCAAGAGAGGCTTCCACATCATTTAGTTCCAGCATTACCAATAACGGGTGGCTCCTTGAAAGAGATGACTGATCATGTTTAGAATTCAGCTTAGTTGTCTGTGTATGTGTGTGTGTTTTCTGGGTTTTTTTTTGTTTTTTTTTTTTAAGTACTATCACTACTAATATTTGCTTGGTATTTCATTTTAGAAGGGGACCATCTGGACCAAGATTTGGACCGAGAAATGATAAAATTAAGCAGTAAGTTCCTGAGACACTCATTTGTTTAAATGACTATCATATTTCTGTGTAACCAGGTGCTGGCATGAACCAAATCTGGCTGCCACCTGTTTTTGTAAATAAAGTTTTATTGGCACACAGCCACACTCATTTGCTTACATATTATCTACTGTTGCTTTTGAGCTACAGTGGCAGAGTAGTTGTGACAGAGCCCTTATGGCCAACAAAACCTAAAATAACTACTATCTGGTCCTTTTCAGAAAAAAAATTTGCTGACCCATGATGTGAACTAAATGTAATTCCTGGATTATAAAAAAGCCCAATTCTTTTTATTTTCCCAAAGCTATAAGGAAATGCAATTTCTGGTTGGTGGTTTTTGTTTTTTTGTTTTAACTTGATTGCCTTATGTCAGATCCACTTATTAGTGTAATCTGAAGGTCTGTTTTAGTTTTAAATCTATAGCCTGATTCCCATTTTTAGAGTGATAATAAAAGTAATATGACAGATTTAATTGTTTGAAGAGTAATATCTTTTTTATCTACTTCCAGAATCTTTTCATATCTGTAACTTATCCTAATCCATGTATCGATCTAAGTTTTATGGCTAATTTTCAGTTTAAAGCCTTTGCTGTATATACAGTAAAACTTGCAAAAGCCGGAATCTTTGTAAGGCGAAACCTGTCAGAAAAGGAAAATTCAAAATTTTCCGCTAATGGAGAGTGATAGAAAAGTGGTACACTGCACCCTGTCAAAGGCAGAAAACTTGTGGGACTCAGAAGAACAGAACAGTCCTGGCGAATTCCAGCTTTCCGAGGTGTCACTGTGTTATTGGTGTTAGATGCTGTAGTGAATGTATCTAGTGTTTGAAGGCTATGCCTCCTGGTAGGGAGGGAGAAAGAATGGATAAAGCAGTGAATCACACATTAGGTTGAGGGAAGGACCCTGGACCAACTGACCAAGCTGTAAAGACTATGGAAGGCAAACTGAGGGGCCAAGAGTCACTTTCCTAATCCTGGAAATAGCTGGCACTGTAATAGGTTATCTAGTTATCGGTCAGATACTTGGGCTTTAGTTAGATAGCTGTTGGTGTGAAGAAATACGTCCTCGTCCTAAACCTCATTCTAGCTAATAGATTTCAAGATCCAGAACCAAGGTACCAACAAATTGATTAAAGTACCAGATGTGGTGTATTGGTTTTCTATTGCTGCGTAACAAATTACATGACCTCAGCAGCTTAAAACCACACACATTTATTATAGCACAGTTTCCATAGGTCAGGAGTTCAGGTGTGGCCTGGTTGGGCCCTCCGCGCAGGGTCTCGCAAGGCTGCAGTCAAGATGTCGGCCAGGGCGATGTTTCGCCTGAGGCTCAGGATCAAGCTCATGTGGCTCTTGGCAGAATTCATTTGCTTGTAGCTGCAGACCTTGCGCTGCTGCTTTTCCAAGGCCAAAAGGAAGAATGTGTTCAGGGAATGCCTGAGCCCTCTCTAAAGGGCTGACCTGATCAGGTCAGGTCCACCAAGAAGAGTCTTTATTTTGATTACTCAAAGTTAAATTCATTCCAACCCAACCCACTGCTGTCTAGTCAATTTCATCTCAAAGCAACCCTATAGGACAGGGTAGAACTGCCCCATAGGGTTTCCAAGGCCGTCAGTCTTTGCAGGAGCAGATTACCACATCTTTCCCCCGCATAACAACTGGTGGGTTCGAACCACTGACCTTTCCATTAGCAGTGGAGCGCTTTAATGACTGTGCTACCAGGGCACCTGTTAAACTGGTTGGGGACCTTAATTACATTGGCACAATCCCTTCACTTTTGTTAGATAACAGTGTAATCACAGGAGTGCTATCCCATCACCTTTGCCACCTTTTGTTGGCTAGAAGCAAGGTAGAGCTTTCACCCATGCTCAGGAGGAGAGAGTTACGTGAAGGCGTGGGTATGGGGGCAGGAGTCACAAGACCTGTCTTACAGTTCGCAGTATATTATGCAGTGTTGAAGTTCCACTGTTCCATTATACAAATTAACTAATAAGGATTTAAATTGTTCTTCCACTGATATGTGTGGGACATTTTACTGCTGCTCAAAAGCTGAGAGCTGGTTGATTCCAGAACTGTGACAGACAATGTACAGGGTGAGCCTGGAACATCAGAAAGTAAAGAAATGCTCAAAGTGTGCTGGAGATGTGTGAAAAGGACATAGAAACCAATGTGAATGGGCCCCCACTGGCCAAACCTGGGCAAGAATTAGCGTCAAAATAAACAATGAAAGTTCAGTATCATAATCCATCAGCATCCCCATTTTACAGTAAGAAATTCAGGCTCAAATAACAAGTGTCAGAGCTAGGGGGAACTGACCTCAAAATGACTTATATAAGATGTGGATAAGTACATTTCTCGGAGCAGTGTAAATGACAAATGTGGAGTTACAATCTATTGCTGAATAAATGAAAATAGAAAGCAAATCCTCAGGTTTGCAAAGTGGTGCTTTTGTCTCTGGTATGACAAGTTAGAGCCTTCCCTCCTTCTGGGGGGTGACCCCTCATTAATAAATTGCACCTGGACTATAAGTGAGCTACAGATACCTGGTGAGAAGCCATAACTTTGAGCCTTCCCTGAGTGTGGTATAACTTGTATACTTGAGCATGCTCGTTGTTGCTAGGACCCCGGAAGCTCTGCTTATGGGGCTGTGACAGGAGAAGTAGTTTCTCTGGAGAATGACAAGTCTAAGTGTCAGGCACACAGGACAAGGCAAGTCCAGGCCTGACTGCTTTGTCTGGTAAACATACAGTGAGCCACTTTTAGATTCAGACAGTTTATTACCTACATAGACAGTGATTGGAAGTTGCCAGCTCCCCAGGTCCTTGTCCCACACACCAAAAATGGCAATACCAAAACAAAAGGGCGGATGACTACAACTCGAGTTGTGGGATACACCGTTGCTAAGGAACCAATTCCAGATTGCAGCTGAGTTGCCTGTAGGCAGCAGATATGGCCTGCAGAAAGCTTCATACCTCATCAGAACCTGGGAGGTGACAAGACTCTTTCTTCTGACAGCCTTCCAGGGGAGATGGGTGAGTGGGAAATGGCCTTACAAGCCACTCATCCTCTCCTGTTCCAGGAGGCTCATGGAACATTTTGCTAAGACTCAGATTAGCTGTGGTTCTGGCCTTCTGCTGCCAGCTCTTTATGAAAGCGCCAGGATGCCACGGCAGAGCTGTTCCTTTACACTGAGCCAGAGCGACTCTTGTACCCACCCACGGGGTCTTGTTCTCTTACGCCTCAGCTTCTACTAGAGAAGGGGACTCCACTGATGACGCACTTGTTTTTGTCCTTTGTTTCCTGTCTAGTATCCTGCAGAGTGAGCCTGGTACTGGGTGTGGCCTACGGGGTCTTTTGAGTATGATTTTCTAGCTGAGCCCTAAAACCACTGCCAGTTGTACAGAGTGGGTATTATAGACTATATGTCTAAGTGTGTATGCCAGGCATACACACATGGATATGTATATGTATATATTAAATTACCACAATAACTTTGGTGATTACAGAACTTTAGAATATTAAGTATAATGGTTCTTGCTCTAAAGCGGAGGGCCTACCAGATTTGGTAAGAAAGTTACATCAGAATACACAAATTACACTTTGTTGAGACAACCTCATTGTCTTAGTTATTCTCTCACACTCTAGGAGGATAGAAGTCCGATTTGAGGCTTTCTGTCAGCTCTTGGGGAAGGTCCCTGTCATCAGCCCTCCCCTGGGTCTAGGAGTTTCTCAGTGCAGGGACCTGGGTCCAAAGGACTTACTCTGCCCCTGGCTCTTTTTTCTTGATGGTGTGAGGTAGCTCACCTCTCTGCTCCTTCTCTCTTTTATGTCTCAGAAGGGATTTACTCAAGATACAGCCTAATCCTGTAAATTGTGTCCTGCCTCATTAGCACAGCTGCCTCTAATCCTGCCTCATTAACATCGTAGAAGTTAGGATTTACAGCACATGGGTAATTATATCAGATTACAAAATGGAGGACAACCACACACTATGGGAATCATGACCTGGCCAAGTTGACACACATTTTTGGAGACCACAGTTCGATCCATGACATACACCAATGCTCATCTAACCAAGGCCTGACTTACCATTGTGCCCAAGATGGTGGAGCACAATTTACATCTTACGCAAGGACAGTTCTCTGGTGTTAACTTAGTATCCCAGATTGTTAGCACTGGTGAGTTCCTTATGTTAAGATACGTTATTATCTGTCGTTATAACATTTAAGTGCAGGGTATTTCTTGTCTGCATGGGCAGATACGATATAGCAGCAGCATTGTTGCTTTGTTTGAATTTGACTGGCCACTAATTATTATTTTGCTAATATTTATTGTGTTTTCGGTGAAGGTCTACACAGCAGTTTAGGTTGCCATTGGTTACATTCTTCACAGTGTGTGTACCTTCAAAGGCCGCAGATGAGGGTGTAAAGTATGAAAACTTTGTGAGATATGGGTGAGTGTGGCATGTTGCAGACTGTGACTTTCTCTCAATGGAAGAGAGCTGGCATTTATCAGACGTGTGCTAAGTGGTAGATGCTGTGTTAAGTGCTCGAAAAACACTGTCACCTTTAATTCTCACAACTGAGATGAGATTATTCTCTTCATTTTAAAGGTGAGAAAATAGGCTCAAAGAGGCTTGCAAAGTGACTTGCCAAGTTGCGCACACTGTAAGTGGTAAAGCTGGATTGCAGACTCAGGTCTGTGCGCATACAGAAGTCAAGCTGTCTCCTCAGCTACGGAGCTTCCCTGTTGATATCGGAACAGGGAGATTTCAGGAACACAGTGCTATCAGACTCTAAAACCAAAACAAACTAAACCGCTTGCCGTTGAGCCCATTCCGACTCATAGTGACCGTATATGACGGAGCAGAACTGCCCCGCAGGGTTTTCTAGGCTGTAATCTTTACAGAAGCAGACTGCCATATCTTTTTCATGCTGAGCAGCTGGTGGGTTTGAACCATTGACCTTTCCGTTAGCAGCAGAGCGCTTAGCCACTGCACCACCAGGGCTCCTGTCAGACTCTAGGAGGATTTGGAATAAAGTTGAAAACGTCTTTTTCTTTCTGCATGTCTTTATCTTTTCCTGGGTATGTTGTTCTCTTTCCTGTCCTTTCTTCTACCACGTGACCCTCCTTTAACTGACAGTGATACAAATCTCCACTCCTCCTTCACAAACCTGCTTTTCCTTTGAGATCTTAATTTTCTGTTTCGTTTTGGCTATCATCCACTACCGTTCATTTGCTCAGATTATTAATCTAGGAGTCCTCTACCCTTTTCTCTCCCTTGCTCTCCCATCCACACCTGATCGATCACTTAGCTTTTGAAATACTCCTCTTACATACATATATTCCTTAGCCAAGAGCTTTCCCACTGTCCACCGCCTTCTTTACTCTACCCAGTTACTCTGATCCAGGCTGAATTCACACAGGCTTCAGTGTCTCCTAGAACACAATTTACCTGTCCATTTTGGAAACCGAATGTTTTCATGTGTTTCTAACATACTTGGGCAAACTCTTTATTACCCTTAGTGTATATAATATAAGGAGCCCTGATGGTGCAGTGCTTAAGCACTTGGCTGCTAATCAAAAGGTCAGCGGTTCTAACCCACCAGCTGCTCCACTGGAGAAAAGACCTGGCGACCTGTTCCCGTAAAGATCACAGCCTAGGAAACCCTACAAAGCGGTTCTACTCGGTCTTACAGGCTGTCTATGGGTTGGGATTGACTCGACAGTACACAGCAACATCAACATGTATGTAATATTCATAGCTGTGTCTGTGTGGTGCCTCAGCAGCCTACTGAAAAGGAGATGAAACTGTCAGAATCAAGTTGTCTAACTAAATTCTGCTGTTAATGGGCATTCTGGTAGTATATTTGTGGGTTACATTACTAGTCAGAAACAGGGCTAAAAAGAAACCGTCTAAGTTAAATATGTTGTCTTTAATTGCCTGTGTACTTACGCTCAGAAACGGAAGAACATTCTTAGAAAGCCTTAAACTTAAAAATTGTATAGTTGAACAATTCTCTGAGAACTTGCTATTTTCTATCATAGCTAATAAAAGTTTCGAAAATTGTAAATATTCTCAAAAGAAGAATAAGTACTTTATCTTTTTATTTCAAATAGTGTTCAGAATCAGGTGGATGAAGTTATTGATGTCATGCAAGAAAATATCACAAAGGTAATTGAAAGAGGGGAGAGACTAGATGAACTACAGGACAAATCAGGTACAGACACTTTATCTGTTTCTTGGTGGTGTTAATACGTGTTTTAGTAGCTTATTTCTTCTCCCGTTTGTCTAGCCAAAGACTAGGAATGATGGCTTAGGAAACTGACATTTGGTTCTTAAGTTTATGATTTTAATGGTTTAATTTTAACTCCCTCGACTTCCTGTCATCCTCTTACTGTATGATTTCTTAAATTGTTCAGTTGAGAAGAGAGAATTTAAAAATTCATTGTTGGAAAGTTAGAATAGAAAAAACAACCCTTGGTTATATTTTTCTTTTGCTTTATCGTGTTGTTGTTCGGCTTTGTAGTTCTTTTGAGCGCAAGGATTAGAGGTGTAATCGCTTTTTCCAAAACTTATTTCAAACTTATCTGATATTTTATTTTATGTTTTCTTTGGTAACTTCATAGTCCTTTACCGACAGGCATTGGTCTTTGTATCTATAACAGTTCCTGGCATATAGTAGGCACTCAAACATTGTTTGAATGGTGGACAGCTGAGTACCCGATCATTAATCCTTGACAGACTTATTTAACAGAAAATATATACTGTTTTGCTTCAAAATCAGTCCACTTTGATATCATCTAGGAATCTAACCTTCACATGTAAATATCTTTCTTTAGATGTGCCAAGCATTTAAAATTTTAAAGGACATTTCCTTACCAGAATTTATGTTTATTTAAAGGCATTGATGCCGTGGAAAGACTTCTCTTAATCTTATAGTCAAAATGGATTAAATAAACTGATTTACAGCAGTTATTTTTTTTTAAATACAAAATGCCAGAATTTGTGGGTAGAAGAAAGGGAGGCTGTTGTTTTCGTGCTTAAAAAGGAGTGAGTTTGTAGAATTAGAAATTAATATTTTCTTTGTGTGACTAGATAAACCAATCCTGTTATGTCGTTTAATCCTTCTCTCCATCCTCTGTGTGATATAGAAAGCTTATCGGATAATGCAACTGCTTTTAGCAACAGATCCAAACAACTTCGAAGGCAAATGTGGTGGCGTGGATGCAAAGTAAGTGAATCAGAAGGTATTAGTAATATTGGATAGCGTCTCAAGTGGGTTTTAAAGATGCGAAGGAAGAAGGGCCTCTAGATCATAAACTCTGAGAACACGGGCAGCAGCTGTCTGGCTTCTTATTATGTCTTCTGAACCTGGGACAGGTAGGAACGCAATAAACATTCCTCAGAAGATTCCTGTTGGCACGGGAATAACTACAGGAATGCATCAGGTGCCTAAAGTGGTGCTTTCATACATTTCTTTGTAGAAAATAATCCACGTTTCAGTAATAACTGGCTCTAGTAACAAATGTAAATTTTTATATTTATATTCTTTTAACTTACTATTAGTACTTTTTAGAGGCACTTATAGCATTAAATGTAGCAATACTAAAAATAATAAAATGGAAACTACAGAAAAAATAGAATTTTCTGTTAAAAGCAGTTCACATATTGGAATTTGTTATGGAAAATGAGGTTAAGAAAAAAAGTCTCTCCTCTCCCTTGTTATTCCAGACAGTGTTCAATTAGACTCACAGAAGTTTTTAACAAGGGAAAGAAGTGTAGAATCACTCCATACTAATATATTCCTGCAAAACATTTTATAGAAGCTAATTTACTTCAAATATGGCTGCTAAACATTAAAGAGTTTCTTTTAAGATTTTATGGTGAATTTTGTATCATGTGAGCAAAGCCTTTATTTTTCTCCTAAGTCTATGTGTCATTTTTTACTTTGTTGAAAATTTTAGACGTGAGTTCATTATTATTAGTCTCATTTTCAGATTTAACAATAACTTTTCTGAACTTGAGCTTGCTGTATGCTAAGTCTTTCTTCCAGGAGTGGCCTTGGACTCACTGTTTTCTGTCTACTTGTTGACTCCTCTTACTTTCAGAAGTAGACCTGCGTTTCCCACCCTTGCCTAGAATATTGAGTCCTTAAATTTCCAATTGTGTACACTGGCTTGAAAGAACAGAAGGTCCATGAGCCGTTCACGCTCCCCCATCACACGTACCCATTCATGTAGCCACCACAAGGTGATCAGAGTGTGCAGCTCACCAGGACTGTCTTCCCCCGCTCCGAGCAGACAGCTGCTGCAGGCCTCTATTTACTGACCCACTTGGGCACACACACAGAGTTCACTACCTGTCTTACCTTTCAGTGTGACTGGGGGCAACCCTTTACAGACCTTTACCTGAGGATGTGGAGGGAAGCTATTACACAGAAGAGCGGGCAGCTCAGGCAAGCTAGTGTTCAGGATTCAGAAACTCTGCCTGGGGAGAGTGCCTAGCCTTCTTTAACCATATGTAAGGACTTTCATTTTATGCTTTATGGGGTTTAGGTAAGGTTTAGGGGGAAAAAATGGAACTAGATTCTTAAACGGTGTCTGTAGCACGCCGAGGACCTTTGGGGATCACTGACAGCATGTATTGGAAGCCATTTTTCTATAACTTAAGCAGATCGTTTAGAGTAGCAACTATAGCTTCAGTCTCACACACCCCATTAGCGCCTCACTGTGTTGCCACTTGTCCAGGACTGCCTCTGCATGCCTGCCACGCTCTGGGCTGTTTTTCATAATGATGATTTAGGAAGGGGTTTAAGAAAAGGGACAGAAAACAGATCAGGGTTGCCAGTGATGAAGATTGCATATAATGGGGCATGAGGGAACTTTGTGAGGGGGTGGAAATATTCTGTATCTTGATTGCGATGGTTGACAACTGCCTTATTTGTCAAAACCCATGGAAATGTACTTTAAGAGGGTACATTTTACTCTATATAAACTACAGGTTCCCCCCACTATCTGAAAGTAAAGCATTCCTATGAAACCTTTTGTAAGCCAAAATGTCATTAAAGGGAAGAAGCAATTACCATTAATTTATATGGGAAAATTTTTGATTGTTCCCAGACCCAAAAATTAACCTACCATATCATACCAAATAGCACATAAAACCTTCACAAGCTCTCCTAGGCTTTTTTCACACCTTAGGATGCATCTTGCTCATGGATGCATGAAATAAACCGAGATAAAGCACAGACATGGTCAAACCCGTGACGGCTTGATGCTGAGATGCTGAGTGTGGTTCCCAGGGAAGGAGCTTGGTGTCGCCACTCTAGCTGCTCGGGATTCGTGCTGCTGCTTTAACAGCTTGCTGCAAAACAAACGCCGGACGCGGTTACTGCTTTTCACCTTTTTTCATAAAAGTGAATATCCTCTTCGTATTTCTTTTGGTTAGCGTAAACAGGTACTAATGTAGGTCTTTCATAAAAGTGATGTAAAGCAAACTTTCGAAAAGCGGGAGATACCTGTATACCTTAATAAACCAGACAAATAAACAAGCAAACTAGCGACTAGGGGGTAGTGGAGAGGGAGAATCCCTGACACCTCTCTAAGCATCTAGGAGCTCAGATAAATGGGTTTTTGTCCATGTCATCTGGAAGAGATCTTTGAGCATATATGAGTACAATACTGCCATTTTTGGCTATAAACATTTTCTGGCAGTGCTAGAAACCCAAGGAAGAAAACTCTACTCATTAAGGTGTCAAAAATTTATATTGATATTTCCATTTAAATCTTTTAAATGTTAAGGTTAGCACACATTAACAGGGCAAATTCATGTATGTTTTGGGCAAAGTTGAAAAACTAAGATTGTAATTGCTTTAGAAGTATTGTTAGATTAAAAAAAAAGATTAAAGTATAGTATTATGTGAACCCATATACCTACTAAAAATACAACTCCTCTCTCCATCTGGTCTCAGTCTGTTTCTACAGTTTTTGGTTATAGTAATTAGTAATTTTTATAGGCATTGGTGTCCAAATTGTAAAGCTTCCATATATTCCTCCTGGTCATTTTGTTATTGTCATGAATGTAATGCCACTGAACTGTCAAAGTAATTTATTTCAGTGACAACTAATTGGCTAGTTGGTTGCTATTTATAATCATCAGAATGTTTCATCTGTTTATATTAACTGGGTATCTTTTTTTCTGAGTGAACCATCTTTAATCAGTTATGTGTGAAAATGTTTGATGAAAACAAGGCTTTCATTTGAATTCATCAGGAAAATCAAATCAGTTTATAATTTAGGCATTTTAGGATTAAATATGAGTGGGACAATTTTTATAAAGAGAGATGAGGTGGGCTTAAAAATTAAGTAGCTGATCAAGGACTAATCTTACTGAAACTGGCACACAGAATGCTCTTAGGTAAGATATTGATTAAATTAGGTTACTCATCAAGAGTCTAAATTATATTTCTCAAATGAAGCTAAGAGAGAAGGAACTTAAACTTTGAGAATAAGTGCTATAAAAAATGCTGCTGTAATAGTGCAATTGGATGCGTGTGTTACTGGTCATATCCTGGCTCTCAAACAGTTACTAAAATATTGTCTGCTTTTCCTGGCCTCATGTTAGAAGTCAGCCTGAGAGAGAAAGGGTCCAGGTCCTTGAAGACCTTGTTACTATTCACTGTAGAGTACAGCCTTGAACAATAAAGTGCAGCCAAAAAAAAAAAAAAAACTTAAATTTGGGGATGCAAAACAGTCAGCAAGTTTATATGACAAAAATTTTGACTAGAGGAGGCAGGGCCAAGGTGGCAGAATACCCAGACAATTCTGGCAATCCCTCTTGCAATGAAGACCTGAAAAAACAAGTGAAACGATTATATTTATGGCAAGCTAGGAGCCCTGAAAATCTAAGGCAAAGATAGAAAACCGACTGAGCAGCAGGGTCAGGGAGAGATAGTTCAGAAGTGGAGAGGAGTTGCCGAACCTGAATTGCCGGGATCCCTCAGGCACCATTCCCAGGAGTGGCTGTGGCGGGCTGGTATTCAGCCACTGTTTCGTCAGGGAGAAGCAGCCAGCTGCACAACCTACTCACACCTGTGGAACCAGAGAATAATGGCGAACTTGGCAAAAGCTAAGTACTTAACGTTTATTTTACTGTGCTCCCCTGCCCCAAGCCAGCTTCAGAGGCTGGTGATTTCCCTGGGCCTGAGATAGGCCCTACTGAGCACCAGGAACCATTCTTGTGGCCCTGGAGAAGGAATAAATTTGCAATTCGGGAAAAAGATAATGTGCTAGCTCCACTAACCTGGGGAGCTCCGGACAGAAGCACCTCCTGTCCAGGTGTAAACAGTTGTTGGACTTTGAGTACCTTTCCCCCCTGCATGGACCTGTGGGCCTATTTCAGAATAGGCCCTTGTTGGCAGACTGCAACTGTTTCAGCTGTGTGGTAGAGAGGTGCGTCTTCAATATTTGACACTGCTTTAGCTATTAAACAGAGTCCTCACCTACCCACATTTGGGGCCTAAGGACTGGTGGCTCCGCTTAGGTCACCCAGCCACCCACGACGGGTGTAAGGATAACTGGTACCTCCCAGTCCTTAAGACCCAAAGCATATGGGTGCCCACGGCCCATCTGCAGAACCCACCCACCTGTACGCTCTAGGGAACAGGGATGTGCTTTCCTCAGAGACACTTGGGGGATGAATCTCAGCCCCCTGGCTTGTTCAGAGCTTGACCCCCTGCTGCAACCAGATACAGATACCTACACCAATCATTGCTGCCGGTCTAAGACTGTAGGACAGAGCCTGTACCACACACTTGATGAGCAGCTACCTGGACAACTGAGCTGAATCCATACAAGAAAAGTGAATGGACTCCTAGACTGATATACCTGATAATACCTCTAGCCATCTGGTGACAGGACGTCAGAGCTTCAAAGGCAAAGATAATCAAGCTAGCTCATTCAAGCAACCCATTTGGGCATAACAAAACAAAAACCAAGAAGCTAGGATACAGTAAGCAAACATTAAATAAACTAATATAATAACTTCTAGATGTCTCAGAGACAACAGGTCAATATGAAATCACATAAAGAAACAGACTGAACACTTCAACAAGCTCTCGAAAGAATCCAGAGATCTTCTAGATGAGAGTGCTCTCCTGGAATTATCGGATGAAGAATACAAAAGATTAATATACAGAACCCTTTAAGACATCAGGAAGGTGATCATGGAATATGTGGAACAAGCCAAGAAACACACAGATTAAACAGTTGAAGAAATTAAAAAGGTTATTCAAGAACATAATGAAAAATTTAATAAGCTGGAAGAATCTATAACGAGACAGCAATCAGAAATTCAGAAGATTAACAATAAAATTACTGAATTAGACAACTCAATAGAAAGAGAAGCAAAATTGAGCAAGTGGAAGGCAGAATTGGTGAGCTTGAAGATAAAGCACTTGGCACCAATATATTTGAAGAAAAATCAGATAAAAGAATTTTTTAAAAATGAAGAAAACTTCACAATCATTTGAGACTCTATCAAGAGAAATAACCCATGAGTGATTGGAGTACCAGAACAGAGAAGGATAACAGAAAATAGAGAATTGTTGAGGATTTGTTGGCAGAAAACTTCCCTGATATCATGAAAGATGAAGATATCTATCCAAGATGCTTATCGAACTCCACATAAGGTAGATGTTAAAGTCAACAAGACATATAATCAAACTTGACAAAACCAAAGCTAAAGAGAGAATTTTAAGAGAAGCTGGGGATAAACAAAAAGTCACCCACAAAGGAGAGTCAGGACTACTCAGCAGAAACCATGCAGGCAAGAAGGCAAGGGGATGACTTATGTAAAGCATTGAAGGAAAAAAACTGCCATCCAAGAATCATATATCCAGCAAAACTCCCTCAAATATGAAGGTGAAATTAGGACATTTCCAGATAAACAGAAGTTTAGGGAATTCATAAAAGCCAAACCAAAACTACAAGAAATATGAAAGGCAATTCTTTGGTTAGAAAATCAGTACTATCAGATATCAACCCAAGACTAGAAAGCTGGACAGAGCAATCAGATGTCAGCCCAGACAGGAAAATCACAAAAATAAATCAAGGTAAAAAACCGCTCAAAACAGGGAAACAGTGTTGTTATTCTGTAAAAGAAGACAACATTCAAACAATAAAGAGGAACTAAGAAATGTAGTCATAGATCTTTCATATAGAGAGGAAGACAAGTTGATATAAAGAAATAAAAGTTAGGTTTAAATGTAGAAAAATAGGAGTAAATATTAAGGTAACCCCAAAGGAGACAAACTATCCTGTACAGCACAATAAAATACAAGAAAAAAATAGAGACTCAGCAGAAACAAAATCAGCAACAACGAATAAGAGGAAAAGACAGTATATAAACTACTCAGCACAAAAAATTAAGTAGGAAAAAGAAACTGTCAACAACACACAAAAAAAGACATCAGAATGACAGCGTTAAATTCATACCTATCCATAATTACGCTGAATGTAAATGGACTAAATGCACCAATAAAGAGAGAGTGGCAGAATGGATAAAAAAAACATGATCTGTCTATATATTATCTACAAGAGACACACCTTAGCCTTAGAGACACAAACAAACTAAAACTCAAAGGATGGAAAAAATATATATATCAAGCAAACAACAATCAAAAAAGACAGGAGTGGCAGTATTAATTTCTGACAAAATAGACTTGAAAGTTAAATCCATCATAAAGAATAAGGAAGGACACTATATAATGATTAAAGGGACAATATAACAGGAGGATATAGCCATATTAAATATTTACACACCCAATGACAGGGCTGCAAGATACATAAAACAAACTCTAACAGCATTGAAAAGTGAGATAGACACCTGCACAATTATAGTGTGAGACTTCAACACACCACTTCTGGTGAAGGACAGGACATCCAGAAAGAAGTTCAAAGGCACAGAATATCTAAATGCCACAGTCAACCAACTTGACCTTATAGACATATACAGAACACTCCACCCAACAGCAGCCAAGTACTTTCTTTTCTAGTGCACGTGGAACATCCTCTAGAATAGACCACATATTAGGTCACAAAGCAAGCCTTAGCAGAATCCAAAACATCAAAATATTACAAACCATCTTCTCTGATCATAAGGCCATAAAAGTAGAAATGAATAACAAAAAACAGGGAAAAGAAATCAAACACTTGGAAACTGAATAATACCCTGCTCAAAAAAGATGGGGTTATAGAAGACATTAAGGATGGAATAAAGAAATTCATTGAATCCAGTGAGAATGAAAACGTTTCTGTCAGAACTTTGGTACACAGCAAAAGCAGTGCTCAGAGGTCAATTTATATCAATAAATGCACACATCCAAAAAGAAGAAAGGGCCAAAATCAAAGAATTATCCCTACAACTTGAACAAATGGAGAGCAACAAAAGAAACTCTCAGGCACCAGAAGAAAACAGATAATAAAAATTAGAGCAGAATTACATGAAATAGAAAAACAGTTGAAAGAATTAACAAATCCAAAAGATGGCTCTTTGAAAAAATTAACAAAATTGATAAACCATTGGCCAAACCAACAAAAGAAAAACAGGAGAGGAAGCAGATAACCCGAATAAGAAATGAGATGGGCGATATTACAACAGACCCAATGGAAATTAAAGGAATCATATCAGATAAGTATAAAAAATTGTACTGTAACAAATTTGAAAACTAGAAGAAGCAAATGAATTCCTAGAAACACACTGCCTACCTAAACTAACACAAACAAATAGAACAACTAAATAGACCCACAACAAAAAAAGAGATTGAAAAGGTAATCCAAAACTCCTACTAAAAAGTCCTGGCCCGGTCGTCATCACTGCAGAGATCTACCAAATTTTCAGAGAAGAGTTAACACCACTACTACTAAAGGTATTTCAGAGCACAGAAAAGAATGGAATACTCTCAAACTCATTCTATGAAGCCAGCATATCCCTGATACCAAAACCAAGTGAAGACACACAAAAAAAGAAAATTACAGACCTCTATCCTTCATGGACTTAGATGCAAAAATCCTCAACAAAATTCTAGCCAATAGAATTCAGCAACATAAAAAAAAAAAAAATTCGCCATGACCAAGTGGGATTCATACCATGTATGCAGGGATGGTTCAACATTACAAAAAAAATTAATGTAATCCATCATGTAAATAAAATAGAAGACGAGAATCACATGATTTTATCAATTAATGCAGAAAAGCCATTTGACAAAGTTTAACACCCATTCATGACAAAAACTTTCAGCAAAACAGGAATAGAAGGAAAATCCCTCAGCATAATAAAGGGCATTTATACAAAGCCGACATCTTCCTAAATGGAGAGAGTCTGAAAGCATTCCCCTTGAGATGGGGAACCAGACAAGGATGCCCTTTATTACCATTCTTACTCAATGTTGTACTGGAGGTCCTAGCCAGAGCAATTAGGCTAGATAAAGAAATAAAGGGCATTCAGATTGGCGAGGAAGAAGTAAAAGCAACTCTATTTGCAGATGACACGATCTTATACACAGAAAACCCTAAGGAATCCTCAAGAAAACTACTGAAAATAATAGAAGAGTTCAGCAGAGTATCGGGATACAAGATAAACATACAAAAATCAGTTGGATTCCTCTACACCAACACAAGAACATTGAAGAGGAAATCACCAAATCAATACCATTTACAGTAGCCCTCAAGAAGATAAAATACTTAAGAATTAATCTTACCGGAGATGTAAAAGTCCTATACAAAGAAAACTACAAGACACTACTGCAAGAAACCAAAGGAGACCTACGTAAGTGGAAAAACTTACCTTGCTCATGGATAGGAAGACTTAACACTGTAAAAATGTTCTGCTAAAAGCAATAAATAGATACAATGTAATTCTGATCCAAATTTCAATGACATTTTTTAATGAGATGGAGAAAAATATCACCAATTTCATATGGAAGGGAAAGAGGCCCCGGATGAGTAAAGCATTACTGAAAAAGAAGGACAAAGTTGGAGGCCTCACTCTACCTGATTTTAGAACCTGTTATACTGCCACAGTAGTCAGAACAGCCTGGTACTTGTACAACAGATATATAGACCAATGGAACAGAATTGAGAATCCAGACATAAATCCATCCACGTATGAGCAGTTGATATTTGACAAAGGCTCAAAGTCAGTTAAATGGGGGAAAGATGGTCTTTTTAACAAATGGTGCTGGCATAACTGGATATCCATCTGCAAAAAAATGAAACAAGACCCATACCTCACTCCATGCACAAAAGCGAACTCAGTGTATCAAAGACCTAAATATAAAATGTAATACAGTAAAGATCATGGGAGAAAAAATAGGGATGTTAGTGTCCCTAATACATGGCATAAACAGTATATAAAACATTACCAACAATGCAGAAGAAAAAGTAGATAACTAGGAGCTCCTAAAAATCAAACACCTATGCTCATCCAAAGACTTCACCAAAAGAGTAAAAAGACTACCTACAGACTGGGAAAAGTTTTTAGCTATGACATTTCTGATCAGCACCTGATCTCTAAAATCTACATGATACTACAAAAACAGAACTACAAAAAGACGAATAACCCAGTTAAAAAATGGGCAAAAGATATGAACAGGCACTTCACTAAAGATGACATTCATGTAGCTAACAGATACATGAGAAAATGCTCACAATCATTAGCCGTTAGAGAAACACAAATCAAAACTACGATGAGATTCCATCTCACTCCATCACGGCTGGCATTAATCCAAAAAACACAAAATAATAAATGTTGGAGAGGTTGTGGAGAGTCTGGAACACTTGTACACTGCTGGTGGGAATGTGAAGTGGTACAACCACTTTGTAAATCAATTTGGCGCTTCTTTAAAAAGCTAGAAATAGAACTACCATACAACCCAGCAATCCCACTCCTTGGAATATATCCTAGAGAAATTAGAGCCTTTACATGAACAGATATATGCACACCAATGTTCATTGCAGCACCGTTTATAATACCAAAAAGATGGAAGCAATGTAGGTCCCCATCAGCAGATGAATGGATAAATAAATTATGGTATATTCATACAATGGAATACTGCGCATTGATAAAGAACAATGATGACACCATGAATCATTTCATAACATGGAGGAATCTGGAAGACATTATGCTGAGTGAAGTTAGTTGCAAAAGGACAAATATTGTTTAAGACCACTATGATAAGAACTCGAGAAATAGTTTAACCACAGAAGAAAATATTCTTCTATGAGAGTGGGGAGAGAGGGAGAGGGGTTTTCACTAATTAGATAAGAACTATTTTAGGTTAAGGGAAAAACAACACAGAATGCAGGGAAGGTCAGCACAGCTGGACTAAACCAAAAGCAATGAAGTTTCCTGAATAAACTGAACGCTTTGAAGGCCAGTGTAGCAGGAACAGGGGTTTGGGGACCATGGTTTCAGGGGACAGCTAAGTCAATTGGCATAATAATATCTATTAAGAAAACATTTTGCATACTGCTTTGGAGAGTGGCGTCTCGCGGCTCGCAGGCGTACATTTAAGATGCATCCATTGGTCTCAACCCACCTGGAGGAAAGGAGAATGAAGAACACCAAAGACACAAGGTAATTATGAGACCAAGAGACAGAAAGGGCCATGTAAACCAGAGACTACATCAGCCTGAGACCAGAAGAACTAGATGGTGCCCGGCTACAACTGATGATTGCCCTGACAGGGAATACAACAGAGAACCCCTGACGGAGCAGGAGAGCAGTGGGATGCAGACCCCAAATTCTCATAAAAAGACCAGACTTAATGGTCTGACTGAGACTAGAAAGATCCTGGTGGTCATGGTCCCCAGACCTTCTGTTAGCCCAAGACAGGAACCATCCCCGAAGCCAACTCTCCAGACAGGGATTGGAGTGGGTAATGGGATAGAAAATGGTACTGGTGAAGAATGAGCTTCTTGGATCAAGTAGACACATGAGACTGTGTTGGCATCTCCTATCTGGAGGGCAGATGAAAGGGCAGAGGGGGTCAGAAGCTGGCCGAATGGACATGAAAAGAGTGGAGGGAAGGACTGTGCTGTCTCATTAAGGGAAGAGTAATTAGGAGTATATAGCAAGGTGTATATCAATTTTTATATGAGAGACTGACTTGTTTTGTAAACCTTCACTTAAAACACAATTAAAAAAGAAAGTTTTTTTACAACCTTCCCAGGAATGTGACTGTTTATTGATGATTTAGTGTGATGTGATACAATGCACAACAGAAAGCTTTGACGATTAAAAAGTCCAACGTTAATATCTTTCTTATGCCTTTTTTTTTGTGTGTGTCTTGTAGATAAAAGCCATCATGGCCTTGGTTGCTGTTATCCTTTTGGTAGTGATTATCAGTAAGTATTTACTGGAGTATTACTTGTTGGGGACATCATTTGTTTTAGAGTTCATTTAAATTCCCTTTTAAGTTTATTTTCGGTTGGCTTAGTATGACTGATGTTTGGTTATTGGGTTTTAGTATGACTGATGTCAGGACAGAGTAATGACATCTGACCTGAGGCAGGGGCTCATAACCTGGAACCTATGAATCCCTGGAAATGCTCTAAATTGAGAATGTGCAGATGTACATTTTTATGAGGAGTGAATTTATATCTTTTCTCAGATTCGCAGTGGAAATTTTCCTCTACCTCCCCGCCCCTGCCCCCCCCCCCCCCAAAAAAAAAGTAGGACTGAGTGACTTGTCCAAGGCCAAAAATGGGTACTGTTACACTCAGGACCACCCACATTTTCTGTCTGTTGTTAACTATCAGGCGTGGCAAACTTCATCTCATAACACTCTGTTTGAAAGACCAGATAAGTTCTCCAGATGATGAAGGGTTATTTTGTTTATTTCTTTGGTGTTTTTGAATTTGAGCATGATTTTAGCCATTAGAGCATAGCTCCTGCTCCTTTTTTTCTTAATATTCTTTTTTTATGGTCAGATGATTTTTAACATCTCCTTTTCTCCAAAACCTATTTACCTGTGTTTACCGGGATTTTGTGTAGATTTGGAAAGTATCTCAAAATTAAGCATTTGAAGAACTCTATTTCACTGTTCTCTTTTTAAACAGAAAAAAGTTTTGCTGAAAAGAAATACATATTGTGGACTGTTTGGAAAATGTGGAATGACATACAGTTAATGTAACTGTTGTGTATACTCTAGTCTCATGAATGTGAGCATGCTTTTTGAAAATAAGATAATATACATACTTTCTAATAACTGTATTGTGAATTTTTTTTCTGTGTTGTTAAATACTTTTTACAATATTTTAGCAGCTACATGCTGTGCTTATACTAACTATCAAAATCCCGTTGTTGGATGTTTAGGTGATTTTAGGAAAGTTTTGCTTCTTTCCCATTTAAGTTACTTAATATCTGAGATAGAAATTGAGTCCTCATTAGCCATTTCCAAAAGTGGTCACAACTATGTTTAGGAATATTTCTTCTTATGTAGCATGTGAATCTGATTTTGATCTGTTCCTCTTTTCATTTTTTCTCTTGCAGTTCTTATAGTTTTGAAATACCGTGCTTGATTTGATGACAGAGATCTTCATTAAACAAGATCCGGGACAATAATAGTAATAAAAGTTTGCTGCATCAGTTAAATGAAACCTATGTAGGTAACTTTCAGAACTTCTTTTTCAAGAAACTGAGAAGAGGCAAGTATCCCTTCAAATTGGAGCATTGAGAATGTCCAGTTATCTTCTTCCCTTCTAACAAAATGTGCTTTTAATAATTATGTTTAAGGCAAAAATAACCAGCCTCTATTTTGCCATATTCCAAGGGTCTAATTTGAAACTAGATACTTGCCAGTTCACGATTTGTGTGTATAGTTAAATACTGATGATGATATTTCATGCTGTTATTTTAATGGCCTAAGGACTTGAACTACTGCCTCAGTGTGGGAGTCCGGCGAGGTCAGGGAGCCTCTGCAGAGCACCAGAACATTGTGCTGAGAGAGATGCATATCCGTTTGGTCAATGTTTGCAAGGAGATCATTCTTCTCACGTTACTGTTGCTTCGCAAGCAATTTCTACATGTTTATGGGTGTAAGAAAACTGAATGTTGTAAACATTGCTGCCTTCAGGCACAACTAAAAACATTCCAGTAAACCTATTTTTTACCTTATAAGGGAATGTATAATAATATTTTGGCATTTGTACTATGGAAATGGGAAACATGAATAATGGAAAGTCATAGCTTGTCACCGTAAAACTGGAGATAATGAAATATTCGGAGAACATCATTGGAGTGTTTGAAAATGACCAGTATATAGCTGCAGATCATGGTCCAGTCTGTTTTCAGTTAGCCTCCAGTAAGGTGGGACCAGTGATAATATGAGTAAATGAAATCCACAGGTCATTTATTCCCTAGTTTCATTTTCACTAATAGCTCCCCTCTTTAACTCCAGCCAGCCCTTTAACCAGAAGTACTAAAAGTAGCAAAATCATCTGCTTTGAACTGATAACCTTTGCGTTCCCTTGATCGTTTTCCGGGCAATGCGTGTTGTACAGTAAAGGGTCAAATCAGCCAGTAGTAATGAGTAATCAGGAGCCTGGGTAATCTGTGTGCAGGGTTTGACCCGTGTTTATAATGTTATGTTGTTAACTTTAAAATGTGCCAACCTCCTTGTGTTATTCAAGTCATTGTGAAAGTACGTAGTCCATTAATCATGTGTGTGGGGAGGAAGCTTTGTAATAAAATTGGATATTCTTCAGAAATCTGTATACCTGGACATCCTGAGAGAATATACTCTCTACATTTTATGAACTCCCTAAATTTGAAATAGGAATACTAGACAATAGGAGTATTTAAATAGAAAAAAAAGATCCTGTATAGGTTTTTACTTTTATTTTTTTGTTATTTTAATTCAAAATGTATGAAAGATAGAATCCGTTTATGGTTTTTTTAGTTCGTTTTAAATTCTGCAGGATTACTACCAAGAGGCAAAAATGTTCTATTTAGAATGGAAAGGAATTTGAAAGGAGAGAGCAGATTAAGAGACATTCAAGATACGTGCAAGTTACGAAGATGTAAATATAACTGTTAAATTTTATAATTTGTTAAGAGCGTTAAAAAAAGAGAGAGGTCTTACATACTATTGGAGTATGGTCTCTCCATTCTTTGTAGATATCAGCTAATGTAAACAGCACCTGGGCTCTGATAAACCCTTTGAGAAAATGGGAGACCCAGGAAAAGAACAGTTCTAGAATTGCAGTAGCTAATAGTTTCAGCTGCAATGGAAATCTTTGAGTGGGCAGAATCAGGCCTGATGTGTGTTACATGTGTCCTTTATTTGGGATTGGAACTAGAATCAAAAGTGGTTAATTTCCCATCGGTTAGTGTAGAAATCTGATTTCTCCAGGATATCCATAAGTAAAGATGAAGAATGTTTCTCAAAGACAGTACCAACCAGAATCCACGTTTCTAGTGTTTCTTTTAATAAAGCATACCACTTTCAAATAAATAAGTATAAAAAATGGAGTAATTACAAATTTTAATCATAGAAAATAAATTTTATATGACAATATTATAGACATATTGTTCTCTTTGTAGTTAAATACGCTTCGGAGATTACTGGCGGCTGACCTGTTAACCGTCAGAACTTTGTAATGGGGCTGGTTTGAGTCACAGTTTATCACTTCATCTTCCTGGTCTTGAGTAGTCCTGAGACAGTTACAGTGGTAACCTAGGAGACACGAGTCGTCTTAACATCAAAAACAGAAGAAAAAAAGATATCTTTCAAACTGATGCCAGGCCCACCTTCCTTCCCTCCCTTAATCATTGGTTTTCTCGTTCAGCTCAGATCATCCTGCGCTTGAGAAGTGAAGTTTTACCACCATCAAAACTGTCATTATTTAACAACAGTGAAGATCAGCAAAAAATTGTAGCTTTTCAAATACTAGTTGATACCGGTGAAATCAGGTCATTCTGTTTTCATAATGCCTGAACACACACTTGTGGTTTGTGTTTAATTACAGAAGCCTGTTACCCTGCAGCGATTTTACGATGATAATGCTGATCGGTTGACCCCCTTCTGACTCTAACTATATAACTATAACCTGCGGTCTTTTGGTTCTTATATCCTAGCATGGCTCACTGGAAATCGTCCTCAGAATGTATAAACTCAGGGATTTCTGGATGAAAGGAAAGTTCAGTATTGAAAGTGGAGCATTACCTAAAAAGAAGGAAGAGCATTGAGCACACATCAGATACAGAAATATTCATGTTAGCTGTCCTATATAGTCTTTCTGTGCAGCTACTCTGCATTAGAAAAACTTCAGCATTTTTGATAGCAAAAATTGGCATCTTTCAGCTCTGCGTGCATGTGGATACCCTGAAAATGATACCTGTACAGACTGAAGAGGCAAGAATAAAGAGAAATTGAAATCCCTTATTGTCAGTACGCCCTTAACTATGCGTGATGCCTCCTCAGCATTGTTGCCCACGCTGACTCTGCGTCTGCGTCTTTGTGTGCGGTGTGACTAGGAAATACGCAAGAAACTGGTGTTCACGTTGAGACTGAATGCCATTAGATGTCCGTGGTTGCACTGAGTCAGAATTACTAAGTCAAGGAGAACTCACTGTCCTGTATAACTCACTGTTCTGGATAACTCACTGTCCTGTATAACTCACTGTTCCGTTAGTCAGATCTGTTTTCATATGGAGCTATGACTGGAGTCAGTGTTTTTTTTCTGTGAGTGAGGAGTAAGAGCATGAATCAGTCAAAAGCACTTGTCCGTTTGTTTCAGAATGCAGTGTAGTACTCGTGTTTGTGCAGGAAGTCGCCACAAAGTCACGCTGGGTCGTAAGGAATGGAAGGTACCCAGCTCCTCAGTCTGTCCTTCATTGCCTTTTCCACGTTGTAGGCGAAGGGCACCATTCCTTCGACTGGTGTAGGGCTTGGGCCTTCTTTGTAAGTTTGACATGGGTCTCACTTTTTTGGGGGGAAACTAAGTAAAGTAAGGGACAGGGGACTGCAGACTCTTCTGGTTCCTGCTGTATGCCGAGAAGCTGCTTGGAGCAAATGAATAGGAATTAGAAGGAAAGTATGACAGACCCAACTAAAGGGAATAAATGCGAACACGAACTTGTGAAAACACCATATTTTTGTGTCTCCCCAGCACCCAGCACAAAGCTGTACACCTGGCAGGCGCTGGATAAAGGTGTGTTGAATGAATGTTTCAACAATGGATGTGCGTAGGAAGTCCCAAAGGTGGCAGTATGCTAGCGTGTGCGAGTCGTCTTGCATGGTGCTCACTTCGGAGGTGGCGTGATTGACGTAATAATGGGGCCTTTAGCCTTTACTAAGAGTTACTAGTGCTATTGTATAATCATTGAATATAGAATTCTGGTTTCAGAGTATTCCGTTAGGTTCTTTGAGGAGTCCTGGTGGAGCAGTGGCTAAAGCACTAGGATGCTAACTGAAAGGTTGGCAGTTTGAGCCCACCAGCTGCTCTGCAGGAGAAAGATGTGACAGTCTGTTTCCGTGAAGATTACAGCCTAGGAGACCGTATGGGGCAGTTCTGCTCTGTCCTGTAAGGTTGCTATGAGCCAGAGTTGACTCAGTGGTAATGGGCTTATTAGGTTCTTTACAATTGAAGAGCTCTTGGAATAAAATTATTAACTATTTTAAGACTACAAAGTAAATTGCATAAATCAGAGATTTTGATCAGTAAAATGTCAGAAGTCAGACTAAGAAAATACAAGCACTTTGCTTTTTTGCCTTGGGCATATGCATTGTTTCACATACCACACTCCTGTATTTAACCATTTCGATAAGTGCCTTTGATGTTAGAAGATGTTTGATGGAAGATGAACTAATGTAAATGCCTTGTGCCCTCTTCTCTAGCTTCTCAGTTCTTCATAACTATTTTTGCCAGTGTTTCGAAGTTCAGTGCTTTGTTTTCCTCTCAGATATTTATTTGTAGCCCTCCCCCCCCCCACACAGTGAACAGTAAACTAAACTGTTTCATAGAAAACAGTTTAAGCTTAAGCACTTTGGCTTATTCAGCATGTGTTACCTGCTGCCTTAACTTCAGAGCATAGGTTATTTAAAATAAATGTGCCTAATAAGCCCTAATTTAATCATTCCTGTTTCCCAATAAAGTACATAGAAGAAAAAAAGAAATTAGTTTACCAAAAACTATACCTCATATATAACCTGTTGACAGACTGTTGACAGGAGGAATTCCTAAGTGTGAAATCACTGAGTCTCAATGCTGAGAAGACAATTGGTGGAAAATACTCATGCTTTACCTCAGTGCCTCCCACTTGAAAGAGGAAGGCAATATCTTGGCTCAAGGACTCAGACTCATATGTCACAATCAGAAAGCCTGGCACCGATTCCTCAGCTGCTGGGGTGCTGCCTTTAGAGGCAGCTAGAGTACACATTCTCTCCAGCCCCTCTACCCACACACTAAACCGAACCAAAACCAAACCCAGTGCCATCGAGTCGATTCCGACTCATAGCGGCCCTATAGGACAGAGTAGAACTGCCCCATAGAGTTTCCAAGGAGTACCTGGAGGATTTGAACTGCCGACCCTTGGGTTAGCAGCTGTAGCACTTAACCACTACACCACTGGGGTTTCCACCCACACACTAGACTGTCAGATACCCAGAGGAGGTGTGGGAGGGGGATGATACTGGGGCAGGCTGTACCCTGGGACATGTAGTCGCCACAAGTAAAGTGGAATGTAGATGGAAAGTACCCTGCGGATGAGTGATGGTATTTAATATAATTTGACCATTCGGTCTGTGAGAGAACCAGGTGGGAAGGTCAGATCCCACCTACATCCAGCAGAGTCATACTTAGTAAATACCTACTGAATGCTAAAAACTGCACTGGAGCAGTAAACCGCCTGCTTTTCAGCTACAGATATAACACAGGGTTTGGGCTAGTAGCCAAATGTGTTCATTGAGAGGGGCCAAGGGCAGTGAATGCACGCATCCCCTTTATCGAGAAGTAGGTCTAGATCTCATCATCTAAGGATGTGTTACCTGATTAGAGTTCATGCCCTGGAGCAGTCGAGCCAAAGAAACATACTCCAAGTCCGAAAGAGTGAGAGTTTATTAAGGAGATGTCGACATCACCAGGGACCAAGCAGCAGCACTGGCTGTCTCTTTGGAGCCCCCAAGAGCAATTTTACATTAGTGCTTACAGAGAATCTTACAAGCGTTACACGTGCCTTTGTAGCCTGCAGATGGCCTGTCTGGAGGAGTTATTCATTACAAGATAGTGACAAAAGACTCTATCAGACTAAAGAGATACATGCTGGACATCTCTTTATCAGGCTAAAGATAAACATATCAGGCACCTGGCCTCTGGTTTTCCTGTGGTGGGGGGGTTGTTAAGTCACAGAACAGAACAAAACAAAGTTATTTGCCATCAGATTAAAACAAAGAACAAAGTCATTAACATTAGGTCAAAACAAAGTCATTAACAGAGGTATGTGAAGGAGGGGCAGGCAGAGGCTGGAGAAAAACTTATTGGTTCATCATGCCCTTTTGTCACGCTCTCAGTCGCCCATTTTGAAAAAGGAGAAAACGTGCTGGGGAGTATTTGGGTCACAGGATGTCTAAAAAGATAGAGCATGGGTCTTAGGAGTAACTGTAGCAGCAAGGGAAAAAACATGCCCCATCGCTCCCAGTAGCAAACAAGCATGCTGCTGTTTATTCTGTCTTAAACTCTCTCTTCCCCACTTCCCCTGTCACTTTGACCCCATATCTTTGCTCCTCTTCACAGCAGTAGTCCTTGAAGACGTCCATACTTGCTGCTCTAGTTCTTTTTTGACTATTTTTTGGGAAATATTTCAGTCAAGCTTTTGCCGTCATTCTCCACCAAGCCTACTCTTGTCAAGGTCACCAGTGACCTCTGCACTGCTGTATCCAGGGGAGGAATCTCAGCCTTCATCTTTGCACATCAGGACATTTGATGCAGTTGATTACTCGTTCCGCCTTGATACACCCTTCCCGGGCTTGGTGTCCTCTTGCCTTGCTGGTTGCTTCTCCTCTTCTCACCAACTCTTAACGCTGGAGTGCTCCAGGCTCAGGTTCTCAGTCCACTGTCTCTCTACAGCCCTTGGTACACTAACTCCGTGGGTAATCCTGTAATTGGAAATGCTGTCTGTATGCTGACAAACCTCCAGTTGATGTCGTCCACACAACTTGAGTTCAGACTCATAGCCAGCATTCTGTTTCACATCTTCATCATTCATTTCAAATTTAACAAGTCCAAAACAGAACTCTAATTCCCTCTCCCAAACCTACTCCCCATGCGTTTGTTCCCATCCGCATTGAAGACAACTGAGTCCTTTCAGTTACTTAGGCCTAAAACCTCGGAGTTATCACTGATTCCTTAATTTCTTTCACAGTGCACATCCAATTCATTAGAAAAGCCGCCTGGTTCTGTTACCAGAGAATAGCCTCGGTTCTTATCTTTGGTGTAGGAAAGAATTCGAACACTGAGACAAATAGTGCAAAGCAAGCAGAGGTTTATTAGTTAGCAGGGGGTTAATAGTGAAAGTACACTTGATCAGGGAGTGTCAGGCGGGCTACTCAGAGAGAAAGGGTCTGAGAGCCTGGATACAGTCGTTTTCTTAGAGCTTTATATCCTTTTCTCATGGCACCGCCTTCCCTTTTGTTAACTTTCTTAGGGCTGGAAGCTTTGTTGGCTTAACATTTAACCAAGTCAGGGACCCTGTAGCGACCATTTTCTCTCTTTCTTTCCCAAGTGCAAGCTCTCCCCTTCCCCCTTATAGTTCTACCTTTAAAATATATCTAGAATCTGACCAATTCTTATTGTCCCCACTGCAACCACCTAGTCTTTAGCTATCATCATCTCTCACCTGGAATACTGCAATTCTTGTCTAATTCCGTGCCCAGTTAGTTTACCCAAGTGGTCCCTCCTACCATAGTCTGTTCTCAACAGAAGGGTGAAAATGATTCTTTCAAATTGTTATCATGTCATTCCTTTGCTGAAAACTCTCCAATGGCTACCCACCTTCCTTAGACTAGAAGTCAAGTTACCTTTCTGACCTCCTTGCCTGCATTCTCCCCCTCACTGACCGTGCTGCAGCCACACTGGCCCCTTCCTGTTCCCCAAACACACCACGGCACCCAGCTCAAGTTCTGGGTTCTCACCAGTTCAACTTTGATCAATAAAGACACCACCAGGGTTAGGAACAGAGAGGATTTATTCCGAGCCTGTACACAAGCTGAGGCAGAGGAATGTAGCCCTTAGATTCTGCCTGTCTTAGGTTACACGGGTCACATCTTTATCTCTGAGGAAGGAGGAAGTTCTTAAATCATACAAGTACAGGTGTTCACATTCTCTAACATACTAAGCCAATGAGCACAATACAGTCCTAAACTTATTGTAATGTTAGCATGTCTCATTATCCTATCCAGTCTCCACCTAGGGGAGTGGTTTTCACTGTGTTCATGAGCCCTTTTCTGACCTGTGGGCTTGAGGTTCTGGTGCAGGGGTTGGTAGTTGACAGTTGTGTTCTCGTGGTTATTGTTCTGAAAGTTTAACAGGGAGTTGTTTTGTTCTTAGCAAGCTTTGTGTAAACTAGACTCTTTCAGGACACACTGATGGTGTCAGCCAGGCATGCTTGTGCCCCAGGCCTTTGCACTTGCTGTGTCCCCTGCCTGAGAAGCTCTTCCTTCTATAGCTACATGGTCAGTTCCCACACATCCCTTGTCTTTGGTCATATTTCACCTCAATGAAGTCTCTCCTAGTATGCCGTCCAACCCCTTACCCTATTTTTCCAAAACATTTAACCCTAATAATTCTGTAATTTCTAATTTGCTTAATTATTATGTTTATTATTATTGTTATTTATTGTCTTCCTCCCAAATCCCAAAATGTAAGCTTTATGAGAAAAGGTATTTTTGTCTGTTGTTCTCTGATACATGCTGCCCTAGGCTGGATTCTCTAGAGAAGCAAAGCGAGAGAGAGAGATTTATATCAAGGAAGTGGCGCACACAGTTGTAGAGGCTGGAAAGTCCCAAGTCCGTGGGTTAGGCGTCAGGCTGGAGGCTTCTCCTGACTCACATAGCTGCAGGAGCTGACAAACACAAGATTGGCAGGTCAGACAGCAGACAGTTGGCTCAAGTCCCAAGAACTGGAGGTCAGGTGATGAGCCAGGCACAAAATCCAGAGCAAGCAAAAGGCACCAGGTTTTACCATATGTATTGGATGCAGGCCCAAGGAGACTGCTTTCAGTTGATTGGCCGCTCATATCAGATCTCATCATGGAGGTGATTACATTATATCAGATCTCATCATGGAGGTGATTACATTATATCAGATCTCATCATGGAGGTGATTACATCATTACATAACTGCCAGACTACATAACTACCAAACCACCGAGAGTCATGGCCCAGCCAGGTTGACACACAACCTTAACCATCACTATCTCACTATGCCAACCCCCACTGCAACAGTGAGTGTTAGAGAGTACTCAATAAAAAATGGTTGAATGAATGAGTCACTTGTTCAGAAGATACAAAGGAAGGCCATAATTTTGAAAATTGTGTACTACAGGAAATAAATGGATTTTTCAAATACCTCAACATGTGCAGTAGGATGCAAGACATGGCATCCATAATTCAAAAAACCATAAAAAGAGAAAAGGGTGAGACAAAAGAATAATTACATGAGTTATGAAGACAATCAGGTCAGCTAAAAGGGGGGAGCAAGTTAAAATAAGTGAGTTTCCAGGAAACAAGTTGCACCATAATTTATGAAACCCTTTACCGAAGCAGTAAAGAATAGAATTGGCTGCAGAATACCGGTGACGTGGAAGGGGTACTCAAGAAGCTGCCACATAATACAAGAGGAAAAAGACCAGATCTGTAGATGAAGAGGGTGATGATAGATCTAGAGACAAAAAAATAAATTATATAGTATTCTCAGGAAATAAATCCAAAAAAGTGAAGCAGAAGCAATAAATAAAAAAAGAGATCCAAGATGAGAGTGTAGTTGATGCCACATAACGTCCCTCAGATTAAAGACCTGAGAAAACAAGTGAATTAGATATAGAGGCCAGCTTTGGAACCCTGAGCATCAAAGACAAGGCTGAAGGATCAGACAGAGCAAGTGCCAACTGGATGGAGAGACTACAAAGACAGCAGACAGGAGAATCACAAATGGCCAGCACTGTGCCAGGTGAACCTGCACAGTGCGGCCATATTGAGACAAAGCAAACAGCTGTCCCGACCAAACCCCCATCACCTTTTCCAGCCAAACAGAAACAGCTCTGCACCCATGTCCGGAGTCAGGCAGGAGTGCTTCCCGCCCTCTGAAAGTTAAGGGCACTTACCTCACCCAGAGCCCATCCCAGCCACCCCGCATGTGGAGGCCCATAGACCTGCGGTGCCCCCCCACCCCCTCATCTATCACCCCTGCACGATCACAGTCTGGTGGCACCGACCACCGCCCTGCACCCTGAATCAGGGTCCTGCTGGCCAGCGGCACCCACTTCTCTGCCTAGCCACCTGTGCCAGGGGCTTGTGGACTGGTGGTGTCCCCTATTCCACCCACCCACATCTGGGGCCTGCAGATTAGGTGGCACACCCTCACCCATGTCATGGGCTCACCCTCCTAGTGGGCACCCCTGCCTCGCCAGCTCCGCCACTTGTACTGTCACCTGAACATATAACCTGCTTCCTCCCCTTGCTGCTTTTCTGCTGGGCCTTAAAAGGGTGCCATAGGGAACCATCTTTATTGTCACCGAAGTACTCCAACATGCTCAAGCTCTTGTCTGAACAACAGCTCTCCCCTCCTTTCCTTCCTTTAAACCAAATTTCCCCCTTTCTGCCTTTCAGGGGAAGACTACATATTCTCCTAGGTCCCATAGAGCCCAGGGATGGAGGGAAAGAGGATGGAGGTGGGAGAAGTTTTCTTACTCCTCAGTGCTCTTACCAGATACCCAGATGCCCATTGTCTACGCACACACACACACACACGCACGCATGCACACGCCCTCTGTCTCTCTCTTTCTGCTGGATTTACCATCATGGTAATCCTCGCTACCTTAGTTCCACCATTATCCAGGACATCATGAATGTATGTGTGGATGACTTACCCAGCTCCCTGGCTATGTAGTTCCTGACCTCATCCATTCAGTGATTTTCACCTGCTCAATTTCTTTCCATGACTTCATGCTGGACATTAATTACCTGGATTTGTCCTGGCCCTTAATCATAAACTCTACTGTTCCACTAACTACAAACTCCTACCCTTCCAACTCCCTTACTGTCTTCCTGTGACTCAGTCTCATCCAGAATCCCCAGCCCTGAACAATCTTAAAAGTTCACAGGCCCTTTTTGGCTTCACTTTCTTCCCTTCTTCCAAGAATCTCATGGCCCATCTTTCCAATTATTATTTTGCCAATACCCTTAACTGTTTTTCCTACTTTGTCTTCCACCCAACTCATCCTGCACAATCCTGGCCCAAAAGCCATCCAAGTGTTCCCTCCCAGTCCCTCAGTTGCTGAGCGTTTCTGGGAAATCTAACGATGGACCTGGGCCTCCGTGGAATCCTCCAGTGCTGCCCACTTTCCCCTTCCCGCTTTCCCTCAGTGGTTGTTCAAAACCTTTCTCCTCAAATATCTTACAAGCCCCCTTCTCTCGTATTCTCCCTACCCCACACTATTTCTCAGAAGATAACCCAGCTTCCTACTTACTGAGAGGAATCTGTGTCAACAGGCAGTAAATTCTTCACATGCCTCCCCAGATACCTAAAAACTAACCTCCATCTGCACATTCGCTTTCTTCTTTACTTGGGTCCCGGTGGAGAGAGAAGTTCTCCTTCTACCCAAGGTTCACAGCAGGCACTCGAAAGATGTTCTACAGAAGAAGGGGGGAGGAAGAAGGAGAAGTAAAAGGGAAGGATGAAGAGAGGGAAAGTAGAAGGAAGAAAGGGCGGAAAGGAGGGAGGGAGGGAGGAAGGAAACCAGAAAGCCTTCCAGGTAAAGTGAACGTCTTAAAGAAGTTGAGAAGAGGTTTTATGTTTTATTCTATTTTTTAATGGTCATATTTTATTTGCACTGCCCACAGGATAACCTTATGGATCTGGTTTGGATAGATATTATGGAGACAGCTTGTAGATTATGTTTTTGTAGCATCTTTTTTAAAAAATGTTAATGGAGATGTTAGAAGCTCATGATTACGTCAGAATTTTGGGAGTAAGGTTTAATAGAAAAAAAAATAGTGTAGGCAATTGTGTTTTAAATGCCTTTGAATTCTGAAACAAGGAAGACGAGAACAATTGTCCTATAACACTAAAAGATTTTAATTAGATACTTCCACCATGAATTGCAACGCAGTGCTAATCCATGTATTAATATAAAGAGAATTCTAAGATTCATTATGCTTATTTTTAGTTAAATTCAGGGAAAGAATATGTTCTATTGATTTCTTATACAGTTTTTAGTTCCTCTCATGAATTGTGTTTTTTTTTCTACATTCAAGTTTTAAATCCACAAAAAGCAACTCAAGGACATTTTAGACTTGCTCAAGTAACGTCTTTATAGTGACCCCCAATGGCAAAAGGAATGAACAGGTCGGTTTAGTAATCCACGTTTAGTGGTCTTTCACAAGGATAAAGTCTTATTGATAGTAACAGTAAGTTCCATTTTTTGGAATTTCCTGTTTGTCAAAGTGCCTTCACAGTTTCTTTTGATTAATGCAGCACCCGTAAAAGTACAAATGGCAGTATTCTTATTTTTAAAAATCTAACTTAGGAAATCAAAGCAAACATGAACACACACACATATTTATATTTAAGTTATAAACCTATTCTCTTTAATAGTACCTTCCATAACCAAGGCTATATTATTTTTCCCAATTAAAATGGTATATCAAAGAGTGTAAGCTTTTATAAAAAGCTTTTTTAAGCCTACAAGACAACTATGTTTTGTTGCCATGTTTTCAGCTCAAAATTAGACTCACCTTGCTTTTTTAAAGCTTTTTAAAAGAAACAAAAATTTTCTCTATATTTGGACAAGCCCATTTATCAGTATACAGATGAGCTACTCTGTACAAATGGGCTGAGTTCTAACATAAGATTTTTAAAACTTACTTGAATTTTATATGCATGAGACTCTTAAAATTCAAGTGTGTACAATGCAGAATAGCAACATGACTTTGAAATCTGCATCTGTGATTCTCAGACTTCAGACTATATTATTGCGACTATATCACCCATATGCCCCATCAGAGTTCTGCTCACTGGACTGTCAGGCCATGTGCATTTGTGATCCCTGCATTCACAGAGCAAACATCTAGCTTATTCCTTGCTCAAGTCTAACACACAGAAGATGCTCAACTTAAAAGGATGATAAATTGAGCAGATCTGAGATAAAAAAAGATTTTTCAAAGACCATAAACATTTCGGTCTTAGATCTCATTACTAATTTCTGCATTTGGCGGGGGCGGGGGGGGAACTGATTTTTACGAGTCTCACTCATTATTAGAAATGAGTTAAAAACAGCCCATTTGAAGTCAAAATATAGCTTCTTTTAATTACACATGTAAATTATTTCTTCTTAAATAATAAAATATCTTCACACATGAATTAATACAGTTAATATCAGGTAGGATTTGGATGCTCAAAGCAATTATTTAGCATTTATTAAGCCTTTTAATTTGGCCCAATATTTAAGAATTTGAAGGTAAAATGGGAATCCAGTGAAGCGTAAAGATAAGCTGTAGAGACAGACACACTGTCTGAAGACAGGTTTCCTCTATGGATTGCTTTATATTTGCATTTCATAAACATACTATATTCCGAATGCTGACTTAATGCCTGGATGGTTCAAGGCTCTGTGTAACAGCACCTACGTGACCAGATAGAAAAGTAACCCCTGCTAAATGTTGTCGAAGGTCAACGCATGTCAGTTTACACCACCCATGGGCTTTAACTTCTTCCAAATGAAAGAGGCAGACTTGTCGAAAGGCAGAATCTTGAGGAGGTAGGTAGGATGCATGCATAAACAAGTAAATAAAGCAAGTCTGCCTCCAGATTAGTGGCAAATTCTGGTCCAATACATAAGTTTCATCTCAAAAGAGAAAATGGCACCCTCTTTCCCACCCAGAGGCTTCATCCTTTGGTTATCTTTTCTACTCCAAGGTCTCTAGTCATGCTACATTTAGACATGAAATTCACTTGCTGTGAAATAAATGACCATGAAAGGAATTCCCAGGCACATTTGCCTCCTAGTCAGGCCTTTGAACAAACCTCTATTGCAGACAAAATGCTTGATGCTAAAATACTGCTTTGCCTGGAAGATAAAAGGCAGTGAGGCAGCCAACATGGCACTATAGACAGAAGCACCATGCCATCCCTCTGTAGCCAAGACCAAAAAACTTAGTAAAACAGATATGTCAGTCCTGGAACCCTAAGCATCAAATGAAGGAATAAAGAACTCGATCACACGCCAAATGGAAGAAGAAACTGACAGAGGACAGAAAACGAGGAGAGCTATGAAGTGGAATGTGACACAGCTTTGCCATCTTGGAGCACAGCAACAACCTGGACAGGGAGTACAGGAAGGCAACTTCACAGAGCTCCCAACAGGAGACAGAGTGCCGGGTAACCAAAGGTATATACTTTCCCACCCCTCAACCTTCTGCCTTGTATGCTGCTTCAGCCACTTCCCCAACAGGCCACGGTCGCTTGGCCAGAGAGAGACTGGCTCACTGCTGCTCCGGGACTGCCCTGCCCCCACCAGCTGGCTACCTCACTGTCAATTTTTTTTTCTCTTTTTCTTTCTCAGTCCCACCTAGCCCCCTGGACTGCCTCTGCCCATTCCTGAGGGATTTGCCATACCACCTGGCAAGAGAGACACCAGCTCGCCATCACCCTGATTCCACTCTGCCCCCAAAAGCTGGTTCCATCAGTGCTATATATACATTTTTAATTTTTTTTACTTATTTCTTCTCTCTCTTTCTTTCCTTTCTCTCGCCCATCTAGCCCTGTAGGCTGCCCCCACCCCTTCTTGAAAGGCTATGCTGCACTGCTCAGTAAGAGAGCTGCCAGAACATGGCCCCCCTGGGTCTGTCCTTCCCCCACCCACTGGGTCCTGTTGGGCCACCCCTTTTTAATTGTTTTGTTTCTCAGTTCTTTCCTTTCTTTCTCCAACCTAGCTCAGCACATTACATCCTCTCCCTTCCCTACTGCCTCTCTGCACTGCCCACTGAGCACCGCACCCCTGAGCAGCACCAGTACAGAACTCCGGACACCTGGACCCTGCTCTGTCCTGCCCACTGGCCCCACCCCACTAAGCACTATGCCTCTGAACAGTGTCGCCCCAGACCTCAAGACCCCTGCACACCCCTCTGCACCACCCCCTGATCCAGCTCTGTAGAGCGTCACGACGGGAGCAGGAACGGTGCAGACCCCAGGACCCTGGCTGGTGCCCCTGGCCCCAGCTCCATGCTCCCCTTCAGGGCAGGCATGGTCTGCCAGACACCCAGGCCTGCCTACTGTGCTAACCCCAGACCTGCCACATCAGCCCCAGTTCGTGCCACAGACAAATGACCCATCCCCACCCCGCCCCCCTGGACATGCCCTGCTGCATCATAGCTGAGCAACTGGCCTTGCCCGCCTGGACAAGGTGGTGATAACTATTGTGCCCACAGAAAAGGGAGCAACAAAACATCTGCCTTCTTGCCCAGATATAACCAAATAAAAAAAAAGCAGAATGAAACAAACCTACAAACAATAAATTCTGAATGTCTTAAAGACAGTGCAAACTATCAAAACATAAAGAAGACAGGACGGCTCCAGTAAGTGACCAAAATAAAACACCAGATGACCTTCCGGTAGAAGAAAATGCACTGGAACTACATGATATGGAATTCAGAAGTCTAACATTCAGGGATCTCAAAGAGATTAGGAAAGAGATAAAGGAAAACAGACAAAATCTGGAAAAAGCAGACAAAATCAGGGAAAACACAGACAAAAAGATTAAGAAAATAATACAAGAACAAAATGTCAAGATAAACAATTGGAAATCATACAACAACAATTAGAAATCAAAAAGATAAAGAATAAATTTAAGAAAGGGACAACACAGTAGAAGGTTTTAGGAGCAAATCTGAAACAATGGAAGACAGGATCAACAAAATTGAAGACAAATCATGGATACCATTTTGAGGAAAAATCAGAGAAAAGAGTGAAGAAACTTGAAGAAAACCTAAGTACTATATGGGAAACAATCAAGAGCAAAAATTTGCTGTGATCAGAGTTCTAGAACAGGGAGAAGTGGAAAACATAGAATCACTGAAGATTTGCTAACAGAAAACTCCCCTAATATCATGAAAGATGAAAAGCTGACCATCCAAGAAGCTCAGTGAACCCCATATAGGATAGACTCCAAAAGAAAATCATCAAGATATATGATAATCACACTTACTAAAGCAAAAGACAAAGAATCCTGAGAGCAGCTCGAGGAAAATGAAAAGTCACATACAGAGGAGAAACAAGACCAAGCTCTGATTACTCAGAAGAAACTATGCAGGCAAGAAGGCAACGGAATGACATATATAAAGCCTTGAAAAAAAATGCCAACCAAGAATAATATATCCTGCAAAACTTTCTGTGTAGCATGATGGTGAAATTAGGACACTTCCAGATAAACAGAAATTAAGGGAATATGTAAAAACCAAACCAGGGTGTCAGCTCCAGGGGAAGGCATCCTCTCTCCGTCGGTCTTGGAGGAAGGTCCTTGTCATCAGTCTTCCCAAGATCAAGGAGCTTCTCAGGCACAGGGACCCCATGTCCAAAGGATGTGCTCTGCTCTCAGTGCTGCTTTCTTGGTGGTATGAGGTCCCCGACTCTCTGCTTGCTTCCCTTTCCTTTTATCTCTTGAGAGATAAAAGATGGTGCAGGCCACACCCCAGGGAAACTCCCTTTACATTGGGTCAGGGAGGTGACCTGAGTGAGGGTGGTGGTACAATCCCACCCTCATCCTCTCAACATAAAATTACAACCACAAAATGGAGGACAACCAGACAATACTGGGAATTATGGCCGAACCAAGTGATACGCACATTTTGGGGGAGACATAATTCAATCCATGACACCAACCTAGGTAGCAAACTCTCAAGGATAAAACAAAACTCAAAGATTTACAACAGGGAACAAGACAGGTCAATCTGTAAATGACAAGAATGTTAGAACAATAAAAGAAGGAATAAATAGTACAGGTATAGAACTTGCCAATGGAGAGGAAGTCAAGGTGCTACCAAATTATAAAAGACTAGTTCAAACTTAGGAAGATAGGAATAAGTTTCAAGATAACCACAAAGAAGTTTTACAAACCTACTCATCAAAATGAAGAAGAAAAACAAAGTCTCAGTAAACACAAAATCTACAAAAACAAAAGAAATGAATAAAATCCACAAAGAAAATTGAGCACAGGACAGCAAGAACAAAGAAAAAGCATCACACTAAACATAAATGGCCTAAATGCACCCATCAAGAGACAGAGAGTGACAGAATGGATTAAAAAAAAAAACAGGACCCATCAATATGCTGTCTACAAGAGGCACCTTAGAAACAGACATAAATATATTAAAAATCAAAGGATGGAAAAATATATCAAGCAAACAGCTACCAAAAAAAAAAAAAAGAGCAGGAGTGCCAGTACTAATCTCAGACAAAACAGACTTTAAAACAAAATCCACCATAAAAGACAAAGAAGGGGATTATATAATGATTAAAGGGACAACCCATTATGAAGACATAACCATAATAAATATCTACACACCCAATGACAGGGCTCCAAAATAAACTCTTAACAGCACCGAAAAGAGAAACTGACAGTTCCACAATAATAGTAGGAGACTTCAACACACCACTTTTGGTAAAAGAACATCTAGAAAGAAACTCAACAAAGATACAAAAGATCTAAAATCCAAAATCAACTGGCTTGATATAGACATATACAGAACACACCACCCAACAGTAGCAAAGTACACATTCTTTTCCAGTGCACATGGAACATTCTCCAGAGTAGACCACATCTTAGGCCACAAAGCAACTCTCCACAAAATCCAAAACACTGAGATAATACAAAGTGTCTTCTCTGATCACAACACCCTGAAAGTAGAAATTAGTAACAGGAAGAGCAAGGAAAAAAAATCAAATTCATGGAAACTGAATAACGCCTTGCTTAAAAACCGCTGGGTAATAGAAGAAATCAAAGATGAAAAAAAAATCTGTAGAATCAAACAAGAATGAAAATACATCATACAAAAACCTTTGGGACACAGCAACGGCAATGCTCAGAAGTCAATTTATAACAGTAGATGCACACATCAAAAAAGAAGAAAGGGACAAAATCAAAACGTTAATTATATAACTCAAACAAATAGAGAATAGCAAAAGAAACCCACAGCCACTAGAGGAAGAGAACATAGAGCAGAGCAGAAATAAATGAAGTAGAAAATAGAAAAACAAATTGGCATCCAAATTGGTAAGGAAGCAGCAAAACTGTCTCTATTTGCAGATGATATGATACTAAACATGGAAAACCCAAAAGACTCCATGAAAAAACTACTAGAACTAACAGATTCAGCACAGTAGCAGGATACACGATAAACATACAAAAATCAGTTGATATCCTATGCACCAATAAAGAAAACTTTGAAAGGGAAATCAGGAAAACAATACCATTTATAATAGCCCCTAAAATTTTTTTGAAAAAAAAAAAATCTAAACAGGGACTTAAAAGAGCTATACAAAGAAAACTACAAAACACTACTGCAAGAAAACAAGAGACTTACATAAATGGAAAATCATAACATGCTCATGGATAGGAAGATACAACATTGTGAAAATGTCAATTCTACCCCAGGCAACCCACAAATACAATGCAACCCCAATGCAAATAACAGCAGCAATTCTTTGAAAAGTTGGAAAAACTAATCATTAACTGTATATGGAAAGGGAAGAGGCCCTGGATAAGTAAATCACTATTGAAGAAGAAAAATAAAGTAGGAGGACTCCCACTACCTGACCTCAGAACCTACTATTCATCTATGGTAGTCCAAACAGCCTGGTCCAGATACATTGACCAATGGAATAGAATTGAGAACCCAGATGTAAATCCATCCAGCTAGAGCCACCTGATCTTAGATAAAGGCCCAAAGTGCATCAAATGGGGAAAAGACAGTCTTTCTAACAAATGGTGCTGACAGAACTGGATGTCCACTGCAAAAAAAAAAAAAACAGGACCCATACCTCACACCATACACAAAAACTAATTAAAAATGTATGAAAGACCTAAATATAAAATTATAAAGATCATAAAAGAAAAAATAGGGTCAACACTAGGGGCCCTAATACACGGCATTAACAGGATGCAAACCATAATTAACAATACAGAAAGACCAAAGATAAGCTAGACAACTGGAATCTTCTAAAAATTAAGCTCTTATGCTCATCAGAAGACTTCGCCAGAAAAGTCAAAAGAGAACCTACAGGTTGGAAAATATTTTTGGCTATGACAAATCCAACTAAGTTCTAATCTCTGAAATCTACAGGAAAATCCAACACCTCTACAACAAAAAGACAAATAGTTCAATTAAGAAATGGGCAAAAGATACAAAGAGACATTTCACCAAAAAAGACATTCAAGCGGCTAACAGACACATAAGGGAATTCTCAGGATCACTAGCCATTAGAGAACACAATGAGATACCATCTCACCCAACATTCCTGTCATGAATCAAAATAAATAAATAAATAACATGTTGGAGAGGCTGCAGGGAGACAGGAAATCTTATGCACTGCCGGTGGGAATGCAAAATGGTACAACCATTTTGGAAAACGATATGGTGCTTCTTTAAAAAGCTAGAAATGGAAATACCATATAATCCAGCAATCCCACACCTAGGAATATATCCTAGAGAAATAAGAGCTGTCGCTTGAATAGACATATGTACTCCCATGTTCATTGCAGCATTGTTCACAATAGCAAAAAGATGGAAACGCCTAGGTGCCCATCAGCAGATGAATGGATAAACTATAGTGCATACACACAGTGGAATGCTATGCAACAATAAAGATCAATGATGAGTCTGTAAAGCATCTCACAACATGGATGAATCTGCTGGGCATTATGCTGAGTAAAACCAGGCAATCACAAAAAGACAAATATTGTATGAGATCACTACTATAAAAACTCATGAAAAGATTTACACACAAAAAGACATAATCTTTGATGGTTACAAGAAAGGGGAGGGGTGGAGATGGAAAAACTAAATAGACAATAGATAAGTGGTAACTTTGGTGAAGGGTAAGACAGTACACAATGCTGGGTAAGCCAGCACAAGTTGTCTAAGACAAGGTCATGGAAGCTCTATAGACACATCCAAACTCCCTGACCTGTGGGCTGTGGGGACCATGGTCTCAGGGAATATATAGCTCAATTGACATAACATAGTTTTTTTGTTTTTTTTTTTAATAATTTTTATTGTGCTTTAAATGAAAGTTTACAAATCAAGTCAGTCTGTCACATATAAGCTTATATGCACCTTACTCCATACTCCCACTTACTCTGCCCCTAATGAGTCAGCCCGCTCCCTCCTTCCAGGCTGTCCTTTCGTGACAATTTTGCCAGTTTCTAACTCTCTCTACCCTCCATCTCCCCTCCAGACAGGAGATGCCAACACAGTCTCAAGTGTCCACCTGATACAAGTAGCTCACTCTTCATCAGCTTCTCTCTCCTACCCATTGTCCAGTCCCTTCCATGTCTGATGAGTTGTCTTTGGGAATGGTTCCTGTCCTGGGCCAACAGAAGGTTTGGGGACCATGACCGCCGGGATTCCTCTAGTCTCAGTCAGGCCATTAAGTCTGGTCTTTTTATGAGAATTTGAGGTCTGCATCCCACTGATCTCCTGCTCCCTGAGGGGTTCTCTGTTGTGCTCCCTGTCAGGGCAGTCATCGGTTGTGGCCGGGCACCATCTAGTTCTTCTGGTCTCAGGATGATGTAAGTCTCTGGTTCATGTGGCCCTTTCTGTGATAACATAGTTTTTAAAGAAAATGTTCTCCACATTACTTTGGTGAGTAGCATCTGGGGTCTTAAACGCTTGTGAGTGGTCATCTAAGATACGCTACTGGTTGCACCCTGTCTGGAGCAAGAGAGAATGAAGAAAGCCAAAGACACAAGGGAAAGATTAGTCCAAAGGACTAATGGACCACAACTTCCACCAGACTGAGTCCAGCACAACTAGATGGTGCCCAGCTACCACTGTTCTGACAAGGATCACAATATAGGGTCCCAGACAGAGCTGAGAAGAAGGTAGAACAAAACTCTAACTCACAAAAAAAGACCAGACTTACTAACCTGACAGACTGGAGAAATCCTGAGAGTATGGCCTCCAGACACCCTTTTAGCTCAGTAATGAAGTCACTCCTGAGGTTCGCCCTTCAGCCAAAGATTAGACAGGCCCATAAAACGAGACTAAATGGGCACATCAGCCCAGGGGCAGGGGCAAGGAGGTGAGAGGGGACAGGAAAGCTGGTAATGGGGAACCCAAGGTCGAAAAATGGAGAGTGTTGACATGGTGTGGGGTTGGCAACCAATGTCACAAAACAATATGTGTATTAATTGTTTAATGAGAAACTAATTTGCTCTGTAAACCTTCATCTGAAGTAGTATTAAAAAAAAAAGAAAAAAGTACAATAAAAAAAGAATTCAGCATTATATATATTAAAACACACACACACACACACCACGACCAAGTGGGATTCCTACCAAGTACGCAAGGATGGTTCACTATTAGAAAATCAATCAATGTAATCCACCACAAAAATAAAAGAGAGGAATCACATGATTGTCTCTATTGACACAGAAAAGGCATTCAATAAATTCCAATACCCGTTCCTGAAAAAACTCTCAATAAAACAGGAACAGAAGGGAAATTCCTCAACATAATAAAGAGCGTCTATACAAAACCAACCAAAAAAAAAAACACCAAACCCAGTGCCATCAAGTCAATTCCAACTCATGGTGACCCTATGCGACAGAGTAGAACTGCCCCATAGAGTTTCCACGGAGCGTCTGGCGGATTCGAACTGCCGACCCTTTGGTTAGCAGCCGTAGCACTTAACCAACAGCCAGCATCATTCTCAATGGAGAGAGGCTGAAAATATTCCCCCTCAGAGTGGGAACAAGACAAGAATGTCTAGTATCACCATGCCTAACATTGTGTTTGAAGTTCTAGCTAGAGTAATAATGCAAGAAAAACAAATAATGGTCATCTAAGTTGGTAAAGTAAAAAAAAAAACCAAACCCATTGCTGTGGAGTCGATTCCAACTCATAGCAACCCTACAGGACATAGGGTTTCCAAGGAGCACCTGGTGGATTCGAACTGCCAACCTTTTGGTTAGCAGCTGTAGCTCTTAACCACTACACCACCGGGGTTTCCGAAGAAGAAGTAAAACTGCCATCCCTGGTTAGGTTTATTCTTAAGGACTTAATTTTTTTAGGGGCTATTATGAATGGTATTGTTTTCCTAATTTCCTTTCCATAGTTCTCTTTATTGGTGTATAGGATACTGTCTTAGTTATCTAGTGCTGCTGTAACAGAAACACCACAAATGGATGGCTTTAACAAAGAGAAATTTATTTCCTCACAGTAAAGTAGGTTAAAAGTCCAAATTCAGAGCATCAGCTCCAGGGGGAAGGCCTTCTCTCTCTGTTAGCCTTCTCATCGATCTTCCCCCGGACCAGGAGCTTCTCCACACAGGGACCCCAGGTCCAAGGAATGCACTGTGCTCCCGACACTGCTTTCTTGGTGCTATGAAGTCCCCCACTCTCTGCTTGCTTTCCTTTCCTTTTATCTCTTGTAAAAGATGGTGCAGTCCACACCCCAGGGAAACTCCCTTTACACTGCAAAAGGGATGTGACTTTAGTAAGGGTGTTACAATCCCACCCTAACCCCCTTTAACATAAAATTACAACCGCAAAATGGAGAACAACCAGATAATACTGGGAATCATGGCCCAGCCAAGTTGATGCACACATTTTTGGGGGGACATAATTCAATCCATGACAGATAACAACTGATTTTTGTATGTTTATCTTGTATTCTGCTACTCTTCCGAATCTATTAGTTCCAGTAGTTTTCATGTGGTGTCTTTGGGATACACTATGTATTGTATCATATCATCTATGAATAGGAATAGTTTTACTTCTTCCTTAGACCTTGGGTTCCAAAACACCTCACAATATGGATGAGTTTAGAGGACATTATGCTGAGTGAAATAATCACAAAAGGACAAATAATGTATAAGACTGCTATTATTAAAAAAAGAGAAGTTTTACACATGGGGGAAAAAATTCTTTTGATGGTTACCAGGGATGGAAGGGGGAAGGAGGAAAAATTACCAACTAGATAGAAGACACATGCCAATATTGGTAAAGGGAAAGCAATACACAATATGGGGGAAGTCAGCACAACAAGACAAAGGCAAAGGAAGACACTGAAAGGAACACAAGAACAAAAGGGCAACTATGGCAATTACTATAACAAAGACAATCCTGCAACAATAATATTAACAAACAATAATTTACAAATGGATACCTAGGCAGATACGTATGCTATAGAGGTGTGAGAGGGTGTAAGGGGGAACATCCACCTGCAGAGACAGGCTTGGATGTGAATAGTTCTACGTAGGTAACTGTAGGTGCTGCGTGTATGTTAATATAGACACTAGCGCACAAAGACCACAGTCACGGAAACTTCTTAGACTTAACCAAACACCTCACAGGACAAAGTTCCTAGGCTTGAAGCCCAAGGACCATAGACTCGGGACATCTATGTCAATTGTCACAACACAATTCATAAAGACAATGTTCTGCATCCTACTTTGGTGAGTAGCCTCTGGGACCTTAAAAGCTTGCAAGCGGTCATCTAAGATACAATTATTGGTCTCTTCCCAACCAGAGCAAAAGAGAGTGAAGAAAACCAAAGTCTCAAGGGAGCAATTAGTCCAAAGGACTAATGGGCCATATGAACCACAGGCTACACGACCCCGAGATCAGAAGAACTAGATGGTGCTTGGCTACTACTACCACCGCTCTGACTGGGACCACAACAGAGGGTCCCAGACAGAGCGGGAGAAAAATGTAGAACAAAAAATCAAATTCACAAAAAAGACCAGATTTACTGGTCTAACAGAGACTGGAGGAACCCCTGAGACTGGCCCTAAGACACCTTTCTGACCTGGAGCTGAAGCCATTCCCAGAGACTACTTTTCAGTCAAACAACATACAGGTCCATAAAATAAACCATAACACCCGAGAGGAATGTGCTCCTTAGAGCAATCAATTATACAAGATCAAAAGGACAACATCTGCCCAGAAGCAAAGATGAGAAGGCAGGAAGGGGTAGAAAATTGGGGCAAAAGGAACTGGGAAGCCCAGGGCGGAAACGGGGAGAGTCCTGACACATTGTGGGGAATGCAACCAATGTCAAGGGACACATTATGTACAAACTGTTTAATGGGAAACTAATTCACTCTGTAAACCTTCACCTAAAAAAAAAAGCACAATAAAAATAAAGAAATTTATTAAAACAAACCTTTAAAAAGCCCTATATATTTTTTATATGACAAAAAGTTTTTATCAAATATAATAAGAAATAAACATATTAAGATCACAAGATTAAAGGGAAAAACACTATAAGCATCGGGGCAGGAACATTGGTTACCTAAAAGGAAGCAAATTTAAGCTTGCCTTGGCCTTCACTGTAACACTGAATTGTCGAACACTATCTGCGTGTTTTTTGAGGGGAATCAACAGTGAGTCAAGAATTTTATACACCAGCCCGTTATCACTTATGCATGAAAACCACACACATGCATATCACACTGTCCTTACAAATATGAAAGCTCAGAGAAATAACGTCCTTGTTTTTGTCTTTTGGAAATTATAATGGAAAACATACAGTGAAGGCAGCTAAAAGAGAAATCAAAATTGAGATACTGAAAGATCAGATCATTTCACTCTTCTACTTAAAACCCTTTGATGGGTTCTTGTACTTACAGCAAAAATTAAGCTTTTTACCTTCTATCTTAGTCATCTACTGCTGCTATAGGAGAAATACTGTTACCGGAATAAGGTTCTTGTCTCTCACTGGTCAAGAATGAGCAGGTAAGGCACGTAGTTTTCCTCACGAGCAAAGCTTTATTGAAGAGGCTTGCAAGCGGAGACGAGGAGGGCCTATAGCAACGCTTACCCTCATCTCACAGAACAAACGACAGGCCAGAGTCTTTACAAGTTCTTGGGCAGGAAAAGATTCATGTTTATTCATAGGCACAGGCGGGGATATGTTAACTAAGAGGACTTATTATGGGGTGTCATGCCTGCGCAGTTTCCCACTCCCCAGATTCGATTCCCCAGATCGGGCTATAGCCCCTCACTGGAAGGTCACACAGCGGTCACAAGTGGATGTTTTGCGCATGTCCCTGGGCCTGGTTTTCTCCAGCTGCTTCTGAAAGGCAACTTTAAAGAAGTTTGTGAGCTATTTTTAGATACCTTGCCCCATTTTTCTGGGGAATGGCTTTATTTCTGCCCATTTCTTGTTTGCAGATTTGGGGGCTTCTCTGTTCCTTGTCTTACTAAGTCTCTAGGTTCCACACTCAACCCCCTATTACCTCCCTTATAGTAGTCTATTTCTCTTAACTTGCTTCTCCTCTAATCACAGCAGTGTCTTCACTATTTCTCAAACAGGCACCCTCCGATCTCAAGGCCTTTGCTCCCTGTCCTAATACCACAAGTGGATGGCTTTAACAAAATAAAGTTTATTCTCTCAGAGCCCCATAGGCTAGAAGTCCGAATTTAGGGCTCTGGTTCCAGGGGAAGGCTTTCTCTGTCGGAGGAAGGGCCTTGTGATGCACCAGTCTTCCCCAGATCTGGGAGCATCTTAGTGCAGGGACCTCAAGTCCAAAGGATGTGCTCTACTCCTGGCACTGCTTTCTTGGTGGTATGAAATCCCCATGTGTCTCTGCTCACTTTTCTTTTATATCTCAAAGAGATTGGCTTAAGACATTATCTAATCTTGTAGACCTCAATACAACTGCCACTAATCCATTGTAGGAAACACCGATGGCGTAGAGGTTAAGTGCTATGGCTGCTAACCAAAGGGTCAGCAGTTTGAATCCACCAGGTGCTCCTTGGAAACTCTATGGGGCAGCTCTACTCTGTCCTATACGGTCACTATGAGTTGAAATTGACTCCGTGGCAGTGGGTTTTTTTTTTTTTTAATCTATTTTATTACATGATAGTGATAGGATTTACAACACATAGGGAAATCACATCCCAAGATAAAATGGTAGACAATCATACAACGGAATCATGGCCTAGCCAAGTTGACAGCTTTTGCGGGGGACACAGTTCAATCCATGACACCTTCCTTTTTACGTACTGTCAGGATGGCAAGAGTCACATGATTTAAAATTAAAATTTGCGATGTTTTGTATTAGAGTCTCCACCGGACACAGCACAAAGTAACCCAAGAACAGTTTAATGAAGGGATTATTAACAAACATGTGGGTAGGGTGTAAAGAAGCTCCCAGGGATACTGCAGCACATGGGACTGAGGGGTGAGGGAAGGAAGAGGTTATAAACCCTGGACGGAGTAAGCCATTTGGAGAGGGCTATCTTGACCTATGGTCTAGGGATGCAGGCAGCCTAATGCAATCTTAGAGGGAGGCATCCAGGGGAATCAATATCCTGATCTCATTCTTCTTACTCTGTCAGGTCTGGTACTGGGACTCCCCTTTGTCTGAACCTGACTAGAAGCCAGAGGGCAAGGAAGCCCAGTCATACAGTCCGTACAGGTCACCTTTCTGAAAGCAGGGTGCCAAGTGCATCCAAGGCCCATTCCCCAGCTATTGTGAATGTTGGCTGTTAATGCCACACGGTTGCCCCCTTCTCTGGAGAATTGCCCTCAGCCAGTGGGAGTCACCTTGCGTAGAGGTTACACCCCACCCTCAGGGACCAATGATTGACTGATACCAACTAAACAAATAATTTATAAGGATCAGCACAAAGCTGCTTCCTATGAGGTGGACGTTCAAGATATCCCAAATGTCCACCTTTTCCAAGCTGCTGTCCCACTCCATCATCTCTAACATCAGCTACTCCCTCTCCCCTCAGCACTCTCCCTCCCATCTTTGGGTTCCCTAATTTGCTGCAACATTTCACAAAACTCATAAATGGCTCGCGAGGTTGTGGAGGGTGGCAAGTCCCAAATTCACGAGTCAGGTATAGGTTTCTCCTGATCTGCGTGGCTGCAGGAGCTGAGGAATCCAAACCAGCAGTTCAGACCACAGGTGGCTCAGAAGGCTGTGGAAGCAGATGAATCAGGTCACAGGATAGGCCACCAGCTCCGGGAGCTGTGGAGGCCTGGGAACCTCAGAATCGACAGTTCAGATAGCAGGCCCCTGGGGAGTCAATTGATCTAGATCTACATGCAGAATGTAGAGAGAGAGCCTTGCCAGAACACACACATAGCTTAGATGCAGACCACACCCCAGGGAACGGCTTAACTTTAATAAGGGTGGGGCTTGAGTCACACCCTCCTGCAAGGCTGCAACCCAAGACACACCTTATCCCAATTCTGCCTCATCAACATGTAGAGGTCAGAATCCACAACACATAAAACGCAGGACAACGACCACATAATATGGGGAATCATGACCTAGCCAAGTCAACATATAACCCCAACACTCACAAGTTCCACATAACTGATTTGCATCGTCCCACTCAATTATTGTGTGTGAGTCACAAAGACCATGGCTAGAAGGGCCATATTAAGTAATTCATTGCACCCCAGGCCACCCCTTGGCTCTTCTAACCATTGACCCTTTCACACTTGAAGGATTAACTCCCCCCTCCCAATCATTTTACCAGTCCAAAACAGTCATTAATGATTAGTCCTTCAGTAGGGCAGACGTTGCCTCAAGGTGGACAGCTCTATGGTGTGATCTATGCTTCAGTGGATGGACACACACACACACACACACCTGTCTTGGGATCTGGTAAAGTCTAGACTTGCTCAGTCATTCCTCCATTTCTTATTCTTATCCATTTCTCCATCTTATCCTGCTTCCCTTGGTCCTTCAGATGTTTTCTTCTGAAGAGCGAGCGCTCCAACAACAAATCACATGCACCTATTTCCCTCTATGAGGCTCTGCTTCTGATGAGCCCAGCCTAAGATGGTGGGCCCCAGGAGTGGTCCTAGGAAGCCTCTAAGGATAGGATTCTGGAATTGGATCACCCACTGATTAGAGGGCAATAAGGATCTCATCGCGAGCGGCAGGTGGAGTATCAGTAGATAGCCCCTGACATGCAGCAGCAGTGCAATGGCTAAGATGATCACCTCCGGTCAAGTGGGACAGGCAGTATCTCTGGCTTTTGAGAGGAACAGAGGATACGGTAATGACAAGGACTTTGGAATGGGGTGACTCTGCTGAACACCATCACAGCTTAAAAAAAAAAAAAGACATGCAGAATGATCAATCACAAATTTAAAGCAAAATGACAGAATGAAAATCTCCATGGAAGTATTTAAAGAGACCCTCATTTCCTGAAGCTCAACGGCAAAGACAGCTGAACACCAGGCTCAGAACTTAAGTATAAGAGGGGTAGAACTTCAGAGAAGGATGAATTCTCAGCCTAGACAAGTCTCCTCTGCCAAAGTCAAGGTCTTGGTAGGGAAGGAGTGGGACCTTAAGATTTAGGATGAGGATATCTGGGTAGATGCCCTTGAGAATCTTATATTCCCAGACCCCCCCGGAACTCTCCAGGCCTGCAGAAGTGGTCCAGTCTCTCTTGTTGAAAGATAAAGCCCCCTTTTCCTCCTCATGCCCACTTGCTTGAAAGCTATGCAGCAGCCTCCAAGGAGACAAGTGACTTACAAGACAATGCTTGCCCATCTCGGGATTTTCTCCCACCTCCCTGCCTTGCCCCCAGGCCCAGATCCCTCTGGAATCAAGGCTCAGAGAGAAGCTTAACAATTTGCTCAGCATCGCACAGGCAATGCATGCTAGAGCTGAAGCTGGGATCTAAGGGTTCATTACGAAAGTAATGGCCGGATCTGTACGTCAAGCTACATCACCTTGTGCTAAGGCAGTTTTCCTTTATAAATAAATCTCTGGTACTTAAACGGAGTCTGTTTTCTGTTTTTCATAGTCAATAGAGATGGGAAACAGGTGTTCAATATCTTCTTACAAAGAGGCATCATAATCTCAGAATACTAAGTCACTACTCAGCCTGCTTTCTCGTTGTTCCTACTTTTCTATCGGCAAGGCTGGCTACATAATTTCTGGGACCCAATGCAGAAATGAGGAGCCCTGGTGGCGCAGTAGTTAAGTGATACAGCTGCTAACCAAAAGGTCGGCAATTTGAATCCACCAGCTGTTCCTTGGAAACCCTATGGGGCAGTTCTACCCTGTCCTGTAGGGTCACTATGGGTCAAAATCAACTCGATGGCAACGGAGTTAATTTTTTTTGGAATGCAAAATGAAAAATGTGGAGCACCTTGGACAAAAAGCAGGAGGAAAGTGCCATTAAAGTACTAATATATTTTTTCTTCAAAAAATTTTATTAGTCATAAAGCATAATAGGGATAATCATCATTCCAAGTAAAGAAAAATTAAAATTTTAAATCATTAAAATGAATTTTACCATTCAACTTTATATTGTGCAATGCTAGTTTTAAATGCAAATATAAGAGCATTTAACTTGTATGTGGAATCACCTAAATTATAAGCATTTAACTTGTATGTGGAATCACCTAAATTATACAATTCACATTTTATAGCTTGTAGATGGGTATGTATTTCATTCTTACCAGAACAATGAAGATGCTGCACAAAATTCGTCTCACTTATCGACAGTGTGCACATTCTCCCAACACGCTCTACCTTCAGCTTACTGAGGAGTCAGAAGGACGGAGAGGGAAATGAACTAGGAGTGGCCCTCTTTCTCTCTTTCCTCTATGTCATCGTTTTTGGCATAAGCGGTTGGCTGACACAGGAAAATAAATGCCAGTAAGAAAGGACACGGTAGGGTTCCTGGGTTGTTCTTTCTGAGTTGGAAGCCGGTCCTGGTTCTAACGCAAAGTGCGATCTTCTGGGGCTACCGACACCCCTGCTAACTCCGTTGTAGAACTGTCGAACTGGAACAAGAGCACAGACTTCCGGCGGACCTGTGACGTGAGGGCATTCACTGAACCTCAAGGCAAGATCAAGTTAAATATGTTACGAATGGTACAGGCAAAGGGTGGCAAGGCATGGTGGACGTTCTACTCAAGTGCCTGCTCCACTGTCCCACTGAACTTCGCTTACGGAATGTAAGTTCAGAGGTAAAATCATTAAGAATTTCAATACAGCAACACAGAGGTTTCAACCAAGTGTGGTGCCCTTCTGAGAACGGGTGTCTGCACCTGTCGCATTCGCAGGAAGCAGCTGTTCTGCCTTGGAGCACTGGCACATTCTCAACACCTATCTTATAATAGGGGTCCCCATATGCTGAGCTTAGGAGTTTGAGTTTGGTAAGGTCCAGGGTTTCCCAGGAGTGGCCAGAGGCTTGGAAATGCCGACCTTTTTTGTTTAGCAGATAAGCTCTTAACCACTGAGCCACTAAGGTCAAGCATAGTGTGAGAATTATCTCACAGAGCTTGTTGTCGTGCTTCATGTTAACTTAAAAAAAAAAAAACCAAAAAACCCAAACCTGTGCTCTGTTGCTGACTTTCTCTCTGCTCATCTTCAGTATCCTCTTCTTTAATACCAGGCTTTTTCTCTGGTCCATCAGCCCCTTGCTGCATACATCCTCCCCATCTCAACCTTGTAGTTCTCTTCTAAATTGACCAATAGTCTGGGGTTGGTAGGATCATACTTGATTCAACTTTTGTAACCCCAAGCCTGACATTAGGTTGTATGCTAAACCACATCGAAACAAACCTCATATTGCATTGATGAATGAATTATTTTACGTAATCCTAGTTTAATTAAAAAAAAATCCTTATTTAAAAATAAATATCTTGAGGCGATCCTTCTACCTGTCATTCAGTCATTGAGTCATTTATTCAATTACTTATTCAGTCACAAATACTTATTGAACATCTCCTCGGTGGCAGGCACCCTCCTCGCCTCTTTTGGGACCCTTCTTTCTCATTCCTCCCTTCACCGTTTTCCTCTTTGATTCAAGGTTGAGGAGTGGTGATGACTGCAGAGGAATATCTGCCGTATTTTCACCACCATATTAAACTGAGTCTGTTTTCTCTGTTTCCGTAGTCAGTAGAGGTGGGAAATAGGTGCTTAATATCTCCTTACAAAGAAGCGTCATAATCTCAGAAATCTAAGTCACTACTCAGCCTGTTTCTTGTTGTTCCTACTTTTCTGTCAGCAGGGCTGGCTACGTAATTTCTGGGGTCCAATGCAAAAATGAGGAGCCCTGGTGGCGCAGTAGTTAAAAGGGCAGCTGCTAACCAAAAGGTTGGTAGTTCGAATCCACCAGCCGCACCTTGGAAACCCTATGAGACAATTCTACTCTGCCCTGTAGGGTTGCTATGGGTTGAAATCAACCCGACAGCAACAAATTTAATTTTTTTTGGAATGCAAAATGAAAATGTGGAGCACCCCCCCCCAAAAAAAACCAAGCTTGTTGCCATGGAGTTGATTTTGACTCATAGTGACCTTATAGGACAGAGTAGAATTGTCCCATAGGGTTTCCAAGGAGCGGCTGGTGGATTCGAACAGCCAATCTTTTGGTTAGCAGCTGATATCTTAACCACTGTGCCACCAGGGCTCCAGTATTTCCACCCCACTCTTCCTAAATTTCGTCCCACCTGTTACTGGTCTTTTACTCCATATGATTGGCGAACTTTTTGTGTTAGTACACTGTCCGTTGTTGTTGTGTGCCGTCAAGTCAATTCTGACTCACAGTGACCTTGTACCAAAAAACCACACCCGTTGCTGTCGAGTCGATTCCGACTCATAGCGACCCTATAGCAACCCTATAGCGACCCTATAGGACAGAGTAGAACTGCCCCATATGGTTTCCAAGGAGCGCCTGGTGGATTTGAACTGCCCACCTTTTGGTTAGCAGCTGTAGCTCTTAACCACTATGCTACCAGGGTTTCCAGTGACCTTGTAGCAACCCTGTAAAATACAGTAGGGTTTTCTAGGCTGTAATCTTTACAGGAGCAGATCGCCAGGTCTTTTCTCCCTTGGTGGGTTTGAACTATTGAACTTCCAGTTAGCAGCCAAGGGCTTTAACCATTATGGCACCAGGGCTCCTTACTATCGCGCCTATTTTCTCTAAATCTGTCCTGAAAAGAAATCCTCCTGGCCTGATGGATATAAATTTTTCACAAGGCCAAGTAAATATTCATTGTTGCCAGGAAATGCCCTTTGTATAGAAAGAGATTGTAACAAGAAAAACCTAACAGTTTCTCAAAATCCCATCAAATCCTTTTACCCCCAGCTGACTGTTCCACTCGCCAATGTCTTTTTTCCATTCACTCGCTCGGAGCTAGTGCCAAGTCAGAGTCAGAGCACTGCTGATTTGGGAGGTTTCCAACAAGGAGAGTCTGCCCTGAGCTCATCGTTTTCTCACTCTTTTTGCACCCTTCTCCTCCCTCACCCTTCTTTCCTCCCTCACCTCTCTCCATCTCCTTTATCATAATGATCATAACTAACATTTTTAAGCCCTTAAGCAGTGCCAGGCACAGTGCTGGGTACTTTATATGCATTATCTCAAAATAGTTACTTTGTCACAAACACTCCATTGTTGAGGATATTAATTAAACAAACAAGCTTACTTTATTTCTGCTCTAGTAATAAGGTGAATCTTAAATAATTTATCATAACACTATTAAGATAAACCAGTGGTTCGAAAACCCAGTTGCCATTGAGTCTACTCTAACTCATGGACACCCCATGCGTGTTCGAGTACAACTGTGCCCCATAGTTATCTATGGCCAATTTTTTGGCAGTAGATTGCCAGGCCTTTCTTCCAAGGTGCCTCTGAGCAGACTTGGACCTCCAATTTTTTGGTTAACAGCCTTACCCATTAACACTTTGCACCTCTCCGGGACTCCAGTGGTTCACAACTAGGGTTGATTTTGCTCCTCAGGGGGACATTTGGTAGTGCCTGGAGGTATTCCTGGTCATCCCATGGGGTGGGTAGTGGAATGGGGGTTGTGTGCTATTGGCAACTGGTGGGGAGAGGCCAGGGGTGCCATTAAACATCCTACATCACACAGGACAACCTTCCACAACAAAGAGTTATCTGGCCCAAGAGTGTCAAGAGTGCGGAGATTGATAAGCCCTGAGATAGACTAATCTTTTATAGGATTTGGAAATGATGTACTATTAAGAAATACTTAGTTTACCATTGATTCTTTTACATCAAATTATACAATTTTAAAAACACTATTAATTTTCACACCTTCCTGTAATCACCAGAACTATGTTTCAAAACATTTAAAACAACTATAAGTCAAAGACTGTCTATAAAAAGAATTAAAAAAAAATCTTTTAGCATTATAAAAAATATAATTTCTTAATGGAAAAATCTTATTAGCTCAATGAACTCAATGAGAAAAACTGGGAAAATCTATTTGTTTTGAAACTTTTCCCCTCTCCCCTTCAGTCTTTGCCGGCAGGCACAAAACGGTTTCCTCTCCTTGAAGCTGAAACTCTGATTTCTCCTCTTACTTTTCTGGGGTTGGGGGGCGTCTTCAGCATTGTGAAGGCAGGGTTTTTAAGCCTCTATTTCAAACAAATGTTAGGCTCCCCTCGTGAAGCAAAGCCAATAATTTCCTTTCATTTCTGATATCTAACTTCCTATTCTTCTACTTTAATTAATGTGACGTTTTTCTTATTCAGCGTCTTTACCTCAAGTAGTGTCAGTTTTTTTCCTGGCTTTCCTGAAAAAGCTTATGTTTTTCCGCCCAAATATTATATTATCTTGCTTTCCCAAAAAGCGCGTGTTGACTTCTAAGATTTGTCTTTGTAAACATAGCCCGACTCCCATTTCTTAATGGGTTTTACGCTTGAGCTTTCGTCTGCACCCAACTGTTTACTTGGCCAATTTGGCTTAGTATTTATAGGGTCGCTGTGAGTCGATATCAACTTGATGGCAATGGATTTGGTTTTGGGTTTCAAAGTTGCCTGTGTAAATACGAGTGCCAGGAACAAAACCCAGGAATCTCGAGTCTCACTGTTTATTTTTAAAGCCCATATTCCTTTTATTTAAGAACACCTCTTCCTCCCCCTTCACCCCTCTTTCCATACTAAATCAGCTTTCAAGACAGGGCTCATTTTAGAGCCACAAAGCCTTGTTTATCCTGGCAATGTAGCCGGCAGGTTTTGAATTCTGAACAGTATGCGCTATTTAAGGGGCGAGGAGAGGAGAGAAAACAGCTTTCCCAGAAGATGCAGCTAAAATTCTTACCAATCTACTTTTCAAATCTGGAAAGATTTCTCATTTTATTATAAGAAAGACTAGTTGAAGGCAATTGTTGCTTGATGACTCAAAAGCAGCCCCAGACTCGTTTTTGTAAACAGGTTCTCTCCCTGAAGGCCCCGGCCTCCACGCAGGCCTCAGTGCCTCCTGCCTTTGGCCGGTCACCGGAAGTTTCTGTTATTTCTAAATGGACACTTTGATGAGATACTTGCTGTGCTGCACTAATTGAAGGGATAAGTCAGCTCCGAAAAGACTAACGGCTCCCTCGGCATCCTGCCTGCAGTTGTAGTTGGCCTCACCACGGAAACTGGATCCCTGCATTTGGCAGCAGCCGCCAACCGTAAACTGACTCCGGATGTGACAGAAATAAACAGGAGTATGATTTAAAAACAAGGAGTGTCAATATGACCATAACTTTCCCACTTCCGCCATAACTGTTTTGCTTGATGTAGATAAACACTTGGGTTTCACCCAGGTACAGGTTAGACTCTCTTCTATTAAACTCGAGCATCACGTGTCACCACCATTCAAGTCTTAGCTCTTCCATGAAGATTTATGAAAATTTCTTCCCCTTAACGTTTGAGGAGTGAGTGCTTCAGCAGAGCCCTGACCCCCCACCACATCTCCTTCCACAACAACTATTTCACAGTTGATCACCTCGTGTTAATCCTAATCCTCTGAGAAAGGAGCCTGCTTGCATGGGATTGCACACAGATATTCTTAAAGCACAGATTCCCTCTTCAGACTTTTACCTGTGAAATTCTCCTTTTTCACTCAAAAACCAAAGTAAAGGACTTCTTGTCCTGCAATAGTTTCCTTCCTGTCCAAAACAAACCAAAACAAAGCTGCCAAGGAACCACTGATTAGAGCCCCTCTCAGCTCTTCTCCGCATACTTTCTGTCACTTTTTTTCTCTGACGCCCAAATCTTGGCAACATCTTTTGACTTTTCTTCTGGTTCATCAGCTTTCTCTTCATGTATATCTGATTGCTATTTAACCTATACCTGAGTTTCTGGTTAGACTGACCATGTATGTTATTTTTAGGAGTTGTATTTATTTTTCAAATCTGCCTATTCTTTTTTTTTTTTTCAATAAAATCAGCTGCCATCAAGTTGATTCTGACTCATGGTGACCTTATGTGTGTCACCATAGAACTGTGCTCCGCAGGGTTTTCAGTGGCTAATTCTTTGGAAGTAGGTCACCACAGGCCTTTCTTTCAAGGTGCCCCTGGGTGGACTCAAACTTCCAACCTTCAGTTAGTGATGGAGCACCAACCATTTGCACCACCCTATGTCTTATTATTTTCTTAAGATTTCAGTTCTTTCCCTTAAGTTTTCAATTATGTTTGAAATGCCAGTTTTACTTCTTTTTCATATTATTGTTGGCACAATAATATGAGGTTCTTGGATTCCACTCCCCCTGTTCTTACTTTAAGGACTAAGGTGTGCCTGACCCAAGCCGTGCGTGTGTGGTGTTTTCACTGAGTTCTAAACCTAAGCATTTCTGAGTTACAAAAGGGCTGAATAGTCCCAGAGCCACCCACAAGGGAAAGAAAGCTGTCAGGGAATGCCAGAGGGTACCAAAGGACTCCAGGGACTTCTGACAAGGAACCATGCCCTGAATACAAACTTTTGGCCTCTGAACTGTGAAAAAATAAATTCTTGTTCTTTAGAGCCACTCACTTGTGGCATTTTTCTGTCATGGCAACACTAGGTAATTAAGACAATGGCTACTAAAAAAAAGGAAAGAAAGGAAAAAAAAAAAAAGCCCTGACAGTGCCAAGTGCTGGTGAGGCTGTGGAGCAACTGCGACTCTCATACACCACTGGCGGAAATGTGAAATGGTGCAACCACTCATAAACGCGCACTTACCGTGTGAGCTAGCAGTGCTAGGTTGGGAGAAAACCCAAGAGAGAATAAAGGTACATGACTACACAAAAACCTACACATAATTGTTTATAGCAAGTTAGTAATAGTCCCAAAGTAAAAACAACCCGAATGTCCACCAGCTGGTGAAAGAATAAACATACTATGGTACATCCCTACTGGGGCCTGCTCCTCACCAATAAAAAGGAACGAACTATTGATACAAGCAATAACATGGATGAATCTGAAAAACGTTACCCTAACTGAAGAAGCCAGAAACAAAAGGCTACATCCTATATATTTTATTTATATGGTATTCTTGAAAAAGAAAAACTGCTGCATAGCAATCAGCGGTGGCCGAGGGTCAGTGAGTAGGGGAAGGGATTTACTAAATGAGGCATGAGGGAACTTTCGGGGGCAGTGGAAGTAGTCTGTACTTTCATCATAGTGGTGTACACGTAACTGTTTCTATTTGACAAAACTCATACACCTAAAAAGAGTGAATTTTACTGGATATAAATCATACTTCAGTACACCTGACTTTAAAAAGTTAAATTATATTACAAAAAAATACAAAGATGAAAATAAAAATGACCAAAATTCTCATCACCTAAATACAATCACTGTGAACATTTTGGTATATTAATATCTAGATTCTTACATACAAAATACAACTAAGGATCACATTGTACATACAGTTTTATGACTTATTTCATTTAGCAAAATGTTGTAAATATCAATATTCTCCTGAGATTTTATTTCTGACTTTTCTATTTCATGGCATGTGCTGGTTTTCTCAACTAATCACCTATTATTGAAAGTAAGGGTTTCCCCCAGTGTTTTGCTATTATAAACACCGCTTCAATCAATACCATTAAGGCTTAGTTTTCACACATTTATAAAAGTGGAATAATGGGGTTTTGGATTAAATGATAAGAATAGAGATATCCTATGATAAAATCACTGGTTTAAAAAGTGACCGGTTTAATCAAAGGAGAATGAAGAACACCAGGACACAAGGTGATTACGAGCCCAAGAGACAGAAAGGGCCACATGAACCAGCGACTACATCATCCTGAGACCAGAAGAACTAGATGGTGCCCAGCTACAACCAATGACTGCCCTGACAGGGAACACAACAGAGAACCCCTGAGGGAGCAGGAGAGCAGTGGGATGCAGACCCCAAATTCTCATAAGACCAGACTTAATGGTCTGACTGAGACTAGAAGGACCCTGGTGGTCATGGCCCCCAGACCTTCTGTTGGCCCAGGACAGGAACCACTCCTGAAGCCAACTCTTCAGACAGGGATTCGACTGGACAATGGTTTGGAGAGGGATGCCGGTGAGGAGTGAGCTTCTTGGATCAGGTGGACACTTGAGACTATGTTGGCATCTCCTGCCTGGAGGGGAGATGAGAGGGTGGAGGGGGTTAGAAGCTGGCGAAATGGACACAAAGAGAGTGGAGGGAGAGAGTGGGCTGTCTCATTAAAAAAAAAAAAAAAGGGGGAGAGTAATTGGGCGTGTGTAGCAAGGTGTATATGGGTTTTTGTGTGAGAGACTGACTTGATTTGTAAACTTTCACTTAAAGCACAATAAAAATTATTTAAAAAAAAAAAAAAAGTGACCAGTTTAGTCTATTTCTCCATTGCTGTAAAGTTTCCAGCTTCTTCCTCTTTCTGACGTCCTCTTTTCTGAAGCAGGGTTTAGGGAGGCCGAGTGGCATAGCCAACACGATCTGTGCCCCAGCTCTGCCCCTTTATGACTGGGTAATCGTTGTACACACTAGCTTTCTTATCAGTGAAGTGGAGATGAAAATAGTACTCTGTGCCCACACTGATAACAATACTTGGCTAACTGGATTTCCATCTCTAATCCCCTGCTCTCTTGCTCACCTCCATTACAGACAGGCTGCAACAACTAAATTATTGCCTTCCCACTCTCCTTTGCAGCTGGGATGGCTAAGTGACATGGTTCTGGCCAAGGAAAGGTCTATGGGAAAAGCTTCTACTTTTCTGAAAGAAGTGAAGATGTCCCTGGTGCATGCTTCTTCCTCGCCCCCTTATTCCAGGCTTATGCACAGATGTGACATCTGGAGCAGCCGTCTTGCAACAAGAGGTGACTTCCATGAGGGTGAGAGACTAACATGATCGTGATGGTGAAGTGGAAGGTCAAAGGAGCCTGGATCCTTCATGACACTGTTGGGTCACTGCACCAGTCCCAGAAGGTCACCTCCAGGCCTCCCGTTAAATGAGAAAAGTATTCTCCATCTATTTAAGCCAGGTTCTCTGTTACTAGTAGATGAAAGCTTTTGTAAAAGACAAATGAGGAGTATGTGTGAGGTTGTTGCTGTTGTTAGTTGCCATCGAGTTCAGATCCCCACATTCATCATCACTCATGCAGTGTGTGCAGAGAGACAAGATGAAGACGTTGATTGGTCACTCACCGCTGAGCCTCAGCTTCCTCACTTTAAAGATGAGGCTATATATACCTGAGGGGTACCGTAAACGCCATAATTAACGTAAGGGAAGCACTTGGCATTTCCTACGAGCACCTTAAACAGGAGTTTGGCTCTCATACCAGGACACTGGCCACCTCTGCGTTCCCAGGCTCACTGGTGCAGACCCCTGTGTTCAAATCACCACTCTTTTTGTGACCTTGGACAGAGCCTCACTTTTCTCATCTGTTAAATATTATGATAGTAATCGTGCCTACTTTATAAGTGTTATGAAAGATTATGAGGTAATCCAAGTTAAGTGCTTAGCATTATTCTTGGCGCACGGATGTGCTCAATAAATGTCAGCTATTATTATCGTGAAAACTTGCAGCCCTTCGTTTTGGTTGGCTCTTTCCCTTTAGCATATAAACACATTAAGTTTGTCCACTGTTTAAAAAAAAAAAAAGGTAATAGCTCTCAGATATTACATTTTATTCATATTTCCCCTTCAGTTTATTTTTCTCTTTTTGTATTCCCCCCTTGGCCTTTGGCAGAGTGTACACTCCAAGTCAATGGCTAAGGAGTCAGCAATGGCCACCTGACCAAAGGCCAGTCCATACTGGGGGCAGGACAAGCACACCGCACAGAAGAAGAGCATGAGGTTCCCAATCAGAGTGTCATCTGTCTGAACCCTGGCTCCACTACTGTCTAGGTGTGTGACCTTGCGAAAATTGTGAGTCCTCTGTGAACCTCAACCTCCCCACCTGTAAGCTGGGGTGAGAACATCTGCCTTGTAGGACTGCAGCGAGGTTAAAAAGAGGTTGTGTTTATAAAGTTGAGTTGCTTCGGTGGTGCAAATGACTAACATACTTGGCTGCTAACCAAATATTGGCAGTTCAAGTCCACCCCGAGTTGCCTTGGAAGAAAGGCCTGACAATCTACTTCTGAAAAATCAGTCTTTGGAAACCCTATAGAGCCCAGTTGTACTTTGGTGCACACAAGGCTACCATGAGTCAGAACTGACTCAACAACAACGGCTTTATGTACATAAAGTACACAGCACAATGCCTGGTACATAGTAGGCACTCAGTCCATGAAAAGTATTAATCATTCTCTAAAATATAAAGTACTGTATAGCTTGCAATGTAGTTGAGGTGCTAAGAGTAATGCATAGAAAATGATTCAAGAACAATCTGGAATCTGTTTGCCACCATCGTTATGAAGACAGAAGGGAGCGTGTGTGTTGAATCCTTTGAGCAGGGGTCCATTAGAACAAGACTGAGCTGAACACTGAGGAATGGGTAGGTCTGGGTGGGGAAAGTGAGAGGCTGGAGAGCAGTGCGAGGAAAATGGGCTTTCCTGGAGTCAGAGATGGTGCAGGACATCTTAACAACCCTTTCCAATCCTCTAATTACTTGGCACTTGTGGTGGGAGTGAGTACTTCAAGATGTCTTGCATTTGAGTAGTGCTTTGCATTCATTTCTCATTTGGGCCTGATAACAACCCTTTGCAGTAGACAGTGAAATAATTGTGGACCATAGGAAACATGAGATTCAGAGAGGTGAAATAAATTGCCTAAGGTCCTCCAGCTTACCCAAGTGACAAAGCTGTGACACACACTTGGGTCTTTTGGCTTCAAGGCCAGATATCTTTCAGTGAACCAGGGTTGGGGCTCCATTCTTTAAGCAGTAGGGATTCACTATGAGTTTTTGAGTAGGCAACGGACAGAACGAACACAGGGAGTAGGGAAGATTAGCTCGACGGGAGGATCTAGAACATGTGGGAAGAGATGGAGATCAGAACTAGGACAGCCTGTGGGACACTGTTAAAGAAAGGCTCTTGAGGTGATGAACACTGGGAGACACTCTGAGGGCAGAAACAACAAAACCAGCAACTTACTTCACACAAGGGCAAAGGTGAGAAAGTCAAAGAAAGCAGATACAGGCTCTATGTCTAGGAGGGAGATAGTAGGGAATTTGGGAGGAGGAACAGGTTCAGAAAGGGCTGAAATAGAGCTGGTGGGGATGGGAGGTAATCTGAGAGGAAGAAAATGGCTTTGTTTTTTGGCAGGACGTTCAGGCAGTTGGAAAGCGGGATTGGTGTGCAAGGAATCAGGGCTGGAAAATTAAATTTGGAGTTTGTAGTTGAAGACATGAGAATAGATGATGTATTTTGCCTATTACTACATAACAAGTTACCTCAAAACTGAGCATTTGCTGTCAGGTTCTATGGGCCAGGAAGCCTGAAGTGGCTTAGCTGAGGGGTTCTGGCTTAGGGTCTCTCAGGACCCTACAATCAAGGTGTTCAGTGTGGGGCTGGGATGGCAGTATCCACTTCCAAACTCCAAGTGGTTGTTGGTAGGAGGCTTTACTTCCTCACCAGATGGGCCTTTCCCCAGGGCTGCCCTCAACATGGCTTCTTCTCAAATGAGTGATCCAACAGAGGGAGAAAGAGCATGAGGGGTTCAAGAAGGAAGCCACAGTACTTTAAAATCTAATCTCAGAATTGAGATTCTGCCTCACCCTGTTGGTCTCACAGAGGAACCCCGGTACAGTGTGGGAGGAGACTACAGAAGGTGTGACTACCAGGAGGCGGAGTCATTGGGGGCCATCTTGGAGGCACTCTACCACAGATGAACTCCGAGCAATTGTGCGTACTGTGAGAAAGGTAGAGACCTGTAGGAAGAGCCCTGGGGCACTCATATGTGGAGCCGAACGAGGAAAAGAACACGGGTAAGTCAGAGGACGAGTCCCTGAATGGTGCAAATGGTTAATGGGCTGGGCAGCTAACTGAAAGGTTGACAGTTTGAATCCACCCAGAGGGGCCTCTGAAGAAAGGCCTGGTGATCTGCTTTAGAAAAATCAGCCATTAAAAACCCTATGGAGCACAGTTCCTTCCTGACACACATGGGGTTGCCATGAGTCGGAATCAACTCCATGGCAACTGGTGGTGAGTCAAAGGAGGAGCAATGCGAGAAGCAGCAATAGATTTAGGCAATGTCTGTGTTGCTGCAACCAGGGTGAAGAGAGTTTCCAGAAAGAGTGCAGAATCAACATTAAAGCCAGCAATGACAGGAAAAGATATAAACGAAAACCCAAAGTTATAATTAACTTCTGCTGCTGCATTGTGTACTTGGTTTCTATTTATTTACTTGTTTTTGTTTTTGGCAGATTAAGTGCTTGGCTACTACCTGAAAGCTTGGTGATTTGAACTCACCCAGCAGCTCCACAAGAGAAAGACCTGGGTAATCTGTTCCCGTAAGGATTACAGCCTAGGAAACCCTGTGAGGCAGTTCTACTCCGTCCTATAGGGTTGCTGTGAGTGAGAATCGACCTGCCAGCACCCATCCACAACAACAATCTTTTAAATTATTTCTTGCTGGTGCTAATAGTAAAATTATTCTGAATTCCCTAACCACAAGCTGGCTACCTTTTTGTGGTAAAGTAGCCTGGGATGCATTGGTAGCTTGTTATGGAGCTATGTCAACAGGTAATCTGCAGTAGATGTAACTTCCGGGAGGACATTCATGGGTCATTGATACAAAGACATCTGAGTGTCCACAGCTGATGTTTTTCCTCAAAGTTCCCAATTGTGCCTTGAAAGAAAGCCTTAATTCTTGTAGTAACATAGCTGATATTGCCAAAAACCAAACCCAGAGCCTTATCATAAGCATCAAAAGAGTGACTGAATTACAATGCCAATGGAATTCCCAGCCTCAAATGGTCCTGAAGGTAAAGTGAGGACATTGATTGGGAAGAAATGGGATCCTGAAACTTGGGATGGAGACATTTGGGCACATAATCAAAAAGCTGGGGGCACTGAGCCCCTAAATTCCATTGAATTACTCCTGCCAACAGAAGCAGCCCTCTCGCTTTCCTCTGAAGAGATGACTCTATCTTTGTCTGCTGAGCCAGCCTCTTCAGTAAAACAATTAGCTTCTCCACCTCTTCTGGTGAGATTAGCCCAGTTGTGTCCGAAGAGCCTTTGTCTGAGTCATCCCCTGGGGAGGTGGCTAAGTCGTTGCCTAGGAATTTCCTGTGGTAGACGCCTTATAAGACATTGCTGAATGTCCTCAGAACATATCCTCAGGACCCATTTTTGCTTCTAGACTTATAACTATGCTTAAGTCCCAGCAAGCTCCGAAAGGTGAAGTACAAAATGTGACGCAGGAGAAGGTACTCTATACTCCAAAAGAACTGCTTGACTTTTATAATATGTACAAACAGAAACCTGGGGAATATGTGTGGGAATGGCTATTAAGGGTGTGCGATAATGGTACAAGGAACATAAAGATGGATCAGTCTGAGTTTATTGATATGGGCCCACTAAGCACAGATTCTTCATTCAGTGTTTCAGCTCAAGAGGTTAGGAAAGGATGTAGTAGTTTATTTGGTTGGTTCACTGAAGCATGGATTATGTGGTGGCCCACACTAAATCAAGGTGAAGTGCCAGACCTGCCTTGGTATGCTATAGAAGAAGGAATTGAAAACCTTAGGGAAATTGGCATGTTAGAGTGGATTTATCAGGATAGAACTCACAGACTCATACGTGGAATGCCCAGATTACACGTCTTTTACCACGATGGTGAGGATGAAATTTGTGAAGGGAGCCCCAGCATCCTTGAAGACTGCTGTCATTGCTATTTTATGTAAGTCAGATTTGACAGTGAGAACTGCTGTAACTGAATTAAGACACCTAACTACAGTGGTGCTGATCAGACCCAATGGTGGTAGGGGCCAAGTGGCGGCACTCAATCGACAAAGACAAGATGGGTGTGGGTACCATAATGGACAGTGGAGTCACAGCAGTAATCAGGATAACCTGACTTGTTTGGACTTAGGTGTTGGCTACTTAGGCATGGTGTACCTTAAAAAAAAAAAAAAGTACCTAGTAATGAAATAAATGGGAAATCTACTAAATATTTACTAGGTCTGTACAACCACAAGAATTCTAGATCAAGTGAACAGCAGTCTAACTCAAATCACCATAATAGAGAGTCACAGCCCTTCAATCAATTCCCAGACCTGAGCAAGTTTAAAGACCCGCACCCATTGAATGAATGGGAGGCTGGGGTCCCCTTGAGGAAGGACCCCACTACACTGCCAAAAATTTATACTGTTAATGTTTCTCCTAGCCTTCCCTCAAGGGATCTATGGCCATTTACAAGTGTGATTATTCACTGGGGAAAAGGAAATAACCAGACTTTTAGGGATTACTGGATACTCACTCTAAATTGATGCTAATTCCAGAAGACCCAAAAAGTCACTGTGGCCGAGCAGTCAGATTGGGGGCATATGGAGGTCAGGTTATTAATGGAGTCTTAGCTCAGGTTTGGTTCTCAGTGGGTCCAGTGGGTCTCTGAACCCATCCTGTAGTGATTTCCCCAGTTCCAGAATGCATAATACTCAGATCTGACCAAACCCCCAGATTGGATCCCTGACAAGTGGAGTAAAGGCTATTATGGTAAGAAAAGGCCCGACCTAGGAAAATAGTTAGCCAAAAGCAATACCACATTCCTGGAGGGATTGCAGAGATTACTGCCACCGTGGAACACTTGGAGATTCGTGGGTGGGGTGATTCCCACTACATCCCCGTTCAGCTTCCCTATTTAGCCTGTGCAAAAAGCAGATGGTCCTTGGAGAACAGGTGGTGACTGCAATTGCAGCTGCTATTCCAGATGTGGTTTCATTGCTTGAGCAAATTAATACATCTCCTGGTACCTGGTATGCAGCTATTGGTCTGGCTAATGATTTTTCTCCATACCTGTTTTGAATGACCACCAGAAGCAGTTTGCCTTCAGCTGGCAAGGCCAGCGATACACCTTCGGTGTCCTACTTCAAGGGTATATTAACTATCCAGCCTATATCATAATTTATTCCACAGGGACCTTGATCACCTTTCCCTTTGACAAGCAGTCACACTGGTCCATTATATTGATAACATTGTGCTGATTGGACCTAGAAAGGAAGAAGTGTCAAGGACTCTGGAATTATTGGTAAAACATTTGCACGCTAGAGGGTGGAAATTAATCCCACAAAAATTCAGGTGCCTTCCACCTCAGTGAAATTTCTAGGAGTCCAGTCATGTGGAGCATGTTAAGATATTCCTTCTAAAGTGAAGGACAGGTTATTGTATCTGGTCCTTTCCACAAATAAAAAAAGGAGGCACAAAATCTAGTGTGCCTCTTTGGATTTTGGAGGCAACATATCCCTCATTTAGGTGTACTACTCCAGCCTATTTATCAAGTGACTTAAAAAGCTGCTAGTTTTAAGTGGGGCCCAGACCAAGAAAAGGCTCTGCAACAGGTTCAGGCTGCCGTGCAAGCTGCTCTGCCACTTAGGCCCTATTTTCCAGCTGATCCAATGGTGCTTGAAGCGTCAGTGGCAGAGATGCTGTTTGGAGTCTTTGGCAGGCCCCCACCGATGAATCACAATGCAGACCCTTAGGATTTTGGAGCAAAGTCCTGCCATCCTCTGCAGATAACTACTCTTCTTTTGAGAAACAGTTTTTGGCTTATTACTGAGCTTTAGTAGAGACTGAACACTTAACCACGGGCCACCAAATCACCATGTGGCCTGAGTTGCCCATCATGATCTGGGTGTTGTCTGACCCACAGAGCTATAAAGTTGGACATGCACAGCAGCAGTCCGTCATTAAATAGGAGTGGTATATATGAGATCAGGCCCCAGCAGGATCTGAAGGCACAAGTAAGTTGCAACAGGAAGTGGCCCAAATATCCACAGTGTCCACTCCTGTCACATCACCCTCCAACTCCCAGTCTGCACCTTTGGCCTTATGGGGAACCCCTTATGATCAGTTGACTGAAGAAGAGAAAACTCGTGCTGGTGTACAGATGGTTCTAGATGATACCAAGAGGAAATTGGGTTGATATTATATAATGGAGCTAAAAAAATACTATGCCTTAGGGCCTCTTTTAGTACTACCATGCCCTGTGATTAAAGTCAATGGAAAACTACAGCAACCCAATTCCAACATGATTACTAATGGCCCAGATCTTTCAGGAATGAAGTTTTGTGTCACCTACTAGGCAAAGAACCACAACCAGCTGAAGTACTTGTTGAGGGCAAAGGGAATACAGAATGAGTGGTGGAAGAAGGTAGCGCTAAATACTGGTTACGACCATGTGACCAGTTGCAGAAATGAATATTGTAATTGTTATGAGTATTTCTTCCTTGTATGTGTGCATCAAATATTTTTGGCTTTTTCCCTTATAAAATATAAGATGTAAACAGGGCTAGTGCATTTTTGGTTGTATGCATGTTAGTTATATCATGTTAGGCTCAAGTATGATTTTATAATTATCTTTATTCAGAGATTATGTATGGTTTAAGGAGATGTGTACAGGTGCCAGGCTGACAAGGGGTGGACTGTGATGGTTAAGGTTGTGTATCAGCTTGGCCGGGTCATGATTCTCAGTGGTTTGGTAGTTATGATGTAGCTTGGTATCTATGTAATGATGTAACCACGTCCATAATTAGATTTCATATAATGTAATCACCTCCATGATGAGCTCTGCTATGAGTGGCCAATCAGTTGAAAGGAAGTTTTCTTGGGGATGTGGTCAGCATCCAATATATGTGGACTTTCTGGCAAAGCTCGTGGGCATTTTCTTGCACTGTATCCTGCATCTCCAGTTCTTGGGACTTCAGCTAGCAGGTTACCTGCCGATCTTGAGTTCATCAGCCCCTGCAGCTACCTGAGTCAGGAGACGTCTCCAGCATGACCCACAGACCTGGGACTTTCCAACCTCTACAACTGTGTGAGCCATGTCTTTGCTATGGCTGTCTCTCTGTGTATGTATAGATATACACATTTCACTGGTTTTGATTCTGTACAGAAACCAGCCTAAGACACTGTGCAATAAAAGAATTCAGAAAGGAAATGAATAGATAAAAATGTTTTAGTAATGAAATCTCTGTCTTTAATAATACATGTCACTTTGAGGTATTATCTTAAGTTTACTTAACTTCGGTCAGAGAGTAAGGAAGAACTAGCCGGTCACTCTGAGAGCACAGGCTCACCTCCGAGCTCTCATACTTATCGACATGTCATTTTCTGAGACTCAGCAACAAAATTTCCTCAACATTAACACTGGGAAAATATTAAGCATTTAGTTGTTTTTGTTGATAGTTGCTGTCAAGTTGATTCCAACTCATGGTGACCCCATGTGTGTGCAGAGTAGAATTTCTCCATAGGGTTTTCAAGGGTGTGACCTTTCAGAAGCAGATCACCAGGCCTGTCTTCCAAGGTGCCTCTGAATGTGTTCCTTTTCAATTTGTGCCACTCAGGGGCTCCAATTGCCTGGTAGGGCGGCTGAAAGAATTCCAGAGAATACATGTTAAGTGCTTACTACATAATCAGGGCTCAATAAATGGTGGCCCTTTTATAAGGAAATAATTCTTAACCTTTGTATCACTCAGCAATATTACATCCGAAGCAAGTTCTGCTTTTTAAATTTCTCTAGGTCACAATTTTTAAACAGCTTTATTGAGATATAGTTCACATACCACACAACCAACCCATTTAAACTGTACAATTCAATGGTTTTTAGTGTACCAAGTTTAGTCCAGGACCGCACTGGTTACCTAACAGCCTATACAGAAGGTGCCCATTGCTTCTGCTCTGATTCTGCACAAAGCAGGATGCATAATCTCACTTCATTTGGGGAACCCAAAGCAGACATCCTCACATGTGCTTGGGCAAATCTAGTCTTTAAGTGGTTAGTCAGTAGATTGGGTCGAATAGGAAAACCTAAAGAGCCTTTGTAAAGTTCATTCTTCAGGGCTCTCCTGCAAAAGCGTTAAATTTAGAAATTTGAAGGGGGTTAGAAGGCTCTATTCAGGTCCTGGTTCCATTTACCAGCTACGTGGCCTACGGTACATCAGTTAACACCTCTGACCCACAGTCCCTTCATTTTAAAGGAGGAATTAGAATCTTTGCCCAGTTTACCACACAGGATTCTTGTGAGAATTAAATGAAATAAAATATGTGAAAGTGTTCCATAAACTCTTAACCCTTATTCAGGTGTATGTCTTTGGCGCTGTAATAAATAATCCGGAAGAAAGAGCCTCAGCACTAGGAGAGTGCTCAGGCTGTGTCCACTGTTATTTTAAGGACTGGCGTGGCTCCTGACAGCAATGATACTTCAGGAAGGGTGAGATCCCATACACTCAGCCCACCAGCGAGGCGTTAAGAAACAGAAACGAGATGGCCTTAAGGACACTTGTCCAAATGAAAATTCCAGGGCAGCAAATAATGACGAAAAATAAATTTTTTGTTTTTAACTTTAGGAAAGAATTATACAAATGAAAGGTCAACGAATAAAGAAAACAGTTTAAAAAACAAACGGAAAAGATGTTTTCAAACTGATAATTGCGTATCCATTCCTTAAGAACAGACTTCCATGGGGACTTGAAGGAAAAATGAGAAAAACATAAAAAGTATAATCTGATCAGATCCCAAAGTGGGTTGTTATAAACAAAGCAAAACAACAAAAAACAGACAGCATCACCATGTGGAGGTGAGCTCAGGAAAGTCAGTCTAGAGAAGGACATAAAAATAACAGCAAAAACAAAATTCTCCCAATACAGGAAGCACATGGGGATCGAGAGGCTGAACATGTCATAATGTCTCCACTTCTATATCAAGAGATACAAACAATTGACTGGAGTCAATCTGGGTTTTAAGGGAAAGATGAAAGAAAGTAAAAAGACCTAGTTAAAAGGCAACTAGAAAATTGAGCGTTGCATTAGCCATCTTGTGCTGTGATAGCAACAAACAGAAACTTATTCTCTCACAGTCTAGAAGGGTAGAAGCCTGAATTCAGGGCACCAGTTCCAGGGGAAGGCTTTCTGTCTCTGTCGGCTCTGGGGGAAGGTCCTTATCATCAATCTTCCCCTGGTATAGGAGCTTCTCAGTGCAGGAACCATGATCCAAAGGTTGTGCTCTGCTCCTGGCTCTTCTTGCTTGGTAGTAATGAGGTCCCTCTCCTCTCTCTCGCTTTGCTCTTTTATATCGCAAAAGAGATTGACTCAAGATACAACCTAATCCTGTAGATCATGTCCTGTCTCATTAACATAACTGCCTCTAACCCTGCCTCATTAACATCATAGAGGTTAGGATTTACAATACATAATATAATCACATCAGAGCACAAAATGCAGGACAACTACACAATAGTGGGAATCAAGGCCTAGCCAAGTTGACATATATTTTGGGGGGACACAATTCAATCCATAATAAGTGTACTTGAATCAGCAGAACCTGTCAGCAGGGACCCTATGGGATGTGCTGTTAGTAAGTCCAGTTGTCTTAAGGAATCTCAAGAAACTCTCCAAAGATAATTAATATTTAACTGTTTGAATTTTAAATATGTGATACAAAATCAATATAAATGTGAATAACAATTTTTAAAAATAATATTTTGTGTTTTCAGTGAAGATTTGCACATCAGTTCAGGTTCTGATTCAACACAAATTGTTCACTAACATTGGTTACATTCTTCACAACGTATGGACATTTTTATTTCTATTCTGGTTGTTCCATTTCCATTCATCTCATTTCCCTGCCCCCCCGCCCCCCAACATTCTCCTCTTTGTTTTAAAGTAATTGTTGACCCTTTGGTCTTGTATAGGTGATTTTTTAAAGGAACACAGTACTTACAGGTAATATTCTGTATTTTACAAGCTGTGCTGGTTAAGGTTGTGTGTCAACTTGCCAGGCCATGATTCTCAGTGTTTTGGCAGTTATGATGTAGTTTGGCAGTTGTCTTAGTCATCTAGTGCTGCTATAACAGAAATACCACAAGTGGATGGCTTTAACAAAGAGAAATTTATTTCCTCACAGTCTAGTAGGTTACAAGTCCAAATTCAGGGTGTTGGCTCCAGGGGAAGGCTTTCTGTCTCTGTTGGCTCTGGAGGAAGGTCCTTGTCCTCAATCTTCCGCTGGTAGAAGAGCTTCTCAGGTGTAGGGACTCTGTGTCCAAAGGACTCTCTCTGCTGCTGGTGCTGCTTTCTTGGTGGTATGAGGTCCCAAACTCTCTGCTTGCATCCCTTTCCCTTTATCTCTTGAGAGATAAAAGGTGATGCAGGCCACACTCCAGGGAAACTCCCTTTACATTGGTTTAGGGAGGTGATATATATTTTGGGGGGACGTAATATATTTTGGGGGGACATAATTCAATCCATGACAGCAGTTATGTAATGATATAATCACCTCCATGATGAGTAGCCAATCAGTTGAAAGGGAGTTTCCTCGGAGGCGTGGTTGAATATATTTGGGCTTTCTGGCAAAGCTCACTGGTTTTTGCTAGCTCTGAATCATGCATATGCTTCGTCGTTATCTGACCTCCGGTTCTTGGGACTTGAGCCCTCACCTTACCTGCCGATCTTGGGATTTGTAGCCTGTGAGCCTGCAGCCTGCTACCTGACTTGTCATCTTGGGATTAGTCAGCTTCTGCAGCCCGTGAGCCTGCAGCCTGCCATCTGACCTACCATTGGAAATCACTAACCTCCCCAGCTTCAATTCTTCGGACTGATCTACTATGGCTCGTATTCACAGGCCTGGTGGTCTTTTTCAAAGTGGGTTATTTTTCAGTCTTTGAATAGGCCCCACTTTCTCTCTCTGTGTTTCCCTTTATATCCTTGCTGTTGTTGTTGCTAGCTGCTGCCGAGTCAGCCCCCAACGCACGGCGACCCCATGTGTTACAGAGTGGAACTGACCCATAGCGTTTCCTAGGCTGTAATCTTTATGGAAGTGGTTTACCAGGCTTTTCTTCCATGGAGCCGCTGGGTGGGCTCGAACCACCAACCTTTAGGTCAGAAGCCAATCACAAACCGCTTTTACCACCCATGCTCCTTTCATAGCCCTATGACCTCCCAAATGCCCTTGTGAAAGACCCCACCCACCTGTGGTTAGAGGAAAATCGGCTTAACATGCCATACAGTAAGGTTTTCCAAATGGTCATGGGATTAATGATGGAATCTGGAGGCCTAAAACTGTCAACAATATTATTGTGATGATTTAAAGGTCGTTTGACTTTAATTAAGGAGTCCTGGTGGTACAGTGGTTAAGCATTCGGCTGCTAACTGAAAGGTCGGTAGTTCAATCCCACCAGCTGCTCCAAGGGAGAAAAATGTGGCAGTCTGTTTCTGTAAAGATTTACAACCTTGGGAACCCTGTGGGGCAGTTATACCTGACTCCTAATCCAATTTGGTGGTTTGAGTTAACCCAGAGACACCTGGAAGAAAGGCCTGGTGAGGTATTTCATTATCAACTCAATAGCAGTGAGTTTTGACTTGAATTAGATGGAAACAGGACATTTGGAGCTTTCTGGACCCTGCTGAGAGAGCTGTCACCATACCCACTCAGTCATAAAAGTCTTCCTCTTGGAATAGGAACATGCTTCCTGGTTATACAACATGGCTGCCTCTGCTGGGACCTGCCCTTGGAAGTTTCTCGCTTTTTCATGAGGAAGGGATACCCCAGTGCTGGGCAAGTGCTGGATGAGAGAGACTGTGCGGCGTCCTCTGCTTTGAGACCTCTCTTTCCCTCCTGCTTTAGGCCAACAGGAGGTGGGAGGCAGCAGTAAAGCGAATATGTGTGCTCAATCTGAAAGTTAGCCTATGCGCCTTGCTGTGAGAACCCAAGGCATACCTGTAACCATGTCTATAACCCAGAGGCCTCAACCATCGTTAACACATCATCTGTACATTGTACAGGTCTCATTACAAACACCAGTCCTTTGTGAAGTCTTTGCTGATCACGAGGGAAATCTCCTCTTCTGGACTTCTCTAGCACTTAGGTTACAGGAATAGCTGTACACAATGTTTGTAGCTTGAAAACTCCTTAGGGCAGATCCTATGTCTATACATCTGTGTATGCTTCATGGCCCTTAACATGTCCCACCCATTGCTATGCTATATAACTTTATGGGAGCAGACTGCCAAGTCTTTCTCCAGCGAGCGGGTGGTGGGTTCGAACCACTGACCTTTTGGTTAGCAGCCAAGTGCTTTAACCACAGCACTACCAGGGCTCCTCCTATCACATAGCAGGTGCTAAATAATGAACAGTTTGAACGAATTACTAAATGAGCAAGGCAGCGGATGAAAGTTGTTATTACTTCAGGGGGCCCAGCAGGATGGAGAATGCTGTCATGAGCTCCCTAGCTGAAGATGGATCAGTCTTCTAATTTAGACTAATCAAGTTCTAGATCAAAAAAATCAATAAACCATTGGCCAAACTGACGAAAGAAACACAGGAGAGAGAGTAAACAACCTAAATAAGAAATGAGACAGGTGATATCACAACAGACCCAACCGAAATAAAAAGGATCATAACAGAACACTACGAAAAATTGTACTCCAACAAATTTGAGAACCTAGAGGAAATGGACAAATTCCTAGAAACACACTACCTACCTAAACTAATGCAAACTGAGATAGAAAATCTGAACACACTCCTAACAAGAGAAAAGACTGAAGAGGTAAAAAAAAATAAAACTCCCAACAGATAAAAGCACTGGGCCGGACAGCTTCACTGGAGAATTCTACCAAACATTCAGAGAAGAGCTCACACCAACACCACTCAAAGTATTTCAGAGCACAGAAAAGGAAGGAATACTTTGAAATTCATTCCATGAAGCCAGCATGACTCTGATACCAAAGCCAGGCAAAGACACCACAAAAAAAAAAAGAAAGCCACAGACTGATTATCACTCACGAACATAGATGCAAAAATTCTCAACAAAATTCTCACCAATAGAATTCAGCATCACGTCAAAATCATAGACTAATCAAGGTCTGATCAGTCCCTTCCCTGGTCCTCATTTTAATGCTATTAATTCACAATTTTATTCACTACAGTTTTGTGGTAAACCTCCTTGTCTGTGATGAGATAAAGGCATAAAAAGCAAAACAAGGCAAAAACAAAAAAACCCGTTGTCGTCAATCGATTCCGTCTCATAGTGACCCTATAGGACAGAGTAGAACTGCCCCATACAGTTTCCGAGGAGTGCCTTGTGGATTCGCACTGCAGACCTTTTGGTTAGCAGCCGTAACTCTTAACCACTAGGCTACCAGGGTTTCCAAATATAGGCATACATAAAATAATTCCATTTGGGACTATCTGTGTGTGTTTGGGAGAAAGGCAGGCACTGTGGAAGCAAACTCCTTAAAACCCACAGCAAAGGCTTTCTCCTCGGGGCGGGGGGGCACACACCAAAGAGGTGTCCAGAGCCTCCTCAGCAGCCTAGAACAGAATGCCACTGGTTGCTTTGTTTTCTGTTGGTACTTGAGTCATTCATCCACTCATGCATCCATTGAAAATTTAGTGAGACGTGAGGACAAAATGGTGGGCGAAGGAGTCACAGCCTCACGGAATTTACAGTTTTGATGGAAGAACTGCCTGAGAAAGCCAGGAGCTAATAACTTAAATCCAGCGCTGAAAGAATGGAAATAAGCACAGCTTTGAGCAACTGTGGAGTCCCTGGGTGGTGCAAATGGTTAACGTGCTTGACTACTAATCAAACTTGGTGGTTTGAGTCCACCCAGAGACACTTGGAAGAAAGGCCTGGTGATCTACTTCTGAAAAACCAGCCACTGAAAACCTCATGGAGCACACGTGTCCTCTGACACATACTGGGTTGCCATGAGTTGGAATCAACTCAAGGACAACTGGGTTGGTTTTGAGTAACTGTACACCCCAAAACCAAACCAAACCAATTGCTGTTGAGTCGATTCCAATCATAGAGACCCTATAGGACAGAGTAGAACTGCCCCATAGGCCTTCTAAAGATCAGCTGGTGGATTCGAACTGCTGAGTTTTGGGTTAGCAGCCGAGCTCTTAACCACCGTGCCACCAGGGCTCCTGTGCTCCCTTAATAATGACGCCTCTGTCATGCCTCCCGGTGCCTCGGTCCTGCAGCAGAGGCCCCCAGACCAGTGCCTTCCCATCTGCTGGCAGTGTGCTGCAGCTGGCTGAAGCGCGCCCCAGGAGCATCTTCCTGGCTGGCTGGCGCATCTGGGCTGGAGGCCTCCTGGCTCCAGGCTCCAGAAAAGAAATGGAGACGGAACATAGTCTAACGGAGAATCCAGAGTGGACAATGTCTCTCAGGGGGAAAGGGGTCTCCAAGTCCAGGAGAATTCCAGGAGGTGGGGACACTGGCGCTGAAAGGTGGCGAAAGGCGGGAAGGGGAAAAGGACAAGCTGAGGCAGTTCATGGGGCTGCGAGTTTCCTGCTTCTTCTCAGGGGGATTTTTCTCTGTTTTTAGGAGAATAGTTCTGGTGGATGGAAGGTTGCCAGTTCATAAAATCAGCTGTGAAAGCTCAAGGGTGTCATGAGTTTTCCTTCACTAAAGGCCTTTATTTGATAGTTATATAGGTAACAAGCACTTTTCCAGGAGCACCGATTCATGGGAGAAGCAACTGGGGTCTTTCATGTATTCTGGGCAACCACCGGGCACCTCGGTGGGCTCAGCTTATGCAAGAAGGCGGAAAGCCTCTGGGGTCAGGAGACCGCAGCTTGCTTTCTGGTTCTGTCACTGTTTGGCTGTGTGGCTCTGGGCAGGACCCAGGGTCCCTGGTCCCTAGCTTTCTGATCTGTAAGTGCCCCGGTGCTCTAGGGCTTTGGGAACAGTTCTCTGCTATTCCATTTCAGAGGGAGATGCCGAGGGCAGGCAGCTGGCAGAGCTCAAGCAGCCGAGATGCCGTGGAGGTGGTGAAGGAAGGCAGAAGGTGAAAGCTGGGTCCGTTCTTGTCACACTAGGCTCTGGGAGAAGAAACGGCCGTGAGCCACACTGACAGGAATGCACAACAAACCAAACAGCCACGGTTTCTTTCCCTCAGCGAGCACAACTGCCATGAACCGTAAAGAACGCTGAGAGCAACTGGAGGAAGTTTTTGCTCACGTCCAAAACTTGGGCTGGAACAAGTGAAAATACCAGGGCTTGTTAAACTCTTCATACCTGACCAGCACGCCCTCAGCCAAGAGCCACCGACCGGCCTGCAGCTTAGCAAGAGGGAGAAAAGGAATGAAGAAGAAGAGAGGGTGGGGTATGGCAGAGAAAGACAAGGATTCATTTAAAGGGCAGTGGGAGCTGACTAGAGGGCCGCAGGAATCACAGACCACATGTTCCTGGATTATACAAGGCAGCCGGACTTCTAGTCCTGTGTTCTTCATTTAACAGCAGAGTTATCTCGAGCAGGTCGCAAGGTATAACTGGAAACCGGTTGCCATCAAGTCCAACTCATGGTGACCCCACGTCTGTCAGAGTACAACTGTGCCCCATAGTGTTTTCAATGTCTGATTTTTGGGAAGTAGAGCTCCAGGCCTCTCTTCCAACACGCCTCTGGGTGAACTAGAACCTCAACGCAGCCGAGCATGTTAACACTTTGTTGATGTGTTAAGTACCACCCAGGAGTTTCTCTAGGTATGAACTGAAAGCAATAGGATTACTTAGGTTTCTCTTTATCAGAAACTCTAGTTCCATGGAGTTGGCAGCGTAGGAATGATCTTAGTCCTTAAATGAAAAGAAAACGTTCTTAAGAGTAAAGGCAAACAGATTTGAACCTAGTTCTTGCTGACTATATTTTTTTGAAAAATTATTGCAGTGATGTTTACTATCTGATTCAGATACTGTTTAGTTAGCTGTGATGGACACTGATTCATAAATGTCTCAAGTTCAGGTCTAACTTTAGAACCTGTCAAATAAGAATAGAAGCTTTAGAGCAAAATGTGTTTTCCCGTATCTTGAGGTGAGTCTGCCAGGGCACACCTGAGATATCTGCTTCACGAATACTGAAGATTTAATTGAAATCAGACAATATACAGTCGCTCAAGTCCAAATGTTGCTTTAAAAGTTAAATGGTGAGGCTACCACACGTGCTGACTTGTGTGGACCTGCGACGGTTCTCGGTACAGCTGGTAGATTTTTGTTAGTTTTTCTCTTTGTGTCTTTTAATGGAAAGCAGGGATTCTTAACCTGGGGCCCAGAAAGTTGGGGAATTCGGATGGGAAAAAATTGCATCTTTATTTTCACTGCCTTCTGACTAAGATTTCCATGTAGTATTTCCTTCCAGTATAGACACAGCCCCTGACCTACAGGAGTATTAGCACTTCCTGTGACGCTGTAGTCAGTAGAAATCACAGATGTCTTCATATCATGTTCCCGTAGTGGCCAAACCAACCAAAACCAAACCCAGTGCCGTCGAGTCGATTCCGACTCATAGCGACCCTATAGGACAGAGTAGAACTGCCCCACAGAGTTTCCAAGGAGCGCCTGACGGATTCGAACTGCCGACCCTTAGGTTAGCAGCGTGGCCAGTATCATAAAATATCATCCACAGTCAATATTTTTTACAGTTAGACTTCCCTGCTAGATCTTGTTTTCAATGTGCTAGTAAAGAAGTCTTGTGTATTTCAATTTTTTTAAATAATTGTATTTCAATATCATTTGTTTACTTTATAATTCTACATATTTTCTACATTTAAAAACACCTCTCTGAGAAGGGTTCCAAAGGTTCACACACACACACACTCTCACACTCACACACTCACACACACTCACACTCTCACACACGCACACACAGAGAGTAGGAACTAGTCCAAAGGCTAACATGCAAGGCTGAGATTAAGACGTTCTCCACAGATACGCCCACACTGGCTTTAAAGCAGGGAGTAAGGGAAGAAGTCCACGGTAGACGCTCTAGGACAAGGCTGCCAGGGAAGGCCAGTGGGAGTGCTGTCCCCACCTGCTGACTGGCCCGCTCTTTCTCCGTGGCTGCTGCAGAAGCAGACTGTCTCTGGCACGTCTGTACCCGGTTCTAGCACGGTGCCTGGTGCGGAGTACGTGCTCCTTGTGTGTGTGCAAAACGGGGTGGGATGCTGGAGGTGGGGGTGCTGGGGCTATCTTGGGGCTGGGGGTGTGTGTAAAGTGGGACATCCTGGTTTGAAAGAATTTCAAAACAGACTTCTTTACAGAGATTTTTTTAAGAGTCTTGCTGGCAACGTGAAAACAACCCCCCCGTGTGCAGCCCCACCCGGCCTCACGTGGCCACTGCTTTCTCCCCACATGTGGGGCTGGCTTCCCTGCACGTATAAAACTCTCTGGAGCTCAGGCATGAGCCGGCGGGGCCACGCATCCAGGCACCTCCCCGTGCGCAGAGCTTTCCAGAGCAAGCCTCGGACTGAGGGCATCTGTGCACGCTTCTAGAGCTGTGGACCCACCATGCCAGCTGTCCAGCTGCTCCTTCTGGTCTGCCTGGCATGGGGTGTGGGGGCCAGGACCGCCCAGCTCCGGAAGGCCGACGATCGGAGAGGCCGATGCCAGTACACCTTCAGCGTGGCCAGCCCCCATGAGTCCAGCTGCCCTGAGCCGGGCCAGGCCATGTTGGCCATTCAGGACCTCCAGAGAGACAGCAGCACCCAGCGTGCAGACCTGGAGGCCACTAAGGCCCGGCTCAGCTCCCTGGAGAGCCTGCTCCAGCAGCTGACCAGGGATCAGTCTGCCAGACCCCAGGACACTGAAGAGGGGGTGCAGAAGGAGCTGGGCACCCTGAGGAGGGAGCGGGACCAGCTGGAAAGCCAAACCAGGGAGCTGGAGACAGCCTATAGCAACCTCCTCCTTGACAAGTCTACTCTGGAGGAAGAGAAGAGGCACCTGGGCCAGGAGAATGAGGACCTGGCCAGAAGGCTGGAAAGCAGCAACCAGGAGGTAGCAAGGCTGAGAAGGAGCCAGTGTCCCCAGGCCCGAGACATGCCACGAGGCTCCAGGGAAGGTAGGAATGCCAGCTGGAGGGCCCCACGTCCAGCAGGTGATATGGCTCATGGTGACCTGGCACAGAGGGCCCAGACCTGCCCTTCCTGTCCTTGCTTCTCGCCTAGAGTCTGCACACCCAGCACAAGGCTGAGCAGCTGAGGAAGGCAAAGCAAACACTTGCGTGTAACCTATTGCTGTCGAGTCGATTCCGACTCATAGCGACCCTATAGGACAGAGTAGAACTGCCCCATACGGTTTCCAAGGAGCACCTGGTGGATTTGAACTGCCGACCTCTTGGTTAGCAGCCGTAGTTCTTAACCACTATGCTACCAGGGTCTCCACTTGCGTGTAGTATCAGTAATTTAGCTCCTGGTAGTTTAGTTTAGGTCAGTGGTTCCAAGTTCTTGTGGGTGTCCATGACAAGATTTTCACAGTTTATAGCCAAATGAGGAAAGTAAGGGCCAGGCAAGACATATGTGAATAAACCAAAAAACCAAACCCGCTGCTCTTCTGACTCATAGCAACCCTATAGGACAAAGTAGAACTGCTCCATAAGGTTTCCAGGGAGCGGCTGGTGGGTTCAAACTGCCAACCTCTTGGTTAGCAGCTGAGCTCTTAACCACTGTGCCACCAGGGCTCTGTATATGTATATATATGTATATTTGTATATGTATATGATCAGTACAAAGTTGCCAAGTGTCCATTTTGAAAATGATCCTTTCTTGAATATTTGTTAAGAGGTTGTTATACCTACCTTTTGGTGTTAAAATGACCTCTATTTATGACATGACAGTAGATTTATGAAATGATAATGGGTGAGGTTTTCTTTTTAAAGTCCTTCTTTGGCAAAATAAAGAGGTGGCAACCCTTTGTCAGTTCCCTCAATATGTTGTTTTGGAAATGTCACTACTTTCCTGCGTCACCAGACCCAGCCCTGGGGCAGGTTTTTCTAGCTGGGATGCTCTTCTGCTCGTCCCGCTCTCTGCTTCCTGAAGGTGAGTCTGTGAGTGCGTGTGTGTGTGAGAGAGAGAGTGTGTGTGTGTTTGTGAGTGTGTGCGTGAGTTGTGCACGAGAGCGTGCATGGGTGTGTGTGGTAGTGGTGGTGGGGGGCGCACATTGCTCCCATTAGTTGGGAAGACAGTATCTCACATGTTTTTGTGAAAGCTGTGCTCCCAAATAGCCACTGTTTAAAAGATTTTCTAATAATAAGGGAACAACAGGCAAACCCAGATCACAGGGCAATGAGTTTAGATTCTTCGAAGATGCCAATGTCGAGAGAGAACGAAAAAGAAAAGGGAAGGGCCTGCTCTAGCTTAAAGGAGACCAAAGAGATCTGTGAGGAGCCCTGGTGGCACAATGGTTAAGCACTCGGCTGCTAACCAAAAGGTTGGTGGTTTGAACCTACCCAGCAGCTCCGGGGGAGCAGGGGAGAAAGACCTGGAGGTCTACTTCTGTAAAGATTACAGCCTAGAAAACCCTATAGGGCAGTTCTGCTCTGTCCTACAGGGCCACTCTGAGTCAACCGACGTGGCAGAGCCTAACAACAACAAAGAGACCTGGTGACCAAACACAGCTCATGATCCTTGATTGGCCGCTGCATCAGGGGAAAAGCTAAAGGCACAGGCTTGGGATAACTGGGGAAATGAGAACGTAGGGTGCTTATTAGGCTGCATTATTATTAATATATTCAGTTTCTTGGGTGAGATACTGTATTTTGGTTTTGTAGAAGAATATACTTGTTCTTAAGAGACATGTGCTAAAGTACCTAGGGGTGAGGGGCCACCATGTCTGCAGTTCACTTTCAAATGGCTCAGCAAAGTCTTTAAGTACAGAGAGTGAGTGAAAGAAAAGTAAAGGGAATGTGGCAAAAATATTGACAGAAGTGGGTGGTACCCCCCAAAAAGTTGCTATCATATTGATTCCAACTCATGGCGACCCCGTATGTTTCAGAGTACAGCTACGCTTCATAGAGTTTTCAAGGTTGTGAACTTTTGGAAGCAGATTGCCAGGCCTCTCTTCCGAGGGGCCTCTGGGTGATTGGTACAAGGGGTGTTTATTGTACTATTCTTTCAACTTTCCTATAGCTTTGAAAATTTTCAAAATAAAATGATGGGGAAATATATTTTTTTAAAGCTTTCTACATAAAAGGCAAGATAGGTGTGAGGCTAGAATCCCTGAGAGTTGCTGCCTGGGTGGGACCCTGGGAAAGTCACGGACCCTCTGCATCTTGGTGTCTTAGCTATAAAATGGCAGTGGACATTTCTGCTGTGAGTAACACTTTTTGTGACGTTCAAATGAAGTGACTTTATAAAACGTAAAGGATTTTTTAATCCTATACTGTTAGAGTTGGAAGAGATCCAATTCTGAACTTAACAAAGAAGGAAAGTGATGTCCAAAGATGCCAAGAGGCCCAAGTTTCACAGCTGATTAGTGGGAGAACTTAGGCTAAACTTCAGCTGTTGAGGACAAATGAAAAAAATTACGATTACTAAAGTATGATGAGGTGTTAATTATTTCAGACTGTTAACTGAATGAAGTTAAGTCTCAACAAAACTCTGTGCACGTGTGTGTCCGTGGTGTGTGGTGTTTGTGTGTGTGTGTGCGCATGTATGTGTATGTGTGGGAATTGTGTGTGTGTGTTAAATAGAGGCAATGTTTCTTTTTTATTGTCTGTAGCCTTTTAACAAGTTTTTGGGGGATTTCCTGACATGTTCTCTAATTTTATGTTTCTTTTTATCCTTTCCTGCTCCTTTACTTTTAAAATAAGGCAAAATCTAGTTATAATGGACTCCGAACTTGGAAGTCCTTTTCGCGTAGGGGATTTTTTCGCCAGCAGGAAATTGCATTAGTGTAAGAATGTAGAACTGGAACGGGACCTAGAGCACCTGATGCCACTAGCTCATTTTTGCAGATGCGGAAACTGAGGCCCAAACGGGTTATTGAACTTACTCATGCCGTCTCGCCAGTTAGCCCCAGAGCCACGGCTGGAATTCAGGCCTCTCCACCTGTGTGTGATGACCTTCCAGGACCCCCAGTTGTGATTTAGCTTAGAGAACCTAAAAATGAAAGACAAAAGTACTTTTAAACATCAGGGAAAGAAAGCTCGGAACAAATGTCTCCTTCAGGTCCTCGATTTGCGTCAAGTGGTATTTTGGGGAGCTGGAATTTAAGTGTGGGTGTGCTTTTATGTAGGTTTGGTAGTCACTGGGGTGTGGAGGGTTAGGGCTTGGTGAGGCTGAGGAAATGCGGTAAGGGCTGAGAAGGTGGACTTGTTCTTACCCCTCAACACTGGCAACGGGTTTGAGTTTTTGGTTTTATATATATATGCATACGTGTGTGTGTGTGTGTGTATGTGTTTATATTTATGTGTATGTGTGTATATATATGTGTGTGTGTATATGTGTTTATATGTGTGTGTATATATGTGTTTATATGTGCATGTGTATATATGTGTTTATACGTGTGTGTATATATGTGTTTGAGTGTGTGTATATGTTTATATATATGTGCGTGTGTGTATATATATGTGTGTATGTGTATATATAAGTGTTCATATACATATGTGTGTATGTATATATATCCCTGGGTGGTACAAATGTTTAATGTGCTCAGCTGCTAACTGAAAGTTTGGAAGTTCGAGTCCACCAGTCACTTAACTAATCTTCACTTGTGACGGCCTGTAAACACGTTGTCACCCTTCCTTTTGTTCATTTATGTAATGCTGACCTAACTTTTCAGGCAATGATGAGAATGACTACAATACTCATTACAATGTCATTTGCCAACATGTATTGTTGTTAGGTGCCATCGAGTTGGCCCCCAGCTGACGGTGACCCCATGCACAACAGGATCCATAGGGCTTCCGTTGGCTGATTTTCAGAAGTAGATGGCCAGGCCTTTCTTTCTAGGCCAACATGTATAAAAGTATGTAAACGAAAACCCGTTGCAACTGAGTCGATTCTGACTCATAGAATTGCCCCATAGAGTTTCCAAGGAGTGGCTGGTGGATTTGAACTGCTGACCTTTTGGTTAGCAGCTGTAGCACTTAACCACTATGCCACCAGGGCTTCCAAAAGTATGTAAACAGGTAATAAATTCAATTTCTAGGTGGAGCTCTCTAGAAGGTGAGTCTATAAAGTAGAGGTAAAGAAGATAGGGTAGAGCATACAGAAAATTTCCAGAATTTTGTAACAGACGTGAACTTTAAAGCACAGAAGGACTATATGTTGATAGGAAAAGACAAATAAAGGTCCTAAAAATTTCAATTTTCTGATACAATATATTGCTTAACATTTTCACAATCTCTTTTTGTTTTTCCCTTTGTTCAGAATGAAACATGAGTGATTTTGAAATATTCAAGAGAAATTTTAGTTTTTGTACGTCTTTATTGAGGAACTTTTTATTTGTGATTTCTTAAATAATCCTCAAAACAATTTTATAAGTTTGTGAGCTAGGAACACTGAGGCTCAGAGAGGTTGAGTACCCTGCCCAAAGCCACACAGCTGATAAATGGCAGAGCTGAATGAGGAAGCTGTAACTTCTGGCCCAGCTCAGGCCCTTAGCACAACTGCTTCCCTGCCTTTGGGCCTTGCACCTCTCCTGCAAACCTCCGCCTCATGCCAGACATCTCCACTCAGTCTGACTCTTGCCAGATGCTTCTGGCTGACTTGACCAAGAGGCCGGTAGGCTCATAATCCAACCATCCCACCTGCCAACTAAGAAGCGGCCCTTCATCATTCTGGAAGCCATACCCTGACATTGTGTGTTAAGGAGGTTCTTGTTTACTGCAAAGAAGGCTCACGAGGCATGGTTCCTGCCAAGAGTGAGGGGAAAAGAGCCGGTGAGCTGCAGGGCTCCTGCTCTGAGACCTGAGGGTTTGGTGGGACCAGGAGCTGAGCACCCACCAGGCACCTCTTGTTTGGACATGGGGAGGAAGAGGTGGTGGCCCACACTAGGCAGGGGGACATCGGTCTATCGGCCCAACCCCCTCTTCCCCGCCCAGCGTGCTGGCACGCACTCTCACTATTTTAACAGCCGCGGCATGGCAGAGGCTGCACAGAGGCCGGGTTTGAGAGCCTTTTGGCTGAAAGTTTTCTTCAGCTCCTTTCAGGGAGAAAGCTTTTCTAACACTGTAATTCATCAAAGCTAAATGCCAGGAAAGAGCCCTGGTGGTGCAGTGGTTAAGTGCTCAGTTGCTAACTGAAAGGTCGACAGTTTGAGCTCACCAGGCGTTCCTTGGTAAAGATTACAGCCTTGAAAGCCCAATGGGGCAGTTCTACTCTGTCCCATAGGGTCGCTATGAGTTGAAATCCACTCTAGTTTGATTTAAACATCAGCAACTGAAAAGGGAGCTCTGATTCCAGAGATGTGAAAGTATGTGTGGCTTCAGATTGATGAAATACGGTACATCTAGAAGGGTAAAGAGCTAGCCACTCACTAGAATCGTTGGCGCCTAAGTGTAAATTTAGGTGAGCTGAGCAAAGGACAAAAGACAGAAAATGTCTTCCTGACCTTCTCTGGAGCTGCACGGATTTCCCACCCCAATGTCCTGGACACCTGAGCTGTGAGCCACCCCTGCTGCTGCTGGTCACTGAGGGCCAGAGAACCGCCTGGTGGCTATGGCCCTGTCCTTGTATTCCAGGGCTGTTGCACAACCGCGCTTTCACCCAAAACTAGTAATGTGTGAGACTCTAAACCAAAAACCCACTGCCGCCAAGTCCAACTCACAGTGGCCCCACAGGACAGAGTAGAGCTGCCCCACAGGGTTTCTAAGGAGTGACTAGTGGATTTGAACTGCTGACCTTTTGGTTAGCAGCCATGCCCTTTAACCACTGTGCCACCAGGGTTCCGTGTGACACACTGGGCCAAGCTGATGTCTGAGTCCTATACACCCATGTCTCCCAGTTTGCCACTTTCCCTTCTCCGTGGCTCAGACCACGTCTAAATCCCTGCAGGAATCCTGCACGCTCTGTCTTCCTTCTCCCAAACTGGTTGCAGAGAAAGGTCTGATGGAAAGTTTTAGCTGAGTATGTAAAGCTTAACATGTTACTTCTTACAGGAATATTTGCATTATGACAAGCGGGAGAAAAGAAAACAAGACAAAAGCAAACAAGCAGGGAATCGTTCATTATTGAATTTCAGGCATCTGAGAAGACACCGAGCGTCTTACCCATGTTCCTAAAATCACATCTCACCCACTCAGAAATCGGCCCTGCTAGAGGGAATTAATTTGTGTATGAGCTTATTTTATTGTGTTTTGAATACCTTGCTAGGCACACTGGTATATAATTTATTATTTTTTAGCTTTCTATTATAGAAATTTTCAAGCCTTTATAAAAGTTTCAGAACTGAACAAACCTCAATGTATGCATCACACGGCTCCAACAGTTGTCAACAGAGTCCAATCTTGGTTTATCTGCCTCTCTCCGTGCCCCCCATCTTGAAGCAAATCTCAGACACCACATCTCTGAAAACCTATTTAAATACCATTCTCAGCATAGTCAGTCCTTGAGGCAGTTTTCCTCACAGTACTATTTTGTCTCTTTCTTTTAATACAGCTTCTAAATGGAATTTGGAGAATTTGGACTTCCAGGAACTGAAGTCAGAATTAACTGAGGTCCCTGTTTCCCGAATCCTGAAGGAGAGTCCATCCGGCCACTCCAGGAGCAAAGAGGAAGACATGGGTGTGATGTTAGATTCTTCCCTCTTGTGCCCACTTGGTCTTTATCCACATCTAGTCCCATGTTTAGAGTTAGCCCACCGGGAGGGACAAGCAAGTAACTTTCCTGGGAGCAGAGCAGGGGGATGGAGGGGACAAGCATTCTCTCTTTGTTCCTTTCCGGGGCCAACTGGCCACAAGTCAGCCTTTCCCGAGCAAAGCTCTGTATCTTACCTCTCATGCCTGGATGCTTGGCTGGCCTGGGCTGCACTCGGGGGAGAACAAACCCAGTTGCCATTGATTCACCTCCAATGTGTGTGTCAGAGTAGAGCTGTGCTCCACAGGGTTTTCAGTGGCTGAATTTTTGAAAGTAGATCACGGGCCTTTCTTCCAAGGCACCTCTGGGTAGACTTGCACTTCCATCCTTTTGGTTAGCAGCCGAGTATGTTAACCATTTGCACCACGCTGGAACTCTGGGGGCAGGTGAGAGATGGTTTATTCCAACCACTTTATTGTCACATAGAATTAATTACACCTGAACAATCACGTTCTTCAGTGGATCCCTCACGTCTCTGTCTTAGAGCCAGGTGTACACTGCCATCCACTCTTCACACAGTCTACAAAGCATGTCTTTTCTGAACTTTGGGCACTTATAAAAGCACAATCTCTCCTTCTTCAAAGTGTTCCCTGAGGCCTTCCGACTAAGACTGTGGTTTTCAGTAACCAGCTGTCGGTGTCGTTAACAATGACTGCTAGCACTGAAGGACGCACACAAGGACCCACCCCAGTGCCGTTGAGTCGATTCCGACTCATAGCGACCCTATAGGACAGAGTAGAACTGCCCCATAGAGTTTCCAAGGAGTGCCTGGTGGATTCGAACTGCCGACCCTTTGCTTGACAGCTGTAGCACTTCACCACCACGCCAACACACAAGGACAGGGGTTGTAAAATCTTCACAGCATAATTCTCTGAGCTGTGAGCAGCAAGTCTCTGCCTTCTGTGAGAAAACCGAAGGTGCCTGCCAACGCACAGAGATTTGTTGTGATTCAGCTAAATCTAAACACCAGCCATCGCTTCATTAATTTTAAAAATTATATTCAGTTTTTATTTTATTAAAATAAGTTGGCTAGGCCTTAAACAACTATTTTATAGAAATTATTTTTATAATGAGTTTATTTTTTCATCTCTTTAAAATGATAACAGGCAAAGAAGTCCTAAAAAGAATAATACAACGAGCACCGACAAGTCTACCGCTCAGCTGAAGTAGAACGTTACTGATAGAGTTGAAGCCCTCTCTGTACAGCCATCAACTTTACAACCCACACTGCACAGACAAAGCTCAGTTCACACCCAGACTGCATGCATGTTTACCAGGCATCTAGTCTGCGCCAAGCATTTGTTCTTGTTGTTAGCGGCCATGGAGTCGGTTCCAACTCATGGCCACCCCACGCACAGCAGAAAGAAATGCTACCTGGTCCTGTGCCATCTCCATGACTGACTGCAGATCGAACCATGGTGATCCACAGGATTTTTGTTGCCTGATTTTTAGAGGTAGATCTCCAAGCCTTTCTTCCTAGTCTGTCCTAGTCCGGAAACGCCCCTGAAACCTCTACAGCATCATAGCAACACGCAAGCCTCCACTGATGGGTAGTGGCTGGTCAGATATTGAACCTGGGTCTCCTGAATGGAAGGCGAGAGTTCTACCACCGAACCACTACTGCCCTTCTATTTAACACACAGACACACACACACACAGACAGGGGGCCCTGGTTGCGCAGTGGTTAAGCATTTGGCTGCTAACCAAGAGGTCAGCATTTCGAATCCACTGGCCACTCCTTGGAAACCCTATGTGGCAGTTCTACTCTGTCCTGTATATATTTAACATCTATAATCACATTTAATACTTACAACAGCCCTAGTACCCAAAACGCTATTATTGGCTCCCTTTCACAAATGAAAAAACTGAGGCTTAGGGACCTAAGTAAGTTTTTTGAAAATCACACAACCATTGGTGTCAAAGACCGTGTTTAAATCCAGAGGGGCTGTTTCTGGGGCTCTTGCTTGCTCTGCCATGCATTTAAGTTGTCATGTTCTGTATTTGGAAAGATTACAAATAAATATGTATATTTTCTCAACTCACCAGGATGTGGAGAGCTGGTTTGGGTAGGAAAGCCTATCACTCTGAAAACAGCTGAAGCAATCACTGGCAAGTATGGCGTGTGGATGAGAGACCCCAAGCCCACCTACCCCTACACTGAGGAGACAACATGGAGAGTCGACACGGTCGGCACAGACGTCCGCCAAGTTTTTGAGTACGACCTCATCAGCCAGTTCGTGCAGGGCTACCCTTCCAAGGTGCACGTGCTGCCCACGCCGCTGGAAAGCACGGGCGCCGTGGTGTATGAGGGGAGCCTCTATTTCCAGGGCTCTGAATCCAGGACTGTGATCAAGTACGAGCTGAGCACTGAGACGGTCAAGGCCGAGAAGGACATTCCTGGAGCTGGCTACCACGGGCAGTTCCCCTATTCTTGGGGCGGCTACACAGACATTGACTTAGCTGTGGACGAGACAGGTCTCTGGGTCATCTACAGCACCGAGGCCTCCAAAGGTGCCATTGTCCTTTCCAAACTGAACCCAGAGAATCTGGAAGTTGAGCAAAGCTGGGAGACTAACATCCGTAAGCAGTCAGTCGCCAATGCCTTCATCATCTGTGGCATCTTGTACACCATCAGCAGCTACTCATCAGCTGATGCTACGGTCAACTTTGCTTATGACACAGGCACCAGCAGCAGCAAGGCCCTGGCCATCCCATTCAAGAACCGCTACAAGTACAGCAGTATGGTCGATTACAACCCCCGGGAGAAGAAGCTCTTTGCCTGGGACAACTTCAACATGGTCACCTATGACCTCAGACTCTCCAAGATGTGAAAAGCCTCCAGGATGCACCAGGACAGGCAGAAGATGATGTCCAGAGTTTTGGGCGAAAGCAGGCTGAAGGGAGAGCTGGCCATCCAAAGCCCACGCTGCTTTCCTCTGCTTCCCAAGCTTTCATTAACGTGCGTGAATGTGCACTGTCACTGTATCTGACTGCGGAATAGCCATCTGGGGACTCAGTGGGTTTCCCATTATAGTGGGTGCTCTTTTCTTCCACCAGCTGTTAAAGGGAAGTCTAACTGAAATCGTTAAAGTCTTCCGGTGATTTGGGGCAAATGCTGTAATGCATAGTGGTTTTTTTAATGAAAACCACAGGGCTTTTTCTAAATGACCCTCACTGGCTGAAGAAGGTACATTTGGAGTAGACTTTGGGGAAAACCAGGTTGTCCGTGTAGAGTCCAGGGCCATCCCCCGTTCTTGCTTGTTCAGTTACACCGAGCCACAGTGAAAAGCTACGCTTCCTTTGGAGGAGAAGCAGCTCTCGTGGCCAGCGCTGCACGTACTTACGCTGAGTTTACTACACTTGGCTTCTAATGCTTCTGGTAGGGTCCAGTTGGGTATTACATAACACTTGGTTGTGAAATAAAGTTAGCCTACAAAACATTCTTATCCTTGAACTTGATACTTCGCCTAAGAGGGCAAACTTCAAACATCAGGTAATTCCTTTGGTTTAAGAGATGTGATTGTAGACGCTAAAGAGGCGTGTGTGTGTGTCTAGCTGTGTGTAACTGAGAGGCCCGTGCCTGGTTTTGAGGTGCTGCCCAGGATGACACCAGGCAAAAGTGGAATCTAACCCTTCTCATCCCCACCTCCTGGTGTCCATTGGCCCTTCCTGAATAATCTTTCCGTCTGCCCCCAACAGGCCCTCTCTTCATCCTCCCTCTGCTTCGGTTCTCATCTGCTGTCACGGGCATAAATTCCACAACCGCAGGTGAACGAACCTTATAGATTTTCTATCACTGAATTTCTATCTTGAGCTGCCACTGAACCTCCCGGTAGAGAACTTGATCTTGCCAATTCAGCTGGGACACCAACCCACCAGTGAGCTGCCAGTTCTCCTCGAGGTGGTGTCTATGCCTGGGATGACGGGGGTGAGGGCTCATGTGGCATTCTGGCACGGAGGGGGAGGACTCTGTTAGCGTCCATCTTCTGCGCTAAGCGGCATTTCCATTTCTTGTCACATGCAGTTTTTGTCATCACTGCAGATGCCAGCATTTTCTGCTGATGTCCACGTCTCCCTGTCTACCTCCAAGTCTGGCATCCTCCATGTCCTGATGCTCAGACACAGCAGGTGTGCTACTTTTTTGTAGCCTGTTCTGTACTCCCCGCCACCCCGTGCCCCGAACCTTTCAGGAGCCTGCCCCCACCACAGGTAACTCGGGGAGCTCTGGCCGTCTCCTCCTAGACGAGCCTCAGGGCCCCTTTTGCTCTTGTGCTGCTGCCCCCTGTTGGTGTGGAGCCGCTTCTCCTGGAGGTTTGCCGCCTACATGGGCTTTACCCGGACAGGAGTACAGGCCTCCTCTGCTTTCACACGCCCCAAACTACCTGGACACAAAGGCCTGGTAGGGACTCTCCAGCAGCTAAGCTCTCTTCTTCTCTCTGAAGTTCCCAGGCTTTGTTCAGATTGCAGGGATAGGGGAGTATAAGCACGTTGCTATGCAATTTGTTATTTTTTAGCTTTTATGAAAATTTTCAAACATTCACCAAAGTAGAGAGAACAGAATGAACCCCAATATCCACGTCACTCAGCTTCAACAGTTATCAGTGTGGACCGATCTTGTTTTCTCTCTCTCTCCCTCACCTCCCCTTCCCACTATCTTAAAGCAAGTCTTGGACCGTGTGTCTTCGGAAACCCCTTTAATGGGACCAGGACTAAGCCTTTTGATCTCCATGAAAACCAGCTCTTGAAAGTCAAAGCTTTGGCTTAAAGCCTATCCTAAAGAGTCCATTTCGAAATGCAAAGCCAAGAGCTGGACTTTTCTTTCCCAGCCCAGCTCCCCCCAACCCCTTACCCGCCCAGCCAATCTTCATTTAGGCAACGCATACTATGAATAAATAGGCAGAGGATGAGAAGCAAAGCCTTGGCAAAACTGGTCGCCGTTGAGTTGACTCCAACTCACGATGACACCATGTGTGTCAGAGTAGAACTTGGCTCCACAGGGTTTTCAATGACTGATTTTTGGGAAATAGATCACCTGGTCTTTCTTCTGTTGCACCTCTAGGAGGACTCAAACCTCCAACCTTTCAGGCAGCAGTTGACCCTGTTAATCTTTTGCAGCACCTAGGGACTCTGAAACCTTGGCCAACCCAGTGAAACCCAGTGCCGTCAGACCCCAAAATGTCTATCCACCAGGTATTACCACTCTCCCACTAAGAGATGACTTCTAAAGACTCAAAGTCCCAGAAGACAGAGTGCATGAACTCATTCACCCAGTTAAGCACCTTTAGCTGCCAGGTGCTTAAATGAGAAGCACCAGGTAAGGATGCACCTTTAGGTGATGAAATCAGCGGCCACAGCACAGACACAGATGAGGCACATCCTGCTCGCACAGCCCTGCCCACCCTCCTTTTCTTTCCTTCCATCAGCTACTGCTTCTGGCTTTGGGGTGGAAGATGACGGTGTAGGAACGGGAAGGGGGGCGGGCAGAGGGATAAGGAAAATCCTTTCTTCACTTAGCTTCCAGAACATCAGACTCCTTACATCACTGACTGTCCCTTCTTGGTTCCTTTTGCTGGTTCCTCTTTTAAGCCCCAAGCCCTTAAGACTGAAGTGTCCCAGGGCTCAGGTCTTTATCGACTCACTGCTCCTATGATCTCATCTACTATCATGGCTTTAAATACCATCTAAATGCTGAATTTTGGGTTTTTTAAATGCTGATGGTCCCCAAATGTGTATCTCCAGCCCAGACATGACTCCTGAACTTGATTCATACATGCAGTTGCCCACTTGACATCTCCACCTGGATGCCCATTAGGCATATCAGACAATAAAAAAATGAACTTCTGAGTTTCTCCACTCCACCTGCACCGATACCCCAAATTTATTCTTGTTGGATCTCAAGGAAACTCCATCCCTGCAGTTGCTCGGGTCAAAATCCATCATCAAATCCTTTTTCAAATCCATATATCCAAGAATCCGACCATATTTCTCACCAACCCTAGTGCTGCTACGCTGGTCCAATTGACCTTGTCTGTGGGGCATCCAGATGGCAGTAGCAGGTGCTCAGAGCATGCTCCTCTCCCCGGCCCAGGTAAGGAAGCTTGAGTCCACACCCACCAGACAGCCCGTAGACTCTCCATGGCCGGGGGGGCTGGGCCACATTTTTAAGGGCATGCCTTGAGAAAGAACACTCCCCAGGACTCTATTGAGGACATGGACGACATGAGAGCATGTAAGGGCTTTCCCATACACGTGTATTTGAATTTTTTGCATTTTCAAGGCTTTCAAACCGTTCAGAAGAGGCCTAAAGGTCTTTAGAAGTGCTTTGGGGTTGGCTCAGAGGCCTACATGGTAGGCCTAACCAGATCGCCCGGCACTTGGCTGCTTTTCACGAGGGTTCTTCTGTTACAGGGTTTGAAAACTCACTTCAGTCTCTGAGGAGGAAACTTTGAAAGCACTGTGCCTAAATGTAAAACTCAACCACCCTCGACCAGCTCAGGGCTGGGGGTGCAGCTCAGTTAACCTAGTATAAACCAAAAACCAAACTAAACCCACTGCCGTGAGTTGATTCTGACTCGGAGAGGCCCTGCAGGACAGAGCGGAACCGCCCCATAGGGTTTCTGAGGCTGTAATCCTTACAGAAGCAGACTACCACATCTTCGTCCTGCAGAGAGGCTGGTGGGTTCAAACCTCCAACCTCTTGGTTTAGCAGCCATTGAGCCACCAGGTCTCCTGAAACTAGTATAAAAGGGCCATAAAAACTGTAGTGTCTGGGGCAGGGTTTTGAAAATCCAAAAATCTCAGTTTCCTCTGGATCACAAATCTTTAGACAAGTCACAGAGGCTACCCCGACTTTTCACTCCTTTGGACTTAGTAACGCACAGCAAGGCCTGATGATTTTTTTTAATTCAAAAACAATCACCTATGATAAGCGCTCTACAACGTAGCATAAATTAAAGATCAAATAAATACTTATAGGCATGGCTTGAAAAACAGAAGAAACCTCCGAGTGCATTAGTGAGGACAAACAAACTCAACAGTGGCTCTGGGAGAAGTACGAGTGGGAAGAACAAAGATCTTCCAAGGCAGCCTTCAAAGATAACCAGGACGTCAGTGAAACTCTTGTCTGGAATTCTGTGCAAGAGGCCACTTCAAAAAGATTGGAGTATTCTGTGCTCAGGGGTCTGTGGAATCCTCTGCTGGAGAAGGAGGTGGGGCTGGGGGCACCGTGGGGTAGGCCTTGCTAGGATGAGGGACTTCTTTAGAATCAGAATCAGAATTAGAGAGCCCCTCCTTGGCTTTGCAGCTTTTCTTGCTTGATGTCTCTTCCCTACAATGAAAGGCACAAACGAAACGTTACTTGAATAAAAGACCAAAACCAAACCAGTTGCTGCCAAGTCAACTCCAATTCATGGCGATCCCACGTATGTCAGAGTAGACCTGTGCTCAACAGGATTTTCAAGGGCTGATTTTTTGGAAGTAGACCTACAGGTCTTTCTTTTTAGGAGCCTCTAGGATCAAATAAGCAAGCAGATCACAGCGCATAAGAGAGCCACTTTTAACATTTTAGAGGACATCCTTCCAGACTCACCTATGAACACTTACAGTGATATCCCCTTGCAAAAATTGGATACACTATTTATGCTGTGCAAGTCAGCTCTTCTCAAGAGTTAGCTGATCTGTCTCGATTGGTCCTGAGATACCATGGGACCAAAGAGACTAAAAAAAAAAAAAAAAGACTAGCTCCTTCAATTTCGGGATTAAAGCTCTTCCCATAAATTGGTTCTCTCCACTTCCTTCCAGCTAGCTCTATGCAGATTTCACCCTGGGGCAGGTTCTGTTTCAGTGTTTCATTTACATTCCAGCTGTTGTCTGGGCTGGTAAGCCTTAGACTTCACCTTCCACCTAGCCTGCCTCACCTGCAGCCTGCTATGTTCTGCTGAGGTAACCCAGGGCTCTTCAGTCCTGCTCCAAGGCTGGGCAAGCCCTGCCTTCAAAGGAAGAGCCTTCAAGTAATTAAAAGATTTCTATTTAACTGTTAACTGAATACCCACTACATTCCAGACACTGCTCTAGAAACAATTTTGCCTTTTAGCTGAGGAAATGAAGGCAGAAGGTGACTCCTGGCCTGTGCCACGTGACTGGGAAAAGGGAGAACTGGAATCCAAAGTCAGGTCTCCTGACCACAAGTTCACTGCTGCATCTTCCAATAGAGCAGATCCCTGATGTTGCCGAGGTGGGGTGACGAGAAGGGGTTGTGCGGGGGCTAGGGGCAGCGCTAGAATTGTGCCATCTCTTCCTTGTTGGGTAGACGTTAGAGCGGTGAACACAGCCTCCTAGAGACGATGCCCCACTAGGCCAGGGGTGTCAAAGTGACCATGTGCCCCATCAGCAAAGATCTTCAACTCCCCTGTATGTATCTCAACTAAGAAATTGTATATAATTTATGTCAATTTGCTAGTATCTTAACTTCCAATAATCTCTAAGACTCATTGTGAGCAATACTGGATAGAAATCCACATTTCAAATCAATAATCTTGATTTCTTTTTGCCGACTTCTTACCAGATTTAATAAGACCGCCATTTTTAACCTCATAATGCTCCCGGCAAAGAGCTCAAAGTAGAAGGCGTCAGCTTTGCTGACTTCTCTTGCTTTCTCATATTTGCATTATTAGAATTATTTCAACCCAAGCTTCCTTGGCAGAAACTTTTTTTTGGGTCTCTTTTAAGAATTACATTAGTTTGGACTAGATAATATAACTTGTAAGCCCACTTAACTGACACAAGTAAACTGCCACATTTTGGCATCTGCTGAAAGTCAGAGAAGGAGCCCCCACTGACTTCACATTTGCAGCTCTGGTCTTCCCATCGGGAAGGTCTCAGAACCTCTGTGTGGCCTCCTGAGGCAGTGAAGGTGTGGCGTCCACCAAACACCAACTTCAGTGGAGCAAAAGTTTAATATAAATGTAAGTTGCAGTCCTAATATTTTCTCTCTGCACCCTCATGGGTTGTGTTGGGCACTCCGCTGTGGGGCTGGAGCCCTGGGCTCTATCGACTGTGATGGTGGTTGGAAGAGACGTGTCGCCACAGTGGTCATTGAAGGGTTGCCAGATTTAGAAAATAAAAATACAGGTCACCCAGTCGCCTGGCTAAATTAGAATTTTAGAACTAATTTTAGTATAAGTATATCCCAAATGTTGTGTGAGCATACTTAGAAAAAGCAATACCGGTTTATCTGAAATTCAATTTTACCTGGGAATTCTGTAGTTTACTTGCCAGCCCTGCCATTAGGGCCAGTCTCCGCAGGTGCAGACTTCCAGACCCACCCCCGCACAGGACGCCCCCGTCCCTTGGGCCATGTGACCAGCAGGCTGGTGAGGGTCTCTTCTTTCTGTAAGGTGAGGACCAGCTCCCTTCGCTCGTGTACTCTTTGTCCATCAGCTCAGTGCCGGACACCAGGAACATACTGGTGAATGAGATAACCACGGTCCCTGCCTTCAGGAAGCTTACAGTCCAGTCGGAAATGACGGTGAGCTTCAGGGAGTCCAAGCTGTCCCCAAACTTGTATGGAAAGTTATACATTTTTATACTGGGAGGGTATAATGGTCATCAGACTATTAAACTGATAATTAGAAGCCACTGCGCTCTGAAGCTCATCCCACAACCCAAAGTAAACAAATGAATATCACCACCCATTGAAGGACACCATGAGAAAGGTCTGCTTTCCACAACAGGCAGCAAAGCGGTTTCCTCATCCATGAAGTCCGCCTGGCAGCGGATGAGTGAGTTCACATAAACCAAGGGCCTCCTGCTGTGTAAGGAGCTAGGGAGAGCTCAGCAGTTACATTGGATCCCACCTAGCAGGTGAGGAGAGCTTTGGAGTACCTGGTGAACATGGTAGATCTGCGCCTGGTCACCTCGGAGGCTAGGTCTTCGTAGGGGATGTTAAGGCTGTCGCTTGCGGGGACCTTCTGAGCCATGGCCTTGCACTCAGAGGATTTGCGGAGTTGCTCACTCCTGGGGGATCTCCCACTGCACCTGTGAATCTAAGACACAGGTGCCAACAACAGGCTTCAGGTGTCAGAGAAACGCTCTACCTCAATCCAGCACAGCCAGGTTGCCAGAACTTCCCTGCCCTAGTCTCAGTGGGTCCTCGCTACAGCCCTCTCCCCCTCCCCACACTCCCTCACCCTGGTTATAAGGCAGGTAGTTACTCAAACACCTTGCTGTGGGAGCAGGTGGGGAAGAGCAAGATGCTTGACCCACCGTTTAGATAGTACAAACCCCAGTCTTGCAAAGGAGGGAACTGAGGGCAGCTTTCATAGGCCCCCAGTACCAGCTGAGGAAACGGAGGCCCAGAGAGGTGAATTCGCTCATCCCAGGCTGCACAGTAGGGCCTGGAGGGTGCTGCTTCTACTCTAACAGGTGCCAATTCTGTGGAGCCCTTCCTAAAAATGGGAAACAGGACTTGTTTGGCATCATGAGCAAATGCAGCCACCACCCATCTGTCAGTCTGTCCTACTGTGGTGGCTCATGTGTAGCTGTGATGCTGGAAGCTATGCCACCAGCATTTCAAATACCAGCAGGGTCACCCACGGTGGAAAGGTTTCAGTGGAGCTTCTAGACTAAGACAGACTAGAAGAAGGGCCTGGCTATCTACTTCTGAAAATTAGCCAGTGAAAACCCTGTGGATTGCAACCAAATATTGTCCAATATTAGTCCTGGAAGATGAGCCCCCTGAGTTGGAAGGCACTTCACAACAGCTACAACAATGGACCCAGGATCATGAAAATGGCTCAGGACTGAGCAATATTTTGTTCAGTTCTACATAAGGACAACTAATAACTACAACACACTCAGAGCTTTCTTTCTGGAGCGCTTACCTTCTAAAGAACAGCAAAGGCACACAGACAGACCTGGGCTCGGGGCGAGGCTACTTGTTCAGATAAGCACCGAAGCAGATGCTGAGGCTTGATGGACAACAGAAACCAGAGTGAGTCATCATTCATTCAGGCCAGCCACTGTGGGGTGTCCCCTTACACTCTTATTTGATAGCCTTATAACCCTGCAAGGTAAGTATTATGATCCCATTCTACAAATGGGGAAACTGAGCAGCAGAGAAATTAGGTTTCCCAGGGGGCACAGAGCTAGAATTTGAACCTAGGGCTGTCTGGCTACAAAGGCTATGTTCTGTCCACTACAGAGCCAACCAGTCCTTGAGTTTCACCTTGGTGACAAGCCATCCCCAAAGGAATTGGAGGTCAGTCCCTGTTCTGGACACGGTCACTCACATGGTGTCGCTGCTGTCCTTAAATCATGAGCTGCAGACCGGAGCTCACCCACTGACCTTCTGGCTGGATGGTTCATTCCTAGGAAGATGCCCAACTCACCTACCTTTCTGTTTTCCCTCCCATTGTGCAAAGTTTTCCTTTTCGACTTATTGGGAGTCTGACCCAGGATGCCCCAGGCAATTCCATGCTTTCTACAGGTCTCTCTCAAATAGTCTAACTGCCGACTCTCAGGAAAGGACTGGAGGAAAAAGTGTAGAAAAGAGACTATGAAGGGTTAAGAAAACTAGCCTTCTTTCTAACCTCCAGTGCTAAGGTTGGACATCTACCCACAGTCCTTGCTCCAGTTCTCACTCCTTGGTCAGCAGTCAGAGACCCTCACTGACCACCATCCCCTTAATGGTCAACAGACCTACCTTCTGATCCTAGATCTGGTGACTGCATGACCCCTTGCACTTCAGCTTGTGGCTTTGTAAAGAAACGCCTTTATTACAGACTACGTAGCCCGTGTATCAGCTGTTCTACCTCCTCGGAAAAGACAAAACACACAAAACCGCCTTCCCTTTAGTCTTTTATCCTCCTGCACCCAGTCTCTCAGAACTCATGCTAATGGGATGCACTTGCTCCCTTAGGTGGCAGCTGACATTAGTTATCCCTGTGGCCATCACCATGATGGGAAGTCCCTGCAGGTGCTGCACGGAGAACGGGGGTCTCGAGCGCAGAGCCGACAGGGCTTTCTGCCACCCCACAGTGGGGGAGCACCAGCTTAGATGCTGGGAAACTTGAGATCTTGACCTAATATCCACCGAGTCCGTTTAAAAGGCCCTCCGCCAGGACCATCATAATCATCGATTCCGCCCTTGGCAATCGCGGTTCTTCTGTGGCACCAGGTGCTCCCGCTTCAAAAGTAAAGGACTTGACTGACTCCATGACTCTCACTTTTGAGCTGTGTGATCTTGGCAAGTAATTTAACCTCCAGGAGCCCTGGTTTTCTTACCTGTGAAAAGGGTGTACTGTAGTATCCTTCTCCTAGGGCAGTTTAGAGTTTTGAGAAAAATTTTGAAAAATCCCTATCTTTACTTTTTCCACGTTTAGACATATGCATCATAGCCCAGGAGTGAATGTGTGTGCGCGCATACATACCTCCCTCAGTTAACATTGTGAGTGTAATAAGCCTTATCTTCCCACCCGATTATATGCTTTTTGAAAGCAGGAACCGTATTTTTTCTCTCCACCTTCCCAAGGCTTGCTTGGCACAGTGGTCAGCTAGTGGGAGGCCAACGATTACTCAAATTGAATCAGAGTCTTCGAAAGCATTATGTTCCCACCTGTTTCCTTTAATCCTAAGATTTCCCGGTCTCTAAATTCTGAAGGGTTTTCAAAGTGTAGACAAGTTTCTGCATTGTGTTTGAAGCAATTATTGAGGTGCAAGCTTGTTGTAAACCTCAGAAGGGATGCAGTGAACTGTGCTGATTTCCCAAACTGGCCTGTTCTGTGGTTGTTGGTTGCATTTTGATTCAATGGATTTGTAGAACAAAATCTGAGCTTTAGAGAGGGACCTTCTGGGAGTTTGTTGTAGTTCAGATACATCTGAAGTGATCCGCTACGATGCAATTGGGGAAACTTACTACCAAGCCATGCTTCATGAACATACTTACGTGAAACATGCTCCAGAATCCTGACATCCAAACGTAAAGCTTATATTTCAGATACATAAGGAGCGGAGCTGGTATAAAGCAGTCTGACACTAAGAGTCTGTAACTCTTTCCATTAACTATAAGGAAACCACACTGGGAGAAATATGTTACATGCGAGAGATAACACAGCGGTTAACGCTCAACTTATTTGGAATTTTCATTCCAATTTGCTTGTTCAGGTAATCAGAGGACTTTGCTTAGTTCAAACGTGTATAATTTATTTCTTTAGTCCAGCTTTAGTAAATTCCCCTTCTCGTTAAGTATCAGAGCCCTGACTTCACTTGGGCAATAAAGGGTGGCCTCCAAAAGATACAGCCACATTGCATTTCCTGGCACCTGTGAATGTTATTTGGGGAAAGCGACTTGGCAAACGTAATTAAGGATCTTGAGGTCAAGAGATTACCTTGGATCACCTAGATATGCGTCATCACAAGTATCCTTAGAAGAGACAGAGGAGCTAGCACAGGCACACCGCAGAGAAGGCCACATGAAGAGGCAGAGACCGGGATGATGCGCCACAAGCCCAGGGATGCAGGGCGCTCCCAGAAGCGGGAGGAGGCAAAGACTGCGTTCTCTCCTGGAGCCTCCAGAGGGAGTGCAGCTCTGCCAACACCTTGATTTCAGACTCCTGGCCTGCACGACTGTGACAGAATAGACATCTATTGTACAGAGCCCAGCTTGTGGAAATCCGTTATGGCAGCCACAGGATGCTAAGACAGGCAGCAACGCTCTCGGCTACAAGGCACCGTTTCCAGCCTCCTTCACAGTCAGTATGACTACGCCCTAAATTCTGAGACCGAAGTGGGACTTCTGACGCAGCTGGGAGGTGGTCCTTTCTTCTCTGCTGCTGCCTGCACTTTGGATGTGACTGCTTGGTGCTCCTGTCGGAGACGAGCTCCCCTCATGACCGAGGGCGGCAAGAGGGCCTGCCTTTGGGCTGCCTGCTAGGAAAGTGCTGGCCCGGAAGGGAGAGGGGTGGTGGCAAGGAGCAGCGGCAACACCTGCCAACATGTGCCAGCAGGTGTGCATGTGTGGGGCTTGGTCCTGAGAGGGCTGGAGCAAGGGGGGTGTCTAAATGAGAGCATTCTCTTGTGATACCTGTTTTAACTCCCCAGCAAAGGCCCTGGAAGATGGCATTAACATGCTGTTATGATGGCTCTTGGAAGCTTGGAATAAGGGATGGCCCACACTAAGTGAAGTAGAAATCCCAGAATGGATCGTGGAAGAAGGGATACGAAGGCTCAGAAGGGGCATTCTAGAGTGGGTATACTGTGGCAGGAGACCACCAGTTGAGAATGTTCTGTGGGTGTCTAGAGAACGCAAACTAAAACAACCAAACCCAGCAAATACAGAGTAGAACTGCCCCATAGAGTTTCCAAGGAGCACCTGGCGGATTCAAACTGCCGACCCTTTGGATAGCAGCCACAGCATTTAACCACTACGCCACCAGGGTTTCTCTAGGGAACGCAGCAGCGGACATAGTAAGATTCCAAAATAGTAGTGGTCAGGTAGCAGTGCTTACTGATGGAGAACAGGCAGGCAGAATGAATCCCAGTTAGCAGCAAGGTCAGAGTGGCAGCTGGTGGGCCTGATCCCCAGAGAACTGTGGAGGTGGTTAACTGAACACGACCATTTCCAGGGAGAAGCTTGAGTGAGCTGTCAACAAGTATCACTCAGTCTCTACAATCAGCAAAAATCAATAATGGATGATGAGGAGGCTGAGGGCGCCCACCTGAATAACAAGTCCACCATCTGTGCCTAGTTTCTGGGCCCAGAAGCCACTGGCTAGAGAAATGAGAGCCCTAGGAGGAAGGGCCTGCACTACCACAAAGTCCTTCCCAAAGACACTAGGTCCACTCATGCACATAACCATGTGCGGGGACAGGGGTACCCACACATTTTGAAGGCCGCTGGACACAGGATTCAGACATTGACCTGGCGTGTGAGTGGGGCTGGGGCACTGAGGATGCTAGCTGCCATGCACAAGGCCAAAACTCACCATCTCTTTCTTCATCAAACGCTCCTCTGGACGCTGCAAGTGTGCCACTAGAATCCAGAACTCCAAAATCGCTGCTTCTGACAGTTCTTGTCAGCTCAATCGTTTTTTTTTGGTGGAGGGACAGGTTCCTAAAGCTTCCTACTCTATCATCTTCTGTGATGTCACCGAGTGTAGACTTGTGGACTGGCTTTTAATGAAAAGAATATGGTAGAAGTGTAAGGGTGCCACTTCTGAGATTAGTTTATAAAAGACTGACTTCTGTCTTGGGTGCTCTGTGTCTTGGCTCACTTGCTTGGAGCCAGCTGCATGTAGCAAGGGACTGAGGGGGCCTACCAACAACATGAGTGAGCTTTTAAGAGGGTTTCCCCCATTCCAGTATTTAAATGAAGACTGTAGCCTTGGCCCAACAGCCTAAAAACTAACTCATGAGAGACCCTTAGCTCAGGCTAAGCTGCGTTTGTATTTCTGAGCCACAGAAACTGTGAGGCAAGAAGATTTTGTTGTCTTAAGCTCTGAGGTTTCGGGTAATAAGCCACGCAGCACAGCGATAGATAACACAGATGGACTGCCTTTTCAGGGATCAAGGGGTGGAATGAAGTGGCTATCACTCTGTGACCTGCTTGGGGAATTGATGCTTCTTATCCCTGCAACTCTCGGTCCTGTGGGTTTAGAGGTTCTGGCTCCCAGAAGGGTAACACACCCATCAGACTTGGAAAGAGATCCACTAAACTTTAAGCTAGTTTTCCCTTCGGACTCATTTTGTCAAGAGATCAGCAGGTAAAGAAGTTACAAGGTAGGAGAACTTGACTCGGGGCATCAGAAGACAGGGCTGCTCTTAACAACAGGGCCAGGGAGCATGTGTGTGGCACCCAAGTCATCCAAGAGGGCATTTTTGGTACTGCTTGCCCAGTATTGATAGGAAACAGACAAGTGCGGCTGTCAGTCCTAGAAGGGCTCAAACCCCCTCAGGATTCTGACTCACAGCAACAATGTAGCTTTACACACAGGCTAAAGCTGGACGATGAAAAGGAAAACAGAACTGATGCCTTTGTTGGAGAACACTGAATATACTGCGCGTTGCCAGGAGAGCAGACATCAGTTTTAGAGGAAACACCAGAATGCTTCTTAGAAACAAGGGTGGTGAGACTTCAGCTCACTCTTTGGGAAGTCATCGAGAAAGACCGATCGCTAGAAATGGGAGATGGACTGACTCAGTGGCTGCAATAACCTCCTCAGACATAACCATCGGGCAACGTTTTGTTGCTGCATGTATCGCCATGAGTCGGAGCTGACTTGATGGCACTTGACGACAAAAACATTATCCTCCTTAATAAAAGAAGGGCCTGCTTAATAAAATTCCCTCTCATCTCTACTAAGGTTCTGAGTAGCACAGTGGTTTGCCATAAAAAAAAAATAGGCTAGCCTAAAGGTTGGCAATTTGAACACACCCAGCAGCAACACAGAAGAAAGGCCTGGCAATCTACTTCTGTAAAGATTACAGCCAAGAAAACTCTGTGGAGCAGCTTTATCCTGTAACACAGGGGTTGCCACGAGTCGGAATCAACTTGATAGCAACCTTTTTTTTTTTTCAGTCTCCATTAAACATTAATGCATTTTGGGAATCTTTTTTCACCTCAAATGAGGAAACTGTTAACTTCCGCTGCTTTCTTGGCTCAGAATCTAATAAGACCCAAGTTTAAATAATAATTTTACTATTTATTAGCTAATGTGTAAAGAAATACCAGATCAGGATGGCCTAGACACCTTGGAAAGATTTTTTAAAATCATATTTAGAACGCTTAGCATCATACATGGGAGCCCTGGTGGCAGTGGTTAAGAGCTTGGCTGCTAACCCGAAAGTCAGCAGTTTGAATCCACCAGCCACTCCTTGGAAACCCTGTGGGGCAGTGCTACTCTGTCCTATAAAGTTACTCTGAGTTGGAAGCGACTTGGCAGCAAATGGCTTGGTTTTTTGGTTTAGCATTACACACAGATGGACTGGAAGGAAAGCCTACACTGGAAGATGGCTCGAAGCATCAAGGAAATGGAAGACAGGTCTAAGTGATGAAAAGCCCTTTTGGCACTGTGGTTACAGCAATCAGCTGCAAACCTAAAGGTCAGTGGTTCAAACCCACCAGCCATTTGTCTGAGGAAAGATGTGGCAGTCTGCTTCTGTAACGACTATACCCTTGAAAACCCTATGGGGCAGTTCTACTCTGCCCTGTAGGGTTGTTACGTGTTGGAGCTGATTTGATGTGTTGGCAACAGGTTTGTTTTTTTAGTTTATTGGTGATGAAAACTCGCAGGACTTCAAGCCACTACGTGTACCTCCACCTTCCCCTACTAAACATCTTCCATGTTCCCAGCACCTGGTACAGCTGATACTTGGTCCCTTGTCTGATTATACCAGAGCTTAAACTTTTCAGTTCATGTACGTTTACCTTGTCCTATGGTAGACCATTCCTTCATGTAAAGGAAAATGTATTTTTTTAACCAAAAAAATTCTTACATTGGAATACGGAGCAGATTAGCAGCTGTTTACCAACTTTTATTTTACCACTTTCTAGCGGTTATTTAAATACTTGACCAATGTCCACAGTTAACTGGGTGTCTAGGAAATCTATGTTCCTTGGTTTCTCAAATTAAGTGTGGGAAAAATATCTGTAACAACTTAAAGGGATTCTGTACTGATTGTTTTTTTACAGTAACGAACTTTAAAGACAGAACTGAAAAATGACAGATGATTTACATAAAGGAAAAAAAAAGACTAATTAGCAGGCTCATCTCCAAGAAATGACACAGCCCTTCATCAAAAGAAGGGATGGAAAATGACACATACGCCTAAAATAAAACAAGGTATTCATACCTTTTGATTTCCTGCCACAATTAACTGACCAGCCCAGAAGCTGACACAGCGAAAGACTCTACTGTGCATGGTAACTTAAGAGTTCAAGTGACACCAGGTCATATTCATCCTAACACAGAACTGAGCTTCTATCCATCGTGCCCTCAGAAAGACTAAAAATCAGTAGGACTTTTGGTTTGAAATCTGTTGCTATTACCTTCTGGATATTTCAGAAAGGCTCTACAGAGGCACTACTTGGAGCTCTCAGAGCACACACAGCCGCAGACCTGCAGGCATGAACGAGACCAGCACACAGGGAAGGAAGAGGGCCAAGGAGGCACTTCTCTTTGGCAACATGCAGATGTTAAACTGGTGCTACGCTAAGACATCCTAGTCCTATCCTTTTTGTTTCACTTCAGAAGTAGAAAAATTATGGCTAAAATGTCTAAAAGCACCTAGAAAATACTGAATTCCTAAATCTGTCAAGATGCCAAAAAAAAAAAAGCTTTAAGTTTATCCATAACTAGGTCAACTACAGTCACTATGAATCAGGAATCAACTTGATGAACTGTAGACTATAGCTAGTAAAGACTGGAAGGGATATGTAAAATTAGTGGTGACAAAGCTAAGACACTCGGACATAATGAGACAACAGCACAAAGAGCTGCCGGCTACCTGCTGGAGATGTGCCTAGTACCTTTGGGTTCTGAGGGTCTATTCTCAACTTTCCAACCTGTGATGCATTCTCATTCTACATCTCGCCTCCAGCCAAGAGTTTGTTGGAGCTTTACTTATGTCATCTGTATTGTGAAGACATGGAAATTCAATGACTCTTCAAGTTACACCCTCCTCTCATTCGCCAAGAATACTCCCCCAATCACTTTTCTATCAGAGAGGACAATTTGTTATTCAAAAAGGACAAAGATGCCACCCCACCCGGCCAAATTACCAGAGCAGTAAGGGGCAGAGACACGTTCACAAGTTTATGTGGCCAAAACGTACTGTCAACTATTCGCTGCAACATCTTTAGGTCTCCGGGAACCCAGAGACAAGATGTGCACAACACCTCACTGTGGAGAAACACTGAGAATATCTTACTTTCATGAATAAGTTTCTGTTGCCACTTTTCCACTGGAGGTCCCAGCAAAAGCTCCAAGGAATGAGTGGTGTCGTAATTAGTGCTGCAAACGGAGGTAATGCAAGCTGTATCCCAACAGACTTGGCCACCTGTTAGGTCGACTGAACTTAAAAACTAGAATATGAAAAATAGTGGCAATGCTAAGGCAGCAAATACGTGAAGTGGTGGCTACAGCCCTATGGTACAGGTTTGAGTTCCCAACCTTATTCATCATACCACTTGAAAGAATATTCTGACAAAAACCTTAGGTTGAAAGCTTGGATCAAGCTGGGGTTTACCAGTACTTGAGTATTTTAAGAGCTTCAGAGTTACAGAAACCATGAGTAAATAAAATATATTAGTGGCTGAATAACCAGTTTTCCTAAAAACAAAAACCTGAGTCTGGAAGCCAGGTGTTTTGGATGAGATTTTAGGCAATCGCAATCCCTCAGTACTTCACTCTACAAACTGAGTAAATGATAAAGCCTTACTGACTTCCTGAGCAAGTGATAAATGTCTATGAATGTGCTAATAAAAATACAAAATACACAAATGTAAATACTGAGATCTATTTTGGGTCCTTCAATTTCTGCCTAGAAGAAAAATGGTGCAACTGTATTCTACACTCGGCACCTGTCTTTCTCCTTGACAGGCTGTTTTCAGTATGGGTATGACTATTCTGAGAACAGGCGCCATGACTATCCTCCCTGACATGACTTCCTTTAACTGAATTTGCTTTAGAGTTCTTGAGAGACAGGAATCAACTCTCTGGATAATAACCTCTTCCTAGAGAATAAGGACCCCTGGTGGCATAGTGGTTTAGCACTCGGCTGCTAACCAAAAGGCCGGTGGCAGGAACCCACCAGTGAGCAGCTCTGCAGGAGAAAGACCTGGCCATCAGCTCCCATAAAGATTTCAGCCTAGGAAACCCTATGGGGCAGTTCTACTCTGTCCTATAGGGTCGCTGTGAGTTGGAATCGACTCGACAGCACGCAATAGAGCGTAATGTACAGTATTTTTTATGCACCTTCTATGTTTGTTCGCCAACTGCACCTTCTACCCACCGAGTATTTAATAAACATTTAATTTTTTACATGCTGCTATAAAAAATTAGCGTAGCATAGCATGCCTATGAAAATACCTTGTGGGGGAGGGCACAGTCGGCAAACATAGAAGGCTTGAGTTATTTGGATAAAAATACGGTCCTCTTGGTCACTATTTCTGGTACATGACATACCTTCTTGCTTCAGATTTGAAGAATGGATGAGAAACTCCAGGAGTCATTATTTAGAGAATACTTTATTAGTTTCTGTAATCAAACCCATGTAGATAAGACCTTACATATTTAATACAGTGCGTTACCCCTGTACAAATGGAAAAAAATTAAGTTTAACGTTTCTAGACCAATATGGCTGTTAATTTCTGTACAATGCCAACTCAACACGGTACAACTGGGGTACTTTTTTCCAAAGTTGACAGGACAGCTAAAGTTTCCAAAAATTCAAATTATATATATATGTATATATATATATATTTATATTTATATAAAAAGACCAATCGCAGTGTGTTACGCATCAATAGCAGCAGCAGCTTTTCCAGGTTCTGCAGTCATCTGAACAAAATTATAGAGACATCCAGCACGCTCCATTAAAAAAAAAAAAAAGTACAAAACAAGACCTCAGAGAACAGCAAAGTTCTGTTACTGTTGTGGTACCTGGCACCATTTTTTTTTTTTTTTTTTTAATTAGCTTCTCAATCATCATCTGGAAAGAAAACATTCTAGAATAACGTCATTAAAAAGCAGCTCTGATATAGCACGGTCACTATTACGTATCATAAAGCAGGTACAAGATATCTTACATTCACAGAGGTATGATACAGTACAGTCCTACAGCTATAATACTAGAGGATACAATTAAAAAGGCATTATTTGAGACTTGATTCTACTCTTCCAGCAGACGGCCCAAGGACGGTGTGACACGGCTCTGGTACAGAAACGCACCTTTTCAGACAGGATTTCCTTTTACTAGTGGCACAGTTGTAAGCACTCGTTGCTCTTCATGAACATCAGCTAAAAACCGTTTAAAAAAAAAACAAAACAAAAAACCACTCAAAATGGGAAAACAAAACAAACAACAAAAAAAAACAAAACCATTGGATTGATAATGATGACCAAGTGGAGGCAAGCAGTCCACTCAACCTAACTGTTATTTTACCAAACGTGCTGTGTGAATGTGAGCGCTCCACGGAAGAAGGGGGATGCCACGTAGCACTTCAAAGCTTTGGGCCACAACTACAACGCAGCACCGTTTCAAACTGAAGCAGCGGCCACACACTGCTATCTGGAGGTGTGCCAGGGTGCTGACACCAACACTTCATCATCTGCTCACTCACCCGGGAAGCAGGGGAGATCAGTTCCCGTACTTTGATTGCGTTCAACTCAATCGCCATGTTACAAAAACAGCGAGCTGCCATAATACAAAATCAGGTTCCTCTCTCTAGCACCAGTTACCCTTGGTTCTTCACCACCAAGCCTACAATGCTAGACCATATCCAAAGAACACAAGGGAGCAAAGAAACCACAGGTAATGTAGTAGCGGGACCACCACACTGTTCAGGCTGAGCTACTCCTCTGCAGTGTTATTTTCCTCACATTTCTGGCATTTCAACTAATCACGAGTATTATAGTTCTAAATGAGATGCACTCAAAGAATGTGTGCACACATCTGTATATAATTCTGACTGAAGACGCACAGCCATCAACGGAGCATGTGTTGTATAGCAGGTGCAAGCTTGCAAAGCCTGACTTTCACCGGTGCAGCAGCTGTGTGTCAGTGTAAACTGCTCCTGTATCCCTGGTGCGTCTCCAAGTTCTGCACAGGACAATGTTACAGACCATTTTACCCCTTTGGCCGCTGGCATTATCTGACGCCATTTTCCCCACCCCTGTCCCCCAACCCCTGCAATAAACCATAGCCTTTAAGATTTCGTTTCTTCGGTTTTGATTGCCTGAGGTTTGATTGGTCCAGTTCTAACGGGTTTGGTGGCCATGGTGGGTGCAGGGGGTGGCTTCTCTTCCACTTTTTCCTGACAGACACCAGGAGGGTCAGTCAGTGTTTCAGCAGGTTTGCTTGGATCACTGTCCACTCTCTGGGTTTTGCTGGCTATTTGTTTGCTCTGCTGCTGTTCAGAGAAGAACCGCTGCGTGGACTGAAGAACCTCTGCTCTCTGCTTTGCCTTAAAAAAACGAGAAACAACAACTGAAAATGCTGTAGTACTACCGAAGCCTGTCAGTCAACCTCGGTTCATATTCTTTTACCAATCACAAATCAGAGTTTGCCCCACCTTGGACTGGCCCACAGCAAAAGCACCTCATTGATCTTTCAAACTTTTAATGCATGGACCTCTTCCTATCTTTGAAAATACTTCATGTGATTTTATTTTTTTACATTTGAAACAACAGGACCACCTCCCACCACCTTTTCAAAGTTCGCCCTCTTAGAGAATAATAAAACAAATTGCTGCTGGTTTGTATTTTTTCTGGAACAAAGCTTATTGCAACAAAATTTTATGTAGGGAGCCTGTTTGCAAATTTGAAAACATATATGTAACACTTAAAACTTCTAGCTATCAATATTTGGTCTACAACAAAAGGAAAAGGAAGCACTTATATTGTGGCATTACCAACACCTAGGACCAAATGTCTTGTGGCTGAGTCCTCTTCCCACAGCTCTCTTCTGCAGGGGAAGAGCATCAGAAATTAGTAACTACAACTTCACTTGATCACTAAGTTCTGATAGCTCCTACCACATTCTGAGCTGGTAAAGTAGATAATTTCTTAATTTTATTGACTATGTGTCTCAAAGAATATACTTACATCAGTCTGTAAACTATACCACTGTAACATATACAATTAAAACTTAAGTTTCTATGCCTTCTGCATATAATAAAAACCCTTCATGTTCTACAGGTAGCCTGTATTATCCAAAGATCTGAAGCAATTTTCCAGAAATTTATACCCTCCCCCTCATTAAGATTATTATGCTCTAATGTCATTCTCAACATGGGATTAAGTATGAAAATCAAGCGCCAAGGAGCCAGAAGCAGGAGGGGTAACCAAGGCCAAATAGTTTCCATAGATTTCTACACATACTAGTCTTTTTAACAGTTATGAACAGATGCAACGTCCTGGCCACATAGCTTTAATAAAAGCAGTTAATGTTTAATCAGAGTTTTTACTTCAGGGTAGTCTTTAAATTTGATTACTCAGGATCAGAAACACAAGAATGTAAACCCAGAAAGAAACTTTCATCAGACAACTGGATACTCTAACAGGATTATTATAAACATGTTTCTAATTCAGAGTAAAGCGCTGCTATGGACATTTTCGCTGCCACAAACCAGTAAACTTGTTTTAGCCTGATCTATGTAGTGGCAAAACAGGCAATGTTACTAAGATCTCTAAAGTCAAGTCTAATACACAGAGAAATGAGCTGATTCAGCCAGCTGTACAGGCAGACAGGTTAAGGTGATGCTCTAAGGACTGTCCCCACACAGACTCCTAGGCACTCTCCTGCATCGGCAAACCTCACGTTTATCAGTGCCTTTCATCGCGAAGGATCCCAGAGTGCTTTCCTGAGTTCTTCATCTATAACTACTCAATCCACTGTGGAATACAGCCACCTCAGGTGGCAGACAAAAAAAAAAGGATAAGAAAACTATACTTGGATGATTTGTGAGGGACGAAAAATCAAGAGAGGTAACATGTCTCGCCCATTCCAGAGTTCTAACATAATCATGACTTATGTTAAGTCTGGGAAGGGGATGGAGGGGAAGGGGGAATAAAAAGGGAAAATCAAAGAAAAGGGGGGAAAAAAAAAAAAAGACAATGGGGAAGCCTATAATATGCCACGTTACTTTTTTACTCTTCCAAAAACTGCGGCATCTACACTCAGATCTCCCTCAGATGTTTACAAACAATTCATTTGGCCACGGAATTTAAAATATTCTTTTCTGACTGTAAAAACAAAAGAGAAAAAAACAAAAAACAAAAAAACGGGGGAGGAGGGAAGAGAAAAAAAAGGGGGAGGGAATAAAAAGGAAAAAAAAAAAAAAAGTAGTTAGCTCAGTTAACGTCTGCTAAGACAATGAATGCCTGGATGTAGGGTTATGGGTCCAGAGGCATCTTCAGACATGGTTCAGAGACACTCTTGCTCTGTTGGCTGTTAACACTGTACTAACCTTCATGTCTTGTTCAGCCTTCAACGCAGCCTGGGCCTGATTACCTCTGACTCCAGATAGTGATCCACAAGGACCCCTGGCTACATGCGGCAAACGAGCATGGCTCATGAGGCCTGTGGTCAGCGGAGGAGGCATCTGACTGGCCAGTGCCATTGGCGGCCTCTGAACAGGCGCTGGGAAGGTGTTAGTATGTGGGGCTCTTACCAATGGAGGGACCAGGTTAGGCTGAGAGAGAATCTGAGTGAAAAAAACAAAACATACAACATTGAACTGTTAAAAAAAAAAAAAGCCAACTAAACCAGGTTGGCTTATCCCAGAGTAAATCCGTGCCCAGTCTGCCACTGAGAGGAGGTGTATGGACTGTGCCATTGCATTAACAGGGGCAAAGAGCACAAAGGCCATGCTTGGAGAGTCTGACAGAAAAATCTGGCAAAGCATGCTACGTATAGCACTTCGTTTGGTTTTAGCAACTAAGCTGCAAATTCTGAAGGGCAGATAGAAAGGCTATTAATTTGAGTATCTTTAAAAACAGATACAATTGCACAAAGGGGAAACACCTATACCAAACAATCTGGAGACTAAATAAAGATAATAATTCAACAAACATGTGTTTTCTCAGGAACTGACTCTAATCTGTGAGAGCTCTTATCAGTTCTGGTTAGTCCTTCAATATGCTCGGCAAAGGTAAGAGAAGCCGATTTTCTTATAACACACACGTTAGAACAGGTTTCAGATATTTCATCTCAAATGCACACAGACATCTTAAAAAAAAAAAAACTATAAAGAGCTTCAAACCTAGAAAACGTCAAGCACTGGGACCCTTCTCTGAAAAATCAACTTCTTCAAGAAGATAAAAGGAACAGGACTGCAATGAATTATCAGAGCTGTGTGGGGAATCTTTGGACTACTGTGCTGTCTGCTTTAGAACTACACAATTACTACCTGTGTCTGGCTACAAACTGCAGAGGTGTACTTGAACGTCACATATTTACTGTTAAGTCAGAAATCGTTTTTCATGAAAACTGTGCTTCTAAACTGGTTAACGTGGCAAGATTATGGAATCAGAGAATTAGCCAAATTAGCAATCATTTGCAAGTAAGTAATACTCATTCTCACTTATATCTGCCCACCTGGGGTGCAAACTGTGTAGGAAATGGCTGCGTCATTCGCACAGTGGCAGGGGCTGACTGGAACTGCTTCTGATAGACAATGCTGTTCATTTTGCTGGACTGGCTGTTCGGACTTGTGGAAGTAGCCCTTGGAAAGAAGCCGCTGCTGGTCAGTACAGTAGTGCCGTAAATAATGTTGTTAGCTTTTTATAGACATTGCTCTAACACACTGTAACTGATGAAAATTTACCAAGGTGAGTTATGAAACATTTTGGTAGCAGAGAGACAACAGAGGAGGAGAGGTGAGAAAGGATACTAGCGAGATTTGCTCTGTATTAGAAGAATTTTCTAAAAATACGATGTTAAGAGATTTTAAAACTTAACATTTTAGATAAAATTATCGGAATGCCTTAGCTCCTTTTGTGCTTCACACAGTGACATATTAATATTTGTCAAACAAATGATGATCAGTTATTTTGAAACTCTGTAAGCAAATTGAAATGCCGATTTTACCGGAATGGACTAGACGTTGGTGTGGTGCTTCTACCGCTGATTGGAGGTGTGCCTGGTTTAATATCAATGCCACTTCCAAAGGCTTTTAGCTCCATGTCAGACATCTGAGAAAAAGCATAAAATAAATGCAACATTCCTTAAACTCCTTAAGCTAAGTGCTGTGTTTAATATGCTATACGTAGAGGCTTAATCTAGCAAAGGGTAAAGAATCTTAGTACAAACATTCTATAATCAGGTTTCAAGTACCATGGAATTATCAGGCCAAGTTTGTGGCTAAAAAGTCCAAGAGTCTATGTAAGTCCAACTGTTGCACAAAATTTGTGGTTTATTTACTATTAAATAAAAACCAGAGGGATCAAGTGCATTAAAAATAAACAAGTAAGAAATGATCAAGTATACGGGGTCTTCCAATACCCTGGAGGGTGGTAAAAACTGGTATATTTTCTTTTTGTAGAATGTACGCTACGCACAGATGTGCATATACAGCACACTGCTCTGCACTCACTTTTCCCGTGGCTGCGATCATGCTGTGCTGTGTTCCGGCAGGGATCAACCCTCTGAAAGGCTGGCTTACTTGTGCAGGACGACTCAGGCTCTGGGCCTGAGCCTGTGGGGTGGTATGCTGTAATGGGGGCTGAAGAGTCTGAGGCAAAGCAATGAGAGGCTGCCCTGTGGATCCAAAACTAGGCAAGGAAAGCTGGGAGGCTGGCAGAGGTACTGTAACCTAGAACACAAGCAAACAGAGACCTCAGCCATCTGCTTGTGCCCATTGTACGTCTGCCCCTGTAAGTACACACATACAAGGCTCAAATACTTTGCAGTAAGATTTAAAAGAGAGAATATGTCAATCTACTAAGTTTTCCAAATACAAATCTTTTGCTCAGCGACTATCTCCATTCTTCTACTGAAGGTGCAACGATAAAATAGATTAGGTATGGCTACCTGGAGTGGAGAAACTATAAAACCGAAATAACTATGACTACCTTTCAGTTAATCCACAGCACATGTCCAATAAGCACAAACCATAACAAAATCATGAGGAAAGAATTTAGGACTAGTCACACATTCTTAAATAGGTATTTTATAGTGCTTTCAGAGCTCAGGAAAATGAGCTCTGACAAAAAAGAAAAAGCCTGTCGGTTTTCACGCAGCCAGAGTATTTAATTTAAATGTCCATAATGTATTTATGAATCAGCACCCCCTAAAGCAGCAACCAAAAATAGTTAAGACAAACTGACTGCTGGGTTGCTTCTCTCCTTCAGCCCTCTGTCGGCTTTTCCAGAGTAAGCTGATGACGGCCCTGCTAGAGGCAACCGTGTCTCAGTCGCCACGTGCACGTATGTAAGGAGGGTGTCTGGGTTTACACTCTGCCTCACTGTCTGACGGTTGCCCCTTTACAGCTCCCTTCCGGCTCCTGCACCCACGGGTAAACCACCCATCACACTTGCATGTAACTGGACATTTTGGACAATAATTTTCAAATTTTTATTTTCATAGAATCTTGTGTTAAAAGGCACTAATTACATGGAAACACAGTTAAAAAAAAAAAAAGGTAAAAGCAGAACGACTGAAGTGGGAGAAGGAATGTTGTGGGAACGGAGTACCTGCTCCCCACTGTGGCCCCATGGAATTCCTGGGACACCTCAGAGGGCAGCTCGAAAACTCACTACACCATGCCCACATCTTGGTTCTACTTTAATTCCCAAACAATAAAAGCTGTAAAAATAGTTAAGAATAAAGAAAATTGAGGAAATTTACCATGCCATAGTTTACCTGCTGGAGAGCACTCGGTGACTGGGCAGTGTTGTAAAAATTGGTCTGACCAGGCTGTTGTACTTGTCCAGAATACAGATTTGAAGCCTGGGTAAGATTCGCTCTAGCCTAGGAAGAATTTCGTAAGAAGGTTGCAGTAAGATTGAAAAAATGTTCAATTCAGAGATTCAAGTTATGACTTCAAAGTAATCTCTAGGAATATTAATATTAGAATTAAAAAAAAAGGGAAGATCTTTGTTTTTTATTGTATCTTTTAATGTTTTTTTCTTTAAAACATGTTTCCTTAAAATAATGTGCTGCACAGGAATCCAATGCCAGTGTGTGGCTCCAGCCCTGGCCTTACCTGGAGAAGATGAGTGTCAATGAGTTGGGAACCTCCTAGTCCTGATGCCTGACCCAGCTGATGTTCATACAAGATAGGAATAGGCTGGGTGTTTGAAGTCTGTTGAAAGGCAAGACCTGATTGTGCCTTGGCAAGTTCCTGGTGCTGGACAGCTGGAAAGTTGTGGATGGCAGTGCCAGAAAGAACCACGGATGGCTGGGACAGACTGCTCTGCATAAAGGCTGGCTGAGATCTACATTAAGTGTTAAAGAAAAAAGGCTGTGTTAGAGGTTAACTGCATCAGGAATCTGAAAATCTTAAGAACAAGTATACCAAATGACTCTAGCTTTCCACCCTGACTGTACATCAGGGTTACCCATAAAGGTTTTTTAAAAAATATAATGCTGGGATCTAAACCCAGATTGCCCTATCATCGCTGGGGTGGAGGGCTCAAATCTATGCTTTCAAAACACTGAAACAAATAACAAGTACAGGCATGCGCCGCATAACGTCTGTTTGGGCAACGTCCAACTGCATTTAAGTCTGTGGTCCCATAAGGTTACAATAGAGTTCAGAAATCCTGATCAGAGAATAGGACGTGGTGGATGTACTCTGCTCAGTACTGTCGATCCTATCTGTCTCTCACTAGCTCTCCAGGTCCCACATCAGTCCTGGCCCTGGGGCAGCAGAGGAAGGGTCCCTGCACCCATCTGCGGCTGCCTGTCCCACTGTGACGGCCTCAGGCAGGGGCTAGGCAGTTGCTGTCAGAGCTGCTGAGGGTGATGCCCGCGAGGCCACTGCCCCCTATGGCCAGGGCACTCTGCTTGTCACGCCTGGCCTGAGACTGTGGCCCCTCCTGTGGTGGCGGCGACCAAGTGGTCTGGGCTGTGGCAGTGTTGGGAGGAGGAGCAGGAAAGGTCACTGGCAGACGAGGTGGAGGAGAGGTGGGCAGGGAAAACAGGCAGAAAGGAAGGAAGGGTAGGGAGCCAGCTGCAGCAGGGTCCAGGCACAGCTCTGAGACCAGGCAGCGACCACGCTAACATTTTCACATAGTCCCTCAGTGTACTGGTACAAGTCCCAGGACTGCCTGATGACCACCCTGCATGCCTCTCTCCTGCATATAACATGCTGTTCACACAGCATCCAAATCATATAATGTCCTATTTCACAGAAACTATCATGGATGTTAAGCGATGCATACCTGTAACTAAATCCAAGTAGTGCTGATTAAAGATAAAATTACCAATATATAACATTATGGTTTGTTAAAACCGACCCATGTGGCAGGAACAAAAGCCATGCAGCCAGAGTGCTAGTCCAGGGTAACAAGCAATGTTCACAATGTCTACCTGTAATTTATGTTTTCAAATATAAACTGGGAAAACGTGAACATACTATTATAAACTCTCCCTTCCACGTAGCAATGAATTCAGGGACTCTGTATTAACAAACAGTAGGCTGATTAGGTTCTGGAGAGAGTAAAGTGTAGCAACATGTTCTTAGGGATATAAACAACTGCTTTAAGTCTACACCCTTGCCTTCTAATACAGTAGCCGCTGGCCTCATTTGGCTATTGAGTACTTGAAGTATGTGGCTAGTCCAAACTGAGTTATATCCTAAGTATAAAATACATACTAGATGGTGAAGACTTAGGAAGAAAAAGAATCCGCAAAATACTCCATTGATAATTTTCGTATTGATTATATGTTGAAATTATAATATTTTGGATATACTGGGTCAAATAAAATGTATTAGTAAAATTAGTTTCATCTTTTTTTAAAAAAATCTGGCTACTAGAAAATTTAAAATTATGTATCTGACTTACGTTATATTTCTGTTGAACAGGTCTGGTCTAAACAATCGTAAAGGTATACCTTCCAAGACAAATGTTGAAATGGGGATAATAAATACTGCCCCCTCCCCGCACCACGGCTAAGAAGGACGTTACTAATCAGGCACTGTGTTCTGTTTCACAGAGCTGGACACGGCCTCACACTTTTCAACAGTGTTTCGTGCAACTAATATCAATTAAAGGAGGCTGGTTTGTGTAAGTGACTACCTATACCTTCCAGTCTAGCTGTGGTAAAGTTTTTATTTCTATTGGGAGAGAATCTGTTGGGATCAGCAAACTGAAGGACAGAGTAAGAGCAGAAAACAAACCCTATTATATCACTAATGATACAGATGCACTAAATCCTACTGAGGAATCTTTATTCAAAAAACTCAAGTGAGGGCCACGATTATCAAGTTGACTAATGATCTGCTCTCTTTTGAGAGAGTTTAACTAGCTGAGCCAGGATTCCTTAGCAGTATCATTTATGGTAATCTAAAAGCAATGAGCTATCTCAATCGACGCCAAGTTTAATCTACAAAGTATGGAAAATTCTATCTGAACCACTTCTAAAACCAAAAGAAATCAAACGCATTTCCAAAAACAAATGCACAGCTTTGCAACCCTCTGAAGCTAGATGACCGACAGCACTTTATTTTTCCTTTGGATGACTGATGACTGATGGCAGAACTAAGCCATGATGCACGGCCCCTACCACCAGACTCCTATCCCTAGCCTCTACCCTCATTAAGCCAGTGACCAGACACACGGGCTGAACACAGGCTCCGCCATTTATCTCTAGGGTAACATTAGGTAAAAAGCCCAACCTTTTAAAGTCCCAATTTCCTCATTATGTCAAATGTGGATGACTTTATCTTATCCGGCTGTGTGAAGACTAAACTGAGTTAATGTAAGCTAAATACCTATTATAAATAAAGAACAGTTTTCATTACTACCTGAATTGCAAAGACAGAATCCTTCAAAAGAATGCCTTCCCCTACACTATGGAGTATACCTGTCACCACTGCCAAGACTACTACTACTCTCTGTCACTCTGCTTCTCTCTCTTCTGTTGTTATTTCAGCCTAGCCTCTACTCCCTAACATACCGTAGTTGCCTTGCACGCTTTAGTTCTTACACAGAGGGGACTTGAATTTAGTTTCTAGCAGCCAGGTGGCATATAAACTTTTGGGTCCTTTAGCAACTATTCCCTGCAATTTTTAATTATTATGGGGTTGTTGTTGCCCTCTTCTTCAAGAAGCTTTGAGGCCTGATTTGGTTCAATTTTGGCTGTTTGAAATAATCAGAGATGGGGGTTAATGATATATAATCAATATTTGCTAAATTATTTATATGGCAAGGAGGCCTAATATTATATTGTTTTCAGCATTACAAAGGTAACTTTGAAGCATTTACCTATACGGTTGAAGTGAAGAACTGAATAATTCCTGAGCTTGGGAAACAGCAGGCCCAGCCCCTAAACTCAGCTGAGCTTGATGCTGTCCTTGCAACGGTGCATAAATGGGGATTGGAATCTGCTGAACCGAAGTTGGCTGTAATGCAATAAAAAAAATGTGTATGTACACAGATATATTACATACAGACATCAAACACACAAATCATATTTTGGAAAATAAAGTTTGGAGACATGAAAAGAATAAAAATTAATGCCTTGTATAGCTCCCTTTTAAAAACAAATGTAAACATCTAAATTGTCCTTTCATCTCAATACCTGTTTTACATTGTTAACCATCAAGCTTTGGTAGATTTAGGAAAGCCCTTTAATTTTGCTAATACCACATAAAGGTAATCACGGGTAGTCCATTATTTGTGATCCAAGATGACTATTAAACAATCCTAAGAATGCAAAGAAACAAGTTTTGATAATTACCTGAGAAAGGCCTGGTTGAAAGCCCTGTTGCTGAGCCAAGGACGGTGGGGCCAGTCGTGCATGCTGGGTATTGAATAAATGACTTGTGTCCATATAGAAAGTCGGGATTTGTGTTACTGGCCCCCAGGAAAAACAAGCAGTTAAAATTTCAGAATTTTCCAAAGAGTAATAAGTAAAAGTCAAACTTCCTAGTAGATTTCAAATCGATAGTTTTTAGCAGCCAGATGGCATGTAAACTTTTGGGCTGAAAGTGAATACAGCCATGGAAAAACGAGAAGCGTGAACCTCCTGGAGTACAGGTATATGTGGATTAAACAACCGTAAGCTAGTGCTTCCGAAGGTACAGACACTCATACGTGGCCAACAGGGTACAAATTGGTAAAATTTCACGTTATCTGTTAAAATTCAAAATGAGCCTATCCTTTGAAGCAGCAAATCCACTCCAATTTTTATATCTACTTACTAGAATTTACCAACATAAAAAGAATTGACATCTCATAATGAGAAAAGTTTAGCACAGATTCTTCCGAGATTTTCTTCCCATGTATTATTATACATACTGTTTTGTCACTTGCTGTTTTTATATAGTATAGTACATTCCAGAGAGCTTCCCATATTATATTTTTATTAACTAGTCACTATTATCAAATGTACTGCAATTTACACACACACACACACACACACACACACACACACACACACAACCAACAGGCAAGTTTACCTGTGTGATTCCTAGCTATGAAACTGCTACTACAGTGGGTATGTACATGTAAAAGCTGGTTTTCAAGAAAAATTATGCCAGTTTATACACTCACCAGCATAGATTTTAAGGGCCTACTGGAAACCCTGGTGGCATGGTGGTTAAGAGCTATGGCTGCTAACCTAAAGGCTGGCAGTTCGAATCCATCAGGCGCTCCTTGGAAACCCCGTGGGGCAGTTCTACTCTGTCCTATAGGGTCGCTATGAGTCGGGTTTTTTGATATCCTGTACCCTTATAGATACTGGGCATTAACAGATACCAGACACTATCAATCTTTCTAATATTACCCAAACTGAAAGGTAAAAAATAACTTCATTGTTCTTCTAATTTGAATTTAAATCATTTGCGAGTCTGAATATTTTTCAAATATTTATTGACAATTTAACTTATACAATACTGTGATATTTAGAAGGGCAAGTTACCCCACCCCACTACATAATTTTTTTTTTCTTTGCTATTCTTATTTTGTTTATTCTTCTACATGAACTTTACTATCAATTTGTCAAGTTTCAGATAACACATAAATAAATCTTTTTGTAATTTGACTGGGAATGTGTCAAGTGCATAAATTATTCTGCAAATTATTAGATATTAATTTGTCTATCTAATATGTATAATATATATATAAGAAACAATTGACAATAATATATAAGTAACGGTTATCTGCCAAGATCCCCAGAATACTTATCAAAGAGAGGGAAAGCAGTCAGCTCTGTATGGGAACAAATTTGCACAGCAGACCAAAAGCAAATTAAACTGAAACGGTTAGCTAAGAGAAAACATAAGCACTTGAAAAAGTCTCCATTCCCAGCATCCACTCCTACAAACATTACCTGCTGCCGACTGAGACACGTAGACCTGGGGACTCTGCTGCTGCTGGGCGATAAGGGAAGGCATACAGCTTAACTGTGAGAAATGGCCTGCGGACGGCAGGCTGCCTGTCTGTAACTGCTGGGGTTTCACTTTACAGATGTTTGGAGGGTCAGACGTGGTCGTAGATTTTGTACTCAGAGAAGAGGTAGTGTATGTACCAGCTCCTATATGCGAGGGAGAGATAAAATAAAGGGGAAATAGAGCATATTTAAAAGTGCTGCTGTTGTTCAGGGTAAATCACTCAAAACAGCAACAGGAAACTGAAAAGCTGCTGTTTACACCATTTATGCCCGTATGCTGCCTCAGAGCAGAAACCCACGCCTGTCACCAAATGTAAACAAGAACATAAAACCTAACAAATATAAACCAGAGACATTTAAAAGGAGGAAAAATGAAGAGTCGCCATATAAGGAGGCTGAGCATCTGCATGGCTGTTACAGTTAAGCCCCAAACTACTACTTGGCTTTTAACCTTACATTCATTCATTTATGAACAAACATCTGAATACTTACGAAAGCCCAAGTACACATATAGTAGGAGTCAGCTGATACAGTTGGAGTATTTTTCTAAAGGGGTGCTCCATTTGATTTGAAATTTTAACGCCGTGTATAACCATCTCTGGGTTTGTCTTAAAACATAATTCTGACTTCATGCCAGTTTTTTTTGAAACTTAAAACTAACACAGTATGCCAAAATAACTGAAAGCTACTACCGCAATCACTAAACGAGAGCCAGTCAAAGAAAGTAAATCCTGTGCTGGATTTATTTCATCCATGCTGGAAAGGAGCCTTCCACTGTCTTGGAAACCTTAGGGAGATTCAAGTGAGAAAGCGTGAAACGAAATTTGTTTTCAACAGAAGAAACACAGCTGCGTACATGGTAAAACGGCACACTTTCCCGGAGTCAAGAGATCAGAAACGTCCTGTGATAGCTGTAAAGCACCCAAATCAGTACCATTTCAAGGGAAGGATCATACGCTGGTAAACATTTAAGGAAAAAGGCAAGAAAGTCACCTTCTAACTGGGGGAACTTGATGAACTCTCCTTAAAAAAAGAAAGGGGGAAAAATCCGATGCACTCCATCCAGTCAAACAGCAGAGGCTGGAAATTCTCTACTCCTCCCTCTTATCCAGAGAGCAACGGCTCCTTCAAACTAGATACATATTGCAAAATATGCGAAAGCTGTGTGATTCTGTGTTATTTCTCAGCTGGTCTAATGAGTTGCGTATGGGTAAAAAATGACAATCAATTAGCATCTGTAACTTTGAGGGACACCCAGCAAAGTCTCTTTTAGCAGCCCTAAGTAACTAAAATTGGCAACAGGAAACGTGGGGGAGGAGGTGAGAGTGCCAAAAAGTTACAGAACAGCTGACAGTGATCTCATCGTACACTTTCTGTAAATAATACTGTTTCTGTGGGACAGTCACCAGGAGAAAATCACAAGAGATTCTAAGTAATTCAAGACGTTTAAAGGAAAGGTCCGGAAGTCTGTACCTGATAATGATGCTGTAGGAGTGACTGAGGCCACAGGGATCTGAGGCATGGATGCACTTGAGAACGAGCTGTAACTGGCGGTGCCCGCTCCGCTGGCACTACTGCTGACCCCGCTTGCCAGTGGAGGTGCTGTGGACGTCACTGGAGACCCCTTTTCCCTTACGTTTGGAGAATTCTCCCACGCCTTCCGTGCAGACTCCATCTGCAACAAAATGGACATGATTTTTTTAAAAACAACAAAATATCAATATTAACACAGAACAAATACATATGCGTGTGTATGTTTATATACGTATCTATACGTAAAGATTAACACCCCAGGGCTTTCGAACATTTCTTTTTCTCTTTATGTACCATTGCTCCTTTACTCAAAGGGTGGGGTGTCGACTAGCTCCACAAACTTACTGACGGCTTTGGGAAACAGGTCAAAGGAATATCAAGTCACAGAAACAAAACCTCCACTCCACTAGTGAATAAGGAAACAGAAATACCATGCTCCTTTGCACTGTCTTGGGGCTCTGAATTTAGTGGAAAGGTCCTAAAGGCCCTCAGGAAATAGCCATTCCCTCCTTTCTTTTCTAGCCAGTGCTTCTCAAACCGCAGATGGCAGCCATGTTTTGTTTAGCTGTTTTGTTATGCTCAAGGTCTTTTAAAAGGCAATGTAACTAGATGGGAAACCCTGGTGGCGTAGTGGTTAAGTGCTACAGCTGCTAACCAAAAGGGTGGCAGTTTGAATCCACCACACGCATTGGAAACCCTATGGGGGGTAGTTCTACTCTGTCCTAAAGGGTCACTATGAGTTGGAAGGAACTGACTCGACGGCAATAGGTTTGGTTGAAGTGGAAGCACTTCCTGTTTCACACCCAGACCCCATCAAGCATTTCTGGTAATTGTACTAGCTGTAACCAGCTGTGGAAACCCTGGCGGCGCAGTAGTTAAGTGCTACAGCTGCTAACCAAAGGGTCGGCAGTTCGAATCTGCCAGGCGCTCCGAATCTGCCAGGCGCTCCTTGGAAACTCCATGGGACAGTTCTACTCTGTCCTATAGGGTTGCTATGAGTCGGAATCGACTTGATGGCACTGGGTTTGGGTTTTGGTAACCATTTGTGCCCTCTGGTTTTAGCTCTAGTCTCCTAGTTTCTTAAAAGGCACAAACAGGTTTTAATTCCATAGAATAGCACCATTCAACAGACAATTGTGCAAGCCACATGTATAATTTTAAATTTTCTAGCAGCCATGTTAAAAAACACTAAAAATAGAGATTTTGGTAGCATTTTTTTCAAACCAATATATCCAAAATATTATAATTTAAACATTAATCAATATAAAACCGAAATAGTTTATATATTATTTAGTATTAAAATTTTGAGTTCAATGTGTATTTTACACTTATAAACAAAACAAAACAAAAAATCCACTGTCATTGAGTCGGTTCCGACTCATAGCGACCCCAGAGGGTTTTCGAGGCTGTCAATCTCTACGGAAGCAGACTGTCACATCTTCCTCCTGAGGAGCCGCTGGTGGCTTTGAACCGCCGGACTTCTGGTTAGCAGCTGAGTGCCTCAACCACTGAGCAACCAGGGCTCCTTACACTTATTGCACACCTCAAACTGGACTAGCCACATTTCAAGTGTGTCTAGTGGGTTGTGAACTGGAAGGTGCAGATACAGACCCTCTCCTGTCCTAAGGCTACCTGACAGGAAGGGACAGACCGTAAATCTTCATTTTATCAGTTCCACCAGTCAAAACACTGGACTGAGAAGAAAACCCAAGGGAATCTGTCAAATTCAGTTGTGATCACTTACATGAGAATACTTTTTATGAGTAACATTGGAAAGATCTTTTAGAAGTGGATTTTTTGGATCCTTGTAGTACAATGTCTAAAACTTTATTTTAATTGTAAGAATTTGAGAAACTTCCACATATTCCAACCTGTATCTCATTTTAAAACATCAAACCCATTGTTGTCAATTCTGACTCAGCGACACTGCATTTAATCTAACCTTTTCTTATGACTAAGTCATAACTGTAAATTCAAAAGATAGACCACTTTGTTTGCTTGAGCCTCTTCTCTCACCTTGCTGATTTCCAATGTGATTTATTTTAAAATAAAAGATTTTTTGGGGGGGGAGGGGGGAGAAGTAAATTTAGGAAGTTAGCCACAACTCAATTTGCCTGTACTGTTTGAGATTTTTGAAGGCACTTTGGTGGTGTGGCACAATGGTTAAGTACTCACCTGCTAATCCAAAGTGTCGGCTGTTCCAACTCCCCCAGCAGTTCTGGGGGAGAAAGACCCGGCGATCTGCTGCCATAAAGATTATAGCCTAGAGAATCCTAGGGACAGTTCTACTATGTCACATGGGCTCGCTGCGAGTTGGAATCAAGTCTTCGGCACATAACGTCATCTAAGATTTTCATGATTTAGAGTGATCTGACAGACTACAGTATCTTTCATACCAGTTTTGTGTGTGTGTGCTAAAAACACATGATATTAATCAACCTTCCATAATAGATAGGTCACACGCATTTGGCTTAACTTCATTTCTTAAGTAGCAAGGAAATTTAAAGTTTGTTTTTGGAAACTGAAGGAAACTAAAAAGTACAGCTATTTAACTGTACTTTCCTTGGCAAAATATACTGTTAATAACGTCCATATACCAGAACTTCACCACACTTCATCTATTACCCAAATAGAGATGCCAGAAGAAGTAAAAATGAGGAAACTAGGTTAAGTTTTAAGCAATGTAATGTAAATTTATTTTAATTCTAAATACATATTATTTCTTCTTAGAATGTGAAAATGGGAGGGAAAGGCAAAGCTCTATAGGTTTAATGAAGAATAAGCAATTGGCTTAAAGAAAAAAAAACAACATACTTGCTTATGTGAAATTAGATTATTCCCTTTAACAGGATAACGACAGAAGCCATCTCTGTGTATTACAAGACATAAGAAACCCGACTGGGATAGGCATTCAAGCGAAAACAACAACAGAGGCTGAATGGGAACTGGCACTGAAGGGTGATGCCTAGCTAAGGCCAGGAAGTGCACAAAGCAGACCTGTTCTTTGATAAGATTTCCTAGTCTCAAGCACCTTCCCAACTCCCACTCCCATGGAGACCATCAGCAAGGTTCATGTCAACCAGGGCCGCATTGGGAAGCCTGCTGTAACAGATGACGTAACTGCTCGTACTATAAACCCAACAAACAGCACCACTGAGATAAATACATCTACTTAAAAAATCCCCACTTAATTCCATGTCTTCACTTTTCTTATTAACTAGCCCTAGGTGGTAAGTACCCCCCCACCCCCGCAAACAAAAATCACATCACGATCTGCTTATGTAGCCTATACAGCACGCGCACATTAACCAGACGCCTCGCCACGGTAAATACCAGGACATCAAGTCACTGCTGAGTGGTGTTTGAGACCAATACAATTTCAAGGTATACATTTGACATCACTCCACTTCCTCAACTTAGTATTGTTGCTTATCACAGAATACTAGTAAAAATTCCCAAAGAATATTAATTTATGCCCCCTCGCATGCAATAATCAAGGCCCCTTAGAGATGAGGTCCTACGTACCTTGAAGGTGAGGCTGAAAGTAGTGGGAGGAACTGAAGAGAGGCTGGAGCTCTGCTGCATGGTCTCCCTCTTAGGGAGGGAGAGGGCGCTAGGCAGGGGCACCTGAAAAGGCAGGCGACACAGATCACGATCTAAGTCTGCTACACGAGCCTCGTTAATAAAGTTCACGCTCAAGTACTCTCCGGGTGTTGTTTTTTCATCAGCCAAAAGGAATATCTAAGTGCTTAGAATTACCTTGTGTTTACGGTAATTGATAATTATGGACATCTTGCATAATTCTAAGGGAATTACCATCTGCCTTTCTATGCATGAATTGACAGTCTGCCGCAAATATAAGGTATACTCACAGCAGCTCTATAGGACAGAGTAGAACTGCCCCATAGGGTTTCCAAGGAGTGGCTGGTGGATTTGAACTGCCGACTTTTTGGTGAGCAGCTGAGCTCTTCACCACTGCGCCGCCAGGGCTCCCCTGAAGGCAATACCTCTCATATTTTTAATGTGTATAGGAATAACCTGGGAATGCTGTTAAAATGCAGATTCTGATTCAGTAGGTTTGGGGTGAGGCCTAAGATTCTAACAAGCTCCCAGGTAATGCTGATGCTACTGGTCCATGTGTAGCAAAGCTCTAAGGAATACAATTACCACCGTTTATGGGACCCACAGGTTCTATCAGAGACATTTAACATAACACAGCGAAAAATTTAAGAAAATTTCTCTGCGATATAGTCAACTTTCTTCTAAGTAAATTCAAGAACAAATGTACTAACTTCAGGGGTGAGGGAAGTACGAAATATTCCCCACCTTGATATACTGAACAAAATGGCTTTGCTACAGTAATAAAATGATAAATACTATTAGAAATTTGATACTGACAACTTACTATGCATCTCTTTTTTTTTCTCTAAGTCTCTGGATCTAGAGATTTTGTTACGTACTACTCTGATTGTTAACTCAGTTTTTTTAAGGTAATCATTTGTGATACCGGACTGCCTAAAGAAGCTCTGTGATACTGTGGACTATCTAATGGAAATTCTTGCATGAATCTGAGCTACAGTCATCAAAAACCCCACCTGCATTCAAGTCTTCAAGACCTTCAAGATACAAAACATTCGTAACATTAACCAGTAAATAACAGTTAAGATCCTACAAAGGTGTATTAAGCCTCAATAAGGGGAATAAGCATCTTTTAAGTATAATTAAAAAAGGATAGAGCTTCTTTGTATAAAACGGAACCTCTAAACAGACTAACGAAAGAAAAAAGAACATTTCAAAAGGTCCAAACACATCTGTTTTTAACACTATAGTAACTAAATTCAGAATCACCACCACACTTGGCACAAGCAAGCAACACCGCGAAATCACTCCAGACTGAAGACCATTATTTAATGCTCCTGGACCCAAACTGATCTTTCTGTTTTCAAATGTATCTTGCATCCACTGCTAACAATTAAATATCGACTATTCGCCTATACATGACCCGGTCTCTTCCCCTAAATAGACATCAGTGTGCAAAATAGACATCAGTGTACAAGTCCCCATGTTAATCAGCCGTACAGATCACAGGGAAACCTTGGAAATGTTCATCTGGTTATTTTCCATAACTTCTAAGGGTTCTGGCAATAATGATCTTTTCTTCCTTATTCCCATTTCATAAATTTTTAGACAGTAGTTTGGCAGAAAGCATCACATACTCTCTTGAAAAAGAAAGTTACACCTTAGATACAGTCTATATATTTTTCAAATGGAGAAAACATACCACAATTTAAACTTTATCTGTTAAGACTTTACTGATTCAGTATTTGATAATCTGGATGGTGACACAAGCGCTGACAGGAAGTCTTTTCTCCCTTCCCAAGTTTTCCATTATTTAGTTAAAATAATAATTAGTTAAAAATAATTTAAACCATCATCAAAAAGGGGGTAGGGACGCACAGGTATGGCACATGAAGTTTATAACGTGCCAAAGCTGCAGGAGTTATATCAGTCTGCTCTCAGGGAGGTCTGTGATCACCAAGAAAAAGTCTGTGGCTTGCTCCTTTTTCTTTTCCATAGCTAAGTATTAAGAGCTCTCTGGCTGGACTATAAAGTTGGACTGAGTGACTCTAATGCTTCTTAACTCCCTACAATTCTATATACTTGATGCTAGAGGGAAGAATAAAACGCTTAGAAAAAAACTACAAAAAGATAAAAAAAAAAAAATCAAGATTTTTACAATCAAGATGACATAGCTAAAGCTCTTTGTGACAGAGCTTTCAGTATTTATTTGCAGACGGTATTTCTGAAAAGGAGGACAGACAGGTGACTCTGAGAACCTTTGCTTACTGTAGAGGCTATATTTGAAAACAGCAACTGTCTGAATTTCCTCCATATCTGCTCTCCAAAACACGGACCATGCTAGTAATTTCTGAAACGCTCTTCTAAGTCACACAGTGTGACCATGGCAGGCTTTTTCATCTGCCAGTCGGTGGACTGGAGGAAACGAACTGTACTGACTTTTAATACAACCATGCAGTATAACAGGGTTGCTCTGGGAAACCATGGCCCCATTTATAACATAACCTACTATTACCTTCTAATACGGTATTTAAGAGTTTTCAAAGTACTTACATGTACATTCTAGCTCAATCTTCACAACAGGGATATTGTTATTGTTGAAGTCCAGTACATTTTCAAAAAAATATTCAAAAGAAAATACCTAAGCCTTTGGAAACACTAATTATCCTTTAGTTTTAAGTCAGTGAGGTTTCACCGCCTTAGGTAAAGGTTTCATTAAAATAAAATCACAACCAAACAAAATGCCCAACTTGTAGAACATGAGAACTACAACAAAAATTCTTACCAGAACCAGGTTAACAGGATTAGTACTTAGGAAACTAAGCCTAAGTACCACAAATCTTGATTTTGAATAGACAGCCAATGACTTTCAAACAAAATCAACTTTGACTATCTTTGTTAACTATAATACAATGTTCCTAAAAACAAATTTACTACCAACTCTTTCCCTGCTTAAGAGTCAAATACTGGTCACACAGTGAGTACAACCCAAGATGACAGATAACAGCTAAGTTCCTATCTGAACCTGCCACATAGCAGATTGATTACTTACGTTATTAACCAAAGTATCTTCCATCTTTGTGTTATTAGTAGCCACAGTGTTAGGCAGGGAAGAAGAAGGTGTAGTATAGTCTGTGACTGACTCCTGTGGAGTAGTAATAGAAAAAAATATGTTTTAAATTGAATTACTGAGTCATTTTCTAACGAGCACCAAACAGTTGTAAAGTTATTTTGGAAGAAAGGAGCGAGAACAGACCTCAGCTCACTCAAGGTTCATTTATCAGTCAACAGTAGGCTATAAAACATGGACCTACCACTGAAAAGGGTAACATTTCAACTGTTGCTGGGGTCCTGTACATTTTTAAAATGCATTGCATAGTACTAAGAAGTTGTCAACAGTACCAATTATTTATTTCTGAGAATTACAAATAAATTTTTCTGCATTTTCCATATACTAAATCCATAGCTTACTTTCTATTATTGATTTTTATTTCTCTTCAATGTAGATAAACAAATGTCAGGAACTCAAGTTGTCACAATTACTTAGGTTTTAGGGTATGTTTATTTTCATGAATGTCTTTTTTAAATATGTTACAGTTAGATCACATAAGCTTTTTACTTACATGAATTCAATCGAATGACAATAAGAAAAAGAAAAATATTCATATAATATGAAAGATTTCATCTAACTTTCTTCTCAATGAATATTATGTCCTGGAGTGAACATGAAATGACAGATAAATTTGCTGTTCCCACAAGTGTTAGTTCCTGTAAGTTACTAAGGGTATCTTGCCTTAAGGAGTGTTTTTAAGGAAGCATTTTTTCATTCAGCATGGCCCCCATATGCAAGACAACTACTTCCTCTGGTGCTCAGCCAGTGAAAAAGTGCTTTGTTCCAACTCTAGAAGAAAACTAGCTATACTGGAAATAAGGAAAGACTGTACATCGAATGTAGTGAAAAATCACAACTTTTGACTTTTGTCTTATTTCCTTACTTTAGAATCTCACCAGTTAGCAAGATAAGGCTCTATCATCCCTCTATTAACAAAACTTATTTTAAGTAACATAGAGCAACTCCTTCAAAGCCTCCAAATTGAAAATGAAAAGCATTCCAATCTTGTGTAGATGTTTCTCACTTCAAGCTACTTAAAAAGCCCAGATTCAAGAATAAATTTCCACATTAAAAAATTCACCGTCAAGAATCTTTAGATGATTTAGGCACACCATAAAATCTTCTCTGTAGAATTAATAACCCACATTAAAAACAAAACAAAACAAAAAAAACACTCAGTGCTGTTGAGTCGATTCTGACTCATAGCGACTCTATAGGACAGAGTAGAACTGTCCCATAGAGTTTCCAAGGAGCGCCTGGTGGACTTGAACTGCCGACCCTTTGGTTAGCAGCCATAGCACTTAACCACTACGCCACCAGGGTTTCCTAATAACCCACATAGTCTATAGTATTATATGCCTCAAGCAAAAAAGTATACCGTTGCTGCTTTTGTTCCTTATCTTCGACACAGTCTGCATCAACTGAACTAGTAATTACTGCATGCTGTGTACCTTTGCGTTAGTGCCAAATTCTGCAGAAGACACCGAAATCATTGTTCCTATTTCAGCAGACATTTCCGAGACGGTTTTGGTTTCCTTTGTTGTGACAGGATCTGTACTTCTGCCTGTGGCAGGGCTTGGCTTCTCTTGTCCTTCTGGCTCCACCTGCTGACCATCTTTTACTTTTCTATTTTTTAATGAACGCTCCTTTCCAATGGGACCAGGTTTATGTTCCTTGCTTTCCACTGGACTCAAATCTGGAAGCTAAATTCAACGTTTATGACAAGGATGCACCATGATCAAAGATATTTATTAAAAGCTAAACTGAATTTTAAACAGGTATTTGCTCTCTGTAAGTGCTGGTGGCTTTCCTAAAAGTATATCTGGAACACGAATTGTATTTACCTTCTGGGCTTTGATAGGTCCTGCCCGTGGCTGCTTCTGCCGTTGTTCTTTGGGTTCAGGTATTTTGTCATTAGGTTTATCGGAAAGCACAGGAACAACTTCGTTTTCATTCCCGTTTGAAGCTGGGGCACCAAACTGAATTGTGTCAATTCCTATTTCAACTCCACTTTCTTGACCATTCTTTGTTCCCTAGTAAAAGAACATTTAAAAACTTGTCAAAACAGAGCTCAAATTTGACTAATTTATGTAACACTACATATTTTAAACAGTACAACAGAAGTAGGATTGAAGTGACCTACACACCTACAACCTCAACTGGGATTAATTACAGATTGTTTTATAGCTTCCCCATAACCACTCCTGACCTGTATTAGAAAACAACTGATAAAATTAAGACCAGCCAAGACTTAAGTTTTAAATGTCCTGGCTCTTATGAGTGCAGACCATACTCTCAAGTTGTCGGCATTTAAAACAAAAGTAAAAGCAACAAACACACAAAGATATAACCAGCAATAAACAAACAAATGAACAAACAAACAGAATAATGAATGAATGGGAGAGGGGGAGAAGAGATACAGCAATACTAATACCATTTAATTCTCAGAAGTTTGTAAAGATGGAGAACTACAAAGGCCAGCGAGGTGGGAGACAGCAGGTGATGGGAGTGGTGGTACAAGATGGACAAGCAGACGCCAAACCACATAGCACTTTGTAAGCCAAAGGATGTTTATAATAACCTAGTGCAGTTTTCTCATGAAAAACACACCAAGTTCACCTTCAGGCTTTGGTATTTGGTCATACAGTTGAATCATTACTTAAGATCATTTTTGGCATCTCTAAAGTTAGCATGAAGTTAGCAATTACTGTCTAAGGCTAATGTTATATCTAGCACTGCAACAATGCCAACAATATGATAAGGCGTGTCATTCAGATTTATTTTTAATATTTGGATATTTACTTTCAAAATATAGGCAAACATTTTAGATGTAACTTAGAATAAAAATCTCCACACGCTTTAGTCAATGTTGAAATCCTACCCAAAACCAAACCAAACCCACTGCCGTCGAGTCTATTCCGACTCATAGCGACCCTATAGGACAGAGTAGAACTGCCCCGTAGAGTTTCCAAGGAGTGCCTGGTGGATTCAAGCTGCCGATCTCTTGGTTAGCAGCCGTAGCACTTAACCACTATGCCACCAGGGTTTCCACACTCATAGCATTAAACCAAATAATAAGAAAATAATTAAGAACTCAACTTTACTAGAGAAGAAGTCTCATTAGGGATTTCTTTCCATCTTGTAAAATGAATTAAAAGTAAAATGTCAACTTTGCTACCTTAAAATTTCACAAGGAGAAAAAAACTCCAAAATCATGTATAATGAACATCCACAAAAAATCACCTTCTACCCAGAAAACATAAAGAGCATAAAAAGGATGAATTAAAAAAAGAGGAAAGTATGAGAGAAAAATGAGATAACCCTCCAACATCTTGCTGGTCACTGACTGAAGCTGAAAGTTAAGTATTCCTTTAGTATTGTAAACTTGGAGTAGTACAGCAAGAAAAATCTAGCAGCTAAGAGTGCTAAGAAATTATTATTCATGTACTTTAATGTCAATCAATAGAACTAGACCACCAAACATTTTAAGAATAAAATTATTAAATTCAGTGTACCCATCAAAAAACAAGGAACTGAAACAAACTTTCCACTGTTCTCTCCTTCATATCACATGAAAAATCTTAAACTTTCTGCATAAGAAAAGCTCTCTGATTAATCAAAAATCCAATACCAACAGGCTGAAGAAAAATGCTGAAACTGAGGGTCTTAAATATTGAATCCAGTGACTCCCAATTCTAGTTGTACAAGGAGTCCTATGTAGAACTTTTAACATCAAAACAGATGATGTCTACTCCAGACTTACTAAGTCAGAAAGCTGGAGTAGGGGTTGGTGTTTGGAGCTAACTTTAACTTCTTTCATTTTTTCACCCTCTGTATTTCATTTTTCCCCACATTCCATATTTAATGCATCAGTAAATCTTGTTAGCTTGACCTTCAAATACCCAGAAACCAACCATTTCTCAGCATCTCTACTGCCACTTCCTGGTTTAAGGTACCATCTTCTGACCTGGATTATAATAGCATCCTAACTTTTACTCTTGTCCCCCATCGCCCCCCACACCAACTTTTCTTGACACATCAGCCAGAACAATCTTTTTAACAAAGTCAGATCCTGCCACTCCTTTGCTCAAAGCCCTCCAATGTCTTCTTATCTCTTTCAAAGGCCTTAGAGGGTCTGCTATTTCTTCTCCAACTTTAAATACTCTCTTCCCATCTCTTACTTCACTCGTCACATGGGCCCCCCAATCTTCCTCAAACTCATCAGCGGTGCTCCTTTGTACTGGCTATTCTCTGACCCTGGAATTCACTTTCCCTCAAGCCTCTGAACAGCATGCTCTCTTATCTCCTTCAAGTCTTTACCTGTACCAGCTCAGCAGGCTTTTCTGGCAACTCTATTCTAAAACATCTCCATACTCCTTGGGAAATTCCTTAGGCACTTCCACTGACTCGCTTTTCTCCTTAGCACTGATCACCATCTAACATCCTGCATGTTATTAACTGTTAGTTACTACAGTGGGAGCCACAAGTTTTGCCAGTCCACAGGTTAGAACACTGCCTGGTATGTCATTAGTGTTATATGAATGTTAACTGAATAAATGAATGGGGAATCAATGACCTTAATAGTTATTTACCAATACTGTCTGTGTTTGAGAAATTATATTGAACCACCCCCAGGTTCTGTGAACTCTGCTTCTAAGTACTTACACTAACTATTCAAGGTAAAACATTGTAGAAAAATCAAAACAATAGTAATTGCATTAAAAAAAAAATTTTATGAGCATTACCTGGGAACTTATTCGAAATGTACTCAGGCTTCAACCTCAAACTAATGAATCAGAAACTCTGGGCTCGGGGCCCAGCAATCTGTTTTAATAAGCCCTCCAGAAGACTCTGATGGATGCCGAAGTCTGAAACATTGTTGTAAGGAAAAGTCTGCCACACCAACCCCACCAAACCCTTTTTAAATCTGTTCCTACCTCTGCCGAAGCAGCTGATCCAAAGGATGTTAAGGGCTTATTCCACGCACTGACTGAAGACGGCTGTGGTGGGCTAATGGGGCCCACTGAAAAGAAGCCACAGAAAACGTGATCATTCAAATTCTGAGGCCAATAATCCCTAATCTGTTCAATCTTTTCTCTTAATGATAGCCAGACATTGAAACAATGACTTCTCATGTCACATTTAAAGAGATAACATACAAACCCACTAAACTTCACGTATCAATTTTTTATAAACAAAAATTGTGTCCATGAAAATATAACATGGTTGTTAAAAGTATAACATGCTTATTCTAGAAACAAAGGTTTTTCGATAGGAAGCTAAGAAATCATTACTGCTTCCTATTAACAAAAAATGAGGCGGTTAGAAAAAACTGAGTATATACATAAAAATTGAAAAAAGCCCCAAACCCAGTGTCCCACGCTGTCCCCCACCGCTCACTTCTCTGTTGAAAACTTACGCTTCTTAGAGATGTCACTCAGCACTGCAGCTGGGGCCACCTTGTTGTCCCACAGTTCAGCTGTCAGAGTGCCATGGCACTGCGAGTTCTGGATTGGTTTTCCCGTGGTTACGTAATCTGCGCCATTAGGGGTTTGAGCTGAAGGCAGCCTAATTAAAGGTGGTGGCTGTTTTGAAGTCTGTGTTGTAGGCTGGAGTGAATTCTGGATTGTTTTGTGAGTCTGTACCTGAGTCTGGGCTGGGGCAGATGGGCCAGGGGCAGAGGGGGCTGGGGCTGAAGCTGAGGCTGGGGCAAGTGGGACTGGGGCAGCTGGAGCTGAGGCTGGGGCAGCTGGAGCTGAGGCTGTGGGGGCAGCTGGGGATGATGCTGTTGGGGCTGCAGCTGGAGTTGAAGCTGCTCCTAGGGCTGAGGCAAGGATGGGGACTGAGGCGACTGTTGAGGCAAGAATGGGGACTGAGGCTGGGGCTGGGGCTGAGACTGAGGCAAGGATGGGGGTTGGGGCTGGGACTGGAGCTGAGGAAGAGGCTGTGGCTGTGGCTGAGGTGCAGGCTGGAGCCGGCGCTGAGGCTGGAAGTGAAACTGAGGGTGAAGCTGAGGCTGGTGGTGGAACAGGGGCTAAGGCTGATACTGGCATTGGAACTGAGGTGGGGGCTGGGACTGGGGCTGAGGCTGAAGCTGGTACTGCAGCTGAGGCTAGAGCCGGAGCTGGAGCTGAGGCCATGGCTGGACCTGAGGCTGGAGACTGTGCTTGCTGGGTCCCTGCAGTCTGTTTTTTGGCAAATCTTGGAGGAAGCTTAGATGTCTGACTTCTTCCTTTTTCATTTGCATTCTTTTTGTTCCAGACCTGAAAAAATTTGGAAGGAATTATTTCTGTCAATAATGCAGCTGAAAGCAACAGTTCATAAATGCAATTTTTCACAGAACTACCTACTGCTAATTTGGCTCCTTTACTTTTCAAAATGCGTACTCCACAGTCTGAAAATGTCAAGGCTGTTAAGGAGATTTTAAGATATGAGAAGCCAAGATGATGTAAGGAAAAAAGATAAATATACATTTTTGATACATGAATTCACAATCTTTTCTCCATAATTCTGAAATCCAGAATACTAAAAAAGTTTGTGATAAATTCATCAGGCAGCAAAACCTAACTTGCTCTGACAAAAAGCTAGTTAACAGTCTTCATTCAATTCAGGTCAGCCATAGAAACATTAATTCCAGGAGTGTTGCTGTGGCATATGCTATACAGGGAATAAACCAAAAAACCAAACCCACTGCCATCAAGTCGATCCCGACTCATAGTGACCCTATAGGACAGGGCAGAACTGCCCCATGGAGTTTCCAAGGAGTGCCTGGTGGGTGTGAACTGCCAACCTTTTGGTTAGCAGCCACAGTACTTAACCACTACGCCACCAGCGTTTTCATATAAAAAAAAAAAAAATTTTTTTTTTTACAGGGTATAAAAATAGGCACTAGTGTATTACCTACCTAAAATAAAAAAATAAATGACTTCTGAAAAGATCTAGTCTCAATATATATTAAATTCAATACACCTTGCCTTCTATAATAGAATCCTAAAAAAATTTCTTGTCTTCAAGCCTTCTCATCTAATTCCCCCAAAATCGGCTGATGAGATGAGTTGGTTCTGACTCATAGCAACCTTGTCAGACAGAGCAGAGCTTCCCCACAGGGTTTCCAAGAAGCGGCTGGTGGATTCAAACTGCCAACCTTTTGGTTAGCAGCCGAGCTCTTAACCCCTGTGCCACCACGGCTCTATCTAATAGGGCTCTTTAAAACCATGATCCATGTGTTCTATTTATTTTTATCTCCTGTCAGCATTAAGCAAAGTGGGTTTATTTGGGTTGTTTTAAATGGAATGATTTATCTTGATTCATACTGTGTATTTAAATAAACTAATTTAGATTACAATCAAAACTTTTATAGTCCAAAAATCTGCAATCTATTGGATCATGGTGGTTGTGTTCATTAGATTTCTAAGATAATTTAAATTACCTCGGTAACTCTGTCACGAAGCAGACAGGCAAATAAGATACCCAGTACTAAAACAGAAAATATGTTCTCAAATTAAAGATGATCTGCTCTAAGGCAAGTGGTGACCTATAGTGATTACACTGTATTTAAATTTTACCTCACCTGGTTCAGAACAGTTCAAAGTTGTGAAAATCAAGTTACTCTCAACACTTGAATAACAGAAGCAGCATTGACTTTATAGGTAGACGGAAAAGCTGATCACTTGCTAGTACACACTGGGCAACAACCTAAATAATTAGCAACAAACTGAAACAAGTTTTAAACCTGTATGATCTGTTCTTCCTTCTTGCGGCGTTCTTCATCCTGTAAACGTTTTTGCTGTTTTTTGGATACCACTTCCGTAAAACCATCATCATTCAAGTTTGACTGGGGATCTTCCACTACTGTTACTTCAGGGTGGTCATCGATTATAACAACACCTGTGGGTATCAAAAAGATCCAAAATGGTATTTTTGTGTTTTTCAATTGAAGGGTTCAATGTTTAAATGCACTAATGGTATTAAAAAAAAAAAAAGGAAGGAAGGAAAAAAAAAGGACAACTCAAAGATAATTCACAGTATAAGTTATCTCCCATTTCCCATCCCATAAGACAGCCACTCATTAAAATGACCTAAGGATCAAAATTTGAAAAGATTTCAGAAACAACGTCCAAAATAAAAGGCCTAAAACTATTTCCTTTGGATGATATACAGTTCTACTGACCTACCTTTTCTGTCTTAAGCAATACAGGGACAACGCCTAAAAATCAGAATTATCCTGTGACCTTAGTCAAAGTACGTAACTTCTCCTCTCTGTGTCCGCTCGGATCTGCGCAGGGCTTCACATACACGGCTGCCTTACCTCTTCTGTGTCTCATCATTCTAGGGAGTGCGTATTACTATTAGTTCCCTTTTTTGAATGAAATAAGTGCAGAGAGGCTGATTTGTTAAAGGCCATTAGGTGAGGAGGTGGTCAGACCAGTTGGTCTTGTGACTCCTAATGCCTCTACAGACCCTTGTCTACAATGTGAAGGTGTTAAAAAAAAAAAAAGATAGGCAAGTCAAAGCGCCACGTAAATGCAAGCAATATAATGTACATACATCAGAATCATCCAGCAGATAAATAACAAGATATATTTCCAACTTACTGTCCAACTAACCATCATTTTAGTTATCTTGTTAGAAATTATGTATTCCAATGAGCATAAAAAAATCTAGATCTGTTAAATATTATTTCAAGGAAAAAGAAATTTGTTGAAGGAATGTAGTTTTTGGATATAACATGAGGACAATAAAAATAAATCAAGAAAAGGATGAGGCAATTCAAATAAATTATTATTTTAATTTTGTAAACAATATACATTTTAATTAGGGAACAAACATACACAGTAAAAATAACTATTTGCTTGGGAATGACAAATATACAATTTGGGATGGTGTAAACTTTTGAGAATGCCAAAAGACTATGACCAGGGAGGGGTACATAGGGAAAAATCAATCTGTAAACAAAAAATTTTTTAAATAGCTAAAAATTTGCATTTACGTAAAGACAGAGTGGAAATAAATACTAAGACTGGTTCTCATTCTTTAAAAACTTATTATTGTTATTCTGTTTTTTTAAAATAAAAACTTGATTTTAAAGGGAAAAAACCCAACTGCTTCTCATTTATTTAAGACACTTCCGTGTTTTAAATTCAGAAATTACTAACTCTGTAAAATGGAGTATATGCTCATTTGATGAAAAGCCTTAGCCAAACATTTCAAAGGATGTTATGCACTCCATTTCAGGTGAAGAAACCTCTTTGTTCATAATTCTAAATTCATCTCAGTTTTTCACTTAGACTAAAAAGTGTATTTTTTAAAGCTTATTTTCACAGCCCTGCCACCATACTTCATTTTAACTTCCTTCCAAGAAGCTCCTTTAGAATCTTTGGAAGAGTTAGTTATCCAACCCACATACAGTATTTGTGAAAATCTGAGCAATATTTTCTTCTGTTTTCAATACCCTGTTCTCGCGTGGTACTTTGTAACATTTCACGTTAAAGAGTTATTACTCAACCAATGTTGTTAAGAAAACAACCTAAAGATGACTCTTAAAGATACTTTTAATGAGTTAAAACGAACAGCTCAACTTCCATCGTCCACTTGGAAATACCTAGCGCCCTTAGCTTTTTATATTCTCTCTTAATCCAATAATATAATACTTCGGAATATTCCTACTACCAAAGTTCTTTGGAAGAAGGAAAATTGGTAGACAAATATTTGGGAAGACAAATGTGCCATTTTTGTGGACCTCTTTGTAACTTTCACTTGTCATTTTCCAAATATATGGTGTTTAGATGAAGGTCATTCTCCCCTCTCTTGTGGCCTATGATAAGGTTAGCATCCAAGCTTCCTGTGGATTTACTTCAATTGCATTCCCTAAATTCGGCACTACTGACATTTTGGGCTGGTTGTCTTGTGCACTGCAGGACCTTTAGAAGCATCCCTGGCCTCTACCAACTAGATGTCAGTAGTACTCCCTCTCCCCACCTCCAGGACGTGACAACCAAAAATGTCTCCAGACACTACCAAAAGTTCCTCTGGGGAGGGGGGGAATCACCCCTATTGAGAACCACTGCTCTAAATAATCCAGCTGAAATTCTTAAACATACCATCGAGCTCAGCTTATTTCTTTTCCATATAAATTCTAAAATCGCAGCCCAGAATAGTAGTTCTCAAACGTTCGCCTGCACTGGAATCACCTAGAGGACGTGTTAAAACAACAAACTGCTGCTGCCTCCCCTCCCAGTTTCTGATTCACTTAGGTCTGGGATGGGGGTCCCAAAATTTACATTTCTCACGAATTTCCAGATGATGCTGATGGTCTGGGGACCACATTTTTGAGAATCAATGTTCCAGAAATGAGAACTATTCAGGGCCAGAGCCCAAATCAGGGTTTAAGATGTGTATGTCCTACCCATTTTAGAGGGGAGGAAAACTTCATCTATACCTGCAGTATTGGAATTTCAGCATTTAACCTAAGTTTCCCATCGCTACTATCTGGTCTTAGTAAATCTCTCACAATTTTATTCAGTATTTCCAACTTGAGTCTTATTATCTCATTGAATGGTAAGCAGTACATTTTTATAAGTATAATTTCTTTCCACAGATATGCCTTGTTAACTTCCTTACGCAGCATTTTCTTATTACCTATGTCATAATTCACAGTTGATACCCTATCACTTCATGGCTTTTATAAAGTATTTATCTACAACAACACTGTGTTCTACTATTTATTCTCTATTTACTATATCTTAAATATCAATTTTATAAAGGTTATCTAACTCACTGGATTGAACATTCCTTTTTACCTTTTAAGACACACCCTATATACAATTATTTTCATTTTGCTTCCTGTGTTTTCCCACACCTATTTGGAAAGGTAGGGTGGTTACTTAATCTTCTCCTTTTTAAAGCACAGTGAAACCCTGTGGGTTATCTTTAACAAAAAAACTTTAGCAAGCATTCAATAGTATGCTGAGAGCTGGTATTATTTTAGTTCAATAAGTCAGTGATTCATAAACTGCCTCCATCTCCACCTTGAAGACCCAGCTCCGTCCTTCTCTGATGACTTGTTAGCTGCCATCACATCGACCCACGACCCACGGCAACCCCATGCGCAATGAGGCCAACCACTGTCTGGTTCTGTATCGACCTCAAGATCAGCTATGACTCTGACTGTTGTTATCTACAGGGCTGATTTTCATTAGTAGATCGCCGAGACTTTCTTCCTAGTCTGTCTTAGTCTGGAAGCTCTGCTGAAACCTGTTCAGCACCGCAGCAAAATGCAAGCTATGCATGAGGTGCACGGACCAGGAACTGAACCCATGCTTCTGGCACCGAAGGCAAGAACTCTATCACCGAACCACCCCTACCCCCTTCTTGGTGACTAGGTAACTCTTATTTATAGCATCTACTTCAGATGTTAAAATAAGTAAATGAGAGGAGTTTAAGACATACTTGCATAATTGTTGAGATCAAACTGCGAGAGAGCATCTACTTTCTCTTTGGGTTTTTTAGGACCTGGTTTGGGGTCTTCTCTTTTTTTCCCAGTAGAATCTTTGGAGTTCTTTTGTCCTGTACCATTAGGTGCTCCTTCTTGGTGGTGTGTAGAGCCACCATTGATGGGGTCAACGCCAGCTGTACCTGCAGACTGGTCATCAAACGGTCTACAGAATAACAATTTGAGCTATTATTACCACCACATACCCAAACAAAAGAAAAAAAGTTCTTACTAATAGTTTCTAACGTTCAATCTAAGAAGAAACAGTACTGAGTTAGAAGGCCCAAACTTTAATACCAACAAGGCTTTGAGACTTTTGTTGAGTACAACCTCACTAAAACTGAGCCTCTAAAGACATGGAGATGGGCTAGCTCCCTAGAGTTCTTTACAATAAATTCCTAGATCTCTGATTATGCCCCAAAGCTTCCTATTGTTTATTTGTCCATCAAGTCACAGATGAGCTAATTAACACTGGTTAGAGTAGAAAATTTTTGTGATACAAGCTAACGTATTCACAACTAGATCTTCCTCACACATAGGCAGCATATGAAAATAACGTCTATAAAAAGCATTCCATGTTTACGTGTATATATTTTTAAAAGGTTCAAATTTATATGTTAATGTAAACATATAAAAAACTGATATGGAAATAACTCGCTTCATAAATCAAATGTATTCTTACAGTTTGTTGTGAACAATATTCTCTTTTGAAGTTTATTAATTCATATTAGCCTATAATATCACTCAAAATAAAAGCTTACAAAATGCCTGACACAGAGCATGGCCTCAAATATGTGAAGAAGAACGAACTGATTTCTTCTAGGTGGGAGTCTCACAAAACATTCATTTTAACTACAACCAGCCTCCTATTTCTGCAGGTTCAAAGTTGTTGCTATCTACATGGCACAAATATCAGATCAAAATTTCCCCTAAGTGTTATTACTTGCAATTCTAATAATTCCATTATATGAACTATTTGCTCTAGTACTTTTGTTACACTGATTCTCCTGGACCTTTAAAGAAGGGAGGTTCAAATTCAGTGAAGCAGGTACTCAAGAAACACACATGGACACAATATCTCCCTGGGACTTTAAAAAAATTATCTGGAAAGCAAAAATATGTTCCCTTACCAGTCTAGTAATCTGAAATGCTAGGTATACACAACTAAGGAACTCAGAGTAACAGAATACTGTCCAAAGAAATTTCTCATCAGCTTAGGCTGCAACCTGAGAATTTGGTCAAAAAATAGGGCACTCCCCAAAAGTTGTTTTCTATATGCCAGATACTAAGTACCTCACAAATATCAATTCAATAATCTTCACATTCTTTGTTTGTTTGTTTGTTTTTAACGTTTTTATTGTGGTCTGGGTAAAAGTTTACGGAGCAAATTAGTTTCTCATTCAACAATTTATACACATTAGTGGCAATGCCCTCAATACGACAGCCCTGGGTTTCCCGTTTCCATTCGCCCATCTCTCCTGACCCTTCCTGCCTTCTGCACTTTGTTTGGGGGCAAGTGCTGCCCTTTTAGCCTTGTGTGGTTGACCGTTCTGAGGAGCACGTTCCTCGTGGACGGTGCTGTGCAATCTATGGGCCTGTCTGTTGACTGGCTGGAAGGAGATCTCTGGAAGTGGGTTCAGTTCCAGGTTTGAAGGGTGTCTGAAGGCCGTGGTCTCAACGTTCCACCAGTCTGCATAGTTCAACCTAGAAAATGACCTTTAGGTTCTTCAGAGGGACAAAAGTAGTTACATCTAAAGCAAAACACTCACCCTCTCTTCCCGCTTTTTGACGGGGGGCCACTCCTTCTTTCACTCCTGGGACCTGAGAAATTCCTTCCTGATCTGGGTGGGCCGTTGTTGCTGCCGCGCCGATTCTGGCGATCCACCCCAGGTCTCTGACTGGAAAAACTTCTCTTTGCTATTTCCCTCTTGGGAGGTAAAACATTCTCTCCGGTCTTTACAACTGTTTGTGCGTTCAAATCAGCATTTTTTTTTTCATCCCTCTCTCGCCTCTCATTGAAATCGCTGCTTTCAGAAGCCGTTTCCCATTCTTCATTTGCCTGATCTGAGGAGTTCTGATTAGATAAGTCTGGTGTCTTATTCCCAGAAACATCCCCAGCAGTACTGACTGCTTCTTGGACCACATTGTTAACTGTGCCATTTGTGGCCACTGTCACCTCGCTTGTTTTAGAGGCAGCCTCCCTCTCTCTTAGTCGTCTAAACCGAGGCGGCTTATCTTGCCTTGGTGGTCGGGTAGGGCGTTGCCTTCGGGGCCTCTCTCTAGCTGGGTCAAATTTTCGCTCAAATTTTGGAGGTCGTTTATCAGCTGGTATAGGAATAAACTGCTCATGTCTTCTGGGCAGCTCTCCATCTTCTGGTTTAGGAGCTTCTGCCTGCCTCGGGTTCCACTGATTGTCCCGATAAGCAGGCCTTCGTAAGGTGGAGGGGCGTGAGGGGCGACCTCCAGGATCCCTGCCACCACGTCTGAACGTTCCCCCTCTGCCTCGCCTTGTTGGCTCTCCTTTAGGAAGGAAGCCTGGTTTAGGTCTGTCATCATCCCTCATATAGGGTTTTTCAAGTGGTCTATTATCTATTCGGACATGGTTTTCAGGCTTGAAAGAAAACTGAGGCTTTACAGGCTTTTTGTTTTCAGATCGTTCTTCTCTTTTGGGGAGTTTACCTTTGCTTAAACTATCCTTGTCACTGGCACTTTCATGAACTTCACTGTCTGTGTCAGTCTCTGAACCTCGCTGTCTTCTTCTTTTAGGGACAACTTCAAAATCGGAGCTCTCACTTCGGGTTTCGCTTTCTTCTCGCTGTCTGAGAGGCCCTGAGGGCATGTGCTCTGTTCTTGGCTTAGTGTCTCTATACTGAGGATAATCTCGAGGGTGCCCTCTACCACCCCGGCCTCGCCCTCCATAAGAGCCTCTATAGCTTCGACCTCTGGAGTAATATTCACCTCGGCCTCGACCTCTGTATCCTTGATCTGGAAACCAATCTCTGTCTCTAGCTTCTTTCCAATAGGTCCTAGGGGTTTGTAAAGTTGATTCTTTTTTGAGTGCCGGTCTTGAATCTGGTCGAGGCCTTTCTATGACAATGTCTTTGGTGATGACCTTCTCAGGCGGTTTCTCTTCCTTGACTGTTGGTGCTGAGGCGGTTTGCTGGTTTACAGGTTTAACTGTAGGCTCTACTTGAACACTATTCAGAGGTTCCAAGGGCTTCTCAGTATCTTGAGATGGCTTTTGAGCCACAGTTGAAGTCTCTATTGAAGGAGGTTTCTCTACTTCTGGTGGAGGTGGTGGTGGAGCTGACTGTGGCTGGGTCGGGGCTGAGGGTGGTGGGGGTGAAGGAAGAGCATCTTTCTTTTCTATCTTTTCAGGCTTTACAACTTTTTCTGTGACCTTTTCTCCTTCTTTTTCCTTCCTCTGCTCCCGTTCCTCTTTCATATCTCTAAGTATAGGTTTTTTAATGGGACCTGATCTTCTCACAGGCCTGTCGTTACCATCTTCCCGTCTGTTGGAGCTTGGCCTTGGGCCCCAACGAGTTTCAGACTTAGATTTATAAAGTTTTTCAGGTTTTGGTCCTTCAGAAGATCGTACGAAGCCATCCTTCTTTGGTTTTTCCTCTGGTCTTTCTGCTGGTTCTTTTGGATCAATGCATCTACTGGTTACTTTAGGAATGCTTGCAGATGGCTCATTTCTTTGTTCCTCTGATTTTTGAGTATGGTTAGATCCATGGGAAACACTTCTTTTCCGAACAGGCTGACTTTCTCCAGCAGAAATCCGCTCTTCTTGAGGAGTGGATACGGTCTTTTGATCAGATACTTCAAAACAAGCAGGCAGACTGTTGGTGTCACTATGGTGAGGTCTAATGTCCTCCACAGATCTGCTTAGAAACTTCTGTACTTCTGTCTCACACGTTTCTCTGAGAAAGTCGGCTTTTGGATGAGACTCCAACTGACTGTGTTCTACAGGATAAGCAGCAGCGATCTGTTCCTGGTCCAAGGGGGCTTCAGGCCTGTGATGAAGAGAATTAAAAAATATAACTGACAAAGCACAACCTTTCCCACGTACAGTGAAACAACCTAACTTCAAAACATGAAATGATGAATCCTAATCATAAAGAGCATTTTTATCCATCTATAAAAAGTTTAGACTATGCTGAGGTGAATTTCTAACCCATCAAGAAAAATAAATTTCTGCCTAGAATGAAAAGGTATACTATGGCAACTCTTATCTGTTCCAATTAATTAGAAATGATTATAAAATTTTATCACAAAATGTAGCCCTTGAAAGGGCAGATGTTCTAAAGCTATGGCTGTAAATTATGAGAGATTACTAATTGTCTGCTGCTGCAAAATCTTTGTAAATTAGGGTTTCTTCTTATCTTGGTCTTAGAAAATTTCCCAAAGATACTGATAGTTAAATGTCTACTATTTCTCACCAGTGGAAGAATTACATCAACACTTGAGCCAGACTGCACAATAAGCATGTCAGACACATTTAAATTTCGTCACATCTAATCTACAGTAAAACCCTGTCAAGTTTTAATACTGAGCACTGAATTCCAGCACTTAGTTCACTGTACATAACTAGGTTACAAAATGCCCTAATGAATCCAGAAATGCAAGAAAAAAGAAAATACATCAAAAAATGAAACAAAGCTCACTAAATAGAATAAAATCAGGCTATTTTTTTATGGTTCAGTCCTAAATCCGAAGGACCTTCAAAGGTATTACACAGCTTTCTTTTCATCATTCTATTTGTCTGTTAATAATTCTAATAACCTATTACCTCCCGTCCTCCGGCTCTTCTGTTATCTTGGGAGTAGTTGCCTGCTGAGGCTCTACATGAGGGTAGGGATCCGACCCCCACATCATACGAGGCTCAGACAGGGAAATGGCATGGTCTCTGGCAGGTCGAGCTATATGCTCGAATGACTCCGAACTGTTTGGTGAGCCTTCCATCTGGTCTCTTCTCATTAATGGCTTAGGAGGAATCATTCCTTTAATGAAAGTTCAGAAAAAGATGAAAAGAGAATTATAAAAAAATGACAGTAATAAATTCATGCAGATGCAGAATCTATTAATTAGCAATTATTACTAATTGCTATTTGGAATTTTCTATACTCAACATATGGTCTGGATGTGTGTGTGTGTGTGTGTATATATATATATATATATATATATATATATATATATATATATATATATTTCCCCTGAGCAAAACTGATTGACTTAACAAAACATCAGTGGAAACTCCAGGCATCTTGACCCTATGCATGTTAATACAAGTAACCTGAGGATGATACCAACACTGACAAATTTCAGGGAAAATATTCCTATAGCAGATTCCTTTAATCTAGTTTAATTAGCTGATCAAGAGTCTATAAATTATGCTACTTAAAACTTCAGTGTAAACTTTAAAATGAAGATTTGATTCTTGACCAGCTTTTTATCACTCTTAAATTTTCCTGCATACATTCTGGTAACTGATTATCTGGATTTACTCTGATGGATTCCATAAAAGATTGCTAGTTCATTTGTATAAAAACTTCTAAGGAAATTCAAATGGTAGGCTGGTAAATAGTGGAGAAAACTAGAAGGCTGGGAAATGTGGACAAAATTTAAGTGCTGAAATACTCAAAGGGACAAAAGTAATGTAGCCAATAATGATGTTACTAATAAGACAGTGAACAATTTCAGTCTGGAATTTTTTAAATAATATTTATGAAACAGAAAAGCACTAATATTTTGGTTTTACCACAAAGCTGGTACAAGTGTTTGGCATTTTAACTACTGTGTTGAAAGAAAGTTACATAGTTTTATGATTAAAAATCTAGAGCTCAAATATAGGTTTTCAGTAGACTATACCCTCAAAGGAATTAAGGCTAAAAATGGGAAAATAACAAAACACTCTGACCTTGCCAAACTGTGAGCCATCAGACAATGTCAATTTCAACTATACCCTCAAAGGAATTAAGGCTAAAAATGGGAAAATAACAAAACACTCTGACCTTGCCAAACTGTGAGCCATCAGACAATGTCAATTTCAACTAACCAGGATGAATGGGTGGAATATCCATAGCAGGTCTTCCTGACATCATGCGAGGATCCATATACGACTGCATCATGAGCCACCGTGGATCAAAACCCATAGAAGCCAAATGCTGAGGGTGAGGCTGCATGGGCTGGTACAGAGGCCTGTGCGGCGGCGGAGGGACAGCACCACCAGATGGCTGCGAAGACACGGACTGTGGAAGCACGCCTTGCTGCTGCTGCTGCTGCTGCTGCTGCTGCTGCCACTGCTGCTGCTTCATCTGTTCCTGGAAAAGAACGACCCCACATCTTGAGATTTTACTTCCACAGGATGAGTTAACACATCACATCACAGCACAGAACAGGTGTTTTGAATCCTTGGGAGAAAAAGACAACGAAGAGCAAAGGATGAGCTATAACATTCTGCCCATACCTGATGTAAGCAACTAACCATTCACTCATTATGCTGTACGACCACTGCCTAGGAAAACGGCCTCTAGAAACGAGGCAGGGGAAGAGGGATGACACAGAAGGTCAAGGTAAAATCTGTAATGACAAAGTTTTATTAAAATAGAAAAAAATTTCAGAGCAAATTTCTGTGCTTTGGATACTTTCGGTTTTATGTCAAATTAATTTCTCAAACTATGAAGAATAAACCTTTCCAGTAACATATACATAATAAAATACCTTTAGCCTCACCTGCTGCCGCTGGAACCGTGGTGGTAAAGACTTCTGAAACTGTTTGAAATAGCCAGATAACACAGCGGGCCGAGGCTGAGCCCCTGACTCTGGTTCTGTTTCATGAGCCACTTGTGTGGTCTCTTTTTCACTGCGACTGCTGTCTTGTCTGGTGAAAACTGGCTCCTCCTCTGCCCAAAAAAAAGGTGAAAGATAACTGTCTTCATCCATGACACTTATAAAACACGCAGCTTTTGCAGCAGAATGGAATGATTAGATTGAGGTGTAATAAAAATTAATGAGGAAGACGGTGGCCTCAATACTCCAGTATACTGTTTTGTATTCATATACTGGTAGCCATCCAGGAAGCAACATTTGATTACCAAAACCTTACATTTCCTCAGTGTTGGGTTCTTAAGATAAAGACCACAGGCCCAAATGTCTCACTCGCCATACAAAAATCTGAATTTGATTATTTTGTGCTAATAAAACACACCAAACTTCACCTATTTTCCATTTATTTCAATAAATATCAACACAACTGTCAATATTTACCTGTGGTTCCCTATGACCTCTGTGAAAACAAATGATCTATAGATACTTAAAATAGGGTACATTAGTTTCTGTTGTCTTCTCAGGATCGAGGGTCTATGTTATCTACAAAGAAAACTAACAATAATGAGTTTAAGTCTGAATAAAGCAGAGTGACCGCCCGCTATCTTAAATAATTATTCTATATAAGGGGTGTCAATTATGCTACATCAGAATGAGAACCACACACATATTCAAAGAAAAGATAAAAGACGTTTCATTCTGAGGAAAATGTGAGTCATATTGTTCTAGAGTATGCAATTTGTCACAATTACAAAGCTGAGCTTACAAAAAGAGTTTACTTGTCAATGTAGAAGTCATGCTATAAAGAATCATAAATTACACTTTTCAAGTCTGCATTACATTCAATATTAAAAATGTTGTAAAAGGGGAAAAACAAAATATTGGAGGGAAAAAAAGAGCCAAGTAGGCATAACACTTAAAATCAAATGGGTATATCTCACTGATAAATTCAGCTAAATTACCACAGGAAAACACATAAACTCTGGATGAAAATGAAACCAACACTAAAGAAGGATTATTAAAAAGAAAACAGTAATTTACACAGAAACCCTGGTGGTGTAGTGGTTAAGTGCTACGGCTGCTAACCAAAGGGTTGGCAGTTCGAATCCGCAAGGCGCAACCTGGAAACTCTATGGGGCAGCTCTACTCTGTCCTATAGGGTCGCTATGAGTTGGAATCGACTCGATGGCACGGGGTTTGGTTTTTGGTATAGCCACTACTGAAAATTTAACTTACACAAGGTGAACACATCTACTCAGTGGCAGAACAAGGACTAAAATATAAATGTCCTTATTTCTAATTCACAGTCTTTTCTCGTTAACTGTTGGTTAACCAGATTCCTTAAGCTTGACCTCTCTTAGCATTTATTAATATTATGTACACGAGTGTTTTTTTTTTATTTCTGTTGTGACAATTTGACTTTTATTGGCGTTTTGAGCAATCTTGTTAAATGTTTATGACATAAAACAAAAGCTGAATATTAGAATCAAGGTATCTCTAGTCTGATTAATATGAAGAAAATTTATGAAATCTGATAAATTATCAAATCTCTAAACAAATGATTCACATGACCTTATCTCACTAAGAAAAAGTTGAGATAAAATACTGTTTTTCATAGTTACACTAAAAGTCAAGTTTGAAGGTAACTGTTATGGATTGTGTTCCCCCAAAAATGTGTGTCAACTTGGCTAAGCCATGATTTCCGGTATTGTGAATGTCCACCATTTTGTCACCTGATTTGATTTTCCTAGGTGTTGTAAATCCTGCCTCTGTGATGTTAATGAGGCAGGATTAGAGGCAGTTAAATTTAAGAGGCAGGACACAATCTACAGGATTAGGTTGTATCTTGAGTCAATCTCTTTTCGAGATACAAAAGAAAAGAAGCCAGCAGAGACGGAGGGACCTCCTAACACCAAGAAAGCATTTAGAGTCTTGAGCAGAGGCGCGTGACCGGAGGTTCTTGTGCTGAGATGCTCCCAAGCCAGGGGAAGACTGATGACAAGGACCATCCTCTAGAGCTGACAAAGAAGGAAAGCCCTCCACTGGAGCTGGTGCCCTGAATTCGGACTTCTAGCCTACTAGACTGTGATAGAAAAAACTTCTCTTTGTTAAAGCCATCCACTTGTGGTATTTCTGTTATAGCAGCCTAGATAACTAGGACAGTAACCCTGAGTACAAAGAAAAAATTAAAAATTCTTAAATAGGGTTATAATATGTAAAAAATGCAGCAGAGACTTATTAGAAAGAGCAAGACATTTAGGGTCAGAAAAATCATACTTCTATATCAGAAAACTTACTAAAATTTAACTATTTCTATTTTAAATCATTGTTTTAACTCAACTTGTTCATTAAGACTGAACTTTCCTACGAGTTTTGTAGCAATGTTTTATGCTATATTTTAATTCCATTAATTACTCTATAAGCCAACTTGAAGAAGGAAAATGTTGATTAGATCTAGAAAAAAACTTTTTTAAAAAAGCATAATTACACAGAAATCAGAGTCTGCCAAACATATCAGCTCTACTATATTTAAACTGATATAGAAATAAATCTGAAATTACAAAATGGTTGGGGTTATTTAATTATGACAATGTAACATTTCCATTAAGCTCTCTTTCAGTAGATTTCTATGGGTATTAATGCACGTGAACCAATGAGATTTCATTTAGTTAAACGTCTCAGAATCTGAAAAAAGTGGGGAAGCCAATACAACTTTGCAGGACAAATAGAATTGAAGCTCCTGTAGCAACTTTAGGAAACATTCCAGCGATGCTTATTCAGCTGTTTTTTCCCCTCGCTGAATAAACCCACTGTCATCCTTTCCAAAACCAAATGAACTACTCCTAGCAACACCTGTTTTTCTTTAATATGAAATAAGATAAGGGGGGGGTCTCATGATCATGTTTCGTACTATAAATGCTATCTTAAAGCAATCAAGTTAATTTAGACGACATACATTAAAAACATACACATACACACAATACACAAACACCCACACCGTAACGTGGGACTTTTTGTAAAGCTCACGGAAGAATGATCGAGCCCACCGTACCTTTAGTACTGCTGTTTTCGCTTGCTTGCTTTTCTATCACAGGCTCTAAAGCAGGTTCTTTGGGTTCAACTTTCTCCTCCGCTTTTTCCCTTTCCTTCTGCTCCAGCTCACGCTCCTTCTCCTGTTCTCTTGTCTTCTGCAGTTCTTTTTCCTTTTCCCGCTGCTGTTCTAGTTCTTTCTCTTTTTCTTGCTTTCTTTCTTTCTCCATTTCTCTTTGTTTTTCCTGCTCCCTCTCTAGTTCTTTCTCTTTTTCCTGTTGCCTCTCCCTCTCTCTCTCCTTCTCCTTCTCTCTCTCCCGTTCCTGTTCTTTTTCAAGTTCTTTCTCACGCTCCCGTTCTTTCTCACGCTCTCTTTCCCTAATTTCCTCTGGAGATGGTTGTTTTTCCACAATGCCGAGCTTCTCATTTAATCGTTTCAGTTTCTCTGCACAAGCTGCCTTCCTTTGTTCTTCCATTCTTCGCTCCTCCTCTTCACGCCGTTTACGGGCACGTTCCACTGCTGCAGAAACTTCTGACTGTTGCCTTCGTCTTTGCTTCCAAATCTCATCTTCATCAGGTACTTGCTGCTTGGGGGGGAAAGGGCCTGCTCTTCCAGGCCCTGCCTGTCGCTCTGGAGGAGGCGGATGCTGAAACAGTAAGATAACAGATGAGCATGACACCTCTGTATTTCTGACCAACACTGGAAATCGAAGGCATAGACAGGGAGAGAAAAGTACTAACAGGAAAACACATTTAAGATGAAAACAAATAACAACATGGGGAAAACGGAAATCTAGATAATTCCCTAAACTAAGACCAGAATAATTAATCCAGACATCCAATTTACTGAGCACATACCTATTTATTGTGTCCAACATTACTGGTTACTCAGTATTTGTTAAGTAAAACCAGACACATGACATGAATCTCAATCTAAATTTAGAGACTTAAAGAAAATTCAGAAAAAATCTAAAGTACAAGTGCTTCAGCAACAGCTGCCAGAGGCAAGATGCCTAAAAGAGAAAAGGCCACAAAGACCCAAAATGGCAGCACGTGGGCCCTGGGAAGACTGAGGTAGCTATGGGAAAAAGCAGGCTAAAGAGCAGAGCGAAGAAGATGGAGACAATGCTGCTGAAGACATCAAAAAGGAGAAGAAATTCCCAGAAAACAGCTTGGGGTGGGACAGGACAGTTCTATCTATATGGAACCCAGGGTGGGACATGGGAGGGTCACCTCCTGAGAGGCTGCGTTTCAATGATTTAACTTTCAAAATAATGTGTTATAAAATGATTGACCACAAAGCCTAAAACCACTGCCAGCAACTATACAAAAGCAAGCAGGATGAAAAGAGCATGTGAAGGGCTGAAAACATAAATAAGTTGATTTTTTTTTTCCTTTAGCATGCTGATTTTAAAAGCTATTAAAAAAAGAAAGAAAGAAAAAAGCCAAACCCACTGCCATCCAATTTTGACTCATAGCAACCCTACAGAACAAAGCAGAACTGCTCCATAGGGTTTCCAAGGCTGTAAATCTCTATGGAAGCAGATTGCCACATCTTACTCCCGCAGAGCAGGCTGGTAGGTTCAAACTGCTGACTTTTCCATTAACAGCCAAGCACTTAACCACTGTGCCACAAGAGTTTAGAATGAAGAAATCTTAAAAGTTACACAATCCAGTCAGAATCTTTACAGAAGAAAAAATAAGGGTGTAATGAAAACACCAGGCTTTACTATAAAGTACCTAATTTACACAGTAAACCCAGAGTAGGCATTTTTTAGAAAACAACTTCATAGAAGTAAAATTTACATAAAACATAATGCACATATTTTAAGGGTATACCTTGATGAGTTTGAACAAACGATATACCTGTGCAACCACCAACCCCAGTCAAGATATTTTCATCACTCTTCAGGACCCGTCTCTGGCCCCAAGGAATAAATAAATGATCTGCTGCCAGCACTAAATAGTACTTTTGTCTTTCTCCTATATATTCCTAAGTGGCTACATACAGTTAGAGTCTCTTCTGTATCTGGCTTCTTCTGTTCAGTCTAATGGTTCTGAGGGTCTTGTATGTTTACCAGAAGTTGTTGTTGTTAGGTGCCACTGAGTGGATTCCAACTCACAGCGCCCCTACAGGACAGAGCAAACTGCCCCACAAGGTTTCCAAGGAGTGGCATGATTTTGTTGCTGGATCATATTTCCTTTGTCATGTATATATGATACAAATATTTTTTTCTGAGGCATATCTTGTCATTTTCTTAGACTGTTTTTCAAAGTCCAATTCATCAGTTTTTCTTATTTATGTTTTTGCGTCCTAAGAAATCTTTGTCTACTCAAAGAAAGTGAAGATTTTCTCCCAGATGTTTTAGTTTTCGTATTTAGATTTGTAATTCATTTTGAGTTAATTTTCATGTATGGTGTGAGGTAATAAGGGTCAAGGTTCATTCCCCCCCCCATGAATATCATGTTCTTCCAACACCATTTGTTGAAAAGACCAACTCTGCCCCATCAATTTACCTTGTCACCTTTAATGGAACTCAATTGACCACATACGTGAAGATAATATACCTGGGCTCCCCTACTTTGACCCACTGGTCCATATGTCTGTCCTTAGGCCAGCACCATACTGTCTTGGTTACTGTAGCTTTAGAGTAAGTCTTCTTAACATGCAGCATAGATCCTCCTTCAAATTATTTTCTTTTACAAAACTGTTCTGGCTGCTCTAGATCCTTTTGGTTTCCAGATAATTTTCCAGTATGAGTCTGTCAATTTCTACCCACCCCCCCAAAAAAAGGCTGGAAATTTAGATGGGGGTTGCACTGAACCTATAGATCAATTTGGAAAAAACTGCCATTTAATAATATTGAAGCTGTCAAACCTTGAATACCGTATGTCTCTTTACTAGATCTTTCTTTTAATTTCTCTTATCACTGTTTTATAGTTTTCTGCGAAAAGTTCCTACACATATTTTGTTAAATTCTTCCCAAATAATTGATAATTTTTGGTGCTATTTTAAATGGTATTTAAAAAAAATCCATTGTCCATCTGTTTGATGGCAGTATATACAAATACAACTACGTATTTTTACTGACTTTTTATCCTGCGGCCTTACGAATTTACTCATCAGTTCTAGTAACTTTTATTTAGGATTTTCTACATACATGATTATGTCTACAAATAAAGACACTTCTGCTTCTTCCATTCTCATCTATATTGCTTTGATTTATTTTGTTTACTGCCTTCTTTAGGACCACCAAGACAACATTAAACAGAAATGGTGAGAGTGACCATCCTTGCCTTGTTCCTGACCTTAGTGTTTTGCTCTTTCACTATTAAGTCTGATGTTAGCTACAGGTTTTTTTTGTGGATGGTCTGTATCTGATTAAGTCCTCTCCAATTACTAGTTTGTTGAGTTTTTAATCATGAATTGGCACTGGAGTTTGTCAAATGCTTTGTTAAATCTGCTAAAATGATCATACTGTCTTTCCCTTAATATCCTTTTAATGTCTGCAGCATCTGTACTGATGTTCCCATTTCATTCCTATCTTGGTAATTTCTTTCTTCTCTTTTATTCCTGATCAGTATACCAGCGGTCAATTATATTGCTGATCTTAAAAAAAAAAAAAAATCCAGCTATTAGTATCTTTAATTCTTCTCACTGTTTGCTAGTCATCAATTTTCCTTCTTTATTATTTACTTTCTTTTACTTATCTTAGAATTAATTTTCAAAAACAAGCTTACCCTCTTAAGGTAGAAGCTCAGCTTACTGATTTTATACCTTTCGTTTCTAAATAAATCATTTAAACCATAAACTTCCCTCTAAACACTGATTAAGGAGCCCTGGTGGCTCAGTGATTAAGAGCTTGGCCGCTAACCAAAAGGTTGGTGGCTCAAACCCACCAGCCGCTCCATGGACGAAAGATGTGTCAGTCTGCTTCTGTAAAGATTTATAACCTTGGAAACCCCGTGAGGCAGTTCAACTCTGTCCTATAGGGTCACTATGAGTTGGAATCGACTTGATGACATTGGATTGTTTTTGGTTAAACACCCATTAAGCTGTATACCAAAGCTTTTGATACTGTATTTTCATTATCCTTGCGGACAAAACATTTTCTAATTTCCTCTGCAGTCTCTTGTTTGATGTCGGAAATTTCCATATACGTAAGTTTTTAAAAAATTTATCTTTCTGTTAATCATTTCTAATTTAATTCTCTTGTGGTCAGAAAACACATTGTCTGATTTCAAGTTTTTTTTAATTTACTGAGGCTTATTTTATGGCCCAGAACATTGTCTATCTTAGTGTACTTGGAAAAGATGAATAAAAAAAGAAAATCCGATAATTCCAACCTACTTAATTCTAAACTACATCAGGATAAAATCACGTTTATATTTTTAAAAGGCTCAGAAACACAAGATTGAATTTATAGGTATTTTAATTCTCAACCAAATTTCCACTGACTAGAAAAATATGTGGAATATTACTAGCTTTAAGTTATAATTTTCTAAAAGTTTAGCTCGTACATCGTGCATAAAGACATTTATTCAGAATGAGTGCCTCTCGTGTCCAGTGTTATTTTAAGAGCAGAGAATTCACCAAGGAACAAGATAGCTAATAAATAAGCAAACAAGCAATTTTAACTTTTGTTTGTGGAAACGCTATAAACATGTTCAGTGAAGAGGAGAGTAACTGGTGGAGATGATGGTGGTAGGCCACTGAAGTAGTAATATAGGAGCAGGGAACTTGCTCATAAGAAGGATCTCAGGCAAGGGTCTTCCTATTAGAGGAAACACCAAGGAAAAAGTTTTGAGGATGAAATAAAAAAGAACAGCAAAAAAATCTCTGTAGCTAGACATAGAAGGAGGGAGAACAGTAGATGAGATCAGAAATGCTGACCGACACCTTAAAGGTCACAAATATGATCCAAGCAAGGAATGAGCGCCCTAATACACACAGTTTTAGAAAGATCAGGTCTACTATAGGAGAATTTGGGATGGAGGTGGCAGATGAGCAAGCAGCAGGAGTGGGAAGCGAGACTTAATAACCTACTGCAATAGCTCAAAGAAAATATGACATGGTGGTGGCAAGGAGTAAGGGTGGGAATATACTCTGAAGGTGGAGCTGACATAATTTGCTGACAGGCTAGGCTCGGTGTGGCGTAAGAAAGAAGGGAGACTTATGGGTGACTTCCAGGTTTTCAGCCTGAGCAAACAGAAGGATGATAATGCCATTAATTGAGATGGGGAGGACAGAGCAAGAAGCCTAACTACGTATGTATAGGACTAGGGATTTGTTACAGTTTTGTTGCTGTTGTTAGGTGCAGCAGAGTCAGTTCTGACTCACAGCGACCCTATATACGAAAGAATGGAAACACAGCCCGGTCCTGTGCCATCCTCACAATCATTGCTGTGTTTGAGCCCACTGTTGAAGCCACCATGTTAATCCATCTCATTGAAGGTCTTCTTCTTTCTTGCTGATCCTTTACTTTACCAAGCGTGATGTCCTTTAGACATAATAAATATGAGAAATTTATTAGATATCCAAGTGGACGTGGTGAATGGATTGCTGAATATAAGACTCTTGAAGTCAAGGTAGAGCTCTTAGGGCTGAAAATATAAATTTGAGTGCCATCAGCACACATGAGAGATCCCCCAGGATACAGATAAATGATTGAGAGATTCCCCCAGGGTATAGATAAACGAAAGAACATAGCCCTGAGCCCCTCATCACCCAAAGGTCAGGAACAAGTCAGTATAGGATGTCCAGAAGGAGTAGAAAGTGAAATAAGAGAGAAAACAAAGTAAGGTGGTGTCTTCAAAGGAAAGATTAGTCCAAAGGATTAATGGACCACAACTAACATAGCCTCCACCAGACCGAGCCCAGCACAACGAGGTGGTGCCCAGCTACCACCACTGACTGCTCTGATAGGGATCACAATAGAGAGTCCCAGACAGAACAGGAGAAAAATGTAGAACAAAATTCAAACTCACACACCAAAAAGGACCAGACTTACTGCTCTGACAGAGACTGGAGAAACCCCAAGAGTATGGCCCTCGGACACTCTTTTAACTCAGTACTATAGTCCCTCCTGAGGTTCACCCCTTAGCCAAAGATTAGACAAACTCATAAATCAAAAGGAGACTAAATGGGCACACCAACTCAAGGACGAGAAGGCAGGAGGGGACAGGGGAGCTGGTAACAGGGAACCTAGGGCCAAGAAGGGGAGAGTGTTGACATGTCATGGGTGGGCAACCAATGTCACAAAACAATATACATATATTAATTGTTTAACGAGAAACTAATTTGCTCTGTAAACCTTCAATTATATATATATATACACACACACACACCAAAACATTTGAAATTTCAACTATCTTCCAAAAAAAAAAGATAGTGTCTTACTTAGTTCCAGAAGCAAGTTAAAAAACTATCGTAAGAAGGATGGAGAGATCAACTATGTCACTGAGATCAAATAACATGAAGACACAAGAAGTGGATTTACCAAGACAGAAGTTATTAATGACTTTGACAATAATAGTTTCAAAGGAGTAGCGAAGAGATGAAGGCATGGCTGGAGAGGGTTAAAAGTGAAGACAAGTATAAATACCTCACTAAAAGAATTTTGCCCTGAAAGAGAACAGAGAAATAGAGGAGAAGCTGCTGGGGGGTGTGGGAGAAGCGACGACGGGAGGATAATTCTTTTGAAAGACGGGAGACAATGTTGCAGGTAAGTGATAGTGGATGGGATTCAGGGAACAAGAAGTAGTTCAAGGACAGCTGTTCTATGGTAACCAGAAGGAAGTCAGAATGTAAGGACAACGACTTGGGAAAACAGGTATAGTCATCTTCTGGGCTTTATCATGGCTGATAAAGCAAAACCAGAACAGACCTGAATTTTTAAAATCTGGGTGATCTGGAACTGTAACTGGAATGGGAAAAATTACGGCTCTAAGCCCTGGAATGGGAAACTCAGAAGTGGTTTGTTGTACCCTTTCAGGAGCCTGAGGCATGAGACTGGATTACTGCCAAGATTGAGGAGCGTGACTTACATTCAAAGCAGTGTGGTCGACTGCCATCTTTGAGCAGGGCACTGCCGTTTCTGACTCTGCACAAGATCCAATGGGCAAGAGATCTGGTTGTTCTGCAACCCATATGCTGCCCTTGTTTTCTAAGAAGGAAAGTTTTTAGTAGGGCTTTGACCTGTAATTTTTTCCATTCCAGTTATGGTTCTGGTTCACCCAAATTTTTTAAAATTCAAGTCTGTTTCAGTGTTGCTTCTGTGGCCATCACTTAACTTGGAAGCGCCTGTTCGAAACCCTGATTATCTTTTAAGTGCTTTCTTATTGTCTTAGTGAAATCAGGAGCATGCTAACAATAATCAGCTGACAATAAAGACGGAAAGGATAAAAAGGAAGATGTGAGGCGTTAGAAGGTAAAAATCCATAATTATATTTCATAAATTATAAATAAGAAACATAGAAAGAGCCCTTCTATTAAAACAAAAGAAATCAAACAAAACATACAGACCATAAACCAGTATTTAGTTGAGATTTTACCTGCTGTGCAAGCAGCTTTGGGGGTGGTGGTAGGTGTGAAGATGGTCCACGTTCCTATTTTAAAGTAGAAAAAGACAGTTACAAAATAAGCAGGTAACAATAAAGGTAATTACTAGAAATATTTTTTAATGTATTAATTTTCTCAATGAAACCGCAAGATTGTTAAAAAGACTGCTGTGTCTTTTTTCTTAAATACTACACATCACCGCAAGATAACTTCCTGCAGAATCACTCTGCCATCTCAACGGGGTGACAGTTTCAAATGCACTTTGCTAACAAGAGAACTTTAGTGTATCAATTCTGGAGTTCTAACCTAGGAAGTTTTGGCTGAGAGAGGTATGCCTCACAGAATTACTAAATTTTATTGAGCAAGCACAATTCTTTATCTGATTTTTTCCCGCCCTAATGGAAAATTGAAAAATCTGAGATTTATCTAAAGAAAAGAGGCATCTAAAACATACTGGAACCAAATATAATATATGGAATATTCATTTGCTAATATACAAACCAATGCCACACACAAAAAAATCAAGACATTAAGACATTTCTTATATATTCCTCTATTCTTCCATGAAGTAAGGAATTATCATCCTCCTTATCAGCCAGTAACAGAGCCCTGGTGGTGCAAGAGTCGTGAGCTCAGCTGTCAACCAAAAGGTTGGCAGTCTGAATCCATCAGTCGCTCCTTGGAAACCCTATGAGGCAGTTCTATTCTGTCCTATGGGGCTGCTATGAGTTGGAATCAATGAGATGGCAATGGGTTTGGTTTTATTATGCCAGTAAGAACCCTGGTGGTACAGTGGTTACAGTGCTCAACTGCTAACCAAAAAGTCAGTGGTTTGAATCCACCAGCCACTCCATGGGAGAAAGATGTAGCAGTCTGCTTCCGTAATGATTAACCAAACCAAAACCAAACCCAGTGCCGTCAAGTTGATTCCGACTCAAAGTGACCCTACAGGACAGAGTAGAACTGCCCCATAGAGTTTCCAAGGAGCGCCTGGCAGATTTGAACTGCCAACCCTTTTGTTAGCAGCCGTAGCACTTAACCACTACACCACCAGGTTTCCTCTCTAAATATTACAGCCTTGGAAATCCAACGTGGCGGTTCTACCCTGCCCTATCATAGGGTTGCAATCAGTCAGAATCAACTCAACTGCAATGGGTTTGGTTTTTTTTTTTTAATTATGCTAATAAGTAAAAAAGTTATAAAACAATAATTTTATAAAAACATTATTTGAAAAAGCCTTTTCAAAGTTTATAAGCTTATTTCAATGGTGCACCAATGTCTTAGGGATAAAATCCAAACTTCCTTGTATAACACACGCAACTTAACAGCTGGTTCTTACCTAGCTCTCCTACCCCTCCCCCATACCAAACTACTCAGAATTTCTTGAATGCCACACTTTCTCAAACTTCACTACTCAGCACATGTACCTGCTACTTGGAATGGCTCTCTTCACTTTGTTTATGGGGTAATTCCTGCTTTGTTAAGAATTAGCTTAAGCACAGTCCTCTGCAAAACCACTTCCACTGACTGAGTTCTCAAAGAACTTTGTATGGGCATACCTGTATCACAGAGCTATCACACTGTATTGTAATGAATGCTTATTGGCTTTTTCCCTTTCACAGACTGTTAGCCACCTCCTTTTAGCTCCCTGAAGGGACAGGTTCCTCCATCTGAGTAACATGAATTCAACAGATACATGTTGAATAAACGTACTATGACTCCTTAAAATGAGTAGACATCCTCAAGGGAAACCCTTTCCCATCCCCAGTTTGAAATGCAGCTCCTGTTACCCTTTACCATCTTAGAAGTGGTATCAAGTTTATCTGTTGCCCTCTTATATCCCTTCTTTTGCAATATTCTTTAAAATGACTCAAGCTTCTTAGACTTCCCTACTCACTAAGCAAAGCTCTCAGATATGTATAATTTAACATATCAATACTAACAAGGATTCATAAAATACTTTGTAACCCATAAAGTACTTCAGAAATTTAAGTTTTAGCTTGGAAAAATAATTATATTCTTCTACTTTGATATGACTGAGTGGCTGTAAGAAAAAAGGTAAAATTTTAGTTTCTACTTGATTTTTAGCTAATATATTGGTAACTCTTATTAATATGCAATAAAAATTATGGTTCAGATCCACATTTAAAAGAAATTATACAGTTCCCTTTTTCTAAGTTCCCTTCCAACTCTATGACTACAAAATTAATTCATCCATAGTATCTTCAATGACAAAGATCTCCATGAGTCCAACAAACCTGATTAAATGGAGGTCCTTTCCCATAGAGACCTTTGGCTACTGATGGCTGGGCAGGTATCTGAGAAGATGATTTAGTGTTGTTAACTTCATCTGCTTCCTTACGGTTTTCAGTGTTTTCAGAGGATTTTGAACCTTGTTCCTCACTGAAGAATCAAAACCCAGGGGAAATAAAAAAAGAAAAGTGGACTGTATCGTAAGTAAATGCATTTTTCTCTATGTAAAAAAAAAAAAAAAAATTACCATGTGGTTTGAGGGAAAAATATAAAGGAATACAATGCTTTTGTGATCTGGTGCTGTAATTAATTCACTCATCATACACTATGTATCTATAATGCAGTGGGGACTGGGCCCGGCCAGCTCATCAGAAGGCATAAAATGCAACAGTCAGCAGTCATCAAACCTGAGCACTCACACTCGACACAAGTCTTGGCAAAGGGAGACGATCCCACTACTCTGTATCCCTCCACCCAAGAAATTTCATCTGAATGCAACTAAATATGACATTAGAGGTATCATGCAATTGCATTCTAATTTATCAGGAAAAAAGTAATCCAACTAGTCTTTTAATAGCAAAAAATCACTGCCTACCACAATCGATCATGAAACAGCAGTCTATTACAATGCCATGACTAGATACTATACCAATACGTGCATATAAACTCTTGTGTATTTTAAGAGCCTAAATTTTATGATACATTCCCCATAGACTTCCTGACTCTGATGTTCCTATAGGCTAGAAGGGAGAAAACATTCTCATTTCCTTAGGTCCTAATGCAGCTGGTAAGGTTTAAAAAATCAAGAACTTAAAGCAGTTGTAGTAACTCAAGGAATTACTCTCCATTTTTATAAATACAGATCAAGTCAAACAAGTTTATTTAAAATGGTACCCAACACTGATTTTCAAAATATCATTCATTAGATGCCAAGCATGTAAACACTTTTTTTCTTCAAATGAGTAAAAGATATCACAACAATTTACCTGCTGTTCTCTTTAGGACTACTACTTCCTTGCTCATCATCATCACTGAAATTCAGCTGTTCTGTATAATCCACTTCCATCTGAGCACCTATTAAATTATGGAAAACTCAGATTGACTGTGTAGGAAGGAGCCTTTAACAATGGAAAGCATGTAGCTCATTTTGTCTCCTACCTGCCCAGCCTTCATCAGCTTCAGCATCTAGGTTATCAAATTTATCAAGCTCCTTCAGTTCCGATGCACTAAGGATGGAGGGACGTTCAGGCTCGGACGCCCATGAAGGAGGTGGGCCTCTTCCTCGAAGGCCTCTAATGAATGGGAGGTTATGAGAGGAAACGATACCAAGTTTTAGTAAGGCCATCTTAAAAAAAACACCATCTCAGGAGAATATTAAAAGATTGGAATTGAGCTCATTTAATTCAACACTCTTATTTTCTACATCAACATAATTATTCAATAGCAGAGTTTTTAAGAAATTCTCAAAGATTTAAAAGAAAACTTAAAGATATGATAAATGACAATGTGGTCAAGACTAAACTCAAAATATGTAACTGAGAAAAACCATCACAAGTCTTTAACTCGTGGAACAAAGAATGGAGAAACAAGTGACATCAATTTCAGGGCCATAATTTTCACTTTCCAGAATTTTACGTCAATTAAAGTTTTAGAAGGATGAAGTATTTTTGTTCCATTTCATGAGTTAGCCAATCATTTCTCAACAGCAAAATTGTACTTTGAAAACAGAAAAATGAATCAATCACTATAATCCACTGGGCACCAGAGAATCTCAATGAGCATATATATGCACTGCAGATTTTAACCACTGGATAGTCTTACTTGTTTGTTTCAGATAAAGAAGGTGGGAACCTCATGGGACCATGGACAGGAGGAGGATACGCCATTCTTGGATACTGCTGAAACATCTGAAGGAAGGAAACAAAAATATTTTGATAAATTCAGCAACCCAGTTATAAATTATCAACCTGCCTCAGCCTGAAATTATAATTTATAGAAAGAATTATTAAAATAAATGGTGTATTAACAATTTTATCTGCTGATATAACTCATCCTTCACCCTCAATAACAAGCCATTTACAAGAACATTGCCCCCATCAAGTTTTTACTAATAGAGATAATAACTAAGGCATATTAAATGAAGAACTTCTGTTTTCCTACCAATAAAATTAAAATTAAACTGTATTGCCATGAAAAACTAAATGAAAAAGAAAATACACACACAACCAGAATCAAGTTGGAACAACAACAAAAAAAACCAAACCCGCTGCCGTCGAGCCGATTCCAACTCATAGTGACCCTACAAGTTAGAATACTCAGAGGCAAATAATGTAGGATTTTACCTAAAACAGGAGTAGACTAACTGGGGGTAGATCTGTTGAGAACAAGGAACTCAGTTCAGATAAAAGTAAGGGATAATCTGTAGCCCGAGGGGCAAGGGATGGGGTAGGGAGCTACTTGGAAGATTTTCTATGGGCAACGCCTAGGCAGATTCTGAGTCAAGTTCTTGACTATTATCTGTATTTCTGTGTATGTCTGAAATTTTCCATAATGGAAAGTTAAGATAAAAATAAAGGTACTCTAATAAAAATTTTAGGAGGGCAGCAGTGGTTCAGTGGTAGCTCGCCTTCCATGTGGGAGACCAGGGTTCAGCTTCTGGCCAATGCACCTCACACACAGCTACGACCCATCTTTCAGGGGAGGCTTGCATGCTGCTATAATACTGTGCAGGTTTCAATGACACTTTCAGACTATGAAGGACTAAGGGGAGAAAGGCCGATTCGAGGGCAGCTGACGACAACAATAAAAACTTTAGAATTAAAGCAATATTTTTAACCTTTTTATGGATGATGCCCTCTGGAAGTCTGGTAAAGCCTATGGACCACATCTCAGAAAAATGTTTTTAAATGCATAATCTAAAACACACAGTATTGCAAAAGAAAACAATTACGCTAAATTTGTTTCCACAAAATTTAAAAAAATTTTGTGATACGGTAACGTAAGTTTTTCTTTATTAGGTCATTAAACAACAAGTGGGTCTACCTGGGGTCTAACAATTAACAATTTTAAAATAAGGTTGGGTATAAACAATATTTTGCGACATCTACAACGATGCAATGTGACATGAAAATATCTATGAGTCCTATTAACAATGAAGTCACAGGTACTGCTGATACTCCTGTGATTTGTTTCATTCACTCATAATCAAAGAAAGTGCTAATTTTTAGTTGGATGTTAATGAAAATAAAGACCTAAACTCTTCCCCATTCCCAGCGTCGCCTTGGATCCCAGATCATCTCACTAGCTAGTTTCTGTAACAGTACTCACGTAAGGAGGCATCATAGCTCTATACTGGGCAGCAAGGGCAGGCTGCTGTCCGTTCAGTTTGGCCTGTGGAGGACCACAAGCTATCCTCTTTTCCACCACTTTGAGGATATCATTTTGCTCTGATGTTCCAGCTGTGCTGTCAACCTGGCTGGGGAGCTTTTCATCTTGATCGGATGGAGAAGGTGAACCAGCAGACTTACCACCATCTCTCCAACAAGCAACATCTGATATAGAGAGAGAGAGAAGAAAACATATGAAATTGTAACAGGGTAAAACCAATCCAGGCACATTTCAAGGCAATTTAAGCAAGCAAGCAAGCACAATGAAGGAACAGTGAAAGTCTAAACTGGGCCCTATTGCTGTCTAACGCTTTCAAGTGTTTAGGTAGACAAGAGCAGTGGCCTCCAAAGCAGAGAGCATGTACCTCAAGGAGGCCACCACAAGCAAACACTGTGGTGGGAGAAGAAAATATTAGAACTTCTCTATTAAGCTTTATCAATATTTGATGCAGAAAATAAATCCACTGTTCTCACTTGGTCCGTATGTCAGACAGTCATGCTTCAGGTAAAACAGGAGATTTCCTGAAGAAGTTGGAGTGGGAATTCTACAACCTGTAAAGGTTGACAGCGACAGCATCCTTTGCTTTCAGCCTAACTATTGCTAGTTACAGGTGAGCAGATTTAGTGATTGTATTACCTGGCTTAACTTACACTTAACCAAATAAAACAGATTAAGTGGTTTTGCAAGGAAATCCCGTGTGGTAACCAGCCTCCAACCATCTCTACCTCCTGGTATTCACACTCTGTGTAGTTCCTGCCAGCAGTATACCAGGTTGGTCTGTGTGACTTACAGAAGATGTCAGAAGTGATGGCAGGTCTCTTCTGAAATGACACAGTAAAAGACTGTGGGCTTCCATCTTGGGTGGGGAATGTCTGACTGTCTCTATCTCATCACTTAATCTGAGGAGTTCATTTTGAGCAGCCCTATTGAGAGGCCAACAGACATACTAAAGAACTAGGGCTACCTGCCAACAACAGCCAAGTGAGTCCTCCAGTCCCAGTGAAGTCAGCCTCAGATGACAACCCGGTTGTAACCTTGTGAGAAAATCCCTGAACCAGAAACCCCAGCTAATCCACTCTCTCTCAGATTTCTTTCATTCTTTTTTGATTTGTTTTTGAACTTTATACAGTCTTTTTTTTTAAAAACAGTTTTTACGCATCAAGTGTATGGTGAAAAGTGGAAAATGCATATTTTAGACACAAGAATATTGGATCTCATCTCAACTAGCCCCAAGCTTAGAATTTTCCTAAGTTCCATTTTAGTACATTATCAAGCATATACACAAATCACAAGAAACAGGAAAAGCATAATGACTTCTTTTGCGTTTGCAAAACAGCTAAGAGACAACAGAAACTTGCTAGAAATTTCATAGTAGCTAATATGTCTCTTTGGCATTAAGACACATTTTTGTTTTGTAACCTTAATATAGCCATATTTTTATTCTTTATAAAAATCAAGTCTTCCAGTAAAAATAGTATTCACCATACCGATCTTTAAATTCCATCACTAAAAACGTAGATACAATACACATACCAATTTCTACCGTCTCAGAGCTTCCTGCACTATAGATTTTAGTCACTAGAATGCATAATTGCTCGGAAAAGCCTCACTGCCTAAACTGATATGATTTGATAGATTTCATGAGCAGAAACATGGGGATGCTTGAGGTTTCATCTATCAAGAGAACATTTCTGAGCAGCTTCTGAGCAAACATTTCTTAACCAGTTGATCACAGATCCAGCTCTTCACTCCTCCTAATGGCAGTGTCAGACACAATCATGTTAGCTCCTGCCTCTGCACACTCATGGACAGTGTCAGGACATACTCTGCCATCAACCTCTATGTCCAAAGACAAGAACTAGGTCCTCGACCAGTGAACCTTTGGCATCATGTTGTCCATGAATTTCTGCCCTCCAAGGCCAGGTTCCACTGTCATATCAAAGCCCGTATCTATCTGATTAGCCCATGGCACCGAACACTCAACTGTAGTTCCTGGTTTGATGGCAAGATCAACCTTCATCCCATCCTCCTCAATGTCTTTAATCAAAGCCCCTGGGTTCTCAGTAGCCTCAAGTTGAAAGGCATATATTGATTGGCACCTGCTACAGTCATTGGCTTTACCCACTATTACAGCCTGGACACCATCACGTGCCTGTCAAAGAAAGGGTCCTGGCCTAGTGCTTTCAGAGGCTTTCTCACAGGGTGATCAAAGGTGATGCTGGGAACAAAACACTCATCCATTACATACAGGTGTAGATAATTGGCCCCGGAGCCCAGCATCCAGAGGTACATGGCCCTTAAATCAAACTAGTAAAGTCTTACATACAACAACAGCAGGCAGGAAGTTATATTAGCACAAGAAAATGCAAATACAGTACCATTCTATATCTGTATTAGATAGAAAGAACTCTTACTCGGTGGGCGTAAACTAGGTCCAGGTCCGTAACTGTCATCATTTGCTTCTTTTTCCTTTTTTTCCTGATCCCCGGCTGCCTGCAGGCTGGGAAATTCTTGCTGAAAATGACTATTCACTTGGATTCCTAGAGATGTTTAAAAAAATTATTAAATGTAACTTTAATAGTGAAGATAACTCAAATAACCCTCCCAGGATAGAACTTTCCGATAAGTTATTCCACTGTTCAGTGATGCCTGTTCATATCCATAAAACTTTTTTAATGTATAAAGAACCCCTTGAAAAGTTAATGAACAGCCATGAGGAGATAAAAAAAATATAAGAAAGGAATCTACCAGATACTGGTCCAGAGAACTCATTTAAGATAATCTGGCAAGTGAGGAGAACCTCACTTCTCTTTTTCTCTTATTATGACTGTTAACATCTTCAATAAGAGACAAATTTCTTTGCTCATAACTCCAAGAATCAGTTCAAATCATTTTGCTGAAATACAGTTTGTGAGTAAATAACGCACACAACACGCTGAGGCTAAAACACTCACAGACCTTTCATTCAATTCACATGAGATACAGAAGGCACCTCGCTATTCACCTGCCCACCCATCCACCTACCTTCTGTAGCTCTAACTATTAAACAGCTGATTTTATTAACTAAGGATCCAGAGTAATTTTTCCATAGAATGTTTATAATGGTTCCAGTTTTCCAAGTGGGGAAATTAAATTCTGCTGGGGATCCATCATTTCTTGGGAGAAGGTGACTGTTATACAACTACCCTGCTTTAAGGTATTTTCTAGTTCTTCTCCACCCAGGAGATCATGGGCAGTGTGTTTGAAACAGGAGAGGTTAGGGCACGGATGGAGTTGAACGTGGTTTCTAGTAATATATTCAGTGTCTGGGTACTTTTATGTCTCGAAGAAACCTTAGTTTTGCCTGGATGTGTAGGGGTGAAGATAAAATAATGTGGGGTGAATTAGACTTTTTTTAAACTCCTATCATTGCCTCATACATGGGCCTTAACGCTGAAACTTAATTAGCACAAGGGATTAAAAAGACAACTCTTTTTAAGGCCCAAGTATGAAGATGAATAAGGAAGACCAAAGAAGAACTGACACCTTTGAATTCTGTTGGCAAAGAATACTGAATATACATGGACTGCCAAAAGAACAAACAAATCTGGGAAAAGTACAAACAGAATGCTCCTTAGATGCAAAGATGGTGAGACTACATCTCACATACTTTGGATATGCTATCAGGAGGGATCAGTCTCTGGAGAAGGACATCATGCTTGATAAAGTAGAGGGTCAATGAAAATACAGTAAGACCCTCAATGAGATGGATTAACACAGTAGCTGGAACAATGGGCTAGAGCATAACAATGATTGTGAGGATGGTGCAGGATCTGGTAGTGTTTTGTTTCTGTTGTACACAGGGACGCTATAAGTCAGAACCGACTCGACGGCACCTAACAACAAGTGTCATCTCTGAAAATGCTCAGACCCTGCCAATACAGGACAGGCCCACCCCTTATCTCCTGCATGGCTGTTCAGTAACTACCAAGCCTAACCAGTTTCCCCAGCTAATGTCCACTTACCATCTCCTTGCCCACCTTGCTTGGTACTGGCCCATGATTTGGGAGCAGGCGCTACCTCTGGGGGAGCTGTGACCCCAGGTTTTGGCTGTGCTGGCGGTACTTCTGGTGTTCTTAAAAAAAATGTGAATCCATTATTTCAGATATTACATGTTAAAACAACATAAACATCATACTTAAGATAAATTTGTGTACAAATTATTTTGGCTACATATTTACTCACAAATACATTCCCCACAAATGTCTTCCCTCTAACATTTCTTTAAATGTATTATTACTATTTTAGTCCCCTTTCATATTTATCTTTGAATGATAACCACCAAAGAGAAGACAACTTTGCTTCTTTTCCATTTTGTTAAACAAACAAAAACTACTGAATATAGCTCCCAGAATACTGTTTTAAAGAAGTTAACACTTATAATTAAAATAACAGTATACGCATACGTACAGTCTGGATTGGTGGAGTTAGCTGGGGGCTAAAAGGCTAAGCAAGCTCTCCGTCTGGCAGTCAACAGCTTTACCACCGTACTTAATACTGTTGTTCAAAGAGGTAACAGCAACCTACCTGCTCCATTCCATGATAAAAAGGGCCTACAGTTTTAGTCAATCTTGGTAATGAGACAATGGTTAAATTGAAAAGGAATGACCAGTCTTAAGAAATGTACTATGTTTCTAGCACATTCTGACCTATAACTGACTTGCTATTATAAAATAATTCTACAAAAAACAGGGAACAGAAAGTCCTTAAGAAGAAGCTTTTACACAAGTTTATTATATAAAACTCCTCAAACAGAGTACAGAAGGAACAGGCAAAACACATCAAGAACGCAACCACTTGTCTTTTTAAAAACTGTCAAAACTTTGCTTGATCATTCAATGACCTGGAGCCCAGCACAATGCCTAATGCATAGACGGCATTAAAGTACATGCTGTCAAATGAATGGTGATTAAGAAGACACTATTAATCCTATCCTGGCTTTCTTGCTCTTTATTTACCCAATAAATATTACTTGAACACCTACTATGCATCAGGTATAGTTTCAAAACTGGAGATACAATTGTGAATTATATTTAAAAATCCTTGTCAACATGCTGGTTGCTAAACAGAGTCAACTCGTAATTAATCATGTTAGAGAGGGAATGTCTGATTTGGTATGGTTGTGGGGGGTGTGGGGGAGAGAACTACACAGGCTATTACATAAGAAAAATGGCAAATAAGCAATTCTGTCAACTGCTCTACCTTGACTAATGGAATTATGGACTAAACCAGTCATAGGAAACATTAATCAAAGGCTGACTATATAATCAAAGGCTTTAAAGGACATGGGATAGCTAATATACTCAGCACAACACCTATTACACAGCAGGTACTCAATTAATAGTTCCCTATGAAGAAAGGGGAATGATTTTACACTCTGATACACTTTGACTTACTTTTCTTCTTCATGCTGTTCCTGTTTGGATGCCCATCCCGTGCCATCTTTAGGTACAATGTTCACATTAGGATCATTGCCTTTGTTTTCTGCTTTGAGACTTGGGAGGTTAGCAGGTGGGGGCATACGCCGTGAAATACCAACTTTTCCAAGGCTCTGTAATCCATGTCGAGCTGCAACTAAAGACCAATAACATCAATTTTCTAAGAACATCTATTATACTACCCATTTTATTCTTCAGATAACCCAGAAAATAGGAATAATGGAACTCCCGAACTATTATTTTAAGAAATTTAAACTAAAACATTTGCGGCGTACCCAATGTATAAACAGTAAAATAAAGCATTAAACAAATATTTTAAAAATTCTAACCATGAAATCCAATACACTATGAAAAACAAAACACTGATAATGGTGGTTTTGAAAAGTTTTCAGGCAATCTATTTCAAAGTCAAACTTCAGAATGTTAAAGAATATACTGAATTTATATTCATAATGAATACTACTAATGTATCAGACATTTTTCACTTTTACTGTATACCTACTCCTCACTTATGAACATGGTCAGGTTCCAAAGACCAGGCCGTTATGTAAAAATCAGTGTTACGGGAAAACGGAGTACTTTTTTGTTTGTTTTCAGACCATCCATTTGTTTGATTTTTTTTTTTTTAACTCAGACCATATGATTGTAGAGATAATAAAAGCTAATTATTTACTGAGGAAATCCTGGTGGCGTAGTGGTTAAGTGCTAAACGGCTGCTAACCAAAGGGTCGGCAGCTTGAATCCACCAGGCGCTCCTTGGAAACTCTATGGGGCAATTCTACTCTGTCCCATAGGGTCGCTATGAGTTGGAATCGACTCGACGGCACTGGGTTTGGTTTTTTGGTAAGATTTACTGATGTGTTCATCACCTGTGAGGAGCCCCATTAGGGACTATTCCCCTGCAGGGAAGGAGGCCTGGAGGGGACAAACCTGGATAAAGCCAGGCTGTATGACCAGAGGGCCCAGGCTTACTCACTTCACCTTCCACCTGTGCTGAGTCACAGCTTCCCTGGAGGAGCCGCCCCTAGGACTCCACTCCCACCCGTGTAAGCCCTGCATTCACACCCAGGAGCCTGCTCTGCACCCAGCCCAAGTAGGTAGAGGCTTCAAGCCCAGTTTGGTTCACTTTGGGATGTCATTAAACTCGCAGGCATTTTCCTCAAATATGGGAAAAAAAAAAAATCTCTCTGATGCCTTTCTTTCCTCCCCTTCCACTCCACAGCAATTTTGAGCTGCAGGGCCTCAGGCCACACAGGAGCTGGAAACCCAGAACAGGTGTCTGCTGGCTCAGTGCTGCCTATGCATCTGACTGGAGGCTGTGGCCACAGAGGAGGCTGGCCCCACGTGGCAGCTGGAGGCAGGAGGGAATGGAGGCGAGGGGCAGTGCTGCCCAGCTTCCTGGAGGCTGCCCGGAGACCCGCCACTGCTAGGGAGAGGAAGCTCTGTAGCCTTTGCCGCCACGCCCACCGCCTCGTAAACGAACAAAATAGTTGGGTGGTACATTTTTTTTTTTTTTTTACTATTGTCAAAAACGCAAAATGTCGGATAAGGAGATAGTTGATAAGTGAGCACTAGGAGTACACATTGTGTTCAAGGTAACTACATACAAAACACAGGACTTTATTCCATAACTGAAACCAAACCTAGTGCCGTTGAGTCAATTCTGACTCATAGCGACCCTACAGGATGAAGTAGAACTGCCCCATAGAGTTTCCAAGGAGCGCCTGGCGGATTCAAACTGCTGACCCTTTGGTTAGCAGCCATAGCACTTAACCACTATGCCACCAGGGTTTCCTCCATCACTTAAAGTGGTAGTAAATATCCACACCTAGGTAGCTCTACGTCTATCAGTCTCTCTGACTGTGTTTCCCTGTGGGATGATACACTTCTACTTATCTTCTACTACCTGATAAAGAACACGGGAAAGATAAAATCCCAACAAGAGCAGCAGTTCTGATGTACCATTTACAGTAATAAAACAAAAGCATAAAAAATATGAAAAACATATAAATACCACTTGATTTTACTCACCTGTGGTTTTCTGTGTTTCTAATGATTTACCCTTGTAAGTATTAAATAAACTGAGTGTTGCATACTTTTTCCCATCCTTTGCTTTTGCGCTCTGGCCTGACTTCTCCGACATTTCGGTGGAAACTCATCGAGTCCAAAGCCTCCTGCCACCTCCTGCCGCACCCCTTAAAACCAGTCTTAAGGAGCATATAACAAACAAAAATAAGGAAAATTTTAGAATTCATTAACTAAAACATTTTTTAGTAAATTCAAATATTCACAGAAATTCTGAAAATAAAAACACTGAGAAAGAAATCCTCAATAACTCATATCAATGATAATTTCATTAACCTGTTTAGTACTGTCAAAATCAAACCAACGCACAACAAAGTTAATCATGATAAACTACCATGTATTAGCAAACGTATTAGTTATTTACAGTTTGTAATCATTTAACTGTATTAAAGAGAATGAAGACAATACATGCTGAGATGAACAGTTCAAATACAGTGAATCTTTGGAGGCCGTCTTTCTACTTAATACTATTCAATTTAATAGGTTCTAGATCACTGGTGCCATCAGCCTATACACGTGTAGAATTCCAATATGATACAAGGATAACATCATTTCCTTAAAAGCTGCATACCTGGTTTACAGGCATTACGTGCCCAAAGCTCTATTAATTTAACAGTTTAGAATGGAAAGAACACTCTTCCACTTTTTCTGCATTTGTAAAAGATAGAACATTTCCTTATAAACACAAGGTATATAACGACAGTAATGTATTTCATGTCTATGGAGTAAGTGTTGAAGAAATGAAGTGCATTTATCAGGACAAGCATCTGTATATATGAGAAGCTATTAGAAATAGTGTTTTAATGAATATTCATATATAAACAGAGAATTTTCATCTTTGGTGGTGTTAATGTACCTTAATCTTGGAAATGCACCCTAACTAAAAAGCTAGTCTATTAATAAATGGGAAAAAAGGCACAAATGAGCTCTCACATTACCTTTCTCCGACTAATGTAAAGGTGTAACCACGTTATCAACTTAAGGGTGTTTGAGGGAGTAAAGGTGGGAGTGGGGCAGGAGTGGGAAGTCCTACCACAGACGTCATCAACAGCTGACGGCACTGAGAAATAAACAACAGGAGCTAAAAACAACACAGAACAGGCATGTCACAGAGAAAGCATCAAAGTCCAGGAACCGCTGCATAAACCAGCTGTCGTAAGTCGATTCTGACTCACGGCGACTCCGTGTGTGTCAGAGTAAAACTGTGCTGCACGGGGTTTTCAGTGGCTAACTTTTCAGAAGTGGACAGCTAGGCTTTTCCTCTGAGGCACCTCTGGGTGGGCTTGAGCCGCCAACCTTTCGGTTAGCAGTCGAGCGCTTAACTGACCTACCGTTATAAAAATCATTTTATCTACTGAAGTTTTTCATTTGTCAAATGCAGACTTAGCATTACATGCTGAGACGATGCGTATCGACTGCCATATTCAACAGGTGTGTAGTTCCATAAGCCTTATCAAGTATTTTCTCACCTGTTAACACATTTAAGGAGCCCTGATGGCGCAGTGGTTAAAGCGCTTGGCTGCTAACTGAAACACTGGCAGTATGAACACACTAGCCACTCCACGGGAGAAAGATGCAGCACTCTGCTTCCATAAAGATTACAGCCTTGGAAAGCCTACAGCGTTGCTGAGTCTGAATTGACGGCAACGGGTTTGGTTTTTGGTTATTATCATATTTCAAACCAATAATCTTATGATATAGTTAGCATCTCAATTTTACAGATAAGGAAACTTATGTTCAGAGGTAAATGAGACTGAATGCAAAACTAAAGGTCCTGGTTTGGTCCCCTCCACTGTGGTCTCCCTCCACTGCACTGTGTGGATAACCACTGAGGCTGTGGTCCCCCTCCACTGCACTATGCGGATAACCACTGAGGCTGTGGTCTCCCTCCACTGCACTGTGCGGATAACCACTGAGGCTGTGGTCCCCCTCCACTGCACTGTGCGGATAACCACTGAGGCTGTGGTCTCCCTCCACTGCACTGTGCGGATAACCACTGAGGCTGTGGTCTCTCTCCACTGCACTGTGCGGATAACCACTGAGGCTGTGGTCCCCCTCCACTGCACTGTGCGGATAACCACTGAGGCTGTGGTCCCCCTCCACTGCACTGTGCGGATAACCACTGAGGCTGTGGTCCCCCTCCACTGCACTGTGCGGATAACCACTGAGGCTGTGGTCCCCCTCCACTGCACCGTGCGGATAACCACTGAGGCTGTCGTCTCCCTCCACTGCACCGTGTGGATAACCACCGAGGCTGTGGTCTCCCTCCACTGCACCGTGCGGATAACCACCGAGGCTGTGGTCTCCCTCCAGTGCACTGTGCGGATAACCACTGAGGCTGTGGTCTCCCTCCACTGCACTGTGCGGATAACCACTGAGGCTGTGGTCTCCCTCCACTGCACTGTGTGGATAACCACTGAGGCTTTCCACACAGACTTATGACAACCACCTTTATGTGAGATAACCGTGAAAATACTCACCTGCAACCAAAAGAACTACACTTATATATGGACACTGCACTATCATATCTAGGGCCGTGGTGGTACAGTTGCTAAGCACTTTGCTGCTAACTGAAACGTCAGCCATCTGAAGCCACCAGCCGCTCTATGGGAAGAAAGATGTGATAGTCTGCTTACAGCCTACGAAACCCTGTGAGAAGCAGTTCTACTCTGTCCTGTAGGGTCACCATGAGTTGGAATCAACGTGACAACAGTGGGTTTGGTGGTTTTTTTTTTTTTACTATCATATGTATAATAATGTATGTAATTATGTTCCAGTGGTGCCAAGGATGTGATGATGTGAAAGGAGGTGCACTCTCAGGATCTATCACGTTTGTATATGTTCACCAATAACTTGGCTAAAGAAAGAATATTCATTTACAGCAACAAAAAACGGATAGTAAATATACACTAGATGACAAAATTAAGATCCCAAGAGATCTTTCATCAGGTGACAAAGATGAACTGATGTACCAAACAGTCAACTTGTTCTTTCACTGTCTATGATGACTATCAACACCTAAAAGCCAAAACAACCAAACCTGTTGCCACTGAGTTCATTCCAACTCACAGCCACCCTGTAGGACAGACTAGAACTGCCCCAAAGGATTTCCAGGGAGCAGCTGGTGGATCTGAACTTGCAGCCAATTTGCCCAATGCAACTCAGCTTTTGATTTCTTGACTGCTGCTTCCATGGGTGTTGACTGTGGATCCAAGTAAAATGAAATCCTTGACAACTTCAATCTTTTCTCCATTTATCACAATGTGGCTTATTGGTCCAGTTGTGAGGGTTTTTGTTTTCTTTATGTTGGAGGTGTAATCCATACTGAAGGCTGTGGTCTTTGACCTTCATCAGTAAATGCTTCAAGTTCTCTTCACTTTCAGCAAGCAAGGTTGAGTCTTCCTCCAATCCTGATGCCCTGTTCTTCGTATAGTCCAGCTTCTTGGATTATCTGCTCAGCATACAGATTGAATAGGTATGGTAAAAGAATACAACCCTGATGCACACCTTTCCTGACTTTAAACCAATCAGTATCCCCTTGTTCTATCTGAACAACTGCCTCTTGATCTATGTACAGGTTCCTCATCAGCACAATTAAGTGTTCTGGAATCCCCATTCTTCTCAATGTTATCCATAGTTTGTTATGATCCACACAGTTGAATGCCTTTGCATAGTCAATAAAACACAGGTAAACACCCTTCTGGTATTCTCTGCTTTCAGCCAGGATCCATTTGACATCAGCAATGATATCCCTGGTTCCATGTCCTCTTCTGAAACAGGCCTGAATTTCTGGCAGTTCCCGGTCAGTATACTGGTGCAGCCGTTTTTGAATAATCTTCAGCAAAATTTTGCTTGCGTGTGATATTAATGAAATTGTTCAATAATTTCCACATTTGTTTGGATCACCTTTCTTGGGAATAGGCATAAATATGGACCTCTTCCTGTCGGTTGGCCAGGGAGCTGCCTTCCAAATTTCTTGGCATTGATGAGCGGGCACTTCCAGTGCTGCATTCATTTGTTGAAACATCTCAGTTGATACTCGAGAGAGGAGCACCCTACAATTTCCAGGGGCAAGCCTACAAATCCACCTGCACCTACACACATCCTTTCTCTCCTCCACTTATTGCTACGTGATTCTCAGAACCATCTGAAAACTTGTCAGAAACGCACATTCTCAGGCACCACCCCCATATCTACTGATCAAACTCTGGGGTTGGGGCCCAACATTCTGTGTTCTACCAAGTCTTCTAGGTGAAACTCCTGGCAAACAAAAGTTTTAAGACCCACTGATTTATTATTATAAACAGAAACAAGCAGCGGTTCTCAACCCTGGCAGCACCGTAAAATCACTTGGGGATTTAGAACACTACACCAGTATGACAGGCGGGTGGGGTAGGGCCTGGGTGCCAATTCTTAACTCTTAAAAAAAGTTCCCCAAGGAATTCTAATATGCAAGCAGTCTTAAAAATCACTGCAGTAAGGGGAGTGTTATCTTTCCTCCCATTCCACTAAGGCCACTCCTTCCTCCTGTGCTCTCTTCCCTGCCCCAGTTCCCTCTTACTCTATACTCTTCTCTCTAGGGAATCTGTTACTATTAGGCCATTAACTACCAATTGCAATAAACATTTATATCTTCAGCCCAGAGCTCTACTCTCCCGAATGGATCCCATTTTCTGTTTACATCTCTTCTTTGTTTTGAACAAAGTTTCAACCCTACCCAGAACACAGGCAAGGATTTCTTGTCAGGGCTTTCAGAAGCAAACCTGCCAAATGTCCTGCCCGGCAGAGGAGGGAAATGGTAGTTAAAAAATAAAATTGAGAGTCAATGGAAAAAAATCTCAACATTTGATGAAATTTAAATACAAAGAACTCAAGGAATTAAAGGAAAAAAAAAAAAAACTTGAAGAAACCAAAAAATCAAGGGCTATGAACAGACAATTCACTAAAGAAAGTAACAGGAAACAAATTAGCAAAATGTTCAATTTCACAAGTATACAAATAAAAAATGAAAATAATGAGATATTTTATCTTGTGGGTTCAGCTTGCCCATATGCTCGTCAAGAGCAAATATTATACAATCTAAACCACGGGGTTCTAGGATCTCTGATTCAATTCTGGCAAATTCAAATCACAGAACATTAGAGGTTGGAAAGAATTATAAAATGAACCTTAATTTTGCTACATAAAAGTAAACAAAACCAACCAACCAAAGAACTCTCCTATATATTAGAACACATTTCCAAATATAAAAAGAACAAGCAATTGTCCCTGAAAGCCACAAAATATAGGTTCTGTAGCAGGTCAAAGTAAAAGTTCCTACGAAGACAGTCTAAAAATGCTACTTTCTCAAACAAGAGGTAAATAAAGTACATACTGTGTGTACTCCCCAAGGTGAGACAGACAATTAGCTACTGATAGCACCAGAAGAGAGAGCAAATTTATGCTTTCCCAGACTTACAAATCTGTTGATGTTTTATAGCATCTACTGTACCAAAATAAAACATTAAGTCGTAAAAAGACATGATTGAGGTTAGTGTAAATGTAAACAAAGATAATCCAGTCAAAATACAGGGAGAAACTCTGACTTATTGTACCTACTGTTATAAAAGAATACGTATTTTTCTAGAGGTAGCCAATAAAGAGTAAGACTGAATAAATCAGAGAGGCTAATTCTACTACAATGGTTTGCCGGTTCAGTGTGGGCACTTTCAGTCAGTTTAAAGCCAAAGTGTAATTCAGCCTACGTGCTCCCTGGTGCCTGAAAGGCTTGGGAGATGACCTGAAACTCTCAATTACAGTGAAACTTCATCTAATATGTACTGAGAGAAAAGGCAGCAACTTGTTCAAAAATTTATTATTTTCTAGACAAAATATCAAAAGAATCCAAGCAATCCAGAACAGTCATCATCAAGACTTAGCTATACTTTGTATCATTTAAAGTATTTTTTAAAATTTTAATTCCTGTTTATATGCCAAAAATTAATTTAAAAAATCACGGTTACATGATTTTCCCCAGAAAGTGAAGATCAGGGATAACAGGCTTACACTTATAGCCACGATGGAGTGACGGGACCAGATTTACTCTCCCTCCTGAAACAACTCAACGTTGCACTGAGGTTCTAACCGGTGCATTAAGACAAGAACAAAACAAAAACCAAGAATTTAGGTTGAAAAGGATGAAGTAAAACTGTCTTTATTTGCTGACAACATGATCATATGTGTAGAAAATCTGACAGGCTCTAGAAAAAAGCTACTAGAATAAGGGAATTAAACGAAACCTGTGGCTGTTGAGTCGATTCCTACTCATAGCGACCCTACAGGACAGAGCAGAGCTGTCCCATAGGGTTTCCAAGAAGCAGCTGGTGGATTCGAACTGCCGACCTTTTGGTTAGCAGCCAAGCTCTTAACCACTGCACTACCAGGGCCATGAGGGAATCAGCAAGGTTAAATACAAGATCAATATACAAAAATCAACTGTATTTCTATATAGTACAATGAACAATCAGAAAGTGAAATTTAATACCATTTACAATTGTTGTTAAATTTAGGTGCCATCAAATGAGTTCCAACTCATAGTGGCCCTATGTACAACAAAATGAAATGTTGCCCGATCCTGCACCATCCCCATGATCATTGCTATGTTTGAGCCCAGTACTGCAGCCACTGTATCATTCCATCTTGTTGAAGGTCTTCCTCTTTTCCACTGACCCTCTGTTTTGGCAAGCAAAATACTTAGGGATATATCTCATAAAAGAAGTGCAAAAAACTATAAAACATTAAAGAAGGCCTAAGTAAACACATGCCATATTCATAGGTCTTAAGACTCAAGTATTAAAATGTCAATTCTCTCCAAACTGATCTCTAGATTCAAAGCAATCCTAAACAAACCCAGGAGGGATTTTTTGGGGGGCGGGGGGGAGGGGGCGGATAGGATTTGTCAAACTGATTCTAAAATTCCTAAGGAAATGGACAGGACGTAGATGAGCCAAAACAATTTTGAAAAAGAAGAATAAAGCTGATAGGGCTAACAATACCTGATTGTAAGACACAGAGCTACTGCAGTGATGGCAGCGTTGCATTGGTAGATAAGACAAATCAATGGAACATAACAGAATCCAAAAATATTAAAAACTTAATCATCAAAAGACACTGCTGCAAATGAAATAACAAGTTACAGACCAGAATAAAATTTTTGTGAATCACATATACAATAATGGACTCATATGCTGTATAGAAAAAGCTCACAATTCAGTAAGAAAGTAAATAACCCAATTTTTTAAAAATGGGCAAAAAATTTGAAAAGACATGTCACCAAAGATACACAAAAGCAAATAAGCACATGAAAAGATGTTCAACATCATTAATACTAGGGAAACGCAAATTAAAATCACAATAAGATACCTCCTTACACGCCTATCAGAATGGCTAAAATTACAGAATGATTATAGTAAGTGTTGGTGAGGAAGTTGGTGAATTGTCACTTTCACAGCCTACTGGTGGGAATGTAAAATGGTGCAGCCATTTTTAAAAACAGTTTGGCAAGTTTCTTAAAATGTTAAACAGACATCACCATATGATACTTCCATTCCACTCCTAGGTATTAGTCTAAGACAAGTGAAAACGTAAGCCCATACAACAACTTGTACGAGTGTTCACAGTAGCTTTATTTTTAACAGTCAAAACCTGGAAACAACCCAACTGTCCATCAACTGGTGACTGGATAACCAAAGTGTAGTATAGTCACACAATGGACTACTAAACCCAAAAGATGATGTGGGCTACGAAAATGCACAGATACAGGAGTCTAGAGAAGAAAGGAATCAAGAACAATCTAGGTTTTGAGCCTGAAAAGCTGGGGATTAAGTGAGATGCGGAGGAACAAAAAAAGGGATGAGCTGCTGAAAAAGACAATACAGATGAATCTCAAGGTGACCTTGCTGAATGAAAAGGCGGGACCTCCCCTCCAATACACACCACGCTTTGTATAACATCTCACAGAATACACACGTATCCACAGCACAGGACGCACTTCAGCAGCTGCTTGGGGTAGGTGAGGAGAAAGATCACAGAGAGGTACAAGGGAGTTTCTGGCGGAGATGGCTATGTTCACTGAAGTTCAGGCTGTGCACGTACACCAAAACCTGCCAGGTACGACACTTTAAATATGTGCAGTTGGTTGTATGCAATTATATCAACAAAAACCATGTTTATAAAAGGACCCCTAGATCATAGGCTAACAAAGAATCTTACTATACAAACTCACTAGAACTGAGACAGAGAACAAGACAATGAAGGGATTAGAGAGAAATTAAGAATGGCGTACCAGAGATACACAAATTTAGCAGATACACAAATGGAGTGTTGATTATAACAGAAGACGGGAGGGGAGGAAGGAAACAAGCTGGCAAGATATGAAAGTAAAAATATCAGCAGCCCTGATAAGGAATATGGAGAACAATGCAAGAATAGAGTAACAGTGAGGTAGGGGGAGGGAGAAAACCTTTGGAAAATAATAAACACGGAATCAATACAGTGTTTTGTCTGAGTTGATAAGAAAGCAGTTTAAGATTCTTTATTGCTACAATGTTAACCACTAAACAAATGTGAATGGACTCAGACTATCTAAATGCATTATCACAGAATTATTATTAAATGAAATATGAGATAAACTCAACTTATTAAAAGAAAAATACCCAGGTAAAAACATATTTTACCTATGAGAGACAAACCTAGAATCAAAAAGAGTAACAGGGAAATGCAAACATCAACAGTTGAGGTTAAGATAATGTTGGACAATTGGCCTGCTAACGTTATGGCCTGTGAGCTAAGATAGTTTTTACATTTTTATAGAATTCTTTTTAAAAAAGACGAAGAATATGCAACAGAGACTGTATGTGGCAAAGCCTAAAATATTTACAATTTGATCCTTTACAAGAAAACGTTTGCCAACCTCTGGCATAAAGGAAGGAAATCTCAATTCAAGCCAGTCTAGGACTGACACAAAAACCAGACAAGAACGATACACAAGCACACATATACACAAAAAATACATAAACCGATATCTATAGGGATTAATGTAAAAATCTCCCAAGTACAGGCAAAGAAAATCCAGAGGTACAATCAAAAAAAAAAAAGGAATCCATCCTAAAGAAATACTTATACAGTATGCTAAATACATGTACAAATACATTCACCGCGCTACGGCATGTAACAAAAATTTATTTATAACAAACAAATCAGTCATTAAGTAGGACAGTTTTTCAAACAGGTATGTATTCTATGTCATGCCCTGGCAACACAGCGGTGGAAAGACAGACATGAACCTGCTCTCACTGGTCTCACTTTGTAGTCTGGTAATTCGAATAACAGAGGTTTCCCGGGAGGCACAAATTGTTAAGTGTTCAACTACTAGCGGAAAGGCTGGTGGCTGAGTCACCTCAGAGTCACCTCTGAGATGTCGCAGCCTTGAAAGCCCTATGGAGTTCTACTCTGCATACATGGGGCGCCATGATGGCAACTAACAACAACAACAAAAATAACTGAAACAATGGGTAAGCAAGATCATTTCAGATGGTGACAAAAGCTATGAATAAAATCAACAGGGCAATATGAGAAAGTGTTGAACTACATTAGGTAAGTTAATCACTAAGTTAGGCCTGAAGAAGAGATTTGATTTGGGCCCAAAAGGGAAGGAGCCAGTAAGGCTGAATGAAAGGCAAATGCAAAGGTCCTGAGGCCCTGAGATGCTAATCATGTCCAAAACCAGAAAAGCTGGTGAAGCAGAAATATAGTAAGAAAGGGAAAGAAGAAAGAGAAGACTGGCAAGGTAGGCACAAGTCTGACCAACTGGGTAAGCTGCTGTGTGCAATAGAGTCAATTCTGACTCATAGTGACCCTAGAGGGCAGAGTACAACTACCCCATAGGGCTAATCCTAGGCTGTAATCTTTACATGAGCAGATCACCAGGTCTTTTCTCCTGTGGAGCCACTAGTGGGTTCGAACATCTGGTGGGGCTGAACTACAGACCTTATGGTTAATAGCTGCATGCGTAACCATTGTACCACCAGGTAACTGGGTAAGACAGTTTGCAATGTTACCTCTGGAGCAGTAGGAAATTGCTGGGCTTTGAGCAGAGGCCTGTGTTCTTTGTTTTAAAAACATCAACTCTGGCTATGGTGTGAAGAATGGATCACAGGGGGCCAAGGGTGGAAGGTGGAGACATCAGAGAAGGTGACATCATAGGATGCTGTGGGCTGTAAACACGGACAAATGTAAGGAGCTAGTGGAGAAAGGAATCAAGAATAATTGAGGTTTTCAGCTTGAAAAGCTGGGCATTATGTGAAGTGGAGAAGACTGAGGGAGGAGATTTAGGGAAGACGGGTGCTGGGGGGAAAACCAGAAGATGGTTTGGGACAGTTGTATTTGAAATTTATGAAACAACCAGAGATTTATGCAGAAAGATGCTCAAGGTATAAAGTAAAAAGTATGAGCTGAAATCAACTCAATGGCACACAACAATTGAAAATGATTTCTTAAAACAATAAATAATATAAAGTACAAAGAAAACAATAAATATGTCAAATATTAGAAAAGCACGGCACGAATGATAAGCAGCAGACTTGTCTAGTCACATAATCAAAACAGATACTGACTTTCTTGGTTATATACACTACAATATCTATGTCTAAACAATCAGTGCACACTGCTTCTATAACCAGAAAACAAGAAAAATATAATATTTTTTAAAAGAGCCATGATTTGAAATGCAAATTAGTTTCAAGACCAGAAAATGAAAAAAGTTTATGATTTATGATTAAATAAAAAGAACAGAATTAAATGAAATCTATCTTTATTGGCATTACAAATACCTAATACTATGATGAACATGAAAAAACCAGTAGATGGTTTGAAGGTTCATTTGTCTACGTTCTCCTTACCTACCTTATGGTTTATGCAATTAAAAAAATCCGGAAAAATGAATCTAAATGCATACACGTAACTACTCTGTTGAATGGACATACCTTCACTGAGCTTTACACGACTGTCATTAGCCCTCCTTCCACCCTCAAAGGCTGTTAAGAGAATGCCTCTAACTTTTGCGCACTGACATGAGAACCCACCACACAGTTTTTCTAAGGGATCACATACCTGCTTCTCTCTTGTGTACCCTTGCCCATGGATACTAAAACCTTACATAATGAAACCAACGTCCTCCCAAAGCCTCCTGGAGTAATTAGTACATTCTCTGAAACACAATTTAGCAAAATAATCCGCTACAGGCTACAGAGAAACCAGCCTTCCTCCTTAACGCTGCAGTGAAAACATGCACTCAGCGACACTTACGCAACAAACACGCACTGTTTGCTGATAATGGTCAAAGGCTGCTTTAGATGCTGGGCCATTCATGAAAAGACAGGTCATGCCCCGTCTTCATGGAAATTTTAACAAGTAACAAAATTGTGGGAATTAAAAACCGAAATGGGTAACGGGATAGCGATAAGGAGAAAGGCGCTTTGGATAGGACGGTAAGGGTCCACAAAGATCTCTCCGAAAAGGTGACATGAGCTAAACCAATTAGTGGTTGTCAACCCAGGCTACACAGCCTTACCTGGGGAAAAGCTTTAAAAAAACACTATATACCAAGGCCCCAGGGTCTGAGCCTAGTGACAGTAAAGCTCCCCAGGAGAGTCTAAAATGTAACCACAGTTGAGAACCATGGAACCAGTCTCGTAAAGACCTAAGAGAAGAAGGTTCAAGCATAAAGGCCATGCCTGAGGGAGAGAGGCAAGCGATGAAGTCAAGCGCAGGCAGGGCCTGGTAGACCTGGAAAAGGAGTGTTGCATTTGAGTTTGTTCAGAGTGCCAGGAGAAGCCACTGGAGAGAGCAGTTAGTCAAACACCTCTGTTGCCAAGTAAATGCACAGCTCATTCAGCACTGCCACATTTTAAGTAACAAAATGCTACAATTCACAGAATTAGCAATTTAAAAACACTTGAAACAGTATGCTCAACAAGGAGCATTTGTTAGGAGCCTGGCAGCTTCTGATTTCAAAAACTTACCAGCACAGTTATATAGTGTCAAATGAACTACACCTGCTACCTGTAGCCCTTTTATTCTTGAAAAGCTTTTTGTTAAGAATACCTCTCTAATATTACTGTCCTGCTTACAAGAAGCCCTGGTGGCGCAATAATTAAGTGTTTGGCTGCTAACTGAAAGGGCAGCGGTTTGAACCTACCAGTTCCTCCTCAGGAGAAAGATGTGGCCGTCTGCTTCTGTCAAGATTTCAGCCTTGGAAACCCTATGGAGCAGTTCCACTCTGTCCTATAGGGTCAGTATGAATTGAAATCAACAGGTTTGGTTTTGGTCCTGCACACTACGCCCCTAAGAATCTAAATCTTCAAGTCAGTCTGCAAACACAAACCTTTTTGAATGACACACCCTCCCTTTGTTTAAGAAAAGAAAAAGCTAGGATCTTTCTAAATTCAAAGTTCTGTCATTCAAACTGAGTAATGCTGGTAATAAATTAGCATTTTTCACTAAAATAAGACGTACCAAAGCACATGTGCCTCTGTGTTTTTGAAATTTTGGATAATAAATATATCATCTTACAAAGAGTTTTTTTTTTTTTTTTAAAGCAAACTGACCGTTTCCAAAAGGCCTAAGGGAAATTTGCAAGGCAGCAGTTTACTGTAACATAAACACCAACCTTTCGAAATGAAATGATGACAATGACTAGTGAGTGACAGCAAAAAGATGGCTGCCATGGAAGGACAGCTATCACAGGTTGAAAATCTGGGAACATTTGTAAGTGGTTTCTACATCTGCAAAGGAGCTCGGCGACGGCCTCTAAAATTCCTTTAGCGACAAAAATTATAAGATTCTAAGGTTACTCACCATCACAAATGATTTCAAAAGTTTTTGATACTAAAATTATTATTTTAAATATTTAAAATTTAGTATATTTGAAAAAAAAAATGAAACAACAATCCTACTTCAGCAAGCTATCACTTTGCTAAATTCAATTAAATGACACACTTATCTTTGTAGCCATAAAGGGCTTCGAAGTACTGTTTAACTTTCTTTCCTCATTGTTATTATGACGACAGACGGTCTAGTTCCCCTAGAAAACCCAGTCCAATGCCCCATTATTTAAATTGTTAACTGCAACTATTTCCAGGTGAGCATACCGCAGGCCCTCAAACTTCTACCGCACAGACGAATAATGTCTATTAACTAATTAATAACCATATGTCACACACAAATATAAAAGGAAAATATTTTAGCATTTGTACAAACTATGTGGAGCCCTGATGGCGCAGCTGTCAAAAGCTCGGCTGCTAGAGCAAGGTCAGCAGTTCAAATCCCCCAGCCGTTCCCTGGAAACCTTATGGGGCAGTTCTCTACTCTGTCCTACAGGGTCACTGTGAGTCAGAACTGACTCGACAGCAGTGGATTATTTTTTTTTTAGTAAACTATTTCACCTTGTTTTCTGTGACTCTGACAGCTTTCAGTCATTTTTTCCCTTGTGCTCCACATAAATTTTGATGTGCTTTTGAAGGCCTTCTTGCCAGTCCTTCTTTCTGTGCTTTCTCCTCTGGCCATCTCATCTCCTGTTCACTGCTTCAAACATGTTGTTAAGGGTAATTCCCAAAGCATTACTTCCAACTACAGTCTTTAAAACACACACTATTATCTACAGAACAAAACATCTTCACTTAAATTTCTTAACTTCAAATTCAACATGTGCAATTCCCCGTTAACTCTTTCAAATACTTCCCCAGCGCTTACCATACACTGGGCACTGCTAGGAAAAGGTGAAGAGACATGCTGCCCTCATCCTATGCGGGGAGGTTAGCGGCTCTGGCACTTTGAGGAGTTTGGAAAAGGGTTCAAAAGCAACTGGGAGAATAGGAAAGCCAAACAGGAAAACGAAGCACTGACAATCAGCATTGAAAGCCCAGTAGAAACTAAGGACTAGTGAGATACTGTATCCCCAAATCTTTCCATTCTTTCCAATGCCAGCAGCACAGTGGGCAGTGGTGGGAAGCATACAAACAGCTAGACTGAAACAGAGATTAGAGGTGTGCCAGAGAGGTGTAAAGAAAAAGCTAGGGAGATGAGGATACTGCCAACAGAATGGATGTAGTGAAGTTGAAGCCAGAGAAGGAAGAAAGGAAAGTCACAAGGGAATAAGCAGAGGAGAAGGGACCGGTAAATTCAATATGGTTGAATGAAAGCTCTGATAATAACACCAAAAATCACTGAATGCTTACTATAGGTCAAGCTTACTATGGATTGCTTTGTTTGTTTTATAAAAATAATGAGAGAAAATATACCGAGCAAAAAAATTTGCTGGCACAGGAGCTTGTGGTTTGAGTGTAAGGTTTCAAGACAGTTTCGGGAGATGACAGAACTCAGACAGCAGATATTAAGAACCAAGCACGGCCTTTTGGGTCTCTAAGCAACACGATGGTGGCCGGCAAGAACAAGTGCCTTGTAAAAGGTGGTTAAAAAAAAAAAAAAAACAGCCAAGAAGAAAGTGGTTGATCCATTTTCTAAGAAACACTGGTATGATGTGAAAACACCAGCTACGTTCAATATAAGAAATATCGGCAAAACACTAGACACAGGACTCAAGGAACAAAAATTGCACCTGATGTCCTCAAGGGTCATGTTTTTGAAGGGAGCCTTGCCAATCTGCAGAATGATGGAGATGCATTTAGAAAAGTCAAGCTAATTACTGAGGATGTTCATGGCAAAAACTACCTGATCAACTTCCCTGGCATGGATCTTACCCGTGACAAAATATGCTCCATGGTCAAAAAATGGCAGACCACGACTGAAGCTCATGTTGATGGTAGGACTACTGATGGTTATTTGCTTTGTCTGTTCTGTTGGTTTTACTAAAAAACACCAACAATCAGAGTCGGAAGACCTCTTATGCTCAGCACCAACGGGTCCACCAAATCCAGAAGAAAACGATGGCAATTATGACCTGAAGGGCGTAGGCAAATGACTTGAAAAAACGCAGTCAACCAACTGATTCCAGACTGCATTGGGAAAGACACAGAAAAGGACTGCTAACCTATCCTCTCCATGATGCATTCGTTAGAAAAGTAAAAATGCTGAAGAAGCCCAAGTTTAAGTTGGGAAAAGCCACGGAGCTTCGTGGTGAAGGGAGCAGTTCTGGGAAAGCTACCAGAGATGAGACAGGTGCTAAAGTTGAAGGCGCTGATGGCTATGAGCTACCAGTGCCACAATCTGTTTAAAATTCAGATATTTAATAGCGACAAATAAAAGATCTTATTTGGGATGGGGGGGTAAGAATCAAGTAACATACACACATAAGGCAAACATAAGGCAAATATGGTAAAATATTAACAGTTGGGAAATCTGGATGAAGAGAATATTGGAATTCTTTGTACTGTGCTCTTGCAACTTTTCTGTAAGCCTGAAATTATTTCAAAAGAAAAAGTTAAAAAGAAGTTTATCTTCTCTCCCAAACTTCCTTATAATCATTTTTTCTGACCTCTAGATTTCTAACCTTAAATAATCTTTCACATTTCTCCCTCTCCTAACGAAAAAGAAGGATCCAAGTTCTATCTATACATTGCAACTCAGTCATGTCTTTTGAAGCCAAATGTTTACAAACTCTGAGCTACAGGAATACAGCATAATGTAAAAATTGGGAGTAGAAGAGCTCAAAGCCCAAGTCACTGAAGCTCACCAATGAAGAAACAAACTTAAGGGAAATAAAGTATTATGCCTAAAACTCACAGACTAGTAATATTTCTATCAACAAATGTATTCTATCTGTTGTTAGAAATATCATTTTGAGGTAAAATAATGTAAAACGTAAGAATCGAAGTGCTATGTATTAAAGAACTTTAACAACAAAGACACAATCTACAGATTGGAAGGGAAAAAAAAAACTATTACCTGACAAGGGTTTCATTTCCAGAAAATATAAAGAACTACAACTTAACAAAAAGACAATTAATTCAATCAAAAAACGGGCAAAGGACTTGAACAGATATTTCACCAAAGAGAATATACAAATTGCCAGTAAGCACATGAAAAGATGCTTGATGGCATCAGTCATTGTTGTTAGCTAACACTGTCAGCCTCCAACCCATGGTGACCCTATGCACAACAGAACGAATCACTGCAAGGTCCCGCACCATCCCCATGATCAGCTGCAGATCAGACTGCTGTGATCCATAGGGCTTTCACTGGCTGAGTTTTGGAAACAGATCGTCAGGCCTTTCTTCCTAGCCCATCTTAGTCTGGAAGGTCCACTGAAACCCATTCAACATCACAGGAGTGCCCAAGCCACCAATGACAGACAGGCGGTGGCTGTAGATGAGGCACACTGATGAGAAATTGAACCCAGGTCCCTGCATGAAAGGCAATCATTCTACCACTGAGCCTCCATTAGTTTTTAATGTTGTTGTTGTGTGCCCTCGAGTAGATTTCGACTCACAGTGACCCTACAGGACACAGTAGAACTGCCCAAGGCTGTAATCTTTACAGAAGCAGACTGCCACATCTTTCTCCCACATAGTGGCTGGTGAGCTCGACCCAATGACCTTTCAGTTAGCAGCCAAGTGCTTAACCACTGTGCCACCAGGACTCCTTTCCATTAGTCCAGGGCTCCTAGTCATCAGGGAGATGCAAATCAAAACCAGAATGAAATACCAATTCACCCACACCAGAATGGCTATGATTAAAAAAAAAAAAGGAAAATAATAGATGTGGGCGAGGATGTGGAGATATTGGAACCCCCATCCATGGCTGATGGGGATACAAAATGGTACAGCCACTGTGGGAAAGTCTGGCAGTTCCTCAAAGTTACCACACAGAACTACCATAAGACTCAGCAATCTCGATCCTAGGTATATATCCAAAAAGAATTGAAAGCAGGAACACAAACAGAAACTTGTACACCAATGTTCACTGCAGCATTGTTCACAATAGCCAAAAGTGCAAACAACCTAAATGCCCATCAATAGAAGAATGGCTAAACAAAATGAAATGTAGTACACACACACCATACGGTATTACTCAGCCACAAAGAGAAATGAAGTCTTGATACATGCCACACAACATGGATGAATCTTGAAGACACGCTGTGTGAAACAAGTCAGTCACAAAGGAGCAATATTCTATGATCTTACTTAAATGAAATAAGCAAATGTGTAGAGACCAAAGACTGAGTGGTTACCAGGGTTCAGGGGGAGAGGGAAAGGGAGAGTCTTAGCTTACAGAGCACTGAGTTTCTGTCAATGGTGGCAGAGTAATTTGGAAATGGATAGTGGTGATAGTTGCACAACATGATGAATATAACCAACGTCAGTGAATTGTACATGTAAAAAAAGTGCTGAATTGGCAAATGTTATTATATACCTACATACATATATTTACCACAATAAAACAATTAAAAAAAATCAGTGTACCATGGATTTTTTTAAAACAGGGAATTGGTATATTAATTTTAGAAAAGAGCATTTTATAATTCAAATTTTAACTAAAAATTTTCTACTTCAAATCAAAAAGCCAAAACATTCACCACTCTTTCTAGGTCCAGGCCAGTCAGCCTCCATAAAATATAAACATTAAAAAAATAAATTTACTTTTAGATTTGCTTTTCCTCCATTTATTTTGAACAGATTAATTATTCAAAGTGCTATGCCTTTACACACTCTTCAAAAACAATACAAATCAAAATCATAGAATATTTGAAGGGGAAGAATCATTTTACAGCTAAAGCATGTAGTCAATATGAAGTAATGTGGCCTAAATAACTAGTACATTGTATCCTGTACTTTTCAATGTCTTTTGCCAATAATTAGATAAAGATTTGGAAAGTAGACATCACATATGAAATGATAAGTACATCTGAAAAAGTAATAATATACTTGATGACTTTCTAAGATTTAAAAAAGGTCTTAGAAAGCTAGTGTAGAATTAAACTGAATGTAAGAATCAAGTTCTACAGTCAAACGATAGTAAAAAACTGAGTTCCACAGTAAAAAAGACTGGACTTCGTCAATGCAGCCCACAGACCCAGCCTGCTCAAATGATGGGGCTCTAGCTCTGCGACAGCCAGAGCTAGTGTGACAGCACTGCTTTAATAGACATCTAATGCCCAGACCTAGAATTAAACAGTTTTGGCGTTATGGATCACTTCTGTGTGCCTTTCTCGTCATGGTTTTGGGTGGGACTGTGCAAATAAGGTAACTGTGATGCATCAAGGGGATTGATCTTTTTTGCCAACCCAATAGGCTTAAAAGAAAGCCAATTCCAGAGCAGGGGAGGCTCTCACCACCAAGGAAGGAGAGCCAGGAGCAAAGTGTGTCCTTTGGACCTGGGATCCCTGCACGGAGATGATCTTGGAACCAGGAAACTGAGAGAGACAGAGACAGAGAGACAGAGAGAGAGGGGGAGAGAGAGAAACAGTGGCAGGAGAGTCTGGCAAGAGATGGCTCAGTGGGCTTCCCAGCCCACAGAGTAAGAAAGGTGAGAGCAGGAGGCTTACCGGCAGAGTTGGGTGCCCCTGGGCACTTAAAAGGCAGAGCTAAAAAAGCTTTGTAACACTTGCCCAAGCAGGGTAGAGGCCCAGAGGCCAGGGAGGGGTATGCCTGTGGCACAGCTGGGAAGAGACTGTCCTGATGGAAGAACTGTATGCTGAGTGTTCCTCAACCTGGACTGTAACCTGTTATTTCCGTAATTAACTCCCTAATCCTAAGTATTGTCTGTGAGTTCTGGGTGGTCACTTCAATGAGTTATCAAACCCAGCAGAGAAGTAGAGTGCTGTGGGAAGGACGGCTCCTGTCAGAATAGGTAAAGACGGTAGAGAGAGGCGGCAAGTCTGATCTCCACCTCACAGTAACCAGCCTTGGGCTGTTGATCTTGATTCTCCTTTCCCCATGCCATTCTTACAACAGTGAAACCTGCGAGAGCCGGAACTCAATGGGACTATCTTGTTTTTCTGGGTGTCACAAGTTTTCTGCCATTGACAGGGTGCAGTCACCACTTTTCTCTGTACTTAGTGGAAAATATCGAGTTTTCTTGCTCTGGCAGTTTTCTGCCTTACACGGGCTCTGGTTTTCGCAGGTTTTACTGTAACAGTTCTACTGAATTAATTTATCATGCTACATTTAGAGTATTGTGTTCAATTCTGGGCTTCGTTAAGACAAACGCTAAAAGAGAAACGACTGAATACAAAAGAAAAATTTTCTAACTGTCCAGTTTAGGTGGAAAAAAAATTCATAGCATTCTCTACTTTCAAAATTTGCCAATCAACCCAAAGAACTGTGACATGAAGTGATCTATAATTTTGCTGAGACACAAATTTGAATTTGGTGCCAGCAGGTATGTGAGAGAAGGGTCCTTCCAGGAGATAAACTCAGCCATCCCTCCCCACCTTCTTTACAGGACCCTTATCCCCCCAGGGCTTTGCTTTCTTTTTAGGCATACAATTACTCTTATGAAGAGATCTACAACTTGTTTCTCTCTGGAAAAAACAGCTCCAATAAGAAAGCCAAATCCCAGTGCCGACTATGGAGGTAAACGGAAAGTAAAGCGGCTGCGGGCTACTATGTGGTTGACAAATTTGGACGACGTCAGGATATACGGCTTATAAACGTTAAGGGCTGAGTGCAGTGACCTCCCAGACGCATTCAAGCAAAAGCAAGATTGGCATTTTCAGAAATATTTTAAAGACAGTTATTGCTTTGGATAAGAAGTTGAACTGGCCAACTTCTAAGGTCTCTTCAGCTCTAATTGTTATAATCAATTAGTAATTCTAAAGTCCGAGTGACATCAAATGGTTTTAACATTACATTTGCTGCGAAAATAGTAAAGCTAAGAATACCACCATATGTTCAATGACTAACCTACAAATAGCATTACAGTAAAAGTATTAAAAATTGTCATTTTAAAAAACAAAGTGTCATATAAATAAATCTGTTGGAGTTCTATTCAGAACAGTAGAAGGGGCTGTTCTTGGAAACTGAAACACTTGAATTAAGTTTCTCAGGCAGAAGAAAGCCCTTAACAAATAGAAAAGAAATGTGGCCATCAAATCTTCTGTACTAAAAGTTACCATTCTAGAAAAGTAAAGCCATTTTCTCTACTATTTACTCAATCAGGTGATTGCTGGAACACTCTTCACAATTTTATGTAATATTTAAAATGTTTAAAGTCACACATGGAAATACAACACACACACACACAAAAGGAAAATAGTTCATTTAGCAGAAAAATACTAATCTATGGCTCCAAGTTACGTTAAGAAACCCAAAAGAATTAAAAAAAAAATTCATACAACTATATGTCAAGATCAAGTTTGTGGTACTAGAAAAAAAGTTGTTTTATCATTACAGCATTCTATCAAAATCACTTTAATACAAAGCTAATCTAGAATGGTAAGAAAAAACCAATCTCTTAAAACTAATTCAACTGAAATCTCAGCTCTAACATTTAGCATCTGGGCGAACTCAGGAGAATTACTTACTCCCAACAAATTGTTTCCTCAAGTGTGGGCTAATTACTCAAACACTCTTATAAGATTTAATTGACAACATGTGCATAAAGCTCTTAGAATAGTGTGTGACACTTGACAAGAGCTCCACAGACGGTAACCAATATCTTAAAAAATAATAATACATATCCAAACAAAAACCAAAGCATAAATAATTTCTTAGTGAATCTTATTTTTTGTAAGGCCAGTATGTTGCATGTTACAGGAAAAAGAGAGAAGCCTTCTCTCCAAGAGCTATAAATAATTGCTCATTCAGCATCATGGATTTTTCTAAATCTTTCATATCTTTCAAATCATTCATTTTTTTTCAAATCTTTCAAAGGTTTGCCTTTAACGGTTGGAGTTTTAAGTTTATGAAACCCAAAATCAAACCCACTGCCATTACGTCGATTCTGACTCACAGTGACCCCAGAGGGGTTCCAAGGCTGTAAATCTCTAAGGAAGCAGACTGCCACATCTTTCTCCATGGAGCTGCTGGTGGTTTTGAACCGCCTACCTTTCAGTAACAGTCGATCATTTTCTCAATTGCATTAATGTATTTATTCATTTCTCCAGACCACTTTCTATTACTAACATCATCAGAAATGTTTAAATTTGATCACACTGTACTGAAAGCAGTGTGCTCTCATTCTTTCTAAACCACTACCATGTACAGAATGAAAATGGCCAGTCACTCTGAACTTTCTAATATTTCAACAAATGTTACTATTGGCTTCCAGAGTTATCATCGTCATAGTTTTTTTTTTTTTTAATTATGCTTTAAGTGCAAGTTTACAGCTCAAGGTAGTTTCTCAAACAAAAATTTATACACACATTGTTAAGTGACCCCAGTTGCTCTTCCTATAATGTGACAGCACACTCCTCCTTTCCACCCCGATTTCCCATATCCATCCAACCAGCTCCTGTCCCTTCTCATCTCATCTCACCTCTGGACAGGAGCTGCCCATTTGGTCTCATGTACCTACTTGAGCTAAGAAGCACTCTCTTCACAAGTATCATTTTATGTCTTACAATCCAGTCTAATCTTTGAAGAGTTGGCTTCAGGAATGGTTTTAGTCTTGGGCTAACAGAGAGTCTGGGGACCATATCTTCCGGAATCCCTCCAGTCTCAGTCAAACCATTAAGTCTGGTCTTTTTACACAAATTTGAGCTCTGCACCCCATTCTTCTCCTGTTCCATCAGGGACTCTGTTGTGTTCCCTGTCAGGACGGTCACTGGTGGTAGCCAGGCACCATCTAATTCTTCTGGTCTCAGGCTGATGGAGTCTCTGGTTTAGGTGGCTCTTTCTATCTCTTGGGCTCATATTTTCCTTGTGTCTTTGGCGTTCTTCATTCTGCTTTGCTCCAGGTGGTTTGGAACCAACTGCTGCACCTTAGATGGCGACTCACTAGTTTTTAAGACCCCAGACGCCACTCACCAAAGTGGGATGCATAACATTTTCTTAATAAACTGTTATGCCAATTGACCTAGATGTTCCCCAAAATCATGGTCCCCAGAACCCTGTCCCTGCTAGTCTGTCCTCTGAAGTATTTGGTTACATTCAGGAAACTTCTTAGCTTTTGGTTTAGTCCAGCTGTACTGGTTTTAACCACTATACCACCAGGGCTCCTTTAAGTTTAAGAAAGTGTAGAGAATTAGCACCCCCCCCCCCACTGGCTCTATTCTCCATCACTGAAATGTCTGTTTTGAGACATATAAACCCATCCATCTCTTTCTTTCTCCTAATTCCTACTTTCATTTACTCCACGTTAAAGCTTTTCATTAATATAACTGGATTATTTTTCCCCTGACCAAGAAACCAATTATTCAGCACATGTAGGCTACTCTTGACTTTTTCATCCCTATTCCATAGTTTTTTCCTCAGCAGGGGAGATGCTTTCCTGCCTCCAAAACACCGGAAGACTGTGGTTTAAAATTGGGAGATGTTTTATCTTTCTATAAAAACTGTTCCTTCCGGAGAGTACTATCAGAGATGACTGAAAAAACTCACGCTACAGATGGACCTGTCCTTATTCTGACTGTGGTGGGGGCTACATGGATCTATCATGTATGAAAATTCAAAACTGTACACCAAAAAATCCAATTTTTCTTAATGTAAATTAAATAACAAAAACTCATACTGCAATATAACCTTTCTCCCTTCTCCATCAAATACATTTCAATAACTTTAAAAACAAAATTCCTGTTTGCTCCATTTTCATAACCTTTGCAAGTAAACTCTATAGCTCCCATATTATGCTTCTTCAGTTAAGATCTATAAAATTTATACCTTGACATTAAAACGGTTACTTAAAATCCAGATCACACTATAATAAACAGCCACATTGCAAAAAACCTACATTTTAACTGGAAGTGAAAAATTCTCAAGAGTTTTAAAAAATGATTATACTGTGTTAAGTACAGTTTTATACTTAGTCTCTCTCTGAAATTTGATAATCTATGTATGGTATTTAATACATGTTGATCTCTGTTACTAGAAACATTTAATAAGCTACAATACTCATCCTTAAAATACACTGCATAAATTGGAATTCTGTACTTGCCCAACTACCTAATCTATCTTAGTAAAAAGTTCTAAGCCTTTTGTTCCTTAATGGCCATTTCTGCAGTTTCCTGGTTGTTTCTGATGTTGCTTTAAACACGTCCTTAGCAGGTCTCAAGGACGCTTTCAGGGCCTCCACTAGACCTCTTTGTAAACATACTCTTATGAAAGATGCAGATACTCTTCTTGGTGAGGCTGATGCACTGGGGGAGAGGCAAGAGACAGAGGCAACATTTGCTCTGAGAACCAGTAAGATGTTTGCCTGTTGAATCATAAACATGGGCCTATTCTTTTGTGTTTGTCCCTTATTCACTCAGTAATAAACTGCAGGTATATGACAAAGAATGTACTAGACGATAAAGCAAAATACCAAACCCCTTCGCTGTAGAGTTGAGTGCTAGGTGAAAAGGATATGGAAACAGTTTAGCAAGAGGAAGCAGGCTAATACTGGCACAGACAAGTAAACAGAAATTTACTAGATGGCATGCTAGGTTCATAACACACAGCAGTGTCTTCCTATACTAGAAGTGCCGGACAGATGTTGATCATATCATATCCCACACTCCTGTAATATACAGCACCTAGCAGCACCATAGAGGGGTGAGTACATTACATTGACAGTAATAATATCGTTATTTGTGTCCAGACCAAAGTTTCCTGTTGAAACTTAAGTAACAACCCTTGTATTTGCTGGCAAATGCATGCACAAACAGGCTCCAAAACATGACTGGCATTCTGCTAATGTGGAGCAAAATAAGGACTAGAAACATAACTGGCAGAAAGATCAGTTTATAATTAGATTTCTGAGAAAAAAATACAACAGAAATTTACTAGTTACCCTCTCTACGTTCTGACTGATGCATCGATGGCATTATTGAGGAATTCAAAATGTTATGACTCACAAAACATAATTCTCAGATTTCTGAGCGTCACAGTTAACAGACTCAGATAAACGTGCACTATGTTACCTTACTCACACGGTGGCAAGTCTCGCTTTACTGAAGGTGTATTAGTCATAAGTTAGTCAGACACAACTTTTAGATTTCCTTCACTGGAAGAACATGGTTCTGTACCAATTTATATCATAACATTTTATTAACGATCGATCCTTGTCTTTCAGAAATATGGTATAAATGGCATCCAAAACACAAGTTACCCAGCTGACTTACAAATGGAAGCAATGTTTCTGGGGGAAAAGGAGGATGATTTGGAAGTAGAGGGGGACATCAGGTAACCTTCGGACACATTTTACCAGGATAGTGGTGAAGGGAAGGAGGCGGCGGAGGGAGGGGCTGGGAGGAACCAGCACTTCCTGCGCAGTATTTTCAGTATGACACTGACTCCAGGAGTTCTGACAGGAGAGCACGAAGAAGAAATCCTTAAAAAACAAAACCCACCACGTGACAGTAAAACACAAAACAAAAAATAGACATTAATGTTTAGTATCTTAAAAAAAAAATTAGGAAAAAGAGAAAAGAAAAACTTTCTTAAAAATCTAAGGAATACACACTCGCGGCAGATTACCTACTGCTTAGGAGAGAATGTTTTCATCCATCAATGCTCTACCTTCTCCCTCCACCATCAGTTCACCTTTTACTACATACTGAGCACAGTAATAAGCCCTTTACATACATTTTTTTTTTTTTAAATCCCTGAAGCAAGCCTTTAAGGAAGGTTCTTATTATTATCCCCATTTTAGAGATGAGGAAATATTTTACCTATAACACTATGAGTCGGAATCGACTCGACAGCAGTGAGTCGATTCCGACTCATGGTGTTATAGGTAAAATATTTCCTCATCTCTAAAATCTTACATCTATGATACTACAGAGCTAGAGTTTTGAATTATCTCTAAGCACTCACCTGGCCTTTAAATACAAAAAAGTTAAACAAACAAAAACCCTTCCATCCCACCTCCAAAGCATGTATAACCCTTTTTCCCACCTTGCAACATTTTAACCTTCACATGCAACAATGTTCATATACTGAAGTCCAAGGAAAGGAAAACTATCACTTAACGCTATATATTATTTAGTTACTATAATTCATAAAATTACAAGGAACAGGGAGGCAGTATGATGGCTTAGAGCATTTCCTTTGATTCTACATAGCCTGGGTTTGAGTTTATACAGTACCACCAATAAATGCTCAGTGACCTTGGTCTAATTACTTTAATCCCAGACTTCGTTTCCTCACCTGTAAAATGGGGATGATAATAATAGCATGTCCCTCAAAAACATGCAGTAGAATTAAAAAAGATAATGTATACAAACAAAAGGCTTGTTACTGTGCTCAGTATATAGTAAAAGGTCAATTAATGATGAAGGGAGAACAGCCCCATATATAAACTCATTAGACCAAAAAAGTAAAACATAAAAAGCCTACATCCTGAAAATTCCATTCCAGGAAGAGACAGAATGACTATTTGACTTGTATTCGAAAGGGAAAACTCCAATTCAATCTGCTCCTGATTTTTTAGGGATCAATGTAACGGGATGGGGCAGAAGAGATGCTGCAGGTGCGTGTGTGACACACAGAAATGACTCCAGTCGGGGCAACATCTTAATTACCAATATACAGGTTAAATCCACTTTAACAAATACCGATGTTAGGCCTCTCGGGCACTTAACGTAACACTATGATTTTTATTTTCAGGAGAAAGCTCCCAAACACTTAGCATTCAAGAATCCTCTATTCCTTCTGGTGCATTCCAAATAAAAACCCAGTTCTGCAGAGCAGAGAACAATTCCAAGTATGAATCTATGAATCTAGGCTGAAGACCAGCCAATGCGGAAATCCGGGTAGCCTTAGATGTCAGCAAAGATCAGGCACGCTGGAAACCTCAAAAAAATCTCAAATCAAGTAAAAACGAATATACATCCCTTTAAAAGGGATCAGACGCATTCCTCTCGTGCAAAGTAAGACTTTATCAATGTCCTTATTGGTCCTCATACCCTTTTCTTCAGTCCTCAAGTGGGCCTTCAGCATAACACCAAGACTAATCCAATCGCAAAGAAAGGAAGCTGCGAAGTGGGATTCAGCAGGCAGGTGAGGGGACGGGGCGGCCTCGGGTGAGAAGAGATAACCGGAACCCTCCTCTGGCACTGGCAGCACGTCCCTAGCGGAAGCAGGGTTGGTCCAGGTTCCCCGAAGGCCTCTCACCGAGTCAGGTCTTTAACCCAGTGTCTCCCACGCCATGCTGGTTGCAAACCGTATCCCCAGCACACACGGAGAAGACGGAGGCGTAGAGGCCCTCGGCTTTGTGGGGGCGCGTCCACCAGACCAGGGGAGAACCGCGCGCCCGCCGGGCCTGCAGCATGGAAAGTCCCTCCGTTTACCCGGCAGGGCGCGCAATGCCCCGCGGGACCCGAGCTAGGGACGCGGTGGGGCAGCCCGACGGCTCCGGGGCCCCGCCGCAGACCACATGGAGCCGGTCTGACTCGGGTTTCCCGCTCCCCGGCCTGAAGGCCGAGTACCCAGCCACAGACATGACGGTAACCAAAGGGAGCGGAGGGGACGCCTGGACCCGAGGCCTCCTCCGGGCGCCAGGGCGGGCGCACTCGAAGCCTCAGCTCGCCCCCGCCAGCCCTGCCCGATGGGGCCCGCTTTGAGCGCGGCCCCGACGCCCTCGCTTTCCTTACCGGCCAGGGTGAGTGTCAAGCCGAGCGTGTTTGCGCACTTCGAGGGTCTACGCCGAGCTCCGGCCGAGGGGAGGGGAAGGGGAGGTTAGGGCTAGAGGGGGTCGGAAGGGCCACCGGGCCAGGAAACCAAAGCCGCGGACGGACAAACTGCCAGAACACTTCCCCTGCCTCCCGAGAGATACAGAGCTAGCGAGAAAAAGAAGCAAGATGGCGGCTAGCCAGCCCCTACGTACTACGTCATGGCGCTGCGTACGTAAGGCCAATCTCCGCAAGACCGCCCTTCGGCGCACAGAGCGAGTCACGTGACGCCGCCGAGGCCGCCCACGCCGCTGCTCGACCCCGGCGGAAGGCGACAGCGTCCCTTGCTGGGCGGAGGGAGCTCATGCAGCCAGAGTTAGGGTGCAGGGCACAGCCAAGAGCCTCTCCAGGAACTACTGAATTGACCAGGATGACAGGTTGAGAAGGAGCCCTGGTGGCGCAGTGGTTAAGGCGCTCGGCTGCTAACGGAAGGTCAGCGGTTCTAACCCAGCAGCCGCCCTGCGGCGGAAAGATGTGGCAGTTTGCTTGCGTAAAGATGTACAGCCTTGGAAACCCCATGGGGCAGTTCTCTGTCTAAGGGATTGCTATTTGTCGGAATTAACTCTGCTGCCGTGGTTTTGGTTTTTGATTTTGGTATTTGATGTGAGAGTTTGTAAATTGGTTCAAGCAGCAGTTTGACAGTATGTATCAAAATCAAATTATACATAATCTCTAACCTTGATATCTTACATGTACATACACGATTTCATAAAACCAAACTTGTCCATCAATAAAGAAATTGATAAATGCATATTATGGATATTTAAAAGCCGTTCAATTCTGAACAATATTTAATGACCAGGAAAATGCAGGTATGCCATAATGTGCTTATACCGTAAGTATGTTTTAAAAACAAACATGCATGTTATTGTTATCTTTGAGTGGTAAAATTTAGATATATATATAGAGAGAGACCTTTTGATAATTTCCAAATTTTATAATAATATGTAACAAAAAAATTAGTATGCTGTAACATTATTAGGGGAAACAAATGATTGTGTGTGGTGTGTGTGTGTATATATACCATTGTTTATTTAAGATTGAAAAAGCTGTACATATTTTTCTGCTTAAGAGTAAAACAAGAACAGGTAGAGAACTGACCTTTAATAGAAGGGAAAGGAAATAGGAGCAGCTCTAGGGAAATGTGATGATTTGATGGGTGGAAACATAAGGTAAGTCTCATCAAGTACCTTCTATTTATTTTCTCAGTGAAGTAGAGGCAAGGCAATCTCCTGAGAGAGCTTTGGGAAGGAGCAAGTAGGAATTTTTGGAGAAGATTCAAAAGTTATTTCAGAGTGCGAAAAGGTAAACCTACAGAGAAGCATTAGCATGCTATGCTGAGAGCACTTTCGAAGTTTGCGATTATGAAACGTCGAATAAGCCATTTAGTTTAGTTATATGAATTTTCTGGCCGGGTTCAGCTCTTTGGGGGCAGCAAATGAGAAGATGGATAGTAAGATTCACCCATGCTGGGTTTTACTAGGCAAGTGTAATGCAGGGAGGTGAGGGTGTCTGTAAGAGAGGGGTATAATGATGATCCATGCTGTGAGATTTAGTAAGATAGAGTATGTAAGGTGCCTGATATTGTGTCTGAACTTATAGCGATATGTAATAAATGGTAATTTTTTGTTTACTTTTTGAATTATCTGTGGTATATTTGAAATCCAAGTATTACCTGCAGCCTAGCTGGTCTGAGCTGTCTTCCCCACTAGTAGTTAGTATTTGTTCGTGGAATTGCCACTGTGGCAATGTTAGAATAAATAAAACAATAACTAAAGGTAAATCATAGCATCCCCCCCACTCCAATTGATATTGGTAGTCATTTGAAATGGAAAAGTATCTGATAACGGGTTATTGCCAGGGGAAAGCCCACTGGCTGTCCCCAAGAGATCCCCAAGGGGTGTTCTGGAGTGTCCTTATCTCACAAGTATCATCATTTTAGCAATCGGATGTGCTTACATTTCCAAAGGTCATAAGACAGGTATATACAACCAGAATTTTAAATTTATTATTTTCCAGTAGCTTCGATTTATACATCTGAGTAGTCCAACTGCAAAGCCAAAGCATTTTTCTGTGTAGCCAAGCCTACTCAGGAAACCAAAGACATTATCGGAAGGTTGTTTGAGTGCATAGATTCAGAACACGTGGAGTTAACATGACTAGAGTGTTTTGATTCATCTATCTCCATGACAGGATGATTTTGTCCCAAAGATAGAAAGACTCAGTTTCCAGTGGTTTCAACTTTCTATGTTGACCTCCAATAGAGCAGGGACACCCTTGTGTGCTGCAAACTTGGGCTTCTCCCCTCCTTGACTGGTACCCATGTGCCCTGTATGCCCTGTCTCTGTTTCCAAGTTTGCTACCCAGACTTCTTACCAATGATATATTCCTTCAGCAGAAATTAAGTTAGAGTCAAGTCAGGCCCGTTTGTGATTTAAAGATAATTTTGCTAATTTCTGCTCTTATCCATTATAAAATTTATCCATCTTAAAGTTTAACTCTTAAAGAGCAGTTGTATTTCCCTTATTTCTAAGATGTTGGGGGAAATCTCATGGAAACCGTCATGTATTGATGCAACTTTTAAATTTACAACATCTTTTTAAATTTACTTTGTCTTGGATTATTTGCAAGCAGAGATAAACTCACCATAATTTTTTTTTCTATGACAGACTGAATGAAAACTTGTCATTTAATTTCCATTGCTGCCTTTTAAATGATTGTAGGGTTGCATTATATCACCCCCAAAATATGTGTATCAACTTGGCTAGGCCATGATTCCCGGTATTGTGTGGTTGTCCTCTATTTTGTGATCGTAATTTTATGTTAAAAGGATTAGGGTGGGATCCTAACACTACCCTTACTCAGGTCACCTCCTTGATCCAATGTAAAGGGAGTTTCCCTCAGGTGTGGCTTGCACCACCAGGAAAGAGACGCAAGCAGAGAGTTGGGGACCTCACACCACCAAGAGAGCAGCACCAGGACCAGAGCGTGTCCTTTGGACCCAGGGTCCCTGTGCCAGAGAAGCTCCTCTACTGTGAGAAGATTGAGGACAAGGACCTTCCTCCAGAGCCGACACAGAGAGGAAGCCTTCCTCTGGAGCTGATACCCTGAATTTAGCCTACTCTACTATGAGAAAATAAACTTCTCTTTGTTAAAGCCATCCATTTGTGGTATTTCTGTTACAGCAACACTAGATGACTAAGACAGCAACATCACCAACAGTCACTATCATTATACCAGACGGTTTTCCTCTGCTGTTCATAAGGTTTTCACTGGCTAGTTTTTTCAGAACTAGATGGCCAGGTCCTTCTTCCTAGTCTGTCTTAGCCTGGAAGCTTTGTTGAAACCTGTCCACCATGGGTGATCCTGCTTGTATTTGAAATACTGGTGGCATAACTTCCCACATCACAGCAACAAGCAAGCCACCACAGTACAACAAATGGACAGACAAGTGAATAAACCAAAACTGTTGCCATCAAGTTGACCCTGACTTGTAGCAACCCTATAAGACAAAGTAGAACTGCCCCCTAGGGTTTTCCAAGGAGTGGCTAGTAGATTCCAACTGCTGACCTTTTGTCTAGCAGCCAAGCTCTTAACTGCTGTGCCACCAGGGATCCAGTGAGTGAATAGTTGTGGCATATTTCGGATATAATGCTGGAAGATGAACCCCTCAGGTTGGTAGGCACTCAAAATAACACTAGGAAACAGCTGCCTCCTCAAAGTAGAGTTAAACTTAATGATGTGGATGGAGTAAAGCTTTTGGGACCTTTGCTGATGTGGCACAACTCAAAATGAGAAGAAACAGCTGTAAACATCCATTAATAATGGAACTTGGAGGGTACCAAGTATAAATCTAAGAAAATTGGAAATAACCAAAAACGAAATGGAAATGCATGAAGACTGATATCCTAGTCATGAGTGAACTGAAATGGACCGTTACTGGCCGTTTTAAATCAGACGATCGTGTAGTCTACTATGCCGGAAATGACAGCTTGAAGAGGAATGGTGTTGCATTCATCATCAAAAAAGTACATTTCAAGATCTGTCTTGAAGTACAACACTGTCAGTGATAGGATAATATTCACATGCCTACAAGGAAGACCAGTTAATACGACTATTATTCAAATTTACACAGCAGCCACTAAGGCCAAAGATAAAGAAATTGAAGATTTTTATCAGCTTCTGCAGCCTGAAATGGATCAAACACACAATCAGGATGCATTGATAATTACTGGTGATTGGAATGCGAAAGTTGGAAACAAAGAAGAAGGATAGGTAGTTGGAAAATGTGGCCTTGGTGATAGAAACGATGCTGGAGATTGAATGATAAGAGTTTTGCAAGACCAACGATTTCTTCATTGCAAATACCTTTTTCACCAACATAAATGGCGACTATACACGTGGACCTTGCCAGTTGGAATACACAGGAATTAAATCGACTACATCTGTGGAAAAAGACGATGGAAAAGCTCAATGTCATGAGTCAGAACAGGGCCAGGGGGCAACTGTGGGATAGACCATCAATTGTTCATATGCAAGTTCAAGTTGAAACTGAAGAAAATGAGAACAAGCCCATGAGAGCCAAAATACAACCTTGAATATATCCCAGCTGAATTTAGAGACCGTCTCAAGAAAAGATTTGATGTGTTGAACGTTAATGATGAAAGACCAGACGAGCTGTGGAATGACATCAAGGACACTATACATGAAGAAAGCAAGAGGTCATTGAAAAGATAGGAAAGAAAGAAAAGACCAAGATGGACGTCAGAGGAGACTCTGAAACTTGCTCTCAAATGTCGATCAGCTAAAGCAAAAGGAAGAAATGATGAAGTAAAAGAACTGAACAGAAGATTTCAAAGGGCCTCTCGAGAAGACAAAGTATTATAATGACAAGTGCAAAGAGCTAGAGATAGAAAACCAAAAGGGAAGAACATGCTCAGTGTTTCTTAAGCTGAAAGAACTGAAGGAAAAATTCAAGCCTTGAGTTGCAATAGTGAAGGATTCTATGGGGAAAATATTACACGATGCAGGAAGTATCAAAAGAAGGTGAAAGGAATACACAGAGCCATTATACCGAAAAGAGTTAGTCGAAGTTCAACCATTCCAAGAGGTGGCATAGGATCAGGAACCGATGGTGCTGAGGGAAGAAGTCCAAGCTACACTGAAGGCAGTGGTAAAGAACACGGCTCCAGGAATTGATGGAATATCAATTGAGATGTTTCCACAAACAAATGCAGCACTGGAGGTGCTCACTCGCCTATGCCAAGAAATTTGGAAGACAGCTACCTGGCCAACCAACTGGAAGAGATCCGTATTGATGCCTATGCCCAACTGAATACGGAAATTATCGAACAATATCATTAATATCACATGCAAGCAAAATTTTCTGGAGATCATTCAAAAGCATCTGCAGCAGTATATCAACAGGGAACTGCCAAAAATTCAGGCCGGATTCAGAAGAGGACGTGGAACCAGGGATAGCACTGCTGATGTCAGGTGGGTCCCTGCTGAAAGCAGAGAACACCAAAAAGAGGTTTACCTGTGTTGTATTGACTATGCAAAGGTATCCAACTGTGTGGATCATGACAAATTGTGGATAACATTGCAGAGAATGGGAATTCCAGAACACTGAATTGTGCTGATGAGGAACCTATACATAGATCAAGAGGCAGTTGTTCAGACAGAACAAGGGAATACTGAGTGTTTTAAAGTCAGGAAAGGTGTGCGTCAGGGTTGTATCCTTTCACCATAACTATTCAATCCATATGCTGAGCAAATAATCCAAGAAGCTGGACTATATGAAGAAGAATGGGGCATCAGGATTGGAGGAAGACTCATTAACAACCTGGGTTGTGCAGATGACACAACCTTGCTTGCTGAAAGTGAAGAGAACTTGAATCGCTTACTGATACAGATCAAAGCCCACAGCCTTCAGTATGGATTACACCTCAACATAAAGAAAACAAAAATCCTCACAACCGGACCAATAAGCCACATCATGGTAAACATAGAAAAGATTGAAGTTGTCAAGGATTTCATTTTTCTTGGATCCACAATCAACAGCCATGGAAGCAGCAGTCAAGAAATCAAAAGACACATTGCATTGGCCAGATCTGCTCTGAAAGACCTCGTTAGGATGTTGAAAAGCAAAGATGTCACCTTGAAGACCAAGGTGCACCTGACCCAAGCCATGGTATTTTCAATCGCATCATATGCATGTGGAAGCTGGACAATGAATAAGGAAGACTGAAGAAGAATTGATACATGGAATTGTGGTGTTAGCGAAGAATATTAAATATACCATGGGCTGCCAAAAGAACGAACAAATCTGTCTTGGAAGAAGAGTGGCCAGAATGCTCCTTAGAAGCAAGGATGGCGAAACTGCATCTTACGTACTTTGGACATGTTGTCAGGAGGGATCAGTCTCTGGAGAAGGACATCATGCTTGGTAAAGTAGAGGGTTAGTGGAAAAGGGGAAGACCCTCAAGGAGATGGATTGACACAGTGGCTGCAACAATGGGCCCAAGCATAACAATGATTGCAAGGATGGCTCAGGACCAGGCAGTGTTTCATTCTATTTTACAGAAAGTCGCTATGAGTCAGAACCAACTCAATGGCACCTAACAACAGCAACATATATAAATATATTATATATTATATTATGTAGAAGTAGAATAAATATTTTTCTTATTTACAATTCTGTTATTAATTGATTCAAGAAGCCCTTAAATTGAATTAAAGAATAATTTTGGCTAAAAGTTTGTTCACTTATAACAAGTCGTAAGTCACGTCTGAATTAACTAGGATTTACCACCTACCCCCAAGATCCCCCAGAATATTCTTAGCTGAGAGGAGACACAAAGTTCTTGGACCTGTGGGCCCAAGTCAAGAGAGTCTAGTGTTGTTAATGAACACAGAACAGTATCTGGAACATTTAGTCATAAAGGAGGGAAAAGAAAAGCAGGGAGGAAATGGAGTAAACAAATTTTGCAAGCTCACAGTTTTGCCTGAGGCTGGCAATTTGCCTGGGTCAGGAAGCAAGTAAAGATAAAGGCAATAGATCCAGAGACCAAAGGGAAACGGGCTGGCGTAGCAGAGAAGATTACAAAGGAAAAGAGCCAGGTTGTGATTGAGAATACAGAAAAGGTGATTTCTTAATTTTTAGGCCAGAAAACAGAAACTTGAGATATTGCTGATGAATATAATACAGTGTTCAGTAACTACCTCTAAAATTGTAACTGTTGCTGCTACTTGTAGCATTACTAAAAGTATACAAGGCACTTTGTTGTTGTTGCCCAACCAATTGTATGTACAGTGTATTAAATGAAGACACTCAGTTTCAAAACTTTTATTGCTCCACAGTAATTAAAAGAAGTCGATAGCACATTTCATTGTTAGCACAGAATGAGGTGTTTTGAAGAATATTTAGTCTTCTGGTGGAAGAGAGAGTTTCATCTGTTACAAAGAAATTAGCCCATACCTAGTTCACATTTTGTTTCTTTGTATTATTCATTCTTGTTTCTGCTGGGTTTAATTAAATGGTTATCTCAGAAATATTTTTTTGAGTTGCCATGAGTCTCAGTGAGATAATTACTTCAAATGGGAATTAGTAGGATCATAGCCTAGGGACTGGATCACTGTTAACTTTATAGGGTACGGTATTGCCAGGAAAAAAAGGAGAGAAATAGTGACTGAAAGAGAATTGAGAAAAAATGTTTAATACCCTGGGTAAATTGCAATGCAGTGAAACTCCCTTTATTTTAATATTCAATATTTCCTATATGAAATGTTTAATTGGAAAAGTCTCGATCACTGTAATGACCACCTGGTCACCTGACCAGCCTTCAGAGGATGCTGGGAGGATGGCCAATCCAGGTTTGCCTGGGACTGCCATGGTTTTAGGAGCCCTGGTTGTACAGTGGTTAAAGCACTCAGCTGTGAACTGAAAGGCTGGCAGTTCAAAGTCACCAGCTACTCCAAGGGAGAATGATGTGGCAATCTGTTTCTGTAAAGAGTACAGCCTTGGAAACCCTATAGGGCAGTTCTCCTTTGTTCTCTAGGGTTGCCGTGAGTCGGAATTAACTTGGTGGTAGCGGGTTAGGTTTTGGTTGGCCATGGTTTTAGCACTGAAAGTCCAACAATCCAGGAAACTTCTCTGCCCTGGCAAACCAGGACATTTGGTCACGCTGTGCTGTTCATAGTGAAATGGAAACTTGGGTCTTGGTCACAAGCTTCTCCAACATTAAAATCTCCTTTCGGTCTCTACTGTCTGCCTGAGAAGGTGCCCTTGCCAGAGACCATGAACAGGAAGGGAGCCTGGTCAAATACCAGAGAAGGTCCTTTTATTCCTGAGGGTTTAGCCAGACTACGGAGAACTAAGGATTGAATCCTGAGGAGCCCTCTGATCCTGTCCGCAACAGCTGCAGTTCTCTCCTGGTTGTCATTGCTGCATTAACTCGTGCTACCACGTTCCCGTTGTGTCAGTTCTGACTCATAGCAACCCTGTAGGACAGAGTAGAACTGCTGCATAGGGTATCCAAGACTGTAATCTTTCTAGGAGCAGACTACTGCATCTTTCCACTGTGGCGCAGCTGGTGGGTTTGCACCGCTGACCCTTCAGTTAGCAGCACAGTGCTTACCCACTCTGCCTCCAGGGCTTCCTACTTACCCCTTGCCATTGAGTCAGTTCCGACTTGTAGCGACCCTATGGGAAGAGTAGAGCTGCCCCATAGCTTCCAAGAAATACCTGGTGGGTTTGAACAGCTGACCTTTAGGTTAGTGGCCGTAGAACTTCACCACTACACCACCAGGGTTTCCAGGGCTTCCTGCTCAGAGCTGCTGATTACTGAACGCTTACTGGGAACCAGAGCTGCACTAAGTCCTTTGCACTCATCATTTTACTCAGCAGCCTGTAAAAAACTGATAAAACTGAGACTCAGAGAAGTTAAATGACTTGTCTGCAGCTTACAGTGATAATCAGAGTGAGAGCTAGCATTTGAACTGAGACTTAACGTCCAACAAAGCTCATGCCCTTATCCATTTTCATGTCTTTGAGGTTGCCTGGAAGACTCCCTGCCTTGAAAACTTTCTCTGACGCTTCACTCGAGGGTTGTACCTCTCCATCACTTTTCTGTGACCTGGAGGTCCCGTGACTGATGCTGCTGATTCCACCATTTTTGCCCGTAGAGCCTTGTGTCCCATGACCTAAGCTGGTGAAATCTCCACGTACTCAATGATAGACGGTGATTTTCATTTGATTCTTTAAAAACACAATAAGAATAAGCATGACCAAATACTTTGTTAAAAGGAGATCATTGCAGAATAAGTTATAGTCCAGGAAATTCTATTCCCTGAAACCACTGAGCTATAAATCTATCTGATATAATTAAAAGCACTAAAGTAACTCTAGCCACATGCCATGTAACATCAGTTTGGGCAATGTCTGACTGCATGTAAGTCTGTGGTCCCATAAGGTTATAATGTTGTTGTTGTTGTTGGGTGTTGTTGAGTCAATTCCAACTCATAGCGACCCTGTGCACAACAGAATGAAACACTGTGTGGTCCTGCGCCATCCTCACAATCGTTGCTATACTTGAGCCCATTGTTGAAGTCACTGTGTCAATCTATCTCATTGAGGGTCTTCCTCTTTTCTGCTGACCCTCTACTTTACCAAGCACGATCTCCTTCTCCAGGGACTGATCCCTCCTGATAATACGTCCAAAGTATGTGCGATGTAATCTTGTCATCCTTGCTTCTAAGGAGCACACTGGTTGTACTTCCTCTAAGACAGATTTGTTCATTCTTCTGGCAGTCCGTGGTATGTTCAATACTCTTCGCCAGCGCCACAATTCAAAGGCAGTCTTCCTTATTCGTTGTCCAGCTTCCCATGCATATGAGGTGACTGGAAACACCATGGCTTGGATTAGGCACACCTTAGTCCTCAAGGTGACATCTTTGGTTTTAACACTTTAAAGAGATCTCTTGCAGCCAATTTGCCCAATGCAACGTGTCTTTTGATTTCTTGACTGCTGCTTCCATGGGTGTTGATTGTGGTTCCAAGTCAAATGAAATCCTTGACAACCTCAGTCTTTTCTCTGTTTATCATGATGCTGCTTATTGGTCCAGCTGTGAGGATTTTTGTTTTCTTTATGTTGAGGTATAATCCATACTGAAGGCTGTGGTCTTTGATCTTCATTAGCAAGTGGTTCAAGTCTTCTTCACTTTCAGCAATCAAGGTTTTATCATCTGCATAATGCAGGTTGTTAATGAGTCTTCCTCCAATCTTGATGCCCCATTCTTCATATAGTCCAGTTTCTCAGATTATTTGCTCAGCATACAGGTTAAATAGGCCTGGTGAAAAGATAGAACCCTGACGCACACCTTTCCTGACTTTAAACCACTCAGAATCCCCTTGTTCTGTCTGAACAACTGCCTCTTGATCTTTGCACAGGTTCCTCCTCAGCACAATTAAGCGTTCTGGAATTCCCATTCTCTGCAATAGTATCCATAATTTATCATGATCCACACAGTCCAGTGCCTTAGTATAGCCAATAAACACAGGTAAACATCTTTCATTGCTGTTGTCAGATGGACCCTGGCTGAAAGCAGAGAATACCAGAAAGATGTTTACCTGTGTTTTATTGACTGTGCAAAGGCATTTGACCAAGGTTATAATAGAGTTCAAAAATCCTGATTGGAGAATGGGACATGTATTAGAGAACAGGACCAAACACAACACAAAAGGAAACTTTCCTGGTCCTCTTGGAAAACTAGAGGGTTTGGTTGTAGATAACCTGTGCTGGCTGAACTAGGCTCCCCTGGGCCCTGGAGGTCTCCATTCCCCTCCAGGCCGCCCTGGGCAGTGGGATAGCGGCCTCCCAGGGCCTGATTTGGCACAGTGTTTGCACAATGTCCAAATCACATAACGTCCTATTTCACAGAACATATAGTGGACATTAAGTGATGCATGACTGTACATTACCGGTTTGGAGAAAAAACTCCTCAATAACCCTTTGTAAAAATCAAATGGAATAAACAATTCAACAATGCATTATGTATTTATTTATCCATCTTTTTCAATGTTAAAATGCAGAGATAATGGGAAAAGAGTTAAGCTTACATGGCACGATATGAATAAAATTTCAAGATATTTACTTGACATTTTGACCTTTGTGTAAGGTCAAAGGATAAGAGAAAATTTTGGTCCCAAAATGATGATGATGAGGATGACTTTGTTCAGCATCCAATGTTGCCAAAGGTATACTTTTTCCAGGAACAAGTATGGAAAAGCACCTTCAAAATGCAACAGCCTGATACCTGTTCTCTAGCAGTGTGATTTCTGGGCAAACCAGCCAGCCCCTGGTACTGGCTGATGGCTTAAGGGTATATTAGTGTGAAGGGCATTATTAACAAGTTATAACTAACTACTGTCATCTTGTATTAGAAGAAATTTCCCTTGAATCACCCCAGGGCAATTTGGCGTTAAAGAATTGACGTCAATCTTGCAAGTAAATTGCATAGAACCTTGTTAGATCACAGAGGTGACCTAGTAACAGATGAAGAGTTCACTCTTCTAAGTGGATCACAGAAAATGAATAGGAATTCTTTATGCATTATTCAAACTGTGTATTTGCTATTTGTAAACGTTATGTCTGGCCCCTGGCACAGATCATAAATTGGTATTGTTAGTTTTATATTTAATACGGGACACTTAACATATCTACTTAATTATTTTTTCCTTCAACAGATTAAGAACTTATGCTATATCAGGCACTGAGCCAGCTACAGAGGGCATAAAAATGAGTAAGACAGTCTAAGCTCCTGCTCTCTGGGAGCTTATAGTCAAGTGGGATGGAAGTGGGATGAGGTTAAAAAAAAAAAATTACAAGAAATTATGACTAAAGTTGATAAATGCTCTGATGAGGGAATTAAAAGGTACTGTGTGAGGCCAAAAGGAGCCCTGGTGGCACAGTGGTTAAGTGCCCAGCTTCTGAGAGATTGGCAGTTCAAACTCACCATTGGCTCCGCAGGAGAAAGTACCTGACGATCTGCTTTCATGAAGACTTACAGCCTTGGAAACCCTATGGGGCAGTTCTACTCTGTCCAGTATGGTTACTATGACTTGATGTCAGCCAGTTATGTAAGCCCAAAGGAAAATCACCTAACCCAGATTTGCAGGGATGCAGGCTGGTCATGGAAGATAGTATTGCCAGGAACTCTGGCTTCTGCTGGGCATGACTACATGAGGGCCCAAAAGACAGCGAGTTCGGAAGAATGAAAGGCAACTTTATTGTTTGTTCAGACGAGGAGACAGTCAGGGCTGGGTGTCATCCAAGACTGCCTCATAGGCAGCTTGTTGAGGCTAGTTTATATAGGCAGGATCAGTTTCAAAATATAAAATGCATGGAGCATTTTAGAATGAGTAAGCATTTTCTAAGGCCTGGGTTCAATCCCCTGCACAAGAGAAAGTTACCCATTTTTGTTCATTAGCAGGTTAGCCCTCCACACATGGTTGGAGAATTTGCCATGCATGAGGCAGTTAATGAGCTAACAGTCACCTAAGGTGCCAAGATGGGGGGACAGGACGGGTTTCAGTCAGTTTTGGCCAGCCCGTGGCTGTTTCTGTTCAAGGAGGTTCTGAGGAGGAAAAGAAAGAACTCCAGGAAATGGGCTGGGTGAGGGGCTGTCTTGAGGCTAAGGAAAAATGGCTATATGGCTCTAGCCTTGTCTTAATAGGACGTAATAGTTTTATAGGAATTAATTACATGTGTGGGTGTGCGTTATGAATGAGGGTGTTTGTGTGTGTCTGCGTAAAGGTATGTGGAGAGGGAGGCATATAGGGAGAGTGAAAAATGTCCCATGCAGAGGGAACATCATGTGGAAAGACCACGAAAGTCAAAGGGGACGTGACATGTTGAGGATTTTGAAGCATCTTGTAGTTATGTTTCTTAGAAAGTGAGAGAAGAGGCAGAAGAGGTAAAAAGTGAAACTGCAGAGGTGAGCAGCGACCAGAAGGCAAAGGGCCTTTTACAGCCTGAGGCTGGATTTTACTCTGGCACAACGGGAGCCTTTGAATGGCTTTAAAATTGTGTGCCACCTAGTCTAGGTAAAAGTTATGTCATATTAATCCCACAGTAAATGTTAAGTAGTCCTGGGTGGTACAAAAGTGCTCAGCTTCTAAACAAAAAGTTGGAGGTTCCAACCCACCCAGAAAGGCCTCAGGAGTAAGGCTGGCAGTCTGCTTCTGAGAAGTCAGCCACTGAAAACCCTATGGAACACAGTTCTACCCTGGCACCTGTGGGGTCACCATGAGCCGGAACGGACTCAAGGGCAACTGGTCTCTCAAATGTTAAGTCACATATAAATCTGTGAATTTTATTGGTATTACACATGAACTATATCTTAACGTAAAAATTCTTTAGTCATTTTTTTTTCTTTTAGCAAGTGTTAATTAATCATGTACTATCTACCAGGCACTTGCTAGCTATTGGAGATATAAATGGTTAGTATTTGAGATATTTAGCTGAAATGTAGAGAATGGTTTGCCTGGACACAGAAGCAGCTTACATCACCCAGGTAGGAGGCTATAATGATGATCCAGATAAAATCTGACCAAATCTTTTCCTTTTCTTAAATATATTTAATTGCTTCAATTGCTTTTGAGCAAAGACAAATGAGAGGGTTTTACAAAAGAGGGAAAGGAGAGAAGTAGGTAGAATGGGTTTCCTCAGATTGTTTCTGTTCCTACTGAGACTTCATCACGACCATATAAAGAAACTGGAGTTATTCCTGCAGTGGTGTGATTTCAGGAGGTAAATCTTCGAAAATGCCTTCATAACCATCAAATTTAGGTTCTTACAAAGAAGCTAGTGTAGTATTTGACTGATGTCTGTACTTTTATAATATGTAAAGTTGATTAATCTGAGAAATGAGTGTTCTGTGTCTCTGTGAGAGAGATACCAGCAGTGGTGTCTCTGAGATGTTCCCCCAGATCCCCTTTGAGAAGGAATGGCTTATTCTACTGGCTCCTGAGATTGCTGCCCAAGGATGGCCCTCAGATGTCAGCCCTCATTGGGGACTGACTCAGCTAAGAGAGCCGCCTTGCCTGAGGTCATGGCTGCTTCCAGAGGCAGCTGCCATCTGATGACTGGTCAGCATGACCCCTTCTTCTCACCTGAGGACCATTCTGAAGGATCACCTCAGTTCCAGGGCTCCACATACGGTTGACTGAGGCCTTTGTCGGTCTCACAGATGAACCTCTCCACATGTGTAATTTTGCTTCTTTCCCTACCCTTCCATTGTTGCTGATCCCCAAAGCATTCACCAGTTAAAGGTCTATATCTAATTCTGTCTGCTCTCTAGGGAGCCCAATGTACAACATCATCATCTACCCAGTTTGCTCAACTCAGACTTCTTTCTTATGTTTATCCTGAACATGCTCCATACTTAATTAATCATCAGGTCCTTACTTTTCTCCATGCTAGTTACCACCATCCTCATCCAAGACATTGCCACCTTTTAGCTAAGTAAACTATTGCAGTAGCTACTATTTTGTCTCTCTGTCTTTACTTTTGTCTCTGTCAAAGTGATTTTTCTTTCTGATAATTGTGTATAACAGCTATACCCGTTGCCCTCGAGTTGATTCCAACTCATACCGACCCAAGAGAACAGAGTAGAACTGCCCCACTGGGTTTCCAAGGAGCAACTGGTGGATTTGAACTGCCAGTTTTTTGGCTAGCAGCCATAGCTCTTAACCACTGTGCCACCAGGGCTCCATAACAAAAAAAAAAAACAGCTAGCTATATTTAGATATATTTGACATACGCACATACTGCATTTATTTAAAGTATGTAAGCTGATAAATTTTGACATATGTATACACCTATGAAACCGTCACAATTCAGATGATAGAAGTATCCATCCTAATTTAATTTTTTTTAAATTAAAAAAGCTGTGTAAGCTAGCTGAAAAAAAAATCAGCAATAAGGAAGTGAAAATAGAAATTCTCTCCACCCACTCTTGGGGTAATCTTTTAAAATTCAAATCTGATCAAGTTACTTCCTCTTTTAAAATATGTTTAATTGCTTCAATTGCTTTTGAACAAAGACAAAAATCTTTGCCCCGATGTTTGGTCTCGTTCCCACTTACCTTTCCAGCTTCTTCTGGCAGGACCCTCTAGAACTGGACCTTAAACCAAGTTATAGAATTCTATGTTCCTCCTGCCTCAGGGCATTTGCCCTTGGTATTTCCTTTGCCTGTGTTGTTCTTTTTCTTCTCCTTTTGCCCCTAATTTTGCATATTCTAAAATTTTCTTCAGCCCCATCTTAAATGTAAATGAATATTTTAAATAATTGCTCATTTAGGATTGTTTAGTGCTTACTCTTTGTCAGGCTAGGTGCTTTACATAGCCTCTGGGTGGTGCAAGTGCGAAATGGTTAATGTACTCTGTTAAATGGAAGGTTAGTGGTAGAGTCCACCCAGAGGCACCTTGGAAGAAAGGCTTGGTGGTCTACTTCTGAAAAATCAACAATTAAAAACTCCATGGAGCACAGTTCTACTCTGACCCAAATGGGGTCAGTTGAGTCATGGCATTTTTTTTTTTTTTTTTGGTGCTTTATATACATTGTAAGGAGCCCTGGTGGTTCAATGGTTAAGCACTTGGCTGCTAACCGGAAGGTGGATGGTTTGACCCAACAGGCGCTTTGTGGGAGAAAAGACCTGATTGTGTGCTCTGTGGTGATTACAGCCCAGGAAACCCTATGGGACAGTTCTACTCTGCCCTTTAGGGTGGTTATTAGTCGGAATCGACTCACCAGCACACAACAACAATAACAACATATACATTGTATCACATAACCCTCAGAAAACCTCTAATAGGTGTTATCAGCTTGCAGATGTGGAACTGTAACTTCCTCAAAATTATGCAGCTAGGCGGTGGGGTTTCTGGGTTTAGCTGCTAGCTGAATCCTTAGGCCAAGATAAGTTCCTGGTTACTGGTTCCTGTAACATCCTGCAGTTCTCCTTTATAATACTTGTTGCACTCACTATTAAATATCTGTCTTCCGGATTAAACTGGAGCTGTATGAAGACAGAGACCATGTGTAACCCCATCTATGTCAGGGCCTAGCACATAGTAAATGCTTATTTCATACCTCTGGAGTGGATGTTGAATGGATAGTAACCTCCATTGCCCTGTGTGTAGAAGTTTAATGGTAATAGCTTGAGTTTTGCCATCATAAAGAAGAGAAGTTCAAATCCAGATTCTGCCAGTATACAATCTTGAACTGGTATTTAACCTTTCTGAGCCTCAGATTCTTCCCCTGGAGACTAGAGATAAAAATACTTGTCCCACCTACAGAATTCTTCTGAGGAATGAATAAGATGATGTCAACAAAGTTACCATCACATCCTTTTGTCTTTCCAAGTTTGTATCCAATGCTCACCTGGTGTTATGGATTGAACTGTGTGCTCCCAAAATGTGTGTCAACTTGGCTAGGCCGTGATTCCCAGTACTGTGCGACCGTCCATCATTTTGTCATCTGATGTGATTTTCCTGTGTGATGTAAATCCTACCTCTATTATGTTAACAAAGCGGGATTAGTGGCAGTTATGTTAAAGAGGCAGGACTCAATCTACAAGATAAGGCTGTGTCTTAAGTCAGTCTCTTTTGAGATATAAAAAACAGAAGCGAGCAGAGAGACATGGGGACCTCATACCACCAAGAAAGAAGCACTGGGAGCACAGCGCATGCGTTGGACCTGGAGTCCCTGTACTGAGAAGCTCCTCAGTTGGGGAATATGGATGACTGGGACCTTCCCCCACAGCCAACACAGAGAGAAATCCTTCCCCTGGAGCTGGCACCCTGAATTCGGACTTCTGATCTCCTAGAATGTGAGAAAATAAGTTTCTCTTTGTTAAAGCCATCCACTTGTGGTATCTCTGTTTATAGCAGCAGTAGAAGTAAGATACCTTGTCATTATTCTGTATTCACTGCTATGCCTGCAAAAGTATACAGTAGATACTCAATGTCGTTGTTGTTGGTTGCCTTTGAGTTGATTCCAACTTATATTTTTTATATAAATAGTTAGTATATTGAATAAAACCAAAACCAAACCCATTACTGTCAAGTCGATTCTGACTCATAGGGACCCTATAGGTGTTGTAGGGTAAAAACATCACAAAGTTTAGTAGAGCTAAAAGAAAAGTTTTATTTAGCATATATTCAGAAAGGCAAAAGTGGGAAAACAGATAAGCATGGTACTAGTGCCATGTCTGCCCGAGTCCAAGGAATATTACAGAGTCATCAGTGTATATTAACATTGCAAATGGCCAAAACCACTGAAAGCTTCACCTTTTCACAGATTGGCTAGAAACTGTGATCCTACATTTAGAATTATCTTTCTTAACTATCATTGGTACAGGTTTCAGTAAAAGGAGGATCTTCATTGGTCCAACAAATCTTACTATTCACTAAATGCTAATGGCAAAAGATAAGAGTAGAAAATATGTGGGTCTTTTGTGCTCTGTTTATGATTTGTTTATGTGAAAATTCCCTAGAAGATGTTTTCCAACATTGTCCTAGCTATCATCATTATACCTCAGGGCCCAGTTCATGCATTCTTGTGAGTCCAGCTCTAATTGGGTCACATTTTAGGACAGGGAATAATGGCTCCAATATTATCTCCTAAGTCACAGATCAGAGTAGAAGTTCCCCACAGGGTTTCCAAGGAGCTGCTGGTGGATGTGAACTGCTAATCTTTTGGTTGGTAGCTGAGCTCTTAACTCCTGCACCACCAGGGCACTATTATATTCAGTACCAGTACCTTTATGTGGAAGCTGAGGCTATGAGTCGGAATCGACTCGACAGCGGTGGGTTTGGTTTTTTGGTTTGGAGGCTTATGATTTTATCTTTTACTTTACAACTCAAGAGGTAAAGAAACCAAGTTTTTCTCAACACCGTTTCTCAGCTGAGCGTGATTGTTGCTGGCTGCTCAGAGGTGAAATGGGAGCGCGGCAACCCTGATAAGAGTTGAACCGGCATCCACCTAGGCCCGAAGATCCAAGAATGGGACTTACAGACCTTTGGTGTGGTCAGAGCTCATGTTGTTGCTAATTTCCACAGTTTTGACTCATTTATTGATTCATTCATCAAATATTTTAATAAAACTATGTGAAATGCTACTCTAAGCACCCTGGGTGGTGATTCTCACACGCTGCTGGTGTTGGCCGGAGAAAGGTGCCTGAGTTGCTGTTAAAATGGTAGATTTTTGGATCCTACCCTCTAGAGTTTCTGATAAAATCCTGGGGTGGTCCAAGTAACTTGTGCTTTTAAAAAATTCTTCATGATTCTCACGTACTCTTTTGGGGGAGCAAAAAATATTGGAGGCACTGCCCTTACAAAGATGATTGAGAGAGGAATAAATATAGCATAATAAGGAAAACTGAGCCTAGGTACATCGAATTTTTGTTTGCTTGTTTGTTTTTGGCCCTGAGTAATATAAAGTTATTCGCCCATATCATCCCTCCTGTAAAATACAGCCTATGGCTTCATAGAGAGGTAAAGTGATGTTGTTTTATTTTTACTACATTGCTGGGAGTGAAAGTGTGATGGTAGAAAAATATGTGGGCTGATAAAATGTGTTTATATACAAGCTGATACATAGTTAGAAGCATCCATGATAATATACACTCCACCTACTTCTGATGACTTCCAGGCCAGGAAAGGGTGAAAGAGAATTGTCTGAGGAGCTGTGACATCCTTACCAAGTCCTTCTATTCAGAAGAATTAGCACTTCAGTGATGTGTGTCATGGAATGAGTTGTGTCCCCCCCAAATGTCTGTCAACTTAGCCAGGCCATGAGTCTCAGCATTGTGTGACTGCCCACTGTTTTATGTGATTGTCCACCATTTTATGTGATTTTCCTGTATGTTGTAAATCCTATCACTAAGATGTAATAAGATGGATTAACAGCAATTATATTGATGAGGGCTATAAGATTAGATAGTGTCTTAAGCCAATCTCTTTTAAGATATAAAATAGAGAAGTGAGCAGAGAGACATGGGGACCTCACACCACAAGGAGCAGAGAGCATCCTTTGGACCTGAGGTTCCTGCGTTGAGATGCTCCCAGACCAAGGGAAGAATGATGACAAAGACCTTCCTCCAGAGCCGACAGAGAGAGAAAGCCTTCTCCTGGAGCTGGTGCTCTGAATTCAGACTTCTAGCCTACTGGACTGTGAGAGAATAAACTTCTTTTCGTTAAAGCCATCCCCTTGTGGTATTCTGTTATAGCAGCACTGGATGACTAAGACACTGTGTAAAAAGAAATTGTTGATAAGTGCCTTTCTGGCAATATCTAGAAAATCCCCTCGTTATCACCCAGCTTGTGGACAGTCCTCTGGCTTCCCTGGAAGCTGGGAATGGGGGTGAGGTAGGAATACTGGATTTCTCCACCCTCACAAACACAAATTCAGCATGAGCCCTGAATACACATGCACAGATTTGGGGCAGCAGGAAATGCACAGAGTGCAGAGCAAGGGCTTTTCTGCTGAATTCCAGGTTGCTGAATTCCTGAATTCCAGGAATAAAGCATAGCCATTGTATCTAAACATAATCAGGAATCTAATGGTTGCTGTGCTGTAGAATCTGGGTTCTCACATTAAATCCAATTAACAAATGTTATTGAGCACCTGTTGTGTAAGGAAAGGTCTTTCTAAACATTCCAACAGAAGTAAAACACTGGTACTTTGTTTTGACTCCAAGTTTACTCAGAGCCAAATATTTTATAAGCTATCTCAAAATTCCTGTTTTTAGTGTCTGTTTTTAGTATGGAGGGTAATGTAACCTGCCACCCAATTGTTAATGATTATTTGTGATTTTACATTTCTAGATATGAAATATTTAGGGTGTTTTGCACTGTCTCTATGTGGCTGATAGTTGAGTCATAGGACAGACTATTAACAGGACTTCCCAAGTGACTAAGTAAGTCCATCTTCCAAGGTCATGGATACAGATCCTGACAACCACCCCGTTTTAACTTTAAATTAATCTTTTGGTAAAAATTTTCCATGATCGGTCTAAAATATGTTTCCCCTAAAAAAAGTACGGTTATATATATTAAACTGATGTTGAATTAAAATATCAGGATGAAAAAGATAACTAAAAATAACAGGATGTGATTAATGGTTTTGATTCATAGCCTATTTTTATCTTCTTCTGGAATCTTAGTACATAAAATTTGCAGAGGAATAAAAAAAAAAATGAGATGGCAATTTTCAGTTTTGAAATACTCCACTTCTTTTGAATTCTTGATGGCTCAATGGCTCAATGTTTGGTTGCTAAAGGAAAGATCAGCGATATGAACCCCCTACCGGCTCTGCGGAAGAAAGATGTGTCAGCCTACTTCTGAAAAGATTACAGCCCTACTCTGTCCTGTAGGGTAGCTATGAGTCAGAATCAACTTGATAGCAATAGGTTTGGTTTTTAGGTTTTTCTGATTGAAAGGTTATCACTTAAGAACTTAATCTGTTAATACACACTCTTGGCAAGGCCAAGATGATGGAGTAGTCAGATGCTTCCTGTGGTCCCTCTTGCAACAAAGACCCCTCCCAAAAACAAGTGAATTGATTATGTATGACAATCTAGGAGCTGTGAACACCAATGGGGAAGTTGAGGAATCAGACTGAGTGGCAGGGGAGAGAGAGATGGTTCAGAAGCAGCAAGGAGTTGCCAGACCTGACCCAGTGGGAACCAGTACCCTGTAGGCTGGGATCAGCTGTGTGAGGTGAGATAAGCAGTGGCACTTGAGACACGTTTTCCACATTGGGAGAAACTGAGCAGCAGAGATTTATCTCAGACCTCCAGAACCAGTGAAAAGCGGCATTCAATTGGCAAAAGATAAGTAAAGTGTCTAACCTACCATGCGAATCAAAAAACACCCCTTTGGGAAACACCTCTCTCCCATTTATCTGTCCCATCCCCGCTCTGCACCAGGTCCTGGGCTGGCTTCAGAGATTGCTGCGTCTCCGGGACTGGAAGTAGGACTCATTATGTGTCCTGAGCCATTCTCCTGGCCTTGGAGAGGGAACAAATTAAACAGGAAAAAATAATCAGCCGGCTTCCCTAATCCGTGACCTCAGGGCAGACACAGCTCATTTGTCTAGGCACAGGCATAAAGGGTGCATGGACTTTCAATGCCTTTCTCCCCTGCATAGACCTGTGTGGGCCCGTTTCAACAGTGTAGATCCTCATTAGTACAGTACAACAGGGCATATATCTGAAGCCTAACTTCATTGGTTCAGCTACATGGTGAAGTGACAGGTTTGTGACATTTGACACTGCTCTGCTCATTAAGCAGGGTCATCGCCTACCCACATCAGGGGTCTGAGGACTGTAGCTCCACCCACACCACCTAGTCACCTGCGACAGGGGTCCAAGATAAGTGGGGCCTCCCAGTTCTTATGGCCAACAGCATTGGGTGCCCATAGCCTGGCTGCAAAACCCACCCACCTATGTGCTTTAGGGAACAGGGAAATGCTTTCCTCCCAGATACCCAAGGGCAGCTGTCAGCCCCCTGACTTGCTCAGCACACAATCCCCTAGTGCAGCCAGAAACCTGTGCCTACTCCAATCACCCCTGCCCAGGTAGGACTGTAGGTGCACCACACGTTTGGTGACTGACTACCTGGACACCTGAGCTGAATCCATGCCAGAAAAGTAAATGGACTCCTCGGCTCACATACCTAGTAACAGATCTAACCACCTGGTGACAGGATGTGAGAACTTCAAAGGTGCCAGTAATCAAACTAGCTCACACAAGCAGCCCATTGGGCATATCAAAATGAAACAAAACAAGAAACTAGGACACAGTAAGAAAACATAAATAAATAACTTACTGATGTCTCAGAGACAACAGTCAATACCGAATCACATAAACAGGCAGACCATGATGGCTTCAGCAAGCTCCCAAAACAAAGAATCAAGAAATCTTCCAGGCGAAATGGACACAAAAAGAGAGAGTGGAGGGAGACAGCGGGCTGTCTCATTAGGGGGAGAGTAATTGGGAGTATGTAGCAAGGTGTATATAAGTTTTTGTGTGAGAGACTGCCTTGATTTGTAAACTTTCACTTAAAGCACAGTAAAAATTATGTTAAAAAAAAACTTCCAGAGGAAGATAATTTCTTGGAATTACCAGAGGTAGAAAAAAAAACCCCAAAAAACCAAACCCACTGCCGTCGAGTTGATTCTGACTCATAGTGACCCTATAGGACAGAGTAGAACTGCACCATACGGTTTCCAAGGAGTGCCCGGAGGATTCGAACTGCTGACCTCTTGGTTAGCAGCCGTAGCACTTAACCACTACACCACCAGGGTTGCTGAAGGTAGAATACAAAAGATTAATACACAGAACTCTTCAAGAGATCAGGAAGGAGATCAGGCAAAACACAGAGCAAGCAAAGCAACACAGAGATAAAACAATAGAGGAACTTAAGAAGATTATAGAAGAGCATGATGAAAAGTGTAACAGGTTGTAAGAACCCAGAAAAAGACAGCAAACAGAAATCTAGAAAGTTTTTTTTAAAATTCAGAATTAGACATCTCAATAAAAAGGCATAGGAGCAGAATTGAGGCAATGGAAGTCAGAATTAGATTGAAGATAAAGCACTTGACACCAACATATTTGAGGAAAAATCAGATGAAAGAATTTAAGAAAAAGAAGAAACCCTAAGAATTATGTGGGACTCTATCAAAAGGAAAAATCTAAGAATGATTGGAGTACCAGAACAGGGGAGGGATAACTGAAAATACAGAGAGAATTGTTGAAAATTTGTTGGCAGAAAACTTCTCTGATATCATGCAAGAGGAAAAGATGCCTATCCAAGATGCTCATCAAACCCCATACAAGGTAGACCCCAAAAGAAAGTCACCCAGACATATTATAATCAAACTTGCCAAAACCAAGATAAAGAGAGAATTTTAAGAGTGGCCAGGGATAAACAAAAAGTTTTCTACAAAGGAGAGTGAATAAGACTAAGCACGGACTACTCAGCAGAAACCGCGCAGGCAAGAAAGCAACAGAATGACATACATAAAGTCTTGAAGAAAAAAAAAAACTGCCAGCCAAAAATTATATATCCAGCAAAACTGTCTCTCAAATATGATGGTAAAATTAGGGCATTTGCAAATAAGCAGAAGTTTAGGGAATTTGTAAAAACCAAACCAAAATTACAAGAAATACTAAAGGGAGTCCTCTGGTTAGAAAATCAATAACATCAGATAACAACTCAAGACTAGAACACAAGACAGAGCAACCAGATGTCAACCCAGATAGGGAAGCACAAAAATAAATCAAAGCTAAAACACTCAAAATAGGAAAACAGAGACGTCAGTATGTAAAAGATGACAACATTAAAACAGAAAAGACGGACTTTAAAACATGTAGCCATAGATCTTTCATATGGAGAGGAAGTCAAGGCGATACAAAGAAATAAAAGATTGGTTTAAACTTAGAAAAATAGGGATAAATATTAAGGAAACCACAAAGGAAACTAATAATCCTCCACATCAAAATGAAAAACAAGAAAAACATAGACTTGGCAAGTACGAAATCAACAACAATGAAAAAGATGATAAGAAAATACATAAAGAAAAACAACTCAGCACAGAAAATTAAGTGGAACAAAGAAACTGTCAACAACACAGAAAAAAAGACATCAAAATGATAGCACTAAACCCATTAAAAAAAAAAAAAAACAGCAAAAACCCATACCTAACAATAATTACACTGAATGTAAGTGGACTAAATGCACCAATAAAGAGACAGAAAGTGGCAGAATGGATTAAAAAAAAAAAAAAAAACCACACACACACACACAATCCGTCTATATGCTGCCTACAAGAGACACATCTTAGACTTAAAGACACAAAGAAACTAAAACTCAAAGGATGGAAAAAATATATTGAGCAAGCAACAATCAAAAAAGAGCAGGAGCAGCAATATTAATCTCCGACAAAATAGACTTTAAAGTAAAATCTACCACACGGGGTAAGGAAGGACACTATATAATGATTAAAGGGTCAATACACCAGGAGGACAAAACCATAATAAATATTTAAGCACCCAACGTCAGGGCTCCAAAAGACATAAAACAAACTCTAACAGCAGTTTTATGGATCGATAGCTCTGCAATAATAGTAGGAGACTTCAACACACCACTTTCGTTGAAGGACAGAACATCCAGAAAGAAGTTCAGTAAAGACTTGGAAGATCTAAATGCCACAGTCAACCAACTTGACCTCATAGACATGTACAGAAAACTCCACCCAACAGCAGCCAAGTATACTTTCTTTTCTAGTGCACATGGAACATTCTCTAGAATAGACCACATATTAGGTCATAAAGCAAGCCTCTCTAACAGAATCCAAAGGATCGAAATACTACAAAGCATCTTTTCTGACCATAAAGCCATAAAAGTAGAAATCAATAACGGAGAAAACAAGGAAAAAGAATCAAACATATGGAAACTGAACAACACCTTGCTCAAAAACTACTGGGTTATAGAAGAAATTAAGGATGGAATAAGGAAATTCACAGAATCAAATGACAGTAAATACTCTTGTACAGTTAAGATTTTCCTGGACTGAATATCAGCCTATGCTAAGGATTTATTATGAATTTTATGGAATATGATAATGTTGTGGCTATGTTTTTTAAAAATTCTCATCTATTAGACAAATGCATGGAAATATTTGCAAGTAAAATGATATGATGTATTGGTTTTTCCAGCCAAACAAAACATAGCAAAAGGAAAAAGTGGGAATATATATATATAACATGAATGGTAGAATGCTGAAAATTGTTTAAAGTGGGTGATGGGTACATGGAGGTTCATTATAGCTTCTCTCTTCATACATTAAAAAAAATTCTAAAAAAAAAATTTTCTCGGTTATGGGTTCTGCATCATATTCTTGCTTTAGCCTCTTTTAGAAGTTTTTCTTTTGGCAAATCTGCTAGAAGCATATTTAGAATATAAACACAATGAAAATGACCCTTTGTATTCTTTGCTCATAAATATAAATTCAACACCCGTTTATTGAATAACGTACGCTGAGTGCTTGGTGCACTTGGTGCCAAGGCAAGTGGATTCAAAAGGAGCACATGATCTGGTTATCATGGGCAAACCACCTTCTGATCTTCAGTTTCCTTTTTAGAAAATGGGTGGACAGAATTAGTAAAATTGAAGACATATCCCTTGACACCAGTTTGTTTGAGGGAAAATCAGAAAAAATGAGGAAAAATGAAGAAAGCCTAAAAATTATGTGGGACACTCTCAAGAGGAAAAACTTATGTGTGATCAGAGTTCCAGAACAGGGGAGGACAATGGAAAACACATATTGTTGGAGATTTGCTAGCAGAAAACTTTCCTAATATCGAGAAAGACGAGAAGGTATCCATCCAAGAAGCTCAATGAACCCCATATAGGATAGACCCCAAAAGATAGCCATCAAGACATATCATAATCACACTTGCCAAAACAAGACAAAGAACAAATCCTGAGAGCAATTAGGGAAAAACAAAAAGCCTCCTACAAAGGAGAACCAATAAGACTGCTAGAAACCATGCAGGCAATAAGGCAATGGGATGACATATATAAAGCCTTGAAGGAAAAAATTGCCAGCTAAGAATTATATATCCAGCAAAATCATCTCTCAAGTATGATTACGGAATTAAGACATTTCCAGATAAAGGAATTAAGGTAATTTGTAAAAACCAGACCAAACTGGTTTAAACTAAGGGAAATAAAGGTAAATTACAAGGTAACCACAATGGAAGCTAACAAACCTACTCATCAAAATAAAAAAGAAGAAGAAAAACAAAGACAGGAAACACAAAGTCAATAATAAGGAAAGAAATGAGCATGAGCGACAACATTAATCTCTGATAAAATAGACTTTAAAGCAATACCCATCATAAAGGATAAGGAAGGATACTATATAATTAAAGGATCAGTACACCTGGAGGGCATAACCATAATAAATATATAATGCACTCTATGACAGGGCTCCAAAATACATAAAATAAACTCTAACAGCATTGAAAAGAGAAATAGATTTGCAGTAATAGTAGGAGAGTTCAATACACCACTTTCAGTGAAGGACAGAACATCTAGATAGAAACTCAATAAAGATACAGAAGACCTAAATGCCGCAATAAACCAACTCAACTTATGGACATATACAGAACACTCGCCCCCAACAGCAGCAAAGTATACATTCTTTGCCAATGCACACGGAATATTCTCCAGAATAGAGCACATTTTTGGTAACAAAGCAAGCCTTGACAAAATCCAAAACATCAAAATAATACAAAGCATTTTCTCTGGTCACAATGTCATAAAAGTAGAAATCAATAGCAGGAATAGAAGGGGAAAAAAAATCAAATATATGGAAACTGAACAACACCTTCCTTGAAAACCACTGGGTGATAGAAGATGTCAAGGATGGATTGAAAAAAATAAATAGAATCAAATGAGAATGGCAACATATCTTACCCAGACCTTTGGGACACAGCAAAAGCAGTGCCTAGAGTTCATTTTATAGCTATAAACGTACACATCAAAAATGAAGAAAGGGCCAAAATCAAAACATAAACCCTATAACTCGAACAGACAGAAAGAGAGCAGCAAAAGAAATCCACAGTCACGAGAAGAAAGGAAAATATAAAGATCAGGGCACAAATAGACAATAAAAAACAATAGAATCAAGATCAGGAGTTGGTTCTTTGAAAGGATCAACAAAATTGACAAGCCATCAGCCAAACTGACAAAAGCAGGAGAGGATGCAAAAAACTTGAATAAGAAGTGAGATGGATAATACCAAAACAGAATCAACTGAGAAAAAAAGGATCATAACAGAATACTATGGACAGTTGTATTTCAACAAATTTGAAAACCTAGAGGAAATGGACAAATTTCTAGAAAAACACTACTTACCTAAACTAACACAAACTGGGATGGAAAAACTGAACAGATCCATAACAAAAGAAGAGACTGAAGAGGTATTAAAAAAAAAACTTCCGGAGGCAGGGCCAAGACGGCTGACTAGGTAGACGCTACCTTGGATCCCTCTTGCAACAAAGACTCGGAAAAACAAGTGAATCGATCACATACATGACAATCTATGAACCCTGACCATCAAACACAGATCTAAAGAGTTGACCTGAGTAGCGGAGACTCAGCCAGCGCAAGCAGGCTGCACACTAACGCGGCTAACGAGAGAACGAGCAACCACGGGGAAGCAGCGACTGTTTTCGGAGCCTGGAGCCAGCGTCCCAGTCAGAAAACCTTGGCGCCGGGCTTTGGACTGGGCCAAGGGGAGCTGAGCACAGCATCCTGAGATGGCGCAAGCATGGGACGCAGCCCTAGCCCCCAGAAATGACCTTGGGGGAAAGCCCAGCCAGTGCACGCAGGCAGTGCAGTGATGTGGCTGACAGGAGGGGAAGTCACCGGGGGGCAGCGAATCGTTTTGGAGCCTGGAGTGCGGCATTCCAGCCGGGGAACGTTGGCTCTGGGCTTTGGACTCGAGCGGAGGAACTGACCAGGGCTTCTGAGACAGCACAAGCACAGGATGTGGGCCTGACCCTCGGGGGCAATCTTGACCCAGCCAACTCACACAGGCTACACACCCCTCGGGAATCACAGATAAAACAGTCATCGCCAAGCAAGATGAATAACTTTGTCCATATTCCTGGGTGCTACTCTCTCCTATCTATCTGATCCCTCCCTCCCCTTCCCAGGTGGCTTCATTAACATTGGAATTTCCTGGGCCAGAGAGTGAAGTGCTCTGTGGTTTTTTTTTTGTCTTTTCCTAACCCATTCTCCTGGCCTGAGAGAAACAGCTACAAAAAACCCAGGGACCAAAAATACTTCCCTGGCTTCCCGAAATTGGACTAAAAATGCAGAATCAGCTCCAGCCAAGCATATGAAATCCACAGTTTGGGCTTTCATCCCTACAGGGAACAAAGTGGCTATTATAATGCAAAGGCAATTCTGATAGTGATCTGACTATAATTGTTTTAGCAGATTACTGGAAAGACAAGTTTCCCAGGTCTGATATCTCTACCTATTAAACAGAGTCCTCACTGACCCACAATGGTGAACTGAGGGCTGAAGCTCCACCCAAACCACCTAGCCTCCTGCCATAGGGGTCTGAGGATTGTGACACCTACCAATCTGTAGAGGTACATGCATTGGGTGCCTAAGGTACAGCTGCAGAGCCCACCCACCAAAGTGCTTTAGGAATAGAGACACACCTACCTCATTGGCACTTGGGGGAAGCCTGTCAGCATCCTGCCCCCCCTGGAGTGTGACCCCCTGCTGCTACTAGAATCTGGTGCACACAACTATCACCACTACTCCTCTAAGCGAATAGGTGACAGTCTACACCAGACACTTGGTGACCCAAAATCAGATTCTACTCAAGAATAGTGAATGGACTCTTAGGCTTATATATCTGGTAACAGCCCAAACCAGCTGGTAATAGGACATAAGTGATTCAAAGGCTATAACAATCAAGACAGCACAATCTAGTAGCCCATCTGCGTATACTGAAAGAAAACAAAACAAGATAAGACTCGGTGAGCAAATATAAAATAAATCATTACAATATCTTACAGATGGCTTGGAGATAGCAGTCAATATCAAACCACATAAAGAAGCAGACCATGATTGCTTCTACAACTCCCCAAATTAAAGAATCAAAATCTTTCCCAAATGAAGATACAATCCTGGAATTGCCAGATGCACAATATAAAAAACTAATTTACAGAATGCTTCAAGACATCAGGGATGACCTCAGAAATGAAATAAGGCAATCTACAGAAAGAGCCAAGGAACACACTGATAAAGCAGTTGAAGAAATCGAAAAGATTATTCAAGAACATAGTGGAAAATTAATAAGCTGCAAGAATCCATAGAGAGACAGCATTCAGAAATCCAAGAGATTAACAGTAAAATTACAGAATTAGACAACTCAGTAGGAAGTCAGAGGAGCAGAATCGAGGAATCGGAATGCAGAGTGGGGGGGGTGGAGGATAAGGCAATTGACACCAATATAGCTGAAGAAAAATCAGATAAAAGAATTTAAAAAAGGGAAGAAACCCTAAGAATCATGTGGGACTCTATCAAGAAGAATAACTTGCGTGGGATTGGGGTTCCAGAACAGGGAGGGATAACAGAAAATACAGAGAGAATAGTTGAAGATCTGTTGGCAGAAAACTTCCCTGACATCATGAAAGACGAAAGGCTATCTATCCAAGATGCTCATCGAACCCCATATGAGATTGATCCAAAAAGAAAATCACCAAGACATATTATCATCAAACTTGCCAAAACCAAAGATAAAACAGAAAATTTTAAAAGCAGCCAGGGATAAAAGAAAGGTCTCCTACAAAGGAGAATCAATAAGAATAAATTCAGACTACTCAGCAGAAACCATGCAGTCAAGAAGGCAATGGGATGACATATATAGAGCACTGAAGGAGAAAAACTGCCAGTCAAGAATCATATATCTGGCAAAACTCTCAAATATGAAGGTGAAATTAAAATATTTACAGATAAAAACAAGCTTAGAGAATTTGCAAAAACCAAACCAAAGCTACAAGAAATACTAAAGGAAGTTGTTTGGTCACAAAATCAATAATACCAGATACCAACACAACACAAGGTCACGGATATCAACTGATATCAACTCAAATAGTGAAATCACAAAAACAAATTAAGATTAATTTTAAAAAGAAAAAAATGCTCAAAACAGGAAATCATTGAAGTCATTATGTAAAAGATTACAATAATCAAAAAGAGGGACTAAATACAGGATGCACAGAACTGCTGTATGGAGAGGAAAACAAGGCAATATAGGACGATACAAGTTAGGTTTTTACTCAGAAAAATAGGGTTAAATATTAAGGTAACCACAAAGAGGTCTAAAAATTCCATAACTCAAAATAAAAACCAAGAAAAACATAACAACTCAGCAAACACAAAGTCAAAAACTATGAAAATGAGGAACACACAATTTACAAAGAAAAACATCTCAGCACAAAAAAGTAAGTGGAAAAATGAAATTGTCAACAACACACACATAAAGGCATCAAAATGACAGCACTAAGCACATACTTATCTATAATTATGCTGAATGTAAATGAACTAAATGCACCAATAAAGAGACAGAGAGTCTCGGACTGGATAAAGAAACACGATCCATCTATATGCTGCCTACAAGAGACACACCTTAGACTTAGAGACACAAACCAACTAAAACTCAGAGGATGGAAAAAAAATATATCAAGCAAACAACAAGCAAAAAAGAGCAGGAGTAGTAATATTAATTTCTGACAAAATAGACTTTGAAGTTAAATCCACCACAAAGGATAAAGAAGGACACTACATAATGATTAAAGGGACAATTGACTAGGAAGATATAACCGTATTAAATATTTATGCACCCAATGACAGGGGTGCAAGATACATAAAACAAACTTTAACTGAACTGAAAAGTGAGATAGACACCTCCACAATTATAGTAGGAGACTTCAACACACCACTTTCGGAGAAGGATAGGACTTCCGGTAAGAAGTTCAATAGAGACACGGAAGACCTAATTGCTACAATCAACCAACTTGACCTCATAGACTTATACAGAACACTTCACCCAACAGCTGCAAAGTATACTTTTTTCTAGTGCACATGGAACATTCTCTAGAATAGATCACATATTAGGTCATAAAACAAACCTTTGCAGAATCCAAAACATCGAAATATTACAAAGCATCTTCTCAGACCACAAGGCCATAAAAGTGGAAATCAATAACAGAAAAATCAGGGAAAAGAAATCAAATACGTGGAAATTGAACAATACCCTGCTCAAAAAAGACTGAGTCATAGAAGACATTAAGGAGGAAATAAAGAAATTCATAGAATGCAATGAGAATGAAAACACTTCCTATCAAAACCTCCGGGACACAGGAAAAGCAGTGCTCAGAGGTCAATTTATATCGATAAATGCACACGTACATAAATAAGACAGAGCTAAAATCAGAGAACTGTCCCTACAACCTGAACAAATAGAAAGACAGCAAACAAAGAATCCATCAGGCACCAGAAGAAAACAAATAATAAAAATTAGAGCTGAACTAAATGAATTAGAGAACAGAAAAACAATTGAAAGAATTAACAAAGCCAAAAGCTGGTTCTTTGAAAAAATTAACAAAATTGATAAACCATTGGCCAGACTGACTAAAGAAATACAGGAGAGGAAACAAATAACCCAAATTAGAAACAAGATGGGCCATATCACAACAGACCCAACTGAAATTAAATGAATTATATCAGATTATTACAAAAAATTGTACTCTAACAAATTTGGAAACATAGAAGAAATGGATGAATTCCTGGAAAAACACTACCTACCTAAACTAACACAATCAGAAGTAGAACAACTAAATAGACCCATAACAAAAAAAGAGATTGAAAAGGTAATCAAAAAACTCCCAACAAAAAAAAACCCTGGCCCGGACGGCTTCCCTGCAGAGTTCTACCAAACTTTCAGAGAAGAGTTAACACCACTACTACTAAAGGTATTTCAAAGCATAGAAAATGACGGAGTACTACCTAACTCATTCTATGAAGCCACCATATCCCTGATACCAAAACCAGGTAGGTAAAGACACCACAAAAAAAGAAAATTACAGACCTATATCCCTCATGAACATAGATGCAAAAATCCTCAACAAAATTCTAGCCAATAGAATTCAACAACATATCAAAAAAATAATCCACCACGACCAAGTGGGATTTATACCAGGTATGCAAGGTTCGTTTAATATTAAAAAAACCATTAATGTAATCCACCTTATAAATAAAAGGCAAAAGCCACATGATCTTATCAATTGATGCCGAAAAGGCGTTTGACAAAGTCCAACACCCATTCATGATAAAAACTCTCAGCAAAATAGGAACAGAAGGAAAATTCCTCAACGTAATAAAGGGCGTCTATACAAAGCCAACAGCCAACATCATTCTAAATGGAGAGAGCCTGAAAGCATTTCCCTTGAGAACGGGAACCAGACAAGGATGCCGTTTATCACCGCTCTTATTCAACATTGTGCTAGAGGTCCTAGCCAGAGCAATTAGGCTAGATAAAGAAATAAAGGGCATTTGGATTGGCAAGGAAGAAGTAAAATTATCTCTATTTGCAGATGTCATGATCTTATACACAGAAAACCCTAAGGAATCCTCCAGAAAACTACTGAAACTAATAGAAGAGTTTGGCAGAGTCTCAGGTTATAAGATAAACATACAAAAAATCACTTGGATTTCTGTACATCAACAAAAAGAACATCGAAGAGGAAATCACCAAATCAATACCATTCACAGTAGCCCCCAAGAAGATAAAATACTTAGGAATAAATCTTACCAAGGATGTAAAAGACCTATACAAAGAAAACTACAAAGTACTAGTGCAAGAAACTAAAAGGGACCTACATAAGTGGAAAAACATACCTTGCTCATGGATAGGAAGACTTAACATAGTAAAAATGTCTATTCTACCAAAAGCCATCTATACATACAATGCACTTCCGATCCAAATTCCAATGACATTTTTTAATGTGATGAAGAAACAAATCACCAACTTCATATGGAAGGGAAAGAAGCCCCAGATAAGTAAAGCATTACTGAAAAAGAAGAAGAAAGTGGGAGGCCTCACTCTACCTGATTTCAGAACCTATTATACAGCCACAGTAGTCAAAACAGCCTGGTACTGGTGCAACAACAGGCACATAGACCAATGGAACAGAATTGAGAACCCAGATATAAATCCATCCACATATGAGCAGCTGATATTTGACAAAGGCCCAGTGTCAGTTAATTGGGGAAAAGATAGTCTTTTTAACAAATGGTGCCGGCATAACTGGATATCCATTTGCAAAAAAATGAAACAGGACCCATACCTCACACCATGCACAAAAACTAACTCCAAATGGGTCAAAGACCTAAACATAAAGACTAAAATGATAAAGATCATGGAAGAAAAAATGGGGACAACGTTAGGAGCCCTAATACAAGGCATAAACGGAATACAAAACATTATCAAAAATGACCAAGAGAAACCAGATAACTGGGAGCTCCTAAAAATCAAACACCTATGCTCATCTAAAGACTTCACCAAAAGAGTAAAAAGACCACCTACAGATTGGGAAAAAATTTTCAGCTATGACATCTCCGACCAGCGCCTGATCTCTAAAATCTATATGATTCTGTTAAAACTCAACCACAAAAAGACAAACAACCCAATCAAAAAGTGGGCAAAGGATATGCACACGCACTTCACTAAAGAAGATATTCAGGCAGCTAAGTGATACATGAGAAAATGCTCTCGATCATTAGCCATTATAGAAATGAAAATTAAAACTACTATGAGATTCCATCTCACTCCAACAAGGCTGGTGTTAATCCAAAAAACACAAAATAATAAATGTTGGAGAGGCTGTGGAGAGATTGGAACTCTTATATACTGCTGGTGGGAATGTAAAACGGTGCAACCACTTTGGAAATCTATCTGGTGTTTTCTTAAAAAGTTAGAAATAGAACTACCATACAACCCAGAAATCCCACTCCTTGGAATATACCCTAGAGAAATAAGAGCCTTTACACGGACAGATATATGCACACCCATGTTTATTGCAGCACTGTTTACAAAAAGCTGGAAGTAGCCAAGGTGTCCATCGACGGATGAATGGTTAAATAAATTGTGGTATATTCACACAATGGAATACTACGCATTGATAAAGAACAGTGAAGAATCTGTGAAACATTTCATAACATGGAGGAACCTGGAAGGCATTATGCTGAGTGAAATTAGTCAGATGCAAAAGGAGAAATATTGTATAAGACCACTATTATAAGAACTTGAGAAATAGTATAAACTGAGAAGAACACATTCTTTTGTGGTTACGAGAGGAAGGAGGGAGGGGGTGGGTACTCACTGATTAGTTAGTAGATAAGAACTACTTTAGGTGAAGGGAAGGACAATACTCAATACAGGGAAGGTCAGCTCAACTGGAGTGGACCAAAAGCAAAGACGTTTCCGGGATAAACTGAATGCTTCTAAGGTCAGTGGAGCAAGGGTGGGGGTTTGGGGACTATGGCTTAAGGGGACTTCTAAGTCAATTGGCAAAATAATTCTATTATGAAAACATTCTGCATCCCACTTTGAAATGTGGTGTCTGGGGTCTTAAATGCTAACAAGCGGCCATCTAAGATGCATCAATGGGTCTCAACCCACCTGGATCAAAGGAGAATGAGGAACACCAAGGTTACATGATAACTATGAGCCCAAGAGACAGAAAGGGCCACATGAACCAGAGACTTACATCATCCTGAGACCAGAAGCACTAGATGGTGCCCAGCCACAACCGATGACTTCCCTGACAGGGAGCACAACAGAGAACCCCTGAGGGAGCAGAAGAACAGTGGGATGCAGACCCCAAATTCTCATAAAAAGACCATACTTAATGGTCTGACTGAGACTAGAAGAATCCCGGTGGTCATGGTCCCCAAACCTTCTGTTGGCCCAGGACAGGAACCATTCCCAAAGACAACTCATCAGACATGGGAGGGACTGGACAATGGGTTGGAGAGAGATGCTGACGAAGATTGAGCTACTTGTATCAGGTGGACACTTGAGACTGTGTTGTCATCTCCTGTCTGGAGGGGAGATGGGAGGGTAGAGAGGGTTAGAAACTGGCAAAATTGTCACAAAACGAGAGACTGGGAGGAGGGAGTGGACTGACTCATTAGGGGGAGAGTAAATGGGAGTATGTAGTAAGGTGTATATAAGCTTATATGTGACAGACTGACTTGATTTGTAAACTTTCGCTTAAAGCACAATAAATATTATTTAAAAAAAAATCTTCCAACAACAAAAAAAGTCCTGGCCCTGACGGCTTCACTGGAGAATTCTATCATTCAAAGAAGAGCTCCCACCAGCACTACTCAAACTATTTCAGGACATAGAAAGGGAAGGAATATCCCCAAGTTCATTCCATGAAGCCAGCATGACCCGGATACCAAAGGCAGGCAAAGACAGAACTAAAAATGAAAATTAGTGTCATGGATTCAATTACGTCCCCCCATAAATATGTGTATCAATTTGACTGGGCCATGATTCCAGGTATTGTGTGACTTTCCCACATGTTATAAATCCTGCCTCTATGATGTTAATGAGGGAGGGTGGGTGACAGTTGTGTTAATGAAGCAGGACTCAGTCTATGAGATTGGGTTGTGTCTTGAGGCAATCTCTTGAGATACAGAAGAAAGAAGCGAGCATAGAGACGGGGACCTCATACCACCAAGAAAGCAGTGTCAGGAACAGAGTGCATCCTTTGGACCTGAGGTTCCTGTGCTGAGGTGCTCCCAGACAAAGGGAAGACTGATGGCAAGGACCTTCCTCCAGAGCCGACACAGACAGAAAGCCTTCCCCTGGAGCCAGTGCCCTGAATTTGGACTTCTAGCCTACGGGACTGTGAGAGAATAAATGTCTCTTTGTTAAAGCCATCCACTTGTGGTATTTCCATTATAGCTGCACTAGACGACTAAGACAATGACAGACCGATATCCCTCATGAATAGAAACACAAAAATTCTCAACAAAATTATAGCCAATAGAATTCAACAGCATGTATTAAAAGCAATACATCATGAGCAAGTGGAATTCATAAAAAAAATTATTTATTTATTTATTTATTTATTCAAGCATGATTCAACATTAGAAAATCAATCAATGTAATCCACCACATAAATAAAAAAAAAGAATCACTTGATCTTCTCAACTGATGCTGAAAAGGCATTTGATAAAGTCAAACACTCGTTCCCAATGAAAATTCTCAGCAAAACAGGAACAGAAGGGAAATTCCTTGACATAATAAAGGGCGTTTATACAAAAACAACAACCGACATTATTCCCAACAGAGAGAGATTGAAAACATTCCCTTTGAGAACAGGACCCAAAGATGCCTTTTATTACCATTCTTATTCAACATGGTGCTGGAAGTCCTAGCTGGAGCAATAAGGCAAGAAAAGGAAATAAAGGGCATCCAAATTGGTAAGGAAGAGGTAAAACTATCCCTATTTGCAGATGATATGGTCGTATACATAGAAAACCCCAAAGAATCCACAAGAAAGCTACTGGAACTAATACAAGGGTTCAGCAAAGTCACAGGGTACAAGATCAACATACCAAAACCATTTGGATTCCTCTACACTAATAAAGTAAACTCTGAAAAGAAAATCAGGAAAACAATACCATTTACAATAGCCCCCCAAAGCATAAAACACTTAGGAATAAATCTAACCATGGACATAAAAGACTTGCACAAAGAAAGCTACAAAACACTACTGCAGGAAACTAAAAGAGATCTACATGAATGGAGAACATACCATGCTTGTGGACAGGAAGACTCAACATTGTGAAAATGTCAGTACTGCCCAAAGTGGTCTATAGATACAATGTAATCCTGATCCAAATAGCAGCAGCATTTTTTAATGAGATGGAAAAACTAGTCACCAACTTTATGTGGAAAAGAAAGAGGCCCCACATAAGTAGACCACTATTGAAGAAGAAGAACAAAGTGGGAGGTCTCCCACTACCTGATCTTAGAATCTACTATACAGCCATGGTAGTCAAAACAGCCTGGCACTGGTATGACAACAGACACATAGACCAATGGAACAGAATTGAGAACCCAGATGTAAATTCATCCACCTATGGGCAGCTGCCAAAGTCCATTAAATGGGGAAAAGACAATCTCTTTAACAAATGGTGCTGGCATAACTGGATGTCCATCTGTAAAAAAAATGAACAGGATCCAGACCTCACTCCATACACAAAAGCCAGCTCAGAATGAATCAAAGACCTAAATAACCCACTACCGTTGAGTCAATTCCGACTCATAGCAACCCTAGAGAACAGAGTAGAACTGCCGCATAGTGTTTCCAAGGTGTGCCTGGCGGATTCGAACTGCTGACCTCTTGGTTAGCAGCCGTAGCACTTAACCACTATGCCACCAGGGTTTCCCAAAGACCTAAATATAAAACCTAAAAGGATAAAGATCATGAAAGAAAAAATAGGGACAACACTATGGGCTCTAATACATGGTCACATAAATACAATACAAACCATAACTAAGAATGCACAAACACCAGAAGGTAAACTAGGTAACCAGGAGCTGCTAAAAATTAAACTCTTATGCTCATCAAAAGAGTAAAAAGAGAACCTATAGATTGGTGAAAAAATTTTGGCTATGATGTATCTGACGAGGGTCTAATCTCTAAAATCTGTAGAATACTTCAGCACCTCAATAACAAAAAGACAAATAATCCAGTTAAAAAATGGGCAAAGAATACGAACCGACACTTCACCAAAGAAGACATTCAGGCAGCCAACAGACACATGAGGAAATGCATGCAATTGTTAGTGATTGGAGAAATGCAAATCAAAACTACAATGAGATATCATCTCACTCTGACAATACTGGCACTAACCAAAAAAACAGAAAATAATAAATGTTGAAGAAGTGCAAGGGGATTGAAACACTTACTGCTGATGTTAATTTAAAATGTTACAATCACTATGGAAAATGATATGGAGCCTCCTTAAAAAGCTAGAAATAAAAATACCATAGGATCCAGCAAACCCAGTCCTAGGAATATATCCTAGAGAAATAAAAGCTGTCACACAAATAGACATATGCACAACCATGTTCACTGCAGCATTATTCACAACAGCAAAAAGATGGAAACAACCTAAGTGCCCATCAACAGATGAATGGATAAACTATGGTACATACACAAAATGGAGCACTACCCAATGATAAAGAACAATGATGAACCCTCGAAACATCTTACACCATGGTGAATCTGGAGGGCATTACCCTGAGTGAAATGTCAATTACAGAAAGACAAATACTGTATGAGACCACCATTATCAAAACTCAAGAAAAGGTTTATACACAGAAAAAAAACTAACTTTGATGGTTATGAGGTAGGTGAGGAGTTGAGAGGGGAAATCGCTAACTAGATAGTAGACAAGTGTCAACTTTGGTGACGGGAAAGACAAAGCACAGTATATGGTAAGTAGCACAACTTGACCAAGGTGAAGCCATAGAAGCTTCCTAGACACATCCAAACACCTTGAGGGACAGAGTTACTGGGGCTGAGGGCTGGGGACCATGGTCTCTGAGGACATCTAGGGTAACTGGCATAGCATAGTTTATGAAGAAAATGTTCTACATCCTACTTTGGTGAGTAACATCTGGAGTTTTAAAAGCTTCCGACTGACTAAGATACACCTATTGGTCCCATACCGTCTGGAGCAAAGGACAATGAAGAAAACCAAAGTCATAAGGAAAATATTAGCCCAAAAGACTAAAGGACCACATGAACCACAGCCTCCACCAACCTGAGCCCAGAAGAACTAGGAGGTGCTCAGCCACCACCAATGACTGCTCTGACAGGGATCACAATAAAGGGTTCCAGACACAGTGGGAGGTCATTCACACCCACACAAAAAACGACCAGACTTACTGGTCTGACAGAGACTGGAGGAACCTCTGAGACTAAGGTCCCTGGACACCTGGCTAACTCAGAACTGACGGCACTCGCAAAGCCCGCTTTTCAGTCAAAGATTAGACAGGCCTATAAAACAAACAGTAACACATGTCGGGAACTTGCTTCTTAGTTCAATCAAGTGTACAATACCAAATGGGCAACTCCTGCCCAAAGGCAAGACGAAAAGGTAGGAAGGGACAGGAAAACTGGACAAATGGACACGGGGAATCCAGGGTGGAAAGGGGGAGAGTGTTGACACATTTTGAGGGTTGCAACCAATGTCACAAAACAATTCGTGTATAAATTTTTGAATGAGAAACTAATTTGCCTTGTAAACTTTCACCTCAAGCACAATAAAATTAAAGAAAAGAAAACGAGCAAGGTGGAATGAAAGACCTGTAAAATCCCTGTCCAGTTTTGTGTGTCTTTGAGTCTAGCTTCTTGGGAATTAGGACCACAATGATCTTTTTGTTGATATATTGTAAAGCAATTAGACTTCAATTATATGGCCTTAATGACTGGTGACTTTGAGCCAGTGTCCCTTCTCTCAGATGATAATAGAAAACTCTTTGTAGCACTTCTTCCCCTGCCAGTCACCCTTTCCGTTCTTTGCGGGTGCTGGTTTCTTTCCAAGAAGAATCTGGGGCTGTCAGCCATATGACATTCAAGAACCTATCCCACAGTTTTTGTCATACTGAGGTGTATCTTTGGAATCAATAATGTTTATTTGTAGTAGAATACGACCTACTTATTGTGGTCAGACAACTTATGTCCCTGCTTCTAGTATTTATGACATTCAAATATATTCTAAAATATATCATTTTAATCAAAATTATTAGTAATTTAACTTTTTTTTTTTTAATGGGAGCCAAAGTATTCTCAGCATGGTCATTTTCTCAGCTACAAGTAGGGAGTGAGATCAGGAACATTAACTAGACAAGCCAAACATAATTTGTTACTAAGGTTTTAGAACATTGGGAAGAATTAAAACATAAATTTTGACTTGCTGAAAAAAAAAAAGGGGGGGGGGTAAATGGCAGAATGTGCTGAAGAAGTGAATCTAACATAAATGTGGCTGTAAGAAAATGAAGCCGAAGAGTGAGCAAAATGTGTTTACTTGGTTGAATATTGCTTAATTAAGTAGAGAGTTCAGAAGCAAACTGTATGCTTTTTTTTTTTAACAACAGAAAGGGATAAATCAACTGGCTTGGCGGGAACAAACTTAGGTTTAAATTGGTAATTTCCATAGTTTCTGTTTTAAAAATGAAAGAAAATGCACTTCCCCCATTTCCAGTGCCTTCATTCATCCTTCTGCCCTCCTGCTCTTTCTTTTTTTAAAAAATTTAATTTTATTGTAACATTTCATTGCGTTTTTGGTGAAAGTTTACACAGCAAATAAGGTTTCTATTTAACAATTTCTTTTATACATACTGTTCGGTGACGTTGATTACATTTTTCACAATGAGTCAGCATTCTCATTATTTCCATTTGGTTGTTTCGTTTCCATTAATCGAGCTTCCCTGCCCCTGCCCCCCTTACCTTCTCATCTTTGCTTTAAGGTAAGTGTTGACCGTTTGGTCTCATATAGATGTTTTTAAAGAAGCACAGTACTCACAGACGATATTGTTTATTTTATGAGCCAATACGTTATTTAGATGAAAAGTTGACCTCTGGGTTTGGTTTCAGTACAAAATTTAAAGGGTATCTCAGGGTGATAGATAGTCTTAGGGGTTCCTCTAGTCTCTACCAGTCCAGTAAGTCTGTCCTTATTTAAGAATTTGGGTTTTATTCTACATTTTTCTCCCATTCTATTGTGTCTCTGTCAGTAGTGGTAATCAGGCACCATCTAGTCCTGGTCTCAGAATAAATGAGACTGTGGTTTGTGCAGGCTATTAGTCCTGTAAACTAGTTTCTTCTTTAAGTCTTTGGTTTCCTTCTTTCTGTTCTACTCAAGACCAGTAGAGACCAACAGTTACATCTTAGATCGCTACTCGCAAGCTTTTAAGACCCCCAGATGCTACTCACCAAACTGGGATGTAGAACATAAAGTTTATGAACTGTGTTATGCCAGTTGACCAAGTTGCCCCACGAGACTATGGTCCTAAGCCTTCAAATTCAGTAAACCAAGCCCATGAGGTGTTTGTCTATGTCTAGGAAATGTCTGTAACTGTGTCCCATATGTGCTTTATTATATATATGAACATAAATGTAGCACACACATACAAGTATATACATATGCCTGCAGATATGCCTATACGTATACCTGTGTATATATGTATACATGTACACATACCTTTCTATACATATATGTATGCATGTATACATGTGTAACCACACCATATATTTTGGTTGTTATTTGTTGTTGCAAAATTGTGTACGTTATAGCATATAACAAAAAGACCCTTATTCGTGAGTATTTCTTAGTGTTATCATTTATTTTGGTCAAGCTGTGCACACTTCACCCAAATTTGGTGTTGCCTTTTCCTTCACCAAAAATAACAAGTGTCCATTATCTGGAGAGTGTTTCCTTCTCCCTGACTCCCGTCCCTGGTAACCACCAATGAACATTGTTTTCTTTACACATACCTAGCCTTGTCTTCTTATAAAAGTGTGCTCATACGATATTTGTCCTTTTGTGATTGGCTTATTTCACTCAGCATAATGTCCTCAAGATTTATTCCATTCTTTTCTTACAAAACATTTATTGAGATCTTTCTATGTGTCAACTGTTAGCAATTCAGAGAAGTGGAGATGGGATGCAAAGAAGAGAGGGCTCTGACGTTCCATTCATCACGGAAGTTATACATTCTAGGACACAGCTATGCTACTGCCTTCCCACTCTATTGTCCATAGCGCTGATTTTCTCTTAGCTCTGGAATTGTATTTCCAATTTTTAATTGGATTTTTTTCTAGCTATCATTTTGTGTGTGTGTGTGTGTTTTAGGTGAAAGTTTACAACGCGAATTAGTTTCTCATTCAAAAATTTATACACATATTGTTTTGTGACATTGGTTGCAACCCCTGCAATGCGTGAGCACTCTCGCCCTTTCCTTTTCTACCACAGGATCCCGGTTTCTATTTGTCCCATTTTCCTGTCCCTTCCTGCCTTCTCATCTTTGCTTTTGGGCGGCTGTTATCCACTTGGTCTCGTATACTTGATTAAACTAAGAAGCATGCTCCTCACATGTATTATGGTTTGTTTTATAGGCCTGCCTAATCTTTGGCTGAAAGGTAGGCTTCGAGAGTGGCTTCGATTCTGACTTAACAGGGTGTCCAGGGGCCATAGTCTTGGGGCCCCTGCAGTCTCTGTCAGACCAATAACCCTGTTTTTTTGTGTGTGTGTGTGTGAATTTAAATGTTGTTCTACATTTTTTTCCCACTCTGTCCAGAACTTTCTGTTGTGATCCCTGTCAGAGTGGTAGGTAGTGGTAGCTGAGCGCCATTTAGCTCTTCTGGACTCAGGCTGGTGGAAACTGTGGTTTATGTGGTCCATTAGTCTTTTGGACTGATATTTTCCTGGCGTCTTTGGTTTTCTTCATTCTCCTTTGCTCTGAACGTGATGGAACCAATGGAAGGATTTTAGAAGGCCACCCACAAGCTTTTAAGACCCTACATGCTACTACCAAAGTAGGATATAAAACATTTTCTTTATGAACTATTGTTATGGATTGAATTGTGTCCCCCAAAAATGTGTGTCAACTTGGTTAGGCCATGATTTCCAGTATTGTGTGGTTGTCCACCATTTTGTGATCTGATGTGATTATCCTATGTGTTATAAATCCTAACCTCTATGATGTTAATGAGGCAGGATTATGATAATGAGGCAGGACTCAATCTACAGGATTCGGTTGTATCTTGCTTGAGTCAATCTCTTTTGAGTTATAAAAGGGAGAAGCAAGCAGAGAGGAAAGTTACCTCCTACGACTAAGAGGGAGGGGCCAAGAGTGGAATGCATCCTTTGGACCCGGGGTTCCTGAACTGAGAAGCTCTTAGACCAGGGGAATATTGATGACAACGATCTTACCCCAGAGCTGACAGAGAGAAAAAGCCTTCCCCTGGAGCGGGCACGCTGAATTCTGACTTTTAGCCTCCTAAGCTCTGAGAGAATAAATTTCTGTTTGTTAAAGCCATCTACTTGTGGTATTTGTTATAGCAGCACTAGATAACTAAGAAAACTATGTTCTGCTGATTGACCTAGATATTCCCCAAGACCATTATCCCTAGCCCTCAGCCCCAGTAACTTGGTCCCTCAAAGTATTTGGATGTGTCTAGGAAGCTTCTAAGGCTTTTCCTTGGTCAAATTGTGCTGACTTACCCTATATTGTGTGTTGTTTTACCTTTCACCAAAGGTGACATCTGTCTACTATCTAGTTAGTGATTTCTCCTCCCCACTCCTTCCCTCCCTTGTAGCCATCAGTTTGTTTTTTTCTGTGTGTAAACCTTTTCCTGAGTTTTAATAAAAGTGGTATCATACAATATTTGTTATGTTGTGATTGATTTATTTCACTCAGCATAATGCCCTCCAGATTCTTCCATGTTGTGAGGTATTTCAGTTTCATCATTGTTCTTTATTGTTGTTCGGTGGTCTATTGCGTGTCTGTACCATAGTTTGTTTATCCATTCATCTGTTGATGGGCATTTGTGTTGTTTCCATCTTTTTGGTCTTGTGAATAATGCTACAATGAATATGGGCTATGCATATGCCTGCTCATGTAATGGCTGTTATTTCTCTAGGATATATTCCTAGAAATGGAATTGCTGGATCGTATGGTATTTCTATTTCTAGCATTTTTTTTTTTTTTTTGCTTTAGGTGAAAGTTTACAGAGCAAATTAGTTCCTCATTAACCAATTAAAACCCAAATGGTTTTGTGACATTGGTTACCAACCCTGTGATGTGTCAACACTCTTGCCTTCTTGACCTTGGATTCTGCATTTCCATTCATCCAGTTTTTCTGTCCCTCCCTGCCTTCTCATCTTTGCTTTTGGGCTGGTGTACCCACTTAGTCTCATGTACATGGTTGAACTATGTGTGTTATTATTTGTTTTATAGGCCTGTCTAATCTTTGGCTGAAGGGTGAACTTCAGGAGTGACTTTAGTACTGAGTTAGAAGGGTGTCTGGGGATCATATTTTTGGAGTTTCTCCAGTCTCTGTCAAACCAGTAAGTCTGTCTTTTTTTTGTGTGATTTTTCTAGCTTTTTAAGGAGACACCATATCATTTTCCATAGTGATTGTACCATTTTCCATTCTCACCAGCAGTGCATAAGGGTTCCAATCTCCCTGCAACCTCTCCAACATTTATTATTTTCTATTTTTTTGATTTGTTCCAGTAATGGCGGGGTGAAATGGTAAACAAATAATTTCCTTTTATAAGAATCAGCACACAGCTGATTTCTATGAGGTGGAGGTTAAAGATGTCCCATATGGTCAGCTTTTCCAAGCTGCTGTGCCACTCCATCATCTCTAACATCAACTGCTCTGCCTCTCCTCAGTACTTTCCTTCCTATCTTTGGCTCCCTAATTTGCTGCAATGTCTCACAGAACTCATGAGCCATATACAGGAAAGGGCTAATGCAGTTGTGGAGGCTGGCAAGTCCCAGATTCATGGGAGGTCAGTTGATCATGAACTGGACACGGGATCCAGATACAGAGAGGGAAAGTCTTGCCAGGACACACACATGTATCTTAGATGCTGGTCACACCCCAGGAAAGAGTGCAACTTTAGTAAGGGCGGGACTTGAGTTATACCCTCCTGCAAGCCTGTGACCCAAGACACAGCCTACAGCAATCCTGCCTCATCAACATGTCAGGATCCACAACACATAAAATGGAGGACAACCACACAATACTGAGAATCATGGCGTAGCCAAGTTGACGCATAACCCCAACCATCACAGGTTTCATATGCCTTATTTGCATAGTCCCCCTCCATCATTGTTTGTAAGTCACAAAGACCATGGCTAGAAGGGCCATATTAAGTAATTCATTGCACCAAAGATGGTATCTCATTGTGGCTTTGATTTGCATTTTTCTAATGGCTAATGATCGAGAGCATACCCTTATGTGTCTGTTAGCCACCTGAATGTCTTCTTTGGTGAAGCATTTGTTCATATAATTTGCCCATATTTAAATTGGATTATTTATCTTTTTGTCATTGAGGTGTTGAAGTATTCCATAGATTTTAGAGGTTAGACTCTCATAGGACATGTTATAGCCAAATATTTTTTCTTAGTCTGTAGGTTCTCTTTTTCCTCTTTTGGTGAAGCCTTTTGATGAGCATAAGTGTTTCCTACTAAGGTCAAAATTGGTTGCTGTTCAAATCATATGTTGCCCTTGTTTCTATCAGCCATGACTGAACCACTCAGAACTGGTTTGAAGCCCTGGTTTATACATATTCCACAGGCAAAAATGAGAAAGATGAGTAATTCCCAATGTAAGTGGCATTTGGAAACTTAGTTCTCTCATGCATTACTGGTAGGGGTGTTGACTGGTGTTTCCATTTTGGAAACAAACATGAAACTGTTTAAATATATTACATGTATGCTTACCCTATGATCAGCAATTCTGCTCCTAAGTATATATTCCAAAGGAAGTCTTCATCTAGTTTTATAACAGGATACACGTGAAGATGTTCATCAAAGCTTTTTGTGTGTGTGTGTGTGGTAAGGGGTGTTGTTCATCGGTGGGACAGTGGATAGGTAAAATGTGGTGGATAAACACCATGATGTACTATGCAGCAATTAGAATTAATGGGTTAAATGCATATGCAGCAATATGGATAGATCTTAGATTCATAGTGTTTAGTAATAAAAAGAAGTAAAAGGGAATGAAATATGTGACAGTATGATTTACGTAAATTAAAAATACATGTACATTTTGTGAGAAAACATACAAACAAAAATTATCATTGAACATAATAACATGATTGCACATAGTAAGTACTAAGGGGAATGGGAGGGAGTACCTGGAGAAAAGGAAATAAATAGCAATAAAATGACAAGGAAGTGATAATATGCCAGCAAAGGTAAGGAAGGCCCTTTGTGAGATAGATTGACATAGTCGCAGAAACAATGGACCCAAACATAGCAATGATCATGAAGATGGTGTAGGTCTAGCAGCGTTTCACTCTGCCATATGTAACGTCGCTATGAGTTTGAGCAAATATAGCGTGGACTGCCAAAAGAACAAACAAATGTGTCTTGGAAGAAGTACAACCAGAATGCTCCTTAGAAGCAAGGATGGAGAGACTGCATCTGACATACTTTGGACATGTTGTCAGGAGGGATCAGTCACTGGAGAATGACATGATGTTTGGTAAAGTGAGGGTCAGTGGAAAAGAGGAAGACCCGCAATGAGACGGATTGGTACAGTGGCTGCAACAATGGGCACAAGCATAGCAACAATTGTAAGGATGGCACAGGACAGGGCAGTGTTTCGTTCTGTTGTGCATAGGGTCGCTGTGAGTCGGAATTGACTCAACAGCACCTAACAACAACGAGTCAGAGCTGGCTCAATGGCAACCACCACCAACAACATGTCATGACCTGTTGCCTTAGTCTCCTAGTGCTGCTGTAAGATACGACGAGTGGGTGGTTTTAAAGAACAGATATTTATTTTCTCACAGATTAGGAGACTAGAAGTGTGAATTTAGGGTATTAGCTCTAGGGGAAGGCTCTCTGTCTGCTCTGGGGGGGAGGTCATTGTCTCTTCCAGCTTCTGTAGTCCCAGCGTTCCTCAGTTCCTTGGGGATCTTCATATGGCAGCTATCTTCTCCCCCATCTGTGCTCCCTTGTCTGTGTCTATGCTGCTCCTTTACAACTCAGGAGTGATTAGGTTTAGGACACAGCCTACACTGATATGACCTCATTAACATAAGAAAACCCTATTCCCAGTAGGGATCACAACCACAGATACTGGGGTTAGGGTTCCAGCAAATATTTTGGGGACACAATTCAATCTATAGTACCTATGAAATATGCATCCCTGTAAATCTGAGGTCCAATAAGAATCACACACACACACTTATCCTTATTATTCCCAAAGTGAAAATCCCCCACTGACTTTCTGCCACCTACAATTTAAGTTTATATTTCATAACAATCTGGCCCTGTGGTAGGCCATCTTTTGCCTTCCCCAGAAATTCTTCCCATTCCTGAACACACCTTTCCTGTCTTACTTCCAAGTGTTTGCTCTGGGGTTCACTTCTGCTGTTTGTCCTTGATTTTTCTTTCTCTGCCTAGAGAACTCATACTCTTTCTTTAAGACCTAGCGCAAATATTTATTCATCTATGATGCCTTCCACAGTTCCCCAGAGATATTTTCTTTTACACTGTTCCCGTCTTGAATTTAACTCTTATCAGACTGTATTCTGATAACTGGTTTACATGTTTGTCTTTCCCATTAGTCTGTGAGCTTCCCAAAGGACATACAAGTTAAATGTGGTTTTAATCCTTAGGAAGATGAAAGGCCATTTGGTCAGATAGTCCTTCTATTCTTCATATATACAAATATTTATTGAGTGTTTTCTAAATGTTTGTTGAATTAAGTAATTGATAAGCTAACAAATCCGGCCACAACCTTTCTTGGTGAAATCTGCCTCCAATGTTTTCTGAAATTCAGTGTTGCTGTGGGGAAATCTGGGACCATCCTGACTTTTTCCCCCTTACCCAGGCTCAGTGCCATTGAGTCGATCCCGACTCATAGTGACCCTATAGGAAGAGTAGAACTGTTTCCTCCTTATGGTGGTGTAAATGGTTAACACACTTGGCTGCTAACCAAAAGTGTGGAGGCTGGAATCCATCCAATGTTGCCTTGGTAGAAAGGCTTGGTGATTTATTTCCAAAAAATAAACCATTGAAAACCCTATGGAGCACAGTTCCACTCTGACACACATGGGGCTGTTATGAGTCCACGGCAATTTTTTTTTTTTTTTTAATAAGTGATTTGATCTTTTTGCCTGGCTGCTCAAAGAATTCTGTATTTATCTTTTAAATACAATAACTTTACTAGTATATGTCTTTTGGGGTAAATTTTCTCTGATAGTGTGTCCTTTCAATATATACATTCATTTCCTCATTAATTTCAGGAAAGTTTTCTTGGGTATCTTGAACTATTTGTTGTTACATTATCCGGATTTTCTTCTTCAAGGAGTTCAACTGCACAAATCTTGGCTTTCCTTTACTTGTTTTCTGTATATTTTCTCTCTGATCCTTTTAAATTCTTTATTCCACCTTTGTTATTTTTATATTCTATGACCTGTCCTTTGTTTTTCTTCTGCTTCCAATTCTATCCCCATCTCTCTGTTGGGTTTACTTTTTTCCTGTACTTCTTTCTGTTCACATTTATCTCCTACCATTGTCTCATCACCTGTCCCCAGAGTTCTTGCACTTCTGCTTTCCGAGTCTCCTCCATAGATGTGGTTACTTTTCAAAAATTCGTGGTGGAAGTGTGGGTTCTCATTTTCATTGTTCCTTAGTGGTGACTTTTCTACCTGTCAGTGCTGTTCACCGCGGATAAGTCCTGTGATTGCTGTTGCTGCAGAAGCGTGATGCTGTCGCACATTTCAGTTACCTGTGCCATTCTTCGCGGGGTCCATTACTCCTGCTTCTCTGGACCACCTCATGTCAGAAGGACGTCCAACACAAGCCCTGTTTGCAAACAAGTGATACTGCTTTTGAGCTTCAGAGTGAGCCCTCATCTTCAGAAAACGACTTTTTTTACTGATATTTTCCGAGTGCTGATAGATAAAGGCCTCTCACCACCTTTCAGGTTTTTTCCCTTCACTTACTCCCACATGGCTTTTGCCCAATCCTAGCTGTTTTTAGCTGCCCTTACATGTATTTTAAGGAGTCTCTGGGTAGCACAACAATTCATTGCTCAACTACTAACCGAAAGGTTAGTGATTCAGACCTACCCAGAGGTGCCTAGGAAGAAAGGTCAAGCGACCTGCTTCCATAAGCTTTGAAAACCCTATGGAACAGTTCTACTCCGACATGCACGGGGTCGCCATGAGTTGGACCGGATAGCAACTGGCTTGGTCCTTTTGATACGTGTTTTAGAGTCTGCAGAGTGTATCTGTTACGCAGTCTCACTGAAAATAAAGTATTTTTGTATACTTATTTTTGTGTTTTATTGTCGTTTTCCTCACTGCTTTCATATGATTTCCAGGTGGTTAAGGATGCTAATTTACACAGCTATGATTATCCTAGAAGTCCTTTGGAAGCTATGTTTTTTATGATAAGTATTCTAGGTGATTCTTATGATTTAGAAAACACTTCATACCATTTCTCTCTGAGTGAAATCAAGTAAAAATTACATCAGGGATAGTCTCTGAGAAGAGAAGTGTCTAAAAGTCTGGGTAGAGTTGGGGGCAGGAGAAGCATTGATGGCAAGAGACAAGATTGGTGCCGAGGAGCAGCTGAGATATATATGGACCAACTGCTTTCTTAACAACCATCTGTCAGAGCTCCTCCTGCTTCCGTGACCCATTCATTACACAGGTGGGGGATGGGGAGGGGGAAAGGGGAAGGAGAGAGAGAGAGAAATGTATTGGCTGGAATTGCTTAATTCCGTTCCAGGCTGACTGTACCTATGGAAAATCCCTGTCTGCTTTCAAGAATGCCAAGCTTACCTAGCTACAACCGATGACTGCCATGACAGGGGACAGAGAACCCCTGAAGGAGCAGGAGAGCAGCGGGATGCAGACCCCAAATTCTAGTAAAAAGACCAGACTTAATGGTCTGACTGAGACTAGAAGGGCCCCGGAGGTCATGGTCCCCAGACCTTATGTTAACCCAAGACAGGAACCATTCCCAACGCCAACTCTTCAGACAGGGATTGGACTGGACTGTAAGAAAGAAAACGATACTGGTGAGGAGCGATCTTCTTGGATCAAATAGACACATGAGACTATGTGGGCAGCTCCTGTTTGGAGGGGAGATGGGAGGGTAGAGGGGGACAGAAACTGGCTGAATGGTCACAGAGAATACAGGGTGGAGAGAAGGAATGTGCCGTCTCATTAGGGGGAGAGCAACTAGGAGTATACAGCAAAGCGTATATAAGGTTTTATATGAGAGTGACTTGATTTGTAAACTTTCACTTAAAGCACAATAAAAATTTATTTAAAAAAAAAAAAAAAAAGGAACGCCAAGCTTAGCTCAGCAAGTCTTCTGTGCATTGGGGAATAAAATTTTACAGCAAAATCTGATGCTCATATATATTTTTAAAAATTTTATTGTGCCTTAGGTGAAAGTTTACAGCACAAATTAGTTTCTCATTCAGAAAGTTACACACTGGTTGCTTTGTGACATTGATTGCAATCCCTGCAATGTGTTAGTACTCTCCCTCTTTCCACCCCGGGTTCCCCATATCCATTTGTCCAGTTTTCCTGTCCATTCCTACCTTCTCATCTTTGCTTTTGAGAAGGTGTTGCCCACTTGGCCTTGTGTCCTTGATTGAGCTAAGAAGCACGTTCGTCACGTGTGTTGTTGTTTGTTTTATAAGCCTGTCTAATCTTCGGCTGAGAAGTGCCTTTTGGAGTGGCTTCAGCTCTGAGTTAGCTGGGTGCCTGGGGGCCATAGTCTCGGGGGTTCCTCCAGTCTCCGTCACACCAGTGAGTTCACTGTTTCGTTTTTTTTTTTTTTTGTGAATTTTAATTTTGTTCTACATTTACTGATGCTCATATTTTGAACTGGGTGGGAGGAAGGATACCGAGTCTATGTCAAAATAACTATCGGTTCTTAGTTTTAACAATTTAACAAGTTGTGAATCTAGACTTAACTCACATCTTGTGCATGTCCTAAATTTATATCAAGGGAATAATGTGAGATTCAGAGGAATAACTTCAATAACAAGCAAACTGTAGCCATGGGAATACCTTTGAAGCAGTTTGTTAGCATCCTGCTGTTTAAACTCCATAAAGCAGAGCTGTAGTGACTCAGGTAAAAGCTGTTGGGGATTTTATAGCAGGCAGAGTGCTCAGGTGGTTTTCTAGAGAGAGAAAAAAACATTTGGCTAGGCTGCTGGCGTGTTTTTATTCACGCAGAAAATATTTATTGAGCACCTATTATGTTCTAGGTGCAGTGGATAAAGCAAGGAAAGGACAAAAGTGTCCCTGAGGTTGTTTAGGTTTCATTCCTGTGGGGAAACAGATAAACAACTGAACCTACATAAAGATATTTTCAGACAGCCTACGAAGCATCACAAAACCAGATCCCAACCCCTTGCCGTAGAGTCAGTTCTGACTCATGGTGAACCCACGTGTTACAGATTAGAGCTGAGCTCCGCAGAGCTGTCTTGGCTGTGATCTTTGTGGAAGCAGATTGCCAGGGCTTTCTTTGTGGTGCCACTGAGTGAGTTCAGACTGCCAACCTTTAGGTTCGTAACCAAGTGCAAACTGTTTGAACCACCCAGGGACCTAAGCATCAAGTTTTTTTTTTTTTTTTTAAGCATCAAGTAGACCTAGTTAAATACTTAATCGTGTTTGATTAAATTTATTGAAAGAATCCTTTAAATTGTTAGGGCTGACAGTTTATGTCAATCATGTAAATTCTAAAAATCTAATTTACAAATAATCTTTCTAAAACAACTACTTTGCAAAGTAAGGTCTTCCTCTCCCTTAAAGACTGAGAAAATGTGAATATTTATGTGGAAGGAGAACTAAAAATACCGGTTAACAATCTGGTTAAGGGCAAACTGGCTAGTAGAGATTCTGAGGGCCCTGGATTTTCAGGCAAGAACCAAGGCTTCTCATGGTTTTCGGGTCTGACAGTTTGGAAGCTCTTGCATCTCTAAAACATGTATAACACGTTTTAAACCTCACCCACAATTTCTTAAATTGGCTTATCCACTTGTTCACTTTCTTTGATGTTTCATCCCCTGGAAGGGAGTGGGAGGTGAGAGGAGGAGGAAGATGTTGTTATGTGCTCTTGCCTGTGGCTGTTTGTGCATAAAAATGGCACCCTGAGGTTGTTGGAACGGGGCTGTGTCTAACTTGGAAGTTGGTCGTTAATATCTCGTTTTTCCCCAGCAAAAGTATAAAGGAAAACCCCAAGGTGGCTAGGGGTCCTTGGTCATTTATACTGTTTATACATATACACGCTGGTGTATGGTAAACCCTGTTAGGGGTGAAACACAGATCGCCCTGGCTGTTTTGGAGCAGGCTACAGATTTGAATGTGTTTCATTTCTTTGGAGAGTTCTGCACAAATGAGGTATAAAAGGACTTTCCCAAAATATTTAAGCTGAAAGAATAAGCAATTATAGAAAAGGGAATGCTGCCTAAAGCGTTAAAAAGGGCCTCGACTCTACAGAGGAGAAGCATAGGATTTAAATTGGTATAAATCACAGAATATGTTGATGGAGAGAAGCATTCATTTAGGTGAGATGTCGCAGCTGAGTGTGATCTGTTCCCATGCAGGTGACCTTTCCCCTAGGTGACATGTAAATCTGAATGGAATTCCTCTTTTAATCATGCCCTTACAGTACATTAAAAAAAAAGAAAGTTTTTACACAGCAGAACATACACCAATCCAACAGTTTCTACATGTATAATTCAGTGACATTGATTACATTCTTTGAGTCGTGCAACCATTCTCACCCTCCATTTCAGGGTTGTTCCTCCCATATTAACATAAACACATTGCCCCAGAGCTTCTTATCTGATCTTTCAAGTTGTTGTTGTCAATTTGATCCCATAGAGCATTCTTAAAACAGCTTGAGGCAGACATTCTTTACTAGTTCACCTAAACTCCTGTTTGGTTTTAAGAAGGCTTCCAGGGATCTTTTTGGCTTAAGGTTTAAAGATTTTCTCAGCGTAGTAGTTTTAGGGGTTCATCTACCTCCATGGCTCCAGAAAGTGTGTATTCCATGAGAATTTGACTTTCTATTCTGCCTTTTCCCCCTTTTGATTAGGATTCTTCTATAGAATCTTTGACCAAAATGTTCAGTAAAGGTAGCCAGGCACCATCCAGGTCTTCTGGTCTCATGGCAAAGGAAGAAGTTGTTCACGGAGGCGATTAGCCACACACTGCATTTCCTGCTTCTATTCCTGACTCCTTCTTTCTCTCTTGCTCCAGATGAATAGAGACCAGTTGTACCTTGGACCTCACACTACAATTTTGAAATATTTTTTTATGTCACTTGCAAGTGTACCCTCTTTCTAGTAATTTTGGGAGGAGGGGGACAAATAGTTTCCCCTGTCAGATATTAATTCCCTTCAAAGGGCATGAAGAATCATTTAAAAAATCAGAACCTAATCCCACATTTTATACAATTACCAAATAGACTTGATGTTCATGGTGAGACAGATAGGGTTAACTATGCTGGTAGAACAAAAGAGCTTTTAAAAAGATTACCATCTAGAAGCTGGATAAACAGGAACCCACCCTGTCAACATGAGATAGGATTGAGGCAGCCCAATTACTAGTCCCCTCCACCTTTGCAGGCTCGTATGTGAAGAAGAGCAGAGTGTGACTGCTGTTTGACCTTCCTTAGCCCTCCGAAGATGGTGATGTAGTGCCAGAGATCAAGTGTGCTTATGCTATATCCCATAATAAGTGATGCCAAGGGCTGCCGAGAGGAGTCCATCTTGAATATCAGCAGGTTCCATCTTAGATTCCAGATGCACAACCTAATTAACATGCACCACCATTCTGAGAAGTACCGGCCCCTTGAAAGAAGCCCACTAAATATTCATTACTCTGTTGCCTCCACCGAACCCATATAAGCCCTAGCCTTGCTTTCCTTTTCGAGTCAGTCTTTTGGAGAGGCTTAGATCCCCCCTGACTCCTTTTGCTTGACTCAAACAAAATAAAGCTTGCTGAAGATAAAGTGGAAACCCTGGTGCTGTAGTGGTTAAGTGCTACAGCTGCTAACCAAAAGGTCAACAGTTTGAATCCACCAGGCGCTCCTTGGAAACTCTATGGGGCAGCTCTACTCTGTCGTATAGGGTCACTACAAGTTGGAATCGACTTGACAGCAATGGGTTTGGTTTGGTTTTGAAGACAAAGTTTGTCTTTCGCATGTATTCCTACTCAAGAAAAGACAAGGGCCCTTTGTGTCAGATTGACAATTGGTAACAATGGCACTCAAATTCAAGTCAGGAAAAAGAATTGCACACTCCTTATGAAAGAATTTTCAAATAGGAGAAAAAATGTTTACCATTCAGTAGACTATTGTCTGGTGAGTGTGTCATTGTTTGTTTATATCATAAAATTCCAGAGGGATGTGAGAAGTAACTGTGCACAAATCCTCTCTCCCTGCTGAACTGAAGCAGTTTGTTTGGAAACCCAGATTTTTTAGAAGGACTGGCTCCCAAACAGCCACTACTTCACAGACTTGTTTATAAAGATTCATTTTTTATTTTTTTTCCATTGTGCAGTGGTAGAAAATGTTGTTAATAGAGATTATTTCAGTCTCTCAGTAAATTTTAAAATAAAATTAAAAGAAAAAAACCCTCTTTAAAACCAAAAACAACCAAACCCAGTGCCATCAAGTTGATTCCAACTCATAGCGACCCTATAGGACAGAGTAGAACTGCCCCATAGAGTTTCCAAGGAGAGCCTGGCGGGTTTGAACTGCCAACCCTTTGGTTAGCAGTCGTAGCACTTAACCACTAAATCACCAGGGTTTCCATACCACCAGGGTTTCCAAAAACTCTCTTTACACGGGTTAAAATCAAATTATTAATTGTGTTGATAGGTAAAAACCAAGCTTAAAATTTTCATTTCCAACAATGCTTCAAAAATATGATTTAAAACAAAACCATTCACACAATTTTCCTTTTCTATTCATCTGTAAATGTCTGTGGGCACTGAGCCAACCCGAATTGGCTCCTTCACTTGTTTAGTTAATAACAATATTAGGGCAATATTTTCATGTCCTTCTAGTCTCCCCTTAACACATTGCTTGAATGTGTGACCGTTTTTGTTTTAACACTTTTGTTTTATAATTCCAAGAGACAACTAAGTAGATAAGAGGTTTCTTGAAGAAAATAGTAAATTATATAAGAGATAGATTGTCCCTGACGTTTATTGTAATAAAAATTGATAATTTATGGAACAGACCTCTGAGGTCTCTCTAGTATATTATTTAGAAGATTTTATCCTGAAATAGTAAAAACGAACAAGCAAACAAAACTTTTAAGACTGAAGATCATATTACTGGGGAACAAAGTCTATATGGTTAAGAAGAATGCTAGCAAGAATACAACAGGCCTGGCAATCTGATAATACTGATGGCATTATCAATTGGTACAAGTGTTCTGGAAATCATCTGAGTAACATTTAAGAGTCTAAAATGTGTGTACGATTATTTACCCCATAATCTTACTACTTTTTCCCTGATTCTTCTCCTCCACCTTTTCCTCCTTCTTTGTTTTCTCAGCTCCACATAGCTGAATTCATTTAGTCACTCATTCAACAAATACCAGGCACAGCACTGGCAGTGCAGTGGGTAAGAGCTCAGGCTGTTAACCAAAGGGTCAGCAGTTTGAACCCACCAGGCAGTCTTTGAAACCCTGTGGGGCAGTTCTACTCTGTCCTATAGGGTCACTATGAGTGGGAGTCAACTTGATGGCAATGGGTTTGGTTTTTGGTTTTGGTCCTAGGCTCTGGAAATATAGCAGTGACCAAAATTTACAAAATTCCATTCCTTGAGAAGCCTAATGAATGGCACCCAACCAAGTGATCAAAGATAACATCACCAACATTGGGACAGACCAATATGATGTGCTTCCCAACAGGATGTACTGAGAAGGACACACCGCTTCTGCAGAACTCCTGCCAAAAGTGCATAACCTGAATCTAGTCATGAGAATATGTCCAGCAAACCCAAATTGAGGGACATCTACAAAGTAATGGCCTTAAACTTAAAAAATGTCAAGGTGAATAAAGGCAAAAAAAAAAAAAAAAAAAAAATGAGTACCTGGTCCAGATTAAAGAAGACTGAAGATACATGACAATTAAAGTACAATGTGTAAGCCTGAGTTGGGTCCTGGATTAGGAAAAAGCTATAAAAGACATTATTGGAACAATTGATGTTTAGATCTGGACCACAGATTAGGTAATATTATTGTAATGTGTTCAGATGCTAACTGAAAGGTTGGAGGTTCAAGACCATCCGGAAGTACCTTGGAAGAAAGGCCTGGCAATCTACTTCTGAAAAATCAACCATTGGAAACTCTATGGAGCACAGTTCTAATCTCACATATATGGGGTCGCCATGAGCTGGAATTGACTCAAAAGCAACTTTTTTTTTTTTTTAAGTTATATCAGCATTTAATTTCCAGATTTAGATAATTGTACTAAGATTATATAAGAAAATATCCTTGTTATTAGGAAATACTTACTGACGTATTTAGTGGCAAAGGGGACAGACGGATGTTTCTAATTACTTTCAAGTGGTTCACACACTTACGCATCAGAGAGAGGAAATGATAAAGCAAATGGAGTGAAATGTAAGCAATTGATGAATTTAGGTAAAAAAGTTATCAGAATTTCTTGATCTAATTTTGTAACTTTTCTCTAAGTTTGAAGTTATATCGAAATAAAAGGTTTTCTTACCTTAGAATTTACATTTGTGTTTATGATTTGAGGGGAGGGATAAGGGGTGGTATTTCAGATAGATTGTAACAAAATAAATTAGTAAAATATATATTATGTCAGACAGTCATAAGCACTACAGATAAAAGTAAAGCAGGAAAAAAGGACTAGAAATGCCCTGTGGGGAGGGTTACGATTTTACATAGTGTGGTCAGGGAAGGTCTTGCTGAGGCTTTTGAAGAGAGATCTGAAATAGGTGAGGGATAAAGCTTTTTGGGATTCTAGGGAACAGCTTTGTAGGCACAGTGAAAAGCACATGCAAGGGCCCTGAGTCAAGGGTGTGCTTGGCAGGTTCTAGGGTAGCCAGAGACCACCGTGGCATGAATGAATGGCCAAGGAAAGAGTACTTGGAGATAAGGATGGAGAGGTCCTGACATCCTTTGGACCATTAGACCTTTGCTTTTATTCTGAGTGAGGTAGGAAGCCGGAGGGTTCATAGAGAAAAGGACATGATCTGACTTAGGTTTAATAGGATCATTCTGTTTGCTGTGTTGAAAATGGACCAAAGGAAGGAAAAGGCAAAAGCAAAGAGGCCAGTTAGGAGGCTGTTGCAATACTTAGGCAAAAGGTAATGGTGACTGAGCCCAGGGAAGTGTTGGTGGAAACAGTGAGAAATCATTGAATTCTGTATGTTTTTGGAAGATGGGGATTTACTAATGGATTGGATGTGGGGTGTGAGAGAAAGAAAGAAATCAAGGTTAGTTTGAATTGTTTTTCCTAAGCAATGAAAGGATAGCATTGATCACACTCTGTCCTAATGGGTCTGTACAAGGTCTTATTTTATTCTCTTCCTTCCTGATCCCCGTTCTCGTTTCTTCACTCTTCCTCACAGGCATCCACTAGTACGCTGGGAAATATTTATTACTGTGTATGTTTTTAATTTACATTGGCACTGTTCTACATCTTACTTTGCTTCTTCTGTTTTTTTCCACTTGACACTGTGTCTTTAAGACCTAGCCATATAGCTGAATGGATATCTGCTTCGTTTATTCTGACTGCCACCTAGGTTTCCACTGAACGCACACATCACATCTGACGTAGCCATTTCCGGGATTGTGAACTCCTAGGGTGCTTCCAACTTCCTGCTACTGAAAACAATGCTGAGACCGGATGTACATCCTCATCATGTTCCCATAAAGAACTGCAGGCAAATTTCACTGGAATACACTTCGTGGAGTGGGAGGGCTGAGATTTATTTAATTGCATAAACTAAACAAATCCGTTGCAGTTGAGTCGATTCCAACTTATAGTAACCCTATAGGACAGAGTAGAACTAAGGGATAGGGTTGTCAAGGCTGTAAATCTTTCTGGAAGCAGACTGCCACATCTCTCTCCTGTGGAGCAGCTGGTGGGTTCAAACTGCCAGGCTTTTAATTAGCAGCTGAGCGCTTTAACCTCTGTGCTGCCAGGGATCCTTATTTAATTGCATTAAAAAACAACAAAAAAATCAAACCCATTGTTATCGAGTCAATTCTGACTCACTGACCCTATAGGACAGAGTAGAACTGCCCCATAGGGTTTCCAAGGAGCAGCTGGTGAATTCGAACTACTGACCTTTTAGTTAGCAACCAAACTCTTAACCACTGTGCCACCAGGGCTCCACTTTGATTGCATGTTGTTAGGTGCCTTCGAGTCAGTTCTCACTCATAGTGACCCTATGTACAACAGAACAAAATACTGCCTGGTCCTGTGCCATCCTCAAGATCATTGCTATGTGTGAGCCCATTGTTGCAGCCGCTGTGTTGATCCATCTCATTGAGGGTCGTCTTCTTTTTTAACTGATCCTCTGCTTTACCAAGCACAATGTTCTTCTCCAGGGACTGATCCCTTCTGATAACATGTCCAAAGTATGTGAGACGTGGTTTCGCCATCCTCACTTCTAAAGAGCATTCTGGCTATACTTCTTCCAAGACAGATTTGTTCGCTCTTTTGGCAGTCCATGGTATATTCGATCTTCTTTGCCAACACCATAATTCAAAGGCATCAATTCTTCTTTGGTCTTCCTTATTCATTGTCCAGTTTTCACACGCATATGAGACAAGTGAAAACACCGTGGGTTGGGTCATGCGCACTGTCATGGACTGAATTATGTCTCCCAGAAAATGTGTGTATCAATTCGGCTGGGTCATGATTCCCTGGTGTTGTGTGACTTTCCTATGTGTTTTAAATCCTTCCTCTATGATGTTAATGAAGGGAGATGGGTGGCAGTTGTGTTAGTGAGGCAGGACTCAATCTATAAGATTGGATTGTGTCTTCAGGTGATCTCTTTTGAAATATAAAAGAGAGAAGCAAGCAGAGGTTGTGGGGTTGCTACCTGATACCAACAACATAGCAGTGCCAGGAGCAAAGCGCACTCTTTTGACATGAGGTCCCTGCTTGGAGAAGCTCCTAGTCAGGGAAAGATTGATGAGAAAGCTGACAGAGAGAGAAAGCCTTCCCCTGGAGCTGACTCCCTGAATTTGGACTTTCAGCCTACTTTACTGTGAAGAAATAAATTTCTCTTTGTTAACTGGGTTTTTTTTTTTTTTTAATTAAAGCCATCCATTTGTGGTATTTCTGTTATAGCAGCACTAAATGACTAAGACACGCACCTTAGTCTTCAAGGTGACATCTTTGGTTTTTAACACTTTAAAGTGTTTTTTTTGCAACAGATTTGTCCCATCCAATGCATCCTTTGATTTCTTGACTGCTGCTTCCATGGCTGTTGATTGTGGATCCAAGTAAAATGAAATCTTTGACAACTTCAATATTTTCTCCATTTATCACGATGTTGCTTATTGGTCCAGTTGTGAGATTTTTGTTTTCTTTATGTTGAGGCGTAATCCATACTGAAGGCTGTGGTCTTTGATCTTCATCAGTAAGTGCTTCAAGCCCTCTTCACTTCCAGCAAGCAAGGCTGTTTTATCTGCATATTGCAGGTTGTTAATGAGTCTTTCTCCAATCCTGATGCCCTGTTCTTCATGTAGTACAGCTTCTCGGATTATTTGCTCAGCGTACCAATTGAGTAAGTATGGCGAAAGGATACAACCCTGATGCACGCCTTTTCTGACTTTAAACCATGCGGTACCCCTTGTTCTGTTTGAACAACTGCCTCTTGATCTATGTACAGGTTTCTCATGAGTGTAAAAAGTATTCTGGAATTCCCATTTTTTGCAATAATATCCATAATTTGTTACGATCCGTGCGGTTGAATGCATTTGCATAGTCAATAAAACACAGTTTAACATCTTTCTGATATTCTCTGCTTTCAGCCAATATCTGTCTGACATCAGCAATGATATCCCTGTTCCACATCCCCTTCTGAATCTGGCTTGAATTTTTGACAGTTCCCTGTCCACGTACTGCTATAACCACTTTTGAATGATCTTCAGCAAAATTTTACTTGTGTGTGATATTAATGATACTGTTCAATAATTTCTGCATTTGGTTGGCTCACCTTTCTAGGGAATAGGCATAAATATGGACCTCTTCCAGTCAGTTGGCCAGGTAGTTGTCCTCCAAATTTCTTGGCATAGACAAGTGAGCACTTCCAGTGCTGCATCCATTTGTTGGAATATCTCAATTGGTATTTTATCAATTTCTGGAGCTTTGTTTTTCGCCAGTGCCTTCAGTGTGGCTTGAACCTCTCCTTCAGTACCATTGGTTTCTGATCATGTGCTACCTTCTGAAATGGTTGAATGTTGACCAATTCTTTTGGTATACCCGTTGCCGTCGATATAGTGACTCTGTATTCTTTCTATCTTCTTTTGATGCTTCCTGCATTGTTTATTATTTCCCCATAGAATCCTTCAATATTGCAACTCAAGGCTTAAATTTTTTCTTCAGTAATTTCAGCTTGAGAAATGCTGAGCGTGTATACCAGGTTTTCTAACTCTAGGTCTTTGCACATGTCACTGTAATACTTTGTCTTCTGGAGCTGCCCTTTGAAATCTTCTGTTCGGCTCTTTTACTTCATCGTTTCTTCCATCTACTTTAATTGCATAACTACTGCTAATTCAAGGAGCCCCTGCGGTGCAGTGGTTAAGCACTCAGCTGCGAACCAAAAGGTTAGTGGTTAATAACCACCCAGTGGCTCTGAGGGAGACAAGATCTGGTGATCTGCTCCCATAAAGATTACAGCCTAGTAAACCCTATGGGGCAGCTCTACTCCATCACATCTGGTTGCTATGAGTCAGCATTAACAACTGCTAATTCACTCTCTGGTATGGCTGGATCAATTTAAGTTCCTAGCCCAAAGGGTGTTTGAGAATACCCTTTCCTCCTCATTCTTACCAATTCTTAGTGTTACTGTAAAATTGTTGTAAATGGTATCTCATTGTTATTTTAATTTGCATTTCTCTAATTACTAGAGAGTTTGATAATGTAGATTTGTTAGACATTCAGATTTCTCCCTCTGTGATATGCCTATTTTTATCCTTTATCTGGTTTTCTATTAGATTTCCTGCCTGTTACTTGTTGATTAACAGAAGTTCTCTGTATATTCTATACACAAATTCCCTGTGAGTTTTAGGCATTGCAAATACATTCTCTTAGATTGTCATTTTGTCTGTTAACTTTGTTTATGATGCCCTTCTTTGAAAAGAAATCCTTAATTTTTATGTATTTTAATTATCTAGTGCTGCTATAACAGAAATACCACAAGTGGATGGCTTTAAAAAACAGAAATTTGTTTTCTCCCACTCTAGGAGGCTAGAAACCCTAACGCAGGGTGTCAGCTGTAGGGGAAGGCTTTCTGTCTCTGTTGGTTCTAAAAGAAGGTCCTTGCCTCTTCTGTGCTTCTGTTCCTGGGCAGTCTTCATGTGGCTTGGCATCTCTCTTCCCCCATCTCTGCTTCTTTCACTTGCTTGTCTAATCTCTTCTATATCTCAAAAGGGATTGATTTAAGACACACCCTACCCTAGTCTAATCTCAGTAACAAAGAAAAAACAACCCTTCCCAAATGGGATTATAACCACACACAGAGGTTAGGATTTACATCACATATTTTGGGGGTACACAATCCAATCCATAACACCATTCAAATCCACAAATTTCCCTCCTGATAGTTTGTGCTTTTTTAGGCCTTGCTTACTAACTCCTTCCCCATTTCAGTGTCACAAAGACTTTCAAGTTAAAATATCTAATCTACTAATCCAAATTTCTTTCCTTTCTTTCTCCATATAGTAATTCGGCTTTCCTAATATCTTTTACTAATTAATCTCACCCTTTTTGTTTATTGATCAGTATGCCACCTCTATTGTATATGAAGTGTCCATATATACAAATGGGTCTTTTCTGGACTCTATTTTGTTCCATTGATCTATTTCTCTGTTCCTGTGCCAGTCTTGGAAACCCTGGCGGCGTAGTGGTTAAGTGTTACGGCTGCCAACCCAAAAGATTGGCAGTTTGAATCCATCAGGCGCTCCTTGGAAACTCTATGGGGCAGATCTACTCTGTCCTATAGGGTCGCTATGAGTTGTAATCAACTCGACGGCAATGGGTTTGGTTTTTTGGTTTGGTGCCAGTCTTACATTATTTTCTTTGCTGTGGCTTTGTGGAAGGAAACCTTGGTGGCATAGTGGTTAAAGGCTATGGCTGCTAACTAAAAGGTTGGCAGTTCGAACTCACCAGGCACTACTTGGAAATCCTATGGGGCAGTTCTATTCTGTCCTATAGGGTCACTATGAATCAGAATTGACTTGAATGTGATGGGTTTGGTTTTTTTTTTTTTTTTTGGTGGCTTTGTAGTATGACTTAATATCCGGTAGGAAAAGTCCTCCATCTTTGCTATTCTTTTTCAAAATTACCTTAGCTATTTGTGTCTTAACTATTCTTTGTACATTTTAGAAACAATTTGTAATATTCCCTTCAAAATCCTGCTAGAATTTTGACTGCAAATATATGTATATCTTATTTTTTTAGAAAAACTGTCAGATTTCTACTGTTCTACATAAGTGTGATACATCTTCGTATCTTTTCTGGACTTCTTTCATGGCTCCAATAGGGTTTGCAAGATAACTTTTAGGGCTCTTGAGTAAGGATATCGTCAGAGATGTATTTCAAGATATATTTATAAGGATGTAGTGAATATTTGGAAACAGTCTACATGATCGATGCTAGAGGAATGGTTAAATCAATTAAAAATCGATTGATGTGGCCGTCAAAAGAAAATTACATTAAGTGATGCTTTCAAAGAATCTTTAATACCATGAGAAAATATTCTTGCTATTATATTACATCAGAGCCTTGGTGGCCCAGGGGTTAAGCGTTCGGCTGCTAAGAGGTCAGTGTTTCAAATCCACCAGCCGTTCCTTAGCAACTCTATGAGGCAGTTCTACTCAGTCCTATAGGGTTGCTATGAGTCAGAATCGACTCGATGGCAACAGGTTTGGTTTTTGGGTTTATTACATTGTTAGTGAGATTACAGTGATTTAAATTGTCTTTATTATTTATTTTTTGGTTATGTTCCAAATTTTTAAAATAAGCATACTTTATTTTTATAATAACTTTTTTTACCCTAAAGTTGTTGGAAGCATGTAAGTTTTGCAATTGCCATCTGACTCTGTACAGGAACATTGAGAAAATGGTTTCTGACTCATTCAATGAGCTCATCAAACAAGAAACGATAATAACTCATCTGTAAATTTCCTAGCTTGACTCACTGCCTCCTCCATCTGCCGGGACTCCTCACGTTTGTTAGGCCACCCGACTCAGCTAAGCATGAGTAAATATAATTTCATAATTCACTTTTTCATGTAACAAATATTTAATAATCTGTTACTGTGTACAAGGCACTCTACTAAAATCATTAAAGATAAAGGGATGAGTTAAATAGCCCAGCACTGAAGGCACTTAGCATAACAAATAAATCCAGAATTTGGCCAACTTTCAGACCCACCTTCTATGCCAACTCTCAACGCCGCTATGTTCCAGCAACCCAGACCTTTTTTTTCACATTCCTCATCCTCTTCTCTCACTTGGATTCCCTTCCTTCCTTATCCACCTATAAAAATGGAACTTGTCCTTTATAGCTTTGTGAAGAGTTCCTGATCCTCCTACTTTCTCTGACATCCTACCAGCATTTTGAAAGTAGCTCAAACTTAGCATGTCCTTCACGTTGCTTTGTTTTAGTCATTCTTCCAAAAGCAAAATTGAACGCATGGTTGATGTCTGGACAAATACTACATTTATGAACTTAGTGGACAGAAAAAATGGAAATTCATGAGCCTATTTGGAGCCCTGGTAGTGGAGTGGTGAAGAGCTACAGCTGCTAATCAATAGGTCAGCAGTTTGAATCCACCAGCTGCTCCTTGGAAACACTACAGGACAGCTCTACTCTGTCCTACATGGTCTCTATGAGTTGGAATTTGACTTGACGGCAACGGGTTTGTTTGTTTGTTTTTTATACTTCAGAAGAACACGTTACCCAACACAGTTTTACTGTTGGATTAACAAATAAAAGAAGACTGGGAGAGGCTATTCTGGCAGTTTTGGGCAACTACAGGGCCCCACCATGTGATGGACCACCTGTGATGTTTTAAAAGCTTCTGTCTTAGTTATCTAATGCTGCTATAACAGAAATACCACAAGCAGATAACTGTATTAGTTTATTTTATGTTTGCTTACTATGTCGTAAGATCTTGCTCTGTTTTGTTTTGATATGCCCGAATGGGTTGCTTCAGTGGCTAGCTTGATTATTTTTGCCTTTGGAGTTCTGACGTCCTGTCCCCAGATGACTAGAGCCGTTATCAGGTATATCAGTCTAGGAGTCCATTCGCTTTTCTTGTATGAATTCAGCTCAGGGGTCCAGGTAGCTGATCAGCAAGTGTGTAGTGCGGTTCTGTCCTACAGTCTTAGAGGGGCAGGTGTGATTGGTGTAGGTACCCGTATCTGGTTGCAGCAGGGGGTCACACTCTAAACAAGGCAGAGGGGTGAGAATCACCCCCCACGTGTCTCTGAGGAAAGTGTGTCCCTGATCCCTATAGTGTACAGGTGGGTGCGTTCTGCAGATGGACCATGGGCACCCAATGTTTTTGGTTGTAAGGACTGGGAGGTACCAGTAATCCTTGGACTCCTGTCATGGGTGGCTGGGTGACCTAAGTGGAGCTACCAGTCCTTAGGCCCCTGATGTGGGTAGCTGAGGACACTGTTTAGTAGGCGAAGCAATGTCAAGCATCAAACACCCAACTCACCACCGCACAGCTGAAATAGTTGGAGTCTGCCAACAAGGGCCTATTCTTCTGAAATAGGGCCACACAAGTCCATGCAGAGGGGAAAGATACTCAAAGTCCATGGACCGTTTATGCCTGGACAGGAGCCGCTTCTGTCCTGAGCTCCCCTGGGTTAGTGGAGCTGGCAAATTATCTTTTCCCCCAATTGCAAATTTTTTCCTTCTCCAAGGCTGGGAGGATGGCTGTAGGTGCTTAACAGGGCCTATGTCATGGCCAGGGAATTCAGCCGCTGAAGCTGGCTTGGGGGTGGGGGTTGGGCATGGTAAAATATAGACAAGTACTTAGCTTTTGCCGAGAGTGCCATTCTTCTCTGGTTCTGGAGGTGTGAGTAGGCTGTGTGGCTGGCTGCTTCTCCCTGAGGAAACTGCAGCCCAATGCTAGTTCCAGTCTGCTGCCGCCCCTCCGGGAATGGCGTCTGAGGGATCCCCGCGATTCAGGTCCAGTAACTCCTCTCCGCTTCTGAACGGTCTCTTCCTCCCCCTGCCCCTCAGTTTGTTTTACAAGCTTGCCTTTGATGCTCAGGGCTTCTAGCTTGTCATACTCATTTCACTTGTTTTTTTTTGGGTGTTTGTTGTAAAGAGGGCTCGCCAGAAGCATCTGTCTATTCCGCCATCTTGGCTCCACTTCCACAAGTGGATAACTTTAACAAACAGAAATTTATTTTCTCACAGTTTAGGAGGCTAGAAGTTTGAACTCAGGGCACTGGCTCTAGGGAAGGCTTTCTCTCTCTCTGTTGGCTCTGGAGGGAAGTTCTAGTCCCTTCAGCTTCTGATTCCTGGTTCCTTGGAGATCTCCATGTGTCTTGACATCTATCTTACTCCACCTCTCTCTTGCTTACTTGTTTAATCTCTTTTTATATTTTAAAACAAATTGACTCAAGATACACCCTATCCTAATTCTGCCTCATTAACATAACAAAGATAATCCATTCCCAAGTGGGATTATAACCACAGGCATAGAGTTAGGACTTACAACACGTATTTTTGGGAGACATAATTCAGTCCATAACATTCCACCTTTGCCCCCCCAAAATTCATGTCCTTACCACATGCAAAACACATTCACCCTATCACATCATCCTAAATGTTTTGAATCAACTCCAAGGCCAAAATCTCATCTTCCAAATCATCTAAATCAACTATAAAAAAAAAAAATTTTTTTTTTTTTTTTTTTTTGAGATTAAATGTCTTCTGTGCTGGGGCAAAATTCTTCTTCATATGTGAACCTATGAACTCTGGAATACAAGTTATCTGTTTCTGAAGTACAATGGTGGAATAGGTACAAGGTAGGCATTTTCATTACAGATGGGAGAAATTAGAGGAAAAGAAGGGATAACAAGCAGCAAGCAAGTCCAAAACCCAGCAGAATGAATTACATTAGTTCTCAAGCCTTGAAAATAATCTTCTCTTTTCTGAGACCATGTAGGCAATGGCCCTGCCTTCCTGACTCTGGGTGTTGGCCATGCCCTCTGGATTCTGGGTGGAGGCCCCTCAGCCCTGGGCTTCAGCTCTGCCTTTCAGGCTCACTGGGACAGCAACTGTCCTCCCTTGGCTTTGGGTGGCTCCTTTTTCCTCGTCCATCTGAGTGTTATTCCCACCCCCTTAGCTGCATTCTCTGCCCCTTGGGCATGGCAGCCCCACCCCCTAAGTTTTGGGTGGTGACCCCATCCACCTGGGACACCTGAACGGTAGCTCTATGCTCTGGAACTGATTTGGCAAAGATTGCTTTGAAACCTATGAGGCTATGGCCCCATCCTCTGAGATGCAGGAGACAATGGCCCCGCTCTTTGAAACCAAGAATGCCCTTGAAAGGGAAACAGGCTTTGCGAGGTTGAATATTAGTGCCCTCATGCAGTCCTCTTGTTCACTACAGTTTGCTAAATCATCCTTACGTAAGTCCCCGGCATATAGCCACTATTGTCCGTCACCACTCTAAAACCTCTGCTTTCCCACTGTAGAGCATGGAGATCTCCTTGGTCCTGCAGCTGACCAGGACTTATCTTGTATGCATATCTCCCTTAAAAACTCCCTTGCTGCCATCCTGAAGTTGCCAGTCTCTTTGTTCTCTTGGCACCCTCCTTTTTGGGGGGCAATTTTCATTTTATAAGTCCATTCTGGGATAATTGGTGAGCCAGGAGAATGAGGAAATGACAAGTAGGAGTGAGGGAGGCCTCTGTGGGGGAAATCCCAGATTGGCCAGTGTCCTCCATGTGGGGAGGCCTGGCCTGGATGCTTCATGTGTGTTGACCGCTCTGTGAGTACAGGGATCCCAAATACACCAAGAGGCATAGTGTGGTTGTGGAAAGATCCACAACTTCATAAGCATGGAAAAGAAACCAGGAAAGCAGTAGTGGCTCTAGGGTGGCTGCTGCTCTGGGTCATTTGGCTGGCCACCAAAGCCCAGCTAGCTGCTGAAGCACGTATAAGAGCTTTGCAGGAAGAGTTACAGTTAGAAAGGGGCTAAGCAGGTCCCTGGTGCTGAAAACACCCTGTAACTTCTAGCACAAAGCAAGAGTTAAAACAGCAGGAAAAAAGGAGTAAAAAGTCCTTCAAGATGGCTTGTGTTGAGTGGCCTTGAAAAGACTTTAGAGATACTCTCTGGAATTTTCTGACAGCTGCCTCCACCAAGATAATTGAACAGAAACATAGTCACTGCTGCAATAGTAAGGGGAAAACTAAAATAGGAGGGTCTGCCTCCATGTTACCAGACAACTGGGCTGAACCCATGCTTGCACTTGGTATGTTGGAGGCATGGCTCCACAAATGACTGAGGGCTCTGCCAATTTTGCCCAGATCTTCTGACTTTCAGAAATAATTAGGACTGAGGTTTAAGCCTAGGTTCCCCTGTTACAATTAAAATTCAGTGAGGAAATGAAAAGAATTTCATGTCTTGGGCGTTCAGATACTGTTGCACAGGTGACTGTGATCTCTATATCACCTGGCACCAAAATGAGGAAAAATTTTGAGCCTGAGGTCAACATCACTGAGACCCTTGCCCAAGCCTGACTGTGGATAAGTCCCTTCAGGGCCTCTAGAAACCCCTATTATATGTATTGATGATATTGATATATTAATGTATACCTTTGTAAACTTTTGCCTTCAAGCCCTGATGGGAATTGCTGCCATTAGGGCCATTTTTGGTGGGGTACATGGAAACTGTGACATGGGCTATAGGTAATAGCCTGGTCATTTAATCTGACCACTGACAACCTTCAGACCAGCATATAAACCAATCCCCTATGTGGATGAGACATCTGGACAAAAAAAAAAAAAAAAAAAAAATCAGTTCTTCTTGTAAGGTTTTGTTACTTGTGTGGATGGTCACCAGAAAGGCCCCTATGCTGAGAGGGGAAAACAACCAATGAGCAGACCAGTCTTGCCAACTGACTGCAGAGGCTGAAGCATCCTCTGCTCCAGAGCAAGGAGATGTGCAACTGACCACCTGCTGGATTTAAGAGAGGATGGCGCGTGGAGATTCACACATCATCCTAGACTGGGCGTACATGCATGGACTGCCACTGTCATCAGAAAACACCAGACAGCATAGAAAAACTGACCTGCCCACAAGACCCTGGCCAAGGCTAAAACTTGACCAGGACAGATTCCCAAGCCAAAAGACCAGAGCAATCTTGAAAGGTAAGTCATATTAGGGCCTCTTATCCTATACAGAGGCTTCCACTGGATCTTGAATGAACGGTTCATGCTCTGTATCACCCCCAAGCCGTAGAGAAGATGGAGCACTTCAGTGGGTAGGCTTAAACAGCTGATGGGAGAGGACAAGACAACCCTAGCCTGAACTATACAATTAAGACAAGTAGTCTCAATGCAGTAGTTCCCTGTAAGGGCATTTCTCATTTGTGCCGTATGTTTGACCAAATTGTCTATTCCATAAAATGTGTTTCTTTTGTACTCAGCGGTTCCTGACAAAAGATCTGGGTTCTCACAGAGGCCACTGCCTCAAGACTAGGACAGACAGCCAGGATGGCTATGCCTCGGCAACCCTCAACTCAAGTCCCACAGGAGGTAAAGGAGGGGAGTGGGGGATTATTAATGTTGTCTCTTTTTCTTCGCAGATTATCTCACAATGGTAGACAGGCCCCTCATCCTTGGACCCCAATAATACAGACTTTTGCTAGAGCTATCAATCAGACCAACTGTTGGTTCTGTCAACATTTGAAGCAAGTCAACTCCTCACATTGTTCCAGCTGATCTGTCAACAGGATGACACCTTATGGACCAACTGAATGTATAACCTGGTGTACTGAGAAGATCATGTGGAAAATGAATATGGCTGACTCCACTACTCATGGAAACACCTTTCGAAGTATGAAAGCTGCCTGTGGGGAGTACTTCAACTTTAGAAGGAAATTTCTCTCTGTGTGTTAAAAATGTGGCACGGGACTGGATGGTTTGACTCTGAAGATGGCATTTTAAGACTGAGTTTGACATTACTCTGGATATGGAGAACTTACAGAATATGAACAGGTGGTCCAATGTACATTGACTGACAACACCAAGTCTGAATTAGCCTGGTCTGACAACAGTAATACCTTGTTCAATTGTGCTGAGAATGAGAGCTTTTATTACTTGCACTGAAATGTGTACTCTTCATATAATGTGCCATGTTGGGAGAAATATGCTGTTTTTACATGAATGAATCAAGACGTTACACATATATAAGACTGGACAAATGTCTTGGGTTAAGCCACAACTGGAGTGGCTGGTTGGGATCTCTTCTCCAAGCAGGCCTGATCAACCTGCTATGGAGAGTCCTACTAGAAACCCTCATTAAATGCTGCCTCAAATGGTGCACAAATATAACATGTACTAGAGTTGCACACCAAATCACGGACGTGCAGCTCAACATCTAGAATGGATGATGGGCATACAAAGACTTGGTATTGCTTTCCTTTTTTTTTCTGGCACCCTGATGGGAGTTGGGGAGTGGACTGTTGGGGGAACGGTTTGCCTCTGTGCCTCCCATCCAGGCTGCCTAAGTAAAGGCCTTGGGCCCAGAACATTCTCTGATAAGGTGGCTGGGAATTAAGTTGCCTTCTCTTTCCCGGTTCATTTTCCCTTGTTGGAGAAGCCTTCCCCCTGTTCTGGGCACACGGTAACTTTCTCTGTCTCTTGCACGTGTAAGAGCACCATATGGTACCTGGCCAACCCCACTTCTATATCTGTGCCCAGCAGGGAGGGAATGGGGCCTCTTATACTTTGGCACAAGAGGAGGGATGTGCCAGATTGTAGGAGCCAGCCTTGAGGGGTGGGCTGAAGAGGAAAGAGGCTTTTTGAGCCCCCTCATGTGGTCCACTTGTTCACTACTGTCTGCTAAGTCATCCTTATGTAAGTCCCTGGCATGTAGCCACTATTGTCCACTGCTACTATAAAACCTCTGCTCTCCCACTGCAGAGCATGGAGATCTACTTGGTCCTGTGGCCGACCAGGACTCACTTCATATGTAAGTCTCTCTAACAAACTCCTTTGCTGTCACTCTGGAGTTGCCTGCCTCTTTCTTCAGTCTTTCAGCACCCCCCATTTTTAGAGGCAGATTTCATATTACAAGTTCATGCCAGAACAGGCCCAATTCCTGTTCTCCTTCCAACAGTTCTGCTGATCTCCAAGCTGTTCCAGGGATGGTCCTTTAGTTTTCTTGGAGGACAACAGATTATAGCTCCTTTGGCCTGTTTCCTGTCTATAGAATTCTAAGAGCATTCTTTTCTTTTGTTCTTTCTCTGTCTCCTTCTGCAAGGAGAAACTGCACAACCCCTTTAAGATGTTGCTTAGAAATCTCCTCAGCCAGGTATCCAAGTTCATCACTTAGTTGTATCTTCCACCAAACATATGAACATAATTCAGACAAGTTCTTTGCCACTGCATAAAAAGCATTACCCTTCCTCCATTGTCCAATCACATCTTCACCATTTTCTTTTAAAGTCTCACCAGAAGCACTTTCAAGGTCCAGACTTCTAGCAACATTCTGTTGCTTGCGCCATATGCATTCTCTAAGACAATAGAAACTTTATTGCTCTCCATACTTCCTTATGAGCCCTCACCAGAGTTGCCTTCGACGCCCATAATTCTACCAAGCGTCTTTTCAAGGTAATCTAAGCTTTTAATATTAGGCACCTTAAAACTCTTCCAGCCTCTACCCATTACCCAATTCCAAAACCACATCCACATTTCAGGTATATGTTAGAACAGCATCCACTCTTCTGAACCAAACTCTGTCTTAGTTACCTGGTACTGATATAATAAAATACCACAAGTGGATGGCTTTAACAAACAGAAATTTATTTTCTCACAGTTTTGGAGTCTAGAAGTTTGAATTCAGAGTGCCAGCTCTAGGGGAAGTCTTTCTGTCTCTGTCAGCTCTGGAGGAAAATTCTTGTCTCTTCTGCTTCTCCTTCCTGGTTTCTTGGAGATCTCCATGTGTCTTGTCCTTTATCTTACTCCATCTCTCTCTGTGCTCACTCATTTAATCTCTTTTTATATCTTAAAAGAGATTAACTCAAGATGCACCCTACACTAATCCTGTCTCATTAACATAACAAAGACAACCCATTCCCAAATGGGATTATAACCACAGATAACCACAGGCATAGAGGTTAGGATTTATAACATATTTCTGGGGGACAGAATTCAATCCATAACAGTTTATATCAAAGAGAGCAACCTGGTTTTATTGAGGGTGAGGGATGATTTATAGACAGTTTAGGGAATTAACAGACCCTGAAAATTTAAGAGACCAAAAGAGTGAACCCAGCAGGAGCTGGACAGACAGTGCTCAGTGGTGTTTCCAATTGGAGAAGGTGTGTCTTATTCTAATACCTACCAAGTCACCAAGTTTTGCTCCACAGGGCTGTGTTCCCCTGAGGAGGTGCCTCTTTCTACTTTGCACAAAAGAACTTTATAGGCTGCAGCTGGTCCTGTAAGCAGAGCAGGATTGATTCCTTTTCCTGGACTCACCAATCAGCTTACTCTCTTCTCCTATGAGGAGGAGTGAGTTAGGGGAGTGTGAAGAGGCGAGCAGTGTTCCTTCCATGGTTCCCTTTCCCAGGATGTGCAGTTGAAATCCTGTGACCCACCACAAAAAATTAAAAGACTATTTTGTTACATGTGAAAAATATATGAAATTAAAATATCAGTGCCTATAAATAAAGTTTTATTGAACACAGCTGTAATTGTTTGTGTATTCAGTTGCTTTCACATGGCAACAACAGAGTTGAGTATTTACTACACAAATGGTATGGCCCACAAAGTTTAAAATATTTGGCCTTTTACGAAAAGTTTACTGACATCCTGGGCTAAGGAAAATGAGCTAGTAGAGATGGAGAGGTTAGCAATATAGGAGAGAGTAGCTGACTGAAAAAGCAATAGGGAACACAGTTAAGAACGAGGGATACCTCATCTGAAATTGCAGGGAAGTTGGTGAGAATTAAGGTGAATCTAGGTAAAATTGTAAGCACACAATTTGGAGGGAATTTGATAAAGATTAAAACTAAAAGGGGACAGGGAATTGATAGAATTATCTAAGGTTTAGAATAATATTTAAAGGGTAATAAAAGAGATCACCCGGGGGAGAAAGATGTGGCAATCTGCTTCTATAAAGATTTACAGCCTGGAAATCCCCATGAGGCAGTTCTACTCTGTCCTATATGTTGCTCTGAGTTGGAATCAGCTCCACAGCAACGGGTTTTCTGAGGAAGAGAGATCACTAAAGGTCCAGCTGAAGTTGAAGACTGCATAATTATATATACATTTCTCCATTTTGCTCATTGTCTCAATGTAGGAGCACAAAAGGTAATAGTAGAATTGATTCAGAATGTAGAGATTGGTGTGCAACATAATTAAGGGTGTTCATCAAAGAGCTGTGCATGTAATCAACCACTTAAGATTATCCTGGTTATAGATAGAAGGAAAAAAGGCCAGGAGAAAGCTGATTGGGAAAAATGGAAGAGCTGAGAAGCAGAAGGACTGTCTGGTGGGAGTCAGAAATAACGGTGCTCGAACGATGGGAGTTCACAGTGAGAAAATGAGTTATATTTTAAAATTTAATCAATAGAACAATTCCAGATGATGACAGGGTCCAGATAGGATCACAAGAATGGGTAGCTGAGTGAAATTTGTCATTGAAGTTGAAGATTTCAAGAAACAAGGAAACTAGAATGTTAAAAGAATCATCCACATGGGCATTGAAGGCTTCCAAGATGACAGCAATTTACCAAATTTTCCAAGAATGTGAGCATGTGAGGTAAGCAGATGCCAGAAGTAGAATAACCCTCAAAGGAACAGTGATACTTCAAAGGCAGTGAAGGTGTAAATTGCTATAGGGAGTGAGGAAAATCTTAACCTCACCTACTCGCCTTTTGTTATTGCTGTTGTTAGTTGCCATTGAGTGCAGAGTTGAACTGCCCATAGGGCTTTCAAGGCTGTGAACTTTTGGAAGCAGATTGCCAGGCCTGTCTTCTGAGGCACCTCAGTGTGGGTTCTAACCTCCAACCTTTCAGTTTGTAGTCCAGAGCATAACCATTCGTGCCAGCCAGGGACTCCTGCCCATCTTTAGGGATGTTATTATTGTTGTTAGCTGCTGTGGGCCCCTGAATCACGGTGACCCCCTGCAAAAGAAAAGGAAAAGCTGGTTGTGTATGTAGGGTGGGGAAATGACCAGTCACCTCAACCTGGCTGCAGGGAAAGTGATGTTCTTGGACCAGAGCTGGGACCTAAATATGACTGGAGATTGAGGTAGCATTCCATGAGTTAGGGGTGTAGAGAGGCTATAGATGTGGAAGGAAAAGAAACAGTGGAGCAATTTAGGAATAAGGGTCTTGGGGAGTATATATTTTAGTTGCTTGGGTCTTCTATGGTTCAAATCCTACCCAGGAAGGAGCCCAGATGAAAATATATTTCAACCGCGAAGGCCTTCTGATGCTTCAGACATTTCTCCTTCTCTGTTTTCTGTCCTCTTCTTGCCCAGGAGAGCTTTGTGTGGTCTAGGTGTGTGTGGGGACTCTACTGGGGAAACAGGTTTTCACTAACTTCTAGAGGTGTGGAAGGGGAGGGACAGGGGCTGACTCCACAGAAGGCCTGACTGGCTTTGTCCTGAGGGAATCAAGTTTCCCTGGGGGTGAGGCACTGATCAGGAAGGAGATAATGCAAAGGCTTTGAGAGGATATGATGAGAAAACCCCAGGTTGTAACTTGAGAGAGGGCTTGTCCTCCCTGGCAAGCAGTGTTCCCATAAACTCATCTATCTCTATGAACTCCCTTTCTCCATCATGTCAGGATTTCTCTCTCCCTCATTCATTCCAAAATATTGATCAAGGGCATTGAACAAAATGGGAAGAAATCGGTGGGTTTTAAGCAGAGAAGTTTAAAATTTTGCTTTTAAAATGATCATTCTGGCAGGCTGGGGGAAGAGCTGTTTAAGATTTCTTTGAACCAGCCCCTTTCTCATCTTCTGTGTTCCAGGAGGAAACCCTGGTGGTGTGATCCAGGAGTAGGGTGAGAGAGGAAGGAAAAGAGTTGGATAGCTTCCCTCTTTGATCATTTCCTTTCCAACAGTCTCAAGGTTTCCCAGAACGCTTCTCTTTCCTCTCACTTTAGCAACTTACCTGATCGATTCTAGAATTCTAGCCAAATTTATTTTTATTGTCCACCATTTCCTTAGGGCCTTAACAGAGGGCTCAGTGCAAAGGTAAGACGGGACTGTGCTGAGGTGTTGCTAGGTAACCAGCAGCTTTAGTGAGAGCCTTTGTGCACTGGAAGCACTTGGTGCGTGATGCTTCAGTGGAGACTGAACAGGGAGTTTTACCTTTAAACTGTTCCTGTCATTGGTGACTCCTCAGGATAAAAACAGCAACAGCAAAAATAGTGAACACACATATGTACTGCTTACCTCATGTTTCAAGCACTTTAATTCATTTAATCCTCATGACATTCTTCTGAAGTGGTGCTATTACTGCCCCATTTTACAGACAAAGAAATTGAGGCACAGAAAGGTTAACTTGCCCTCAGTCCACACTGATAAATAGTGAGCTGGGCCCTGGCTTTAGCGTTTACGGTTTTGACCTCTAAGCCATGCGACCATGCTTTGGAACAATTTTAGAGCATCTATGTAAAGTCAATGTCAAGCACATTGTTTTAAGTGAGTTTAATTCTGCCAACTGTATACATATGCTTTTGAAGCCTCTGCCGAGACGTTGCCCCCGCTCTGGGGTGGTCCTCCCCCTTGCAGCCCGCCAAGCCACAGCTTCTAGCTGCTGTCTGTCCCGACCACACTGAGGCCCTAACCACAGTCTGAATTTGGTCCCAGAATCCCATGAATTTGCAAACCAGGATTTTAGAGCATGCATAGGACCTGAAGAGCTGTGTCCTCAATCTGTCCTTGGACCTGAACATCACCGACGTGATTCACCACCTGGACCTCCAAATGTAGACATGGCAGGCCCAAGGGCAGAGAGTTCTGGGCACCAAACCCAACCTCCAGACGCCACTGGAAATAAAAAACTCCCCAACCCCGTCAGACAGCGAGCACGTGGCTAGGCCCTGCGTTGCTCCTTACCTGTGCAGACAATAAATTTCCACTTTCTGTTTCGCTTGCAACTGGTGGTGTGGTGTCCATCTTATTTCAGTGGGCTAACAGGACAGGACAAGAACTCTCATTTGGTTACACTTTAACTATCTGGGTGGAGCTATTTCAGCCTTTCTCACTCCATTTCCTTTATAGAAAACAGTAAAAATGAAGTGCAAGCGCGAAGTGCAGGGCTCAGAAGTCCTTTAGCCACACAACATGAATAAACCATGCTGACATTGTAAAACATTGTGTTTAAATACTGGATGAACTCGAAAGTTTTCTAGCAGCCTTAGGGAAGAAATTAATGTTTTGGATAGGCACTGGGTTGTTAGCAAACATAGCCTTATCACTTATGGGTGTGTCTCTGACCCTTTTCTCATGAGTATTTCCTGTTTCTCTTTTGCTCCCACTCACCTGAGCTGAGTCACTCAGATAACTCAGAAATTTGTCTTTAGTGCCAGAAGGCTCAAGTCAGGAATGGAAAGAACTGGAACATGCAAAAGGAGCCCCACTCTAGAAACTTCAAACATAGTTCCTAGGAGAGGTATATAATAAGTCGTTGTGAAAATAATCCAGCCACATGGTCAGAGCAATGCCAGCCAGGGCTCTCTCCTGTGTGCGCACACAGGATGGTCAAAAGTGACAGCTACCATACCCGTACAGGTCGCAAAAAAACCAGCCTAATTTCTCTGCCTGCTGCTACAGTGATGTGATAGAGTTGGTCTGATGCCACTCATGCAAGCCAACAATTTTAACCTGATTCTGAAACAGGCTTCTCAGCCCTATCTTGAACAGTAACTGAGCCAATTTTTTTTTCCTTCTTCTTTCTTCTTTCTCTCCTTTCCCTCCCCTAGCTCATCCCTACCTCCAAGTAAGATCCTGATATTATCTCCCCAAATGGTTAAGTGTTAAACAATGTTTCCTCTGAGACTGTGGAAAACAAGTGATACTGATTTAAGCCTGTCAAATAAGAGGAAGGATGGCGCCAGCTACCCCCTGAGCTGATGGGATAATGGGAGGAAAAGATCAACATGTTTGAGATAGGACCACCAAAACCAAACAGAAGAAAGAGAGCGCACATTCCACAAGTCCCTAAAACTTATGGTCCCTTTTCCCTTAAAAACCCGAACCCATCGGTAGTCTGGTGAGACAGAGGTCTTTAGGAGGAGATCATTCCCTTCTGTCTCCATATACCGGTATACCTAATAAAGCTCTTGCTACCCACCTCACCCCTGTCTCAAGAATTGGCTATTTGTGGCAGGCGGCTCTAACTCTCGAAATTGCGGTAACAATTTGGTGGCCCCTAAGGGGATTCCAGCCCTCTGAGACTCGGTGGCCCCGCGGCGGGGGCCCGGGCCTGACTGACAGTTCTCCTACCAAGTGGCCGCTGGGGACTCTGTTCGCAGAGACTGTCTCCGGACCCGGGCTTCCCTGCGGCGTCAGCAGTCCCCAACCACGCCAAAGAGGTGGGTGAAGGCAAGACCTAAACAGGATCCTGAGGTGAGTCCGCGAGCCTCTCCCCGTTGGGCTCAGGGCCTGGGTGGATAGGGCCGGCCAGCGTGGCTTCTGGAACTGGACCCGGAAGTCCAGTTGGTTTCTAAGGTGAGTGGTACCTTTGATGACTATCCCGGTGAGTAAGATCGCAAGGAGGGGCTCTTGGTGACTCTAGAGCTGGGCAGGCATATGAGTGTGTATCGGCCGTGGGTTTTTGTATTTGGATTGTCGTCTGGCTCTGGTTGGTGCACCCTGGTTTTGGGGAGTGGGTATAGATATCTCTATCGGTTTAGATTGGGAGATTGAAGCCCCTCAGCCTGGCATTGGGGATAGGAGGTATCTGGAGGATTGAAGTGGAGATTGAGACATTCCTAGTAATGTATTAGGCCTCACTAAGATTATCCTCGTTCCCCCTTTCCTTTCTGGCATTTGTGGTCTCGGTGTCTTTCTCTGTTTGTCAGGTGTGTCTTATGTACAACCGGTCTTGCTGACTGGGAGGTTGAGACTACAAGGTTATCTCCGTTACTTTTGTTGGTCTGTCTGTTTGTCTTATGTACCATTACTTGTCCTCATGAAGTTTTCTTTTTTTTTTTTTCCTCTTGATGTAGTCATCTCACAAATCCCTATTCATACAAAACCCCTCACCAGGTTCAAGAACAGTTTTAACCTAAGTTCTTGAGATTGACGATTAGTTTCATCAGTCTGTGTACAGACTATTTTAGAAGATTGTCCCCGAAGAAGTTAGGGTCCTAAGATAGGAACCCAAGAAATCCTGAAAGAAATAAACCTAATTAGAGAAGAGATACATTAAGCATTGTGCTTGAGAGGCTCAAACTCTTCCCTTTGTCAAGCAAAGTTGATCTTGCCTGAGGCAGGAAAAGGAGAGTTCAAATAAAAGAGATATTAGCAAGGGAGGAGGTCCAGCTGTTCCCTCTGAATCTCCGCTGGGCTGCGTTTTGGCTGATTGGAAAAGTTGTAGTTATGAGCCCATGACCAAAGAGCAGATGATTCGCCTGTGTAACAGCATATGACCCCAATACCAGTTGGGGGAACAAGAACAGTGGCCCCCAGGGGGGTCTTTACGTTATAATACAATACTTCAATTAGATTTGTTCTGCAGAAGAACTAAAACGTGGGATGAAGTCCCTAATGTACAAGCCTTCATGTCTCTCTACCAGACCTTGCATCCCCCTAATCAGGTTTTCTTCCGGGGAAAATCAAAGGCCAAAGTACTCCCTGAATTCTCATCAGAGGACCCCCTCCTAGAGGGATGGGCTATGGCCACCGTTTCGGCTCCCCCTCCCCCGTATAGGGGAGGTGCGGTAGAAGCCGAGGGGTCAGATCGTGGAACGACAAGGTCTCCAAACAGAATGTTCGAGCCTGATTCTAGGTTGGCCAGCACACCAAAGGCGGATGGAGGAGGAGGATCAGATAGTGAAGGTCCGACTACTTCAAGTATGGTCTCCCCTTCTCATACCCGTCAGGGTACCGTTTTCGGTGAGGGTGCCTCAGGAGTCCAGGCAGCGCAATACCCACTGAGAGAAGTTCCTGCCGGAGTGGATGATAAAGGGCAGCCACGGGAGACAATGCTGGTACGTACTCCATTTTCCACCTCTGATCTATGTAACTGGAAGAGCCGTAACCCCCCCTTACCGGAGTGACCCAAACAGAATGGCTGAACTGTTTCTTTCTATTTTCTCTACTCACGCCCCTACCTGGGCAGATATACAGGCGCTCCTCACCACTCTGTTAACTTCAGAAGAGTGCTGTATGGTGTTAGAGCAAGCTCGGAAAGAGGCTGATAGGCTATATAACTTAGACGCTAGTAATGGAGCCCGACCCCCTGGACCCCCTGGGACAGAAGCCATTCCTACTAGAGATCCGGGTTGGAATCGCGATCGTGAAGAAGGGGCAAGTAGACTTCAGTTCTGTCGAGACTGTCTAATCGTTGGGTTGAGAAACGGGGCCCCCAAACCCAAGACCCTTACAAAAGGCTAGAGAAATTATCCAGGGAGAAGAGGAAGACCCATCTGCTTTCTTAGAAAGAGTGACAGATATGTTTCGTCAGTACACTGATAACAACCCCGAAGATCTCAACAACGCCCGGCTTATAAACATGACTTTTATTTCGCAGAATGCCCCTGATATTAAAAAAAAATTACAAAAATTAGAAAGAGGACTTAGGATGCCAATAGGGCAGCTACTTGAAGTAGCTTTTAAGGTGTTCAATAATCGGGACCAGGTAGCAGAACAAAAAGAAAAACAAAAATGAAACAAAAGGCAGCCTTACTAGCAGCAGCCTTGACACCCCTCGAATGAAGAAGGGGGAAGGGAGATAAGAACCGTAAGAAGGACCACCCCGGGGCAAGGAGGGAAACCTTTAGAACCTGACCAGTGCGCCTTCTGTAAACAACGGGGCCACTGGAAATGGGAGTGCCCAGAGAAAAGGGAAAGTCTAGACAGACCAAAACCGGCCACTCTCCAGGCTTATCAGGAAGGGCCGGCACGGTTAGATGATTCCGAATGACAGGGCCCAGGGTCTCAAACCTCACTGGCTATCTCCCACGGCAAGCCCCAGGTAACTCTGAAGGTGGGAGGACTCCCTATTGACTTTATTCTGGACACGGGTGCCACCTTTTCGATTTTGAACACCGCAGAATCTCCCCTTAGTCCATGTACTGCCCCAGCGGTAGGGGCTTCAGGAAAACTTTTAACTTGGCCTTTCCTCCAACCGGTAAATTGTGAAATTGGAAAAGACTTGTTATTCCATGAGTTCCTTTATATGCCGGAATGCCCCGCCCCCCTCCTTGGGAGGGATACATTGTCAAAACTTGGGGCACAAGTCACCTTTGGACCGTCTGGAGTTTTGGTGCAAATTCTGCCCGAACAGGCACGTGCTTTGCAAGCAGCCTTGCTGCTAGAGGAGCCAGTGGTCCCTAGCGACATCCCTGTCCACATACGACAAGAAGCAAACCGGAAGTCTGGGCATCAGGGAGGCCGGGAAGGGCCAGGTTCGCTGAGCCAGTCAAAATTGCCCTAAAGCCTGGAGCGCCTGTTGTAAATCAGAAACAATACCGGCTCTGTAGAGAAGCTCTGGAAGGGATTGCTCCACTGGTCCAAAGATATATAGAAATTGGAGTTTTAAGACCATGCCAGTCACCATATAACACCCCCATTCTGCCAGTGTTAAAGCCCAGGACAGGAGAATATTGGTTTGTGCAAGACTTAAAAAAGGTTAATCAAACAATAGAAGATATTCTCCCGGTTGTGCCCAACCCATTTACTCTCCTAGTAACCATACCCAGTATATATGCTTGGTTTTCAGTATTAGATCTAAAAGATGCTTTCTTTTGCGTTCCCTTGCATCCTGAGTCTCAACTTTTGTTTGCATTTGAATGGACTGATTTAGAAAATTTAGAAACGGACAAAAAGGCACCTCACATGGCAGGTGCTGGCCCAAGGGTTCAAGAACTCCCCCACAATTTTCGGAGAGACATTGGCTAAAGACGTGAGGGCCTTGCAACTAGAAAAAGGGATTGTCTTACAGTATGTAGACGATATTTTAGTGGCAAGTGAAAGTCAAGAAGACTCAGATCAAAATACCATCCTGGTCTTAAACCACCTGGCTAGGTGTGGGTACCGAGTTTCCAAAAGGAAGGCCCAAATATCACAACAACAAGTAAAATATCTGGGGTTCCAAATATCACAGGGGCAGTGGTGCCTTCTCCAGGACCCGCGAGAAGCTATTATGCGGGTAGCGCCCCCTACCTCTAAGCCACAGCTTAGAGGTTTTCTTGGGATGGCAGGTTTTTTTCGAATCTGGATACCAGAGTTTGGACTCATGGCAAAACCCTTGTATGGAGCCCTGAAGGGAGAGGATAAAGAACCCCTGTTTTGGACTACTGAATGTTAACAAGGCTTTGAAAAAATTAAATATAAATTAATGACAGCCCCAGCATTAGGGTTACTGGATTTCCAGAAACCATTTGAACTATTTGTACATGAGAGACAGGGAGTTGCTCTGGGAGTGTTGACCCAGACTTTGAGACCAGCCAAGAGGCCAGTAGCCTATTTTTCAAAACAGCTAGACAACGTGGCTCGAGGATGGCCCCCTTGCCTCCAGGCTGTGGCTGCAACATGTGACTTACTACAAGAAGCAGAAAAATTTACCCTAGGACAAAAAGTGATGGGTCACACGCCTCACACTGTCCTTCCCCTCTTAGAACAAAAGGGAGGGTTTTGGCTTATAGCAGGACGCATGGGAAAATATCAAGAAATCCTATTAGACAACCCAAATGTAATCTTAAAGGCTGTCTACTCTTAACCCAGCCACCCTACTACCCATCTCGGAAGAAGACCCAATACATGACTGTTTAGAGATTATAGAAGAGGCTTATTCCAGCAGGCCTGATCTGTCAGACACCCCTTTAACTGACTCCGAGCTAGAAATGTACACCGATGGTAGCAGCTTCATGTATAAAGGACATCGAAGGGCAGGCTATGCAGTAGTGACTAGGGCTGAAATTTTAGAGGCTACTCCGCTTCCTGCTGGCACCTCGGCACAAAAAGCCGAGTTAATAGCCCTTGGACGGGCCCTACAGCTGGGAGCAGGAAGGCGTATAACAGTGTACACTGACAGCAGATATGCCCATCTTGTGCTTCACACTCACGGGGCATTGTGGAAGGAGAGGGGCCTCCTTAAGTCTGCTAGCAAAGAGATAAAGCATGTACCAGAGATTCTTAAGCTCCTAAAGCAGTCAATGATCCTCTCCAGATGGCAGTGGTGTATTGCCCTGGGCACCAGAAGGGAAAATCCCCTGAACCTGTAGGGAACCGGAAAGCAGACGCAGAGACCAAAAGGGCTGCAATGCGAGGAAATGAGATAGAGAAAGAAATGGCCCTGATCCCTCACCTGAACCCTGCTGACCCTCCTGCACCTACCTACACCACTCAAGACTTAAAAAGGGCTGATGAATGGGGTTTTCACCTGGTTCCCCATTCCAGCTAATTAGTGAGCTCCAAAAGATAAGTACTGTTACCAGAAGCCCAAGTATATAGCGTAGTATCGACTTTACATGAAGGAACTCATTATGGGAGAGACGCTAGTCTTGAGTGGACCCAACAGGTGGTCACAGGACCAAGTCTCCTCAAGGCCATTCAAGAAGTCACAAGAAGATGCCACCTTTGTACAAAGAACAACCCAAAGACTGTGCCCCATCCAACAGAGCCGGGAGTTCAACATCGAGGAACTAACATGAGAGAAGATTGACAAATAGATTTTACAGCGATGCCCTGGGTACCTGGAAACTTCAGGTATCTGTTGGTCTTTGTAGATACCTACTCAGAGTGGGTAGAGGCTTTCCATTGTCAAACTGAACAAGCTCGAGAAGTAACTAAGGTACTACTCAAAGAGATTATCCCTCGGTTCGGACTGCCAATTTCACTTCAAAGTGACAATGGAGGAGATTTCGTGGCACAAATAACCCAAGAAATCAGCAAAGCCCTGGATATAAATTGGGAGCTACATTCTGCCTGGAGGCCACGGTTGACAGGAAAGACTGAGAAGATGAATCACACCCTAAAAAAGGCTCTGGCAAAAATATGTCAGGAGACTAACTTAACATGGTTACAAGTCCTCCCTATTGCACTGCTTAGAATCCGAGTGGCCCCTCAAAGTGGGCTTAAGTTAAGCCCTTATGAATTAATGTATGGGAGACCGTTTCTGAGAAAGTCCACCTTCCCCACCTCAGTAATGACAGAGGTGGAAAAGAGAGACTGGATCCATTCTCTGGGAGCTGTTGTAAACATTATTAACCAATATGCCTCTCTCCATCTGTCTTTTCCCTCTGATACCCCTCTTCACAGATTCCGGCCAGGAGATCGGGTATTACTAAAGACTTGGAGACACCAGCACCCTGAAGACCAGCTGGCTCCCAAATGGGAGGGGTGTTTTGAAGTCCTCCTGACTACTCACTCGTCTTTAAAATTGGTGGGAGTGACCGCATGAGTGCATCATTCCAGAGTAAAAGCAGCTGTGCTTGAAAAAGAAGGAACTGAAGAGTCACCTTATTCCTGCACACTGGTTCAAGATTTAAAGTACAGGTTTAAAAAAATTACAAAATGATAGTTTTAACCTTTATTTTCCTTTTCTTCCAAGGTGCACATTACACCATGGCAACAAATCAGGCCCCTTTGATTCTGCAAACCAGAGGGACTCTGACCTTACAAGTAGGAGATGCCTTGACTCTTCCGTGTGTCGTATCGTCTCTGACTCCAGTTGACCCCATTAAATGGATACTGGTAACCCGGGAGAAAGAACAGACGGTTGTCTGGGACTTCAAAACTACTGGCTCCTCCCGAGTGACCCCCATGGCTGACACCACTTGGTCATACAATTGAGACTTTTCAATCATTATCTCAGATATAACCTTGTCTGATGCAGGGTTTTATTACTGTGTGAAGTTTAAAAAAGGTCGCCAAAAGATACTGAAATCAGTAGGCGGGAAGGAATCCAGGTAGTTTTTGTAGGATATCAAAAGACTGCCGACCTCCCAGATGGGTGGGACTGGTCATCCAATGGCCTAGTCACCATGTCTGAAGTAGTGGCTGGGGGGGAAATCTCAGCAACTACTGGATATGCCATCATCTTCCTCTGTCAGGAGCACCTTTAAGCCCCATGGCAGCCCCAATTTTTAACTATCACAAAGATGTCCCTAACTGTACCTTAACTCACCATGCCCCTAAGGCCCCAATCCAAGCTCGGCTTATACAGCACCTGTTTTCCATACCTTGTTTTCTCCTTGCTAATCTTTGTAATCATTATAATCATACCTCAGGAACCAGATGGGAAACAAAATCACGAAGTCCCCAACTAAAGTCACATGGCAGGTTTTTCGAGACTTCCAGCTTCTTTCAGCCTGCAACGAATCTTTGACTATACCCCAGTTGATTCACATCAATTCTAATATTCCCAATGGCCCCAATAAGAATCTATCCTTGTGTGCTCCAGCAGGATATGCCTTCCTATGTGGAGGGAGACCCTACCCCACCAGTGAAATCCCCGTCCTTAGGCCATCACCTTACACCTGGGCCATTCAGTACTTAACAAGAGTTCACTTTGTGGGACAGTGTACTCTGGGGTTCCTGACTTTCCCAACCCAAGTTCATCCACAGTCTGCCCAACACACCATGAAGATCCCTCGAAAAAAAAGGGATGTGTTTTCAGTAGATCCTACATCCCTAAAAATGACAGGGATGAAAAGTAACCCTGTTCTTAAAAAAAAAAAAAAAATGAATAATAATTCTTAAAAACAGTTACTCCAGGCTTAAAAATATACCACATAAAAGCAGCCATTAGAAACTTGTCAAATACTATCCACCCACTAGCCCTAGGAACTGAAAAGGCGCTTAGAGCACAAACCTCTTTAAACTCCTTAAAAGAGGTAGTCCTAAATAATAGAATATCCTTAGACTTCTTATTAGCCAAATCGGGAGGAGTGTGTGCTATAATTAACAAAACCTGTTGTGCCTGGATAAACACCACTGGAGAAGCAGAGGTAGGACTAAAAACTATCCACAAGGTAACCAAATGGACTGCCCCAACACCTAGGCAAGAGAGCATGTGAAATTGGTTCGCTAACCTTTTCCCCACCTTGGGGTCCTAGTTGACCCCTTTAATAACTTTGAGAGTAACAGTTGCTTTGGTCTGCATTTGCACCCCTTGTCTAATAAAAGTGGTTACCAGTGGCGCCACCAACACCCTCAAGGCTGGAGAGGTTTTTGCCCTGGTAGACCAAACTACTCCTCTCCCAGACTCTGGGGATGTGCATCACTTAATCCAACGAGATGTTGCTGAATTTCATCTTTCCAAACCACAACCTGTATATGACTCCTAGTAGATGTCAGGTTTCTCTCCCCATCCAACGTCCCCATCCAACAGGAAGTAGCAAGAGAGAGACACGGTGCCCTGTTTCCCAAGATTGAAAAACCTACAGCAAAAAGGGGGGATTGAAACAGGCGGCTCAGCCATATCTTGAACAGTACCTGAGGCAATTTTTTTCCTTCTTTTTTCTTTCTCTCCTTTCCCTCCCCTAGCGCATCCTTGCTTCCAAGTAAGATCCTGATGTTAACTCCCCAAACGGTTAAGTGTTAACCAATGTTTCCTCTAAGACTGTGGAAAACAAGTGATATTGATCTAAGCCTGTCAAATAAGACAAAGAATGGTGCCAGCTACCCCCTGAACTAATGGGATAATGGCAGGAAAAAAATCAACATGTTTGGGATAGGACCACCAAAACCAAACAGAAGAAAGAGAGCGCATATTCCACAAGTCCCTAAAACTTATGGCCCCTTTTCCCTTAAAAACCCGAACCCGTCGGTAGTCTGGTGAGACAGACGACTTTAGGAGGAGATCATTCCCCTCTGTCTCCATTTACCAGTATATCTAATAAAGCTCATGCTACCCACCTCACCCGTCTCAAGAATTGACTATTTGCGGCAGGCGGCTCTAACTTGTGAAATTGCGGTAACAATTCCATAACTTTAGGGCTGGAATGGAGGGGACTTCACAGGCTATCTAGCAAGATGATGGCAATTTTTCATTTTAAATTTACTTGTGGATTCTCATTTTCAAACAAAATCTTACAGAGACTCCTAACATCCAAGGCTCAGAATCCAAGTTGCCTGACTTTCTTCCCATCGCCTGCTCCAAACACAATGTGAGAACCTCTTATCTAGCCTAAATCTCCTATTGCACAAATGAGAATATTGATGCTCAGAGAAAGACAGTGACTTGTTCAAGACACTCAGATTGTCAGTGGCAAAGTCATAACCATGTACGTGAAAGTTTGCTGTTGTCGTTGTTAGTTGCCTGGCAATTCTATTCATCCAGTTATCCTGACTGAAATCCTTGAAGCCATCCTCGACTCTTTTTTTTCACAGCCCACATCTGAGTGTCCATCATCAGCTACCTTCAGTGTGTATCCAGATTCAGACTATCTTGCCCCGTCAGTGCTTCCACTTTGGTTCAAGCCATCATCACTTCTCTCCTGTGCTAACATCCTAACTCATCTTTCTGCTTCCATCATTGGCCCCTACTGGCTTCACTCAACACAGCAACTGGGTTGATCCTTTTAGAAATACCATATTTCATTGAATCTCAGGTGCTACCAATTAAGATGCACCTTTATTTTATCTAAAGACTCTAGGTGGTGCAAATGGTTTGTGCTTGACTATTAACCTGAAGGTTAGTGGTTCAAGCACACCCAGTGGTGCTGTGAAAGAAAGGCCTGTTGATTTCCTTCCATAAAGACTACAGCTAAGAAAACCCTATAGAGCAGTTCTACTCGGTAACTTATGGGGTTACCATGAGTCAGAACCAACTCGACAGCAATGTGTTTGTTTTTAGTGTATTTTATATACCATTAAGAAAGAAAAATACTTCCAGGCATATAATAATTTAAATATCTTTGTCACTTACAATGTTTGTTTTGTACTTTATACTTCCCTCCAGAAAAGCTTGCCTGCCCTCCTGATGTTGGGTGCCCCATCTGTGGGCCCCTGCAGCTTCTATTTACCTGTCACTTAGTATTGCATTCTAAAGATCTGTTTACTTGTCTGTCTCCTTCTCTGGATGCTAAGGTATTTGAGGACAAAGATTGTGCCTCATTTATTATAGAATCTTTAGGAACTACCACAGTGCTGGTACGTGGTAAGCCATCAGCTAATGTGTATTAAAAGAATAAATATCACACAGGCTGATTGTATTGTGCAGTGTGTAGGTATTATAAGAACACTTGATCCCCCAAAGCTTTATTTACTACACATACCAACAGTTATTCTTCCAAAGTTAGCATGAAACAGGTTTTTTCTTTCATTGTTCTTTAGATGAAAGTTTATAGAACAAACTAGCCTGTCATTAAACAGTTAGTACACATACTCTTTTGTTACATTGGTTAACAACCCCATGACATGTTAACACTCTCCCATCTAGACCTTGGGCTCCCTATTACCAGCTTCCCTGTCTGCTCCTGCCTTCTAGTCCTTGCCCCTGGGCTGGTGTGCCCCTTTAGTCTCATTTTGTTTTATGGGCCTGTCTAATTTTTGGCTGAAGGGTGAACCTCAGGAGTGACTTCATTACTGAGTTAAAATGGTATCTGGGACCATACTCTTGGGGTTCCTCCAGTTTCTGTCAGGCCAGTAGTTTTCGTCCTTTTTTTTGTGAGTTAGAATTTTGTTCTACGTTTTTCTGCAGCTCTGTCAGGGACCCTCTATTGTGATCCATGTCAGAGCTGTCAGTGTTGGTACCCAGGCACCATCTAGTTGTACTGGACTCAGTCTGGTGGAGGCTGTGGTCCATTAGTCTTTTGGACTAATCTTCCCCTTGTTTCTTTAGTTTTTTTCATTCTCCCTTGCTTCTGAAAGGGTGAGACCAGTGAAATATCTTAGATGGCTGTTCACAGGCTTTTAAGATCCCAGACCCTACTCACCAAAGTAGAATGTAGAACATTTTCTTTATAAACTATGTTATGCCAGTTGAGCTAGATGTTCCCTGAGACCATGGTCCCTGCAACCTTCAGCCCAGGAATTTGATCCCTCAGGGAGTTTGGATGTGTCTAAGGAGCTACCATGGCCCTGCCTTGTACAAGTTGTACTGGCTTCCCCCATATTGTGTACTGTCTTAACCTTCACCAAAGTTACCACTTATCTATTGTCTATTTAGTGTTTTTCCATCCCCACCTCTCCCCTCCCTTGTAACCATCAAAGATTGTTCCTTTTTGTGTGTAAACTTTTTTGTGTGTGTGCATTTCAAAACTCAAAGCTCTTCTTATTAGCATAGGCTGTCTCTGGAAAGACACACCAAAATTTGCTAACAGTAGTTGCCTCAGGGAAGGGAACTGGAGGGCAGTGGTGGGAGGGAAATTTACCATTCAGCATATGCTGTTTATGGGGCCCTGGGTGGCCCAAATAGTTAAGCGCTTGGTAACTGAAAGGTTGGAGGTTTGAATCTACCCAGAGGCACCTCAGAAGAAAGTCCCTGAAATCTGCTTCTCAAAGTTCACAGCCTTGAAAATCCTGTGGAGTACAGTTCCATTCCACTATGTCACACATGGGGTTGCCACGAGTGAGAGTCAGCTCGATGACAACTGGCTTGGTTTATTTGATTTCAGACTGTTTAAGGTTTTTTGTTTTGTTTTTAACCATGAGCATGTAATTCTTTTTTTAAAAAAATGAAAACCAAAAAGCCATTGCCCTCGAGTCGACTCCTACTCATAGTGATCTTATAGGACAGAGTAGAACTGCCCCGTAGGGTTTCCAAGGAGTGGCTTGTGGATTTGAACTGCCAACTTTTTGGTTGGCAGCCATAGCTCTTAACCACTGTGCCGACAGGGCTCTAAAAAAAGAAAAAGAAAACTAAAGTTTAAATGCTAAGTCTTCTCTTGGGAATTGTTCCCTGACTCAAGTATCCCCCAACTCCCCAGGATGAAATTGGGCATCTCTGAACAATCATGGACTGAATATGAAGAAGGAATCTGACTGGCTTCTTGGTTGCAACTTCTTATCCTCAAGGACACTCTCTCTGCCCCCATCGACTGAAATGTACAAAGTGTAGAGGAGCGACTGTGTCTGTCAGATTCACTTCAGCTCATAATACAGTGTGGATTAGATGGTAATCAATAATGGCTTTCAACACAGCCTTCCTGGCAGAATGGCAGAAGAAGATGCAGCTGGTAGTGATCGTAACATCCTGCTGATGCAGCTTCAGGTTCCTGATGTTGCCTGCTAAGCCAACTCCAAGCAGCTCACCCAGACTGGACAAGGAAGCTTTGTACCTGTTTGCTATTCAAGCTGGACAAATTCTCTTAAGGAGATTCCTCACTCTCCAAACTAAGATGACAGCTGATCACCAAACGTTTTCCTTACACTGGTAGATGTCAGAAGCCTCCTTCCAAAAGTCCTTCAATACAGAGTCACTTAGTCAGCACTGGAAATTTTTCTGGGTGAGACTAGTCTGAGGATACAAACTCTCTTCATTGTTGGACATCAAGCACACAGCATGGTGCCTGGCACTGAAAGACATCACTGGATCTTTTTAATTATTACCAATCCGGTAGGTGAAGAAGTTGCTCATTGCTGTCTTCATTTGCATTTCTCTGATCTCTAGTGAGAGTTTTTCTTATTCATCAGTCATTTGTATTGCCAGTTGTGTGTAAACCTTTTCATGAGTTTTTACAGTAGTGGTTTCATACAATATTTGTCCTTTTGTGATTGACTTATTCCACTCAGCATAATGCCCTCCAGATTTGCCTATGTTATGAGATACTTCGAATATTCATCATTGTTCTTTTGCATTGTATAATACTACATTGCATGTACACACCATAGTTTGTTTATCCATTCATCTGTTGATGGGCATCTAGGTTGTTTCCATCCTTTTGCTGTTGTGAACAACGCTGCAATGAACATGGGTGTACATATGTCTATTTGTGTGACAGCTCTTATTTCTCTAGGATATATTCCTAAGAGTGGGATTGCTGGATCATATGGTATTTCTATTTCTAGCTTTCTAAGGCATTTGACTGTGTGGATCATAACAAACTATGGATAACACTTTGAAGAATGGGAATTCCAGAACACTTAATTGTGCTCATGAGGAACATTTACATAGATCAAGAGGCAGTTGTTCGGACAGAACAAGGGGATACTGATTGGTTTAAAGTCAGGAAAGGTGTGTGTCAGGGTTGTATCCTTTCACCATACCTATTTAATCTGTATGCTGAACAAATAATATGAGAAGCTGGACTATATGAAGAAGAATGGGGCAACAGGATTGGAGGAAGACTCATTAACAACCTGCAATATGCAGATGACACAACCATGCTTGCTGAAAGTGAAGAGGACTTGAAGCACTTACTAATGAAGATCAAAGACCACAGCCTTCAGTATGGATTACACCTCAACATAAAGAAAACAAAAATCCTCACAACTGGACCAATGAGCAACATCGTGATAAACGGAGAAAAGATTGAAGTTGTCAAGGATTTCATTTTACTTGGATCCACAATCAACAGCCATGGAAGCAGCAGTCAAGAAATCAAAAGATGTATTGCATTGGGCAAATCTGCTGCAAAGGACCTCTTCAAAGTGTTGAAGAGCAAAGATGTCACCCTGAAGACTAAGGTGCACCTGACCCAAGCCATGGTATTTTCAATTGCATCATATGCATGTGAAAGCTGGACAATGAATAAGGAAGACCGAAGAAGAGTTGACGCCTTTGAATTGTGGTGTTGGCGAAGAATATTGAATATACCACGGACTGCCAGAAGAACGAACAAATCTGTCTTGGAAGAAGTGCGGCCAGAATGCTCCTTAGAGGCAAGGGTGGCGAAACTGCGTCTTACATACTTGGGACATGTTGTCAGGAGGGATCAGTCCCTGGAGAAGGACATCATGCTTGGTAAAGTACAGGGTCAGCGGAAAAGAGGAAGACCCCCAAAGAGGTGGATTGACACAGTGGCTGCAACAATGAGCTCAAGCATAACGATTGTAAGGATGGTGCAGGACCGGGCATTGTTTTGTTCTGTTGTGCATAGGGTCGCTATGAGTTGGAACCGACTCGAGGGCACCTAACAACAACAACAACAGGCTTTCTAAGGAAGTGCCATATTGTTTTCCAAAATGGCTGTATCATTTTGCATTCCCACCAGCAGTGCATAAGAGTTCCAATCTCCCCGCAGCCTCTCCAACATTTGTCATTTCCTGTTTTTTTTTTTGATTTTTTGACTGTTGCTTCCATGGGCGTTGATTGTGGATTCAAGGAAAATGAAATCCTTGACGATGTCAGTCTTTTCTCCATTTATGATGATGTTCCTTACTGGTCCAGTTGTGTGGATTTTTGTTTACCTTATGTTGGGGTGTAATCCATACTGAAGGCTGTGGCCTTTGATCTTCATCAGTAAGTGCTTCAAGCCCTCTTCGCTTTCAGCAAGCAAGGTCGTGTCATCTGCATATCACAGGTTGTTAATGTGTCTTCCACAAATCCTGATACCACATTCTTCTTCATATAGCCCAGCTTCTCATAGTATTTGCTCAGCGTACAGATTGAATAGGTATGGTGAAAGGATACAACCCTGACGCACACCTTTCCTGACTTTAAGCCATGTAGTATCCCCTTGCTCGTTCGAATGACTGCCTCTTGATCTATGTACAGGTTTCTCAATGAGCATAATTAAGCCTTCTGAAATTCCCGTTCTTCACAATGTAATCCATAATGTGTTATGATCCATGCAGTTGAATACTTCTGCATAGTCAATAAACACAGATAAACATCTTCCTGGTATTCTCTGCTTTCAGCCAAGATCCATCAGACATTAGCAATGATATCCCTGGTTCCATGTCCTCTTCCGAATTCGGCTTGAATTTCTGGCAGTTCCCTGTCCATGTACTGCTGTAACTGCTTTTGAATGATCTTCAGCAAAATTTTACTTGAGTGTGATATTAATGATATTGTTTGATAATTTCCACAGTCTGTTGAATTGGCTTTCTTTGGAATGGACACAAATATGGATCTCTTCCAGTTAGTTGGCCAGATATCTGTGTTCCAAATTTCTTGGCACAGACATGTCAGCACCTCCAGTGCTGCATCTGTTTGTTGAAACATCTCAATTGGTATTCTGTCAATTCCTGGAGCCATGTTTTTCCCCAGTGCCTCCAGTGCCCCTTGGGCTTCTTTCGTCAACACAATTGGTTCTTTTTGGTGGGTGTGTTGGAGTTTGGTTTTGGTTTATTTCTTCAATAGTTATAAATACAAATTTTATTTAATTTGCTATTGAACACAAGCCCATGATCTACATTTTAGAGTCCTTCCCATTGGGCTTCATATTGCTTTTCATGCCTTTCATAGATTATGGTAAGGTAAAATGTAAGTTATCTGTAATAACAAACACTCTTAATTGTTTCTATTACATATGCCTTAAATCCTTATTCACACATCCAGATTTTGTAATAGCAATTAATATCAAACTATACCAAAAAAACTAACAGAAAATAGTTATAATCAATTTTGCAAATTCAAGTAGTTCCTGTAAAATATGTGGTCAGAGAGACTCTTATAACTAAGTATAGATTAACGAATGTTGACGTGCTAGTGGAGTATTTCTTTGGATGTACTTCCAGTTCCACATTCTCAGAGATAATCAATATTTGAAATAAAATTGTTTTTCAATTTTTAAAATTGTACTTTAGATGAAGGTTTAAGGAACAAACTAGCTTCTCGTTAAATAATTAGTACATGTATTGTTTTGTGACATTGGTTGCCAACATCATGACCTGTCAACATTCTCCCCTTCTTGGCCTTGGGTTCCCTATTACCAGTTTTCCTGTCCCCTCCTGCCTTCTCGTCCTTGCCCCTGGGCTGGTGTGCCCATTTAGTCTCATTTTGTTTTATGGGCCCGTCTTATCTTTGACTGAAAGGCAAGCCTGAGGAGTGACTTCATTACTGAGCTAAAAGGGTGTCTGGGAGCCATACTCTTGGGGTTTCTTCAGTCTCTGTCAGACCAGTAAATCTGTTTTTTTTTGTGTGTGTGTGTGTGAGTTAGAATTTTGTTCTACATTTTTCTCCAGCTCTGTTCAGGATCCTCTATTGTGATCCCTGTCAGAGCAGTCTCTAGTTGTGCAATACCATCAGTTCTTGATCATATGCTACCTCCTGAAATAGCTGAACGTCAACCAATTCTTTTTGGTAAAATGACTCCATGTATTTCTGCCATCTGCTTTCGATGCTTCCTGCATCATTCAATATTTTGCCCATAGAATCCTTCAAAATTGTAACTTGAAGCTTGAATTTTTTCTTTAGTTCTTTCAGCCTGAGAAACGCTGAGTGTGTTCTTCCCTTTTGGTTTTCTTACTCCAGGCCTTTGCACATTTCATTATAATATTTTAGTTTGTCTTCTTGAGCCGCCCTTTGAAATCTTTGGTTCAGCTCTTTTACTTCATCATTTCTTGCATTTGCTTTAGCTACTCTACATCCAAAAGCAAGTTTCAGAGTCTTTCCTGACATCCATTTTGGTGTTTTCTTGCTTTCCTGTCTTTTTAGTGACCTTTTACTTTCTTCATGTGTGATATCCTTGATGTCGTCCCATAACTAATCTGATCTCTGATCATTAGTGTTCAGTGTGTCAAATCTATTCTCGAGATGGTCTCCAAATTCAGGTGGGATATACTAAGGTTGTATTTTGGCTCTTGTAGATGTGTTTTAATTTTCTTCAGCTTCATCTTGAACTTGCATGTGAGCAATTGATGGTCTGTTATGTAGTCATCCCCTGGCCTTGTTCCGACTGATGATATTGACCTTTTCCATCATCTCTTTCCACAGATGTAATCTATTTGATTCCTGTGTTTTCTGTCCGGTGAGGTCCATGTGTCCAGTCACCATTTATGTTGTTGAAAAGAAGTATTTGCAATGAAGAAGTTATTGGTCTTACAAAATTCTATCCCATGATCTCTGGAGCCATTTCTGTCATTAACGCCATATTTTCCAACTACCAATCCTACTTCTTTGTTTCCATCTTTTGCATTCCAATCTCCAGTAATTACCAATGCATCTTGATTGCATGTTTGATCAATTTCAGACCGCAGAAGTTGGTAAAAATCTTCAATTTCCTCATCTTTGGCATTAGTAGTTGGTGCGTAAATTTGAATAATATTATTAATAATATTAACTGGTCTTCCTTGTAGACATATGGATATTATCCTATCACTGACAGCCTTGTGCTTCAGGGTAGATCTAGAAATGTTCTTTTTGACGATGAATGTGACACCATTCCTCTTCAAGTTGTCATTCCCAGAATAGTAGACCATATGCTTGATTCAAAATGGCCAATTCCAGTCCATTTCAGCTCACTAAAGCCCAGGATATCTATTGTTATGTGTTCCATTTCATTTTTGATGATTACCAATTTTCCTAGACTCAAACTTCTTAGATTCCATGTTCCAATTATAAATGGATGCTTGTAGCTGTTTCTTCTCATTTTGAGTTGTACCAAAATCTTGACTTCATTCACGTCATTAAGGTCGACTCTACTTTGACAAGGCGCTCTTTCCCGGTAGTATCTTGAGTGCCTTCCAGCATGAGGGGTTCATCTTCCAGCATTCTATCAGACAATATTCTGCTGCTATTTTTAAGGTTTTCACTGGCCAATTTTTTCAGAGGTAGACTGCCAAGTTCTTCTTCCTAGTCTGTCTTAGTCTGGAAGCTCCACTGAAACCTGTCCACTAAGGGTGACACTGCTGGTATTTGAAATACTGGTGGCAAGGCTTCCAGTATCACAGCAACATGCAAGACACCACAGTATGACAAACTGACAAAACATGTGGTGGCCATAAGCAATAAACTCTCCTTTCCCCCACTCCTTCCTGCCCCGTGTAATCACTAATAAACTTGGTGTCTTAGTCTGGGTTCTCTAGAAAAGCAAAACCAGTAAAGCATAGAAATATATAGAGAGAGATTTGTATCCAGGAAACAGCTCACACAACTGTAGAGGTTGGAACGTTCCAAGTCCGTGGATCAGGATGGAGGCTTTTCCCAATTCAGGAAGCCACAGAAGCTGGTGAACCCACGATCAGCAGGTCAGATAGCAGGGCTCCCTCTCATGGGCTGTGATGGTCAAAGAATCCCAAGGTCAGCAGGCAAGACTGCAAGGTTTCTCCTGATTCATGTAGCTGCAAGGCCTGGCGAACCCAAGATTGGCAGGTCAGGGAGCAGGACTCTTGCTTTCAGGCTGTGAAAATCAATGAATTCTAAGATGGACAGGTAAGCTGCTAGCTCAAGTCCCAAGAACTGGAGGTCAGACAAGAGGCAGCTGCCGGATCCAGAACAAGCCAACAACCTTGGCAAAGTGAGCAGGAAGGAAGTAGGAGGCAGAAGGCAGGGAGATGAAGGTTGAGGGGGTGGTGAGTCTCCACAGGCCCCACCCCAGCTGGTACCACTCAGCAGATTCCATTATGGGGGTGATCACATATGAAATTTCAACAGGGAGGTGATCACAACATTATACAACTGCCAAAACACTGAGAATCATGGCCCAGCCAAGTTGACACACAACCTTAACCATCATGCTTGGTCTCTATACATTTGCTTGTTCTTGTCTTTTTATGTAAGTGATTTCATACAATATTTGTTCTTTTGTGATTGACTTGATTTACTCAGCATAAGATCTTCAAGTTCCATCCATATTGTAGTACGTATCAAGACTTCCAAGCTCTGGTGGCAAAGTGGTTAAGAGCTCAGGTTGCAAACCAAAAGATTGGCAGTTGGAATCTACCAGCTGCCCCTTAGAAAACCCCATGGGACATTTCTACTGTGTCCTGTGGAGTCACTATGAGTCGGAATCAACTCCGCGGCAACAGGTTTTTGGTTATTATAAATGGTATTGTTTTACAACCGGCACACAACAGCAACAACAACAACAAGACTTCATTTCTCTTACTGGCTTAGTAATATTCCATTGTATGCATGTACCACATTTTGTTTATCCATTCATCTGTTGATAGGCATTTTGATTGTTTCCATCTTTTGGCTATTGTGAATAGTGAGTGCTGCAATGAACATTGTTGTACAAGTGTCTGTTTGAGTTTCTGCTTTCAAGTCTTTTGGCTATAACGGAGTGGAATTGTTGGGTCATATTTTATTTTTATTTTTTTTTCTATTTTTAGTTTTTTGAGGAAACACCACACTATTTTCTCAATGGCTCTACCATTTTGAATTCCCACCAGCAATTGATAAGGTTTGCAGTTTCCCCAAATCCTTGCAAAAATTTTCTGTTTTTTTTTTTTTTTTAAATCTTAGTGAAAACAGAAATGATGAAATAGTATTTTATAGTGGTTTTGATTTGCATCTCTCTGTTAGCTAATGAGGTTGAGCGTCTTTTCTTGTGTTGATTGTGTTATTTAGATCTTCTGTGTCTTTGCTGAGCTTCTTTCTAGATGTTCTGTTCTTCAAAAGTGGTGTTAAAGTCTTCTACTATTATTGTGGAACTGCTTGTTTCTCTTTTCAATACCGTTAGAGTTTGTTTTATGTATTTTGGAGCTCTGTCATTGGGTGTATGAATATTTATTATGGTTATATCCTCTTGGTGAACTGAACCTTTAATCATTATATAATGCCCTTCCTTGTCTCTTACGATGGATTTTGACTTAAAGTCTATTTTATGAGATTAATATTGCCACTCTTGCTCTTTTTTTGGTTACCGTTTACTTGGTATATACATTTTTTTCATCCCTTGATTTTTAACTTATTTTGTATTTATGTGTAAGGTGTGTCTCTTTTAGGCATCATATTTATGGATCATGTTTTTTTTTTTTTTTTTAAATCTGTTCTACCACTCTCTGTCTCTTAATTGGTACATTTAGGCCATTTATATCAGTGTGATTATTGATAGGTATGAATATACTGTTGTCATTTAGTTATCTATTTTTGATATTTTATTGTTAATCTTCTGGATTTCTAGTTGTTCTTTTTGTGTGGTTTGTTATTGCCTATTTATTTTGTCATTTTGTTCTTGTATTGTTTTCCTGAATTCTTCTAGAGCTTTGTTTGTGTTTTCATTGTTTTTTTCTGTGTTTTCCATGATCTCCTTGAGAAGCCTGCATATAAATATTTTGAATTCCTTATCAGGCAGTTCAATTATCATTTTTTCCTCCAGAAGGTTTTCTGCCCCTTTATTTGCTAACTTGATTGAGCCATCTTATCCTGTTTCTTCACATGATTTGTTATTGCCTGCTGTCTCCTAGCCATTAAGTTGGGTGCTATGAGCTAGTATGTTTTCTGGAGGACAGGGCAGGACTTCTCTGTATTCACTGTGAGAGTGCTGTCTAATTTTATGAGATAAGCCCACTGTGCATGGATGAATTAGCATCTCAGTAGGTGATGAGGTATCAAGGTGTTTCAGAGAAGTGCAGACAGCCTGCAAGAACTGTTTGGGCGTGGAATGTGTGCCGTTGCAGCCAGCTGGATGTTAAATGAGTACACTACATTCTTCTGCTCATTATTTGACAGGGAGGTAGCTGGTGCCTGTCAAAATGTGACTGGCATTGCTGGTGAAGTAATGTGTGTGTCTCACCAGTCACTTGGGTGTGGGTGATGAAAGGTCACTGGGTTGGGAGCTATGTGTGCATACTGCTGGTTGCCTAGAAGTTGGGGAGAGGGTGCATGGATTACCAGTCACTGGGTGGGTGGCATGGGAACTCACACTGCACTGCTGATCCCAGGTGAATGGGGCTGCGCAGGGGTGGTTGGAGTGGCACAAGCCTCTGGATGCAGGGGGTGCTGTGGGGGGACAAGGCTGGGGGTGTGCTGCCAGTCTATGAGCACATATATGGAGGGCGTGTCCCTGATATGCTAGAGCTTGGTGCAGGTGAGGGTGCTCCACTGGTCTGCAAACCCCTGGCATAGGTGTCTGGGCAAAGAAGTGGATGCCACCAGTCTGTGGGCCCCTAGCATGGGTGACTGAGTGGAGGGGGTGGTGCTGGTGTGAGAGTGTCTGGCGCAGGTGGTTGGGCAGAGTAGGGGATGCTGTCTGTCCATGAGTCCCTGGCACATATGGCTGGGCAAAGTAGGGAGTACCGTCAGTCCATGGGTCCCCTGGCACCAGTGGCTGGACAGAGGAGGGGGTGCTTCCAGTCTGTGGGCATCTGGTGTGGGGGGCTGGGTGGAGGAGGGGGTGCTGCCAGTTAGTGGGCCTCCAGCACAGTGGCCTGGGGGAAGTGTAGTGAGTATGGTGAGGGCACTTAAATTTCACTAGGTGGGGAGTGCTCCTGTCTGGCTCTGGACATTGGTGCAGGATGCTCCTGCTTGGCAGTACTGGGTGATGAGGGGTTTGGCTGGCAGGGCACCGATGATCTGTAGTTCTCCTTGTCCTCTGTTTTTGTATAGTTTCTCCTTTCACTTGGCACTCAGTCCAATTCTTTAGTGTTCTCTTTGATACTCAGGGTTCCAAAATGATCATTTATACCTGATTCACTTGTTTTCTTGAGTCTTTGTTGTAAGGGAAATGTTATGAGGCATCTGACTATACCACCTCGTTGAGGATTTTTGCATCTCTCTTTGTATGAGATATTGGCCTGTAGTTTTCTTTTTTTTTGTGGTGTATTTGTCTGGTTTTGGTATCAGGGTTTGCTTCATAGAATGAATTAGGGAGTATTCCTTCCTTCTCTATCTTTTGGAAGAGTTTAAACAGGATTGGTGTCAATTTTTATCTAAATGTTTGGTAGAATTCCCAGCAAAGACACCTGGTCCAGGGCTTTTGTTGTCATTGTTGGGAGGTTTTTGAGCACTGATTCATCTCTTCACTTCTATGGGTCTGCTGAAATTTTCTTTTTCATCTTGAGTCGGCTTGGGTAGGTTGTGTGCCTCTAAGAATTTGTCCATTTCAACAAAGTGGTCCAGTTTTTTGCTGTACAGTTGTTCATAATATTGTCATAATTCTCTTTATTTCTCTTGGTTCAGTTGTAATGTCTTCTCTTTCTTATTTTGTGTCTTAGTCATCTAGTACTGCTAAAACAGAAATACCACAAGTGGATGGCTTTAACAAAGAGAAATTTATTTTCTCACAGTCTATTAGGCTAGAAGTCCAAATTCAGGGCATCAGCTCCAGGGAAAGGCCAGCTGTGAAGGAAAGGTCTTGTCATCAATCTTCCTCTGGTCAGGGAGTTTCCCAGGTGCAGGGCCCTGGGTCCAAAGGATGCACCCTGCTTCTGGTGCTTCTTTCTTGGTGGTATGAAGTCCCCCTCTATGCTCACTTCCTTTTCCTTTTTATCTCTTGAGAGATAAAAGATGGTGCAGGCCACACCCCAGGAAAACTCCCTTTACATTGGATCAGGGATGGGACCTCGGTAAGGGTGGTGTTACAATCCCACCCTAATCTTCTTTAACATAAAATTACAATCACAAAATATAGACTACCACACAATACTGGGATATATGGCCTAACCAAGTTGACACATATTTTGGGGGATGCAATCAATACATGCCATTTTGGTTATTTGCATCTTTTCTCTTTCTCTTTTTTTTTTCTTGCCAGCCTAGCTAAATACTTGTCAATTTTATTTATCTTTTCACAAAATCTACTTCTGATTTTGTTGGTTCTATTGTTTTTCTGTTTTTGATTTTATTTCTTTTCTGATCTTTGTTGTTTCCTGGTCGGTTTAGGTTTAGTTTGCTCTTCTCTTTCCAGTTCCTGGAGTTGTTGAGTTAGGCTGTTGATTTGAGATCTTTTTTCATTTAGGCATTTATTGCTATAAGTTTCCCTCTGAGCGCTGCCTTTGCTGCATCCCATAAGTTTTGGTATGTTGTGCTTTCATTTTCATTTGACTCCAAGAAATTTGTGATTTCCTCCTTGAAGTTTTGGTAGTTATATAGTGTGTTGTTTACAGATGTTTGTGTATCCCCCCTCCCATTTTTTTCTTTCTGTTATTGATTTGTAGCTTCACTCCACTGTGGTAAAGAAAATATTTTGTGTGATTTCAATCTTTTTAAATTTATTGAGACTTGCTTTGTGACCTAATATGTAGTCTATCCTGGAGAATGATCCATGTGCACAGGAGTAGAATGCATATTGTGCTGTTGTTGGGTGAGGGGTTCTATATATGTCTGTTAAGTCTAGTTGGTTTATAGAGTCATTCAGGTTCTCTGTTTCCATGTTGATCTTCTCTCTAGACATTCTGTCCAGTACTGAAAGTAGTATATTGAAGTCTCCAACTATTACTGTAGTGCTGTCTATTTCTTCCTTCAATTCTATCAGTGTTTCCTTCATACATTTAGGTGCTTCAATGTTGGGTGCATATATATTTATGATTGTTAAATATTCTTGAGGAATTGACCCTTTTTTCACTATATAATGTTCATCTGTCTTAGTTATCTAGTACTGCTATGACAAAATTACCATAAGTGGATAGCTTTAACACACAGAAATTTATTCTCTCACAGTATGGGAGACTAGAAGTCCAAATACAAGATGCCAGCTCCAGGGGAAGGCTTTCTCTCTCTTATTGGCTCTGGGGGAAGGTCCTTGTCATCAATCTTTCCCTGGTCTAGGAGCTTCTCAGCACAGGGACCCCAGGTCCAGAGGATATACTCTGTTCCTACTCTTCTTGCTTGGTAGTAATGAGGTCCCACTCCTCTCTGCTCACTTCTCTCTTTTATATCTCAAAAGAGACTGACTCAAGATACAACCTAATCCTGTAGATTTTGTCCTGCCTCATTAACATAACTGCTTCTAATCTTGCCTCATTAGCATAATAGAGGTTAGGGTTTACAACACATAGGATAGTTACATTAGATCACAAAATTGTGAACAAACACACAATACTGGGAATCATGGCCTAGCCAATTTGATACGTATTTTTGAAGGGCACAAGTCAATCCATAACACCATCTTTATCTCTTCTAACAGATTTTGTCTTAAAGTATACTTTGTTCCTCCATAGGGTTTTTATGGTTGTGACCTTTCAGAAGCAGATCATCAGTCCTTCTTCTGAGGTTCCTCTACAAGGGTTTGAGCCACCGACCTTTTGGTTAGTAGTCCCCCCACTTAACTGTTTGTGCCACCTGGTTAGTCAAATAGGCAACTAAAAAGAAAATAAATACACAGACTTGGTAGTTTATGATAATAAACCAGGGTAAAGGAATTTTTTTTTAAAGGAATAGAGAAAAATGTAGGTATTTTAGATCAGAAAAAACTTCTTTCTGGATGTGACATTTTGGTGGAGAATTAAATGGTGTAAAGGATCGTAGAAAGCAAAATTTGGGGAAAGAGAATTCTAAGTAGAGAGAGCAGGAAGTATAATGGTGTAGAGCAGGGAAAAGGTTGGCGTGTTCAAAGAACTGCAAGAAGGGTAGTTAGACTGGAGCTGAGTGAGAGAACAGGAGATTAAGCCAGGCAGTGAGATCATGAAGGGATTTATAGGCTATTTTATGGATACTGAAACCTATTCTAAGTGGTCAGGAAGCTACTGAAGAGTTTTGAGTAGGGAAGTGTATGTTTTTGGCAACTGGAGGGAATGGATTACAGATGGCAAGGGTGGAAGCAGAGAGACTATTGCATTAGTCCAGGTGAGAGATGACAGATTGGGGCTTGGACCCAGCTGGCAGCTGTGAAGGTATGGAAAGTCAGTTTCCAGATACATTATGAAGTCCACAGATCTTGCTGGTGGATTAAATGTGGGATGCAGTGAGCGAAAGAGAGTAATCAAGGATAACGCCCAAGTTTTTGTCTTGAGTAACCCAGTAAATGAGTTTGGAATGATTGGGGAAGAACCAGGTTTTTGGTAGGGGGAATAGAAAGATATATTTCGGCCATGCTAAATTTGAGATGCCTGTTGGACATCCAGTGGGAGCCATTGAAAAGGCACCTGAATATACAAATCTGGGGCTCTGAGGAGAAATGAATCATCAAACCATTACTGTGTAGCTGGTAATTTAAGCCGTATGCCTGGGCAAGCCATGGGGAAGAGAAGAAAGAGAGAGTGAAAAAGGGGCGGGAAAATGGGTTTTAGTCATTTGAGGGAAAAAAAATGAATTAGACATCTGGGAGAGAGGGAAGTGAATTTCCTAGTGTCATGGATTGAATTACGTCCCCCCAAAATGTGTGTATTAACTTGGTTAGGCCATGATTCTCAGTATTCTGTGGTTGTCCTCCACTTTGTGATTGTAATTTTATGTTGAGAGGATTAGGGTGGGATTGTAACACCACCCTTACTCAGGTCACCTCCCTGATCTAATGTAAAGGGAGTTTCCCTGGGGTGTGGCCTGTACTACCTTTTGAGAGATAAAAGGAAAGGGAAGCAAGCAGGGAGTGGGGGACCTCATACCACCAAGAAAGCAGCACTGGGAGCAGAGCACATCCTTTGGACATGGGGTCCCTGTGCCTGAGAAGGCCCTCAACCAGGGGAAGATTGAGGACAAAGACCTTCCTCCAGAGCCAACAGAGAGAGAAAGTCTTCCGCTGGAGCCAATGCTCTGAATTTGGACTTTTAGCCTACTTTACTGTGAGGAAATAAACTTCTCTTTGTTAATGCCATCCACTTGTGGTATTTCTGTTATAGCAGCACTAGATGACTAAGACAACTAGGGTATGAAGTAAGATTGCTTCACAGGGCTGTGGACCCCACTGAGACTTGAAGCAGTGATTTCAAAGTTGAAACCAGTCAGCACTACTGTGTTTTAAGCTAACTACATTCAGCTGCTTGGGTACAGGTACCAGGCAGGTGGAGATTTGGATTTAACCAGAATCCAGCTTTTTCCTCCAGGTAGGACAAATAAAGGGGAGGGGTGGGCAAGGGAGTTGATGATGCATGCAAGGGGGTGATTTTAAGGATCGCACCATAAAGTATAAGCTAGGTAAGCAGAGGAGAGAAGAAATGAGCGTAATGATAGTAAAAGTTGTGGGGTCCATAGATTGGAGTCTGGTGAGGCTAAAGGCGGGATGAAGAGGGTTGGACATGGGTGGTCTGAGAATGGGATTACTGAAACAAAGATTTCAGAGGCAGTGCTATTCTGTGCAATGACAAGTGGGTACCCGAGGCAGGGAGACAGGAAATGATAATCAGTGATGAGGAACTCAAGGGCCTGAGAGGCCAAGGTTTTGGATGGCTCAAATATTTGGATTGTGGAGTCACAGAGATTGTTAACAGCAGTCATGGTAGAGAGGAACACGCAAAACCGGGGGCTTCAAATCTTCAAAGAATGAGGGGGAGTGACTGGAGGTTGATGAATGATTATAAAATGAAGCAGTAGTGGGCGCTAGAGTCTAATGGCATATCTTTAAAGAGCAAAGGCTTTGTGGGACTATGGGAGGGAATTGGTTTTTAAATGAAAATGAAGAGCAAGGACACATATACCATCTCCGGGCATTGTGATCTATTGATTGTGGAAAAAAATTGCAAGAATATTGGTATAGTCACAGGGGCTATTGGGGAAGTACTCAGAGTAGGGAACACATAGAGATGTGTTTGAGCATAGTGGAGATTTTAGTCATGACATCTGTGAGTTCCATAGGACCTAGTAGAAATGTTGAGTAGTTTAGGAAGGATGGAAGGTTAGTCCAGCCAGGTATCCACAGTGTCCTATGGGGAAAAGAATCCAGTGATGATGGATGACCTGGAAGCTTGAACTTTTCTGGGTGATTAAGGTAAATAAGGATGTGAGGCATGATGATGTTAGTTTTTTTTTATTTTTAGGAGAGGGTTGGTAATCAGTTTATTTATAGCGTCCTTCTCTGGTCTGGACACTGGTAGTTTCTGGTGGTTAGGCTGTGAGAGGAACAATCTTACCAGGAGCTTCAAACAAACATTCCCCTAATCCTCCAGGCTCCTCCTGATGCTCTTTGTAGGACATAACATCCTGATGGCTCACCATCCTGGTCACGCTCTACTGGCTACATTCTGCTTTATCAATGTCATTGTTAGAATGTGTTTCTTAAAACAGAAGATGATATTCTGGATGTGGGCTGAGAAGTACATAGAATCCTTCACTTGTTACTTTCTTTGATTTAGATACTATCCTTACATCATCCACCTAAATACGTGCTTCTTAGTTCATGGTGAAATAATCATTAGCCTGGTGGTGGTAGTATTTACCCTGCATAGAGTAGCCTATAGCCTTTACAGCTCAGGGACCGGGCCTGGAATCGGGGTAGCTGGTGCAGCAGTTTCACGGGAACCTCTGTCTTATCATTTTGCTTTGTTTTCTCTCCCTTCTTAGAATTTTGTCTGAAAGTAACAGACAGTCCTGGATTTCATGCTGTATTTTTAAAAAATTGTCCCATTTAGCACAGTACTTCTTCCACCTAATTTACGTAAACCCGTTACTGTTGAGTTGATTCCAACTCATAATGACTTTGTAGGACAGAAAAGAACTGCCCCATAGGGTTTCCAGGGAGGAGCTGGTGGACTCAAACTGTTGACTTTTCAAGTTGCAGCCCAGCTTTTAACTACTACACCACCAGGGCTCCTAATTTATATATACGTGTGTGTGTGTGTATACATATATGTATGTGTGTATTCCTATATGTATGTGTGTATATGTGTATGCATATATGAATGTATGTGTATATATACACACATACATACCTACACACACACACACACACATATATAAATTAGGAGACCTGGTGGTGCAGTGGTTAAAAGCTGGGCTGCAAATCGAAGGTCAACAGTCTGAATCCACCAGCTGCTCCTTGGAAATCCTGTGGGGCAGTTCGATAGGGTTACTGTCTTAGTCTTCTAGTGCTGCTGTAACAGAAATACCACAAGTGGATGGCATTAACAAAGAGAAATTTATTTTCTCACAGTTTAGTAGGCTAGAAGCCCAAATTCAGGGCATCAGCTCCAAGGGAAGGCTTCCTGTCTCTGTTGGCTCTGGAGAAAAGTTCTTGTCATCAATCTTCCCCTGGACTAGGAATTTCTCCTCTCAGGAACCCTGGGTCCAAAGGATGTGCTTCGCTCCTGGCACTGCTTTCTTGGTGGTTGGAGGTCTCCAACTCTATGCTTGTTTCCCTTTCCTTTTATCTCTTGTAAGGCAAAAGGTGGTGCAAGCCACACCCCAGGGAAACTCCCTTTATGTTGGATCAGGGATGTGATCTGAACAAGGATGTTACATCCCACCCTAATTCTTTTTAACCACAGGCAGAGGTTATGATTTACAACACATAGGAAAATCACAAAATGCAGGACAACTACACAATACTGGGAATAATGGCCTAACCAAGTTGACACATATTTTGAGGGTCCACAATTCAATCTATGACAGTTGCTATGAGTGTGAATTCACTTGATGGCAACAGATTTCTTTTATATTTATATATATATATGAAATCAGAAACACTCTGAATATCACTTCATCATCTACTCTGACCCACATAACCTGACCTGGGCTGTTCAGCAGATTTGGTTAAAACCTATTACTCTTAATTGCTGTTGGGATGATCATGAGACCAAATTACATTAAAAAAAAAATTACATACTGTACTATAAATATCACCTACCTTTAATAATACTAAATAAGAAAACATGCTTAAAATGGACTTAACCTCATCTGCATCAGCATTAAATAAATGTTTATTCCTCTTTCACTATAATATGGTGTCTTAGACTGGGTTCTCTAGGGAAGCAAAACCAGTAAAACATATATATATACATACACATACATACATACATACATGTATATATGTATGGAACCCTGGTGGCACAGTGGTTAAGAACTCAGCTGCTAACAAAAAGATTAGTGGTTTAAATTCACCAGCTACTCCTTGAAAACCCCTCAGGGGCAGTTCTACTATGTCCTATAGGGTAGCTATGAGTCAGAATTGACTCAATGGCAACGGGCTTGTTTCTTTTCTTGTTTTATATATATATGGAAACCCTGGTGGTGTAGTGGCCAAGGCTACAGCTGCTAACCAAATGGTCCTCATATATATACATGAGGAAGACTGAAGAATTGACGCCTTTGAATAGTGGTGTCGGAGAAGAATATTGGATATACCATAGACTGCCAAAAGAATGAATGAATCTGTCCTGGAAGAACTACAACCAGAATGCTCCTTAGAATCAAGGTTGGCGAGACAACATGTCCAACATACTTTGGACATGTTGTCAGGAGGGATTGGTCCATAGAGAAGAACATCCTGCTCGGTAAAGTACAGGGTCAGTGGAAAAGAGGAAGACCCTCAACAAGATGGATTGACAGAGTGGCTGCAACGACGGGCTCAAGCATAATGGTTGTAAGGATCACGCATGACCAGACACTGTTTCGTTCTGTGGAACCGACTTGATGGCACCTAACAACAACAATGACATATATATGTATAAACCCCTTGCTGACCTTGATAGCAATGAGTTTGTTTATGTATACATATGTATATATATATCCCTTGCTGTGTGTTTGTGTATATGTGTGTGTGTGTTTAGAGAGACAGAGACTTAGCTCAAGGAAATGGCTCACACGATTGTAGAGGCTGGCAAGTCCCAAGTCTGTGGGTCAGGCTTCAGGATGGAGGCTTCTCCTGACTCATGTAGCTGCAGGGGCTAGTGAATCCAAGATCAGCAGATCAGACAACAGGCTGATGGCTCATAGGCTGCAGAGGCCTAGGACTCCTGAGATCAGCAGGCAATACAGCAGGCCATTAGCTCAAGTTCCAACAACTAGAGGTCAGATGATGAAGAGCTGGATACAGATCAAGAAAAAGCCAGTGAGCTTTGCCAGAATGTCCATATATATTGGATTTAGGCCAAGCCCCCAAAGAAACTCCCCTTACAACTGACTGGCTGATCACATCAGATCACATTGTGGAGGTTATTGCATTATATCACAAAATGGAGGATAACTACATCATTATGTAGTGAGCAAATTACATCATTACGTAACTGTCAAAGTACATTGTTACCTAACTGCCAAACTATATCATTATGTAACTGCCAAACTATAACATTACATAACTGCCAAACTACTGAGAATCATGGCTCAGCCAAGTTGACACACAGTCTGAACCACCACAGTCCACTCCTTATCAATTTGGCACCCTTACACATCTCCTTAAGCCATACACAATCTCTAAATAAAGACAATGACAAAGTCATACTTGCTCCCAACATGATACAACTAACATGCGTACAACTGAAAACGCACTGGTCCCATTTACATTTTGTATTTTATAAGTGAAGAAAACAAAAATATTTGATACACACATAAAAAAAATTGGAAGAAATACTCATAACAATTATAGTCCTCTTTTCTGCAAATGGTCACGTGGCCATAACTGGTATTTAGAACTATCTTCTTCCGCCACCCATTCCATATTCCCTTTGCCCTCAGCAAGCACCTCAGCTGGTTGTGGTTCTTTGCCTGGTGCGGTGACCCAAATCTTCATTCATGAAAGTTCTGAGTCATTAGTAGTCATGTCAAAATTGGGTTGCCGTAGTTTTTCATTGAGTTTAAACACAGGGTATGGAAGTACTAAGAGACATCCTAAGGGATCTCCTGTATTCCAGACATACCCTTCTTTACCCCCATTATGTAATATCAATTTGATTTCCCCTTGAGATAATCAGAATCAGTCACACAAGCCAATACAGTAACTCCCTTCTTTGCCTGTTGACCCAGAGACATGAGGAGCCCAAAGTGGCCAGGTGGCATTCTTAACTTCTGTTCAATGCAATCGGTGATGTGTCTCCAGGTGGGAGCATTCCTCCCTTTGGACTAAGACCTCTAGACCCAAAAAACACACGGTTATGGGGAATGAAGAGCATAGAAAGAATAGTTTTGCAAGTGGGTCACTATGGGTAACAGTGAGTGATGCCATTCCCATTTCCACTCCTTGGTTCCTGGACCCAAGAATCCTGGCTATGAGAGAAACCACCAAATATTGGATATTGGTTTAGAGTGTATACAGTCTCCTGGAGAACATTGCCTTAAGTCTGCAAGGTATTGTCACCCAGCTGACACAGTAATTTTGTCTTTAGAAGGCCATTCCATCGTTCTGTCAAGCTAGCTGTTTCAGGATGATGGGAAACATGGTAAGACCAGTGAATTCCATGAGCATGAGCCCATTATCACATTTCATTTGCAGTGAAGTGAGTCCCTTGATCCAAGGCGATGCTGTGTGGGATACTGTGATGGTGAACAAGGCGTTCTGTAAGTCCACGGATTGTAGTTTTGGCAGAAGCATTGTGTGCAGGGAAGGCAAATCTGTATTCAGAGTGTTTCTCCCAGTAAGAACAAAATGCTGTCCTTTGCCCAATGGAAGTGGTCCAAGGAAACCAACCTGCCACCAGGTTGCTGGCTGATCACCTGGAGGAATGGTGCCATATTAGGGACATAGTGTTGGTCCCTGTTGCTCACAGATCAGGCACTCAGCTTCAGCTGTAGCCAAGTCAGCCTTGGTGAGTGGAAGTTCATGTTGCTGAGTCCATGCATAACCTGTCACTATGGCCACTTTGTTCATAAGCCCATTGAGCAATGATGGGAGTGGCTGGGCAAAGAGGATGACTGGTTTCCACAGAATGTGTCATCCTATCCACTTGATTGTTAAAATTCTCCTCTGCTGAGGTCACCTTTTTGTGAGCATTCACCATGAGATACAAATATCTTCACTTCTTTGGCCCATTTAGAGAGGTCTTTTTTTATACACATACCTCTTCCTCATACATTCTTGTCTCCAATTTTTCAGTCATGTTCCTTCCAAGTTCCTGACCATCCAGCCAAACCATTGGCCACAGACCATGAATCAGTATACAGTCTCAACATCTGGCCATTTCACCTTCCAAGCAGAACAACCAGGTTCATCGCTGAAAGTTCTGCCCACTGGTAGGATTTCCATTCACCACTGTCCTTCTGGGAGGTCCCAGAAAGGGACTGTAGTGCTGCTGCTGTCATCTTTCGAGTGGTGCCTGCCTATCATGAAGAAGCATCTGTAAACCAGGCATGAGTTTTCTCTTCCTCAGTCAACTGATCGTAAAGAACTACCCATGAGGCCATAGATGCAGAATGGGAGAGGGCAAGTAATGTGACAGGAGTGGAGACCATGGGCATTTGGGCCACTTCCTCACGGAACTTGCTTGTGCCTTCAGGTCCTGCTTGGGCCTGATTTTGTATATACCACTTGCATTTAATGATGGAGTGCTGCTGTGCATGTCTGACTTTATGATCCTATAGGTCAGACAACACCCAGTTCGTGCTGGGCAGCTCAGGCACATGGTGACTTAGTGGCCCATGGTTAAATGTTCAGTTTCTACTAAGGCCCAGTAACAAACCAAAAGCTGTTTCTCAAAAGGAAAGTAGTTATCTGTAGAGGATGGCAGGGCTTTGCTCCAAAATCCAAATGGTCTGCACTGTGAGTCACCAGTAGAGGCCTGTGAAAGACTCCAAACAGCATTGCTGTCACTGACACTTCAAGCACCATTGGATCAGCCAAATCATATGGCCAAAGTGGCAGAGTGGCCTGCTCGGCAGTCTGAACCTGTTGTAGAGCCTTCTCTTGTTCTGGGACCCAGTCAAAACTAGCAGCTTTTTGAGTCACTTGATAAATAGGCCAGAGTGGCACACACAAATGAGGTGTATGTTGCCTCCAAAATCCAAAGAGGCACACCAGGCATTGTGCCTTCTTTTTAGTTGTGTGAGGGGCCAGATACAATGACTTATCCTTCACTTTAGAAGGAATGTCTCGACATGTCCTACACCACTGGGCCCACTTAGGTGGAAGGCACTTCAATTTTTGTTGGATTAATTTCCCACCCTCCACCATACAAATGGCTAAGAGCTATGGCTTCTAACCAAAATGCTAGCAGTTTGAATCCACCAACTGCTCCTTGGAAACCCTATGAGACAGTTCTCCCCGTTCTATTGGGTTGCTATGAATCAGAATCGCCTAGACAGCAATGGTTTTGGTTTTACTATGCAACTACAACATGCCAGCCACCGAACTATGAAAAACTGACAGCTTTGCCACTGGTACTTCAAATACCAGCAGGGTCACTCTTTGTTGGCAGGTTTCAGTGGAGCTTCCAGACTAAGACAGACAAGGAAGAAGGACCTGGCAGTCCGCTTCTGAAAAATTGGCCAGTGAAAACTTTATGAATAGCAGTGGAACAGTGTCTGATAACAGTGCCAGAATATGATCCCCTCAGGTTTGAAGGCACTCAAAATATGACTGGGGAAGAGCTGCCTCCTCAAAGTAGAGTCAACCTTAATGACATTGATGGAGTCAAGCTTTTGAGACCTTCATTTGCCAATGTGGTACAATTCAAAATGAAAATAAACAACTGCAAGCATCTGTTAACTATCAGAATGTGGAATGTATGAAGTAAATGAATCTAGGAAAATTGAAAATCAACAAAAATGAAATGGAACGCATAAAAATCAATATCCTAGGCATTAGTGAGCTGAAATGGACTGATATTGGCCATTTTGAAATGGACAATCATATGGTCTACTATGCTGGGAATGACAACTTGAAGAAGAATGGTTTTGCATTCATCATCAAAAAGAACATTTCAAGATCTATCCTGAAGTACAATGCTGTCAGTGATAGGGTAATATCCATATGCCTACAAGGAAGACCAGTTATTCAAATTTATGCATCAACCACTAATACCAAAGATGAAGAAACTGAAGTTTTTAAAAACTGCTGCAATCCAAAATTAATGAAACATGCAATCAAGATCGCTGACAATTACTGGTGATTGGAATGTGAAAGTTGGAAATGAAGAAGGATTGGTTTTTGGAAAATATGGCCTAGGTGACAGAAATGATGCCAGAGATCCTGTGATAGAATTTTGTAAGACCAATGACTTCTTAATTGCAAATAACTTTTTACAACAGAAATGGTGACTATACACGTGGACCCTCCCTGGATGAGAAATACAGGAATCGTATTGACTACTTTGGTGGAAACAGATAATGGAAGAGCCAGTATCGTCAGTCAGACGAGGCCAGGGCCTGACTGTGGAATTGCTTATATGGAAGTTCAAGTTTAAGCTGGAAAAAAAAAAAGTCCACGAGAGCCAAAATATGACCTTGAATATATCCCACCTGAATTTGGAGACTATCTCAAGAATAGATTTGACACACTGAACACTAATAATGCAAGACCAGATGAGTTATAGGGAAGACATCAAGGACATTATACATGAAGAAAGCAAAAGGTCATTAAAAAGACTGGAAAGAAAGAAAAGACCAAAAGAGAGATCAGAGGAGACTCTGAAACTTGCTCTTGAACGTAGAGTAGCTAATGCGACTGGAAGAAATGATGAAGTAAAAAAGCTGACTAGAAGATTTTAAAGGGCAGTGCTAGAAGACAAAGTAAAATATTATAATGAAATGTGCAAAGGACTGGAGTTAGAAAACCAAAAGGGAAGAACGTACTCAGCATTTCTCAGGCTGAAAGAACTAGAAAAATTCAAGCTTCGAGTTACAATTTTGAAGGATTCTGTTTTTTTTTATGGGCAAAATATTGAATGACGCAGGAGGCATCGAAAGCAGCTGGAAGAAATACATGAAGTCACTTTACCAAAAACAATTGGTTGAAGTTCAACATTTCAGGAGGTAGCATATAATCAAGAACTCACGGTATTACACAACTAGATGGTGCCTGGCATTTCTCATATGATATGATCAAGAACTGATGGTTTTGGGAATCAAAATGGCACGAATGTTGCACTTTCCCACCTGCCGAGCCACTGCAGCCAGCCAGGCAGCTCAGAGGAAACAACAATTAGTGAAATCACTGAATCTGACATATTGAATAAGACAGTGCCTTTACCAAATTCCAGTTTTTCAGGAACAGGTTTGGTAGATTCAGTTGGAAGTCTTCAAGAGATTGAAGAATGTAAGTCGCAAGAAGCATGAATCTCTTTCATGTTCACAGAGTTCTGAAGTTAGATACATAAACCTGGCTTCTTTGAAATAGACGTACAGCATCCAAGCACAAGACCAAAAGTCAGAACTATAAAATCGCTGATGTCTAAACTATACTGAACTTTGGACAAAAGGTGGAACTTGACATGGAGAAGAGTCACCACAGATCTCCATTGGACTTCAACCTGGAATCTTAGAAATTGCTGATAAATTCATTAAACCAGTTCAAAAGATGGATTTCTCAATTTTGTTTGATGTCCTCAAATGCCTTGTATTGATCAATATAATGACAAGTTAAATGATTTAATTAGGTTTCTGTTCAGAGGAGGACATATATGGTTAATTGAGCATTCTTTCTCACTATCACAGGTATTTTTTTCTTGTTTAGTTATTCTTTTTAATTGTAAAAACAATATAATAATATTAAAAGAAAGTATTTAAAAGAAAGGTGATCCAACAGAATGCAGAAATTATCAGACAATATCATGAATATCACATGCAAGTAAAATTTTGCTGAAGATAATTTAAAAGCTGTTGCAGCAGTACATTGACAGGGAACTGACAGAAATAGAAGCTGGATTCAGAAGAGGACTTGGAATGACGGATGTTATTGCTGATGTCAGATGGATCTTTGCTAAAAGCAGAGAATACCAGAAAGATATTTACCGGTGTTTTGTTGACTATGCAAAAGCATTCTACTGTGTGGATTATAAAAAGTTATGGATAACATTGTGAAGGATGGGAATTCCAGAACACTGAATTGTGTTCATGGAGAACCTGTACTTAGACCAAAAGGCAGTGGTTTGAACAGAGCAAGGGAATACTTCATGGTTTAAAATCAAGAAAAGTGTGCATCAACATTGCACCCTTTCACCATACTTATTCAATCTGTATACTCAGTAAATGATCTGAGAAGCTGGATGGCATGAAGAAGAATGCAGCATCAGGACTGGTGGGAGACTTATTAGCAACCTGTGTTAAGCAGATGACATGAACTTGCTGAAAGCAAAGAGGACCCGAAGCACTTACTGATGGAGATCAACGACTACAACCTTCGGTATGATTTACACTTCAACATAAAGAAAACAAAAATCTTCACAACTGGACCAATAAGCCATATCATGATAAATGGAGAAAAGACTGACGTTGTCAAGGATTTCGTTTTCTTTGGATCCACAATCAATACTCATAGAAGTAACAGTTAGGTAATCAACCGACATGTTGCATTGGGCAAATCTGCAGCAAGAGACCTCTTTAAAGTGTTAAAAAGCAAAGATGTCGCTTTGAAGACTAAGGTGTGCCTAACCCAAGTAATGGTGTTTTCCATCACCTCGAATGCATGTGATAGTTGGACACTGAATAAGGAAGACCGAAGAAGAATTCATGCCTTTGAATTATGGCGTTGGTGAAGAATATTGAATATACCATGGACTACCAGAAGAAAGAACAAGTCTATCTTGGAAGGAGTACAGCTGGAGTGCTCATTGGAAACGAGGGTGGTGAGACTTTTGTCTCACACATTTTGCCCATGTTATCAGGAGGGACCAGTCCTTGGAGAAGGACACCATGCTTGGTAAAGTAGAGGGTCAGCAAAAAAGGAGGAAGACCCTCAATGATATGGATTGACACAGTGCTTGCAACAATGGGCTCATACATAATGATTGTGAGGATAGCACAGGACTGGTCATGTGTTTCATTATGTTTTACGTAGGGTCACAAATATTTCACCAATAAGTCCAGAGTTGTTGACATTTGCTCTTTACTATGTCCAATCAGCATAATGTCATCAATGTAATGGACAATGTGATGCCTTGTGGAAGGGAAAGGCAATCAAGGTCTCTGCAGACTAAACTATGATATAGGGCTGGAGAGTTGAAATATCTCTGAGGTAGAAAGTGAAAGTGTATTGCTGGCCTTGCCGGCTGAAGGAAAACTGCTTCTGGTGTTCCTTTGAAACCAGAACCAAGAAAAAAGACATTGGCCAGATCAATAGCTGCATACCAGGTGCCAGGAGAAGTATTAATTTGCTCAAGCAATGAAACCACATCTGGAAGAGTAGTTGCAATTGGAGTCACCACCTGGTTATGTTTATGATCATCCACTGTCGTTCTCCAAGACCCATCTGTTTTTTGCATTGGTCGAATAGGTGAGTTGAATGGGGATGTGGTGGGAATCACCATACCTGCATCTTTAAAACCCTCGATGGGGGCGGTAATCTCTTCAATCCACCCAGGAATGCAGTATTGCTTTTGGTTTACTGTTTTCCTATGTAGGGGCAGTACTAATGGCTTCCACTTGGCTTTTCCTACTGTAATAACCCCTTCACCACTTGTTAGGGATCTAATGTGGGGCTCTGCCAGTTGCTGAGTATATCTATTTCAATTATGCATTCTGGAACTGGGGAAATAACTACAAGATGTGTTCAGGGACCCACTGGACCTACAGTGAGGTGGACATGAGCTAAGACTTCGTTAATAACCTGACATCCACATGCCCCCCACTCTGACTAGTGGGCCACAATGACATTTCGAGCCTCCTGAAATTAGTGTCATTTCAGAGCCAGTATCCAGTAATCTCCCCCAAATTTGATTATTTCCTTTTCCCCAAGGAATAGTAACTCTCATAAAAGTCTGTAGATCCCTTTGGGGAAGGCTAGGAGAAATGTTAGCAGTATCAGTTTTTGGAAGTGCAATGGGGACATGACCTTCCCTTCATTCAAGGGGTTGTAGGTCTGTAAACTGGCTCATACCTGGGAATTGATTGAGAAGCTGTAACTTGGTATCCTGGTGATTCGAGTTAGACTACTCTTCACTTGTCCTAGAATTCTTCTTCTTGAACAAATCAAGTAAATATTTAGATTTCCTGTCTATTTCATTTCTAAAGACACCAAGACTAAGGAGCCAGTGCCATAAGTCCATGAGAGTCAAACTATTCTGATTACTGCTTTGACTCTGCTGTCCATTATGGTAACCATACCCACCTTTTTTTTTTTTTTTTTTTACCGATTGAGTGCTGCCACTTGGCCCCTACTGTCATGGGGTCCTATCGGCCCCATTGTAGTTAAGTGTCTTAATTCAGTTAGGGGAGCTCCCACTGTCAAATATGACTTATATTAAATAGCAATCACAGCAGTCTTCAAGGATGCTGGGGCTCCCTTCACGAATTTGTTCCTAACCATTTTAGTGAAAGGTGTGTCTTCTGGGCACTCCATGTGTGGGTCTGTGGGTCTAATCTGATAAATACACTTTAGCATGCCAATTTCCCTAAGCCTTTAAATAACTTCTTCTACAGTATACCAAGGCAGGTCTGGTATTCGACATGATTTAGTGTAGGCCACCGTGTAATCCATGCTTCAGTGACCAACCAAATAACCTGTTAGATCCTTTCCTAACCTCTTGAGCTGAAACACTGAATGAAGAATCTGTTCTTAGTGGGCCCATATCAATAAAATCAGACTGATCTAACTTTATATTCCTTGCACCACTATCCCACTCCCTTAATAGCCATTCCCACATATATTCACCAAATTTCTCTTTGTATGTATTAGAAAAGTTGAGCAGTTCTTTTGTAGTGTAATATACCTCCTCCTGCGTTATATTTTGTACTTCACCTTTTGGGGCTTGCTGGGACTTATGTTTAGTTATAGGTGTAGAAGCAAAAATATGTGGTGGGGATGAGTTTTGAGAACATTTAGCAGTGTCTTTTTAAGGTATCTGCATCAGGTGATACCCCAGACAATGACTCACACATCTCCCCAAGTGATGACTCAGAAGTTGCACCAGTCAATAGCTCAGACAATGGATTCTCAGACACAGCTGGGTTAATCTCATCAAATGGGTGTGGAGGGTTAATGGGAAGGGTGGATTAGCAAAAATGCAGTAATCTCTTCAGATGGTAGTGAGAGGATTTGTTCTCTTGGCAGGAGTGAATCAATAGAATTTAGGGGCTCAGTGTCCCCAGCTTCCAGATTTTTTGCCCATATGTCCCCATCCCAAGTTTCAGGATCCCATTTCTTCCCAATCAATGCCCTCAATTTAACTTTGGACACCATTTCAGGTTGGGAATTCAACTGGCATCATAAATCAGCCACTCTTACGATAAGACTCTGGGTTTGGCTTTTGGCAATATCAGCTCCGTTACTACAAGAAATAAGGCTTTTTCTTCAGGGCACAAGTGGCAACTTTGAGGTCATTTATGAGGTGCTTGAGGTGTTTTTTGAGGTGTGACTCTGAAGCTCTGAGCTCATCTCTTTCTTTCACTACTTTGTCTAGCAAAAATAGGACCAACTAACCAGCCTCTTTATATTTCTCATTCTGACAAAATTGCAGAAAAGTGTCAAATGTACAATCACCCAGAGCCTCGCCTCTTATGAGCACTTGATCTATTGGTGGTGATATTTTGCATATTCCTATTGCCACCTCATGTCATGGATTAGCAGTACCCTCCTTACTGCTGGAAGCAGAGTCATCAACATCTAAGACTAACCAGACTTGAGAACCAATTTAGAAAACTCACCCTTACAATTTTGTTTCTCTAGAACCACGTTCAGTACCAAGTAGGCTGGTTTTTCTAGAGGAATAAAATCAGTGAAGTGTATATGTATATGTAATTATATGTAGAGAGAGAGACAAACAGAGATTTATCTCAAGGAAATGGCTTGTAGAGGATTGATTGTAGAGGCTGGCAAGTTCCAAGTCTGTGGGTCAGATGTTATGCTGCAGGTTTCTCCTGATTCACATAGCTACAGGGCTGATGAACTCAAGATCAGCAGATCAGATGGCAGGCTAGGGGCTCGCAGACTGTGGAGGCCAACGAATCCCAAGATTAGCAGGCAATATGGCAGGCCATTGGCTGAAGTTCTAAGAATTAGAGGTCAGATGATGATGAGCTGGATACAGGATCCAGACAGCAAAAGCCAACAAGCTTTGTTGGAACGTCCAAATATATTGGATGCAGGCCACACACCTGAGAAAACTAGCCTTACAACTTATTCGCTTATCACAGCAGATCACATCATGGAAGTGATTACATTATATCGCAAAATGAAGGATAACTACATCATCATATACCTGCCAAATGACATCATTATGTAACAGCCAAAATACATCATTACATAAATTGCCAAAATATGTCATTACATACCTGCCAAACCACTGAGAATCATGGCCCAGTCAGGATGACACACAACCTTACCCATCGCATATGGGAAGACAAAACCTATTTTCTCCTTATAGCTTGAAACAAAATTATTGTCACATTTGATTGTGGTAGAAGGATGAAGATTTTGACCAACCTTTTGTCAACTTAGATGGGTTTAATAAGGCTACCTTTTTTTGTACAAGAGCAAGGAAAAAATGTAAATAACCTAAATTACTAAACACTCAACTTCTTAAAGTATGAGCCACCATTGTAGGATGACTCATGTCCCTTGTTTATAAAAAAAGGTGATAGCTTCCTCTCATTTCTCTCTAGAGGAATTTAGATAAAACCACTTTTTAAATAGTTTCATTGCTACATAAGGATGACAGCTGCTTATTTAACACCCATGGCCCTAGCCCTATTATCGGTTTTTTTGAGTGGTATGGTTTTTTATGGTTTAGTGGTTAAAAGTATGAGCTTTGGTGTTCTTAGCTGGACCTAGACTTTTTTTTTTTTTTAAATGTACTTTAGGTGAAGGTTTACAGAGCAAATTAGTTTTCCATTCAATAGTTAATACACAAATTTTCCCATGACACAGGTTGTACTCCCTGCAATGTATCAGCACTCTCCCAATTTCTACCCTGCGTTCCCCATTTCCATTACTCTGGTTTTCCTGCCCCTTTCTGACTTCTCATCTTTGCCTTAGGGTGTATGTTTCCTTTTGGTCTCATGTAGATGATTGTTCTAAAGAGCACTTTCTTCATTTGTGTTATTGTTTATTTATTTATTTATGGTGGTGTTGTTAGGTGCTCTTGAGTCGGTTCCAACTCATAGTGACCCTATGTACAGGGGAACAAAACACCGCCCAGTCCTGCATCATCCTCAAGATTGTTGTTATGCTTGAGCCCATAGTTGCAGCCACTCTGTCAATCCATATCATCGAGGGTCTTCTTTTTTCTGGCTCTCCACTCTACCAAGAATGATGTCTTTCTCCAGGGACTGGTCCCTCCTGATAACATGTCCAAAGTGTGTGAGAAGAAGTCTTGCCATCCTTGCTTCCAATGAGCACTCTGGCTGTAGTCCCTCCAAGACAAATTTGTTTGTTCTTCTGGCAGTTCATGGTATGTTCAATATTCTTCACCAACACGATAATTCAAAGGTATCAATTCTTCTTCAGTGTTCCTTACTCATTGTCCAGTGTCATGGATTGAATTGTGTCCCCCCAAAATATCTGTCAACTTGATTAGTCCATGATTCCCAGTATTGTGTGATTGCCATTTTGTCATCCGATGTGATTTTACTATGTTTTGTAACCCTAGGCTGTTAATGAAGTGGGATTAGAGGCAGTTATGTTAATGAGGCAGGACTCAATCTAAAAGATTAGGTTGTTTTAAGCCAATCTGTATTGAGATACAAAAGAGAGAAGCGAGCAGAGAGACATGGGGACCTCACACCACCAAGAAATCAGTGCCGGGAGCGGAGGGCATCCTCTGTACACAGGGCTCCTGCGCCTGAGAAACTCCTAGACCAGGGGAAGATTGGTGACAAGGACCTTCCTCCAGAGCCGACAGAGAGAGAAAGCCTTCCCTGGGAGCTGGCATCCTTAATTTGGTCTCCTAGACTGTGAGAGAATAAATTTCTCTGTGTTAAAGCTGTCCACTTGTGGTATTTCTGTCAAAGCAGCACTAGGTAACTAAGACACCCAGCTTCCACATGCGTATGAAGCAACTGAAAACACCATGGCTTGGGTCAGGTGCTCCTTAGTCCTCAAAGTGACATCTTTGCTTTTTGGCACTTTAAAGCAGTCTTTTGCAGCAGATTTGCCCAATGCAGTACGTCTTCCCCAGTTTTATTTTGAGTGACTTTTCCATCCTGAGGGGCTCATCTTCTGGCACTATATCAGACAATGTTCCACTGCTATTCATAACGTTTTCAATGGCTAATTTTTTTCAGAAGTAGACTGCCAGGTCCTTCTTCCTAGCTTGTCTTAGCCTGGAGGCTCAGCTGAAACCTGTCCACCATAGATGACCCTGCTGCTGTTTGTATATGGATGGCATAGCTTCCAACATCACAGCAACACACAAACCCCCACAATATAACAAACTGATGGATGTGAGGGGGTGTTTATTTATAGGCATGTCTATTATTTGGCTGAAAAGTGATCTCTGGGAATGGCTGCAGTTTCTAGTTAGAAGGGAATTTAAGGGCTATGGTCTTGGGGGTTCCTCTAGTCTCTCTTAGACCAGAAATCTGGTCTTTTTTATGAATGTGGATTTTTTCTACATTTTTTTTCTCCCACTCTAACCAGTACCTTCTATTGTGATCTGGTCAGACTGGCCGGTGGTGGTAGCCGCGCACCATTTAGTTCTGGTCTTAGACTGGTGGAGGCTGTGTTTCCTGTGGACCATTAGTCCTTTGGACTAATTGTTTTCTTGAATCTTTGGTTTTCTTTACCCTCCTTTGCTCCAGATGGAAAGAGACCAATCGTATCTTAGGTGGCTGCTTGCAAGCTTTTAAGACCCCAGGTGCTACTCACCAAAGTAGGAGGTAGAACATTTTCTTTATGACCTATATTATGCCAATTGACCTAGATGTCTCCTGGGACTATTGTCCCTAGTCTTCAAGCCCAGTAACTCTGTCCCACGAGGTGTTTGGTTATGTCTAGTTTGTTTCCATGACTGTGCTCCTTGTGCATTCTATTATGTATATGAATGTGCATGCAGCACATATAAATATGTATGTAGAAATGTCCGCAGTCAAACCTATATATGCACTACTCTACGACTTCTCACACCTTTTCAGCATACATACCTACCTATGCATCTACTCATAAGTTATTTTTTGTTAGTACGGTTGCAGAATTGTGTATGTTATACCATTTACCTTCACTGCCTTTTTCTTGTGTACCTCTCAGTGTCTTACCTTGCCTTGGTCAAGTTGTACTGACTTCGCCCATAATGTGTGCTGCCTTTCCCTTCACCAAAGTCAACACACACCTACTCTCTAGTCATTTTTCCTCCCTCCCCCTCCCATCCACGGAAAACATAAAAAATGTCTCTTTCTGTGTGTAAACCTTTTCTTGACTTTATAATAGTGCTCTCATAGAATATTTGTCCTCTTGTGATTGTATTTTACTCAGCATAATGTTCTCCAAATTCACTCACATTGTGAGATGTATCATGAATTCATCATTATTCTTTATCACTGCATCGTATTCCATTGTGTGTCTGCACCACATTTTGTTTATCCATCCGTCTATTGATGGACGTGCAAGTTGTTTCTATTTTTTGCTAGCGAATAATGCTGCAGTGAACATGGGTGTGCATGTGTCTTCTCTTGTCGTGGATCTTTTTAATCTAAGATGTATACCTAGGAGTGGGATTGTTGGGTCATATGGTATTTTGATTTCTAGCTTTTTAAGGGGAAACTCCAGTGGCGTAGTGGTTAAGTGCTATGGCTGCTAACCAAAGGGTCGACAGTTCGAATCTGCTAGGCGCTCCTTGGAAACTCTACGGGGGCTGTTCTACTCTGTCCAGGGCCATACTGTTTTTCCATAGTGGTTGTACCATTTTATATTCCCATCAGCAGTGTATGAGTTCCAATATCCCCACAACCTTGTCAGCATTTGTTGTTTTCTGTTTTTTTTTTGGTCAGTGCCATTATTGCTGTGGTGAGATGGTATCTCAGTGTAGTTTTGATTTGCATTTCTTCAGTGGCTAATGATTGCCAGCATCTCTTCATGTGTTTGTTAGCCACATGACTGTCTTCTTTGGTGAAGTCTCTGTTCATGTCCTTTGCCCATTTTTTAACTGAATTATTTTTTTTCATTGTTGAGGTGTTGAAGTTTTCTGTAAATTTTAGAGATTTGACCCTTGTTGGATATGTCAAGTCTAAAGATTTTTTTCCAAGTCTGTAGGTTCTTTTTACTCTTGGTGAAGTCTTTTGTTGAGCATAAGTGTTTGATTTTTAGGATGTCCTAATATTTATCTAGTTCACCTTCTGCTGTTTGTGCATCTTTAGTTATGTTTGGTATTTGGTTTATGCCACATATTAGGGCTTCTAGCATTGTCCCTATTTTTTCTTCCATGGTCTTTATAATTTTAGGTTTTACATTTACATCTTTGTTCCATTTTGAGTTAGTTTTTGTGTATGGTGTGAGGCATGGATCTTGTTTCATTTTTCTGCAAATGGATATCAGGTTTTGCAGCATTGTTTGTTAAAGATACTATCTCTTCCCCATTAAACGAACTTTGACTCTTTGTCAAACATCAGCTGTCAGTAGGTGGATGGACTTATTTATGGTTTCTCAGTTCTGTTCCTTTGGTCTATGTGTTTGCCATTGAACCAGTATCAGGCTGTTTTGACTACAATGGCTGTAGAGTAGGTTCTGAGATTAGGGAGGGCAAGGCCTCCCACTTTGTCCTTTTTCAGTAATGTTTTACTTATCCAGGGCATCTTCCCTTTCCATATAAAGTTAGCGATTAGTTTTTCCATCTCCTTAAAGAATGATGTTGGAATTTGGATTGGGATTGCATTATATTTGTAGATCATTTTGGGTAGTATTGACATTTTCACAATGTTAAGTCTTCCTATCCATGAGTATAGTATTTTTTCTATTTATGTAGATCTCTTTTGGTTTCTTGCAGTAGTGTTTTGTGGTTTTCTTTGTATAAGTCTTTTACATCTCTAGTTAGATTTATTTCTGAGTATTTTATCTTTTTGAGAGCTAGTGTAAATGGAATTGTTTTCCTGATTTCCTTTTCACCGTTCTCTTTGTCAGTGTAGAGGAGTCCAACTGATTTTTGTATGTTGATATTGTACCCTGTCACTTTGCTGATTTCTTCTATTAGTGCTAGTAGTTTTCTTGTGGAGTCTCTGGGATTTTCTATGTACATTATCATATTATCTGAGAATAAAGATAGTTTTACTTCTTCCTTATAAGTTTCCATGCCTTTTATTTCCCTTTCTTGCCGCATTGCTGTAGCTAGGACTTCCAGTATAGTGTTGAATAAGAGTGGTGATAAAAGGCACCCTTGTCTGGTTTTTGTTATCAAGGGGAATGCTTTCATTCTCTCTTCATTGAGAGTAATGCTGTCTGTTGGCTTTGTATGTATGCCCTTAATTACGTTGAGGAATTCCCTTCTATTGCTATTTTGCTGAGAGTTTTTATCATGAATGGGTGTTTTCTCTGTGGGGTTTTTTTTTTTTTTGCCTCCTCCTGTCTGGAATTCCTATCACACTTTATCAAACGTCTTTTTAGCATCAGTTGAGATGATCATGTGATTCATGTTCTTTGTTTTATTTATGTGGTGGATTACATTGATTGATTGTCTAATGTTGAGCCTTCTCTTGCATACCTGGTATGAATTCTACCTGGTCATGATGTATTATTTTTCTGATATGCTGTTGTATTCTATTGTCTAAAATTGTGTTGAGAATTTTTGTTTCTATATTCACGAGGAAGACTGGTCTACAATTTTATTTTTATTGGTGTCTTTGCCTGGTTTTCGTATCAGGGTTATGCTGGCTTCATAGAATGAAGAATGTTCTGGGATAGTTTGAATAGGTTTGGCGTCAACTCTTCTCTGAATGTTTGGTAGAATTCTCCAGTGAAGTCACTTGGGCCAGAGCTTTTATTTTTGAGGATTTTTTTTTTTTGTATGATCGCTTCAATTTTTTCTTTTATTATGGGTTTATTCAGATTTCCTACCTCAAAGTTTGTGTTAGTTTGGGTAGGTAGTGTATTTCTAGAAATTTGTCCATTTCTTCTAAGTTTTCAAATTTGTTCGAGTATAATTTTTCATAAAATTCTGTTATGATCCTTTTTATTTCAGCTGGTTCTATTGTAATGCCACCCATTTCATTTCTTATTTGGGTTATTTGTATCTTCTCCTTCTTTTCTTTTGTTGGTTTGGCCAGTGGTTTATCGATTTTATTAATCTTTTCAAAGAACTGACTTCTAGTCTTATCGATACTTTTGATTGTTTTTCTCTTTTCTGATTCATTTTTTTCTGTTTTAGTCTTTATTATTTGCTTTCTTCTGGTGTCTGTGGGCTTCCTTTGCTGTTCTTTATCTATTTGTTTGAGTTGTAGGGTTAAGGTATTGATTTTGTCCCTTTTTTCTTTTTCGATGTATGTATTTATTGCTATAAATTCTTCTCTGAGCACTGATCTTGCTGTTTTGCTATGTTGTGTTTTAGTTTTATTCTAAATTTTTTTTTCATTTTTAATTTCTTCTATTACCCAGTGGATTTAAAGCAAAGCATTATTCAGTTTCCATGTATTTTTTTTTTTTCCTAGTTCTTCCTATTATTGATTTCCAATTTTTTAGTGTCGTGGTCTGAGAAAATGCTTTGTATCATTTCAATATTTTTTAATTTATTGAGGCTTGCTTTGTGCCCTAAAATTTGGTATAGTCTGGAGAATGATCCATGTGTGTTGGAGAAGAATGCATACTGTGATGTTGTTGGGTGGAGTGTTCTGTATATGTCTAGAGGTTAAGTTGCTTGATTGTGATGTTTGGATCTTCTGTATCTTTGCTGAGTTTCTTTCTAGTTGTTCTGTCCTTCCTCTAAAGTGGTGTGTTAAAATCTCCTGCTACTATTGTGGAATTGTCTATTTCTCTATTTAATTTTGTTAGAGTTTGTTTTAAGTATTTTGGAGCTTTATCATTAGGTGTGTAAATATTTATTACGGTTATGTCCTCTTGGTGGAGTGATCCCTTAATCCTTTATATAGCACTCTTCCTTGTCTCTTCTGTTGGGTTTTGCTTTAAGGTCTGTTTTATCAAAAATTAGTGTTGACACTCCTGCTCTTTTTTGTTTACTGTTTACTTGATTTTTTTTTTCATCCTTTGATTATTAGCTTATATTTACCTTTGTGTCCAAGGTGTGTCTCTTGTAGGCAACATATTGATGGGTCTTTTTTTTTTTACCCATTCTATTACTCTCTGTCTCTTGACTTGTACATTTAACCCCTTTGCAATCAGTGTGATTATCAATAGGTAAGAGTTTACTGCTGTCATTTTGTTGTGCTTTTTTTTGTGGTATTGATTTTTTTTTGTTGTTCTGTTTGCTTTTCTGTACTAAGTTATTTTTGTTTATGGATTTTCTTTTCATTTCCTTCATTGTTGTTGATTTTGGGTTTGCTGAGTCTTTTTTGGATTTTGTCTTTTTTTATTTTGGTGAGTAGGTTTATTAATTTTCTTGGCGGTTACCTGAAATTTACCTTTATCTTTCTAAGTTTAAAACAGTCCGTTATAGCTTGATATTGCCTTGATTTCCTCTCCATATGGAAGTTCTATAGCTACACCATTTATTCATCCTTTTTATTTTGAAATTGCCATCATTTATAGATAGATATCTCTGGTTTCCTGTTTTCAGTCTTGTAGGGTTATTTTTGAGAATTCTTTTTCTTGTTTGGTAGCTGGGTGATGCTGTCATGTGTCTTAATCTCAGGTTGTTGTCTGGTGTTGTTTGTTTGCTGTCTGAGGACTCCCTTTAATATTTCTTGTAAGGTTGGTTTGGTTTTTACAAATTCCCTTAATTTCTGTTTATGTGAAAATGTTCTAGTTTTGCCATCATATGTGAGAGACAGTTTTGCTGGGTATATAATTATTGGTTGACCATTTTTTTCTTTCAGAGTTTTATATATGTCTTCCCATTGCCTTCTTGCCAACATGGTTTCTGCCAAAAAATCAGAGCTTAGTCTTATTGGTGCCCATTTGTAGGTTATGATTTGTTTTTCTCAAGCTGCTGTCGGGATTCTTTCTTTGTCTTTGGTTTTGGAAAACTTGACTATAATATGTCTGGTAGCTTTCTTTTGGATCTGGCCGGTAAGGGGTTTGTTGAGTTTCTTGGATGGATGTATATTTGCCTTTTATGATAGTAGGGAAGTTTTCTGCTAGCAAGTCTTCAAAACTTTTCTCTGTGGTTTTTTTTTTGTCTTCTCCTGTCTGGAATTCCTATCACATGCAAATTATTCCCACTGATAGTGTCCCACATAACTCTTAGGCTTTCTTCATTTTTTTTCCTGAATGTTCCTCAAAAAATTAGTATCAAGGGATTTGTTCTCCATTTCACTAATTCTGTCTTCTGGTGATTCAACTGTACTCCTATTTTCTTCCACTGAGTTATCTATTTCTGAGATTTTGTGGATTTATAGTTGCTGTGTTTGTATGTTTTCTAATTGTCTATTTATTTTCCCATTTTGTTCTTGTATTGTTTTCCTGAATTCTGGAGTTCTGTCTGTGTTTTTCTTGATTTCTTTCTTGATCTCTTATAAGATTCTATCCATGTCTTTGGAATTCCTTACAAGTAGTTCCATTACCATTTCTTCCTCAGGAAGTTTTTCTGGCCCTTTATTTTGGTCATTTTGTTGAGACATCTTGTCCTGCTTCTTTGTGTGATTGATATTGTCTGTTGTCTCCAAGGAATTAAGGTGTTCTTATATATTTTTTATATTTGTTTATGGTATGTTTGCTTAATCCTGATTTCTTGTTTTGTTTTGGTGTTTCTGGGCATGTCTGGCAGCACTGGGGTTCTCACTGCCTGTTTCTGGGTAGGTGGCGCAGCAACAGGGAGTGTGAGTACAGGTTTCTATTTGCTGGTTGTAGGGGGCAGTTGAGGGCGGGCTGGGAAGGCATTGGCTGTTGTCTGTCATTGATCCAGTGGTGCGGTAGTTGGCACTGGTACTCGCCAAGTGGATGATGAGACAGGTGTGGCGGGTGTGGCAGGCAATTGGGGGGTGCAGTCATCATTGCTTGCTGGTTGTGGGGGGAGAATTGTTTGGTCAGCAGTCACCACCACTCGCCAAGTCTGGGGGGTGGTGGTGAGTGGTTGCACTCCTGTGGGTGTGCAATTGCCACACTTGCTGATTGTGGCAGGAGGGAGTAGTTAGTGGGCAGTTGCACTTGTTTTCGCATGGTCACTGCCATCCACTGCCATCCAGGGTCGGAAGATGGGGTCAAAGTGTGGGGGGTGGGGTGGCACACACTTCGTTGCCAGTTTGGATGGGCAGTGTGGGAGGAAGGTGGGTGAGTGAGCGGGAGTGTATTTATTACCTCTCTTTGGGTGAATGCAGAGGAAGCAGATGGGCCTGGGTTAGGGGGATGGGTTGGCTTGTATTATGATCTCCAGTTGGGTGGGGTGGCTGGATAATGGGACCCTCCTCTGCTTCTAATCAGGAGGGGAGGGAGTGCAACCCTTCAGCTAGTAGAAGTGGGTGCCTGAGCACTTCTAGTTAGTTGCAGCCAGCAGCCAGCAGCCAGGGCCCACATCTGAAAAAGTGAGAGGAGGGGGGCCACCTCAGTTCTGGTCAGGTGAGGGACTTCCTGCTGATACTCTGCTGTTCCACTACCTCATGTATGTCACCCACCCAAGAGGTCAGGGGCTGCCATTCACGATTATACCTGATTCTGGATCCTGGCTCCCTCCCTGTTCTGTGAATGACAGGATCCCTGAAATTCTCACCCTCCTTTCTGTCTTTTCCTTCTTTAGATTTGGCTCACAATCTGATCATCTTACTTCTCTCTGGGTGTATTTATATAGTTTCTTTGTCTCTTGTGGGCATGCTGTGAAGTTGTCTTCCTGTGCTCCTCACCCAGGGTTGCTGTTGGCTTTGTCTCAAGATGGCCACCTTTAGCCAGCATGGTTGGCAGAGCTCCTCTACTCCATTTCACTCTTCTTTTGCTGCATTCATTCATTGTTTTCTTCTGGTTGATGTTCGATTCAATTCTTTATCCGTCCTTTTTGATTTTCTGGGATCCAGGTTTGTTATCTGCACCCATTTCACTTGGTTTCTTGGGTCTTTGCTTTAGAGGGATAATATGGTGTGTCTGACTAGTCCGCCATCTTGGCTTCTCTCTGGACCTAGATTTGAATCATGGACATGCCATGTGCCAGTTTTGTGACCTTGGGAATGTCCCTTAACTCTTTCGAGCCTCTGTTTTCTCTTCTGTAAAAGGGGACATTGATACTTATTTAATAGGGTTGTTGTATAGATTGGTGAGAACAAATGTGTAATATTCAGTATGCTGAGTGATATATACAAAATGACTGCTCAATAAATGGTAGTTATTTCATTATGGATTTTGAGAAGAGAATATTTAATAAGTAGCTCTGTTTTGAATGAGAACATTAGAAGAGCTAACAAAAATCCTAGTCCCTATTTTCTTAAAAATATAGCAAAGGAGGGAAACAAGCAAATCAACCCCAAGCCTTTTTCTGACTCAGCTTGAGAACACTCTCACATAGCATGGCCCCAAATAAACAAAATGTCTGATGGAAATTTCCTAACTCTAGAACGTTCAAGGTGTGAGGAATAATGGTTTCTAATTGTACCTCTTTGTTTGCTATTTTAACCCCATTTGGATGGTTTCATCTGATGGGACTTAAAGTGTGGTCTCTTTCATTTTTTAAAGGTCAAGTCTCCATTCCCCACAGATTATAGACCTTTAATTTACTAGTTTTCCAATCTAAAATACTTGTCAGTAAGTTTCTTCCTGGATAAATTCCAGTTGGGATCTCTCAGGTAAATAGCCTGCAGAACTAGCTGGAGAGATTTAGCACTACTCTTCCATTATTGTCCATTGTTTTACTCCTTTATCACCTTGTGACAAAATCTCTTAGAAACAAGAGAAAATTGTTTGCAGCTTATATTGATCTTTCCTTGACCTTTGCCTCCACAGTCAGGTGTTATTCTGAATTTAGCTGTTCAGTTTCACGTGGCCCCCAGAGCTACTGAAGCTCATGTACAGCCTGTACCTTAATAGCATTGTGAAAATCTGGGTCAATAGATATTTAATTCCATTGTAAGTAAAATGTAATGCAATGTAGTCTACACCCTCTCTTGAAAGCAGCTGTTCTGTAATATCTCTGAGCTGGGTGCATGACCTCTTTCTAAGAAGATAAGCACACATATGTGCTGATAAAACATGATTTTATTATGAGGAACTACTGTCTAATTTTATTTCATCATTTCTTACATTTACTTTTGCTCCTCTGCTTAAGAGCAAGTTTCAGAGTCTCTTCTGACACCCCTTTTGATCTTTACCTTATTTCCTGTCTTTTTAATGACCTTTCACTTTCTTCATGTGTGATGTCCTTGATGTAATCCCACAACTCTTCTAGCCTTCAGTCATTAGTGTCCAGTGCATCAAATCTATATGCAATATATATATGGAAGAAAATCTATATGGAAGAGAGCTATCTGGCCAACTGACTAGAAGAGATCCATATTTATGCCTATTCCCAAAAAAGGCAATCAAACGGAATGTGGGAATTATCAAACAATATCATTAACATCACGTGCTAGCAAAATTTTGCTGAAGATAACTCAAAAACAACTACAGCCCTACCTCTACAGGGAGCTGCCAGAAGTTTAAGCCAGATACAAAAGAGGACTTAGAACAAAGGACACTATTGCCGATGTCAGATGGATCTTGGGTGAAAGCAGAGAACACCAGACAAATGATTACCTATGTTTTATTGACTATGAAAAAGCATTTGACTGCGTAGATCATAACAAATTATGAATAATATTATGAAGCATGGGAATTCCACAACACTTAATTGTGCTCATGTGGAATCTGTATATGGATTAAAAGGCAGTTGTTTAAACAGATCAACAGAGTACTGCCTGGTTCAAAATCGGAAAACGTGTGAGGCAGTGTTGTATTCTTTTACCATAACTTATTCCATCTGTAAAATGAATGAGTAATATCAGAAGCCAGACTACATAAAAAAGAAGACAGTATGAGAATTGGAAGAAGACTCATTAACAATCTGCAATATGCAGATGACACATCCTTGCTGAGAGTGAAGAAAAACTATTCGAAGCACTTACTGATGAAGGTCAAAGACTATAGCCTTCAGTATGGATTATATCTGAATGTAAAGAAAATTAAAACCCTCACAACTGGACCAATAAGTGACATCATGATAAATGGAGAAAAAATGGAAGTTGTTAAGGATTTCATTCTACTTGGGTCAATAATTAACACCCATGTAAACAGCAGTCAAAAAATCAAATAATGTATTATATTGGGCAAAAATGCTGCAAAAAACCTCTTTAAAGTTCTAAAAAGCAAAGATGTCACTTTGATGACCAAAGTACACCTGGCCTAAGCCATGGTCTGTTCACTTCTTTCATAGGCTTGCAAAAGCTGGACAATGAATAAGGAACACCCGGAAAAACAAGGCAGTCCTTTTGATTTCCGGCTGTCACAGTTGTCACTGTTGTATAAATTGTTATAGCTATTTGAAAGGACAATCTGGAGGTATTTATCAAAATTTTACACCACCTGCCTGTCAGTTTGTCATGTTGCGGTGGCCTGCATGTTGCTATGAGGCTGAAAGCAATGCCACTGGTATTTCAAGTACCAGCAGGGTCACCTGTGGTGGACAGGTTTCAGCAGAGCTTCTAGACTAAGACACATTCGGAAGAGAGGCCTGGTAATCTACTACTGAAAATTAACCAATGAAAATATTATGGATCACAATAGGATGCTATCTAACTGCTTGCTTTGGACACATTATCAGGGGGGATCAGTGGCTAGAGGAGGCCATCACGTCTGGTAAAGTAGAGGGCTAGTGAGAGTGAGGGAGACCTTTGGTGTGATGGAATGGCACAATAGCCATAACAATAGACTCAGCCATGTCAGTGATCATGAGGATGACACGGGACCAGTCATTGTTTCATTCTGTTGTACACAAGGACCTTTTTTAAGTAACTGTGAGGATGGTTGTACAACTGTATAAATTTATGAATGCTTATCAAACTGAAGGCTTAAAATGGGTGAATTGAATGGTAGGTTAATTCTACCCCAAAGAAGCTGTTTAAAAATCCCTCTGTAGTACTCAGGGGATATTTTGGAAACATTAATCAAATCAAGTTGCTTTTTTGTTTAAAACCCTTACCTCAGGTGGAATCAGAAATCTTTACCATGGTCAAAAAGGTCTTGATCTAATTGCCTTCATCTATAGATATAGATATCATGGTGCTGGTGAAGAATATTGAATATACCATGGACTGCCAGAAGAATGAACAGGTCTGTCTTGGAAGAAGTACAGCCAGACTGCTCCTTGGAAGCAGGGATGGTGAGACTTCGTTTCACGTACTTTGGACATGTTATCAGGAGGGACTAGTCCTTGGAGGACATCATGCGTCGTAGAGCAGAGGGTCAGCAAAAAAGAGGAAGACCATTGACGAGTTAGAATGACACAGTGGCTACAACAATGGGCTGAAATATAGCAAGAATTGGGAGGATGGGCAGTGTTTCGTTCTGTTGTACATGGGGTTGCTATGAGTCAGAACTGACTTGATGGCACCTAGCAACAACGTATCTTCAGAACCTTCTCCTGTCATTCTTCTCTTTGCTGACTAATTTCCAGCCATTAAGGCTCCTTTCAGTCACACATTTGTACTCTTTTGCCTCAGGGACTCCCCACTTGCTGTCCTGCCTGGAATATCCCGCATCACCCACTCTAGCTGGAGAGCTATTACTAATCCTTCATGTCTCAGTTTAAATGTCACCTCCTCAGATCTTCCTTGACACACCCCCTATTATTGGACTGTTCAAAACATTTTTCACAACCTGTTTTTATATATTCGTTTTGTTTAATTTCTACGTTCCACTTCAATGTAAGCTCTATGAGGGCAGGGACCATACATTCTATATATTCATGGCAGTGGCTCAGTAAATAAATGAATGACTGAATATTTCAAAATAAAAATCAACATTTTTGATAGATATCCCCTAATATTTAATTAGCTCAGATAAAATAAACAAACCAGTTAATTCATTTAATTACCCAGGGTTATTTTTTTTGTTTTTTCTGTATACTGCAATTAGTTTATTCTGAAGGGTTCATCACAAAGTATACTGCTAAAATTAAAATAAAAGCACTTCATTGACTTTTTTAAAAACCAGTTGGACAGTTGGTAACATGAGCATACAGAGAATTTTTGAGACTAAAGTTATTGCAGGTAAGCTCTATGGTATAGACCTCGGGATTCTCATAGTTGTCCGAATTTTTCTATATGTATTGGCAGAGCTGATTGTGAGCGTAGAGAGAAAACAAAACAAAACCCCTTTCCTGTCCAGTCGACTCTGACTCATAGCAACCCTATGCCCCTGTAGGGTTTCCAAAGACTGGCTGATGGATTCAAACTGCCGATTTTTTGGTTAGCAGTCGAGCTCTTAACCACTGCGCCACCAGGGCTCCACTGTATAGAGACACTTCCTTAATTGGCCACATATCCGTAGGGAGTCAGACTTTTGCCTGTTCAGTTCTTGCCAAAAGCGCTTTGGGGAGAAATAGTATTTGTGAAGCACGTGTAGTCCCCCAGAATAGCAGGCGCCTGCTTACTTGTTCCGGGCTCTTTTGGTCCCTCTTAGAATGGTATTTAGTGACTTGTGCCATCAGTTAATACATTGAGCAGCAATGTAAGAAACAGTCCTGCTGAATTTATTGTAAAGATGCAGTGTTGTACGTTGTCCAGCGCTGTCTTTTTGAGAACTCACTGTCCCTCAGGGGCCCCGGACGTGGATATTCGACTACTTGGGTGCTGTACCAGGGAAGAGAGTAAGCAAACATTTGTACACAGTAAACTTTTCTACTAGACTTGGTAGGAACCAGTGGTTCTCAGATTTTCAGTAGCATATCATTTCCCCTAATAAAATATTAGTAGGAACCCCATTATGCAAAAAGAATAAAAAGCAAATGTGTACGGTCAGTTGTGGGGAAACCATGCATTAATCTTTCCTCCCATTCAAGTACCGTTGTCCCTTGAGGTAGCATGTGATATAAAAGGGGAGCTAAAAGCCACTGTCTAGTCCAATCCTTTCATTTGGAGACGAGAAACAGAGGCACACAGCTCAATTAATGAAATACAGACATTGTAAATAACTTCTCGGGAAAATATAGTGAATACTTTCCTCAAATACTCAGCAGGAGTATAGATACAGCTTGCAGTGACTGGAGGCTGCCCAGTATTAGCATGGAGTACGTGAGCTGGACCAGTTAATGGTGCGTAACCCATTGACCAAATCCATTGCAGTGGAGTCAATCCCAACTCCTAGAGACACTATAGGACAGAGTAGAACTGCCACCGTAGGGTTTCCAAGGAACAGCTGGTAGATTTGAACTGCTGACCTTTTGCTTAGCAGCTGAGCTGTTCACCACAGCGCCACCAGGATCCCAATATTGCATAACAAAAAACCCCAAACCCATTGTGGTCTAATCCAACTCATAAATGACCATATAGGACAGAGTAGAACTGCCCCATAGGGTTTCCCAGAAACACCTGGTGGATTCGAACTGCCAACATTTTAGCAGCCGAGTTCTTAACCACTGTGCTACCAGGGCCCCAGTGTTGTAAGGATTCACTAAAAGTTCTCCCTGATCTGTCCAGTTACCAATCCTGCCTCCAGAAGAATGGCTTTTGAAAGCATCTTTAAAAACTGAATCAGCAGGGGGAGCTGTTTGCTAATGTTCACACGTCTTGACTGGGGCTTCTCAAACTTCCCTACAGAAATACCCATGTATTGATGTTAGATGCCATTGAGTTTAATTTTTGACTCATAGTGACCCCATGTGACAGAGTAGAGCTGCCCCATAGGGTTTTCTAGGCTGTAGTCTTTTTTTTTTTTTAGTCTTTAGGGGAGCGGATCACCAGGTCTTTCTCCCTTGGAGTTGCTGGGTTGGCTTGAACTGCCAAGGACTTAACTCTTGTGCCACCAGGGTTCCTTACTATTAATCCTGCTAGCGTCTGGGCAGCTGTGGGCACTTCTGTGGGGGTAAGGGGAGGAGGAGTATGTGGCAGCAGAGCTTAAAATTGTCCAGTGTCTTGGAGGTCTCCTGCTTTATCTCAAAAATGTATGCAAATACAGTAATCGGTTCCATAAAATGTCCACATTTATTTCAACTTTAGTGTTTTAAATCATGTAGCAGTTACATTATCAATATTCTACGTCTCTCATCACCCCATCCTGCTCCTTCTCTAATCTTTGAATAAAACCGATGCTTCGGACAGGTGTGTTTCTTATTCACGTGGCCAGTGCTCCTTAAATCCAACGATCAGTTCTCCTCTGTTCCCTGTTGCTCACCGTCCTGGCAGCCTTCCTTTGATACTGTTGACCACACCTACCGTCCTGAAGCACCTTCTCCTCTAGAGCCTTGGGTCTCTCTCATCTGCTCTGCTCTAAGCCCTAGCCTCTTCCCTTCTCTCTTGTATTCTGTCTCCCCTTTCCCCTCTCCTCTTTTCTATCTACACTCTTCGTAGGTTATTTTATCCAGTGTCTTGGTTTAAAACATTTTAATATGCCAATGGATTCCAATGTACATCTCCAACCCTGACCTCTCCTGAACTCTAGACTCTCATGTTTACCTTACCAGCGGCCATCTAGGCTATTCCGAGGGATGTGTGTCAGAGTAGAACTGTGTGTCAGAGTAGAACTACGTGCCATTGGATTTTTTTTTAATGATATTTTATTGTGTTTTCAGTGAAGGTTTACACAGAAGCTTTCCCATTCAACAATTGCTACACAAATTTTACAGTGACATAGATTACATCCTTCACAATGTCTGAGCATTCTCATTATTTCTGTTCTGGTTGCTCCATTTCCATAGACTTTTTAATGCCTGATTTTTTGGAAGTACATCACCAGGCCTTTCTTCTGAGGTGCCTCTGGGTGGATTTGAACTTCCAAACTTTTGGTTAGCAACTGAATGTGCTAACCATTTGCACTACCTAAACCAAAAACAAAACCCACTGTCACTGAGTTGATTCCAACTCATAGAGACACTATAGGACAGAATAGAACTGTTCCCTGTATCTAACTTATATGATATTTTCACTTGTATTTGTAACAGGCTGCTCAAACTTCACAAATCAAACAGAACTTTGATGTCACTTGCTTTGAGGCTTTCCTCATTTATTATGCTAGCTACTTATTCATTTCTTTCAATCTGGGTCTTCAGTTTTGAGAAAAAAATGTATTATTTCTTTCATAATTTTACCCTGTTTTCTCTGTTCTCTGTCAGAAAGTCCTGTTATTCATATTTCCTCGCTGAATTCTCTAATTTTTTCTAGCTTTTTTCTTCTGTTGGCCATCATTTTATCTTTTTTCCCCCACTTTTTTGTGAGAATTCCTGAAATTTATCTTTCATTCCTATTTTTAACTTCTACAAATTCTTTCTTGCTCTATTATTCTTTTTGAAATATTGTTCTATTCTTGTTTCATGGGCCCAATATGGTCTTTTATCTCTCAGAGAACATGGATCACAGTCCTTTGGATGTTACCCCTTGCATTATCTTTACTTCCTCCAAGTTCCTTTCCTCTGTGTTTGTTTTAGTCTCTGTCATCTATATTAGATGATTTCCTTAATGTCTGTTTACTCTCCACTTTGTCTTCATGTTTCAGGGCACAGTGTCAAACTGTTGTGGCTTGCCTAGGACTTTTCAGCTAGTGGGATTTATCATAAAATAATAAGGCTGGGAGCCAGCTTTCTTTTGTTGGTGGACCCCTAAAAGTTAGTGTCCAGAAGTTTCTCTCTGGAAGCATTCAGATTTTCCAGGGAAGAAATCTCCATGCCTCTGACTGGGGTACATATGCCTGCTGCTGGTATTCTGGGCACAGCGGTTTAGGGTTCCCTCTTCAGAACAGAGACTCCATTAACCCACCTGGTTTCATTTACTTGCCCGCCCCCCACCCTTTGCTGTGCTGGGTGCCTCTAAATCTTGAGCTTTCCCAAGGTTCTGTAACTTCTTATGCTATTTCACTCTAAGATAATTTAGGTTGCAAACTTTCTCCACTTTGTTAGTAAGCTACTACCCTTTGTTGTAGGGGAAAAACCCAAAACATCGCAAAATTTAATAAAACAAAAAGAAAGTTTTAATTAGATAGCAGACAAGAACTCTTTTAGGTGAAGGGAAAGACAACACACAATACAGGAGAGGTCTGCACAACTGGACTAAACCAAAAGCAAAGAAGTTTCCTCAATAAACTGAACACTTCAAAAGCCAGGGTAACAGGGGTGGGGGTTTGGGGACCATGGTTTCTGGGAACAGCTAGGCCAATTGGCATAATAAAATCTATTAAGAAAACATCCTGCAACTCACTTTGGAGAGTGGTGTCCAGGGTCTTAAATGCTAGCAGGTGGCCGTCTAAGATGCATCAATTGGTCTCAACACACCTGAAGCAAAGGAAAATAAAGAACACCAAAGACACAAGGTAATTATGAGCCCAAGAGACAGGAAGGGCCACATAAACCAGAGACTCCATCAGCCTGAGACCAGAAGAACTAGATGGTGCCTGGCTATAACTGATGACTGCCTTGACAGGGAACGAAACAGAGAACCCCTGAGGGAGTAGGATAGCAGTGGGATGCAGACCTCAAATTCTCATAAGAAGACCAGACTTAATGGTCCGGCTGAGACTAGAAGGACCCCAGAGGTCATGGTCCCCAGACCTTCTGTTAGCCCAAGATAGGAACCATTTCTAATGCCAACTCCTCAGACAAGGATTGGACTGGACTATGGGATAGGAAATGATACTGATGAGGAGTGAGCTTCTTGGCTCAAGTAGAAACATGAGACTATGTGGGCAGCCCCGGTCTGGAGGGGAGATGAGAGGGCAGAAGGGGTCAAAAGCTGGCTGAATGGACACAAAAATAGAAGGTGGAGAGGAGTGTGCTGTCTCATTAGGGGGAGAGCAACTAGGAGCATATAGCAAGGTATATATAAATTTTTATATGAGAGGCTGAAAGCACAACAAAAATTAAAAAAGAAGAAGTTTTATTTGGCATATATTCAAAAAGACAAAAGTGGGAAATGGAGAAACATGCTGCCAGAACTAATGTCTGCCCAAATCCAAGGAAATATTACACAATAAGCAAGAATGGGAAAACAGACAAGCGTGCTGCCACAGCCATGTCTGCCCGAGTCCAGGGAATATTGCAGAACAGACAGAAGTGGGAAAACGGACAAGCATGCTGCCACAGTCATGTCTGCCCAAGTCCAGAGCCTATTACAGAATAAACAAGAATGGGAAAATGGACAAGCACACTGCCACAGCCGTGTCTGCCCCAGTCCAAGAAAGGTTACAGAGTCATCAGTATATACTAACATTACAAATGGGCAAAACCATTGCAAGCTTCGCCTTTTCACGGGCTGGCTAGAAACTATGATTCTGCATTTTGACTTGTCCCTCTCAACAATCATTGGTACAGGTTTCAGTAACGACAGTCAGGAGGGTCTTCATTGGTCCAACGAATTTCTATTCACTAAATGTTAATGTTAATAGAAAAGGATAAGAGTGGAAAATCTTTTGTGTTCTGGCTTATGTGCAAGATTCCCTAAAAGATATTTTCCAAGATTATTCTACTGTCTTTATCTCAGGGCCCAGTGATGTTTCCTTGTAAGTCCTTGTGAGCCCAGCTCCAGCTGGGTCACATTCTCTATGCTCAAGGATGGAGAATAATGACTCCAATATTATTTCCTAAACCACTTTCCATCTACTTTCCAACTGTTGAGAAAGTGATGCCATTGCCCATATGTTGTTGTCTCCTTCTAAGGCAGGGAGCAAAGGCCCTGAGATGGGAGGGTGCCTGTTTGAGAAATAGCGAAGAGTCTGGTGTGGTTAGAGGAGAAGCAAGTAAAAGAGAAATAGACTATACTATCCGGGAGGTAATAGGTGTTTGAGTGTGGAACCTAGAGACTTAGTAAGACAAGGAACAGAGGGGCTCCCAAACCTGCAAAGTAACAAGAAATGGCCACGGTGCAGAAACGAAGCCATTCCCCAGAACAATGGGGCAAAAAAAAAATAGCCCACAAACTTCTTTAAAGTTGCCTTTTAGAAGCAGCTGGAGAAACCCAGACCCAGGATGTGCGCAGAACACCCGCCTGCGACTACTGTGTATCCTTCCACCAGGGGCAATGGGGGGCTACAACTCCAGCCGGGGAATCGAACCTGGGGAGCAAGAGACTGCGCAGGCGCGACACCCCATACTAAATCCTGCTACGAATCCCAGAGGCCTCCGGGACAGAAGCCATCTTGGAAAGCTGCTGCGCAAGCACCTTAGTTAACATATCCCTGCCTGTCCCTATGAATAAACATAAACCTTTTCCCCGCCCAAGAACTTTTAAAAACTCAGGCCTGTCTTTTGTTTTGTGAGATGGGGGTATGCATTGCTCTAGGCCCTCCTCATCTCCCCTTGCAACCCTCTTCAATAAAGCCTTGGTCACGTGGAAAACTGCGTGCCTTACCTGCTCATTCTTGACCGGTGAGAGGCAAGAACCTTATTCCGGGAACACTTCCTAATCTTTTTTGTACATCTGGCTACAAAAAAAATCTTTTTGTTTTCCTTTAGTGTGTGCCAAGACACTCACAGGTTTTTCCAGATTTCTAAGTAGCCTGAAGGCCATTAGAAAAAGGGCACCAATCACTAAGAGTAATTCCTCCATGGATATCACGTCCTTGTTACCAGAGCCTGAATGTACCATATGCTCCCAGAGTGTTAGCACATGGCAAGGAGCTTTTATTACTTACAAAAAGAAGCAGACAACACACCAGAACAAACTCAGACCCATTTTTTGAGCGTCCGCCTGACTCAAGAAGGCTGATGGGGCAGACGGTGACTCTTCTGTACTGAGGCCACGTATGTACTGCCTCCGGAGAAGCCAGTGCAGCCAGTGAGGCAGAGACATGGCGCGCTGACCGTGCTACCTAATTTTAATCTGGATTCGAGACTAACAGCTATGTTTTTGAGAAAAACATGATTTTCCTCGGTGGTCAAAACCAGGATGTGAAACTGTTACTGCAATTTCGCGAGTTAGAGCCGCCTGCCACAAAAAGCCAATTCTTGAGACTGGGTGAGGTGGGTAGCAAGAGCTTTATTAGATATACTGGTATATGGAGACAGAGGGGAATGATCTCCTCCTAAAGTCGTCTGTCTCCCCAGACTACCGATGGGTTCGGGTTTTTAAGGGCAAAGGGGCCATAAGTTTTAGGGACTTGTGGAATGTGCACTCTCTTTCTTCTGTTTGGCTTTGGTGGTCCTATCTCAAACATGTTGATCTTTTCCTGCCATTATCCCATCAGCTCAGGGGGTAGCTGGCGCCATCCTTTGTCTTATTTGACAGGCTTAGATCAATATCACTTGTTTTCCACAGTCTCAGAGGAAACATTGGTTAACACTTAACCATTTGGAGAGCTAACATCAGGATCTTACTCGGAGGCAGGGATGGGCTAGGAGAGGGAAAGGAGAGAAAGAAGAAAGAAGGAAAAAAGAGAATTGGCTCAGGTACTGTTCAAGATAGGGCTGAGCAGCCTGTTTCAAAACCATATGCCCCGAGGGGTCTTAACTAAGTGACTATCTGCTCCCCTCAAAATATATGTACTCAGGAAGAGTGCTGTCTGGGTGCTGCTGCCAACAGGTTATTTTTGCAAGATAGGCAAAGAAAATACATGTAAGCATCCTGTGACCATGATCTAAGCATCTTGTGAAACTATGATCACTGTACTATTAATGAGCAGTACCAATCCGCCAGGCGCTCCTTGGAAACTCTGTGGGGCAGTTCTGCTCTGTCCAGTACGGTCGCTATGAGTCGGAATTGACTCGACAGCACTGGGTTTGGTTTTTTTTTAACCAATAAGAGTGCGATCATTACAATATTCATTGATTTTCCTGTAATTGCCCTCCCTATGGGTCGGTTCTTCTTTTACCCCATAAGAATTCTTGGTTATGAAACTGCCCCCCGGGACCACCTGGTTCCATTTTCAACTGGCTACTTAGTTCCCCAATTGCAATTGTTTTAAACCCTTAATAAACCTCTCTGTTTTAACTTGAAAGGGTGTTCAAGATTTTCTCTACAACAGTACTGTAGGTGAGCGACTTAAAAGGCCGGGGGCGGGGGGGCGCTACTCTCTGCCAGTCCCCCCAGGCCAAGAAGGCTTAGTTAGATGGGCTGAAAACTTGTGCTCCGCGGGCTCCACCTAGCACCATAGCTGGGAGACACTGAGGTCCCCGCTCAGCCATTTTTATACCCCAAAGCCTATGTGACACGCTACATGGAGAAACATCAGTCCTCAGAGGGTGGGAGGCTGCAGTTTGTTCTGAGGCCTCATCATGCCACTCCCTTCCAGAAACCTGTAGCCAAGGTGCAAATCCCAACTCATTTGCTCATGTGTACGTGTTGCCTGGCTGTTTTACATAAACAAAAGTCCTTTGATTGCTGGCAAATTACCAAGAGTAATTTTCAGAAACCAGAGAGGAAAGACCAAACTAGTTCTTTGTCCCGTAGTGTGTTTTACTGGGGTTTCAAAGAAAAGAACAAAAATAACTACATGATCTAGAAAATACTTCGAAATGAATATGCTTCTTCCCCTAGGGGCTAGTCCACTTAGTTTAACCTAGCTGTCCCTTCTCCAATCATTTTTGGAGCTTCTTGTTTGAAACCACAAAAGCAAATCAACCTTGTTATATATGTCACTTTTTATTTTAACCGATAGGAAACATGTCAGTCTGCCTTTTCACCTTATACACTCAAATTGAGTTCTAAATGTTTTTAACTCCCTTCAGAAACTAAATTTCCTTTCAAAAGATGATGAGTTACCCCAGTGAAAATGCCTCAGTCATCCGGCCATGCTGTGACATGGTGTCAGCTAGAGAAGCTCAGGTACCCTTTGTTGAAAGGCCCCGGATTGCTGTGTTACTGTGATTGGCTGTTTTTCTGTCTTTCACGTCAGTGGTGTTCTGAAGGGGCAATTGAGAGTGGTTTAGTTCTACCACAGGACCTAGATTACTCTACTGTGGTAGGTGGTAGTTTCTATTCTCTCCCGTCTCCCCTCTCAGCTGCTTCTGTTCTTTGCTTTGGTCTACTGTTGTTTTGTTGCTGTGAGTGGGACATTACACCTGACTCTTTGAACTGCCTGGTACTGGGAATATAATTGAGGGTGGTCAAGGAGACCAGATTTCCTGAGGTCAGATGAGCTACATGCATGTGTAGATATAGGTATAGTTCTGTTGCTGTCCTACAGGTTAAATGACAGGTGCTCTGATTGCTATTCCTCAAGGACTTTAGAGTTGGCTTAAACCAAAAACAAAACTCATTCCCATCGAGCCGATTGTGACTCATAGTGACCCTATAGGACAGAGTAGAACTGCTCCATAGGGTTTCCAAAGAGTGGGTGATGGATTCGAACCGCCGGCCTTTTGGTTGGCAGCCGAATTTTTAACCATTACACCACCAGGGCTCCTAGAGTTGGCTAAGACACCCATAAAAAAAAAAAATTAAAAGCCTGTTGCCCTTGAGTCCATTCTGATTCATAACAACCCTCTGGGACAGGCTAGAATTGCCCCATAGGGTTTCCAAGGCTGTGATGTTCACAGAAGCAGACTGCCACATTTTTCTCCTGCGAAGTGGGTAGTGAGTTCGAACTGCCAAACTTTCAGTTAGCAGCCAAGCATTTAACCCCTGTGCCACCAGGGCTCCTTGTTTGTCTCATAATGCCTCTTAATATTGCATTCTTTCACTTAAATTATAACCTTATGTTTAAAATGTATGAATTATGGGATAGGTGATGGAAGATAAAATGACTTTAATAATATTTTTTAAATGCCATGGATTTATGGATCATCCCTGGGATCTGAATTTTTGTCTCAACCCAGGAAGTGGCTGCTGCTCTGAGGGAAGCTGCTTTTGGATCAGCTTGAACCAGGGCCCCTCGTAGAGACCGCAGTGCAGGCCTACACTGGGTTTTCCAATTACTGTCTCCCAGTGAACTGCACACACAGCAGCCTGTTGCACTTGATTGGCCCTTGTCTGTGAGACGTAATCAGAAATACTTGATCAGCAAGTGTCAGACTAGGGCTGAGCCGAGTTCCTCTAAGCAGGTTTCATTTTGCCTTTATTGGAATTAGAAGATCCTTTAAAAAAAATTTTTTTTTTTTTTTGTACTTTAGATGAAGGTTTACGGAGCTAATTAGCTTCTCATTAAAAAATTTTTTTTAAACAATTAATAACATTATTTTGTGACATTGGTTGCCAACCCCACATGTCAGCACTCTCGCCTTCTCAACCTTGGGTTCCGTATTACCAGCTTTCCTGTCCCCTCCTGCCTTCTTGTCCTTGCCCCTGAGCTGGTGTGCCCATTAAGTCTCGTTTTGTTTTATGGGCCCGTCTAATCTTTGGCTGAAGGGTGAACCTCATGAGTGACTTCAGTACTGAGTTGAAAGGGTGCCCAGAGGCCATACTATCGGAGTTTCTCCAGTCTCTTTCAGACCAGTAGTTCTGGTCTTTTTTTTTTAAGTTAGAATTTTGTTCTATATTTTTCTCCAGCTCTCTCTGGGACTCTCTATTGCGATCCTTGTCAGAGCAGTTGGTGGTGGTGAGGCAGGCAGCCTCAGAGCCCAACCCCTCTAAGACATTTGCTCTGACTTGTCCTCCTACACTGAGCAAAATAAGTTGCCCTTTCTTCTGAAATTGTCCTTGACAAGACAACTACAGAACGGGCCGGGCCATCGATGGCCTCAACCCAGTTCTGGGTGGAGACTTAACATCCTATTGAAGAAAAATTCATCCCTTCCTCCATCCTGGGGGATCAAACCTTGTCTAAAGAAAATGCATAGTCATCCGCAAGCTCTGAGTTCCTGAGTGAAGGTCAATTCTGAATACTCATGATGAATTTGCTTTCCCTTGTCTGCTCTCTATAAAAGCCCACCTCCCCAAGCCATCTGCAAGCAGTCTTGGAGGCAGCAGCCCCTATTGCTCCTTTCCTTGTACAATGAAATAAAGGTGTCTTTCTGATCTCCCACCTCGGCCTCTTGTTTATTGGCTGTAACAAGTCACGCCGAGCAAAACCTGGGGTTTTCCCTTGGCAACAGTAGTAGCTGGGCACCATCTAGCTGTGCTAGACTCAGTCTGGTGGAGGCTGTGGTAGTTGTGGTTCATTAGTCCTTTGGACTAATCTTTCCCTTGTATCTTTGGTTTTCTTCCTTCTCCCTGCTCCATATGTGGTGGGACCACTGGAGTATCTTAGATGGCCACTCAAAACTGTTAAGACCCCAGACACTACTCGCCAAAGTTTCTTTATAAATTACACTATGCCAATTGAGCTAGATGTCCCCTGAGATGAAATTAGAATATTCTTCAAATTAGATTTGAACCCACCAGCCAGTCCACGGGAGAAAGACGTGGCAGTCTGCTTCCATAAAGATTTACAGCCTTGGAAACCCTATGGGGCAGTTCTACTCTGCCCTATAAAGTTGTTATGAGTCAGAATCGACTTGACGGCAACAAGCCTGCTTTGTACCAGACACTGAGCTGGGTGCTGGGGATATAATAGACAGCAAAACAGACATGGCCCCTGACTTTGTGACACAGTCTAATGAGTTGAAGAGGTTAATTAACCAATAATTATAAATGTATAGTTACGAATTGTGAGAAGGGCTCTGAAGCAGTGCTGTGAGAAAAAATAATAGGAGACTTGACCTAGTCTGGGGATCAGGGCAGTCTCCCCTGATGAAGACGTGGTTAAGCTGAGATCTGAAACAGGAAAAGGAGTTGTTAGGTGAAGAGTGGAGGAGGAGACCTGGCTTGTACAGGCTTACAAAAACTGACTGTGACTATCTCTTTCCAACTCCGTGGGTTGAAATCATCCACAGCGTATGGAAATTTGCAAACACTCTAAGGGGGGCTTGGTTTTGGAAAGCTGGGCGTTAAGCATTTGCCAGCACACTGCTAGGAGAAAGGGATGGTAACTAACATGTGTACTAAGCACCCACTAGGACCTAGGTGAAAGATGGACCAAAAAAAAAAAAGGAAGATTGAAGAAGAATTGATGCATTTGAATTGTGTTGGTGGAGAATATTGAGTATACGTCGACGGCATTGGTTTTTTTTTATGCACTGCCAGAATAATGAAAAAATCAGTCTTAGAAGAGATAATCAATTGTAGAAAAGGACCTCTTGTCTGGTAAAGTAGAGGGTCAGTGAAAACGAAGGAAACCTTCAATGAGACGGATTGACACAGTAGCCACAACAAAGGGCTCAACCATACTAATGATCCTGAAGATGGCACAGGGCCAGGCACTGTTTCGCTCTGTTAAACGTGAGGTCACCGTGACTGGGAGCCAACTTGACGGCAACTATCAACAACAGAACCCAGGCTCTGCTTCAAATACTGGATGCATTGTTTCATTTAATGTTCACCGTAACCCTCTCGGAGCTCTGGTGGCTCAACAGTTAAGAGCTCAGCTGCTAACACTGTTGGTAGAAATAGTGATCCTCATTTTATGGACAGAGGGTAAGACTTAGAAGAAAAAAAGATTGCCCCAAATTCTTAAGCTAGAAAGTGGGCACAATGATATTTGAGTCCAGACCTGTTTGGCCCTTCTGTCACGCGTCAGGCTGCCTTCAAATCTGGAGCAGGGGCAGGTGCCAAGCAAATACTTCTCCCCAGATTCAACTGACTGTGAAGAAGACTGTGGCAGAAGTGTCTTTGTAAATGTTTTACTCACTTCTAGAATGTCGAAGCATAATTTTCAGAAGTTGAAAATATACCTTTCTCATAAAGCTAAGATTGAACACCCGTCAGAGATTTTATTCATCTCCTTAGTTCATGAGGGAACCAGTGCAATGATAAAGCTGGTTCAGAGAGCCTTGAAAGAACTGGGTATTCATAGACAATTTAACAAGAAAACGCTAGAAAAATTTTCTAAGTTAGCTACAAAACTGATGAATGTCTTCCAGGGCAGTAGGCTGTAACCTTTGGAATTATCTCTTAAATTAGAGGGAAATCATTTGTATCTCTATTGAATATAAACCTACAAGTTGACATAACTTCACAGGGTCTGAGTACCTAATAGTAAACAGAGAAGTCAGCAAATGGTAACCTTGCCTAGAAATTTAAATAATTCTTGGAAGGACTGTTAAACTGTGTTTCAGTGTGACATTGAAAGGACAAGCAGAAGCGTGAGTGGGTAACTTTCATTTAACCTGCCTATCTGTTGCGCTCTAACTTTAGGGGGGGGTGACAGTATAAAATGTGTGGTTAAGTACAGGGACTCTAGAGGGAAGGTCTGCCAGGGCTTGATTCATGGTTCCATTTCTTAGGAGCTGTGTGACCTTGGGCACGTTATATAACCTTTCTTCCTCAACTTCCTTATCTGTAAAATGAAGGTAATAATAATAATGCCCATCTCACAGGGCTACTCTCAGGGTTAAGTGAGTTACTGTATATTAGGTGCTCAGAACAATGCCTGGCACATAATTAGAACTGTACATATAATAGTGGTTAAGTGTCACTTGGAAAATTTGTTAAATTTGAGGCCTTACCCTGAGAATGATTTAGGACATCTAGGGTGGGACCTGAAGGAACTGAGCCTTCTGGAGAGGGTAGGGTTAATAATAACTCTTTATTAACCCTAGTTATGAGCTGGGGAATTGACTGCTGGTGGTGTAATCATTAAGCACTTGGCTGCCAACCAAAAGGTCAGCAGTTTGAACTCACCAACTGCTCCACGAGAGAAGGATGTGGCAGTCAGCCTCTGTAAAGATTTACAGCTTGGAAACCCTATGGAGCAGTTCTACTCTGCCCTACCAGGTTGCTGAGTCAGAATTGACTCGATGACAATGGGTATGAGCTGGGGGAAAGCAAAGACAGAGGAGGTGATGAGAGTCTTGTCAGATCCAGGCATACATGACTCATCAAGAAAGTATTCTAGGAGGAACTCGGGATTTAGGAAGTGCTTAGTGAGCGTATCAGTGGGAACCAACTCATGCTTCCCGCCTGTCTCAGTGATACCAGGCCAGTGGCTAGAGACGTCAAAGGGTGCTAAAGCAAGCAAGCTTGGGGATTTTCTGAGAATAGATGACATGGGACCACTCTGCTTGATAAATACAGGGAAATATGCCAAGCACAATTCTCAGATGATCATAGTGAAGGGGAACAGAACCTGCTGTAGAGAAGTGAGGGTTGTATGCATTGAAAAGTAGGTCCTGAAGTTAGAAGAACAAGGGGAAACAGCAAAAATTTAAATTATCAGTGACTAAGAATTAAAAAATGCATAAGGACACATGAAAAGATGCTCTGTCATTAGCCCTTAAAAAAAAAAATTTTTTTTTTTTTCTTAGAGAGACACAAATCAAAACTACAATGAGATACTACTTCACCCCTGCTGAAATGGCACTGGCAAAAAAACCAGAAAACAACAAATATTGGCAGGGATGTGGGGAGATTGGAACACTTACCCACTGCTGGTGGGAATGTAAAATGGTACAACTGCTGTGGGAAACAGTATGGCAATTTCTCAAAAAATTAAAAATAGAACCACCGTATAACCCAGCAATTTTACTCCTAGGTATATACCCTAGGGATCTAATAGAAGAGACGTGAACAGATACATGCACGTCTATGTTCATCGCAGCACAATAGCAAAAAGATACAAACAACCTAAGTGCCCATCAGTGGATGAAGATGAATGGATAAACAAAATATGGTACATACATACAATGGGATACTACTCAAGTATAAAGAAAAATGAGTTCCCGAGACATTTTGCAATGTGGATGAAACTGGAGGACATTATGCTGAGTGAAACAAGTCATTTATGAAAGGACAAATATTGTATTATCTCACTTTTATGAAACGACAAGAAAAGGTATATATACAGAGACTAACGTTCATTGACATTTACCAGGAGTGGGCAAGAGGGCAAATCATTCTCTAGACAGTAGTCACTTTTTGTTTATGATGATGGGGAAGGTGGCACCAAATGTGAGTGAAGTAAGCACAGCTTGACTAATGTAACTGATACCACAAAGTTGTACACAAGAAAAAGGATTTATTGGTAAATGTTATGTAATATGTAATTTTATAATAATAACAACAACCAAATATATGTATATAAAATAAAAAAAAATAGGGGCTACAGATGCTGATACTTCTTAGATATAACTGGTCACCTTATGAGATTAATTTTCTTGGTTTGAAGACTTTGGATCATAGTCTTGTGGGACAACTCAGTCAACTGGCATAATATAGTTCATAAAGTTTATGTTCTACATCCTAGTTTGGTGAGTAGTGTCTGGGGTCTTAAAAGCTGGGGAGAAGCCATTTAAGATACGGCTATTGGTCTCTTTTCATCTAGATCAAAAGAGAAAGAAGGAAACCCAAGATCAGAGAAGGAACCAGATTACAGGGATGTCATAATTGTCTCCATGAACCACAGTCTGTACTGGGGGCCAGAAGAAATAGATGGTGCCTGGCTAACCCTACCCAACAATAGATGTATCCTGATAAAAAGGGAGAAAAAATGTAGAACAGAACTTCAAATTCTCCAAGAATCCAAACTTACTAAGCCCACTGAGACTGGAGGGATCCCTGAGGCTATTGCCCTGAGATACTTTTTAAACCTTGAATGGAAACTAGCCCCTGAAGTTACCTTTTAACTACATGGCAGGTTAGCTCAAAAATTAAAGAATATCACCCTTGAGCACTGTGCTGTTTTAAAAGCTATCTGTATGAGACCAAAGGGACAACAGTTACTCTAAAGCACAGATGAGAAGGTTGGGGGGCAATGAGACTAAGTCAACGGGAATGGGACAACTAGAAGGAAAATGAGAATGCTGACACAATGTGAAGAATGCCACTGAACATTATGTGTAGAAATTGTTGAATGGAAACCTGTTTTGCTGTGTATACTTCCACCAAAAATACAATAAAACATTGGGAAAAAAAAAAAAAGGACCTTGGGGAAAGAGAGGTTGTTAAGGGTAAGATGTTCTGAGAATGTAGAAGACCTGATTGTGAGTCCTTGCCCTGCAGTGACACTGGAAGATTTTAGGAAAATCCCCTCCTCTCTTGGACCTCAGTTTCCCCATCTGTAAAATAAAGGAAGTAAACATGCAAAAAAAAAAATGTAAAGGATTTACACATACACACATAAACCAGGAGGGCATGGATAGACGGAGAAAAGAGCTAGCTCAGTTAAGTGAGCAAAACAAGGAAGTAGTCTATCTAGCCCCCAGATTATCCAGTGATACACAGCAACAGCATATAAATGCTAATAGTAAGTGAGAAAGTCTCTACACAATGTTTGGCCGTGACAAGATTTTATGACATTTTCTTCACTAATCTCACAGTCCTGATCAGCTAGACTCAAACAAGGGGAAAGCCATTCTAATCCTGAAAAAGACTACCCAGTTGCATCTGGTAATGAAAGGGTGAGAAAACCCAGATATGGCAGGGTGGAGTGGAGTAAATATGACATTTACAGATTTCTAAGACTGGGTATTTTCAATCACCTCATGTGCGTGTGAAAGCTGGACAATGAAAAAAGGAGAGAGAAGAATTGGTGCACTCAAATTGTAGCGTTGGTGAAGAATATTGAATATACTGTGGACTGCCAGAAGATGGAACAAATCAATTTTGGAGGAAGTACAGCCAGAATGCTCCTTAGAAGCGAGGGGGGTGAGACTTTGTCTCACTTACTTTGGACACGTGATCAGGAAAGACCAATTGCTAGAAGAGTTTGGTGTGATGGTTAAGATTGTGTGTCAGCTTGGATGGGCCATGATTCTCAGTGTTTTGGCAGTTGGATAATGTTGTGATCACTTCCCTGTTGAAATTTGATATGTGATCATCCCATGATGAAATCTGCCGAGTGGTACCGGCAGGGGTGGGGCCTGTGGTGGCTCACCACCTCCTCAGCCTTCATCTCTCTGCCTTCCCTAGCCTACTTCCTTTCTGCTCACCTTGCAAAGGTCGTTGGCTTGTTCTGGATCCAGCAGCTGTCTCTTGTCTGACCTCTGGTTCTTGGGACTTGAACTAGCAGCTTACCTGTCCATCTTGGGATTCATTGATCTTCATGGCCTGTGAGCAAGAGTCCTGTTCCCCGATCTGCCAATCTCGGGTTCACCAGCCCCTGCAACTACGTCAATCAGGAGAAACCTTGCAGTCTTGCCTGCTGACCTTGGGGATTCCTGTACCTTCACACCCTTTGAGCAGGAGCCCTGCTTTCTCACCTTCTTATCTTGGGTTCACCAGCTTCTGTGGCTCCATGAATTGGTAAAGGCCTCTATCCTGATTAGGACTTGGGATGTTCCAACCCTAGCAATTGCACAAGCTGTTTCCTTGATATAAATCTCTCTATGTATACATTTTGCTTTTCTGGTTTTGCTTCTTTAGAGAACCCAGCCTAAGACAGTCAGTAAAGTTGAGGGTCAGCAACAATAAAGGGAAACTCTCCACGAGATGAATTGACACAATAGTTGCAACAATGGACTCAAACTTAACAATTGTGAGGATGTCGCAGGATCAGGTAATGTTTCCTTCTGTTACACATAAGGTCACCAGGAGCCAGAGCCAACTTGAGTGCAACTAACAAGATTAGCGAAACAGGATCTGTTTATAGATAAAACTGATTTAAAAATGCACAGTTGATTCAAACACTCTCTGGTGATGGGAAAGTTATTTAGGAGGAATACGAAGATTTTAAGATACAGAACTAAGGCCTGAGGCATGGGGAACACCTGGGGGCGGGGTGCTGAGGCTGAGAGCAGCCCTTTCTGGCAGCTTGCCTACCCTTGTCCCCTCAGGCAGCAAGCATGAAGCACGGATTCTGCACTTGTTGCTTCTCCAGGATGCTCTGAGTTTGCCCCAAAAGTTGCCGAACCGCCTGCACATCGAGTTCAGCAGGACCTGCTGCCCCTGCGGACTTGCTTGATGGGTTGGTCTGAAGGTGCCTGAGGTGTTGGTGTTGGGTGGGGTTTTGGAGGCAGCAGGGAGCAGGTGGTAGACGGGGTGCTGTGGGGAGCAGGGAGTAGTAGGTGGGGTTCCTGGTGGGCCCAACTCCAGGCAATGGACCGGAATTTCTATCTTCAGATGTAATAGAAATTCTGTTCATTTGTGGTCAATATAGCCTGTTAGTGCATCCAAGCTAAATCTAGTGTGCTCCTTCTTTGTCTTAATTTGAATTACTTGTTTTGAAAAAGTTTGATTGGATTTGAATCCATTCTCATAAAAATCTTTCTGAGGTTACATTGATCAAGGAAAGAAAAGGAAGAACTGTTAGATTCTTTAAATAACTCCACTGCTGTAATTTTTTGAATGGCTGTGAAATGGTTTTATATTATTTTCATACCAACTTGTGCCAACTTGAAGAGATCATCATTAAAAACCTTAATTAGGAATTAAATGTACAATTTCAAGAGTAAAATCTGACCTAAAATGTTATGCTCAGAGAAGCAAGCTCAAGTTTTAATTAAAAGCTGAAAATTTATCTGAAAGTGTATTATAAATTGTACATTTAATATCTGCCTTAAAATTTCATGAGTTTTTTCTGAAAATAATTATAAAATGGAAACAAATATAATGTTTTTCCCTGTGCCCCTCCAGTTTATTCCAGTATAGGACAGATATTATCATTGCTTTCTACATGTGTACCAATGTGAACAATGTTGGAAAACACTGTTCTAACATACCTGCCTAAGGAGGGCCTTTGTACTTGATCTTCCTGGTGCCTGAAAGCCACCCTTTTGTGAAATATTCACATGGGTTGTATACTCACTCATGCAAGCTCTACTAAGGACATTTCAAGGTCACTTCTTCAAAGAGGCTTTGTCTGCACATCCTATTTAACCCCTATCACTCTCTGTCACTTAATCGTGCTTTTTTTTTTTTTATTAATTTTTATTGTGCTTTAAGTGGAAGTTTGCAAATCAAGTCAGTCTCTCACACAAAAACTCATATACACCTTGCTACACACTCCCAATTACTCTCCCCCTAATGAGACAGCCTGCTCTCTCCCTCCACTCTCTCTTTTCATGTCCATTTCGCCAGCTTCTAATCCCCTCTACCCTCTCATCACCCCGCCAGGCAGGAGATGCCAGCATAGTCTCAAGTGTCCACCTGGTCCAAGAAGCTTACTCCTTACCAGCATCTCTCTCAAAACCCATTATCCAGTCCAATCCATGTCTGAAGAGTTGGCTTCGGGAATTGTTCCTGTCCTGGACCAACAGAAGGTCTGGGGGCCATGACCACCGGGGTCCTTCTAGTCTCAGTGAGACCATTAAGTCTGGTCTTATGAGAATTTGGGGTCTGCATCCCACTGCTCTCCTGCTCCCTCAGGGGTTCTCTGTTGTGTTCCCTGTCAGGGCAGTCATTGGTTGTAGCCAGGCACCATCTAGTTCTTCTGGTCTCAGGATGATGTAGTCGCTGGTTCATGTGGCTCTTTTTGTCTCTTGGGCTCGTAATCACCTTGTGTCCTTGGTGTTCTTCATTCTCCTTTGATCCAGGTGGGTTGAGACCAATTGATGCATCTTAGATGGCTGCTTGCTAGCGTTTAAGACCCCAGACGCCACTCTTCAAATTGGGATGCAGAATGTTTTCTTAATAGTTAATCATGCTTTTTTTTAAAAGGCACTTATCGTTATCCAACATTTCATTTCATATTTTATTGTTTTTGCCTCTTACACTAGGTTATAAATTCCATGAGGTCAAGGACTGTATCTCTTCTTATCACTGCTGTACCCCCATGAACTAGAATATTGCTTGTAACATAGTAAATGCTCAATAAACATTTGTTGAATGAACAAATGAATGAACTGAGCATTTAAAAATGTATTTTTTCTCAAACACATATTCCTGCTCAACAGTAGAGTCTACTCTGGATGTCATTCTTACCTCTGACATGGATGTCTCTGACTGTATGATGTTGCAGATTGTACAATACAAACCAAAGGCAAAGTGAAATTGCAAATCCTGCAAAATAAGTATTTCATGATGCTGATGAAGGTACTATTAAAGCACTGCGATCCACCCGCAAATCAGGGTTTACCCGTCGCCATCAATTCGATTCTGACTCACAGCGACCCTATAGGTCAGAGTAGAACTGCCCCATAGAGTTTTCAAGGAGCGCCAGGTGGATGTGAACTGCCAGTCTTTTGGTTAGCAGCCTTAGCTCTTAACCACTAAGCCATCAGGGTTTGGCAGAGTTAAATCATGTAAAATTTTAAGAATGAAATAGAGAAAACTGACAAGGATGAGGACATGACAGGAGTTTCAAGAGACAATGATTTAAATATTTAAAAATGATTAAAGAATTAAAAGAGGTAGTTGTTAAAATCAATGAGTGCATCAAATATATGTACAAAATGGTCAACTTACGGTCTTGCTTTGAAAGTCAAGCGTGAAGTAAAGAATATTTTATCAGGTGGAGCATGTTTTATGTTGCTGTCATATAAATTGTCAATTAGGCAAAAATCTTCACGTCAACATTTTATTCATTGTTTGTTCTAGTGATTAGGACCCAGTTGCAATTCCTTAAAAAATTTGTTAAATAAAAGGCAAAACAAAGTTATTTTCATAATTTCTGGTTTCATTTCTCAAGTTGAAGTCTCAATCAAACCTAATTTTTTCCCCTTACTTGCTATGAAAATTTGATTTCCATTTAAAATGGACTCATTTACAGTTGTCTTTACCTGAACTGGGCTCATATGATGTGAAAGTACAAGTCTGTACAAAGTGTAAGGAGCCCTGGTGGTGCAAAGATTAAGTGAACTGCTAACCAAAAAGTTGGTGGTTTAAACTCACCGGTGACTCCACAGGAGAAAAGACGTGGCGGTCTGCTCCCATAAAGATTACAGCCTAGGAAACCCTATGGGGCAGTTCTACTCTGTCATATGGGGTTGCTATGAGTCGGAATTGACTCAAAGGCACACGACAACAACATTCAAGTCATAGAGGCAGCATGAAAGAGGAGGAATGAGCAGGGAAACGAAGGCTTCCTGGAGGAGGCGGTGTCTAGGTTGGGGCATCATGAACAAGCAACTTGAGGTGGAAGGGAGTAAACAGAGGAGTTGTCAGATGGGGCAACTCTTGAGGCAGCCTGGAATTTAGGGTCACGTGTGTTTGAGATCGAACCCCTATTGTGTCTCTTACTTGTGTAAACCAGGGCAAATTACTTAACTTCTCTGAATCTTTGTCTTCTCTTTTAAAAAACAGTACATAGAAAAGCTAGCGACATTGCAGACCTAAGTTATTATGAACTAAAGATATTGCTGTTCTAATTTTGCCTTGAAGAACTTGGGTATATAGATAGCTTAAACATGTTGCTTCTGTTGGTCAGCTTTAGTTTAGAAGATTTGGAATTAGGTGCCCCTTTTACTAGAGGATTGATGGCATTAAAAACCCAGACACATCAACTAATCATACCAGGAGAGGGACTTGAATTGTCTTCCCCCCAAATTATGCTGTAATCTTAACCCCTGTACCTGTTAATATGACCCTGTCTGGAAATAGGGGTTTTATTTTGTTATGTTAATGAAGTTATACCAGTGTAGAGTGGGTCCTAAATCCAGTCCCTCGTGAGTGGTGTCTTATAAAAAGAGCAGAACACACACAGACACACACAGGGGAAGGCCAGCATGTGGAGAGCCCTCTACAAGTAAAGGAACACCAAAAATGCCCAGACCTACTAATAAGGAAGGACCCTGCCCTAGAACTGTTGCCCTGATTTGAACTTCTAGCCTCCAAAACCATGAGACAATACATTCCTGTTCTTTAAAGACATGCACTTGTGGTGTTTTTTTGTTATGACAGCTGGTAACTAAGACAGGGACACAAGGACAAAAGAGTGATCTTACCTGGTAAGTGCTACCAGAGAATTCATGCAACACAAAGGCCATGCTTTCTGATTAGGCAACAGGGAACAGAGCCTGGCCACAGTTTTCAAGTCTTTTAATTCAGAGAATAGAAAATGTCCCCAGTCTTAGTAGTAATTAATAGTTAATTTACTGTGTACCACACACCCTGAATCATCTCAATGTTCTCTTCAAGGTAGGTACTATTATCACCACCGTTTTTCAGGCGAGGACTTAGAGAAACTACATAACTTGGCTAAAGCCACACAGCTAGTGGCAGGGCTGGGGTTGTAATCCAGGTTTGTTTGCTTCCAATGCTCTTAACCAGCACTCTGAATTCCCAGTTAATGTGTACTTACATTGCCTGCATTTTCCACATGGTTTATTTTTTACTTATAAAATTAGCTATTTTTGGACTGTCTTTATTCATTTATGTGGCTGAGGTAATCTGAGGTAACTTATCGTGGTGCCAGAAGAAAAGGACCTGAGTAGAATAGGACAGACAAGAAATGCCAGCAGTGAAGCTCCTGTTCATTCATCAAATATTTATTAAACAGTACTTTCTATCAGGCAGTGTTTTAGATGAATCAGACACGGTTTCTCTTACGAACTCACAATTTATGAGGAGATGGATGAAAAAAATTTATACAGTAAGAGAAGAACAACAACAGAGGCGTACAAGAGATACAGTGGTTACATAGAGGTGATCAGCTCTGCCTTGGAGAGTCAAGGAAGGCTTCTCAGAGTGAGATAATGAAGCTTCCTCTTGAAAGAGAAATAGAAGCTCGCCAGTCATGCCAGGTGTGGCATTGTATCCCTGACAGAGGCAAACATGTGGAGGTATAAAACAATAAGTCTTGTATTGCTGGATGGTAGGGTTTGCAGGCAGGGAAGCTACAGGAGAGGATACTGGTGACCTGGGTGAAGGGACTCAGATCATGAAGGGCCTCCTATGCTCTGCTAAGGAATTTGTACAATTATCTCTAATTAAGGGAGAAACTTTGAAGGATTTTAAGCTGAAAAGGATGAGTGCACTGGATCCCTTCTGTTTGTCCCTCCATATATACTCTTGATCATCTTTGCTCTGCTTAGTGCCCTAGGAGGCTGAACTCTATGAACCATATCAGTTGGCAACCTTGCCCTCTGACTTTTGGTTTGCTTTGGCCAATGGCAGGTGATCAGAGGGAGGGACAACAGTAAAGTTAGGCAGTTCATTCCCCTAGCTCTCTACTTTTGGAGTCACCCTGGATTGTCTTCGTCGGTCTGCTGAAAGTCATAACTCTTGTTAGGTGGTCTTTTCTACACAGTTCTCTCTCTCCCTCTCTCCTTCATAATTGCTTTCTCACCTTGCCTCATTGGGTATCTCATTGCAACTAGTCTGGGGGTATTTCATTATGCCCATGATTTCCCTAAACCCTACCAAGCCTTTTGAAATAATCTCTGGTATTAAATTTTCCACACATTATCTAATTTGAGTGTACCAACTGGTTCCTCCAGGACCTTGACTGAAACAATGACCATATTTTCATTTTAGAATTATCACTTAGGGAGTAGAGTAGAATATGGATTGGGAACGAGGACAGAAAAGAAACAGACCAGAGAGGAAGACAATATGATAATTCAGAGAAGAGATGGTTGGCCCTGAACTTGGATTACAACAGTTATGATAGAGAGTAGAGGACAATATATTTGGAGATAGAGTTAACATGACTTGGTGCAACCCTGCAAACCAACCAGATTCATCTTCACCAAATATTTATTTGGTAAGGGGAAATTCTATCCTGCAGTTTATCTCTCAACAATTTACAACAAAGTGAAGATTTACAGAGAAGTAGAAGAGAGGCAAGTAGGACAGGTGTCCCCCAAACTTTTAAATAATGTGAAATGGAGGCAGGCTTGGAGGAGTCATGAACAACTCGAGTTTTTAAGGGCTTCAGTGCCCTGTCCCACTGGGTCAGGATGGCATTTCTGGCTCCATTCCATTTTCCAGGACCCATTAGACGGTACTGGTAAGGAGTACATGGTCCAAAGAAAACTTCCCAAGCTAGTCTGGGATCCTTGAGAAACAAAAGTGGTACATTGGGCTTTGAGCCTATGCATGCAGCAAGGTCGTCCAAGTAGGAAATGTAGTTGAGTTTGTCTTCACTGGTATCTATAATCAAGTTCCTAAGAGGAAAAAAGATGGAGCACTTTTCATGAATCTCCCCCTGACCTGTGTTTTTCAAGTAATAGGAACCATCCCTCCTCCCACCACTGAATTACTTTTTTTTTTTTTTTTAACAGAACAAATCATGTTTGGGGATTTTTTTAATGGTGTACAGAAAAAAATAACAGGAATTTGCCTAGAGAAATAAGGGCAATTAAATTGGTTAAAGAAGATGGTAAAAGAAGGCAACTTGGGAGAAGCGCTTTAAATAATGTTTTAGGTTTTTGAATTTGATTTGAAGGTTAAGTCTGACCAGTCCAAATATAATAGTTGTTGAATGAATGAATGTGATCAAAAAGCATCACATACATGGGCACCTGAATTATTTTTACTGATATCAATTGTGAGTTGAGAGGGATATACTTGGTGTGCCGGTACTGAACATGGCACAGATACGAGTATAATGAATCATGAAAGACAAGTTGAAGGCTTTATTCATACCTATTTATGTTGTTAGTAAACTTTCATGATGTCCTAATGTTATTCATTCTTTCAAAAAATATTAAGTGTCTATAAAAAATTTTTTTCTTTTTTTATCACCTGCCAGACACCATTCTAGGTGCTTGGAACCAAACAGTGAACAAAACAAAGTGCTTGTTCTCCAGGAGCTTATATTCTAATGGGGAGGGATCAGAAAACTACAAAAAAGAACAAACAGAGGCAGAGCCAACACGGCATTATAGATGGAAGCACCATGCCTTTCCTCTACAACAAAGACCCGAAGAACTAAGTAAAACAGATACAAACATCAATCCTGGGACCATAAGTGTCAAATGAAGGGATAAAGAACTCGATCGAGCACCAGACGGAATAAAAAACTGACAGAGAACAGGGAATGAGGAGAGCTACAGAAGAGAGGTCCCTTACTAGCTAACGTGGCACAGATTTGCCATCTTGGACTTCAGCCACCAAGAATGGCAGAGAGGGAGTACAGGAAGGCAACTTCATGGAGCTCCCAACAGGAGACAGAGTACCCGCTAACCAGGGATACTTGCTTTCCCACCCTCCTCTCTTCTTCCCTTTACACGGTCTCTGAGTGACACCAGAGCAAACCACTGGACCCTAGCCTGCATTGCCACCCTGTTGGCTCCACTATATGCCACACATGACTCGTTCCTGCCACTTCCTCCCCGCTGGACCTGCCTTGCTGCACCATAGCTGAGTGGCTGGCCCTGCACAGCCAGACAAGGTGGTGAAAGTATCATGCCCACAGGAAAGCAAACAACAAAGCACGCCCAGCACATATGCCCAGACATAAACAAATAAAAAAGGACATAAAAACCAAACCAAACTTATAAGAACTATTAAAGAGATTCCTTCAGTTAGAGAACCAACATCAGACAACAACCTGAATCTAGGACACAAGACAGCATCAGCCAGATACAACCTAGGTAATGAAACCTCAAGGATAAAACAAAATTAAAAAGATTTACAACAGGGAACCAGAGACGTCAATCTGTAGATGACAACAACGTCAGAACAATGAAAGAGGGAATAAATGGTGTAGGCATAGCACTTTCAAATGGAGACTAAGTCAAGGCAATATCAAGTCATAAAAGACTGGTTTCAACTTAGGAAGATATGTATAAACTTCAAGATAACCACAAAGAAAGTTAACAAACCTACTCATCAAAATAAAGAAGAAAAACATAAAGTCTCAGTAAACATAAAACCTACAAAAACAAAAGAAAGAAAAAATATCCACAAACAGAGGATTCAGCACAGGAGAGTAAGGGGAACAAAGAAAATGTCAGTACCACGATGAAAAGCACTACAAAATGACAGCAATAAACTCACACCTATCAATAATCACACTGAATGTAAATGGCTTAAATGAACTCACAAAAAGACAGAGAGTGACAGAATGGATAAAAAACATCAGTATACTGTCTATAAGAGACATGCCTTAGAAACAAAGACATAAATTTACTAAAAATCGAAGGATCTAAAAAATATATATTGAGTAAACAGGAACCAAAAAAGAGTGGCTGTGGCAATACTAATCTCAGGTAAAGTAGACTTCAAAACAAAATCCATCATAAAAGACAAGGAAGGAGATTATATAATGATTAAAGGGAAACCCACAAAGATGACATAACCATAATAAATATGTGCCCAATGACAGGGCTCCAAAATACATAAACTCTAACAGCACTGAAAAGAGAAATTGACAATTCCACAATAATAGTAGGAGGCTTCAACACACCATTCTCGGTAAAGGGCAGAACATCTAGAAAGACTCAAGAAAGATACAGAAGATCCAAAGGTCAGCCAACTTGACCTCATATACATATATAGAACACTCCAGCTAACAGCAGCAAAGAGCATATTCTTTTCAAATGCACATGGAATGTACTCCAGAATAGACCACATCTTAGTTCACAAGCAACCCTCAACAAAATCCAAAACATTAAAATAATACAAAACATCTTCTCTAATCAGACTGCTGTAGAAGTAGAAATTAATAACAGGAAAAGCCAAAGGAAAAAAAAATCAAATACATGTAAACTGGATAAAACCCTGTTTAAAAACCACTGGGTAATAGAAGAAATCAAAGATGGAATAAAAAAATTGCTAGAATCAAACAAGACTAAAATCATGTCATACCAAAACCTTTGGGACACAGCAAACACAGTGCTTAGTGGTCAATTTATAGCAACAGATGCACACATCAAAAAAGAAGAAAAGGACTATCTTGGTTATCTAGTGCTGCTATAACAGAAATACCAAAAGTGGATGGCTTTAACAAAGAGAAATTTATTTCATCACAGTAAAATAGGCTAAAAGTCCAAATTTAGGGCATTGGCGCCAGGGAAAAGGCTTTCTCTCTCTGTCGGCTCTAGTGGAAGATCCTTGTCCTCAATCTTCCCCTGGTTGAGGAGCTTCTCAGGCACAGGGACCCCATGTCCGAAGGATGCACTCTGCTCCTGGTGCTGCTTTCTTGGTGGTATGAGGTCCCCAACTCTCTGCTTGCCTCCCTTTCCTTTTATCTCTTGATAGATAAAAGGTGGTGCAGGCCACACACCAGGGAAACTCCCTTTACTTTGGACCAGGGATGTGACCTGGGTAAAGTTGGTGTTACAATCCCACCCTAATCCTCTTTCGCATAAAATCACAATCACAAAATGGAAGGCAACCACAGAATACCGGGGATTATGGCCTAACCAAGTTAATACACACATTTTTTGGGGGACGTAATTTAATCCATGACAAAGACAAAATCAAAACATTAGCCATACAACTCAAAAAAATAGAAAGAGAACAGTAAAGCAGACCACAGCCATCAGAAGAAAGGAAATAATAAAGATCAGAGCAGAAATAAATGAAATAGAGAATAGAAAAGCAATAGAAAGAATCAACAAAACCTAAAGTTGGTTCTTTGAAAGGATCAACAAAATTGATAAACCAGTGGCCAAAATGACAAAAGAAAAACAGAAAAGGATACAAATAACCCAAATAAGACATGAAATGGGGGACATTACAACAGACCCAACTAAAATAAAAAGTATCATTAACAGAGTACTAAGAAAAACTATAACACATTTGAAAATCCAGAGAAAATGGACAAATTTTTAGAAACACATTACCTACCTAAATTAACACAAACCGAGTTTGAAAACCTGAACTGATCCATAACAAAAGAAGAGACTGAAAAGGTAATTAAAAAAAGTTCCAACAAAAAGAAGTCCTGGCCCAGATGGCTTCACTGGAGAATTCTACCAAATATTCGGAGAAGAGCTTACACCAGCACTACTCAAACTATTTCAGAACACAGAAAAGGAAGGCATACTTCCAAATTCATTCTGTGAAGTCAGCATAACCCTAATGCCAAAACCGGGCAAAGACACCACAAAAAAGAAAATTACAGAACAATATCTCTCATGAATATAGATGCAAAAAATCTCAACAAAATTCTATCCAATAGTATTCAGAATCATATAAAAAAAATAATACACCCCAACCAAGTGAGATTTATACCAGGTATGCAAGGATGGTTCAACATTAGAAAATCAATCAGACTAATCCACCACATAAATAAAACAAAAGAATCAGATGATCATCTCAACTGCTATAGAAGAGGCATTTGATAAAGTCCAACATCGATTCCTGATAAAATCTCTCAATACAATAGGTATAGATGGGAAATTCCTTGATATAATAAAAAACATCTAGGTGGCTCAGTGGTTAAGAGATTGGCTGCTAACCAAAGGATAGGCAGTTCAAATCCACCAGACAGTCCTTGGGAACCCTATGGGGCAGTTCTACCTTGTCTTATAGGATTGCTATGAATTGTAGTTGACTTGAAGGCCATGGGTTTGATTTTTTTTTTTTTTCAATAAAACTAACAGCCAACATCATTCTTAACAGAGAGGCTGAAAACATTCCCTGTAGAACGGGAACAAGACAAGGATGCCCTTTATCACAACTCCTGTTTAACATTGTGCTCAAAGTCCTAACTAGAGCAATAAGGTAAGAAAAAGAAATAAAGGGTATCCCTATTGGTAAGGAAGAAGTAAAACTGTCTCTATTTGCAGATGATATGATACTATACATAGAGAACCCAAAAGACTCCACAAGAAAAGTACTGGAACTAATAGAAAGATTCAGCAGTGCAGCAGGATACAAGTTAAACATACAAAAATTGGTTGGATTCCTATACACTAATAAAAAAAAAAAAAACTACAAAAAGGAAGTCAGGAAAGCAATACCATTTATAACAGCCCCTAAAAAAAATAAAATACTCAGGAATAAATCTAACCAGGGATGTAAAAGGCCTATACAAAGAAAACTAAGAAACACTACTGCAAGAAACTAACAGAGACCTACATAAATGGAAAAGCATACCATGCTCATGGACAGGTAGAGTCAACATTGTGAAAATGTCAATTCAACCCAAAGCAATTTGCAAATACGATGCAATCCCGATCCATATACCAACAGCATTCTTTAACAAGATGGAAAAACTAATCATTGACTTTATATGGAAAGGAAAGAGGTCTCAGATAAGTAAAGCACTACTGAAGAAGAATAATGAAGTAGGAGGCTCACTGTGCTACCTGACCTCAGAACCTGCTATACATCTACGGTAGTCAAAACAACTTGGTACTGGTACAATGACAGACACAATGGAACAGAATCGAGAACCCAGATACAAATCCATCTGCCTACAGTTACCTGATCTTTGACAAAGCCCCAAAGTCTATTAAGCGGGGAAAAGACACTTTTTAACAAATGGTGCTGGCAAAATTGAATGTCCATCTGTAAAAAAAATGAAACAGGACCCATACCTCACACCATACACAAAAACTAATTGAAAATGTATCAAAGACCTAAATATAAAACCAAAAACCATAAAGATCATGGAAGAAAAAACAGGGTCAATGTTAGAGGCCCTAATACACAGCATAAATAGGATACGAACCATAACTAACAATACACAAACACCAGAAAATAAGCTAGATAACTGGGATCTTCTAAAAATTAGGAGACTCATCAAAAGACTTCACCAAAAGAGTAAATGAGAAACTACAGACTGGGTAAAAATTTTTGGTTACAATTAAACAAATTTCTAATCTGTAAAATCTGTGGGAAAATCCAACACCCCTAAAAAAAAAGACAAGTAATCCAATTAAAAAATGAGTAAAGGATACGAACAGACACTTCACTACAGAAGACGGCAGCTAACAGACACATGAGGAAATGCTCGTGATCACTAGCCATTACAGAAATGCAGATCAAAGCTACAATTAGATACTATCTCACCCTGATATTACTGGCATTAATTAAAAACGAAACAAAACAAAACAAAAGCAGATGATAACAAATGTGGGAGAGGCTGCCTGGGAATTGTACCTCTTATGCACTGCTGGTGGGAATGCAAGATGGTACAACCATTTTGGAAAACCATATGGCACTTCCTTAAAAAGCTAGAAATAGAAATACCATATGATCCAGCAATCCCACTCCTAGGAATATATTCTAGAGAAACAAGAGCTGTCACATGAATAGGCATATGCACATCCATGTTCACTGTAGCACTATTCACAATAGCAAAAAGATGGAAACAACCTAAGCGCCAATCAACAGATGTATGGATAAACAAACTATGGTACATAAACTCAATAGAATATTACTCAACGATAAAGAACAATGATGAATCTTGGAAACATCTCACAACATGGATGAACCTGAAGGGCATTATGCTGAGTGAAATAAGCCAGTCATAAAAGGACAAATACTGTATGAGACCACTATTATAAAAACTCATGAAAGGTTTATACCCAGAAAGAAACAATCTTTGTTGGTTAGGAGTCAGGGTAGGGGTGAGGAAGGAAAAACACTAACCAGACAATAGATAAGTGGTAACTTTGGTGAAGGGTAAGACAGTATACAATACTGGGAAAGTCAGCACACATTGACCAAGGCAAGGTCATGGGAGCTTGATAGACACATCCAAACTCCCTGAGGGACCAAATTACTGGGCTGAGGGCTGGAGACCGTGATCTCAGGGGGCATCTAGTTCAATTGGAATAACAGTTTTATAAAGGAAATATTCTATATCCTAGTTTGGTGAGTAGAGTCTGGAGTCTTAAAAGCTTGTGAGCGGCCATCTAAGATACTCCATTGTTTCCACCCTTTCTGGAGCAAGGGAGAATGACGAAAACCAAAGACACAAGAGAAAGGTTAGTCCAAAGGACTAATGGACCACAACTACCACAGCTGCCACCAGACTGAGTCCAACACAACTAGGTGGTGCCCAGCTAAGACCCCCGACTGCTCTGACAGGGATCGCAATAAAGGATTCTGGACAGAGCTGGAGAAAAATGTAGAACAAAACTCTAACTCACAAAAAAAAGACCAGACTTACTGGTCTGACAGAGACTGGAGAAACCCTGAGGTTATGGCCCCTGGACACCCTTTTAACTCAATATTGAAGTCACTCCTGAGATTCACCCTTCAGCCAAAGATTAGACAGGCCCATAAAACGAAATGAGGCTTAGTGGACACACCAGCCCAGGGGCAAGGATGAGAAGGCAGGAAGGGACAAAAAAGCTGGTAATGTGGAACCCAAGGTTGAGAAGGGGAGGGTGATGACTCGTTGTGGGATTGGCAACCAGTATCACAAACCAATATGCTATTAATTGTTTAACGAGAAACTAATTTGCTCTGTAAATCTTCACCTAAATACAATAAAAAAAGAACAAACAGATATGTAATATATCAGGTGGTAATGAGTATTATGGAGAAATACAAAGGAGAGTAGCACGTATTACATGGCATCACCCCAAAAGATATGCTGAAGTCCTAACCAGTGCTACCTGTGAATGTGACCTTGTGTGGAAATAGGGTCTTTGAAGATGTTTTCAGTCAACATAAAGTCATACTGGAATAGGGTAGATACTGACTGAATGAGTGATGTCTTACAAAAGAGAAGAGAAGGGGGAGGAAAACAAAGACAGGTGGAGTTCTGGGGCCATGTGAAGACAGGACTGGCCATCTGCTGGGGGCAGCCGCTGTGTTCCACTGGAAAGCCTTGGTGCCCCATGTGATGTGTCGAGGGCAGCATATCCAGCTGGAGGCAGAGTTAGGACTAAAAAATTCTTCTGATTCTACAAGCAGAGTTATTTCCAACCTGCCATACTTCTTCTCTAGGAATGACTTTTAATTAAGACTTTTTTTTTAATTGAAATATATAGTATTGCTAGGTTTTCCCTGTAGCAAGCAGTATTTCATACCTTTTTATGAGCTCCTCCACTTTAGTGGCATCAGCCATCAATTTTTGGGATGGCGGTAGCTTACAGAGTCCTATGAGAAAAATCGGAAATAACAATAAAGTCACATGTAGCTTTCCCTTAAGTTCTCCTCCCACTAATTTCTGACCTCCCACTGCCCTGCCTCAGAACACATGACAGTCAAAGCTTAGAATGGAATTGGAGATCAGAGGGTAATTTTTGGAAGTAAGCTTCTCTTCCAAACTCACATAACTGGGCACTCCACTCTCAGAATTGTGAGAACGCCCCAGTGGCCCAGCTCTCAGCCTGCACCATGCTCTCTCCTCATCAGCACTCACCACCCAAGATGGCCGGCCCTGGCCTTCTTTCATCTGCTTTCACTGCGAAGCATGCCTAAAGGACTCCATCTGCTGCCACCAAGAAGCATGCCTAAAGGGCTCCTTCATCTGCTGTCACTAAGAAGCATGCCTAAAGGGCGCCTTCATCTGCTGTCACCAAGAAGCAAGCCGAAGGGGCGCCTTCATCTGCTGTCATCAAGAAGCATGCCTAAAGGGCTCCTTCATCTGCTGTCACCATGAAGCATGCCTAAAGGGCTCCTTCATCTGTTCTCACCAAGAAGCATGCCTAAAGGGCTGGCAGAAGGCACACAGCCCCAAGTTCTAGGACACGGTGTGCATTATTCCAATACTTATCTTTGGAAATAATATAAAATTCTGTTTCTAGAGTAAATGGGAAGACCTGGAGCAAATAGAATAGAACACAATAGACTAGGGTCCTGAGGCTTCTAATAATTTCCATTAATCTGGGAAATCTGATTTTATTCTGTTGCCCAGATTTATTCGATTCAGAGTTCAACCTCTTTATCCAATCAGTCATATTGAGTGACATGGCACGCCTAGCATTAAAAAAAAAAAAAATTACCTAACATATATAAAATTAATTATTCATTTTTTGGATATGTTTTATGTTACTTTAGCGCACATCTGTTTGGTTTTAAAGAAATAAAAAACCTGTTGCCATTGAATTGACTCAGACTCATGGCAACCCCACGTGTGTCAGAGTACAAACGTGCTCCGTAAGGTTTTCAGTGGCTGTGATCTTACAGAAGCAGATTGTCAGTCCTTTCTTCCATGGTGCCACTGGGTGGATTCAAACTGCCAACCTTTTATTAAATGGCCAAATGCAAATCATTTGCACTACTCAGGAAATAACAGGGCATTTATTTTAAGATTCAGTTAATCAAATAGGGCTTTCAATAGAGTCCAGGTACCTTTGAACACTCTCGTGGCCCACCGTGCTTGGAGTTCTGTGCCTGGTAAGATGGATCCTTGAAGGCCAAAGAAGCCAATGATAGCTAATGTTGCCTTTTCTAGGTTTGAGGGAAAGACCTTCTTGTATAGGAATATCTTCTTTGTACAAAGGCTTTTTAGAGGTTCTTCAAAAAAGGGAAAAGAAAATGTATATCCTGTGGCGAAGATCACAACGTCTATGTTTTCTTCCATTGTCCCATCTTCAAAGAGAGCCGAGGTTTCTGTAAACTCCTTCACGCTGGTTTTCATAGTGACTGTCCCGCAGAGGATACAGGTTGGTAGTTCATCATTCACAATTTTCTTTGATTTTTTCCTTTGACACAGAGGAGAAAATTATCCTCAGTAGGTACATACCCAAGACACTTAAGCAAATGACTTATTTGATCAATCCAGGAAAATTATGTACCAAACCAAGGGAGTAAATTGACCAATTTTTAATTTAAAGTTGTTTACCTGCCACTGTTGTTTTATTTTTAAATATTTTATTTTTGGTGAAAATATACACACCAAAACATACACCCACTCAACAATTTCTACATGTATAATTCATTGTTGCATTCTTCACGTCATTCTCGTTATATCTACCCAAATTATTTTGCCACTATTGAGTTAGATTTAAACCAAAAAACCCATTGGCACTGAGTCAATTCTGATTCATAGCGACCCTATAGGACAGAACAGAACTGCCCCCTAGGGTTTCCAAGGAGTGGCTGGTGGATTCGAACTTCTGGCCTCTTGGTTAACAGACAAGCTCTTAAACTTCTCATCTATGCTTTAGAGTTATTGTTGTCAGTTTGATATCTGTTATGGATTGAATTTTGCCCCCCCAAAATACATGTTATAGATCCTAACCTCTATGTATGTGGTTATAATCCCATTTGGGAATGGGTTGTCTTTGTTATGTTAATGAGGTGCGATTAGTATAGGGTGTGTCTTTAGTCAATCTCTTTTGAGATATAAAAGAGATTAAACAAGCAAGCAGAGCAGAGACGGGGGAAGAGAGGTGCCAAGTCACATGAAGATCTCCAAGGTACCAGGAAACAAGCTAAAGAGACGAGAACTTCCTCCAGAGATGAGAGAGAGAGAAAGCTTTCCGCTAGAGCTGGCACCCTGAACTTGGACTTCTAGTTTCTTAAACTATGAGAAAATAAATTTCTGTTTGTTAAAGCCATCTACTCGTGGTATTTCTGTTATAGCAGGAGTAGATGACTAAGACAGAATTTGGTAGTGAGAGTGCGGTGCTGCTCTGATACTGCGCTAACAGATACCTACGATGTTGAGGTGGTTTTGGCATTAGGTGATGGGTAGAGGCTGGGAGAGTTTTAAGGGGCCTAATAGTAAAAAAGTCTGAATTGACTTGATGGCAATGGATTTGTTATTTTTATTTTATTTTTGTTTAATAGTAAAAGCCTAGATTGCCTTGAAGAGACTGTTGGTAGAATTATGGATGTCAAAGGCAATTCTGGCGAGGACTCAGAAGGAAGTGAGGAGCGCTATAAAATCTCTGCCGTCTTAAAGAATACATATGGCACCAGCAACACGATGCTGCTCGGAATGCGGTCACTAAACGTGCTTCTGGCGAGGCTTTAGAGGAAAGTGATGAACATGTGACTGGACGACCGAGGAAGGGCGATGCTTTTTATGCAGTGGCAAAGAAATTGTCTGAATTATGTTCAAATGTTTGGTGAAAGGTAGAACTTGTAAGTGATGAACTTGGATATCTGGCCGAGATTTCTAAGCAAGCTCATAAAGGGGTTGCATGGTTTCTCCTTGCTGCTTATAGTAAAATGCAAGAGGAAAGAGATGGACTTAAAAATGAACTGTGCAAAATGAAGACAGAACTGAAACATCTGGAAAATTCTGTCGTACTTTTTGAAACCTAGGAGGCTGTGGCTGCCACCCTTTGAGATCTAGGAGACCGTGGCCCCACACTTTGAAACCCAGAAGGCCCTGCTTCCTGTGCTCCTTCCAATAGTTCTGCTGATCTCGAGCTTCTCCAGGGATGGTCCTTTACTTTTCTTGGAGGACAACACATGTAGCCCCCCTTGGAGTGTTTCCTGCCTACAGAATTCCAAGAGGTAGACAGCACTCTTTCCTTTTGTTCTTTCTCCTGCCCCTTCAGTCTAAGCTGATAGGTTTTCTGCTGTGGAAGTTGGTTAGATCCATCATCAGCCACAGGCTCAATTTCTTTAACAAAAGATTGTGTAGCCGTATCTCTGGTGAACATTCTAGGACACGTGTTCTTAGTTTGTCAACAGAATTTTCCAAATCTTTAAGCTCTGTTTTCATTCTACCAAGAGTCTCTTCAAGGCAATCTAGACTTCACTATCAGGTACCTTAAAACTCTTCCAGCCTCTACCCATTACTCAATTCCAAAACTGCTTCTACCTTTTAGGTATCTGTTAGAGTAGTGCCCCACTCTTCCAGCTAGAAGTCTAAATTCAGGGTGCCAGCTCTATGGGCAGGCTTTCTCTGTCAGCTCTGGAGGGAGGTCCTTGTCTCTTCAGCTTGTTTCCTAGTTCTTTGGCAGTCTCCATGTGGCTTGGCATCAATCTTCCCCCATCTCTGCTCTGCTCACTTGCTTAATCTCTTTTATGTCTTACAAGAGATTGACTCAAGAGACACCCTACACTAATTCTGCCTCATTAGCATAAAAAAGATAACCCATTGCCAAATGGGATTATAACCACAGGCATAGAGGTTAGCAATTACAATGCATATTTTTGGAGGGTTCAATTGAATCCATAACACTTGCCATTGTGCAGCTCCATACAGGTATATATTAAAGTATATCATTCCAGGAAATCTTTTTGGAAATTCATATCTCTAATCACTCAGCCACAGCAGACATTTATTATAGTGTGGTGAGAGCTGACCACCTTCGTTCACTGATGCTACAAATATTCTATTTCTCCAGTTGCTATTGAGTCGATTCCAACTCATAAAGACCCCAGGTATTGCAGAGTAGAACTGTACTCCATAAGGTTTTCAAAGTTGTGACCCTTTGGAAGCAGGTCACCAGGCCTTTCTTCCAATGTGCCTGTGGGTGGGTTCAAACCACCAATCTTTCTGTTAGTAGTCCAGTGCTTAACTGTTTGTGCCACCTAGGGACTGCATTTCTAGATGGTAGCAATTTCAAGATTCCTCTAAACCAATTTAAATTTCTAGATTGTCAAGCTGGGTATGAAAGTTTTTCACCCTTCATTCTTCTCTAGCCTCATGAGTCACTACTTTTGTTGCCAGACAGAAAATACTCATATTTCAAGAACCGCTGTGTTATGGATATTGTCTTAAGGAAGTAAACTTAGAACAGGATAGTAAAAGCAATGCTAAATTACATAACATTTTGATTTCTGAATAAAATAGAGCAAGAGATAATGATTTCATCATTTTCCATTAAATAAAAAAAATTCAAGTACCCCTTTATAATACTTAATCCATAATTCTCATGGTTAAATATTTTATTCATCTGCCTCTCTTGAATCCATTTTAGTACACATGAAGGTAGCATTTGTTTAATAAAATTATGGGATCTTCTTATAGCCATCATAGAAAAAGGGTAGCCCCCATGTGAAGATCGGCCAGTAACCCAGGTACCAGTTCTAGTGCTGAGAAGTACCTAAAAGGTAACACAAGAAGGATAAATGCATCATTCAGTTATTTTGTAGTATTTTTGTTCAATGTGCTTCAAATGGTCTTATGACAAAAATTTGTACATAGATTTATAAATGACTATCTGTTCCTATTGCTGTTGTTGCTTTCACAAATCACTCTTACCTGATCTATATACCTGTTAAATTGTTCATCATATTTAATACAAAGAATGCAGTACTTGTAATGCATAGTATTGATCTGGCAGTTTATTATGGAGAAATAATATAGAATTTAAAGTGAACGTTTGGAAAACAATTGTTAATTGAATTAGATAAAAACCTATTCTTACTAAATATAACCTTTGTACTATAATTTATGCTAAATTGGAATAGATTTCTAATTTGTGAAACTATGCTTGGACTCTCTAAAATTGTTATGTATACTTCTTGGGCCAAGTATGGGTTGTTTTATTTTAAACCAAAGTGTTGATCTGACTTCTAATAGAAAATTGGGAGGTGTTCAGAAAACATCCTCCCATTTCTATCCTTACAAAATAACAAAGGCAGAGTATAAGAATTTGTCTATAGAAAGATAATTGGCCTGGGTGGAGCCATTTGCCCATTTCGCTTTGTTCCTGAGAACACCTTTGAAAAAAGCCTAGTGGTCTGGTTTCCATGAAACTTTCCTGGACCCTTCTCAGAGATGGTTCACTTCTGTAAAGTGTGGATTCTTAAATAGCTCAGGAAAGACCACAAGTGCCTGTAAGAGTTTCAGGGTTGTTCATTTACCATGAGCTGCTGTAATTATGCAATTGGTCAGAGTGTTTTATAATCTTGAATACTTACTCTGGCAACCAGAAATGGTGATGGGGTGGGGTGTGGATTCAGAGGTGGTATACCTGAGCTGCTGTTCGGCTGAGCTCCACTGCAATGTCCCCTCCAGTGTTCCCAAGACCGATCACTAAGACGCGTTTGTCCTGAAAGCCTTCTGGGATCTTATACTCTTGACTATGTAGGACATGGCCTTTAAACTTATTGATTCCTGAAGGGAGGGAGGAATTGGAAAATTAGAACTATCTAGGAAACCCTGGTGCTGTAGTGGTTAAGTGCTATGGCTGCTAACCATGAGGTTGGCAGTTCGAATCTGCCAGGCACTCCTCGGCAAATCTATCGGGCAGGTCTACCCTGACCTATAGGGTCACTATAGGGTCGCTATGAGTCGGAATCGACTCGACGGCAGTGGGTTAGAGCTATAATTTCCCATATGTAGGGACAGAGTTTGTGGAACAAGGGGAAGTGAGCGTGGCGAGACTTCATCTCACGTACTTTTGGACAGTTATCAGGAGGGACCAGTCCGTGGAGAAGGACATCACGCTTGATAATGTAGAGGGTCAGTGAAAGAGAGGAAGACCTGTATGATATGGACTGACACAGTGGCTGCAACGATGGGCTCAAGCAAAGCAGTGATTGTGAAGATGGGAAAGGACTGGGCAGTGTTCTGTAGTACGTAGGTTCGCCATGAGTCAGAACCGACTTAGCAACACCTAACAACAACAATAGCCTTGGTAAATATATAGGAGAACTTAAACCTCTATGAATGTTCCCTTTCAAAGCCATTACTTAAGGGACTGCCCCACAGGGTTTCCAAGGAGCACCTGTTGGATTCGACCTGCTGACTGTTTGGCTAGCAGCCGAGCTCTTAACTGCTGTGCCACCAGGGCTCCAACAACCCCATAAGGTAGGCAATAGTATTAAATTTTATTAATGATGACATTGAGGCGCAGAGGTTAAGCAACTCGCCCAAGGCCATACAGTAAGCAGCAGAGTCCAGATGGGAACTCAGGCCACCTGACTCTGGAGCCCAGTTCTGAAACATTATACTGTACCACCTCCCAGAACAGCAGGTGTTACGATGGCTCCAGTGGGGCATCTGGCCTAGACTGAGCCAGGGGAGGTTTCCTGGAGGAAGTGATGTTTTCTTAATGGAAGAAATTTGAAGGATGATCAGGAATTGGAGCAGGGAGCATTAAGAAGTATCCAGGAAATGGGAACACGGTGAATTGGATACATTAGAGAATGGAGCATGGAGCCACGTAAATTCCTCGGTTACTGAGGTTTTGCTGGAGAGAATCTTTCTTGAGGACTCAGCCTTGGCTCATAGATTTTTTATCCTCCATGTTTTTTTTTTTAATGTTACCTAACACAATACCTTGCAAATTACAGGTTTTCCGTATTTGCATGTTTGAGCAGGGGACCCAGGAAAAAGGTAGAATATGTAGGTAGGTCAGAGTCAATGATTATGTCAAGGCAGCACCAAAACAAGAAATCTATTTGCTAAGTCAAACTATTAATCCAGAAAAAAAGAAAATTCATTTAAATAAAAAAGGGGCATGTTTCACAATTTGTTTTTTATTGTGCTTTAGGTCAAAGTTTACAGCTCAAGTTAATTTCTCATACAAAAATTTATATACATATTGTTTTGTGACATTAGGTGCCATCCCTATAATGTGACAGCACACTCCCCCTTTCCACCCTGGGTGGGTTTCTTGTGACCATTCAGTAAGTTCCTGTCCCTTCCTGCCTTCTCATCCTGCCTCCGGACAGGAGCTGCCCATTTGGTCTTGTGTGTCTGATTAAACTAAGAAGCCCACTCCTAACTAATATTATTTTATGTTTTATAGTCCAATCTACGTCTGAAGACTGGGCTTTGAGAATGGTTTTAGTTCTGGGTTAAAGAGCGTCTAGTCTCAGTCAGACCATTAAGTCTGGTCTTTTTGTGTGAATTTGAGTTCTGATCTGCACTTTTCTCCCACTCCATCCCGGACTGTCTGTTGTGCTCCCTGTCAGGGTGGCCACTGGTGGTAGCTGGGCACCATCTAGTTCTTCTGGCCTCAGGCTGATGGAGTCTCTGGTTTGTGTGGAACTTTTGTCTCTTGGGGTACTATTTTTCCCGTGTCTTTGGTGTTCTTCATTCTCTTTGCTCCAAGTGAGTTGAGACCAATTGATGCATCTTAGATGGCCGCTTGCAAGCTTTTAAGACCCCAGACGCCATTCACCAAAGTGGAATGCAGAACATTTTCTTAATAAACTTTGTTATGCCGATTGACCTAGATGTTCCCCGAAACCGTGGTCCTCAGACTCCAGCCCCAGCTACTCTGTCCCTCAAAGTGTTTGGTTGTGTTCAGGAAACTTCTTAGCTTTTGCTTTAGACCAGTTGTGCTGACTTCCCTGTATTATGTGTTGTCCTTCCCTTCACCTAAGCTAATTCTTTTCCACTTTCTAGTTAGTGAATTCCTCTCACCCTCCCTCTCCACCCTTGTAGCCATCAAAGAATGTTTTCTTCTGCATTCAAACCTTTTCTTGAGTTCTTATAATAGTGGTCTCATACAATATTTGTCTTTTTGCGACTGACTAATTTCACTAAGCATAATGCCTTCCATATTTATCCATGTTGTGAGATGTTTCACAGATTCATTAATGTTCTTTATCGTTGCATAGTATTCCATTGTGAATATATATCATAATTTGTTTACTCACTCGTCTGTTGATGGGCACCTAGATTGTTTCCATTTTTTTGCTACTGTGCTGCAATGAACATGGGCATGCATATATCTATTTGTGTGTCGGCTCTTATTTCTCTAGGACATATTCCAAGGAGTGGGATTGCTGGATCCTACAGAACTTCTATTTCTAGCTTTTTAAGGAAGTGCCAAACCGATTTCCAAAGTGGTTGTACCATTTTACATTCCCACCAGCAGTGCATAAGTGTTCCAGTCTCTCCACAAAGTCTCCAACATTTATTATTTTGTGTTTTTTGGATTAATGCCAGCCTTGTTGGAGTGAGATGGTATCTCATTGTAGTTTTCATTTGCATTTCATCTAATAAGCTAATGATCGTGAGCATTTCCTCATGTATGTTAGCTGCCTGAATGTCTTCTTCGGTGAAGTGCCTTTTCATATCCTTTGCTCATTTTTTAACTGGGTTATTTATCTCATTGTTGTTGAGATTTTGCAGTATCTTATAGATTTTAGAGATTAGACCCTTATCAGGTATGTTGTAGTCAAAATTTTTTTCCCAGTCCGTAGGTTCTCTTTTTACTCTTTTGGTGAAGTCTTTTGATGAGCCTAAGTACTTGATTTTTAGGAGCTCCCAGTTATCTAGTTTCTCTTCTGGTGTTTATACATTGTTAGTTATGGTTTGTATTCTGTTTATGCCATGTATTAGGGTTCCCAGCATTATCCTTATTTTTTTCTTCTATAATCTTCATTGTTTTAGATTTTATATTTAGGCCTTTGATCCATTTTGAGTTAGTTTTTGTACGTGGTATGAGGTATGGGTCTTGTTTCATTTTTTTGCAGGTGTTTCACAATTTTTAACCTTCAGATTATTGTAGTGACACCTGTAGACAAATTTTGTGTTGTTTTAGACAAACTTTTCCTATTGATAGGGTAGTAATAGTCCTGGTGCTAGCTACAAAGAGAATAGTTCAGGTTCATAAGCAAAATATTCATTTTCGAGGAAGTCTTAATTTTTTTGTGAAAGATACTTTGGAGTTGGTGGAAAGTAGAAAAGAAATCTTAAAAAGAGTGGAACCATGCCAGATTTCAGGGTGGTTTTGAGGACATTTTTAAACATTATTCAAACAGCTGTCCCTCTTTAGCACTCTGTCATAAACCAAGATTGGCAGAAATTACTAAATCTACTCCCAAATTGGGTTTTGCCCAGGGCTTTGTCTTCCAATCCCTCACCATTTCCTTGAAGGAATCATACGGCTATTTGATGTCAGTTTCTGGATTGCGGAGGAACTTGAAATATTTACCACAGAGGTATGTGTTTCAGGGTGCATATGTACACGGTGGAGTTTGTTTTAGAAGGAAAGAGATTTCAATCTCAGAATAAACTGAGGACAGGGATCCTTAATAGATCCAGGAGTCATTTTCCACAATAGTTTTAATAACATTTATAGAGCGCTTGGAGTCCCTGGGTGGTGCAAATGGTTAACACACTCAGCTGCTAACTGAAAAGTTGGAGGCTCAAACCTTCGAAAGGAAGGCCTGGCAATCTACTTCTGAGAAATCTGCCAGGCAGCAGTTTTATTCTGACACATATGGGGTCATCATGAGTCAGAATCAACTCAATGGCAACTTCTTTTTTAAAAATTTAATATATATTGTTGACTCATTGTTATGGATTGAATTGTATCCCTCCGAAATGTCTGTCAGCTTGGCTAAGCCGTGATTCCCAGTATTGCGTGATTGTCCATCATTTTGTTATCTGATGTGATCTTCCAATGTGTTGTAAATCCTACCTCTGTGATATTGATGAGGCACGATTAGAGGCCATTGTGTTGATGAGGCAGGACTCAATCTACAAGATTGGGTTGTGTCAATCTCTTCTGAGATATGGGGGAAAGAAGGTAGCAGAGAGACAGGGGACATCATCACCACCGAGCAAGAACAGGCAGAAGCTTGTGTCCTTTGGACCCAGGGGTCCTACATGGAGAAGCTCCTAGACCAGGGGAAGATTGATGACGAGGACCTTCCCTCAAAGCCGACAGAGAGAGAAAGCCTTCACCCAGAGCTGGCACCCTGAATTCGGACTTCTAGCCTCCTAGACTGTGAGAGAATAAATTTCTGTTTGTTAAAGCCACCCACTTGTGGTATTTCTGTTATAGCAGCACTAGATAACTGAAACAGTCATTAACATTGAACTCCACAGGAACTGGTAGTACTGGTATAGAGTACTGGCATAGATTTTCTCATCACAACCCTTTGAGGTCTATTTTTACTCATATTTTGCAGATGAGGAAACTGAGGTTTGGGGCTTTTAAGTGACTTTTTTTTTTTTTCCTAAGGTCACACTGTCAGTAAACAGGGGAGCTGGGATTTACTCCTGGACGTGCTAATGCAAGGTTCTGAACTTTTAACATTTATGACTACAATAGCAGTTCTCTAATTGCTTTATGTACAGTATTGTACTGTATTGTTAGTTTACTCCAAGAATGAATTCAAGTTATACCAGAAGCTACCTTTTACAAAACATCTTTATGGAGTGAGCCAATTTTATCAGGTGTTTTCATAGGTAATCTCTCATGTAAGGATCTTAATCCTCCTGGGGGCAGACCTTTTTAATCCCCATTTTACAGGTAAATCCATTGGTGCTTAGACAGGTTAAGTGACTTTTTAAAGGCCATACAGCTAATAAAAAAAAAAAAAAATCACTTTTTTTTTTTAAAGGCCATACAGCTAATAGGAAACCCTGATGGCACAGAGGTTAAGTGCTATGGCTGCTAACCAAAGGGTCGGCAGTTCGAATCCGCCAGGCAATCCTTGGAAACTCCATGGGGCAGTTCTACTCTGTCCTATAAGGTCGCTATGAGTCGGAATCGACTCAACGGCACTGGGTTTTTGGTAGGTATACAGGTAATAAATGCCAGAGGCAGGGTTTGAGCTCAGGTCATATGACTTCAATTCCAGGGTAGTTTGCACTACTTTATAGTTTTTTCTTTTTCAGATGACTTAAATGATTGAGTTTGTTCAGGAAATAGCAATGGATAACTATGTTCAATTTGATACCATTGATTCATTTTTTTTTTTTTTCTCCGAGAGAGGGCAGAATTTTTTCATATCAACACTTGCTGCTAACTCGTCCTGAGTACGCACTCTGTGCCTGGTCCTGTTGTGGGTACTCCATGGTCGTAGCTGATTAGACCTGAAGCAGTCCTGGGAAGAAGACACTCAATTTACTTGAATTTACAGCTGCAGAAACAGGGACTCAGAGTATGTGATCCTCCCATTGGCTAACACATTTTGGAGCCCCAACTTGAACCCAGGTCCATCTTAGCCACCAGGCCTTTAGTTTGGGCTATGGAAATGACTCTCAAACTTTAGTTTGTCCAAGAATCACATTGCTGAGGACTTGGTTAGACGTTCGGACCCAGGATCCCACTTCAGAGATTCTGTGCGTGCTGCATTAACCTGCTTTTAAAGTAAGTGTCTCAGGTCTTGGCGGTGGTTGGGGTGAAACACGAGGTTGCAGTGATAGTCTATACCGATCATTATACTCATTCTTTTCTTTTTCAGGTTTTTTTCATAAAAGACTTGTAGGCATCTGCTTTTATTCAACGAACACATACTGAATATCTATTATATGTTGCAGTGAACTTACATAAAAGTTCAGCTTTCATTTTAACCTATTTTCCTTTTTATACCTCACATTAGTGAGGTCAGGGAGGCAAAGGAATTAGCGATCTACGGAGTGCTTCCAGGGTCCCATCCTCTCATTTTTGAGAATTGCAATGCCATATAATAAATGCATTACTTGATGCTGGGAAATACAACATTCTAGAGAGAGGAATTTTCAGATAACTGGACCATTTAGCACAGAAACATCAAAATCTTATGTTCTTTTTATTGAAGTCTTTCTGAAGTCTGCCTTAAAAGTGAAACACATTGATAATTCAAGATCATCTTTATTAGCTTCAATTACTGTACTGTGCCCTTATACAGTGAGACCCTCAGGGTCTGCTGAGGATAACAGGGCTTAGTTTGCCGACTCATAGCAACCCTATAGGGCAGAGTAGAACTGCCCCATAGAGTTTCCAAGGAGTGGTTGGTGGATTCGAACTACGGACCTTTTGGTTAGCAGCCAAGCTCTTAACCACTGAACCACCAGGGCCCCTGTCCTAATGCTACATGTTGGAAAATGCTTAGCAACTACCTTATGAGAAGGAAGACCAGGCATTTGAGTACCATCTGCGATGCTCTGAAAATTTAAGAACTTTAAGTTATTAATAATTGATCAATATAATTAGGCAATTGTCATCACCAATCTGTAACTAATGATCACAACTGATGTGTCTTTAGAGACTCTTACACAACTTCTGTGTGCGGAGTAGACTGGAATGAAGAGGTGTGGCCTGCAGTAGGACTAAAACCTATCCCAGATTCCCTTAGGAGATATGGAGGAGCTACTACTAAGAGGTTGAATGGCTGCCGTGACTGGGCTATAATTTACTAAAATAATTTTTGATCCAGTGGAGTCTCATGCCTCTTAGCGAGCAGGCTCTGTTGAACAATTCTTAGAAGATAGTTAAGAGTTAACACTGGGTCATGATGCATAACAGTAGTAGTTAATGGCTATAGAGTGCTTACTCTGTCCTCTGTACTATGCTAAATATTTTGCATGGATTATCTCATTTATCCTCATAACCACTCTATGAATGGGAACTCATTTCCGCTTCGTTGGGATTTAGAGAAGGAAAGTAATTTAACCACAATTATGCTACCAGAACTAGGATTGGATCCAGCCGTCTGACTCCAGAGCTTTGTTCATCACCACGGTGCTAAATGCCACCTGTCAAAGGCCATGGCCCCAAGGGGACTGTAGCAGACCAGGCTCCCCGGACACTTCACAGTTTACCCACTCACCAAAGCCCCTCATTCTGAGAACAAAAAGAAAATTGGGATTAATCTGTCCTGTCCGGTGTTCCTCTGCAACAGACCCTTCTGAAGTCTGGCTCATAAACCAAAACCTCCTTAGGAGTAGTATGTGGACACTATATGTGTGGGCTTCTTCCTTCTCCGTAATCTGGGTTTTAGAGCAAAAGAAGGGGCACTCCAATATTTCTATTGCAATTATTATTTTTTTCTCAGAGGCCTCTAAGATATGTAGAAATGTTTACTCTCAAATGAAACGATCCAACTACCATGCTATTCTGTTGCTGTTGTTGGGTGCCACTGAGTCGGTTCCAACTCGTAGCTACCCTATGTAGGATAGAAAGAAACACTGCCTGGTCCTGTGCCATCCTCACAATTGTTGTTATGCTTCAGCCCATTGTTGCAGCCACTGGGCCAATCCATCTTGCTGAGGGTCTTCCTCTTTTTTCACTGACCCTCTACTTTACCAAGCATGATGTCCTTCTCCTGAGACTAGTCCTTCCTGATAACATGTCCAAAGTATGTGAGATGAAGTCTTGCCATCCTTGCTTCTAAGGAGCATTCTGGCTGTACTTCTTCTGGGACAGATTTGTTTGTTCTTCTGGGAGTCTGTGGTCTATCCAATATTCTTTGCCAACACCGTAATTCAAAGGCATCAATTCTTCGTTAGTCTTTCTTATTCATTGTCCAGCTTTCACATGCAGATGAGGCAATTGAAAACAACATGGCTTAGGTCAGGTGCACGTTATTCCTCAAAGTGACATCTTTGCTTTTTAACTTTTTAAAGAGGTCTTTTGCAGCAGCTTTGCCCAATACAATGTGTCCTTTGATTTCTTGACTGCTGCTTCCATGGACGGTGATTGTGAATCCAAGTAAAATGAAATCCTTGAGAACGTCAATCTTTTCTCCATTTATCATGATGTTGCTTATTAGTCCAGTTGTGAGGATTTTTGTTTTCTTTACGTTGAGGTGCAATCCATACTGAAGACTGTGGTCTTTGATCTTCATCAGTAAGTGCTTCAAGTCTTCTTCACTTTCAGCAAGGAAGGTTGTGTCATCTGCATAATGCAGGTTGTTAATAAGTCTTCCTCCAATCCCGATGCCTCATTCTTCTTCATATAGTTACAGCTTCTTGTATTATTTGCTCAGCATACAGGTTGAATAAATGTGGCTATAATCTAGGTTTAACTGATGGTAGTCAGGAATAAAAGGTAAGACGTCACACATCTGACTGGACAGTAAATTTTAAAATTACCAATTTTTTGGGATTTACAACAGATTTTCCCATAGAAACATTGTTGCAAGAGGTGGTTTTATATTTCTTTAGTATTGTATGATTATGTATTTAGCCCCTAGCCCAGCAGCAATCCTGAAGCCCAATCACTATCTACACTATTTCTTCTTTGCAAAATCATGTATTGAGTCCTAACTCGATTCCTAAACACATTTTGGGGGTGGAGAGTATAAGATATTTTGTTTATTTGAGATTGAGCTTGTAAGACTTTTTTTTTTTTGGCCAAAGTTTTCAGTTTTTTCTTCACATTTTTCCTTCCTTAAAAGTTATTTCAATTTCCTGAAGTTTTGAAACTTCACTGACTGAATTGCCTTTTTGGGCCACTTAGAAGTGATAGAAGAATAGCAGCTTTACTACATTGTAGTAATCCTCGTTGTGGCTGACACTGTCTCCCTCACCTGAATTTGAATAGCTCTGGGCTTTTCAAATCAGTGTGGACCTCAGAAGACGGTGATGTGACGATTGGGAATACATCAAGAAGGTGGTGATGGAGTCAAAACAGTCCCAAAGGGAATTGCTACAACTCCTTTTTGTTGGATAATCCTGGTTCAGGAGTTCAGGAGGTGCATGGATTATTACCGTGGTGAGCATTTTGAAGGGTGAGAATATTCCTTCACGTGTATAATTTCTGGCTTGTTTCTTAACAAATCTGTTGAATTTCCTTATACACCCCCTTCCTTTAAGTTCTTAAATAACAGATCACTCCTGATTCAACTGACCTATAATTTCATCACAAAAATCAAAGCCTTTTTTTTTTCATGCTAGCTCTGATAGCTTTGAATCCTATGTGATCACTGCATTTGAATTAGGCATGATACAGCTGAAATAATAACAACAATAACATTTATATTCTTAAGTAAATAATAACATCTCACACCTACATAGAGTATTATACTTTTCAGAATAATTTTGTATATATTGTTTCTGAGGGGGAACATAAAGTTGTTTATAATTGTGAGGAAGTATTTCCAATTACAAGTTGATGACTTTTCTTCTAGAAGAACCTAAAAGAGTAGGCATGGTCCCAGGTAGAAATGACTCACCAGGAAAGGACTCCAAAGGTAAACGAGGATTCAGGAAATGTCCAGTGCAAACCATGACAGCATCAAAGACAGCTCTGTCCTGTCTGCCCTCTGTCTCTGTGATGACATCCCACTGACCACTTATGGAGAAGTCTGGACATTTCGTTACGCTGCACACGGTGGTCTGAAAGCAGAAGACAAGCCCTTGCTTCCTACCAATACTTTGGGATCTTATGCAGTAACTAGTATGGGAACAATGTATGTTATTTTAGGTGCACCAAGTCCTGTGATAGGAGGCCTATAAATATTGGTTTATCTTCTCCTCAGAGAAGTGAAATAACTTGCACAAGGTCCCACAAGTGGTAATACAGACCAGAACCCAAGACATCTGATTCTTTGGATTTGAAGACAGTTTTTATCCCTGGTGAGAAAGAAATGAATTACAATATCTAAAGCATTGCAAAAATTTAGGAAAATGAGTTTTGACTCATTATAATTTCTGTAGTTCAGACTTGTAGTTATTTCTTCACAATAGGTTTTATCAACAAAATTCTTTTTCCCTGCTTCTCAAAAAATTCTACATTTCATCCTTAATGAGAATGTTGGTGTTTAGAGGAGGAATCAGGAGATTCAGTATTTCAATGATTTATTTGAGTAAAACAGAACAGCCAGAGAAGTGAAACAGCCCATTTCTGAGATTGTTGAATAGGGCACCCCCATTCACTAACCTTCTACAACCCAAGGTGTCTTACCTTAAACTGAATATATTTCAAAAGGTCAAAGTGCTCAGCAAATTCCTGGAGATACTGCCAAAATTTTCCTTGATTCATGTAATTGGGATAATCTTCTTGGAAGGGGAAGTCACTGTAACATGACATTTCCTTGGAGACATTTGTTACTAATGACTTGTAGACCCTGGTCATCCCATCTGTAGATGTCTCCTGTGGTTAAGGCAGAGTTAGCTTCATGAGGTGGGGAGACAGAAGGAAGAGACCAGAGACCCTGCTGGCTCACGCCAGCCTAGCCAAAAGGGCTCCACGAATTTTTAACAGTGCCTGCCTGTGGGTTTTGTTATTATTTTTAATTTGTATTGAATCTTTTGTTTAACTCCGTATTATTTTCTAAAATTAAGTATGTATTATTTGAGAATCGGGAAGGAAATGAAACCAACCACATGTCAAATTGCAGAAGGTATACAAATCAGACCACTGACCTTTGGTGGCTTGATGAATCTCACAGCACAGGAGAATAAAGATTTTTTTCCCTAGTACACTTCAATCCTAAGCTTGTGACCACTCCCACTTATATACATTTGCTTATTCTATTTTTTCCATTATCTATCAAATATCTATGCAAATGCCACCTCCTCCATGAAGCTTTCTCTCTGTCTTTCTAGTTAGAATGAGCCTCCCCCTTCCTGAGCTCCCACTGAATGATCTTCTTCCTTTCTACTGAAGCATTTTGTACTTGGACCTGCCTCGCAAATCCCCACTGAAGACCCTGTAACCAGTCCTGGTCAGAGGTAGGTGGTGGTAAACCACTTCCATTCCTGCTTTCTGATGCTCAAGTCACCTAAGTACCGGCCTGGCCCTCAGCTGTGCCCCTGAGGCGGCATCCCGAGTTCTAACAAGATTGGGCGGTGCCTGGGTTCTTCTTATTCTGATAATACGAAAGCCACCCCTTAGATCTTCCAAGGCCTGGGGTCTTGCCTCACCCTTGCCAGTTCTCGTCCCAAATATCTGAACAATGCCTGGTGGCAGGGGCTCTACCTCCTTTTGCCAGAGTTCCCTCCTCCCTAGAGTGTCATCTGCTCTGTATTCACCAATGCTGTTCGGCTTACCTGATGCGAAATTCTGTTGCTTTGGCTTAGAATGCCCGTGGTCCAGAAATCATTGTAAAACCCCCTTCATTATCAGACTTAACTTTTTCTTCCTCCCTGCCAACCGTCCCTGACCATGCCTTGCTGATTCTCAAGATGTATCACTTAGCAGACTGTCTCCTGCACAGTGCTTGGCACCATAGGCTAAAGCCATCATGCCTGAACAGGGACAATGCACACTGCCAGATGATAGTTGATAGAGGGGGAGGGTGTGAAACACGCACAGTATACTTCCACAGTCCTCCGATGTCATTACTTCTTTCAAAGCAGGTGGGCTCCAGGTCCTCATCCAAGCAGCATTTGATGGAGGAGAGGCCACTCACACCAGCTCCAATCACTGCAACTCGCTTGACCATAGTATGCTCTGTTAGAGGAAGGTCAAACAGAGCTTCTAAATACAACAGGAGTGGAAGGGAGAAGTTGCCACAGGACTCAACTTCTACAGTGATACAAATACCCTCCCTTCATCTTTGTGCAGAGAAAGAATCGGTTAAAATGCAGGCTCTGAAACCAGTTTTGGTTTAAATCCTGGCTTCAGCACTTATTAACAGTGTGACCTTGGGCTAACTGTTTGTCTGCTCTGTGACTCACTTTTCACATCAGTAAAATGGGTTGGTGATGATAAAAAAAATAGTAACTATTTAAAAGATTGGTTATAAAGATTAAATAACCGATTATGTTGTAAGGGTCTTAGAAGTGTACCTGCTACATAGTAGGTGCTCAATTCAATTTAGCTGGTATTATTACTGTTATTATTATTAGCGAGTGTAGCCAGGGCCTTGACCCCCATAGCACTCTAGATCTCCTCAGTATTAAAGGGGCTCCTTGCTGTCACCTAGTCCTACTAAATCCTAGGACCTGCAGCAAAAGCATTAGCTTTTATTTGAAGCAGCTAGAGGACTGAAGAATAGCTGGCCATGGGCCATGCCCTGCCCGAAACAAGGATATTATGTGAATTGAGCAGGGCCTTGATGTTGCACAGAGGCAAGACCAGTGGACCATAACACAGAACATAGTTCCCAAGGCAAGTCATACGGGACACTCTGGAGTTCAACACGAGGTCAAGTGGAAATGGGGATGTCCGTGTTTGTCAGGGGTAGACTGGGGGAAGAATATCTTATGGGAATTTATAGCCAGGTTTTCTTGATTTCATAATTCGGTCTTCTGTAAGCCTCAACATTGCTTTTGCTTTGATCAGATGGGTTAACCAGTCAGTTAATTCCAGCAAATCAGGTTAAGGTCATGCTGTTGCCCTCGACATGCCAGGTAGACCCACTTGCAAGTGCTGCTTTTCCCTGCAACACCCTTGGCCAGTTCAGAAAATACACCAAGACTAGTTGAGACCTGAAAGTATTTATGCATATAAAATATGTGTAACTGATTTTATCTTGCCTTTGAAGGCATGGGAATTTTTGAGGAGAGATTTTGCTATAAAATCCTTATGTGATTTTGTAGTATCATGCCACTTGCCACAGTGGTATCTGTCTTGAGTAACCAAGACAGCAAACATTTATGGAGTCCTTAGTGCCAGTAATTGGGAAAACATGTAGCATCATCATTTGATACAACTTAAGAGGCAGAGTCTCAATTTGAACCCAGGTCTCTGGCTCTGAAGCCTGGGTGTGTACTTCTCACTAGAAGAGCCTAAGGTGTTCTGTGACTCCCATCACTAAGCCTCACCTGGGCTCAGGGTTTGATGTAACACCTCTAGAGTTGGCCTGGGGGAGCCTGTCCCTATGGCTTTGCAACTTGCCTCTTGAGCAGACTGGAACGCCCAGACATAGAAACAAAGTAGATCGACTGTCTCTACAGGGGGCAGAAGGAACATTCTACACGCTCTGACCCCCTGGACTCACCTGGGTCTGCAGCAGGTCCATGGGCTTCTGATGAAGATCAGCGGGGTCTCCGAGGGTGGCCTGTTTCCAAATCTTATTAGTCATCTCGCCCTTTGTAAGGTTGAGAGTTACTTACCTGGCTTCATTACCTGTCATAAAATTCCCACCTCTTCTCCTTAGACACTTAGTTCTTTTGAATCTCTATTTGGGAGAATGGGGGCCCTTGTGGCACAGGGGTTAAGTGTTTGGCTGCTAAACAAAGGTTGGCAGTTCGAATCCACCAGCTGCTCCTTGGAAACCCCATGGGGCAGTTCTACTCTGTCCTATAGGGTGGGTTTGAGTTGGAATCAGCTTGATGGCAATGGGTATTTGGGAGAATGAGGTGGGCTGCAAAAAGGATGGACTGTGGAGGCAGCAGAACTGGTTTGAAACCTGCCTCTGTTACTGACTAGCCATGTGACCTGAGCACCCTACTTAAATGCTCTTAGCTTCATTATTTGTAAAATAAGAAAAATCCCAGAGTTGAAGGATCGTTTGAGTTTTAAATAAGGTGATATTACTTACATGAAGTGCCCAGCACAAAGCACTCACTCATTGTTTTCTCTCCTGCCTCCCTAGTCATCTTTCCCCCTTCCCTCTTGTCTCCCTAGAAAGACAGCTCGCACAGATAACATAGATATCGCAGGCTGGAAACCTACCTGTGGCTTCCTTCATGTTGAGGAGTAGGAGGTCTCGACAGCTTCCAGCCAGGAATAAACGGCATCCACCAAAAAGAACCCTTGAATTTCCAGGTACGTAGGTAGAGGTCTGGAGCTGGTAGATCTCGGCTGTGCTCTATCTTTGCAATAATAACACAAAAGAAATGGTTGCTAACTGAATTGAAAAAGTGAAAAATGTGCAGAAGTTTATAGATTGGCTGCAAATTAATTCATTAACTCCACAGATGCATTCTGGGTAACTCTAAGTGCAGGTTCTTAGCCAGATGCGGGGGCGCTCCAAGTGTGGATTAAGACCCAGTGACTAAGCAATAGTAATAAAGCCTTAAAAACAAAATGAAACCAAAAAAGACCCAGTGACAGTCCTCAAGGAGCAGACCCCCGACCCCACCATGTGTCAAGTCCTGCAATAGAAGCGCGCTCTGTGTGCCAATGTTTGCAGACTGTTGTGGGCTCTTTGGCCCTGCCTGGAGAGCTAGTAAAAGGCATAGGAAAGAAGTGGGGTAGGAGCTAAAAAGGGTCCTGGGGAGAAACACCTTGTCTTTTAGAGGCTGTGCAGGCAGCAAAAACGAATTGAGAATTTGCACCTTTTAAAATTACACCATCTTTACAGATTATGAATTTCTGAGTGGGGACAGCCATCTAAAAATACACTTTAGATCAGTAGCTGAGGTAATGAGTGAACTGGGAATTGGGAGATCTGAGCTCCAGCACTGTTTCTGCTTCTACTTCGCTGTGTGCCTCAGACACAATCTTTGATTTCTCTGTCCCATTGCTTTCACATGTGTAAAACAGAGGGCTGTGGTAGTTTTCTCTGCGTTTTGCTTCAGCTCGAAAGGACCATGTTTTTAATGCCTCAATGCCAAATAATTACAGCTTAGAAAAGAGATGTGAATTCAAACGTAGGATAAACACCGCAGGCTTGAAGGGCACGTGTAAGCTCTTTGCAAACTAGTAAATGCACTGCAAAAGCGGAGTCCTTTGTAGCTCAAAGGTGGCTTGTATTTAGTCTGCAGGCAGAAAGGAGCTCTAGTCTACTGAGCTGGACTTTCCTACATGATAATCTCACCCCACACCTGACCGACAAGTAGATGCAGGAATTCTTTTTGAGAGATGGAGACTGAGTGATTTACAAATCCTGTAAGTGATTACGATTTCTTGAGTCTGGAATCTGTTTATCATTGCCACCAGTGTTTTCTCTGGAGTACCTGGCATTTCCCAACGCCCGGCACTCCCACTTCATACACAAGAGGAACACAGAAGTGATCTTAGAATCACCCAAAGTCCCACGATTCTGCTGTTGACACCTACCTTTCAGACGGTTCCCCCATCCCATAATACTCCCTGCAGCTTTCCTCTGCTTCTGCCTTTCTAACTCTGTTGCTTTAACTCTAAATCAAGAGGCTTCAGAAGAATGGAATCACATTCTTAGGAATGCACTCACCAAGAACTTTCACCCTCTGCAAAAGCAGCTTCTGCAAATATTTCCCCATTAAAAAGAAAAACAAAAAACACTTACCTTGTTGGCATAAAGCAGAGACGCTGACTGAAGCTTTTCTTAAAGCCAAAAAGCCAAAGATAGTGTTTATCTTTTAAAAGACAAAAAACAAAACAACAAAACCAACCAAAAAACGTTGAAACCCAAATACTTCGTTCTAAAAGCAAAATAAATGGAAACTGACTTTGACCAAAGTATCCTTAGTTTAAAACAAAGCCACTGTCCTTTCTGTCATATGAGCGACAGACAGTAGAAGGAAAAATAAGTTGTGTAAGACACAAACTTGGTTACTTCCGCGAGGAGGGTAAATTGAGTTAAAATATGACTTCAGATTCGTAGGACAGAAACCACTTCCTGCCCCTTTCCCCGCCCTCCTAAACGTCACAGTTCTGGCCTAGCCCCCAAAGTATAGAAACCACGCGGTAGCCCCGTTGTTCTCAGTGTAGCCTTTAGAGGGCGCCAAGGTACCAAAATCACAGCCTTCCCAGTGAATCAGGTGTTCTACTTAAACTCTTAGGGAAACAAATGTCTATTGAACCATAAAAGGAGCTATCCAAGAGAAAAAGTAATTTAGGTGACTCATCAAGTTCTTCCAGACCAGGAGGTCTCTAACCCCAGAAGTGTGAATTAAAATTCAGAACTCATGAAGAGTTTAAGCAGTTTCATCCTTTTAGATTGGAATTCACCTAGGAACACAGGCATTTCATCTTTGGTAACAGAAAAGAGAGTATGTGGGCATGGCTGCAGGTGGACTGGGAGATGTGGTGGTGGAAATTGACTGAAGTTCTCTGTTACTGTTTTCTCATCTGGGAGTGAGGTGGGGAAGAGGAACTGGTGGAGGGCTGTGGTGAGAGATGATGTGAAATAGCCATCAATGAGATCCAGGAGTAAAGTGATTAGAGATTTGGGGGCAGCTGGATAGTCACGAGTTGAAGTGCTATTAGTTAGAGTGCTGACTGTTTTTCCTCTACCTACGCTCAGGTGTTCAGGTGGTGGTTTGAAGTAGGTGGAGGGTTGAGTTGAGACCATAGTTTGAGTCCTGCCATGTAACTATGAATGAGAGAGAGGAAACCATGGAGTTGAGGGTATATTCAAATATGAAATTATATAATTGTGGATCCTAAGCTGGGTAAAGAGGGAAGTGAAAAAAATGAGGTGAGGTGGGACAATGAAAGATGGTAGGTGTTGTATTGGAAATCCCAGAGGTTTGAAGGGAGTATTGTATAAGGAGTTAGGTGGAAGAATGTGACATGGTGGGTGAAGAATGGGATGCTTATAATTCAGACTGTGAAGTGTTACACTTGTTGAGAGTGACAAGGTCAAGATCTGCACTATCTAATACAGTAGCCACTAACCATATGTAGCTTTAAAATCTAAATTAACAGTAAACAAAACTAAAAATTAATTTTCTCCTTGGACTAGCCACATTTCAAGTGCTTAATAGTAGACGCAGCTCCCATATAGGAGAGTGAAGAGTAAACATTTTCATAATGGCAGAAAGTTCTATTGGACAGCACTGGTCTAGAGTAAAAACAGAGTAGAGGGGTGGATGAGGCCAGGTGGAGGATAGGATTGTTAGAGGAAACCAGGATAAGGAAATGAGAGTACACGACATGGAAGGTTTGTCTACTTGGATTTTAAAATCACTGAAAATTATGACAGGAGTTCTTGTGAAAACAGAGGCATTGAGCCAGAGATCCATTCATGGAACGCGGGAAGATGGCATGGAAGTGGGTAGATGACTGCAACAGAGGATGGTAGCAGGTGGTATATTGTGATGGCCTGAGCTTCAAAGGTTCTTGGGTTTTAGGGAAGAAGAGGGAGAGATGGTCTCAAAGCTTCAGGAGGAACAAGGAGAACACACGCCTCAAACCAGACCCAGCAGTCAAATACGATGGGGTCATCCCCACTGCCCTATCTGCTGGGCACAGAGAAGGACCCATGGTTCTGGCCCGGCTGTAGCTTCTGGGCCTTTGGGGGCATGGGAAACTGACCAGCAGAGGAGCCTGTGTTCCAGACTTGCCAGCTTCTCCTAGAACCCAGGTCAGCCTTCTCCCAGACTCTCCTGTTTTGTTTTATGGGCTGGTCTATTCTTTGGCGAAAGGGTGAACTTCAGGTGTGACTTCATTACTGAGCTAAAAGGGTGTCCAGGGGCCACTGTCTTGGAGTTTCTCCAGTTTCTGTCAGGCCAATAAGTCTGGTCTTTTTTTGTGAGTTAGAATTTTATTCTACATTTTTTCTCCAGCTCTGTCTGGGACCCTCTATTGTGATTCCTGTCAGAGCAGCTTGTGCTGGCAGCTGGGCACCAGCTATCTGTACTGAACTTAGTCTGGTGGAGGCCATGGTAGTTGTGTCTATTAGTCCTTTGGACTAATCTTTCCCTCGTGTCTTTAGTTTTCTTCATTCTCCTTTGCTTCCCAAGGGGTGAGACCAGTGGAGTATCTTAGACGGCTGCTCACAGGCTTTTAAGGCCCCAGATGCTACTTACCAAAGTAGAATGTAGAACATTTTCTTTATGAACTATGTTATACCAGTTGAGCTAGATGTTCCCTGAGACCATGGTTTCCACAGCCCTTGGCCTAGTAAATTGGTCCCTCAGGAAGTTTAGATGTGTCTATGGAGCTTCCATGACCTTACCCAGTACAAGTTGTGCTGGCTTTCCCTGTATTGTGTACCATCTTACCCTTCACCAAAGTTACCACTTATCTATTATCTAGTTAGTGTTTTTCTCTACCCTCCCTCATAACCATCAAAGATTATTGCTTTTTGTGTGTAAACATTTGCATGAGTTTTTTTGTAGTGGTCTCTTACAATATACCTCCTTATATGATTGACTTATTGCACTTAGCATAATGCCCTCCAGTTCACCCATGTTGTGAGATGTTTTGCAGATTCATCATTGTTCTTTATCGTTGCATGGTATTCCACTGTGTGTATGTACCATAGTTTGCTTATCCATTCATCTATTGATGGGCATCTAGGTTGTTTCCATCTTTTTGCTATTGTGAACAATGCTGCAATGAACATGGGTGTGCATATGTCTATTCGTATGACGGCTCTTATTTCTCTAGAATATATGCCTAGCAGTGGGATTACTGGATCATATGGTATTTCTATTTCTAGTTTTCTAAGGAAGCGCCATATCGTTTTCCATAACGGTTATACCATTTTGCATTCTCACCAGCAGCGCGTAAGAGTTCCAGTCTCCCCACAGCCTCTCCAACATTTGTTATTTTCTATTTTTTTTTTTTTTTTTGATTCGTGCCAGTAATGCCGGGGTGAGATGGTATCTCATTGTGGTTTTGATTTGCATTTCTCTAATGGCTACTGATCACGAGCATTTCCTCATGTGTCCGTTAGACACTTGAATGTCCTCTTTTGTGAAGTGCCTGTTCATTTCCTTTGTCCATTTTTTAATTGGATTATTTGTGTTTTTGTTGCAGAGGTGTTGGATTTTCCTGTAGATTTTAAAGATAAGACCTTTATCGGATTTGTCATAGCCAATTTTTTTTTTTTCCCAGTCTGTAGATTCTCTTTTTACTCTTTTGGTGAAGTCTTTTGATGAGCTTAAGTGTTTAATTTTTCGAAGATTCCAGTTATCCAGTTTATCTTCTAGAATTTGTGTGTTGTTAGTTATGGTTTGTATCCTGTTAATGCCAGTGTATTAGGGCCTCTAGTGTTGATCCTATTTTCCTTTCTATGATCTTTATAGTTTTTGGTTTTGTATTTAGGTCTTTGATCCATTTTGAATTAATTTTTGTGTGTGGTGTGAGGTATGGGTCCTGTTTCTTTTTTTTTTTTTTTTTGCAGATGGACATCCAATTTTACCAACAGCATTTGTTAAAGAGACTGTCTTTTCCCCATCTGATGGACTTTGGGCCCTTCTTGAAGATCAGATGACCGTAGGTAGATGGATTTACATCTGGGTTCTCAATTCTGTTCCATTGGTCAATGTATCTGTCATTGTATCAGTACCAGGCTGTTTTGACTATTGTAGCTGTATAGTAGATTCTGAGATCAGGTAGTTCTGGTCCTTCTACTTTGTTGTTCTTCTTCAATAATGTTTTACCGGACTTCTGGCCAACATGGTGCCGTAGACAGAAGCACCACACCATCCCTCCACAGCAAAGTCCTGAAAAACTAAGTAAAACAGAGACAAATGTCATTCTTGGAACCTGAAGTGCCAAATGAAGAGATAGAGAACTCCGCCAAGCACCGAATGGAATAAGAAACCAACAGAGGATGGAGAGTGAGGGGAGATATGTGCTGAAGGCCCCATCAGCTAATGCAGCTCGGATCAGCTATTTTGGACTCCTGTCAGGAATCGGCAGACAGGGAGCACCTGAAAGCAGCTTCGGGGAAACTCCCAGCAAGAGACAGAACACCCAGTAACCAGTGATACACGCTTTCCCACCCCCCCATTCTTTCCCCTACTCTACCTCTAAGCTTCCTGGCTGGCTGCGGTGGCTGCTGGCCAGGAAGTGCAGCATCCGTGCCACTTGGATTCGCCCCACCTGCATTGGAGATCAGCAGACAAGGAGCGCAGGAAAGCAGCTTCATGAAGTTCCCAGCAGGAGACAAAGCGCCCAGTAACGGTAAGGAGTGATACACGCTTTCCTAGCCGCCCCCCTCCACCTCTCCCAGCCTTCTCTGCTTCCCACCAGCCACAGTCTCTTGGCCAGGAGGCAACTGCTTTGGCCTCAGGCTGCTTGGATTCACCCTGTCCACACTGGCTGGGCCTCTGAGCTGGTGTTATTGGTTCTTTCTGTCTCTTTTGGTGTCTTCTGTACCTCCTACAACCTCCCCCTCACTTCTCCGGAAGACCTGGCTCCACATGGCATCTTTGTTGCTTTTTGGAAGGCTGTGAAGCCAAGCTCCACTGGGGAACCACTTCCCCGGCCCACATTATGGCACAGGACCAGGTAGTGTTTCTCTGCTGTAGGATAGGGTCATTATGAGTTGTAACCAACATGATGGCACCTAACAACATGGCTGGAATTCATGGAGGTGTACAAGGCATTCTTAAGGGAAAGAACAAGAAAGGTATTTTTAATGGCTGTGTGGACCATTTGCTTAACTTTTGAGGTCAGCCCTCTTTTACTGAAAATGCATCGTGTAGGGCATTTTTTGGAACTCTTAAGACGATGTTTTCTTTCTTTACTGCTTCCATCCATTGATGGGATGTGTTAATTGACTGTACTGGAACATCAGTGAAAAGGCTATCAGCAACACCCTGGAGCGAGCATCGTGCTGCAGTGAAGCCAGTTACGAAAAGGTGGGTAAGTTTATGGTGGCCATTGAAGTCCTTCGTGATCCGCATTAAAATTTGGACTCGAGCAGTGCAAAGTCTTTTTCCTGCTGTCTGTGATTTCACTTTTCTGTGCTACCTGTACCTCTGGTGTGATGTACTTCAGGAAGTTAATCTTCCACAGCTGCACCTGCAGACTAGGGGCTTAACTCTCGACGAGGTGGTGACAAAGCTTGAGGCGCTAAGTGGAGCACAAGGTTAACAGGTGCTTTTGAAATCAGACGAATATGGAATTGCAGTAGAGAGAAAAGCCAAGTTCAAAAGAGAATGGCAGGGGATAGGGAGCAGGCAAGCAATGCTGGACTCACTCTGCAAGAAGAAAATAAGAGAACAACGCCCGAGGGCATTGACTGCTTTCATTCTGAACTCCAGATCAGATCAAGAGCCATCAAGGCAGTAGCAGCCGTGTTTGAGGCTGTTCAAGGAAGAGTGTCATATCTGCCACTGAAGAAGAGTTAAAGGTATCCATTCCAAGACTGACCACGCTCTATGACAAGGTACCCAAGAGTGACCTTTTAATAGAAATATCAAGGCTGAGAAGGCACCTGAATGCAGCACAGATTGAACTGGAAGAAGCCAAACCTTGGGCTACATTAGGCGTTTTGACATTCATAGCTGAATGGGACTTTGTAGAATTTCTCCCAACCCTTTCCCTAAGCCTATTATTATTTCTGATGATATGTGTGTTTGTGGCTTCACGTGAGAGGAGCTTTACAAAGCTGGAACTAGTAAGTATTTTCCATCTACCATGGGACTTTTTTTTATGGGACAGTCAAGGCTTTCTGATCTTGCAAAATCAACTGAAAGTCAGTTGGCAAAAGCCATTGTTCAGTCAGCGCTGAAATGCTTGTGCATTTTTCCTGTTTATTTTTATGGTATTATTTCATTTTATGACTATATTTCAATATGCATTTGTCTGCAACTTCTACCTTATTTGGACCGTTATTGGTTACACAGACCTAATCCATTAATGTGTCTGGTGTAACAGTAAAGTTTAATGTTACAATGAATGTAATTTTGATGTCATTCTTAAACGTTTTTACTTTGAATTCTGTTTTCTTTTTTTTTAACCAAATTTTCACTTGAACCACAATGAAGCTGTATAAATGTAAATACATTTAGCCTGTGCGTATGATATTGCAATTTCAAGGTATAATTTGAATTTTGCTAGTTGTTTGTAATGACTACTGCTATTACATTCAGTGTGATATGGGAATTATGATTTACAAATAACAGTACAAAGAATTACTAAGGATTCTCTCCGGGCTGGTATGGGAGAAAGTCCATGGGGAGGGAGTGTGACACCATGAGTTTCTGCACTGGGTGACACCAACCCTAGTGATGCCACTAGCGTGCTAAAGGATATGTGCATTTAAAATTTTGTGAAATACTGCCAACTTGTCCCAATATGCATTTGATGACATCTCTATTCCACAATACCCTCCTCCTCCTCTAATGTCCTGAGGTATCTCCCCTTGACCACTTGCATGTCTTGACTTGGGAGTATGGCTTCTGCAGAGAAGCATTCTGGCGACATGCACTCTCCCCCTTTGCTGACATTCAGGCTCAGCTTCCTACCCCAGCCTCAGGTGCACTTGCTCCTTCTCTGTTTCTGGTTCTGGCCGTAACTGTAACCAGAGTCATACTCTTTATAAAGGCTGCTTGCCCTTTCAGGAAAACAGATGTCAGGAAAAAACAAACCAAAAAACAAAAACCTTACCTAGTTAAATAATATAACTTTTACTCTCTAGGAAAATTCATTCAGTCTTATCTACTGATACAAAGGTGATTGTCTCATTACATTTTTTCTTAAAAATTTTTTAAGTGTTTAAAGAAATTCTTGCAGATAAAGAATTAAGTACAGACTTTTAATTTTTCAATCGAAATGCTCTCGGGTTGGACTATTTGTGAAATAATAACATATTCTACCCTATCAAGGACAGGACAACCTAAATGGTGTTTTTCTCAGGTGTCTGTAGCCTCCATGGGTAACTTCTTAAATTGGGAAGTAGTGATTGGAAATGTGTTACTGGAGTTAGGAGAAAACAAGAAGCTCTTTATTTCATCTCCTCTTCGAGGGCACTGGGTTTTTTTTTTTTTGTTTTCTTAGACCACTACAGGGGCTGGGAGCACCCACCAATTATTCTGGAAGAGTATGAAGAAGGGAGTGAAGAGGGTACAAATGGGGTCAGTCAAAGTGGAGGCTAGGTAGCAGTAACCTAGACAAGGAATGTGTAAATCCTGAACTAGCCAGTGAGAAAGGGGGGGCTAAGGAGAGATGAATATGTGAGATATTAATAATAGTGTCAAAATATTTGAAGTAGAATTAAAGCAGTTAATCCGTACGCATACAGGGAGACCTTTTCTGTTCAGAAAAACAGGAAGGCTCCTGTTGGGCCAGTTCGGATGAGTTTTTAAGGAAAAAAGGAGAAAAAGAGTAGAAAATTAACCATAGGCTAATCTAAGCATGACTAAATCATGCTCCCCTTCCCAGGATCAGCTGATATCAGATTACTAGGGGGTCTCTGTGGCCTGGCCAGCTCCCATTCATTTGCACAAATCCTCAGATATAGTTAGGAGGTTTTAAAATAAAGGCACCTCAGCTGCTCAGGAAAGCCTAAAGTTTTAGAGTTATCATCTCAGGAAACAAGGGCCAAGACCAGATTACTTTGGGTAAAATTAAATTCTTTGCAAGAGGTAAACTTTAAGCGAGTTCGAGGTTAATGAATGTCTTGTCTTAAAGGAGTTTGCTCAATTTTACGATCACTCCATCACATCTCATTTGTTCCTGTTTGTCTGTTCTTAGGTACATTCCTTATTGGCCAGTGACCTTTGTGAAATTTCCTTTGTACTCACAGTAATCTGACAATTTTTCTGGTCCTCAGTTTCTGTCTTTAACAATATCTACCTTTAGGTGAGCACTTACTATATATGTATCAGGCACTGAGCTAAATGCTTTACCTGTATTATCTTCATGCATTGCTCCTCACAACCGTGCTAAAGTATTATTCCCACATTTTACAGAAGAAACTGAAGCTAGATGAAATTATAACTTGCCTGAGGTTGTGCTATAAAATGATAGAGCTGGGATTCAAACTCTGGCAGTCCAACTCCAGAGCCTACTGGTTACACACAGTGCCCCTGTCACCTGACCCTACAGATGCCAGTAAATTTCCATTAGTCCTTAGCCCAAGCCAGAGTTGGTCTGCCTTGCATGAACAGAAGGGTCAATTGACTTCAAAAGAAGATGCAGCAACAGGTGGAGTGAATCAGAAGGAAAAATCATCACCTGGACCCTATTCTGAAGCGGGAGGTCTACAAGAACCATGTCATCTCCTGTTTCCTGGCCACCTTCTAGAATTTTCCCTACCCAGTATGTCTGTGTGGCCGCCGTCTTACTGCCCAAATCACATGTAAGCCCTGTTTCCCTGTAGCTTGGTGAGTCAAATCTGAGGAACTTCCTCCTGGTTCCTTGCTCTGTGTGTTGCAATAAAGTTACTTTCTCAAAGACCCGTGTCCAAATAATTGGCAAGTCTGAGTGCAGGACAAAGACCCATCTTCTAGGCTTTGGTAACACTCCCCCATCCCTGCTCTGCCTCAGGACTTGCTAGGGGCTTGATTACTATTAGATGTGAGGTGTGAGGATCAGAGGGCTAAAGGTGACTTCCTTCATGTTTCAATAGAAAACTATGCATTGTTTCTGAATGGATGAATAGTGTTATTATTCCTTGAGAGAGGTGTTAAAATCTAATTTTCAAAGGAGATAAAATCATGACTCTCATACAAATATAAAATGAACACATTAAAGATTTTATTTAGCTTGTTATTAAAACAGGAATTGGTAACGTGTTACAACCAGATCAAAGGAGACTGAAGAACAGACACACATTTATAGATCAGAAACACTGAAACGAATGTGCAAATGGAGACAAAACTAGCTTTTTCCACAGTGGGGAAGGGAAGCCAATTAAACGTCTATGGGCATAATTTGCATATCTGTAGACAAGAATTATTTTGCTTTGCTATGAGTTATCTATAATTAATAGAGTTGGAAAACAGTATCCACAGAATCAAAATCAGATAATCCTGAAGGGTGTTCTCTAGACAATGCACAGTTATTTACTGGGATACATTTTTTTTCCCTACACAGGGAAGGAGGATGATACTAAGAGATGGAGATAGGGGCTGTTGGGGAAGATAATGAGGTCAGTTTTAGACACATTGTGTTTAAGAAGCCCATGACATATTCTAGTGGAAATGTCCAATGAGAAGCTAGGTACCTAGGTCTACAATTCACAAGCAAGCAAACAGCTGATAAAACATGAATTCTCTGTTGGCAATGGTAGCAATTATAGCTACCAGTTATTGAACAGTTTCCATGTGCAGGGCTTCTGTGGGTCATGCCATTTAATACTCATAACATTCTCATGAAGTGGGATGAGTTTTAACCATCACGTTATAGAAGGGGAAACTGTGGCTTAGGAAAAGTAAGTAACGTGTTCAAGGTCATATAGCTAGCAAGCAGCAGAGCATGTGCTCCTAAGCACAAGCTCCATTGCTTAAGATTCCCCTACAGCAGAGCACATTGAAAGATCCAGAGTACATACAGTGAGATGTTGTTGTTAGTGGCCGTCGAGCTGGCCTCTGGCTGAGCATGAAGTACATTGGTTGGGAATCGAACCCAGGTCTACCGTTTAAAAGACGAGAATTGTAATGCTGAATCATCAATGCCCTCATATAAAGGGATAAAAAAAAAAAATAGACATCTTTATTTAAAACTGGTCCAGCAGGAGATACTTTTTGTATACATTGAAAATAATTTTTAAAATGTAAAATTACCCTTAGAGATGAAATGCCTCATGACTTCCTTCTGATAAAAGATGTACAAGAAGCAGAATCCCCAAAGCCCAAATTTTTAATATGTTTCCTCTTTTGCTAAACTACGGGGAACCAACTAAATTAATTATTTGTTTTTCTGAACGGGAAAAATTGATGATGTTTCCCAGTGTGATTTATGGAGTATCTTCTAGACTAGGAAAGAGAAACCTTTCTTTCCACTGAGTCTGTTTATACTATGGCGCTAGAGTAGGCCTAGCCTAGTCAGAGTCAGAGAAGAGGGAGAGGTAAACAGGAAAAAATGCATGTGGAGACTCAGGCCTATGAATTCAGAAACATAGAGATATACATAAAAGGAAGGACCTGCAAAATCCCAGACACAGTGGGAAACAAGAATTGATAAACAGACAGGCAGACAGACAGGTCCACACATACGCATAGGGACATGGAGTAATACCCTTCTAATATGACTGTCGTGTTATCACTACAAAGACTTTTGAAATCATTTGAACATTGGAAACCTCAAGCTTAAATGGTGGAATAAAGAGATGTTTTTTTTTTTCTTTATGTCCTGACTCAGCCACTTATTAGTTCTGTTGTTGCCGCCGCTTTGCCTCTGACTAACGGCAACCTTACGTATAACAAAACGAAATGTTGCCCCGTCCTGTGCCATCTCCATGATCTTTGATAAGTCTGAGACCATTGTTGCGGCTATCGTGTCCATCCATCTCGTTGAGAGTTTCCCTATTTTCATTGGCCCTCAACTTTATCAAACATGATGCCCTTTTCTTTCCTGGTGACGTGTCCAAAGTAAGCAAATCAAAGTCTCGCCATCCTTGCTTCTATATTCTGGTACTGCTGCCTTCCCAGCCACGTAATTACTAGTGTGAAGATTTCATTCTAAAGAAGTGTACAAGGCGCAGCATTAAATTTTTGCTATAGTCGTTATGTTACCTCTTTATATAGCACGTTTTGTACTGTCGAAATAATGAAAACTAGCAAGAGCAAGAGATGCAGTCACTGTCACTTGAGTTTGGCAGAGATTCAAAGGCAGGCAGAGGAGTGGAAAAGCTTTCTCTTGAAAAAAGGAGGGCTTCAGGTATGCTGTGATTGGAGGTCACAGGCCTGGGGAAGTTGGAAGGTGGGCTAACTAGCAGTGGGGCGTCATAGCTGATTGGCTTGGGGAGCGCTTTTGGCTTTCTCTGGTTGGTCCTGAGTTGGAAGTGGGACAAAAATTGGGAAAGCTGTTACCGCAAATTGCGGGTTCGAGCTGCCTGCTGCAAAGCCAATACTGAGACAGGGGGAGGTAAGCAGTAAGAAGGCTTTATTGAATACTGGTATTCAAGAGACAGAGGGGGTTAAATTTCTCCCAAATTCTGCCTGCCCTAAAGGGTTGACGGGAGGGTTTTATACAGAAAAGATCACATATACTTAATGTTTTGAGCACGTAGTCCACAGATGGTCTTATACATCACAAAACAACTACAAAAACTCTATTAAACTGAAGATAAACATGTCAGGCACCTGGACTCTAATCAGTATATTTATAACAGGCTGAAAAACTCTCATAAGAATCTCTCTGCTAGTGGGGCTGTTTTGCCAAGTCCATTGTGGCTGAGATAGGGAGCAAGACAGCAAACCTTCTTGACGGTTTTTAGGCTGAAGGCTGTTTCTCAAGACAACAAAGAAAGGAGACATCAAAGCCACAGGAGCTGAGATAGTTCCGTACCCCTTCGGAGGAGACCGGTGCAGCTGGTGCAATTAAAAAATGTTTAGAGATTACTTACAGCATGATTATGGCGTCAGCCATGTCAAACTCTCAATCGCCTATTTTGAAAAAGGGAAACTATGTTGTAAGGTATTAGGGTGTTTGTTATGTTTAAGAGCGAACAGGTTGCTAGCTATATTTTGAACAGAGCCTGCACCATTTTCCAAGGACTAGAGATTAATCACAGCTTATACAGCTATATTAAAACAAATGAGAAAATACATTCTCCCTAATGTTAAAGCACTAAAGAAAAAAAACATTTTCACTACTTCAAAGCTGTCAGTCATTGACCAGGCCCTAACTGTTCTGGGCCAGTTGCTGCCGAGGTCGTGATTTGGCTTCCTGGGTTGGTTGCTGCCGAGGTCGTAGGTCAGAGTTCTGTTGTCATGGATGATCCGGCTATTGTCCTTTTGCATATTCAGTTTCTCAGTAGGGTAAATGAGATTAAGTTCAGGAACAAGCCTGTGTCCCCATGGTTTACCCCTGTTTCTTGCCTTAGGCACTGAGTTTCCCTTTAGCCACCTTCATGAGGAATGCTAAAATGTCAGCTCCGCTCCAAGGGAGAGAAAGCTTCCCCAGGAGTAACCTATATTATAATTAGCAGAGCAATCTTTCATTATGAGTTGCTGTGTTAAGAAATGAAATTGATTAGGGATTAAGTTAAGAAATGGAAGAACACTGAGGAGATACGATTGACTGAAGAGAAGGTTGAAGTTGAGAAGGTGTCTGCATCCGTCCTCCCTACAGAGCTCATTCTTTCCTAGCCTCCATAGTTTTTTAACCACCTCCCCTCAATCCTAAACCGTGCATCTCTCTGTGAAGTGAGATTTGCTCTCTGGGGTTTGCCATCTGAGCCCATCAATGAGGTAAAGTGAAGGCATAACCTTTTCTGGCTGTGATGTAACTGTGAGAAGGATCAAGGGCCGAGTCTAGTTTGTAAAAACTGCTTTTACTTCTCTCTTTCTGTTTCTTCCCCCTTGCTGTCTCTCTATAAAAGACTTCTTGGCTATGCCCTTTCCCTGTTGAATCCCAATTGAATTTGATTGTATTTGTTCCAGTCTTAAGAGGAGGTAGCCCCATTTGTTCTTTAAAGCAGTGTTGTAAGGAGGGTCTGAGCAGGAGGCCCACTCCAGGAGTGGGGGGTGGTTGTTTTCTGAGGGGTATGTCTGATTTGTGTCTTTGTTATGCCAGCTGGTGCACCCTGTTTTGTTGTAGAGTACATACGAGAGGAATGAGCAGTCTCAGAGAGGTGAATTTTTTTTTAAACACTATAACTTTGTGCTGTTGTTGCACTAACTCATTGATCTCCTATCCCTTTATGGGCTTCATAAACAGACTCCTAGTTTTCTTCCTTTCCATTCGTCTGTTCCCCAACCCTTAAAAAGAGAACAAAAGGCCACTTGAAACAGTTTCTTTTTTAATCAGCTGAGACCATAAGAGCACCATTTCAGTACAACCCAGTCTTTTGCTAAATAGAGAGTTTTAGTTGAGATTTATGAAAACAGCTTATATGAGAAAGAGGTAGAGCACCAGAACAGCTCTGTCTTCTACAGTAAACTTGGAACCTTCCAGAATCTTTGAAGTGCACAGAAAACGGTTATCATCCTCTAGCATGAGGCACAGATGGACTGGGAGAACTCATGAATGCCAGTGGTAGACCTGGAGCCAGCCAGAGAAGGGCAGGGGTGGCCTTCGCAAACTGGATCTGCTTTATTGCCACGAAGGTGATATTGCGGCAATGGAGGAGCTATAAGATTGTAAATCTACTCTGTGCATCTAGAAAAGCCAGTGGGAAATACTTTTCTTACAGGAAAATCAGGAAAATGGCTATGAGCAAAGCCAGAAAGCTAAAGAGTTTAAGTAAGTTTTCAAAGGTAGTTGGGGGTTTTTGTACAATTCGAGTTTTGGTGGCCTTGAATGTTCGATCCCACTGGGTCATGATGGCATTTCTGGCTCCTTCCCATTTCCCTGGACCAGTCAAGCGGAACTGGTATGATGAGCACGGGCCAAAGAAGATGGTCAAAGCCAGGTGTGGATCCATCAGGAGCATAGAGAACAAGTTGGGCTTTGCATTGATAAAGGTCAGGAGCTCATCCATGTATCGGATATAATCTGCTTGTAAAGCCTTGCAGTAGCACAAGCCAAACCTTTAACAAAGGAAGATTGGGGAAGGAAAAAAAAAGATAAAGCAATGATAATCTTAGAATAGGAAAACAAATGCCGCTGCAGAAATAGGTAATTATTTCTGTGTTCTCCCCTTCAGTCCCATAGCTGTCTAGTGGTCTCATTTCTTTCTTAAATACAAAACAGTCCACTTGAAAAGACACTTTATACCTATGGCTTTCAAAGGGTTCTTGGAATGCTCGCAGTGCATCTAGTGTTGCTGTAGTTGTTTTGTCCAATGATTAGCAATTTTTAGAGGAAAATAATAGTTCACATGACTTTACTCTGCCCAGATCTTTCTAAACCTCAACAATGAAATGAAAAAAACAATGAAACAATGAAAAAAGCCACAAAAGTCAAGAGTAGAATTCCCTGTTATGCTGGTATTAAAATTGTTGGCTGAACTGTGAGACAAGAAGCTTTTATATTGTGTAGTCGGAATCGACTCGATGGCACTGGGTTTGGTTTTTTTTTTTGGTTTAGTTCTACTCATAAAGAGTTTTCTAGCAAACTTACTCCGCAAAAGTGCAGATGGTAAATACTGTAGGCTTTGAGGGCCTGTGGTGGCCTCTGTCTTAACTCCCCGGCTCTGCTGCTGTAGTGTGGAAGTAGCCAAAGACAAACAGGAAGGAACGAGTGTGGCTGTGTTCTAATAAAATTTTCTTGTGGGTTTACGGCCACTGAAATTCGAATTTCAGATGATTTTCACAAAATATTATTCTTCTTTTGATCTTTACAAACTATTTAAAAATGTAAAATCCCAAACCAGGCTATCTGCAGGATTTGGCCACAGGCTCAAGTGTGCAGACGCCTGCTCTAGAACAGGGATCTGACTAGAGACAACAGATCTGAGTAAGGGTTTGTTGAATGAACGAGCAGTTACTTCTAGAGTCAGTGTGGAACTGTTTGCCTGCTGATTATGGATAAGATGGACTAGCGTGCCTGGCAGATGGCGTACGCTAGAATCACAACTCCATGTGGTGCTAGGTAACCGTGAAGCGATGGCTGCTCAAGGACATTAAAACTTGTCAATTACCTGTTCCCTCCTTTCTCCTTAAACAAGCTATCCGTTTTTTTTTTCCCCTCTAAGATGCTTCTTTTCTCCAAATCAATAACTCTTATCTCTCTTTGCTATTGTTTTACCAATTTCAGGTTTGATTCAAGTAGAGTGCACAAGTCGTTGACTTACCCACTGGGCATGTTTTCTTTCCTTGCATTAACCTCCTTTATCATGACACTCGGTGGTGGTAATGTATTCACACCTATAAGACAAACAAAAATGTCATTTGCCTTAAGGTCTAGGTGTGTACATAGTGGGTAAAGACGTTTCACCACTGCTCATCTTTCTGCTTCCGATACCCAGCTACTCATCTGTTCTGGCCAACATTTTAGCAGCCTGAGCTGGCTGGTGGTATCTCCTGGTAGTAATGTCACCAGCTGAAAAGAGGAGCATCTGGCCATCTCACTAGTTATTTGATATGACAGGACCTCACAACTGGTGTGACTGGATTTTGTCACTCAATATCCTGAACTTTCTTATTTAAATTGAAACAGCTGATCCTGTCAAGTAACTCAACAGGTAGACACAGCTTATATTTTTTGTCTTCTAATTCAACCTTTGAGTTGATAATGGCAAAAAATCATTATGATACTGTAATTCAGTGAACAATAGAATAGGTCCTTCTAAAGAATCTGTGGTCCTAGATAGGAGACAGGGATGTTCTCGACATTTCTGGTATCCAAAATCATGCGTCACACTGAAAACATAAGTTCTGCTACTTCTCAGACCCTTACCCTTCAGGACTCGAACAGCCCATCGAGCTTGCATTTCTGCTGTGGGTATCATGGAGCCCAAGGGTTTGATGAAACCAATAACAGCCAGGGTTGACTTTTGCAGATGCGTGGGGAAGATATACTTGTACAGCGATGCCTGGCCATCTTCAACTTTCACTACAGATTCGTCAAGGAAGGGGAAAGCAAAAGTGTACCCAGTGGCAAAGATGATGATATCAATGGGCTCTTCTTCTGGGGTGTTGTTAAATATGACCGAGTTTCCCTTCACCTCCTTTATGCTCGGCTTGATGAGCACTTTCCCGGTGATGATACGGCCTGGGAGCTCATCATTTATCACAGGCTCTCTCAGCTGAACCCTAAACAAAAACAAGGAACAGGAAGTGATTTGCCAGTGAACAGCACAGCCGGTCCCCCCTCCTCCTTCTCTTCCTGTCTTCAGTATGGGGCTCTCCTCTCTGGCTGGCTAGGAGTAGATAGTCTTGGGAGAAGCTATCTCTTTTGAAGAGGATACGTGAATATCCAGGAAGGATTATAAAATGTGCTTACCCTTTACTAGAGTTTGGAAGCCCAAGAAGGAGGCCAGACCTGTCTTTAGCTCCTTTTGTCTTTGCTGAATTTTAGTGTTCAGTGGTGACTGTAATTTTAGAGATAGCTGAGTGCTGAAGAGCAACAGGGAAGCCAAGGACTTCTATATCTACTGAGAACTGCTGGGAGCTCTCTGTCCCTCCCCCTAGGAAGCAATTCCGTAAGGAAAACATGCATGTGCTTAAAAGGAACAAGGGCAGAATTGTCTTTTTCTGGCTATTACTTTGGAATCATAAGACAAACACTTTGAGAGATTGTTGTACATAAGCTGAACCATTTTTTGCTTATGTCAAATGCACAGAAATGGAAAGAGCACTGGGTCAGAAGGAGGAAGGGTGGCCTCTTACTCAAATGTTCATACATACTGGGGTGTAGGCTTTCCTTTATTCATGTATTAAATAGGGGTGCTAACACTTGGCATCCTTAGTTCACTGGGTAGAATGAATGTATATGAAATAGTATATATGCAAGAACTTTTTTTTTTTTTTAAGGGAGCCCAAACCAAAACCAAACTCGCTGCCGATGAGTCAATTCTGACTCATAGCGACCCTATAGGACAGAGTAGAACTGCCTCATATGGTTTCCAAGAAGTGGTTGGTCGGTTCAAACTGCTGACCTTTTGGTTAGCAGCTGGGCTCTTAGCCTCAGGCTCCTTCCACATTTTCTAGGTTTATGGGCTTAGACAGGCTTCATTACAGTTCCATGAGCTACCGTTCACGGTAGATAAAACTTACGATAGAAAAATCTCTGATAGAAAAGGCTAAAACCCCTGAGATGCCTGGAGATAGAAGTGGAACAGGGTAGGTAAGAAATAGGTGGTGGTGGGGGGAATGAAGATGATAATGAGGAGAGCAGGGGGAAGAGGTAGGTATGCAAGAGAAAGATGAAGGGAGCCGGAAGAAAGCAGGAGTGCATGTACTAGAAGTGGTTTATGTGCCATCAGTGCTGGCCTGAGTGCCACCTTAAAACCAAAAAATCCAAACCCAGTGCCATCGAGTCGATTCTGACTCATAGAGACCCTACAGGACAGAGTAGAACTGCCCCATAGAGCTTCCAAAGAGCACCTGGTGGATTCAAACTGCCGACCCTTTGGTTAGCAGCGGTAGCACTTAACCACTACGCCACCAGAGTGCCACCCTAGATTTGATTAATTCCTGCTGGTCCAGAATGAAATCTGAAGGCAAGCCAGACAGGATCTCCAGGCTGTAGTGTCACCCTGGATATAGAATGTCATTGTACAAACTTAACCAATGAGGGAATAAAACCTTTGGTTCTTGTTAATGGAATAAGTCATAGGTTGCAACTGAAAGGCCAGGCTGAAATCAAGACCATTTTGACAAGGGCAAGAAGGCACTGCCATTAGAGAGATGTCGAAGGACAACTATAACAACAACAATGAAAATAAAAAAAATTGCCATCGAGTCAATTCCGATTCAGAGTGACCTTATAGGATAGAATAGAACTGCCCCGTAAACTTTGCCTGCTGAAAGTGAGGAGGACTTGAAGCACTTACTGATGAAGATCAAAGAGTACAGCCTTTAGTGTGGATTATACCTCAGCATAAAGAAAAAAAAATCCTCACAAATGGACCGATAAGCAACACCATGGTAAACGGAGAAAATATTGAAATTGTCAAGGATTTAATTTTACTTGGATCCACAATCAATACCCATGGAAGGAGCAGTCAAGAAATCAAACGATGTATTGCATTGGGCAAATCTGCTGCAAAAGACCTCTTTAAAGTGTTCAAAAGCAAAGATAGCACTTTGAGGGCTAAGCTGCACCTGACTAAACCATGTATTTTCAATCACTTCATATACATGCAAAGGCTGGACAGTGAAAAAGCAAGACCGAAGAAGAATTGATGCATTTGAATTATGGTGTTGGTGAAGAATATTGAATACACTACAGACTGCAAAAGAACGAACAAATCTGTCTTGGAAGAAGTACAACCAGAATGCTCCTTAGAAGTGAGGATGGTGAGACTTTGTTCTCCTGTACTTTGGACATGTTATCAGGAGGGACCAGGCCCTGGAGAAGGACAACATGCTTGGTAAAGTCGAAGGTCAGTACAAAAGAGGAAAACCCTTAATGAGATGGATTGACACAGTGGCTGCAACAATGGGCTCAAACAATGCTTGTGAGGATGGCACAGGACTGGGCAGTGTTTCATTCTGTTGTGCATGGGGTCACTGTGAGTTGGAACCAACTTGGTGGCACCTAACAACAACAATCTGAAACAGACTGCCACATCTGGCTATAACTTTGGAATCATAAGACAAACACTTTGAGAGATTGTTGTATATAAGCTGAGCCATTTTTTGCTTATGTCAAATGCACAGAAAGAGACAGTATGGTCAAATGGAAAGAGCACTGGGACACGAGGAGGAAGGGTAGCCTCTTACCCAACTGTTCATACATATTAGGGCATAGGCTTTCCTTTATTCATGTATTAAATAGGGATGCTAACACTTGGCATCCTTAGCTCATTGGGTAGAATAAATGTATATGAAATAGTATATATGCAAGAACTTGGAAATCGTAAGGAATTAACCAAATCTAAGGGATCCCAAGTCAAAACCAAACCCGCTGCTGTTGAATCGATTCTAACTCATAGTGACCCTATAGGACAGAGTAGACCTGCCCCGTAGGGTTTCCAAGGAGTGGTTGGTCAACTCAAACTGCTGACTTTTTGGTTAATAGCTGAGCTCTTAACCTCTGGCTTCTGCCACATCTTTCTCCTGTGGAGCAGCTGCTGGGTTTAAACCATGGACCTTTCGGTTAGCAGCCAAGGGCCTAACCATTGTGGCACCAGAGCTCCTTGAAGGCCAGGGATTCAGTTTTTCTCAAACAATGAGACAAGGAAGTGTGTAGCCTCTGTCAACGAAGTCCAAATCCTTCCCTCTTGTTTGCAGCAGCTGAGGCTTTAGTTAACTTGTCCAGGGTCACAGAGCTCACTACCAAATGATCTTGGGAATTGACAGGACTCCACAAAGCCTCGGTTACTCCACAATAAAAGTGAGATAATAGTAAGACTTAACCTACAGGGTTGCCGACAAGTTGAAAAGACATAATTCACTCATTGAACATTCAAGAACAGTTATTATCATGTGAATTTGTCCAAAGTTTTCCTTTGTATTCAAACATGTTGCTGTGTTATTGTCTGGTTGGTAGGTGTCACTGGAAGCACTGGGGCCCATTTTTGCCAAGAGCCCTTAGCAGTGACACTATAATTACCTGTCTTCCGGAAATAAGCCATAATTTGCATGATTGAACCAGCTGTTCATCTTTCTTTCAAGCAACCAAGACACAATCGGAGTTGGGAGAGAATTTCTGACCATGTTCTGAAATCGTGTCACGAACACCATGTCCCATGGGTACCCTGAGTCATAGACTCGGCTGATCGCCCATGCCCCTCCAGTTGTGCTGAGGAACACCTGGAAGACATCACAGAGGTCACTCAGTCTGAAGGGGTAAGAAGTGCCAAAAAGTCTGCTACTCTCAAAATACATTGCTGACCATATAGTTACGATTCTTCTAATTCCTGTTTTAAAATTGTTCTTTTGAGATAGTAGTTTGCAGATCTAGGGTATTAAAATACCTTAGAACATATTATTGAGGCAACCTATTATGTGCCAAGGAGTCCCTGAGTTGCACAAATGGTTAAGCTCTGCTACTAACCAAAAGGTTGGCAGTTCGAATCCACCCAGAGGCACCTCAGAAGAAAGGCCTGGTGATCTTCTTCTGAAAAATCTCAGCCATTGAAAATGCTGTGAAGCATAATTCTGCTCTGACACACGCAGGGTTGCCATGAGTCAGAATCGACTTGACAGGAAATGGACTGGGTTCAGTTTTTTATTATGTGCTGGGTTTGATGCTAGGCACCACTATGAATGAGAAACTGTGGCAAGCCATAGGGAGCACAAAATCTCATGTGGGGAGACAATGAACAGTTGATGGCAACTTTGTAGCCCTGGTGGCACAATGGTTAAGTGCTTGGCTCTTAACCAAAAGGTTGGCTGTTCGAGCCCACCCAACAGCTCTGAAGGAGGAAGATCTGGCAATCTGTTCCTATAAAGATTACAGCCTAGAAAACCCCATGGGGCAGTTCTAGTCTGTCACGTGGGGTCGCTATGAGTGGCAATTGACTTGATGGCCCCTAACAACAGCAACAGATACTAACTATAATTGTAGGCAGTAAGGACTGGGCAAGAGCAACTAGGAGTCATCCGCCAAGGGTTTCCACACAAACCACCGTTTGAACTGACAGTAAGATTCAATAACACAATTAGTTTTTTCACAAATTGTCCGACTATTTGAGTTAGCCAGCTGAATGAGTTCATTAAGCTAATAGTTGTTTCGATGACTAAACAGTAAGGAGTTGCCTGCACAACTGTTTAAAAAGCAAAAATTTAGCTAACCAATCTGCTACTTGCAGATATAAAACAACTGATTTAACAGGTTGTTTTTTCCCTCACCAAAGTGGGGCACGGTGGCCACAGCTACAGTGTAGTGTTTCTGTGCGAATGTTTTGTTTGGCCTCGTAACAAGATGGCGCAGCACGTGCAACACGGGAAGTGTAGTGGCAGGAACTGTGGATGCATCAGTGGGTCTGACATTAGACATATTTGCACTGAGCCTGCCTCCCAGGTCATGATGCAGAATCAGATATGACATTTTGGTAGCTATGGATTATGTTCCGAACTGAGGGGCATTTCTTTACTGATGTAGAAATGATAAGATGTGTGCCAAAGCATGTTTTCTAAAGGAAGGAATTTCCAAATGATCAGAGAAATAGAAACAATATGTTACCTGCGTATGGTGGTCATAGTGTATGGATCTGTGTTAATTTTTGTTTAGGGCCTCCTTTATCTTCCTTCGGGATAACGCCTCCAAATTGCTAAGTGTCTCCAAATCAATTAATCAATCTATCAATCAATGAATCAACCAACAAGAGATTTTTGAAGTTTCCAGAGGGGAATTTCAAAGTTGCTACACACTGCCAATTCTTTTTCTTTCCAGCTATTTTCACTCTTGCAATTATTTATCTGATTAGTTCTATTTATTAATTTGGCACTTGTTTGTTTACAGTCATTTGTTTGGCATGACTGTATGCTCCATGGCAGTGGGGATTTCATTTTTGTTCATGTTTTGTTCTTGAGGGTATCCCCAGTGCTGGCGCTATACCTGGCACATCAGAGACCAGCAACTCACATGTATGCGTTTATGGCACAGTTGGAAGGATGACATGCACTATGAGAAGGTAGTTAGGAATGCTCTGAATTGAGTGATGCCAACTAAGGGATGTAAATGAGCATTATTACATAAACTGTGAAGAGGCAGAGGTTACTCTTTGTTGGGATGAGATGCTGAGAGAAGGAAAGGGCACTGCAGGAGGGAGAGGGAGTGGTGTCAGAACAGGTGAAAACAGAGACGGGGGCCGGGAAGGATGGCTGGAGTCTGGGGCCACAGAGTAGGCCATTAGATTGCAGTTGATGATCCAGGAAGACCCTGGGGGATAAAATTAGAATGGCATAAAAGTACTCGGGCCAAGTTGTGGAAAATTCTGTAAGGAAGGGCTAATATAGTGACAATTTCTTGTTTTAAGTGAGGCACACTACTACTAGTTTTTCAACATGACAGTTTCGTGACGAGGTTTTCAGAAGATTGTTGGTGGTTGGATAGATGATTATTGGTGGGAGAATGGACTGTAGGTGGGAGTTCAGAGATATGGGGCACAGTTATAGCTGGGGCATGGGCTTTGAGTCAGAGACTTGGCTTTGATGACTAGCTCTACTGCCTACAAGTTATGTGACTTGAGGTGGGATACTTAACCCTGTAAGCCTCAGTTTCCTCACCTGTAATCAGGGATACTAATAGTACCTAAGGAGCCCTGATGGTGCAATGCTTAAGTGCTCGGCTGCTAACCAAAAGGTTGGCGGTTCAAACCCACAAGCCACTCCACAGGAGAAAAGACCTGTCAATTTGCTCCTGTAAATGTTACAGCGTTGGAAACCCTGTGGGGCTCTTCTACCCTGTCCTATTGGGTCATTATATGTTGTAATCGACTCGATGGAATCTAACAACAACAACAACAACAACAACAATAGTACCTACTTCAGTCTCTTGTTCTAGTGATTGGTTGAGGTGACGCACTAAATCTCCTGGTGCAGTGCTTGGCACAGTAAATCCTATCCACAATAAATACTATTTCTACAACCATTGCTGGGAGGACAAGGTGAGAGTGGTGGCAACTAATAAGAAAAGGAATGGACAAACGGGAGAATTTTGCAAGGAAAAATTGCTGGGATTTTCTGACCTGTGGGGCTGAGTGAGGACAAACTCTCTCTCGTGGCTCTTGTTGGATGACTGGGAAAATGACCAGCACGGGAAGGCTGAAGAGCTGTTTTTTGGAGAAGGCTGACACTGGAATTTACTATGGAATTTATGGACATTCAAGCAAAAATAAAATAAAAAGTACTTTTAAAACCTGTTTTTTTTTTTTATGTGTTCTAGGCATTTTTATTCTTTTTATTCCTTATTACGGTGTGTCAAATGTTGCTTGCCTGAGGCATGCATCTTCAGATAAAGTTCTTCAGTGAGTAACATCAAGAACTGTACCTTTTTGGCCACGTGGCTGGCCTCCACAGCAATGTCTGTGCCGGAGTTACCCATTCCAATCACGAGGACTCTCTTGTCCTTGAATATATGTGGAAGTTTATATTCTCGGCTATGAAAGTATTGGCCTTTAAAGTCATTTAGACCTATAGAAAAAAATAAGAAGTAACATAGTGAATGAAACATAAGTATTGTTCGGTTGATAACGTCCTCTCGAAGGATGATTCAAATTATTTTTACTAGCTTTTTCAAGTATAAGAAAATCTGAAATATGAATATGTGATGTTAAAAGATACAGAAGCTAGCAGGCGGTTGTTTAACGGGGGTAATTACTTGCTTCACCTCACTGAATAGGGCTCCAGCTTTACCTACTAGAACACTAAGGACTGAGCTGAAATACTGCAGCATGAAGACATACTAAGCAAAAGGTGTAAGGAGCCATTACCATTTACAGATTGATGGAAGTCAATGGGACGACAATTTTCTATTTACTAATTCTTGATTTATATACAGCTTTTTCACAAACAAAGATTCTGTGGGTGGTGCAGACAGTTAAGTTCTTGGCTGTTAATCAAAAGTTTGGAGGTTCAAGTCTACCTAGAGGCACCTCAAGAAAAAAGGCCTGGCAATATACTCCTGAAAAATTAGGCATTGAAAACCCTATGGAGTACAGTTCTACCCTGACGCACACGAGTCACAGTTGTCTCAACAGCAACTATATACATTTTGGAGTCCCTGGGCAGCTCAAGTGGTTAAGCACTCAGATAGTAATCGGAAGGTTGGTAGTTCAAATCCACCTAGAGGTGCCTCAATCTATTTTAGAAAGATAGCCAAACCAGCCCATTGCTGTAGGCTCTATTCCTACTCACGGTGACCTAGGGTAGACCTGCCTCGTAGAGTTTCCAAGCCTGTAAGTCTTTACGGAAGACCGCCACATCTTTCTCCCGTGGAGTGGCTGGTGGGTTTAAACCATCGACCTTCAGGTTAGCAGCCCAGCACTTAACCACTGCACCACCAGGGTTCCCTGCTGAAAGATCACAGCCATTGAAAGCCCTGTGGAGTGCGGTTCTACTCTGACACACATGGGGTTGCCATGAGTCAGAGTCAGCTGAACAGCAACTTTTTTTTTCTTTTGCTTTTGCACAAACAAGAAGAAATAGCAAGAAAATAAAGGAAACTATGAGTCAGTGCTTCTACTCTAGTTACCAAACTGTTTTAGACCCCAGTGCCTGGCACTGTGCTAGATGATGCAGGCGAAATAGAATAAATACAATACGGTCCCTGCTCTCAAGGATCCGTGAGGGTTGGGGCAGTTCACTGATAGTTTGCCTTGGGGACTGAGTGTAACTCAGGTCATGTTTTCTGAGTCAGCCAGGATTGGCTCTGAGAGAAAAAGGGATTGCACTCTTTGCATCAGGATTAGCTCTACTGATCTCACTAAATAGGATATCTTAGGTAATTGATGCCAAATCTCATTGAAAAATCAAACAGGAATGGAGAGAGTTTTGAAAAATACTCTTCAGGCTGCTTTACACAATCAGAACTATGTGCAGGACAAAGAGACTGTTTTCTCCAGGAACAGCGGTAAGACATCTAGACTCTCAGAGGACAAATGTGGATGCTGTGGGAGATGGCCTGACCGAGGCCTGGTGGCTCTTTAGCTCACCTCCAGTCATTAGAACTTTAACATGAATCCCAGTTAAAACCCAACCACAATGCAGAGCATTTAGGATTTAGCAAGGATGCAACCAAGTTCAAATATTAACTCAGCACAGTGATCCAGTATAGATTAGAGAACTGCTGAGAAGGGGAGTCACAGAATTCACCCTGAATCTCAGATTACCTTATATTCTCTCTGAATCAGACTGTTTCGAGTCACAAATGGGCAAAAGCAAGACTCTGTGGCTGAGCCTGCTGTGGGGCACTTTCCCCTACTGTCTCACGGGAGAACAAAGTGAGAAATTTTATTAGCAGGATTGATTTTGTTAGTAGACATGCCGGCATGTAATACCTGAATGAATACAAGTAACCATCTTGGGAGGTTACACATTTATTCTCACTATAATACCCATTATTTTTACTGAAACTTTTTGGAACTTCTTTGGAATTGCCTCCAGAGTTCACGACACATTTTTTTTTTTTTAAATATCTTCAGCAAAATTGAATTTTTTAACACTTAGCAACCGTTCGAGGAGTATGTACAGACTAAGCATGTCTGCTCTTAGGTAGGGAGGGAGATGGTAGGATTGGGAGGATTCTAGCTCAAGTCTAAAATTATATACTTTGGAAACTCAAAGGAGTCTTAGCACTCAACTGGGCAAGGATTTCAATGGCCAGTTGGTAGTGCCTGGTGAGGCAAATATTGAGAAGGTTTACGAGACCCGTAGAGCACTGCATGTTTGACCTGTGATATACACTGTTGGCTAAGGTGGTCCAAGGCTTGCAATTTACAGGTGAAAGAACAGAAGCTGAGAAAGGTTACATGGTAGGCCCAAGACTCCATAGCTAGATAATGGTGTAATCTAGAAAACACACCTCCTGGGTCTCAAGATCATCCTTTTCAAACTGAGCACATTGTTTCAGTGGTTTTCAGGTTATACATTATCCTAACATGCTCTGACTTGAGTGACCTTTGGAGGCAGATCAAGGACCACTGGAGGTATGTGAATTTATTATAAGATGAATCTTGGGATCACTCCAGGCTATATCAAGACTGTACTTCCTCTACTGGACTCCCATAAAACTCTATTCATCCCTCTAATAGTCTCATAGACTGAACCAGTCTGTCCCTGGTTCAGTTGCCTCCCTGCACAACAGAATGAAATGCTGTCCAGTCCTGTGCCATTACCATGATTAAGATAGGATTGCTGTAGTTCACAGATTTTTCATTGGCTGGTTTGTCAGAATTAGATTGCCAGATCTTTCTTCCTAGTCCATTTTGGTCTGGAGGTTCCACTAAGACCTATTAAGCACTGTAGGAACACACGAACCACCACTGATGGACAGGTGTGGCTGTGCATAAGCTGCATTGGCAGGCTATCAAACCTGGGTCTCCCCCATGGAAAGTGAGAATTCTACCAATACAGACTACATGTTGTCTTATTCACCTGTATATGCTTAGCACCTAGTACTGTATATCATAGGTGCTGAATATAGTGTAAACCCTACACAGTGGAACTTTCTGTAACAGGCACTACTTCCTGGGAGCATGAAGTGGCTGGCTGCTCAAGGCTTGGCAAACAAGAGCTGACAAAAGATCAAGTTGTCTTGCAGTGGGGTGACAGTCCATTGTTGAACGTGTTTAAGTAGAGGCTATTGAGCCTTTGTCACGGATATCGGAGAAGCATTCTCTGTATTGGGAAGAAGACTGAACTTGGTGCTTTCCAATTCAATGATTCTATTCTGTGACAGTTTCAGTTTGGCCAAGGAAAGGAGCCCTGGTGGTGCAATAAACAAGCACTGGGCTGCTAACTGAAAGGTTGGTGGTTTGAACCTACCAGCTACTCCACAGGAGAAAAGATCTGTCGATCTGCTTTCATAAAGATTACAGCCTGGGAAACCCTGCGGGGCAGTTCTACTCTGTTCTATATGGTCACTATGAGTCGGAATCAACTCAGCAGCACACAACAGCAATGATTCAGAGAAAATTTTCCTAGAGTTTTAACATTTTGAACCCTCACCGCAGATGAAATAAATCAAACCAATTGAATTTTGACATGGATTAACATGAATCATGGTTGTGAAATCCAGATGAAGAAACTGAGATCCAAAGATGTCTTACCTTCTCTCTCAAGATTTATCTCCCTGTTGACTCTTGAACCTGTGCCATAAACCTCTAATCTAGCTAACTGCTGTGGCACGTATCAAACTACAAACAAAAATGACCTTTTCTTTACTCATAGATTGACCTTTGTAGCCTTTAAGCTCAAGTTTGGTTATACAGCTGCTGCCGAGCTAGCAACTTGTCTAACTGTCCCTGTCTGAGAAGACTTCCTGAGCGCCATCACTCACATAAGGAGGGACTTTGAACTTCAGTGAAGCATAAAACCACTTATTAAGTTATTCATTCTGCTCTTCTGTACTCATTTGTTGTTTGGAATGAAATACTCCAAATGAAAGCCAAAAACTGGCCAGAAAAGTGCTGGTTAGAAAGAAAACCCTGTGACCTTACAACTTCAACTACTTAGTGGGTGAGCCACAGGAGTTTGTCCCCAGGCCAATCACATATCAGGATGGCTCTCAGAAGACAACTTAGGGTCAGTTGCAGAAACTGCTGTACCTGGAAAGGAGTCCAGAGGCAAATTTGGGCTAGTGAGAAAACCCGTGCAGACCATGACAGCATCAAAGACGGCTGACTCTTGCTTCCCTTCATGCAGAGTGACCACGTCCCATTGACCAGAGACAGTAAAATCTGGGCGCTTTGTTACACTGCAGACTTTGGTCTGAAAAAGAATCATAGACATGATCAGCAGCTGGCATGGTTCCAGTCAGGGCTAGCGCATAGAAGGAAACCCTGGTGGCTTAGTGGTTAAGTGCTATGGCTGCTAACCAAAGGGTTGGCAGTTTGAATCTGCCAGGCACTCCTTGGAAACTCTATGGGGCAGTTCTACTCTGTCCTATAGAGTCGCTATGAGTTGGAATCAACCCGACGGCACTGGGTTTGGTTTTTTGGTTTTGAGCATAGGAAAAAAAAAAAAACTAACAAACAAACTCATTGCCGTTGAGTCAATTCTGACTCATACTGATCCTATAGGACAGAGTAGAACTGCCCCATAGAGTTTCCAAGGAGCCCTGGTGGATTTGAGCTGCTGACCTTTTGGTTAGCAGACGTAGTTCTGAAACACTACGCCAACATGATTAATAAGCATAGTCCTAAAAACCTAATCGGGTTACCAGATTAATCATGATTTCCTGGGTGGAACTTTTCTAAGGCTGGAGTTGTAGAGGAGTTTCTAAGAGAAGTAGTGAGGTCAAAACATTTGTAAGTGATTTGCTCCAATTCTCACAGGAAGTGATAGAATCAAGGTTATAACCTATTTCTTCTGATGTCTTTTTCATTATGCAACCCTGTTTTGTGTAGAGCTTTCTCTTTAAAAACAGTTTCTTAATAGAAACATGTATCATATGTAACTGAAAAAAGAAATTTGGTCCCAAACTCCTCCTCGTCAAAAAATAAATAAATAAATAAACAATGCCATCGAGTCGAACTGACTCACAGCAACCTTACAGAACAGAGTAGAACTGCCCCATAGTGTTTCCAAGGAGCAGCTGGTGGATTCAAACTGCCTACCCTTTGATCAGCTTTGCCTTTTTTTTTTTTTACCCTTTAATCAGCAGCCTGAGCTCTTAGCCACTGCGCCACCACTTGGTCCCAAGTGGTACAGAATAAGTCTTATGGAATCTATTGCTGAAATTTTCCCAGATTTAGAAAACTGTTGAAATGTGATAACATTATAGCCTGAATTTTCTGGGAGCAGCCCAGATTTCAAAGAGTCTGTTTTTTGTTCCCATTGAGCACGTGTATGTCCATGAGTACTAGATTCCCGTTCAGGAAATGTATGTAAAATAAATTTAAGAAAAGTCGAATTTAAGAGCATACATAATCCACCAGCCAAAGGGTCTTGCTGCCTTTCTTTCTTTTTCAGAATTTTCAAAGGCAGGGTTTTCAAGTTTTCCTTAATGAGTTTGCTGCTGGATTTATACTATTTGAAGTGCTTGTTGGGTTTCTACATTTGTGTTAGTAGACGCGCTCACGTCGTCATTTTAAAACACACATCTTTTTAAAACATGCGTCTTCAGCTAAGTTAAAACCTTTAAAAATAAAGTTTATCTTTAGTTTTAAAAATGATAAACTTTCATACTTGAAAATGTGGAATATATAGAGAGGAAGGAGGCAGAGCACCAAACAAAAATCAACCTCAGGCTACCTCTCAGAGACAGGGGCTTGAATGTCCTTTCTTAAAACTTTGGTGACTTCGTGTGGCTTTTTTCAAGCTGTTTTAAAGTTGGCTTGAGTGAGCACGTAGTAAAGGGAATGCTTCAGATTCAGATTCTGGCGCATCTATTTCAAAGATTGTTGTGGGTCGTATCTACTCACTATGATAGTGCTTTATTTTTACTGTGTCCCTTTCAAAATAAGAAAGTGAGATAAAACACTCCTTGGAAAACTGGCCAGGAGTATTTTTAAGACTGTGAACCTTATTTGCCACTTGTTTTATTCAAGCTCTTTATTCTTGTTGTTTTCTCTGTGTAATTCCCTAGGATGTCTCACCATCCCCATCTCTGATAGGATAGGGAGATAGGAAGTGGGAAACACATGGATTCTCATGTGTTTCTTGGTGAGGGGGACATAAAAGGAAAAAGAGGATAAAGAGAATATATTCATTTCTCCCCGTCCTGCCTTTCTCCTGTCTCCATCCTCTGAGATGGGAAGGGAAAACATCAGCGCCTACAAGAGGAATAACAATCAAAGATTTTTCTAGTCCTAAGAATATCTAGAACAGATTGCCTTCAGGTAACAAGGTGCTCTTGTGTATGAGCCATTGCTCAAATCCATTCCTATAAAGGAACACTTGGGAAGAGGTATCCAGGGGGCTGGTAGGAGTTCTCAGGACTCCTATGTGCAGGGATTTAACATGAGCTGAGAACATAGTTTGAAATTTTTAGGCCCTTTAGAATACTTAGATGTAAGTATTGCAAACTAAAAATGCTAAAAGTTTATGCATGTGAGTGTTTGCACAAATAAAAGTCTCCCCCTCTACTCCAGATTTACTTGGGGTGAGGAGCGAGTACAAGGGTTAAAGGAACCCAGCCAGGCATTATTAATCTCGCCACTTGATTATCTTATATAGAAAGCTAGGGCTAGGCTTTAGGGAGATAACAGAAAACAGGTAGGAAACACTTCCTGAATGCTGACTGACGGTTAGTGTCTCACCTTGAATTGAATGCATTTGCGAAGATTGAACCGGTCTGCATACATTTGGAGATACTCCAGGAATAGAGAATTTGGCACATAGTTTGGATAATCTTCTGGAAATGGGAAGTCTGAGTAACAAGACATCTCCTTGCAGCTGTTGGAAATCACAGACTCGTAGATACTGGCTCTGCCTTCTTCAACATGTTCCTGTACAAAGAGTGGGTACACATAAGTGTGCACGTATGCATGCATGTGCGCGTGTGCACACACACACACATACACAAGGAAATGAATGTTAATTTTTAGAAATTTCAAACACTGACAAAGTTTCAGGTGACCCCGGAATATGTGCTACCTGCCCCCTTTCCAATGGGATTTGCTATACTTCACTTGGGAGGTGATGAGTGTTGATCCCAGTATGAGTTGCATGATCGGAATTTCAGTTTCATTAATTACATGTTAACAAATATGACTGGGACCACCTCACATGTCCAGATTCACATAGTACCACTGAGATATTGACTGCAAGATATAGGATAATATGAAAACAGATACGAGCCAGGAAGTAGTATTCGGATGATGGACAATTTCCAGGTATTTTAGTTTCATAGAGGTGTTGTTGAAAGGATTATAGAGAAGTTTCAGATTATGAGAAGTATTGTATCCAAAATTAAGGAATTTAGGTTTTATAGGAAGGTTATGGTAGTCTACTGTCTCAGTTATCCAGTGCCACTATAATAGAAGTACCACAAATGAATGGCTTTAACAAACAGAAATTTATTCTCTCATAGGCCAGGATACTAGAAGTCCAAATTCAGGGCACCAGCTCCAGGGGAAGGCTTTCTCTCTGTGTTGTCTCTGGGGGAAAGTCCTTGTCATCAATCTTCCCCTGGTCTAGGGGTTTCTAAGCTCAGGGACTCCGGGTCCAAAGGATGCACTCTGCTCCTGGCTCTGCTTCCTTGGTGGTAGGAGGTCCTCTCTTCTCTGCTGGGTTCTATCTTTTATATCTCAAAAGAGGTTTACTCAAGATAAAAGCTAATCCTGTAGATTAAGGCCTGTGTCATTAACACAACTGCCTCTAATGCTGCCTCATTAACATCACAGAAGTTAGGCTTTACAACACATAGGATAATCACATCAGAGGACAAAATGGTGGACAATCACATGATACTGGGAATCATGGCCTAGCCAAGTTGACTCACATTTTGGGGGGATAAAATTCAATTCTATAACATTCACCAAATGTTTTAAGTGTGGAAGTGATTCATATTAGGTTTTGGAAAGATAACTCGGGTTCTACAGAAGATGAATTAGATGGGACTGGAAAGGAAGGAAGGGAGGAGGTTACTTAAGTGTGTAGAACTCAAAACCATGCTAATGATGGTCTGAGTGGAGGCAATGGTGGTTGGACTTGAGAGAGGGGGGATTTGTGAGGTGGCTGAGAGGAGGAACGCATAGGGTGGTGAGACCAGTTGGATTTAGAGCGTGGGAGATGAAGGTGGTAAAAGGTGTCCAGATTGAACAACTATGTGTATGACTCACCACTAACAAAGTTCACACCCCCAGTTTTGACTTAAATATCAAGTGAACATCAACATCTTAATAAGATTATCACCAGGTTGAATACTGAGCTGTTTTAGTAACATCTTTGATACTCATTGCCTCTGTCTTTTGAATGGTTTTATGGATGACATTTCTTCTGCTTTTAATGAGAAGGTCCTTAGTATCTTAATATTATTTACCATCTTGGATATGTACAGCCTCTTTTTCCAGTGAAATAAAAAATTATTTTATTTGTGGACCCATAACCCATTGCCGCTGAGTCAATCCCTATTCATAGTGACCCTTTAGGACACAATAGAACTGCCCCATAGGGTTTCCAAGGAGCAGCTGGTGGATTCAAACTGCCGACCTTTTGGTTAGTAGCCTGAGCTCTTAACCACTGCACCATCAGGGTTCCTCCTTACCGGTGTAAACTAGTGGAAACACAAATATAGCCACGCATTTGGAGAGGGCATGCGTCTAAATCTGCATGAAATGTAGAGCTATCACACAGAATAAGATTATAAGGATAACTTTGTGGTTTGAATGAATGCTGCTGATCTCATCAACTGATATGACTGACTCTTACACAACTTCCCGCTTGCCTGTGGCCCCACATCTGACATCCTCACTTATCCAGAATGTAGCTGGAAAGCTGCAGACTTTGACTTCTGAGAAAGATGACTAAACCCTGATCTTCTATGCTGCAGGAAGATCTAAAGCAATTCTATTCAAAAGTGGAGACTGCAAGTGTCAGGATACAAGATAAACATACAAAATTCAGTTGGATTCCTCTACACCAACAAAAAGAACATCAAAGAGGAAATCACCAAATTGATACCATTTTTACAGTAGCCCCCAAGAAGATAAAATACTTAGGAATAAATCTTACCAGAGATGTAAAAGACCTCTACAAAGAAAACTACAAGACACTACTGCAAGAAACCAAAAGAGACCTACATAAGTGGAAAAACATACCTTATTCATGGATCAAACCAAACCAAAAACTGAACCCACTGCCGTCAAGTCGATTCCGACTCATAGCGACCCTATAGGATGGAGTAGAACTGCCCCACAGAGTTTCCAAGGAGCGCCTGGTGGATTTGAACTGCCGACCTCTTGGTTAGCAGCCACAGCGCTTAACCACTACGCCACCAGGGTTTCCACTTATGGATAGGAAGACTTAACCTTGTAAAAATATCTATTCTACCAAAAGCGATCTGTAGTTACAATGCCATTCCAATCCAAATTCCAATGGCTTTTTTTTTTAATGAGATGGAGAAACAAATCACCAACTTCATATGGAAGGGAAAGAGGCCCTGGATAAGTAAAGCATTACTGAAAAAGAAGGACAAAGTGGGAGGCCTCACTCTACCTGGTTTTAGAACCTATTATACCACCACAGGAGTCAAAATAGCCTGGTACAACAGACACATAGACCAATGGAACAGAATCAAGAATCCAGACATAAATTCATCCACATATGAGCAGCTGATATTTAACAAAGGCCTAAGGTGTGTTAAATGGGGAAAAGACAGCCTCTTTAACAAATGGTGCTGGCGTAACTGGATATTCATCTGCAAAAAAAAATGAAACAAGACCCATACCTCACGCCATGCACAAAAACTAACTTAAAATGGGTCAAAAACCTAAATATAAAATCTAAAATGATAAAGATCATGGAAGACAAAATAGAGGTAGAGGCGATGTTAGTAGCCCTCATACATGGCATAAACAGAATACAAAACATTGCTAACAATGCACAAACACCAGAAGAGAAGCTAGATAACTGGGAGCTCCTACAAATCAAACACCTATGGCTCATCCAAAGACTTCACCAAAACGGTAAAAAGACTACCTACAGACTGAGAAAAAGTTTTTAGCTATGACATTTCCAATCAGTGTCTGATCTCTAAAATCTACATGATACTGCAAAAAGACAACCTATTAAAAAACGGGCAAAGGATATGAACAGGTACTTCACTAAAGATGAGATTCAAGAAGCTAACAGATACTTGAGGAAATGCTCACGATCATTAGCCACTAGAGAAATGCAGATCAAAACTACAATGAGATTCCATCTCACTCCAACAATGCTGGCGTTAATCCAAAAAACACAAAGTAATAAATGTTAGAGAGGTTGTGGAGAGACTGGAACACTTCTACACTGCCAGTGGGAATGTAAAATGGTACAACCACATTAGAAATTGATTTGGCGCTCCCTTAAAATGCTAGAAATAGAACTACCATATGATCCAGCAATCCCACTCCTTGGACTATATCCTAGAGAAATAAGAGCCTTTACACGAACAGATATATGCACACCCATGTTTGTTGCAGCACTGTTTACAATAGCAAAAAGATGGAAGCAACCAAGGTGCCCATCAATGGATGAATGGATAAATAAATTATGGTATATTCAAGCAATGGAATATTATGCATCGATAAAGAACAATCATGAATCCCTGAAACATTTCATAACGTGGAGGAACCTGGAAGGCATTATGCTGAGTGAAATTAGTTGCAAAAGGAGAAATATTGTATGAGACCACTATTATAAGAACTCGAGAAATAATTTAAACAGAGAAGAAAATATTCTTTGATGGTTACGAGAGTGGGGAGGGAGGGAGGGAGGGGTACTCACTAACTGGGTAGTAGACAAGAACTATTTTAGGTTAAGGGAACGACAACACACAATACAGGCGAGGTCAGCACAACTGGACTAAACCAAAAGCAAAGAAGTTTCCTGAATAAACTGAACACTTTGAAGGCCAGCGTAGCAGGGGTGGGGGTTTGGGGACCATGGTTTCAGGGGACATCTAGGCCGACTGGCATAATAAAATCTATTAAGAAAATATTCTGCATCCCACTTTGGAGAGTGGCTTCTGGGGTCTTAAATGCTAGCAAGCAGCCATCTAAGATGCATCAATGGGTCTCAACCCACCTGGAGCAAAGGAGAATGAAGAACATCAAAGACACAAGATAATTATAAGCCCAAGAGAAAGAAAGGACCACACAAACCAGAGACTACATCAGCCTGGGACCAGAAGAACTAGATGTTACCCAGCTACAACCGATGACTGCCCTGACAGGGAACACAACAAAGAACCCCTGAAAGAACAGGAGAGCAGTGTTATGCAGACCTCAAATTCTCATAAAAAGACCAGACTTAATGGTCCGACTGAGACTAGAAGGACCCCAGAGGTCATGGTCCCCAGATTTTCTGTTAGCCCAAAACAGGAACCATTCCCAAAGCCAACTCTTTAGACAGGGATTGGACTGGACTATGGGATAGAAAACGATACTGGTGAAGAGTGAGCTCCTTGGATCAAGTAGACACATGAGACTATGTGGGCAGCTCCTGTCTGGAGAAGAGATGAGAGGGCGGGGGGGAAGAAGCTGGCCTAATGGAAATGAAAATAGAGAGTGGAGGGAAGGAGTGTGCTGTCTCGTTAGATGGAGAGCAATGTAGCAAGGCGTATATTAGTTTTTGTATGAGAGGCTGACTTGGTTTGTAAACTTTCACTTAAAGCACAATAAAAATTAAGAAAAACAAACAAACAAACCCTTGGCTACTAACCAAAGGTCATTGGTTTGAACCCACCAGCCACTCTGCGGGAGGAAGATGTGGCAGTCTGCTTTCGTAAAGATTTACAGCCTTGGAAACGCTATGGGGCAGTTCTATCCTGTCCTATGGGGTTGTTATGAGTCGGAATTGATTTGACGGCAGTGGGTGGTCGGGGGTGGAGCCCGAGAATCTGCATTTCTAACAGGCTCCCAGGCAGATTCTGTTGGCCAGCCAGGCCATGCTTTGTGTGACAAGGCTTTACAGCAGTGCTGTTCAGTGGGGATGTGACCCAAGCTGTACGTGTAGTTTTAAGTTGTCTAGTAGCCACATTAAAAAAGTAAACCAGTGAAATGAATTTTAATAGCATATTTAACCATATATATCCAAAATATAATAATTAAAAAATATATATAGATATATATTTTTTATAATAAATATAAAATTATTAATGACAGAGTTTACATCCTTTTTCTCATAGCAAGTCTTTGAAATCCGGTGTTATTTTACTCACCTTAAATTCAAGTGCTAGCTTTTTACTGGAAAAGTAGATTCACATACTCAAGTTGTTTCAAACATAGTTAAATGGTCTCCAAAAACTGAATTACGTATCAGTTTTAAAATTAAAATTCAATTACCAAAGAAATAAAACATTCAGCTTCTTAGTTATAACAGCTACATTGCGTGTGCTGCACAGGTGTGTGTGGTTGATGGCTACCTTACTGGACAGCTCAGTGTTAGAACACCCTTAGACCTGAGGCAGGCGTTCCAGGTGGTTTGATTTAACTAAGTCAGGAACCAGGTGTCCTCTGGGTAACACGAAAAAAGAGGATAGGATCAGCTATCCCTGAAAAGGGAGAGCTACCAGCAAGGGAAGAAACTGCAGTAACAGCAGAAAAACATCAATTATAAAACATTCTGGGTTCAATTACTGTAGGGCCAAAGTTCCCTCACTTTTGTCTGGCATCTGAGAACATCACATAGTAGATAATACTTTATTGTGAATGCTGTCGGTTTTTAGTTAATACTACTAAAAGGCTAAATTTGGTAGAAGGTGCCCTGGGGGCACAATGCTTAAGCACTCAGCTGTGAATCAAAAGGTTGGTGGTTCGAGTGCACAGCGGCTCTGCAAGAGAAAGACCTGGCAATCTGCTCCCATAAAGACTACAGCCTAGTAAACCCTTTGGGGGCAGTTCTGCTCTGTCACTTGGGCTGCTATGAGTCGGAATCACAACACCCAACAAGAACACTTTTAGTACATATCCTGTTTAAGGAGGTAGAGATGTGAATAATACACTTTGTAAAGACTTCTATAAAAATGGTTCAAAAAATCTTAAAGCATTTGTAATGGCACATTTAAACATCCAAGAGTAACGAAGCCTCATTAGAATTGGATAAGCCAGGGAACCATGTATCTATGAGACCTTAGAACAATGAAAATAGAAGAAATCAACAACTCTGGTTTGTAAAACTTGGGACAATAATTGTAAAGGCAGGAAGAAGAAAAACTTCTAGGAAACACTGGAGCCTGTTGTGAAATAATGTATCTCTGATGTTAGCAGATGAGAAACTAAAGTTTAGAGTAGAAACTTTGCATTCAGGGTGGAATCCAGGACCACTTCCTTGTTTCTGTCTCCTTGTCTTACTGTTTGTTTATTCTGGAAGGACAGAAAGTCTGGAATGTTTAGCATAGGAACCGAGAGTATGGGTCCATGCCATTTCTGAGTGGTGTTTGTGGGTCCTGAGCCTTCCACTCCAGTGTCTGCCTCAGTGATCGATCTGCCCCAGAGATTCCCAGGCTCTGCAGGAGGCCCCAGGCTGCAGGCACTGCTGACATTGTTACTCTGTGGGTCTGTCCATTCAGACTCAGAGTGGAAGCACATGCCCCCTGGGAACTGATGGGACTACATATGGGAAGGCCTTTGTCATCACAAAAGGAAGAATGAGTGGGAGAGATGGACCTTGGAGAAAGGAAGATAATAAGAGCATGAATGGAGGGGTTTATGGCTTCCTGGTCCACATTGGGAGGACCACCATCACCCACTGAGGCACTTGGTGGGACTCCATGAGTTACAGCCCAGGATTTGGCTGCCTTTCTTCTTCATACCTGCTTGACAGTTTCTAAATGTACAGTTCAGTGCCATTCTTCATTCTTCACATTATGTCACCATTCTCATGTCTCTACACATATCGTTTCACTGCACTTTTACTCTGTATGCCCCTTAAAGATCTCGTCTGTGCTTTGGAGTTACTGTTGTCAGTTTATCTCATAATCTCCATGGTGGTTGTAGAAAAATAACACAAGCAACAGTTAACATTTAAAGATTACTTCAGGACAATAGATTTGGGGATTCCCCCAGCCAGCCTCAGTAGAACCAGTAAGTCTGGTTTTCCTAAGAATTTGACGTTCTGTTCCACATTTTTCTTCCTTTTGATTCATGAGCTGTGAAACAGATGCTGGAAATACATAAGTGTGTAGTTGTTGACACAGCACACACCCTGGAGTCAGACTGCTGGGGTTCATATCCAAGTCTACCAGTTTTTAGCTGGATGATCTTGGGAATTTTCTTAACCTCTCTGTGTCTGTTTCCTTATCTATAAAATAGGAATAATAATAGTACGCAAATGATAACAGATATAATGCATTAAAAGAGTGCTTGGTAAACTCTCAATAAATGTTAACTGTTGCTTGTGTTATTTTTCTACAACCACCATGGAGATTTGCTTTCTTGAGCTCCGTGTCAGAGAGGGGAATGGGCAATAGGAGGAATATTTTGTGAAGTCAGAGTTCTCCCTTTCTCATTTTAAAATAGGATTTAAAATGATAACAATGATCACTGCTAAATAGAATTCAATCTATGCTTGGTGAATATATGAATAAAAGGAAAGCTACCAAGATGACTAACATTTTATAATAAGGCTTTTAAAAGAAAGATTGTAGGAAACAGATATATTGAAGCCTAAGGAAAAATAGCTCACGAGCAATTCCTCAATGATTTGGGGAGAGGAAATGTTTTTTATTTTATTGTGGTAAATCTATTTTTAAAAGTTGGCCATTTTAACCGTTTTTAAATGTACAAGTCAGCGACATTAATTACATTCATCGTGTTATGCTACCATCACCACTATGCATTTCCAAAAGAAGGTGAAGCATTTTTAACGTCATCGTTGCCCTCGCTGAGTCTAAAAATGTGTGCTATGTGAGGCACATCAGACAGACAGACAGACAAACCAAACCAGCTGCTGTCCAGGTGATGCTGACTGACGGCGAGCCCACGTGTCACAGAGCGGACCGCCCCATGGGGTTTTCTTGGCTGTAATCTTTATAGAATCAGATCACCGGACTTGGCTTCCGAGGAGCCGCTGGGTGGGTTCAAACCGCCAACGCTTAGGTTGGTAGACGAGGGCAAACTATTTAAGCCACCCAGGGACCTGTTGTAAGGTACGAAGTAGATGCTCTGTAGATGTTTGTTGAATAAATAAAACAATGAATGCACAGATCTTCATGCGTGTAAGGAAGGACATCATTTCAGGGAAGAGTATTAGGTCCTGGAACACGTTACAGGAGTGTGAACAACGGAGGCAGAGAGAGAGGCCGAAAATGTGTTTCTACCAGTGTAGACTGGTTAATCGTTGCTAGATGGTGTCTGTGTGGTTCTGCCTGAAGGCTATAGCTGCTCAATTTCCTTTCCTACATTAGAATTCTCTAAAAGTAATATTAATTTTTACTGGCAGGGCAATTACTCAAATGTTGCTTCCTCAAGTATTACTTTAGAATCAAGGTAATCAACCTGTGGGCACTGTCCTCACCGTCCCTTCCCCTCCAGGGCCTGAGAGGGTTGATCACAGGCACAGCAGTCCACACCTGCCTCTTGTCCCCACTTGAGCTGGTGGTCAGACGTGGGCTCTTAACAAATATACCCCGTTTATTTTTAAGGTTGCCCTCCCCCAAATGTGTGATGTCCTTCTTTTCCATTGTAATCTTTGCCCACTGCCTCTTTGCTTAAGGCTGTGGTAGCTGGAGCAAACCAGGGTCATGCCCTTCGTGAATGCTCAGTTAAGTATGGTAATTTAGAGTCTCTATAATCTTTGGATCTTCTCCCTATTTGGAAATGGAAAACCCTTCCACATGTGTTTTATTGAATTTCTGGTTTGCCTCTATTTTTATGTAACGGTCCCTTCTTCCCATAAGAGGCATTAAGGATCCCCTTTGTATACTTTCTGGCAAACACGGCCATTGCTGGAGCAGGCTTACAATTCTGCAGGTGTTGAATGGGACACCTGCTCTGAGTGCCAAGACACCTCTAACCAAGCTTTTGTGGTGTGTGTGTGAGTAAGTGTGTGTGTGTGTGTGTGTTGGTGTGGAAGGAATGTCTCAGAAAGACCTAGGGAAATCACAGCATGCTAGAACTGGAAGACACCTTCAAGATCACCTAGCTTAGGGGTTTTCAATCAGGACTTAGAGGAGTCTCAGGGGATTGCCTAAGGGGCTGCCGTGCCAAAGGAAGGGTGCTGAATGAAGGATGGACAGTTTTTCCTACTCCCAGCCCCCTGGTAGTTCAGTTTTTATCTGTTTTTATTTTATAAATAAGGTAACAGAGGTGAAATGACTTTATGGGGTGCTTTTTTATTTTATCTCAGCTATTGCTTTTTTTTTTATTGCTTGATAACAGTTTTGCTCATCTTTTTGATGTTCAATCATATACCCTACCATGTTTTTTCATTATCTTTTCTATTTTTTTTTCTTAATTCTTCTGTCCCATTGACCACCCCACTCCCTCTTCACCTTCCACAGATGCCATGTTTTCCTACAAGAATTGAGGCCTCTGGGGTATGCTCTTTCGTCTTCTTTTCCCCCTGTACTTAAACATTTTTCTTCCATGTTCACTTTTTCTTCACCTCTGGTCTCTGAGGAACTTGAGTCTTTCCACTTTCTAAAGCTAACCCTTCCATGTGGGATTATAATTCCACTCCTTCCTCTTTCTGCCAGGATCTTGTCACTATTTGGGCTTACACATCTTTTCCTACATCTGTATATTTGTGTCTTCACCTCATGCAAACAAAACAAAAATAACAAAAACAAACGTCTCCTTAATTTTGCTCCCCACTTCCCATTGCTTTCTAAATTGAGTATGAATGCCTTATGCAAGCATTCGAGCCACCTGTCTCCCCATCCATTACTTCTCTTACATATACCACATGCACCAATAAATTATTGCCCTGGTGGTGCAGCGGTTGGAAGATCAGCTGCTAACCAGAAGGTTGCCAGTTCAAATCTACCAGCTGCTCCTTGGAAACCCTATGGAGCAGTTCTACTCTGTCCTATGGGGTCACTATGAGTCAGAATTGACTTGACAACAACGGGTTTGGGTGTTTTTGGTTTAATATGTCTGGTACTTTTCTTTACTGGTTCCCTCTCTGGTTTTTCTTTGCTCAGTCTCTTCTGTCTGCTGAAATCCTTTAAAGCCCATCACACACCACATCCTCTATGAAGTCTTACCTGGTTTCCTTCAGGTGGGTGTAACCCTGCCTTTGTTTAAACACCCACAGTGCAGTTTCTGACTTGCAAGATCCTAGCCTTCTTCTGTCTACCTGGCTTGCTCCTTGCGGGCAGGCTGAGTGCTTTCCAGTTTGTGTCCCCTCTGCACTGCTTTGTGGCCAGGTGTCTCACCTGCCCAAGCCGCACAGCCAGTGGGCACAGCTGGATCTAGACTCATTTCTTTTGGTTCTTAGATCAATTATTTTTTGAGTTAATAATTAGGTGTCTGTGACTTATATAACAAGCATTTTTGTCTGGTTCCTCAAGAGGTTAAAGGCTCCAAGAGCCTTTTGTTTCTGGACTCACTTTTTCCTTTGAACAAGAGTACTTTAACAGAATCACTTTGCTAATTACCCCTGCAGTTGGGCAGTTTCATCCTGCAAGCCAACTCTCAACTCTGATGGAGTAGTAGCGTTTGTCTGAAGCATTGTGTTGAGAAGGACTGAGGCTCATCAGGGGAAGGGTATCCTGTTTGATTAGCAATGCCTTTTGTGGGCATAGGTCTCAGGTTACTGCTGTTCTGTTGGAACCTAGACAGTGTGAATCACAGAAACAGATGTGCTCTTTCACCTACTCCCTTTTGGGAAGTCTATATGCATTGATGAGGTGGTTGATCACATTTCAAGTTCTGTTTGTGAGCCAGGCTGGCCACAGATGGGAGTATTGACCAAACTAGCAACCTTGGCATCTCTGGAACTTTTATAACTGAGTTAGAACATAATTACTTTATCCCAGTTCCAAATCCCAGCCTTTTTGTACATGAGAGAATGTTATGATTTTTTCTCAGCCCCTCAGGGGAGCTGAGGCCAGGATATCTGATGCCTTCCTCCTTTTTGCTATTCTTGGCACCTTTCTCCTCAGCACGTTTAAGCTTGTGGGAAATGTTCTTGTCCTTCCTAGAAAGAAGGCAAATAGGAGCTGCAGGGAGATTCAAAGTAAATGCTTCTCTGGCCAAGCCATGGTGCTCACAGGACACTTTCTCCTCCTTGCTTCAGGGCCTCAGTGGGCTCCATTCTAGTACAGGGCCCCTGTGATACTTCTGGGCCCCATTCCAGTACAGGGCCCCTGTGATCCTCCTGGGTCACACTCCAGCACAGGGTCCCTGTCATCCTCCTGTGTCCCACTCCAGTACAGGGCTCCTGTCGTCCTCCTGGGTCTCACTCCAGTACAGGGCCGCTGTGATCCTCCTGGGTCCCACTCCAGTACAGGGCCCCTGTGATCCTCCTGGACCTCATTCCAGTACAGGGCCCCTGTAATACTCCTGGGCCCCGTTCCAGCCAAGGGTACAGTTTACAGTTCCCTCTCCTCATTTCTCCTCCCAGCCCCCTCACTCATCCAGACTGCAGCCCTGCTGAGATTTGAGAACATTACTTCTCTTTTGCTCAGAGGAAAAAAGACACTCCCAAACCACATTCTGTACTCCAAATCAGGGGCAAAGTCCTAGGCATGGACTGGGATTGTCTGGCCAGCGGGACCTTGAGTATGGGATTCCTCTACACTGAGCCCTGAGCCCCTGGAATGCAGACACAAAAGGGCTGGAAAAAGAAACAGGTCAAAGCAACTCAGTCTTGCAGGTAGGGGCTGAAACTCCTGCTCTGTGCTCCCATTCTTGCCCCAAGCACTGCAGTCTCTGGCCTGGCCCTGGTTCTATTCTCCCTGTTCTGGGTTTTCTTTGGTCTGTCCTAGTTGGTCTGTCTTTTTCTACCTTTCATGGGCATCTTTGGAAACATTTCTTCCTCTTAGCTCTGTATAGAGTCTAAAGCAGCTGACACACCTACCACCCAAGCTTAGCTGCCCTGCTTCTTTCTTTGATATAGTAACCCTCCCAGGTCCCCTGTTCGAGCCCACATTTCTAGCCCCTCCCCAGGCAACTGGCTCTTGTGGAATAAATACATGTATCTTTTTGCACCAGTCATGCCATTTTCCAATAGACAAACAATAAAGCTGTCGAAACCCCACTTACAGTGAATCTCCACAGCCCCCCAAGGTTGTCGCTCCTCTCAAAGCAGGTGGGCTCCAGTCCTTCCTCCAGACAGCACTTGATGGAGCCCAGGCCACTGACCCCGGCTCCCACAATTGCAACTCGCTTGACCATGTTGTCCTGTGCAGGGGAAATGAAGCAGAGCATTTTATTTACAAGTGAAAGCCCTCCCCCATCCCTGGCTGCTCTAGCAAATCAGAAAAAAGAATCCGGAAGATTAAAGGGTTTGCTCAGTTTGAATCCTCTGTAGCTGGTCTCTGGTATGTGAATGTGAGAAGAGAAATGTTCAGGTCATTGGTTTAACCTGTACACTCTCTATGTTCCCACCCCTCACTCAGAGCTGCTGCCGCCAAGTGTGTTTGTATAGTTGATGAGCCTGTAGCTTCTGGCAGGGTGGCCAAAATTGGACACCAGACTCAGGTGGACAGAGTTTTGCATTCTGGACCATGCTGCTGCCTCCAGTCTCCCTTCTCTGATCCCAGAATCAATTAGAGCAGGAGGTCAGGAAAGGGTCATCTTATCCACCATGCTGTCTTAATAACATGCAACACTGAAGCTCAGATTGGTGTGTTGACATTGTACAAGTCTACACAGCTGCAACTGATGGAGTGGAATTGGGACTAGGAGCTAAGACACTTGTGGCCACTGCAGGTGCTGCCACAGCGCTGCCCTGGGTGAACCCTGGTCCATGGCATCCTGCTGGGCTCCAGCTGTGCTGCTGGTGCATCTCCCTCCCACCGGTCACCAGGGGATGCTCACCAGGGGCGGAGGGAGAGGAGCTAATGCTGAAGGTTTCTGACGGCAAGAAAGGCATGAAAAACCATCACTCTTTCTCAGTCTGATACTGATTCACCCCCAGGGAACACAACAGAGTCGCCATTGGCACAAATTGGCAAATCATCTGGCATCAGACTAAGTATTAATAACATGGTCTTGTAAGAAGGCTGAGAGATGGTATAGTGTATTGGTTAAGCAATCGGGCTCCGGGTCCAGGCTGCCTGGATGCAAGCCCAGCTCAGACAGCTATTACTGTGTGATCTTGGGCAAGTTATTTACCTCTCTATGTGGCGTAACTCTGTTGCTGTCAGGTCAATTTCAGCTCACGGCGACCCCACGTGTGTCAGAGTAGAACTGTGATTCATAGGGTTTTCAATGGTTGTGACCTTTTGGAAGCATATTACCAGGCCTTTCTTCTGAAGTACCACTGGGCAGATTTAAACTGCCAATCTTTCGGTTAGCAGCTGAGTGCTCAACCATTTGCGCCACCCAGGGACTGACTCCATGTGATATAAAAATGGAAAAAAATAGCGGTAGCTTCCTTTCAGTGTTTTGTGACAATTAAGTGAGTTACACACGTTAAGTGCTTTAGAACAGTGCCTTCCAAACGGTAAATGCTCAATGAATGTAAGCTATTGTAACTGTAAAAACATTTTCCAAAATTGCTTCCCCCATCTTCCTTTCACATCAATGAGCCTCTGTTCTTTTAATTTTGATAGCCTTTTTTAGGGTCAATAGCACACACAGCTGTAAATCATGCTTTGTCTAATGTTGTTTCCTAATAGGTTTTTGTCCTGAAGTTTGTAAGTTTTTAAAGCAGAGGGGTTTTCTTAGTTATCTAGTGCTGCTATAACAGAAACACTACAAGAGGATGGCTTCAACAAACAGAAATTTATTCTCTCACAGCCTAGGAGGCTGGAAGTCTGAATTCAGGATGCCAGGTCCAAGGGAAGTCTTTCTCTGTCTGTTGGGTCTGGAGGAAGGTCCTTGTCATCAATCTTCCCTTGGTTGAGGAGCTTCTCAGTGCAGGGACCCCGGTCAAAAAGACCTAGCTTTTGTTTCTTCCTGGTATGAGATCCTCACATCTCTCTGCTAGCTTCTTTCTCTTAAATCTCAAAAGAGATTGACTCAAGATAAAATCTAATCTTGTAGATTGAATCCTGCCTCATTAATGTAACTGCCACTAATAGTGGCTCATTACCATCATGGAGGTATGGTTTACAAACACATGGTAAAATCACATCAGATGACAAAATGGCGGACAGTCACAAAATACTCAGAATCATGACCCGGCCAAATTGACACATATTTTGCGGGGACGCAATTCAATCCATAACAGGGGTCATGTCTTTTTGGGCACAGAGCAGGTCTAGAAGTGCCCACAAAAAGTTTCCCTGAACATTTGCTAGTTCCTTATTTCACAGGTGGATTTGCTTCTCAAAGCTGAATATGCATTTTGTTTGTTTGTTTGTTTTAGGATTGGGAGCCTGAGAGAACAGGCTCACTGAGATAAAAAATTCATTGTGCTCAGTGAAATAAAAAATTCACTGTGCTCACTGAAATTAAAAAATTCTTTGCCATTGAGTCAATTCTCACTCATAGCGACCCTATAGGACAGAGTAGAACTGCCCCATAGTGTTTCCAAGGGGTGGCTGGTGGATTCGAACTTCCGACCTTTTGGTTAGCAGTTGGGCTCTTAACCATTGCACCACCCGGGCTCCACCAGTGAAATATAAGCAGCTCAAATATAGGGACTTCATCTGTTTTGTTCACTACTGTGTCCCCAGTATCTACAGCAGCACTTGGAACATAACGTAAGAGATGCTCAGTAAATATTTCTTGAATGAAATGAAAGGGCCCATTTCTTTTCAGATGTTACTTTCCTGAAGCCCAAGCTGCAGGATATGACTGACTAGGGCAGGGCTAGTAGATTCCACTCAGGGGAAACAATGCTGTATGGAAGCAACAGCCTTATATAATTTTCCACTCCCTGGGCCCTAGGGTAGTAGAGTGATCCTACAGTCAGAGAGCCAGCTGATATAATGAAAAAAGTATGGGCATTGGGGCCAGGCACATCTTATTTCAGATCCTGGCTTGCTCTGTCATCTACCAGCTTGGTGACATAGGAAAACTGCCTACCCTTTGAAGGCCTCAACTTCCTCATTTACAAATAGGATGTCAATGCTGTTCATTTTGTGGGATGTAGGACATGAAATCGGACTCGGGACTGGGATGGCCAGAGTCTTACATTCTGGACTTTGCTGCTGCCTCCACTCTCTCTAATCCTAGAATTGACTATAGCAGGAGACCAGGAAAGGATCACCTGTAAACAATAGCCACTTTGCTGGGAAAATGATTCTAGGAAAAAAGAGGTGGGATTGCACATATAAATAAGATATTTGCAGCTGCTTACAGGAGCCTGCTGGGTTTATAAAAACAGATCTAATTGTAGCAAGATGGGCATGCACTCAGCAACGCAGCAGGAAACAAAGCAGCTTCCTTTCCTTAAGGGAGAGTGAGGAGCCATTTCCAAAAGGTGGACTGAGAAACAGTGTGTGGCACTGTTCCCAGCATAGGCTCCATGGAAACTAAAGTGGAGGTCACCGGGGGGAGGTGAAATTCACCAGGAGAGTGGCCAGTAGTGTTCGTCCTGCCATAGTGACCGGGGGAGCTGTCATGGGGCAGAAAGAAAAGGGCCTGGTGTAGAGAGAACAAGTGTTGTGTATCTGCCCACCTAGGATTTTGTACTGTCAGATGTGCAGAGCTGATTGAAAACACTGGGCTGCTGTCATGAGAAAGAATGTATCTCCTCCAATTGTGAATTCCATCAGAGTCCAGCCTAGACCTGGCTTTTCTGGGAACATGTGTGGAGGTCTTGGGCAGAGAAATGAACTGCCCTGGACTCACTTTGCAAAAGAGGTCATTAGTGTTAACTCTTGCTCCAAGGGCCTGACACAGTACTGTAAATACCTGCCTTTAAATGTTTGAAATATCCTCAGGTAGAGCTGTGGCTGGTGGTGGAACTGAAGAAGTGGTGAGGCAAGCAGTGGCATTCTGGATGCGTTTTCCACATCGGGAGAGACTGAGTGGTGGAGAGTCCACTCATGTCTCCAGAATCAGCAAAAAGTGGCACATAATTGGCAAAAGATAAGTACTTCCGGCTAATCTACTGTGCAGAGCAAAAAACAGCCCTTTGGGGAAAAAACTCTCTTCCATTTACCTGACTCCTTTCTGCTCTGCACTGTGTCCCAAGTCAGCTTCAGGGATAGCCACTTTCTCTGGGCCAGGAGTAGGAGATGTGGCTTGCCCTGAGTCATTCTCCTGGCCTTAGAAAAGGAACAAATTAACAAAAAGGAAAAAAAAAATCTGCTGGGTACCCTAAACTGGGAACTGAGGGCAGAAACAGCTCCTTTGCCTAGGCACAGGCATAAGGGGTCCACAGGCTTTGAATACCTTTCACCACTGCATAGACCTGTGTGGGTCCATTTCAGTGGTGTATACCCTCATTAGCACAGTACAACAGGGTATATACCTGAAGTCTAACTTCAACTGTTTCAGCTATATGGTGGTGAGACAGGTTCGTGACAGTTGACACCGCTCTGCCTATTAAGCAGGGTCCTCACCTACCCACATCAGAGGCCTGAGGACTGGTGTCTCCACCTATGCTAGCCACCCGCAAAAGTTGTCTAAGGATAAGTCGTGCCTCCCAGTCCTTACAACAAACAGCATTGGGTGCACATAGCCTGGCGGCAAAACCCACCCACCTATACATTCTAGGGAACAGGGACATGATTTCCTCACCCACTCCAGGGTCAGACGTCAACCCACTGCCTTGCTCAACACGTGACCACCTACTACAGCAAGATATCTGTGCCTACACCAATCACCCATGCCCATCTAAGACTGTAGGTTGAGAGCCTGTACCACACGCTTAGTGACTGACTACCTGGACGCTTGAGCTGAATCCATACAAGAAAAGTAAATGGATACCTGGGCTCATATACCTAGTAACAGCTCTAAATACCTGGTGACAGGATGTTAGACCTTCAAAGCTGCCAGTAATCAAACTAGCTCACCTGAGCAATCTATTTGGGCATATCAAAACAAAACAAAATGAGAGGCTAGGACACAGTAAGCAAACATAAAATAAATACATACTACAACTTATTGATGGCTTGGAGGCAACAGTCGGTATCAAATCACGTAAAGAGGCAGACCATGATGGCTTCAGCAAGATCCCAAAACAAAGAATCAAGAAATCTTCTGGATGAAGACAACTCCCTGGAATTACCAGAGGTAGCATACAAAAGATTAATATATGGAACTCTTCAACAGATCAGGAATGAGATTGGGCAAAATGCAGAACAAGCCAAGCAGCACACAGACAAAGGATTACAGGAATTTAAGAAGATTAGAGAACAGGATAATGACATATTTAAAAGGCTGCAAGAATCCATAGAGAGCAAACAGAAATCCAGAAGATTAACAATACAATTTCAGAATTAGACAACTCAATAGAAAGTCAGAGGAGCAGAACTGAGGAAATGGAAGTCAGAATTAGTGAGATTGAAAATAAAGCACTTGACATCAACATATTTGAGGAAAAATCAGATAAAAGAATTTAAGAAAATGAAGAAACACCAAGAATTATGTGAAAATCTATCAAGAGGAATAACCCATGAGTGATTGGAATACCAGAACTGGGGGGGGGGGGCGCATAACAGAAAACACAGAGAGAATTTTTGAAGATTTGTTAGCAGAAAACTTCCCTGATATTGTAAAAGATGAGAAGATATCTATCCGAGATGCTCATTGAACTCCACACAAAGTAGATCTCAAAAGAAAGTCACAGAGACATATTATCATCAAACTTCCCAAAGCCAAAGATAAAGAGAGAATTTTAAGAGTGGCTAGAGATAAACAAAAAGTCACCTATAAAGAAAAGAGAGTCAGTAAGACTAAGCTTGGGTTACTCAGCAGAAACCATGCAGGCAAGAAGGCAATGGGTTGACATATATAAAACCTTGAAGGAAAAAAATTTCCAGCCAAGAATTATATATCCAGCAAAACTGTCTCTTAAATATGAAGGCAAAATTAGGACATTTCCAGATAAACAGAAGTTTAGGGAATTTGCAAAAACAAACCCAAAATTAGAAGAAATACTAAAGGGAGTCCTCCAGTTAGAAAATCAATAATATCAGATAAAAACCCAAGACTAGAACACAGGACAGAGCAAGCAGATATCAACCCAGATAGGGAAATCACAAAAGTAAATCAAGGCTAAAACACTTAAAACAGGGAAATGGAGATGTCATTACAAAAAAGATGACAACATTAAAACAAAAAAGAGGGGTTAAAACATGTAGTCATAGATCTTTCATATGGAGAGTAAGCCAAGGTGATACAAAGAAATACAAGATTGGTTTAAACTCAGAAAAATAGGGGTAAATATTAAGGTAACCACAAAGGAGACTAACAATCCTAGCACATCAAAATAAAAAACAAGAAAAACATAAAGACTCAGCTATACAAAAAGCAATAACAATGAAAAAGAGGAAAAGAAAATATATAGAGTAAAATTACTCAGAACAGAAAACTAAGTGGAAAAAAAAAAAAAGAAACTGTTGGCAACACACAAAAAACATCAAAATGACAGCAATAAACTCATACCTGTCCATAATTACGCTGAATGTAGATGGACTAAATGCAACAGTAAAAAAAACAGAGAGTGGCAGAATGGATAAAAAAACACTATCCATCTCTATGCTGCCTATAAGAGACACACCTTAGATTTAAAGACACAAACAAACTAAAACTTGAAGGATGGAAAAAATATATTAAGCAAATAACAATCATAAAAGAACAGGAGTGACAATATTAATTTCTGACAGAACAGAATTAAAATCCATCACAAAGATAAGGAAGGACACTATATAATGATTAAGGCATCAATATACCAGGAGGATATAACGATAATAAATATTTATACACCTAAAGACAGGGCTCCAAAATACATAAAACTCTAACAGCATTGAAAAGAAAGATAGACAATTCCACACCAATAGGAGGAGACTTCAACACACCACTTTTGGTGAAAAGGACAGACATCCAGAAAGAAGCTCAGTAAAGACATGGAAGATCTAAATGCCACGATCAACTAACTTGACCTCATAGACATATGCAGAACACTCCACCCAACAGCAGCCAAGTATACTTTCTTTTCCAATGTACATGGGACATTCTCCTAATAGACCACATTGTAGCCATAAAGCAAACCTTAAAAGAATCCAAAACACTGAAATATTACAAAGCATCTTTTCTGACCATAAAGCCATGAAAAGTAGAAATCAATAAAAGAAAAAGGAAGGAAAAACAAACAAACACCATGGAAACTGAACAACACCTTGCTCAAAAACTACTGGGTTATAGAAGAAATTAAGGACAGAATAAAAAATTCATAGAATCAAATGAGATTGAAAACACTTCCTACCAGAACCTTTGGGATGCAGTAAAAGCAGTGCTCCGAGGTCAATTTATAGCAATAAATGCATACCTCCAAAAAGAAGAAAAGGCCAAAATCAATGAATTAGTCCTACAATTCAAACAAACAAAAAGAGAGCAGCAAAAGAAGCCCTGGGGCACCAAAAGAAAGAAAATAATAAAAAGCAGAGCAGAATTAAATGAAATAGAGAACAGAAAAACAATTGAAAGAGTTAACAAGACCAAAAGCTGGTTCTTTGGAAAGATCAACAAAATCAATAAACCATTGGCCAGACTGACAAAAAAAAAAAAAAACAAAACCAGAGAGGAGGCAAATAACCTGAATAAGAAATGAGATGGGTGATATCACAAAAGACCCAACTGAAATTAGAAGAATCATAACAGAATACATGATAAATTGTACTTCATCAAATTTGAAAACCTAGAGGAAATGGATAAATTTCTAGAAACTCACTACCTACATAAACTAACACAAAGAGAGGTAGAATAAATAAACCTATAACAAGAGAAGAGATTGAAAAGGTAGTTAAAAAACTAACAACAACAAAAAAAGCCCTGACCCTGACAGCTTCACTGGAGATTCTACCAAATTTTCAGAGAAGAGTTAACACTACCACTACTAAAGGTATTTCAGAGCACAGAAAAGGATGCAATACTCCCAAACTCATTCTATGATGCCAGCATAACCCTGATACCAAAACCAGGTAAAGACACCACGAAAGAAGAAAATTACAGACCAATATCCCTTATGAACTTATACGCAAAAAATCCTCACCAAAATTTTAGCCAATAGAATTCAACAATATATCAAAAAAATAATTCACCGTGACTAAGTGGGATTCATACCAGGTATGCAGGGACAATTTAACATTAGAAAAACAATCAATGTAATTCATCACATAAATAAAACAAAAGACAAGAACCACATGATCTTATCAACTGATGCAGAAAGGCATTTGACAAAGTCCAACATCCATTCATGATAAAAGCTCTCAGCAAAATAGGATTAGGAAGAAAATTTCTCAACATAATAGAGGGCTTTTATACAAAGCCAACAGCCAACATCATCCTAAAAGGAGAGAGCCGGAACACATTCCCCTTGAAAACTGGAACCTGACAAGGATGCCCTTTATCACCACTGTTATTCAACATTGTGCTGGAGGTCCTAGCCAGAGCAATTCGGCTAGAAAAATAAATAGAGAGCATCCAAATTTGTTAGGAAGAAGTAAAAGTATCTCTATTTGCAGATGATATGATCTTAAACACAGAAAACCCTAAAGAATCCACAAGAAAACTACTGGAACTAATAGAAGCGTTCCGTAGGGTATCGGATACAAGATAAACATACAAAAGTCAGTTGGATTCTTCTACACCAACAAAGAGAATGTCCAAGAGGAAATTGCCTAGTCAATAGCCCCCAAGAAAATAAAGTACTTAGTAATAAATCTAACCAGAGATGTAAAATAAAACTATAAGACACTACTGCAAGAAACCAAAAGAGAGCTGTATAAGTAAAAAAACATACATTGCTCATGGACAGGAAGACTTAACATTGTAAAAATGTCTATTCTACCCAAAGTGATCTATAGATACAATGCAATCTCGATCCAAATTCCAATGGTATTTTTTTTTAATGAGATAGAGGATCAAATCGCCAACTTCATATGGAAAGGGAAGAGGCCCTGGATAAATAAAGCATTACTGAAGAAGAACAAAGTGGGAGGCCTCACACTACCTGACTCTAGAAACTATTATACCTCCAAGATAGTCAAAACAGCCTGGTACTGGTACAACAGATACAAAGACCAATGGAACAGAAATGAGAATGCAGATCTAAATCCATCCACATATGAGGAGCTGATATCTGACAAAGGCCCAAAGTTCATTAAATGGAGAAAAGACAGTCTTTAACAAATGGTGCTGGCATAACTGGATATCCATCTGTAAAAAAATGAAACAAGACCCACTGCTTACACCGTGCACAAAAACTAACTCAAAATGGATCAGAGACCTAAATATAAAATTTAAAACGGTAAAGATCATGGAAGAAAAAATAGGGACAATGCCAGGAGGCCTAATACATGGCATAAACAGAATACGAAACATTACTAACAATGCACAAACACCAGAAGAAAAACTAGATAACTGGGAGCTCCTAAAAATCAAACATTTATGCTTATTCAAAAACTTCAACAGAACAGTAAAAAGATAACACATAGACTGGGAAAAAACTTTTGGCTATGGCAAATCCAAATCAGCACCTAATCTCTATAATCTACAAGATACTGCAAAACCTCAACAACGAAAAGAGAAATAACCCAATTAAAAAATGGGCAAAAGATAGGAACAGGCGCTTTGCCAAAGAAGAGATTCTGGTGGCTAACAGATACACATAGAAATACTCAGGTTCATTAGCCATTAACAAAATGCAAATCAAAACTACAATGAGATATCATCTCACTCCAACAAAAACACAAAATAATAAATGTTGGAGAGGTTGTGGAGAGATTGGAACACTTACACGCTGCTGGTGTGAAGGTAAAATGATACAACCACTTTGGAAATGGATTTGGCACTTCCTTAAAAAGCTAGAAATAGAACTATCATATGATCCAGCAATCCCACTCCTTGAAATAGATCCTAGGGAAATAAGAGCCCTCACACAAATAGATGTATGCACCCTTATGTTCATTGCAGCACTGTTTACAGTAGCAAAAAGATGGAAACAACCAAAGTGCCATCAATGGATGAATTGATAATCAAATTATGGTATATTCACACAATGGAATACTACACAACGATAAAGAATACTGATGAATCTGTGAAACATCTCATAACATGGAGGAATCTGGAAGGCATTATGCTGAGTGAAATTAGTTGCAAAAGGACAAATATTGTATCAGACCACTATTATAAGAACTCAAGAAAAGGTTTAGACACAGAAGTAAACATTCTTTGATGGTTACGAGGGTGGGAAGGAAGGGAGATGGGTATTTACTAATTATAAGAACTCAGGAAAAGGTTTAGACACAGAAGTAAACATTCTTTGATGGTTACGAGGGTGGGAAGGAAGGGAGATGGGTATTTACTAATTAGATAGTAGATAAGAATTATTTTAGGTGAAGGGAAATTCAATACACAATACAGGGGAATTCAGCATAACTGGACTAAACCAAAAGCTAAGAAGCTTCCTGAATACAAACAAATACTTCGAGGGACAGAGTAGCAAGGGTGGGGGCCTGGGGACCATGGTTTCAGGGGACATCTAGGTCAATTGGCATAACAAAGTGTATTAAGAAAACGTTCTGCATCTTACTTTGGTTAAGTGGCATCAGGGGTCTTAAAAGCTAGCAAGTGGCCATCTAAGATGCATCAATTGGTCTCAACCCACTTGGAGCAAAGGAGAATGAAGAACACCAAAGACACAAGGTAAATATGAGCCCAAGAGACCAAAAGGGCCACATAAACCAGAGGCTGCATCAGCCTGAGACCAGAAGAACTAGATGGTGCTCAGCTACCACCAATGACTGCCCTGACAAGGAAAACAACAGAGAATCCCTGATGGAGCAGGAGAAAAGTGGGATGCAGAACTCAAATTCTAGTAACATGAACAGGCTTCATGGTCTGAATAAGAGTGGCAGGACCCCAGAGGACATGGCCCCCAGATTCTCTGTTAGCCCTAAACTAAAACCATTACTGAAGCCAACTCTCAGACGAAGATTAGCCTGGAATATAAGACTTAAAATGTTACTGATGAGGAGTGTGCTTCTTAGCTCAAGTAGACACTTGAGACTATGTGGGCAACTCCTGTTTGGAGGTGAGATGAGAAGGCAGAGGGGGACAGGAGCTGGCTGAATGGACATGGGAGATACAGGGTGGAGAGGAGGAGTGTGCTGTCACATTATAGAGAGAGCAACTAGAGTCACGTAATGATGTGTGTATAAGTTTTTATATGAGAAACTGACTTGAATTGTAAACTTTCACTTAAAGCAGAATAAAGAGAGAGAGAAAAAAAAGGCCACAGCCTTCATTAAGGATTACACCTCAACATAAAGAAAAAAAAATTCCTTACAACTGGACCAATAAGCAACATCACGATAAACAGAGAAAAGATTGAAGTTGTCAGGGATTTAATTTCACTTGGATTAATAATCAAAGCCCACGGAATCAGTAGTCGAGAAATCAAAAGATGCATTGCATTGGGCAGATCTACTGCAAAAGACCTCTTTAAAGTGTTAAAAAGCAAAGATGTCACTTTAAGGATTAAGGTACACCTTACCTAGGCCTTGGTCTTTTCAATCGCCTCATATGCATGCAAAAGCTGGACGTGAATGAGGAAGACGGAAGAAGAACTGATGTCTTTGAATTGTGGTGTTGGTGAAGAATACTGAATATACCATGGACTGCCAAAAGAATGAACAAAGCTGCCTTGGAAGAAGTACAACCAGAATGTTCCTTAGAAGTGAGGATGGCAAGGCTTTGTTTCACATACTTTGGAGGAAGGATTAGTCCCTGGAGAAGGACACCATTCTTACTGAAGTATGATGTCAGTGAAAAAGAAGAAAACCCTGAATGAGTTGGATTGACACAGTGGCTGAAACAATGGGCTCAAGCATGAGAAGGATTGTGAGGATGGGGTAGAATCAGACAGTGTTTCGTTCTGTTGTACATAGGGTCGCTGTGAGTCGAAACTGGCTCTATGGTACCTAACAACAACAACAACAACATAGATTCAATGATTCAGTCTCTGATTAATTCAGGCATCAAACACTTACTGAGTGGATTCTATGTTGCTAAGCCCCAGGTGCTGTATACTAAGTTCACAAGTTGTTAAGGTAAAGGACTGTTTGGAACAAAACACAGACTAGGTTGCCTTCTAATGGTGCGATCAACAGGTGTTTATTGCTCACAGAATAATCAGGACAGGGATGAGCAGAACAGCAGACATCATCATGAGCCAGGGTTACCTGAACTTAGGCTCCCATCCCAGGGGGAGATGTCATGATTGCATCCACGCGTGCCACACTTTGCACCATGGGTGAGGAACGCAGAAGCCCCTCTCTCCCAGGGTTACTATACTAGCAACTACAATGATTACAGGCTAACCGGAGAGTAGAGGAAAGGGCAATAAAGAGAAAGGCTCCCCTGCGGGCAAGGACACTGGTCAACGCCTCCTGCTCAGGGCACATGACAATATCCTGATGGCCGTTCTAGACTTGCTGGTGTCAGTGAACCTTCCTTCCACCTTTACTCCACTAAGATAGATGATACTGTTGTGGATCTCTCAAAGGGCAATCATCTCCCCCAAAGCATATACTTTGTGTCTGTTGGTAACTGTTTTGTCCATTCGTAGCTATGGAGATGGTGCTGGGTGATTATAGTACAGTACAGCACACCTGTGCACCCAGAACCTACGCTATGCACTGGGGGTGCAGAAGATGAATAAGGCACAATGCACTTTCTAGAGCAGTCCTGAGTCTGGTGAGGATGTCAGACTTATAAATAATTACAATATTCTGAGTAAAGTGCTAAGATAGAGTAGGTACAAAGTGCGATGAGACCGTGCTGATTCTGACTTTGGAATGATAGGGAAAGAACAGAGGAGATATTATTTGCTCCAGGTTTTGAAGGATGAATATGACTTCAACAGGCATAGGAGGGGACCCAGGAACACAAGGAGCAGTGAGATTAAGGGCTGGATATGATTCATGGAGATGTTGTGACTGCTCAGCTCCATGGTGGGCTTGCCATTCTCCTGACTCCTAGAGAAGACAGCTGGTTCATTTTACGCCATCTGTTAGTCTTCTGTCTGCCTAAGCAGAGAGAAAAGCAGCGGTGTGTTCTTTGACTTGCCTCTTATTTTCTCACGGGTCCGCAAGCAGCATGCAAACTTGGCCTGTAATAATTGTTGCATAAATATTTGGCAATGGGCTGATTTCCTGATGGGTAAAATGAATTCCTTTGTCACTTGTTGCCGTTGAGTTGACTCCAACTCATGGCGAACACATGTATGTCTGAGTGGAATTTGTGCTCTACAGGGTTTTCTTGGATTATGCTTTGAAAATAGATTGCCAGGCCTTTCTTCTGCGACCCCTCTGGGTAGACTCAAACTTCCAACCTTTCAGTTTGCAGCTGAGTGCTTAACTATTTGCACCACCCAGGGGCCACTATCATTTTTAATTAAAAAAAAAAGTTACTTGGAGTTAATATTCTCGACTGATTCCTGCCTCCAAATCACTTCTTATCAAATGTACAACAAAGGGAAGTTCTCTCTCAGCTCACCACTGTAACTCAGTGTGGAGTAAATGTAGTCAGCCTTCTGAACAGTCAGTTTCTCTGGGGCTTTCTGTGGGACCGTAGAGGGCTACAGGGAGAGATCTTTCGGGTCACTATGAGTTGGAATGAACTCGACGGCAATGAGTTTGGTTTTTTGGTTTTGTAGAGGCCTTACCAGTCAGGGGCCCAGTGTTGGCTGACTACCAGCTGTGTGACTTAGCAAGTAATGTAATGTTTTTGTGTCCCATTTTTCTGCTCCCTAAAATGAAGCTGGAAGTGGAGCCTGTCTCAGAGGTTTGTTATAAGAACTAATTAACTCATGTAAAAAAAAAAAAAAATTAGCACGGTACTGGGACATACTAGGCCCAAAATAAATATTGCTGTAATTATTTTCATATGTTTAGATTTTTTTTTTTAAATCTGGAATTTTTGTGGACATTTGCCTTGACAATTTCAGGTTTGATATTTACAGAGACAGAGTTACAGAATGTCTGGAATCAGAATCATTGTAGAAAATTAGGAATGTATATCTAAACGTGGTCTACCAGAAAGTGAAGAAAATGAGTGAGGATATGCAAGACTCATGGTGAAAGAAAGGGAAAATTAGAAAACGGGAGGGGGCAAAATAGGCCTAAAAGTCAGCCTCAGGGCTTTTCTTTTCTGCCTTTAATTTTTCCTCTGCTTGGGCATAGCCTCATTTGAGTTGTTTCCCTGATTGGAAAAACAAACACAGGATTACATGAACACACCAGCGAAACACACCCTCCACTCACGGACAAAAACAAATGCTTCCAAGCACAAGTGATTTTAGAAATTTAAACAACTGCTTTTTGGAGAGTTTTGTTCTTTCTTATATTTTTAAAATTAAAAATAATTTTTGATCAGTGACTATTTTACTTTAACAGAGTGATTGATAATACAGGAGGAAATACTATTGGGGTAAAGAACATGCTAATGTGGCTGATGCTATTCCATATGACAAGGCAAAAATCGTACTGAAAATGTGATGGGAGAAGTCGATAAAAATTTGGCCATCCCTTTGTTGGAAGTTTTTAAAGAGTTGTATTGTTATTATTATTTTAATCAAGAAAACCTTGTCAAAGTCATCTAAATATGAAATAAATAAGTAGTAAAAATTGAGAAAAAGTGATGAAATTGGTAAGGCAGGAGCCAGTGGCTAAAAGTGAATTTATAAAACATAAAAAGTAAAATAATTTAATCAACACAAAATTGCCAGATGAGTTGGGAAATCACTGTTGGCTGCATAATCGTTACCAATTTTTAACCTTGGAATTAGAGACAGCTCTTGTTTTCCTGTGGATTGTATACTGCTTCATCTACTTTGAAGAAATCAAATGCAAATGTGTAATTTACCAAAGTCAGACTGAGCATCCCCTTTGGTTTATTAGGATGAGCTAGAAGGTCAGAACATCAAGCTAGGACTGTCACTACCAAAATGCACAGAGGCGCACTGAGTTATTTTACATTTTTGAGGAAAGCACAGTGCCCCTTGATGTCTGTGAACCCTGTGCTAACTATTAGCTGGAGGCAGTTCACAGTGTTAATATTCTATAGTACTGCGGCCCTTTTGATGACGTCCTGTCTTTGTAAAGCTGAGTTTTCAGCAGTTGCTATGATAAAAACAAGCTCTGCATGAAAACCGAGTGGAACAGGAAACAAAGGGATGATTTCCAATCTGATTCCATGGTTTGAGAAATTATGGCATGCCCAACAGGCACATACATCTCATTACTAAATAATTGTGATTATTTAAGGCTGAAATATTATTTTTCAATTTACATGTATCATTTTTTCAAATAGCTGCAAAGTTATTAGAACATAAGTTCTTAAGTTGTTTGAAGCTAGGGGCACCATGAAAGAATTACTCACATGCTAAGGGCCCCTTGAGCCTAGAAATTTTGGGATCCTCTGGGTGAAAGTCTAGGCTAGACATTAGGCTAGACATTACCTTCCGGGTATTTTCTTCTTGACCCCAAAACCTTAACTTATTGGTGTCAGAATAACGCAAATTATCTTATATCAGAGCCCAGCATGCTATCATAACTGTTGTTGTTAGTTACTGTCAAGTCGATTCCCACCCGTGGTGACCCCATGTGTCAGAGCACAACTGCTCCACGGGGGTTTCAAGTCTGTGACCTTTTGGAAGCAGATCGCCAAGCCTGCCTCCGGAGTCTTCTCTGGGTAGGTTTTGAACTGCCAAACTTTTGGCTTGTAGTCAAGCACTTAACCATTTACATTGCCCCGTCTTCCATTGCCTTCAAGTGGATTCCAACTCATAGCGACTCCTATATCAGAACTAATGTTTCCTAATTGTTTCGAGTCTGTGACTCAGCCATTTCCATTGGTGCTGTCAGCCTTGTTCAGTCCTTTATCTGTTCTCCATTCCTATTTCCCTAAATATACCCCTCTTGCTTTCTTTCTCTCTCACACACACACAAACACCACACACACCACATATACTTAAACCTTCATAGCACATGCAAAGGCCTCAAAATACTGATTGGCACAGATGACACAATGATAGCTTTTCCTTAAGTGGACTGTGGTGCTTCATGGGTAATCATCGTTAGTAGACCCAGCTGGATGGTAACTGGGGGTGGGTGAAGGTGCCTACTCAACCCCTGTGAACAAACCGGCACAAGCTGCTAAGAAAGCTGAGTTGGAGCAAGGGCATGCTTTGGGATTTCTTTCCTCCAGCTGCAGCTCCCACCTCCTCAAGCCTAGTCCTAACTACAACCATCAGATAACAAAAATTCTGCCAGGCTCTTAAGTCTGTTTTGACAGTTACAAAGCCATAGCAAGGCTGGAGGCAGGGGCTGATGATCCAGTGAGCAGGGTAAGCACGGGCTTACTTACTAATCTGTAGTGAACAATTTCACGTTTTTCGTCACTTGAAAAACGTGAAATTGTTCACTACAGATTAGTGCATAAGCACAAGTAAGCCTGTGCTTACCTTTCTTACTGGGTCATCTGCCCCTGTCAGGGATTGTATATTTGAAAAAAGGCTTCGATTCAGTAGGAAGGTGCTGTGGGATTGGAAGAAAGACAGATGCCAATCATACCTAGAAGCAGAATCTTTGATGTGGTGAAAAGTGTGAAATTATTCACTACGGATGAACTAGTATGTACAAAATATGAATCTAGGAAAATTGGAAATCGTCAAAAATGAAATGGAATGCATAAACATTGATATCCTAGGCATTACTGAGCTGAAATGGATTAGTATTGGCCATTTTTAATTGATAATCATATGGTGTCTACTATGCCAGGAATGACAACTTGAAGAGGAATGGCATTGCATTCATTATCAAAAAGAACATTTTAAGATCTATCCTGGCATACAACGCTGTCAGTGATAGGATAATATCCATATGCCTACAAGGAAGACAAGTTAATATGACTATTATTTGAATTTGACACCAACCACTAAGGCCAAAGATGAAGAAATTGAAGATTTTTACCAACTTCTGCGGTCTGAAATTAATCAAACATGCAATCAGGATGTGCTGATAATTACTGGTGATTGGAATGCAAAAGTTGGAAAAAAGAGGAAGGATTGGTAGTTGGAAAATATGGCCTTGGTGATAGAAACGATGCTGGAGATCACATGATAGAATTTTGTACGACCAATGACTTCTTCGTTGCAAACTTTTCTCAACAAGATATACAGCGACTATACACATAGACGTTGCCAGATGGAATACACAGGAATCAGATTGACTACATCTGTGGAAAGAGATGATGGAAAAGCTCAATATCATCAGTCAGAGCAGGGCCAGGGGCTGACTGCAGAACAGACTATCACTTGCTCATATGCAAGTTCAAGTTGAAGCTGAAGAAAATTAGAATAAGTCCATGAGAGCCAAAGTACAACCTTGAATATATCCCACCTGAATTTAGAGACCATCTCAAGAATAGATTTGAACACTAAGGACCGAAGACCAGAGGAGTGGTGGAATGACATCAAGGACATCATACAGGAAGAAAGTAAGAGGTCATGAAAGAGCCAGGAAAGAAAGACCAAAATGTATGTCAGAAGAGACTCTGAAACTTGCTCTTGAATGTAGAGTAGCTAAAACGAAAGGAAGAAATGACAAATTTTTAAAAACACTGGACAGAAGATTTCAAAGGGCGGCTCAAGAAGACAAAGTATTGTAATGACACGTGCAAAGGCGTGGAATTAGAAAACCAAAAGGGAAGAACAAGCTCAGCGTTTCTCAAGCTGAAAGAACTGAAGAAAAAATTCAAGCCTCGAGTCACAATATTGAAAGACTCTAAAGGAAAAATATTAAGCAACACAGGAAACATCAAAAGAAGATGGAAGAAATACACAGAGCCACTGTACTAAAAAGAATTGGTTGATGTCCAACCATCTCAGGAGGTAGCATACAATCAGGAACAAATGGTACTGAAGGAAGAGGTCCAAGCTGCACTGAAGGCATTGGCAAAAAACAAGCCTCCAGGAATTGACGGACTACCAACTGAGATGCTTCAACTAACGAATGCAGCACTGGAAGTGTTCACCCCTTTATGCCAAGAGATTTAGAAGACAGCTACCTGGCCAACCGACTGGAAGAGATCCATATTTATGCCTATTCCAAAGAAAGGTGATTCAACCAAGTGTGAAAATTATCGAACAATATCAATAATATCACATGCAAGTAAAATTTTGCTGAAGATCATTCAAAAGTGGCTGCAGCAATACATCAATAGGAATTGCCAGGAATTCAAGCTGGTTTCAGAAAAGAAAGTGGAACCAGGGATATGACTGCTGATGTCAGATGGATCCTGGCTGAAAGCAGAGAATACCAGAAAGGTGTTTACCTGCATTTTATTGACGGTGCTAAGGCATTCAAACGTATGAACCATAACAGATTATGGACAACATTGAGAAGAATGGGAATCCCAGAACAGTTAATTGTGCTCATGAGGAATCTATACATAGATCAAGAGGCAGTCATTCAAACAGAACAAAGGGAATATGTGTGGTTTAAAGTCAGGAAAGGTGTGCACCAGGGTTGTATCTTTTCACCATACTTATTCAATCTGTATGCTGATCAAATAATCTGAGAAGATGGACTATATGATGAAGAACTCAGCATCAGGTTTGAAGGAAGACTCATTAACAACCTGAGATACGCAGATGACACAACCTTGCTGGCTGAAAGTGAAGAGTACTCGAAGCACTTACTGATGAAGATCAAAGACCACAACCTTCAGTAAAGATTACACCTCAACATAAAGAAAACAAAAATCCTCACAACTGGACCAATAAGCAACATCATGCTAAACAGATAAAAGATTGTCCAAGGTTTAATTTTACCTAGATCCACAATCAAAGCCATGGAAGCAGCTCAAGCATAACAACAATTTTGAGGATGGGACAGGACTGGGCAGTGTTTTGTTCTGCTGTACATAGGGTCACTAAGAGTCAGAACCAACTCAATGGGACCTAACAACGATTGGTTGGTTGGAGTATGTGATGCTCTAGAGGGACATTTCTTGGCATTTTATTATATTTCTAAATATCTTCTGAAGTCTCTCTCCTTTCCTTTCTTCTGCTGCTCTGATTTGTGTTCAGAATCATAGAATCTTAGAGTTGAAAGAGAGCATAGTCTGGCTTAGTTTTTGTCCCAGTTGTAAAGTGGACATACCCAGAGCAATTTTGTTTTCTTTATCCCTGCTAAAAACAGCCACAACCCCAAACCCTGCTGGTGTACTGGGTGAGAGCTACGGCTGCTAACCAAAAGGTCAGCAGTTCGAATCCACCACGTGCTCCTTGGAAACCTTACGGGATAGTTCTACTCTGTCCTATAGGGTCACTGTGAGTCAGAATCAACTCACTGGCAATGGGTAAAGGGTAACCCTATCCTGCATCCCTGCCCCCCAAAAATAACCCCCTACCTGCACAATCTTCTCCACAAGTATCTTTCTCTTTAGGGTTCTTTTTAAAATGCACATGTGATGGGTGGTGAGGGGCGGTTAATTCTCTAAGTCCCTTATACGTTGAGGTGGTTGTTTCTCTTTTTGTGAGAACACATCTGCAGACTGATAGCGCTGATGAAAGAGGAGGTGGAGGGAGGACCAGGCCTACTGGAAGCCATTTATTTTTCCTGAAATGGGCCTTCTCTCTGCCAATAGTGGTGATTCAGTGGCTCGCACCTCTAACTTCTAAGGACTGGAGTAAATGGAAGCTTTATTGTTATTAGCTGGCGTTGAGTTGGCTCCAACTGTGGTGACCTGATGTATGACAACAGGAGGAATCGCTGCCCAGCCCTGCGCCATCTTCACGGTCGTTGGTATATTTGATTCCGTTGCTGTGGCTATCGTGTCAATCCGTCTCATTTAGGGTTTCCCTCATTTTTGCTTACTCCCTACTTTACCGAACATGATATCCTTTTCTAGCAGCTGCCCTTTCCTGATAATATGTCCAGAGTAAGCAAGTAGGTCTTGCCATCTTGCTGCTAAGGAAACTTCTGGTTGTATTTCTTCTAAGACTGATTTTTTCATTCTTCTAAAAGTCCAGATTATATTCAATATTGCTTGCTGACATCACAATTCAAATGCATCAATCCTTCTCCTGTTTCCTTTTTTTATTAGCCAACTTCTGTATGCATAGGAGATGATTGAAAAGACCATGGCTAGGGTCAGGCACACCTGAGTCATCAAAGTGACATTTTGCTTTGTAGAACTTTTAAGAGGTCTTTTCCAAGAGATTTGTCCAATGCTGTATGTCCTTTGATTTCTTGACTGCTGCTTCTATTGACATTGATTGTTGATTCAAGTACAGTGAAATCATTGACTTCAATTTCTTCTCAAAAAAAAAAAGGGGGGGGCAGCTACTTTCTTTCTTTAAGCTAGCTTCTTAAATGTCTTTATAACTCCATCAGAATTTTGTGGGAAAGCCTGCAACAGTACACTTTAGGCTGTCGTGTTACTTATGACTCTATCCTGCATCTACCCATGGGTTTTGTAATTGACAGGAAAAGCTTTCATGGTGACGTATTTATTATTATACTGGAGAGAAGCAGAAAGGGCACTAATAAGGAATATTAATATTCTTATTTGGTAGAGTAGCATAATCTTATTTGCTTTGTCTCACTCTCCAGCTTGTGGTGGGGATTAGGTGAGATAACATTCGTGGAAGTGGTTTGTACTACACAGAATTCTTTTATCTAAGACTCGAAGGTTTCCATCTGCTTTTTCTTGTTTATCTTGGTATCCCCAGACAGCACAGTGCCTAATATGTATTGTTGTATGCCATTAAGTCCACTCCACTGTAGGTCAACTCATAGTTATCAGGAGGGACCAGTCCCTGGAGAAGGACAGCATGCTTGGTAAGGTAAAAGACCAGCAAAAAACTGAAAAACCCTCAACGAGATGGATTGACATAGTGACTGCAACAATGGGCTCAAACATAACAATGCTTGTGAGGATGGGGCAGCATTTAGTTCTGTTGTACGTAGGGTTGTTATGAGTTGGAACCTACTCAATGGCACCTAACAGCAACAATAACAACAATTGGATTGCCAGGTCTTTTCTCCAGTGGAGTGGTTGGTGGATTCCAATTGCCAACCTTTTAGTTAGCAGCCAAGCTCTTTACCACTGCACCACCAGGCTTCCTGCCTGATATATAACCCAAACCAAACCCGTTGCCATCAAGTCGATTCCGACTCATAGCGACCTATAGGACAGAGTAGAACTGCCCCATGGGGTTTCCAAGGAGCCGCTGGTGGATTCAAACTGCCGACCTCTTGGTCAGGAGCTGAGCTCTTAACCACTGCACCACCATACATGTTTAATGAATGAATGAACTGCAGGCCATGCTTCCCTACTTGAGGAGGATATACAGGGTTTTTCCATAATGTTATGAGTCTTATAGGAGTAAGAACTCCAAGCTGGTCTTTTGTGTAATACGCAGACCCTTTTAAAGGACTTCTCTAAGAGACAACCTGAGAGCTCATTGGGGATATAATATATGTAATTTAGGTATCAACTGGGGTCTCCTGGTTCCTTGGAGTCCTCCCCCACACCCCATGATTTCTGCTTACTTCTTCAAGGTCTCCTTTGTGTCTGACATTGGCCTCTGAGGGTTCAACCGTTATGTTGCTCTATGCCAATCTAAGCATACCACTTAACGCCTCTGTATTCTACAAAAAAGCCCACTAAATATTTTATGAGTTTGATAACTTTACTGAATATTTGTGGGGTCACAGGGAAAGGTCATGTTGCACCGTACGTAGCATTCTGCTGTCCCACTAGCTCTGCTCTTCCTTTTTGTTCTAGTTTTCTTTCCTTCCTGCCTCCCTCAAGGAACCTGAACATTTTTCTTTTCTCTAGAAGAACCCATTTTGTCCAATCCCAGTTGCACAAACTCTTTCCTTCTTTCCCCAAGCATTTGTGAGGATATTTTCCTGAACAAACGCATTTCTTATTTATATATCTTAATATCTGAAGTAATATACTGTTTATGACTATAAACATGAGTGTGTTACATTATTAGATACAAAACTATGAAATAATTTTCGAATCTTCTTTGACAACTTGTAGTTCATCAACTCAGATCTATTTTTGGGATATAGAGAGAACAAAACTGATCAACAGAGTATTCTATCTTGGGTATAAGAGAGACATTGAAAAATGCAGAAATAATATATGCTTTAAAAAAAATGGATTTTTCAGCCTGTATGCCGTCATTTAGCACAGGCTTAAGAATCAGCTAATCCTGAGAGTAAAACTCAGCTAGGACCACTTATAAGCCACTTGGGAGAGCCAATTAACTACTCTGAACCTCAGTTTCCTGATGCATAAAATGGGTTGTCGGGGTTACATATAATTAATGGATATAGAACTATGTAAAGCATCTAGAACATATTAAGTGATCAATAAATGATGGCTTTTTACTATTTTATCCAGATTACTTAGGCTGCTCAAACCTGAAAGAGATGAACATAAAGAGAAATTGATGTTCTTATGTAATCAATTCTTTTCTACTGATTAACAGCTTGAAGTATACAAATCTCTAACAATAAAATTCTTTTTATTAGTTATAATTAAGATCCTCCTCCCAGAGTGTGTAATGTATGCAGACACATATTTAGGTATAAAAGTACAGTTTTTCTTCACAAGAGTAAAGCAGCCAGTCCTTACAATGGCTTATTTGGGCTGCATAGAGGGAAGTGTTTCAGCTGGTGTTTAGGAGACCTGACTGGCCACCTGAGCCTGGGCAGTGCCTTGGGTTCTTTGGGCCTCTGTTTTCTCATCCGAGGGTTTTATGTTCAGTCCCTTCCATCCCTAAAATGGTGCAATGACTTGCAGTGACTCTTTACTCCAAAATGTAATTTCTGTTATCACATCACCCTGAAAATTGCAAAGTATTCTAACTCGTGTGTTTTCTAGAAGTTGGATTTTGTTTAGACACAAAATTACCTTCCTTGCCATTACCATTTGCTGCCAAGTCAATTCCAACTCATGGCAACCCTATATGTTTCAGAGTAGAACTGTTCCACAGGGTTTTCATGGCTATGGCCTTTCAGAAGCAGATCACCAGACCTCTCTTCCAAAGCACCTCTGGGTGGGTTCATCCTTTTGGCTAGTAGCCAAGTGCTTCACTGTTTTCTGCCTCTTTGCCATTAGTCCCACTGAACATGATATAAATGACATTCAATTTAACCATCGTTAAAAAATTGACATGGGTTCTTTTCTCAGAAGGCTTAGAGCCTAGTAGAGGAATAACATTAGGATCATAGAATATTACATTGGATGATTGGATGGACTTTAGAGACCACAGGACTCCCTCTTTTATTCTCATATGAGAAAATGAAGTCCCAGAAAGCTGAAGGGACTTGGCTAGAAACTACAAAAGCAGCCTAATAGTAAAAAGCAAAAGTGTCATCATTACTACAGAGTTAAGACAAAATTGTTGGGTAATAATACTGTGGAATAGGAGACCTACTTTGGCAGGAGTGACTGAGAATAGCTAGATGGAGAATAGCATTGGCCTAGGCCTTGAGGCAAGAATGGGATCTCAACAATCAGAGCTCGGGAGACAAAGATGGAGAAGCGGGAGGCAAGACCAAGTGCAGCGATCCTTTTAGAACAGTAAGTCATGGAGTTTGACGGGAGTACAGACGTGTTGGACACAACAGTGGGAAGTAAAGCTGGAAAGGTAGGTTGGAGCCAGAGTGTGGAGTGTCTTGAATGACAAAGTTGGTGCTGGGAGTCACTGAAGGCTTCTGAGAAGAGAAGTGAAGTGGCAGTAGGGAAGGAGGCTCTGCAGCCCTCTTTTCTGGCACTGCCCCAAACACCTTCAAGCCTGGATTTTCCAGGGAACTGGGACTTTAGGAGTAAGGGGAAGGCACACCTATGTCTTAGAGGTGGCTGTGGAAGCAACAGATGACTAATCAAGTAAGTTAACTGAAAAACTACAAATTGATTAATTTAAAAATACAAAACTGGTGTTATGAACTTTTGGCAGCCATGAGAAATGCTTCATAGATCTCCAACTACAGGGCCTTACCTGCTGCACTTGAGATATCTTTCTGTGCTTCTGCTAAGGGCATGTTTCTCATGAGTTGCTCCCAGCCAGTGACTAAATGCAGCAGAGAACTGAAGTGACCCATTCATGAGGGATTTGGGACTCCTCTGATGGCTAGTTTTGGCTTGAGGACCCTCCAATGACTTTGCAGCATCTTTCTTAGACAACACAGCGTTCTGGGGTGTTCCCACCCAGCCTTTCTTCCCTCTTGCCTTCACTTGGGGTCAGACTTTCATTGAGGTTTGATGACTCTTAGCTCCCTTTCTGTTTTTTCTTCCACAGCCATGTCCCTTAATGAAATCTTTGCATGTTTAACCCCATTCTGGCATCTGTTTCTTAGACGACCCCTATTAATAAGAACCAGGGCTTCGAACCAGTTAGAGCCCCTGCTGAGAATTTGAATTTCTAACAAGTTCCCAGGCATGCTGGTTAAGAACCAATACTGAGAACCACTAGTAGAGCAGTGGCTCTCAAAATTTATTATACATTAAGAATCACCTGGGGATCTTGTTAAACTGTAGATTCTTATTCAGTGTATCTGGGGTGGAAATGCAAATTCTCAGCAGGGGTTCCAACCAGAAGGAGTCACTTCAAAGCTCTAATAACAACTCGATCTCTGGAGACTTTCTCTTATTAGCATCACTGATCCACAGTAGTGGCCCTAATGCAGACTGGGCTAGACAGTGAGGACTTTTCATGGTAAACGCGTTCCCCCTCCAGGGAAATAGCCAAAAGCTTTGCCCTGGGGATGGTAGGTCAATAGCAGCATCTTCAGAAGGAGACCTGGTGGTGCAGTGGTTAAGTTCTCAGCTGCTAACTGAAAGGTCGGTGATTCGTACTCTTCCAGCAGCTCCATGGGAGAAAAGACCTGGCAATCTGCTCCCATAAAGATTACAGCCTAAGTTTCTATAGGGCAGCTCTACCCTGTCATATAGGATTGCTATGAATTGAAATCGACTTGATGGCACACAACAACAGCAGCATCTTCAAGATGAAAAACTGATTGTCAGGCAGAGTTTTCTCATGCCATTCTCATTCTAATGCAGATGCTGGATTCTTCCTGGGATAAGCTTTAAAAATCTTTATCATTTGAAATTATTGTTTGCAATTTTCTTACATATCAAGGTCCTAGTGTTTCACTTTAGAAACATCTCACTTTTTTCTTCCTGTAAAGAACAAATAGGATACTTTTGGTAAAGAATACCAAGGAGCTATCCTACAGAGAATAGATAGAACCAAAGGTTAGTGAAGGAGACCATCTCCAGGAAGGAATTTTGTGGAAGGCGGAAACCAACTGAACATCCTTTGCAGGAATAGAGCAAGTATTGCCAGATGCAGCAGGAAGCCCCACGGCTGAACCTAAGGAGGGATTTGGCCCTGATGAGTGGAAAATATCATGGCCTTATTTCTGAAAGCAGCTTTCCTGCAGAGACCACAAACCAGTGGCTCTGAAATTTGATGTGCACAAGAATTTCCTGGGGAGCTTTTCAGATTCCAACAGAGATTCTGATTCCATAGGTCTGGATTTATTATTGAAGTTATATTTAGGAATCTGCAGTCTTACAGGCTCCCTGAGTTATTCTGATGTAGCAGGTCTGTGGGTCATATTTTGAAACAAACTACCTCAGACAGGTCGTCTGGGATGGCTTCAAGTTTCGGGAAGTATGGAGGTAGTAGGATAGGCTGAATGTCCTCTTTAAGCCTTGAATCAACCTCAGAAGCAGTGGTCTCTGGAAATGAGCTATTTATGTTTTCGAGAGGGTGTCAGAATAAGTGGAAAGATTGCAAGAGATCATCCTCTTTCTAAAATGTTTGAAGGATATAAATTTAATAATGATTTGGGCTTAATGGAGCTTTTTTCCCCACTGATTCAGCATCCATTTGACATTGTTCCTTCCATTGTAGGGGAGGATAACAGCCATAGCTACTTCACTGGGTAGTAATGACGAGACGAGACAAATTATGCAAACAAATAAGACGATACCAGCTTGCTATAAAGCAAGGGTTGGAAAACTTTTTCTGTAAAGGGCCAGATAGTAAATATTTTAGACTTTGTAGGTCATGCAATCTCTGTTGCAACTGTTCAACTCTGCCTGTTAACTCCACTACTCAACTTTGTAGCTTGAAAGCAGACACAACAGCACGTAAACAAATGGCTACGGGTGTTCTGTGGATTGAATGATGTCCCCCCAAAATACGTGTTGTAAATCCTAACCTCTATGGCTGAGGTTATAATCCCATTTGGGAATGGGTTGTCTTTGTTATGTTAATGAGATGGGATTTGTGTAGGGTGTTTGAGTTAATCTCTTTTGAGATATAAAAGAGATTAAACAAGGGAGCAAAGCAGAGATGGGGGAAGAGAGATGCCAAGCCACGTGAAGATCCCCCAGGAGCAAAAGCTGAGAGGAAACAAAGACCTTAATCCAGAACTGACAGAGAGAGAAAGATTTCCCCTAGAAATGGCACCTGCATTTGGACTTGTAGCCTCCTAAACTGTGAGCAAATAAATTCCTCTTTGTTAAAGCCACCCACTTGTGGTATTTCTGTTATAGCAGCACTAGATAACTAAGACAGGTGTGTTCCAATAAAATTTCATTTACAAAAATAGGTGGTGAGCTGGATTTGGCCCACTGACCCCCCATAAGGGCTAGATAAATTATTATTATTAATATGTTGTTGTGTGCTGCTGAGTCGATTCTGACTCATAGTGACCCTATATGACAGAGCAGAATTGCTCCATAGGGTTTCCTGGGCTGTAATCTTTACAGGAACAGATCGCCATATCTTTTCTCGCATGGAACTGCTGGTGGGTTTGAACCACCAACAGCTTACAAATAATCCTTAATAATTAACAAAGTAATCAGTTTTTATCAAGAACTAAGTATGTATTTTCGCTATGAGTCGGAATTGACTCGATGGCACTGAGTTTAAGTATGTATGCCACCTGCAGTTTTTCTTCAAAGGAATCTACTTACAGGAGCAATGAAAACAAAACTTGCATTCAGATGGTGTTGCCATCTCAGTGGGTTCTAAAGAAAAATTTCTGCTGACAAAGAGTTTGCCACCACATTGCTGTAGGGCCTTGAGGGAGAAATCCAGGCCAAAACTAAGTTCGGTGTTCACAAAGGCTTTGGAGAAACAAGAAATTTGGCTAAATCTTCAACATCTCTGACAGTCGCCCTCTCTTTGAAGATCTTGGTCAATAATGAGGTATGTTGGGGCTCAAGGCAGAGTCTATCCCGCAAAGCATAGTTCGTGGAAAGGGCAGATGATTATCTACAATTTTGTTCCATGTCCATTGACAATTCAACTTGTTGCTTTCAGAAAATGTTCTTCTAACAAACTGGAGTGCTTTTATCAGATGACAAAGGTTATGTAATTATTTGGCTTTTGGTTTTGGGTATCTGTAAGGTTAGACCTAAATACAAGGTTCAATCCTTGTAACGCTTTTCACCTGTGTGGGAGGTATACTTTTCTCCCTTAATTTTTATTATTTCAAAATGTCCACGATTATCTTAAATGTTAATGTATAGATACCTTTTATTGTATTTGAACTGTGGTGTTGGCGAAGAATGTTTAATATACCATGGACTACCAAAAGAAGGAACAAATCAGCCCGAGAAGAAATACAGAGTACTCCTTAGAAGTAAGGATGGTGAGGCTTTGACTCACTTACTTTGGACACATCACCAGGAAAGACCAATTGCTGGAAAAGGACATCATGTTTGGTAAAGAGAGGGTCACCAAAAAACAAGGGAAACCCTCAATGAGAGGGATTGATGCGATAGCCACAACAATAGGCTCAAACATCATGAAGACAGTACAGGACCAGGCAATGTTTCATTTTGTTATACATAAGATTGCCATGAGTTGGAGCAATAACAACAACATCTTTTATTGTAAATTCCTTCAAATGCTTTTTAGGTCCAGGTGGAATGTAAACCCAAAAATTACAAATAAAATTAATTAGATCAGATTTGCAAGAGTACTGTTTTTTGTGTGAAGAGCCTCCAAAGTAACATATAGGTGAATATGAATAAAACAGTCCATTAATAAGTACTTTATCAACAACGGAAATTTTTGTAAGTAAGTATTATGAGGTAAGGTTAAGATCTTCATTTCTAAAAGACATGAGTTCCATCCCAGCTCCATCATATACTAGCTGTGTGGTCTTGGATATGTTACCCAACTAAATCTCAGTTTCTTCATCTGTAAAATGGGTATACCAGTTGTACCCATCTCGCAGGATTGTTATGAGAATTAAATGAAATAATACATATAATATGAATATAGCACAATGTCTGGTCCATGCTAAGTGCTAAATATGTATCAGCTAGCTCTTCTGGCATGTTTATTTTTACAGCAGTGTTTCTGTCAAGATATAAGAAATGTGGCTATTTGTTCAGCTTTCAGTATGAGGCTCTAAAAATCTGCGCATTGCTATTTTCTAAGTCTAGCCTCTTAATTTTTCTCCAGTATTTCTGTGTGACCCCCTCTCCCAGGCAAATGGATCATGACTTAAATCTGAGACCTTTGTTACCAAATAGAGTCCAGACAGAAACACCACCAAGGACATCATGCAGGATTTTAAATATGGACCCACAATTAAAACTATCCAATAATTTAAACCGTGGACTTGCTTTTTGTTCTGTATACTTCATTTTTTACATGATTCCCATATATCAGAACTGGCAGTACTATTTACCTGGGCCAGTGTTATTTTGTCCTCTTTTTTGGAGAGCTTAGTTAGCCTGAGGGAAGGGTAGGATGGCAAAGGAATCCCATGACACAGTTTATGATTTTACGTATAGACCAAATTCTGCTAACTCTCCACAGTTACCCTTCTCACTCTGTCCCTCCTAACTCTAAACTTTGGAATGTAGATTTAATATTTGTCTTTTTTGTTTTTCCTTAAAAGGTACTAACTGACAAATCCAAAAGCTTTATGCAGACAGACTAGAACCACTGTAGCTGGAAGAAAAAGCCCACAACAACTGCAAGGAGCCCAAGGATTTTCAACAGGAAGGAAATCGGGAAATTGGAGGATGCCTTCAGAGAACGAGTCTTTAAAGGCTTCAGGATCCTTTGTTTCTGAGTGAAGATGGCATTCCTGGCTCCTTCCCACTGCCCAGGCCCAACTAGGCGATACTGATAAGAGCTGCAGGGTCCAAAGTAGAGTTGCACGGCCAGTTTAGGATCTTTTAACAAGAAAGAGAGGATGTCTGGCTTAGCACCAATTTCGAAGGCGAGCTCATCCAAGTAGTCAATGTAATTGGTCTGTACAATCTGGCTTTGGCTCTCTCCAAATCTTAATAAAGAAAATGAAAAAGGCAGATTCACAAAACATTTTCAGTTAAATAAACATATTGGATGTTCAATAGCTGCTGAAAAAATAAAGGAATGAGGGAGTGAAAATGAGTTTTTGAATGTATCTCCAGTGGAAAGTCAGTTTATTCCATTGGAAGGCCCATGCCTCGGACAGAAAGTAGGCGGTAAGATGAAGAGTTGCAAATTCATGAAACTTTTAGGAATGTGGCCAAATTAATGACTATGATTTTTATTTGGTATTTATTAAGCAGCTGCAAGTCTCTAGGGAAGTATAAAATGCTTAGGATTGCAGTAAAGATTTATGAGATAATGCATTATGAAAGCCTAGCTCAGTGCCTGGCACAGAGAATATGCTCAATATTTGCCAGTTAAATTATTTAAGTACCTGGCACTTTGGCTGGCATATAGCATCTGGTCAACACATGTAAGAAGAATTCTAACTGATGATGGGAAAACTCCTACACAGGCTGGAAAATTCCTGTGATGTAAGACCCAACTTTCCAAAGGTGGTTGATTACTGTTGAACCAGAATTCATATCACAAACTATCAATTCCAGAACCTTCACTTCACACCGATACCTTTTAATTTATTCTTATGGGAGATCCCCCAGCTAGCTTCCCAGGGACACTCAGGCCACCATCAGCACCTCTTCCCCACCCTCCTCACCCCCATTCCATCTTTAACCACAAGTGTGGGTGGCCTGAGAGACAGCAGTGGAATCTGACACAGCGTCACATCAAACTGAAATGAAATTAAGTCAAGGAAAAAGGGCCTGTTTTGGTACAACTGCTATGCATTAAGTAGTTGGTTCTTAAACTGTAGCGTGTATAAGAATCATCTAGAAAGAAGATAAACCAAAAAACCAAACCCATTGCCACCGAGTCAATCCCAACTCACAGCGACCCTACAGGACAGAGTAGAACTGCCTCACAGGGTTTCCAAGGGAGCGGCTGGTAGATTTGATCTGTCAGCATTTTGGTTAGCAGTCAAGCTTATTTCCAGCCTTACCCCCCAGAGATTCTGACTCAGCTGCTCTGGGTTGTGGGCCAGGAATTTGCATTTTTAACAAGAAGCCAGGTGGTTCTTATAGGTAGCTGGATCATTACACTTTGAGAAACACCGTTCTATGTTAAGATTTTTTTTTTTTTTTTAACATACTTACAGGTCGACTCTTTTTTCGTTCCTCGTGATAATGTCTGCCCTCATAGTACTCTCTGAGGGCAAGGTACACAAGCCTAGGAAACAAATGGTTGGTGTGAGTAGTGGGTCTGACTTCATGTCGTTGCTTTATCAGGTACTTAATTCCTAACATTACACTTTAAGTGTTTAATCATGTTGCCAGTCAGGGCTGCAGGGTTGAGCTCCAAGGGGCGCCCTTCTTTGTGCCTGTCTGGGAGGCTGCCTTCGTTGTAGTCTGCAGCATAAATATGAGGTGGAGAGGGCTAAGGGAAGTGGCTGGAGAATTATCGCAGTGTGAGGAGCCTGGAAGCCGTGTCTGGTGGCTTGGACTGTATTCTGAGGGTGATGGAAAGCTGGCAGAGGGTTCCTGCAGGGAGTGACAAGATTAGTGTGTGTTGTGGGAAGATTCCTCTGGTTGCTGAATTTTGGAAAAATGGCCCCCAGGGAGGTGAGCCTGAAGGCAGAGAGACCAGTTAAGAGGTTATTGAAGTTAGCCTTGTGCGAGCTGAGGTCTCCTGGACTAAGGTAGTGGGGATGAGAACTTGCTTGTGATCCCACCTGAAGTCAACAAGGTCCTTGGAGCTCCAGACTTATGCTGAAAACTAGTCAGTAGCACCTGGATATGACTAAAAAACCAGTTGCTGTCAAGTCAATTCTCACTCATAGGGACCCTATAGGACAGAGCAGAACTGCGCCACACGCTTTCCGAGGTTGGAATCTTTAAGGTAGCAGACTGCCACATCTTCCTAATGCGGAACGACTGCTGGGTTCAAACTGTCAAACTCAGGTTAGCAGGCAAGTGCTTAGCCACTAGGCAACCAGGACAAGGAGCCATCAGAAACCTCAGGTTCAATGAGCCCCAAACTGAGCTCATCAATGAAGCCCTCCCGCGTCCAGACGTGTACCTTCTTCCCTGTGTCTCCTCACTGTTCACAGCACTGCCATCCACCCAGTCTGTAAAGCCAAGGGTCTGGGAGTCATCTTGGACTCTACCCCTAGTTTTTCCACTTGGAACCAGTCGATCTGTCCAGTGGATTTTATCCTTAACTGTTTCTAACATCTCTGCTCTCCATTGTTTCTCTCTACCCTGGTTCAGGCTGCATTATGTTGTAGTGTAGCCATATCCTCACTGGTCTTGGGCCTCCAATCTTTTTCCCTCTCATATTTATCTTCTACACTCCCTGGGTGGTGCAATGGTTAAGCTCTCTACTACAAAACCCAGTGCCGTTGAGTCGATTCCGACTCATAGCGACTCTATAGGATGGAGTAGAACTGTCCCATAGAGTTTCCAAGGTGCACCTGGCGGATTTGAACTGCACTCTACTACTAGCCCAAAATTGGCAGTTCAGACCCATCCAGAGGTACTTTGGAAGTAAGGCCTGGCAATCTGCTTCTGAAAGGCCAGAGCTTTGAAAACCCTATGGAGCAGTCTACTCTGCAAAACATAGGCACATAGGGTCCCATGAGTCAGAATCTACTTGACTCCATGGCAGCTAGGTAACAAAAACCTCTGTTGAAATAGTCTGTTTAAAATGTAACTCTGATAACATCTGTTGCTTACTTATAACTCCTCGTTGGCTCCTTTGTGCATCTAAATATCCTGAGGAGCTTTCTAAATTACGGATTTCAGGACCTCATACCAAACTTAATCAGGATCCCCACAGGCCCACCAGATGATTTTTGTGTGCAGCCAGATTTGGGAAAGAACTGGTCTACATTTTATATTCAAAGCTCCTTAGTATGGCCTACAAGGCTCCTGTGTTCTGGCTCTTTCTTCTTCTCCAAGGTTTCTCTGTCACTCCTCTCCACCTTGTTCACTGAGCTCTAGGAATGTCGAATAGCTTGTAATTCTCCAATGCATGCCTCTGTGTTTTTGCTCAGGCGATTCCCTTTTCTGCACCTGGAAGGCTCAGCCCCCCAGCAACTCCTGCCTGACTACCTCCCTTCTCCTTATCTCACTCTGCTGTTGCTAAGTGCCCTTTCTCTTATTCTCATAGCATTCCATGCATTCCTCTATCAAAGCACTTGCCATGCTATGTTGAAAGGATCTGTTTAAATTTCTCTCTATCCTACCAGGTCCCAGCACAGGGCTAGGTATTCAGTGAGTTTTTGTTGAGCTGAATTGAACTCAGGGTGGGGGTGGGGGGATCATGGGCTGCTGGGGAGAGTGAAGTGCTACACATGCTCAGACAGAAACCTTTCAACAGTTCTATAACTTTGTAGGGATCTGCTTAGGTATTAAGAGTTAATTTGGAGTTAAGTATGAACTAGGCCTAGATCTCTCGATTTGCACACGTTCTGAGGAATTTATAAACACCATATAGGTAAAACTAGGAGACATAAATGTTTTCCTTCTTAATCTGATCTCTCATGATTCAAAGAAAGTATAGCATATACTTAAAATTTTATGCCAGTTGAAATTCTCTGAACTAATGCTTTGAAAGGATGATTTGGGGTGTTTATTACTATATCTCTATATCTGTTATCTGAATTCTTCATCAATCTTGTGACAGCAGCCAAGGTTGACCACAACTGTCTTACCTAAAATCATTACTGAGCGAACCCAATGAGCTGTGAAGCCCTCGGTCATTCACTTGCCTTACCTTTGAAAACTCTCGTCACCCAGCGAGCTTGAAGTTCAACGGTTGGGAAAATGGAACCAAGGGGCTGGATGAGGCCCATGCACGCAAGGGTTGGCTTCTCCAGGTGAGGGGGAAACATGTACTTATAAAGAGAGACCATATTATTCTCTACTTTAACAAATGAATCTTCAAGGAAGGGAAAAGAGAAGGTATATCCTGTTGCAAAGATAATGACGTCAATGTCCTCCTCCACTGTTCCATCTTCAAAAATGGCAGATGTCTCTGTGAGCTCCTTCACTCTTGATTTCACCTTGATGGCTCCGTAAAGCACACGGCTGGGAAGATCATCATTCGTTACTGGCTCTTTCATAAGGTATCTGAGATACACGGGAGAAAGCACCAGAAGAATCATTTTGCTGAGGAGTCCTGAACCCTCTCTGTATTATTTTGGGGTGGCTCTGAAAATTGAGGGGTTTCTCAAAAATCCGTAAAACTTGACTAGCTGGCCTGTCCTAAACCTAATTACCTGACTTTTTCTCTTACCACTCCCCTCAAAAAATAGAGGGAAATACGTAGATGAGGCAAATAAAAGACATTTCTAAAAGGGAGATACTCCCAGGGGCTTAGACAAAATGCCAGTGCCTATGATCAATCCCTGGTTATTCTAGTGGTTATTATTTCACTTGAAGATAATTCTGGCCATTGATGTTTCTACTGTCTTATACTACCCACCATTTTTAACTATGTTGCTGTTTTGTATCAACTTTATCTGATCACAATTAAGTCAATTTCTATTAGTTTTGAAGCTTTTAAAGGAATCAGTATAAAGTTAATATATACAACAACTAGGTTTGGGCTATTTGCTGATCCCAGATAGCCTTGGTGACTGTGTTTATGATTGTGTAAATAATGGAGCACGATCTGCTGACTTTTCTGCGTTTCCCTTTTTTGTAGATTTGGGAACCATTTCCCTTTTATAAAGTAATACGTGCCACATGATTGCAATTTATATCTCAGAATACACAGTCACATGGTATTTGCCGAAAGATGCCCTTTCATCAAATCGCTATTCTGTTTTTTTTAAAAGGAATGAGTCTTATCAACTAAAGAAAAATAAACAACCATGTTGCTTGTGTTTCCAAGTTCACCACTGTATAACTTTGAGATCAAGAGATATCTGCCTTTTGGGAAAGAAGCAACGAGTACGTTCTCAAAAGCTGCAAAGCTGCCCATGGGAAAAACTCTGATGGTGTACAGAGTTGCCAAAGTATAAATGATCATGCTGACCACTCTGAGCAGGTTCACAGTGGGTCCTGAACGCAGTGGGAGAAAAATGTAGAACACAGTTCAAATTCATGAAAAAGACCAGATTTACCAATCTGATTAGTGGAACCCTGAGGCTATGGCCCTTAGAATCCCTTCACACCTGGAACTGAACCCATTCCCGGAGATCATTTTTCAGCCAAACAATAGACAGCCCTATAAGTGAACAATAACGTCTGTGAGGAACGTGTAACCACATGAGACCAAAAGGGCAGTATTTGCCCAAAAACAAAGTTTGGAAGGCAGGAAGGGGCAGGAAAGATGGGTGAACGGAAACAGGGAACTCAGGGAGGAAGTGGGTAGAGTGCTGCCACATTGAGGGGACTGCAACTGTCTCAAAACGAAATGTGTATAGATGGTTGAATGGGAAACTGATTTCCTCTGTAAACTTTCACCCAAACCACAATAAAACGTTAAAAAACAACACAAGACAAAGTATAAACAATCAGTTCAAGAATTTGGGGCACATTTTTCCTGCACTTTCAATGTAAATCATGACCATGAAAGCTCAGAGTAGGAAGGACCTTAGAGGGATTCTAGAAAAACTTTTCATCCCAAGTAAGAATCTCTATACCTTCTCTGAAGGGCAGGTCACAATCTCTCAAAGGTGCGCTCTCCAGGATTGGACAGCTTTGGGTATTGGTAAAGCTCTATTCGATCATCCTAGTTCTGCTTTCTGGAGCAGCTGATAACATCTCTACTTCTCCTTAAACATTTTTTTTGGAAGGCACAAAGAACAAACTTAGTATTCAAACTCCAGGATCTATATGATATTTATTCTAGGTTGTAGTACAAACCATCATGTTAGCAATCTGGAGTTTTGCAAAGACAGGCACCTTTGGACAACCTTGTTTACCAATGAGTATACTGTAAAACAATTTAAAAAACTCTACTTGTTTTGAGGCTCAAGACCATAATTTTCATGGTTGAACCACCGATTCATCTGCCGTTCCATCATCCATTTCAGAACCATTCGTGGCAGGACATTTCGGAGCATGGAGCTAAACCGGGTGTGAAACACCACGTCCCAAGGATAGCCATCGTCAGAGATACGGCTCATGACCCAGGACCCTTGTCTGAGGCTGATAAACACCTGGTAAGCAAAAAAGAATGCAGGTGAATTTAGGGCATTTGTCTCATTTGGGAGTGATCTACTATGCTGGTGATGTATCACATGTATGACCCCGTAAAAGCTAAGATTAGAAGAGTGAAGTACCTCCTAGTTTTCACTGCTCTGTGGTGGCTTTATCATAAAAGGGGGTATCTAGCTTTTATGATAAAAGTCAGTGTTGTGTAACTGACAGAGTGCAGTCTATAGCAAAATCTTGAGCACTTCACGGAGACAGGAGAAAAATCTCTAGGCCAGTACTGATGATAGGATCCACAAGTCTACCATGTTTATAATCCTGGTTTGCTGCTGCTTACAGAAAGGCTCTTCTTCCTCCTTTCACCGGGTCCACCTGCCTCCAGTTTCTCCTCTGGTGAAGGGAAGCAATTACAATCACTGGAAATGTTAATTACAATGGTTGGAAATGCATGATGATAGCCTAATGACTATAGAGGCATAAACATATGAGTCTGTATACCCGTGGAGGAGGAATGACAAGGAAAATCAGCCCCCTTCCATAATTAAAACGACCTTACATATTGTAAAAGTTAAAAATTGAACACATACTGCAATTGTCTTTCTTTTCAAGTGCACATTTGAATTTCCTTCCAGCTGGGTTCTTTACCTTGTTTACTCAGTTTCTCTTGTTCTCATCATATACATTTAAATCTCTTCAAATGTATATTTTACTGAGTTTACTGTTACTCCCCCCACTGTCAAAATGTATATTTGAATTGCTTGCCCCATATCTGCATACCATTCTGAGTTATTTGATTTTGGCTGTCCTTGATAAACAGCTTCATATGAGATTTACTTTGCAAGCAAATGGATCCACTTCAGAGTTCAACATTATGGAGTCTGGAGCCATACTGCCTCGGTTTGAATCCCAGCCCACCGTTTATTAGCTGTGTTACCTTGGGTGAGTAAATTTCAACCTCTCTGCCTCAGTTTCTTTCTTGGTAAAATGAGGGTAGTAATAGCACTTACCTCATGGGAGACTATTTTGTGGATTAAGTAAGATGATATATGTAAAGTACTTAAAAGATTGCCTGGCAAATGATAAGCATTGCTCACTATTACTTTATAAATTTAGACTAGGGGAGGGGGCATATGGCACCGTAAGCCGTCAGGTGCTGTGGAGTTGATGCTGACTCACGGCGACCCCACGTATGTCACAGTCGAACTGATCGCCATAGGGTGTCCAGTGGCTGAATTTTGGAAGTAGATCACCAGGACTTTGTGTGGACTCGACCCTCCAACCTTTTGGTTAGCAGCCGAGTGTGTTAATAGGCAGGATTTTTACATAGCAAGACCCATGTAAGGCATCGGCTCCTGGAAGCCAAGATTCGATCTCTTTGGAATATCTAAGTCCAAATCACTGACTTGACGACATCTAGTGGTCAAGCAGGAATCTTCACTTGGGCAATTGCTAAATTGGCTCCTAACGTCTTACTCCATCCTACTTCCTGCCTCAAGCTTTGCAGGTGTTCCCAGCAGGAAGGAGACTGTAGCCAGTGGCTCCACCTGCTCCCATTCCTCTCACCTCTGGACTCTGCTGTGCTCCAGGACTCTACTGTAAGTGCCTCCCCACTTGCTCTTCACACTGAGGTCTTGAAGCTTTGAAAAGTGAAAATTGGTTTATTTTCACAAAGAGGGTGAGGATCCCTTGGGTCTAGTATCCCACTTTCTGGTATCAGTGACCTGCTCGGTCCCCTGGTTGGCACTGGCTGTTAGATGGCATTGGGAAGTGCCACTGTAACCCCTTTATTAACCTGGTGGGGAGAAACCATGTTTACTTATCACATTTACTGCTGGGCATCTTGGGCCCTGGGGACCTGAGACTCAGGACAGGAAAGTTTGCTGGTTGTGGGTCATGGCCATGGTCAGTCCCATGAGGCCAGAAGCTACCAGGCGAGGAGTTGTGGGGTCATGGCCATGGTCAGTCCCATGAGGCCAGAAGCTACCAAGTGAGGAGTTGTGGGTCATGGCCATGGTCAGTCCCATGTGGCCAGAAGCTACCAGGTGAGGAGTTGTGGGTCATGGCCATGGTCAGTCCCATGTGGCCAGAAGCTACCAGGTGAGGAGGCTAGTGAGAGAGTGAGAGGACTCCTGGGTTTAGGGCCCTGGAGAGAGGGAATGTTTGGGGGAAAGGAACCTTAGCTATTTTTCCATCTTTGCCTATGTCTGTCCTTCCAGAAGCATTTTATTTTCTGTTATTTCCAGTCTTCTCTATCAGCATGACCTACATTTCATACTATCTGCCTCCTTGGTAGCTCAGCTGGTGTCATTCCTGAGCAGGTGCAAAGCTGACAGAGGTTGGAAGACCTCAGGGAGCACCTAAATACGTATAATCTTGGTCAGGAATTTTATTATTTATGTAATCTTTCTTTTTTTGATCCTTCAGTAATCAAGGATTATCCACATTTCAAATATAATTGAAGTATGCACTAAACTTCTAAAACCCGTTGCACAGAGTCGATTCTGACTCAGAGACCCCATTGGACAGAGTAGAACTGCTCCATAGGGCTTCCAAGAATTGGTTGGTGGATTCAAAGTGCTGAATTTTTGGTTAGCAGCCTGAGCTCTTAACCACTGTACTGCACCCCCAAAATATGAGCAGATCAACTCCTCATTAAGCCCCCTGGGTAGAAACAAGGCCTTTTTATACTGAAAGTCATCAGGTCCAAACTCCGCATTTAGAAATGAAATGGCTTGCTCTAGATTCCATGGCTGGTTAGTAGCAGAGATGGGAGGTAAACTTTGGCCTCTTGACTTCCAGGTTTCCTATGATACCACGGTGGGCAACCTATAACCAATTAATGAGTAACGGAGCCTCAGTTGTGTGGCTGGGGTTCTCCAACGTGTCCCTCCTCTTTCCTCTATGGTACGAGGTAAGCAGAGAGCATCGCACCTGAGCAGCCTTCTTACTCAACTCCACAGCAATATCTGAGGCCGAGTTTCCCATTCCAATCACCAGGATGCGCTTCCCCTCAAATCCCTCTGGGTGCTTGTATTGGCGGCTATGGAAGTACTGGCCTTTGAACCTCTCGATACCTTCAAGGAGAAGAGACAAGTCCATGAACTTCTGAGTAAGCAACTATGTCAAGTTAATTTCAGTAAAACTACATTGTGTCAACTCTTCCTTTCTGGGGTCAATCTTTTGTTCTTCCTCTTTCCCGCTGCAAGACCAACCAGCAACCTCAAAGTAAAAAACACGTAAGAAATGCTAGGTTATGCATATGGCACAGGACCAAAGGAGATGATTTCAGGGGGTAGCATATATTTTTACAGAGACAAATGGTTTTTGGTGAATTACGAGAGTCAGATGGTGGCTTTTGACTATCCACTTTTGCCTACTTTTGGACTGCATAATACTTTAATATCATGTAGTGTATTTTTTTTTTTTAGTGTATATTCTTTTAACTATTTCTTAAATACTTTATATAGTGCTGTTATTGCAACTGTGTAATTAGGATGATATTTATCATTCTTATTTTGCAAAAGCAAATAAGAACTCTATTAAACTAAAAACTTGGAACACGAAAATTGAGAAATGGTCTTCAGGTTGCAGTAAGTCATTAATGGCTGTTGTGTGCCACCGAGTTGATTCCGACTCATAGGAACCCTGTAAAACAGAGTAGAGCTGCCCCATAGGGGTTCCTAGGCTGTAATCTTTACAGGAGGAGATTGCCAGGTCTTTTCTCCTATGGAGCTGGTGGGTTGGTTCCAACTGCTGACCTTTTGGTTAGCAGCCCAGTGCTTAATCATTGCACCACCAGTAACAGCCGGTGGTTAATCACAGACCAGCCTTTCTGTGCCCTTTTGTGTGTACCGTTTTTACACTTTCAAGGAATACTTGACTTTATTAAAGTATTTTCCTCTGAAAGAACTTTTGGATTTGTTCTCAAAGTGTGGTCCCTGGGTCGGCAGCATCACCTTCACCTGGGAACTTGTTGTTGAGTGCTGTTGAGTTGATTCTGACTCATAGCAACCCTAAAGGACAGAGTAGAACTGCCCCACAGGGTTTGCCAGGCTGTAAACCTTTATGAGAGCAGATTGCCAGGTCTTTTCTCCAGCGGAGCAGCTGGTAGGTTTGAACCGCCAACTTTTTGGTTAGTAGCTGAGCGCCTACTCCTACTGAATTGGAACTGCTAGGTGTGGGCCCCACCAATTTGTGTTTTGAGAAGCCCACAAAGTGATTCTGATGCCATGCTAAAGTTTAGGAACCACTCTTCATTTAGATCGGCAGGTCTCAATTCTGGCTGTATATTAAAATCACTTGGGCAACCTTTACTTGACCTAGGCCCACCCCACACCAATTGAATCTTTGGGGGTGGGGTCCCAGCCATCAGGAATTTTAGAAGTTCCACAGGTGATTCTAATTGAGGCCTGGCTTGCACACCACTGTTTTAGATGTTTTTCTCTAGAGCCTTGGGAGGGGCCTGGGGACATCAGGACAGACGGCTACGGGGTTTCCATTGCTGCCTGCCTCTCCTCCCTCATCACTGTCTTGTAGCAACCCTTATTTCTAGGAACTCTCCCCGGCAACCCCTGTCCATGGACATGGCTCCAGGGAAAAGCCTCCAAGGATGTAACAAAGTCACAGGTGTTTGGCAGGATAGAAAAAGGCCAACATAGGCACATTGGGCCTCTCCAACAATTTGGGTGAGAATTCTCTGAAATTCGGGCAGAAGATTTAGCAACTTTGAAGCAAGCTAGCCGAACTCCCTGTATAACGAAGACTCAAAAAGGTCAGTAGAAACAAGGGTAATGTTTGGAGTTTTTCCTTTCTTGCTCTGTGCTGACCTTAATGTTACGCCAAGTCCCAGCTGCTAATCCTGCCCCTCAGTACAAACTGTGTCTAAAGTACCTGGACACATGCTCTAAACCTGGGCACGCTGTGGGCCTCACCTGGGAATGACTGCAGTGGGATGTGAGGTAGGATGTGGTGGCCACTGCACACCATAACCGCATCAAAGACTGCACTTTGCTCCTTGCCGTTGCTCTTGGTAACAATCTCCCATTGGCCAGAGGATGAGAAATCCTGGCGTTTTGTCACACTGAGGACAGTTGTCTTGAACAAACAGAGAGTGCATCATTCAGGATTACTCTGGGCATAATATGGGCCTTTTACCATGTTCTCGAAGTGGGGATGGGTGAAGTGTAATGTCTAACTCTGTAGAGATTTCATTTGACTCCACTGCAAGCCACTTAAGGCAGAGACTGCTGAGCATGCTCTTCTCCTTCTTCTTTGGTAGAGAGCTAGGCTGTTTTATAAAAATTAGCTCTAAAGTTATTTTGCTTTGTGTAAGAGGCCTGACTCAACAGTGGGAACCAGCCTGTTAAGGGTGTAAAGTATGGATTAAGGACTTGAGAGAAAGAAAAGGAAGGCAAGGATACAAAACACGTGTCAATCATTCCTGTGACCACATGGTCAGTGGTTATGTGGACTCTGCTTGAGAGAAGATATTTCATGTGAAGCACTCTGCATAGTGCCTGGCACATTGCCAGCTCTCCACAAATGGCAGTTGTTGACATTTTATTATTATTATTATTAAAACAGAGAACATTGTGTTGGCAATATAGTTTCTCATCTCATTTGAATGAAATGATTTATTGGTCCTTGGGTTTGTTTATATAGCTTACTTTCTATAAGACGGTTAAATTGATTTTTTTTAAGTACATAAATGTTGCCTGTCTGCTTCGTTTAAGAAATGGAGATAAAAATTCAAGATATTGAGTGAGAATATTTTTTTCTCAGTGTGTATTGTTTCTGAACATTATTTAATATAGTGCTGAGAGATGAGCCCCTCAGGTAGGAAGGCACTCAAAATATAACAATGGAAGAGGTCCCTCCTCAAAATAGAGTCAACCTTAATGACACGGATGGAGCCAAGCTTTTGGGACCTCCATTTGCTGGTGTGGCACAACTCAAAATGAGAAGAAACAGCTGCGAGCATCCATTAATCAGAATGTGGAATGTAAAAAATCAGAATGTGGAATGTACTCAGTATGAATTTTCGAAATTTGGAAGTCATCAAAAATGAAAGGGAACACATAAACCTCGACATCCTAGGCATTAGTGAGCTGAAATGGACTGGTATTGGCCATTTTGAAACAGGCAATCATATGATCTACTATGCTGGGAATGACAAATTGAAGAGGAATCGTGTTGCATTCATCATCAAAAAGGACATTTCACGATCTATCCTGAGGTATAACGCTGTCACTGATAGGATAATATCCCCATGCCTAAAAGGAAGACCAGTTATTATGACTATTATTCAAATTTACCCATCAACCACTAAGGCCAAAGAGGAGGAAACTGAAAATTTTTACCAACTTCTGCAGTCTGAAATTGATCGAACATGCAATCAGGCTGCGTTGGTAATTACTGGTGATTGGAATGTGAAAGTTGGATACAAAGAAGACAGATCAGTAGTTGGGAAATAGGGCCTTGGTGATAGAAACAATGTCACAGATTGCATGATAGAACTTTGCAAAACCAATTACTTCTTCATGCAAATACCCTTTTTCACCAACATGTGGTGAAATACGTGTGATTATACATGTGGACCTCACAGATAGAATACACAGGGATGAAATCAACTACGTCTGTGGAAGAGAAGATGGAAAACCTCAATATCATCAGTCAGAACAAGGCCAGGGGCCGACTGTGGAACAGACCATTAATTACTCATATAAAAGTTGAAGTTGAAGAAAATTAGAACAAGTCCACAAGAGCCAAAGTATGACGTTGAGAATATCCCATATGAATACAGAGACCATCTCAAGAATAGATTTGATGCTTTGAACACTAATGACCAAAGACCAGATGAGTTGTGGAATGATACCAAGGACATCATACAAGAAGAAAGCAAGAGAACATTAAAAAGACAAGAAAGAAAGAAAAAGCCAAAATGGATGTCAGAAGAGATGCTGAAACTTGCTCTTGAAATAGAGTTGTTGTTAGGTACCCTGTGTACCACAGAACGAAACACTGCCTGGTCCTGTGCCGTGCTCACAATCATTATGCTTGAGCCCATTGTTGCAGCCACTGTGTCAATCCATCTCCTTGAGGGTCTTCCTCTTTTTCACTGACCCTGTACTTTACCAAGCATGATGTCCTTCTCTAGGGACTGATCAATCCTGACAACATGTCCAAAATATGTAAGATGCAGTCTTGCCATCCTTGCTTCTAAGGAGCATTCTTGTTGTACTTCTTCCAAGACAGATTTGTTCGTTCTTTTGGCAGTCCATGGTATACTCAATATTCTTCACCAACACCACCATTCAAAGATGCCAATTCCTCCTTGGTCTTCCTTATTCATTGTTCAGCCTTCCCATGCATATTATGTGATTGAAAATACTATGTTTTCGGTCAGGTGCAACTTAGTCTTCAAGGTGACGTCTTTGCTTTTCAACACTCTAAAGGGGTCCTTTGCAGCAGATTTGTCCAATGCAATGCGCCTTTTGATTTCTTGACTGCTGCTTCCATGGGTGTTGATTGTGGATCCAAGTAAAATGAAATCCTTGACAACTTCAATCTTTTCTCCGTTTATCATGATGGTGCTTATTGGTCCAGTTGTAAGGATTTTTGTTTTCTTTATGTTGAGGTGTAATCCATACTGAAGGCTGTGGTCTTTGATCTTCATCAGTAAGTGCTTCAAGTCCTCTTCACTTTCAGCAAACAAGGTTGTGTCATCTGCATATTGCAGGTTGTTAATGAGTCTTCCTCCAACTTTATGCCCCATTCTTCTTCATATAGTCCAGCTTCTTGGATTATTTGCTCAGCCTACAGATCGAATAGGTATGGTGAAATGATATAACCCTGATACACACCTTTTCTGACTTTAAACCAATCAGTATCCCCTTGTTCTGTCCGAACAACTGCCTCTTGATCTATGTACAGGTTCCTCATGAGCACAATTAAGTGTTCTAGAATTCCCATTCTTCAGAATGTTATCCATAACTTGTTATGATCCACACAGTTTAATGCCTTTGCATAGTCACTAAAACACAGGTAAACATCCTTCTGACAGTCTCAGCTTTTAGCCAGGATCCTTCTGACATCAGCGATGATACCTCTGGTTCCCTGTCCTCTTTTGAATCTGGCCTGAATTTATGGCAGTTCCCTATGGATATACTGCTGCAGCTGCTTTTGAATGAACTTCAGAAAAAATACCAGAGAGATGTTTACCTCTTGTTTTACTGACTATGCAAAAGCATTAGACTGTGTGGATCATAACAAATTATCGATAACATTGCGAAGAATGGGAATTCTAGAACAGTTAACCGTGCTCATGAGGAACCTGTACTTAGATCAAAAGACAGTCATTTAAACAGAACGAGGGGATACTGTGTGGCTTAACATCAGGAAAGGTGTGAGTCAGGGATGTATCCTTTCACCATACTTATTCAGTCTATGTGCTGAGTGAATAGTTTGGGGAAGACTCATTAACAACCTGTGACATGCAGATGACACAACATTGTTTGCTGAAAGTGAAGAGGACTGAGGCACTTACTGATGAAAACCAAAGACCACAGCTTTCAGTATGGGTTACATCTCAACCTGAAGAAAATAAAAATCATCAGAACTGGACCAATAAGCTACATCATGATAAATGGAGAAAAGATTGAAGTTGTCAAGGATTTCATTTTACTTGGATCCACAATCAACGTCCATGGAAGCAGCAGTTAAGAAATTAGATGATGCATTGCATTGGGTAAATCTGATGCAAGAGATCTCTTTAAAGTGTTCAAAAGCAAAGATGTCACTTTAAGGACTAAGGTGCACCTGATCCAAGCCATGGTGTTTTCAGTCACCTCATATGCATGGGAAAGCTGGATGGATAAGGAAGACAGAAAAAGAATTGATGCCTTTGAATTATGGTGTTGGCAAAGAATATTGAATATACCATGGACAGCCAGAAGAGTGAACAAATCTGTCCTGGAAGAAGTACAACCAGAATGTTCATTAAAAGCAAAGATGGGAAAACTTCGTCTCAAGTACTTTGGACATGTTATCAGGAGGGACCAGTCCCAGGAGAAGGATATCAGGCTTGGTAAAAAAGAGGGTCATCAAAAAAAAGGAAGACCCTCAAGGAGCTGGATTGACACAGTAGCTGCAATAAGGGGCTCAAGCATAAAAAGGATTGTGACAGGACCAGGCAGTTTTTCATTCCGTCGTATGAGTCAGAACTGACTCGATGGCACCTAACAACCACAAGAAACCCCATTTCTACAGAGAAGGTAAGAAATAAAACAGCAGTTTGATTTTATTCCTATGTCCTCCAAGGGGAGTAAGGCTAGGAGCATTCAGTGGTAGCTGGTGTTAGTTTAGGTACAGTTTCACCAGCAGTATCATCATCATTCAAAACTTTCAGTTTTAACAGATGGTTTTTTCTTTTATGTTAATATATATAATCCATAATATCAGGTACAAAATGATACTACTTTTTGGGTTTTCTATCATCTTTCAGAAAGAATTGGATTGGGATAATTTGTTTTATTCACAATTTCTGTCATTATCTGAGCAACCATCTAGTTAAAAGTGAACTGTAACGTAGACAAACTGATTTCTCTAAAATACAATACCTGGAACTGAATATATTTTAGGAGATCAAATTTTCTGGCAACAATTCTGAAGTATTCCAGAAGCTTTGAGTTGTGCAGGAAATTTGGGAAATGTTCAGGCATTGGAAAGTCACTGAAACAGGACATTTCTTTGCTGGTGTTGGTGATGACAGATTGATAGATACTTGCTCGGCCTTCTTCAACATTTTCCTGAAGGATCAAATAAAATAATTAGTGATTATTGTGTGTTAAAAAAATCCCTTGGTTCCCTGCTCTTCTTTCTATCCCTCACCCCTGGGTGATGTGATCCTCTTCATTGCTCAAGTATGACTATAATGTTTGGGCGATGGGGTGCACTGTATATGCTCCATCATCCTACGTGATGGGCCTGGTGGTTTCACTTCTCAGTGTTGCTCACTGGGAATTCTATGACAAGGGGTGGGGGGGGCAGTTCTTTGGGCACATTACAGGATATTTAGCATCCCAGGGCTCTCCCTATTAAATGCCAGTTGTTGTGACAACCAGCCCCTCTCTCTAGCCTTTCCCTGGGGAGGCTAAATAATCCCTCTTTCCCACCTCTTTGAGAACCGATAAATCCTGGAATACAAATCAGAGAACATAACAGAGAATTTCAGGTAAGACAATACTTTTCAGGGCCGGGAGTTTTCACATCGATGTAAATCTCTCTGGCATCACTTTGTGAACCTTCCTCAGGTGATAAAGGTGAACAGCACTGATACCAAATGAACCTTAAATTGATTCAGAACATTGGTGAATGTGTGTTGGTAAAACAGGAGGCAGCACAGGCTATGCTACGCTCAGTTTATCATGTCTTGTACCAGAAGCGCAGGAGCCATTGGTGGTTCGGTGGCAGAGTTCCCACGTTCCACGCAGGAGACCCGTTTGATTCCCGGCAAGTACACCTCAAGCACAGCCACCCCCTGTCTGTCAGCGGAGGCTTGCGTGGGTGTTGCTGTGCTGGTGAACAAGTCTCAGCAGAGCTTACCCACTAAGCCAAGTGAAGGACAAAGGCCTGGCAGTCTATTTTCAAAATCAGTCAGTGAAAACCCTCTGGATCACAATGGTCTGATCTGCAATCGGTCATAGGGATGGCGCAGGACTGGGCAGTGTTTCATCCCATTGGGCTTGAGGGCTGACATGACAACAGCCAGCAACAGTGAGTGCACCCTGCGTAGCGTTCCTCACGTTAAATCTTAGAAAGAGCAACAGATGGTGATTCAGCGTCCCTGAGACCAACATACTAGCCAAGAGGCTTTTATAAGGAAATTTAAATAATGCTACCCAAGAACTCCTCGATAGATGCTTCCGCATACGCAGAGACTAAAGCGTAATCTTGACAAACAATGGGTGCTCTTTTGACTCAGATGGAGTGTAGAGAAATAAAAAGCTTGTGGGAAGACATTACAGTCATATGTCATTAACATCCATGACATATTCTGTGAAATAGGACTTCATGTGATTTGGACATGCGAACACCAAATTACAGGCAGTCATCGGGTTACGAATGTCTGGCTGACGGACAACTTGTACTTAAGAATGGACTGCCATAAATACTATTAAAAATTTGAGTTAAGTACATGTGATAGTGCGTAACAATGAACAAATGCACTACTTTGTGAGGCTCGTGAAAACATTGCGTGGTTTGGAAGTGTTTTATAGGCATGAAAAAACCAAAGCCATTGCTGTTGAGTCGATTCTGACTCATACTGACCATATAGGACAGAGTAGAACTGCCCCATAGGGTTTCCAAGGAGCTGCTAGTGGATTCAAACTGCCAACCTTTTGGTTACCAGCCAAGCTCTTAACCATTGTGCCACTAGGGCTCCTTTATATGTGTAGAAAGGTAAAATATGTACTATATATATAAATGTGGACTCTCTCTCTCTATATAGATACATAGTGGTTAAGATACACACACACACACACACACACATATATAGTGGTTAAGAGCTAGGCTGTTAACCAAAAGATCAACAGTTCAAATCTACCAGGAGCTCCTTGGAAACCCTATGGAGCAGTTCTACTCTGTCCTGTAGGGTTGCTATGAGTCGGAACCGACTCAAGGGCAACGGGCTGGTTGTTTATATACTAAGACAAACATTTGAATAACTGATGCTAAATAAATTGTATGTACCTGTTCTGACTTACCTATAAATTTGACTTATGGACAGACTTAGGAGTGGATCTCTCTGGTAACCTGGGGGCTGCCTGCCTGTATGCAAGAGACATGAGATAACACACGTTGCACGCGGGAAGCTATCGTATTCATTATGTCAGGTTACGTCCACTATGTCCAGTTATGTCCACTACATCCTGTTCTCAGATTGGGATTTCTGGATTCTGTTGTAACCTTGTGGAATCACAGACATATATGTGGTTGGCTGTTGCCCGAATGGATGTTATGTGGTGCATGACTGTAGTTGCAAAAAATTACTTAGTCTTACATAAACAGCACTGTAGTCTCTTCCACAGAAAGGTAAATAAAAGTATTCACTTATAATCCTGCCACCACAATGAGTCAATTGTCCATTTTTTTTCCCTTACCATTATTCATATAAGCTCACTATTTTCCTGCTAGAGTTTTAGAATTCCTCCTTAGATTTTTTGGCAATACTGAAAGAGGGAGCTTGGACTAGCATGAGGAGCCTGAGCTTTGGAGTCAGACATGAGTTTGAATCTGTCTCTTTCAGACTGTGTGAGCCTGGATGAGTCAGTGTCCCAGAGCCTCAGTCCTCTCATCTGTAGAATAGGAACATGCTATGTGCTTAATAAGTAGAATCTATTATTAAAGAATCTATACCCTGGTGGCATAGTGGTTAAGTGCTACAGCTGCTAACCAAAGGGTCGGCAGTTCAAATCTGCCAGGCGCTCTTTGGAAACTCTATGGGGCAGTTCTACTCTGTCCTCTAGGATCGCTATGAGTCGGACTCGACTGGGTGGCACTGGGTTTGGTTTTTTTGGTTTTGGTACAGCTTCAGCAGAGTTGTCAGCTACAGTGGGGGTTTCACTACACTATAAGAAAGGCACCTGCAGTAGCCACTTTGATGAACACCAAGGTTACACAGAGGCTTTCTGGCATTCTCTGTACAGGAGGTTACACTTGATTTTAAAGTTAAAAAAAAAAAAGTAAACTTGCTAAGTCTTGCCCCTTTTACCAGCCAAGCTCTTTACATGTATTGGGTGTTACTGTGTCCCAATGGCAGGGATTATCAGCACTAATATGGGTCACCAAAGCTGAAATGATGTTTGCATCAGATCATGTCACTTAAGAGCAAAATGTAGAATTCTTGCTAAATGATAAGTCTGTTTGTAAACATCCTCCTCTCTCACCCCCTCTTTCCCTTTCTTCATCATTCATTCATTCACTCATGCTAACCACAGGCCAGGGGTCAAATACTTTTTTCCCAAGCAAAGTGTTTAACTTTTCTAGTCCAGAATCAAGTCTCAGGTGATAATTTCATTAAAATTTCGATGGCTTGGTAAAAGCTAGTCAGGTTAGGGAATGCCAACTTTCTAGGAGGTTAGAGTTTATTGTGGTGTCATTGCTGACCGTGTGGAAGGAAACATTAGGATTCACGGGGGGTTACATTAGAATACAAAGGGGTTTCTGTCTCTTACACAAGGATACGGTGATCTGAACTATGAATGAATAAATCATGGTATTTTTAGTTTTTCAAACGGTAGTTTCAGATTGCCTGATACTACAGTCAAGCTTATTTGTGAACTACCTCTGGATGTTTTAGCATCGCTGAACATAATGGCCTTGGCAAGACTGAATGTCTAAGTTTCTTATCCAACAAGATTCTCAAAATAGGAAATTTTTCATAAAGTGCAGAAATAATTTCTCTTAAGACCAGATAACTTTATAAGTAGTGCAGAGTAAACATGAGGGCTCTGTAGTTAGACTGACTGGGTTGATATTGCAATTCTACTAATTTTAACAGCTTTGTTTACTTAGACAAGTTTCATAATTCAGTTTCCTCATCTGTGAAACAGGGCTCATTAATCATCTTAGTATCAAACAGTCATTGCAAGGCTTTAATGAGATTAGATAAAGTGCTTAGCACAGCGTCTAATAAGAACTCAATAAATGCTTGCCTCCGTTGCTAGTATTACAGGCCAGTACAGTTAATTTTACTAAACCAGCCAGAGTTTTGAAACACTGAAAGTAAGATTGACTGTTCTAGTATAGCCAAAACGTTAGCTTTTTTCAAGTACCAAAGAATTGACTTTAAAATATGGTTGGCTCCCCAGAAAGGTCAAATTTAAGGGACTACAAGTCATGAAAAGAATTGGTTCTGGTATCTTAGCCTCTACAGTCAGGGCGAGACCCTTGTTTGGAGGGGATTTCCTTTTGTAGTTTGTCAGTGATCACAGGTGACATCACAGTTCTGTTTCTGAAGATCAAGTTATAGTCTTTATTGTTGGGCTAAAAGGTTGGTGAACATCAATAAAAGGGAGCATTTGTGCTCATATGCGCTTCTTGCTACATTTACTTAGCTGAAGAAGGTATCTGTGTTTATACAAATCTGGGTAAAACTGGCTGAGTTTGCCCAGGGTTATGAAAGGAAGATGATTCTTATTGATTTAATACAGAAATATGTGTCAGATGTCTATTCTGGCTCAAGCCCTGGGCTTAGAGTTGAAGATAAGATGCAAACAGGACAGTTTCTGTGTTCGTGGAGATTATCATTATATTGAATTGATATGCTCAATTAGACTTACATACTTTTTTTTTATACAGTGCCAAGACAGAACTGAGTGCTAATAAAGTCTGAATAGTTTATAATTACTTGGGAAATAACTTTCAGTTTTGCCTTGTTTAAATATACACAATGGCTTGTGCAAAAAACAACTGTCTGCACAAATGTTTCTACACAATAACACCAGGTAGGAAAATACCTTCACAATGCTTCACTATTCATTGTTTTTAGGATTTGGAATTTAGAATATTTTAAACTCTTATATCCCAGAGGTTTAATGCATTAAAAATTCTCTCATTTAAATTTAATATTTCTGAAAAATCCCTTGTGTTTTCTTTACAAGCTATCCACCATTTTAAAAATTTTGGCTAATTCTCCTACTCACCAGCTATGTCATCTTGGGCAAAATGTTTAACATTCCTGGGCTTTAGTTATTTTTGTATGTAAAATTAGAGGTGTGCTTGGATGACCATTAAGTTCTTCTAGTTCTAAAATCCTGGAATTCTGTGATTTAAACTTACACATGTCCACCTCCAGCCTCCCCATCAAGACACCAGTCTAAGCGCCCAGGCATCCCACACTTAGTGGCATAACCCACTTTTATTCTAAATAGCTAATCTTTTTTTTTTTTAATTTTTATTGTGCTTTAATTGAAAGTTTACAAATAAGTTGGTCTCTCACACAAAAACATATACACCTTGCTACATACTCCCAATTGCTCTCCCCCTAATGAGACAACCTGCTCCCTCCCTCCACTCTCTCTTTTCATGTCCATTTCGCCAGCTTCTAATCCCCTCTACCCTCTCATCTCCCCTCCAGGCAGGAGATGCCAACATAGTCTCAAGTCTTTTTTGAGCAGGGTATTGTTCAGTTTTCAAGTGTTTGATTTCTTTTCCCTGCTTTTTCTGTTATTGATTTCCTTATGGTCAGAGAAGATGCTTTGTAATATTTCAACGTTTTGGATTCTGCTAAGGCTTGCTTTATGACCTAATATGTGGTCTATTCTAGAGAATGTTCCATGTGCACTAGAAAAGAAAGTATAGTTGGTTGCTGTTGGGTGGAGTGTTCTGTATATGTCTATGAGGTCAAGTTGTTTGATTGTGACATTTAGATCTTCCGTGTCTTTATTGAGCTTCTTTCCGGGTGTCCTGTCCTTCACCAAGAGTGGTGTGTTGAAGTCTCCTATTATTATCGTGGAGCTGTCTATCTCACTTTTCAATGCTGATAGGATTTGTTTTATGTATCTTGCAGCCCTGTCATTGGGTGCATAAATAGTTAGTATGGTTATATCTTCTTGGTATATTGTCCTTTTAATCATTATATAGGGTCCTTCCTTATCCTTTATGATGGAATAAACATTAAAGTCTATTTTGTCAGAAATTAATATTGCTACTCCTGCTCTTTTTTGATTGTTGTTTGCTTGGTATATTTTTTTCCACCCTTTGAGTTTTAGTTTGTTTGTGTCTCTAAGTCCAAGGTGTGTCTCTTGTAGGTAGCATATAGAAGGATCGTGTCTTTGAATCCATTCTGCCACTCTCTATCTCTTTATTGGTGCATTTAGTCCATTTACGTTCAGCATAATTATGGATAGGTATGTGCTATCATTTTGATGTCTTTTTTTGTGTGTTGTTGACAGTTTCTTTTTCCCACTTAATTTTATGTGCTGAGTAGATTATCTTTATATATTGTCTGTCCTTTCCTCATATTCGTTGTTGTTGATTTTGTTGCTGCTGAGTCTCTATTTTTTTCCTTGTATTTTAGTGTAGGATAGTTCGTCTACTTTGTGGTTACCTAATTATTTACCCCTATTTTTCTAAATTTAAACCTAGCTTTTATTTCTTTGTATTGCTTCATCTTCCTCTCCATATGGAAGATTTATGACTACATTTCTTAGTCCCTCTTTATTGTTTTAATGTTGTCTTCTTTTACTTAATAACATCACTGTTACCCTCTTTTGAATGTTTTTTTTTTTTTTTAATCTTGATTTATTTTTTTGAATTTCCTTGTCTGGGTTGACTTCTGATTGCTCTGCCCAGTGTTCTAGTCTTGGGTTGATACCTGATATTATTGATTTTCTAACCAAAGAACTCCCTTTAGTATTTCTTGTAGCTTTGGTTTGGTTTTTATGAATTCCCTAAACTTCTGTTTATCTGGAAATGTCCTAATTTTGCCTTCATATTTGAGAGACAGTTTTGCTGGAAACATGATTCTTGGCTGGCAATTTTTTCCCTCAATTTTTTATATAAGTCATCCCATTGCCTTCTTGCCTGCATGGTTTCTGCCGAGTAGTCCGAGCTTATTCTTATTGGCTCTCCTTTGTAGGTGACTTTTTGTTTATCCCTCGCTGCTCTTAAAATTCTCTCTTTACCTTTGGTTTTGGCAAGTTTGATTATAATATGTCTTGGTGACTTTCTTTTGACATCTACGTTATGTGGTGTTTGATGAACATCTTGGATAGATATCTTCTCATCTTTCATGACATCAGGGAAGTTTTCTGCCAAGAAATCTTCTACAATTATCTCTGTATTTTCTGTTATCCCTCCCTGTTCTGGTACTCCAATCACTCATAGGTTATTTCTCTTGATAGAGTCCCACATGATTCTTAAAGTTTCTTTGTTTTTTAAAATTCTTTAATCTGATTTTTCTTCAAATATATTAGTGTCAAGTGCTTTATCTTGAAGTTTAGAAATTCTGCCTTCCACTTGCTCAATTCTGCTTCTCTGACTTTCTATTGTCTACTTCTATAATTTTATTTTTGATCTTCTGAATTTCTGATTGCTGTCTGTCTATGGATTTTTCCAGCTTATTAAATTTTTCATTACGTTCCTGAATAATCTATTTAATTATATTGCTTCACCTGTGTGTTCCTTGGCTTGTGCTGCATATTGCCTCACTTCTTTCCTGATGGCTTGAAGGGTTCTGTATATTTATCTACTGTATTCTTCCTCTGGTAATTCCAGGAAGGCACTTTCATGTAGAAGATCCCTGGATTCTTTGTTTCAAGAGCTTCTTGAGGCGATCATGGTCTGTTTCTTTATGTGACTTGATATTGACTGTTGTCTCTGAGCCATCTATAAGTTGTTGTATTAGTTTATTTTATGTTTGCTCACTGTGTTGTAGCTTCTTGGTCTGTTTTGTTTTGATATGCCCAAATGGGTTGCTTGAGTGAGCTAGCTTGATTATTTTCACTTTTGGAGCTCTGACGTCCTGTCCCCAGGTGGCTAGAGCTATTATCAGGTATATCAGTCTAGGAGTCCATTCACTCTTCTTGTATGAATTCAGCTCAGGCGTCCAGATAGCTGCTCATCAAGTGTGTGGTACAGGCTCTGTCCTACAGTGTTAGAGGGCAGGGGTGATTGGTGTAGGTATGGGTATCTGGTTGTAGCAGGGTGTCACACTTTGAACAAGGCAGAGGGCCGAGAATTGTCTCTGAGGAAAGTGTGTCCCTGTTCCCTAGAGTGTACAGGTGGGTGGGTTCTGCAGACGGACCATGGGGACCCAAAGTTTTTGGTCGTAAGGACTGGGAGGTACCAGTTATCCTTGGACCCCTGTTGTGAGAGGCTGGGTGACCTGAGTGGAGCTATCAGTCCTTAGGCCCCTGATGTGGGTAGGTGAGGACCCTGTTTAATAGGCAAAGCAATGTCAAACATCAAACACCCACCTCTCTGCCACACAGCTGAAACTGTTGGAGTCTGCCAACAAGGGCCTATTCTCCTGAAATAGGCCCACACAGGTCCATACAGAAGGGACAGGCGCTTAATGTCCACGGAGGGTTTATGCCTGGACAGGAGCTGCTTCTGTCCTGAGCTCCCCTGGTTAGTGGAGCTGGCAAATTATCTTTTCCCCCAAACTGCAAATTTATTCCTTCTCCAAGGCTGGGAGGATGGCTGTAGGCGCTCAATAGGGCCTATCTCAGGCCCAGGGAAGTCAGCCGCTGTAGCTGGCTTGGGAGCAGGGGCAGGGGGGAGTGCGGTAAATATACGCAAGCACTTAGCTTTTGCCAAGAGCGCCGTTCTTTTCTGGTTCCGGAGGTGTGAGTAGGCTGTGTGGCTGGCTGCTTCTCCCTGAGGGAACTGTGGGAGAACGCTAGTACCAGCCTGCTGCCACTGCTCCTGGGAGTGGTGCCCGAGGGCTCCCTGTGATTTAGATCCGATAACTCCTCTCTGCTTCTGAACCGTCTCTTCCTCCCCCTGCCCCTCAGTTCATTTTCTAAGCTTGTCTTTGATGTTCAGGGCTCTTAGCTTGTCATAAATATACTCGTTTCACTTGTTTTTTTTCAGGTCTTTGTTGTAAAGAAGGCTCGCCAGAAGCATCTGTCTATTCCACCATCTTGGCTCCGCCTCCATAGCCCACATTTTGATCTCAGATCTTTCCCACTTTTCTTTCCATAGGTAGGGAGTGCTGGAGGAAGATGGGAGCTGGGGAGGTGCCACAAAATACTGCTTTGATTTGAAAGTTTCAGGAACTTAGTGGCTTTAGACACTTGCAGACTGTATCAGAATCACCCATTCAGCTTTGCAAACATAATGTCTAGTCTGCTTGGTGGAACAAACTCATAAAGCAAACTGTGAAATAGCATTATATTGACCCCTACCAGTCAGGAGTTTGCTGTCATGATTGGTTAAGCCTGTAAGCACTTGGATATAATTAAATCGCATGTCTTTGAAAATATTCTGTCATGCCATCTTCTTATTCTTTTGGATGGAACTTACATGTATCTGCTCCATTACTTGAAATGAGTGTGATTGAAACTCTTTTTACTTCCTTGTCCTACAATTAGAGGCAAAATTGTAGTTTACAAATGCCAGTAAGTGGACTGGTTGGAGAGCAGAAGAGCTTGAGGGAGTTTTGAAAAATAAAAAGTTTAGGCAGGTCTGGCTAAGGCCTAGGAGTATGTGTTTTAGAAGGGCTCCCAGCTGATTCTGATGCACACAAACTAGGGGGAACCACCATCTCTATGAGGGTGCCATTGCTTTCTGCTGTCTCTCTTTTAGGCTGGTGCCTCCCTCCATCCCTGGTCTTGATCACTGAAAGAGCCCCCTAACTGGACTTCCTGACTCGGATATCGCCCACTTTCTCCACTGCCTGCAGGGTAAAGTGTACGCTCATAGACGTGGGACAGGAGTTTCTCATGATCAGACCCTGGCTATCCTCTCTAGCCACTCACCCACTTGCACTGAAAGCTATCCACCATGGGTGACCCTGCTAGTATTTGAAATACTGGTGGCATGCTTCCAGCATCACAGTGACACAAACCACAGAAGTATGGCTATCAGTTATCACTCACCCACTTGCATCCTTTATTCCAGCCATATTTTGACTTCCTGTTCTGCAAGTGCACCTGCTGTGAGTAGAACACGATTTCTTTATATTCACATGCGTGGTCTCCACTTATTGTCAAGACTAACAGTGTCAGACCATCTAGGAAGCCTGCCCTGTTCTCCACTGATTAAAGTTTGGGCTTCCATAACACTTAGTGTGGCAGAACTGGACTCCGGTGTGAATTCCCTGTGCTACTTCCCCCACCGACAGCAAAGAGTGATTGCTACATTCTTCGCTCTTAGTATAATGCTTGGCACATTAAACATGTTTGCTGAATGAATGAAAGAAGGAGTAATATCTATCAAAAACATTTTCCCATCACTGCAAAAAGGCTTAATGACACTAAAATGGACACTTATATGGGAACAGGTATACAGTGTTACTGGTAATATGCTATAAGCTTTGTTCTATTCTACTCACACAAACATTACTTCTTTAAAAGTATTGTGGAAAATTAACCAATCTTAGGCCGTTGGTAAGGAGACTTACAGAATTACGGTATTTTTATTTGATTGCCTGGAAAGCTACAAATATCTCACATGTTAAATTTGGTCCAGTTACATGGGTAGCAGGGTGTAAAAAGCTAAGTTATATTGAACTGTGCTGCAATAGATTCTTTGGATAAATTTGTCTGAGAAAAAAAAACTTCTGAAAGTAAAACAAGGGTAAGGTAAGGTATTTATCTTGTCTGGAAAGGCAATGGCTGCTTGTAGTATAGCTGAACTGTACGTGAATAGAATGCACTGTTAAAAAGCCCGTGCCAACTGGAGTGGAAGAGAGGCCTTGCAAGTCTGCACCAGTGTGGAAATAGCACTGTTTGGAAAGTCCCATTTGGTGGTATCTCAGGTCCCTGGTTCACATTTTTATCTTCTAATATTCAACATTTTAATCAATAACTGATGGAGACAAATACAGATGATCAAATTTGTGTATACCCAAAGCTTGGTGGCATGGCACACATAAAAGATGATTGAAATTTCATATAAAGATTTTTTGGCCATGGATCAAACCAACTATATAATATTTAATTTGCATAAATGTAAATTCCTGTAAATAGGCTTAGAAAATCAGTTTTACAAGTGTAGGATAATGGTGACTTGAATCGTCAAGGCTCAAATGAAAAAGAGTGAGGGATATTAATTGGCCCCCAAGCTCCGTGTGAACCGTTAGTGTGATGTGAGAGGAAGTATGGTGGTGCACTCATCTACATTTAAGCTCATGTGGTGAGTGGTTTTAAGACCCACTGCCACCATATTTAGATTGATTATTAGTCGTTACGGGCAAGCCGCTTACCCTTGGCTTTCTCATTGTTAAGTTGGGATTAATATTAACTAAAAGGAGTATTGTAAGTAAAAATGAGAAAATGCATATGAAAATAATTATACAAATATTAGCTATTAGCTTTTCCAGCATTTATTAAAAAATTAATACAACATTGAACTCCTTTAATAGAAGTGTAGTGTCCAGGCCAAGTAAAGCACAAGCCGTAAGGGGCACGTGTCACACCAATACATTATAAATTCTCTGAGGGCAGCGGTTGGGTCTGACACATTCTTCATTGCCTAGTGCAGTGCCCAGCACTTCTTTTGTTCTGAAAAATACATATTGAGAAAATAAACTTGTTTGGAATATTGTGTTTTGGGGGAGTCAATTTTTAAGAGAGAAAGTGATGTTTCAGATTGAATTCAGAGAAAGGCAACCTAACCAAAATGAAAAGGAGTCTAGAGATTATTAAATGAAGATTAATTAAAATACTTGAATATATATATATGTATCTCCCAAATTAAAAAAAAAAAAACCATTGCCATTGAGTCTACTCCGGCCCATAGCAACCTTATAGGACAGAGTAGAGCTGCCCCATAGAGTTTCCAAGGAGCACCTGGTGGAGTCCAACTGCTTACCTTTTGGTTAGCAGATGTAGCTGTTAACCACTACCCCACTAGGGTTTCCATACATATATATATATATGACAGCACTGGGTTTTATATATATATATATATATATATATATATATATATATATATATATATATATACACACACTCATAAGTGAAATCTAGGAGAAGAGGAGGTCCACATATAAAAAATATTTAAAGAAAAGAGTGATTATGTTGGTAACTTGCCTGAGCACAGTTTACCAAGATCAATAGAGGAGGCCGAGCGGGGGAGTGGCTGAATACCACTACCTCTCTCAATATCTCCGTAAGGCTTTTAAACACAAGGGCTCAGGAATTTTACCTTCATTTTTGTTCTGTTTCCACCACTGTGTTCCCACGGGAAGGTTACACAACACAAAACTCAGCTTCCTGGTCGTATGCAAATGGGTATAGTCATAAGAAACCTACTTCCAAGCGGTGTTATGAAGGAAAAAGATGGTGCAAGCCAGGTGCTTCCCATCACTGGAAAAAGTGCTAAAAATAGGTGTTAATTACCTCCCAGCTCTGGTGGCGTACTGGTTAAGAGCTACAGCTACTAACCAAATGTCAGGAGTTCAAATTCACCAGATGTTCCTTGGAAACCCTATGAGGTAGTTCTACTCTGTCCTGTAGAGTCGCTATGAAATGGAATCCACTTGACTGCAGCGGGTTTGGCTTTGGTTGTTCTTGTTCCAAAGCTACCACTAGGGGGTGCCAGAGAGCCTTGGGAAGAATTAAGCAGCTGGGCGTGGGACAAGGATTCAAACTTTAAAAAAAACCTTGTTACTACTAAATGTGTTAAGTGATCCCAGGATTGTGTGTAAATATAGAAACGAAATAATAACCCATTTTAAAAATTGATTCTGAATGGTAGAGTTGTGAAGTACTCAGGGTTTCTTTAGGGGTAGGGTGGGAGCTCCCAGCATCCTTTTAGCACCTCTTCCTCTTAGCAGTCCAGTCTCCTGGTAACCAGGACTCTTCATGTAAAAGTTTGCTTAGCTTATTATATGTTTCATTCTGCAGGGAGATTCTTTGTTTTCTTTGGGTGAAGAATATTACATTTCTCTGCTAACTGAAAGATTGGCAGCTCACACTCACCCAGGGGCTCTGCGGGAGAAAGACCTGGCGATCTGCTTCTGTGAAGATCACAGCCAACAGAACCCTTTGGGACAATTTTTCTCTGTCACATGTAGTCGCTATGAGTTGGAATCAACTCGATCGCGCCCAACAACATTGGAATATAGTTTTAAGAGAGGTTCGAAATATGATATTGTTGCAGGTATCAGGGAGTTAAACACTGACCCTTTATATCTAATAAACCAAAAAAACAAAACCGAATCAGTTGCTGTTGAGCCAATTCTGATTCACGGCAACCTCATGTATTATAATGTAGAACTGCGCCTCATAGGATTTTCAAGGTTGTCACCTTTCGACAGCAGATCGCTGGGCCTTTCTTCCAAGGTGCCTCTGGGTGAGTTTGAACTGCCAGTCTTTTGGTTAGTAGTCAAGTGCTGAATTGTTTTTGCCACCCAGGTACTCATTACCTAATAAGGCTAATTACTGGTAATTCAGATTTCAATATAACTTTTTTTTTTTTAATCTGTGAGAAAACTAAACTAAATGAAATCCATTGCTTTCAAGTCAATTCTGACTCACAGCGACCCTATAGGATAGAGTAGAACTGCCCATTACAGTTTCCAAGGAGCATCTGGTGGATTTGAACTGCTGGCCTTTTGGTTAGCAGCAAAGCTCTTAACCGCTGAACCACCAGGGCTCATCCATGGGGAAAAAAAAAAAACAAAACAAACCCATTGCTGAAGGTATCCCTAATTCTGAAATTTTAGACGCTGGGAAGAGAATATTTTGGGGAAGGAGTTACCTTACTGGAATTAATCAAATCATGCTGTTAAGATGACAGGCCACTCAAAATAACTCTGTCCTCTTCTATGCCAAATTAATGATAAATAAGGGAGAGTTGGCTCTTAGGCATTAAGTCTCAAATAAGTAATTAAACAAGTAAGACATTTATTATCAAATAGGAAATTGTTATAATTTCTACATTTCTTCCATAGGTTAAAAATATGCCTGGGAACGAAAAAGATCCCAATAGGGACCTACACGTGAACCTAAACTGGACAAAAGAACCCACACCTCTGGTTAAGACAGGAATGACCACCATACCACAACACCCTCTCAGTAAAAACCATCATGATTCTAATGACAAGTTGTCAAAAAATCAGTGTCAGTTGAACTGTTTTTCCTCTCTGCAAAGTTACCTGACTGGTGTAAAGATTAACTTCATCATTAACCATGACTGTGTTTGGATGGTAGAATAAATACATTTGTGCAGTGTTTGCCAAACTTGCCTCATCAAAGGACTCACTTGGGACTCTGGTTAAGAAATAGATTCCCCTCTTTGGAGCAGAACTCAAATTCACGTAAAAAGGCCAAACTTAGTGGTCCGACAGAGACTAGAGGAACCCCGTGAAACCACGGCCCCCGGCTGTTCTGTTACCCCGGAACTAAAACCATTCCCAAAGCCCACTCCTCAGACAAAGACTAGACAGGCCTAGAAAACAAAAAATAATACACGTGAGGAATGTGCTTCTCAGTTCAGTCAGATACACGGGACGGAATGGGCGGCTCCTGTCTGGAGGCAGAATGAGAAGGCAGGAAGGGACGGGAACTGATTGAACAAACAGGAAACCTGGGATGGAAGGGGTGCGTGCTGTCACATTGTGGGGATTGCAACTAATGTCGCAAAACAGTATGTGAATAAATTTTTATATGAGAAAGCAACTTGAGCTGCAAACTTTCACCTAAGCACAATTTTAAAAAAAGAAAAAAATTCCCCTCCTTGGAAGATTTTGATTCATTAGGTATGGGGTGGTGTCCAGGGATCAGTATGTTTAAGAAACCCTGTAAGTGAGTCTTACAGTTACATACATTTGGGAAACCCAATGCTTAAGAAATCCTTTTTGGCATGCAATTCACTGTGAACTGGCAAAGCACGTGTGTTAGATTGTCCTTGTCATCCCCCTAACTGCGTCAGCTTGTAGGGAAAATTCATTCTCTGAGCCCATGAATGGTCTCTCTGGTGTGAGTCTGCCCTTTACACATCTGTACCTGTTGTTTCTGTTTGGAGTATTCTCACCTATTTTAGTACCTCAGGTAAACCTGATACACAATTCTAAATCATTGCTCTTGAATTCTGAGCTGAAACTTTTATTTAGCCTCATTGAGAAAGCATACAGATGTAGCGCATGGTTAGAAGTAGGGCTCAGCCGCCTAGAAGTCATGTAGACCTGGGCCTGAATGTCAGTTCTGCTAGCTGTGCGACCACGGCTAAGCCTCTTAACTCCCCCAGTTTCTTTTTGCTCATCTATAAAATTCAAGTATAGTTATCATTAGAGGCTGACATTTACTGAACTCTGCTATTATGAGTCAGGAACTGTTCTAGGCTCTTTACAGGCAATTATCTCCCTTACCCTTCCACACAGCGGTATGAGATAATTATACCTTTTTGTTACTATCACCATTATATAACTGACAGAACTGAGACATCGAGATGTAAATAACTTGCCCACGATCTCACAGCTAAGAGGTGGCAAACTCCTACTTAAGATTGTGGGAAGGATTAAATCATAAACCCTCACATCTGTCTATCTATGTATCTTTCTACAATTTCTTTAGGACAGTTAGCATTATAAACATTTGAGTTTGGCTAAGAGAATGAATACAGTAAATAGAATCTCCTTAATCAAGAGTTCCCAAGCGGGCTGTCTCATTAGGGGGAGAGTAATTAGAGTGTGTAGCAAGGTGTATATGGGTTTTTGTGTGAGAGACTGACTTGTAAACTTTCACTTAAAGCACAATAAAAATTATTTAAAAAAAAAAAAAGAGTTCGCAGCATTTATGCTAGAGTAAAGCTAAGCAGACAAGCATGGGTTATTTCAGGCAGAAATGAAGTCAGTAGCCATAAGGGTATACTTTCTGAAGAGGCATTTGGCTAAGTGATTGCATAGAGTTGATGTATTGAAAAGACTATCACTTCTACTTTGTAAAATGTTTTCTACTATCAGTATATTGGCTTTGAGAATGACAAAATTACAAACTATAAGACAATTGCTGGATGCAAAAGAGGAGGCCCTTCACAAGCCTGGGTTGGTCACCTGGGCCAGGATAGTATTGACCTGGCAAGAGCTGCCAGCCCAGGAATCAGCATAGCTGCATGAATTAAATCTGGTCAGGGTTGCTCAAGAAATTCCTCAACAAGGCTGATCAGTAGCTATGATTCACCCTGAAATCACAGTACTACCTATTTAAGAAACAAGAAAATCTCACTTACTTTGAACCTCCACAGGCCTCCGATATCTTCAGTCCTCTCAAAGCAAGTGGGCTCAAGTCCCTCATCCACACAGCACTTGAGAGAGATCAGGCCGCTGACCCCAGCTCCAATCACCGCCACCTTCTTTGCCATGGTCTTCTGTCAAGGAGTTGATCAATCGATGATGCTTAAACAGGGGGAAGAGTAAGAGAGTCCTTATGGTGTGATCAGATGAGTGGCTTTAAACACTGTAGCCGTGGTAACTTAATAAGCAGCACTAATTGAATAAAACGCATCACCGGTCCAACCCCAGTCTTCTCCTTGAGAGCTCTGCTTTCACGGACTTTGCTGCAAACCTTGTTTACGATGCATTGGTTTAGCATCTAACATAACCCATTTAACAAAACCAAACTATTTCATAACACTGCATTAGGGATATGAGCCAAAGCTCCAGTTACATCCTTTCCAGTGCTGAGCTTTTCCTCTCCAGCTTCTTTCGCCAGCCGTCATCCTTACCTTTGTTTTTTGCCCTTTGGCGGTGTCCCCTTGACTGTATAGTTTTCTCCGTCGTCAGCTGTGTGCTGCCAGGCAGGGAGAAGTGTTTTAAGAGTTGGAAGACGCTGAGAGAAAGGGGAGGAGCTTCTTACTCCTCCTTCAGCATTCTGCCAGCTGAAACTTCAAGGACTTTGTTGGGACTCCTGGATTAAGAAGCTTGTATTCTGAAGTCAAGGGTAATGATGCAATGTCTTTACTATAACAATATTATATGCTTACACAACATAGCATACAGATGATTTTAAAAAATCCTCTTTATAATGGATGTCACAAGTGTTCCTTAGAAAATTAGCAAATACGGTTAAACAAAAAGAAGTTAAAATTACCCCTAAACTCATCATCTAGAGATAACTATAACCACTGTTGACATTTTGGTATTATTATTCCAGATGTTTCTATATGCACATAAAGGCACACACAAAGATGGAATCACACTTTGAGTGTAATTCTTTACTTGGTTTTTCCATTTTCCAGTATATCAATACCTTTATTTCTATAGCAGCATTTCTTAATTACTACGCGAATTCTATCTAGTCAGCGGACTAGTCGTCAATCTAGCAAATACTCATTTCTATGTGCTAAACCCATTGCTGTCGAGTTGATTCCGACTCATAGCAACCCTATAGGGCAGGGTAGAACTGCCCCACAGGGTTTCCAAGGAGTGGCAGGTGTATGCAAAGGTCACTGACTTGAAAACCCTATGGAGCAGTTCTACTCTACACACATAGGGTCACCATCAGTTGAAATCAACTTGATGGCAACCAACAATGAGCTTCTTAAAACTTTGTAATATAAAAAGCCATTAAAGAAATGTGTGATGTTTAGCCTAGAGGACATATGTTGAAAAGTATATGACAGAAATGTGTGAATGCTACAGAAAAGCCGTATTTCCCTCAATATAAGGCAGGACTTTCTAGCCAATAATGCTGTCCTAAATCAAAATGCAGTGTTTTGTGAGGTAGTGATTTCCCCATTACTGTAAGTGTTCACACAGAGGTTAAGTGATCACTTGTTAGGGGTAATAGAGGAATTCAGGTAGTGTGGAATATTGGAGTCAAGTTGTCACTAACTGCAAGAGTATGGGGTTCGGAGACCTGAGAGTCTAACTCTATCCGTTGAAGTTCTAAGACAGGCATAAAGGAGCTGAGAAGACAGGTACGCACTGTATCTCTTCTTAAGCCTTAAGATGGAATCTGAAAGTACCCTGGTTACTGCCGGCTCCGGGGAGGGTGTTGGCTCTATTCACCCAATCATGGGATTGGGAGTCCTGCAGTCACACCTCTGTGCCGTTCCTGTAGAAATCCAAGCTCTCTTTGTGGTAGTTACACTCATGAGCACAGTGTACATATCAACCCTGGTATCTCTCTCTTCTTTACTTCTAACTTTTTATTATGTATTTCAACAGAAAACTTCTTAAAACCAGGCCTTACTTCCTGAGGACAGGCAGCACAGAGCCAGGAAGACAAGTTCTCCCATCAAGGAGCTTTAGATCTTAGGCAAATGACGAGCTAAGCTAGTCCTCCTATTATCCCTTGAATAGGCACTGAGTTTTCTGTTTCGATGAACTCACCTGTATCTCCTGTAATGTGTATAGTGCCCTGTATGTGCCCTGTATTTTCTGGGGTGGGGTCTTTTAAAATAATCACCCTGGAGCTTCTGGATCAAGAACGTGAACTGAGCCAAGCATATTTACTACCCCTCCCAAAATCTCACCGAAGTGGTAGAAAAGTTATACAAAAGTAATAAATCCATGACAGCACCAAGAAAGGCAAATGTTCCATGGATCAAAATTTTTTAAACAGCTTTCTTGAGATATAATTCATGTACCATTTAATTAATGCATTTAAAGTATAAAATTCAATGTTCTTTTAGTATATTCTCAAAGTTGTGCAACTATCACCACAATCAATTTTAGAGTATTTTTATCACCCAAAAAAGAAACCCCGTGCCCATTAGCAGTCACTCCCGCTTTTCCCCCAATCTCTTTTTGCCCGTGGAAACCATTAGTCTATTTTCTGTCTTCATAAATTTGCCTATTCTGGGCATTTCATATAAAGTAAGTTGTCTTTTGTGCCAGGTTTCTATGAGTCAGAACCGACTCGATGGTACCTGACAGCAACAATGATGTAGTTCCCAAATTGCAGTTATTTTAAACTCTTAATAAACTTCTGTGTTTTAACTTGAATCAGCGTTCATGATTTTTCTCTACAACATTTTGGTGTCAGTGATGTGAGATCCAAAGGCAATTTGTCTGCTAAATGACCCAGAACAGGACTGTGGAATGTTGGCGTGCATAAGAGCCCTTTCCATGTTCAATCCACTTGCCCAGCTCTTAAGAGTGGTCTCCAGGTAAAATCTCTTGGACCAAAGACCTCTGCCCTCTTTGAATTTGAAGTCCTTTGAGGCTTGTTAACAGTACTTTATCTCTTTACTTCTGACTCTCTCAAGAGTGTTTTGATGAGTTTGTCATCTGCCTAATTGCAGCTTGGTTTGGGCTGTGTGAACTTCCTGTGTTTTTCTCTAAAAGTCCATTAAGGTTTCTTCAGGAGTGGTTTTCATATGTGTGGTTGCAGTCTTAGGGAAGGTAGAAAGTACCATTACCCACAGTATGCACTCACTTATGGGTTGTCTCATTTCCTGTTTAAGTTTTTTTGTGTCCTATCTCAAAAGCTGTGATCAGCTGTTGTTAGTTTTTTTTTCTTCTCATAAGGAAGTCTTGGAGAAACTGCTTGGTGTGCCTAAGCTTCTAATAGCTACTTTGAAGACTTTAATATAAATTCTTTCTGGTAAAGTTTTTATTGCTTTATACTATGTCAACTTAAATTAGGCTCCAGAATCCCTTTAAGTAATTTAAGCTGAATTGGATATACAGGAAAAATTTTAAATCTGAAGTCTTGGGTTTTCAGTGCTAAGGCCTGAATTTTTCAAAATTTGCAGCCTGAAATTCCTGCTAACTTCCACTTTTTGAGGTGTACGCAATTTTTCTGTTCTGTCCAGAAGCCGCCAGAGGCTTTAACTTCTGCTTTTCTAACAAGAGAAATTGGGGCCATTCCTGAGAGCTACCCTAGCCAGTGGGGTACATTCCCAAAGGCTATTGCAGGTCTGGACTAATCTCTTCTCTCCAAACTCTGTAACACTGAATTCTACTTGCCCTTTTGATGTCATTTGCTAAAAACTTACTTTCATTTCTCCAAGTACACAAAGATTTTTTTTTTCATGTACCTTTTGAGTATCTTAAGAGCAAGCTTTAACATCCTCAGGAACCTTCAAGAACTCACCCACAAAAACAGCAAATGGGTGACTAACCTCTCTGTTTGAATTTCACATTTTTTTATGTTTGAATTCTCTGAGAATTTGTGTTTGTTCTGTTTTGTTTGTCCAGAGGAGGCATCCCCAAATATTACTTGTATCAATGTCATCTACATAAGTAACAGCAATCGAGTATTGTTTATCCTGAGAGTTTTTGAGTTTGTAGAATCTTGGACCCCATAAGCTATTGGGACTATTGGTTGTTAATTGATTGAGTAATTAATGTAATAAAGATGTTAATTGTTTAGTTGGTTTGGTTGATTGATTAATAATTTGGTATTGACAGTCCCCACTATGATCGTTGAGTCTGAAAGTCCTAAACTTTAAACAAGCTCGAGCCTTCAATAGTTTTAATTGGTATTTCACAACTTTTTAAAAATATTAAAATAATATTCGATTAAATTTGCTAAAACTCTACAACTGCTCTTTCTGCTTACTTAGTAATACTTCCTGTTTTTGCTCTTAAGGTGTTTCCTCTTTCTGTCCTGTTGGAGGTCATTCTTCTTTCTGGAAACTTGATTCTGAACTACTAAACCTTTAAAACTGAACTACTAAAAACTAAATTTTCAAAACTAAAATCTTCAAGGCTAAGGTCTTTAGGGTTGCTAAAGTCTTTAGGGTTGCTGTTCTGGATTGTTTTTGAGTATACTTAGTTGGTAACTATTCTGAATTCTGCTGAGTGTTTTTGGGGAATAATTTTAAACATAATCACTTTGAGAAAATGAGTGTCCAATTAATCTTTTCCTTCCCAGTACTTACAACTATTATAAGGAACCTGGAAATTAGAAAAAAGATGGTGCTATAAATTAAAAAACAAACAAAAGGAACAATTTAAACAAAAAGTCTCACAAATACAACTAAATAAGGTTATGGATTTACAACTCTCACAGCTTCAAATACAACCCAACAATCTTTTAGACTGCAAATCTATTGTCTATTTTTATTGTAGAAACAAAGCCATCTTACAAAAAATATTTTGAGTTAAAAAAAAAAAGAGAGAGAGAGAACAGGAATAAATCAATTCTCTGCCATCTACAGAAGGCCAGCAATGGTCACCATAACCAGCCTCTGGGGAATTAACAGAGATCTTTCCTCTGACAACATTAACTACAAAAAAAGAGAGTTGTTAATTAGAGAAAACTCTGTCTAGTCTCCAGGACACTCGTGGTCTCTCAAAATAGTTTCTTAGGTGGCCCCAGTTCTTTAGCCTACCATGCAAAGGAGGGAATAAGTGATATAAGTTAAATCGATATCTATATTTTGAAGAAAAATTTATAACATTTAAGAATAGGAAGTTGTTTTCTGTATATAAACCTTTGTTCTTTTTTCCCCCAAACTCAGCCCACCTAGTTACTTGTTGCTAAATGTCTGTTTATCAAGAAATATCTATAGTTTTTTTTCCAGATTTGCCTTGATTAATTTCATGAAATTTATAATGTACTACTTGGTTCTCAACAAATAATAGTATCAGTTTATACAGTTCTTGTTTTATATCTAAGTTTTGTCTAAAAGCCACGAGTTAAGCCTATAGTAGCTACAGAATGGTCTATTTATAAGTACATGAATGGAGATAAGTTGGTTGGTTGGTTGGTACAATCAGGCCTTTAAGTTATCCCAACACTATCTCTTCACAAAACCTCTCTTTACTGGAGTCTATAAAAAATTTTTTTTATAAAACATGCAAAAGAGAAGGTGATAGTTTTCTACCTGCAGATAGTATTGTTAGATTTAACTTATGGTGTTTCTAGTTGGTTTAATAATAAACAAACACTTATAAAATTAAAAGGTCTTAGTGTTTTTAGAAAATGATAAACAAATTCATTCTGTTAATTTTTAAACAAGGTTTAACTTTTACCTTTCTAACACAGATCTAGAGGAGAAATTTTAAAGGAAATTTACTTAAAATAGTTCAAGTTCTTAGTTATTACAACTAAAGGTTTAGTAGGTTAATTCAGAAAAATTTTAAGAGCTTTCAATGTCAAATACCATATGAAACAAATAATTAAATTTCTGAAAATTAAAATAATAAAATTTTCCTTAGTTACTAAGTTAAGGTTAATTTTATTCTTTATACAATTTACTCAGAGATAAGAGTCCAACCTCATTAAACTAAGGTTCCGAGGTCCCCTGGTGGCACAATGGTTAAGAGCTTGGCTTCTAACCAAAAGGTTGGCAGTTCAAATCCATCAGTCACTCCTTGGAAACCCGATGGGGCAGTTCTACCCGGTCCCATAGGGTCACTATGAGTCCAAATCAACCCGATGGCACATAACAACAACAATAAGGTCGAAATAAAGTCTCATAGGTTTTAGAGGATTAAGGTTTTTACCTTTAAAATCTTTGCTTTAAATAATTTAATTATCATTTCTCAATAATTGTGATAAACTTCTTACAACTTTAAAACTTCTTAAAAAGCCCAAAGGATTTATTTAAAGTGTTGCAAATTATATGAAACATGTTGTCAAATCAGGAAAAATACCAAATTTTCTTTAAGTTAGAATTTATATGTTAGTAGTATAGGCCTGGGGAACCCTGGTGGCGTAGTGGTTAAGTGCTACAGCTGCTAACCAAAAGGTTGGCAGTTTGGATCCACCAGGTGCTCCTTGGAAATTCTATGGGGCAGCTCTGCTCTGTCCTATAGGGTTGCTGTGAGTTGGAATTGACTCGACAGGTAGGGTTTTTTTTTTTTTAGTATATACCTGATACTAGAGTGCACACACATAATATGTCATAATTTTATTATTTCCATTGCTAACTTAGTTGCAACTGTATTTATTTGGATTTAGCATCATCAAAGCCAATGGTTTGACTGGGAAATTTACATTGTTTACCCATGAAATTTTTTTTTCTACTATTCAGATATTAAGAGACTTGATAAATGGTTTTTTTAAAAAATAATCTTGATCTATTCTAGGTGTATATAAATTGTTGTATGAGACGCTGACTTGATTTGTAAACTTTCACTTAAAGCATGATAAAAACTTTAAAAATTATTATTCAAAATAAAAAAATAATCTTGGTATATTCTTGGTATATCCTGACTATATAGTATTATATCTCAAGATTGCTTGTGTTATATCTGAAGCTCTTTTGAAAATAAGGTTAATCATTATGCATAGAGATATTTTTAAATTCAGTTCTGGTTGTAAATCACTTTTGTAATTCTCACCAAGTCTTTTCATTTTTAAGAACTATTATTATAAGTTAATCATAGCCATATTAAGTTTTTTTTTTTGTCTACAGACAAGTTTTCGCTTTGCCAATTCACTGAAGACATTTGGCCAAATATCTCAACAAAAAGATGGAGTATATTAGCTCTTGTGAAAAGGACTGTGACTAGACTGAATCCGATTTCCAGAACCCTGATGTAGAAGCTGATGGGTTCACAGGCTGCAGGTGATCCAGGATAACGTTGTCATGGATCGAATTGTGTCCCACAAAAGTATGTGTCAACTTGTTTAGGCCGTGATTCCCAGTATTGTGTGGTGTCCTCCGTTTTATGATTTTCCTATGTGTTATAAATCAAAATCTCTGCCCGGGGTTAAAGAGGATTAGGGTAGGATGTAATACTCTTTCTCAGGTCACATCCCTGATCCAATGTAAATGGAGTTTCCCTGGGTGTGACCTGCACCAACTTTTACCTTATAAGAGATAAAACAAAAGGGAAGCAAGCAGAGAAGGGGGACCTCGTACCACCAAGAAAGCTGTACCGGGAGCGGAGCACTGAGTTGCTCCCAGACCAAGGGAAGACTGATGAGGAGGACCTTCCTCCAGAGCTGACAGAGAGAGAAAGCCTTCCCTTGAAGCCGACCCTCTGAATTTGGACTTCTAGCCTACTAGACTGTGAGAAAATAAATTTCTCTTGTTAAAGCTATCCACTTGTGATATTTCTGTTATAGCAGCACTAGATGACTAAGAAAAATGTGGAACCAGAATTAGCTACATGGGACTGAGTAATCTGAAAAAATATTTGCCCTGAACTCATAGATGAATTTTACTTATATTAATTTATTTTCTATTTGTTTATTCAATATATTGTTTTAATTGCTTTACTCTGTAAACTTCAAGTTATTCCATGTTTTGATATAATGTTTTTCCCATGTAAGTGACAGAAGTCAGTCCTGCCTAGTGCGTTTGCTTATTCATTGAACAGATCAACCGCCTTATTTGCCTTATGTCCCATGATGACAGTTATACCTATTGCTTAAGATTTCTAGACAAATTAGATATTTCATACATAAGCTGTTAAAATTCTTAGGGTTTCCTTTTTGTTATCAAACCTTTTTCATCATTATAAAATTACAATTTTAGCATAAATCCTGTTTTGACATTTTGGTTTTTCCCTTGTATTTTTATAAATACCACTTTTAGAGCCAATTTTGTTCCCTAGAATTAAGATTTTAATGGTTATTGTCATCGTGAGAGACACTGTTAAATGTTACATAAAATCAATCACTTGAGTTTTGACCTCAAGAACTAAACATGAAAGCCACGAAAAACATAATGCATAGAGAAGCCATCCAGATCAGTGATGACCTTGACAAAACCCCACTTGAGGGACTGAGAGAATAAGTCAGCCCTGTGTGCCTCTGACCCGTTGTCCCTGACACTGTCACCTCTTTCCCTCTCCCTTCTGAGGACCACCAGAGTACCTCCCTCTAAAGCATGGTGAAGCTAGGGAAAACTTTGCGGAAGATGAGCTGCTCCTTTGTAAGAGACATGAGGCCAGCCCGGCCTGAGGAAGAGAACTCCATTATGTCTAGGTAAACGGAAAACACTCAGTGTGCTCGGCCACAATTGTGGTGTGGTGTCTGAGATCTCAAATGCTTGATAATTCAAGCAGCCACCAGAGTAAACAATAGTAGCAAGTGTGTCCATGTGAGACAGACTACTCAGTTCATCAGTGATCAAAAGGTGTTCTATGGGATCTTTTATCAAAAGGAGGGAAGTGTCTCAGGAAAAGACAACTTTCAGGGCAGTCAGTGAGACGGTCAGAATATGTTGACCATGCTATCTGACATTAATCTGGATTTTAGACTAACAGCTATGCTTTTTGAGAAAAATATGTTTTCCTTGGTGGCCAAAACCAGAATGTGAAACCATGTGCTCTGAGGGGTCTGAACCAAGTGACCATCTGAACCCCTCAAAAATAAAACTACTCAGGAAGAGTGCTATCTGGGTGCTGTTGCCAACAAGATATTTTTGCAAGATAGACAAAGAAAATACATGTAAGCATCTTGTGACCATGATCTAACACCCTGGGAAACTATTTGTAATCACTAACTATACTATTAATAATCAGTAACCAATCAGAGTATAATTATTACAGTATTCATTGATTTTCTTGTAGTTGCCCTCCCTATGGTTTGGTTACTCTTTTTACCCTGTAAGAATACTTACTTGTATAATGAAACTGCCCTGGGACTACTGGGTTCCATTTTTCAATGGGCTATGTAGTTCCCAAATTGCAACTGTTTTAAACCCTTATTAAGCTGCTCTGTTTTAACTTGAAACAGCATTCAAGTCTTTCTCTACAACACAGTTGTGATGCCAGGGCCAATCTCATTCTATTCCACTCTTTCCTCTAAAGGAAGGAAAAAGATCAATCCTACCTGTATCTTTTGCTGTGTCCTCATTTCTGCTATTGTATTCTGAAGCCACATCTGAAATAAACACAAGGTCAAAGGCATCACTCAAGAATTGGTTTTAAGCATAGGTTGATCTAGCTCCAGATTTATGAGAAAACAAAATAAAATTGCAGGCATTTCACTAGAACTGAAAGATCGTCATTTTTCTAAAACACCCAATTTTATTTCTAAATAAAACATTTAATCATACAAATATAATTGAATGCGTGGGAAAAATTCAAGGTTATTTATTGAAGCAACATAACAAAAGACTGGAAACAGAGAAAAAGTTCATCAATAGGAGACTGGTTTAGTAAATAATTGTATAGATGTACAATGAATTATATGTAGCTTTAAAAAGAATGAGGAAGTGGGTTTTCAAGGTATATGATTAAATGTAAAAACAAGGTACAGGATAGTGTGTATAGTACGTTATACTTCATTTTAAAAAAAGAAAATACATTTTAATTTTCTCATATTTGCATAAATAAACTCTGAAAGAATATTCAAGAAATTAATAAAAATAGATACCTAGGAGAGCTGGGTGGTAGAAACTGAAAAGAAGGGGGCCAGGGCCTCGGCATGGAGAGATCAGGGCTGAAAGCAAGTTTTCCACTTTTAATTTTTGAATCATGAGAATGTATAATTATTAAAACAAACACAGTACTTAAACTTAGCCATTGAATAGTAAAGTGCTTGCTTTTGGATTACTTTACTGCATTCCAGTTGTAACTTTCAAAATAGCAGTGTTTCCGGTTTCATAGGCTCTAGTCTTCACAGAGCACTTATTACAAATAAGTGCTCATGTAGTTTAGAATGTCCTGCCTCCATTTCTATCCATCGAACTCTTGTCCATCTTTGGGGTCTTTTCTGATCACTCCAGCCAGAGGTTAGAACTCGCTGTTGTTACTACTGAATTATGACCTACACAAGTTCTTCTCATGTGCTGTGCCTTTTGGATTACTCTTTTTCAATCAATCACCAATTCAGTTTGTTTGTTTTTAATCAGTTTAGTTTGTCTCAAATTTGTCTTATCTCCATTATCCCTTCTACTACCACAGTTTAGATCTTCATCACTTCTTATTAAAAGTCCTCCATTCTCAATGTTGGCCCACTCCTGCCCTTCACCCCAACCACTAACCCCCCTCTCCTTACCAATTAGTAATTTATACTACAGCCAAGGTTGAGAGAATTTCAGGTTAAATGTGGGTTCACATATATTTCTTTTCACTTCCTTTTGAAACCTCACTAAAACAAGAATAAAAAATTGAAAGGCATACACTTGTAAGGATAAACAGAATAGGAGAGGGGATTACAATAGAGGAGAAATGTCAACACATTTCTGGAAGATGGAAGTGAATGGATGAGTCATCAAAGAAGAGAAAGCTGAGTACCAGTGCTTGCGATGTGGATTCTAATTTGAGAAAAGTGAATTCATTCTAGAATATGTCTGGTTTAGGGATTGAAGTCCTTATGAACTGCAAAGATGGTGATGAGGGACACAACAGGGGGACTAGTTGAAATTCTGTTTAGGGAACAAATATTTCTCTCCCCATCCTGCACAACCATGAAACAGGCCTTTCTCCATCCTGGATGAAGACTGGAGGTATGATCTTTGTAGAAAATGAATTGGTGAAGTGCCAGCCCTGGAAATACGAGGAGTATAAAACAAAAACAAAAAACCCATAATCAAGGTATTTCATCATGAAATTTCAAAACTCTAGGGGTAGAAGAAGATCCCACAACCTTCCAGAAAAATAAAAAACAAGTCATGTATAAAGGGTGGGGAATAAAAATGATTGGGACTTTTAACAGTAATACTGAAATGGGAAGACAATGGGACAATGGGTTATAATATTGGGATATTTTACTAGACTTCTCATTTAAGGGCACTGTCATCTGAAGAAATAGAAAAGTCTAATATATAGCCGTTTTCCTTGTTTGTTTTGATGATGGGCAAAGTGTTGTGAGTCCTCCAATTTTATGGTTCTCTTTTGTCTTGCAGGACCCTCAATTTTTTCCTTTCCCATTTTCTTCTTTTTCCCTTCACCACCCAGTTACCAAAGGGTGCTTCTTCCTTTTTGCCTATTTTCTCTCCCATAAAGGATATGCATTTCAAAGACTTTCTCTTTAAATGCCCCTTATATGGCACCTGTCCCTTTATATTACACAAATCTTTTTAAATAGTGCCTGATCCATTAAATCACCAGTATTTTAAATTCCTTCACAGTGGTCCATGCTCTGATCTGTCCAGATGCTTTTCTAGTATTTACTAATGTATGGTGGATGTAATCAATCTGGAGGTTGTTTAACTCACCCTTAGGCCTCACCACTAGCCTTACTCTTCATTCTTCCATGCAGTTTTTTCTTTGTCTGCCTTTACAAAGTCTTGCCACTGAATGCCTTTGGGGTGGCAGAGTGATAGATCACACACTGGGATTTGGTGATTTTTTTTTTTTTGAACTCAGTTATTTTGCAGTTTCAGTATTCTCTGTTTTCAAGTTTTGCTGAGGTTGTGGTTTGGTGTGGAAATTACAAAATTACTTTTTTCTTCTAGTTGTTGCAAATCATTTGGTGTGGAGAGCCTAGGACATGGATTTCTTTACGTTCATCACTGTCGTCAGCTACCCTAGATTTTCGTTTGTGTGTTTGTTATGTGTATTTGTTTAGATAATAAGCTCTTGAAAAGCAAGATCTAGGTATTTCTTTCTTACTAGCGCAGTGCCCTACGTGTACTCAGGACTAAATGATTATCTTATTCAGGATCGATTAATTGGGAATGAAATGGCATGTCAGTCCACAAGACGCTTTGGGCTTATTGATATTGTCCTATTAGTTTTTAATTTAAGGCCCTTTTTGGATGTAAGGCAAAGAGACCTGAATTGTGTTTACCTTTTGGGATATCAGCAAAAACCAGTGAAAAGTTTGAATAATGATTTATTTTTAGGTAAATGCAGCTGGATTACTTTCAAGCGTGGCAAGGACTTTGGGCGGAATTTTCTTAGAAAAGAGATAATCATTTATAATGGTCATAATTCTTATTTTTATGGAATTTGTGTTGCAAAAGTGCCTGATTAGTTTGTTTTCTGAAATAAGCTAAGCATTCCACTTTGAAATGCTGTTCACTTTACTCATTTGCTTTTTAAACTTAAAAACAAATCATGGTTAGCAAAAACAACTTCTAGCCCACACTGTATTCATAAACCATTAATTCTACATTGTTATTTAGTGAGATTTATGAAGGACTATTACCTTCATAGATGGATGTACAAAAGGAGAGGCTGCGTTTCTCTTTGTCACTCATTTTTTCATCAGTTCTCACTCTCAGGAAGTTCATTATGTTTAAACAAATCCTCAAATCTTATCAATAACACACCTCCAACAGATTTGGTTTTTAATATGACTGATGTTTAAGAAAACAAATGACTTGAAGTTTTGCTTGTTTTCTTCCCTGAATATGTCCATAACTTTTAATCCTACTGTATTTCGTATAATTTAAAACTATAGATATATTTTTGTAATTTTACTTCCATGATTTTATTATATTCTTACAAATATCGAGTCATAATCTTTCACGTTATTATTTTTTTATTGTACTTAAAGTAAAAGTTTACAAATCAAGTCAGCCTCTCATACAAAAATTTATATACACCTTGGTATGTACTCCTAGTTGCTCTACCCCTGATGAGACAGCACACTCCCTCTTTACACCTTGTATTCCCCGTGTTCATACAGCCAGCTTCTGTCCCGCTCTGACTTCTCATCTCCCCTCAAGACAGGAGCTGCCCACATAGTTTCATGTGTCTACTTGAGCCAAGAAGCTCACTCCTCACCATTATCATTTTCTGTCTTATAGTCCAGTCCAATCTCTGTCTGAAGAGTAAGCTTTGGAAATGGTTCCAGTCTTGGGCTAACAGAAGGTCTGGGGACCATGACCTCCAGGATCCTTCTAGCCTCAGTTCGACCATTAAGTCTGGTCTTTTTATGAGAACTTGAGGTCTGCACCTCACTGCTCTCCTGCTCCGTCAATGATTCCCTGTTGTGTTCCCTCTCAGAGAAGTCACTGGTTGTAGCCAGGTGCCATCTAGTTCTTCTGGTCTAAAACTATATGTTTTAATGTACAGGATAATTTTTAGTCTATTAAAAAAATTTATGTGCTGGAATTAAAACTCATAACCTTAGCCTATAAGAATATTTCATGTATAGAAGATTTAGTTCATAGCAATTGGGGGTAAAACCAGTCTGAACTGGTGTAAGTCTGAATTGGAGACATTTTTAAAAAATATGATGAATATGTCTATTATTTAGTATTTATTGAACACCTATTTAATATAAACCCAAAAGCCAAATCCACTGCCATTGAGCTGATTCCGACTCATAGCAACCCTATAGGACAGAGTAGAACTGCCGCACAGTGTTTCAAAGGAGCGCCTGGCGGATTTGAACTTCTGACCTCTTGGTTAGCACTATGCCATCAGGGTTTCCTGTATTTAATATATATTATATATATTTAAATTAAGTATATTAAGTATGTGTTCAATAAATATTTACTAAATAATAGACATATTCACCATATTTATATATATAAATATTTGAGAACAATCACATTTTGTTGCATATAACGTATTTATAAAACAAAAAATAGATTACAATAAATATGAATGAAACAGTGAATCTGATCAACACCAGCTGTTTCACATTCAGATATTTAAAAGGAATGCAAAAACCTGATAGTTTGCCAACTACGAGTTTTGAGATGGAGGTCCAGAATTATGATGCCAAAAAGGAGATGTGGAGAAAATTCCCACATTTTAGAATAAAATCCAAACTGTAACCTTCTTGGCTATAAATTCAAGAGAAAGGAAAGTGCCTGCCTTTTACCCCCATTCAACACTCTCTTTCTGGTTGATGGAGACTTCTTTGTGGGTCCTTTTACCTTTCAAGACTTCTTGGATTTTCCTTTGACAGGAAAAACAATCATGACATTTGAAAAATTAAAAAGTAGGTTTTATGGATAATCCCAGCTGTTTTCAAAGGAGGATCCTTCGTTTATTCATTGGTAAGACAGAGAAGGTGCTTGGCTGGAGAAACTAGAGAGAATTGCATTGCTCTAAGAAGAAGAAGAGTGGAAGGTTGTTCAGGAGGAGATAGAAGAGGCACATAGTTTGGAACTAGAGAATAGAGCAGCTGTGGAGAGAGGATGGTAGGAGAGTTAAGAGTGACAAGTAGTCAAAGAGAAACTCTGAGGAGACACACATCTCTATCAATGGCTTTTAAGTTTTGCCTTAGGGTGTCTGATGTATTCCTTTGCCTTTCCACAGAAACATCTGAATTATTCACTAACATTTCTTAGAATTATATTCACTTTTAGAGAATAGCCAAATCCTGATTTAAATGGGGGCAAGAGCAGAAATTGCCATCAGGGTTAATTGATTTATTTTAAAGGCAATGTCCTCTTTTAAAATGTGTGTATTTGGGGCAGGGGTAGGGTGGGGCAGAAGGAATGCAGGAAGTATACCAACATCTTGTGGTTTGATTTTCCTCTTCTATTCTCAGGGATTTCTCTGTTTTTAGAAACTGATGATTTATTACCTACAAATAGCAATGGAGGGAGAGACAATAAAGATTATTTGTAAGATTTTCAAGCCTTGTGGACCAGTATATACTGGAAATAAGAACCCTGTTAGTAGAGCCTGTTTGGAATCCAATTTTAGAATTGACACCAGGATATCTAATATATAGCAGAAACCGTGGGTCTGGGAAAGAGTGAGGGCTGAAGACTAGAGTTGGGAGTGAGAAGAGTAGAAGTGAAAATTATGACACAGGGAAGACAGGTCTCATGAGCATGAGCATTAGAACACACTTAGGTCAAACTTAGAAGGCAGTTTTTTCAGGAGTGGTGGGAAGAGTATGGCCAGATAAATACCTTCTCCACCTGCTGGTTGATACTTGAAGTTCCACTCTTAGTCTTTAGTCATTTCATTTAGCTGGAAACTTTGATACTGCGGTTTCCTTCACAGTGCCCTGGGCACAGTGCCTTATACAGGAGTCACTGAATTGATAAAATCCAGATACCCTGGGAATAGGGATGCCAGATAAAATACAAATACTACATGGAATATATTATACAAAAAAAATATGTTTAAATGTAACTGGGCATCCTGTGGAAACCCCTGGTGGTATAGTGGTTAAGTGCTATGGCTGCTAACCAAGGGGTCAGCAGTTTGAATCTGCCAGGAGCTCCTTGGAAACTCCATGAGGCAGTTCTACTCTGTCCTATAGGATCTTTGAGTTGGAATCGACTCAACGGCAATGGGTTCAGTTTTCGTTTGGTGGACATCCTGTATTTTTATTTGCTAAATTGAGCAACCTTGCCTGGGAAGGCTCAACTATGTTAGATGATGTCAGTCCTTTAAAACTGAGTGTAAATTAATTTGTCAGATTTTGTTTTTCTTAAAAGCAGGTTTTTATGGGGAGGGGTAGGTCTGTGAGCCAAGTGTGAGCAAAAGAAGAATTAGGACAATGATCTCAAGGAAAAGCTGCTATGGAGAAAGAATAAACCACAAAAGGGCAGGTGTTACCCAAGTAGGCAGTGGTGGAGGTGTGTGGGGGGTGATGGAGGCCATCTGTGACAAAGGGACCAGAACGAACCAGGGCAAAAAGGTGAGACTCATTATGGTATGAATTTGTTTGTTGTTGTTAGGTGCTGTGGAGTTGGTTCCTACTCACAGAGACCCTACAGGACAGAGCAGAACTGCCCCACAGAGTTCCAAGGAGTGGCTGGTAGATTTGAACTGCTGACATTTTGGTTGGCAGTTGAGCTCTTAACCACTATGCAACCAGGGCTCTGGTATGAGTTTAGGAAATATGAACAGTCCAATATTACCTGAGTATAAAGAGGGAGGCAGAGAGAAGTAAGAATGAGATAGACTGAGACAATACCTGGGGGGCCTTTCATGACGTAGAGCTTGGACATTATCTAAAAGGCAATAAGAAGGATTATGAGAAAGGGCCAGGCCATGGCCTGACTTGCAGCAGTATGGAGGATAGGTGGGTAGTGCAAATGGTCAAACACTAGACTACTAGCTGAAAGGTTGGTGGTTTGAACCCCCCCAGAGGTGCTTCGGAAGACCTGGTGATCTGCATGTGAAAGGTCAGAGCTTTGTAAAACCTGTAGAGTATGGCTTTACTCTGCACACGTGGGTTCTCCATGAGTTGGAATCAACTGGACAGCAACAGACAACAACAGCAGGACATGTCAATACCTGGGGTCATCCCTTTTTCAGGTCTCAGCATTCATCCAGGTAATCCATTATGAAGCATCATTTACACAAGTTACCTGGGTGCTTTCATGATTCCATTATTATTTTTTTATCGTTCTCATTGATAGGACAATGTGTCCTGCTACTATTGGCCTAGAAATCTCTAGCCCCAGGCTATTACACCAGAGGCCAAAAGTTTTCAGTTTTCTTTTTGTCCAAAGCCTGGACTTGACCTTTTGTTAGCCTATCCATGACTATTTGCTCTGATAAAGTACATTCCATTAGTGAGGGCAAAACTCACTAACCAATCCCTCTCCAGCATTGATGCAAACAATGGTGTTATATAATGCACAAAAACAAAAAACAGGGAGTAATAATATGGCATACAAGACAAACTAGTTTTGAGAAAGCAGGAAGACAATTTGTAGTTGAGGCTGGAATTTGTACTCAAAAGCTGTCATTTTCTTTTGTCTTCATAAGATTCACCAACCAGGCTCCTTTTAGGTGCTTTCAGGATGAATGATGACTCTTCGAAAAAATAGTTCTTAAAAAAATGACACAAGTCACATATGGAAACATTTTTACTGGGAAAATCCAAACAATACAAAAGTATATAGAAAAAAAATAGCACAGTCCTCACTCCTCCATAACTCCATTCCCAGCCCCACTCTAATCTTCAGAGGAAACCTCTGGTGACAATTGGCTTCCAGATACCTCCTTCTGTGCATTTAGATACATTTGTATACATATACATGATGGTTAAGGTTGTATGTTAACTTGGCTGGGCCATGATTCTCAGTGGTTTGGCAGTCATATGATGTTGTGATCACCTCCATGATGAGATCCGCTGTGAGTAGCCAATCAGTTGAAAGGAAGTTTCCTTGGGCAGGTGGCCTGCCTCAGATATAAGTGGACATTCTGGCAAGGCTTGGGGGCTTTTTGCTCAGGCTCGATCCTGCAGCTGGCCCCTGTTTATCTGACCTCTGGTTCTTGGGACTTGAGCTAGCAGCTTACCTGCTATTTTACCTGCCAATCTTAAGATTCATCAATTTTCATAGCCTCTGAGGAAAAGTCCTGCTTTCTGACCTGCCAATCTTGTGTTCACCAACCCCTGTGGCTTATGTGAATCAGGAGAAGCCTGGACTTGACCTTTTATTAGCTTATCCGTGACTATTTTCTCTGATAAAGTACATTCCATTAGCGAGGGCAAACATTAGTGAGGGCATTGAAACAATACTGTTATATAATGCACACACACACAAAAACAAAACAAGGAGTAAAAATACGATATACAAGACAAACTAGTGTTGAGAAAGCAGGACGGTCCAGCCTCTACAACTGTGTGAACCATTTCCTCGATATAAATCTCTCTCTAAATATACTTATATGCTTTAGTGGTTTTGCTTCTCTAGAGAACCCAGACTAAGACATTATATGTACATTCATAAGCACTTATATAAGTGAGAGAATATTGGTGTGTTATTTTGTTACTCGCTTTTTTCATTAAACTATGTTTTGGGGAGAGTTCCATGCCAGTACATGTAGGTTGATCATATATATTATTTTACACTATGATGAGCAGTTGAATTGCTTCTAGTTTTTCACTATTATGAAGCTCCAGTGAGTGTTCTTCTTCATCCATCTCTCTACAAAGCATTTGTGCAAAAATTTCTATAGGACAGAGTCCCGGAAGTAATTTCTGCTTTTTCAATGCTCCATTAAGTAATTAAAACTCTAGTTTGGAATGAATTCGATGCTTCACTTTTGAGCATCCAGCAGGTAGACATGGCTCCCACATTTGAAACTGGCATTTAATGGTGGTCACACTGGGTAAATGCCAGAGGGAGTCAGTCATCTGGAGGCTGCTCCAGAAAGTAATGAATGAACCCTGTGCCCAAAGAGGTGCTCAAGGAGAGGCTGGATGTTTTAGAGAGGACACAAACATCATCCAAGAATTGAATGAAGAAATTGCTAAAGTCCCTCTGGATTCTTAAAGTGGCGATTAAATGATGGCAGTATCCATTGTTTTCAGGGAAGGGAAGGCAAAGGGATCAAACTGGGGCCCTTAGGCTAAAAACCCAGGGGTTAAAACCTTTAAAAAAAATTAGTTGCTAAACATTAAAGAATCCAGAAAATAACATAAAAATATCAATCCCAGGCAGCTTGAAAAATTTTAGAAAATCTGGCTACACTGAACCTGCAAATTTCTTTATGGAAGTGAAAAATAATTCGTCTATGTTTAACTTGTCGGCAGAGTGATCGATATACAACCTGGCGCTTTATTTACTTATCTGTTAGACCCTGTAAGCATCTGGGTTTGGATGCCTGGTATTGGGCCAGAGTTTAATGGAGTTTAAGGATTTCGTAATTCATTAAGGAGGTAGGTCTGTAATGTGAGTCAGTCTCTTAGTAGGTGCAAAAGTCATTAGGTGATTAGCAGGGTGCTGGCAGTGAAGGTGCTGTGAAGCATCGGTGCTCCAAATTCCTGAAGATATAGTTGGCATTTTATATGCTTTTCCCAGGAAGGGAAGAATAATAAACTTAGATGTTAAGGCTCTGATTATATTCCTATTATATAGGATAATAAAAGGTAATTAATAAAGCTATATCTTTTTATACCTAAGCGGAGGACAACTGAATGAGCCTAGGTCACTGCAATTCCGAGTAAGATGTAAAATTTAACCATGTGCTTGGGAATTTCAGCTATCACTTGCTCTGGCTTTAAAAATTTACCTTCAGATGGGTACATTTTGCCTTCAAGTACTTTTCAGTTAAACCCATATTATGACTCTGCATCCAGGTATATCAGTGTTGGTTGTAAAGTATTGTAAGGTTGGTAGTTTTATCTCCTTGAAGAGATCGGTAGATACGGAGCAGGTGTTTCGACCATGAATCTGCCTTTTAATCTGTGTGGCTGCCTACTGTCTTGATCTCTTAGGTTTTCTCTTTCTTCCAATGCCTAGATACTTTTCGGGTCTTTAGAAAGAGAACCTCCTTCACCACTCACTAGATGCCCATCTTTTCTCTCCATAGTAATCCCTTGCCTTTCCCCTCCTGACTGTATTTGAAACCAAACAGGATTTTTTTTTTTTTAATTTCTTCAAATGTACCATGCTTTTTATCTCCAGAGCTTTGCATTGAAGGCCTCTCAGTAAGGAATACTCTTTCCTTCCCGTCCCCCTTCACTTGGCTAACTCTTACTCGTCACCATTAGGCAAGGACCACTTCATTCATAACACCCTGTGACATTGCTTATTTTCTATCAAATTTTTAAAAAACTTTTTATATGTATTGCTAAATGGAAACATTGCATTTAATCATATTTCTGAAGAACACTAACTACATATATGAAGAATATTACAAGGATGGTGATAGAAATATGTCTTTTGGGCTCTAAATGCCCTCATGTTGTTTTGAGGAAATGGTCGGGACTGGTCAAATAGCCCTTGAAAAGAAAACACCGAATTGGGAAACAAAAGGCTTAGCTCTCCCTTAATCCTTGTGTTACCTCAAAGCATCTATTTCCTTGTTGGAAAATAGCGCAGAGTGATGACAGTACTTAAAAGAAATGCCATAAAGATCAAGGAGGTAAAGTTTGTAAAAGATTCAGAGACAATGCAATACACAAACAGAAGAAAATAAACACTAATAATTTCTTATGCTCACAATGCTCTACGTGTTATTTCATTTAATATATTTTTTTTTATTATCACATGAATTGTGCTAGGATTTTAGAAGCAAAGTAGAAAAATAATATTTATAGTTTATTTTTTGTTTGATAATGTGATACAGGACTGTCTTCCAACCATTAGTTGTACTACCCATCTGATTTAAAAATCAGTGATTATCACTAACAGGAACTTGTAAAAAGAATTTTACTTATTCAGTTTGCTCTTGAGTTTTGAATCTATAGACCTTACACTGGGTTCAGTCACAAACACCCTCATCACACATTCATACACACATAATACAGGTTTTGGGGATGGTTAGTCCAAGTATCCAACCCGAAGTATTAAGTGCCCTTGGAGTTAGCATATGCTCTAGCTGTTTTTACTCCTTAATGATCTCCAGTTCTCATCTTATTTTTGCATAACTGGGAAAGAAGATGAGAAAGGACACACTTGTGTCTACTTCCTGCACAGGATCAAGTACACAGAGCTTGCAAGTAGCATTCCATCATATGTAGTTTAGTGAAAATTAATATCGTCTCTACGATTGAACAAGACATCAACAAGTCCAGTGTACTGAGGACATTTCAAATTGGCCCAAACATTTTGAGTCTGAAGGTCCCAGGACAGCACTTAGCCATACTTTACCAGAGCCTTGGTTGGGGAGAACACCCCTCCCTTAGTGCATCTAGGGAGGGAAAGAGACTCCCATACCCTGAAACATGTTTCTGTGTTTCATGGTATGGAGGTTTCTTCCCACACTCCCACTCAAGTAAGGCTCTTTGAAGAACAGTTAAAAGATCTCTCTGGGCTAGGACTATTCTTGGAATCTATGCACTCAGTTTTTCTTTAAAGGTTATATGTATCAAAACAGTTATTGTTTTTCTTGTTCTACTCAAGTGTCCTAGGTTTCAAGATCAATCTTCATTTGTGATCTCCATTTGAACAGAGGGCTGTAATACAGACTTGAGATATGTGCACAGGACATTTGGAATATAGAGAGATTTTACTTTATGGTTCTTGCAGGCTCTTCTTCTGATATTTTAGTACCATACAAAACAGAACAAAACTAAACACACACACACACACACACACGAAAATACTTTGCAGTTACATCTGGTTTGAACTTATTTTGACAACTAGAATCTTTATTTCCTAAAATCAAATTGTGACGAGGATTGGTAACTTTCTCTAGAGAAGCAAAACCAGAGAAATGTGTGTGTGTGTGTCTATATAAAGAGAGAGAGAGTTTTATATCAAGGAAATGGCTCACACGTTTGTAGAGGATGGAAAGTTCCAAGTCCATGGGTCAGGATGGAAGCTTCTCCTGACAAATCCCAAGATCTGTAGGGAGGCTGGCAGGCTGCTGGTTCACAGGCTGCGGAGGCTGACGAATCCCAAGATCGACAAGTAAGCTGCTGGCTCAAGTCTCAAGAGCTGGAGGTCCGATGAACAAAAGCCACATGGAGGATTCAGAGTGAGCAAATTTGTATACATTTTTTCTTCATAAATCAGTGGTTCTTCATCCATTTTCAATGTCCTGTACCATTTCTCTAATTTGACAAGCTGAGTTAGAATATTTATCTTGCTTTTTTTAGATATAAATTGTAGATGTCATATGTATCAATATATTTATTATTCTCTTTCCTAAAGAGAATGTTGGAACTCTTCTCTTAATTGGGTTTATTTTTAGATTATTGATTCTATCTCTGATATTTTATTTGTGAACAACCAAGAAACATAATCAATAAAGTACTTTATAATCTTCTGTGTTCATGTCATCCAAAGCAAGGATGCATTGTATTTTTAAGATAGCTTTATTGAGGTACAATTAGATATGTTTTGACATATACACACACCTGTGAAACTATCACCAAAATCGAGACGAACATATCTATCACCCCCCCAAAATTTCCTCATTTCCCTTTGTAATGTCTTCTGCTGGCCACTTCTAGACCTCTAGCTCCCCTTCATCCCCAGGCAAACATTGACCTGCTTTCTGTCACTATAAATTGGTTTACAACTTCTAGAATTTTATATAAATGTGATCATACAGTATGTACACTTTTTTTGAGGGGAGGGGTCTGGCTTCTTTTACTTGGCATGATTATTTTCAGACTTGTCCATGTTGTTGTGTGTAATAGTAGTCCATTCAGTTTTATTGCTGAATAGTATTACATTTTATGGATACCCCACACTTTATCCATTCATATTTTGATGGACATTTGGGTTGTTTACAATTTTTGGCTATTATACACAAAACCCACCCAAAACAAAACCCCTTGCCGTTGAGTCAATTCTGACTCATGGCAACGCTATAGGACAGAGTAGAACTGCCCTATAAGGTTTCCAAGGCTGTAATCTTCATAGAAGCTGGATGCCACATCTTTTCCCTGTGGAACAGCTGGAGGGTTCAAACCACCAACCTCTGAGTTAGCAGCCAGATGCTTAACCATTGTGCCACTAGGGATCCTATTATAAACGTTGTTGTCAGGTGCTGTCGAGTCAGTTCCAACTAACAGCAACCTTAGGTAAAAGAGAACGAAACACAGCCAGGTCCTGTGCCATCCTCACAATCGTTGTTATGCTTGAGCCTATTGTTACAGCCACTGTGTCAATCCATCTTGTTGAGGGTCTTCCTCTTTTTTGCTGACCTTCTGCTTTACCAAGCATGATGTCCTTCTCCAGGGACTGATCTCTCCTGATAACATGTCCAAAGTATGTGAGATGAAGTCTCACCATCCATGCTTCTAAGGAGCATTCTGGCTGTACTTCTTCCAAGACAGATTTGTTTGTTCTTTTGGCAGTTGACGGTATATTCAAATAGTCTTTGCTGACATCATAATTCAAAGGCATCAACTCTTCTTTAGTCTTCCTTATTCATTGTCTAGCTTTTGCATCCAGCTTTTGCATGCATACGAGGCAATTGAAAACACCATGGCTTGGGTCGGGTGCACCTTAGTCTTCAAGGTGACGTCTTTGCTTTTTAACCCTTTAAAGAGGTCTTTTGCAGCAGATTTTCCCAATGCAATGTGTCTTTTGATCTCTTGACTGCTGTTTATTGTGGAGCCAAATAAAATGAAATCCTTGACAACTTCAATCTTTTCTCCATTTATCATAATGTGACTTATTGGTCCAGTGGTAGGGATTTTTGTTTTCTTTATGTTGAGGTGTAATCCATACTGAAGGCTGTGGTCTTTTATCTTCATCAGTAAGTGCTTCAAGACCTCTTCACCCTCAGCAAGCAATGTTGTGTCATCTGCATATGGCAGACTGTTAATGAGTCTTTCTTTAATCCTGATGCCCTGTTCTTCTTTATATAGTCCAGCTTCTTGGTTTACTTGCTCAGCATATTATAAATGAAGCTGCTATAAATGTTTGTGTATAAGTTTTTATATAGACATAGATTTTAATTTTTCCTAGGTTAATAAATATCTAAGAGTGGAGAAGTTAGATCATATGGTAGGTATATGTTTACATTTTTAAGAAACTACTAAAAGTCAATGTTTTTAATTTTTACCATTCTAATAGGGTGTCGTGGTATTTCTTTGCAGTTTTAATTTGCATTTTCTTAATGATTAAAGATGTTGAAGATATTTTCATGTGCTTATTTGCCCTCTGCATGTCTTATTTGGTAAAGTGTCTGTTTAAATCTTTTGCCTACATTTTAATCGGCTTGTGTATTCTTATTTGAGTTTTGAGAGTTCTTGTATATATTCTGGATACAAATCTTACAAGAGATATTATTTGTGAATATTTTCTCCCAGTCTATGGTTTTTCTTTTCATTCTCTTAACACTATATTTTGACAAAGAAAAACTTGTCACCTCTATCATTCCTCATATGGCTAATTAACATCTTTTTTATTTTTGCTCCTTCTTACTAGAGATTTATCAGTTTGAGTTTCTGAAGACACTAGCTTTTAGTTTCATTGATTTTTATCTTTGTCCTTCTGTTTTTACTTCATTGATTTTTGCACTGATCTTCGTTTTCTTCTGTTTACTTTGGATTTCATTTATCTTTTTCTAATTTCTTAAGGTGGAAATCGAGGTTATTAATTTGAGACCTTTCTTCTTTATTAATAGAGGTGTTTAGTGCCACAAATCTTCCTCTAATAACTGCTTTAGCATATCACACAAATTTTGATATGTTTTCATTTTCATTTAGTTCAAAATATTTTCTAATTTCCCTTTTGAATTCTTCTTTGAGCCATGGGTTAACAAGGTATTTTATTAAGTTTCTAAACATTTTGGGTTTTTTTCCAGAGATATTTCTGCTATTTGTAATATAATTCAAGCAGTTACTGAACAAACTTTGTATGACTTAAATTCTTTATTGAACTTAAATTATGGTTCAGAATATGTCTAAATCTTGACAAGTATTCAGTGTGCACTGGAAATGAGTGTGTATTCTGCTATTGTTCACTTAAGTATTCCCTAAATGTTAATTAAGCTTGTCGGCTGATATCGTTGTTTCAATCTTCTGTTTCCTTACTCATATTGTTTTATCAAGTTTTCTGAGAGAGTGTCGAAATATCCAAGTATAATCAAGGATTTATCTTTTTGTCTTTGCAGGTCTATCAGTTTTTTTCATGTATTTCGAGGCTCTGTTATGTGTATAAATGTTTATGATTTGTCTGCCCTATTGATGAATTGACTCCTTCATCATTCTGAAATGACAATGATCTATTTGTTAACATTCTTTTTTTTTTCTTTTTAAGTACTTTCAAAAAAGAATTTATCATGCTTTAGGTGAAAGATTACAAATCAAGTCAGTCTCTCATACAAAAAACTATACACACCCCGCTGTGCACCCTCAGCTTCTCTCCCCTTAATGAAATATCACGTTCTTCCTCTCCACCATTCAACCAGCTCCAGTCCCCCTCTTCCTTCTCCTCTCGCCACCAGACAGGGGTTGCCCACATAGTCTCATGTGTCTCTTGAGCCATGAAGTTCACTCCTCACCAGCATCATTGTCTATCTTATATTACAGGCCAACCCCTGTCTGTAGAGTTGGTTTCGAGAATGGTTCCAATCTTGGGCTATCAAAGGATCCAGGAACAATGCCCCTCAGGGTCCCTCCGGTCTCAGTCCAACCATTAAGCTGGTCTTTTTATGAGAATTTAAGATCTGCATCCCACTGCTCTCCTGCTCCATCAGGGATTCTCTGTTGTGTTCCCTGTCAGGGCAGTCACTGGTGGTAGCTGGGCAGCATCTAGTTCTTCAGATCTCAGGCTGATGGAGTGTCTGCTTTATGTGGCCTTTTCTGTCTGTTGGGCTCATATTTACCTTGCGTCTTTGGTGTTCTTCATTCTCCTTTGCTCCAGGTGGATTGAGACCAATTGATGCACCTTAGATGGCTCTTGCTAGCGTTTAAGACCCCAGACACCTCTCACCAAAGTGGAATGCAGACTATTTCCTTAATACATTTTGTTATGCCAGTTGACCTAGATGTCCTCGGAAACCATGATCCTGAGACCCCCATCCCTGCTACTCTGGGCTTCAAAGTTTTTTGTTGTATTGAGGAAATTGCTTTTGGTTTAGTCCAGTTGTATTGACTATCCCTGTGTTATGTGTTACCCTTCCCTTCACCTAAAAAAATTTTTGTCTGCTAGTGAATATCCCTATCCCTCCTTCCCCACCCTCGTAACCATCAAAGAATATTTTCTCCTGTGTTTAAACTTTATCTGGAGTTCTCATAATAATGGTCTCATACAATATTTGTCCTTTTACAATTGACTAATTTCACTCAGCATAATGCCTTCCAGGTTCCTCCATGTCGTAAACTATTTCACAGATTCATCATTGTTCTTAATTGCTGCTTAGTATTCCATTGTGTGACTATACCATAATTTATTTATCCATTCATCATTGATGAGCACCTTGGTTGCTTCCATCTTTTTGCTATTGTAAACAGTGCTGCAATGAACATGGGTGTGCATATATCTGTTAGCGTAAAGGCTCTTATTTCTTTACAGTGTATTCCAAGGAGTGGAATTTCTGGATCGTATGGTGGTTGTATTTCTAGCTTTTTAAGGAAGCACCAAATTGATTTCCAGAGTGGCTGTACCGTTTTACGTTCCCACCAGCGGTGTATAAGAATTCTAGTCTCTCCACAGCCTCTTCAACATTTACTATTTTGTGTTTTTTGGATTAATGCCAGCCTTGTTGGGGTAAGGTGGAATCTTTTAGTTTTGATTTGCATTTCTCTAATAGCTAATGATCGTGAGCATTTCCTCATGTATCTGTTAGCAGCCTGAATGTCTTCTTTGGTAAAGTGCCTGTTCATATCCTTTGCCCATTTTTTAATTGGGTTACTTGTCTTTCTCTTGTTGAGTTTTTGCAGTATCATGTTGCTTTTAGAGATCATATGCTGATTGGAAATGTCATAGTTAAACTTTTTCCCAGTCTGTAGGTAATCTTTTTACTCTTTTGGTGAAGTCTTTGGATGCACATAGGTGTTTGACTTTTAGGAACTCCCAGTTATCTAATTTCTCTTCTGGTGTTTTGTACAATGTTAGTAATGTTTTGTATACTCTTTATGCCATGTATTAGCATTGTCCCTATTTTTTCTTCCATGATCTTTGTTATTTTAGATTTTATGTGTAGGTCTTTGATCCATTTGGAGTTGGTTTTTGTCCATGGTGTGAAGTATGGGCTTGTTTCATTTTTTTTGCAGATGGATATCCAGTTATGCCAGCACCATTTGTTGAAGAGACTATCTTTTCCCCATTTAACAGACTTTGGGCCTTTGTCAAATATCAGCTGCTCATATGTGGATGGATTTATGCCTGGATTCTCAATTTTGTTCCATTGGTCTATGTATCTGTTGTTGTACCAGTACCAAGCTGTTTTGACTACTGTGGTGGTATAATAAGTTCTAAAATCAGGCAGTGTGAGGCCTCCAACTTTGTTCTTTTTCAGTAATGCTTTGCTTATCGGGGGCCTCTTTTCTGCCCATGTGAAGTTGGTGATTTATTTCTCCATTTCATTAAAAAATGTCTTTGGAATTTGGATTGGAGTTGCGTTGTATCTGTAGATTGCTTTTGGTAGAATAGACATTTTTACAATGTTAAGTCTTCCTATCCATGAGCAAGGTATGTTTTTCATTTATGTAGGTCTCTCTTGATTTCTTGCAGTAGTATCTTATAGTTTTCTTTGTATAGGTGTTTTACATCTCTAGTTAGATTTATTCCTAAGTATTTTATCTCCCTGGGGGCTATTGTAAATGGTATTGATTTGGCGATTTCCTCTTTGCCGTTGTCTTTGTTGGTGTAGAGGAATCCACCTTATTTATGTATGTTGATCTTGTATCCTGATAATCTGCTAAACCCTTCTATTAGTTTTAGTAGTTTTCTTGAGGGTTCTTTAGGTTTTTTTGTGTATAAGATCATGTCATCTGAAAACAGAGATACGTTTACTTCTTCTTTGCCAATTCGGATGCCCTTTATTTCTTTATGTAGCCTTATCACTGTGGCTAGGACCTCCAGCACAATGCTGAATAAAAGTGGTGATAAAGGGCATCATTGTCTAGTTCCTGTTCCCAAGGGGAATGGTTTCAGTCTCTCTCCATTTAGCATGAGGTTGGCTGTTGGCTTTGTATAAATGCCCTTTATAATGTTTAGGAATTTTCCTTCTATTCTTATTTTGCTGAGAGCTTTTATCATGAGTGGGTGTTGGACTTCGTCAAATGCCTTTTCTGCATCAATTGATAAGATCGTGTGGTTCTAGTCTTTTGTTTTACTTATGTGATGGATTACATTGACTGTTTTTCTTTAATGTTGAACCATTCCTGTATATATAAAAAAAAAAAGTATACCTGGTATGAATCCCACTTGGTCGTGGTGAATTAATTTTGATATGTTGTTGAATTCTATTGGCTAGAATTTTGTTGAGGATTTTTGCATCTAAGTTCACGAGGGATATTGGTCTGTAATTTTCTTTTTTTGTTAACGTTCTTTTCTCTGAAATCTACTTTCTCGTATATTGACATAGGTACTCCAGGTATCCTTAGTTAGTGTTATCATGATATGTCTTTTTCCATCCCGTTCCTTTAACCTATTTCTGTCTTTATATTTGTGGTGTGTTTCATGTTGTCAGTGTATGGTTGGGTCTTGATTTTTTTAAATCCAATTTGACAATCTCTGTCTTTTAATTGGATGTTTGGGCCATTTATATCAAATATGATTATTGATAAAATTATGTTTAATTCTACCATGTAGCCATTTGCTTTTTATTTGTCTTATCTGTTCTTTACTGCCCACTTTCTTCTTTTTCTGACTTCTTTTGGGTTAACAGAGTATCTTTATGATTCCGTTTTATTGCTTTGGCTGGCTTATTAGCTGTAACAGCTTGCTTTGTTATGTTAGTGATTTTTTACAGTTTACAGGATAAATTTTAACTTTTAGTCTACTTTCCTGTGATATAACACTTCACATATAGTATTTGACACTTCCAGTAGTATACTCGTACTTCCATTTATCTCTTAGTCATCTAGTGCTGCTATAACAAAAATACCACAAGCTGATGTCTTTAACAAAGGGAAATTCATTCTCTCACAGTCTAGTAGGCTACAAGTCCAAATTCAGGGCGTCAGCTCCAGGGGAAGGCTTTTCCTCTCTGCTGGCTCTGGAGGAAGGTCCTTGTGATGAATCTTGCCTTAGTCTGGGAGCATCTCAGCACAGGAAACTCAGGTCCAAAGGACACGTTCTGCTCCTGGCTCTGCTCTCTTGGTGGTATGAGATCCCCTTCTCTGCTCATTTCCCTTTCCTTTTTATCCCTTGAGGGATAAAAGGTGGTCCAGGCCACGCCCCAAGGAAACTCCCTTTACATTTGATCAGAGATGTGACCTGGGTAAGGATGGTGTTACAATCCCACACTAATCCTCTTTAACATAAAATTACAATCACCAAATGGAGGACAACCACACAATACTGGGAATCATGGCCTAACCAAGTCGACATATATTTTTGAGGGACACTGTTCAATCCATGACATCCCTTTATTGTTATTGTTATCATACATTTTACTTCTACATATGTTATAAAACCCAGACTAGATTGTTATTATTTTTGTTTAAGGAATCAATAATCTTTTAAAGAGATTTTAATAATGAGAAACTGCCTTGAATATTTAGTCATATGTTTAACAGTTTCTAATGTTTTTGTTTCCTTTGTGTAGGTTCTATCTAGTTTTTCTTCTGCTTGAATGACTTCCTTTTACATTTATTATAATTGCAGATCTGCTGGTGATGAGCTCTTTCAGCTTTTGCATGTCTAAAAAAACTATTTTGCTTTATTTTTGAAAGATATTTTTGCTGGGTATGGAAGTCTAGGTTAAAGGTTGGCAGTTTGTTTTTTCTTTTAGTAGTTTAAAGATGTTCTTTACTATTAATGGTTGCATTGCTTTGATAAAAAATATACTGCTATGCTTATCTTTATTCTTCTGAACATAAAATTAATTTTTTTCCCTGTGGTTTTTAAAAAGACATATTCCTTATTACTGGTTTTAGCAGTTGGATTGTTGTGTGCCTTGGTTTGGTAGTTTTTTTTTTTTTTCAATGTTTTTTACGCTTGGTACCTCTTGGAGCTTCTTAGACCTGTGGTTTATTGTTTTCGTAACATTTAAAGAATTTTTAGCCATTATTTTTTATGTCTCCCCACCCCCCTTCTTCTCCTTCAGGGACTCCAATTTCACATGTATTAGGTAAATTGTTGTACCATACTAATGCTGTTCATTTTTTTAAATACTTTTTTTTCCCTGTGTTTTCCATTTTGTATAGACTTGTTTTATATTAGTTGGAATCGACTCAATGGCAGTGGGTGTGATTTTTTGGTTTTATATTACTAAGCCTTCAAGTTTCTTTTCTTCTGCCAAGTTTAATTGCCATTAATCCCATCCAGTAAAATTTTTACGTAAAGATATAGTTTCCACCTGTGAAATTCAATTTTGGTCTTTTTTTTTAATATCCACCATGTCTCTGTTTAATGTGTTTAATCTTTCCTTTAGCTTTTTGAACATATGGAATACAGTTAAATAACTGTTTTAATGTTCTTTTTTTTTAATTCATTCTAACATCTGTGTCATTTCTGGTTTGGTTTAGATTGGTCGCTTCTTCTTATCATTATTGGTTGTATTTTTTTTTTTTTTTTCTTTTGCATTCCTGGTAATTTTTTATTAGGTGGTGGACGTTGTGAATTTTCCTTGCTGGGTGTTCAGAAAGAATTTTTTTTGTGTGTATATGTATATATACACACATATATATGTATGTGCATACATACACACATATATATACACATATACACACATATGTATATATTTATATACATTATATATGCGTGTGTGTGTGTGTGTGTATACTTTGTCCTGATATGGGGTCATTCTACTCTGCTGTCACGTGGGGCCTCTATGAGTTGAAATTGACTCGACAGCACTTAACAACAACAACATCCTGATGTGTAGTTAAGTTACTTGGAAACAATTGTTCCATTTAGGTCTTGCTTTTAAGATTAGCTAGATGAAATTTTTTTTTTTTTGAAAAAAATAAGAGCAGCATTTAGTCTACAGCTAATTATTTCTTACTATTGAAGAAGGACCCTTCTCAATGCTTTACCAAAACATTCTGATTTAGGAGGCTTAGCAGTCTAGCTGGTGGAAATAGGCACTATTTCTGACCCTGTGTGAGCCCTAGGGACTGTTTCTTCCCATCGTTTGAGTATTTTTTCCCCAGCCTTGGGTAGTTTCCTTACATACATGCACTGATTAGGACCCCACTGAATACTTGAGGAAACCTTCTGCAGACCTCCGGAGCTCTCTCTGTGCAGGCCTCTCCTTTGAGGTGCTCTGCCTGTGAACTCTTGACATCCTGATCTTCCCGGAGTCTCATCTCTGTCTCCTAAACTCAGGGAATTCACCAGTTCCATGTGGGTTTCTTCTTTCTGAGCTGTGGCCTGGAAAATTTTTAAAAGGCAGTAAAATGGGCATCATTGGGTCCACATAATTTTTCCCCATTTTTTTAAAAGTTACTATCCTTTGTTGTTCAATGCCTTAAAGATGTTATTTTATATTTTTGTTTAGTTTCACTTATTTTCTTTGGGAAAGTAAGCCTGGTTCCTGTTACTCCATCTTAGCCAAAAACAGAAGTCCGCATTGCATTACCTATGAGATACTAATTCCACCACTAATTCCAAGAACCAAGAGAAATCTTATAAATATTAACTGTTTTAGGGATGAATGGAATTCAGCTGATGTTCTCAGTGGTTGTCCTTACTTACGAATGGTTATAAGTAACAGTAGAATCAAAATGAATTAAATTCTCTCTCTGAATTGGATTTACTGACAAGAACTTTAGTTAATGTTGTGGAGGACCCATTGGTTGAAATACTATAATTGGCATGATAAAACACCCTTTACAAAGTTTATTAAAAGTTTGTTCAGCCAGCAAATTTGCTCTCACTCCCATTCAATCCCCATCCCTTTCCTTATTTTAAGGGTTCTAAACCATGCCAATTCAGTGTGTGAAAGGCTTTCAGAGTCCAGATTCCCCTAAGAAAGACAGAGGCTGAGTAGTTTTCATTTTATTTAGACTTTGAGTCAAGTTGACCAGGACTTATTTTTACATTTTGTAGGAAGGGAAAGAGAAATCATGGGCTGAGACCTAAAGGACTTTCTCATTAATAAAATATAAGCAAAATGGCTAGGAGGAACACTGGGAATGAAAGCATTTTAAGCAAATTGAAAAGGGGATGGGGTCTCTGAGCTTCCTGGACAGCTTTTGTCCTGGATGGCTTCATTGTCCGGTCCCATTGGGTCAGGATAGCATTTCTGGCCCCATCCCACTTCCCTGGTCCCATTGGTCTAAACTGGTATGGGCTACAAGGGCCAAAGTACACCTCCAGGGCCAGCTGGGGATCAGTAAGGAATAGCCATGGTATGTTTGGCTTGGCCCCTATGAAGGAACCTAGCTCATCCATGTATGTGATGTAATCTGTCTGCAAAGTCTGGCTCTGGCCAAACCTGAGGAAAGAAAAGAACACAATGAAATGAGTGTCACACATGCAAACAGAAGCACTGTTTTCTTATTTCTTATCTCAGAAAAGTAAACTTTTAATCAACACCTTCACTAATACCACCACTTTTCTCTTTTTCTACAACATTGAATTTGGCATTTGTTCTTTGTCTGTGAGCAAGTTGTTCCTCTCTCTCTTTCCTAATCTCTATCCATGTTTGATGTCATTTTGGGTTTTTGCCTCTAGCCATGTGGCCTGGAGTGAACTGACCCTAGGGTTTCAAGTTGACTGATTAACTTTTCGTGATTATTCTTTATAGGACTTTGCTTAGGAACTTCCCCAATGTTACATTTTTTAATGATGTGTTTAAAGTTGGGTTTGTGTATGATCTTAATATTGCTGCAATTTATGAATATAAATTGTCTCATACTTTTAATTAGAGTATAGCCTCATTTGCTTATAGGAACCCTGGAGACCAGCCTGTCATTTAAGTGATTAGATTAACATTTAAGCCTCTCTTTTTCCTCTTCTTTCTACCCTTTGGTCTTTAATACAAGGAGTAGTAAGTAGAGTGAGCCACATACAGTGTTAGCACGTGGGTGTGCCTGCTCCACAGAGCATCCTATGCACTGGAGAAGGCAGTGCAGGTGAGGAGCTTGTTGAGATCGTGGGTTCCAGTTCTTCTTTAGGCCAGTAGCCAATGACTGCCTTGGGACATTCAGTGAATGCCACGTTAGAGGCTTGAAAGAAGAAATAAACTGTACAAAATGCTTCACTAACAGTGCATAGTCATTTACTCATCCAAATGTGCTCTGTTATCAAGTCATTCTTTCAACAGATTTTGATGTATAATTTGGAAAGGATTTACTTGTATAGCAGTAATTAACATGAAAACAGTACATTTAAATATTTGCTGTCTAGCTACTTAAATGACTTTCTTCAAATCCCATTTATGTTGTACTTGAAATATGTATTTGGATGAAGCAGAAATGAATACCCTTTTAGTAGAAAATACTCCCAGATATTTACTTAAAATATCTCTGCATGCCTTTTCTGCTCATTATTTGAGGCCTGGGCCAAGCCATACCTTCATGAATGATTTTATCTTTCCCTGTAGATTTACGCCTTCATCCTAGAACACTTCTCCCAAATGACTCATTACATACTCATCAATTGTTATGTATAGGTAGTCCCCGACTTACCCCATACTAGAGCTACAATGAATCACACTTACAACTGTCCTTTTTTTTGGTGCATCTTATCATTAGTAATATGTACTACATACAGTGTTGCAGCACATAACTTGCTGTTATCATTCTTATGCCAACCCCCAAAGACAAATAAAGATCTGATTTATAAAGACACTGATAATAATAATGAAAACTAAAAAAAAAAAAAGATATTTGACTTATGTCAGAAGTGGCTTACACCAGAGTCATCAGAACGCAACCCTGTCTTAAGTCAGGGACTACCTGTTTATATAATAACCTAAAAAAAACCCAAACCTGTTGCTTCTAGTTGAGTCCAACTCGTAGCGACCCTATAGGACAGAGTAGAACTGCCCCACAGGGTTTCCAATGAGTGCCTGGTGGATTCAAACTGCCGGCTTTTGGTTAGCAGCCAAATTCTTAATCATTACGCCACCAGGTTTTCCGTACATATAATACATACGTGTATTTGTTTGCTTATTGATTGACTGATTTAATTTTGAGGGGATGAGGAAGAGAGTAAATTTTAGTTCCCAAGAAGATTCTAAATTTCTTGATGGCAATATATATATATATATATATATATATATATATATATATATATATATATATATATATATGACTTCCATTTAGAAGTGTACCCTAATAATAACCACAACTACTTCTTGGAACTTATGACCTATGTGATACCGTACGAAATGCTTTACAAACAGTGTTTAGTCTTACACCTAGTCTGTGAAGTAGCTATTGTTTTCACCATATTACTAGGAAGCAAATGAGTTTAAGTAACTTGCTTAAGGTTATACCACAAGCTGAATGGCAAAGCTTGGATGCTAACCAACAGTGTCCCATTCCAGGTCAGCCTCCCCTTGTGTGTCTTCCTAGGGCCCACTGCCAACAGAGGGACCTGTGTGAATTATGAAAAAGAGCACATTGCTCCAGACTAATGCAGCCCTGTGACAGCCCTGTGGCAAGTAGAGTATGGGCTGGAGTTTTAATTCCATCTTGACCTGGCCCCTTTGTCCACTGCTCAAGTACAACTATTTGTGGTGGCCCTGTGGCCTCTCCTCTTTCTACTGAAAGCCATATTTTTTGTATATGGAGTGTAATGTCAGGGAATCCAGGAAGCTGTCCCTGCTTCTCAGATGCTTCCCAGATTACTAGCTGATGCCTGAATCCCACAATTAAAGACCCATCCTTTCTCTCCTATGCCTTAAAGACTTTAAATTCCTATGGATGAGCTGACAAAACTCATGTCATTTATACCTTAGTGGGAATGCATTTAACATATATTTTCCTAAAAGAAATTTTTGATAGACAATAAAGGGTAGAAACACCTGAGCCTCTGGGTGCATCTAACGGACAGGAATAAGGTGGCAAAAGGGAGGAAAAGTTTGAGGACCAAGCAATTCAATGAAGAACAGCTGTGTTCAGCACAGACTGTACTACCTAGAACAGTGTATAGTGCACAAGAATTTCTGGTGATTAGTTTATTGGTTGATTAAAAGTAAGATGAGCATAATCGGGCAAGTGAACTGGATTTAATTCTTCATTTGGTTTTCTTATCACAGTAAACTTGATGCCACTGCTCTATTTCCAGCTAGCTAACTTGGTAACATGTGGTTGATCAGGAAGGAGCTCTTGGTGAAAGCTCTAGAGCAGTTTTTCAACCCTAGCACTATTGACCTTCTGGGCTGGATAATTTTTTGTTTCGTGGGGGCTGTCCTGTGCAGTTTAGGGTGTTTAGCAGCATTCGTGGCCTCTGTCCACTAGAAGGTAGTAGCACCCCTCTGTTGTGACAACCAAAATGTCTCTAAACATTGGCAAATATCCCCTGGGAGACAAAAATCACTCCCGTTTGTGAACCAGTGCTCTAGAGGTATACAGGAGAAGTATAATGACTATTATTTGTCTATCTAAAATCACTTGATTATATCGAATCTAGTAAACTTTGACTAGTGACAATATTATAATATCATTACTGTCTTCTTACATATGAAGAAGACTTTTAGGACTCATTTCATTAGCAAGTACAATCTCTTACCACTTGAGTTTTTTCCCCATTTTCCCATCAATGTCATCCATCATTTCTTTCATGGTTGGTAGGGTACATGAGTGTAGAAAAGAAGTGAAGAGAGAAATATTGAAAAAGACAGAGAAATCAGAAATATATAATGACATGATGGAACTCTCTCGGTATTTATGAAGAATATTCCTGAAAGTTTTTGTATCTAGGGGATTGTCTTTAGCAGAAAAATTCACAGAAATCAAGACTCGAGAAGTTAATGGACCCTCTCTGGGAATGCCAAAGCTGGCCTGCAGTGAGCTAGTGACAGCGAAGTTTGCAGCTTCAAATTACCCAGTCGCATATTTCTGCGACATTCTCTCTTGTGGTGGGCCTCATCTCCAACATATCTCAAACTTAACAGTTCCTTCATATCTCTTGCCTGCATCCCCTTGCTAAAACTTCTCTCAGGAAATGATCAGGTAAAATATTTCACTCTAAGGCAACTAAAATCAGGTAATGGAAGGAAGTGTGGGATTTCCAGCATCAGCCTGCAGCCAGGGAGAATGTTTTGAGGAGCAGCTGAATGTTTGGAATTTTCTGAAAATCTCACTGCATCAGCGGAGCCCTCTTTGCTTGCTGTTGTAGCTCATTGGCCTTCTACAATGGCAGAAAGTTATTATAACATTTGCAGTACATGAACACTTCCCAGTCATTGTTAGCGTTTTGCCTCAGCCTGGTGGTCCCCCAGTCAGCTATTTGCTGTGCCCCCTACTAGAAAGTAAGCTCCATAGGCACCAGCATTTTGGTCTGTTTTGTTTGCTGTTCTTTCCTAAGTGCAAGGACAGAGCCTGGCATGTAATAGGAGCTCAGTAAATATTAGCTGAATGAATAAATGATATCCTGCAAATTTCTTAGATTATGAACTGTATTCAACCTTCCCATAAAACTTTAGGTTCTTGGCACTGCTGTGCCTTTCAAGAGAAAAAGACAATAGAAGTATTTTACAGGGGAGTGTCTGTATCACAAAGACGCTTTCCCTTACAGAAGATTTCATGGCAGAGTTCTTTTTAAATGATGATCCTTATGGTGCATTTGAAATAGAAGCTTATTTACATACATTTTGAGTACGCATAAACACACAGTCTGATTTTAATATTTGCTTCATTACCTGTAGTCTAGGTTTTAAAGGACATTATATTAGGTAAGGTATAACTATCACTTAACGTTCTCAAGTCTTTGAATAAAGGATACTTTCAATAATAATAGTGATCGATATGATTGGAGTAAGTGAAACAATATATTTGAGACATTGCTTTTTCCATGTCTTATTTCTTCATATTCTTAATTTCCTCACATAAGGATATTTTAGTCCCTGGAGACCATGGGATCTAGGGTGGAAGGAGGGGGATGAGATTGTCCATGGAGTAGGAATGGACTGACATTGTTATTCTGACCCAAACTGATACCAATAAGGTCTCCTTTAGCATGCCACCAATACCCACCACCCACCAACACCCACCACTTTCCAACCTGTGCAAATCTAGCAGTGGGCCCTTGATATTGCAGTTATCCTACTGCTATCCCTGTACTACTTAAAACCTTCCAAAATCCTCCAAATTCCCCTATGAGAAGTCTAACCTCTTTAACACAGCTCGTAAGGCACTCCATGTTCTGAAGACTTCCTCCAGTTTTTGTCACTCCCTGCCTCTGGTTTATATTCCTGTTCGCCAATGCGTTTCTGGTTCCTTACACACTCCACGATATTCCCAACCTTCATGCCTTTCCTCATGCTGATCCCTCAGTATGGAATAACTCACTACCTAACTTCCCTCACCAGAATACCCCTATTGTGGTATTTCTCCTTCACCTCCCATTTTAAGCTACGTGAGGTCAAGGAGCCTTGTCCCAGTTGTATGCTGAGTTCCTAGCAGAATACTTGGCATATAATTGGTGTTCAATAAATGTTTATTGGCTAAATGAATGGAGAGAATGGCCCACCTACTTGCAAACACTTTAGCAGCCCAGTGGGTCTGCAGGTCAACAGTGGGGATGGCAGCCCCAAGAGACTAAACAAAGCCAATCATAGCCAAGGTTGACTTCTCCATTTGTGGGGGGAAGATGCCTTTAAACAAGGTGACCTCATTGTTCCTGCTTTTGATGATGGAGTCGTCAAGGAAGGGGTAAGCATAATCATAGCCTGTTGCAAAGATGACAGAGTCAATGGCCTCAAACACGGTCCCATCCTCAAACACAGCTGAGGTCTCTGTGAACTGTTTCACATTGGGCTTAATGGACATGGTGCCACACAGGATTCGAGATGGAAGCTCATCGTTGAACACTGGCTCTTTCCTCAGGGGACTGCAGAAATGAGAGAGAAGGGACAGTGCTGTAAAGTACCTTATTTACAAGAAATACTTGCAAGAGCTCCCAGCATCAAAACCAAACTTGAGCAGTTAAACAGCAGAAGAGGGCCACTGAATTATCTTCTCTTGTGGTGATTTCTTTCCTATTGCCTGTAACAATCCTTAAGAATTTCAGTCTGAAGTATGGCCCCTGAACACCCTTTCTGCTCAGCCATGAAGTCATTCCTGAGGTTCACCCTTCAGCCAAAGATTGAACAGACCCATAAAAAAATGAGACTAAAGGGGCACACCAGCCCTGGGGTAAGGACTAGAAGGCAGAACGGGACAGGAAAGCTGGAAATAAGGGAACCCAAGGTCGAGAAGGGAGAGTGTTGTTATGTTGTGGAGTTGTTAACCAATGTCATAAAACATTATATGTACTGTTTAACGAGAAACTAGTTTGTTCTGTAAACGTTCATCTAAAGTACAATTAAAAAAAAAAAATTTTAGTCTGAGCTGCCTCTTTTACCTCCTTGAAACTTGAAGATTCTCTCATGGGTACTTATACTGTTCATGTAAGAGGTTCACCAAATGAGAATAAAATAAATTCCTAGATGTAATAAAGTGGTTAAGAGTACAGAGTCTGGAGCCAGATGGCCCACGTTTATAACCCAGCTTCATCTCTTATTAGCTGTTACTTCTCTGTTTCCTTCTCTGTAAAATGGGGATAATGATAGAATCTGCCTCACAGGGTTGAAGATCAAATGAACAATTATCTATAAAGCACTTGAAAGAGTGACTGGCACATAAAGCACCGTATTACAATTTTAAGGGATTGTCTTATGTGGAGAAATCAGACTTGCATTGTTGGGATGTTTTATTGCCATGTTTGGTTTTGTTTCACCAGCTGTGGTAACAAAAGAAAGTAAAAAAAGTACAACAACCATAATACTGCACTTCAGTTAACAAAATTCTACAAATGATATTTTTCTTGATGACATATTTCATTTTGAGTTAAGTATCCTTTTGCAACTCCGAAATTTCCTCCAAGTATCTCAGATACAAAGAAATTTTGTAAACCTTGGAATTTGCTTCTATACTTCCACAACTTTTTCCAACTCTATAATTCTGCAACCTCGCCTTTTACCTTACAAGGTGGCAAAATCTAGGTCATCTAAACCTGTCCTTTTTACCCTCTGTCCCCCCACCATTCACACATGAAAGAGAGGAGAGAGAAGACATCATTAACAAATAGGGGAATTATAAACCCTTTTTTTGTTGGTTTTTTTTTTCCAGAGGGGGAGCTTAGTTCTTGGAAAGAATGGATTTCCAAAACTACGTTTGATTGCCTAGATGGCAAAGCCAAAATATAATTCGCACTTGTACTCTTACAAGACAAAAAACTCTGAACCAACTCAGACTTCAAAATTAAAATAAGCATAATTTTAAATGCATAACATCAACATTGTTCCCTTTCAACCCCTTTAGGGATTGTTAATGGACTTAATTGTGTCCTCCAAAAATATATGTTGTAAATCCTAACCCCTACAACCTGTGTTATGCAGATGACACAACCTTGCTTGCTGAAATTGAAGAGGACTTGAAGTGCTTCCTAATGAAGATCAAAGACCACAGCCTTCAGTATGGATTACACCTCAACATAAAGAAAACAAAAATCCTCACAACTGGACCAGTAAGCAGTAAGCAACATCACAATAAATGGAGAAAAGATTGAAGTTGTCAAGGATTTCATTTTACTTGGATCCACAATCAACAGCCATGGAAGCAGCAGTCCAGAAATCAAAAGGTGCATCGCATTAGGCAAATCTGCTGCAAAAGATCTCTTTAAAGTGTTGAAAAGCAAAGATGTCACCTTGAAGAATAAGGTGTGTCTGACCCAAGCCATGGTATTTTCAGTCACATCACGTGCATATGAAAGCTGAGCATTGAATAAGGAAGACCAAACAAGAATTGACCCCTTTGAATTGTGGTATTGGCGAAGAATATTGAATATATCGTGGACTGCCAAAAGCAGGAACAAATCTGTCTTGGAAGAAGTACAACCAGAATGCTCCTTAGAAGCAAGGATGGTGAGACTGCGTCTTACATACTTTGGACATGTTATTAGGAGGGACCAGCCCCTGGAAAAGGACATTATGCTTGGTAAAGTACAGGGTCAGCGGAAGAGAGGAAGACCCTCCATGAGATGGATTGACACAGAGGCTGCAACAATGGACTCAAGCATAGCAACGATTGTGAGGGTGGTGCATGACCAGGCAGTATTTTGTTCTGTGGTACATAGGGTCTCTGAGTCAGGACCCACTTGACAGAACCTAACAACAACAATATACCTGTGGATGTAATACCATTTGGAAATAGGGTTTTCTTTGGTGTATTAATGAAGTCGTATCAGTGTATGATGTGTCTTACGCCAATAACTTTTTACATATAAAACAAAGCACAAAATGGGGGAAAGACAGATGCCATGGGGAAATCTCCCAGGAACCCAGGAATAGAAGCTAAAAGAGACAAGTGTCTCCTTCCAGAGCCCAAAGAGAGAGACTTCCTCTAGAGCCGATACCCTGAATTCTGACTTCTAGCATCCCAAACTGTGAGAAAATAATTTCTGTTTTTTAGAACCACCTATTTGTGGTATTTCTGTACATCAGCACTAGGAAACTAGGACAGTGATACAGCAACCTGAAAGACTTGGTAGAATAAATGCTTTGGAAAGAGGGCTTGTCTCCTAACTTGTCTTTTGGTATTCAGATTCACAGCTTTCACTTACTTTTCCTTTGTTTCTCTGAATAAAACTTTTTTGCTAATATAAGTCAAAAGATGACATTTCTTAGTGAATTTTTTTTTCATACCTACTTAAATATTCTTTTTCCATCGATATTCCCGGTTTTCTACCTAGAATGGCTTCCTAATGAGTAGGTTTTGAGATTTCTTTATGGAGAGGTAACTAGGCAAGCGTTATTAATTTTACAGGCTAGAGCAGCCTTGTGAGTCTCTACTGCCTCACATGTTCCGTACCTCCTGCCTATTCTGCAAAACCATCAACCCTTTAGGGATGGAGGGGATGTGTACTTTTGTTTTGTGACTGCCTACTTGTTGAGACAGGTTGATTAATAGTACTTTGTTAATTGCTGCTTAGAATTATAAAATTTGAGACTAATAAGAACCAGTGTTTGTAAAGCTTTACAGTTTACAAGGTAATTTTTCTATGTTTTATCTTACTATCACAACAGTCCTGAGGAGTAGGTATTATTATTGCTATCCCCGTTCATATTCGCCTTACACGTGAAAGGTCACTGGTTATAAACTAGGTGGAAACAGTTGCTTTTTGGAGCCCTGGTGGTGTAGTGGTTGACAGCTTGGCTGCTGACCAAAAGGTTGGGAGTTTGAATTCACCAGCTACTTCTTGGAAACCCTACTTGGCAGTTGTACTCTGTTACAGGGTTGCTATGAATCAGAATGGACTCTACGGTAACAGGTTTGGCTTTTTTTTTGTTTATCCCTCATTTATCCACAAGCATGGACAAGATATTTCCTAAACAATTTGTGTTGTCTCAGCCAGTGGATGAATGAGTGGCATAAGCCTCAAAGTTCTATGTTATAGCTTGTAGCTGCCATAAATTAGTCCTGCATGTTAGGTGATCTAGCTGCCTGCTCCATCCCCATTGTGGAGCTATAGATATTATGGGTTCTTTTCACCACCCTTTCCCTGCTAGACTAACTTTAATGAGACTTTCACTGTATATGTAGGTCTCCGGGCATACTCTGTCACCTCTGCGGTCCTTAATTCAATCCTTCAAATTAAATTTAAACTAGTTCCTCACTTTTTTGAATAATAAAATATGTATTATTTGTAGTACCCATTTAAAGGCATGAGGCCGTAGTTCTTACGCTTAAACCATGTGTTCATATTCTTGACATATAACCAGTCAGAGACAAATGGAGGAAGGGCATTCTGGAGAAAGGATGTAAAGCGGGTAACACACACCATGTCCCAAGGATAGCCATCATCCCAAACCCGACTCATGACCCAGGAACCACTTCTGGTGCTGATCATGACCTGGTGAGTGAAAGGCAACATAGATTTTAGTATCACTCTGTAAGAAATAAGCAACACAACACAATTCTGAAGGGTACTTTTCCCATATATTCCCTCAATATACAGGTAGGAGCACTTTTAAAGAGGTGGATTAAGATGAATTGTCCATAATTAAAACTAGGAAGAGTTAGGACTATTCCTTCTCACCATTCCAGAGGGCTAGTGCCTAGTTGTTGAAAGAGTTAGAACCATCTTGCAACAAAATGGCTCTGTATTCAACTTATAGACTCAGAGACTAAAATGGCAGGTCAGTGGTGGTGGTAGGTGGGCTTGGCTGGGGAGAATGTAGCTAAATCACTTGCTGAAATTAGTCTGAGGAGATGCCAAGGATTTAATTCTGTTTTCTGCTTTCTCTTTGTATTCCCTAGTCTCTTTTTCCAGTCCTCCTGAATACCCATGCTCTACTTGGCATCCCAAACCAAGGAAGTTGTCTCAGTCCTGAGAGCCTGGGTCTTGTCAAGTTTAAAAAGTAGGCACCCAATCTGTGAGGGGAAGAATTCCTTTATTCAAAGAATTTGGTCTTTGTTTTTGGTTCCTGGGAGGTTACCTTTAAATCTTTGAATATCCCTAGTGATTAGAATATCTTTGTTATTTGTGTAGAGCAACTGGAACACACCTGACAGGTTACACCAATGAAATGACTCAGGTTTGGGGCTGGCAATGCCAGAAAGATCCAGTGATAGTGATATCAGCCCAGCCTCTGGGAAGAGGAGTAGAGACTGAATTTAGTTATGTGACCAATGATTCAATCAATCATGCCTACATAATGAAACTCCAATACAAACTCTGGAATTGAGGCTTGAGGGAGCTTCCTGGTTAGGGAAAGACACTACTGTATGGGAGGGTAACACAGAATCTTTGGGACATGGAAACTCTGTTTGAAACCCTCTTAGGCCTTGCCCTATGCATCACATCTCGATACTAGTCCTGATTTACGTCCTGTGTAACAAAGCTGTGATTATAAGTATAGTACTTTCCCAAGTTTAGGGAGTCACTCTTGCCAATTATCAAACCCAAGGGGACAGGGAACTACTGAATTTGTAGCTGGCAGGACAGAAGTGGGGGTGTTCTGGGGACCCCCAAACTTATGATTGGTATTTAAGTTCTTGGGCTGACTTCACATTCTGGAGGACTGTGCCCCTGATGGTGTGAGATCTGACCTAACTCTGGGTGGCTAGGGTCAGAAGAAGAACTGCATTTGCAGGTAGTGTCAGAGAAGACATTTAGGAATTGGTGTCAAAAAGGTACAGACACCTTATCATCTTTGTAGTATTTCAAGGGAACTTTACTTTTAAAAGATTTCTTAGGTTTTCTTTATATCTTGTTTAAAGATTTATTTATTGAGTACATTTTCTTAAAAAAAAAAAAAGATTCTTAAGGGTCTACTGGTCATGTGAGACAGCCTGGAGTCCTGTGGGAAGCCTTCCTTGACTTCATCCAGGCTGTTAGGTTTCCTTTTCAGGGTGCTGCAAACATCATGCCTAACTCCATTGGGAGACTCAGTACCTTCTTTTGTGATGACTTGTGTACCTGTTACCTCCACTTGCTCCTGCTGACTGGTTCTTAAAGTCAGGAACTACTTAGTCTAGTTTATTTCTGGTTCCCCAGAGCTGAGCATAGTTCTGACACATAATAGTGGCCAGTATTTGTTGAGCACCTGTTGTTGGATGAATAAATGATAGCAAGAAACAGTATTTGTTGAGCACCTGTTATTGGATGAATAAATGATAGCAAGATCTGTGTGTCGTCCAGATCTTCAGGGTGGTAAACACAGTCCTTTTTGCATGGTCCAAAAAATCAATAAAAATAAAATCAAACCCATTGCCGTAGAGTCAATTCCAACATAAGAAATACCATTAAATAAAGGTAGAAGCAGACTAGCAATTAGTCTATGCGGAGGTAATCAGAGCATAAAATTAAAACAACACACACACATTCATATGCACATACACACTCACACATGTACCTCTGGTTCCAGCAGAATGTACTTCCTTACTAGCATGGGCCATATTACCTTACTTCAAGTGAGAACATCTCATATTCTCCTTGATTTAAAGGATATATACAAAAGGACTGCCAGAAAAACAAACAGATCTATCTTGGAAGAAGGACAGCCAGAATGCTCCTTTGAAGCGAGGATGACAAGACTTTGTCTCACGTACTTTGGACGTGTTATCAGGAGGGACCAGTCCCTGAAGAAGGACATCATGCTTGGTAAAGTAGAGGGTAAGTGAAAAAGAGAAACCCCCTCAACGAGATGGATTGACACAGTGGTTACAACAACGGGCTCAAGCACAACAATGATTGCAAGGATGGCATACGACCAGGCAGTGTTTCTTTCTGTTGTACACAGGGTCACTATGAGTTGGAATCGACTGGACAGCACCTAACAACAACAATACAAAAGGTCGATCCCTTGCAGAATGATGTGGCAAACACTATAGCAGTGCCGAGGCTGTTGATTTAGTAGCATAGGCCTAACATAGATTTGTTTCCCGAAACACCTTCAGTCATGTACCTGTGCAGCCAGACTACTGAGCTCAACGGCAATGTCGCATCCTGAGTTCCCCAGGCCAATCACTAGCACCCTCTTCCCCTTGAAGGCTTCTCGGTCTTTATAGTTACGGCTGTGGAGGTAGTTGCCTTGAAATTTTCTAGGCCTATGTGGAACACGAGGAGTGGTTTAAGCTGATTCTCACATGAAATTATGAACACTCACTTTTTCAATGTTTTTCTTTTTTGGCCTTTTATTATCAGTCTTAATTAAAAAAAAAAATTTCTAGTTGAAATGCTTTTACCCTTTCAGTGGTTTTTGATACTAAGTCCCTGAATAATTACTGTTAGTACCTTAAAAACAAAAACATGTGACCTTACAGTTTGATAATAATAACAGCCAATATTTATTGAGTACTTACTGTGGGTTAGGCCCTCTGCTAAATGGTTTACATATTTTAACTCATTTAATCTTGATAATATCCTTGAATGGTAGGTACCAGAATTACCCCTATTTTAAAAGATAAGGAAATTGAGGCAAAGAAGTCAAGTGACTTGCCTAAGATCATGTGATAAGGAATTAGTGGAATAAGGAATTGCACCCAGTTATTCTCAGCCTACGCTTGAAAAACAAACAAAAAACCCTTTGCCCACACTCAGAACCACTAAATATACTGCCTTATAACATTACTGGTTGTAAACTTCTGTCCTTGACCTCCACCATTTTTTCGTTCACTTTAGCCTGTGAAAACCATGCCTTGAGGTAGGAACTCTAATATCTTTGAGGGTGCATGTGCTCCTAGAACAAGGAAGGAAGGAAAAGAAAGAAGGGAGGGAGGGAAGAAGAGAAAAAGGAATAAAGGGATGAAGGAAGGAAGGTAGGTTGCTGTGTATTGTATTTACTTGATTTTGCCACTTTGGGGTAGTATTGGAGAGCCTCCCCCAATGCCAACACACAATCACTGAGATTTCTAAAGTTAATTTGCAAATTGTGGCTATAGAAGGAATTAGAAAATCCAGATTTCCCCTATAAGTAACATAAGAAAATGGAACGTTTTGGTGGCTGAACTCTACTTCTTTGGATGTTACTCTGCCCAGAGACTCCAGGAGTAGTCAAGACTTATACTTGAGTTACTTTCTCTAAACTTAGAAACTTTGTCATAGTCTCTGATCTATGACTTATAGGTTTTTTAATTCTTTTAAGATATGGGTTTAGAAGGCCATTTATTACTGTATTTCACGTATTATCAGGCTTAAAAGATTTTTTGTTTAAATCTTTGGTGCCTTAAAAATAATCATTACATACAATCTTTGTAAAAATCTGTCTGAATTCTTGATGTTTGTGCATAAGTCCCCAGATTAATATATAATTTCCAGACTTACCAGGAAAGGAATTAGTTGGCAGATTGGGGTATACATGATGTCCTGAACAAATCATTACAGCATCAAAAGTAGTAGATTCCTGTTTCCCATCCTTTTCAATAACAATATCCCGTTGGCCAGTGACTAAGAAACTGGGACATTTCTTTATACTGGAAACCAGGGTCTTAAAACAAACAAAAAGAAATGATTTCTGTTTATAATACTATGTTATTATTATTATTTTTTTTTATTGCAGTATTTCTTTGGAGGAAATAATTGTTATGCACTCTTCTGGTCATTGAGGAATGTATGGAAAGACATTAAAATAGGAATCACAGTGAACCTTCAGTGATTCCTCAAATCTCATAAGGAAAATTACTCACTGGGGTATATTCACCTTTTCACATAGAATTAATAGATTTGGGGTAAATAACACTTAGTATTCTTGTGAAACGTGCTGTGGAACAAATTCATGTTTTGTTTTCTTACTGCTATTCTCTATTGGCATCCATAGATAATTCCTTTTCTGACCTCACATTCCGTCTACTCAATAAATAGGGGAATTTCTCAAGGTTCAATCCTTGGTCCCTCCTTTGCTTTGTGTATATACTAGCCGTTGGGAACATTAGCCACTTGCCTAGTATCAGTATGTATATACAGCATTGGTCTTCCTTCTATTATCCAGACCAGCTTTACCTTTCCATTTCCAGGGCATAACGCTTCCTCAAATGTAGTGTATTTATGATAGAACTACTCCTGTTTTCCCTGAAACTGGCTGCTGACTTTCATATTTCTCGTAATGAGGGCATGAACCTCCCAATCATCTGCTTCAAACTCACCATCTGTTTTGACTGATACTTCTCCATTCTTGCCTTATGCCTAAGCAATCATTTCCCTCAGGATCTTACTTTCTTTTCCTTTCTATGACTGCTAACACTGCCTTGATTCAAGTCCTTATCACTCCATTGCATGGACTCCTGCCCTGTCTCTAGTCTCCGATTTCCTAAAGCCATCCCTTCGTGCTGCTTGTCACGTGTTTCTAAAATGCCATGTTGATTCAGTGTTCCCTGCTCAAAGCTATTTCTGTTACCTCACAGCTTATAGGATTCTTTCCACATTTCTGATGCTATAATGCAAAGCCTGCACAATTCTATCCCAGTCTACACTTCTGTTTTTTTTTTTTTTTTTTCCTGGTAGTCCCATAAACTCTTCTGGGACAGAGAATTCCAGTATTCATTCTCCACTTTTTCCTTACCAACAGAACTTTGATTTTGTTTGGAGTGGCAATATGCCCAGCAAAGGGATGTATTTCCCAGGCTCCTGTGCAAACTAGATTGGCCTATGAGATACAAACAATGTTGTTGGGTAGGTTTTTCAGAGGAATTGAGAAAGGGGACTGATTCATCTGGGAGTACATCCTTTCGCCATTCATTCTTCCTTTTTTTTCTTTTCCAGAAGGTGATTGTGATGGCTGAAGCTCCAGTAATTATCTTGGACTATGAGGCAACCTTGATGATGTAAACCTCGTGCAAACAATTGTGAAACTGAGCCCCTGAGGACTGTGGGTACCAATTTGTGGACGACTTCACCTTGGACTTCTTTTACAAGATTACAAAATAAACTTCTATCTTTTTAAAGCTACAAATACTGGTTTCCTGACACATATGCACCTTTACTTCCTTTAGAAAACTGCCTTCCCAAAAATTGTTGACTCCTGCTTCATGATAATCTCCATAGTATGTTTTACCTGTAAATTAGAACACTTTTTAACATTTTCTTCTTTTTTGGTATTGATATAAACTTTTATGTTTACTTACCCTTAATATATTTATTTTGATCTCCAATTAGATTATAAACTTCCTGAGGACTGACTGCTTCGATATATGGCACATAGCACAATACTTAGCACACAGTAGAAACTTCATTAATGTTTGTTGATATTGCTGCCATAAATTGAGGCAATAATGACAACTGGAAATTTTTATTCAACTACATTTTTGGAACTATTCCAGGTAAAGAAATTATGCAGATATAATCCCAATTATAATTTTGCTGTTTGTTTTTTTTCACTTTGCATATGTGTTCTGCATTTAATAGTAATACACTGAGGCTAACAGTTCCGAATAAATGTAAAGCATTATTATTTACAGAAATAATGCCTCTATGTCATAACTTCTAAGGCTGTTACAGTGAGACAGGCCACTTTTGTGTATACTTTCTTGCCATGGTCTTATAACTCCCACCAAAATGCTGTGTTGTCGTGGTTAGGGGCAGTTCTGTCGGCTCCGACTCATAGTGACCCAATGTACAACAGAACGAAACACTGCCTGGTTCTGCGCCGTCATCACAATCATTGTTATGCTTGAGCCAATTGTTACAGCCACTGTGTCAATCCATCTTCCTCATTTTCACTGACTGTCTATTTTACCAAGCATGATGTCTTTCTCCAGGGACTGGTCCCTCCTGGAAAACATGTCCAAAGTATGTGAGATTTAGTCTCACTATGTTTCAAATGAGCATTCTGGCTGTACTTCTTCCAAGATGTTCTTCTAGCAGTTCATGGTATATTCAACATTCTTCACCAACATCACAATTTAAAGGTGTCAATTCTACTGTCTTCCTTATTCATTTTTCAGCTTTCTCATCCGTATAAGGCAATTGAAAACATCATGGCTTGGGTCAGGCGCACCTTAGTCTTCAGGGTGACATCTGTGTTTTTCAACACTTTAAAGAGGTCTTCTGCGCAGATTTGCCCAATGCAATGCATCTTTTGATTTTCTGACTGCTGCTTACATGGGTGTTGATTGTGGATCCAAGTAAAATGAAATCCTTGACAACTTCAATCTTTGCTCCCTTTATCATGATGTTGCTTATTGGTCCAGTTGTGAGGATTTTTGTTTTCTTTATGTTGAGGTGTAATCTTTACTGAAGGTTGTGGTCTTTGATCTTCATCATTAAGTGCTTCAAGTGCTCTTCACTTTCAGCAAGCAAGGTTGTGCCATCTGCATATCTCAGTTTGTTAATGAGTCTTTCTCCAGTCCTGATGCCATATGGTTCTTCATATAGTCCAGCTTCTTGGATTATTTGCACAGCATACAGACTGAATAAGTATGGTGAAAGGATACAACCCTGACACACACCTTTCTTGACTTTAAACTGTGTAATATTCCCTTTTTCTGTTTGAAAGACTGCCTCTTGATCTATGTGCAAATTCCTCATGAGCACAATTTAGTATTCTAGAATTCCCATTCTTTGCAATATTTCCATAATTTGTTTTGATCCACACAGCCAAATGCCTTTGCCTAGTCAATAAAACACAGGCAAACATCCTTCTGGTGTTCTCTGCTTTCAGCCATGATCTGTCTGACATCAGCAATGATATCCTTTGTTCCAGGTCCTCTTCTGAACCTGGCTTGAATATCTGGCAGTTTCTTGTCAATATACTGCTGCAACCGCTTTTGAATGATCTTCAGCAAAATTTTACTTACATGTGGTATTAATGATATTGTTTGATAATTTCCACATTCTGTTGCGTCACCTTTCTTTGGAATGGTTACAAATGTGGATCTCTTCTTGTCAGTTGGCCTGGTAGCTGTCTTCCAAATTTCTTGGCATAGATCAGTGAGCACCTCCAGTGCTGAATCCATTTGTTGAAATATTTCAATTGGTGTTCCGTCAATTCCTGGAGCCTTGTTTTTGGCCAATGCCTTCAGTGCAGCTTGGACCTCTTCCTTCAGTGCCATCGTTCTTGATCATATGCTACGTCCTGAAATGGTTGAATGTTGACCAATTGTTTTTGGTACAATGACTTTATGTATTCTTTCCATCTGCCTTTTGATGCTTCCTGCATTGTTTAATATTTTCCCCGTAGAATCCTTCAACATTGAAACTATCTCAAGGCTTGAATTTTTTCAGCTTGAGAAACACTGAGCATGTTCTTCCCTTTTGTTTTTCTGACTCCAGGTCTTTGCACATGTCATTATAATACTTTACTTTGTCTTCTTGAGTTGACCTTGGAAATCTTATGTTCAGCCATTTTGCTTCATCATTTCTTCCTTCTGCTTTAGCTACTCTACATTCAAGAGCAAGTTTCAGAGTCTCTTGACATTCACTTTGGTCTTCTCTTTCTTTCCTGTCTTTTTTAATGATCTTTTGCTTTCCTTATGTATGATGCTCTTGATGTCCTTCCACAGCTCATCTGGTCTTTGGTCATTAGTATAAAATGCATCAAATCTATTCTTCAGATGGTCTCAAATTCGGGTGGCATATACTCAAGGTCGTACTTTGGCTTTTGTGGACTTGTTCTAATTTTCTTCAACTTCAGCTTGAACTTGTAAATGAGCAATTGATGGTCTGTTCCACAGTCGACCCCTAGCCTTGTTCTGACTGACTATGTGGTGCTTGTCCATTGTCTCTTTCCACAAATATAGTCAGTTTGATTTCTGTGTATTCCACCTGGTGAGGCCCACAGGTATAGTTGCCGGTTATGATGGTGACAAAGGATATTTGCAATGAAGTCATTGGTCTTGCAAATTTTTCTCATGCAATCTCTGGTATTGTTTCTGTCACCAAGGGCATATTTTCCAACTACCAATCCTTCTTTCTTTCCACCTTTCGCATTCCAAATCCAGTAATTATCAGTGAGTTTTGATTGCATGTTTGATCAATTTCAAACTGAAGAAATTGGTAAAAATCTTCAATTTCTTCATCTTTGGCCTTAGCAGTTGGTGTGTAAATTTGAATAATAGTTGTATTAACTGGTCTTCCTTGTAGGCGTATTGATATCATCCTATTACTGTCAGCATTGTACTTTGGGATAGATCTTAAAATGTTCTTTTTGACGATGAATGTGATGCCATTCCTCTTCAGGTTGTCAACCTCTCCATAGGAAACTATATGATTATCCAATTCAAAATGGCCAATATCAGTCCATTTCAGCTCCCTAAGGCCTAGGATATTGATTTTTATGCGTTCCATTTCATTTTTGATGATTTTCAATTTCCGTAGATTCATACTTCGTACATTCCATGTTCTGATTATTTATGGATATTAGCAGATGTTTCTTCTCATTTTGAGTCATGTCACATCCACAAAAGAAGGTCCTGAAAGCTTGACTCCATCCACATCATTAAGGTCAATTCTACTTTGAGGAGGCAGCTCTTCCCCAATCATTATTTTGGGAGCCTTCCAGCCTGAAGGGCTCATCTTCTGATACTATATCAGCAATGTTCCACTGCTGTTCATAATGTTTTCACTGGCCAATTTTTTCAGAAGTAGACTGCCAGGCCCTTCTTCCTAATCTGTGTTAGTCTGAAAGCTCTGCTGAAACCTGTCTACCAAAGATGACCCTGCTGGAGTTTGAAACACTGGTGGCAAAGCTTCTAGTATCACAACAACATGTAAGCCACCACAGTATGACAAACTGACATACACATGGAGGAAAGGCTGGGTGGGAGTATGCAAATGATGGCTTGTGGCCCACCAGTGGGATTGGATAACTTGGTCTTAATGTAAATAAGGAGCATGGCACATTTGTGGGGGTGGTACCATGCAAATAAGTTGCATGGAACCCTAATAAGTGGATTGGACAGTTTTGGCATCCTGCTGGGCTTAAAAGAGAGCCAATTCCAGGCAGAGTGGGACCTAACTACCACCAAGAAGCAGAGATGGGAGCGAAGTGTGTCCTTTGGACCTGGGATCCCTGTGCTGAGACCCTCCTTGACCCAGGATACAAAGAGAGAGAAAGCTGTAACACTGAAGACGGCAAGATGGCAAGAGGCAGTGGCAGAGAAATGGCAGCAGCAGAGACAGCAGAACCAGGAGACTGGCAGGAGAAAGGCTGTAAGCTTCCATGCCAGTGGAGCGAGAAAGCTGATGCCTTCAGGTGGAAGGCTTACTGGCAGAGTGCAGTGCCTCTGGGTACTTACTGGTAGAGCTATAAGAGCTTTGTAACAATTATCCAAGAAGGGCAGAGGCCAAGCTGGCTCAAGAGGCTCTTTGGGGAGCTGAGGGCCCGAGAGCGACACAACTGCAGCATGGCTGAGAAAAGGCTGTCCTGGTGGAAGAACTGCATCCTCAGCTTTGTGAACTTGAATCGTAACCGGTTACTTCCCTAATAAACCCCACAACTGTGGGTATGATCTATGAGATCTGTGTGACCATTGCAAAGAATAAATGAACCCAGGAGAAAAGTAGGGAGCCCCTTGGGAGGGATGTTTGGAGGGTGGATGTATGCCTGACCTCTGTTTCATAAGAATCAGCCTGGGGCTGTTGCCACTGCTGCTGATGATGATTCTTCCCCTCCTGAAGTTAGGGGAGGTCAGATGCTGCCTCCGTGCCATTCTTACAGCTCTATAAGGGGAAATCTAATAAATTAAGTGTGTGAAAGATGAGGGCTATGACTATGTTAATCATTCAATGAAATTGTTACTATCTTTGTAATGGCAGAACTTTTAATGAATACCATGTTTTCTTGAACCACAACTCATTGGCGCTGAATTCATGGAAGTAGAGAATCTGGGATTGTTTCTAGAACATTACAGCATATGACTGGGAAGTATACTGTGATGGTATAGCTGCCTCTAGTATTTTCTATGGTATTTTAAAAGCCCTCTGAGACTAGTGGAGAACAAATCCAGGGGGGGAAAAAAAGTAGTAGTTGAATATAATCTGAACTCACATTTGATTGGTGAGGTGTCCAAACTTCTGGCTTTGATTTCTGCCGGGGTGCTGTATCCTTACTTCTCCTCTAACTCATACACATGTTGATACCAATGACACCAGTTATGAGGTCCCTACCTCAGACTGTATGTATCTGAGAAGATTCTTCTTTTGAGCAAATGCCTTTATGTACTCCTGGATCTTGCTGTGGTGCATGTAGTTAGGATAGTCATCAGGGTAAGGGAAATCTGGAAAGTACATCATTTCTTTGGAAGAATTGGTGAACTCAGACTGGAAAATGCTGGCTCTGCCTTCCTCTGGCTGGTCCTAGGAAGAATAACAAAGCTTTAAAAATAAGTCCAAAATGGTGGACCCCTTAATGAATATGCAATTCTTGGTTGCCTGAAAACTTCTAATATTAAAAAAAAAAAATTACAAGCTCTCTGTAAGTTCTAAAATGGAAAGCCCTTAGTACAGCACCTAACACAGAGTTAGAAAGCTCTTTCCACATTAGTCCTCTTACTCGAAGTATCCCCAGTGTTGTTGTTATTTGCCGTCCTGTCGATCCTGACTCGTAGTGACCGCATGTGTTACAGAGTATAACTGCTTCGTAAGGTTTTCTTGGCTGTAATCTTTTTTTTTAAATTGTGCTTTAAGTGAAAGTTTATAAATCATGTCAGTCTGTCATACAAAAATTTATACACACCTTGCTATATACTCCTAGTTGCTCTCCCCTCAAAGAGACAGCACACTCCTTCTTTCCACTCTTTATTTTTGTGTGCATTCAACCAGCCTCTGACTCCCTCTGCCCTTCCGTCTCCCATCTAGACAGGAGCTGCCCACATAGTCTCATGTGTCTACTTGATCTGAGAAGCTCACTCCTCACCAGTATCGTTTTCTATTCCATAGTTCAGTCCAATCCCTGACCAAAGAGTTACCTTTGGGAATGGTTCCTGTCCTGGGCCAACAGAAGGTCTGGGGACCATGACCACTGGGGTCCTTCTAGTCTCAGTCAGACCATTAAGTCTGGTCTTTTTATGAGAATTTGGGGTCTGCATCCCACTGTTCTCCTGCTCCCTCAGGGGTTCTCTGTTGTGTTCTCTGTCAGGGCTGTCATTGGCTGTATTGACTGTAATCTTAATGAAAGTAAATTGCCAGGCCTTTTCTTCTGCAGTACCTCTGGGTGAGTTTGAACTGCCATCCTTTATGTTAACAGTTGAGCACAAACCGTTTGTGTCACTTAGGGATTTTACCCCTTTTATTAAAATTAGCTGTCTTTATAATCACTTAAATTTTTCTTTCTTTTTTCTATCACCAGCACTGATTCTGATCTCATACTCATGTTAAAAAAACACAACAAAAATGCCCAGCGGAGACTGTGACTTTTAGCCTATTTGATTTGCTTTGTAGAGTTTGGAGGAGCACTGGTGGTACCGTTGAGATAGAGCCCCCACAGTGCAGTATTAAAAAGCATGTTTTTTTTTTTTTTTTTTTGCGCCTGGCTTCCTCCCCTACAGTGTAGTATTAAAAATCCTGTTTCCTTTGCTGGGCTTCCTCCCTGTCAAGCTCTGCGTTTGAATCCTGCTTTTGCTTGGAGGTTCTATGTAAACCCCATTGCACCCGAGTAGTATGATTAAGAATGTTGCGGATGTAACTTGTGTGAAGCCCCTACTTGTAAAACCCTTTAAAAATAACTTGCTTGTCTGCCCTTGGTGAGCAGTCTTGGCAGCAGCACCTCCAACTGACTCCTTTTTCTTATACAACGAAATAAACGTGCCTTTCCTGTTTTCCCACCTCGGTCTCTCGTTTATCGGCCAATACAAGTCATGCTGAGCAAGAACCTGGGGTTTCGGTCTGGTAGCACAGTGGTTAAGCATTCAGCTGCTAACAGAAAGTTTGGCAGTTCAAACCCACCAGCCGCCCTGGGAGAAAGATGTGGCAGTCTGCCTTGGAAACCTTACAGGGGACAGTTCCACCATGTCCTATAGGGTTGCTGAGTTGGAATCAACTAAACAACAATGGGTTTTATATAGAGTTCAATGAACTCTTTCTTCAGCAGTAAGAGAACCCTTTATTGAAGTGATTTCCCAACTTTGGTGTAATCAGTATCACCTGGAAGGCTTGTTAGCCCCTCCTGGATCCCACTCCCAGATTCCCGATTTAAGAGGACCACACTTTGAGAACCTCTACTCTGTTGTACGTGAATTCTGCACGTGAGGAGTTTCTTAGCTAGTGGTATTCACTCTTCACCAAAGAAACACAGGTACCAGGGGCCTTAGAACATGTGCTAAATCTTGGCACTTCATTTTAAGGCCACTGTGACCCCAATACTCCGCAGCATGTTTTCTCCTTTTTCAAAATGCGTGACTGAGAGCTTGACATAACTAATGCCATGATGAACCTTGCCCTGCCTACCTTCTCCTTCACATACCTCTGTTAATGACTTCGTTTTGACCAAACGTTATTGACTTTGTTCTTTGTTTTAAACTGATGCAAATAACCTTTTGTTATGTCTGACCACCTGTGGCCTACAACCTCCACAGGAAAATCAGAGCCCAGGTATCTGATATGAGTATCTTTAGCCTAATGAAGAAATATCCGGCAGGGGACTACAAAGACACTTGTAACCCTTGTAAGAGTCTACATAAGCTCTAATGTTAAATTGCTCTTTGGGGCTCCATAGAGACAGCCTGTGTTGCTGCTGGGTCCCTGGTGATGTATACAACGCATTAATAAACTTTCTCACTCTTTCTGATTTGGGAGTATGTTTCATTGGCTTAGCTGCTCCAGGGCACGGACCCTAATCAGGTAACACCACTGTCATTGAATAGTGGTTTCTTTTTAGAGAAGTAGCTGAAGGCTAAATTGTAGATAAACATTTTCCGTTATAAGGACTGGATAAAAGTTCACACAGTGTGCTGCCCTGAAAATAAATTCAAAAGCTGGCAGCCTCTGCTTCCCGATATCCTGAACCCTGTGAAATGGAGGAAAGGATGGATGGCAGACTGGATTCAAATACTCTGTGTCCTTCCCCTGCTCAGTCATCTCTGGACGAGGGAGACAAAAGTGCTGGGACTTGCAAGTGGATTGAGAGGATTGTGTCTCTGGGGGTTGCTTGAGGCTTCATTGCTTCTTCTCCAGTTGAAAATAAATCCTCTTCTACTCATGGTTGCTGTATTTCTCATAAGAAGCAGATCTCAAAGGTTTTAACCTTTTTTTTAGCCTCACTTTGAAATTTCTGCTCAGGTCAGAAAAACAGTGAAGGCTCATGCTTGGCAGGTTCTCAGATTTGAGCCTTTTCTGTTCACCCACAGCAGGTGCCTTTTGTACGTGTTTGAGGAGAGGTAGAGAGGAAGTTTCTCAGCTGCCCATTGACTGATGGGAGCGGCTGAGCTGCGGGCTGGGGCTGGCTAAAGAATATGAGACTCTGCTCTGGGAAAAGAGGTGATAAAACCTTGGATTATTTCCATCTTTAAAGGCTGTCTTCTCTTTTGCCCCTTGACCCCAGCCAGTTATATAACAGGAGGAGAGAACACGTGCTTTACAGTTGCTTGGGCTGTTCTACAAATAAAGGAAGACAATTGTATTACATAACAACTGGCAGTTGCTCCATTTTCATTATTTCAATTCATGGAGTGGGTTGAGCCAGTAAGGAGGACATTAAGCTCAGACTTTGCCTCTGGCAGAGGGAACATGCCCTAGAACAAGAGATCAAACAGTTGTGGGCGTGTTATAAGCAAGCCCAAACCCGCTGCATACTCTATAGGACAGAGTAGAACTGCCCCAGTAGGGTTTCCAAGGAGCAGCTGATGGATTCAAACTGCTCACCTTCTGGTCAGCAGCCATAACTCTTAACCACTGTGCCACCAGGGCTCCACGTTCTGACCTGCTATCTTTTATTATAACTGTGTCCATCTCTCATCTTTCCCACTAGAACATAAGGGCAAGGCTAGAGACTAATTCAAGACTATTGTGCATGCATCTGTTGAATAGGAAAATTAATAACAGATATCTTACTTTGATTTTAAGGTTTTTCTTATCCAGGAAACCAAATATTAGCCTTAAAAAACCTCCCCCAAACAACAAAAGCCTATCAGGAACCATTTTATAGCAATGTAAATTTGTCTTATCCTGCTAGAAAAGGATAGCGGACAAAACATTACCTCCAAATTTAAATTTCAAAAAAGTCTCTTGGCTGCTGGTGGGTGGAAGGCCAAATTCTTAGCAGCCAAGCCAGAAGTAATCTGATACCAATAAAAGAGGAAGGCTGTGTTCAGTAAATCCTGTTAAGATTAGTCAGTGGTTGACCGCGTATATTTCTACCTCCTCTTCTCTTTGTAAACCCGTTGTACCTGGCTTCTTCTTCGAGCCATTTGCCTTTTCTGGAATTAAAATGGCCTGAATCGACTCGAGGGCACTGGGTTTTTACATGTATACAGAATAACTGCTCAGAATGAAACTCCTGTTCAAATTCCAGTGAGTTTTGATTATTTTTAACACACCCTAGCAGCCTGCCTTGATCTTCTTTTACATCCCATCTCTGCTTATCAGTCTCATTTCTGCTTGTCTAAATATCACCTTTGATTTAGGAGATAATATTGGAGCCATTATTCCCTGTCCTAAAATGTGACCCAGTTGGAGCTGGACTCACAAGGACACATCAAGTGGGCCCTGAGGTATAAACACAATAGCTAGGACAATCTTGGAAAACATCTTTTAGGGAATATTTCACACAGCACAAAATACATACTTTTGACTCAATCTTTTTCTATTAGCATTACTGAAACCCGTACCAGTGGTTATTAAGAAAGGCAATTCAAAATGTGCAATCACGGTGACTTAACAGTTTTTAGTCAATCTGTACAAAGGTGAAGGTTTCAATGGTTTTGCCCAGTTGTAACGTTAATATGTACTGATGATTCTGTAATGTCCCTTGGATTTGGACAGACATGGCTCTGGCAGCATGCTTGGCTGTTTCCTACTTTTGCCTCTTTGAATATATGCAGAAGAAAACCTTTCCTTTTGCTTTACTAAACTTTGTGATGTTTTTAACCTAGAACACCTTAGAAACACCAGCTCAAAATTCGCCTCCTTTATCACGTCATCCCTGGCCTTGATCCTTCTCACTAAACTGCAATTCATTTCTACCTCCACTAAACACCTGGTTGTTTTTACGTCCCTAATCACATATTCGCTTTGTGGTCGTTAGCTGCCATCGGGCTGACGCCAGCTCTTGGTGACCTTATGTACAACAGAATGAAATATTACCTGGTCCTGAGCCATCTTCGCAATAGTTGGTATATTTGAGTCCATCGCTGTGGCTATTGTGTCAATCCTTGGGATTGAGGGTTTCCCTTATTTTTGTTGACCCTCTACCAAACGTGATGTCCTTTTCTAGGGATTGATCATATTCACCTGTATTAGAGTTATTCTAATATTTATTTCTGCCTTTAAAATGTGGATATCTACTGTACCACTTACGTGCAGCTATGCCTAACACAGCACCCTACACGTTATATACGCAGTGTGTATTTGTTTAATGAATAAGTGGATGGATGAGTGGAAATAAAGTGCAGACAGCACTGGTTTCCTTTTCTTCCCTTTCGTAATCAAAATGATACAGGCCTATTGTACACAGTTTGTTACCCAATCTCTTATTATAGCAGCAATAAAATCTTTTGAGGACATGAGGCACTGTGTAGGATTATATGAAATGTAAAACAGGCTAACATTTAGCTTGCCAGCGTTTAAGCCCCATTTGGCTTTAATTTCTCAGAAAAAACCTGAGGTGAAAAGTTCAGAATTATCGAGTTTCTCACTTTCACAACACCTTTTGCCTAACAGAGACTTGCAAGTTGAAAGCTTATGTAACATAGGTTTCAAAAATCCCTCTCTAATAGTACGTTGTGCCAAGTAAATATTCTTAGAAAAGAAAAAAGTACGGGTGTATGTGCGTTCATGTCTCCACTGAGTCTTTGAGTAGAATTCTGTTTGTACACCATGACCTTATGGAAAAGTGACATTCTGTCTTGTGGATAACCCAGAGGGTGATCTTGTGTCTTATTGATTTGCCGTCTACTCCTTCCCTAAGTAAGCTCTCTTAACTGGCTATACTGGTTAACTCACGATCCCTTGGGTACATCCTGTTCATTGCTGCCTTTGTGTCTTTCCTCAATTGCTGATCATTCCTTCCTAGAAACCCCTCCCCAGTAGGCCACCTGGCACTGCCACACTGCTCGTGGCTGCACAAGCCTATGGGGTGCCATTCAAAGACTGATGGGAATGGCACTCTCTGGAGGTGTGCCACACAGTGGTTCTGCCTCCCTTTCCACTTTCCTCATCTAAGGACATCCTCCAGGGCTCAACTAAGTGTGAGCCCAGTAGAAAGTTCCCCTTGACCTGTGAAAGTTTCAATGGTCCACCCTCCTCTAAAATCTCAAGGTGCTTGTTGTCCACGCCATTGAGCTGACAGTCAGAAGGGCGCCTTGTTGTAAAGCTCTATAATCTCTTATCGGAAACTCTTGGAGCCAGGCATATTCTGGAATTTGTACAATTGGGATTTTGCTTCATAACGTTCCTAGTGAGGCCTGGGGCAGCACCCTGTAGTCCAGTGCAATAAAATGTCTGCAGTGAGATGAGACTATTTATTTATTCATATAAAGAGTATGAATAGTCTCATGTCAAGTCAGCTCATGTTTTGTGACCCCATGACTTCAGGACAGGTTTTGCTATCAAATGGATTTTTGCTCATTTGCTATCAAGGGATTGTGGACCTATATTATGACTTGATTTAACAAATACAGTGGAAACCATTTATGTAGCATGATTATGTCACATATTTGTCATCCCAGGATCTAGCACAGAACTCTGCCAAAACAAGTTCTCAAACAGCAACTAATTGTTGCTAAGGAGTCCTGGTGGCACAAAATAGTTAAGCTTTCAGTTGTTAACAGAAAGGTCGGCGACTCAAATCCACCTGCAGTTCCTTGGGAGAAAAGACCTGGCGATCTCCTCCCATAAAGATTACAGCCTAGGAAACCCCATAGGAGAGTTCTACTCTGTCCCATAGGATCGCTATGAGTCAGCATAGACTCGAGGGCACACAACAACAAAAATGAAGTAATAGCCATTTCATGATTTAATCTAGTCTGGTCACATCTCCCTGAGCCAGAAATGTAAATAAAGAAAATTGAACTCTTAAAAAAAAAGTGAACTCTTGATTACTCTGTAATACAAAATAAAAAATAATTGCCCTTATATCTCATACAATACTTCTGCGGTTACAGGTCAAAAAATAAAAGGGGGGAAAAAAAAAACTCATGAGATGACGAGAAATGTGCTCCAAGTTAGCACCGATCCACTCTGTTGGAGCAACCTGTTGTTGCAGTTAGGCAACAACTGAGAGCAGAGCAGAATGTGGTTACAAGATGAATGATGTGGATAGAGCGTCTTCAAACCAAATATGTATCTTCTACACCTAGTCAGAATGACTGCGAAGTTCAGAATGGAAAGGCTAGAAGCTTCCTAACACCTGGCCTTTGGAATTTTAAAATTTCTGTTTATAATGAATATTTCCTGATTATATTATTTATAGGACAAAGACCCTGAATGACCATCACTTTTCTCTCTATGTTTTCGTCCTACCAGGTGATGGTGTACAGGGTCAGTGGAAAAGGGAGAAGACCCTCAACGAGATGGATTGACACAGTGGCTGCAACGATGGGCTCAAGCATAACAAGGATTGTGGGCATGGTGCAGGACAGTGCACTGTTTTGTTCTGTTATACATAGGGTTGCTATGAGTTGGAACTGACTCGATGGCACCTAACAACAACAACAGCAGGTGATGACAGACCATTCAATAAACAAAGACACACAATAATCATTATTATTATAATTTATAACATCTGCCCAATAGATATGAAAAAAATATGAGTTAATTAAAAAATAATAGCCTGGTAGAATTGGAAGGTGCATTAGAGGCCACCCAATTTTCAACCTCTGCATTTGACAAATAAGAATTTGAGGTCCAGAAAGAGAAGGTGACTTGCCTAAAATCTACCTGCCTAGAGAACATAAGAGCTTGACTAGAGCTCAGGACCTCTAACCCCTGTCCAGGACTTTGTACCATGTTCCTGGTATTTAAGAGCAATAAGGCATAGTCTTTAGTTACATGGGAAAATGATAGCGAGGCTTGGCTAACTACTGGTGTTAGCACCTTTTACAGCCCGGAGAGCTGGGCTGTGTGTGCTGGTGACAATGTCTAATGAGCTGGCGATGCCCTTTTCAGGACTAGCCCTAATGGGAAATAGTTTTGAGCGGTCAGATATTAGTGTGATGCTGTAGGTACAATTTTACCTTTCAGGTCTGAAGTATTTTGATTCCACAACCTGGAATTTGAATTGATTGGATTTGATGTGCAGTGGAACCTGCCTTCCTCCCACTGATGTCCCAGGGATATGCCACTCACTGAGAACTTCCACAGGCCTCCAATATCACTGCTCTTCTCAAAGCAAGTGTGCTCCAGCCCCTCTTCTAGACAGCACCGTATGGAGGCCAGGCCACTGACACCAGCTCCAATGATGGCCACTCTCTTCCCCATGGTCACCTGTGGCAGGACCTGGGGAGAACTGCTTCAGGAGAGGGCCCCTTAATACTTAGGGGTTTTCAGTAGAAATAACCAGCTGGGCTTTATGTAGCAGGATTGTCCCCTAACACAAGAAGACATAGATGCAGATTAACAGCCAATGCTCTTTTTTTAAATCACTTTTCCTCTAATAAGATACTAAAGCCCATTTCTTCTCCTGATTATTCAAGATGCCAAAAATAGCAGAGTCAGTGAAGGCTAGAGCAGGAAGAATCTTGGAGATCATCAGTCCAATGCATGTAATTGCAAACTAAGCAATTCACACCCTGAGATTAGAAATTATTTCTTCAAGGTCTCCTGTTGAAAAACCCATTGCTCTCAAGTCGATTCTGTCTCATAGCAACCCTATAAGACAGAGTAGAATTGCCCCATAGAGTTTCCAAGGAGCGCCTAGTGGATTTGAACTGCAGACCTTTTGGTTAGCAGCTGTAACTCTTAACCACTACGCCACCAGGGTTTCCTTCAAGGTCTCAGAGCTAACAATTAAGTAAAGGAGTCAGAACCAGAACTCAAGCCTTCTTCCTGAAACCTACGTTATCAAATCATCCCTAGTCACTTTGAACGCTTGACTTTCAGGGGTTTTACCTCTTAACTACCTGCCTTCGTCTGCCCAGGGAACCAGCAGTTCTCTAAATGTAGAAGAGAATGGCTTTTAACAATGTCTTGATGTGAAAACTGAGGAAGGGGGAGGAATTATTAATCTTAAAGTAAACCCATTCCCTTTTTCTCGTATTTTTGTTTTTTTTTTTAGAGCCCTGGTAAAACCTGATCAGCCAGACTAGGTATGGTATGGTTAAGAGATGAACAGGAAAGGGAACAGGGAGCTGAGAAGGAAGGGCCGGGAAAGGGCAAACATGAGGCCACTGCTTCTGGTTCCAAAGAATAAACAGTGATTGATGTGTTTGGACCTGTAAGGTAAAACCCCTGGGAGATTAAGGGAGCAGTGATTCTTTTGTTTATTCTTGCTTTGGAACTATAGAACATATAAAGAATGCTATGCACCTGGACTGCAATGAAAGGTTTTGTTGTGCCAACAGTAAAAATGGTTCAATTTTCTGAAAACTTAGGAAAGCTGGATTTGAGGTTGTTGTTGTTGTTAGGTGCCATCCAGTTGGTTCCAACTCATAGCAATCCTGTGTACAGCAGAATGGAACACTGCCTGGCCCTGCGTCATCCTCACAATTGTTGCTATGTTTTAGCCCATTGTTGCAGCCACTGTGTCAGTGCATCTCATTGAGGGTCTTCTCTTTTACTGACTCTCTGCTTTACCAAACATAACGTCCTTCTCCAGAGACTGGTCCCTCTTGATAACATCTCCAAAATACCTGAGACTCACTCTCACCATCCTTGCTTCTAGGGAGCATTCTGCCTGTACTTCTTAACAGACAGGTTTGTTCATTCTGGCACTCCATAGTATATATTCAATATTCTTTGCCAACACCATAATTCAAAGGCTGCATTTCTTCTTCGGTCTTCCTTATTCATTGTCTAGCTTTAGAATGCATATGAGGTGATTGAAAATACTGTGGTGTTAAGGATTGAATTGTGTCCCCCAAAAATGTATGCCAACTCGGCTAAGCCATGATTCCAAGTATTGTGTGATTGTCCATTTTGTCACCTGATGTGATTTTTCCTATATGTTGTAAGTCCTCCCTCTATGATGTTAATAAGGCAAGATTAGAGGCAGTTATGTTAATGAAGTAGGACTCAATCTACAAGATTAGGTTGTATCTTGAGTCAATCTCTTTTGAAATATAAAAGAGAAGCAAGTAGAGAGACCAGGGGACCTCATGCCACTGAGAGTGAAGAACAAAGAAGCGAGTGTGTCCATTGGACCCTGGATCCCTGCACTGAGAAGCTCCTAGTCCAGGGGAAGATTAATGACAAGAACCCTTCTCCAGAGCCGACAGAGAGAGAAAGTCTTCCCCTGGAGCTGACCCTCTGAATTTGGACTTCTAGCCTCCTTAATTGTGAAAGAATAAATTTCTCTTTGTTAAAGCCATCCACTTGTGGTATTTCTGTCACAGCAGCATTAGATAACTAAGACACATGGCTTGGGTCAGGCACACCTTGGTCCTCAAAGTGGGGTCTTTGCTTTTTAACACTTTAAAGAGGTTTTTTGCAGTAGATTTGTTCAATGCAATACGTTATTAGATTCCTTGACTGCTGCTTCCATGGGTTCTGATTGTGGATCCAAGTAAAATGAAATCCTTGACAACTTCAATCTTTTCTCTGTGTATCATGACATTGTTTATTGGTCCAGTTGTGAAGATTTTTGTTTTCTTTATGTTGAGGCATAATCCATATTGAAGGCTGTGGTCTTTGATCTTCATGAGTATTTCAAGTCCTTTTCGCTTTCAACAAGCAAGGTTGCATCATCTGTGTATTGCAAGTTGTTAATGATTTGAAGAGCTGAGGCTATCCTAGAGATGATAAGCTTGTAAAACTAGTGAACTCAAAGGACAGAATTGTCTTTGATCCTTGTCTTTGGCCCCCTCCCACTTCTATACCTGCCTACCCTGCATCTGTTCCCTCCCTCTCTTTCTTCTTCTTCTCTTTCTCCCTCTCTTCCTTGGCTTCTTTCACTTCGCAGAGTGCCAACTGTACGTCAAGCATTATGGTAGTCTCCTGAGGTTCACAGATGAGAAGACATAGTACCTTCTACCTAGAAACATATAGTGTAACGGAGAGAGAAGATGAGGAGTGTCATAATGGAACTATGAGTCAGTGTAGTGCCAGAAGAAGCTCTAGGGGCACAGTGATTAAAGCCCTTGGCTGTTAACTCAAATGTCAGCAGTTCAAACCCACCAGCCACTATATGGGAGAAAGATGTGGCAGTTTGCTTCTGTAAATTGTAATTCCTTAAAGATTATAGCCTTGGAAACTCTATGGGGCAGTTCTACTCTGTCCTATAGGGTTTCTATGAGTTGGAATGGACTTGATGGCAGTGGGTTTTTTTTTTTTCAGTGCCAAAATGCAGGGAGGAACCCCTAAGTCCACCTAGGAGTAAGAGAAGCTTTGGGAGGAAGTGAGAAATGCTGAGTTTTGAAGGAAGAATAGATGTTACCAGGTAGACAAAGGGCAAAGAACACACTGTAGCCAGAGAGGAAGTTTATTTGTCCAAAAGCAGCGCAGAAAAGTAAGCAAACCTGATACAGTGAGCTACAATTAGTGTTACTGGACTTTAAAATTATGGGAACAGAAGATGAGTCAAACATGCAGGACATATTATGAATGAGATTGATGTACCACCTGAAGTATTTGAATACCATCCTCTAAGCTATGATGACAATTTTGAGCAAGGAAGTGACAAGATCAGACAAGATCAGATTCATACAGGCCCTAGAGTGGACAGTAACCTGAACCAGGGATACCAAAAAGGAGGTTATTTCAGTAGTCTAGGCCACAAATGGTGAACACTTGAATTACAGCAGTGTGAGGGAAATGGATAATAGAGACAGGACATAGACATCTTTAGTTAATAGATAGTTGGGGTTTGCTGAATTGATGCCTCAGAGAAGATCCTTTCCATCTTTAAGATTTTGCATTATGATTTACATGCATATCACTTGTGATTTAGTGCAGGGGGCTGAAACCACTTTATTTCAAGAAGAAATAGATATAAAAAGAGAAAAAAAAATAGGGCCTGTTTATACAATCAATGGAAGGGCTAGAGGAGCAGAAAGGGGGCTGCCCTGGGACTTGTAAAGCCACACCACAGAGCTGCCATATATAGCAAGCGTTGCTAGGCAGCATCCAACAGAGTGAGATACGTGGTATTAAATGGAAACTAGCCCCGCTTTCTTAGGATGCCTAAACATATTCACAGTCTTTCTCCAATATTAATATAGTAAATAGTGATTTGTTCCTATAAATTAGATTGTACATTTTGTGATAATTCTGGCAGGACAATAAAATGAACAGATTGAACCAGATAATTGCTTCAACATTTTCTGAGCCTCTTTAATTTGCTGAGTAAACATTTTTACAAAGATAGAGAATATAAACCAGGAACAACAAAAAATAAGTTGAAATTGCTTAAGAGGATCTTTCTTATCCTATATGCCTCCAATATTAAAAGGCTGATTTTATTTGGGCACAGAGAGCCACTTATTAAAATGGGAGTTTCCGCTGAGGTAACTGAAAATGTAAAAGATTTGAGAAAAGTGCAGCTTGAGAGAATTTTTGAAGTGGATCTCTTGGGAAAGAGCTGCTGTTGGGCTGTGTTCCTCCTCCATCAAAAGAGAGGGGTCAGAAGGTTAGGTTCTCACCTCTAGTCCAGAAAGAAGGGTTCAGTTACACCACCTGGAGAGCAGTTAGGGGCATGGTGGAAGTATTCTCCGTCTGCTCCCTGCCTCAGAAATTCAAGGATGAGGTTTAGGTTGGTTAGCTGTGAAGAGAGAGGATGTGTAAAGACTTCCTGTGGGCCATACATGAACTACACAAGCGAGAGATCTGATGTGGGGGTCATGTTAGATTCTATCCAACAGGGCCATGGAAAGGCATGATGGGACCCCAGCATGAGGAATGGCTGCAGAGGAAGTGTCTGAGAGAATAGAGTCCATTCTCCCGGATCAAGCAAACTAAAGGGGAGAGGCTGCTGTTGTTTTTAGACCTCTGAATTATCTGCCAAAAACATCTATAAGTATCTGCCAAAACAGACCAACAGACCCGGAATCCACATTATGACCAAAACAATTAAGCAAGATTTTTCCCCTTTCCTCTCTCCCTCCCTCTCCCCTTGCTTCCCTCCCTTCCTCCCTCACTTTTCTTACCTTCTTTGATTTCCTCCCTTGGGAACCCTGGTGGCCCAGTGGTTAAGTGCTACGGCTGCTAACCAAAGGGTTGGCAGTTCAAATTCGCCAGGTGCTTCTTGGAAACTCTATGGGCAGTCCTCCTCTGTTCTATAGGGTTGCTGTGAGTTGGAATCGACTCTATGGCACTGTTTTTTTTTTTTTTTTTGTGACTCGTTTCCTGACCTTCTTGAAGGCCTCAGCATGGTGGGAAGGAGGGGTGGGAGGGTAAGATGGTAAAGAAAAGTACCATGCCTCTCTTTCAGGACCTTAAACTTCCCTAGTAGTAGAGAAAAGATTATAACAACTTTAAATAAAATAAAGTTCATGGTTTTGATTATTCCATGAGACTGGACCTTTTATTATCTGAATTGAGACGGTGTTTGTATGTAAAGGACCATTCAAAAGTGATCAGAAAAGTCATGAGCTTGTGGATCTCTTGTCGCTCTTTGAGTTCCCAGAGCTTGGCAGTGTCTTTAGGGAGATAAGTGGGGTACTCCAACTGATTAGACAAAAAATGAAGCCCCTGGAGTTACTTGACAGGCCAAGGTGAACAAAAACATGGAACAATGGGAGGACATTGCGCTGGTGTCTTGTTCTTCTCTCTGAGACTCCTCTTCAGGGCTGGCCCTAGCACTGTGCAAGACTTAGGAGGAAGAGGATCATTAAGGCCAGGCCAGTGTAAGGGTGGTCATTCCCAGGGCTCTTCCACTTCCCTTCAGCTAAGTCTCTGCTTTCCTGTTGACTTTCCACATCTCCATGTACTTAAAGACCCCAAGCATCATTCTTGCAATTCACTGCTCTCCAGTTCAGACCACTGAGGCTGGCAGCACCCAGGGTTCGCATTATACTTTCCAAGAACAGAACTGAGATCAATTTGAGAATACTGAACATTTGTAGAATACTGACAAATTTTTAGAAAGCACTTTTCCTTTAATTACTGAAGGTAGGTATTATCATCATCCTCAATTTACCAGTGAAGACACTATTTAAGCCAACAAGAGTTTATGACTTGAATGCTGTGTTTTTTTTTTTTCCAATATCCAATATGAGGATAATGAGAATACTTATTCTTGAGAGTGTTTGAAAGATAACATATCAGCGTGTTGTGCAAAAAATTAAATGGGATAATTCTTTCAAGAATTTGTTCAACAAATATTGATTGAGCACTTACTAGTGCCAGGCATTGTTTTAGGCATTGAGGATGCAGCAGCAATAAAGGAGGATGGGGTATTTTCTCTAAGAGCTTATATTCAAATGTACACTCCCAGATACGGCATGTAAAATGCTTCACACAGTGCTTCAAGATCTGGAAATGGCAGGGGAGAGTTCACTAATAATAACCACTGTAGACTGATCATTCCCTGTGCCAGGCATTAAGCTAGGCACTTTAGATATATTACCTCATAAAGACCTTATGAAGCAATATTACTGCTTCCACTTTGTTGCTGTTGTTAGGTGCCATCAAGTTGGTTCTGACTCATAGTGACCCCATGAACAGCTGAATGAAACACTGCCTGGTCCTGTGCCATGCCCACAATCGTTGTTATGCTTGAGCCCATTGTTGCAGCCACTGTGTCAATCCATCTCATTGAGGGTCTTTCTCTTTTTCATTGACCGTCTACTTTACTGAGCATGGTGCCTTTCTCCAGAGACTGATCTCTCCTGACAACATGTCCAAAATATGTAAGATGTAGTCTCGTCATCCTTGCTTCTAAGGAGCGTTCTGGTTGAACTTCTTCCAAGACAGATTTGTTCATTCTTTTGGCAGTCCATGGTATATTTAATATTCTTCACTAACACGGCAATTCGAAGACATCAATTTTTCTTCTGTCTTCCGTATTTATTGTCCAGCTTTCAAATGCATATGACGCAATTGAAAATACCATGGGTTGGGTCAGGGGCACCTTAGTCTTCAAGGTGACATCTTTGCTTTTCAACACTTTTTTTTTTTTTTTTTATAATAACTTTTATTAAGCTTCAAATGAACGTTTACAAATCCAATCAGTCTGTCACATATAAGTTTACATACATCTCACTCCCTACTCCCACTTACTCTCCCCGTCTTGAGTCAGCCCTTTCAGTCTCTCCTTTCTTGACAATTTTGCCGGCTTCCCTCTCTCTCTATCCTCCCATCCCCCCTCCAGGCAAGAGTTGCCAACACAATCTCAAGTGTCCACCTGATATAATTAGCTCACTCTTCATCAGCATCTCTCTCCCACCCGCTGACCAGTCCCTTTCATTTCTGATGAGTTGTCTTCGGGGATGGTTCCTGTCCTGTGTCAGCTGAAGGTCTGGGGAGCATGGCCGCCGGGATTCCTCCAGTCTCAGTCAGACCATTAAGTTTGGTCTTGTTATGAGAATTTGGGGTCTGCATCCCACTGATCTCCTGCTCCCTCAGGGGTCCTCTGCTGTGTTCCCTGTCAGGGCAGTCATCGATTGTGGCCGGGCACCAACTAGTTCTTCTGGTCTCAGGATGATGTAGGTCTCTGGTTCATGTGGCCCTTTCTGTCTCTTGGGCTCTTAGTTGTCATGTGGGCTTGGTGTTCTTCATTTTCCTTTGCTCCAGGTGGGTTGAGACCAATTGCTGCATCTTAGATGGCTGCTTGTTAGCATTTAAGACCCCAGACGCCACATTTCGAAGTGGGATGCAGAATGATTTCATAATAGAATTATTTTGCCAATTGACTTAGAAGTCCCCGCAAACCATGTTCCCCAGACCCCCGCGCTTGCTCCGCTGACCTTTGAAGCATTCATTTTATCCCGGAAACTTCTTTGCTTTTGGTCCAGTCCAATTGAGCTGACCTTCCATGTATTGAGTGTTGTCTTTCCCTTCACCTAAAGCAGTTCTTATCTACTGATTAATCAATAAAAAACCCTCTCCCACCCTCCCTCCCTCCCCCCCTCGTAACCACAAAAGTATGTGTTCTTCTCAGGTTTACTATTTCTCAAGATCTTATAATAGTGGTCTTATACAATATTTGTCCTTTTGCCTCTGACTAATTTTGCTCAGCATAATGCCTTCCAGGTTCCTCCATGTTATGAAATGTTTCAGAGATTCGTCACTGTTCTTTATCGATGCGTAGTATTCCATTGTGTGAATATACCACAATTTATTTACCCATTCATCCGTTGATGGACACCTTGGTTGCTTCCAACTTTTTGCTATTGTAAACAGAGCTGCAATAAACATGGGTGTGCATATATCTGTTTGTATGAAGGCTCTTGTATCTCTAGGGTATATTCCTAGGAGTGGGATTTCTGGGTTGTATGGTAGTTCTATTTCTAACTGTTTAAGATAACGCCAGATAGATTTCCAAAGTGGTTGTACCATTTTACATTCCCACCAGCAGTGTATGAGAGTTCCAATCTCTCCGCAGCCTCTCCAACATTTATTATTTTGTGTTTTTTGGATTAATGCCAGCCTTGCTGGTGTGAGATGGAATCTCATCGTAGTTTTAATTTGCATTTCTCTAATGGCTAATGATCGAGAGCATTTTCTCATGTATCTGTTGGCTGCCTGAATATCTTCTTTAGTGAAATGTGTGTTCATATCCTTTGCCCACTTCTTGATTGGGTTGTTTGTCTTTTTGTGGTTGAGTTTTGACAGAATCATGTAGATTTTAGAGATCAGGCGCTGGCTTTTCAACACTTTTAAAGAGGTCTTTTGCAGCAGATTTGCCCAATGCAATGTGTCTTTCAATTTCTTGACTGCTGCTTCCATGGGTGTTGACTGCGGAGCCAAGTAAAATGAAGTCTTTGACAACTTCAATCTTTTCTCCATTTATCATGATGTTGCTTATTGGTCCAGTTGTGAGGATTTTTGTTATCTTTAGGTTGAGGTGTAATCCATACTGAAGGCCGTGTTCTTTGATCTTCATCAGCGTTTCAAGTCCTCTTCACTTTCAGCAAGGAAGGTTCTGTCATCTGATAACACAGGTTGTTAATGAGCCTTCCACCAATCCTGATGCCCCATTCTTCTTCATATAGTCCAGCGTCTGGGATTATTTGCTCAGCAAACAGATTGAATAGGTATGGTGAAAGGATCCAACCCCAACGCATACCTTCCCTGACTTTAAACCACACAGTACCCCCTTGTTGTCTGAACAACTGCATCTTAATCTATGTAAGGGTTACTCGTGTGCACAATTAAGTGTTCTGGAATTCCGGTTCTTGGCAACGTTATCTATAATTTGTTTTGACCCACAGAGTTGAATGCCTTTGCATAGTCAATAAAACACAGGTAAACATCTTTTTGGTATCCACTTTACAGATGAAAAATTTGAGACTCATGGAGGTTAACCTGCATAGGGTCCCATACCTAACACGTAATGGGACTATGCTGCCTCCCCTCAAGGGAAAGAAAGGAAGGCAAAAAGAATGAGCATGTAGATGTCAGACAGTGTGTTAGACCAGGCAGATTGGGGGAGACACATACAGCACTAATTATTTTGACCATGATTAATGTAGCAACAGAGGCTTAAAAAAGGATGATTCAAACATAGAAGAGCAAGAAGTTTACCTGAGAACGTACTGGAGAAAGGTTTGTAGTCATGTCAATGTTTGAGCAAGTCCTTGAAGAATGGAATAAAAATGCATGGTAGAGATAGAGAGAAAGCTCTATTGGTCCTGAGGACCACAGGAGCACAAGTACAGACCTTGGGAGCGTGGATGGAGATATGGGAATGGCACATGTCAGGTGTGTGGTGTAGGTCCCACCTGATCCTTTCAAAGCCTTCTCCCATGTAACCATTGATCTGAATAACAATTATGCTAAGTGATTAATGACTAAGACTGTTGATATGGAAATGATAGGGGAATCTGGGTTTTAAAAGACAGCAACGTTTTAAACAAAAAGAATATATTTCTAACAGTGGAACTTCAAGCATTAGAGAAAGATCAGAATAGTACAGAAGATATTTTCCTGTATTCCGGTTCACTCCAGACAGTCCTGGATTATATCAGTTGTGCTAACATCTTTTTAATAGTTAACCCTTTCACTCTCCCTTATGAATTAAATTGTGTCCCCTCAAAATATGTATTAGAATTCTAACTCCTATACCTGTGGATACAATCCTTTTTAGAAATAGAGGTTTTTTTGTTTGTTTGTTATGTTAGTTAGATTATACCCAGTTGGGTTGGCTCTAAATCTAATCACTTCTGAGGTGAGACACAGAGATACACAAAGGGAAATACAGATGCCCTGTGAGGATTGCCGAGGAAAAAAAGAATGCCTGAGGCTGCCAACAAGGAAGGAATCGACATGGAACCTGATTTAGACTGTTAGCCTCCAGGACTGTGAGAAAATAAATTTCTATTCTTTAAAGCCACCCACTTGTGGTATTTCAGTCATAGGAGCACTAGGTAACTAAAACCTTCTCAGAAGTAGTCTGTTTAGACCAAAAATGGCATGATCACCTTACTTATCTTAAGAGATGCTTCTTCATGGTTCAAATTCCATTCCAAAGACTCATTCTGCCTTTCATAGGTACCTGGTCAGGCTCTTCAGATTTCTACAGATTTCAGTTCTCCATCTTTTCAAATTCCGCCTTCACTTTGTAGTTCGAGTGTTGAACACAATAGGAGTGGTTTGGACAGGCTGCCTAATAACTGGCCTCTCTGAGCAGCAGGCTAAGATTCTTCTGAGGACGATGGAATTTGCTGTGAGCATTGTAGCAAAGTGTGGGAAGCTCTGGTGCCTGTCAGTCAGGCTGATTATTGCAGAATATGCAGAAGTTTGGGGAGATTTTCCAGATCACTTTACAGCTTGTAATACTCATGATTGTATTTCTCTGGACCTAAGGAGTTCTGGGGTACCCTCAGTTCCAGGTCACTGGGTTTCATTCCAGCATGTCTCACTCCAGTACCTCTCTCACCACAGAGACACTCCCTTGCCTGGGTCCACGCCTAGCTGGTTCCATCTTATCTCTGGGTGAAAGGAAGGAGATATGGAAAAATATTTAGCAACTTTTTTCCTGGACGTTTCCTTCAATAACAGGATATTATGGAATATCACCTTTCAGTGACCTCTGAAGGCAGCCAAGAGGAGGCCCTGGGTCAAGCTTAGAAAAGCTGCCCATTTGGAAGGTTAAAGGGTCAGAATGGTAGGATTCTCTTTTCTTCCTTCAGTGGCTACCTTATCTTCCTAGTACCATTCCTTCACTGTCAGATGAACTTAGGCTCAATTCTATTCTTTTGCTTTTAGCCACAACTTCACTTTATTCCCTCTTTCTCAGGGACCATTCTTCTGGGGCTGGAATCTCAAATGACTTCAGAAAAGAATCTTCCTAGAGCGTACTTCCATCGTGCCACGCCTGTCCTTACAGGTTGAAGTGGGTTCCTACTGGCATTCACTTTCCCATTCTCACCATTTCTTGGCAGAACATACCTTGTCTGCCAGAATGTCTGGTACCCTTAATGCCCATCATACATACCAGGTTCACACTGTGAGTATTTCCCTTCCTGGCATATGAATTAATTTATATCTGTAGACAGATTTCATATTTCCTATGTGCTTATTATTTTATCTTACTCAACACCCAGTAGAATGTTTAGTAGGAGCTTTTTATGGATTGAATTGTAGCCCTCCCAACCCCTAAATTTATGTTGACGTCCTAACTCTCGGTACCTGCGAATGTGACTTGTTTAGAAATAGGGTTCTTGAAGATACCATTAGTTAAGATGACATGAGGTCATATTGGAGTAAGGTGGGTCCTAATCCAATCTGAGTGGGGTCCTATAAAAGAGGAGAAGGGACACACAGAGAGAAGATAGCCTTGTGACCACAGAGTTATGCTACAGCTGTAAGCCAAGGTACTCCTGGAGCTGCCAGAAGTCAGTAGAGACAAGAAAAGTCTTTCCCTAGAGCCTTTGGAGAGACCATGGCTTTGCTGACATCCTGAATTTGAATTCCTAGCCTCCAGCACTGTGAGAAAATACATGTCTATTCTTGTAATCCACTGATTTGTGGTATTTTGTTATGGCAGCTGTAGGGAGCAAATATGGAGCTCAGCAACAAGTGTTGACGTTACCTGGCGACCCCTTTCTCAGCATTTTCTTATTAATAACACAGAGCAGTGATTCAATCCATCTTCCAGGGACTCTTAGGCTCTCTGGTGCCAGAATTTGGAACAAACTTCATCTCTTTCCGTAGGAATGTTCAAGCCATTCTTCCTTTGTTTTGAATATAATAAACCAAAACCAAACCAAATCCAGTGCCGTAGAGTTGATTCCGACTCATAGCGACCCTGTAGGACAGAGTAGAACTGCCCCATAGAGTTTCCAAGGAGCACCTGGTAGATTCGAACTGTCTACGGTTACCAGCCATAGCACTTAACCACTATGCCACCAGGGTTTCCTTTGAATATAATATGCTATGTTTATCTTTCTGGGCAAGCCTATGCCAATTACATTTTTTTTGCCCTTAGTACTGATTGCAAAACACAGTCTCTACATTTAGTGTTATGTAAAACTAGCTTCAGGTTTTGGATCCACTGAAATCCGTGGGATTTTGGCATACATCTTCCTTTTGACATGGTGTGTGTGTGTGTGTGTGTGTGTGTGTGAAGGGGCAACGAGTCAGATGTTGAGAAGTTTTCTGAGTTTGAGATTAGGTCAATCACTCCACAAAGAAATTTTTTTAACTAAGGCATTCTCATATTCAGATATCCCTATATGCCACCCAAGTAGGCTTTTTTTTAGACTGGCATTCAATTCAGTTAAATTCATTCACTAGGTCATTTAGTCGTTCATTAAAAAAATATTTTTTGAATCTCTCCTACATTCCAGGTCCAGTTCTAGGCACTGGGGATTCACCAGTGAACAAATTCAATAGCTGGTTATTGGGAAAGGAGCCTTGGTAGTGCAGTAGTTAAGCACTCAGTTGCTAATCCAAAGGTTGGTGGCTTGAACCCACCAGCTGCTTCTCAGGAGAATGATGTGACAGTCTGCTGCTGTAAAGATATATAGCCTTGGAAACCCTGTGGGGCAGTTCTACTCTGCCCTTGTTGCCGTGAGTCGGAATCAGTGTTTTGGTCAGTTATTGAGAAGTCACAGGAGATATGGAGATAAATGAGGCACTGTTGCAGCATTCACTGATTTTTCTAAGAAGTGCATCTCTGTTTATGGATGAAGGTGGTTGAGGGGAGGGGAGAGGTCAGCATAAGCACAGGCGTAACTACAGGACGGGGCAAAATAGAAGTGATGCTAAAAGGGAACCAAGTTGCTATACTGATCCAAAGGTGGGAGAAAACACATCTATTTAAGGCAAATTAAGGAAGTCTTTATGGAAGAGGTAGCATTAGAGATGGATTTAAAGGATGCCTGCTGATTATTAAGTAATTTTCTCTCAACTTCAAACCCATTTTTCTGTGCTTTTCTTTATAATGCTGGGGCTGGGACACTGCAAACCACGTTCTCCTTTGCCAGCTGTCTCCTTTCCTGGGGGTGCCGTGGGAGTCAAGCAGCCTGGAAAGCGAAGAGGGACATGCTCTTTTCCTGCGTGCTTACTGTTTCTGTCAGCATTGTTGCAGCAAAATTCTCCACGCTGGCAGCCAGGCTGGAGCCACTTGTCGTTCCAGTTTATAGTAGTTGCAATGCTCCTAGAGCCAGTTTCTTTGTGCTGCCTCAGAGACACCAGCACCAGTCAGCTGGCACCCTCCTCAGAGGTTAGGCCCAGTTCTGCAAGTTCCCTCTAAGCTTCTGAACTTCAATAATCCCAACCTCCTCCCTTTGTCTCTTCAGCCCAGGGGTTGTAGCTTCTGCAGTTAACTACCTCCGTGATACCTCCCCGCTGTTTTTGTCTTTTAGATTTTCTGATACCTTGCTAACTCTGTTGAAATATTATATTTTTTTTATATTAAAAAGAACTGATATGATTTCCATTTCCCGTCTGGACCTGGCTGATACAGGAGTTGGTGCCAGGAATGGTTCTAGGAAATGGATGCCAAAAAACAAGATTTGAGGATTGGTTTGGTCATGTCCTTGGACTTGAATGCAGTTGCGTGCTCCCTGATAATTGTGAATCAAGGTGCTAGTAACCCATGGCACCGGAGCATCACAGTTAACCATATGCTCACCTATGATTGCTTGTGATCAAGTATTTACTGCAGCAAGAGCCTTGGGGGAACTAGCAGCTGCTGTACTAACCCATATGACAACAGTGATGACTACAAGGTCAAGGGGTGGGACAACCACTTCTGAATGCACTGAAGCACCTATGAAAGAAAATGACAAGCTCAGGTCTTTAGAATCTCAGCTCGAGTCATGGTCAGACTGTCAGAGAGCTTCTATCTATAGTGGACCTAAAAGAATCTCTTATTTTTTATAGCTGCAAAGGTGTTTTAATCATATAGGTTTCAAAATTACAGCATAAACTGAACTCCTAGGCTCATCAAGCCTCTCATGTGAAAGCCAGGGTATTGATTGGGAAGGAGTGGGGCTCTGAGGCTTATAATGGAGACATATAGGTAGACTCAGATGATAAAGCTGAGAACCTTGGTTCTTTGAGTCACTCTGACCGAGCCTTTCTTGCCAGTGGGAGTAGCCCACTCTTCCACGTCTGAGGATGTTTAAAGATTCTGTAATAACCTCACCTAGAATGATTGCTTTGCAAAAAGATACTATTCTTTTCAAGATCTACCCTGGTCCATCCTTTGTTACCATTAGATTCATAAGCAGGATCATATCTAAGAATGTTCCAGGGAACAAGTAAAAAGTTTAAACTAGGGAGAAAGAGCTTATATTTAAGATGAGTTTTAAGAATGCATGGATTCCAGCCAAGGAGATAGCTGTCAATATAGGCATGAAGATGGGTTTATACAGGGAGCAAACTATGAGTCACACAGTTTTTCTGGAACATAGTTATGAGCAAAATATGAAAAGTAAGTTGAACCATATTGGGAGGCAGGTTGAATATGATTTGAGGGGGGAAAGAGGAGCCAGCGAAGGATTTTGAGGAAGAGTAATGCGCTTAGAGGCTCACTCCAGGAGGATTAATCTGATTTTTCTGGTAGAGTATAGAATGAGCTGTGACAAAGCACCAAAGGCTAGCAGACCAGTTGAAGGCCTATTTCAGTAGACTAGGAAGTAACAATGGTTGGAACTAACTTGTTGGCAGTGGAAGTTAAAAGGTGGGGGACAAGCAAAAGGCACATTAGACTTTGTAAGCAGACTTTATAATGCTAGATTTCACATGAAGATTGAGGCAAGGGAAAGAGCCAAATGAGAATGAAATTTTGAGTCTTGGTAACTGATAGCATGAAAATGAGACAGATAGAGAAAAAATATGAATAAGAAGATGAATAGATCAAAGGCAAAATGAGTGAGAATACGCAATGAAGAAGCGAAAAATGAGCCTTATACTAAGTTAGATTGGTATCCTTCTGAAAGAAAATAGATGGAATTACGGCTGAACTTCTGTATTAGAATAAATCCCTGTAGAGTAGAGAATTATGGAACTTCAGAGCAATGATAAATTGACTTGAAATCCATCAAGTTTGGGGATGAAACTCTGTGAATAATACAGTTATAGTAGCTTTTTTTTTTTAAAAAAAAGATATACCTGGGATTCAAAGATGGTTGGTGACCATTGCCCTTGTATATTTTCTGAGTCACCCTGATCTGAAGTTAGAGGACCAGACTAGATGACTCCTCAGGCCCTTTATTCACGACTTTATTATAAAATACTATTTTCTTCTTTATTAATTTGTGTTTGCTTATTGACAGTTTTACACACTAAAATGTAACCTTCTTGAGAGTAAGGATATTTTCTTAATTCCCTGTTGAATCATCAGGGCCTCAAACAGACCCTGGCACATAATAGGCACTCAATAACTGTTTATGGAAAGCAAGAATTCTACTTGCTTCTTACTATTCTCATCTTTATTGAAACTTTCGGACAGAAAAACATGGCAATTACTTTGGAGCTAAAAACATTGGTATTGGAGAGCTATCTGTAGTAGAGCTGCAGTTTGAGTGATAAACAGATTATGATACTTCCACTATTACCCACTTATTTAATGTTTCTTGGGAAGAAGACTGACTAGAAGAGGTTGGGGAAACAGCTTAAAACACTGGATGGGAGTAGTCTTATCTGAAAGGATGGGAGTGACACATTGAAATTTAGATAACTGTTTGTTATTACCTTGTTGGAAAATTTTCAAGAAGTTACAAATTTCTTACACGCCTGAAGCCTTTGGGTCTGGAATTCAGAGTTTACAGCCTCTCTTTAATTTACATAAACTTGAGAAAGAAGGGTTAATAATTGCCACTTGTGCCTTGTTTGAGTCTACTCACCTATTTTTCCTTTCAGTTGCTGTTGAATCAATTCTGACTCATGGTGACCCTGCCTCTACACAGAGAGAATTTTCAATCTGCTGATTTTGCTGTTGCAAACTCCTGATCCAACCAGAAGGCGTGGCCTGTCCAGCTGCAGGGTTTGGAGTGAGTCTTGCATGGAAATATTATGGGGTTGCCATGCGTCGGAAATGACTCGATAGTACTATATTTTTTTTTTTTTAGTAAGAGCTCGGAACGAGGTGATACTGTGTGGTTTAAAGTCAGGAAAGGTGTGTGTCAGTGTTTCATCCTCTCACCATAATTATTCAATCTGTATGCTGAGAAAATAATCTGAGAAGCTGGGCTATATGAAGAAGAATGGGGCATTAGGGTTGGAGGAAGACTCTTTAATAACCTGTGTTATCAGATGATACAACCTTGCTTGCTGAAAGTGAAGAGGACTTGAAGAATTTATTGATGATCAAAGACCACAGTCTTCAATATGGGTTACACCTCAACATAAAGAAAACAAAAATCCTCACAACTGGACCAGTGAGTAACATCATGATAAATGGAGAAAAGATTGAAGTTGTCAAGGATTTTATTTTACTTGGGTCCACAATCAATATCCATGGAAGCAGCAGCCAAGAAATCAAACAATGCATTACATTGAACAAATCTGCCACAAAAGACCTCTCTGAAGTGTTAAAAAGCAAAGGAGTCACTTTGAAGACTAAGGTGCACCTGACTCAAGCCATGGTGTTTTCAATTGCCTCACATGCATGCAAAAGCTGGACCATGAATAATGAAGGCCAAAGAAGAATTGACACCTTTGAATTGTGGTGTTGGCAAAGAATATTGAATATACTATGGACTGCCAAAAGAACGAACAAATCTGTCTTGGAAGAAGGACGGGCAGAATGCTCCTTAGAAGCAAGGACGGTGAGACTTCGTCTCACATACTTTGAACATTTTACCTATTAGGAAGGATCAGTCCCTGGAGAAGGACATGGCGCTTGGCAAAGTGGGAGCTCAGCGAAAAAGAGGAAGACCCTCAATGAGATGGACTGACACAGTGGCTACAACAATGGGCTCAAGCAGAACAGTGATTGTAAGGATGGCACAGGACCAGACAGTGTTTTGCTCTGTTGTAGATAGAGTTGCTATGGCTTGGAACCAACTTGATGGTACCTAACAACAACAACTTAAGAGCTCTGCACCTATTTCCTCATCAAGTTTTTTAGCAAATTCTACTGGTCTGGTGGCCATGAGAATGCACCTTGCAGACCTCCAACTACAGAGAGCATAGCTGACCAAGGGCCCAAGCTGTTCATTGCTTGCTACATTTGAACCAAGGCTATACTTGTGCAGGCTGCTCCCAACAAGTGACTGAGTGTACAGATTTATTCCTGGGAGACACAGGACTCATTCGATGCCTGTCTTTGCCTCAAGAACTCTCCTATAGCATTGCCAAAACTTTCTTGGACTACTCATCAGTCTTGGATTCTTCCCCTTCAGCACCCTCCCGTCTCTACTTTGATTGGGATCTGACTTTCATCTCTGTCTAAAAGCTCTCCCAGTCTTTTCCAGCTACCTCCCTATTATCTCTCATAGATGTTCCCCTAATAAAATCCTTGCATGTTTGGTCCTTTTTTGACATTTGCTTCTTGGAGGGCGCTGGACTAACCCCTCATTCTCCATTATTGGACTTTTAACCTGTTTCTTTTTTTTTTTTTAAATGAGAACTGGAGTCCTATTTTGACTCCAGGCTACCTAATTGGGACTCTGGTATCTTGCGTGAATTTTAGCAGTATCTACTACTCTCTAATTAGGATCTGGATCTCTTTTTCATGTCATTTGCTTCTGACTGGAGCCTTACTCAGATAGGTCGGTGATCTAGAGTCGCACTGTTCTTCTGAAACCATCTGCAAGACTTTGATTGTTGCTTGTTGCTTGTTGTTGTTAGTTGCCACTGAGTCAATTCCAACTCATGGTGACCCCATGTGTGCAGAGTAGAACTGCTCTATAGGGTTTTCAAGGCTGTGACCTTTCAGAAGCAGATCGTTAGGTCTGTCTTCGAGGCACCTCTGCGTGGGTTCAAACTGCCAACCTTTAGGCCAGTAGTAGAGCACTTAACCATTTGTACCACCCAGGAACAGAGCACAGTTCTGCTCTGACACACGTGGGGTCACCATAAGTCACAATCGACTTGATGACAAATGATTGTTGCTAACACCTAGAAATTCACATTTGTCCTTCTTTTGGATATCTGCTATAAACTGAATTCCAAGTTGAATGCTGGAATTTTGACCACTGGCCACTTCTCTATAGAACTGTCCCTGGAATGAGCAGGTAGTTTCCATTGGTGGCCTGAATGATTTTTGGGCTTTGCTCCCTCCCATACCAGCATGAAGTCGAGATCCTATCTTCCTTTATATCAACAATTACAGTACCAGTCACCTAAATGAGGTATTGAAATGTACTCCCCTCAGGAGAAACGGCGTTGTAACTGTTCTCAGTCATTCCTTAGTGGGAATGAATTACAGGTCCTTTACTGAGATTAATGTGAAAGTAGAAGAAACACGTTGTTGTTGTTAGTTGCCATTGAGTTGGCTCTGACTCCTGGTGACCTCATGGATAACAGAAAAACATTGTCCGACCCTGTGTGATTTTCACAAGGATTGTTTTGTTTGAATCTGTTCTTGTGGCTATTGTGTCAATCCATCTCATTAAGGGTGCCCCCAGTTTTCACTGACCCGATACTTTACCAAACATGATGTCCTTTTCTAGCAATTGGACTTTTTTCTTTTTAACCTGAAAACCGCAGGACTTTATTGATTGATTGATTTTTAGATTATGATTTGTGTGAAAGTTTACAGAACAAATTCATTTCCCATTCAATAGTTTGTACATAAAATGTTCTACGACATTGGTTGCATTCCCCACAACCTGTCAGCACTCTCCCCATTTCTGCCCTGGGTTCCCCATTTTCTTTTGTCCAGATTTTCTACCCTTTCTTGCCTTCTTATCTTTGCTTTTGGACAAATGTTGTCCTTTTGATCTTGTATAATTGATCTAGGGAACATATTCCTCTCAGGTGTTACTTTTTATTTTATGGGTCTGTCTAGTGTTTGGCTGAAAGGTAGACTGTGGGAGTGGCTTCGGTTCCTGATGAGAAGAATATCTTAGGGCCATAGTCTTGGGGTTCCTTCAGTCTCTGTCAGACCAGTAGGTCTGGTCTTTTTTGTGAATTTGATGTTTTGTTCTACAATTTCTCCCGCTCTGTCTTGGACCCTCTGTTGTGATCCCAGTCAGAGCGGTGGTAGTGGTAGCTGAGCACCACCTAGTTCTTCCAGTCTTGGGACCGTGTAGGCTGTGGTTCATGTGGTCCATTAGTCCTTTGGGCTTATTGCTCCCTTGAGTCCTTGGTTTTCTTCACTCTCCTTTGCTGCAGATGGAAGAGATGAATAACTGTATCTTAGATGACTGTTTTCAGGCTTTTAAGACCCCAGATGCTACCCACCAAAACAGGATGCAGAACATTGTCTATATGAACTATGTTGTGCCAATTAATGTAGATGTCCCCCAAGTCTATGGTCCTCTGCCTTCAAGCCTAGGAACTTCATCCCATGAGGTATTTGGTTATGGCTAAGAAGTTCCCATGACTGTGTCCCTTCTGTGATCTATTGTCTATATTAATTATGTATATAGAAATATCCACAACCAAATCTATATTTGCAGGAGGGTGTGCTCACTTACACCCAGCCACACACTTTCTTTTATCTACATATGTTTCCATTCTTAAATTATGGTTGGTTAATACTATTAAATGACACAGGAAGCATCAAAAGAAGATGGAAGGAATACAGAGTCACTATACCAAAAAGAATTGGTCAATGTTTAACCATTTTAGGAGGTAACATATGACCAAAAACTGATGATACTGAAGGAAGAAATCCAAGCTGCACTGAAAGGAATGGCAAAAAATAGGGCACCAGGAATTTATGGGCTACAAATTGAAATATTTCAACAAATGGATGCAGTGCTGGAAGTGCAAAGTTGTCGATGTCAAGAAATTTGGAAGATACCTTCTTGGCCAACTGACTGGAAGAGATCCATATTTGTTCCCATTCCAAAAAGAGAGGTCATGCAACAGAATGTAGAAATTATTGAACAACATCATTAGTTTCACACACAAGCAAAAATTTTGCTGAAAATCATTCAAAAGCAGTAGCAGCAGTACATCAACAGGGGACCCTCAGAAGTTCAAGGTGGATTCAGAAGAGGATTTGGAACAAGGGATATTATTGCTGATGTCAAATGGATCTTAGTTGAAAGCAGAGAAAATCAGAGAGATCTTTACTGTGTTTTATTGACTATGCATTCGACTATGTGAACCATAACAAATTATGGATAACATTGCAAAGAATGGAAATTCCAGAGTACCTAATTGTATTCATGACTAACCTGTCCATTGACCAAGAGGCAGTCATTCAAACAGAACAAGGGGATACTCCACAGTTTAAAGTCAGGAATGGCGTGTGTCAGAGTTGTATCCTTTTACCATACTTGTTCAATCTGTATGGTGAGCAAACAATCTGAGAAGCTAGACTATATGAAGAAGAACAGGGCATCAGAATTGGAGGAAGACTCATTAACAACCTGGGTTATGCAGATAACATGACCTTGCTTGCTGAATGTGAAGAGACTTGAAGCACTTACTGATGAATATCAAAGGCCACAGTCTTCAGTATGGATTACATCTCAACACAAAGAAAAAAATCCTCACAACTGGACCAATGAGCAACAACATGATAAATGGAGAAAAGATTGAAGTTGTCAAGGATTTCTTTTTTGGGGGGGGTCCCTCATCAAGACCCATGGAAGCCCACTCAGACAGTAGTCAAGAAATCAAATGACATATTGCATTGGATGAATCTGCTGCAAAAGACCTCTTTAAAATGTTAAAAAGCAAAGATGTCAGTTTGAGGACTAAGATGTGCCTGACTGAAGCCATGGTATTATCAATTACCTCATATGAGTATGAAAGCTGTATGATGAATAAGGAAGACCGAAGAAGAATTAACACCTTTGAATTATGGTGTTGGCTATGGATATTGAATATACCATGGATTTCCAGAAGAATGAATAAATCTGTCTTAGAAGAAGTACAGCAGGAATGCTGCTTAGAAGCAAGGATGGTGAGACTTCTTCTCAAGCACTTTGGATGTGTTATCAGGGGGACTAATCCCTAGAGAAGGACATCATACTTGGTAAATTAGAGGCTCAGTGAAAAGGAGGAAGACCCTCAATAACATGGATTGACACAGTGGCTGCAGCAATGGGCTCAGGCATAACAATGATTGTGGAGATGGCACAGAACTGGACAGTGTTTCCTTCTCTTGCACATAGGGTTGTTATGAGTCAGAACTGACAGTATGGCACCTATTAGCAATGAAAACATTATTGCAGGATTGTCTCTGTTACAGTAATTACCGTAGTTGCCCTTTATTCTTGCATTCCTCTCAGTGTCTTCCTTTACCTTGCACGTGCTGTGTCGACTTCCCTCGTATTGCGTATTGCCTTTCCTTTTGCGAATTTTTGCATGTGTCTCTTTTCTAGTTAGTAATTTTCCCTTCCTCTTCCTTCCATCACTTGTAGCCATCAAACAATGTTTTTTCCACTGGGTGTAAACCTTTTCTCGTTTTTTTGTAATAGTGATCTCATGCAATATTTGTCCTTTTTTGATTGGCTTATTTCATTTAGGATAATGTCCTTCAAATTCATTCATGTTGTGAGATGTTTCTCCAATTCATCATTATTTTTTATTGTTGTGTAGTATTCTAATTTGTGTATGTACTAACACACACAACCTATTGCTGTCGAGTCAATTCTGACTGTCTTAGACATCTAGTGCTGCTATAACAGAAATACCACAAGTGGATGGCTTTAACAAAGAGAAATTTATTCACTCTTAGTCTGGTAGGCTGGCCTAGGAGCTTCTTTGCACAAGAACTCCAGGTCCAAAGGACGCACTCTGCTCTTGGTGCTGCTTTCTTGGTCGTATGAGGTCCCCCTGTCTCTCTGCTTGCTTCTCTCTTGTATATCTCAAAAGAGATTGGCCTAAGACACTATCCAATCTTGTAGATTTCATCAATATAACTGCCACTAATCCATCTCATTACATCATAGTGATACAATCATACAATATCGGGAGTCATGACCTAGCCAAGTTGACAGATATTTTTGGGGGACACAATTCAATCCATGACACTGATTCATAATGACACTACAGGACAGAGTAGAACTGCCCCACAGGGTTTCCAAGGAGTGGCTGGTGGATTCAAACTGCTGATCTTTTGGTTGGCAGCCTGAGCTTTTAACCACAGTACCACTAGGACTCCTGTGTATGTACTACAGTTTGTCCATTCATCCATTGAAAGACATTTAGGCTGTTTCCATCTTTTTTGCTGTTGTAAACGCTGCAATGAACATGTGTATGCCTATGCATTCTTTTCACCGCTCTTACTTTTTTAGGGTATATACCTAGGAGTGGGATTGCTGGATCATATGGTATTTCTATTTCTGTCTTTTTAAGGATGCACCGTACCATTTTCCATAGTGGTTGTACCAGTTTACATTCCCACCAGCTGTGTATAAGATTTCCAATCTCCCCACAACCTTGCCAACATCTGTTATTTTCTATTTTTCTGATTAGTGCTATTATTGTCAAGGTGAGATGGTATCTCATTGTAGTTTTGATTTACATCTCTCTAATCGTTTTTTTTTGTTTAATCGCTAGTTTTTTTTTTTTTTTAATTGCTAATGATTGTGGACATTTCTTTGTATGTTTGTTAGCAGCCTGAATATCTTCTTTGGTGAAATGTCTGTTCATATACTTTGCCCATTTTTTAATTGTATTGTGTGTCTTTCTGTTGTTGAGGTGTTGAAATTTTCTATAATTTTTAGAGTTTAGACCCTTGTGAGATATGTTGTAGCCCAAAATTTTTCCCCAGTCTGTAGGGTCTCTTTTCACTGTTTTGGAGAAGTCTTTTGTAAGCATAAGTGTTTAAATTTTTAGGGGATACCATTTAACTAGCTCATCCTATGCTGGTGCATTTTTAGTTATGTTTGGTATTCTATTTATTCCATATATGAGGGACTCTAGTATTGTCTCTATTTTTCTTCCATGATCTTTATCTTTTTAGATTTTATATTCAGGTCTGTGATCCATTGTGAGTTAGTTTTTGTGTACAGTGTGAGGTAAAGATCCTGTTTCATTTTTCTACAGAAAGACATTCAGTTTTGTCATCACCATTTGTTAGAGAGACTAGTGGGTGCATCTGACCTGCTGTAACTTCACAAGTGGGAAGGAGAATCAAGATCAACAGCTCAAGGCTGATTCCTATGAGGCAGAGGTCAGACATATCTCCACCCTCCACACTTTTTACCAGTTCTGACACCAACCATCCCTCCCACAGCACTCTCTATTTCTCTGCTGGGTTCAATAATTTGTTGCAGTGGTCACACAGAGCTCACAAATATTCAGGATTATGGGGTTTATTAGGGACATAAATAGCAGGTTACAATTACAATTCAGTTCAAGAACGCTTAGGATACAGTTCTTGGATCAGGCAGCCTCTTCTCATCTGTGACCACAGATACTCCTCTGTCTGGCTCCTTGGCCTCATGGTGCCTCGGCCCATCCTCTGCCTTGCTCAGACAAGGGCTATAAAGCTCTTTTAGCTCTGCTCCTAAGTGCCCAGACCCACCCCACTCCACCGGTAAGCCTGGTGCCTGAAGGCGCTCAACTTTCTCGCTTCATGGGCTGGGAAGTCCCATGTGCTCTCTCATTCCTGTCTCCTTATTCTGCTGCCGCTGTTTCTTTGCTGCTGCTTCTTGCCGTGTCCGGTCTTACAGCTCTCCCTCTCTGTCCTGGTTCTGCTGACTTTGCTCTTCTCTCTGTCTTCCATGTTATAGCTCCTCTCTCCATCTCTCCATGTCTCCCTTCAAGCCTAGTAGAATGACAAAACTGACCAATCCCCTAGTTAGGGTTTCATACACCTTATTTGCATGATCCCACTCAAACAAGGGTGCCATGCACTTTATTTACATTATTAACAAGTTATCCAATCCCTTTGGTGGGCCACAAGCACCTCATTTGCATAGTCCCACCTAGTCATTTGGTGGATGTCTTAGGCTGGATTCTCTAGAGAAGCAAAATCAGTAAAGAGTATAAATATATATAGAGAGAGATTTATATTTTGGAAATGGCTCATGCGGTTGTAGAGGCTGGAATGCCCCAAGTCCGTGGGGCAGGATAGAGGCTTCTCCTGATTCACGTAGCCACAGGGGCTGGGGACCACAAGAATGGCAGGTCAGAGAGCAGGGCTCTTGCTCACAGGCTGCCAAGATCGATGAATCCCAAATCATCAGGCAAGACTGCAGGTAAGCTGCCAGCTCAAGTCCCAACAACTGGAGGTCAGATGAACAGGAGCCAGCTGCAGGATCTAGCCTGAGCAAAAAGCTCCCAAGCCTTGCCATAATGCAGGTCACACACCCAAGGAAACTTTCTTTCAACTGATTGGCTACTCACAGCGGATCCCATCATAGTGGTGATTACCTATCAAATCTCAACAGGGAAGTAATCACAGCATTATACGACTGCCAAAACACTGAGGATCATGGCCCAGACAAATTGACACACAATCTTAACCATCACAGCGGGAGTTACAAAGTCTATAGCCAGAAGGGCCATATTAAGTAATTCATCACACTGCAGTTCTGTTGTAATGTCACCATCTCATTTCTTATTTGAGTTATTTGCTTCTTCTCCTGCTTTCCTTTTGTCAATTTGGCCTGTGGTTTGTTGATTTTATTGATCCTTTCAAAGAACCAACTTCTGGTCTTATCGATTCTTTCTATGGGTTTTCCTGTTTCATTTATTTCTGCTCTAATCTTTATTATTTCCTTTCTTCTGGTGACTATGGGCTTCTTTTGCTGCTCTCTTTCTATTTGTTTAAGTTGTAGGGTTAATATTTTGATTTTGGCCCTTTCTTCTTTGCGTATGCATTCATTGCTATAAATTGACTGCTGAGCACTGCTTTGGCTATGTCCCAAAGGTTTGGGTATGTTGTTTTCATTCTAGTTTGATTGTGGGAATTATTTTATTTCATCTTTGATTTCTTCTACTACACAGTTGTTTTTAAGCAAAGTGTTATTCGGTTTCCATGTATTTGATTTTTTTCCTTGGTCTTCCCATTATTGATTTCTACTTTTATGGCGTTGTGATCAGAGAAAATGCTGTGTATTATTTCAATGTTTTGAATTTATTGATGTTTGTGTTGTGGCCTAAAATGTGGTCTGTTTTGGAGAGTGATCCATGTGTATTGGAAAAGAACATATACTTTACTGCTGTTGGTTGGAGTGTTCTGTATGTATCTATGAGGTCCAGTTGGTTGATTGTGGCATTTAGGTCTTCTGTATCTTCGTAGAGTTTCTTCCTAGTTGTTCTGTCTTTCACTGAAAGTGGTGTGTTGAAGTCTCTTACTGTTATTGTGGAATGGTCTTATTTCTCTTTTCAATGCTGTTAGATTTTATGTGTTTTGGAGACCTGTCATTGGGTGCATATGTATTTATTATAACTTTATCCTTCTGGTGGATTGACCCTTTAATCATTATATAATGTCCTTCCATATGTTTTATGGTGGATTTTGCCTGAAAGTCTATTTTATCAGAGATTAATATTGCCATTCCTGCTATTTTTGTTATTATTTGCTTGATATATTTTTTCCATCCTTTGATCTTTATTTATGTCTTTGTGTCTAAGGTGTTTCACTTGTATATTGTACAGCATATTGATGAGGTTTCTTTTTTTGGTTAATTCTGCCACTCTCTGTCTCTTTACTGGTGCATTTAAGTCATTTACATTCAGTGTGATTATCGATAGATATGAGTTTACTGCTGTCATTTTGTTGTGCTTTTTCATGATGTTGACAGTTTCTTTATTCCACCTAGTTTTCTATGCTGAGTTCTTTTATTCATGGATTTTCTTTTCTTTCTTTGTTGATTTTGTGTTTACTGAGTTTTTGTGTCTTTCTTCTTTTTTATTTTGATGAGTAGGTTTGTTAACTTTCTTGGTGGTAACCCTGAAATTTCCCTGTATCTTCCTAAGTTTAAAGCTATCTTTTATTCCTTTATATCACTTTGACTTCCTCTGCATATGCAAGTTTGATAAGTACACCATTATTCCCCCTTTTTGTTTCTATGATATCATTATTTACAGATTAATGTTTCTGCATCTTTGTTTTATTTTTAAGAATCCTTAATCTGGGCTGGTATCTGGCTGATGCTGTAGGTGTACTAATCTCAGGTTGTCTGATGCTGTCACTTCTGTGACTGAAGGCCTCCCCTTAATATTTTTGTAAGATTGGCCTGGCTTTTACAAATTCCTTTTAATTTCTGTTTAACTGCAAATGTTTTAATTTTGCCATCGTATTTGAAAGAAAATTTTGCTCGATGTCTAATTTTTGGTTGACAATTTTTTTTTCTTTCAAGGTTTTATATATGTCATCCCATTGCCTTCTTGCCTGCATGGTTTTTCTGAGTAATCAGAGCTTAGTCTTATTGGTTCACCTTTGTAGGTGACTTTTTGTCTTTCCCTAGCTGCTGTCAGGATTCTTTCTTTGTCTTTGGTTTTGATGAGTTTGATTATATTATGTCTTGGTGACTTTCTTTTGGGATCTATCCTGTTTGGGGTTCATTGAACTTCTTGAATATCTTCTTGTCTTTCATGATATTATGAAAGTTTTCTGCCACCAAATCTTTGACAGTTCTGTTTTTTTTTTTTTTTTTTTGCCTCTATCTGTTCTGTAATTCCAATCATGAGTAAAATTTCCCTCTTGATAGTGTCCCACATAACTCTTAGGCTTTCTTCATTCTTTTTTCTGATTTTTTTTTCTCAAACAAATTGGTGTCAAGGGATTTGTCCTCTATTTCATTGATTCTGCCTTCTACTGATTCAATTCTCCTCCTATAGCCTTCTATTGAGTTGTTTATTTCTCAAGTTTACTGTTAATCTTTTGGATTTCTAGTTGCTGTTTTTGTATGGTTTCTAATTGTCTATTTATTTTGTTGTTTTGCTCTTGTATTGTTTCCTTGAATTATTCTACTGCTTTGTTTGTATTTTCCTTGATTTTGTCTGTGTTTTCCTTGATTTCTTGAAGAACCCTTTATATTGAATTCCTTATCAGGTAGTTCCATTACCATTTCTTCCTCTGGAAGTTTTTCTGCTCATTATTTTGGCCACTTTCTGGGGCCATCTTCTCCTGTTTCTTTATGTGATTTAATATTATCTGTTGTCTCTGAGGCAGTAACGTGTTATTATATTTATTAATTGTATGTTTGATGCATTTGGATTTTTCTGAGTGGATAGGACATATGTGTTACTCTGGTCACTAGTCTGGCCTCACTGGAGCCCTTGCCACCTGTTTCTGGGTGGGTGGGGCAGCAGATGGGTGTGTGACCTTGGGCTTCTGTTCTCTGGTCTTGAGAGGCAGCTGAGGATGTAGGTGGTGTTGCTGGTGAAGTCATGTGTCTGTCCAGCCAGTTGCCTGGGCATGGGTGTAGGAAGCCCTCTCACTGGTGGCTGGTTTGGGTGTTGTGTGTACATGCTGCCTATTCCTGGGGGGTCAGGGTGAGGGTGCCTGGGTCATTGGTCACTGGGTAGGTGGTATGAAGCTCTCACCAATGGTCCTGGGTGGGCAGGGCTATGCAGCGGTGGTCAGAGCAGGCACAAGCCTCCAGTCTTAAGGGGGAGCAGTGCAGGGAGCAAGACGAGGAGGATGCCGCCAGCCCATGGGTGTCTGCTAATAGCAGAACATTCCCTGTTACAGTACTGGAAGATGAGCCCCACAGGTTGGAAGGCACTCAAAATACTACTGGGGAAGAGCTGCCTTCTCAAAGTAGAGTCAACCATAATGACATGGTTGAAGTCAAGCTTTTGGGACCTTCATGTGCTGATATGGCACAACTCAAAATGAGAAGAAACATCTACTAATATCCATTAGTAATCAGAATGTGGAATGTATGAAGTATGAATCTTAGAAAATTGGAAATCATCAAAAATGAAATGGAAAAAAATAGTCATTGATTTTTAGGCATTAGTGAGGTGAAATGGACTGGTATTAGCCATTTTGAATTGGACAATCATATGGTTTACTATGGCAGGAATGATAACTTGAAGAGGAATGGCGTCATGAAAAAGACATTTTGGATGTATCCTGAAGTACAACTCTGTCAGTGATAGGACAAGGAAGACCAGTTAACGTGACTATTATTCAAGATTTTGCATCAATCTCTAAGGTGAAAGATGAAGAAATTGAAGATTTTTTAAATCAACTTCTGCAGTCTGAAATTGATCAAACATGCAATCAATATGCATTGGTAATTACTGGTGATGGGAATGCAAAAGTTGGAAAAAGTTGGTAGTTGGAAAATATGGCCTTGGTGATAGGAACAATGCTAGGGATTGCAACACAGAATTTTGCAAAATCAATTACATCAAAAATACCCTTCTCAATAACATAAACACCATATACTTGGACCTTGCTGGATGGAGTACATAGGAGTAAAATTGTCTACATCTGTGGAAAGAGACTATGGAAAAGCTCAATATCATCAGTCAGAACAAGGCCAGGGCCCAACTGCAGAACATACCATCAATTGCTCATATACAAACTCAAGTTGAAGATGAAGAAAATTAAAACAAATCCATGAAAGCCAAAGTATGACCTTGAGTATATCCCACCTGAATTTAGAGACCATCTCAAGAATAGGTTTGGTGCATTGAACACTAACTGAAGAGGAGTGGTGTCACATTCGGTGTCAAAAAGAACAATTATAAGACCAGACGAGTTGTGGGATGGCATTAAGGACATTATACATGAAGTAAGTAAAACGTCATTAAAAAGACCAAAAAGAAAGAAAAAAAAAAAAAAACACCAAAATGGATGTCAGAAGAGACTCAAATTTGCTCTTGAATGTTGAGTAGCTAAAGCAAAAGAAAGAAATGATGAAGTAAAAGAGCTAAACAGAAGATTTCAAAGGGTAGATGGAGAAGGGAAAGTAAAGTATTATGATGAAATGTGCAAAGACCAGGAGTTAGAAAACCAAAAGGGAATAATACACTTGGCATTTTTCAACCTGAAAGAACTGAAGAAAAAATTCAAGCTGTGAGTTGCATCATTAAAGGAGTCTATGGGCAAAATAATAAACAATGCAAGAAGCATCAAAGGAAGATATAAGAACTACGCAGAGTCAGTCTACCAGAAAGAACTGGTTCGCATTCAGCCTTTTCGGGAGGGAGCATATGATCAAGAACTGATAGTACGAAGGAAGAAGTCCAAGCTGCACTGAAGGCATTGGCAAAAAACAAGGCTCCAGGAATTGATGGAACACCAACTGAGATGTTTCAACAAACAGACGCAACACTAGAAATGCTCACTTGTCTCTGCCAAGAAATTTGGAAGATAACTACCTGGCCAACTGACTGGAAGAGATCCACATAAGTGCTCATCCAAAGAAAGGTGATCTAACAGAATGAGGAAATTATTGAACAATGTCATAAATATTATTCCCAAGTAAAATTTTGCTGAAGATAATTCAAAAAATGGTTGCAGCAGTACATTGAAGGGATGAAAAATGGGAAGGGAATTCCAGAACACTTAGATTGTGCTCATGCAGAATCTTCCATAGACCAACAGGCAGTTGTTTGAACAGAATGAGGGGATACTGCATGGCTTAGAATCAGGGAAAATGTGCGTCAGGATAGTATTCTTTCGCCATGCTTATTCATTCTGCATGCTGAGCAAATAGTCTGAGAAATGGGACTATATGAAGAATGTGGCATCAGGATTAGAAGAAGACTCATTAACAACCTGTGATATTCAGATAACACAGCTTTGCTTCTGAATATGAGAGCTTGAAGCACTCACTGATGAAGATGAAAGAGGGCAGACTTCAGTATGGATTACACCTCTACATAAGGAAATAAAAAATCCTCACAACCGGACCAGTAAGCACCATCATGATAAATGAAGAAAAGGTTGAAAGTGCCAAGTATTTAATTTTACTTGGATCCACAATCAAAGCCCATGGAAGCAGCAGTCAAGAAACCAAATGATGCATTGCATTGGGCAAATTTGCTGCAAAAGACCTCTTTAAAGTGTTAAAGAGCAAAGATGTCACTTTGAGGACTAAGGTGCACCTGACCCAAGTCATGGTATTTTCAACTGCCTCATATGCATTTTTTTTTCACATGCATGCAAAAGCTTGACAATGAATAAGGAAGACGGAAGAAGAATTTGAATTATGATGTTGGTGAAGAATACTGAATATACTATAGACTGCAGTGGTTAAGACCTCGGCTGCTAACCAAAATGTTGGCAGTTCAAATCCACCAGCTGCTCCTTGGAAACCCTATGGGGCAGTTCTGCTTTGCCCTACAGGGTCATAACAAGTTGAAATCAACTCGACAGCTGTGAATTTGGCCAGGAGAATGAACAAATTTGTCTTGAAAGAAGTACAGCCAGAATGCTCCTTAGAAGTGAGAATGGTGAGACTTCGTCTCATGTACTTTGGATATGTTATCGGGGGGACACGGAGAAAGACATCATGCTCAGTAAAGCAGAGGGTCAGCGAAAAAGAGGAAGACCCTTAATAAGATGGATGGACACAGCAGTTGCAACAAAGGGTTCAAACATAGCAATGATTGTGAGGATGGCTCAGGACCGGGCAGTGTTTCGTTCTGTTGTACATGGGATTGCTATGAGTTGGAACCAACTCGAAGGCACCTAACAACAATAGCAGTATTTTTGTCAGAAAACCTGTTACTATCTTGTGAATATCTATGCAATATTACACTGTATTCTCTTGTTTTAAAGTTTTAATTTGTCTTATGTAAATGTTTAAAAAAATCTACAATTTTAATAATTTTTTCTACTATTTCCTCATTTAAAAAAGATAATGAGAAAAAAGTGGAAGTTTCTTAGGCCTCTCTTGATCTCTAAGAAGTGATAAGAGCTACCTCAAGGGGTTTTTCTCAGTTTCAACACTACAGCAGTTACTGGCAATTTCTGAAAACCCTGGACAGCTGAGAGCAGAGACTGGATTTTTCTATAAAAGTGGTCTTGGTTGCTGTAAGTGGTGTTAGGAGGTTTTAATTCTCTGTTATACCCCAGAGAATAACTGACCGAAGACAGGAACCATTTGTATCAGCTTTTTCATCCTTAAATCTAGCATGCCTGCCAGTTTGGTCATAATGGGCTCTCAATATTTGGGGAACTTATCTGAGATGTTGGCAAAGAGAACGTATTAGCAAAACACCATCCATGTAGTGTTGGCACAATTGTTGCTGAGAACAACAGCTACCTGGCTCTTGTTTTAAACAAAGGCAAGACGATCTTCAGTTGATAGCACAGTAATGCCCAGGCATAGGAGCCCCGTAGTGCAAAAGTTAAACACTCAGCTGCTACCCAAAATGTTGACAGTTCAAACTCACCTCATGACTCCATGGGAGAAAGCCCTGCTCCCAGAAAGTTTACAGCCTAGAAAACCCTACTCTCTCACACGGGGTTGTTAACAGTTGAAAACAGACTCAACAGCACCCAACAACAGCAACAACAACAGTGCACAGGCACAGAGAATCACATAGAATATTTCTCTGAAGAGACAGGAAGGAATAGCTAAGGATAACAACTATTTAGCACTTACAGGTATGAGCTACCTTAAAACGAGTAATGCGAACACACACTTGTTGATGTCTGTCCTTACCACATGGGCTTCAGACACTATATCAGACAGTGCTCCACTGCTATTCCTAAGGTTTTCACTGGCTAATTTTTTCAGAAGTATACTGCCAGGTGCTTTTTCCCAGTCCATCTTTGTCTGGAAGCTCTGCTGAAACTTGTCCATCATGGGTAACCCTGCTGGTATTTGAAATACTGGTGTCAGCTTCCAGCATCACAGCAACAGGCAAGCCACCACATATGGCAAGCTGGCAGATGAGTGGTGGCAAATACACACGCCTTTGCAGAACTCCTTCTTTGAGGACCCCAATATACATATATGAGAGGTAGTAATAAGGATGTCCACCTTTTAACTGAATTAAAAGCAGATGGTTTTCCATTCCATCTCCTGACTCTCAGGCATCAAGGGCTCTAGGCATTTGTCAAAGCATGGCTGCTCAGACCCTCTGGTGGCTAGTGGCTCCAGTGAGTTTTCTCAGCTACCTAATGTAGACCACAGTCATTTGGCTTCCGTGATCCCCACTCCTCTAGGGTTAGACCAGCTGCTGTCCCGTCGACTCTGACTCATGACAATCCCCTGTGTGTCAGAGTAGAAGCCTGCCACGTAGGGCTTTTAGTCCTTGATTTTTTGGAAGCAGATCACCAGTCCTTTATTCCGAGACCTGTCTGGATGGCCTTGAACCTCCTTTTGGTTAGCAGTGAGCACATTAACAATTTACACCGCCCAGGGACCCCAGAGGAGGTATTTGGCCATCTGTAACCTTACACTTAAGGCTTCGTGTCTGGAACATTTAGCTGTGGCTGCACAACCTTTAGTTTTAACAAGAATGTTGTTGTTAAGTGCCTTCAAGTTGACTTCGGCCCATAGCAACTCCATGTGACGGAATAGAACTGCCCGGTAGGGTTTCCTAGGCTGGATTATGGGAGCAGGTCATCAGGGCTTTCCTCTGCAGAGCCGCTGGGTGGGTTCAAATCGCCTACCTTTTGGTTAGCAGCTGAGCACTTAATGTTGCATCACCAGGGCTCCTTTTAACAGCAGCAACAACAACAAAACAATAAGAACCAAACCCGTTGCCGTCGGGTTGATTCCGACTCATAACGACCCTGTAGGACAGAGTAGAACTGCCCATGGGGTTTCCAAAGGGCGCCTGGTGGATTCAAACTGCTGACGGTTAGCAGCCAAATGCCTAACTACAGCACGATTCACTTTAAACGCTGGTAAGACTTCCTAGATGAAACTGGGAGTAAAAGAAAATCTTTTGTGCTTCACATATTCAAATGGAGTAAGTCCGTTGAGATGCATGTATATATACTTTTTTCAGAGTGTAATGTGCAAAAATGAATGATTATAAAATTCATTAATGTTATACTCAAAAGTAAATATTAAGACCTTGGCATTGGTTCAATAAGTAATGAAAATAGATTGATTTTAATAGGGCTATTAAGAGTGTGTCTTAGCTAGAATAGTTTAGGAAGAATATTTTATCCTTTATGAGCAAACTGATGCTTATAAAAATTTAATCATAAAAGGAAGAGTAATAGACATTGGATTATAGCAGTTTTAATCTTCAAATTATTTTGTGTGCTACCATTTATAACATTAAAAAAAACAAATTTTACAGGCTATGTTTAATTTTTAGTTACTTGATTCCATTTAGGCCACAAGATTTTCAAAAAAGCTCTTTTCGGGAATATTTCACATTTTGTGAGGAGACCTTAAAGCAGACTGGTATTTTGCTACCTAAAACTATTAGGAAAAGGGAACATTTTAGGATCACATACAAGCTCAAACATCATAAATCTTAGTTTCAGAGAAAACAAAAATATAAAGAGGAAAAAAATAGAAAAGAAGGAAGTATTAGAAAAAATGTGGTTTCTCATCTCCCAAATATTTTGTTCTTCCCTGACCTCAGTTAAAGTGAAGTTGTCGTAAGAAATGTGTACATAGTATAACAACCAGCAGAGTCCTCGATACAGTTTGTGGTATTTTATCTGCTCTACCGTGTCACGCTTTAAAAGTTCGTCTATCAAAGTTTTAATTTATTCTCCTGCTTATTCTTAGTGTATTTTATGAATGCAATAATACTCGTTTCTAAAAGTAAAATTTCAAATTTCTTCTGGTACCCCAGAAGTTCATCCTGTAAGGTCAGTATTTGACTTTGAGCACAGCTTTTGCTAAATGCTTGATTTTTTAAAATAAGACTTTCCATTCAGCTAATATGTGGAGGCATTTCTTCTTATTATCATTATTTTGTGTCAGTGTGTTGTAAAGTTTGTTTTTCTAATTGAAAATACAAACAAAAGAAGTTACTTCTGCACTGTCAATACCTGTGCTTTGAGGTTCTTTATACAAATTAAGTCTTCACGCTGTGCCTCTGGGCCGGGGATAGGAAGTCTTGCCAGGAAGATGCTGCATGACACGGGCAGAGATATAGGAGCCTAACTCTCTCCCTGACTCTGAAAACAGTTTGCAGAGGTAGCTTGAGAGTATCATGTATATAACCAGTCTGCTTAATTTGCTTTTCTTCAGATATTAAGTACATATTTTAAACATTGTTTAAAGGAGAAAGTCCTGACAAATATTTGAGGGAGATGATTTAGGTTGGCATATTGAAATAATAGTTACGGAAATCTGGCACAGGGCCACAATTCTGATTATGAAATGATGGTGGGACTAGCAAGAAATGATTAATGGCTTATCTAAAAGCCTAGAAATAGCAGTTTTACTGAGTAATGCCTACACAGTGCTGATAAAGAAAGTTGAATAGGAAAGTAAAAAGCCTCAAAAAACTGAACCCATTGCCATCAAGTCCATTCTGACTCATCGTGACCCCACAGGACAGAGTAGACCTGCCCCGCAGGGTTCCCAGGGAGCATCTAGTGGATTCTTACCGCTGACCTTTTGATTAGCAGCCGAACTCTTAACCACTATGCCACTAGGGTTTCCGATAGTAAAATAGGAGGTATGAAAAATTTTTAATTTTTAAACAGCAAAGTCCTGCCCAGGTATTGTCATTAACTTTAAAAATCCCAGAGAGAATAATGATTAAGTCAGCATAAGCCAAACAGCAATGAACAGAACAGGAATAGCAAGGAGCTTGAGAAAAGGGAAAAACAAGTGAGGCTTCTGAGGACTCCCAACAACTCGTGTCTTCATGGGTTTTACTGCCCGGTCCCACTGGGTCAGGATGGCTTTTCTGGCTCCTGGCCACTTCCCTGGGCCCACCAGCCTAAACTGGTATGGGCTGCACGGGCCAAAGAAAACTTTCAAGGCTAATTTGGGATCTGTGAGAAAAAGCCATAGGATGCTGGGCTTTGCCCCAATGAAAGAGGCAAGTTCATCCATATAAGTAATATAATCCGTTTGTATGGTCTCACTTTTGCCAAACCTAGAGGGAGGAGAGGAAACAACAGCATGAATATCCAACCTCTGTGTAGAAACAAGGGTAAGGAAAAGGCCTCACACCTTTTCACCAGTGTGTAAACTGGAATTAATGTCAAGCCCTTGTGTTAATAATGATATTTCTTTGAAAAAACTTTGTAGTTTTTTCGAAGGATTTTCATGTTGATCTCATCTGGACATTCCTCACCTCTGCCCGGCAGCTGAAGAAGGCATGTTTATTGCCATTTACAAATGGGGACATTGCTTCTTGCTCAAGTGAAGCTAATAGTTCATGGTCACTGAGCTAATCAGTGACTCATCCTCATTTTGCTGAGTCATCTTATAGGAGTTATGGACTAGTGAATAGAAGTCGGCATCCATGTGGTCCCAAAACTCCTCTAAGTTCTAACCGTTTCCAGGTCTCCTTTCTGTGATGTTTGGCAGGAGCCATGGAGGGCTGACAGTATAATGTAGGTTCTTACTTCTACTGTCCACTGTGTCTTGCACATAACAGGATTTAAGACAGTGTCACGTGCAAAGTAGATCCTCAATAAGTATTTTTTGGATGAATGAATTCAGCTTATAGCTGGGCACCATAATGACCTCACTCAGGGTCACTGAAGACAGAAGCGGTTCCAAGCATTCACAGATTTGACTCCTTTATGGGAATCCTAGATCCCCTTTATAATAGGTACTCTTACCATTTGAGCCTTTCCCGTATTGTCTCATCAATGTCACTCATCATGTCTTCCACAGAAGGCAAAGTGCAAGTTCCTAAAAAAGATAATAGTTAAATAAGTTTGGCATAGGGCCAGTCTGCAATTTCTCCTATTTGATAAGAAATTGTGACAGTAGTAATTCCAATTTTTTGTCACTGTCCAGCAAAATAAAATCTCAAACAAATGAACTGGTGACCATTTTGAGACAAGTATATAATTCATTCCTAGTCTTCTCAGAACCAATACCTGTCACAATAATTAAAAACTGTTACCCTAAACACTTATGTTTAAAATCTGTTTCCAGGATTATATTCTAATTTCTTAGTAATCTTTTAAATAGTATTATCTAATAAATATTAACTAAGCACAGGGAAATAAGCATCTCTTTTTTAAGATTTAAGGAAAAAAAAAAAACTTCATAAGAAATAAGCCTGCTTTGCCAGAAAAGGGAATTTCCAGTAGATAAGAGAATTTAGTGAAGCCCCAAGTCTCTCTCTGGACCCAACAGTTATGGATGAGACTGAGGTATGGACCGTCCACAAGTCAAGGACATGGGGTGCCCCAGGATTCTATATCTGAGTTGGGACTGCTCCAGGATTTTAGACTCATTCAGGCAGAGTTCTCTGAAACCATGACCAAAACATGCCTTTGAGCCCAATCTGAAAGTCCAAAGATACTTCAAATGTAGGTTTTTTTCTTTTGCTTTGTTTTGTTTTTTGCAATCTTGGGACCACCTTGAACAAGACTAGAACTGCTGACTCAGCTCTGATTTCTTAAGAGCTGTGTAACTTGCTGAATTTCCTGTCCCAGCAGTCATTACTAGCTGAGTCTTGAGTGGCTTTTGTTAGTCTGCCCTTATTCTAGACCTTGTAGCCCGTTCTATGCTTAGGCAGGAGAAGAGAGAGACACACAGAGAAGAAAGAGGTTGGACTCGGTAACCCACCAGCTACTGCCAATGGGTTGCTTGTGACTGGCCCCTCTGTCCTGGTACTCTGGTTCCCCCGAGCTGGATTGTTTCCTTTAGCTCCCACTTCCCCTAAGATGGAGTCTTTGCTTTGTACCTCAGTGCCTATCAATTGGATCTCTGCCTTGTCTCCTTTCTTCAGAGCCCAGATCATAACTCGTGTCCTCACAGAGAGTAAAAGTCCCACCTTCAGTGCCAGTCTCTCCAGGCCTGAACCTCATGCTCTCTTCTTTCTGAGTGGAATTTCATACCATCACCTGCCTGGCTGCAGCCTCCCTAAAGCAATATCATTCTGCAATGCACCTCTGCCTGGGCTGGGAAAAGTAAAGGAGATTCAGGGACATCACTGATGTGCAGGACTATGATGAAGTGGGTATCAGTCTGCCGGGAAGAGATGGCCCAAGATACATAGTGGCAGATTCCAGGCTCCTGAATAAGAAGAGCCTTTTACCTCCCCAGCGAGTCAGGGAAAGGCTGGAAGACTTAGAACATTGTTCAAAAGGAAGTAAGCCTACTAAATCTCCCTCATCCAGGATTTTTATACCTACAGATTGAACTAAACTTTGCACACTAAACTTTGGTATCTCTTTTGTTCTCTAATCATGGTCCTGCTTGGTTTTATGACCCACATCTGCCCACATCTACATTAAAATCTGAGTGTGAATCTGATTCTAGTACCTACACTTGGGGGATGCTGCTTACCTTCCTTTCCTGGCCCCCAATCAAGTTTATTGTTTTCTTTTTGGAATATAAAAAAACAAAAACCAAACCCATTGCCATTGAGTCAATTCCAGCTCCTAGCGACTCTATAGGATAGGGTAGAACTGCCCCATAGGGTTTCCAAGGACCGGCTGGTAGATTCGAACTGCTGACCTTTTGGTTGGCAGCCATAGCTCTTAACCACTGCACCACCAGGGCTCCTTTTAAAATATAGGAACCCAATATTCCTGTATATTAGAGACTATTTTCCACACCTAAAACTTTCTGCCTCTAATGATTCACTATCTGTCCTTGTCTGACACATGGCAGGGGAGAAAACAGTAAGTAGTGCAAAAAAAAATATCTTTCCAATAATAGTAATTCTTTTTTGACTGTGGATATCTGAAGTTGCTGAAATTGGCTTGGGAACATCTTCCCTTAACCTTTCAAGTGCTGTCATTCAATTGAGTTTTAAAATCATAATTTTATGTCATAATTTTATAAAGCTGTCATGCACTTAAGATTAGAAGTTTTGGCGTTCTCAAGTCTAATGAATGAGCTTGGGTATTTATCAGCTCTAAGGACTTATAAGTCACAAAATGGCTCCTATAATAATACCATGTACTATTACAATGATAATCCGACATGATATATTTTAAATTGCTTATATATTATAGTAGTAAGAATATGAATCTTATACTGTCAAGACTGGAAGGGACCTAGGATTGTTGTTATTAGTCACCATCTAGTCGATTCTGACTTCATGGTGATCCTGTGTGTGTAGAGTAGAACTGCTCCATGGGGTTTTCAAGGCTGTGACCTTACAGAAACACTTCACCAGGCCTGTCTTCCAAGGTGCCTCTGGGTGGGTTTGAACTGCCAACCTTTTGGTTAGTAGTTGAGCACTTAACCATTTGTGATACCCAGGGACTCCTGGGCTATTAATTATTATAATTAAACGGTCAAATTTATATAAAACATAAACATGTAATTATAATCAATTCATAATAATTATTGGTCCATTGTAGTTAGGATTCTTCTTTTCACAAAGACTCATTGGCATCCATCTTTCCAATCTATCAGCTTCCTTTTCTACTCACCCTTTATTACTTGTGCTACCCAGCGAGACTGCAGATCATTTGTAGGGATGGCAGACCCAAAGGACTGGACAAAGCCAATCATTGCCATAGTTGGCTTCTCTAGTAGAGGAGGGAAGATGCCTTTAAACAAGGTGATCTCATTATTTCTGCTTTTGATGATGGAATCATCAAGGAAGGGGTGATCATAGCTATAGCCTGTTGCAAAGATGACGCAGTCGATGGCCTCAAACACAGTCCCATCCTCAAAAATGGCCGAGGTCTCTGTGAATGCCTTCACATTAGGCTTAATAGACACAACGCCACACAGAATTCGAGCTGGGAGCTCATCATTAAACACAGGCTCTTTCCTCAGGGTTCTGTATGGAAAACAGAGACAACAGCCAGGATTGTGATATTTTCCTTTTGTCCATCGATATCTCTATCTGCACATAGAGATAGATGCATAGATATGCATCTAGCTTATATAGATACATAGGTATATTCATCAGGAAGGAGAAAACTACCCAAGTTTTTTTTCTGTGCTATGAAATGTTGCCAATGTGGACGAAGAACAAAACTGACACAAGACAACATAATGAAATAAGAGATGTTGCCTTTTGCTGATCCCTTCTCTATTTCTTGTGACCTTTCCCTTCTCTGCCTGAATGTCTAACAGGTATCTCAACTTTAACATGTCTGAAAACAAAACTTTCACTCTTCCCGTAAACCTGCACTGTTCCTTATCTCAGTAACATCTACTTCCTGCTTGCATACTTGCTCAGATCAAACATCTTGAAGAAGTCCTTGACCCCTTTGTTGCTCTTACCGTTTTCCAATTTAACAGAAAATGCTGTTTGGTTCTACCTTCAAAACACACCCAGAAACTGATAACTTTTGACCACTGCCTGCTAACAGTCCTAGTCCAAGCCACCATCACTTCTCATCTGGGTTTTTGACAATAGCCTTTCAACTAGTCTTTTTCCTTCCTCCCCTAGCCCACCCTCTTACCCTGAATGATGACCACAGCTGCCAGAGTGACCTTTTCAATGTTAATTTAGATCTCATTACTGTCTACTTGGGTGCCTGCTATAGCTTTCCATTGCATTCAGAGTTCTTACAATGGCCTACAAGGCCCAAACCCATTCGGCTGTTCTTACCTCCCTGGGCTTACCTCCTACTACTGTACCCTCATCCTCTTTATTCCAGGTCAAGAGGTCCCCTTGCTGTTGTTGAGTGGTTTAGTCATGCCCCTGAACAAACGCCTTTGCCCTGGCTGTTTCCTCTGCAATATTCTTCCCCATGGCTCATTTTCTCATCTCCTTCAGGGCTTTGTTTAAATGTCTCCTCAGCACCATCTACTCTGAGGACTCTAACATTATCCTGAAGGCACTCCCCGTCACCCATCCCTGCTTTGTGTTTTTCTCCCTAGCACACATGTCCACATGGTCTTCTGCCATTTGCTTACTGTTTGTCCTACTACTGGAACAGAAGCTCCGTGAAATCAGGGGATTTTGCCTGTTTTATGCATGGACTAGAACAGGACCTGGCATATAATAAATGCTTGCTAAAATACTGGTGAATTAGTGAATTAACTTTGCTGTAGACAGTGCACAACCAGGGCTTTTTTAATACCATGTCAAAGTAATTTTGTATCATGCGACTACCTTGGGCGGTGCTATGGGAGAGTGAGGGGGAGATGCAAACGTTATGGTCACAGTTCAGAGGGAGGGCTCCATTCGGTGGGCTGGAGGGTGCAGCACAGAGGAACTCCTGCTCTGTTCAACCTAACGTCGGGGTTACGTCAGAGGCAGTAGGGCATGGTAACAGAGGGTCAGGGTTTGTTGTGAATCCTGGTTCTGCATGTTGGCCGTGGGATTTAGGTCATCATTAACTGCACTGAAACTCAATTTTCTCCTCTAAAATGGTGATAATAATAGAGCCTTCCTCATGGAGTTTTTGGGAGGATTAAACGAGATAATGCATGTGAAGGTCCTAGCACAGGCTCTGACATGTATTAAGTTCTTAAAATGTGTTAACTGCTATTACTCCTGAGAAATCTGGTAAGGATTGTGAAATTAGAAAGAAATCCTAAATTTTGTAGTCCTTTATGCCCTGAGGATCTGTTTGGAGGCTTTCTTTCAGGTATTGACATGGAGACAAAAGTTAACAGGCATATAATGTTGAGGTCAGCTTTACCCATTTAAAGGCATCAAGCCGTAGTTCTCATGCTTGAATTTTGAATTCATCTGCTTCATGTACCACCAGTCAGAGATGGGTTTTGGTAAGTTGTTCCTGAGGAAGTTTTCGAATCGGCTGATAAGCAGCATGTCCCATGGGTAGCCGTCATCCCAGACCCTGCTTAACACCCAGGAACCACTTCTGGAGCTGATGATGACCTTAAAAAAACACCAATTCAACCATGAATGTAGTGACCGTTAGTAGCAGATATTGTGTTATGCCCCACCCGGTCCCCCTTCAGGACTGGACCTATTAGCCCAGCGACTGGGTGTGTTGCTGGATGCTGTCAGCCCTCCTTGGGAGTTGCCTTGATTAAAGAGAGCGGTCTTACCCAATGTCTTGCACCCTTTTGGGCTCTCTGCATCTGATGACTGGTGGATGCAGGATTATAGAGGCCAGTAAAATGGAAGCTTCCATCCCTTCCTGCTGAGATATTGACCCTGAGAGCACTCCCAAATAAACCTCCTGTACTTTAATCTGCACCTCAGAGTCAGATTCCCAGGGAAACCAACCTGACATACTGTTGCAGGAAAGTTTTCAGATACTGGTCAAATCTTATATGGTAGATGACCAGTAACTGAATTCTAGCCATACTTTTCCTAATGCTTATCTGATGGATATTGTCAGTAAAGAAACAATTATGATCCCAAATTATGGCATTTGAATTAAAATGCCCGCCACCATCCCAAAAGAAGGCAAGAGATTTGGAATCAGAAAGACTTGGGCTCAAATCCTGACTCTACCACTTACTAATGATGTGATTTGGGACAACCTTCTTTAAATTCTGTCATGTTCAGTTTCCACAATCCTGAAATGGGAATAATAAATACCAACCACATAGAATTTATAAAGGATTAATGCAACGTCATTACCTGAGTACTGTGCTCAGTGTTGCCCGCATTTAGCATGCACTTAGTAAATGTCAGTTTTCTTCCTGTCACCTTTTTTGTTATATTAATCTCTAACAGTACAGTTTTAAAGGAACAGTTTCTACTATATTAGGTTCCTTATATAGATATTTCTTGTCATGGAACCTGGTCAAATAACAAGAGACTGAAGGATCAATTTTTAAGAGTCATTCTTCCCTCTAATTTATCCTATATACAACCAACAGACACATCTCTTAAAACTATGGTTTCACCATATCTTTATTTAGCTCCAGAAGTGGAAACGATTTGTCATTATTTATGAAGGTATCCAAATTCTTTAGCCTGTCATTCAAGTCCTTAAGATCTGACATGACGTGACTCCAATCATTCTTTCCCACCTCAGTTTCCATAACTACTCTGTTCCTTGGAATCAGAAGACCTGACTCATAGTCCTCTAACACATCTGGTGCTCAAACAGTAATTTCCTCCTTGACTTTCAAGAGGACAATTGACATCTCTAGTCCTCCGTATTCTTTTCTGTAAAATGGGCATAATAAAGCCTGGACTGCTTTCTTCCCACAATCAAAGTAGCTAATTTAAGTGAAGGTTCTTGAGTACCATAATGGATTCTGAAAATGAAAGGCATTATTATTAAGAGCCTCCATTCCAGGAAAACAAAGCTTTAACAGTTAAGTATGCAGTACACATTTCTGTCTCCGAAACTTTGCTCCTGTTGTCCGCCCTGCCTGGAACACCCTCTACCACCTCTTCCACCTATGATTTATATTTATTATTTCAGGGCTGATTCAGGCATACTTCCTTCAGGAGGCCTCCCCGGCTAAACCAAAAAAAACCAAACCCAGTGCCGTCGAGTCAATTCTGACTCATAGTGACCCAATAGGACAGAGTAGAACTGCCCCATAGAGTTTCCAAGGAGTGCCTGGCGGATTCGAACTGCTGACCCTTTTGTTAGCAGCTGTAGCACTTAACCACTACGCCACGGCCTATAGTTCTGAAATCACAGCACGTCTGAATCACTCGTTTATCCTTTATGCTAGTGGTAGCTCTCGTGCATACTGTTGCATTGCTTTCTATTTAACCTTGGAGGTTAGGTTTAGCTTATGTCCATGTATTATTTTCCCAATGGGATTTTAATCTCCTTGAGGAGAGAAGCCACAAAGTAACTTGTTTGTATTCCTCCACATTGCCCAGTCTAGTGCTTTGAACAGATAGATAAAAACCAGACCAGTTGCCGAGCTGACTGTCTGACACACCTCACGTGTGTCAGAGTAGAACTGTGCTCCATGGGGTTTGCAATGGCTGATTTTTCAGAAGCAGATCATGGGGGCTTTTTTCCAAGGCACCTCTGGGGTGGACTGGATCTCTAAGTATTTGGCTGAGTGCGTTAACCTTTGCACAACCCAGGGACTCCAAACAGATAGATAGAAATATATTTTTATGCCATGTGTTCGGTAGTGTTCTCTCTGTTTCCTCATGCATAATTCGGCCTGTGTTGGTGACACATGTCATGACATCAGTAGGCTTTACAACTGAAGATAAGATTCCTGGCTTTAAGCCTCTGGACCCTAAAGAATCTTCCAAAGCCGGCAGGGGACGTTTGGTTAGAACTCCTTAACATGTCCTAAAAGGCCTGTGTTACCTCATCTCTGTCCTCACTACAGCCTCTCCTCATCTATTCTTTTCCAGAACCCCTGAGTTCCAGCCAGAGGGCCTCCTTCCTGCTTCCAGACTTCTGGACACTGTGCCCCTTTTTCAATGTTATAGGCCTTTAGATGAAGGTTTACAGAACAAACTAGTTTCTCATCAATTAGTATACACGTTGTTGTATGACATCGGTTAACAACCCCATAACATGTCAACACTGTCTCTTCTCAACCCTGGGTTCCCTATTACCAGCTTTCCTCTTCCCTCCTGCCTTCTAGTCCCTGCCCCAGGGCTGGTGTGCCCCTTTAGTCTTGTTTTGTTCCATGGGCCTGTTCAATCTTTGGCTGAAGGGTGAACCTCAGGAGTGATCTCATTACTAAGCTGAAAGGGTGTCTGGGGGCCATACTCTCAGGGTTTCTCCAATCTCTGTCAGGCCAGCAAGTCTGATCTTTCTTTTTGAGTTAGAATTTTGTTCTACATTTTTCTCCAGCTCTGTTCAGGACCCTCTATTGTGATCCCTGTCAGAGCAGTTCGTGGTGGTAGCTGGGCACCATCTAGTTTTACTGGTCTCGGTCTGGTGGAGGCCGTGGTAGATGTGGTCCATTAGTCTTTTGGACTAATCTTTCCCTTGTATCTTTAGTTTTTTTCATTCTTCTTTGCTTCTGAAGGGGTGAGACCAGTGGAGTATCCTGAATGGACGTTTACAGGCTTTTAAGACCCCATGATTTAACTTCTTCAGAAGATCAAAAAGTAGGCTCTATTTTTATCTCTGTTTTACTGGTGAGAAAACCGAGACTAAGAGGGACTGAAGGACTCACCCAGGCATCTAAGAGCCACAATCTGAATCCTAAACCCACTCTTGTTTTGTGGGAATTGATCAGACACATGTTAGACACCAAATGCCTTGAAGGAGAAGATTTGTTAAATGACAACATCACTCCTTCCCAAAGTTCTACCTTTGCCTACCAAGCTTTTTAAAACCTCCTTTGTTGCCAAGGGAAGCTGAGCTATATGAAATGCCACTTAGTTTTCACAGAGGCCCTTCCCCCTATTTCACATCACACCTTTCAGGTGATAATAATGACTCCTGATCTTTAAAGATAAGTCCTTCCTCCCCACCCCCCTCCCCAGTACCTGGGAAGCATTACCTTCTCTGCTGTGTGGCTGAGTTCTGTGGCAATATCACAGCCTGAATTCCCCAAGCCGACCACCAGGACTCTCTTCCCCTTGAATATTCCTGGTTCCTTATAGTCCCAGCTGTGGAAGCATTTGCCTTTAAAATGTTTTAGACCTGAGTGAAAAGTGAGAAACGAGAATCATTTTAACAGAAATGACCTTGTGAGGGGGTAGTCACCGTAATATGGAATTTTAACAATCCTAGTTTAGTCCTCTTGGTAGATATAATAGAAGTATATATTAATTTCCCCCACATGTCTGTCAGTTTGTCGTAACTGTGGGGGCTTGTGTGTTGCTGTGATGCTGGAAGCTATGCCACCGGTATTCAGATACCAGCAGGGTCACCCATGGGGGACAGGTTTCAGCTAAGCTTCCAGACTAAGACAGACTAGGAAGAAGGACCCGGCAGTCTACTCTGAAAAGCATTAGCCAGTGAAAACCTTATGAATAGCAGCAGAACATTGTCTGATATAGTGCTGGAAGATGAGGCTCCCAGGTTGGAAGGCACTCAAAAGGTGACTGGGGAAGAGTTGCCTCCTCTAAGTAGATTCAACCTTAACGACATGGATGGAGTAAAGCTTCCAGGACCTTCATTTGCTGATGTCGCATGACTCAAAATGAGAAGAAACAGCTGTGAACATCCATTAATAATCGGAACCTGGAATGTACGAAGTATGAATCTAGGAAAATTAGAAATGATCAAAAATGAAATAGAACACATAAACATCGATATCCTAGGTATTAGTAAGCTGAAAGGGACTGGTATTGGCCATTTTGAATTGGACAATCATATAGTCTACTATGCTGGGAATGACAACTTGAAGAGGAATGGTGTTGCATTCATCGTCAAAAAGAATGTTTCAAAATCTATCCTGAAGTACAATGCTGTCAGTGATAGGATAATATCCATATGCCTACAAGGAAGACCAGTTAATATGACTATTATTCAAATTTATGCACCGATCACTAGGGCCAAAGATGAAGAAATAGAAGATTTTTATCAGCTGCTACAGTCTGAAATTGATCCAACATGCAATTAAGATGCATTGATAATTACTGGCAATTGGAATGCAAAAGTTGGAAACAAAGAAGAAGGATCAGTAGTTGGAAAATATGGCCTTGGGGATAGAAAAAATGCTGGAGATAGAATGATAGAATTTTGCAAGACCAACGACTTCTTCATTGCAAATACTTTCTTTCACCAACATAAACGGCGATTATACACATGGATCTCGCCAGATGGAATACACAGAAATCAAATTGACTACATCTGTGGAAAGAGACGGTGGAAAAGCTCAATATCGTCAGTCAGAACAAGGCCAGGGGCCGACTGTGGAACAGACCATCAATTGCTCATATGCAAGTTCAAGCTGAAACTGAAGAAAATCAGAGCAAGTCCACGGGAGCCAAAATATGACCTTGAGTATATCTCACCTGAATTTAGAGACCATCTGAACAATAGATTTGACGCATTGAACACTAGTGACTGAAGACCAGACACGTTGTGGAATGACATCAAGGACATCATCCCTGAAGAAAGCAAGAGGTCACTGAAAAGCCAGGAAAGAAAGAAAAGACCAAGATGGATGTCAGAGGAGACTCTGAAACGTGCTCTTGAGCGTTAAGCAGCTGAAGCAAAAGGAAGAATTGATGAAGTAAAAGAACTGAACAGAGGGTTTCAAAGGGCGTCTCGAGAACACAAAGTAAAGTATTATAATGACACATGGAAAGAGCTGGAGATGGAAAACCAAAAGGGAAGAACACGCTCGGCATTTCTCAAGCTGAAAGAACTGAAGAAAAAACTCACACCTTGAATTGCAATAGTGAAGGATTCCATGGGGAAAATATTAAATGATGCAGGAAGCATCAAAAGAAGAAGGAAGGAATACACAGAGTCATTATACCAAAAAGAATTAGTCGATATTCAACCATTTAAGAGGTGGCATATGATCAGGAACCGATGGTACTGAAGGAAGAAGTCCAATCTGCTCTGAAGGCATTGGAGAAAAACGAGGCTCCAGGAATTGATGGAATATCAATTGAGATGTTTCAACAGACAGATGCGGCGCTGGAGGTGCTCACTTGTCTATGCCAGGAAATATGGAAGACAGCTTCCTGGCCAACTGGTTGGAAGAGATCCATATTTATGCCTATTCCCAAGAAAGGTGATCCAACTGAATGTGGAAATTATAGAACAATATCATTAATGTCACACGCAAGCTTTAACAAGGTGGATTGACACAGTGGCTGCAACAATGAGCTCAAGCATAACAACGATTGTAAGGATGGCGCAGGACCAGGCAGTGTTTCATTCTGTTGTGCATAGGGTCGCTATGAGTTGGAACCGACTCGACGGCACCTAACAAGAACAACAACATATTTTAATTCAACCAGTTTGTGGATAGATAGAAAGATAGATAGATGTAGAGATATATGTATAGATATAGATGTTGTAAAGCTATTCATTCTTGCCAGACATGTAGATGGCAGGCTAAATTTTGGCCTTACCTGGAAAGGACTCTTTTGGGATATTGGGGTACACGTGATGTCCAGAACAAACCATTACAGCATCAAAGATGGCAGATTCCTGTTTACCATCCTTTTCAGTGATAACATCCCATTGGCCAGTGATTGAGAAATCAGGACGTTTTTTGACCTTGGATACAAGTGTCTAAGAGAAACACAGAAAGCAAGCCTTCACTTCTTTGCCAGCAGGTGGATTTGGCACTAACCTGGTCAAGTACACACACACACAGATCAAGTAGTATGAAAAAAATCCTTCGTAGATAGTGGCTTAGGGAAAAAATACTTCAAATTCAAAATTCCCTCAGAGTAAATCAACACATAAAATGGTGTGTATATATTATTTATTCTTACTTTTTTTGTGAATAAACGGTATTTTCTGTAGTACCAAAGTGATACCCTTTGGAGGTATGACAGTGAATCCAATTATACTTTAGTTATAAGAGGCACACGCAACATCTAGCAAGTTAGCTGGTGGTGAATACTTCCTGTAATACATACATATGTATTTAGGCATGGTGAAGTGGCTGCCTGTTGGTGTGTCCCTTCTCCTAAAAAAAACCTGTTAATTCTGAGAACCTATTTTTGGTCTTAATTTTTCTTAAAAACTTTATTATGTAATATTTCATTCATTGTTGTTAGGTACCCTTGAGTTGGTTCTGACTCATAGCAACCCCATGTACAAAAGAACAAAACACTGCCCTGTCCTGCACCATCCTCAGAGCCATTGCTATGTTTGAGCCCATTGTTGCAGACGCTGTGTAAATCCATCTCATCGAGGGTCTTCCTGTTTTTCACTGACCCTCTTCGTTACCAAGCATGGTGTCTGACCTTCTCCAGGGACTCATCCCTCCTGATAACATGTCCAAAGTGCATGAGATGAAGCCTCGTCACCCTCCCTTCTAAGGAGCATTCTGGATGTGCTTCTTCCAAGACAGACTTGTTCATTCTCTGACAGTCCATGGTATATTCAATATTCTTCACCAACATCATAATTCAAAGGCATCAATTCTTCTTCCGTCTTCCTTATTCATTGCCCAGCTTTCGCATGCATATGAGGCAGTTGAAAATACCATGGCTTCAGCCAGGCACACCTTAGTCCTCAAGCTACATCTTTGCTTTTTAGTGTTTTAGAGAGGTCTTTTGGAGCAGATTTACCCAGTACAATGCGTCGTTTAATTTCTTGCTACTACTTCCACGGGCATTGATTGTGGATCCAAGGAAAATGAAATCCTTGACAACTTCTTTTCTCCATTTATTATGATGTTGCTTATTGGTCCAATTGTAAGGATTTTTGTTTTGTTTATGTTGAGGTGCAATCCACAGTGAAGGATGTAGTCTTTGATCTTCATCAGTGAGTGTTTCAAATCCTCGTCAGCAAGCAAGGTCGTGTCCTCTGCATAACCAGTTTGTTAATGAGTCTTCCACCAATCCTGATTCCTTGTTCTTCTTTTTATAGTCCCGTTTCTTGAATTATTTGCTCAGCATACAAATTGAATAAGTATGGTGAAAGGATACAACCCTGACGCACATCTTTCCTGATTTTAAACCACACAGTATCCCCTTGTTCTGTTCAAATGACTGCCTCTTGGTCTATGTACAGGCTCCTTATGAGCACAATTAAGTGTTCTAGAATTCCCGTTCTTCGCAATGTTATCCATAATGTGTTATGATCCACACAGTCGAAGGCCTTTGCATGGTTAATAAAACATAGATAAATATCTTTCTGGTAGTCACTGCTTTCAGCTAGGATCCATCTGACATCAGCAGTGATATCCCTTTTTCCATGCCCTCTTCCAAATCTGGCTTACATATGCAAGAGTGTATGTATGCATCAATACAACACCATCGTTACTTATGAAATATATAATAAAATGAGCGCTTACGAACCCATAAAAACTTGCATATGTATCATTTATTTAGAATAATTCTGGGGTTATTTATTTATTTATGCTATTGTTATTGGCGCCTTTTTATGGATTATGGTTTCTCTCTGTTGCTGGCTTACAGAAATGCAACTGACTTTTATCTATTGAGCTTATATACGGCCGCTATGCTAAACTATTTTGTCTTAGTTGTTATCCTAATAATTTGTCTGTAGATTCTTTCGCATTTCCTATGTGGATGATCATGTCTGTGCACAATATTTTTTTTTTCTTTCAAGTTGTTCCTTTTACTTCAATTTCTTAAGACTATTGAAAAGAAGCAGTGATAATGGGCATCCTTTTCTTGTTCTGAACTTAAAAAGGAAACCTTTTAATATTGACTTTTTAGGACAGCACTGTCTAGTAAAAATGTAGTACGAGCAAAACAAGTAATTTCAAATTTTCTAGTAGCCACATTTAATAAAATGAAAAAAATGTATAATTTAGCCCAATATGTATGTCCAATATACTCTGTCCTATAGGGTCGCTATGAGTTGGAATCGACTCGATGGCACTGGGTTTTATATATGAAATATTATCATTTCAATATGTTATTAATACAAAAATTATTAAGATATTTTCCTTTTTTTTTAATACTGACTTTGAAATCGAGTGTGTAGTTTGCACTTACACTGCATCTCAGTTACTGTGGCTAATGGCTGCCATACTGAACACTAGAATGATGTTTGTGTATGTTTTGGTGGGTCACGAAAATTCACTTCTAGTCTTAGTTTATTGAAAGCTTTTTCTCCTCTTTGCTCTCCCCCTCCCCTCCCTTTGTCTCCTCTCCTTTTGCTTTAGTTGGATTCATGATTTAAAGGATTTTTGTGTCTATTTTCATGAAGGAGATTGGTCTCTAATTTTCCTATTTCATATTATCCTTGTCTACTTTTGATATCAAAATTGTAATATCATAGAGTGAGTTTCTGGAAGAATTTATAGAATAATAAAATGATCTCTGCCTTACATATTTGGAAATACTCACCTATGGAACTATCTGTTTATTTTCTTTACGGTAAGATGTTTTTCTGAGTCACAAGAACTACAAATCATCAAGAAACTTTTTACGCTTCTATTTCTTTTTGAGTGAGTTTTAGTAAGGGTTTTCTTGAAAGAGTTTTTTAATGTGACCAATTAAAGGAAAAGTATTTGGCAAGTTTTTTTTTAATATTATTTCATTTGCATCTATTTTGTCTACGTTTTCATCCCTAATATTATGCATTTGTGCCTTCACTCTTTCTTTCCACCATAAACTGCCAGCTATTTTTCTATTGTTGATTTTACTGGACTTTTCAAATAATTAACTCTCAAGTTTGTTAATCTCTTTTATTAATTACTTTTTCTTTATCATCGCCTTCATTTTACATTCTTGGGACTCATGCTGCTTTTCTTTTCCTAATTTCTTACACTTCATTACCTCTTAAATTTCTAAACTTCTCTCATTTTTTAATATGAGCATTGTTTATAATTTTCACAAACATATAGTTTTATCTGCTTCCCACAAATTTTGTTACATAGAATCTAAATTATTCAGTTCTAAATATTTTTAAATTTACATTACAGTTTCTTCTTTGATCCGTAAGTTATTTAGGCAAAAAGTTTTAATTTTCCAATTCATGGGTATTTTACATTTATTTCTTTGTTATTGATTTCTAATTTAATAGCATTGTCGTCTAAGAACTCTATGTGGTCACATTGTTAAAAAAAAAAAAAAAAAGAAAGAGATGCCGAAAAGAAAAAATGAGAATCCAGTAATGAACATGGATGTCCTCACTGTTATGCCGAGGGCTGATTTATTGCTAACAACTTACCTTGAACTGTATGTATTTCAGAAGGTTCTTTTCTTTGGCATATGCAGTGAGGTACTCCAGGAGCTTGCTGTGGTGCATGAAGCTGGGGAAGTCATCAGGATATGGGAAGTCTGCAAAACACGTCATCTCTTTGGAAGAGTTGGTGAAGACCGACCGGTAAATGCTGGCCCTACCTTCCTCTCCATGGTCCTGTAATGTATAGTTATAAATGGAAGAGAGTTTGTAAGTGAGAATACTTAAGGTCAGGGCAAGTTCCAAATAATTATCACTTATTTTGAATCTGCCTTTACCCACAAGTAAATTCAGTAAGGTGAGGCATAAATAAGCTTTACTTCAAATATTGATGCTAATCACAAAAGCTTATCAAGGAAATTAGGATGCAGGAGAATATGCCTTTCTTAACATCTTTGTTTTTCTTAGAAAATGAATTTCACTCTATCCTTTTGGGACTATGTAATTACAGTTATTACTTTTTTCTTCAAACCACTAAATATGGTGATGGATATTTTCCAAAGTTCAACCTTGCATGGTTTGTATGTGTCAACTCAGAGGGGACAGAGGACAGTAGCAGGATCTGCGTTTGAATTTGACCAGCTTATCTTTCCTGGACCGCATAAGTCCCCTTTCTCCAAAAGCTCAGATGCACTCTTAGAAAGGGCCAGAGAACAAGGCGAGGAATCTGAAAGACTGAGCATGGATGAAAAGACACCTGGAGATTAAGCTGTGCCACCTCAGGGAACTTCCACTTTTCTCGTCTCGGAAGACTTTTATCCTTCTCCCCACGTAAATCTGGGTGTTTGATTAGACATGACAGAGTGACCTGAGTACCTAGTAGTCTAGTATGTACTTCAGTGTTTATAAATACAGAATTGCAAGATATCAAGAACTCACAAGGAGAAAATGGGAGAGACTATCCTAGGACAGTGTGAGGGTGTCAGGGTGGTCTGATTTGCTTCACTCAACTACCTCATGATTGTTGCTTCAACATATAACATAAGGCACATGGCAGGCAAAATTCTAAGGATGACTCCTGATAATGCTCACCCTTGTATAAAAATGATTAACAAAATGTGTTTTTACTCTTTCTGAAGGTCATAAATATTTCCTTGGTTTTATTGATTGTTACCTTAAAAATGATTTGATGGACTCATTTGCTAATAAATGACTTTAGCCAAACCACTTAACATATACTGTTGTTGCTGTTGTTAGTTGTCGTTGAGTCAATTCTGACTCATGGTGACCCATGTGTGCAGAGTAGAACTGCTCGATAGGGTTTTCAAGGTTGTGACCCTTCAGAAGCAGATCGCCAGGACGGTCTCCTGAGGCGCCACCAGGTGGGTTCGAACCTCCAGCCTTTTGGCTAGTAGTTGAGCGCTTTATCATTTGTGCCACATTACATTCATATATTTTTTCTTCTTCAATGCAATTTTAGTTCTTCTTCTGCTATAAAATTCTTCATATGTAGTAGACAAAGGATAACTTTAGATGCTCTCACTAGTGAAATGAGTGGTGTTCAATACACCTGGACTGAATAAAATACATTAAAGAGGCTCCCAGGCCTTACATGAATCCACCCATCCATTGCCATCGAGTAGATTCTGAATCATAGCGACGCTTACATGAACAGACAGTGAGAATCAAGTTAGCTCTTTGCCTTGAGGTTGGCACCTAAGGCTTTATTCCTAATTGGTCCTATTCTAAACATTGATTTAGAATATTTTGGTTACTAAATTTAACTGCAAGATTAGGTGGATTCTGCCTGCAGAGTATTTATTACCTAGAAGGACAGAGAGCTTAGTCTTTGTTGTACATGCGGAATGTTGTTACTGTTAGGTGCCCTTGAGTTGGTTCCAATTCATAGCCACCCCATGTACAACATAACGAAACACTGCCCAGTTCTGTGCCATCCTCACAATCGTTGTTATTATGCTTTAGCCCATGGTTGCAGCCACTGTGTCAATCCATCTCATTGAGGGTCTTCCTCTTTTTCACTTACCCTCTACTTTACCAAGCAGGAGGCTTTCTCCAGGGATTAATCCCTCTTGATAACTTGTCCAAAGTGTGTGATACATAGTCTCCCCATCCTTTGGTTGTGCTTCTTCCAGGACAGATTTTGTTAATTCGTTTGGCAGTCTATGGTATATTCAATATTTTTCACTGACACCACAATTCATAGGCATCAATTCGTCTTCCGTCTTCCTTATTCATCTTCCAGCTTTTGCATGCATATGAGGCTATTGGAAATATCATGGGTTGGGTCAGGCACACCTTATTCTTCAAGGTGACATCTTTGCTTTTCAACACTTTAAAGAGGTCTTTTGCAGCAGATTTGCTCAATGCAATGTGTCTTTTGATTTCGTGACTGCTGCTTCCATGGGTGTTGATTGTGGATCCAAGTATAATGAAACCCTTGAGAACTTTAATCTTTTCTCCATTTATCATGATGTTACTTATTGCTCCAGTTGTGAGGATTTTTGTTTTCTTTATGTTGAGGTGCAATGCATACCGAAGACTGTGATCTTTCATCTTCGTCAGTCAGTACTTCAAGTCCTCTTCATTTTCAGCAAGCAAAGTTGTGTCATCTGCATAAGTCAGGTTGTTAATGAGTTTTCCTCCAATCCTGACACCCTCTTCTCCTTCATACAGTCCGGCATCTCAGATTATTTGCTATGGTGAAAGAATACAACCCTGACACACACCTTTCCTGACTTTAAACCACACAATATCCCCTTGTTCTGTTCGAATAACTGCCTCTTGATCTATGTGCAGGTTCCTCATGAGCACGATTAAGTGTTCTGGAGTTCCCATTCTTCCCGATGTTATCCATAATCTGTTACAATCCACACAGTCAAATGCCTTTGCATAGTCAATAAAACACAGGTAAACATCTTTCTGGTGTTCTCTGCTTTCAGCCAGGATCCATCTGACATCAGCAATGATATCCCTTGTTCCACTTTTTCTTCTGAATCCAGCTTGAACTTCTGGCAGTTCCCTGTTGATACACTGCTGCAGCTGCTTTTGAATGATCTTCAGTGAACTTTCACTTGCATTTGATATTAATGATATTGTTTGATAATTTCCGCATTCAGTTGGATCACCTTTCTAGGGAATAGGCATAAATATGGGTCTCTTGCAGCCAGTTGGCCAGGTAGTTGCCTTCCAGATTTCTTGGCATAGTTGAGTGAGCACCTCCAGTGCTGCATCTGTTTGTTGAAACATCTCAACTGATATTCTGTCGAGCCTTGTTTCTCACCAATGCCTTCAGTGCAGATTGGACTTCTTCCTTCATTACCATAGGTTTCTGATCTTATGTTACCCCCTGAAATGGTTGAACATTGACCAATTCTTTTTGGTGTAGTGACTCTGTGTATTCCTTCTATCTTCTTCTGATGCTTCCTGTGTCATTTAATATTTTCTCCGTAGAATCCTTCAATATCACAACTCAAAGCTTGAATTATTCCTTCAGTTCTTTCAGCTTAAGAAATGCCAAACATGTTCTTTCGTTTTGGTTTTCTATCTCCAGATCTTTGCACATGTCATTATAATACTTTACTTTGTCTTGGTTGAGCTGCCCTTTGAAATATTCTGACTTCATCATTTCTTCTTTTTGCTTTAGCTACTTAGGTTCAAGAGCAAGCTTCAGAGTCTCTTCTGATAGCCATGTCGGTCTTTTCTTTCTTTTCTGTCTTTTTAATGACCTCTTGCTTTTTTCATGTACTTTGTCCTTGATGGCGTAGTGGTTAAGTGCTATGGCTGCTAACCAAAGGGTCAGCAGTTACAATTCGCCAGGCGCTCCTTGGAAACTCTATGGGGCAGTTCTACTCTGTCCTATAGGGTCTCTATGAGTCGGAATCGACTCGACGGCCCTGGGACTGGGTATGTCCTTGATAATCATTCCACAACTCGCCTGGTCTTTGGTCATTAGTGTTCAACATGTCAAATCCATTCCTGAGGTGGTCTCTACATTCAGGTGGGTTATGCTGCAGTTTGTACTTTGGCTCTCGTGGACTTGTTCTAATTTTCTTCAGCTTCAACTTGAACTTAGATAGAAACGATTGATGGTCTATTCTGCAGTCAGCCCCTGGCCTTGTTCTGACTCATGATATAGAGATTTTCCCTCATCTCTTTCCACCAAAAAAACCAAAACCAACTGCTGCCAAGTCGATTCCGACTCACAGAGACCCTGTAGGACAGAGTAGAACTGCACCATAGAGTTTCCAAGGAGCGCCTGGCGGATTTAAACTGCTGACCTCTTGGTTAGCAGCTGTAGCACTTAAACACTACGCCACCAGGGCTTCCTTTCTTTCCATAGATGTAATCAGTTTGATTTCTGTGTATTCCATCTGGCGAGGTCCACGTGTATAGTCGCCATTTATGTTGGTGAAAAAAAGATATTTGCAATGAAGAAGTCATTGGTCTTGCAAAATTCTATCATGCAATCATGGGCATAGTTTTTATCACTAAGGCTGTGTTTTCCAAACACCTATTCTTTGTTTTCAACTTTTGCATTCCAATGACCTGTAATTATCAATGCATCCTGATTGTATGTTTGATCAATTTCAGACTTTACAAGTTGGTAAAAATTTTCAGTATCTTCATCTTTTGCCTTAGTGGTTGGTGTGTAAATTTGAATAACATTCATATTAACTGGTCTTCTTTGTAGGTGTGTGGATATTATCTTATCACTGACAGCCTTGTATTTCAGGATAGATCCTGAAATGTTCTTTAGGACGATAAATGCAACGCCATTCCTCTTCTAGGTGTCTTTCCTGGAATAGTAGACCATATGATTGTTCAATTAAAAATGGCCAATGCCAGTCCATTTCAGCTCACTAATGCGTAGGATATTATTGGTGACCCTGCTGATACTTGAATACCAGCGGCCTAGCTTCTGGCATCACAGCAACATGCAAGCCCCCACAGTACAACAAACTGACAGACGTGTGGGGGGACATACAGGATAGTTGACATAAACTATCTTGTATTGCTTACTGATAAATATTTGCTTAATTAGTGTCTTTATATGTGGCAGATTTTGGTTTGAAACTGGTTTCCATTATAAGTTGTTAATAATGCTGTGGAAGGATAATTAAGCTTCTCCCATCTCTAACTAATAGACTCCTCTAACCTACCAGGAAGAACCGGACTGGCTAGGTCAGTTTGCAATGACTTCTAACACAAAAGTGGGTGCAATGAAAGAATGGTGAAGCTGGATGTGTGTTGGGAGGGAGAGAGACCAAGATAAAAACAGGATTTAAATAATCCTGTGATTTTTTAAAAAACTTCTGACTAAAATATACACATGACTTGGTATTTCATCACTTTGAAATTTCCAAAGGCTTAAGTTTCCTCATTAGAAAAAAGATAAATTGTTCACATGTAATTTCCAGGAAGGTAACACTAAATCAGTGAGGCTTGCTTGGGACTTTTAGGATGAAATGATATTACATAAGGTGTTGTGTTACCACCAAATTCAAACCACTTTTGCCTTTTAGTTTTGTTTTAGAAAAAGTTTTCTTTCAGCAAAAAAGAGGAAAATATGTAAAGTTCGAAGGTAGTGGAAAGATTTTCTGTAAATTTCCTTGCATATCAGTTTGTTACCCTACCATTCTCAAAGAGATAAGGTTCACTCTAATTGCTTCCAAAGCCCAGAGATGGAGAAAATCAACTCCTTTGATATATGCTCTTTTTGCACAGAAATCCTGGATTGGGGTAAACAATTATTTGGGCTGTGTCTTTGGATTTATCTTTATCTTGTATCCTCACCTCACATTTTTCTATATCTGGAGTTTATTTCTATTCTAAAAGAAAATTTTAGATAGAAATGGTAACCTAATAAGATTTTGTAAACAAGAAGCATGCCAGAAGTATTGATTGCCCATTTATTGTATCAAACGACTAAAATCTAGTTAACTCTTCAGTTTGTTTTAGCCTAATGTGTTCTGTCAGGGTTCTCCCAGGCATATTAGATGGACAGTGGTTATACTATAAAACCAAAAAACAAACACGTTGCCGTCGAGTTGATTCCGACTCATAGCGGCCCTATAGGACAGAGAAGAACTGCCCCTATGTAGTTTCCAAGGAGCGCCCAGTGGATTTGAACTGCCAACCCTTAGGTTAGCAGCCGTAGCACTTAACCACTATGCCACAAGGGTTTCCAATACAAACTTTAATACCCCTTCCCACCCAGACAGTGTATGCTTTTAGATTGTCATTGTATCGTTAATATTTAAAAGGTTATTAGAAATTAGTAAGGAGAAAGTCACATGATTTTAAAAACGCAATTTACAAAAGAATAAATGCAAATGCTTAAGAAAAAAATTTGAAAGATACACAACTTCAAAGAAATGTGAGTTCACAAAATGATACACTGCTTATTGACACTTATTTTAAGAAGTTATAATACCAAATTTTTCAAAGAGATATGGGCAAACTTTTATATTGAAATAAGAATATAAATTAGGATAATCTTTCTGGGATACTACTTTGGCAATTGCAAAAACTTGGTTATAATCTCAGTGGTTAATAATAAGGATGATGGAATAAAATTAGTAGAGTGAAGTCTACACATCAACAATTAAATATTGTGTTTTCATGTCCCCAAAGAATATTTGAAGGTACAAGAAATGCTTCTGACATTTTTAGGTAAAAATAAGAGGCTACAAAATTGTATTTTGTAGGAAATCTATTTGTGTACATTTAATAAAAAGGGTGCTTGTTGTTGTCGTGCTCTGAAATCTGTTCGGCGTCATAGCGACAGCCAAGTCTCCACCGACAGGTGGTGGCGGCTGTTCATTCCTTAGGGGCACTGGCCGGAATTTGAACCCAAGTGGTCCAGCCTGGAAGGCAGAGAGCTCTGCCAGTGAACTACCGCTGCCCTCATATAAAATGTTAGCAGCGGCTAATTTTAGTTAGTGGGAAGAGCTGATATTTAAAATATTTAGTAATCAGTTTCACTGCAGTGAAATACTGCTTTTTTAAAACAAGTCACTTAAACTTGTCTCAATTTGTCCCTGTTCAGCTTTATAAAACAATTTACTGTTTTTTTTTCTGATTACCATATTTTTACACAAATAACGTGTTCCTTCTATGTTTGTTTCCTGGTCGCGCCCTCCCTCCCCCAGTAAGGCATCCTCACAAGTGCCAACTATTCCAGTTCTTTTCCACATGTTGCTGTAAAAAAAATTAGCACAACATGCTTATGAAAATACCTCATGGCGGGGGGGGGGGGGGGGGGGCGGGGGGCACAGCCGGCAAACAAATGCCAAAAGAGTGCATTATTTGCCTAAAAATATGACATACAAGTAATACAGATTCGCTGTAAAAAATTGGAACACACAGATGAGAAGAAAATATAAATCACTCATAATTCTCTTCAGAGATAACTTCTCCATTAGCATTTTAGTTATACTCTCCCAGGCTTTTCTCTATCCATATGTATGAGCTTTTCTTACAAAAATGAACACAGTACTATGTGTATGTAGTATTTTGTAAGTTTATCCTCCACTTAATATATCAGAAATGTCTTTCCATACCAGTAAATCTGTCCCCAAAACAGTACTGTTTGATTACTTAACGTGTTTGCATATAATCGTCTATGCTGTGGCTGTTGCACAGGCTTTAAGTCTTGAGACATGGTAGGTACCAGTCAAGCTGCGGCAAAAAGATCAGAGGCTGAGAAGAACACGGGTAGCTATTCTGATAACAGAAAACGGATTCAATAGTAAAAAGTATACCTGAAGGAGATGTGAAAAGAGTTTGTAATGGACATTTGTCCCTTTAGGCCACCCAGCCTTCATAAGCTCTTTCTTAAGCCGTATTCCAAATTTCTTTCAGGGAATAACTTTTCTCCCCACCCTAGCTTGGTGTATGTTGGTTAAATGATAAGTCCAGGCCTGCTCTTCTACTAGGGAAGCAGAGAGAGCTTCATTTTTCCACTATTTATTCCGCTATATGGGAAACACCGGCAAATACGAGACTTAAATAGCAAGTCAGGCTCTCTCTTGAGAAACTTGGAATTTTGAAGGGAATGAAGCAAAGATGGGCAAAATGGTTATCATTTCTTCATTCTTCTGGTGCTTTCTGGGGAGAACACTGACTGGTTCTTGTTACTGAAACATTCTGGAGTAGCCTTATTCCTCTCTGTTCCTGTGGCTATCTCAGGACCTTTCAATTAATTTTTAAAATTTCTCAGCTATGCCTTAGTCAATTTCTGTGGCTCATGAGCAAAAAACCTAAATGCTAAAGTAGCTAGTTTATTTTACATATATGTATATATATCTATACACACACACACATATTTGTTGTTGTTAGTTGCTGTCAAGTCAGATTCGGCTCCTGGCAACCTTATTGTAAAAATGGCATGGGGCAGCATCTGACCTCCTCTAACTTCACAAGAGGAAAGGAGAATCAAGATAAACAGCTCGAGGCTGAATCCTATGAGGGAGAGATCAGATATGCCTTCTCTCTTCACCATTTTACCAAGTCTGTCACCAACTGTCACTGACATGGCACTCTCCACTTCGTTGTAGTGGTTGAGGAGCTTTTGGGATAGAGTTCTTCCATCAGGACAGCCTCTTCTCAGCTGTACTCACAGGCATGCCTCTCTCTGGCCCCTCAGCCTCTGCCCTGATCAGGCAAATGTTACAAAGCTCTTTTAGCTCTGCTGCTAAGTGCCCCAGGGTATCCCATTCCACCCTTAAGCCTTGGCCCGAAGGCACTCAGCTCTAGCTCCAGGGGTCAGCAAACCTGGCTCCACTAAATGCCCAGAGGTGTTCTACTCTGCCAGCAAGCATCCTGCTCAAAGGCACTCAGCTATCTTGCTCCATGGGCTGGGAAACCCATCACGCTGGCTCCTGCCAGTCTCTCCTGCCATTTCTCTGCCACTGTTTCTTGACATCTGCATTGTTAGACATACTCCATTCCTGGCTCTCCTTCCTTGGCGTGGGTGAGAGCCTTGCTTTCCCGCTTCTGGGATGGCTCATTTAAAGCCCAGCAGAATGGCAGACCTGACCAACCCACTTGTTAGGGCTCCATGTACCTTATTAGCATGGTCCCACCCAGTCACTTGAAAGCCACACAAAAGTGATCCATCACACTGCACTTATGTTGCCTGGTCCTGCACCATCTTTAAGATCATTGCTATGTTTGAGTTCATTGTCGTGGCTATCGTGTCAGTCCATCTCACTGAGTGTTTTTTTTTTCATTTTTGTTAGCTCTCTACCAAACACAATGTCCTTTTTTAGCAATTGGTCTTTCTTGTTGGAAACCGTTGTGGCTTAGTGGTTAAGTGCTACGGCTGCTAACCGTAGAGGTCAGCAGTTCAAATCCGCCAGACGCTCCTTGGAAACTCTATGGGGCAGTTCCACTCTGTTCTATAGGGTCTCTATGAGTCGGAATCGACTTGACGGCAGTGGGTTTGGTTTTTTTTGGAGGATATGTCCAAAATAAGCGAGTTGAAGTCTTGTCATCTTTGCTTCTAAGGAGCATTCTGGTTGTATTTCTTCTAAGACTGATTTGTTTTTTCTTTAGGAAGTCCACAATATATTCGATATTCTTCCCTAACACTGCAACTAGAATATGTCAATTTTTCTGTCTTCCTTTGTTCACCATACAATTTTTGCCTGGATACGAAGAGTTTGAAAAGACCGTGACTTAGGTTAGATGCACCTTAATTATCAAATTGACATCTTTGCTTTTTAAAACTTTAAAGAATTCTCTTGCAGAAGTTTTGCCCGGTGCAGTAAGTTGTATACATATGTATACAAACACACACATTTCCTCACATTCATAGGTCGTTCAAAAAAGTTTTGACGTAAAAAAAATAGCTTGCTGGGCTAAGTGGGTTGATGAAAGGAGCAAGGCCACACAGAATGTGTCACATTTTCCAAATTTTGTGTTCTTTTTTAAGTTGAAAATTAGGGTGAAGTAAAAAGGGTCTTTTATAATACATAAAGTGAGTAGAACAATGTCTGACATATACTGTAAGTTCCGTGTAAGGGTTTACTAGATAAAATAAATATATCTCCAAACTATAACTTCAAATACAGCCATTTAATGGCTGTACGAAACTAAATGACTGATCTGTTTCTTGAAGGCACTTCACTTGGGGAGGTAGGGGAGAGATAGGGGAAACTTCCACTTTATAGTGGAAGAAACGGCTGAAGAGGCAAGGGCCATGGAATAATATGGGACTAGAACTGGCTTTGACTTTTCTTCCTAATTTTAAATTCTTGGCATTATTCAGCACTGTTAATGAGAAATTTTGATGGGACAGAATCTTCCCAACATTCATGTCTTGGGAGCCTCCCTCTCACCTCTGTAGAAAACATGAGGGAGAAGGCTTGTAAGCAGCCACTTTGTGACAGGACAAAGTGCAAGGCACAATGGTTGCGAAGCTACTATTTGGCCAAAAGTTACCATACCCTTAAGAAATGAAAACCCAAGAAAACAGTTACCAAATTTTTAAAAATATCATTACATAAGGAATCAATAAAACTCCAAAAGTCACGTCAAAGAAAAACATTTCCTTCCTTAAATGGTTTTTCCTATGATGAAAGATCAAACTGCAGATTTCTAGGGATAATTGCTAGTTCATAATTGAGGGGACTGAGCACTAGAAATTTCTAATTAGGGATCATACAATTCTAAGTTGTCAGTGCCCCCAGGATATGAATTTTTAATATAATACTGAAATATTACAATTATGTCAAAAGCCAATGTAACGGGCCTGTTTGACAAGTGATTAAATGGTAGATGAGTTGCAATGTTCTCCTTGCAAAAATGGGATCTTGAAATAGGACATGAGTTTCCTGAGGCTCACCTGGTTTGTTGTCCCTGCTAGGGACACTTGCTGGGTGGGGAGATGAAGGAATCTGTTGCTTTGGGTGGGATTAGGAAGCTTGCCAGAGATAGAAATCAACATCAGGTGAAAAGATATGTTACAGGGCAGGCAGATATATACTTTAGAAAAAATGAGGGGAAATGAACAAAGGGTTGTATACTCAGAAGAAGGAGACTCTATTCATTAACCCCAGGGTGAAATCTAGAGAGAATTTACTGATTTATTATTTGGGGGCTCCTGAGAAAAAAAGACATTAGACTAGACTTGTGACCCTGTCAGCAAGTACCTTATTTTCCCAGTGACAGAAGAAGGTGAGCGAAGCACATTGCCCGGCTTTAGACCAAGGTTAGAAGTAAGAGCTAGAAGGGGAGGGAAGTGCTCTAGGAAACAGGGAGCCCGGGGGTGGTGCAAACAGCTAACTTACTTCTCTGTTAACCAAAAGGATGGACGTTGGAATCCACCCAGAGGCACCTCGGAAGCGAGTCCTGGCCATCTACTTCTGCAAAACCAGTCATCGAAAACCCCGTGGAGCACAGTTCTACTCTGACACAGATGGGGACTCAGTGGCGACTGATTTTTTATGGAAAACAGTTACAAAAGTCTGCTCTATCTATACCCTTACTGTTTCTCACACTTGACTAGTGTTTGGGTCCCTCTGAAAGAAAAAAAATTGAGAGAATGTGCAACACTGACTTTAGAAAGTAATGAAAATACAGAATTAATATAATTTTGTCATATAATCTCAGAACATGAACTTTCCTATAACTCAGTGGTATTTGAGAGACACTGCAGCTCACAACCTCATTTGCACTCTGTGACTCCTCTCACAGTAAAGTAGCTAGAAAACGCTAAAAAAGCAATTGTAGCCATGGTTACTAATGACCACAAACTTGGTGACTTAAAACAACAGAAATCGATTCTCTCACAGTTCTGGAAGCCAGGAGTCAGGAAATCGGTATCATTGGTGACATCAAGGAGTCAGCAAGGCCGTGCTCCCTCTGGAGGCTCTAGGGAAGAACCCACTCCTCATCTCCTCTAGCTTGTGGGGCTGCTGGCGTTCCATGGCTTTTTTGGTGTCCAGTGGCTACCTGTATGCCTTGGCTTATTCAAGTCCTGCAGCAAAGCATCTTCAAATCTCTCTTGTTGCTGAGGTCATCACATTGCCTTCTCCCATCTGTCTCTATGACAAATCTCCTTCTGCCTCCCTCTCATAAGGATGCATATTACAGCGTTCTGGGCTCACCTGGATAACCCAGCATAATCTTTTCATTTCAAGATCCTTAATGTAATCACATCTGCAAAGACCCTTTTTCCTTATTAGGTCATCTTTACAGGTTCTAGGGACTACGACCTGATTAGGTAGCCCTTATTGAGCCTACTACAGCCCTTTCTCTGGCCCCCAAAGATTCATGTACGTTCCACATGCAAAATGCATCCACCTCATCCCAACATTCCCAAATATCTCGACCAATTACAGCAACAGTTCCAGTTCAAAATTTTATTTATTCGGGTACGTTATATAATTTTGCATTTAAAGGGGGAAACAGTGGCTTAAAAAGGATTATTGATCTTTCTAAATTTACATATATAAAAATAGGAGTATCAGAAGAAGAAAAATAAGAAGTTGGGGTAGGCTTAGCCAGGCAGTGGTCCTAACATTGAGGACACTGATGGGGTTAGGGGCACAAAGTGGCCCCAACACCTGCTGACATGGTTGTCAGACAACATAGGAAGTGATAGCGTGGGTACGTACATACATGTCTACTGATATGGCCCTTATTATAAATGCATTGAAACAAAGGGGATTGAAGAACTTCAAATCAAATCAGCTTGTCCTCATTTTGGTGCCTCTTGTAGCTGTCTAATCAATTGTGTGGTGTTCAAAAGACTGAAGTCAGTCCCTGAGACCTTAAAACCTGTGATGTGAATCACCTGGTGGGCACTTGGTAATCTCCACAGAAGAATGGGAAGAGTCATTGTGTTTTAAATGAGTGAACCATGTAATTCTAACCAATATTCGACCGCTGATTTTATCTCCAAGTAGGTCACTTATTTATGATTTATCAGGGGTGAACTCTGTACACAAGCAGGGATCTTCAAAGCTAGCCATCGTCTACTTTACTTCTGACTTGGAAGTAGCTTACTTTCCAATCTGCTCCTAACATTGTGCTTCTTGGATTCCAAACCCAAGGGAGATTATAAATGCCATGGCAGTTAGTTGGGAAGCCTTGCCGGAGTAGCGCGATCTTGCACATATTCTACCTCCTTCCCTTTCTATTGCAGAGATGTCCCACTCACCGAGAATTTCCACAGACCCCCCACATCGTCGCTCTTTTCAAAGCAGGTGGGCTTCAGCCCCTCTTCCAAACAGCTCCTGATGGAGGCCAGGCCACTGACCCCAGCTCCAATGATGGCTACTCTCTTGCCCATGGTATCCTGTGAAAAGGCCCAGAGGGAATTTCTGGCAACAGTGTTATATAGATAAAATATGAAACTTAATTTTTGGGCATGACTCTTTGGCTTAGAAAGAAACTTTATTTTTGAACCAAGTAAGTAACTCTGAACCAAAATGTTAATTTTGAACAGACTAGAACTCATTTCAGTCATCTGACGAAATTTTGCATTTCTGTCTAATTTCTGAAAAGAATGTTTTCATCCAAAAAGAAGCTCGATGTTTTTTTAGTCAACTCTTCAAAATTAAGAAATTGATGATCCAGCATATGTCTTCATCTTTTTTGCCTCTGGCATTTTGTCATTTACTTTATGCCAATAAGAATGAGCAAGAGAAAGAAAAAGAGATTCACAATATACATAAGCTACAGCTTTCAACTTAACTGAGGCATACCAGTAGTATGTATACACGTATATGGATTGACACAGTGGCTGCAACAATGGGCTCAAACATAGCAAAGATTGTGAGGATGGTGCAGGACTGGGCAGTGTTTACGCTCTATGTATCTGTATATCTATCTGTCTGTCTGTCTGTCTATCTATCTACCTACCAATCTGTCATCTATTCTATTGTGACATAGATTTAGTGAGAGAAGAGGCTGAAATGAGTGCTAAAATGAAATGTATTTCAGCATGCCTGTTTGTCACTCCCTGTGTGTTCTTCCCCTAATAATGTTTTTCCCCTTCTCAGTTAATAAGAAACTTTAAGCACCTTTACCTAAAAAACAACTCCTTCCCGCTAGCTGCTTCCCCAACCTCCATCTTCTCCTAAGAAAATTATGTTTCCTAATCTTCTCTATTCCTGACAGTATCTTTATGCCCTTATTATTGCTTCTATAATTTTTTAAAGTTCTCTTAAGGTAAAAACATATAGCTATGCAGTGAAATGGACTTGGATTACAAGAATTATGTTCTGCAATCCCAGGAAAAACAAATCTATTTGAATTACATGCCATTCTCCTTCCAGCCATATTTTCTATAAAACTACAGCATGCTCCTTCTCCCTTCACCAACCCTACCCTCCTCCCTCTCAGCCTTTTACAGTATCATTTTCTCCCCTCTGCTACCTTATCTTTGTCTTCTCTTCTTCTGTATGCCTGACTCCTGTCCGAGGTGTTTGGGCAGTTTGGAAGAAAAATGCTTTACCTGACCCCACACTCTGTGTGGGGAAGTGTTCGAAGATGGGAGGAGCTGCTCTTAAAGAGGTCCTTATTACCTGGTCCTGTAGCAAGTGAGCTGGCCAACAACTCCCTGTGAGGGGTAGGCTCTGGGCCAGCCTCTGGCTGCCTGGTCAAGGTTTTGCCTGTAGTCACTGTAAACACAACATACCAGTTACACTCCTGGCCACTTGGCTCAGGAAAGAGACAGGTTCTCCCAGCTGACTTTGCGGTTTTCTGCTCCATTTTATTATGGGTTTTCAAAGTTTACATTATTTTCCTCATTCCTAGTTCTTTGGTGGGTACCTTTCACATTAACATCCACATACTGTAGAAAATTAGCTACCTAATTTTTTTTTTTTTTTAATTCAGATAACCCAGTAGCGAAGATGGATTTCTCCTCTCTCTCCTCGGGTTGTCTTTTTGACCTTTGTGGTCAAAGGCTTGTGTTTCTCAAATTTGTATTTCTTATACTCTGCAGAACAGTGTGTGGTCATGGAAAAGGTCAAATTCCACAAATTGATCCAATTTGTACAAGGTAAGCTTATGCTGGCAGTTAAGACTGAATAAACAGTACCTAACTCTTCAGTCATGAAATAGAGTGATATTTCTAAACATTGTTTCCCTATTAACCATATTCCTATATATCAATTATTTTATCCAGTTAGTCCCTTCATTTAGCCCGTGATAATTAGCAATAACTGGCATATATTCAGAGAACCCTGGTGGTACAGTGGTTAAGTGCTCATCTGCTAACTGAAAGGTTAGGAGAAAGATGTGCAGTCTGCTTCCATTAAAGATTTACAACCTGGGAAACCCTAGGGTCGCTATGAGTGAGAATCAACGCCACGGCAAGGGGTTTGGTTTTTTGGTTGGGCATATATTTAATTCTTAATGAATTGCCCCCTTATGTCTTTTGGAGATGGCAATGCTCATCTCCAAAGAAAGCATGGTGAAGTAGAGAAGAGGATTTTAAATCTTATTTCTGTCATGTCACTTATAGCTGTGTGGCTTTAAGCAAGTCACTTAACATTTTTGATTCTTGATTTCTTCATTAATAAAATGGAGTTACCACTATCTGTCTTGCTGGACTGTTGTAAGGCTTAGAAAATATGTAGATACAGATATGTGTGTGTGTGTGTGTGTATATATATATGTATCCACAGATAATATATAACCTGGCATGTAGTTAGAAATTACCAAATGGTAACTCTGGATTTTGGGTCAAATTAAAAAAAAATGACATGGTTCATTAAATTTTCTAGGGCTGAAATTCAGACCACGAGATTTTATCTTGTCTCATTTTACCTGAAGCTCTTTTTTTAGTTTTTAATGATAAACAACAGTGTGAAAACAGATCTTGGGTAGATTACTTAGGAACGATATCATTCCTGTAGCCTTTTTTATCTCAGAAGGACAAGATATACCAGAATTCCACCTTGGCCTGTGATACTGCTCTCTCTCTCCAAACAAAACAAAACAAAACAAAAACCTCACTGCCATCAAGTCGATTCTGACTCATAACAGCCCGCAGGGATTCCAGGACGTGGAAAAGACCAGTCTTTTTTCCTGCTGTTTGCAGGAGGGTATTCCATCTGCAACAGACATGTTTCTTAGCCCAGGCTCCCTCCTGGCACCTCTGCCACAGCGCTTGCATACTGCTGCTTTCTGCAAAGCCCCTTCTTCATCTTCTGAATCTTCATGTCCTTGCCCTGTCTTAGGGGAGTAACCACTCCTTGCTCCAATGTCCCTGCTTTTCCAATGTTTTTATCTTGTTTCCTTTATGTTCCCAGGAGTGAGAGTGAGCAGGGAAGGGAATTTGTAGAGTCATTGAACTCAGAGGGTGTGGCACCTCAGACGTGGACCCGGGAGTCCTGAGGTTACTTTGACGTGCAGAAATAAAAGTGCTTATTCAGTAGCAGAAAATTCCTGACCATGTTCCCTGTGCATTCTCTTAAATTCCACTGCTTCAAGGCTTTAGGCGGTGGTTTGAGTGCAGGTGCTTCAGTGAGAGGCCTGACAACTGATATTTCTTGAGGGCTTGTTTGAGTTAAGCACTGAGACTGCTAGGTTGCATCATTTTCTCTAGTCCTTGTCTTCTACAGTCCCTATAACTGCACAGAAGAGATGCCGTGGGGCAAAGGACCTAGTTTACACTAAGCAAGGTGGCCTTTGTCCTCTGCTCTGGGGAAATAACCCTTAGAGCAACTGGGGTGCCTTGGTCTGGGATTTCAAGGCCACAACTGAGAGTTTGTGTTGACAAGTGGGGGCTGGCCAGATTGGAAAAGGCTCATTTGGGAGGTCCATGTCAATTAACTTCAGGAGGCAGGTCTAGCCTGTTATTCAGGACTGACTGACAAAAGCCCTGAACACAGGCTCAGAGAGCTTCCTGGTTGGTGAGTACATCTTTCAAGAGGGCAACACATCCTCTGGGACATACAGGCTCTGTGTCAGGAACCCTCCCAGACTTTCTTTATGTGCCTCTTCAATTTTATCCTTTTTGGTTATAATAAGTCTGCATCCATAAGTATGCTGGCGAATTCTGTGACACATTTTAGCAAATTATTGAACCCAAAGGGGCAGCAGGATCCAGCAGGTCAGGAAGTAAAGGTGTGTGTAATCCTGAGTTTGGGGCTGGCATCCTGAAGAGGTAGTGGAAAACCAGCCCTGACTTTGTGAACAGTGGGTCAGAAGGTTGAGGTGTTGTGTAGACTCTCCAAACTTGTGAGAGTTTGAGGGACGGTGTCCATCTAACTTGTGAGCTCTGACCTAGCTCCGGTGACTAGTGTCAGAGAGGGAGAGAGAGAGTGTTACCATGGGAGTGGCTTGTGATGAGGATGGAGACGTGGGAATGCGAGGACTGGATCAACTTCCATGTTTGGGGGGTTGAATTCATCCTGATCCTTTCAGTATCCAAAAAAAACCAAACCTAGTGCCATCGAGTCGATTCTGGCTCATAGCGACCCTGTAGGACAGAGTAGAACTGCCCCATAGAGTTTCCAAGGAGCACCTGGCGGATTCGAACCTGCCACCTTTGGTTGGCAGCCGTAGCACTTAATCACTACACCACCAGGGTTTCTCCTTTTAATACAGGTGCTTATAAAGAGATGTTCATTTTGTATGTGCCAAGAGGGATTTTGGCCCCATTTCTTCACATAAGCCGAAGTCTCTGTTGCACCAACTTAACTTTGTTGTTGTATCTCAAAAACAGACATAGACAGTATATAATGATGGGCATGGCTGTGTTCCAATGAAGCTTGTTTATGGACACCAAAATTTGAATTTCATGTGTTACAAGATACTATGATTTTTTTTTTCAATCATTTGAAAATGTACAAATGATTCTTGTGAGCTATACAAAGGAAGACAGGGCCAGATTTGGCCCACAGTGAGTCACTGTTCAGGGTGTCAGTGGTCTTCTGTGAGCTTATCTTATTAATGAGCTTCGAAGTATAAGCACTTAGTTGTGTTCTGAAGGAATTCCACAAGGAAGAGAATTTCTAAATGAATATGCCTTTTGCAAATTCAGCTTACCTTTCCTGATGGACCTGGGCTCCCTCTGGTGGGTAAAGATGTTCACCACACTCCTGCCTGCCTCAGAAATGCATTCATCTAATTCTCAGGACCTTCTCACTTTGCTCATGATGCCTTTCTGCTCTGTTCCACTTGCATTTATCTCTTAGTCCCTGATTTTTATTCTGCTTGGAATCCTATCTTGACTGAGACCCATGGTGACCCCATGTGTGTCACAGTAGAACTGTCCTCCATAGGGTTTTCAGTGACTGATTTTTCAGAAGTAGATTGCTAGGCCTTTGGTGGACTCAGAATGCCTCTGAGTAGACTTGGACCTCTAACCTTTGAACCTCCAGCCTTTTGGTTAGCAGCAAGCGCATTAACCATTTGCACCACCTGCAAACGCCCTTCGGAAATGAAGAGGCAGAATTACCTTCCAGTTACTAGTGGCAACTCAGGAAACTGCACCCATTCTCCAGACCGTCAATGCCTTATCAGTTTCACATTGTTTTCTTACAGAAATACGAATCCCTTCAGGCTGCAACAATGACCAAAAATGATGTAAATTGAAGGTTTAAAAAATCAAACGGAATAAAGGCAAGTCCAGGTCAAACACATCCCTAATTAACAGATTGGATTTATGAGCCCCACTTCTGCACATGTCCCCTTCAGCTAAGCCAGCTTCCTCCTTCTAAGGAGTCCACTGGAGAGCAGGATCAAGTGAATCTCAGAAGGCTGCTTGAATCCTACTTTACAGGAGGTGATTGATTTCCCAGACTATTCAGACATGTGTGTATTAACAGAAAAGCAAACTTTGTATTTCCAGATGTGTTTTTGGTCTGAGTCAGGGTACCACTGAAGAGCAAATATAGGAAAGATTTTTTTTTCTTAAATAGAAAAACGTCTGATGCTTTTCGCAAACAGAAAATTGCGTCTTACAGATGATAATTTATCTGAATTACCTGGACAAGGAAACTAAGGGGACTTCAGCCTACCACCTGGCCAGAATGGAATTGAGCCAAGCATATGTGATCCACAGTCTTGGGCTTTCATCCCTACAGGGAACAAGGTGGCTATTATAATGCAAAGGCAATGCTGATAGGGATCTGACTGTAATTGTTTTAGCGGATTACTGGAAAGATAAGTTTCCCAGGTCTGATATCACTGCGTATTCAACAGAGCCCTCATTGACCCACAACAGGGAACTGAGGGCTGAAGCTCCTCCCAGACCACCTAGCCTCCTGCCTCAGGGGGTCTAAGGAGGGTGACACCTACCAATCTGTAGAGGTACATGCATTGGGTGCCTAAGGTACAGCTGCAGAGCCCACCCACCAAAGTGCTTTAGGAATAGAGACTCACCTACCTCACTGGCACTTGGGGAAAGCCTGTCAGCATCCTGCCTCTCTGGAGTGTGAAACCCTGCTGCTACTAGAATCTGGTGCACACAACTATCACCACTACTTCTCTAGGTGGTTAGGTGACAGTCTGCACCACACACTTGATGACCCAAAATCAGATTCTACTCAAGAATAGTGAATGGACTCTTAGGCTTATATATCTGGTAACAGCCCAAACCAGCTGGTAATAGGACATAAGTGATTCAAGGGCTACAACAATTAAGACAGCACAGTCTAGTAGCCCATCTACGTGTATTGAAAGAAAACAAAAGAAGATAAGACTCAGTGAGCAAATATAGAATAAATCACTACAATATCTTATAGATGGCTCGGAGACAGCAGTCGATATCAAACCACATAAAGAAGCAGACCATGATTGCTTCTACAACTCCCCAAACTAAAGAATCAAAATCTTTCCCAAATGCTTTACAGAATGCTTCAAGACATCAGGGATGACCTCAGAAATGAAACAAGGCAATCTACAGAAAAAGCCAAGGAACACACTGATACAGCAGTCGAAGAAATAAAAAAGATTATTCAAGAACATTGTGGAAAAATTAATAAGTTGCAAGAATCCACAGAGAGAGAGCATTCAGAAATTCAAAAGATTAACAGTAAAATTACAGAATTAGACAACTCAATAGGAAGTCAGAGGAGCAGACTCGAGCAATCAGAATGGAGGGTGGGGGATCTGGAGGACTAGGGAGTTGACACCAATATAGCTGGAAAAAAATCAGATAAAAGAATTTTAAAAAATGAAGAAACCCTAAGAATCATGTGGGACTCTATCAAGAAGAATAACTTGCGTGTGATTGGAGTCCCAGAACAGGGACGGATAACAGAAAATACAGAGAGAATAGTTGAAGATCTGTTGGCAGAAAACTTCCCTGACATCATGAAAGACGAAAGGATATCTATCCAAGATGCTCATTGAAACCCATTTAAGATTGATCTAAAAAGAAAATCACCAAGGTATATTATCATCAGACTTGCCAAAACCAAAGATAAAGAGAAAATTTTAAAAGCAGCCAGGGTTAAAAGAAAAGTCTCCTACAAAGGAGAATCAATAAGAATAAGTGCAGACTACTCAGCAGAAACCATGCAGGCAAGAAGGCAATGGGATGACATATATAGAGCACTGAAGGAGAAAAACTGCCAGCCAAGGATTATATATCCAGCTAAACTCTCTCTCAAATATGAAGGTGAAATTAAAACATTTACAGATAAACACAAGCTTAGAGAATTTGGAAACACCAAACCAAAGCTACAAGAAATACTAAAGGAAATCGTTTGGTCAGAAAACCAATAATATCAGATACCAGCACAACACAAGGTCACAAAACAGAACATCCTGATAGCAACTCAAACAGGGAAATCACAAAAACAAATTAAGATTAATTTTAAAAAGAAAAAACCACTCAAAACAGGGATCATTGAAGTCAATATGTAAAAGATCACAATAATCAAAAAGAGGGACCAAATACAGGTGGCATAGAACTGCCATATGGAGAGGGAAAAAAGGTGATATACAATTACTTAGAAAAATAGGGGTAATTATTAAGGTAACCACAAAGAGGTATAACTACTCCATAACTCAAAATAAAAACCAAGAAAAACATAACGACTCAGCAAACATAAAGTCAAATACTATGAAAATGAGGAACACACAATTTACACAGAAAAATGTCTCAGCACAAAAAAGTAAGTGGAAAAATGAAATTGTCAACAACACACATAAAAAGGCATCAAAATGACAGCACTAAAAAATACTTATGTATGATTACGCTGAATGTAAATGGACTAAATACACCAATAAAGAGACAGAGAGTCTCAGACTGGATAAAGAAACACGATCCGTCTATATGCTGCCTACAAGAGACACACCTTAGACTTAGAGACACAAACAAACTAAAACTCAAAGGATGGAAAAAAATATATCAAGCAAACAACAAGCAAAAAAGAGCAAGAGTAGCAATATTAATTTCTGACAAAATAGACTTTAAAGTTAAATCCACCACAAAGGATAAAGAAGGACATTACATAATGAGTAAAGGGACAATTGACCAGGAAAATATAACCATATTAAATATTTATGCACCCAATGACAGGGCTGCAAGATACATAAAACAAACTTTAACTGAACTGAAAAGTGAGATAGACACCTCCACAATTATAGTAGGAGACTTCAACACACCACTTTCAGAGAAGGACAGGACTTCCAGTAAGAAACTCAATAGAGACACGGAAGACCTAATTGCTACAATCAACCAACTTGACCTCATAGACTTATACAGAACACTCCACCCAACAGCTGCAAAGTATACTTTTTTTTCTAGCGCACATGGAACATTCTCTAGAATAGACCACATATTAGGTCATAAAACAAACCTTTGCAGAATCCAAAACATTGAAATATTACAAAGCATCTTCTCAGACTACAAGGCCATAAAAGTGGAAATCAATAACAGAAAATTAGGTAAAAGAAATCAAATACTTGGAAACTGAACAATACCCTGCTGAAAAAAGACTGGGTTATACAAGACATTAAGGAGGGAATAAAGAAATTCATAGAATGCAATGAGAATGAAAACACTTCTATCAAAACCTCTGAGGCACAGCAAAAGCAGTGCTCAGAGGTCAATTTATATCGATAAACGCACACATACAAAAAGAAGAAAGAGCCAAATCAGAGAACTGTCCCTACAACTTGAACAAATAGAAAGCGAGCAACAAAAGAATCCATCAGGCACCCGAAGAAAACAAATAATAAAATTTAGAGCTGAACTAAATGAACTAGAGAACAGAAAAAAAATTGAAAGAATTAACAAAGCCAAAAGCTGGTTCTTTGAAAAAATTAACAAAATTGATAAACCATTGGCCAGACTGACTAAAGAAACACAGGAAAGGAAACAAATAACCCAAATAAGAAACGAGAAGGGCCACATCACAACAGACCCAACTGAAATTAAAAGAATCATATCAGATTATTACGAAAAATTGTACTCTAACAAATCTGTAAGCCTAGAAGAAATGGATGAATTCCTAGAAAAACACTACCTACCTAAACTAACACAATCAGAAGTAGAACAACTAAATAGACCCATAACAAAAAAAGAGATTGAAACGGTAATCAAAAAACTTCCAACAAAAAAAAGCCCTGGCCCGGATGGCTTTACTGCAGAGTTCTACCAAACTTTCAGAGAAGAGTTAACACCACTACTACTAAAGGTATTTCAAAGCATAGAAAATGACGGAAGACTACCTAACTCATTCTATGAAGCCACCATATCCCTGATACTAAAACCAGGTAAAGACATCACAAAAAAAGAAAATTATAGACCTATATCCCTCATGAACATAGATGCAAAAATCCTCAACAAAATTCTAGCCAATAGAATTCAACAACATATCAAAAAAATAATCCACCACGACCAAGTGGGATTTATACCAGTTATGCAAAGCTGGTTTAATATTAGAAAAACCATTAATGTGATCCACCATATAAATAAAACAAAAGATAAAAACCACATGATCTTATCAATAGATGTAGAAAAGGCATTTGACAAAGTCCAACACCCATTCATGATAAAAACTCTCAGCAAAATAGGACTTGAAGGAAAATTCCTCAACATAATAAAGGGCATCTATACAAAGCCAACAGCCAACATCACTCTAAATGGAGAGAGCCTGAAAGCATTTCTCTTGAGAACAGGAAGCAGACTAGGATGCCCTTTATCACTGCTCTTATTCAGCATTGTGCTAGAGATCCTAGCCAGAGCAATTAGGCTAGACAAAGAAATAAAGGGCATCCGGATTGGCAAGGAGGAAGTAAAATTATCTCTATTTGCAGATGACATGATCTTATACACAGAAAACCCTAAGGAATCCTCCAGAAAACTAGTGAAACTAATAGAAAGTTTGGCAGAGTCTCAGGTTATAAGATAAACATACAAAAATCACTTGGATTCCTCTACATCAACAAAAAGAACATTGAAGAGGAAATCACCAAATCAATACCATTCACAGTAGCCCCCAAGAAAATATAATACTTAGGAATAAGTATTACCAAAGATGTAAAAGACCTATACAAAGAAAACTACAAAGTACTAGTGCCAGAAACTAAAAGGGACCTATGTAAGTGGAAAAACATACCTTGCTCATGGATAGGAAGACTTAACATAGTAACAATATCTATTCTACCAAAAGCCATCTATACATACAATGCACTTCTGATCCAAATTCCAATGACAATTTTTAAAGTGATGGAGAAACAAATCACCAACTTCATATGGAAGGGAAAGAGGCCCCGGATAAGTAAAGCATTACTGAAAAAGAAGAAGAAAGTGGGAGGGCTCACTCTACCTGATTTTAGAACATATTGTACAGCCACAGTAGTCAAAACAGCCTGGTACTGGCACAACAATAGGCACATAGACCAATGGAAGAGAATTGAGAACCCAGATATAAATCCATCCACATATGAGCAGCTGATATTTGACAAAGACCCAGTGTCAGTTAATTGGGGAAAAGGTAGTCTTTTTAACAAATGGCGCTGGCATAACTGGATATCCATTTGCAAAAAAATGAAACATGACCCATACCTCACACCATGCACAAAAACTAATTCCAAGTGGATCAAAGACCTAATCATAAAGACTAAAATGATAAAGATCATGGAAGAAAAAATAGGGACAACCTTAGGAGCCCTAATACAAGGCATAAACAGAATACAAAACATTACCAAAAATGACAAACAGAAACCAGATAACTGGGAGCTCCTAAAAATCAAACACCTATGCTCATCTAAAGACTTCACCAAAAGAGTAAAAAGACCACCTACAGATTGGGAAAGAATTTTTAGCTATGACATCTCTGACCAGCGCCTGATCATAAAATCTATATGATTCTGTTAAAACTCAACCACAAAAAGACAAACAACCCAATCAAAAAGTGGGGAAAGGATATGAACACACACTTCACTAAAGAAGATATTCAGGCAGCTAACAGATACATTAGAAAATGCTCTCGATCATTAGGCATTAGAGAAATGCAAATTAAAACTACGATGAGATTCCATTCACTCCACAAGGCTGGCATTAATCCAAAAAGCACAAAATAATAAATGTTGGAGAGGCTGCGGAGAGATTGGAACTCTTATACACTGCTGGTGGGAATGTAAAATGGTACAACCACTTTGGAAATCTATCTGGAGTTATGTTAAACAGTTAAATAGAACTACCATACAACCCAGAAATCCCACTCCTCGGAATATACCCTAGAGATACAAGAGCCTTCACACAAACAGGTATATGCACACCCATGTTTATTGCAGCTCTGTTTACAATAGCAAAAAGGTGGAAGCAACCAAGATGTCCATCAACGGATGAATGGGTAAATAAATTGTGGTATATTCACACAATGGAATACTATGCATCGATAAAGAACAGTGACGAATCTGTGAAACATTTCATAACATGGAGGAACCTGGAAGGCATTATGCTGAGGGAAATTAGTCAGAGGCAAAAGGACAAATATTGTATAAGACCACTATTATAAGATCTTGAGGAATAGTATAAACTGAGAAGAACACATACTTTTGTGGTTACGAGGGGGGAGGGAGGGAGGGTGGGAGAGGGTTATTTACTGATTAGTTAGTAGATAAGAACTACTTTAGGTGAAGGGAAGGACAATATTCAATACATGGAAGGTCAGCTCAAATGGACTGGACCAAAAGCAAAGAAGTTTCCAGGATAAACTGAATGCTTCAAAGGTCAGTGGAGCAAGGGCAGGGGTTTGGGGACTATGGCTTAAGGCGACTTCTAAGTCAATTGGCAAAATAATTCTATTATGAAAACATTCTGCATCCCACTTTGAAATGTGGTATCTGGGGTCTTAAATGCTAACAAGCGTCCATCTAAGATGCATCAGTTGGTCTCAACCCACCTGGAGCAAAGGAGAATGAAGAACACCAAGGTCACACGATAACTATGAGCCCAAGAGACAGAAAGGGCCACATGAACCAGAGGCTTACATCATCCTGAGACCAGAGGAACTAGATGGTGTCCGGCCACAACTGATGACTGCCCTGACAGGGAGCACAACAGAGAACCCCTGAGGGAGCAGGAGATCAGTGGGATGCAGACCCCAAATTCTCATAAAAAGACCATACTTAATGGTCTGACTGAGACTAGAGGAATCCTGGCAGTCAAGGTCCCCAAACCTTCTGTTGGCCCAGGACAGGAACCATTCCCGAAGACAACTCATCAGACATGGAAGGGACTGGACAATGGGTTGGAGAGAGATTCTGACAAAGAGTGAGCTACTTGTATCAGGTGGACACTTGAGACTGTGTTGGCATCTCCTTTTTGGAGGGGAAATAGGAGGGTAGAGAGGGTTAGAAACTTGCAAAATTGTCAGGAAAGGAGAGACTGGAAGGAGGGAGCGGGGTGACTCATTAGGGGGAGAGTAAGTGGGAGTATGGAGTAAGGTGTATGTAAGATTATATGTGACAGACTGACTTGATTTGTACACTTTCACTTAAAAAAAATTTTTTTTTTTTTTAAAGCACAATAAAAATTATTAAAAAAAAAAAAAAAAAGAATCTCGTCTGTTCCGGTTCCTTTAATTTTCCCACATGTTGCCTTGCAGGTTGATGAATTTTCCTTGCTACAGTGTCCATTTTTTTTTTTCCACAGTGTCAGAACTTTAATTCCCAGCCACTGCCCACATCCCGGTCCTGCTTGGTGTTCTGCATCTCCTCGCCTGACATCTTTCACTGCTGGAGCTGTATCTACCTTTACTAGGCCTGTCAGCACCTCCCTGGGGCTAAGTGACACTGGTGTGAGGGGAAGCATGTCATTTGAACCTCCCAGCCTGCACTGAGGCAGCCCTGATTGAGGGTTATCTTGTGATGTTTTCAACTACTGTCTCAGTAAATAAATGGTGAGGTGGCCTCACTGGAGTGGGTTAACAAGTTAGGATGAGTTTCGCAAGGTTGTAACTGATTTTGAGAAGTTAGTGAGGCATTAGGAAACATGGGAGGAAATTCATCTGTTCAGTAAATGCTCATTATGCACAGTTCTAGTTTGGAGAATCCAATGTCCCAGCCCTCAAGGGACTTTCAATAGTTGGGTAGAACCAACAATATACGAAACTTACACGTGAGATAATGTATGTAATAACGATGAGGCAATAGTGGTTCAGTGGTAGGAGTCTCACCCTCCACGTGGGAGATCTGGGTTTGATTTCCAGACAGTGTACCTCATGCACAGACACCACCTATGTACCTGTCCGTGGAGGCTTTCTCGTTGCTAGGATGTTGCTCAGGTTTCAGCGAAGCTTCCAGACTAAGATGGACTTAGAAACAAGGTCTGGAAATCTACTTCTGAAAATCAGCCATTGAAAACTCTGTGGGTCACAAAAGTCTGATCCCGTTGTGAATGGGGTTACCAATAGTTTGGTGTTGACCTGATAGCAGCTAACCACAACATGTAATGATGAGTGCTGTGAAGAAAATACCAAGCAAGTTAATGGGAGAGAAGAAATGTCAGAATGCTATTTTATTTTTTAATTGAAAAAAATAGGTAATATATTCACATGGTTCAAGTATCAAAATTATATAAAAAGGTATACAGTGACATTCTTTCATCTACTGTGCGTTTGATCACCTTGTCCTTCTTCATCCCAAAGGGCAATCATTTTTACTAGTTTCTAGTGTATCCTGTAAATGAAGGCACATACAAATAGATAGCCTGAACCTATTTCAAATTACAACCCTCTTTCCCCCAGATGGAACCCTGGTGGTACAGTGATTAACAGCTCAGCTGTTAACCAAGGAAGTCAGCCATTTGAATCCATCTGCTGCTCCTTGGAAACCCTATGGGACAGTTTCACTTTTTTTTTTTTTTATAGGGTTGCCATGGATTGGAATCAACGAGATGGCAGCGGGTTCGGTTTGGTTTTGATTTTCCCCCAGATACTTTATAACCCTCATTTCTGTTTAATTTTTTTTTCTTAGTACTTACCATTAGTTAACATATTCCCATTTTACTTATTCATCTTATTGATAAGCAGGTGCTATGGAGAGAGTGCAGGCTGGATTTGCCAACTTGTCCACGCTTTTATGTTGCTGCAGGCCAGTAGGGGTACTGAGAGCAGTGTCTATACCACTAACTTTCCAGATACCTTTATCAAACCCACACCTGCTAGTTGGTAAAACTAGATGCATATCTAGTCCTGTCAGTCTGTTTTATGCTTCCTAAGAGAGAAGCCCAGATTTACTTTGCATTTCAAAGAAAATTTTGGTTTTCTTATCTTCTAATCAGCTTGCTAGAGACAGGGCATATGTCCTAGAGAAGTTGTGTTGTCATTTCTGATAATGGTTGAAAGGTCTATATAATCTGATGACGGCTTTTGGGGATTCAGACTTGATCTGCAGAGCTCCTGTGGAACATTCCAAAGAATCAACTTCTTCTCAGTCCGTATTCTGAAGCCACCCTCTCAGGAGATGACCACCGTACAACATTTTGTGCAGGCAGTGCTAAGTTAGATTCAGGCAGTCTATTCCACTTTCTGCTACAGAATTTAATAAGCATCCTTTGCTTTTTAGTTTTACAGCCAAAGGAATTCTGTGTTTAATTCCAAAAATATTTTTCATGTGCTATACGTCGTGTATTTGTGGCCCTAGAACTCTGATGTAAAATTCTGTAAAATGTTACCTTTAATGAGTTTTTCAATCATTAACTTCCATAATGATGATGAAGATGATAAAAATAAAGTACTCACTGTTTTTCTTTTTATTAAGGAAAAAGTATATATTGTTTGATCTAGCAGTTCCACTCCTTGGAATCTATCCTACAGAAATAAAAACACAAGTATGTTTCAAGGTATTGTATTAAAAAAAAAAAAAACCCAAAAATCGAACCCACTGCTGTTGAGTCAATTCTGACTCATAGCAACCCCATAGGACAGAGCAGAACTGCCCCATAGAGTTTCCAAGGAATGCCTGGTGGATTCAACCTGCCAACCTTTCAGTTAGCAGCTGTAGCTCTTAACCACTATGCCACCAGGATTTCCAAGGTATTGTATAAGGAGGTTTATTTCAGTGTTGTTCAAATGGATAAATTATTCCATTCCCACCATTGGATAGCTTTTGGCTACTAAAAAGCATGAATTTTAGCTGTAACAGATGGTTTGAATAAATACCCCACAAAGTGTTGGGGGGAAAAAAAGTGAGATGCTGAAAAGTGCTTATAGTGTGATCCAAATTTCAAAAATAACCAATTATTTTTAAAAAACTATATATGAACACACACAAACATCATCACTCATATAACCTGTAATGGATTTTGATCAGGGAAACTTGAAATGATATATTCCAAGTTGTTGGTATGCTTTACCTTTTATGTGTGTGGCAATAATTACATGTGAGTAGAGCACAGAGATAAGGAAAAAAAAAAAAAAAACCGAAGAAAACCAAACAAACAAAAAAAATCCTGAGCAGGGAAAAAATAAACTGGATTTAGATACTAAAAGACTGTATGTTTCATCCTGAAGCTCCGACACATGTGAAAATTGGAATAGGGTCTAAGAAAAAGTTTGGCTGTGATTCACTGTGAATTTTGACCCTTGGATGCACTGTTGAGAAACACTGAATTGAAAATGAGGTCCAACTATAGGTACTGAGTGGTCCTTCCACTTAGTGTTCCTTTACAAAGGGGCAGGGTCACTGTTACTCTAGCTGATAATACTATTCCTGTAAAAACATATCACAATCAAGTCAATTTTGACTCATTGTGACCCTACAGGATGGATTAAAACTGCCTTATAGGGTTTCCAAGGAATGACTGGTGGATTCAAACTGCTGACATTTTGGGTAGCTGAGCTCTTAACCATTGGGCCAACAGGACTCCAATATGACCCCAGGTACAGAAAAATCAAAGTCTCTGTGAGCTGCAGTCTGAAACTGATCAAACACACAATCAAGATGCATTGATAATTACTGGCGATTGGAATGCAGAAGCTGGAAACAAAGAAGAAGGATCAGTAGTTGGAAAATATGGCCTTGGGGATAGAAACAATGCTGGAGATCAAATGATAGGATTTTGCAAGACCAACGACTTCTTCATTGCAAATACCTTCTTTCACCAACATAAACGGTGACTATACACATTGACCTCGCCAGATGGAACACACAGAAATCAAATTGACTACATCTGTGGAAAGAGACAACGGAAAAGCTCAATATCATCAGTCAGAACAAGGCCAGGGGCCGACTGTGGTACAGACCATCAATTGCTCATATGCAAGTTCAAGCTGAAACTGAAAAAATCAGAGCAAGTCCACGAGAGCCAAAATATGACCTTGAGTATATCCCATCTGAATTTAGAGACCATCTGAACAATTGATTTGATGCATTGAACACTAGTGACTGAAGACCAGACGCGTTGTGGAATGACACCAAGGACATCATCCCTGAAGAAAGCAAGAGGTCACTGAAAAGCCAGGAAAGAAAGAAAAGACCAAGATGGATGTCAGAGGAGACTCTGAACCGTGCTCTTGAGCATCGAACAGCTAAAGCAAAAGGAAAAATTGATGAAGTAAAAGAACTGAACAGAGGGTTTCAAAGGGCGTCTCGAGAAGACAAAGTAAAGTATTATAATGACACATGGAAAGAGCTGGAGATGGAAAACCAAAAGGGAAGAACACCCTCAGTGTTTCTCAAGCTGAAAGAACTGAAGAAAAAATTCGAGCCTCAAGTTCCAATAGTGAAGGATTGTATGGGGAAAATATTAAATGATGCAGGAAGCATCAAAAGAAGATGGAATGAATACACAGAGTCATCATACCGAAAAGAATTAGTCCATGTTCAACCATTTCAAGGGGTGGCATATGATCAGGAACTGATTGTACTGAAAGAAGAAGTCCAAGCTACTCTGAAGGCATTGGCGAAAGAGAAGGCTCCAGGAATTGATGGAATATCAATTGAGATGTTTCAACAAATAGATGCAGTGCTGGAGGTGCTCACTCGTCTATGCCAAGAAATATGGAAGACAGCTTCCTGGCCAACTGGTTGGAAGAGGTCCATACTTATGCCTATTCCCAAGAAAGGTGATCCAACCAAATGTGGAAATTATAGAACAATATCATTAATATCACATGCAAGCAAAATTTTGCTGAAGATCATTCAAAAATGGCTGCAGCAGTACATTGACAGGGAACTGCCAGAAATTCAGGCTGGTTTCAGAAGAGGACATGGAACCAGGGACATCATCGTTGACGTCAGATGGATCCTGGCTGAAAGTAAAGAATACCAGAAGGATGTTTACCTGTGTTTTATTGACTATGCAAAGGCATTCAACTGTGTGGATCATAACAAATTATGGATAACATTGAGAAGAATGGGAATGCCAGAACACTTAATTGTGCTCATGAGGAACCTTTACATAGATCAAGAGGCAGTTGTTCCAACAGAACAAGGGGATACAGATTGATTTAAAGTCAGGAAATGTGTGCATCAGGGTTGTATTCTTTCATCATACCTATTCAATCTGCACACTGAGCAAATAATACGAGAAGCTGGACTATATGAAGAAGAATGGGGCATCAGGATTGGAGGAAGACTCATTAACAACCTGCATTTTGCAGATGATACAACTTTGCTTGCTGAAAGTGAAAAGGACTTGAAGCCCTTACTAATGAAGATCAAAGACCACAGACTTCAGTATGGATTACACCTCAAAGTAAAGAAAACAAAAATCCTCACAACTGGACCAATGAGCAACATCATGATAAATGGAGAAAAGATTGAAGTTGTCAAGGATTTCATTTTACTTGGATCCACAATCAACAGCCATGGAAGGAGCAGTCAAGAAATCAAAAGATGCAATGCATTGGGTAAATCTGCTGCAAACGACCTCTTTAAAGTGTTGAAGAGCAAAGATGTCACCTTGAGGACTATGGTGTGCCTGACCCAAGCCATGGTATTTTCAATCACATCATACTCATGTGAAAGCTGGACAATGAAAAAGGAAGATCAAAAAAGAATTGATGCCTTTGAATTCTGGCGTTGGTGAAGAATATTGAATATATCATGGACTGCCAAAAGATTGAACAAATCTGTCTTAGAAGAAGGACAGCCAGAATGCTCCTTAGTGGCAAGGATGGCAAGAGTGCGTCTTACATACATTGGACATGTCAGTCCCTGGAGAAGGACGTCATGCTTGGCAGAGTATAGGGTCAGCTGAAAAGAAGAAGGCCCTCAACGAGGTGGATTAACACAGTGGCTCCAACAATGAGCTCAAGCATAAGAATGATTGTAAGGATGGCTCATTACCAGGCAGTGTTTCATTCTGTTGTGCATAGGGTCGCTACTATAAGTTGGAACTGACTCGACAGCACCTAACAACAACAAGTGAAGAAGAACATACCTTATAGCTCTGATTTCCGTCAGAAAAAATCTTCCACAACAGATGATGAATTTACAAATAATCATAAGTCTCCAGGAAAATGGCAGAGATTACCAGAGCTTTCCTGAGTAGGAGGCTTAGGGAATAAGAAAAACTCTTATGTGACTTTGTTAGAAGGAGATTCCTTACCTCAGCTGCTTTGATAATTCTTTTTTGAGGGAGTGTGGGGGCAGTGGAATGAGAAGATACCTTTTTGGGCCCCATTCCATTTCCCAGATACCATCACCTGCAGATGTAGAAAGGTTAAAAAAGATTTTTCAGGTTAGTTTTAGCTTTATGAAGAATAAGGATAGTTGGGGTCACATTAGAGAAACTGGTTGTTTCCTCCATTTAATGTATATATTGCTCTTGGCAGGCAATGTGCTGGCTAGGAATACATCTCAAGGCAAAACAGAATGAAAACAGGAACTCTAATATCTGATGTTAGCTTGATACTCAGGTCTGCATTTTAAAATAATAATTTTCAAAATTTACTTTCTACATACAATCATAAAATTTTGATTGAAAGGACTTTACGTATTAAATTTCTCAATGGCCTCACTATTTGTGTTTTGAGCAAAGCAATTCTTCACTGTGTAGGACTAGCCTAGGGATTGCTGAGTATTTAGCTGGACTGGTACATAGTCACTAAATGCCAGTGTTACCTCCCCGACATTAAGAAAACAAAAATCTGCCCTCATACATTTCCAGATGTTCCCTTGGGGAAGTACTACTCCTTCCATTGAGAAATGCTTATAGATCAACCCACTCATTTTATTTTTAGACAAAAAAATCTGAATTAGCTTGATTTTATTCAAATTGTAGCTGGCTAGTTCAACACACTTCATGAACTAATACCATATATCAGGCATTCAGCTAGACGCTGAAAATATAAAGATTTATAAGACACAGATTTCAGACTGTAGCAGAGGAGACAGACACATGGATAGTTAGCTTCACCATTATACACCACACACACACTATGTCCATTGTGCCAAGTTGAATGGCCTATAAATAGGCAAATAGCAAATAGATAAGGTCCAAGGAAGCAGGCTGGTTGAGACTTATAACTGAGAAGAATACACGTGACTTTTTCATTTGTATCTTAAGCTACATTCATATGCAAATTTCATTCATTAATCTAGTAAATGACTACTTCTCATGTGCCAGGTATTGTTCTAAGCTTTAGGCATGTATTTATATTGTGGTAAATATCAGATTAAGTTCTTCCTGTCATGTAGCTTATATTAAAGTGATTTCCTTTGCTGCTGCTTTTCCAGTTCTATCCCAAATGACTGATATTAGTAGTATAATGGTAAAATTTAGTATCCCAGAGTAAGTTTTGAAGAGATATTCTTCCATTTCACTACCCCTCCCTACCCTAGAATACCCTCAAGAGGAGGAGATCATTCATTTATTAGCCTCCCAAAATACAAAAGCCACTTAGAAGTTACAAATAATTTTTTAGCTCAGGAGCCAATATGGTATTATTGGCAGAAGCACCATGCCTCACCTCTCCAGTAAAGACCTGAAAAACTAAGTAAAACAGATACGAACATCAATCCTGAAACCCTAAGCACCAAATGAAGGGATAAAGAACTAGATCAAGTGCTGGATGGAAGAAGAAACTGACAGAGAACAGAAAAGGAGGAGAGCTATGAAGTGGAGGTCCCCTGCCAGCTAATGTGGAACAGTTTCACCATCTTGGAGCACAGCCAACAATGACCCTGGACAGGGAGTTCAGGATGGCAACTTCACAGAGCTCCCAACAGGATGGAGATCACCCACTGAGCAATGGACCCTGCCCACCTAGACAAGGTGGTGAGAACTACCATGCCCACAGACCAGCAAGCTATAAAACACACACTGCTCTCCTGCCCAGACATAACCAAATAAGACAGAATGAAACAAACAAACCTGCAATCAATAAATGGAGAAAATAATTCCTGAATGTCTCAGAGACAGTAGACAATATCAAAACATTAAAAAAAAAAAAGACAGGATGGCTCCAGTAAACAACCAAACCAAAACACCAGATGACCTTCTGGTAGAAGAAAAGGTACTGCAAATACCTGACAAGGAATTCAGAAATCTAATATTTGGGCACTCCAAGATATTAGGAAAGAGATCAAGGGAAACACAGACAAAACTAAGGAAAAGATAGACAAAGCCATGGAAAATACAGACAAAATCAGGGAAAACACAGACAAAGCAATGGAAGAATTCAGGAAAATAATACAAGAACAAAATGTTAAAATAAATAATTAGAAATCATACAAAAGCTCCTACTAAAAATTCAAAAGATAAACAACAAAATTTCAGAAATGGGCAACACGGTAGAAGGTGTTAAGAACAAATTTGAAACAGTGGAAGACAGGATCAGTGAAACTGAAGAAAAATCAATGGGTATCATTTTTGAGGAGAAAACAGAGAAAAGAATGAAGAAAACCTAAGAACTATGTGGGATACAATCAAGAACAAAAATCTGCATGCGATTGGAGTTCCAGAATAAAGGGAGAAACTGGAAAACACAAAGAGGATCATTGAAAATTTCCTGACAGAAAACTTCCCTAATATCATGAAAAATGAAAAGCTGACCATCCAAGAAGTTCAACGAACCCCATATATGATAGACCCCAAAAGAAAGTTACCAAGGCATATCATAATCACACATGCCAGAACCAAAGAGAAAGAATCTTGAGAGTAGCTGAAGAAAAAAAGAAAATTCACATACAAAGGGGAAACAAGAAGAATAAGCTCTGATAACTCGGCAGAAACTATGCGGGTAAGAAGGCAATGGGAGGATATGTATAAAAATTTGAAAGAGAAAAATTGCCAACAGAGATTAATATATCTTGCAAAACTCTCGCTTAAATATGATGGTGAAATTAGGACATTTCCAGATAAAGAGAAATGAAGGGACTACGTAAAAATCAAACCAAGCTTACAGGAATTATTAAGGGAGTCCTTCACACCAACAACATCAGACATCAACCTGAATCTGGGACACAGGACAGCATCAACCAGATGGCAACCTAGGTAATGAATTCTCAAGGATAAAATAATGAAAAGATTTAAAACAGGAAACCAGAAATATCAATCTGTAAATGATAGCAAAATCAGATCTATAAAATGGTGTAGATATAGAACTTTCAAATGGAGAGGAAGTCAAGGTGATATCAAGTAATAAAAGACTGTTTCAAACTTAGAAGATAAGGGGAAGTTTCAAGGTAACCACCAAGAAAGTTAACAAGCCTACTCATCAAAATAAAGAAGAAAAACATTAAATCACAGTAAACACAAAATCTACAAAAACAAAAAGGAACAAAAGCAAACCACAAACAAAAGGAACTCAGCAAAGGAGAGGAAGAGGAACAAAGAAAATGTCAGCACCACAAAACAACAACACCACCAAAAGCACTACAAAATGACAGCGATAAACACACCTATCAATAATCACACTGAACATAAGTGGCTTAAATGCATCTATGAAGAGACGGAGAGTGACAGAATGGACAAAAAAACATGACCCATCAATATGCTGTCGACAAGAGGCACACATTATAATCAAAAACATGCATATATTAAAAATCAAAGGATGAAAAAAATACATCTCAAGTGAACAGCAAAACAAAACAAAACAATAATGGCAATACTAATCTCAGATAAAATAGACTTTAAGCCAAAATCCACCATAAAGGACAAAGAAGGACATTATATAATGATTAAAGGGTTAATCCACCATGATGACATAACCATAATAAATATCTATACACCCAATGACAGGGCTCCAAAATTCATAAAACAAGCTCTAACACCACTGAAAAGAGAAACTGACAGTTCCACAATAATAGTAGGAGACTTCAATATACCACTTTTGGTAAAGGACAGAACATCTAGAAAGAATCTCAACAAAGATACAGTTTTAAAGACCACAATCGACCAACTTGACCTCGTAGACATATAGAGAACTCTCTACCCAACAGCAGCAAAGTACATATTCTTTTCCAATGCACATGGAACATTCTCCAGAATAGACCACATCTTAGGCCACAAAGCAACCCTCAACAAAATTCAAAACATAGAGATAATACAATGCATCTTCTCTGATGACAGGACCACTAAAGTAGAAATAAATAACAGGAAGAGCAAGTTAAAAAAAAAATGGAACCGAATAACACCTTGCTTAAAAAACACTGGGCAATACGAGAAATAAAAGATGGAATAAAAAAATTCCTAGAATCAAATGAGAATGAAAACACATAATAGCAAAACCTTTGGGACACAGCAAAGGCAATTGCTCAGAGATCTATTTCTGGCAATAGATGCACACATCAAAAAAGAAGAAAGGGACAAATTCAAAAGGTTAACAATACAACACAAACAAATAGAGAACGACAAAAGAATCCTAAAGCCACCAGAATAAAGGGAATAATAAAGATCAGAGAAGAAATAACTGAAATAGAGAATACAAAAACAATAGAGAGAATCAACAAAACCAAAATATTCTTTGAAAGGATCAACAAAATCAACAAACCATTGGCCAAAGTGACAAAAGAAAAACAGGAGAGGATGAAAATAACCAAAGTAAGAAATGAAATGGGGGACATTACAACAGACTCAACCGAAATAAAAAGAATCATAAAAGGAAAAAAAAAAAAAAAATCCAAACTCATTGCCGTCAAGTCAATTCCAACTCCTAGTGACCCTATCGGACAGAGTAAAACTGTCCCACAGAGTTTCCAAGGAGTGCCTGGAGGATTCAAACTGTCGACCTTTTGGTTAGCAACTGTAGCTTTTAACGCCTACACCACCAGGGTTGTACTGCAAAAATTTGAAAACCTAGAGGGAATGGACAAATTTCTAAAAACTCACTATCTACCTAAACTAACAGAAACTGAGGTTGAAAATCCGAAGAGATCCATAACAAGAGAACAGAATGAAAAGGTAAAAAAGAAAACTCCCAAGGAAAAAAAAACATGCTGGCCCAGGTGGCTTCACTGGAGAATGCTACCAAACATTCAGAGAAAAGCTCACACCAGTACTACTCAAACAATTACAGAACATGGGAAAGGGGGTGATACTTCCAAATTCATTCTATAAAGCCAGCATAACTTTGATACCAAAACCAGAGAAAAACACACAAAAAAAGAAAATCAAAGACTAATATCTCTCATGAATGTAGAAGCAAAATTCTAGACAATAGAATTCAGCATCATATAAAAAAAAAATAATACACTACGACCAAGTGGGATTCATACCAGGTATGCAAGAATGGTTCAACATTAGAAAATCAATCAACGTAACCCACCACATAAATAAAACAAAAGAATCCCATGATCACCTCAATCAAAGCAGAACAACATTCAACAAAGTCCAACATCCATTCCTGATATAAAAAAAAAAATCTCTCAATAAAATAGGTATAGAAGGGAAATTTCTCAACATAATAAAACGCATCTCTGCAAAACCAACAGACAACATCATTCTTAATGGAGAGAGGCTGAAAACATCTCCCTTGAGAACGGGAACCAGACAAGGATGCCCTTTATCACCACTCCTATTTAACGTTGTGCTGGAAGTCCTAGCTAGAGGAATAAGGCAAAAAGAAAAAAAAAAAGAAAGAAAGAAAGAAATGAAGGGCATCCAAATTGGAAAGAAGTAAAACTATCCCTATTTGCACATGATACGGTCCTATACATAGAGAACCCTAAAGACTCCACAAGAAAACGACTGGAACAGAAAGATTCAGCAGCCTTGAAGGATACAAGATAAAAACACAAAAACCAGTAAAAGAATATAAAAAAGAAATGAAGATAGTGGTATCTTTATGTTTGTCGGTGTTAGGTGTTGTCGAGTCTGCTCCAACTCAGCTACCCTGTGCACAAAAAGAATGAAACACTGCCTGGTCTTGCACCATCACCACAAGCTTTATGCTTGAAACCATTATAGCAGCCACTGTGCCAGTCCATCTTGTTGAGGGTCTCCCTCTTTTTCTCTGACCCTCTACTTTACCAAGCATGATGCCCTTCTCCAGGGACATGTCCAAAGTGTATGAGATGCAGTCTCGCCATCCTTGCTTCTAAGGAGCATTCTGGTTGTACTTCTTCCAAGGCAGATTTGTTAGTTCTTTTAGCAGTCTGTGGTATATCCAATATTATTCACCAACACCACAATTCAAAGGTGTCAATTCTTCAGTTTTCCTTATTCATTGTCCAGCTTTCACATGCATATGATGCGATTGAAAATACCACGGCTTGTGTCAGGCACACCTTAGTCTTCAAGGTGACACCTTTGCTTTTGAACACTTTAAAGACGTCTTTTGCAGCAGATTTGCCCAACGCAATGCATCTTGAGATCACTTGACTGCTGCTTCCATGGCTGTTGATTGTGGATCCAAGTAAAATGAAATCCTTGACAACTTCAATCTTTTCTCTGTTTATCATGATGTCACTTATTGGTTCAGTTGTGAGGATTTTTGTTTTTTTAATGTTGATGTGCAATCCATACTGAAGGCTGTGGTCTTTGATCTTTATCAGCAAGTGCTTCAAGTGCTCTTCACTTTCAGGAAGCAAGGTTGTATCACCTGTATATCGTGGGTTGTTAATGACTCTTCCTCCAATCCTGATGCTGCATTGTTCTTCACATAGTCCAGCTTCTTGGATTTTTTGCTCAGCATACAGATTGAATAGGTATGGTGAAAAGATACAATCCTTACACACACTTTTCCTGACTAAACCTCACAGTATCCCCTTATTCTGTTGAACAACTGCCTCTATGTACAGGTTCCTTATGAGCACACTTAAGTGTTCTGGAATTTCCATTCTTTGCAATGTTGACCATAATTTGTTATGATCCCTACAGTCAAATGCCTTTACATAGTCAGTAAAACACAAGTAAACATCTTTCTGATATTCTCTGCTTTCAGCCAAGATCCATCTGACATCAGCAATGATATCCCTGTTTCCATACCCTCTTCTGAATTCAGCTTGAAGCTCTGGTAGTTCTCTGTTGATACACTGCTGCAGCTGCTTTTAAATGATCTTCAGCCACATTTTGTGTGATATAAATGATATTCTTCCATAATTTCTTCATTTGATGGGATCACCTTTCTTGGGAATAGGCAAAAATATGGATCTTTTCCAGTCTGTTGGCTCGGTAACTGTCTTCCAAATTTCTTGGTATAGATGGTAAGCACTTCCAGCACTATGTCTGTTTTTTGAAACATCTCAATTGGTATTCCATCAATTCCTAGAGCCTTGTTTTTTGCAGATGTCTTCAGTGCAGCTTGGACTTCTTCCTTCAGTACCATCGGTTCTTGACCATATGCTACATCCTGAAATGGTTGAACATCAACCAATTCTTTTTGGTACAGTGACTCTATGTATTCCTTCCACCTTCTTTTGATGCTTCCTGCATCATCTAGTATTTTCCTTGTAGAATCCTTCAATATTGCAACCCGAGGCTTGAAATTTTTCTTCAGTTCTTTCAGCTTGAGAAATGCTGAGTGCGTTCTTCCCTTTTAGTTTTGTATCTCCAGGTCTTTGCACATGTCATTATAATACTTTACTTTGTCTTCTCGAGCCACCATCATTTAAAATAGTCCCTAAAAAAAAAAATGCTTAAGAACAAATAAAACCAGGGCCATAAAATACAAATACAAAGAAAATTACAAAACACTGCTGCAAGAAAACAAAAGAAACCTATATAAGTGAAAAAAACATACCATGCTCATGGATAGGTAGACTCAATATTGTGAAAATGTGAATTCTACCCAAAGTAATCTACAAATACAATTCAAACCCAACCCAAATGCCAACAGCATTATTTAACGAGATTGAAAAACTAGTCATTAACTTTATGTGGAAAGGAAAGAGGCCCGGATAAGTAAACATTATTGAAGAAGAACAAAGCAGAAGGCCTTGTGCTACCTAACCTTAGAACCTACTATACAGCTATGGTAGTCGAAACAGCCTGGTGCTGGCACAACAACACATTGACCAGTGTAACAGAATCGAGAACCCAGATATAAACCCATCCATCTACAGTCACCTGATCTTTGACAAACGCCCAAAGTCTATTAAATAGGGAAAAGACAGTCTTTTTTAACAAATGGTGATGGCGAACCTGAATTTCCATTTGTAAAAAAATGAAACAGAACCCATATCTCATGCCATATACAAGTTCTAATTCAAAATGGATCAAATACCTAAATATAAAAAGAAAAATGAGAAAGATCATGAAAGACAAAATAGGGCCAATGCTAGGGGCCCTAATATGGGGCATAAACACAAACCATAACTAACAATACTAACAATACACAAACACCAAAAAATAAGCTAGATAACTGAGACCTTCTAAAAATTAAGCACTTATGTTCATCGAAATACTTCACCAAAAGAGTAAAAAGAAAACCTATGGACTGGGAAAAAGTTTTTGGCTATGACAAATCTGTCAAAGTTCTAATTTCTAAAATGTATAGGAAAAGTGAACACCTCTACAACAAAAAGACAAATCATCCAATTCAAAGAAGGGCAAAGGATATCAATAGATACTTCACCAAAGAAGACATTCAGGTGGCTAACAGAGACATGAGGAAATGGGATCACTTGCCCTCAGAGAAATGCAAATCAGAACTACAATGAAATACCACCTGACACCAACATTACTGGTACTAATCAAAAAAACAGATAATAATAAATGCTGGAGAGGTTGTGGGGAGATTGGAACTCTTATGTACTGCTGGTGGGAATTCAAAGTGATATAACTATTTTGGAAAATGATATGGCACATCCTTAAGAAGATAGAAATAGAAATACCATTGTTGTTGTCATTCGGTGCCATGGAGTCGGTTCGAACTGGTAGAGACCCAAGTACAACAGAAAGAAACACTGCTGAGTCCTGCACCTTCATCTCAATCATTGTTGCACTTGAGCCCATTGTTGCAGCCACTGTGTCAATCCATCTCATCAAGGGTCTTCCTCTTTTTTGCTGACCCCCCACTTTACCAAGCACGATGTCCTTCTCCAGGGACTCATCCCTTCTGATAACATGTTCAAAGTATGTGAGACGAAGTCTCACCATCCTCACTTTCGAGGAGCACTCTTGTACTGTTTCTTCCAAGAAAGACTTGTTCATTCTTCTGGCAGTCCGTGGTATATTAAATATTCTTTGCCAACACCATAATTCAAAGGCATCAATTCTTCTTTGGTTTTCCTTATTCATCATCCAGCTTTCTAATGCATATGAGGTGATTGAAAATATCATGGCTTCGGTCAGGCATACCTTAGTTCTCAAAGTGACATCTTTGCTTTTTAACACTTAGAGAGCTATTTTGCCACAGACTTGCCCATGCAATAAATCATTTGATTTCCTGAACTGCTGCTTCCATGGCTGTTGATTGTGGAGCCAAGTAAAATGAAATCCTTGACAACTTCAATCTTTCCTCCATTTATCATAATATTGTTTATTGGTCCAGTTCTGAGGATTTTTGTTTCCTTTATGTTGAGTTGTAATCCATACTGAAGGCTGTAGTCTTTGATCTTCATCAGTAAGTACTTCAAGTCCTCTTCACTTCCAGCAAACAAGGTTGTGTCATTTGCATATTGCAGGTTGTTAATTAGTCTTCGACCAATCCTGATGCCACGTAATTCTTCGTATAGCCCCGGTTCTTGGATTATTTGCTCAGCATACATATTGCATAAGTCTGGTGAAAAGATACAATCCTGACACACACCTTTCTTTAAACCACACAGTATCCCCTTGTTCTGCTCAACCGACTGCCTCTCGTTCTAAGTATATTCCAGTTTATATAGATTTGGAATAAGAAAGCAAATAGAAGCAAATGTTGGTAGGTGGGAGACATGGAGTTGAGGGATTTCCTGGATGATGCATTCTATTTTTTCTATGATGTAGGGAGCAAAACCATCTGTTGAGAATGAGTGGGGAAGTGGTATAGTAGTAGACTTCAGGAGAGTGTTAAAGTTAGGGACCGGGTATAAGGATTGCCTGGGGCATCAGACTCTAATTGGGGTTGAGGAGTGTGAATTTCTAATAGAGCATGACTTTCTCGTGTGCAGTAGCACCATTCTGTGTACTTGTGTGGTTTTTCTCCAGGAGCAGCGCTGACCTAGGAGAAGAGAGGGAGGTGCAAAGGGTGAATTGATCCAAGGTTTTCTTAGATGGCTCTAATGGAAGAGGGATGATGGAGTTGCAGATTTTGATATGAGGGAGACCGAAGTAAAAGACAAAAGCCGCAGGCTATACAAAGAAGAAAATTAAGATATGAATTGTTGAGATAGGGGAACAATGAATGACTCAAAGGTCTGAATATCCCAATGAAGTTGAAGACCAGGTATAGAAGGGATGAAGGTGTCAGGGTTTTGGAAAGACAAGAGGTTGAAGCCTCAAAGCGAGATTACTTGAATTTAAGATTTCAGCATGAGGTCATTCCTGGTGATGACAAGGTCCAGGGTATAGTTCTGGGAGTGGAGGCTGAAAGGAGGGGAAAGTCACTAGATGCAAAAGAGAGTAAATCACACAAAACACTAAATCATACAATATAAAAGTAAATATTTTAAAAGACCAATTTTATGGTGTTATAAGAAACAGAAATTTAACAGTGTTGATGGCAATTGAGAAATCAAACTACAATATACTTTGTAAATATCTTTTATGATAAAAACTGTAACATGAGATAATAAATGTGAAAGTGCTTTCAAACCATAAAAATAAAATCTCTGAAGCCTGATATGCATGAATATAGGCCTATTAAGAAATAAACTTTCTTTGAAACACCATCTGATTTATCTACCCTATAAGATACTATCTTCCTATGACTTTTCCTACCCTACAAATTCAACCGGATGTGCCAACCGATTTATGTAGGTGGAGAGTTCCCAGGGCAGTACAGAGCCTGGCACACAGCATGGTGTGTTTGCTGAACTGGTAGGTTACCCTGGAAAGGTGGGCCATCCAATTCCTTCTCCCAGTGGTATTACCACCATATTATCTGGACCATCTAAAATAAGCAACCTCAGCAATAACAGGAAATTAACAACCCCGATAGGAAAACCCTCAGATCTGGAACTTCCACAGTCCTGTTCTCAAAGCAGCTAGGCCCAAGTCTTTCCTGCAAGCAACACTTTATGACTGGAGTGCAAGGCCCTGCTCTGATAACAGCAGCTCTCTTTGCCATTATCTCCTTGGTTAGGGGCAAGCAAACCAGGCCTCCTGGGCTGCTCTCAGCCACAAGATGCACCTTTCTGATTTTATGCCTTAGGCACGTACAGGACAGAAGAGGCTGCTTGGAACAGTTTGCTCTCCATCCACGGTTCCTCTCAGCCTTCCCAGAGAAGATTCTTCTCCACAGCGCTTTCCATCACTGACATAAACCATCTTCTATTTATCCATTTTGCCCTGTATCTGTTCTTCTACCTTCTACTAGGAAGGAGGTTTCATAAAGGTAAAGATTTCCTTTGCCTTTATTCACTGCTCTATCCCCAGCCTGGAATACAGTATTATGTGATGAAAACTAGTAAAATGTATCATTTCTGCCCCCAGCTCCAACCCAAGAGTCCAGTTTTGACCTAGCTTCCAGGAAGTTAGTTTGTATGCTGGGTTTTGAATCTTCCTAGGTCCTGAGGAAGTGTCAAGCCAGGTGAGGCCCTTTAACGTTTTTTGAAGAACTAACAGTTACTAGATTGTGCTTGCATTGAGTGGAAGTCACCAGAACACTCAAAAGTGTGTTCCTTTATGTAGCAAGTACATTTCCTCATAGTTGCCAGCAGACACTTCAGCCAGTGAAGTGAGAAAGTATGAGTTCTGGCTCCACCAGCTCCTGGCTCTGTGACCACAGGTGGGCCACTTCTTTCTGATCCTTAGTTTCCTCCAGTGCAAAATAATATCTATATCATGGTGTCGTCCTGGGGATTAAATGAGGTATATGTGACGTTACCCGATGCCCTGCAAACATTTAACGTAGAATTGCAATTTTGAGTCCCTACTATGTGCCAGACACTGTGTTAAGTGGTTACGTTGCCTCTAATCCTCACAGTCCTGGAAGATAGATGTTACCTTTTCTATTTTACAAATGAGCAAACCACAGCTCAGAGGATAAGTGACTTCACGAGCCACACAATTAATGTTAAATCTTTGTACATTAGAAACAGATATTTTAACACTTGTTAGTCTGGACATACTGGGGTATTAAATATTACTAAACCAACAGCCAGCTTGACATTCAAAATGGATCACAAGCTATACCAAAATATGCACAGTGATGGATCTGTGAATTCTATCTGTCCAATCTCATAATCTGATCATTCCAAGAATAGCTTTCATTCCTTCATCCTCCCCAACAGAACATGGCTGGGTTTAAAGAACTTTTTCCATTGCCTAATAACTGATGTTGAGATTACAGAAAAATCCTAGAATTTTCTAGAGAAAGAGCAGCGGATGAGCCTTTTTATTTGAGCAGAAATGGAGTATGATTCTGAAACTATGCGTCGTAAACAGGGGCAGCACAACAGCACAGCGTGTGTAATCTCTGTGCTGTTGATTTCAGTGAATCGGTTGGATGGGGGACAGAGCCAACAAAATATGGTTGTAGAGGATTTGGTCCTATTTAAGAGAAGAAAGAAAAGATTATTCTGTTTCAAGAAACTCAAGTGGGCTTTCTGGAAACAACTAAGTCAGAGACCAATAAAACAAACAAACCCCAAAACATAAAAAAACCATTGGCATTGAGTTGATCCCAACTCCTGGTGACCCCATCATGTGTTACAGAGTGAACCGCTCCATAGGCTTTTCTTGGCTATAATGTTTACAGAAGGAGATCACCAGGCCTTTCTTTCGCAATGTTACTGGGTAGGTTAAAACTGCCAACCTTTGTTAGTAGTCAAGTGCAAACCATTTGCATCACCCCGGGACGTGATTATTATCGCAGACAGAGGTAAAGAGTTAGCGGCACTCCCCAAAGGGTTTTTCAAGCCTTCAGAGTTGGGAAGTTCTCAGGCAAGGTTTCCCACAGACTGGTGGAGGTGCTGGGAAGGGACTTCACAGCTATCTTCTTACGTCTTGTTAAGACGCTTCCATTGAGGATGTCTTTATATTTTCTATCCCAAAATGGAGTTCTGTCACAACCTGTCGGGAGAAGTGATTAGTGAAATTCTGCTTAACTGGTACATAAATCCCAAGTCCTTGAAAATGCTGCATTTTATAACTTTTATAAACTAGTTACACTTTCTGTTCCTAAAGATTACATAAGTTTATCAATTGATGATAATTCCTCTCTAAAGTATTCTACCCAGCCCACCCAAAACCAGAGTTCTAAGTGACGTTAAATGTCCTTTTTCCTTTTCTAAAAGCTTGATTTTCTTTTCTTTATTTACAACCCACCCACTTACAGGAAGGAATCAGTAACAGACAAGTTCCCATTTCATCTCCTATCAGGCCTTTGTCTGAAAGCCTCATTCTGCCTAGGCTCTCATACTGTGTTCAGCAGGGTTGGCAGATTTCACAAGTCAAAATAAGAGCATCCAGTTAAATTTGAATCTCATATAAACAAGGAATACATCTTTTTTAGTAAAAGTTATCCCTCAAATGTCACACATTTATACTAAAAAAAGTATTTGCTCTTTATATGAAATTCAAATTTAACACAGGAAGCATCAAAAGAAGATGTAAGGAATATACAGAGTCACTATACCAAAAAGAATTGGTTGAGATTCAACCATTTCAGGAGGTAGTATACGATCAAGAACCAACAGTACTAAAGAAAGAGGTCCAAGCTGCACTGAACGCATTAGGGAAAAACAAACCTGCAGGAATTGACAGAATACCAATTGAAATGTCTCAACAAATGGATGTAGCACTGGAAGTGCTCACTCATCTATGCCAAGAAATTTGGAAGGCAGCTTTCTGGCCAATTGACTGGAAGCGACCCATATTTATGCCTATTCCAAAGAAAGACGATCCAACTGAATGTGGAAATTGTAGAGCAATATCATTAATATCACATGCAAGTAAAATTTTGCTTAAGATCATTCAAAAGTGGCTGCACCAGTACATTGACAGGGAACTGCCAGAAGTTCAAGCTGGATTCAGAAGGGGATGTGGAACCGGGGATGTCATTGCTGATGTCAGATGGAACACGGCTGAAAGCAGAGAATACCAGAAAGATGTTTACCTATGTTTTATTGACTACGCAAAGACATTTGACTGTGTGGATCATAAGAAATTACAATTAACGTTGTGAAGAATGGGAATTCTAGAACACTTAAATGTGTTCATGAAGAACACAGATTGGGTAGTGATTCGAAAAGAAGAGGGGAATACTACATGGTTAAAAGTAAAGAAAGCTGTGCATCAGGATTGTATCCTTTCACCACACCTATTCAGTCTGTATACTGAGTGAATAATCCAAGAAACTGGACTCTGTAAGAATAACGGGACATCAGGATTGGAGGAAAACTCATTAATAACCTGTAATATGCAGATGACACAACCTTGCTTGCTAAAAGTGAAGAGGACTTGAAGCACTTACTGATGAAGATCAAAGACTATAGCCTTCAGTATGGATTGCACCTCAACATAAAGGAAACAAAAATCCTCACAATTGGGTGAGTAAGCAACATCATGATAAACGGAGAAAAGATTGAAGTTGACAAGGATTTCATTTTACTTGGATCCACAATTAAGACCCATGGAAGCATCAGTCAAGAAATCAAATGACACATTGTATTGGGCAAATCTGCTGCAGAAAAACCACTTTAAAGTGTTCAAAAGCAAAGATGTCACTTTGAGAATTAAGGTGTGCCTGACAGAAGCCAGAAACCCCGGTGGTGTAGTAGATAAGTGCTATGGCTGCTAACCAAAGGGTCAGCAGTTTGAATCCACCAGGCGCTCCTTGGAAACTCTATGGGGCAGTTCTCTGTCCTATAGGGTCGTTATGAGTCAGAATCAACTCGACGGCACTGGGTTTGGTTTGGGTTTTGACAGAAGCCATGATGTTTTCAATCGCCTCATATGCATGTGAAAACTGGACAATGAATAGGAAGACAGAAGAATTGATGCCTTTGAATTATGGTGTTGGTGAAAGAGATTGAATATAGCATAGACCGCCAGAACAAACAAGTCTGTTTTGGAAGAAGTACAGTCAAAATGCTCCTTATAAACAAGGATGGTGAGATTTCATCTCACATACTTCAGAAACGTTATTAGGAGGGACTAGTCCTTGGAGAAGGACATCATGCTTCGTAAAGTAGAGGGTCATTGAAAAAGAGGAAGACACTTAACAAGATGGATTGACACAGTGGCTGCAACAGAGGGCTTAAACATAGCAAAGATTGTGAGGATGACACTGGACCAGGCAGTGTTTTTTTCTATTGTAGATAGGGTCCCTACAAGTCGAAAGTGACTCAGTGGCACTTAACAACATCAACATACCCCAAATATTGCATGGGACATGCTTACACTAAAAAAAATCCCCCAAACCCTCATTTATCTGAAATTCGAACTTAACTATGCATCCTGTATTTTATCTGGCAACCAGTTTGTGTACTTCATTCATTCATTTGTTGAGCCACTAAAAAAACTGTTATAAATACTTTTTGAAATTATTCTTTTTGTTGATTCTCACCAAACACTGCCAGAAATATTCCTGTAGTAAAACAAAATTTGATTCATTAACTGTTGTAGCAATGCAGACTGCACAGCATAGAAAACCACGGGCGTCACATTAAGATGATGTCAAGAGTGTTTTCTTACAGACTTGGGACTTGTGTTAGGGCGAGTTTAAGGGAAAAAAAGATCTGTTTGGGATTGGTTGCTGTTAGAAAGCAGAGGCAATTCAGCGATTGAGTAGCTTAATAATTTTTTTCTTTTTCTTGGAAGGCAGGAGGGATAAAGTGCAGCTAGAGCTTTCTTTGGAAAAGAAGGAGAAGTCCTGTAGCTGGGAGAGAGGGTGTTTTTGTCATTTGTGTGTGTGTGTGTGTGTTATTTAGGTGAAAGTTTACAGAACATATTAGTTTCTCATTAAGCAGCCAATACAAATTGTTTTGTGACATTGGTTGCCAACTCTGTGATGTGTCAACACTCTCCCCTTCTCCACTACAGTTTCTCTGTTTCCATTTGTCCAGTTTGCCTGTTCTTCTGATCTTTTCTTTTGGGCTGGTGTGCCCATTAGTCTTGTATACATCATTTAACTATGAATCATGTCTCTCATGTGTGTTATTTGCCCTATAAAATAGATCTGCTTAATCTTTGGCTGAAGGGTAAGCCTCAAGAGTGACTTCAGTACTGAGTTAAAAGGATGTCCGGGGTCATACTCTTAGGGTTTCTTCAATCTCTGTCAGACCAGCAAGCCTTTTAAATTTTTTCTGTGAATTTGAATTTTGTTCTACATTTTTCTCTTGCTCTGTCCAGGAGCCTCCATTGTAATCCCTGACAGAGCAGTTGGTGGTGGTAGCTGGGCACCATCTAGTTGTTCTGGGCTCAGTCTAGTGGAGGCTGTCGTAGTTGTGGACTAAACTCCTTTGTGTCTTTGGTCTTCTTCATTGTCATTCTTGAGGTTTGCGCAGGGTTCTTGTTATTGTTGTGCTCAGATGTGATCACAAAGTAGTTTTTTTCTGTTTTGTTTCATCGTGGTTGTGGAGTGGGCTCATTTGCTGTTGGTGTTCTGTAAAATTTTTGTGTGAAGTAAGGAATGTGATGACCTTCCTATTAAGGCCAGAACTGCTATCCACTGAGGGCTATCAGGGCTGTTTTTTTCTTTCTCGTTGTGTTTATACATTTGCCTTCCTTTACTAGATTGTGAGGCCAGGAAACCCAGAACCGTGTCTCATGTACTAGTAGATGATCAATATATATTTAATTGAACCAAAATCAAATGAGTGAAAGAATAAAGATGAGGCATCTTCTCAAATTATAGTTCTTTATTTCTTTTTCATTGTTGTACTGTAGATGCAGTTTTACAGAACAAACTAGTTTCTCATTAAACAGTTAGTACACATATTGTTTTATGACATCGGTTAACAACCCCATGACATGTCAACACTCTTCATTCTCTCCCTATTACCAGCTTTCCTGTCCCCTCCTGCCTTCTAGTTCTTGCCCCTGCACTGTTGTGCCCCATTAGTCTCATTTTGTTTTATAAGCCTGTCTAATCTTTGGGCTGCAGAAACCCTGGTGGCATAGCAGTTAAGTGCTACAGCTGCTAATCAAAGGGTAGGCAGTTCGAATCCACCAGGAGCTCCTTGGAAACTCTAGGGGGCAGTTCTACTCTGTCCTATAGGGTTACCATGAGTCGAAGTCGACTCAACGGCAATGAATGCATTGGTGTCTGTGTAGTCTTTGGCTGAAGGGTGAGCCTCAGGAGTGACTTCATTACTGAGATAAAATGGTGTCTGGGGGCCATACTCTCGAGGTTTCTTCAGTCTCTGCCAGGCCAATAAGTCTGGGCTTTTTTTGTGAGCTAGAATTTTGTTCTACATTTTTTCTTCAGCTCTGTCTGGGACCCTCTATTATGATCCCTGTCAGAGCAGCCAGTGGTGGTAGCTGGGCACCATCTAGCTGGACTGGACTCAGTCTGGTGGAGGCCGCGGTAGACATTGTTCATTAGTCCTTTGGACTCATCTTCCCCTTGTATCTTTAGTTTTTTTTCATTCTCCCTTGCTTCTGAAGGGGTAAGACCAGTGATGTATCCTAGATGGCCACTTACAGGCTTTTAAGACTGCAGATGCTACTCACCAAAGTAGAATGTAGAACATTTTCTTTATAAATTGTTATGCCAATTGAGCTAGATGTTCCCCGAGACCACGGTCCCCACAGCCCTCAGCCCAGCAATTCTGTCCCTCAGGGAGGCAAACTACATTTCTTTAAATAGTTCTAAGTTTATGTTCCGTACCTGATTTTAATGCTAATGAAAGTAGAGATTTTAGTCCTGGATTATGGAGTCATTCGTGTACAACCTGGGGAAAAGCAGCTCTTTTCCCAGAGAGAGGTTTGCTTTCCATTGTCCCCATGAATACTTATTGTACTAAAGTATGCACCTCAGGGGAGGTAGTTTCTCTTGGTGACTTTTAACCCACTATATTGTTAATCAGAAAATGCAGTCTTATAAAGTCAATCTTGTAGCTAGAGGGGAGGGAGTGTTCTTTCTGGTCATGCATCCATGGTCACAGGATTGCTACACTGTTTAAATTTGAATAAAGATGGTAACAGGATGATCAGGCCACATGCAGCTCAACAAAGGCCCCTTTGCATGCACTCAGGTATAAAACCCTTAGGCCCCTTTATCCCATCATATTTCACCTACAACTAATCATGGGGCTGTACATGTGTAAAAGAGTTTACTGTACCAACTCACCCTGGGACGGGGGGCCTGAGGGAGATTGACCCCATAATAAATCTTGCCCAATTCATCTTCTTCCTAACTGCTGTGTAAGTAAATAAAAACTTGTGATCTCACCACTGGGTAAATTTCAGTTATTTACTGAGAGCTACATGGTTTAAAATCAGGAAAGGAGTGCTTCAGGTTGTATCTTTTCACCACATTTATTTAATCTGTACGCTGAATAAATAATCTGAGAAGCTGGACTACATGAAGAAGAATGTGGCATCAGAATTGGTGGGATAACTCATTAGCAACTGTGATATGCAGATTACACAATCTTACTTTCTGAAAGCAAAGAGGTCTTAAAGCACTTACCGATGAAGATCAAAGGCTGCAGCCTTCAGTGTGGATTACATCTCAACATAAAGAGAACAAAAATCCTCACAAGTGGACCAATAAGCAACATCATGATAAATGGAGAAAATATTGAAGTGTTAAGGATTTCATTTTCCTTGGATCCACAATCAGTGCCTATGGAAGCTGTAGCCAAGAAATCAAAGGATGTATTACCTTGGGCAAATCTGCTGCAGAAGACCTCTGTAGAGTGTTGAAAAGCAAAGATGTTACTTTGAGAACTAAGGTGTGCCTGACCCAAGCCATGATATTTTTAATCACCTCATATACAGGCAAAAGCTGGACAATGAAGAAGACTGAAGAAGAATTGATGCCTTTGAATTATGGTGTTGGCGAAGAATATTGAATCTACCATGGACTGTCAGAAGAATGAATAAGTCTGTCTTGGAAGAAGTGCAGCCAGAATGTTTCTTGGAAGCTAGAATGGCTAGTCTTTGTCTCACCTACTTTGGACATGTTATCAGGAAGGACCAGTTCCTGGAGAAGGACATCATGCTTGGTGAGGTATAGGGTCAGAAAAAAAGATGAAGACCCTCAACCAGATGGATTGACAAAGTGGCTGCAACAATGATCTCTAACATAGCAAAGATTGTGATGAAGGTGCAGGACTGGGTAGTGTTTAGTTCTGTTGTTCATAGGGTCACTATGAGCCACAACTGACTTGATGGCACCTAACAACAACAATACAGTCCTATGTGAGCCCATTTTTTTTTTATCATGGTTCATCACACATTTCCTTTTGTGAGTGACAGTGTTTGTTTTCTCCTAAAAGTTTACAGAATGAGTTCCCATGTTTTCAATGACTGATTTCTGTCAAATGTTAGGACAAGAGTATAGCAAGCTTAATAGTGATAATAGAAAATGCTTATGTTGTATTTACTATGTGCATTGTTCTGAACACTTTATGTGCATTATCTCATTCAACACTCAAAGCAACACTGTGAAGAAGATACTATTATCATCATCCTCATGACACAAATGGGGCAAATAGGTCAGTGGAAATATAGGAACTCACCCAGAGTTTTACTTGGATCCACAATCAACACCCATGGAAGCAACAGTCAAGAAATCAAAAGACACATTGTATTGGACAAATCTGCTGCAAAGGACTTCTTTATTTTATTTTTTAATTTTTATTGTGCTTTAAGTGAAAGCTTACCAATCAAGTAAGTCTCTCATACAAAACTTTATATGTGCCTTGCTATATACTCCTAGTAGCTCTCCCCCTAATGAGACAGCATAATCCTTCTCTACACCTTGTATTCCCCATGTCCATTCAGCCAGCTTCTGTCCCTCTCTGCCTTCTCATCTCCCTTCCAGACAGGAGCTGCCCACATAGTCTCATGTGTCTACTTGATCCAAGAAGCTCACTCTTCACAAGTATCATTTTCTATCTTATAATCCAGCCCAATCCCTATCTGAAGAGTTGGCCTTGGGGATGCTTCCTGTCTTGGACTAACAGAGATCTGAGGGCCATGACCTCCAGGGTCTTTCTAATCTCAGTCAGACCACTAAGTCTGGACAAAGGACCTCTAATTAAAGTGTTGCAAAGCAAAGATGTCACCTTGAAGAGTAAGGTGTGCCTGACTTAAGCCAAGGTATTTTCAATTGCATCATCTGCATGTGAAAGCTGGACAACGAGTAAGGAAGACAGAAGAAGAACTGACGCCTTTGAATTGTGGTGTTGGCGAAGAATATTGAATATACCATGGACTGCCAAAAGAATGAACAAATCTGTCTCAGAAGAAGTACAACAAGAATGCTCTTTAGAAGCAAGGATGGTGAGACTGCGTCTTACATACTTTGGACATGTTATCAGGAGGGATCAGTCCCTGGAGAAGGACATCATGCTTGGTAAAGTACAGGGTCAGTGGAAAAGAGGAAGACCCTCCATGAGATGGATTGACACAGTGGCTGGAACAATGGGTTCAAGCATAACAACGATTGTAAGGATGGTGCAGGACCAGGCAGTGTTTCGTTCTGTTGTGTATAGGGTCACTATGAGTTGGAACCAACTCGACTAACAACAACAACCACCCAAGGTTATGCAGCTAGTAAGTGGTGGACCTAAGATCTGAACACATGCCATCTGGTTCCAGAATCTAAGTGCTTAATCACTACTTTATAACACATTAACTCGTTGCTGTCAAGTTGATCTGGACTCATGGGAATGCTATGTGTTACAGAGTAGAACTGCTCCATAGGGTTTTCTTGGCTATAATTTTTTTTTTTAATTTTATTGCACTTTTCGTGAAAGTTTATAGCTCAAGTTAGTGTCTCATTCAAAAATTTCTACACATATTTTTTGTAACATTGGTTGCAATCTCTGCAATGTGACAGCACTTTCTCCCTTTCCATTCCAGGTTCCCTGTGTCCATTTGTCCATTTCTTGTCCCTCCCTGCCTTCTTGTCTTGCTTGTGGACAAGAGTTGCCCCTTTGGTCTCCTATATTTAATTGAACTAAGCAGCATGTTCCTCACATGGGTTACTGTTTGTTTAATATGCCTGTCTAATCTTTGTCTGAAAAGTGGGCTTCAGGGGTGGTTTCAGTTCTGGGTTAGTAGAACATCCAGGGGCCGTAGTCTTCGGGTTCTTCCAGTTTCCATCAGTCCAGTAAGTCTGTTCTTTTTTCATGAATTTGAATTTTGTTCTACATTTTTCTCCTGCTCTGTCTGGGACTCTCTGTTGTAATCCTTGTCAGAGCAGTCAGTGGTGGTAGCTGAGCATCACCTAGCTCTTCTGGGCTCAGGCTGGTAGAGTCTCTGGTTCATGTGGTCCTTCAGTCCTATGGGCTAATATTTTCCTTGTTTTCTTCATTCTCCTTTGCTCTGGATAGGATGGGACTAATAGATGTATCTTAGATGGCTGGTCACAAGATTTTAAGGCCCCAGATGCTACTCACCAAAGTAGAATGTAGAACATTTTCTTTATGAACTGTGCTATGCCAGTTGACCTAGATGTCCTCTGAGTCTATAGTCACCAGCCCCCAGCTCCAGCAATTCAGTCCCTCAAGGTGTTTGGATGTGTCTAGGAAACTTCTATGTCTTTGCTTTGGTCCAGTTGTGCTAACTTCCTCTGTATCATGTGTTGTCTGCTATCTAGTTAGTGATTTCTCCTTTCCCTCCATCCCCACCCTTGTAGCCATCAAAGAATGTTTTCTCTGCGTGTAAACCTTTTCTTGAGTTCTTATAATAGTGGTCTCATATAACATTTGGCCTTTCGTGAGTGACTTACTTCACTCCGCATAATGCTTTCCAGATTCATCCATGCGAGATGTTTCACAGATTTACCATTGTTCTTTATTCTTGCATAGTATTCCATTGTGTGTATGTATGATAACTTGTTTATCCATTCATCTGTTGATGGTCATTTAAGTTTTTTCCATCTTTTCGCTATTGTGAATAGTACTGCAATGAACATATATCTATTCATGTGACAGCTCTTATTTCCCTAGGGTATATTCCTAGGAGTGGGATTGTTGGATCATATGGTATTTCTGGAAATTCTGGTGGTGTAGTGGTTAAGTACTACAGCTGCTAACCAAAGGGTCGGCAGTTTGATTCCGCCAGGCTCTCCTTGGAAACTCTATGGGGCGGTTCTACTCTGTCCTATAGGGTCGCTATGAGTCAGAATTGACTCGAGGGCACTGGGTTTGGTTTTTTTTTTGGTTTTATGGTATTTCTATTTCTAGCTTTTTAAGGAAGCATCATTAATATCACACGCAAGCAAATTTCTGCTGAAGATCATTCAAAAACGGCTGCAGCAGTATATCAGGAGAGATTACACTCTTGGTGGACATGTTGTAGACAAAAATTTTTTGCTAGTCTGTAGGGTCTCTTTTTACTCTTTTGGTGAAGTCTTTTGATGAGCATAAGTGTTTAATTTTTAGGAGCTCCCAGTTATCTAGTTTCTCTTCTGGTGTTTGTGTGTTGTTAGTTATGATTTATGTACTATTTATGCCATGTATTAGGGCCCCTAGCATTGTCCCTATTGTTTCTTCCATGATCTTTATTGTTTTAGTTTTTATATTTAGGTCTTTGATCCATTTTGAGTTAGTTTTTGTGTATGGTGTGAGGTATGGATCTTGTTTCATTTTTTAACAGATGGACATCCAGTTATGCCAGCACCATTAGTTAAAGAGACTCTTTTCCCCGTTTCATGAACTCTGGCGCTTTGTCAAGAATCAGCTGTCATAGACTGATAGATTTACATCTTGGTTCTCAATTCTTTTCCATTGGTCTATGTGTCTGTTGTACCAGTACCAGGCTGTTTGATACCATGGCTGTATAATCGGTTCTGAAATCAGGTACTGTGAGGCCTCCCACTTTGTTCCTCTTCAGTAGTGATTTGCTTATCCGGAGCTTCTTCCCTTGCCATATAAATTTGGTGATTGGTTTCTCCATCACGTTAAAGAATGCTGTTGGAATTTGGGTCAGGACTGCATCGTATCTGTAGATCACTTTGGGCAGTACTGACATTTTCACAATGTTAAGTCTTCCTCTTCATGAGCATAGTATGTTTTGCCACTTATGTAGGTCTCTTTTGGTTTCTTGCAGTAGTGTTTCTTACTTTTCTTTGTGTAGGTCTTTTATGTCCCTGGTTAGATTCATTCCTAGATAGTTTGTCTTCTTGGGGGCTATTGTAAATGGTATTGATTTGCTGATTTCCTTTTTGAAGTTCTCTTTGTTGGTGCACAGGAACCCAACTGATTTTTGAATGGTAATCTTGTATCCTGCCACTTTGCTGAAATTTTCTCTTAGTTACAGTAGATTTCTTGTGGATTCTTTGGGGTTTTCTTTATATAAGATTATATTATCTGTGAGTAGAAATAGTTTTACCTCTTCCTTGCCAATTTGGATGCCCTTTCTTTTTCTCTCCTTATTGCTCTATCTAGGGCTTCCATCACTATGTTGAATAAGAGTGGTGATAAAGGACATCCTTGTCTGGTTCCTGTTCTCAGAGGGAATGCTTCAGTCTCCCTTCATTTAGAATGATGCTTGTTAGCTGTTGGGTTTGTATAAATTCCCTTTATTATATCAAGGAATTTCCATTATATTCCTATTTTGCTGAGCATTTTTTTTGGGAATGGGCGTTGGACTTTGTCAAATGCCTTTTCTGTGTTGATTGAGAAGATCATGTGATTCTTTTTTATTTATATAGAGGCTAACATTGATTGATTTGCTAACGTTGAACCATCCTTGCATATCTGGTATGAATCTCACTTGGTCATGATTTTTTTTTTTTTGTACACTCTTGAATTCTATTTATTAGAATTTTGTTGGTAATTTTTGCATCTATGTTCATGAGGGATATTGCTCTGTAGTTTGTGTGTGTGTGTGTGTGTGTGTGTGTGTGTGTGGTGTCTTTGCCTGGCTTCGATATCAGGGTTATGCTGGCTTCATAGAATGAATTCAGGAGTATTCTTTCCTTTTCTATGCTCTGAAATAGTTTGAGAGTGTCGGTGTGAGCTCTTCTCTGAAAGTTTTGTAGAATTATCCAGCAAACCATCCGGGCCAGGGTTTTTGTTTGTTGGTATTTTTTTTTTTTAATTACCGCTTCAATCTCTTCTCTTCTTATAGGTCTGTTTAGTTTTTCTACCTCAGTTTGTATTAGTTTAGATTGTGTGTTTTTAGAAATTTGTCCACTTCCTCTAGGTCTTCAAATTTGTCTGAGTATAATTTTTCATAGTATTCTGCTGTGATCCTCTTTACCTCAGTTGGGTCTCTTGTGATATCACCTGTCTCATTTCTTATTCATGTTATTTTCTTCCTTTCCTGTTTTTCTTCTGTCAGTTTCGCCAGTGCTTCGTTGATTTTGTTGATCTTTTCAAAGAACCAACTTTTGGTCTGTTGATTCTTTCCCATGTTTTTCTGTTCTCTATTTCATTTATTTCTGCTCTACCCTTCTTTATTTCTTTTCTTCTAGTTGCTGCCTGTGGGCTTTTTTCACTCTCTATTTGTTTGAGTTGTAGGGTTAATATGTTTTGATTTTCACCAGCTTCTAACCTGCTCTGCCCTCTTATCTTCCCTCCAGATAGATGCCAACATAGTCTCAAGTGTCTCCCTGATCCAAGGAGTTCATTCTTCACCAGCATCTTTTTCTATCCCATTGTCCAGTCCAATCCCTGTCTGAAAAGTTGGCTTTGGGAATGGTCCCTGTCTTGGGCTAACAGAAGATCTGGGGGCCATGACCACTGGGGTCCTTCCAGTCTCAGTCAGACCATTAAGTCTCATCTTTTTATGAGAATTTGGGGTCTGCATCCCACTGCTCTCCTGCTCCCTCAGGGATTCTCTGTTGTGTTTCCTGTCAGGGCAGTTATCAGTTGTAGCCGGGCACCATCTAGTTCTTCTGGGCTCAGACTGATGTAGTCTCTGGTTTACGTGGCCATTTTTGTTTCTTGGGCTCGTGATTACCTTGTGTCCTTGGTGTTCTTCATTCTCCTTTGCTCCAGGTGGGATGAGACCCATTGATGCATCTTAGATGGCCACTTGCTAGTGTTTAAGACCGCAGACGCCGCTCTCCAGAGTAGGATGCAGGATGTTTTCTTAATAAATTTTATTATGCCTATTCCTTTCTTCCTTTTTGATGTGTGAGTTTATTGCTATAAATCAACCACTAAGCTCTGCTTTTGCTGTGTCCCAAAGGGTTTGGCAAGATGTGTTTTCATTTTTATTTGATTCTATGAATTTTTTTATTCCATCCTTGATTTCTACCATTACCCAGTAGTTTTTAAACAAGGTGTTGTTCAGCTTTCATGTATTTGATTTTTCTTTTTCCTTACCATTTCTGTTATTAATTTCTACTTTTATGGCATTATGATCAGAAAAGGTGCTTTGTGTCATTTCGGTGTTTTGATTTTTGTTGAGTCTTGCTTTGTGGGCTAAAATGTGGTCTATTCTGGAGAATATTCTATGTGCATTGGAAAAGAATGTATAATTTGCTGCTGTCGGGTGGAGTGTTCTGTATATGTCTATGAGGTCAAGTTGGTTGATTGTGGCATTTGAATCTTCTGTATCTTTTTTGAGTTTCTTTGTAGATGTTCTGTTCTCACCAAAAGTGATGTAGTGAAGTCTCCTACTATTATTGTGTAACTCTCTATTTTTTCTTTTCAATGCAGTTAGAGTTTGTTTTATGTATTTTGGAGCCCTGTCATTGGGTGTGTATATATTTATTATGGTTATGTCTTCCTGTGTATTGACCCTTTAATCATTATATAGTGTCCTTCCTTATCCTTTATGGTGGACTTTGCTTTAAAATCCATTTTATCAGAGATCAGTATTGCCACTCCTGGTCTTTTTTGATTGTTGTTTGTTTGGTATATTTTTTTCCATCCTTTGAGTTTTAGTTTGTTTATGTCTTTGTGTCTAAGGTCTGTGTGTCTCTTGTAGACAGCATATAGATGGATCATTTTTTCTTTTTTTAATCCATTCTGCTACAATCTATCTCCTTACTAGTGTTTTCAGGCCATTTACTTTCAGTGCAATTGTTGATAGGTATCGGTTTACTGCTGTCTTTTTTGGTTTTTTTTTGGTGCCGACATTTCCTTTGTTCTGCTTAATTTCCTGTGCTGAGTTCTTTTTGTTTACGTTTTTTCTTTTCATTTCTTTCATTATTGTTGATTTTGTGTTTGCTGAGTTTTTATGTTTTTCTTCTTTTCTTTACTTTGATGGGTAGGTTTGTTAGCTTCCTTTGTGGTTACCTTGAAATTTACCTTATTTTTCTAATTTTAAACCAATCTTTTATACCTTGGTATTGCCTTGACTTCCTCTCCATATGGAAGTTCTATGAACGAACTGTTTATTCCCTTTTTTGTTTAGACGTTCCTGTTGTTTTCATATTGACGTCTCTGGTTCCCTATTTTCAGTCTTTTAGCTTTGTTCTATTTTTGAAAATCCCCTTTTTGAGTTGGTATCTGGTTGATCTGTCTAGTATCTTAGTCCTGGGTTGTTGTTTGATGTTGGTTCTCTAACCAGAGGAATGTCTTTAATATTTCTTGTAATTTTGGTCTGGTTTTTACATATTCCCTTAATTTCTGCTTATCTGGAAGTGACCTAATTCACCATGGTATTTGAAGAACAATTTTGCTGAATATATAATTATTGGCTCGCATTTTTTTTCTTCCAGGCTTTATATATATCATCCCATTCCCTTCTTGCCTGCCTGGTTTCTTTGGCTTAATCAGTGTTTAGTCTTATCGGTTTTCCTTTTTAGGTGATTTTTTTGTTATTCCTAACTTCTCTCAGGATTCTTTGTCTTTGGTTTTGAAAAATGTGATTATGATATGTCTTGGTGACTTTCTTTTGGGTTCTATCTATCCTGTATGGGGTTTTTTGAGCTTCTTGGAGATATCTTCTCATCTTTCGTGATATTAGGGTAGTTTTCTGCCAACAAAACTTCAACAATTCTTTGTGTTTTCCATTATCCCTCCCTGTTCTGGAACTCCAATCACTGGTAGGTTTTTCCTCTTGATAGTATCCCACATAATTGCTAAGCTTTCTTCCTTTTCCTTTTTTTTTTGATTTTTCCTTAAATAAATTGATGTCAAGGGATTTATCGTCATTCTCACTAATTCTGACTTTTACTCTCTCAATTCTGCTCCTACGACCTTCTATTGAATTGCATATTTCTGAAATTTTATTGTGAATCTTTTGGATTTCTAGTTGCTGTTTTTGTATGATTTCTTTTTTTTTATTATTATTCTGTTGTTTTCTTTTTCTATTGTTGTGCTTAATTCTTCTATTGGTTTGTCTGTGTAATCCTTGGTTTTGTGTATGTTTTCCCTAATTTCCCTCTTGATCTCTTGGAAAGCTCCGTATATTAGTCTTTGTATTCTTTATCTAATAGTTCCATTGCCTTATCTTCTTCCAGAAGGTTTTCTAGTCCATTATTTTGGTCACTTGCTGGAACCATCTTGTCCTGCTTCTTTATGTGATTTGATATTGACTGTTGTCTCTGAGGCATCAAAAAGTTATTATATTTTTTAATTTGTTGTGTATTTACTGCATCCTGAATTTTTGTTTTGTTTGATATATCCAAGTAGGCTGGGTGTGTGTGCTACTCAGATCATTAATCTGGCCATGCTGAAGGTTTCATCACCTGTCTCCAAGTTGGCAGAGCAGCTTCTAGGTGTGTGAACCCGGGACTCTGTTCACTCTCTTTGAGGGCTTCTGAGGATGTAGGTGGCATTTTCAGCAAGATGATATATCTGTCCTGCTGGCCACCTGGCCATGGAAGCAGGAGGTGTTCTTCCTGGTCATTGGCTTGGGTGTGTGTGCTCTGCAACTTGCCTGATGGTCAGGGCAAAGGTGTCCAGGTCATTGGTCACCAAGTGGGTGGTATAGAAACTCTCATCTACAGTCCTTGGCAGACAGGGCTGCATGGAGGTGTTCAGAGAAGGCATAGGTCTCTGGTTGGAATGGGAGACAATGCAGGGAGCAAGGCAGGGGGCTGTCGGCTGCCCCTGGGTCTCTGTAAGGAGGGTGTGCCCCTGTCTGCTAGTACAGCTGGTCCTTGGGTGCCTGGTACTGTTGGCTGGAGGGATAGGGGGTGCCACTGTTTCTTAAGCCCCCATCGTGGGCGGCTGGATGCAGTGGGTGGTATTGCTGTACTTCAGGTCCCAGTGCAGGTGGCTGAGGCCCCTTCTTAGTGGGCGGGGCAGTGTCGAATGCCACAGATCTGTAGTTCCCACTTGGCTGCTGCAGGTGAAAATGTGCTTCCACTGGGAATCCTGATCACTTTGTCCTAAAGAGGGTGTGCTATGCCAGGTAGGCCAGCAAAGCACTGGTGCAGGTGATTGGTGGGGGTGAAGGGCATTGCAAGCCTGTAGACCCCCTTCTCCAGTGGCTGGGCTAAGGGACAGGAGCTTCGAACTGGGCCAAGAGTTACAGGCTTAGGCGGTAGGGCAGTATTGAATACCATATATTTGCAGCTGCCACCTGTCTGCTGCCAGTGAAAATGGGCTTCAGCTGGGAATTCTGCCCACTTTATGCCAATGTATAATGCTGTGCCAACTTGGCCAGCAAGGCACTTGTGTGGGTGATTGGAGGGGATGGAGGCTGCTGCTGGCCTGTGGACCCCTTATTCCAGTGGCTGGGAGAAGGGGTGGGTGCCTCCATACTGGGGCTGCGAGTTCCTAACTTAGGGGGTGTGGTGGTCTTGAATGCCAAAGGACTGATGTCAGAGCAGCCTGGGTGGTGGATGAGAGGGAGGGAGTGCTCCTCGGCCTATGGAGTTCTAGTGGGGGGATCTATGGTATGTGTGGTGGGCTGGGAGCAAGCACTTAACTTTTGCACTGGTATCACTCCTGTTTGATTCTGGAGGTAAGTGCAGAGTTGCTCCTGCTTAGCTGCACCACATGGGTGGGTTTTGGCTTGGGATACTGCTGCTTGCCTCAATACGTCTGAACTATGCAAGTTTGGCCAGCAGGACACTGGTGATTTGACATTCTATAATTCCCCATTTCCACTGTTTTTGAATTGTCTATCCTTCTACCTGTCACTCAGTCCGGTTGTTCAGCTTTGTCTTTGATGCTTAGGTTTCCTAGATTGTCATATATATCTGATTCACTTGCTTTTCCAGGTCTTTGTTGTAAGAGGGACAACACAAAGTGTCTGACTATTCCACCATCTAGGCCCTGCCTCCTTGTAATCTTTATAGAAGCAGATCACCGGGGCTTTCTTCCGTGGTGCCACCAGGTAAGTTCAAACTGCCAACTTCTAGTTAGTAGGCAAGTAGAAACCACTTGAGCCACCAGGGACCTACATTATAATTCCTTCTTAAATCAGCTAATTCACAGTGAATATGAATAATGATAATAACATTAAAAAAATTGTCATCAAGTCAATTCCAGCTCATAGCAACCCTACAGGACAGAGTAGAACTGCCCCATAGGGTTTCCAAGGCTGAAATCTTTATGGAAGTAGACTGCAACATCTTTCTCCTGCAAAGTGCCTGGTGGGTTTGATCTTCTGACCTTCCAGTTAGCTGCAGGCACTTTAACCACTGTGCCACCAGGGCTCCTTGTTAATAACATAATTGCACGATATTTTGATATATCAACTATTTTTGTTGCTGCTGTTCTTAGTATTTCCTATAACTCTATGACCCTTTGGCTCCTTCAAATAACAGCAACTTAGTACCCTCAGGGGAACTATGACAAGACAGAACACACACACACACGAAACAGAAGAGCTAAATTGTGAGCTCTAGGGATAAAAAAGTATTTGAAAGAATGCTTTTTTACCTCACTCTCAGGCCAGGTATTTTGTTTTGTCAGCGAAGGGAAAGATTGGAAACATGTGGTTCTGGGCTTCCCTCCACTGAGTTTCTTTGATGAGGGAGAGGAATAAACACACCCAATGCGAATATGGTGATTCTGGGGTAGAGAAGTTCTGGGTTTCTCCCATCCTTTATACCCAGGGAAGCACATGGAAGCTGGTAAGACTCCAGAGCTTCTATGAGCCCAGTGTGGAATGGGAATAGTGGAGTGTACAGGGTGAAGTGACTTAGGCAGCCCCACCTAGCTTCCCACAGCAGAAGCAGCTGATTCTTCACCCTGTGTCAGAGAGGCATGCATGGCTGAGAGAGAGCTGTGTCACGAGATCTCGAGATGGGGACGAACAGTGTCCAGTGGCAACCTAATAGACTGGTGACTGAACTCCAGACAGACATTAGGCTGTGTCGGTGGTGTCACTGTGGATGGTCGATGGTGACTGAGGACCAGCTGCATCTCTTTGTCCCTCATCTCTCACCTGATGGCTTGGTGCTATGTGAGCCCCTTGAGATCCTTCCCCCAGGATGGAACTAAGGTGACGTATTGAATAGACTGAGCATTAGATTCTGCTACCAGGCTGAAAAGGGCCTCCTGACAAAAAATTAAATTATTAAAAAATATAGTTAATACAGAAATGTATTGAATATTAGAATTTGTGCTTATGGAAAATCTTCAGTACAGTTGTTAACACTTATTGAATGCTTGATATATGTCAGGAGCTGTGCCAAGAACTTCATAATCATTTCCTCAATTAGTCCTCATGACACATTTGGACAGGGATACAATTCTTTTATTTCTTTTTATTTATTTATTTAAGTAAATAAATAAAAATATATCAATTGTCTTGGGTGTGTATATATATATTTATATATAATTTATATCAATATCAACACTTTGAGGAAGGCACAATTATCATCATCCCCACAATACAAATGAGGCAATTAAGGCATTGAAAAATACAGTAACTAACGTAAGGTCGTGCAGCTAATAAGTGGTGGAGCTAGAATTTTATTGTGGTGAATATACGTATGTCTACATATGTGTATATATGGAAACCTTGGTGGTGTGGTGGTTAAAAGCTACATCTGCTAACCAAAAGTTGGCAGTTCTAATCCACCAGGTGCACCTTGGAAACTCTTTGGGGCAGTTCTACTCTGTCCTATAGGGTTGCTGTGAGTTGGAATCGCCTTGGTGACACATGCACACATATATATAAAACCCAAAATTTTCCATCTCTACATTTTTTAATGTGTGCAATATGGTGACATTAATTAGTTTTATCATGTTGCATAGCCATCACCACTATCTGTTTCCAAATTTTTCCTTCAAGCAATGGCTCCCACTTTCTTCCTCCTTTCTATCCTCACTTTTTCCACAAAACTGGCTAACTCAGTCTGTGACCATCTCTTGACTTAAGCAAGGCAATGAACCTAAAGTTTTTGTTTTTTTATTATCTTAAGTAGGAATATGTTCTTCCAACAACAAAAAAGGTTGTTCTGAAGATAACAGACATGGAAGACTTTTGAAAATCAACATCTTCGTATGAATGTAAGGGACTATAGTCACGAAGTATGATGGTCTCACAGTCTGAGCCTAGTAACTTGGAAGCAGGAGAACTCAGCAATCAGAGAGTTGGGTGGGGTAGAGCCAGAAAGTCTGGGTTTGAAATTTAAACTTCTACTTACTAGTTGTGTGTCCTGGGCATATTACCCTCTCTATGCCTTGCTTTCTTTATCTACATGAAGGAGATGAAAAAAAAAATTGCTTACCTTCAGAGGATTACTGGGAGCATTAAATGATATAATACATATAAAGGGCTTGGCACTGAGGAAGAGCTCTACAAAAATGTACTAGGGTAGCTTAGTCATAGGAACATATGTGGGAGGGAGTAGGAAACCTACAGGAACTGAAGAGCCTTGTAGGTATTCATTACTTTGTAATTGTGGCTTAACAATTTGAAAAAAAAAATTAGAAGTCAACCTTAATGGTTTGAAAGAATAGTATTTAAAAACAAATATTTCTTCAGTGTTTGAAGTAACTGTAATATCCTCTGAATGGATTAACTGTGTTTATTTTACGATTTACTGATTCACTGTTGGGATTATTGTATGAATTTTTTTAGTAAACACATCTGTAAAGTGATGAACATTCTATAAGAAAGGAGTGAACTAAAATACTCTCAAATTCCCAGGTGTTATGTAATAATTTATGCAGTTAATATTGAATGTCTACTAGATCTTCTTGATTTATAGCCTCTGTATCTTCTTGAAAAACATTGTGGAATCCCTTTTTGTAGCTTCCATGTATTTATGCTGTGGACAGCATAATGATTTTAGCCATTCTCAGCCCAGACAACTCCTACTGCTTGTGGTTTTCCTCCATATGCCCATTTGTCTCTATTAAATAGTTATGGCTTTAATACTCTTGGCTAGATTTAAAACACCTTAATGGAATGCCTTATTCTGTAGCTGATAGTTTGTGAAGGAAAATTATATCTTGGGACATATTTCGTATCTATAAGTGGTGAAAGGGAGCCCTGGTGGCACAGTGGTTAAGAGTTCGGCTGTTAACCAAAAGGTCAGCAGTTCGAATCCACTAGGCACTCCTTGGAAACCGTATGAGGGAGTTCTACTCTGTCCTATAGGGTCACTATGAAACGGAATCGACTTGACAGCAACAGGTTTGATTTTTGATTTATACGTGATGAAAAGAGAGAATAAAGGGAAAGGCATTAACTAAAATCAAGCTGTGAAGAAAAAGGAATTAAATACCAGGAATATCAGGAATTAAATTCTCCGAATTTGTGTAGGATGCGTAGTGCTTCTGGCCTCACATACATATTTCTTAGTAGATCCAATTAAAATTGACATATTAATATTATTAATTTTATAGAACTGTGGTTCTCACATTCTTTGATGAAGGATCTCTGGGATACATTTTTAAAACAGTATTTCTTACCATTTTGCCTTCCAAACTGTAAGCTTATAGTTCTGCTACATTAGTTTTTCCCTTTGTCACAGTAAGGTGGTGGGGGCAGAGGGAGAGAGGAGACGTTTTCTTGACAGGTCATTGGCAGAGTCTAATGAAAACAGAGCATTAGAAGTGAGACTGCTGAATTCTACTCCAGTTCTGAAACTAAGCAGCTTGGTTGCCTAAGGTGGCTTGCTTAGCTTTTTGAAGCCTCAAATTTTACATCTTGCCTTGTTCTCACTGCTTGACTTTTCTAAAATGTACATACAGAAACCTGAGGAATATGTGTGGGAATAGTTATGAAGGATGTGGGATAAAGTTACAAGGAATATAAAGATGGATTAGTCTGAGTTTCTTGATAAGGGCCCGCTAAGCACAAGCTCTTCGTTCAGTGTTTTAGCTGGACAGGTTAGGAAAGGATCTAATAGTTTATGTGGTTGGTTCACTGAAGCATGGATTACATGGTAGCCTACACTAAATCAAGTTGAAGCATCGGCCCTGCCTTGTTATACTGTAGAAGAAGGTATCCAGAGGCTTAGGGAAAGTGGCATGTTAGAGTGAATTTATCAGGTTAGACCCAGAGGCCCCTACATGGAGTGCCCCGAGGACACAGCTTTTAGCACAATGATGAGGAACGAATTTGTGAAGGGAGCCTGAGGATCCTTGAAGACTTCTGAGGTTGCTTTTCTATGTATTTCAGATTTGAAAATGGGAAATGCCCTAACTGAATTAAGCCACCTAACTACAATGGGGAAACCCTGATGGCATAGTGGTTAAGAGTTGCAGCTGTTAACCAAAAGGTAGGCAGTTCGAATCCACCAGGCGCTCCTTGGAAACCCTACGGGGCCGTCCTACTCTGTCCTACACAGTTGCTATGAGTCAGAATTGACTCTTCGGCAATGGGTTTAACTACAGTGGGGCTGGATGAACCTCGTGGTGGTAGGGGCCAAGTGATAGCACTCAACTGACAAAGACAAGGTAGGTGTGTTTACTGTAGTGGACAGTGGAGTCAAAACAGGAATCAGGATAATCTGACTCGTACGGAATTATGGCACTGGCTACTTAGTCGTGGTATCCCTAGGAATGAAACAGGTTATCTACTAAATATTTACTTAATTTATACAACTGGAAGAATTCTAGGTCAAGTAAACAGAATCTAACTTGAATAGCCAGAACAGTCATGGCCCTTCAATTGATTCCCAGGTATGAGCCAGTTCATAGACCCAAAAAACATTGAATAAGGGGGAGTCTGGGTACCCTTGAGGGGGGACCCCCTGCACTTGCAAAAATTTATACATTAATCTTTCTCCAAGCCTTCCCCAAAGGGATCTATGGCCTTTTACAAGAGTGACTGTTAATTGGGGAAAAGGAAATAATCAGACTTTTCAGAGATTATGAGATTCTGGCTCTGAACTGACACTAATTCCAGGAGACCAAAAATGTCATTGTGGCTCACTGGTCAGAGTGGGAACATATAGAGGTTAGGCTACTAAGGGAGACTTAGCTCATATCCATCTCATGATGGGTCCAGTGAGTCTCTGAACCCATCTTGTAGTGATTTCCCCAGTTCCAGAATGCATAATTAGAATAGACATACTTAGCAACTGGCCAAACTCCACATTGGGTCCCTGACAAGTGGAATAAGGGCTATTATGGAAGGAAAGCCTAAGTGGAAGCCATTAGAACTGCCCCTACCTAGGATTGTAAACTAAAAGCCATTCTACATTCCTGGAGGCACTGCAGAGATTACTGCCACCATCGAGGGCTTGAAGGATGCAGGGATGATGCTTCCCATCACATCCCCATTCAACTCGTCCATTTGGCCTATGCAAAAAGCAGACAGATCTTGGATAGAATGATTGTGCATTATCAAAAAGTTAGCCAGGTGGCAACTCCAACTGCAGCTATTCCATATGTGGTTTCATTGCTTGAGCAAATTAATACATCTCCTGGTACCTGGTATGCAGCTATTGGTCTGGCTAATGCATTTTTCACCATACATGTTTTGAAGGACCACCAGAAGAAATTTGCCTTCAGCTGGCAAGGCTAACAATACACCTCAGGGGTGTATCAACCCTATATCCGTACCTATACCATAATTTAGTACACAGGGAGCTTGATCGCCTTTCTCTTCCACAAGATGTCACACTGTTCCATTATATTGATGACATTATGCTGATTGGACCTAGTAAGTAAAAAGGTCATTGACTCTGGATTTATTGGTAAGACATCTGCATGTTCCGTGGCGGCTTTGCGTCCCCCCCCTTTTTTTTTTTTTGATCTTTTCCTAACCCATTCTTCTGGCCTGAGAGAAGGAACCACAAAAAACCCAGGGACCAAAAATCCTTCCCTAATTGGACTAAAAACACAGAACCAGCTACAGCCAAGCATATATGATCCAAATCTCGGACTTTCATCCTTACAGGGAACGAGGTGGGGGTTATAATCCAAAGACAGTTCTGATAGGGATCTGACTGCATTTTTTTTTAAAGCGGATTTTCTGGAAAAACAAGTTTCCCAGGTCTGATATCTCTGCTTATTCAACAGAGCCCTAACTGACCCACAACAGGGAACTGAGGGCTGAAGCTCCTCCCAGACCACCTAGCCTCTTGCCTTAGGGGCCTAAGGAGGGTGACATCTACCAATCAGTAGAGGTACTTGCATTGGGGGCCTAAGGTACAGCTGCAGTGCCCTCCCACCAAGGTTCTATAGGAATAGAGACACACCTACCTCACTGACACTTGGGGGAACACTGTCAGCATCCTGCCCCCCCGGAGGGTGAACCACAGCTGCTAATAGAATCTGGTGCACACAACTATCACCACTACTTCTCGAGGTGGATAGGTATTAGGGTGCAGCACACACTTGATGACCCAAAATCAGATTCTACTCAAGAATAGTGAATAGACTCAGGCATATATATCTAGCAACAGCCCAAACCAGCTGGTAATAGGTCATAAGTAAGTCAAGGGCTACAACAAACAAGACAGCACAATCTAGTAGCCCATCCACGTATATTGAAAGAAAACAAAACAAGATAAGACTCAGTGAGCAATTACAGAATAAACCACTACTATTTTTTTTTTTTATATCTTAGTGATGGCTCGGAGACAGCAGTCGATATCAAACCACATAAAGAAGCAGACCATGACAGCTTTTACAACCCCTAAAACAAAAGAATCAAAATCTTTCCCAAATGAAGATACAATCTTGGAATTATCAGATACAGAATACAAAAAACTAATTTACAGAATGCTTCAAGACATCAGAAACGAAATAAGGCAAACTGCAGAAAGAGCCAAGGAACACACTGATAAAACAGTTGAAGAACTCAAAAAGATTATTCAAGAACATAGTGAAAAAATTAATAAGTTCCAAGAATCCATAGAGAGACAGCATGTAGAAATCCAAAAGATTAACAATAAAATTACAGAATTAGACAATGCAATAGGAAGTCAGAGGAGCAGACTCAAGCAATTAGAATGCAGACTGGGAAATCTGGAGGACCAGGGAATTAACACCAACATAGCTGAAAAAAAGTCAGATAAAAGAATTTAAAAAAATGAAGAAACCCTAAGAATCATGTGGGACTCTATCAAGAAGGATAACTTGCGTGTGATTGGAGTCCAAGAACAGGGAGGGAGGGCAGAAAACACAGAGAAAATAGTTGAAGATCTGCTGACAGAAAACATCCCTGACATCATGAAAGATGAAAGGATATCTATCCAAGATGCTCATTGAACCCCATTTAAGACTGATCCAAAAAGAAAAACACCAAGACATATTATCATCAAACTTGCCAAAACCAAAGATAAAGAGAAAATTTTAAAAGCAGCCAGGGAGAAAAGAAAGGTCTCCTTCAAGGGAGAATCAATAAGAATAAGTTCAGACTACTCAGCAGAAACCATGCAGGCAAGAAGGCAATGGGACGACATATACAGAGCACTGAAGGAGAAAAACTGCCAGCCAAGGATCATATATCCAGCAAAACTCTCTCTGGAATATGAAGGCGAAATTAAGATATTTACAGATAAACACAAGCTTAGAGAATTTGCAAAAACCAAACCAAAGCTACAAGAAATACTAAAGGAAATTGTTTGGTCAGAAAACCAATAATATCAGATACCAGCACAACACAAGGTCACAAAACAGAACATCCTGATATCAACTCAAATAGGGAAATCACAAAAACAAATTAAGATTAATTAAAAAAAATGCTCATAACAGGGAATCACTGAAGTCAATATGCAAAAGATCACAATAATCAAAAAGAGGGACTAAATACAGGTGGCATAGAACTGCCATATGGAGAGGGATACAAGCCAATATAGAACAATACGAGTTAGGTTTTTACTTAGAAAAATAGGGGTAAATATTAAGGTAACCACAAAGAGGTATAACAACTCCATAACTCAAGATAAAAGCCAAGAAAAAAGTAACGACTCAACAAACATAAAGTCAAACACTACGAAAATGAGGATCTCACAATTTACTAAGAAAAAAGTCTCAGCACAAAAAAGTAAGTGGAAAAATGAAATGGTCAACAACACACATAAAAAGGCATCAAAATGACAACACTAAACACTTATTTGTCTATAATTACGCTGAATGTAAATGGACTAAATGCACCAATAAAGAGACAGAGAGTCTAGGACTGGATAAAGAAACACAATCCGTCTATATGCTGCCTACAAGAGACACACCTTAGACTTAGAGACACAAACAAACTAAAACTCAAAGGATGGAAAAAAATATATCAAGCAAACAATAAGCAAAAAAGAAGAGGAGTACCAATATTAATTTCTGACAAAATAGACTTTAGACTTAAATCCACCACAAAGGATAAAGAAGGACACTACATAATGATAAAAGGGACAATTGATCAGGAAGACATAACCATATTAAATATTTATGCACCCAATGACAGGGCTGCAAGATACATAAATCAAATTTTCACAGAATTGAAAAGTGAGATAGACACCTCCACAATTATAGTAGGAGACTTGAACACAACACTTTCAGAGAAGGACAGGACATCCAGTAAAAAGCTCAATAGAGACACGGAAGACCTAATTACAACAATCAACCAACTTGACCTCATTGACTTATACAGAACTCTCCACCTAACTGCTGCAAAGTATACTTTTTTTTCTAGCGCACATGGAACATTCTCTAGAATAGACCACAGATTAGGTCATAAAACAAACCTTTGCAGAATCCAAAACATCGAAATATTACAAAGCATCTTCTCAGACCACAAGGCAATAAAACTAGAAATCAATAACAGAAAAACTAGGGAAAAGAAATCAAATACTTGGAAACTGAACAATACCTTCCTGAAAAAAGACTGGGTTATAGAAGACATCAAGGAGGGAATAAGGAAATTCATAGAATGCAACGAGAATGAAAATACTTCCTATCAAAATCTCTGGGACACAGCAAAAGCAGTGCTCAGAGGTCAATTTATATCGATAAATGCACACATACAAAAAGAAGAAAGAGACAAAATCAGAGAACTGTCCCTACAACTTGAACAAATAGAAAGTGAGCAACAAAAGAATCCATCAGGCACCAGAAGAAAACAAATAATAAAAATTAGAACTGAACTAAATGAATTAGAGAACAGAAAGACAATTGAAAGAATTAACAAAGCCAAAAGCTGGTTCTTTGAAAAAATTAACAAAATTGATAAACCATTGGCTAGACTGACTAAAGAAATACAGGAAAGGAAACAAATAACCTGAATAAGAAGCGAGAAGGGCCACATCACAACAGACCCAACTGAAATTAAAAGAATCATATCAGATTATTACGAAAAATTGTACTCTAACAAATTTGCAAACCTAGAAGAAATGGATGAATTCCTGGAAAAACACTACCTACCTAAACTAACACATTCAGAAGTAGAACAACTAAATAGACCCATAACAAAAAAAGAGATTGAAAGGATAATCAAAAAACTCCCAACAAAAAAAAGCCCTGGCCCGGATGGCTTCACTGCAGAGTTCTACCAAACTTTCAGAGAAGAGTTAACACCACTACTACTAAAGGTATTTCAAAGCATAGAAAATGACGGAATACTACCCAACTCATTCTATAAAGCCACCATCTCCCTGATACCAAAACCAGGTAAAGACATTACAAAAAAAGAAAATTATAGACCTATATCCCTCATGAACATAGATGCAAAAATCCTCAACAAAATTCTAGCCAATAGAATTCAACAACATATCAAAAAAATAATTTACCACGACCAAGTGGGATTCATACCAGGTATGCAGAAAAACCATTAATGTAATCCACCACATAAATAAAACAAAAGACAAAAACCACATGATCTTATCAATCGATGCAGAAAAGGTATTTGACGAAGTCCAACACCCATTTATGATAAAAACTCTCACCAAAATAGGAATTGAAGGAAAATTCCTCAACATAATAAAGGGCATCTATGCAAAGCCAACAAAAAAAAAAAAAAAAAAAGTTTTTTTTTTTTTTTATGCAAAGCCAACAGCCAACATCATTCTAAATGGAGAGAACCTGAAAGCATTTCCCTTGAGAACGAGAACCAGACAAGGATGCCCTTTATCACTGCTCTTATTCAATATTGTGCTAGAAGTCCTAGCCAGAGCAATTAGGCTAGACAAAGAAATAAAGGGCATCCGGATTGGCAAGGAGGAAGTAAAATTATCTCTATTTGCAGATGACATGATCTTATGCACAGAAAACCCTAAGGAATCCTCCAGAAAACTATTGAACCTAATAGAAGAGTTTGGCAGAGTCTCAGGTTATAAGATAAACATACAAAAATCACTTGGATTCCTCTACATCAACAAAAAGAACATCGAAGAGGAAATAACCAAATCAATACCATTCACAATAGCCCCCAAGAAGATAAAATAGTTAGGAATAAATCTTACCAAGGATGTAAAAGACCTATACAAAGAAAACTACAAAGCTCTACTACAAGAAATTCTAAAGGACATACTTAAGTGGAAAAACATACCTTGCTCATGGATAGGAAGACTTAACATAGTAAAAATGTCTATTCTACCAAAAGCCATCTATACATACAATACACTTCCGATCCAAATTCCAATGTCATTTTTTAAGGTGATAGAGAAACAAATCACCAACTTCATATGGAAGGGAAAGAAGCCTCAGATAAGCAAAGCATTATTGAAAAAGAAGAAGAAAGTGGGAGGCCTCACTCTACCTGATTTCAGAACCTATTATACAGCCACAGTAGTCAAAACAGCCTGGTATTGGTACAACAACAGGCACATAGACCAGTGGAGCAGAATTGAGATCCCAGATATAAATCCATACACATATGAGCAGCTGATATTTGACAAAGGACCAGTGTCAGTTAATTGGGGAAAAGATAGTCCTTTTAACAAATGGTGCTGGCATAACTGGATATCCATTTGCAAAAAAATGAAACAGGACCCATACCTCACACCAAGCACAAAAACTAACTCCAAGTGGATCAAAGACTTAAACATAAAGACTAAAACGATAAAAATCATGGAAGAAAAAATAAGGACAACCCTAGGAGCCCTAATACAAGGCATAAACAGAATACAAAACATTACCAAAAATGATGAAGAGAAACCAGATAACTGGGAGCTCCTAAAAATCAAACACCTATGCTCATCTAAAGACTTCACCAAAAGAGTAAAAAGACCACCTACAGACTGGGAAAGAATTTTCAGCTATGACATCTCCGACCAGCGCCTGATCTCTAAAATCTACATGATTCTGTCAAAACTCAACCACAAAAAGACAAACAACCCAATCAAGAAGTGGGCAAACGATATGAACACACATTTCACTAAAGCAGATATTCAGGCAGCCAACAGATACATGAGAAAATGCTCTCGATCATTAGCCATTAGAGAAATGCAAATTAAAACCATGATGAGATTCCATCTCACTCCATCAAGGCTGCCATTAATCCAAAAAACACAAAATAATAAATGTTGGAGAGGCTGCGGAGAGATTGGAACTCTTATACACTGCTGGTGGGAATGTCAAATGGTACAACCACTTTGGAAATCTATCTGGCGTTATCTTAAACAGTTAGAGATAGAACTACCATACAACCCAGAAATCCCACTCCTCGGAATATACCCTAGAGATACAAGAGCCTTCACACAAACAGATATATGCACACCCATGTTTATTGCAGCTCTGTTTACAATAGCAAAAAGCTGGAAGCAACCAAGGTGTCCAGCAACGGATGAATGGGTAAATAAATTGTGGTATATTCACACAATGGAATACTATGCATCGATAAAGAACAGTGACGAATCTGTGAAACATTTCATAACATGGAGGAACCTGGAAGGCATTATGCTGAGGGAAATTAGTCAGAGGCAAAAGGACAAATATTGTATAAGACCACTATTATAAGATCTTGAGAAATAGTATAACTGAGAAGAACACATACTTTTGTGGTTACGAGGGGGGAGGGAGGGAGGGAGGGAGAGGGTTTTTTACTGATTAATTAGTAGATAAGAACTGCTTTAGGTGAAGGGAAGGACAACACTCAATACATGGAAGGTCAGCTCAATTGGACTGGACCAAAAGCAAAGAAGTTTCCGGGATAAAATGAATGCTTCAAAGGTCATCGGAGCAAGGGTGGGGGTTTGGGGACCATGGTTAAAGGGGACTTCTAAGTCAATTGGCAAAATAATTCTATTATGAAAACATTCTGCAACCCACTTTGAAATGTGGCGTCTGGGGTCTTAAATGCTAACAAGTGGCCATCTAAGATGCATCAATTGGTCTCAACGCACCTGGATCAAAGGAGAATGAAGAACACCAAGGTCACATGACAACTAAGAGCCCAAGAGACAGAAAGGACCACATGAACCAGAGACTTACATCGTTCTGAGACCAGAAGAACTAGATGGTGCCCCGCCACAATCGATGACTGCCCTGACAGGGAGCACAACAGAGAACCCCTGAGGGAGCAGGAGATCAGTGGGATGCAGACCCCAAATTCTCATAAAAAGACCATACTTAATGGTCTGACTGAGACTAGAGGAATCCCGGCGGTCATGGTCCCCAAACCTTCTGTTGGCACAGGACAGGAACCATCCCCGAAGACAACTCATCAGACATGAAAGGGACTGGACAGTGGGTAGGAGAGAGATGCTAATGAAGAGTGAGCTAATTATATCAGGTGGACGCTTGAGACTGTGTTGGCATCTCCTGTCTGGAGGGGGGATGGGAGGATAGAGAGAGTTGGAAGCTGGCAAAATTGTCACGAAAGAGAGACTGGAAGGGCTGACTCAGGGGGAGAGCAAGTGGGAGTACGGAATAAGATGTATATAAACTTATATGTGACAGTCTGACTTGATTTGTAAACGTTCACTTGAAGCTCAATAAAAGTTAATAAAAAAAAAAAAGGCAGAAAAGAAAGAAAAGGCCAAGGTGGATGTTAGAAGAGACTCTGAAACTTGCTCTTGAACATCAAGCAGCTAAAGCAAAAGGAAGAAACGATGAAGTAAAAGCTGAGCACAAGGTTTCAAAGGGTGGTTGGCGACAACAAAGTAAAGTATTATAATGACATGTGAAAAGAGCTGGAGATAGAAAACTAAAAGGGAAGAACATTCTCGACATTTCTCAAGCTGAAAGAACTGAAGAAAAAATTCAAACCTTGAGTTGCCATAATGAAGGATTCTATAGGAAAAATATTAAGTGACTCAGGAAACATCAAAAGAAGATGGAAGGAATACATAGAGTCACTATACCAAAAAGAACTGGTTGATGTTTAACCATTTCAGGAGGTAGCATATGATCAGGAACCGATGGTACTGAAGTCCAAACTGCACTGAAAGCGTTGACAAGAAACAAGGCTCCAGGAATTGATGGAATACCAATTGAGATGTTTCAACAAAATGATGCAGCACTGGAAGTGCTCACTTGTCTATTCCAAGAAATTTGGAAGATTGCTACCTGGCCAACCAACTGGAAGAGATCCACATTTATGTCTATTCCTAAGAAAGGTGACCCAACTAAATGCGGAAATCATTGAACAATGCCATTAATATCATAAGCAAGTAAAATTTTTCTGAAGATCTTCCAAAAGCAGCTGCAGCAGTATATCAACAGGGAGCTGCCAGAAATTCAAGCTGGATTCAGAAGAGGACGTGGAATAAGTCCTCTGATGTCAGATGGATCCTGGCTGAAAGTAGAGAATAACAGAAAGATGTTTGCCTGTGTTTTATGGACCATGTAAAGGCATTTGACTGTGTGGATCATAACAAATTATGGATAATATTTTGAAGAATGGGAATTCCAGAACATTTAATTGTGGCGTGAGGAACCTGTACATAGATCAATAGGCAGTCATTTGAAAAGAACAAGAGGATACTGTGGGGTTTAAAGTCAGGAAAGGTGTGGGTCAGGGTTGTATGCTTTCACCATACTCATTTAATCTGTATGCTGAACAAATAACCCGAGAAGCTGGACTATGTGAAGAAGAATGGGACATCAGGACTGGAGGAAGACTCATTAATAACCTGTGATATGCAAACGATACAACCTTTCTTGTTCAAAGTGAGGAAGTCTTGAAGCATTCAGTATGGATTACACCTCAACATAAACCAAAAAAAAAAAAAACAAACCCAGTGCCGTCGAGCCAATTCTGACTCATAGCAACCCTATAGGACAGAGTAGAACTGCCCCCATAGTTTCTAAGGAGCGCCTGGTGGATTCAAACTGCCGACCCTTTGGTTAGCAACTGTAGCACTTAACTACTACACCACCAGGGTTTCCACCTCAACATAAAGAAAACAAAAATCCTCACAACTAGACCAATAAGCAACAAACATCATGATAAATGGAGAAAAGATTGAAGTTGTCAAGGATTTCATTTTACTTGGATCCAAAATCATCACCCACGGAAGCAGCAATCAAGAAATCAAAGGACCCATTGCACTGGGCAAATCTACAAAAGCAGAGATGTCACCTCAAAGATTAAGGTGCACCTGACCAAAGCCATGGTGTTTTCAATCACTTTATCTACATGAGAAAGCTGGATAATAAATAAAGAAGACTGAAGGAGAATTTATGCCTTTGAATTGTGGTGTTGGTGAAGAATATTGAATATACCATGGACTGCTACAAGAATGAACTGAACAAATTTGTCTTAGAAGTACAACCAGAATGCTCCTTAGAAGCAAGGATGGTGAGATGATGTTGCACATACTTTGACCATGTTATCAGGGGGGATCATTCCCTGGCAAAGGACATCATGCTTGGTCAAGTAGAGGGCCAGCGAAAAAAAGGAAGACCCTCAACAAGATGGATTGACACAGTGGCTGCAACAATGTGCTCAAGCATAACAATGATTGTGAGGATGGTGTAGGATCAGGCAGTGTTTCCTTCTGTTGTATATAGGGTCCCTATGAGTCAGAACCAACTCAATGGCACCTAACAACAACAACAACAAATAGTTAGCACCCAAGTAGAGATGCAGAACCAGGGCTTTGACCTTATGCAAGTGAGGGAGCTGATTAAGGAGTCTCTATAACATCTGATGCTGGAGTTTAAAGTCTGCAGGGCAGGCAGGAAGATGGATATAAAATGGGAAGAGCAAGAATGAAATAGAGCCCAAAACTCAAGCTGAAACCTGTGTCAGTCTCTTATTGCTTCCTCCATTGATGATGTGGGTATGAGATCATCAGATGATGCAGGAATTCTGAAAGAGAAGCTGGTGTCTTTTGTCAACAGAACTAAACACACACCTGGCCCGGAAGTCAGAATAGTGAAGGGGAATCCAGGGGAAGGTGGAAGAGCTGCTGCCCCACTCCAGCAAGTTGAGTCCGCAGAGAAATGAAAACCTACATGAGCTGCAAGTTGACACATTGCAAAGCCACCACATCAGCATCAATAGAGGAAAAAGAGCTTTCATCTAGCTGTGAGTAGTTTATGCTAGGGTGGGGATGGAGGATTGGAGGAGGGTAACGTGGGAGGCATGAAAGATGAACCTTGTGCCTCAAGTCAAGCCAGGTCATAGAAGACCTTATATACTCCAGGATAAAGTGATTGACTTAATCTAGAAGACAAATGGGGAGCCACAAACTATGATTTACTATCCAATTTTTGTTTTAAAAAGTTTAAACCCATTAGCACAGCACAATCTTCTCCTCAGGCTTCAGTTCTTTCCAGTCTTTCCTTACACACAGTTGTACCAAATCAAACTCCTCAGCTTCCCCCAGCACTTATTTTTAGCTTAGTGCCTCCACATGAGATACATTTCCCGCCTTCCTTCCCTTTACCCTACAGTTTCTATCTCCTTCTTTGGGAACACTGTTCTAGGCAGTGATTCCCTCAGCAGCATAGAAATGAGCACACTGTGTCACTGGACTATGACCTTCCTGAGGATGGGAACCTTGTCTACCCCATCCATATGTCCCTACCACCTCTCACAGGGTCTGGCACTTAGAAGGTGCTCAGCAGATGCGTGTTGATTGAATCCACTTTCATGCTCCAAGTGCCTCTCGTCAAACACTTTGCTTATGTTTTTGTTTTTTTTTTTTCAATTTTATTAGTGGTTTTAATAAAGTATAGCTTCTGGTCACTGTCATAGATATGCAACAGATTTCTATATTTGAATAAAGAATTAAGAAGGGGCAGTAAAGGCTTCTAGCACCCTTCAGAAAATCAAATACAAATTGACTTGAGCGAACAGAGGGAAAGAAAAATTATCTCTCTTCTGAAATCTGCTCCAAGGCATTGTAAGACTTGACATTCTTTGACAAGAAGTCTTCATGACCCTCTTTGGTGAGGCCTTCCTTACTCCTTTTTGCATCGTTAACTCCCTTAAGGCTGGCTATCCGGCTGTAGGTCTCATCATAATGATAAATTAGCTTCAATTTTTTGAAGTAGAAGAAGTTAAACACTCTTTGGAAGGTTTCTTTAACACCTGAGGAGGTCAATCCATGGATAATCTCCTTAAAAAGCTTGTGAGTTATTTTGGCCAACTCCCTGATCAAAGGGTCTTCATCCCTCAGCACTCGGTCAGTCGCTGAAATAGCAGGAAGGCCTTTAGTTCAAGGCATCAGTAATTCTCTTAGAGCCCCAGAAACTCTGACCCCGAAGAGCTCTGACACCATTCACAGAGCCCACCCTCTCCTCCCCCATCCTCTCCTCCCCCATCCTCTCCTCCCCCCATCCTGTTGCTTCGATCAACAGCATCCAGGAAATTTCATCCTCTATCCCCACCAGACTCCATGAAAAAAAAAAATGGCAGTATTCACTAAGGATTTACCAAGTTCTTTTTATATGCTGAACATCCTGCTAGATAGCAAAAATATGCCTCCATAAGGAGGTTCAATATTGCTCATGATAATGAAAAAAGTTAACATTAGTCTAAATTGGAATAGGTCAGTTAATCAATAGGAGATTGTTTAAATTAATAATATTCATAAAATGAAATACTATGTACTTATTAAAATGCAAAGATGTATTTCTTAGCATGGAAAGTATGGTATATGAGTAGGTGAAAAAAGTTAAAATAGTTATGATTTCATTTTAAAAATAAGTATGTAATATGTTTATATTCTTTAAACATATCAGGTATAATATACATATGCCAGAATGCTAATATCTTTATTCCCAGATAGTGGGATTAGGGGTTATTACTATTTTCTTCCATAATAAAAAGACACAAAGAGAAAAAAAAAACGGGAGATTTAGAAAAGAGAGAGAAGGAGCATGAGGAGAAAGTAGGAGGAGAGAAAGAAGAAAAAAATTCTAAGAGAGGGGAAGGGGGAATTATAGTAGCTAGCATCTTTTTTTTTTTTTTAGCATCTAGCATGCAGTCAATAAATATGTGCTTATTGAATGAATGAATAAACAAATGAAAATGGAAGGAAGGTAGCCATCCTATTTTCTACCTTAAAAACCACTGCTGTTTGTAATTCTGATCCTGGCAGGGAATTTTTTTTAAAGTTGCCATCAAATAGACCCTGACTCATGGCAACCCCATGTGTGTCAGAGTAGAGCTGTGCTCCACAGGGTTTTCAATGGATGATTTTTGGAAGTAGATCATCAGGTCTTTCTTCCGAGATGCCTCTGGGTGGACTTGAACCTCTAACCTTTTGGTTAGCTGCTGTGAGAGTTAACCAGTTGCACCACTTTGAGACTCAGGTGTTGTATTGTTGTTGGGTGTTATTGATTCCAACTCAGCAACCCCATGTGACTGAGTAGAACTTTCCTATATGGTATATTTTTTTTTTTTTTTTGGCTGTAGTTTTTTTTTTTTTTTTTTAATCTTTACAGAAGCGGATCACCTGGTCTTTCCTGAAGAGTTGCTAGGTGGGTCTAACTGCCAACCTTTTGTTTAGCAGCTTACCGCTTAACCACTGGGCCACCAGGTCAATAGAGGCCAAGAGGGAAATGCCTGAGGTCCTAACATTTAGACAGGATAGATGTTACCCTTCTTTAATTTCTTCATCTACAAATGTACATTGCTATCCACTAAATAAGGGGCCCTGGTGGCAGTTAATCACTCGGCTGCTAACCAATAGTTCGGGGGTTTGACTCCACCAGTGTTTCTGGGGGAGAAAGATATAGTGATCTGCTTCCTTAAAGATTAAAACCCATTGCCATTGAGTCAATTCCAACTCAGAGCCACCCTATAGGGTTGTTCCGACTATTCCATAGGGTTTCCAAGGCTGTAATCTTTATGGAAGCAGACTTAAAAGTTCTTGACTATTGCCCTGGTGGTGCAGTGGTTAAGTGTTTGGCTACTAAATGCTATGAGCTGGAATCAATTCGAAGGCAATGAGTTTAGTTATTTATTTTTGGTATCCACTAAATCATAAATTCCCTGAGGGAAGGAACTTTGTTTTGTTTGCTGCTGTATCGCCTCCTCCCGCCCCACAAAAAGAACCAAACCCATTGCTGTCAAGTTGATTCCGACTCCTAGAGACTCTATTGGGCAGAGTAGAACTGCCCCATTGAATTTCTAAGGAGTGCCTGGTGGATTTGAACTGTTGACCTTTTGGTTAGCAGCCATAGCACTTAACCACTACGCCACCAGGTTTCTGTGCTGTAACCCCAGAGACTAGAATAGTGCTGTCCCATAGTAGACTCTGGAAAAAATATTTATTGGATGAATGAGTGAATGAACCCTCAAGTCTCTGTAGTTCCTGAGGGATCTGGGACGATAATGAGTGGTATAAATGCTGAGATTGAAACAGGGAGAGTGGGTAAGAGAAATAGAATATGCCCTTTAACCCAGTCCTTTTCCTGGTTACCCCCCTAACCTACCCACCCACTACTATTCCCCTCCTTCCATTCCTGGTACCATTATAGAGCTTATATGTGACTAGAATTACAAATAATGAATTTATTTAGACCTATACATGAATACTTCATTATAAACTCAACACTTACTTACCTTCAATCATAACTTCAATTTCAGCTCTAAGCAGTAAATGGCTGCCCAATTTTGCCAAGTACCCTATGCACAAAGTAAAATTAAAGTTACTCCATAATGCATTATAAAAATACGTTCTCTCATATTGTTCAGCAACTTTGCTTTCTTCAAAGCAAAGTATCTCTAGGTAATCCTTGATTCATTTTTCAGTGCTTTCAAATAATTACTATTTAATAAAATTCTTTATTAAAAAAAATACGTGTGTGTATAAATGAGAAGACCTCCGGTGGCGCAGAGGTTGAGTGCATGGCTGCTAACCAAAAGGTCGGCAGTTCAAACCCCTCAACTGTTCCATGAAAGAAAGATGTGGCAGTCAGCTTCTGTAAAGATTGCAGCCTTGGAAACACTTTGTAGCGGTTCTAGCCTGTCCTATAGGGCTGTTATGAGTCGAAATCGACTTGATGGCAATGGGTTTCGTTTGGTATGTGAATGTACATAGATCACAATTGTACAGCTTAATAAGTGACCACAAAGTACAAATACCCTAGCTACCACCTAGCTTATTAAATAGAATAATACTAGCATCCCAGGAGACTCCTTCATGCCCCTCTCAATCTCCTCTTGCACTGTTCACAATGCCTTTAGTGTGTGTGTTTGGCTTCTTTTGTTCAACATTTCATTTGTGAAACTCATCAGTGTTCTTGCACGTAGCAGTAGTCCATTCATTTCCATAGCTATGTGGCAGGGGTTGGCAAATAAAGTTTTGTTGAGACACAGCCATGCTCATTTGCTCATTTGTTTACATAATGTCTATGATTGCTTTCCTGCTACAAGGACAGAGGTGATCAGTTGTGACGAGACCGTATGGCACTCAAAGCCTAAAATACTTATTGCCTGGCCTTTTACAGAATGAGTTCGCTGATCCCTCCTACATGGTATCCTCTCTTATGAATGCCCCATATTTTACCCATTCTGATGATGGACAGTTGTGTTGTTTCCAATTTGGGGCTATTTTGAATAATGATGTTATTATGGACATCCTTGTACATGAATTTTAGAATATATTTGTATGTATTTTTTTTTTTTTATTTATGTATGGTATGTAACTAGGGAAGATTTCCTAGGTAATAGGGTATGCTTATGTTCAACTTTAGTGGTTATTTCCAAATAGTATTCCAAAGAGCCTGTACCACTTTTCACTCCCATCTTAGGTGTATCCATTGGTCCATGTCCTCTTGGACACTTGACATTGTTATCTTTTTCGTTTTAGTAATTCTCATGGGTGTGGTTTACAATCACACAGTGATTTTTTTAAGTCAGTTTTATTATTACTTTTTATTCATTGTGTTTTGAGTGAAAGTTTATAAATCAAGTCAGCCTCTCATTCAAAAGCCTATACACACCTTGCTATGTACTCCTAGCTGCTCTCCACCTAACGAGACAGCACAGTCCTCCTCTCCACCCTGCATTCCCCATTTCCATTCAACCAACTCCTGTCCCCCTCTACCTTCTCATCTTGCCTCTGGACAGGAGCTGCCCTCGTAGTCTCATGTGCCTACTTGAGCCAAGAAGCTCACTCTTCACTAGTATCCTTTTCTGTCTTATTGTTGTTGTTGTTGTTAGGTGCCGTCGAGTCGGTTCTGACTCATAGTGACCCTATGCACAACAGAAAGAAACACTGCCCGGTCCTGCGCCATCCTCACAATCATTGTTATGGTTGAGCTCATTGTTGCAGCCACTGTGTCAATCCACCTTGCTGAGGGTCTTCCTCTTTTCCGCTGACCCTGTACTCTGCCAAGCATGATGTCCTTCTCCAGGGACTGATCCCTCCTGACAACATGTCCAAAGTATGTAAGACTCAGTCTCACCATCCTTGCCTCTAAGGAGCATTCTGGCTGCTCTTCTTCCAAGACAGATTTGTTCGTTCTTTTGGCAGTCCATGGTATATTCAATATTCTTTGCCAACACCACAATTCAAAGGCATCAGCTCTTCTTCGGTCTTCCTTATTCATTGTCCAGCTTTCACATGCATATGATGTGATTGAAAATACCATGGCTTGGGTCAGGCGCACCTTAGACTTCAGGGTGACATCTTTGCTCTTCAACACTTTGAAGAGGTCCTTTGCAGCAGATTTGCCCAATGCAATGCATCTTTTGAGTTCTTGGCTGCTGCTTCCATGGCTGTTGATTGTGGGTCCAAGTAAAATGAAATCCTTGACAACTTCAATCTTTTCTCTGTTTATCACGATGTTGCTCATTGGTCCAGTTGTGTGGATTTTTGTTTTCTTTATGTTGAGGTGGTATCCATACTGAAGGCTGTGGTCTTTGATCTTCATTAGTAAGTGCTTCAAGTCCTCTTCACTTTCAGTGAGCAAGGTTGTGTCATCTGCATAATGTAGGTTGTTAATGAGTCTTCCTCCAATCCTGATGCCCCGTTCTTCTTCATATAGTCCAGCTTCTCAGATTATTTGTTCCGTCCAATCCCTGTCTGAAGAGGTGGCTTCAGGAATGGTTCCAGTCTTGGGCTAACAGAGCGTCCTGGGATCATGACCTCCGGGGTCCCTCTAGTCTCAGTCAGACCATTAAGTCTGGTCTTCCATTAGGTCTGGTCTTTATGGGAATTTGAGGTCTGCATCCCACTGTTCTCCAGCTCTTTCAGGGATTCTCTGTTGTGTTCCCTGTCAGGACAGTCATCCGTGGTAGCTCTAGCTCTTCTGATCTGAGGCCAGTGTAGTCTCTGGTTTATGTGGCCCTTTCTGTCTCTTGGGCTCATATTTACCTTGTATCTTTGGTGTTCTTCATTCTCCTTTGCTCCCGGTGGGTTGAAAACAATTGATGCATCTTAGATGGCCACTTGCTAGCATTTAAGACCCCAGACACTACTCACCAAAGTGGGATGCAGCACGTTTTCTTAATACATTTTATTATGCCAATTAACCTAGATGTTCCCTGAGACCATGGTCCCTGCTACTCTGGCCTTCAAAGCCTTTGACTGTATTCAGGAAACTCCTTTCCTTTTGGATTAGTCCAGCTGTGCTGACCTTTCCTGTGTTGTGTGTTGTCTTTTCCTTCACCTGAAAGAGTTCTTGTCTACTATCCAGTTAGTGAATGCCCATCTCCCTCCCTTCCTACCCTAATAACCATCAAAGAATATTTTCTTCTGCGTTTAAACTTTTTCTTGAGCTCTCATAACAGTGGTCTCATACAATATTCGTCCTTTTGCAGCTGACTAATTTCACTCAGCATAATGCATTCTAGCTTCCTCCATGTTTTGAGATCTTTCACAGATTCATCATTGTTCTTTATCATTGCATAGTATTCCATTACATAAATATGCCATAATTTATTTATCCATTCATCTGTTGATGGGCGTCTTGGTTGCTTCCATCTTTCTGCTATTGTAAACAGTGCTGCAATGAACGTGGGTGTGCATATATCTGTTCATGTAAGGGCTCTTATTTCTCTAGGAAATATTCCAAGGAGTGGGATTGCTGGATCATATGGTAGTTCTATTCCTAGCTTTTTAAGGAAGCACCAAATCAATTTCCAAAGTGGTTGTACCATCTGACATTCCCACCAGCAGTGTATAAGTGTTCCAGTCTCTCCACAAGCTCTCCAACATTTATTATTTTGTGTTGTTTGGATTAATGCCAGTCTTGTTGGGGTGAGATGGTCTCTCATTTTAGTTTTGATATACATTTCTCTAGTGGCTAATAATCGTGAACATTTCCTCTTGTGTCTGTTAGCATCCTGAATGTCTCTTTTGTGAAGTGCCTGTTCATATCCTTTGCCCATTTTTCAATTGGGTTATTTGTCTTTTTGCAGTTGCGTTTTTGCAGTATCATGTAGATTTTAGAGATCAGACGCTGATTGCACTTGTCATAGCCAAAAACTTTTTCCCAGTCTGTAGGTAATTTTTTCACTCTTTTGGTGAAGTCTTTGGATGAGCATAAATGTTTGATTTTTAGGAGCTCCTGGTTATCTAGTTTCTCTCCTGGTATTTGTGCACTGTTGGTGATGTTTCATATACTGTTTATGCCATGTATTAGGGCTCCTAGCATTGTCCCTATTTTTTCTCCCAAGGTCTTTATCATTTTAGATTTTGTATTTAGGTCTTTGATCTATTTTGAGTTAGTTTTTGTGCATGGTATGAGGTATGGGTCTTGTCTCATACTTTGGCAGATGGATATCCAGTTATGCCAGCATCATTTGTTAAAGTGGCTGTCTTTTCCCCATTTAACAGACTTCTGGCCTTTGTCAAATATCAGCTGGTTATATGTGGATAGATTTATGTCTGGATTCTCAATTCTGTTCCATTGGTCTATGTATCTGCTGTTGTACCAGTACCAGCTTATTTTGACTCCTGTGGTGGTATAATATGTTCTAAAATCAGGTAATGTGAGGCCTCCCACTTTGTTCTTCTTTTTCAGTAATGCTTTATTTATCTGGGACCTCTTTCCCTTCCATATGAAGTTGGTGATTTGATTCTCCATCTCATTAAAAAATGTCATTGGAATTTGGATTGGGATTGCATTGTATCTATAGATCGCTTTTGGTAGAATAAATATTTTTACAATGTTGAGTATTCCATTCCTTGAGCAAGGTATGTTTTTCCACTTATGTACATCTCTTGGTTTCTTGCAGTAGTGTCTTGTATTTTCCTTTGTAAAGGTCTTTTACATCTCTGGTTAGATTTATTCCTAAGTATTTTACCTCCCTGCGGGCTGTTGTAAATGGTATTGCTCTGGTAATTTCCTCTTCGAAGTTCTTTATTGGTGTAGAGGAATCCAACTGATTTTTGCATGTTTTTTTTTTTTTTTTTATCTCGTATGTTGATACTCTGCTGAACTCTTCTATTTGTTATGGTAGTTATCTTGAGGATTCTTTAGGGTTTTCTGTATATAAGATCATATCATCTGCAAACAGACGTACTTTTACTTCTTTCTTACCAATCCAGATACTCTTTACTCCTTTATCTAGCTTAATTGCTCTGGCTAGGACCTCCAACACAATATTGAATAAGAGTGGTGATAAAGGGCATCCTTGTCTGGTTCACGTTCTCAAGGGGAATGCTTTCAGACACTCTCCATTTAGGATGATGTTGGCTTTGTATAAACGCCCTTTATAATGTTGAGGAATTTTTCTTTTGTTCCAGTTTTTATCATGAATGGGAGTTGGACTTTGTCAAATGCCTTTACTGCATCACTTGATAAGATCATGCAGTTCTTGTCTTTTGTTTTATTTATATGATGGATTGCATTAATTGTTTTTCTAATGTTGAACCATCCCTGCATACCTGGTATGAATCCCCGTTGGTCATGGTGAATTATTATTATTATTTATTTTAATAATTTTTATTGTGCTTTAATGAAAGTTTACAAATCAAGTCAGTCTCTCACACAAAAACCCATACGCACACTGCTACACACACCCAATTACTCTCCCCTCAATGAGGCAGCCCACTCTCTCCCTCCACTCTCTCTTTTCATGTCCATTTTTCCAGCTTCTAACCCTCTCCACCCCCTCATCTCCCCTCCAGGCAGGAGATGCTGAATTGTCTCCAGTGTCCGCCTGATCCAAGAAGCTCACTCCTCTCCAGCATCCCTCTCCAACTCATTGTCCAGTCCAATCCATGTCTGAAGAGTTGGCTTTGGGAATGGTTACTGTCCTGGGCCAACAGAAGGTCTGGGGGCCATGACCACTGGGGTCCTTCTAGTCTCAGGCCATTAAGTCTGGTCTTATGAGAATTTGGGGTCTGCATCCCACTGCTCTCCTGCTCTCTAGGGGGTTCTCTGTTGTGTTCCCTTTTAGGGCAGTCATTGGTTAGAGTTGGGCACCATCTAGTTCTTCTGGTCTCAGGATGATGTAGTTTCTGGTTCATGTGGCCCTTTCTGTCTCTTGGGCTCATAATCGCCTTGTGTTCTTGGTGTTCTTCATTCTCCTTTGTTCCAGGAGGGTTGAAACAAATTGATGCATCTTAGATGGCTGCTTGCTAGCGTTTAAGACTCCAGACGCCACTCTTCAAAGTGGGATGAAGAATGTTTTCTTAGTAGATTTTATTATGCCAATTGACTTAGATGTCCCCTGAAACCACGGTCCTCAGATCCCTGCCCTGCTACCCTGGCCTTCAAAAAAGGCCTTCAAAGCACTCAGTTTATTCAGGAAACTTCTTTGTTTTCAGTTTAGTCCAATTGTGCTGACCTCCCCTGTATTGTATGCTGTCTTTCCCCTCACCTAAAGTAGTTCTTATCTACTATCTAATTAGTGAATGCCCCCTCCCACTCTCACTCCCTCCCCCACTCGTAACCACGAAAGAATGTTTTCTTCTCAGTTTAAACTATTTCTCGAGTTCTTATAATAGTGGTTTTATATAATATTTGTCCTTTTGCAACTAATTTCACTCAGCATAATGCCTTCCAGGTTCCTCCATGTTACGAAATGTTTCACAGATTCCTCACTGTTCTTTATGGATATGTAGTATTCCATTCTGTGAATATACCATGATTTATTTATCCATTCTTCCATTGACGGGCACCTTGGTTGCTTCCATCTTTTTGCTATTGTAAACAGTGCTGCAATAAACGTGGGTGTGCATATATCTGTTCGTGTAAAGGCTCTTATTTCTCCAGGATATATGCCAAGGAGTGGGATTGCTGGATCATATGGTAGTTCTATTTTTAACTTTTTAAGGAAGCACCAAATCGATTTCCAAAGAGGTTGTACCATTTTACATTCCCACCAGCAGTGTATAAGTGTTCCAATCTCTCCGCAGCCTCTCCAACATTTATGATTTTGTGTGTTTTGAATTAATGCCAGCCTTGTTGGAGTGAGATGAAATCTCACTCTAGTTTTGATCTGCTTTTATCTAATGGCTAATGATTGTGAACATTTCCTCATATATCTGTTAGCTACCTGAATGTCTTCTTTAGTGAAGTATCTGTTCATATCTTTTGCCCATTTTTTAATTGGGTTATTTGTCTTTTTGCAGTTGCGTTTTTGCAGTATCATGTAGATTTTAGAGATCAGGTGCTGAACAGAAATGTCATAGCTAAAAACTTTTTCCCAGTCTGTAGGTAGTCTTTTTACTCTTTTGGTGAAGTCCTTGGATGAGCAAGGAGCTCCCAGTTATCTAGTTTTTCTTCTACATTCTTTATAATGTTTCGTATACTGTTTATGCCATGTATTAAGGCTCCTAACGTTGTCCCTATTTTTTCTTCTGTGATCTTTATCGTTTTAGATTTTATATTTAGGTCTTTGATCCATTTTGAGTTAGTTTTTGTGCATGGAGTGAGGTATGGGTCTTGTTTCATTTTTTTTGCAGATGGGTATCCAGTTATAAGCCAGCACCATTTGTTAAAAAGACTGTCTTTTCCCCATTTAACTGTTTTGGGGCCTTTGTCAGATATGAACTGCTCATATGTGGATGGATTTATGTCTGGATTCTCAATTCTGTTCCATTGGTCCATGTATCTGTTGTTGTACCAGTACCAGGCTGTTTTGACTACTGTGGCGGTATAATATGTTCTAAAATCAGGTAAAGGAAGGCCTTCCACTTTGTTCTTCTTTTTCAGTAATGCCTTATTTATCTGGGGCCTCTTTCTCTTTCATATGAAATTGGTGATCTGTTTCTCCATCTCATTAAAGAATGTCATTGGGATTTGGATTGGAATTGCATTAAATGTATAGATCGCTTTAGGTAGAATAGACATTTTTATAATGTTAAGTCTTCCTATCCATGAGCAAGGTATGATCTTCCACTTATGTAAGTTTCTTTTGGTTTCTTGCAGAAGTGTACTGTAGTTTTCTTTGTATAAGTCTTTTACATCTCTGGTAAGATTTATTCCTAAGTATTTTACCTTCTTGGGGGCTACTGTAAATGACATTGATTTGGTGATTTCCTCTTTGATGTTCTTTTTGTTGGTGTAGAGGAATCCAACTAACTTTTGTATGTTTATCTTGTATCCCGATACTCTGCTGAAGTCTTCTATTAGTTTCAGTAGTTTTCTGGAGGATTCCTTGGGGTTTTCTGTGTATAAGATCATGTCATCTACAAATAGAGATAATTTTACTTCTTCCTTACCAATCTGGATGCCCTTTATTTCTTTATCTAGCCTAATTGCTCTGGCTAGGACTTCCAGCACAGTTTTGAATAAGAGTGTTGATAAAGGACATCCTTGTCTGGTTCCCAATCTCAATGGGAATGTTTTCAGGCTCTTAAGGTGATGTTGGCTGTTGGCTTTGTATAAATGCTCTTTATTATGTTGAGGAATTTTCCTTCTATTCCTATTTTGCTGAGAGTTTTTATCAATAATGGGTGTTGAACTTTGTCAAATGCCTTTTCTGCATCAATTGATAAAATCATGTGATTCTTGTCTTTTGTTTTATTTATGTGGTGGATTACATTAATTGTTTTTCTAATGTTGAACCATCCCTGCACGTCTGGTACGAATCCCACTTGGTCATGGTGAATTATTTTTTTGATATGTTGTTGAATTCTATTGGCTAGAATTTTGTTGAGGATTTTTACGTCTACATTCACGAGGGATATAGGTCTATAATTTTCTTTTCTTGTGGTGTCCTTACCTGGTTTTGGTATCAGGGATATGGTGGCTTCATAGAATGAGTTTGGTAGTGTTCCGTCCTCTTCTATGCTCTGAAATACCTTTAGCAGTAGTGGTGTTAACTCTTCTCTGAAAGTTTGGTAGAACTCCGTAGTGAAGCCATTCGGACCAGGGCTTTTGTTTTTTTGTTGGGATTTTTTTGATTACCTTTTCAATCTCTTCTTTTGTTATGGGTCTATTTAGTTGTTCTACCTCTGTTTGTGTTAGTTTAGGTAGCTAGTGTGTTTCTAAGAATTCATTCATTTCTTCTGGGTTTTCGAATTTGTTTGAGTATAGTTTTTCTTAGTAATCTGATATGATTCTTTTAATTTCAGTTGGGTCTGTTGTAATATCGCCCCTCTCATTTCTTATTTGGGTTATTTGCTTCCTCCCCTGTTTTTCTTTTGTCAGTTTGGCAGGTGGCTTATCAATTTTGTTGAGTTCTTCAAAAAATCAGCTCTTGGTCTTGTTAATTCTTTCAATTGTTTTTCTGTTTTCTATTTCATTCAGTTCAGCTCTAATTTTTATGATTTGTTTTCTTCTGGTGCTGTGGGTTTCTTTTGTTGCTCTCTTTCTATTTGTTCAAGTTGTAGGGATAATTCTTTGATTTTGGCCCTTTCTTCTTTTTGAATGTGTGCATTTACTGATATAAATTGGCCTCTGAGCACTGCTTTTGCTGTGTCCCAAAGGTTCTGATACGAAGCTTTTTCATTCTCATTGGATTCTATGAATTTCTTTATTCCATCCTTAATGTCTTCCATAATCCAGTCTTTTTTGAGCAGGGTATTGTTCAGTTTCCAAGTGTTTGATTTCTTTTCCCTGCTTTTCCTGTTATTGATTTCCACTTTTATGGCCTTATGGTCAAAGAAGATGCTTTGTAAAATTTCAATGTTTTGGATTCTGCTAAGGCTTGCTTTATGACCTAATATGTGGTCTATTCTATAAAATGTTCTGGGTGCACTAGAAGAGAAAGTGCACTTGGTTACTGTTGTGTGCAGTGTTCTGTATATGTCTATGAGGTCAGTTTGGTTGATTGTGGCATTTAGATCTTCCATGTCTTTATTGAGCTTTCTGGATGTCCGTCCTATCCTTCACCGAAAGTGGTATGTTGAAGTCTCCTAGTATTATTGTGGAGCTGTCTATCTCACTTTTCAATGCTGGTAGAGTTTGTTTTATGTATCTTACAGCCCTGTCATTGGGTGCATAAATATTTAATATGGTCATATCTTTTTGGTGTATTGTCCCTTTAATCATTATATCATGTCCTTCCTTATCCTTTCTGGATTGAACTTTAAAGACTATTTCGTCAGAAATTAATGTTGCCACTCCTGCTCTTTTTTGATTATTATTTGTTTGATATATATTTTTCCATCCTTTGAGTTTTAGTTTGTTTTTGTCTCTAGGTTTAAGGTGTCTCTGTTGTAGGCAGCATATAGACGGATCTTGTTTTTTAATCCATTCTGCCACTCTCTGTCTCTTTAGTGGAGCACTTAGTCCATTTACATTCTGGGTAATTATGGATACCCACTCAACCCACTGCCGTTGAGTAGATTCCGACTCATAGCGACCCTATAGGACAGAGTAGAACTGCCCCGTAGAGCTTCCAAGGAATGCCTGATGGATTCAAACTGCCGACCTTTTGGTTAACAGCCATAGCACTTAACCACTACGCCACCAGTTATGGATAGGTATGAATAAAAAAAAATAATAATAATATTTTTTTATTCATGAATTTAATGCTATCATTTTGATGTCTTTTTTTGTGTCAACAGTTTCTTTTTCCCACTTGATTTTATGTGCTGAGTAGACTTTCTTTATATATTGTCCTTTCCTCATATTTGTTATTGTTGATTTCGTGTCTGCTGAGTCTATTTTTTTCTTGTATTTTGATGAATAGGATAGTTTGTCTCCTTTGTGGTTACCTTATTATTTACCCCTATTTTTCTAAATTTCAACCTAACTTTTATTTCTTTGTATTGCCATATCTTCCCCTCCATATGGAAGGTGTATGATTACATTTCTTAGTCCCTCTTTATTATTCTAATGTTGTCTTGTTTTATATAATAACATGGTTGTTACCCTGTTTTGAGCTTTTTTTCCCTGGATTTCCCTGTCTGGGTTGACTTCTGGTTGCTCTGCCCAGTGCTCTAGCCTTGGGTTGATACCTGATATCACTGATTTTCTAACCAAAGAACTCCCTTTAGTATTTCTTGTCATATTGGTTTGGTTTTTACAAATTCCAACTTGTGTTTATCTGGAAATGACTTAATTTCACCTTCATATTTAAAAGACAATTTTGCTGGATATATGATTCTTGGCAGGCAATTTTTTTCCTTCATGTTTTTAAATATGTCATCCCATTGCCTTCTTGCCTGCATGGTTTCTACCAAGTAGTCCGAGCTTATTCTTATTGGCTCTCCTTTGTAGGTGACTTTTCATTTATCCCTCACTGCTCTTATAATTCTCTCTTTATCTTTGGTTTTGGCGAGCCTGATTATAATTTGTCGTGGTGACTTTCTTTTAACGTTTACCTTATGTGGAGTTCGATGAGAATCTTGGATAGATATCTTCTCATCTTTCGTGATATCAGGGAAGTTTTGTGCCAAAAATCTTCAACAATTTCCTCTGTATTTTCTGTTATCCCTCCCTGTTCTGGTACTCCAATCACTCATAGGCTATTTATCTTGATAGAATCCCCATGATTCTTAAGGTTTCTTCATTTTTTAAATTCTTTTATGTGATTTTTCTTCAAATATATTACTGCCAAGAGATTTATCTTCGAGTTCAGAAATTTTAGATTTTACTTGCTTAGTTCTGCTCCTCTGACTTTCTATTGAGTTGTCTACTTCTGCTATTTTATTGTTAATCTTCTGAATTTCTGATCGTTGCCAGTCTATAGATTTTCCCAGCTTATTAAACTTTTCATTATGTTCCTGAATAATCTTTCTAATTTCTTTGATTGCTTTATCTGTGTGTTCCTTGGCTTGTTCTGGGTCTTGCATCATTTCCATCCTGATGTCTTGAAGGGTTCTGTATATTAAACTTTTGTGTTCTTCATCTGGTAATTCCAAGAATCCACTTTCATCTAGAAGATCCGTGGATTCTTTGTTTTGAGAGCCTGTTGAGATGATCATGGTCTGTTTCTTTATGTGACTTGATATTGACTGTTGTCTCCGAGTCACCGATAAGTTATTGTATTAGTTTATGCTTGCTTACTGTGTCGTAGCTGCTTCCTTTTTTTGTTTTGATATACCCAAATGGATTGCTTGAGTGAGCTAGCTTGATTATTTTTGCCTTTGGAGCTCTGGTGTCCTGTTCCCAGCCGGCTAGAGCTGTTATCAGGTATATCAGTCTAGGAGTCCATTCACTTTTCTTGTATGAATTCAGGTCAGGTTTCCACGTAGTGGATCATCAAGTGTGTGGTACAGGCTCTGTCCTACAGTCTTAGGGGGCAGGGGTGCTTGGCGTATATACCGGTATCTGATTGCAGCAGGGGGTCACTCTCTGAATAACACAGGGGGCTGAGGACCAACCCCTGAGTGTCTCTGAGGAAAGCGCATCACTGTTTCCTAGAGCATGCAGATGGTTGGGTTCTGCAGAGGGACCATGGGCACCCAAAGTTTTTGGTTGGAAGGACTGGGAGGTACCAGTTATCTTTAGATCCCTGTCACAGGTAGCTGGTTGACCTGAGTGGAGCTACCAGTTCTTAGGTCCCTGATGTGTGTAGGTGAGGACCTTGTTTAATAGGTAAAGCAATGTTAAACATCAAACACCCACCTCTCTACCGCACAGCTGAAATGGTTGGAGTTTGCCAACAAGGGCCTATTCTCCCAAAATAGGCCCACACAGGTCCATGCAGAAGGGAAAGGTGCTCAAAGTCCACGGACTGTTTATGCCTGGACTGGAGCTGCTTCTGTCCTGAGCTCCCCTGGTTAGTGGAGCTAGCAAATTATCTTTTCCCCCAAATGCAAATTTTTTCTTCCCCAAGGATGGGAGGATGGCTCTAGGTGCTCAATAGGGCCTATCTCAGGCCCAGGGAATTCAGCCGCCGAAGCCAGATTGCAGGTGGGGGGGCACGTTAACATATACACAAGTACTTTGTTTTTGCCAAGAGCGCTGTTCTCCTCAGGTTCCAGAGGTGTGAGTAGGCTGTGTTGCTGGTTGCTTCTCCCTGAGGAAACTGCGGCTGAATGCTAGGACCAGCCTGCCACCGTCGCGGTCGCTCCAAGAATGGTGCCTGAGGGCTCCCCGCGATTCAGGTCTGGTAACTCCTCTGTGCTTCTGGATGGTCTTTTTATCCCCCTGCCCCTCAGTTCGTTTTCTAAGTTTGCCGTTCACGCTCAGGGCTTCCGGCTTGTCATAAATATACTCGTTTCACTTGTTTTTGGGAGTTTTTGTTGTAAAGAGGGCTTTCCAGAAGTGTCTGTCTATTCAGCCATCTTGGCTCCACCTCCTGGAGCTTTTTAATTACCTTTTCTCTAAAAATTTTTTTTTTCTCTCTTCTTTTGTAATGGGTTTATTTAGTTGTCCTACCTCTGTTTGTGTTAGTTTAGGTAGATAGTGTATTTGTAGAAAGTTCTCCATTTCTTCTAGGTTTTCAAATTTGTTACAGTACACTTTCTCATAGTAATTTGATATGGTTCTCTTAATTTCAGTTTGTTCTGTTGCGATATCGCCCATCTCATTTCGTGTTTGAGTTATTTGGTTCCTCTTCTGTTTTTCTCTTGTCAGTTTGGCTATGGTTTATTGATTTTGTTAATCTTTTCAAAGAACCATCTTTTGGTCTTGTTAAGTCTTTCAATTGTTTTTCTGTTCTCTTCATTTAATTCTGCTCTAATTTTTATTATTTGCTTTCTTCTGGTGCCTGAGGGTTTCTTTTGTTGCTCTCTTTCTATTTGTTCAGTTGTAGGGATAATTCTTTGATTTTTGGCCCTCTCTTCTTTTTGGATGTGTGTATTTATTGCTGTAACTTTACCTCTGAGCACTGCTTTCGCTGTGTCCCAAAGGTTCTGATAGGGAGTGTTTTCATTCTTGTTGGAGTCTATGAATTTCTTTATTCCATCCTTAAGTTCTTCTATTACGCAGTAGTTTTTAAGCAAGGTTTTGTTCAGTGTCCATGGGTTTGATTTCTTTTCCCTGCTTTTTCTGTTGTTGATTTCTGCTTTTATGTCTTTATGGTCAGGGAAGATGCTTTGTAGTATTTCAATGTTTTGGATTCTGTTGAGGCTTGCTTTGTGATCTAATATGTGGTCTCTTCTGGAGAATGTCCCATGTGCTTTGGAAAAGAAAGTATACTTGTCTGCTGTAGGGTGGAGTGTTCTGTATATATCTACGAGGTCAAGTTGGTTGGTTGCAGCATTTAGATCTTCCCTGTCTTTATTGAGCTTCTTTCTGGATGTTCTGTCCTTTCCTGAAAGTGCTGTGTTGAAGTCTCCTACGATTATTGTGGAGCTGTCCATCTCACTTTTCAATGCTGTTGGTGTTTGTTTTATGTATCTTGAAGCCCTGTCATTGTGTGCATAAATATTTAATATGGTCATATCCTCCTGGTGTATTGTCCTTTCAATCATTATATATTGTTCTTCCTTATCCTTTATGATGGATTTAACTGTAAAGTCTATTTTGTCAGAAATTAATATTGCCACTCCTGGTCTTTTCTGATTGTTGTTTGCTTGATATACATTTTGTCCATCCTTTGAATTTTAGTTTGTGTCTTCAAGTCTAAGGTGTGTCTCTTGTAGGCAGCATATACATGGATTGTGTTTTTTTTTTATCCATTCTGCCACTCTCTGTCTCTTTATTGATGCATTTAGTCCATTTACATTCATCGTAATTATGGATAGGTATGAGTGCTGTCATTTTTGTGTGTGTGTGTGTGTGGTTTTTTTTGGTGTGTTGTTGACAGTTTCTTTTTTCGACTTCTTTTTTTCGCTGAGTAGTTTTTCTTTATATATTGTCTTTTCCTCTTTTTCATTGTTTCTTATTTTGTTTTTGCTGAGTCTTTATGTTTTTCTTGTTTTTTTTTGACGTGTAGGATTGTTAGTCTCCTTCTTGGTTATCTTAATTTTTACCCCTATTTTTCTAAGTTTAAACCAAACTTTTATTTCTTTATATCGCCTGGACTTCCTCTCTGTATAAAAGATCTATGTCTACATTTTTTAGTCCCTTTTTATTGATTTAATGTTGTCATCTTTTTCCCTGTTTTGAGCTTTTTTTATTGTGATTTATTTTTGTGATTTCCCTATCTGGATTGTTATCTGGTTGCTCTGTCCTGTGTTCTAGTCTTAGGTTGTTATCTGATGTTATTGATTTTCTACCCAGAGGACTCTCTTTAGTATTTCTTGTAGGTTTAGACTGGTTTTTGCAAATTCCCTAAACTTCTGTTTATCTGGAAATGTCCTAATTTCCCCTTCATATTTGAATGACAGTTTTGTTGGATATATGATTCTTGGCTGGCAATTTTTTTTCTTTTAAGGCTTTATATGTCATCCCATTGCCTTCTTGAATGCATGGCTTCTGCTGCATAATGTGAGTTTATTCTTATTGACTTTTCTCTGTAGGTGACTTTTCATTTATCCCTAGATGCTCTTAAAATTCTCTATCTTTGGTTTTGGCAAGTTTGATTATAATATGTCTTGGTGATTTTCTTTTGGAATCTACTTTGTGTGGGGTTCGATGAGCACCTTAGATAGATATCGTCTCGTCTTTCACGATATCAGGGAAGTTTTGTGCCAACAAATCTTCAACAATTGTCTCTCTATTTTGTTATCCCTCCCTGTTCTGGTACTCCAATCACTTGTAGGTTATTTCTCTTGATAGAGTCCCCACATGAGTCTTAGGATTTCTTCATTTTTTTTAATTCTTTCATCTGATTTTTCTTCGAATATATTGGTGCCAAGTGTTTTATATTCCGTCTCACTAATTCTGCCTTCCGGTTGCTCAGTTATGCTCCTCTGACTTTCTTTTGAGTTGTCGAATTCTTAAATTTTATTGTTAATCTTCTGAATTTCTGATTGCTGTCTCTTTATGGATTCTTGCAGCCTATTAAATTTGTTATTATGCTCTTGAATAACCTTCTTAACTTCCTGGACTGCTTTATCTCTGTGTTCCTTGGATTTTTCTGCATTTTGCCTGATCTCCTTCCTGATCTCTCGAAGAGTTCTGTATATTAATTTCTTGTACTCTATCTCTGGTAATTCCAGGAATATCTCTTTGTCTAGAAGATTTCTTGATTCTTTGTTTTGAGAGATTATTCTTTGATTAGCGATCACTGTCTGCTTCTTTATGTGATTCGATATTGGCTCTTGTCTCTGAGCCATCTATAAGTTATTGTATCAATTTATTTTATGTTTGCTTACTGTGTCCTAGCTTCTTGCTTTGTTTTGTTTTTATATGCCCAAATAGGCTACTCAGGATGGCTTGAAAATAACTGTCTGTTCTCTAAGACGATTTACACAATAGCCCTGCCCTCCAGACACTAGGCATTGGCCTCACGCTCCAGGTTCTGAGTGGAGACCCCTCAGCTCTGGGCTTCAGCTTGGCTTTCCAGGCCCACTGAGACAGCAACTCTGCTCCCTTGGTTTTGGGTGCACCATTTTCTTAGTCCACCTGAGTGGCGACGCCACTGTTAGAAACTCCAGAGGCCATCCTCCACCCTTTGAAACCCCAGAGGCCAAGGCCATACCTTTTGAGACTGAGGCAGTTTTGCTTCTTGTGTTTCTTGTTGCTCCAGCTTCTGCTTCCTGGTTTCTTGGCCTCTCAGCTCCTCAGGCCTCATGCCCACATCTTCCTTGCTGGGGAAAGTGTCCCAAAGCTCTGTAGCTCCACCAATAAGTACCTGGAAGCACCCCATTCTGCCAATAAACTTTGGCCAGAAGGCATTCAGCTGTCTTGCTCCTTGGTTCGGAAAGCTAGCTCCACACATAAGGGCCCAGAGGCAGCCCTCTCCACCAGGAAGCCTCCTCTTCACAGGCACTCAGCTCTCTTGCTCTGTGGGGTCAGCTCAAGTGCTGTCTGGCACTGGTCTCCCAGTTCTGCTCCCAGCTGTCTGCTGCTGCTGGTCTTTGGTGCTTCTGTTCCTCTATCCATTTACAGTTTCAAAACAGCTTCCGTATTTTAGGTATCTGTTAGAGCAGGACCCCACTCCTGGTACAAAATTCTGTCTTAGTCATCTAGTGCTGCTATAGCAGAAATACTATGACTTTAACAGAGAGAAGTTTGTTCTCTCACAGTCCAATAGGCTAAAAGTCCGAATTCAGTTTGCCAGCTCCAGGAGAAGGCTTTCTCTCTCTGTTGGCTCTGGAGGAAAGTCCTTGTCAACAGTCTTCCCTTGGTCTGGGAGCACCTCAGCACAGGAAACTCAGTTCCGAAGGACACAGTGTTCTCTTGTTGCTGCTTTCTTGGTGGTATGAAGTCCCCGTGTCTGTCTGCTGACTCTTTCTTTTATATCTCAAAAGAGATTGGCTTAAGAGATTGCCTAATCTTGTAGACCTCATCAATATAACTGCCGGCAATCCATCTTATTACATCACAGTGATAGGATTTACAATGTATAGTAAAATCACATCAGAAGATAAAATGGTAGACAAACACACAAGGGAATCATGGCCTAGCCAAGTTGACAGATATTTTGGGGGGACATAATTCAATCCATGACACCAAACCAAACTTACAGGAAACATTAAAGGGAGTCCTTCGGTTAGAGAACCAACAACATTAGATAATTGGGGTCTAGGACACAGGAAGGCATCAGCCAGATACCAACCTAGGAAAAGAACAATAAAACAAAGCTAAAAAACCTAAAACAGGGAAACAGAGATGTCAATCTGTAAACTACAACATCAAAACAATAAAAGATGGAATAAATGGTGTAGGTATAGAACTTTGAAATTGAGAAGGTCAGGGCAATATTACATTATAAAATACTGGTTCAAACTTAAGAAGATAAGGGTAAATTTCAGTCTAACCAGAAAGAAAGCTAACAAACCTACTCATCAGAATAAAAAAGAAGAAAAGCATAAAGTCTCAGTAAACACAAGCTCTGTAATAATGAAAGAAAAGAAAAGAAACAACCACACAAAAAAAGGAACTCAGCACAGGAAAGTAAGAGGAACAAAGAAAATATCAGCACCACAAAAATAAATAATAAAAGCAAAACAATATGACAGCAATAAACTCAGACCAATCAGTAATCACACTGAATTTACATTACAGGTTTAAATGCATCTGTAAAGTGACAGAGAGTGACGATGGATAAAAAAACACAACCTATCAATATGCTGTTTACAAGAGACACAGTTTAGATACAAAGACATAAATAGATTAAAAATCAAAGGATGAAAAATTGTATATCAAGCAAACAGTAACCAAAAAAGGACAGGAGTGGCAATACTAATCTCAGATAAAATACTAATCTTGGATAAAATAGACTTTAACCATCCTAGTGGGAGTGAAACCCTGGTGGCATAGTGCTACTGCTGCTAACCAAAGGGCTGGCAGTTCAAATTCACCAGCCGCTCCTTGGAAACTCTATGGGGCAGTTCTACTCTGTCCTATAGGATCGCTATGAGTCAGAATCGACTCGATGGCACTGGGTTTTTTTTTTTTTTTTTTTTTTTTAGTGGGAGTGAAATGGTATCTCCTTGTGGTTTTGATTTGCATCTCTCTGGTGGCTAATGGGTCACTATGAGTTGGAATCAACTCTATGGCAATGGGTTTGGTTTTTTTTTTTTTTTTGGTGGCTGATGACATTGAGCATAATTTTTTGTGTTTGGTGTCCATTTGGTGAAATGTCCATTCAAGCCCTTTGCCCATTTTCTAATTCGGTTATTTGTCTTTTTTTATTGTTATTTGTTGAAGTTTTATATATATTTTATTAGATTCTTATGAAATATATGGTCTCTGAAGATACTCTCCAAATCGGTAGCTCACCTTTTCACCTTTTTGGGGAAGTCTTTTAATGAACAAAATTTTAAATTTTTATGAGGTGTGGTTATTTATTTTGTCTTTTGAAATTTTGCTTTTTAAAAATTATATTAGATAATCCATTGTTGAAAGCTAGGCCTGACAGTGTTGCCCCTGTATTTACTTCTTAGAATTGTATGGTTTTAGTTTTCACATTTAGGTCTTTAATCCATGTTGAATTTGTTTTTTTTTTTGTATGGTGTGAGTGGGATGGAAGGCATATATCCTGTTTCATTTTTCTGCCTGTGGAGACCCAATTTTCCCAGCACCATTTACTGAAGTGACTCTTCTTTCTCCATCAAATAGACTTAGCACCCTTGCAAAAAATCAGCTGACTATAGATGTGTGGGTCTATTTCTGGACTCTCAATTCTCTTCCCTTGATCTATCAATATCAGGCTATTTTTTGATAACTATAGCTGTAGAATATGTTTTAAAATCAGGAAGTGTGAGCTATCCTACCTTATTCTTTTCTTTCACTATTACTTTAGCTATTTGGGACCTCTTGTCATTCCACATAAAATTGAGGATTGGTTTTTCCATTTGTGTTGGAATGTTGATTGGGATTGCGTTGAATCTCTAGATCACTTTGGGTAATATTAACATCTTAACAATATTGAGACTAGATCAATATTTCTTAACGGTTTTTAATTGGCATTCTAGATGTGACAATTTGAACAGAACTATCACAATTTTTTTTTTTATCACAATTATTACTGAATAGTAGGCATACCTGACACCACGTCTGGCCAATAAATATATCACCTTCCCTGAGAATTTGAAAGTTGGGTACCAACCCTAACACACACACACACACACACACACACACACACACACACACACCACATTTTAAAATATCCCCCAGAGGGGTATCACCCCAGTATGAAAATTTACTGCTTTAGAGAAATTTTATATTTAATTTTCCTGTTTATGAACATGGTAGGTTCTCCATTTATTTAGCTTTTCTTTAATGTGTATCAGTTTTTTATTTATAATCTTTCCTCTAAAGATGTTGCACATCTTTAAAAAAAAATTCCTAGATACCTTGTTGCATTTTCTATTTTACCTTAGAAAATGGAAATGTAATTGATTTTACCATATTGCTCTTATACCTAGCAACTTTTTAAACTCCTTTATTAATTACAAAAATTTATCTGGGGCTCATTTTTCTGTTTTCTCTGGAGACTTATCACATTATCTACAGATAATGGCAATTTGATGCTTTCAGTTCAATCCTCTTGTATCTTATTGTATTTTTTCTCTCCCTTTTGACCTGGTGAGAAGCTGTAGTACAAGGTTTAACAAGGGTGGTGATAATGTGTATTCTTATTTTTTAAAATGTGATTTTAAAGTTTCACCACTGTGTACTACTCATGGTGTGGTTAGCCGGTTCTCAAAAAACGAACAAACAAAACCTAACAACAATAAATGAATAAGCACCCTGATTTACAGCACCCGCCCAGATCCACAGTGTCATTTCAAGCTACTAATGTGAGGTCACTGGACGTGAAATTGGAAAAGATGTCCACAGCAGGATCTTAAGAGTCAACAGGCGGCAACTCCAAGACACCACTAAATGATGTTTACTTTGACTTTTAGCGATTCTGCTGACTAGATAAGGACTTTGCCCTCTCTTTCAAGTTCGTGAATTTTTTTTAAAAATCATGATTAGATATTGAATATTATCAATTTTTTTCTGCTTCTTCTAAGATGAAAACACTTTCTCCTTTATGCACCTATAAAATCACTTAGGCCTGGGGTTTATTTGAGGTGGGGAGGTTTTTACTACTAATCCAAGGAATTTGACAGTTATGAATCTACTCGTGTTTTCTGTTTATTCTAGCCCATTTCAATAATTTACATTTTTCTAAGAATTTGATCATTTTGCCTATTCATGATATTTCCTCTTTTTTAAAAAATATATATGTCTGTAATTAGTTTCTATCTCTCTTTTTTTATTTCTAATATTGCTTATGGAAACCCTGGTGGCATAGTGGTTAAGTGCTATGCTAGTTAAGCTGGAATTGACTCCACCACAATGGGTTTGGTTTTTAAATATTTTGGTTATTAGTGTCTTATCTCTTTTTATTGATCAGTGTCGCTATAAGTTTATCAATTTTATTGATGCATTAAAATAGCCCTCATATGGTTTTACTGGTCCTATTTTATGTGTTATCTATTTTATTTTTCCTTTTACCTTTATTGTTACTTTCCTTGTTATTTCCTCATATTGTTATTTATTATATTACTTATTATTTTAATTAATTTATGTATTATTTCCTTGTTATTATTTTTCTTACTTTTGAGATTAGAGTTTAGCTAATTTATTTTCAATATTTTCTTTTCTACAATTTTTAACATGTAGTATTTTATTATTTAGTTTAAGTGTTTCCTAAATTCTACTCTGAACTCTTCTTTGACCTCTGAACTATTTCGAAATATGATTTTAAATTTCTAATCATAGGCCATAACTACCAAGTTGACAGAAACAAAAATGATTATAAGAGATTACTATGAACAACTATGTGCCAACAAATTCCGTAACTTAGGTGAAATGTATACAAATTCCTGGGAGGACATATATTTCCAAAATTGACTCAACAACAAATAGAAAATCTGAAAAGACCAAGTAAAGGGATAAAGTTAGTAATCAAAAACTTTTCATGAAGAAAAGCCCAGGAACAGCTGGCTTTTCTGGTGAATTCTACCAAACATTTAAAAAAGATTTGCTACCAAGACTTCACAAAACTTCCAAAAGACAGAAGAGGAGGGAACACTTTCTAACTCATTCTATGTGGTCAACATTATCCTGATATTAAAGCCTAATAAAGACGTCACAAGAAAACTACTGAATTTTGTAACTCTTCCTTACCTTTCATAGTTTGTGGTTACAGATGTCTAAATTTTATATTAAGATGGTGTTTGTATTTTTAGTTTAAAAAAAATATTATTTTTATCATTTGGGTAGCGATTTTTAAGAGATTGAGTTATAAAAACATCTTTTTGATGAAAAGTGTTATGTCACCATCTTAAATTTTGAAATCCATTCTGTTGAATACACTTGTGTAAAAATTTAATCATGCAGCTATATTCATGATGTATTTTAAAATAGAACTCTATTTTTAATCATGTGTACTAGCCTCTATTTATCATACATATCACCACGACAGGTGCTGTCATAAAGAAAATTTATGATTTTTTTCAAGGGACCAACTGCTACCCCAATTCTGTGCATTTTAAGACAAACACAGTAAGAAATGAATGTTGAATTTTATTTACCTATTAAAATAATTGATCCTCTTCTCAGATATGTTCGGGAGCTCCCCAGAAATCCTAAGGTATCAGATATCAAATCTGTAAGGTAATTCCAGTGAGAAATGTACTGGATGAAAAAAGAAAAAAAAAATATTATCTTAAATGTTGAAAAAGCACATTTGCTCCCTGACTGCGGAGCCCTGGTGGTGCAGTGGGTAAGAGCTCAGCTGGTAACCAAAAGTCCAGCCATTTGAATCCTCCAGGCACTCACTGGAAACCCTATGGGGCAGTTCTACTCTGTTCTATGAGGTCACTATGAGTCTGACTCGACTCGATGGCAACGAGTTTGTTTTTTTTTTTTTTTGAGAGAGGCTTCAAGAGAAAATAACTTGGTCACTTATAGCAAATTTGGTATAACTTATACCGGTGCTCTGGTGGCACAGTGGTTAAGAGTTTGTCTGCTAACCAAAAGGTTGGCAGGTTGAATTCACCATCTGCTCCTTGAAAACCCCATGGGGCAGTTCTACTCTGTCCTATAGGGTCGCTATGAGTTGGAATCCACTTGACAGCAACAGATTTGGTATACTTATACCAAATCAGGACCAGTTTTAAAACTTGAGGATTTCCATGTCCGAATTTTACCCTTGCTTGCAGGTGTTATTCAGTTTACTATATGATTCCCAAGCCCAGCTTTGTGTTTTCAACCTTTGGTTAACATTGTCCCACCCCATTTGTTTACCATTCCAGTTCACGCTGGTTTCCAGAGTGACAGCTCATAAGGCAGGGCAAAGCATTCCAATTTTCCTTTTGGTGATCTGGAATGTTCTTCCTACCTTTATACCCATCCATAGCTCAAAGTAGATGGGTTGAAGGAAGGCAAAGTAGGTGGGTTGAAGGAAGGAGAAGACAAAATAGATGATCAGTGCTGAAGAAGAGGAAGTGGAGAATTCCAGTTTTCTTTGGTCTGAAGCCCTGGTTATAATCACTCATTTATTTTTTCTTCATATTCCTTCTCCAAGATCCACCCTTGTCCCCATCACACTTCACCACTCTGGATAACTTTTAAGTTCTTTCTATGACTCTTATGGTAGTTAAAACTGAAGGATCACTTACAAGATTGTTACAGATGTTGAGCACAACCATCTCAAAATTGTAATTTTTGTCTTTAAGCCAATATGATGCTGACCAGTTTAACTGTGAGGAACAGATTTCTAATGTATATCTACATGCCTGTGAAGTAGAAGAAGGTCAGTGAGGATCTGTTCATCCAGTGTTACATAAAACATTGTGATTTTCTGCAAAACTAAGGAAAACAAGGCCGCATGACTTACTCTAAATACTCTTAACTCTGCATCCTCCAAATACAGGATCAGAGGCACCAAGCTTTGGAAGACCACATCAGTTAGCAACCACATGTACTGATTCATGTCCTTGAGTAATTCGCCAAAGTGCCAGATGGCCATACTCCGAATGCCTCCATAATTCTGGAATATGCACACATAGAAAAAAGGCCTCATTTAAGCATTATACTAGTGGGAGATATGTGTGTGTTTGTATATGTGTATATATATATATACACACACATACATATACATATACACACACATATATATGGAATTATTATTATCATTTATTTTTAGAAAAGTTTTACCTTGGGTCTTTCTAAGTAGTCAGGTCTTTTTTTTATTTTAAAATAAGATATGATTTATCAAAATTCAGAGTGCATTAAAAAATTCCCTGTGAAAAGTGAGTTTCTTGAATTCAGGAAGATAGTATTTAATAGTATCTTAAAAAGTACAAACGGAATAATCTTGATGACTTGGGGGTAATTTATATAAAGATACTTATAGTAATGTAACCTTCTCACACTCAAATGCTAGAGGCCTTTTCAGAGTTGCCAGTGAGTACCAGTGGTACCAATTACCAGCTGTCTTTGAGTTGATTTCTTGATTCATGGTGAACTCATGTGTGTCAGAATAGAACTGTGTTCCATAGTTTTCAATGGCTGGTCAATGGCAGGCCTTTCGTCTGAGGCATCACTTGGTGGACTCGAGCCTCCAACATTTTGGTTAGCAGCTGAGCACGTTAACCATTGGCACCACCCAGGGACTCCCAGTATAGAACCAGGTTTCCAAGGACTACTTATGTCAAATAGGAAGGCATTTAGATTACAAGGATTCCAGTAGAGAAAACTTGCAAGTCAGAGAAACAGGTTATTTTTTAAAATATATAATATCACCTTTAAGTTTTGAAGATATGTTCATGATCTCATTTTGAAATTTTTTTTTTTTTTTTTTTACAGAAATATTCCAACTAATTAGCTGTATGACCATGGCCATATTACTTAAATTCTATTTGCCTCAGTTTCCTCATCTATAAACAAGGGATAACAATAATAGGGCTGCTGAGAGGGTTATAGGATACAGTTCATCTAAGTCCCTTAGAACAGTGCCTGGTACACAGTAAGTACTCAATAAATTTTAGCCATTATTGTTATCATCATCATATTCTTATGAAAATCATTTTTGTTACTAAATTTCTTATTCCTATAATTTAATAATATTCTCCCTTCTTCAATGAAATCTGAGTAACCAAGAATTTATTTATTTCGGCAATATTATGGAATAATTCTCTGGTGCACAAACAATTTATCACAGAAAACTTTAAGAATAAATAGATACCCCATAGCATATCAAAGTGTTCTTATTTATCAAAATATATTGCTGTCATCCAACTATTCTGAAACATATTTGGCATATAAAATGAGAATTTTCAGAATGCACAGCTTTCTAATGACATATTTTTCATTTAATTTTTTAATGCAAATAATAAACACTTACATGGGGCATTGCACATACCAACTCTAATTCCCATAATAAACCTGTTACTGTCTTTCACAGATGGGGAAACTGATGCACAGACTAAATCACTTGCTTAAGATCCCACAGCTATTAAGAAGCAAAACAGGGATTTGAACCCAGGCAGTCCAGATCCAGGGCAAATCAATTTATAGCCTCTAAGTTAGGAGCTCTGGTAGTGCAATGGTTAAGTGCTCAGCTACTAACTGAAAGGTCAGTGGTTCGAACCCACCCCGCAGCTCTGAGAGAGAAAAGACCTGGCGATTTGCTCCTGTAAAGATTGTAACCTAGGCAACCCTATGGGGCAGTTGTACTCTGTAGTGAGGGTTGCTATGGCTCAACAGCACGCAATAACAACAACAAAGTTATACTTAGGAGTCCTTGGGTGGCACAAATGGTTAAGCGTATGGCTAAGAGCTGAAAAGTTGGTGGTTTGAACCCACCCGGCGGCACCTTGGACAACAGACCTAGCGATCTGCTTCTGAAAAGTCACAGCCTTGAAAACTCTATGGAGCAGTGCTGCTCTGCACACATGGGGTCACCTGAGTCAGAAACAACTCTAAGGAAACCAATACCACCACCATTAACTAAGTAATACATTCTCTTTGGGCCAAAGACAGAGGCTGTTCTTTGATTCTCCTTTATTATGGACAAACTTTTCTAGGTTCTCATACTACAGTAAATAAAAAAGGACAGTGCTTTTAAGGGACTAGTATTGGGAATCTCTGGAAAAGTAATGGTGGCTTTGCACAAAATGACCATTTTCTGTTGACGTATTCTGGGATATGATACCATTGCCTCCTCTGGGGCTTCAGCTGATCTGCAGAACCTAATAATCTCATATACCTAACTGTGTAACTCACATGATCCATCAGAGGACAATAGCTGGAAGCAATCCTGATGCACAAAGAGGAGTAGGTCACCTTGTCCAGTTTTCCTAAAAGTTTCCGGAGGGTGATCAAGGCTTGAATTACTACAGTCTTCTCTTTGGAAAGGAAGGCATCCAGGGTGGATAGTATTAAGCTGTAGATATTTTCTATCTACAAATAGAAGGAGGAGAATGGTGGAATTTTGAAACTAGAAGGAGACTTTAGCTAGCATTCTGTATGCATACCTCTGAGTCTGGGACACAGGCAGTGGTGTGCTGGACTGGCTCACAAAAGCCAACTATCAAATAGTCAAAAATTTTGTGAACTATTTGTTAAAAAGAGCCATTATTAAGAATTAAATCATATAAACTTATGATTAAATAAAAACAATGGTAGTAAGTACTCAAAACTTATTGCTTTGTAATTACTTTGCTACATCGTACTGGCATCTATGCTTTAGAGCTCATTTCTCCCACATGGGTGTCAGTTTGTTGTACTGTGGAGGCTTGAGTGTTACTGTGATGCTGGAAGTTAAACACCAGTATTAAAATACCAGCAGGGTCATCCATGGTGGACAGGTTTCAGCTGAGCTTCCAGACGAAGGCAGGCTAGGGAGAAGGGCCTGGTGGTCTACTTCTGAAAAGAATTAGCCAGTGAAAACCTTATGAATAGCCATGGAATATTGTCTGATATAATGCTGGAAGATGAACCCCTTAGTTTGGAAGACCCTCAAAATACAACTGGGAAAGAGCTGCCTCCTCAAAGTAGAGACAACTTTAATGACATGGATGGAGTCAAGCTTTCTGGAACTTCATTTGCTGAGGTGACGTGACTCAAAATGAGAAGAAACAGCTGCAAAGATTAATAATTGGAATGTGGGATGTATGAAGTTTGAATCTAGAAAAATTGGAACTTGTCAAAAATGAAATGAAACACATAAACATCAATATCCTAGGTGTTAGTGAGCTGAAATGGACTGGCATCAGCCATTTCAATCAGACAATCATATAGTCTGCTATGCCGAGAATGAAAACTTGAAGGGGAATGGCGTTGCATTCATCGTCAAAAAGAACATTTCAAGATCTATCCTGAAGTACAGTGCTGTCCGTGATAGGGTAATATCCATATGCCTACAAGGAAGACTGGTTAATACGACTGTTATTCAGATTTACACACTAACCACTAAGGCTGAAGAAACTGAAGATTTTGATAAATTTATGCAGTCAGAAATTGATCAAACATGCAGTAAGGATGTATTGACAATTACTGGTGATTGGAATGTGAAAACTGGAAACAAAGAAGGATTGGTAATTGGAAAATATGGCCTTGGTGATAGACATGATGTCAGAGATTGCATGGTAGAATTTTGTAAGACCAATGGCTTCTTCATGGTAAATACCTTTTTCCAACAACATAAACAGTGGCTATACACGTAGACCTTGCCAGATGGAATACACAGGAATGAAATTGACTACATCTGTGGAAAGAGATGATGAAAAAGCTCAATATCATAAATCAGAACAAGGCGAGAGACTGCAGAATAGATAGATCATCAATTGCTCCTATGCAAGTTCAAGATGAAGAAAATTAGAACAAATACATGAGAGCCAAAGTATGACCTTGAGTATATCCCACCTAAATTTAGAGACCATCTCAAGAATAGATTTGACACACTGAAGACTAATGATCGGAGACCAGATGAGTTTGTAGAATGACAAAATATTAAGTGACACAGGAAGCATCAAAAGAAGATGGAAGGAATACACAGAGTCACTATACCAAAAAGAATTATCAACATTCAACCATTTCAGGAGATAGCATGTGATCAGGAACTGATGGCACTGAAGAAAGAAGTCCAAGTTGCACTGAAGGCACTGGTGAAAACCAAGGGCTCCAGCTCCACCCAGTGAGATGTTTCAACAAATGGATGCAGGGCTGGAAGTGCTCACTCATCTATTCCAAGAAATTTGGAAGACAGCTACCTGGCCAATCAACTGGAAGAGATCCATATTTATGCCTAGTGTCAAAAAAAGTGATCCAACAGAATGCAGAAATTATGGAACAATATCATTAATATCACAGGCAAGTACGATTTGGCTGAAGATTATTCAAAAGCTGCTGCAGCAGTACATTGACAGGGAACTGCCAGAAATTCAAGCTGGTTTCAGAAGGGGACGTGGAACCAGGAATATCATTGCTGATGTCAGATGGATCCTGGCTGAAAGCAGAGAATACCAGAAACATGTTTACCTGTGTTTTATTGACTATGCAAAGGCATTTGACTGTGCGGATCATAACACATTATGGATAACATTGAGAAGAATGGGAATTCCAGAACACTTAATTGTGCTCATGAGGAACCTGTACACAGATCAACAGGCAGTTGTTTGAAAAGAACGAAGGACACTGCGTAGTTTAAAGTCAGGAAATGTGAGCATCAGGGTTGTGTCCTTTCACCATACTTATTCAATCTGCATGCTGATCAAATAATCTGAGAAGCTGGACTGTGTGAAGAAGAACAAGACATCTGGATTGAAGGAAGGCTCATTAACAACCTGCATTATGCAGATGACATAACCTTGCTTGCTGAAAGTTAAAAGGACTTGAAGCACTTAGCAAGATAAAAGATTATACCCTTCAGTATGGATTATGCCTCAACATAAAGAAAACAGAAGCCCTCACAACTGGACTAATAAGCAACATCATAATAAATGGAGAAAAGATTGAAGTTGTCAAGGATTTCATTTTACTTGGATTCACACTCAGCACCCACAGAAGCAGCAGTCAAGAAATCAAGTGATGCATTGCTTTGGGTGAATCTGCTGTAAAAGACCTCTTTAAGGTGTTAAAAAGCAAAGATGCCACCTTGAAGACTAAGGTGGCCCTGACGCAAGCCTTGGTGTTTTCCATTGCCTCATATATGCATGTGAAAGCTGGACAATGAATAAGGAAGACTGAAGAAGAATTGATACCTTTGAATTATGGTGTTGGCGAAGAATATTAAACATTCCACGGACTACCAAAAGAACGAGCAAATCCGTCTTGGAAGAAGTATAGACAGAATGTTCTGTAGAAGCAAGGATGGCGAAACTATATCTCACATATTTGGACATGTAATCATGAGGGATCAGTCCTTGGAGAAGGACATCATGCTTGGTAAAGCAGAAGGTCATTGAAAAAGAGTAATACCCTCAACAAGATGGACTGACACAGTGCCTGCAACAATGGGCTCAAGCATAATGACGATTGTGAGGATGGCGCAGGACCGAGCAATGTTTCATTCTGTTGTATATAGCGTTGCTGTGTGTCAGAATGGACTCAACGATACCTAACAACAACAGTAACAGAGCTTATTTAGGGAGTCTGGGTGGTGCAAGTAGTTCTTAATCAGGCTGCTAACCTAAAAGGTCAGCGGTTTGCACCCATTCAGGGCCTCCATGAAAGAAGGACATGGTGAACTACTTCAGTAAAGATTACTGCCAAGAAAGCCCTATGGAGCAGTTCTACTCTGCAATATATGTGGTCATCACTAGTTGGGGGCCAGCTAGATGGCAGCTAGCAACAACAACAAGGCATTATTTATATCTATTTGTCTGTCTGGTGGAAATAAATAGTAGTGTGCTTCTGGGACTCTCTTCCCAACTCTGCCATTAGTGATGTTACTTTGATAGCTTGAAACCAGCTACCATGGTAGTATTTATACTAGGGAACTTGGCCTTGTTTTCTGTGGAGCCTGTTGTTAAAGATTTACTAACATACCACTGGCAAGACGATCTCTAAAGTAGGTAAGTGGTAGTGACCTGTTTGGATGAGAGACACTGAGCTGCTGAGCAAAGCCATGGCAGTCACCTGCAGATTAGACTCAAACATAAAGCAAGGAAAAACATGACAAAGAGGCATTGAACAAGAGAAAATCAGGAGATAAAAGAAGTGAAGGAAATAAATAAATATTCATTGAATGGATAGCATTTGCCAAAATAATAGCTTTAAGTAGAAAAAAAAAAAACAAAAGGGATGGGCTATATTACAGAGAAAGGCTGCTTATATCTTGGCTGGAGACCTGAGTGTTTACTGATAGTACGCAAAACTTCAACCCAGATTATTCTTTACTACTTCTCATTCAAGGAACCCTTATGGCGCAAATGTTAGGTGCTTGGCTGTTTACAGAAAAGTTGGTGGTTCGAACCCACCCAGTGGCTCCCAGGGAGAAAAACATAAAGATTAAAGTCAAGAAAACCCTATAGGAAAGTTCTAATCTGTCACATGAGGTTGTTATGAGTCCAGATAGACTTGATGGCATCTAAAACAACAAATTCTCTCACTTTCCTTGCTGACCTTGCCACAGAATATTCCTGTCAGTGGTTAAAAATATTAAGAAGAGGGTTGGACATGGCAATAAAGACCCTGCTGCTTAGAGTGTACGCTGTTTATAAATCCTCTGACTTCTATGATCTATTTAAGGCAGTCCATGGCTCATTTCATTCTAAAGACAAAATGGGTGTCCACTGACAGGATTTAAGCTTTCAGAGTCTATGCTCAATAGATAAACAAGAGTTTATTATTAGATTTATTAATCAGGAATGATTTATGATAAATCTACACTCTCAGCTTTGTGCAAGATACTTTGGAATTTATAACAGATTATAAAACATAGGGGCATGCCTAGATTCATTCTCCTTGGAAGGCAAATTGTGTTCACATCATAGAGTGGCTAATAATGTAAGACAGTGATTCTCAACTTTAACCTGTACGAGAATCAACTGGAGAACTTTTTGAAATACAGATTTTTGGGTCCCACCCCCAGAGTTTCTGATTCTGTAGGTCTGGGCTGTGGCCTGACAATTTGCTTTTCTGACAAGTTCCCAGATGATGCTGACGCTGCTGGTTCAGGAACCATACTTTGGCATTCACTGATGCAAAAATGTTATATATAAACAAATGCTCATGTTTCACGGCCCCAAGTGGGATGAGGCTGCTGGAGATCAGATTATGCAGTGAAGTTCAACTCAAGTTTATGATAGAAAAAGAAGAAGAAAAAGTGTAAATATGTATGGGTGATAGAGAAATGTATTATGAGTGGAAGAAAAATTGTGAGTGTTCTGAGATAGGAATTCACATGTATGGGTGTGTGTGTTGCGGGGGATTAATTGATGTGTGTTCAGGCTGTCTTAAGGGAGTGTTTGTGCAGGGAATGCTGATAAATAAGTTCTGAGTGAAACGAAAGATTTTTCTGGGGAAAAATATAAATAAGTCGATGAAGTCGCTCAGTTGACTTAAGATATCCGTTCCTTTCAATGCAGTTTTCTTATTGATAAAACACTAGTCTTTGATACTGTTTTGGCTGTCTAGGAACTGAAAAATGTTCATGTTTTATCCAAAAGGCTATTGAGAAGTATCACAATCTCAGATTCTGACTTTCATGGTGCTAGAGGACACAAATCCCACACACACCTACCTCATTGACAACTGGTGCTAGACTGGCGATTTTCTGCAGGCTCAGTTTGCTCACTGAAGGGTTTGAGTCATTGACCCAGTTTCTGAAAAGGACCAAAAATTCTTCTGGAAATGGGCTCTTGAAGAAGTTATTCAAAAGCTGAAAGAAAAACAAAAACAATTTATAAACAGATTCAAGGGCAAGGAGAAAGATTTCTGGCTCAGTCACAAAAATCAAGACATTTTTGGTAAAACTGGAACACAAGTCATGCAAAAACTCCAAATACTCATTCTTACATATAGTTCTGTGCTCATAGAAGGAGGGAGAAGTAGCAGTCAGAATAGAAAATACATGCTTTATTTTATTTATTTATACAGTGGCATCTCTAGGGTTGGTATCGCCAAGTACATAACTCATGGTGTCACCCCCCCATGTTAATTACCACAATAGCTAAAACACCAGAAAATTTGACAAAATCAGTGAGTGTAAAAACACTGGCAACAAAGAAAACTACAGCGTGTGGTTCTAGCACATGCTGATAAAACCACGTGATTCAAAGAGTCATTGCCCTTGGGTAATAATGACAGCTCTGACTAGAGGGTAAAAAACCCAGTGCCGTCGAGCCGATTAAGGTTCAAAAAGAAAATTAGCATAGAGTTTTACTCTTGTAGATATATTGATAAATGTAAGCTGGGCTTACCAAAATATTTTTGTTGTTATAATTTACCACAGGGATATTTTTACAAAAAATTACAAACTTCTGCAGAAACAGTGCACAAAAATTTTATAGACAGTCATTTTGGTGTTACCCTCTCTGACAATGTACCCAGTGCAGTCCGCATCCCCCCACCTCCCTAGTGATGTTACTATGTATATATATATACACACATATTCTTTTTTCCCTCCATTGTAGGAAACTGAGTGATTCAATTTAAATTACCTTTCTCTCCAGGGATTGTAGACAGGTGGGTGAGATCTTCAACAGTGAATGTTTATATATACTAGGAGGTCATGCATTCTATGGGCCAGTCACTGTGCTAATAAATGGGGATACAATGTTGAGCAAAATGGCATCAATCCATGACCTACGGACCTTATAAAATAGCAGGAAAGATAGATACTATACTGTGATATTATACTATGATACTACACTACACTACACTATACTAGACTACACCATCGTAGTGAAAACAGATTTGCCAACTGTGATCAGTACAAGGAAGGAAAACTACAGGAAACAACAAAAACATTTGAAGGAGTACCGAATTTAGATTGTGTAGTCTAGAATGAATTTAGAATGACAAAATGACATCTGAACTCAGGCTCGAAGGCAGTGCTGGCATTAGCTAATAAGTGTTGCATTTATCGTCAAAAAGAACATTTCAAGATCTATCCTGAAGTGCAATGCTCTCAGTGATAGGATATTATCCATATGCCTATAAGGAAGACCAGTCAATATAACTGTTATTCAAATTTATGCACCAACCACTAAGGCCAAAGATGAATCAAATGAAGTGATCAAAATGCATTGATAATTACTGGTGATTGGAATGTGAAAGTTGGAAACAAAGAAGAAAGACTGGTAGTTGGAAAATATGTCCTCGGTGATAGAAACAATGCTGGAGATCACATGATAGAATTTTGCAAGACCAAAGACTTTGTCATCACAAATACCTTTTCAACAACATAAATGGTGACTATACATGTGAATCTCACCAGATGAAATCAACTACATCTGTGGAAAGAGACAATGGAAAAGCTCAATATCTTCAGTCAGAACAAGGCCAGGGGTGTCTGTGGAACAGACCATCAATTGCTCCCATGTAAATTGAAGCTGAAGTTGAAGAAAATTAGAGCAATCCCACAAGAGCCAAAATATGACCTTGAACATATCTGACCTGAATTTAGAGACCATCTCAAGAATAGATCTGATGCACTGAATGCTAATGACTGAAGACCAGATAAGTAGTGGAATGACATCAAGGACATCACACATGAATAAAGCAAGAGATCGTTAAAAAGAGTGGAAAGAAAGAAAAGACCAAAATTGATGTCAAAAGAGACTCTGAAACTTGCTCCTGAATGTCAAGTAGCTAAAGCAAACAAAAGAAATGATGAAGTAAAAGAGCTGAAAAAAAGATTTCAAAGGGTGGCTGGAGAAGACAAAGTATTATGATGACATGTGCAAAGACCTGGAATTAGAAAACCAAAAGGGAAGAACACACTCAGCATTTCTCAAGCCAAAGGAACTGAAGGAAAAACTCAAGCCTCAAGTTGCAATATTGAAGGATTCTAAAGGGAAAATATTAAAGGACACAGGAAGCATCAAAAGAATATGGAAGGAATACACACAGTCACTATACCAAAAAGAATTGGTCGACATTCAACCATTTCAGGAGGTAGTATATGATGAGGAACCGATGGTACTGAAGGAAGAGGTCAAAGCTGCACTGAAGGCACTATTGAAAAACAAGGCTCCAGGAATTAATAGAATGCCAATTGAGATATTTCAACAAATGTATGCAGCACTGGAAGTGCTCACTTGTCTATGCCAAGAAATTTGGAAGACAGCTACCTTGCCAATTGACTGGAAGAGATCCATATTTATGCCTATTCCAAAGAAAGGTGATGTAACAGAATGAGGAAATTGCAGAACAATATCATTAATATCACATGCAAATAAAATTTTGCTGAAGATCATTTAGAAGTAGGTGCATCAGTCCATCAACAGGGAACTGCCAGAAATTCAAGCTGGATTAAGAAGAGGGTGTGGAATAAGGGACATCATTGCTGATGTCAGATGGATCATGGCTGAGAGCAGAGAATACCATAAAGATGTTTACCTGTGTTTTACTATGTAAAGGCATCCACCTGTTTAGATCATAACATATTATGGATAACATTGCGAAGAATGGGTATTCCAGAACACTTAATTCTGCCCATGAGAAACCTGTACATAGATTAAGAGACAGTTGTTCTAACAGAACGAGGGGATACTGCGTGGGTTAAGTCAGGAAAATTGCAGGACAGTGTTGTATCCTTTCACCATGCTTATTCAATCTGTATGCTGAGTAAATAATCTGAGAAGCTGGACTATAGGAAGAAGAACGGGCATCAGGATTGGAGGAAGGCTTGTTAACAACCTGCATTATGCAGATGACACAGCTTTTCATGCTGATAGTGAAGAGGACTTGAAGCATTTACTGATGAAGATCAAAGACCACAGCCTTCAGTATGGATTACACCTCAACACAAAGAAAACAAAAATCCTCACAACTGGACCAATAAGCAACATCATAATAAATGGAGAAAAGATTGAAGTTGTAAAGGATTTCATTTTACTTGGATCCACAATTAACAGCCATGGAAGAGGCAGTCAAGAAATCAAAGGACACATTGCATTGGGGAAATCTGCTGCAAAAAATCTTTTTAAAGAGTTAAAAAGCAACGATGCCACCTTGAAGACTAAGGTACACATGACCCAAGCCATGGTGTTTTCACTTGCCTCATATGCTTGCGAAAGCTGAACAATGAATAAGGAAGACCAAAGAAGAATCGATGTCTTTAAATTATGGTGTTGGTAAAGAATATTGCATATACCATGGTCTGCCAAAAGAATAAACAAATCTGTCTTGGAAGAAGTACAGGCAGAACGCTCCTTAGAAGAAAAGATGGTGAAACCGCAGCTCACATAATTTGGACATGTTATCAGGAAAGACCGGTCCCTGGAGAAGGACATCATGCTTGGTAAAGTAGACGGTGAGCAAAAAAGAGGACCCTCAACAAGATCGATTGACATACTGGCTGCAACAATGGGCTGAAGTGTAACAGTGCTCATGAGGATGGTGCAGAACCAGGCAGTTTTGTTCTGTTGTACATAGGATTGCTATGAGTCAGAACTAAGTGAATGGCACCTAACAACAGCTCTCTCTTTTCATGGGCTGGTGTGCCTAGCTCCACTGATAAGTGCCTGAAGGCACCCCATTCTGCCAGCAAGCCTCCTGCCCAAAGGTGCTCAGCTCTCTCATTCCACGGGTGGCGAGCCAAGGTCCACCAAGTGCCCAGATGCACACTACTCCACCAGCAAGCCTTCTGTCTGAAGGTGCTCAGCTTCCTCACTTTGTGGGCTGGGAAGCCCACAGAGCCATCTTCTGGTTCTGCTGCCTCTGCTTCTGCCCTTTCTCTGCCACCACTTCTCACTGCCTCTGGTATTAAAGCTCTCTCTCTGTCTCCTGGGTCTAGGAGGTTCTCAGTGCAGAGATCGCAGGTCCAAAGGACACACTCCACTCCTAGCCCTTCTTTCTTGGTGATATTAAGGTTCCCCCTTTCCACCTCCAGGATGACTCATTTTAAGCAAAACTGACCAGTCCTCTCGCTAGAGTTCCATACATCTTATTTGCATGGTCCCACCCCCACAAGGGTGCCATGCACCTTATTTGCATTATTAGCAAGCTATCCAGTTCCCTTGATGGGCTACAAGCACCTCATTTGCATAGTCCCACACATTTAGTGGGAGTTACAAAACCATGGTGAGAAAGGCCATATAAAAACAATCTATCCTGCTGCACAGGCTCATCTTATATTTTCTTCACCACCTGGAATCATGGTTCCTTTCAGTGAGTAATGTCATTTAGAAACCATTAGAAATGAATGCTAAGTGTGCTCATGGTTACTGGAATATCATTTCTGTCTGGCCATTACTTAGAGCTAGGAAAAAAAAAATTTAATCATGAGTTCATATGGGCACTATTGATATTTTCAATTCAAATTGAATATGACAGATTTGATCTTAACTTTGTACAGTTTTATATTTGTATCTCTTTTCTCTCACCTGGAAAACCATGGTGTCTAATAGCATTAATATATTTATTTATATAATTTCTGCTATATAATATGTATCAAAACCAAACCAAACCCATTGCCATTGAGTCGACTCTGACCCATAGTGACGCCATAGGACAGAGTAGAACTGCCTCATAAAGTTTCCAATGAGTGCCTGGTGGGTTCCAACTGCTGACCTTTTGGTTAGCAGCCATAGCTCTTAACCACTACTCTGCCAGAGTTTCCACAGCAACATTTAAAATCAATATTAGTATATAATACCAATAAGCCTCCTGAATAAATGTTAAGATTTCTTTATAGATATTTTTGTCCTTACCATATATCTCCCTAAGGATGTATAGTTACAGCATTATGTTCAAAACTACTTGAAGTAATTGTGTTACATATGTGGTTATGTCATTACTTCAATATACAATTATGTTCATTTGTATTAGTTTTAGGCTTTACTTGATTTCTTTTTCTTGATTTAATTTTATCCTTTCAATAATAACTATACAAGTAAAAGCTACACAAAAAAAGGTGTGTGTTATGGATTGATGTCCTCCAAAAACATGTATCAAATTGGCTAGGCCATGATTCCCAGTATCGTTTGATTGTCCACCAGTTTGTCATCTGATATTACTTCGCTATTGTGTTGTAAATCCTACCTCCATGGTGTTAATCAGGCAGAATTACAGGCAGTTATGTTAATGAGGCAGGACTCAATTTGCAATATTAGGTTGTATCTTGAGTCGATCACTTTTGAGACATGAAAGAGAGAAGTGAGCAGAGAGACGGGGAGGGAGGACCTCATTACCACCAAGCAAGAACAACCAGGTACACATGTCCTTTGGACCTGGAGTCCCTGCACTGAAAATCTCCTAGACCAGGGGAAGATTGATGACAAGGACCTTCCCCAGAGCCAACAGAGAAAGCCTTCCACTGTAGCTGACACGCTGAATTTGGACTTCTAGCTTCCTAAACTGTGAGAGAATAAATTGCTGTTTGTTAAAGCCATCCAACTGTGGTGTTTCTGTTATAGCAGCACCAGATAGCTAAGACAGAGTGCTTGAAGAGTCTTGTCATCCCTATCCACTCCATTCCATTCCTATAAATAATGATTTTCTTTAATATGTGGTCTATACTTTTCTGATTCTTCTACTAGGGAGTAAGAATATATTCTTGAATTTTTATATTATATAGTATATAATAAAATTATATATAATATGTAAAACATATACATAGTACATATACCCATTGTCATTGAGTCAGTTCTAACTCATAGCAACCCTATAGGACAGAGCAGAACTGCCCCATATAGTTTCCAAGGAGTGGCTGGTAGATTCAAACTGCCAACCTTTTTTGATTAGCAGCCAAGCTCTTAACCACTGTACCACCAAGGCTCCACATAGTACATATAGATATATATTATTCCCGAAGAATAAGTTAATATTTTATATATTTCCATAGTATATAATATATTTATTTTTCTTTCACACACAAAAAGTAACATCCTGTATACATGGATCTGCGCCTTGGTTTTTATCACTTAACAACTTCTGGAAATTACTCCATCTTAGTACATAGAGACCTTTCTGATTCTTTTTTATGGCTCTATGGTACTGAAAATACTGTGGATCTCAGGTGACTTTATTCACAGAAGTCTTCCAAAATTTTAAGGGTAATATAATTTCCAAGATCCATAAATCATTCAACAGCATGGAAAAATATCTCAAATTACTTAATCGATTTTTAAATTTAATGTAAATCCCGTATCAAAACATGAGAAAGGCAATACATAATAGATAACTATAAAACAAAATTACCTCTGAATATAGGTGTGAAAATCTTTAACAAAATGCTAATAACTCAATTTCTAAATGCCCAGAAAATTAGAATAATAGTTTTAATATTGGGTCATCTATAATAGTATATATCATTAATAAGTGATATAAGATAAACATCATGCTATTAACTATTAAAAGGTAGTCAATAGAATTCAACGTTTTAATTATGAGTAGGAATAAAATGATAATTGATAACAATCTACTTCCAAAAACAGTTAGTCATCTTATTGGGGAACCAATGGTAAAAACATATGTTATGGGAAATTATAATAGAAAAGGCCACATTCACACTAACAACAAAAAATAATACAAACCACTTAATAATAATTCCAAAATAAGTACACAAGTTTTACATAAAAAGAAAATATTGATTGAGAAGAAGAAGTGAAAATATTATAAAGATGTCATTCCTGAGACACTTAGAGCTTTAATGTACCATATTTTTACACAAATAAGGCATGTCTTCTACATTTGTTTGCCAACCATACCCTCCCCCCTCGAGGTATTTTCATAAGAACCACTATGCCAATTGTTTTTCACATGTTGCTGTAAAGAATTAGCATAGCATGCTTACAAAAATAGCCCATGGGGGAAGTGTGCAGTTGACAGATAAAGGTAGAAGGAGCACCTTATTTGTGTAAAAATATGGTAATTGCAATCATAATTTCAACCAGTTTTTTTTGTTTGTTTGTTTGCTGAACTTGTGAAAGTAATTTTAAAACTTAACTAAAAGAAGTAATACATAGGGAAGAAGGAAAAAATTTGAAAAGAAGAGAGTTGTAGAAAGTTGCTTTGCCAGACATTAAAATTTATTTTCAAAATACTATACGTCGACAGTGTGGTGCTTCTACAACAACAGAAAATTAAATGGAACCTAATAGAGTACCCTCAGAAGACCATAATATGTGTGCGTATATGAAATAAATAAATGATTAAGGTGGTATTGCCAATGAGTGGTGGATTTAAGGCTTATTTAATAAAAGATGTTGGGACAGAGACTTATTTAGAGCAAACCAAAGTTAGAGCCTCACCTCAGTATACCAAATAAACCCCATATGAAACAAAAATTAAATGTAAAAATTAATACAGGTGTACCTCATTTTGTTGTGCTCCACTTTATTGCACTTAGCAGATATTGTGCTTTTTTACAAATTGAAGGTTTGTGGCAACCCTACATCGAATAAGTCTATCAGTGCCATTTTTCCAACAGCTTGTGCTCACTTCATGTTTGTGTCACATTTCATAATTCTTGCAATATTTCAAACTTTTTCATTGTTATTATATCTGTTGTGGTGATCTGTGATCAGTGATATTTGATGTTACTATTGTAATTGTTTTGGGGCACCACGAATCGCTCCCATATAAAATGGTTAGCTTAATCCATAAATGTTGTGTGTGTTTTGACCGCTCCACCAACTGGCCGTTCCCCAGTCTCTCTCCCTCGCCTCAGGCCTCCCTAATCCCTGAGACACAACAGTATTGAAATTAGGCCAGTTAGTAACTCTACAATGGCCTCTAAGTGTTCAAGTGAAAGGGAGAGTTGCATGTCTCTCACTTTAAATCAAAAGCTAGAAATGATTAAGCTGAGAGGGGAAGGCATGTTGAAAGCTGAGATAGGCCGAAAGCTAGGCCTCTTGTGCCAAACAGTTAGCTAAATTGTGAACACAAGGAAAAGTTCTTGAAGGAAATTAAAAGTGCTCCTCCACTGAAAACATGAATGATAAGACAGTGAGACAGCCTTATCGCTGATAAGGAGAAAGTTTTACTGGCCTGGGTAGAAGATCAAACCAGCCACAACATTCCCTGAAGCCAAAGCCTAATGCAGAGTAAGGGCCTAACTCTCTTCATTTTTATGAAGGGAGAGAGAGGTGAAGAAGCTACAGAAGTAAAGTCTGAAGCCAGCAGAGGTTGGTTCATGAGGTTTAATGAGAGAAGCCATCTTCACAACATAAAAGTGCAAGGTGAAGCAGCAAGGGCTGATGTAGAAGCTGCAGCAAGTTCTCCAGAAGATCCGGCTGAGATAACTGATGAAGGGGCTGCACTAAACAACAGACTTTCAGTGTAGACCAAACAGCCTTATACTGGAAGGACATGCCATCTAGGACTTTCACAGCTAGAGAGGCTTCGAAGGACAGGCTGACTCTCTTGTCAGGGGCTAATGCTGGTGACCTTACACTGAGGCCAATGTTCATTTACCATTCCAAAAATCCTACGGCCCTTAAGAATTATACTAAATCTACTCTACCTGGGCTCTAGAAATGGAAAACAAAGCCTGGATGACAGTACATCTGTTTACAACATGGTTTAATGAATATTTTAAGCCCACTGTTTAAACCTACTGCCCAGAAAAAAAGATTCCTTTCAAAATATTCACTGCTCATTGACAATGCACCTGGTCACCCAAGAACTTTGATGGAGATGTACAAGGAGATTAATGTTATTTTCACACTTGCTAACACAACATCTGTTCTGTAGCCCAAGGGTTGAGGAGTAATTTCAACCTTCTAATCTTATTATTTAAGAAATACATTTCTTGGGAGGTGGTGCCAAGATGGCAGAATAGTCAGATGGTTCCTGTGGTCCCTCTTATAACAAAGTGAATTGATTATATATGACAGCCTAAGTGCCCTGATCATCAAAGACAAAGTTGAGGAGTTGGACTGAGTGGCAGGGGGAGGGAGAGACAGTTCAGAAGCAGCAAAAAAGTACCAGTTGTGAGGTAGCAAGCACCCTGAGGACTGCGTTGACCGGTGCACCTGGGCTGAGGAAAGTGGGCTTAGGACGAGTTTCACCATGTAGGGAGAGACTGGGAGATGGAGAGTCTTCACAAGCCTCCAGAAACAGGGGGAAGCAGTGCTGGAACTGTGAAGGTTAAATGCAATGCCTAACCTACCGAGTGGGATCAAAATAACCCTTTCCTCTCCAGAGAGCTTCAAAGCAGAGAAGCGCCACTTTCCCCTCACCCACCTCCCTCCTGCTCTGCTCTGCTCTGACACCAATCTAGCAGTATTCAACAACTGCCATGCCCCCTAAGCTGGAATTAAGGGCTATGTGCGCCCAAACTAATCTCGTGGCTTCAAAAAATCACCACACCCTCTAAGCCCAGAACTCAGGGCAGGCACTGTCCCTTTGCCTAGGCACTGGCATAAGGGGTCTATGGACTTCTAATCCCTTCATCCCTGCCTAGACCAATGTGGGCTGATTCAACAGTGTAATGGATTGAATTGTGTCCCTCAAAAATATATGTCAACTTGGTTAGGCCACATGTGGTAGTTCTCCATTTTGTTATTTCCCTATGTATTGTTAAAGCCATCCACTTGTGTTATTTCTGTTATGGCAGCACTAGATGCCTAAGACAAAGAGCATAGGTCTTTATTAGCATAGAACAACAGGGTATATACCTGAAGCCTATTTTCAACTGCAGCAGCCTAGGGGGAGTTGCAGATTCGTAATTTTGACGCCACCCTGCCAATTAAGCAGGGTCCTCACCCACCCACATCAGGGGCCTGAGAACTGTTGGTTTCACCTGTTCCACCTACCACCAATGACAAGGGCCTGAGAATAAGTGGGTCTCCAGTCCTTACAGCCAACAGCATTGGGTGTCCAAAGTCTGGCTGCAAAACCTGCCCACCTATGTGCTCTAGGGGACAGGGACATGCCTTCCACCCAGGCACTCAGGGGCACCCATCAGACCCCTGCATTGCTCAGCACATAGCCCACTACTACAGCCAGATACCTGCACCTGCTCCAAACACCCTTATGCGGCTGTGCCCATCTAGGACTGTAGGTCAGAGTCTGCACCACACACCTGGTGACTGACAAGCTGGACACCCGAGCTGAATCCGTGCAAGAAAAGTGAACAGACTCCTGGGCTCACACACCTAGTAGCTGCTCTAACCACCTGGTGACAGGATGTGAGAGCTTCAAAGACACCAGTAACCAAAGTAGCTCACACACCCAGCCTACTTGGACATATCGAAACAAAAGAAAAAGCTAGGACACAGTAAGCAAGCATACAATAAATAAACATAATAACATTGGTGGCTCAGAGACAACAGTCAATATCAAATCACATAAAGAAGCAGGTCAAGATGGCTCCAGCAGGTGACCAAAACAAAGAATCAGGAAACCTTCTGGAGAAAGAGAAGGTCTTGGAATTGCCAGATTACTAGAGTTAGAATTCAAAAGATTAATATATAGAGCTCTTCAAGAGATCAGGAAGGAGATCAGGCAAAACCCAGACCAAGCCAAGGAACACACAGACAAAGCAATAGAGGAATTCAGAAAAACAATACAAGAGCAGAACAACAAATTTAACAGGTTTCTAGAAACCACAGAGAGGCAGGAAATAGAAATCCAAAAGATAAACAATAAAATTTCAGAATTAGACAACTCAATAAAAGGTCATAGAAGGAGAACTGAGGCAATGGAAGTCAGAATTAGTGAGACTGAAGATAAATCGTTTGACACAAATTTATACGAGGAAAAATCAGAAAAAAGAATTAAAAAATATGAAGAAATTCCAAGAATTATGTAGGACTCTAAGAGGAAAAATCTATGAATGATTGGAGTGCCAGAACAGGGGGAGATAACAGAAAATACAGAGAGAATCATTGAAGATTTCCTGGCAGAAAACTTCCCTGATATTGTGAAAGATAAGAATAGGTCTACTCGAGAAACTCATCAAACCCCACACAATGTAGATCACAAAAGAAAGTCACTAAGACATATTATAACCAAACTTGCCGAAACCAAAGATAAAGAGAGAATTTTAAGAGTGGCTAGGGATAAACAAAAAGTCATCCACAAAGGACAGTCAATAAGACTAAGCACTGACTATTCAGCAAAACCATGCAGGCAAGAAGGCAATGGGAGGACATATATAAAGCCCTGAAGGGAAAAAAGAATTGTCAGCCAAGAATCATATATCCAGCAAAACTATCCCTCAAATATGAAGGCAAAATTAGAGCATTTCCAAATAAACGGAAGTCAAGGGACTTTGTAAAAACCAAACCAAAATTACAAGAAATATTAAAGGGAGTCCTCTGGCTAGAAAACCAACATTATCAGGCAACAACCCAAGACTAGAACACAGGACAGAACAACCCAATGTCCACCCAGACAGGGAAGTTGCAAAAATAAGTCAAAGCTAATGGACAGAAAATAGGGAAACAGAGACATCAATATGTAAATAATGACAACATTAAAACAAAAAAGAGGGACTAACTAGTACAGTCATAGAACTTTCATACAGAGGAGAAGTTAAGGCCATATCAAGAAATAAAAGATTGGTTTAAACTTAGAAAAATAGAGGTAAATTTTAAGGTAACCAAAAGCAAACAAATAAATCTAGCCATCAAAATCAAAAAAAAAAAGAAAAACATAAAGACTTAGCAAACACAAAATCAACAATAATGAGAAAGATGAAAAAAAACATAAACAAAAACAACTCAGCACAGAAAATTAAGTGGAACAAAGAAACTGTCAACACCACACACACACACACAAATAATAATAATACATCAAAATAACAGCAGTAAACTCATCAAACTCACACCTATTGATAATTACACTGAATGTAAATGGACTAAATGCACCAATACAGAGACAGAGTGGCAGAATGGATGAAAAAAAAATTTCTTAAGGCTATAGCTACCATAGATAGTGACTCCTCTGATGGATGTGGGTAAATTGAAAACATTCTGGAAAGGATTCATCATTATAGATACCATTAAGAACACTGATTCATGGGAGGACAAGCTATCAACATTAACAGAAGTTTGGAAGAAGCTGATTCCAACTCCCATGGACGACTTTGAGGGGTTCAAGACTTCAGTGGAGAAGTGACTGCAGATGTGGTGGAAAATGCAAGAGAGTTAGAAATAGAGCTTGAAGATGCAACTTAATTACTACAATCTCATGATAAAACTTTAAGGGATGAGGAGTTGCTTCTTATGAATGAGCAAAAAAAGCGGTTTCTTGAGATGGACTCTACTCCTGGTGAGGATGTTGTGAACACTGTCAAAATGACAACAAAGGATTTAGAATATTACATAAACTTAGTTCATAAAGCAGCGGCAGGGTTTGAGAGGATTGACTCCAATTTTGAAAGAAGTTCTACTGTTAGATAAAATGCTATGTAAATGTAATATTCTAAATCCTTCGTTGTCAAAGGATTATATTGTAGGTAAAGGAGAGATTAGTTAGTTCAAAAAATGAAACTTTAAATTAGCCATAAACATATTTTAAAAATATTCAACCTCTCAAAAATTGAAAGTGAAGGACAAATAAAATCAACCACAAAGCATTGCACCTACCTGTCACACTGGAATGCCCTCAAATGGTGGCAACTGTTGGGAGAGTAGCACACCCCTAAGCTGCCACATAAGCATTAAAATCCTTAACCTTGAGAACATTTATACCCTTTAGTTATATACCAGACAAAAAAATTTAGGCATAAAAATCTAAACTCCAGTACTATTTATATTGCTAAAATATTAAAAATAACATGTATATGTAAATAAATGACATGGCATCAATGGTATTAATGATAAGGCCAAAATAAGGTAAAATACGTAGATTTTGTGCCCAGAACGACTAAAGGCCAAGTGACCTCACGGTCTACCAGACCACTGAGGATTCCACAGAAGTTGAAATAAAGAAAGTGGTGGAAGAATGTGGGCAGCACTGAGTACTTGGAAAGCCAGGTATGCCAAGCTCCGATAGCAGCAAGCACCGTACTCATGATGTGAGGGGCAGTTGGGTTTCATTAAACAGCATCATTCGCCTTGATGTTGTTGATATAAATTTTACCTACTTTGTAAATTTCTTTTGGATTACTTTATACCCATTGCCATCAAGTCGATTCTGACTCATAGCAACCTTATAAGTCAGAGTAGAGCTGTCCTCTAGGGTTTCCAAGGAGCGGCTGGTGGATTCAAACCGCCAAACTTTTTGGTTAGCAGCTGAGTTCTTAACCACTGTGCCACCAATTCTCCTGGATTACTTTATAGGAGCTCTAATTTACGTCATGTTGAAGCTGTTTAATATTTGTACATACTTAAAAGGCAATACAATAAAAATAATGAGAAATGCAAATGGGCTAAGCAAATTTGGAAGACAGTTGTGATTTTTGTTACTACAATGGTAAGTTAACTTGATTTACATATCCTTCAAAAAGGTTTAGAAGTAGACAGAATAGTACATGGGTATATCTTTTACAGTTTTTAAAGTATTTTGCTGAGGACGATTCTTGAAATAATCTCATTTTTTTTTTAATATTGGGTATCAAGCCTTAGGTAAATAACTGCCTTTTACAGTATCACTTTTATAGTAAAATTAGGTGACTCAGTTTTGGACACTTGTCATACCCCTAACTCTTGGTAAAAACCCACACTCAGAGAAGGCGGTGAGAAGGCAAAGTGTTAAGGTTGAAGACGCTAAGGGAATGAGAACCCAGTTGTGCACAGTCTTCTGATAGAACTCACTTCAGTGAGGAATATGGCTGTGATGACACTGTCTTCTGACCTTCTAGGACCTTCCACTGAGAGCTTGTAGAGATAATGCAAAGTTTCTGGAAACTGTGGAAAGCGATAGTTACTGAGAGCTCTGGAAAGAAAATTGAGATGTTGAGTTAGCAAAGAAGAAGAAAACAGGTTCTGCATTAGCAAGTGCTAACGGTGGTAAAACCTACGAGTCATCATCCGCATCTCTTGCTCCATCCAGATGCACAGGAGCATCTTCCCTAACTCGAGGTGTGCTGTAGCCCCACTTTGAACGGGAGAATTGCATACACATGGATCCTTGACACCATCTCTTTTCTTAATGTCACTCCTCTTTCCTGTTGCCCCATCCTTCAGCACAGAACAGAATGTACTACGTTACTGCAAGTTCCTATCGACTGCTCCCAAAGCAAGAGAAAATAAATACCTAGTGTTCAATCCCAGACGGTCATGCAGGTCACTTTTGTGGTCTGGGACCAAACCCTTCCTTTGACTGATATAACAAAGAAGAGCTGGCAAGTTTGGGACTACCCTGGTTTAGTCAAGAGAAGAGGGGGTGAGTTCTGAGTCACTAAACCACTCTCCATAACCCACTGGGCAGTGGCCAGGCTCACAACTGAATGGACATGCTGGCCACCTGGATCAGGCTGGGAAAGATAATGTGACAGATATTCCATTTCAAGACTCCAGGTTCGTACTCTAAACCAGTACTTCTCAAACTTTAATGTAATACAAATCAGCTGGGGATCTTGCTAAAATTCAGTTTCTGAATCATTAGGTCTGGGGTAGGGCCTGAGTTTTTGTATTTTTAACAAGCTTCCAGTAGATGCTGTTGCTGCTGGTCTGTGGCCCACGCTTTGAGTAAGACAGTCCAAAGGCACCAAGGATAGAGTGGCTGTAACTAATGGACAGTTGCAGGGTGCAGATGTGCTCCACTTTAGGACAGAGGTGTGTTTCTGAAATGTTGTGCAAATTGGGTGCCATTTTTAAAGCACCAAGAGTACAGAGACCACATAGGCTGTACTTTCTGGGTCAGTTACAACTTTAAATGGACTCTTGTGTTGTCAAGGTCATGCATCTTGATTCTTGATCAGAAAATCTGATTCCTATCATCAGGACCTTGTTATTCAATAAAAGGCTAACTAGAAAAGCTCTCTTTCTAATATAAGAAAAACAAAAATCCTTTCCTATTATGATTCCCCAAATTTATTTGGCTTATTGATCTCAGGTTTTATCAGACCCTTTAAAGTGAGAGCACATCTATAATTGCCTGATGTCTGCAGGACAGGGATCGCTTACAAGCAGAGCGGGGAAAAAAGCATATCTAAAAGAGAAACCTGTTCTGTGGAGGCAGGGAAATGGGGTCTCTGTATCATCAGGTAAAAGGGGAAAGAAAAGGAAGAAGTTTCCAAGATAAAAACCAAAATCAAACCCAACCCATTGCTGTCGAGTTGATTCTGACTCATAGTGACCCTATAGAACAGAGTAGAACTGCTCCATACGGTTTCCAAGGAGCACCTGGTGGTTCTGAACTGCCGACCTTTTGATTAGCAGTCGTAGTTCTTAACCAATCAAATGGCGACTCAGTTCATTAGGAGTGCCTTGGGCACTGCTGTGCCTGCTGCTTGTACTCCAGCATGGCCTAACTGAAGAAAGAGAGAGGAGGTGCAACCGAGAACCCTGCACTGAGCCCCCTGTTCTTACTTGGCAACAAAGTGGACCCGTCGATGGTGAAACAGCACTTCGGAAAATTGGCTCCAGCAATCCATATTCTGAAGAGCAGTGTCCACCTCTTGCAGTCCAGAACATTTCAGCAGGATTCTCAGGGCATCTCTGGCAAAGCTAAGGCCCCAAAGGAAAACAAATTCATGGCCTGACAGTGACCCTCACATAAGTAAGTAAATGTGACCTACCTTTTTTTATTTTGGGGAGGATGCAGGTTTTGAGAAAGGGGATGTTTCATAGAGGGTGAGTGCTAAATAGCCTCCATCTTCCTGAATTAACAAATAGTACATGGGGCGGGCAGTGGAGGCATAAATTGTTATATTAAAATTGCAGCATGTAAAAATCATAGACGGGCTTATTGGAGACAGTTGTTAAATGACGGGATGACTAGTTAATGGTGTCTATCAATTTTCTTCTTTGAATGTCTTAAATACATAGGATATATTTCACCTAGTTGGAATAATACAGTATATGTTTGCTTGGGGGCCAGGGAGTGGAGTAAACAATCTTCATAGGTCTGACTGTGTCTTAGAAGTTCACATCACACAAGGACAAATAGCAGACAGTTGGGTCCAGATTCTTCTGGAGAGCAGAGAAGCCCAGGTACTCACTTGGGCAAAGGGAAAGGACAAGACTTCCCAGCCCCTCCTCATTGTGCGTGGCAGAACAACCGCATGCCGTCATAAACCTATGCTTCACATCACCAACCACATGCCATGTTTACACTTCCCAAACCACACAAGTGCACACTGTTGTATGTGAAACGTACAGTAACCACGAGAGCTTGCTACAGGAGAGTGGTGCAGAGCTGGAACGTGACTGGCTCAGGTTCTAACGCTCCTGCCTATTGTCTCCCGTCAATGGCCTCTCATTGATGGACAGTGAGTGTGGCAGGAATAAATAGTGTTCTGTGGCAGTGGTCCTCCTTACCCTACCTATACTAGTGAACCCAGCTAAGTTCTACGGACTCAGCATAGTTACTTTTCTGAAGGCATTTTGCCCTTCGGATTAGAGAAAATGGTGTTACATTAATGCATTGTGCATTTGATTCTAAAGAGTTCCACATGAACTCAGAGGGATGAAAATAGTTGCTGGCTGGCAGTGTAGCTCTGTCCTATTCAACCTGAAGTAACCACGATTATCTTACAAAGGCTTGTCTTTGGTGGTCAGTCTCAGTTCACTGCTGTAAAAGACTTGAAGCATGAGGGCCATCAAGAGCTGGGGGAAGAACTGGGCCACAGCTTTCCTATAAGAGCTGAGAGGCAGCAGTGTGCACAGGGCCTGGGATGCCTATAAGGAAAGGAAAGAGGAGTTAAGAATGTTAACTCTGGAAGTCTCTGTTCCCATCTACCTCGAAACTCAGTCAGGCTTACTGAGAGGAGAAAGTAGAGAGGTCTGCAGCCCCTCCCCCAGTTTCCTTAAAGAAGCCTGAAGCTTAAAGCTGAAAGCACACACGGGCGTTCGTTCATTCGGCAATATTTATTAAGTCAGTTTTAAACCAGGAACTGCCAAGTCATTGCTGGCAAGGGTTGCAAAGCACCATAAGCAACTCTTGGCTGTCAATGCTGTCAAGTTCCCATGGGAGGCATACATCGTAAAGTCCCCTTTATATGTGGCCACAAAGACTAAAAGCAGCAACCAGTTGCCGTTGAACTGATTCAGACTCATGGTGACCCCATGTGTGTCACAGTAGAGCTGTACTCCATAGAGTTTTCAATGACTAGCTTTTTGGAAGTAGTTTGCTAGGCATTTCTTCAGAGGTGTCTCTGGGTTAGCTCAAATATCCAACCTTTAGTTAGCAGCTGAGCATGTTAACTATACTACCCAGGGACTCTGCCATGAAGACTTAGTCCTGATAACCTCCATCCTCGCTGTGCTGAAGACAATACAGGACAGCGAGATATTTAAGGGGAGGCAGGCCAGGTACTAACAGATCGTTCGGCTCACCAACATTCATGGAGCACCATCAATTTTTTTGTTGTTTATTTTTCTATTATATCTCTGTAAGAGCTGAATTTACTCCCAGGAGCGATGGTACTAGTCCTTGGGAGATATGATGAATGCAAAGGAAACTAGGCCTTTGCATGTTTGAGAAACTTTATCCTCAAGCCTGTGGCTATCTCTCTGATACCGTCTTCTAGAATCTGGTGCTTCTCAATTGACTCCAGGTGCTTTGGTCTCCTTGCATTCACTGACATGCCATGTGATCTCCCATCCTGTGCAAAGACTTTGGCCTTCTCTGTGTCCAGAAAGCTCTTGCCCAGAGGTCTCCATGGATCACTCCCTCACCTCATCAGGTCTCTGATCAAATGTCAGCTCATCAGGGAGACCTACCTAAACTTTCCCTGTCACTCTCTTTCTCCCATACCACTTTCTATTTCTTCTAAACTTTTCACCATCCAACATACCGTGGATCAATCTGTTCATTGTCTGTCTCTCACCAGAATTGAAGTGCCACGATCAGGGCTTGGCACACAGTTAGCATTCAATAAATATGTATGTATGGATGAATGAGAGCAGGACTGGGTCAATGATTGAGTCAGTGGACAGATACAGATTTTCCTGACAAGGGAAATAATACTGAGAAAAAGAAGCACTTATCACATTATTTACCGCAACAGGCATCATGTTAGTAGCATCCAGGGAGAGACGTCTTCCTCCTGTTGAGCTGTCCTGTGTCTCCCCAGGCTTTCCTTTCAGTATCAGCAAGAACGTCTTCAGCACGTGAGGGGCCACGCTAACCTCTGAACCAGCTGCATGCCACATTAGTATCAGGGTGCTGCAAACACAGCCCCCCACGATGACAACAGTCATGAATTTTTCATTTCCTACTTGATACAGTGACATGAATCAGAAAGAGTCTTGGTTTTACATTTTCTTATAGACCAAAGACCATGCAGAAAATTCCAAATGGTCCCATTAGTCTCTTGTCTTTGAAAGGAGAGGAAGAATTTAAGTAAGTTCTTATGGTAAATATAGTCTGCAAGCTCATTTCCTGTTGCTTTGTAAATATCTGTCCAATTCAATGCCAAGAACTGATTAGCTTTTGACCTTGTTTGTCCAGGGATAATAGAGTATTTAAAAACAGGCATGGATATAAATGAATATATGAATCAATATAAGAAAAAAAAACCAAAAAAATTAGAACTATATTACTTTCTTGTTTTCTAAATAAACTAAATCATATGTGTGTGTGTATATATATATATACATATATATAATAAAACTGTCTTTAAAGAATGGAGCCTTGGTGGCTTGGTGGTACAGTGGTTAAGTGCTAGGCTGTTAACCAATAGGTTGCTAGTTCAAGCCCACCAGCCGCTCCACAGGAGAAAAATGTGCCAGTCTGCTTCTGTAAGATTACAGTCTTGAAGACCCTATGGGGCAGTCCTACTCTGCCCTGTAGGGTTGCTATTGTTGGCATCAACTCGACAGCAACAGGTTTGGTTTACTTTTTTAATAAAGAATAAAAGATACAGGAAAAATTATTCACTAAATCATTCTAGTCCTTTCCGAATCATTTGTTGAATTTTAGAAATTGATAGTGCGATTGCTTTTGGTATAGTTATCACTAGCTAATTGCTGTTCTTGTCTGAGCCGTAATTTGACATCAAGAGCTAAAAGGAGCTCTTATTAGCTGACAATCATTAGGTAACTTGTAGCCTTGAAAAGTAGAGGCTTTTTCTTAACATCACATATGTTGTTCATGATACTGAATCTTTTCTTAACTTCTGCTAAGCTAAGAATTCTAGTTCCTACTATACTTGTTTTTTCATGTAGTCGGTAAAAACTTTATTATGAACTAATAAATAATTATTAAAAGATATATTACTATAAACTATAAGCTGTATTATGAAATAATTCTCAAAAATGAATTATTAGAATGCCATGTTTAAATAGGTAGACATTCAGGCCATAGACAAGGTGGTTAAAGTAGGACTTGGCTGGACTCCCAGTTCTGTCACTTAAGTTTTAAATAACATTACTTTTCTTCAGTCTTTTCATCTATAGAGTGTGGGAAATGATGCTAGTGTTCTCAAATGAATTACAGTAGTCTATCATTTAAAAAAAAAAATTTTTTTTTTTTTTTTTAACATTAGATCTGTTTCTGGCTCAGAGCACACGGTCTATGTGCATTAGCTCTAATTTTTACTACTATTATTAATTTCTTAATGCCCGTGGTGAGTACAGATTTGGTGGGTTTTCGTGAACTCCTCACATATGGGTATGGAATCCTACAAAGATGGTGAAAAGGAAGACACACCTCTGTCATCCTCCAGCTCCAAGCCTCCCACAAAAGCCCTGGTCATGCATGCCTTGTGACCTTCTGTCTATCCTAGGAGTGACCTGTCATGCTAGTGGAGCCCACAGCATCTGCTGGTGCTTGAAAGAAGGCTCTGTTATGTTCAATCAGAACCAAGCACCATGAGGCTACAGGCCACAGAAGGATAATGCCAGAGCACCACTGACTGGCAGCTGCGAGCATATCCTTGGGAGGGCAGTTGGGCACCATTTATCCACTGGGAGGCCACTAGGGCACCATCTGCCCCATCAAGTCCTGGATCTGTTCTGATCAGTAATCCACAGATGGGTGGGGACTGGAAGGCAGGAACTGGTGAGCTGACTGGCAAATTGGGGATAGTGAGGAATGATGACAAGTCATGGGCCCAGGCACAGCCAACAGTGGTGCCTAAGAAGCAGGGCTTTGGAGGGGTATTGGTGCAGGCACTAGCCAATTAGTAGACATTGCAGCCTTGGAGCAAAGTCTCAGAGATCCCTGCCTGTGCCAGGCATTAACCTTTTAATTGCTGGACTGTGGCAAGATATAAGGGAGTCCAGTAGAAGAACTGCTGGTTGCCAGGGTAGAAGTGCAACAGCTCTTTAAAAACCAATAAAAGAGCCTTTTAGTATTTTAACATTCTATAGGGGGTTTTAATAATCTTCCCTTTCCTTTCTTGAGCTCCATCCTGCTTATATCCTATAACTGAGCAAAAAGCCCTGCCCCAATCCCTTACCTCTTAATCTTACCTTTTGATAGATCAGATCCCCCATATGTTTCTTTAGCTTAGCTCAGCTCCAAATCCTGACCTTTTCTACCCCAGTTCTCACTTGCCTTTGTACAAGACCTGCTGCTGACTTTAACAGTTAAGTTCACCTAACTCTAATTAGGCCTGTTTGTACAGGATACAATACAAACATACTATTTGTACTGGATTCACTGACAATTTTTATATATTCATGTGGGTAAATTCCTTCTCCTCAACGAAATGGTTGATGGTGGGGAATACTTTACAAAGTGGGAGCTTAGTTCCTGAATGAAAAAACGCTTTGAATTTTATGAAGAATTTTAGTTTCCAGATATTTTCTGAATAGTAAAATACTTTGTACAACCCAAAAAATCAAACTCATTGCTGTTGAGTTGATTCTGACTCATGGTGACCCTACAGGACAGTGTAGAGCTGCCCCAGAGGGCATCCAAGAAGCGGCTGGTGGATTTGAGCTGTTGATCTTTTGGTTAGCAGCTAAGCTCTAAACTTCCTAAATAAATATAATCTTTCAGTAGAAAAATGAAGTTATATAATTTGTTTAGCACTTTGTTGATTTTAACACCTTTCAGAAACATCAACTCATTTAACCCTCATAACAGCTTTATAGATAGAAAGAACTTTCCTTATTTCACAGATAAGGAAGGTGAGGATCAGGGAGTTTACGTAATTTGCATGATCCTCCACAGAATGTTAGGGTCAAATCTGGGATGGAATCCAGATGCATTGTTTTTCAAAGCCTGAATCTTTTTCATCAATCACTTCCTGCCTTTTATGCTATTAATAGTAGAGAAGTAATGCCTTTCTTTTCAACGTACCAACTGTCAAAATAGAGTGGTGTGATTTGCTAAGCTCTCATTTTTTTTTTTTTTTCATAATGGATATTTTAGATCATATTATCCCATCTGCTCACATCCACCATGTTTTTTCTTATTAAACATTTCTTGTGATAATGGATCATGAATTTCAGATGAATAGTTAAAGGTTAGGAGACTCCCAATTATAATTGGGAATTTTTAATGTTCCATTACTTCACTGGTAAGTGGAAAAATCTTATGTCTGTCCTTAATAAATAAGAAAAACACTCTTATGTTTTCTACAAGAGAAATGAGTAAATTCACATATGGGAAGAAAAACCCATTATTGCATTGAGGAGAGGTTTTTATCTATGGTATAGGTTGTTGTGTGCTGTCAAGTTGATTTTGACTCATAGCAAACCTATAGGACAGAGTAGAACTTCCCCCACAGGGTTTCCTAGGCTATAAGGTCACTGTCTTAATCATCTAGCCCTGCTATAACAGAAATGCCACAAGCAGATGGCTTTAAAAAAGAGAAGATTATTCTCTCCCAGTCCAGTAGGCTAGAAGTCCGAATTCAGGGCGCTTGTTCCAGGGGAAGGCTTTCTCTCTGTTGGCTCTGGAGGAAGGTCCTTGTCATCAGTCTTGCCTTGGTCTGGGAGCATCTCAGCACAGAAACCTCAGGTCCAAAGGACACGATCTGCTCCCAGCACTGCTTTGTTGGTGGTATGAGGCCCCCACATCTCTCTGCTCCATTCTCTCTTTTATATCTCAAAAGAGATTGGCTTAAGACACTGCCTAATCTTGTAGACCTCATCAAAATAACTGCTGTTAATCCATCTTATTACATCATAGTGATAGGATTTACAACATTAGGGAAATCACATCAGAAGATAAAACGGTAGACAATCATACAAGGAAATCATGACCTAGCCAAGTTGACAGATATTTTGGGGGTACATAATTCAATCCATGACATTCCACCCTTTGGCCCCACAAAATTCATATCCTTGCCACATGTAAAACATATTCGCCCTATCATATTATAGCGAAAGTCTTAGCTCCAAGTCCAAAATTCAAAAATTCTTCTTCATCTGTGAAATGCAGGAGTTATCTGCTTCCAAAGTACCATGGCAGAACAAATACAAGCTAGACATTTCCATTACAAATGGAAGAAATTGGAGATAAAAAAAGCATAACAGGCACCAAGCAAGTTAGCAGAACACATTATATTAGCCCTCAAGTCTTGAAAATAATCCTCTGTCCTCTGAGACAATTTACACAATAACCCTGTCCTCCAGACTCTAGACATTGGCCACACTCTCCAGATTCTGAATGGAGGCCCCTCTACTCTGGGCTTCAGCTCTGCCGTCCAGACCCACTGGGATGGTAACTCTGCTCCCTCGGCTTTAGGGGCACTAGTCTTCTAGTCCATCTGAGTAGTGACTCCACCTTTAGAAGCACCAGAGGCTATGGCCCCACCCTGTGAAACCCCAGAGGTCCTAGCCATACCTTTTAAGAGAGGCACCTCAGCTTCTTGTGTTCCTTGTCTCTTCAGCTTCTGCTTGCTAGTTCCTTGGCCTCTCTGCCCTCGGGCCTTATGCCAGCATCTGCCCTGCTGGGACAAGTGTCCCAAAGCTCAGTAGCTCCAACGATAAGTGCCTGGAGGCACCCCAGTCTGCCAGGAAGCCTTGTGTGCACAGGCACTCAGCTCTTTTGCTCTGTGTGTCAGCTCCAGCACTGTCTGGCACTGGTCTCCTGCTTTTGCCGCTGCCAGTCCTCTGTTGCTGTTTTTCAACATCTGCACCTTCTCCAGTGTTATCAGTTCTCCTCACTTCCTTCTGAGCCTTCTATCCATTCAGAGTTCAAAACAGCTTCCTCATTTTAGGTATCTGTTACAGCAGCACCCTACTCTCAGTACCAAATTCTGTCTTAGTCATCTACTGCTGCTATAACAGAAATACCACAAGTGGATGGCTTTAACAGAGACAAGTCTATTCTGTCACAGTCCAGTAGTCTAGAAGTCTGAATTCAGGATGCTGGCTCCAGGGGAAGTCTTTCTCTCTGTGTTGGCTCTGAAGGAAGGTCCTTGTCATCAGTCTTCCCTCGACCTAGGAGCTTCTCGGCACAGGAACCTCAGGTCCAAAGGACACATTCTGCTCCTGGTGCTGCTTTCTTGGTGGTATGAGGTCCCCATGTCTCTCTGTTCACTTCTCTCTTTTATATCTCAAAAGAGATTGGCTTCAGACACTACTAATCTTGCAGACCTCATCAAAATAACTGCTGTTAATCCATCTTATTACATCAGTGATAGGATTTACAGCATTTAAGGAAATCATATCAGAAGATAAAATGGTAGATAATCATACAATCATACAAGGGAATCATGACCTAGCCAAGTTGACAAATATTTTTTGGGAGACACAATTCAATCCATGACAGTTGCTATGAGTCAGAATCGACTTGACAGCAACGGGTTCAATAATCTTTACCGGAGCAGATCAGGAGGTCTTTTCTCCCTTGGATAAGTAGAAGAGCACAATTTAACGCCTCACATAAATAATAGTGATGATGATCATTTATTGAGGGCCTATTTACTTTTTATATTTATTCTTTGGGTTGGGAAAATGGATCTTCTTTTTGAGAAAAAAGGAACAGGCCTGACCATGATAGATCAAGTTTTGAGCCCAGGTCTATCTGACTTGGGCCTCTTGAGAAACCCTCACAGAAAGGTTGAGGGGGTCTTACTTGTCTGCTGGGACTGGGTAGTCCATAAGTTGAAAGATGACTTTCTTTGGTGAAGTGCGCGTCAGCAAGGTGACGACCCGCAACATAGCATGATTCATGATGTGAGTAGAATTTCCACGCAATTTCTTATAAATAGTATCCACAATCTTAGACACCTGGAAGAGAAATGTCAGGTTATCAAGAATCTTCTGTTTCCTGGTTACTTCTAATCAGAGTCATTTCTTGAACATGAGAATTCAGCCCTTCTTAGAATTACCAAGGAAGCAATTAACACACAAATAAGCGCTGGTAGTAAGTATATTTATTTGTAGGACTACAGACTACAATATATATATATATGTTTTTTATTAGGATGAGAAATAAACCTGTGCATTTATGGAGAGTGGGAAAATACTCCAGTTTTTAAAGAGTTAAGTTTATTTTGGGGGATAGAGGCTCTCTATGCAAGTAATACAAGTTGAATAAAAAGAACATATGTATAATTCATGTCCTTAAAGAAGAAAGTCAAAACAATGAAATAAAATAACAATGGAACCATATACTTCAAAGAAATCTTTCTGAAAATTAAAGATTTGAATCTACATATTGAAGGGAGGACCCATGTATCAGAGGAATGACCCAGAATGGTAAACACTGAGCAAAAGTCTTGCAAACTCTGTTCATAAGCCCCATGTTAGTTTTATTTATTTATTTATTCATTTATTTTTACTTTTTATTCATTTTTGAACAAGGATAGCTTTAGGTAGACCTGGAACTTATCTCGAACCAATAGTTGTATATTTAACATCAAATTTAATCCACCCAGATCATCTCACTTCTTAAAGTTATTCCTCAGAAATCATAAGCTGAAAAGTTGGTTGATATAAATTTACATTATATTGCAGTCGCATTGCATACACATTCAATTATCTGAACGTGCAATTCTGCTCTAAACACAAGAAAATAACTGAAGTGCTAAGTAATGCAGGACTTTCCTTCTACCACATAACTAAATGAACATATGCTCCAAGTGAGCATGAAATTGGAGACATTAAACCATTGTTCTTCTTGATAGACCTCTTAACTAGAGGGTTTAGAGATTCTCTTTCCCTCCTTTAAATGCAGCATGCCCCTAAACCGAGCTAACAGTGTCACTGGGTGCTCAACTGTAGAAACAATGATTTGCTTTAATTCCTGAGTAAAGACTTGTCATCACAGATTTATTTAGGGGTTGTAAGCTCATGTATGATATGTGCAATTTAGGGAATCATCAAGAATATTTTAACCATACAAGATTCCACTGTATTCAGTAGTCCAATAGTTTTGTGGCAGTGGCGGCGGGGCCTAAATTATCAACTCCATTTTTGTTGTTTTTCCTCTGCGTTTAGTGATTTCACTGTAGTGAAGGCTAGTTTTACACATCTAATTTTCAGTTTAAGAATCCCTGGTGGTGAAATGATTAAGCACTCAGCTGCTAACCTAAATGTCATTAATTGGAACCTACCCGCTGGTCTGTGGGAGAAAGACCTGGAAATCAGCTCCCATAAAGATTACAGCCAAGAAAACACTATGGGACAGTTCTACTCTGTCATATAGGCTCACTTTGAGTCAGAATCAACTCAATGACACGCAACAACAACAGTTTTCAGTTTGGCTTTTCTTTCTCTCCAGGGATTTGGTGTGGCTTTGTCTAGCCTCCTCTTTAGCATTCTTTCCCACTGCATTAGAGGAGAACTCTGTTTGATCAAGGTGATGTCTGTTCCCTCCAGGTTCTTCCTTGTGCTTGCCAGTGAGGCTCGCATGTAACTCCCTTGGAATGCTCCTGCCTGTAGTAACATAAGGAGTTCTTTAAGAAACTTTACTTCTCTGTTCTTATTCTGTGATCCGAGGAAGAGCTCATAACTCATTTTCAGTCACATTACAGTGCTATGTCAGGAGATGGAACTGAGAGTCTAGCCCTTATGTCATCAACCAGGGCTGGCTTCAAGGTTATGTGACCTATGAGGTCACCTAGGGCTCGTGTTTAGGAGGTCCCCATGCTTCGTTTAATGCTCTGCTTTTACCACCTTACAATTCTTAATACTATTATCCTTGAACTTGTGTTTTGTAGGTAAAATCCCAAGGGACAATGGAGCATATGTGTGTAAGTCAAAGAGATATATGTCATATGTAAGATTGCCATGGTTTCTGCAGCCCCATTCACATACAGCACTCACAATGCCCTGTGAGCACAGAATTCCAATGGACTCATGATGTGTGGGCTTTCAGTGGGAATCAAAGCAAGTACAAGGTAAGCATCTTATTTAAGCCACCAATCACACTGAAAAAGATGACACAGAAAGATGTAGAAAGATAGGGTAGCCTTTTTGCTTTCCTTTCAGTTCTTCCTACTCGTCAGTAAGCTGAAGGCAGAAGTGTTGGTGGATGTCGGGAAGTGAAATAAAAAGTCAAGTTAGTTTTGTGCAGTGTTTCTACTATTCTTGTAAGAACAAAGTACATACATGCATGAGCTATGAAATAGGAATTCCATAATTTTGGTGATTCACATATAAGTTAAATGCTCTTATATTTACATCTATAATTGGAATTGTAAAGATGAATGGTGAAATTCGTGCTAATTTAAAATTTTAGTTTTTCTTTATTTAGAATGTCATTAAATAGTAAATAAAAGCACCATGATAAGTCGAGAAAGGGAGAGAATACAGAAGAAAGGAAAAAAAGAAAAACCCAAAACTTTATGTTGGCACATTTAAAGGTACCTTTTTCCTGTTTTGAAAAGGGAGGCCACATTTCCATTTTGCACTGAGCCCCACATATTATGTAACAAGTCCTAGAACAAGCTGAGAGCCCTTGAAAACTTCCCTTACAGGTTACACAGGAAATTTCAGTTACAGCTATTCTGTTTTTATCTCCACTAACTTAATCCTTTAAAATAGCTGAAGCAAATATGGCAAATAGTATGATTTGGTATGACTGTGGGTGGGTACATGAATGTTCATTGCATTATTCTCTAGGCTTGTCTCTATGCTTGAAATATTTCATCAAAAAAGTCTCATTTGAGTAAAATGATGTAATAAGCAAGAAGAAGAAATAAGTATGAAAATAAGTAGGCCTAGAGAGTTTTAGAGTGGAGGCAACAAGAGCACTTCGGAGAATACACTCTGTGCTCGTGACCAATTATCTTACCATGGTGACCTTATCAGCATGATACTCCAGAGTCAATTTCAGCATGGATGCTGCCTCAGACGCAGTTTTATGATTAGTTTTTGAGAGTTTCATCAGAAGATTCCAAACAAAGTCAGTCAGCAACGATGGGATTAAGCTTTGTCCTACATGCTGAAAACAAAAAGGAGAGCTGTGACCTCAGTCCTCACCTACAGCAGCATGAAAGAAAGACAGCTAAACTCAGGCGTCTGAAGTTGAGGGCTATGCAGTCCTGCATTATGGCTTTCATGGGCTCTAGGAACCTCAGTCTTTATGAGTCCTCTCTTCCATAAAAATACATTAAAAGTTATATTTTACAACTACATCGATATTAAGGAAAATTTGCCTTTGAATTGACTCTGACTCATGGCAACCCTGTGTGTATCAGAGTAGAACTGTGCTCCATAGGGTTTTCAGCAGCCAATTTTTCAGAAGTAGGTCACCAGATGCTTCTTCTGACATCTTCTGGGTGGACTCTAACTGCCAACATTTTGGTTAGCAGCCAAGTGTGTTAATCATTTGCACCATCGAGGGACTACACTTTGGTATGAAGATCACTGTGATCTAACCTGAATTATATTTTTTCTTCTAATTTAAAAGCATTTAAAATATTCTCGTGGGTCCCTACAAGTTTTGTGGATTCTAAACACTGTTCCTTCTTTGTCTCCTGGATAAGTTAGCTCTAGGGACACAGACAGACCCATGTCCTTTGAAAAAGGGAAGAGAATATATAAAGCTATAGAGCTTTACAGTTCTCCCTGAAGGTTGGGTCAGTGTGAAAGCTATTTACATGGTACTGCAATGTATCACAAGCTTTTTGTTTATTTAATAGGTCTTTTTAAGAAAATCTAAATCACAATATTATTATGATATTTGCTGAGTAAATTATAATAAAAAAATAGTATTGAAAAACCTGTTAACTGATGACTCAATTTTTCTAAATAATCAGAAAATCCTCATCAAAAAGTAGCATAGAAATTAGGAAATATCTACCTCATTTACATTTTATAAGGATTAAATAAATAATATAAATTGCTGTATTTGGGAATAATAAGCATAATTCTTATTAAGAGAGATAAAAATCAAGAAGCCAAATGCTTTATGTATCATTTACCCTTTGTCTCTCTGGACTTAAAAAAAAAAAAGAAGAAACATATGTAATAAAAAATAAACTTTTTTGTAATAAAGTGGAGCCAAACTTTGGCTCCACAGAGTCAAAATTCAACCTTGAGTGTGTTACACCTGATTTTAGAGACTAGCTAAAGAATAGATTTGATGCGCTGAACACTAAAAACTGAAGGCCAGACCAGTTGTGTAATGACATCAAGGACATCATACATGAATAAAGTAAGAGGTCATTAAAAAGACAGGAAAGAAAGAAAAAACAAAAATGGATGTCAGAAGAGAGCCTGAACATTGCTCTTGAATGTAAAGTAGCTAAAGCAAATGGAAGAAATGATGAAGTACAAGAGCTGAAGAGAAGATTTCAAAGGGTGGCTCAAGAAGACAAAGTATTATAATGACATATGCAAAGACATGGAGTTAGAAAACCAAAAGGGGATAACACACTCGGCATTTCTTAAGATGAAAGAACTGAAGAAAAAATTCAAGCCTTGAGTTACAATATTGAAGGATTCTACGGGCAAAATATTGAACAACCCAGGAAGCATCAAAAGAATATGGAAGGAATACACAGTCACTGTACTAAAAAGAATCAGTTGAAGTGAAACCATTTCAGGAGGTAACATATGACCAAGAACCGATAGTATTGAAGGAAGAGGTCAAAGTTGTACTGAAGGGAATGGCAAAAAAAAAAAAGGCTTCAGGAATTGACAAATACTAGTTGAGCTGTTTCAACAAAAGGATATGGCACTTGAGGTGCTCACTCATCTATGCCAAGAAATTTGGAAGACAGCTTCTTGGCCAACTGACTAGAAGAGATCCATGTTTGTGCCCATTCCAGAGAAAAGTGATCCAACAGAATGCAGAGACTATCAATTTCACACATGAGTAGAATTTTGCTGAAGATCATGCAAAAGTGGTTGCAGCAGTACATCAACAGAGAGCTGCCACAATTTCAAGCCAGATTCAGAAGAGGACGTGGAACAGGGGATATCATTGCTGATGTCACATGGATCCTGGCTGAAAGCAGAGAATACAAGAAAGGTGTTTACCTGTGTTTCATTGACTATGCAATGGCATTCAGCTGTGTGGTTCATAACAAATCATGGATAACATTGCGAAGAATGGGAAATCCAGAACACTTCATTGTGCTCATGAGGAACTTGTACATAGATCAAGAGGCAGTCATTTGAATAGAACAAGTGGATGCTGGCTGGTTTAAAGTCAGGAAAGGTGTGTGTCAGATTTGTATCCTTTCATCATGCTTATTCAATCTGTATGCTAAGCAAATAATCTGAGAAGCTGAGCTATATGAAGAAGAACAGGGCATCAGAATTGGAGGAAGACTCACTAATAACCTGCAATATGCAGAAGACATAACTTTGCCCTCTGAAAGGGAAGAAGATTTGAAGCACTTACTGATGAAGATCAAAGATTACAAACTTCACTGTGGATTGAACCTCAACATAAACAAAAATCCTCACAACTGGACCAATAACTGGCATCATGATAAAGGGAGAAAAGATTGAAGTTGTCAAGGATTTCATTTTACTTGGATCCACAATCAACCAACACCCATGGAAGTGGCAGGCAAGAAATCAGATGTTGTATTTTGTTGGGCAACTCTGCTACAAAAGACCTTTTTAAAGTGTTGAAAACCAAGGATGTCACTTTGAGGACTAAGGTGTGCCTGAATCAAGCGGTGGTATTTTCAATCACTTCATATGCATGGACAGTGAATAAGGAAGACCGAAGAAGAATTGGAAACCCTGGTAGTGTAGTGGTTAAGTACTATGGCTGCTAACCAAAAGGTTGGCAGTTTGAGCCCACCAGGCGCTCCTTGGAAACTCTACGGGGCAGTTTTACTCTGTTCTATAGGGTCGCTATGAGTCAGAATCGACTCGATGGCACTGGGTTTTTTCTGGGTGAAGAAGAATTGATGCCTTTGAATTACGGTGTTGGTGATGAATATTGAGAATACCATGAACTGCCAGAAAAACGAACAAATCTGTCTTTTAAGAAGTACAGCCAGAATACTCCTTAGAAGCAAGGATGTCAAGACTTTATCTCACATACTTTGGTCGTGTTATCAGTAAGGACCAGTCCCTGGAGAAGAACATCATGGTTGGTAAAATAGAAGGTCAGTGAAAAAGTGAAAGACCCTCAACGAGATGGATTGACACAGTGGCTATAACAATGGGCTCAACCATTGCAAAGATTGTGAGGATGGCGCGGGACTGGGCAGCGTTTTGTTCTGTTTTACATAAGGTTGCTATGAGTCTGAACTGACTTGATGGCATCTAACAACAACAACAAGAACTTAACACATTAAACAACGGTCATAGAAAAAGCGGGGCTACGTTACCTGAGCAATTTTAGTTTTATCTCGTTGCAAGACCTTGGGAAGGAAATCCAACTCAGAGGGAGAAGGCATGATGCTACTACTTCTAGGCTTCTTATCCTCTTTATCTTTTTTGAAAATATCCGCTGTATTAAGGAAAACAATTTAAGGTTTTTATTTCATTGCCAATTTCTTCTATGGCGTTTCTATTTCCAAATTCCTCTACTTGCCCAGTTCTAGAGATCTGTAGTTTTCTGAATATTCAATACTCTATTGATAGTTTCCCCATTGCCATCAATTCTGACTCATAGTGACCCTATAGGATAGAGTAGAACTGTCCCATGGGGTTTCCAAGGAGCACCTGGTGGATTTGAACTGCTGACCTTTCGGTTAGCAGCCATAGCTCTTAACCACTATGCCACCAGGGTTTCCAACTGATAGTTTAGGCACATGAATATTAGGCCTGTACAGATATATATATATATTTTTTACAGATATAGAATTAAAAAGTGATTAAGAGGCTTATGAAGAACACAATTTTAATAGGTTGGCCAGGCATCAAATACATTTAGGCCATCAACTGTATTGTTTAGCTCACTGGAAAACCTATTGTTAAGTTGGAGAGTTTACTAATGGGAGAGCAGACTTGGAGGAATTTTGAAAATAGTTGGGGGAGTGGTTTACCATGGAAGCTAGTAGCTCTCAACAAAAGCTCCAGGTCAGATGTCTGCCATTCTAGAGGAGATGTGAGTTTGTGATTTTGTTTATTTTTTTTTTGTTTTTATTAACAGCTATACAGAGATATAATAGACGTATGTTGTTGTTGTTATTAGGTGCCATCGAGTCGGTTCCAACTCATAGTGAACCTACTACAACAGGAGGAAACACTTCCGGGTCCTGCGCCATCCTCACAATTGTTATTATGCTTGAGTCCATTGTTGTAGCCACTGCGTCAATCCATCTCATTGAGCATCTGCATCTTTCTTGTTGACCCTCTACCAAGCATGATATCCTTCTCCAGGGACTGATCCCTTCTGATTACATGTACAAAGTATGTGAGACAAAGTCACTTCTAAGGAGCATTCTGTTTGTACTTCTTCCAAGGCACATTTGTTTGTTTTTCTGGCAGTTCATGGTATATTCAATATTCTTCACCAACACCACAATTCAAAGGTGTCATTTCTTCTTTGGTCTTCCTTATTTGTTGTTCAGGTTTCACATGCATATGAGGCGATTGAAAACACCATGGCTTAGGTCAGTCATACTTAGTCTTCAAGGTGACATTTTTGCTTTTTACTTTAAAGAGGTCTTGTGCAGCATATTTGTCCAATGCAATGTGTCCTTTGATTTCTTGACTGCCTCTTCCATGGGTGTTGATTGTGGACCAAGTAAAATGAAATCCTTGACAACTTCAATCTTTTCTCCGTTTATCATGATGTTGCTTATTGGTCCAGTTGTGAGTATTTTTGTCTTGTTTATGTTGAGATGTAATCCATAATGAAGGCTGTGGTCTTTGATCTTCATCAGTAAGTGCTTCAAGTCCTCTTTACTTTCAGCAAGCAATGTTGTGTCATCAGCATAATGCAGGTTGTTAATGAGTCTTCCTCCTATTCTGATGCCCTGTTCTTCTTCATACAGTCTAGCTTCTCAGATATTTGCTCAGCATGCAGATTGAATAAGTATGGTGAAAGGATACAACCATGATGCACACCTTTCCTGACTTTAAACCATGTATTATCCCCTTGTTCTGTACAAGTGACCGCTTATTGATTTATGTATAGGTTCCTCATGTGCACAATTAAGTGTTCTGGAATTTTCATTCTTTGCAATGTTGTCCGTAATTTGTTATGATCCACACAGTTGAATGCCTTTGCACAGTCAATAAAACACAGAAAAACATCTTTCTGGTATTCTCTGCTTTCAGCCAGGATCCATGTGACGTCAGCAATGATTTCCCTTGTTCCACCTTCTCTTCTGAATCTGGCTTGAACTTTTAGCAGTTCTCTGTTGATCTACAGCAAAATTTTACTCATGAGTGGTAGTAATGATATTGTTCAATAAGGTCTGCATTCTGTTGGATCACCTTTCTCTGGAATGGGCACAAATATGAATCTCTTCTAGTTGGTTGGCCAAGAAGCTGTCTTCCAAATTTCTTGGCATAGATGAGTGAACATCTCCAGTGCCACATCTTTTTATTGAAACATGTTTATTGAAACATGTCCATTCCTGGAGTCTTGATTTTTTGCCATTCCCCTCAGTGCAACTTGACCTCTTCTTACAGTACCATAGGCCCCTGATCATATGCTACCCTCTGAAATTGTTGAACATTGAACAATTCTTTTTGGTATAGTGACACTGTGTATTCCTTTCATCTTCTTTTGATGCTTCTAGAGTTGTTCAATATTTACCCATAGAATCCTTCAATACTGCAACTCAAGACTTGAATTTTTTTCTTCAGTTCTTTCGTCTTGAGAAATGTCAAGTGTATTCCTTCCCTTTTGGTTTTCTAACTCCCGATCTTTGCACATGTCATTTTAATACTTTACTTTTTCTTCTCGTGGCATTCTTTGAAATCTGTTCAGCAATTTTGCTTTATCATTTCTTCCATTTGCTTTCACTACTCTATGTTCAAGAGCAAGTTTCAGAGTCCCTTTTGACATCCATTTTGGTCTTTTCTCTCTCCTGTCTTTTTAATGACTTTTTGCTTTCTTCATGTATGATGTCTTTGATGTCATCCCACAATTTGTCTGGTCTTTTATCATTACTGTTCAGTGCATCAAATATTTTCTTGAGATGGCCTCTAAATTCAGGTGAAATATACTCAAGATTGTTCTTTGGCTCCAGTGGAATTATTCTAATTTTCTTCAGCTTTGACTTGAACTTGCATATGAGCAATTGATGGCCTGTTCTGCATTCAGCCCCTGACCTTGTTCTGACTGATGATATTGAGCTCTTCTTTCATCTTTTTCCACAGATGTAGTCGATTTGATTCCTGTGTATTCCATCTGGTGAAGTCCAAGTGTGTCACGGATTGAATTGTGTCCCCCCAAAAATATGTGTATCAATTTGGCTAGGCCGTGATTCCCAGTATTGTGTGATTGTCCACCATTTTGTCATCTGATCTGATTTTCCTATGTGTTGTAAATCCCATGACTATGATGTTAATGAGGTGTATTAGCAGCAGTTAGGTTGATGAGATCTACAAGATTAGATTGTGTCTTAAACCAATCTTTTTTGAGATATAAAAGAGAGAAGGGAGCAGAGAGACAGCGGGGACCTCATACCACCAAGAAAACAGTGCTGGGGGTAGAGTGCGTCCTTTGGCCCAGAGGTTCCTGTGCTGAGAAGCTCCCATGCCAAGGGAAGATTGATGACAAGGACCTTCCTTCAGAGCCAACAGAGAGAGAAAGACTTCCCATAGAGCTGACACCCTGAATTTGGATCTAGCTTACCAGACTGTGAGAGAATAAATTTCTCTTTTTAAAACCATCCACTTGTGATATATCTGTTATAGCAGCACCAGATTACTGAGACAACGTATATAGTCAGCTTTTATGTTGTTGAAAAATGGTATTTGCCATGAAGAAGTTGTTGGTGTTGCAAAATTCTATTATGCAATCTCCAGCATAGTTTCTATCACCAAGGCTGTATTTCCCAACTACCAATCCTTCTTCTTTGTTTCCAATTTTCACATTCCAGCCACCAGTAATTATCAATGCATTCTGATCACGTTTGATCAATTTCAGGCTGCAGAAGTTGGTAAAAATCTTCAATTTCATCATCTTTGACCTTAGTGGTTGGTGCATAAATTTGAATAATAGTCATATTAACTGGTCTTCATTGTAGGCATATGGATATTATCCTATCACTGACAGTGTTGTACTTCAGAACAGATCTTGAAATGTTCCTTTTGATGATGAATGCAAGGTCATTCCTCTTCAAATTGTCATTCCCAACATAGTAGACCATTGTTGTTGTTGTTAGGTGCCATGGAGTCGGTTCCGACTCATAGCGACCCTATGCACAACAGAACGAAACACTGCTTGGTCCTGTGCCATCCTTACAATCATTTTGCTTTAGCTCATTGTTAGAGTTACTGTGTCAATCCACCTTGTTGAGGGTCTTCCTCTTTTCCAGTGACCCTGTACTCTGCAAAGCATGATGTCCTTCTTCAGGGACTGATCCCTCCTGACAACATGTCCAGAGTATGCAAGACGCAGTCTCACTATCCTTGCCTCTAAGAAGCATTCTGGCCATACTTCTTCCAAAACAGATTTGTTTGTTCTTTTGGCAGTCCATGGTATATTCAATATTCTTTGCCAACACCACAATTCAAAGGCATCAGCTCTTCTTCGGTCTTCCTTACTCATTGTCCAGCTTTCACACGCATATGATGTGATTGAAAATACCATGGCTTGGGTCAGGTGCACCTTAGTCTTCAGGGTGATATCTTGCTCTTCAACACTTTGAAGAGGTCCTTTGCAGCCGATTTGCCCAGTGCAACGTGTCTTTTGATTTCTTTAATGCTGCTTCCATGGCTGTTGATTGTGGATCCAAGTAAAATGAAATTCTTGACAACTTCAATCTTTTCTCAGTTTATCATGATGTTGCTCATTGGTCCAGTTGTGAGGACTTTTGTTTTCTTAATATTGAGGTACAATCCATATTGAAGGCTGCGGTCTTTGATCTTCATTAGTAAGCGCTTCAAGTCCTCTTCACTTTCAGCAAGCAAGGTTGTGTCATTTGCATAACGCAGGTTGTTCATGAGTCTTCCTCCAATCCTGATGCCCCGCTTCTCGGATTATTTGCTCAGCATACAGATTAGATAGGTATGGTGAAAGAATACAACCCTGACACACACCTTTCCTGACTTTAAACCAATCAGTATCCCCTTGTTCTCTCTGAACAACTGCCTCTTGGTCTATGTAAAGGTTCCTCATGAGCACAATTAAGTGTTCTGGAATTCCCATTCTTCTCAATGTTATCCATAATTTGTTATGATCCACACAGTTGAATGCCTTCGTATAGTCAAAAAAAAAAAAAAAAAAACACAGGTAAACATCCTTCCGGTATTCTCTGCTTTCAGCCAGATCCATCTGACATCAGCAATGATATCCCTGGTTCCACGTCCTCTTCTGAAACCAGCCTGAATTTCTGGCAGTTCTCTGTCATTGTACTGCTGCAGCCGTTTTTGAATGATCTTCAGCAAAATTTTGCTTGAGTGTGATATTAATGAGATTGTTTGGTAATTTCCACATTCGGTTGGATCACTTTTCTTGGGAATAGGCATAAATATGGATCTCTTCCAGTCAGTTGGCCAGGAAGTTGTCTTCCATATTTCTTGGCATAGATGAGTGAGAACCTCCGGCACTGCATCTGTTTATTGAAACATCTCAATTGATATTCCATCAATTCCTGGAGCCTTGTTTTTCGCCAATGCCTTCAGAGCAGCTTGGATTTCTCCCTTCAGTACCATCAGTTCCTGATCATATGCTACTTCTTGAAATGGTTGAACATGGACTAATTCTTTTTGGTGTAATGACTCTGTGTATTCCTTCCATCTTCTTTTGATGCTTCCTGCGTTGTTTAATATTTTCCCCATGGAAGCCTTCACTATTGCAACTCAAGCCTTGAATTTTTTCTTCAGTTCTTTCAGCTTGAGAAGTGCCAAGCGTGTTCTTCCCTTTTGGTTTTCCATCTCCAGCTCTTTGCACATGTCATTATAATCCCTATTGCAGCATGTATCAACTCTTCATTTCTCCTACTGGTGGGACAGTATTCCATCATATGTATGTACCTCATTTTGTTTATCCATTCTTTTGGTGATGAGTATTTAGGTTGTTTATATCTTTTGGCTATTGTGAATAGAGTTGCAATGAACATTGGTGTACAAGTCTCTGTTTGAATCTCTGCTTTCAAGCCTTTTGATTATATACCTAGGAATGGAATTGTTGGGTCATCTGGTAGTTTTATTTTTAGTTTTTTGGAACCACCATACTGTTTTCCACAGTGGCTCTACCATTTTTCATTCCCATCAGCAATGGATAAGTGTTCCAATTTCCCCCCATCCCCACCAACATTTGTTGTTTTCTATTTTAGTCATCCTAAGTAAGTGGGAGTGACATATTATCTTACTGTGGTTTTTATTTGCATCTTTCTGGTGGCTAATGATGTTGATTATCATTTCATGTGCTTGGTGGCCATTTGAATGTCCTCTTTTGTGAATATTTATTCAAGTTTTTGCCCGTTTGATGATTAGATTATTTGTCTTTTTGTTGTTGTCAATGTTTTATATATATTTTGCTTATTAGAGTCTCATCAGATATATTCTCCCAGTGTTTGTGCTTTTGTTATTAAATTAGATAATCTATTTTTTTTTACTTATTGTTAAAAGCTAGGCCAGACAGCATTGCCTGCACATTTTCTTCTAAGGATTTTATGGTTTTAATTTGCACCTTTAGGTCCTTGATCCACTTAAAATTTGTTTTTGTATATGGTGTGAGGCATGTATCCTGTTTCATTTTTCTGTCTGTGGAGATTCGATTTTCCCAACGCCATTTATTGAAGAGACTCTTCTTTCCCCATCGAACAGACTTAGCACCCTTGTCAAAAATTAGTTGGCCATAGATATGTGGTTTTATTTCTGGGCTCTTAATTCTAGTCCACTGGCCTATGTGTCTATTGCTATACCAGTACCAAGCTATTTTGATTACCACAGCTGTATAATATGTTTTAAAATCAGGAAATATGAGTCCTTCTACTTTGTTCTTCCCTTTCAACCTTGCTTTATCTATTCAGGGCCTTTTATAATTCCATATAAAATTGAAGATTGGTTTTTCCATTTCTGTAAAGAAGGCTGTTTAATTTTGATCAGGATTGCATTGATTCTATAGATCCCTTTGGGCAGTATTGACATCTTAACAATATTAAGCCTTCCAATACATGAACATGAAATATTTTTCCATTTATTTAAGTCTTTTTTAAATCTCTTTCAGCAGTGTTTTATAATTTTCATTGTATAAGTCCTTCATGTTCCTGGTTAAATTTATTCCTAGGTATTTTATTCTCTTAGATGTATTATAAGTGGAATCGTTTCCCTATTTTCATTTTGTGATTTCTCATTGCTGATGTATAGAACCCTAACTGATTTTTGTTTGTTGACTTTGTACCCGGCAACTTTGCTAAATTCCTCAATTAGCTCAAGAAGTTTTCTTGTGGACTCTTTGGGATTTTCTATATATAGGATCATATCATCTGCAAATAGAGATAATTTTATTTCTTCTTTTCCAATCTGGGTATCTTTTATTTTTTTCTCTTGTCTTATTGTTTTGGCTAGGGTGTCTAATACAATATTGAAAAGAAGTAGTGAGAGTGGGTACCCTTGTCTTGTTCCCAATCTCCATTAAGTACAATGTCGGTTGTTGGCTTTCCATATATGCCCTGAATCTTATTGAGGAATTTCTCTTCTATTCCAATCTTCCTGAGGGTTTTCATCAAGAAAGTGTGTTGTATCTTATCAAATTCTTTTTCTGCCTCCATAGAGAAGATCATGGGGTTCTATTCCTTTGTCTATTGATGTGGTATATTATGTTGATTGCTTTTCTAATGTTGAACCATTCCTGCGTTCCTAGAATAAATCATACTTGGTCACGTATGACTGTTTTAATATGCCTTTGGATTCTGTTTGCTAGTTGTCTTAGGCTGGGTTCTCTAGCGAAGCAAAACCAGAGATGTATGTGTATATATATATATATATATATATATATATAGAGAGAGAGAGAGAGAGAGAGAGATTTATATCAAGGAAATGGCTCATGCAGTTGTAGAGGCTGGAACATCCCAAGTCCATAAGTCCATTGGTCAGGCTGGAAGCTTCTCCTGACTCATATAGCTGCAAAGGCTGGCAAACCCAAACTACAGACCATGGAAGCTGACGGATTCCAAGATCAGCAGGCAAGCTGCTAACTCAACTCCCAAGAACTAGAAGCCAGATGAACAGAAGCCAGCTGCAGGATCCAGAGTGAGCAAAAGCCTGCAAGCCTTGCCAGAAAGTCCACCTATATTGGATGCAGGCCACATCTCCAAGGAAACTCCCTTTCAACTGATTGGCTACTCACAGCAGATTCCACCTTGGAGGTGATCACATTATATCATATCTTATCATGGAAGTGATTACATCATTATATGACTGCCAAACTACATCATAACTACCAAACCACTGACAATCATGGCCCAGCCAAGTTGTCACACAACCTTAACCGTCACACTAGTATTCCGTTGAGGATTCTTGCATCAATATTCCTAAGAGATATTGGCTTGTAGTTTTCTTTTCTTGTGGTGTCTTTGTCTGGTTTTGGTATCAGAGTTATTGTTTGCTTCATAGAATGAATTAGGGAGTATTCCTTCCTTCCATATTTTTAGAAGAATTTAAACAATATTGGTGTCAATTCTTCTCTAAACGTTTGGTAGAATTTCTCAGTGAAGTCATCTGGTCCAGGACTTTTTTTTTGGGGGGGGGGTGTAGTATGGGGGGAGGTTTTTGATAACTGATTCAATCTCTTCACTTGTTATGGGTCTGTTGAGACTTTCTAATTCCTCTTGAGTTAGTTTGGGTAGGTTGTGTACATCTAAGAAATTGTCCATTTCTTCTAGGCTATCCAGTTTGTTGCTGTACATTTGTTCATAATATTCTGTCATACTTTATTTCTGTTGGGTCAGTTGTAATGTCCCCTCTTTCATTTCTTATTTTTGTTATTTGCATCTATTCTCTTTTTTTTTTCTTTGTCAGTCTAGCTAAAGATTTGTTAATTTTATTGATCTTTTCAAATAACCAATTTCTGGTTTTATTGATCCTCTGTATTGTTTTTCTGTTTTTGATTTTATCTCTACTTTGATCTTTGTTATTTCCTTTCTTCTGGTAGGTTTAGGCTTAGTTTGCTCTTCTCTTTCTAGTTCCTGGAGTGGTTGAGTTAGGCTGTTGATTTAAGATATTTCTTCTTTTTTTCATGTAGACATTTATTACTGCAAGTTTCACTCTGAGTGCTGCCTTTGCTATATGCCATAAGTTTTGGTATGCTGTGCTTTTATTTTCATATGACTCTAAAAAAATTGTGATTTATCTTTTGATTTCTTCCTTGACTCATTGGCAGTTTAATAGTATGTTGTTTAATTTCCATATGTTTGTGTATTTTCAAGTTTTTTTCTATTACTGATTTCTAGCTTCACTCCATTGTGTTTAGAGAAAATACTTTGTATGATTTCAATCTTTTTAAATTTATCAAGACTTGCTTTGTGACCTAACATACACAAAGCAAGTTTCTATCCTGGGGAATGATCCATGTACACTGGAATAGAATGTAATTGTGCTGTTGGGTGGAGTGTCTATATATGTCTGTTAAGTTTAGTTGGTTTATGGTGTTATTTAGGTGCTCTGTTTCCTTGCTGATCTTCTTTCTAGATGTTCAGTCAAATTTAAAGTAGGTTTTAAGGGAAGAAGGTATTAACCTTCCTATTTTCCCACAAAAATAATGGGCTAATTTCATGATAATACTAGTCCATGTGGATAATTGGAAAAACTGGGTCATCTTCTAAACAATCAATTATACTAGGCATGACATACCATTACTGGAATTTCTTGACAATTCTGAAAAGATTAAAAAACACATTTCAGAAAGTGAAGTTAATTTATAAATCTACAGACATGGAGCCTTCCTGGGATTTACAAGTAGATTAATTAGTGACAGATTCTTAGTAACCCTTAGAAAAGTGGTGAGCCATTCTTACCATTCTGACATTTTGCAATACAGAGGAGATGGTACATTCCCAAGGATGCTTGTTGTGTGATTGCAAGATCAGAATGAGAACACAAAAGAGACAACTCTGCTGCCAGGTCACCCAAACATGGAGCATCCACACTTGTCTAATGGGGAAACAAAGGAAAAAAAATACATTTGCTATGCATGGCCAACATTAAATGTCTGCATTTGCTCTTCTTATACACCAGAATATGATTAACAGGTGAGTTTCAGAATTCGGACAATCTGTATTCATATCTTCACTCTGTTGCTAAGCCTCAGTTTCCTCATTAGTGAAATGAAGATAACAAATCTTATAACAATATTGTGGGGATTAATGGGGTAAAATTTATAAGATAGTTCCTTGAAAAGAGCTTGGAACTCATAGTGACTCAATTAATATTCATTTCTAGTCTATAAAGCAGACAACAATTTGTAGGTAGCAAATTCCCAAGGTACCAGGGAGGCAGTAGGTGAATGTTCAAAAGGTTGTGTGTTCTCTTCTCCACATATAAAACAGTCAGATGACTCTGTAAGTTCCTGGGAAATGCCCCTTTTCCTCCTAGAATACTCTGGCTCTGCCCAGAGTTATTCATTTTTTTTCATGCTTATATTTATTTCTGATGTCAAAGCTACCACTACAACATTTAAGGTTTTTTTTTTTTTTTTCCTACAACTTCCTGGACACATAGATTGCTCAAATATTTAGATTTTCATCTTGACTGACTTGCTTGGCCAGATTAAATATGAATAAAGAAGGAAGTAGGGATATTAGAGAAGAGAGGAGAGGTGGAAGAGACATTTTGTTTTTATGACAAAATTTTCTCAATTTTTTACCAATTTTTTGGGGGGTATTTTTAAACAAAAAAGGGCTTTGACCATGTAAGTTCAGTGAACTGGTAGCATGGCCTGTAAGGTCTTATTGTTTCTAAGGTAAGTAATTATGTCTCTTAGATCAATGCTTTGATGATTGGAGCAAATGGTGGTGGTAAAAGTTAGGGTCCAACTGAAACCTCCAGGGGAATCCCGAAGCCAGTTTCTTTCTGCCTCCTCCATTGTTCCCTCCCCTGCCCTCCGCCCATGATTTTTGACCATTCCATCTCTCTCTCTCTCACACACACACAACACACACACACACACAACACACACACACACACACACACACACACACACACACTCACTCCGGAAGGAGAACTGTGAAGTGACCTACATCACGGCCAAGGGCATAACTGAATTGGGATTGTGGAATGACGGTGTCAGTAGGAGAAGGGAAGATAATAAATCTCTTGCTTCTCTGGGTGTTCTCCTTGGATTTTTTCCTCCCAAACTCCTGTGTGGAGTCTTACTGGAGTAGGACTGCCCTGAGTCTTAACCTCTAAGGCCTATGACTTAGGTGAATCTAGGAGCTGACTGTTTTGGCTCCCTCTATTCCAGGCCCTAAGGGGAAATGCTCTCTTTCTCTCATGTTCTTTTCTTTTGATTTTTAGTTTGTTTTCTAATTGACGGCAAGGCTTTAAGGACTGCCATCACATTATGGGCTGAAGGAAAAAGGAAGAGGAATTGTGTTTCCCTATTGGGCACGATGGAGGAGGAATACTTCTCACAGCTTAAGTCACTGAAGCTGGGGACAACTTATAGGGAATAGGCCCTAAAGTCTTATTGTTTTACAATTTTTGCCTGATTATCCCTTCTCATGAAGTTGTGGATGTATAATTCTTAGCAGATGTTTTTATAAATGGAGCTACCAGCAGTTTCTGTCTATTCTGTTTGGCAGACATGGTCTGCCTAGGTGTGTATCTCCAGTAGAGTAGATGGGGCCATGTCTAGACTGCATGTATACTTATTTTCATCCAGTAACAGCAGTGTTGGGGAGGGTGGGGCTTGGCTAGACTAGGTTAAGTTAGCAGTAGGATGCGTGGACCCAGGAGCACACTGAATATGCCCTGCACAGTCCCTGCAGCAGCATGCCAACCACAGTCACACCTCCTCAAACGCCACACTTTGGGAACTTTCGATGCAACATGGTCCTGCTTTTAGAGAAAATCTATCCAAATCATTCCTGCAAAGAAGGAAAGAGTTAAGAACAGGAGAATAGTACCTTCTCACTGTTCACTTCTAAGTACTCCTGCTGAGTTTTTTGGTCTTTCTTACTGGATCCCTTATTCTTTGTTGATCTGGGCTCTCCAGTTCCTTAACAGTAATGATAGTTTTATGTGCTACATTCTAGAGGCAAATACCTCTAAGTTTGTTAGCTGTTTCTTCAGGAGTCACCTCTGTATCTCTAAACAAGGTACGTTGACTTCTGTTTCTGCCATCGGTCTGAGACATTCCTTATCTGTTCCTGCTATGGTAAGTTAGGGTTTAACTCACTTATATGCCTCCACTTGGCAACAGTCCTCTTGATACGGTTTTATTATTATTTTTAGTTCTTCTACCTTTGTGTTTTAAAATATGGTAATACTTTTATTTCTTTTTCATAAAATGGGGATGTCTTGTTGATTCTCCACTATATACGGTAAATAGTTTGGAGCTGTATTATTTATCTTCAACCTACCTCTGTTGCTTCTACTCCCCTACTTTTGTTCCCTGCCCCTCCTTTTTTTGCATTAAAAAATTCTGGTAAAACACATGTAACATAAAATTTACCATTTTTAAAATGTGCCATTCGATGGCACTAAGTACATTCACAATGTTGCACAATCATCACCGCTATCTAGTTCCAGGAGTTTTTCATCACCTCTAATGGAAGACATGAAGCAGTCGCTCCCCATCTCCCACCTCCTCCCAGCCCTTTGTGACCACAATTCTGCTTTCTGTCTCTATAGATTTGCCTACTCTGGATATTTCATGTGAATGGAATCATATAGTAGGTGGTTTTTATGTCTGTTTTCTTTCACTTAGGATAATGTTCTCAAAGTTCATCCATGTTGTAGGATGTTTCAGTACTTCACTCCTCTTTATGGCTGAGTAATGTTCCATTGCATATATGTATCACACTTTGTATATTCATCCACCTTTCGATGGACATTTAGTTGTTCCCACTTTTTGCCTATTGCAAACAGGTCTGCTATGAACATTCAAGCACAAGTTTTTATTTGAATACTTGTTTTCAATTCTTCTGGGTATTTGCCTAGGAGTGGAATTGCTGGGTCATATGCTAATCCTAGGAGCCCTGGTGGCACAAGGGTTAAGCACTCAGTTGCTAACTAAAAGGTTAGCAGTTTGAACTTACCCAGTCGCTCCATGGGAGAGAGATCTGGTGATCTGCTCCAGTAAAGATTACAGTCTAGAAAACTCTACGGGGCAGTTCTACTCTGTCACATGGGGTTGTTATGAGTTGAAACTTGATTCAGTGGCACCTAACATGCTAATTCTGTGTTTAACTTATTAAAGAACAACCAAAGTGTTGCCTGGGCTTTTATTTCTGCATTGTTATGTTCATAGGGTTTATGTTGTTTCCAGTAGCTCTCTTAAGTTTTTGTTTATGCTTCGTTTGTAGGTTGATCCTAAAATCAATCATGAGTTTTCTCATTATTATGACTAAGTAAAATTGTTCAATGCACAGACCATGCTCACTTTAATTCTATTCCCTTTCAGCATTATAAATGTTTTCTCTACTCTTTCTGAAAATAAGTTCTCATCTGTATCCTGAATTATCTCTCTATTTTTTTAAATTAACTTTTATTAAGCTTCAAGTGAACATTTACAAATCCAATCAGTCTGTCACATGTAAGTTTACATACATCTTACTCCCTTCTCCCACTTGCTCTCCCCCTAATGAGTCAGCCCTTTCAGTCTCTCGTTTTGTGACAATTTTGCCAGCTTCCCTCTCTCTCTATCTTCCCATCCCCCCTCCAGACAAGAGTTGCCAACACAGTCTCAAGTGTCCACCTGATATAATTAGCTCCCTCTTCATCAGCGTCTCTCTCCCCCCAGCTGACCAGTCCCTTTCATGTCTGATGAGTTGTCTTCGGGGATGGTTCCTGTCCTGTGCCAACAGAAGGTCTGGGGAGCATGGCCGCTGGGATTCCTCTAGTCGCAGTCAGACCATTAAGTATGGTCTTTTTATGAGAATTTGGGATCTGCATCCCACTGAATGCCTGCTCCCTCAGGAGTTCTCTGTTGTGCTCCCTGACAGGGCAGTCATCGATTGTGGCTGGGCACCAACTAGTTCTTCTGGTCTCAGGATGATGTAGGTCTCTGGTTCATGTGGCCCTTTCTGTCTCTTGGGCTCTTAGTTGTCATGTGACCTTGGTGTTCTTCATTTTCCTTGGCTCCAGGTGGGTTGAGACCAATTGATGCATCTTAGATGGCCGCTTGTTAGCATATAAGACCCCAGACGCCACATTTCAAAGTGGGATGCAGAATGTTTTCATAATAGAATTATTTTGCCAATTGACTTAGAAGTCCCCTCAAACCATGTTCCCCAGACCCCCGCCCCTATTCCGCTGACCTTTGAAGCATTCATTTTATCCCGGAAACTTCTTTGCTTTTAGTCCAGTCCAATTGAGCTGACCTTCCATGTATTGAGTGTTGTCTTTCCCTTCACCCAAAGCAGTTCTTATCTACTGATTAATCAATAAAAAACCCTCTCCCTCCCTCCCTCCCACCCCCCTTCGTAACCACAAAAGTATGTGTTCTTCTCAGTTTTTACTATTTCTCAAGATCTTATAATAGTGGTCTTATACAATATTTGTCCTTTTGCCTCTGACTAATTTCGCTCAGCATAATGCCTTCCAGGTTCCTCCATGTTATGAAATGTTTCACAGATTCGTCACTGTTCTTTATCCATGCGTAGTATTCCATTGTGTGAATATACCACAATTTATTTACCCATTCATCCGTTGATGGACACCTTGGTTGCTTCTAACTTTTTGCTATTGTAAACAGAGCTGCAATAAACATGGGTGTGCATATATCTGTTTGTGTGAAGGCTCTTGTATCTCTAGGGTATATTCCGAGGAGTGGGATTTCTGGGTTGTATGGTAGTTCTATTTCTAACTGTTTAAGATAACTCCAGATAGATTTCCAAAGTGGTTGTACCATTTGACATTCCCACCAGCAGTGTATAAGAGTTCCAATGTCTCCGCAGCCTCTCCAACATTTATTATTTTGTGTTTTTTGGATTAATGCCAGCCTTGCTGGTGTGAGATGGAATCTCATCGTAGTTTTAATTTGCATTTCTCTAATGGCTAATGATCGGGAGCATTTTCTCATGTATCTGTTGGCTGCCCGAATATCTTCTTTAGTGAAATGTGTGTTCATATCCTTTGTCCACTTCTTGATTGGGTTGTTTGTCTTTTTGTGGTTGAGTTTTGACAGAATCATGTAGATTTTAGAGATGAGGCGCTGGTCTGAGATGTCATAGCTGAAAATTCTTTCCCAGTCTGTAGGTGGTCTTTTTACTCTTTTGGTGAAGTCTTTAGATGAGCATAGGTGTTTGATTTTTAGGAGCTCCCAGTTATCTGGTTTCTCTTCATCATTTTTGGTAATGTTTTGTATTCTGTTTATGCCCTGTATTAGGGCTCCTAGGGTTGTCCCTATTTTTTCTTCCATGATCTTTATCGTTTTAGTCTTTATGTTTAGGTCTTTGATCCACTTGGGAGTTAGTTTTTGTGCATGGTGTGAGGTATGGGTCCTGTTTCATTTTTTTGCAAATGGATATCCAGTTATGCCAGCACCATTTGTTAAAAGGACTATCTTTTCCCCAGTTAACTGACACTGGTCCTTTGTCAAATATCAGCTGCTCATACATGGATGGATTTATATCTGGGTTCTCAATTCTGTTCCATTGATCTATGTGCCTGTTGTTGTACCAGTACCAGGTTGTTTTGACTACTGTGGCTGTATAATAGGTTCTGAAATCAGGTAGAGTGAGGCCTCCCACTTTCTTCTTTTCAGTAATGCTTTGCTTATCCGGGGCTTCTTTCCCTTCCATATGAAATTGGTGATTCGTTTCTCTATCCCCTTAAAATATGACATTGGAATTTGGATCGGAAGTGCGTTATATGTATAGATGGTTTTTGGTAGAATAGACATTTTTACTATTTTAAGTCTTCCTTTCCACGAGCAGGGTATGTTTTTCCACTTAAGTATGTCCTTTTGAATTTCTTGTAGTAGAGCTTTGTAGTTTTCTTTGTATAGGTCTTTTACATCCTTGGTAAGATTTATTCCTAAGTATTTTATCTTCTTGAGGGCTACTGTGAATGGTATTGATTTGGTTATTTCCTCTTCGGTGTTCTTTTTGTTGATGTAGTGGAATCCAAGTGATTTTTGTATGTTTATTTTATAACCTGAGACTCTGCCAAACTCTTCTATTAGTTTCAGTAGTTTTCTGGAGGATTCCTTAGGGTTTTCTGTGTATAAGATCATGTCATCTGCAAATAGTGATAACTTTACTTCCTCCTGGCCAATCCAGATACCCTTTATTTCTTTGTCTAGCCTAATTGCCCTGGCTAGGACTTCAAGTACGATGTTGAATAAGAGCGGTGATAAAGGGCATCCTTGTCTGGTTCCCGTTCTCAAGGGAAATGCTTTCAGGTTCTCTCCATTTAGAGTGATATTGGCTGTTGGCTTTGCATAAAAAAAAAATAGATGCCCTTTATTATGTTGAGGAATTTTCCTTCAATTCCTATTTTGGTAAGAGTTTTTATCATAAATGTGTGTTGAACTTTGTCAAATGTCTTTTCTACATCAATTGATAAGATCATGTGGTTTTTATCTTTTGTTTTATTTATGTGATGGATTACATTAATGGTTTTTCTGATATGAAACCAGCCTTGCATACCTGGTATAAATCCCACTTGATCAGGGTGAATTATTTTTTTGATGTGTTGTTGGATTCTATTGGCTAGAATTTTGTTGAGGATTTTTGCATCTATGTTCATGAGGGATATAGGTCTATAAATTTCTTTTTTTGTAATGTCTTTACCTGGTTTTGGTATCAGGGAGATGGTAGCTTCATAGAATGAGTTGGGTAGTATTCCATCATTTTCTATGCTTTGAAATACCTTCAGTAGTAGTGGTGTTAACTCTTCTCTGAAAGTTTGGTAGAACTCTGCAGTGAAGCCGTCCGGGCCAGGGTTTTTTTTTGTTGGAAGTTTTTTGATTACCGTTTCAATCTCTTTTTTTGTTATGGGTCTATTTAGTTGTTCTACTTCTGAATGTGTTAGTTTAGGTAGGTAGTGTTTTTCCAAGAATTCATCCATTTCTTCTAGGTTTTCAAATTTGTTAGAGTACAATTTTTCATAGTGATCTGAAATGATTCTTTTAATTTCATTTGGTTCTGTTGTGATGTGGTCCTTCGTGTTTCTTATTCAGGTTATTTGTTTCCTTTCCTGTATTTCTTTAGTCAGTCTAGCCAATGGTTTATCAATTTTGTTAATTTTTTCAAAGAACCAGCTTTTGGCTTTGTTAATTCTTTCAATTGTCTTTCTGTTCTCTAATTCATTTAGTTCAGTTCTAATTTTTATTATTTGTTTTCTTCTGGTGCCTGATGGGTTCTTTTGTTGCTCACTTTCTATTTGTTCAAGTTGTCGGGACAGTTCTCTGATTTTGGCTCTTTCTTCTTTTTGTATGTGTGCATTTATCGATATAAATTGGCCTCTGAGCACTGCTTTTGCTGTGTCCCAGAGGTTTTGATAGGAAGTATTTTCATTCTCGTTGCATTCTATGAATTTCCTTATTCCCTCCTTGATGTCTTCTATAACCCAGTCTTTTTTCAGGAGGGTATTGTTCATTTTCCAAGTATTTGATTTCTTTTCCCTAGTTATTCTGTTATTGATTTCTAGTTTCATTGCCTTGTGGTCTGAGAAGATGCTTTGTAATATTTCGATGTTTTGGATTCTGCAAAGGTTTGTTTTATGACCTAATCTGTGGTCTATTCTAGAGAATGTTCCATGTGCGCTAGAAAAAAAAGTATATTTTGCAGCAGTTGGGTGGAGAGTTCTGTATAAGTCAATGAGGTCAAGTTCGTTGATTGTTGTAAGTAGGTCTTCCGTGTCTCTGTTGAGCTTCTTACTGGATGTCCTGTCCTTCTCCGAAAGTGGTGTGTTCAAGTCTCCTACTATAATTGTGGAGGTGTCTATCTCACTTTTCAATTCTGTTAAAATTTGATTTATGTATCTTGCAGCCCTGTCATTGGGTGCATAAATATTTAATATGGTTATGTCTTCCTGATCAATTGTCCCTTTTATCATTATATCGTGTCCTTCTTTATCCTTTGTGGTGGATTTAAGTCTAAAGTCTATTTTGTCAGAAATTAATATTGCTACTCCTCTTCTTTTTTGCTTGATATATTTTTTTCCATCCTTTAAGTTTTAGTTTGTTTGTGTCTCTATGTCTAAGGTGTGTCTGTTGTAGGCAGCATATAGATGGATCGTGTTTTTTTATCCAGTCCGTGACTCTCTGTCTCTTTATTGGTGCATTTAGTCCATTTACATTCAGCGTAATTATAGATAAATAAGTTTTTAGTGCTGTCATTTTGATGCCTTTTCATGTGTGTTGTTGGCCATTTCATTTTTCCACATACTTTTTTGTGCTGAGACGTTTTTCTTTGTAAATTGTGTGTTCCTCATTTTCATAGTGTTTGACTTTATGTTAGTTGAGTCGTTACGTTTTTCTTGGCTTTTATCTTGAGTTATGGAGTTGATATTCCTTTTTGTGGTTACCTTATTATTTACCCCTATTTTTCTAAGTAAAAACCTAACTTGTATCATTCTATATCGTCTTGTATCACTCTCCATGTGGCAGTTCAATGCCTCTTGTATTTAGTCCCTGTTTTTGATTATTGTGATCTTTTACCTGTTGACTTCCATCATTCCCTGTTATGTGTATTATTTTATTTATTTATTTATTTTTTAAATTAATCTTAATTTGTTTGTTTTTGTGATTTCCCTATTTGAGTTGATATCAGGACGTTCTGTTTTGTGACCTTGTATTGTGCTGATATCTGATATTATTGGTTATCTGACCAAACAATCTCCTTTAGCATTTCTTGTAGCTTTGGTTTGGTTTTTGCAAATTCTCTAAACTTGTGTTTATCTGTAAATATCTTAATTTCGCCTTCATATTTCAGAGAGAGTTTTGCTGGATATATGATCCTTGGCTGGCAGTTTTTCTCCTTCAGTGCTCTGTATATGTCATCCCATTCCCTTCTTGCCTGCATGGTTTCTGCTGAGTAGTCTGAACTTATTCTTATTGATTCTCCCTTGAAGGAAACCTTTCTTTTCTCCCTGGCTGCTTTTAAAATTTTCTCTTTATCTTTGGTTTTGGCAAGTTTGATGATAATATGTCTTGGTGTTTTTCTTTTTGGATCAATCTTAAATGGGGTTCGATGAGCATCTTGGATAGATATCCTTTCGTCTTTCATGATGTCAGGGAAGTTTTGTGTCAGGAGTTCTTCAACTGTTTTCTCTGTGTTTTCTGTCCCCCCTCCCTGTTCTGGGACTCCAATCACCCGCAGGTTATCCTTCTTGATAGAGTCCCACATGATTCTTAGGGTTTCTTCATTTTTTAAAATTCTTTTATCTGATTTTTTTTCAGCTATGTTGGTGTTGATTCCCTGGTCCTCCAGATGTCCCAGTCTGCATTCTAATTGCTTGAGTCTGCTCCTCTGACTTCCTATTGCGTTGTCTAATTCTGTAATTTTATTGTTAATCTTTTGGATTTCTACATGCTGTCTCTCTATGGATTCTTGCAACTTATTAATTTTTCCACTATGTTCTTGAATAATCTTTTTGAGTTCTTCAACAGTTTTATCAGTGTGTTCCTTGGCTTTTTCTGCAGTTTGCCTTATTTCATTTGTGATGTCTTTAAGCATTCTGTAAATTAGGTTTTTATATTCTGTATCTGATAATTCCAGGATTGTATCTTCATTTGGGAAAGATTTTGATTCTTTTGTTTGGGGGGTTGGAGAAGCTGTCATGGTCTGCTCCTTTATGTGGTTTGTTATGGACTGCTGTCTCCGAGCCATCACTGGGAAACTAGTTTTTCCAGAAAATCTGCTAAAAAAAAAGCAGTCAGATCCCTATCAGAGGTCTCCCTCTGGCTCAGGCTATTCGGATGTTAATGGAGCCGCCTGGGGAGGGTGGGGGAGGGATCAGAGAGCTAGGAGAGTAGCACCTCAGAATATAGCCAGAGTTGCTTGTCTTACTTGGAATGACTATTATATCTGAGATTTCCGCGGGGCACGTCTCCTATATGTACTGGCTGTGTGGAGATTGCCTCTGGGGGGTCTGGCCCGCTGGCGTCACGGTCAGATCCTCCGCTGTCAGCCCCAACCCCAAAGTTAAGGCTCCCCTACTGGGACGGTGCACTCCTGACTCCAAAATCAGTTGCTGCCTCCCGGGGACTCCCCGTCCCGCCAGTCCCCTCACGTGCCGCCCCTGCAAACAGGCTGGCCCCCTCCCCCGGGGTCAGCTCAGGAGAGCGGAACAGCTCCCTGTGCCTGCACCGCAACTGCGCCTCCCGGCTGGGACGCCGCTCCCCCCGCTCCAAGAGCAGCCACTGCGTCCCGGGGACTTCTCCCACCGGCTGGGCCGCCACGCCGCCCGCGTGAACCGGCTGGGACCCCCCCCGGGGTCAATTCAGGGGGATGTAGCTGCTCTCCGCGCTCGCGCCACACCTGATCCTGCCAAAATCCCGGCGGGACGGCTCCCTGGCTGGGACGCTGCTCTCCCCGCTCCAAGACCAGTCACTGCCTCCCGGGGACTTCTCCCACCAGCTGCGCCGCTGCGCCACCACGCCACCCGCGCGAACCGGCTGGGCCCCCTCCCGGAATGAGTTCAGGGGCTAGGGCTGGGCCCCTTGTCTGTGCCGTCTGCCCCCCGTGCTCTGCCCCAAATCAGGCTCTGAAGGTCACCTGACTGGTATGCTGGCTCCAGGCTCTGAAAACAATCGCTGTCTCCCCGTATTTGTTCGTTCTCCATCTCTAAATCTGTGTTTATTGTTCAGAGTTCATAGATTGTTATGTATGTGATCGATTCACTTGTTTTTCCGAGTCTTTGTTGCAAGAGAGATCCGCGGTAGCGTCCACCTAGTCCGCCATCTTGGCCTCACCTCCATCTCTCTATTTTTTGATAGTAATTTTTTCCCTCTTTATTTACTTTGGTCTGTCTCTTTATTTTGGAGAACATTCTCAGATATCTGGAAAATCTTGGAAGTCTATTCATATTTAAGAATGTAATACCACTTGATGGGGTTTTATGTGTAGATGAAGTTTGGCAACTGTCGGACCTTGCCTCATGGTAACTAGGTTGGGGGGATGCTATCACACCACAGTGTATCTAAACAATAGAATGCAAGAGTCTTTTCTCAGGGAGCTTACAATTCTTTTGAGGAAAGAAATTCTCAAATTTTGCCTGCCAATGGACACTGTCTGAATGGAATACCGTGTGTGCATGAAGGGAGATGGGAGGTGACAATGGAATATGGTATGTGTATGAGGAGGGTTGGGAGGTGACATAGGCTCTTCTGTAAAAACTTGCAATTAAGCCTTTCAACTAATGCACATGCTTTCAGCCTTCTTTGACTCTCGTTGCCGTTGAGTCGATTCCGACTCATAGCTACCCTATAGGACAGGGCAGAACTGTCCCATAGGGTTTCCAAGGAGAGGCTGGTAGACATCTCTAGCCTGCTAAAAACTCTTCTCTAGTTTATTTGTTGCTGTGGACTTATACCTTTATCACATTGCTTTGCTATCATCCTGTGAGGACCCTGGAGGAGAGGAGATAGATACATTTGGGCAGTCTGTTAGATTTGACTGGAAACCCCCCACTCATCTTTCAAATTCTCGTGTGCCAAAGGAACGAATCTAGGAGTAACACCTTTCTGTTAACACTATAGGATGACATATTTACCTCACATTTCTTCATCTGTTGGAAGTTCAACAGTTTAATTCAAGGGACAAATATTCTTTGATTGTAGGAGTTTTTCCACCCTGATGGACATATAGGTCATGTAATGAGAATTAACACTTCCAAAAATGTTTCTGAGAGAATACAAATGATAGGATTTTTAATAGGACAAGGGTCTCTGAAACTCTGGAAGACCTACACTATTTACGAAGAATAAAGTCTTTATCCAGCGTATGGAGAGTGATGGAGAATAGAATAGTTATATTTACTTAAAGAAGGACATAACAAATCTTCATTGATTATCTACAGTGTGTCAGGTACAGATATACACATGCCCGATCATTGGGAAGCTCAGCTTCATAACAGAATTTTTTAACAAAGTTCATTTTTTGATTATTTTATTTTATATATTTGGCCTCCCATTAATTTCACTGACTTAAACATCTGTAGACATTATTTTAAAGAGAAAGTTAATTTATACTGTTTTATGTTTCCATGACTCTGATGAGCTGGTTGACTTTAGCTCTTGGAGTCAATGTTCTGAAAAATGCTGATGTGCTTCTACCTGGTGGCACTTAGTGATCCTTGCAGATCAGGAATAGGCTACCTCACTCAGTTTCTCACATAAATGTCAGTTGTAGCTGGGTACCCTCAATTAATAGCTTTTAAGAGCCTCTGCTGCACATGTGAATTTACACATTTATTATTTTACACTTGAAGGGTGGGTTGTTTGCAAGGAAGAATGAACTTTGCTACAATAATGGAAAGAGAGAACAGGAAAAGGTGAAGAAGGAGGGAGAAACACAAAAATGTCTTCCTGCTGCCTGAGTGTAACTCGCTAGAATATGTATAGTTACACACAGAGAGATGCATAGGTTTATCCCTAGTCAGACAATAACCCCTTGCCATCAAGTGGATTCTGACTCATATAGTCTCAATAACGACTCTATAGGACAAAGAAGAACTGCCCCATAGGGTTTCCCAGGAGCCGCTGGTGGATTTGAACTGCAGACCTTTTGGTTAGCAGCTATAGCTCTTAACCACTGTGCCACCAGGGCTCCCCTAGTCAGAAAGCACCAACTACTTGCTGAGTGTGTAATGTGTATTAGACACTGTGCAGAAAACAGGCTGGAGTGGTGAACTACGCTTAATTTCAAGCCTTGCTTACAAAATTTTCTGTGATGAATCCTTTAGACACTTGAATGGACAATCCAAGCCATTTTCAAAAGTAGAGGGAGACTGCCTTCCCAGGCCAGAAAATCAGAAGATTTAAACAAGTCACTCAGTCCCCCTTTTAGACACTGAAATAGGAGATCAGCATGCTTTAAAGAACACCATGGACTGTATTTCCTCATGCAAGTAAACTATACCTGTGTTCCAGGCTGATTTTAAACAAAATAGTAAAAATTCATGTGTGCTATAACGCTGATCAAGGAGCCCTGGTGGTGCAATGGTTAAACGCTCAGCTGCTAACCAAAAGGTTGGCAGTTCGAACCCACCAGCAGCTCTGTGGGAGGAAAGACCTGGTGATCTGCTCCTGTAAAGGTTACAGACTAGAAAACTCTATGGGATGGTTCTATCCTGTCCTATAGGGTCTCTGTGAGTCAGAATTGACTTGATGGCACAGAAGAGCAACAAGAGGTAGATCTAGGCTTTTTGTCTTAATATGTCTGGGGTCTGTTAATACAAGGAGCAGGAAATGGACACACTAAGGTAGCATCCCAGACGCATGTTTCTGACCCTTTTATTATAAGCTCCTGCTGAAATGACTCAAGAAATCAGACGAGCGATGAATGGAGTTTGTATGAAAGTCAATGAGAAGGATGAGTTGAGAAGCAGAGGCTGAATGTACAGTATCCACAGAAGAGAGAGGTGTCCATAATTGTATGAAGTTTATGAGAAGGGAGGCAATAATGTCATTCAAAGTACAGTAAACTTCAGGAAATATTGGCAATTATGAGACAGCTATTTGGTCTCCATCTGAAAATCAACAATTAAAAGGCCTAACAATATCCAATGTGTATGAAGGTGTGGGAAAATGAACACTCTAATAGTCACATGAATGCAAATCAGAGGAAAATTCTGCATTCTTAAACTTAACCTGTTCATATGTTTTGATCTGACAATTATCTTTCTAAGTGTTTTTTTAGAATGTGCTGATATACTTGCACAAAGATGCCCATTTGTGTATTGTCTGAAGTTGGAAAAAGCTAAAATATACCACAATGTCCATCTACTGAGGACATGTTAAGTAGATTATAATGCCCTAAAACTATGGAGTATATGCTGTGGTTAAATGAGTGAAATAAATCTATATATAGACATGAAAATATTAGTAAGAGATATTGTTCAATGAAAAAAGCAAATGGGAGAACTGTATAGAAATACCATGTAACTTTAGTAAAGAGAAACCAAAAAAACAAACCAAACCCATTGCTGTCAAGTCAATTCTGACTCATAGTGACGCTATAGGACAGAGTAGAGCTGCCCCATAGAGTTTCCAAGAAGCGCCTGGTGGATTTGAACTGCCAACCCTTTGGTTAGCAGTCATAGCACTTAACCACTACGCCACCAGGATTTCCTCCGTAAAGAAAGACTAAGTAAAATGACTACCCATCTCAGCGTAGGCATATGTGTGGGTATGCACATAGAGTCTGTAGGACATGGTTGGGGAGGGGATTGAGGTGAGGAGGACAGTAAAGGAAGACTTCTGTTTGATCTGTAGTGTGCTTTATAGTGAAAGTATTGACGGATTCCGAAGCTTTAAAATAAATACATAACACTTTAAAAGTATATTTTAGGAGAGGAAGAATAGAAGACTTTATACAATTACAAATAACACTAATTATGGTCCATAAAGGAGAATCCATAGACTCGGTGAAAACCCAGCTTTGACACACTCATGCTGTTTGTGCAAGGCACAATGTGACCTAGCCAATTGTTTGAGAAACACTTCTCTGGCCTGACATAAAATCATGTAGGATACTGACCCTTTTCCTGACCCCCCAACCTACCAGCACAATAATATCAAGGAGGCATCTAGCACTCACAAGACCCAAGACTTAGAAAGCAGTGTGATAGAATCAGTCAGGTAGCGCGATTGCACTCTGTGACTTACATATGACTTGACTTTCCGGGATGCAAAACTTAGCACTCTGCTTATGATCACCATGATTCTTTCCTGCAGGTATGAACTGTCATTACTCATCCACACGGCCATGTCCTGTGAAAGACAAAAGAGTTATCCTAGAACCATGGTGTTTCCATTTTCCCAAGTCTCCTCCTTCTAGTCTCCAACTTCATTAATTCAGGAGTCTCTATGTTCTCAGACATATTCCTGATTACATCACACCCAACCTACTTTTATGTCCAAAATATGGGCGACAACCACCTAGTATACTGCCTTATTTACTGTAACTATGCCTGGCTTTAATTTAATTTAATTCCACTCAACAAGTACTTACTAATTTTCACTATGACAGTTACTTTGTCACGTATCATAAAAAAAGCTTAGCCTGAGACTGTGATATGATTATCAGAAGCTTCTTCCTCTTTTTCTTTCAAAATACATATGAATTTTTTTTTAAATCACAGAATCTGATTCTCAGCTTTAAAATTGAACTGAAATGTTATCTGATTCTAAAAATTCACCTTACCCTAGAGTTTCCTTTGCAGATTCACTACTCGGAAGTTTTCCTGCTCATGGCTGTAGGACACATTATCAGAGGCAGTTCAGTTAGAATGTTCTTGCTAATTTTGATTCAAATCTGTCTCTCTATAGTTTCTATTTATCTGTTCTACACATTCAGTTGCAGGAACATATTTACAATCTTGGGGAGGGAAGAAGGCTGCATATGGCTCTTGAGCCAACCACTACTAGCAGATGTCTTAAGGGCATCTGTTGGACTCTATAGTATATATGCCAATGGTTGGCCAGATAATCTCTTTCCTTTGACTTGCTCCCATTCCAGGAAACTCTCCTGTTTCCCCTTCCCTAGGGCAGAAGAGCCTCTCATCTCAGAGGGCTCCTACCCCTTCCAAGACTGAGGCTCCAGCTCTATCTGAGGATCAGGAGAGTTATTAGCGATGGTAAGTAGGGGAACAAAGTGGATAAGTAACCAGCTTCTAAGTTAGAGTGGCTCCTGCACTCATTAGTTTGGACATATTATTGATCCTCTCTCTACTTCCATTTCCTGATCTACAAAATGGCAGCAATAATAATAATTTTCTTATAGGGTTATGTTAAGGGTTAAGTGAGATAGCCCACATATGAACTGTTCAGCTTAGCACCCAACATGCAGTAAATAGAAGCTATTGATAGCAGCATGAAGTGCTTAGAAATAAATGGATGGGGGAGTGGATAATAAAAACCACTTTAAAAAATTATGAGGATAAAATTAGAAAATGCCAAAACACCAAAAACACCAAACCAAACCTGTTGCTGTTGAGTCGATTTTGACTCATGGTAACCCCATGAATTACAGAGTAGAACTGCTTCATAGGGTTTTCTTGGCTGTGGTTGTTACAGAAGCAGGTTGCTAGGGCTTTATTCCACAGCATCCCTGGGTAGGTTTGGGTTAGCAGTCAATAGCTCACCACTTGCACCATCCAGGGACCTGGCACAAAAAATACCTGGCTCAAATTAGACACAAATTAGTATAACACATAGTAAAACCTGCAAAAGCCAGGACCTACGTAAGGCAGAAACCTGTCAGAGAAGGAAAACTCAAGTATTTTCCACTAATAGAGAGGATAGAAAAGTGGTAAGACTGCACCCTGTCGAAGGTAGAAAACTTGCAAGACCCAGAAACACAAGCAGCCCTGTCGAGTTCCAGATCTCACAGTTTTCACTGAATTCTCTTTTCCTTCACCTTCCTTCTTTTCTTCGTATATGCCAATCCTGCTTCTTTACATGGATATATTTTATGATTTGCATAACTCATGGGCCAGAGTGCTTCCATGGATACTCTAGGTAGGGTAAGTCAATGTGGTTTCCCAGTATTTCCAGGTCTCTGGCCCCTGACAGCATTGTTTTAGGAATGCGAAACTGGAGACTATAAGACATCCAGCGCAGTCTCCTCTCCTTGGCTGGTGCAGTTAAAAGGCAGTGAGGTCTTGGATATGAATGATGAGGTTTTGGACAGTGGTTAGGCCTTCTTCTCATACTGTGGTACCCATGAAGACAGAATGCTCACAGGATTACCAAGTCCCAGACTTGTTGGGGAAGAAGCTTACATGTAGACCCTACTCACAGTATGGTTCATTCTGAAGTGCATTTGAAGGTAGTTTGGGCCAACCTTCCTACTATTCTCTGCTACCCTGAACTGTGTTCACCCTCATATCTCCTCCTAACACTTGCCTTCCCAATTGTTGACTGACACCATGCCCCCAAGATCCGATTCTTAAGAAGAAGTCTCTGTTATCAAATAAAGGGAAGTCACTTTATTTTGGGGGTAATCTCACTCCTTGGAGAAGTAAAGAAAAATTTTAGCCACCAAATATTTGAAGGAGTTGTAAATATGACAAATGAGAAATAAAGAAACATAATATAACTTATGTTATATATATTGTAAATCTTTAGATTTATGACGTAAAAACAAAATGCTCATTTTCCTTTTATTCACAAGCCAAAAAATTAAGCCCTTTCTCAAACTATCTACTTTACCTTTAAGATCTGTAGTTTATAGAGGTCTTTAGACACTAAAATCAGTAGAGTGTCCTCAAATACGTTTAAAATGTTTTCATATAAAACCTGAAAAATAATATAGCCCCCCAAAATAGTTACAATTAGCCAGTCACACAAATTTGATAAAATTTTACTGAACGTATATTGTTTTGCATCCTGGTGTCCTAAATTCTCCCCATAAACTGAAAACAAGAAAGAAGAGAGGTAGCTATGCTAATGAGCCCTCACCCAGTACCATATGCCAGAAATTGCTTCTCCAGCTTAGGGGGTAAGCGTGTTGCATAGAAGTGCTGAGAAAGAAGAGACTACAATGTTGCTGACCTTACTATAGGACTCTTTCTACTTCCACCTTGCTCTACACCTATTTTCTTTTTTGCAGGACTTGGTAGTAAATTCCACTTATAATATCTAAGAAACGTGAAGGCAAAAACAGCAAAGATTACCTGCTGAGAGAAAGTCCTTAGTACGAGGTAGGGAGGGATAACTGTGGTATGGAACAATTCCTCATCATGATAAAAGGAAGAAGCATCTTACCTCCGGGTCCTCCTGGTCATTACTGCAGTTCTTTACTTTTTTTACTTCATTAAGACTTGGCATAGCAATTACCAGTTTAAAGGATGACTCTACTAATGTCAATTGAAATTCAAATTGCAGAAGGGGATCCACAAAGCTGACAAGAAAAGGGTGTAATCATTTAATTGATGAGAAACAAATGTAACTTAACCTTAGGGACTTTTTCTTAGTGATTGAAAACAAACCAATCAGTTGTGGTAGAGTTGATTCTTGACTCATGGAAACCCCACATGCATCTGAGTAGAACTGTGCTCCAGGGAGTTTATAATGGCTGTGACCTTTTGGAAATAGATTGCCAGCCCTTTCTTCTGAGGTGCCTCTGAGTTGATTTGACTCGTCTTCCTTTTTGTTAGTGCCAAATGCTTAGCAGTTTGCACCACCCAGGAACTCATTTTCTTGGTGATGGACAGAGAGAGTAATAGAAAATGATGTTTAGCTTTTGACTTTATATGGTACACGGATTTTAAATATTCTCTTCAAAAGGACAATCGTGTTTTAAACATAAAGGATTTTATGGAAATCAGCATGTATTTATTTCTCCATAGACATACTATTTGCAAAGGGTGGTTACATTCCCAGCCGAGCCCACAAAAGCCACACTAAGCTATCAGGGATTGAAATACATTACTGCCGCTTTTTCTCTAATCCGTGATACTACATTTTTAGCATTTTAGTATCTTTAGTATTAGAAGGCATCTTTAAATTGGTGGCAAGAGAGACCTTCCCATCAGCATCTGGGAAGTCAAGTTGTGCCACAGTTGTTGTTCCTTGGCATGTGTGATCTGAATGGGATCTCTTGGTAATAATCAAATCTTCAAATCTCAGAGAGATTGATTTGATTTATTCATGGGCTCTAGTGGATTTTTTAGTGGATTCACCATGAGTTGGAATCAACTGGACAGCAACCAACAACTGCAACAACCGTGGATTGTCCGTAGAATCTGAACAGCTAGCTATCAAAAGCTTCCAGTAGAACTCCAGTGGAAAGTATTTAACTTCTAGGGATACGTGTTTCAGTTAAGGAAAACTGAAAATTAAGTTTTGATGAAATAGGAAATAATGTCTTTCCAAATATGTTGTGATCATATTATCAATTCTAAAAATGCTAGAATCATCAAGGTCATGAACAAGGATAGGAAAGTAGCACGTTACCCTGAAGCCATGCAAACTGCTCACAGCCAAAGAATCTTCAAACTTTAAAGGTGAAGAAGGCTGAGAGTCAGACTTTGCTTGCGATACTAAGGAAGAAAGTTCCATGTAAATCCATGGGTAAACATGACCAATATTAATATGACACAAAGTAAAATTCAAATGAAAAAGTGTTAAGTGAGATATAGATGATCATTACAAAATAGTCAAAGGCATAGTTAATAAAAAGACATAATATGGACTTTCTCAAACCACAAACAAAAATTGTAAAGTAAATTTATTAGAGGTATAAGGAGAAATAGAAACACCATTGTAGGAGACGATTATAACATTAAATTATCAGTATGTGGTAGGCAATAAATAAATAAAACTACAAATATGGGATCTTTAATTAATAAGTTGGGTAAATACATTGTATTAAATGTGATTAAAAAAGATTATTTTTTAAGTGATCATAGGATGCTGACAAATATTTTATCATATACTCAGGTTTATAAAATTTTCGATAAATATAAAGATCATATGCTTTATTCTCTGATCAGAATGACAAATCTATTTTCAAAATAAGAAAATTCAAAGTACTTAAAATATTTGAGTATGATCCAGAGTTGTTCTCATTTAGAATGAGAGAAAAATAAAGAGCTAACCATTAACTTAAGATTTTAAACAGAACTAAAAGTGTAATCAAAAGAATGACGGACATAAGCAAAATAAATACATTATGAAATGTGGAAAAAATGAAAATAATCAGTATAACAACCCTCACTGGCAGGTTCAAATAAAGATTTAAAAGAGAGGAAGCAGAAATGAAATAATAGTTAAGGAAGGCTACATTAGTGAATAAAAGGAGTAAACTATCAAATGGATTTAATAAAAAACAAATAATTGATTTATTTTGCTGAAGTATGTAATTATGCATGAATATACAGCATCCATGAATCTTTATATGCCAAACACACTTGTCTAAATATGAAAAGCATCATCTATAATAAATCTGAAAAAAAATAAGACAAAACTATTATCTGGGAGATCTTAAAACACATTTAAGCCCCTTGCCATTGAGTCAATTCTGAATCATAGCGATCCTATAGGACAGAGTAGAGCTGCCCCATAGGGTTTTCAAGGAGCGGCTGGTGGATTTAAACTGCTGATCTGTTGGTTAGCAGCCGAGCTCTTAACCATTGTGCCACCAGGACTCCAAAACACATTTGGGTAGACCAAATAATAATAACAAAATAAAAATACAAAGTAGGGATCTTAATCTAGAGTCTGGCCTTTCATGAGCCCTGTAAAATAGCATGCAAAATTTTATGTGTGCCTATGTGTGTTTTTCTGGGGGAGAGTGTCCAAAAGTTTTTTCAGATTCCTAAAGGATTATTAAAAGATGTTAAGAAAAACTGATAGAGAACTTTTAACACCAGGCACTAGGGGTTTTACATGCTCTGCACGCATTATTATTTCAGTACATCTTTACAACAATACTAGAAGTACTATTGTTACCCTCAATTTATAAAAGCTGAGGCTTAGAGAAGCTAAATAATTTCATCAAAATCATGAAGCCTGTGAATTATGGAGTGAGTACCTGGTGGGTTTGAACTGACTACACCACCAGGGTTACCAGGCGCTGGAAACCCTGGTGGTGTAGTCAGTTCGAATCCACCAGGTACTCCTTGGAAACTTTATGGGGCAGTTCTACCCTGTCCTATAGGATGGCTATGAGTCAGAATCGACTCGACAGCAATGGGTTTAAATGTGTTTTAAGATCTCCCAGATAACAGTTTTGTCTTAATTTTTTCATATTTATTACAGATGTTACTTTTCATATTTAGACAAGTGTTGTTTGGCACATAAAGATTCATGCATGCTGTATATTCTATGAGTCGGAATTGACTCGATGGCAATGGGCTTCTTGGTTTATCAGATGCTACGTCTGTCTAACCCCAGAGTCTTCAGGCTTAACCACAATTTCTCTTTCTATTTAGGAGTCTTTTGTAAATTCTAGTTAATTCAATAAGCCAAGGTATATAAGAAAGTTAGTATTGAAAAATTATGGACAAAATTATTGTTGGCTCAATGAAATTACAAAAAACATAAATAATAAATAAGCAAAATGTCAAAAGCAGAAAAATTAATGAGTTTGTAAATTCAAAAAAATTATCAAAGAGTGAAAATCAGGTCCAAATTAAGTTAAAAGACAACCTCAAAAATGTCAGTCAATTTCACTTATGAGTATAAAGTTTAACTAAATTTTTAGAAAAATAATTTAACAAAATAATAAAAGGATAATATGAAACAACCAAATATGGTTTATCATTGGAATACAAGGATGGCCCAATATCCTGAAAACTATTAATGAATATATACCTAGCAATTGATTAAATAACAAAAAATAATGAATAATAACAAAAAACATGAAGAACAGGAATAACATAAGAGTCGAACTTCCAAATTTTAAAGTATTGTGTTGGAGTGGTTTCTTATGTTTCTAAGAAGACATGACCTACTTAAAAAAAAAAAGGGTAAGCTCAACCTAATATGGGATAAATATGCAAAAAAAAAAAAAAAGTCCCAGTTTCAGTATATCAGTAACTGCTTTCCAGAAAACAAAATTAAAAAGCAACCAAAAATATATCTAAGAAATTCGTGTACAAACATTCAGGATCTATACTAAAAATGTTTCAGACTTTCAAGGGAGATATCAATTAGGACTTGAGTAATTAGAGTGGTATATCATATTTATGGAAATCCTGGTAGTGTAGTAGTTAAGTGCTACGGCTGCTAACAAAAAGGTCAGCGGTTCAAATACACCAGGCACTCCTTGGAAACCCTGTAGGGCAGTTCTACTCTGTCCTGTAGGGTAGCTATGAGTCAGAATTGACCCAACGGCAGTGGATTTGGTTTGGTTTTGGTATCATATTTATAAATAGGAAAATTATTTATAAAATGCCATTTAATCCCAAATTATTTTTAAAACTCTGAAATCCCAATAAAATTTCAGAATGTTTTCACAAGAAATGTCAAAATAAATTTGCATTACTTTTGGAAAAATAAATTGGAAAGAATATCATAGGCTACTTTGATGAAAAACTTCAAGAAAATGAGGACGACCTAGTTCCATCAGATAATAAAACCTATTATAAAACAATGCCAAATTAAAACAGCACCTAAATAAAACTCTAAATCAATAAAATAGACTAGAAATACTACAGAAATACCCTAATGTGGGAATACCAAATAGATGGCTAAATACTATACCACTCTCTCCAGGTCAAATGTCTTCATCGTGGGATTAATTTGTTGTGGCAGAATTTCAACTTTGGTCAGAATGCAAGAATACAGCCTTGGTATTGTTGTTGAGTGCCGTAGAGTCCATTCCAACTCACGGGGCCCCTATAGGACAGAGTAGAACTGCCCCATAGGGTTTCCAAGGCTGTAAAGAGCTAAGAAAGCAGAATGCCACATTTTTCTCCTGCAGAGCAGCTGGTGGGTTCAAACTGCTGACCTTTCGGTAAGCATCCCAATACTTAAACACCGCACCACCGGGGGTCCTTAAATACAGTCCTAGAATCCCTTTTTTTTAATTAAAAATTTTATTGAGCCAATTGTAGCTTCACAAGCAATAATAGAGAGAGAGCCCGTGTATGCTTTATCCAGTTTTCACCAATGGCAGCATTTTGCAAAAACTACAGTAAAATATCGCAACCAGGATACTGACATTGATACAATCCACCAATCTTGTTCAGAGTTCTTCAGTTTTACTTGTGCTCGTGTGTGTGTGTGTGTGTGCGTGTGTGTGGTTAGTTCTATACAATTTTATCACACGCGTAGGTTCATGTACTCACCACCACAGTCAAGATACTGAACAGCTTAGAGCCCTTTTTAATCCGTAACTATTCTTTATACAGATCAATTAAAAAAAAAAAACTTTCAAAAGATTAAGTAAAACTTTGGAAATTAAGCATTTTGGAATAAGTATTATCTGTATCAGAGGCCAGGAAAAATTTTCTGTGATAGTCCAGATAATAAATGTATTAGGCTCTTTAGTCAGATCGTCTGTGTCAACTCAATTCTGCCATTGTAGTGCAAAACCAAAACCAAACCAAACAAACTAAACCCACTGCCGTCGAGTCGATTCCAACTCATGGTAATCCTATAGGACAGAGTAGAACTGCCCCATAGAGTTTCCAGGGAGCCCCTGGTAGATTCAAACTGCCAGCCTTCTGGTGAGCAGCTGTAGCTGTTAACCACTATGCCACCAGGGTTTCCTTGTAATGCAAAAGCAGCAATGAAGCCTTTGACTTCCAGGACAACACACAATACAGGGGAAGTCACCACAACTGGACTAAACCAAAAGCTAAGAAGTTTTCTGGATACAACCAGACACTTCAAGAAACAGAGTAGTCTGGGGACCATGGTTTCAGGGGACATCTAGGTCAACTGGCATAACAAAGTGTATCAAGAAAATGTTCTGCATCCCACTTTGGTGAGTGGCATCTGGAGTCTTAAAAGCTAGCAAGAGGCCATCTAAGGTGCATCAGTTGGTCTCAACCTACCTGGAGCAAAGGAGGATGAAGAACACTAAAGACACAAGGTAAATATGAGCCCAAGAGACAGAAATGGCCACAGAGACTCCAACAGCATGAAACCGGAAGAACTAGATGATGCCTGGCTACCACCAATGACTGCCCTGACAGGGAACACAACAAAGAATCCCTGCTGGAGCAGGAGAAAAGTGGGATGCAGACCTCAAATTCTCGTAAAAAGACCAGACTTAATGGTCTGAATGAGACTGGAGGGACCCCAGAGGTCATGGCCCCTGGGCTCTCTGTTAGCCCAAAACTAAAACCATTCCTGAAGCCTACTCTTCAGACAAAGATTAGACTAGATTATAAGACATAAATTGATACTGGTGAGGAGTGTGCTTCTTAGCTCAAGTATGCACATGAAACTATGTGGGCAGCCCCTGTCTGGAGGCAAAATGAGAAGGCAGAGGGGGACAAGAGCTGGCTGAATGGATGCAGGAAATACAGGGTGGAGAGAAGGAGTGTGCTGTCACATTGTAGGGAGAGCAACTAGGGTCACATAACAATGTGTGTATAAGTTTTTGTATGAGAAACCAACTTGAATTGTAAACTTTCACTTAAAACACACTAAAAAATAAAATTGGTAAAAAAAAAAAAACAAACAAACAAACCCATAGCCCTCCACTTGATTCTGACTTATGGCGCCCCGTGTGTTACAGAGTAGAACTGCTCCGTAGAGTTTTCTTGGCTGTAATCTTTACAGAAGCAGTTGCCAGGCTTTCTTTTGCAGCACTGCTGGGTGAGTTTGAACCACAAACTTTTAGATTAGTAGTTAAGCACAAACCATTTGCACTGCCCAGGGAACCTTAAGGGAGCCGTAGACAACACGTTAATGAATGGATGTGGATGTGTTCCACAAAACCTTGTTTATGAACACTGAAATTTGAATTTCATATAATAATCACATATCATAAAATATTACTCTTATTTTAATTCCCCACTCTTACATTTGGAAAAGAAACCCTGGTGGCATAGTGGTTAAGTGCTATGGCTGCTAAGCGAAAGGTTATTTAAAAAAGTAAAAACTGTTCTTATCTCACAATCTATACAAAACTAGAAGGTGCGCAGGAGTAAGCCCATGGTCATGGTCTGTCACCCTCTAGGCTGTATAATGAAATTGTGAAGAATAGATGGTATTAGTTCGTAAATTAAAATAACTACCATAGACTAACCAAAAAAACAGAACAAAATAAAACCGTTTGCTGTCCACTCTGACTCATAGTGACCCTGTAGGACAGAGTAGAACTGCCCCCTAGCATTTCCAAGGAGCAGCTGGTGGAGTCCGTCATTTAATATCATGTCCAATTTTTGCTTAGTTTTTATATTGCGTGATCTTTGTTACCCTTACTTATATAGACCAAAGTCATCAGAGACTAAAATCGTGTAATATAAAAACTAAGTGAAAATTGAACATAATATTAAATGTAATATAAAGTTGATTTTATACCAGAGGTCATACAAAAAAAGTAACAAATATAGCCATGACTCTATAAAACCAACTCTAACAATAAAGATAAAAAAATTAAAAAGACCATAAAAATGTCATGAGAAGTTTATAAAATACATACCATCACTAAAATCTTAATAAACTGGCAAAGAACATGAGGAAATTCTCATATGTGAAAATTCAGAAATACAGAAACATATGGAAAATATTGAGGTTTTCTTGTATTGAAATAAATACGAATTAAGATAACAATGGGGTATAATTTTGAACCTTCTAAATCAATAAATAGAAAAAAAGTGTGTGTATCTTCTAGTTGACTAGGCTTTGAAGAAATGTTTACTATTAGTGCAGTTCTTCAGGAGAGCAAATTGACAGCTTCTATCCAAAACCCTAAGAAGGTTTATCCCATTTGCCTTAGTTGGGTCCAGGGGAAGTGGACACCAAAGATGTATTAGGGATACCAGAGACTTACAAGAGAAGGGGAGAGGGATGGGAGGACGACTAGGGCAGGAAGAGTCTTAGACTACAGCAAGTTCCAGGAAAGGTTTGTCCAGGCTGACAGGGACTCCTCCAGCTGAAGTTCCTGTTGCAAGAGCTGTGTGCCCCACTATGCTGGGTCATTGGCAGGGGCATCCTGCAGGAAGCACTCCCTTCATGGGCATGTTGGTGGATCTACAGGGACAATAGCTGAGGCTGTCAGCCAATAAGTCGTCCCACAATAGTGTCGAATTTTCATGACTGCTTCACCATCTAAATCAGAAGCCTCACTCTTGGAAGGATATTTCAAGGAAATATTTCAGGAGAAGATAAAACCTTTTATGTATAAAGATGATTATCATATTAGTTTAATATTGGTATAACATAGTATAAAGAAAATTTCAGGATTTGGGAATATTATGCTGCCATTAAAATGAAATATGATCATTTAGAAAAATGGAAAACTTAGTAATGCCAAATGAAAAATAGAACTGAAAATTGAATATGCAAACTGATTATGACTCTGCCATTGTTATCTACTTATCCAGGCAATACAGAAATATTGGGAAGGAAGGTGAGAAAGGAAGAAGTAATAGTTGCTGAACTTGAATGGTGGAATTTGGAGTAATTTTTTTACTTTTCATAATTGTAATTTTTCTATTACATTTTAAAGATATTCAATCCATGAAACAAGAGAGCATCCTTGCTTATCATACCTGGAGTTCATGGCCAGGATCATAGCTTGCTTACTTAACAGGCCTGAGTATGCATCCAATAGGTAGGCAGTCACATACTCCTATAAGTACCAAGAGAAAGAAGAGAGTCAAAGATTGCAGACCTATGAGGCTGGTAACATCATATATAATTCTCCCTTTTCCAGAGACTGAAGGGAACCAACAGGACTAGAAAATATGCTCCAGTTCATAGAATTGTTGAGAGCGGACAAACTGTAATTTAAACCCAGGACAGCATCTTGGGTGGCCTTTTACATCCAACCACTGTGCTTACATAATTAGCATTTCCAGAAAGAATTCTGTAAGGGGTGCTCCTTACCAGGTTAGTACCTGTTAGATATTACTTAATGACTAAACTCCCATAATAGAATAAGAATCACATACAGTTCACTGAAGGAAATCCTGGTGGTGTAGTGGTTAAGAGCTATGGCTGCTAACCAAAAGGTTGGCAGTTCAAATCCATCTATGAAGCAGTTCTACTCTGTCCTGTAGGGTCACTATGAGTTGGAATCAACAAAAAGGCAAGGGGTTTGGTTTTTGTACAGTAAACTGTACAGCTGTCTAAAATAATTATTTAACCTTATAATTGATCATCAATAGGATTTCATTAAAAATTCCCAATTCTGTATTCGAGAAGCTGGAGAACTGTGAAAAACCTAAAAGAATAATCTGTTTTCTTCTGTGTATCCCACTCTTGCTGCATGCAAGCCTGTGTGGTTGTTAATATAAATTCTCAATCTCTACTTTTAGATACTGTAAAATAATAATGAGTCCTTGGGTGGTGCAAATGGTTAATATGCTCAGCTACTCATCAAAAGTTTAGCGTTATGAGTCCACCCAGAGACACATTGGAAGAAAAGGGCTGGTGATCTACTTCTGAAAAGCCAGCCATTGAAAACCCTGTGGAGCATACTTCTATTCTGACACACGTGAGGTGACCATGAGCTGGAATCAACTCAGTGCCAACTGGTTTGGTTTATATAATAATGACCTATCTAAGGAGATTTATTCCCTCTAAGACATACGCAAATGCCTGCAACTGATTACTCATCATCCTAAAAAAAGCTCTTTCTCTGCTCAATCCATGTTTCTCATTTGTCTGTAGCCTTGAGTGCTCTGTGGGATCTGTGTTTGGCCTCCTTGGTATGTGAGAACTCTACCAGTGGGTAGGGTAACATGCTTGACTATTTCAATTGCCTCATGTGCATACGAAAGCTGGACAACGAATAAGGAAGACCAAAGGAGAATTGACACCTTTGAACTGTGGTGTTGGCAAAGAATATTGAATATACCATGGCCTGCCAAAAGAACAAAAATATCTGTCTTAGAAGAAGTACAACCAGAGTGCTCCTTAGAAGCAAGGTTGGAGAGACTACATCTCACAGACTCTGGACGTGTTGTCAGGAGGGATCAGTCCCTGGAGAAGAACATCATGCTTAGTAAAGAAGAAGGTCAACCAATAAGAAGAAGGCCCTCAATGAGATGGATTGACACAGCGGCTGCAGCAGTGGGCTCAAGCATAGCAACGATTGTGAGGATGGCACAGGGCCGGACAGTGTTTTGTTCTGTTGTGCATAGGGTTGCTATGAGTTGGAACCGACTTGATGGCACCTAACAACAACAACATTAAGTCAGAGAAATGCCCTGATTAAGGTATGAGCTAAAAAATGGCGTTTCTCCACTAGGCGTAAACATCTGCTACGACCTTCCCGTGAAACATCGCATTAAACGTTCTCTAACACCCTCCTCTAGGCTGCGCTCAGCCGGAGTGGTGCAGAGCGTTTATTCTCCTTTCTCTAAAATATTCATATTCAGGCTTATCATTGATCTCGTACAACACCAAACATGATTTTACTTAATCTGGAGAGAACAATTCTTGTTATGTTGCTTGCTACCATACAGCACATGTTATTATTATTTAAAAAAAAAAAAAAAACCAGCTACTGTCAAGTCAGTTCCTACTCAAGGCAACCCCGTGTGTGTCAGAGTGAAAACGTGCGCCACAGGGTTTCCATGGCTGATGTTTTCAGAGGAGGATCACCAGGACTTTCTTTAGAGGTGCCCTCTGGGTAGGCTTGAACGGCCAACTTTTTAGTTAGCCGCCAAGCACGTTAACGACTTGAACTCCTCTTACTATTGCCTAAGGGACATAGCATCTTCTGTGTGGCAGACAACGGTAACTCACTGCAGCATGAAACCATGTGGTGATTTATCTGTCTTGATAGAAGACATTTTTCCCCTTGTCATCATTTTCATTGAATTTGGCCAGAAGTTTACCGGTCACCATCTTCGGGCAGTGACTACCTGAACATCCTGTCTGTAGATAAATAATGACCCTCTGGAGCTATTGCCTCAATAGGGGCTTTCTCATACACCAGGTTCCAACTTGTCTTAAGTCCTTGGAAATCAATTTTTATAGTACTTACAATATTCTAAATCACTGGTTCCCGGCATTGGCAGTGCATGAAGGGGCTGAAAATATTGATTTTGATTCCTAAACCACATCTCCAGAGAGTTTGATTTACTAGCTTTGTATTCGGGCCCAGACATCAAGAGATTTAAAACAGCTTCCTGGGTAATTATGATGTTCCAGGACTGAGAGACACTTTGCATGTGAACCATTTCCACTGAGTTCTGGAGTCTGCCCAAGAATAAACTATCATATCATGGATCTATAATATTATGGACCTCTGATTTCTATTCATTAGACAGCTTCTTTTGTTTTCATTAGGTCCCTGGGTGGCACAAACAGTTTGTGCTCTGCTACTAACCAAAGGGCTGGCGATTCAACTCTACTCAGCGATATTCCAGAAGGAAGGCCTGGCGACCCACTTCTGTAAGATTACAGCCATTGAAAACCCTATGGAGTGCGGTTCTGCTCTGATACACACGAGGTCCCCATGAGTCAGAATTGACTCAACAGGTAGTAGGTAGGGTTTCTTTTTGTGGAGTCAAATTCTTTACTACAACTCCATCACCAGGTTATTGTCCTGTCCACATTACTTGAGCATCACACCTTTTTGTGATTCACTGACTTACAGCATGTCCCTACCTTATCATTGGGCATGCTTTAACCCGTATCTAACTCCTTTATGTGCTGCTAATGTTTGCCTAATGTCAAAGGCCAATGTACGCTGACCAGAGGTAAGGCTTGTCTAACATACATATTGCTTCTCCAGTGGTGCCAGTCAAAGAGGTTACAAGCATTATCCAGGGATTTCACCTGCTTTCCCCAATTAGGCTTCTGTTATTGTTCAGAATATGTAACATGGCCAGCAGTGTTCCCAGAAATTCCTAAGTGCCTTCTCTAGCGTGGTATGACTATCATTCTGGCTTTAATTTCTATTATCCTGCTAAGTTCCCTTTTATTTCATCTTTAAATTCATCTTTAAATACTCCTTAATCTTTAGATACTCCTTAATCACTATGGAAGGAGCCCTAGTGGTATAATGGTAAAGCACTTGGCTGCTAACCAAAGGTTGGTGGTTTGAACCCACCCTGTGGTTGCAAGGAAGAAAAGACGTGGCAATCTGCTCCCATAAAGATTTCAGCCTAGGAAACCCTATGGGGCAGATCTGTCCTACAGAGTCACTATGAGTCAGAATTGACTCAACAGCACACAGCCACAGCAACAAATCACTACAGGTCTTCACTGGAACTTCAGTGAATGCTAAAATAGTCACAATCCTGGAAATCTGTACTTTCGTGATATGTTTCGTAATGCTGGGTTCTAGGACCAGTCTGGTGGGGCTTAAGCATCTATTTATATCAATTATTTTGGCTTCCTTCTGTAAGCCAACCATCTGCTTTTTATATACATTTTATATCACTGACTTATTTATTCAATATCTGTTGTCATTATTGGCCAGAAAAAATGGAGCCCTGCCAATTTGACTAGTTTCTTAAATCTCGGATGTTTCAAATCACATATATAGGATGTGTGTTTCTGATACCACATAAGACTAATCATTTTTTTCTGAGGAAATTTGAACTCCCCTCAAGTAATTCCCAAAGGGAGCCATGAACTTGGTCATCTAGGATACTATGTCAGTCTTCACTTTTTCCTTTATCTCCAGATCACTAAAATGTTGCCATTCTCTGACAATAGCAAAATATCAAAACTATGGAGAGATGAGGCATCTAAACTGAACGCATGAATATCCAGCGTCCTTACGTTTCAGACTTCTGCTCTGTGTCAGTGCCTACTGAAGGTAGCAACACTATTGCCAATGCTCTCTCATGTCTACCAACCCTGCCAAGGCCAAATGTTGAGAAAGGTGATAGCTATGCCTAGAATAAATGCACTCCCTATTCTAAAGCTAAACTATTTTCTGCTACTGCAGAGGCCACCAGAACCAATATAAGTGCACTGGGCACTATCAATACTTCAGTTCTTTCAAGTTTTACTTGTTCTCATATTTATTGCCTTGCTTATGACACAAGCTCTGGGGAAGGCTGGTGGAAAATTCCTGAAAGAAAGTTACTGTGCTGTACACAGAATTGCCCTCACCTCTGTCATTGTTCCACGCCATGTAAACCAGTGTGTGCCTCAATGCTCTTTCCTTAGAAAGTTCTTTTCTAGGAGGATGCTCACCCAAGCTTCTCCACGCACTCCTAGAAGGCCTGCCTTACTGATTCTCCAGGGACTTTAAGAATGTAGGATGACCAAAACACAAGTCAACACATTATTTCAAATAATTTTACTCCAAGGCCTTCCTATAAACTTGCCCAACAAGACACACCCTAATCTATTCCTATTTCAAATTACACTCCGATTTATTACCCTTTCAATTTTAACAAAGCCTTTCCATTACTAAGGAGTCCTGGTGACGCAGTGGTTAAGTGCTCAGCTGCTAACTGAAAGGCTGGTAGATTGAATCCACCAGCGGTCCAAAGGGGAAAGAGGTAGCAGTCTGCTTCTGTAAGGATTTCAGCCTTGGAAACCCTGCAGTTCTACTCTGTACTATAGGGTTGCTCTGAGTCAGAATATAACTCTGTGGCAATGGGTTTGGTTTTTTGGTTTTCCATTATTAATTTCCTTAATTTTTGCAGGTAAATTTAATGTCCCAATGAGATGAACATTCCTTACTCTTATGCCCACAGAAAAATTAGTTTCAAAACATCTTCCCTTCCTTATTTTGTACTTTTTGCTCAGTCCAAAACAGGGGATTTCTCAAATGCCTTTTTGGAACCTGGGTCTCTTTCTAGAAGGAGGCATCTGGAACATCTTCCATTACTTCTGTGTATCCCCTTTAGCATCATCAAAGTTGAATTAACCCCTAGCTTTCTTGTGGCTCCCACCTCCCTAAAGCTCCAGAGAGTCTAAAGTACACATACAATTACCACCTACCCCATTCCCCACATATTTTAGAAAATATGTAAAAGTCTCAGAACCAAGGATGGCCTTTAAAGCAGGTTACCAGCTAAATACCAATTACATCATTCAATAACATTCCCTATGCTACAGTAATGACCCAAATTCAACGTATGATGCCATCTATGCTCATATAATTATCATCCATTTTCAAGAGCAGAAGTTTGTTGTTGCTGGAGAGAGGGAAAAAGAAAAAAGATTCTTGGTTTCAAATTCTCTCTAGGGTGCTAGACAACCCATGCCAATAACGCAGAGTCCATTACTTGTAGATTGAATTCTTCACTGGAAAAAATCACCAATCAGGGATTTAGGTATGACATGAAAAAGCCCATATCTAAGAGGCAGAGCCAATGTGGTGCTATAGACAGGAAGCACCATGCCATCCCTCTGCAGTGAAGACCTGAAAAACTAAGTAAAACAGATACAAACCTCGATACTAGAATCCTAAGCATCAAATGAAAGAATAAAGAACTAGATGAAGCACTGAATGGAAGAAACCAACAGAGAACAGAGAATGGAGAGATCTGTGGAGTGGAGGTCCCCTGCCAACTAACGTGGCACAACTTTGCCATCTTGGAGCACAGTCAGTGGTGACCCTCGACAGGGAGTATGGGAAGGCAACTTCACAGAGTTCCCAAAAAGAGACAGAGCACATAGTAACCAGAGAAACACACTTTCCCACCTCTCTTCCTTCTGCCCCATACACTGTCTCTGCTACTTCCCAAGAGACAACAGTCACTGTCAGAGAGGCACCGGCTCGCTGCTGCCCTGGGTCTGCCCTGCCACCAATGACCAGCTCCCTCAGCACCATATTTTTCATTATTTTTCTCCTTTGCTTTCTCCCTTTTCCTTCTCCCTGCCACCTAGCCCTCTGTACTGCCTTTGCCCCATCCTGACAGGCCTTGCTGCACCATGCTGTGAGAGAGACACCAACTTGCTGCCACAACAGTTCCACCCCACCCCTGATGGCTGGTTCCTACGGTACCATATTTTTGTTGTTATTTTTTCCTCCCTCTCTTTCCTGTCCAGCTAACTGGGATCTTCTAAAAATTAAACAGTTAGGCTCATCAAGACTTCACCAAAAGACTAAAAAGAGAACCTACAGACTGGGAAAAATTTTTGGCTCTGACAAATCCGACAAAGGTCTAATCTCTAAAATCTACAGGAAAATCCAACACCTGTACAACAAAAAGACAAATAATCCAATTAAAAAATGGGCAAAGAATATAAACACACACTTCACCAAAGAAGACATTCAGGCAGCTAACAGACACATGAGGAAATGCTTGCAATCACTAGAATTTAGGGAAATGTAATTCAAAATTACAAAATGATACCATCTCACCTGAACATCATTGGGGCTAACTGAAAAAAAAAACAAAACAGGAAATGTTGGAGAGACTGGGGAGATTGGAACTCTCATGCACTGTTGGTGGAAATGCGAAATGGCAAAACCATTTGGAAAAACGATATGTGATCCAGCAATCTCACTCCTAGGAATATACCAAAAAAAACCCGTTGCCATCGAATTAATTCCAACTCATAGTGACCCTATAGGACAGAGCAGAACTGCCTCATATGGTTTCTAAGGAGAAGCTAGTGGATTTGAACTGCTGATCTTTTGGTAGAAGCTGAGGAATATATATCCCTGAGTAATAAAAGCCATCACACGGATAGCCGTAGGGACACCTATGTTCATTGCAGCATTATTCACAATAACAAACAGGTAGAAACAACCTAAGTGCCCATTCAATAATGAATGGACAAATTACAGCACATATACACAATGGAACACTATGCAATGATAAAGAAACAATGATGAATCTGCTAAGTATCTCACAACATGAATGAACCTGGAGGCATTATGCTGAGTGAAATAAGTCCATCACAAAAGGGCAAATAGTATATGAGACCACTATTATAAAAACTCATGAAAAGGTTTACACACAGAAAGAAACAATCTTTGATGGCTATGAGGAAGGGAAGAGGTGGAGAGGGAAAAATACTAATTAGACAATAGATAAGTGGTAACTTTGATGAAGGGTAAGACAACACATAATACTTGGCAACTCAGAACAACGTGACCAAGGAAAACCACAGAAGCTTTATGGACACACTAAACTCCCTGAAGGATTGAGTTACTGGGCTGAGGGCTGGGAACCATAGTCTTGGAGGAAATCTAGTTCAATTGGCATAACATAGTTTATAAAGAAAATGTTCTACGTCCTACTTTGGTGAATAGTGCCTTCTTAAAAGCTTGCAAGTGGCCATCTAAGATATACCTACTGGTCCCACCCTGTCTGAAGCAAAGGTAAAAGAAGAAAACCAAAGACACAAGGGAAAGATTAGTCTAAAGAATGAATGGACCACAATTACCACAGCCTCCAGCAGACTGAGTCCAGCACAACTAGATGGTACGCAGCTACCACCACCGACTGCTGTGACAGGGATCATACTAGTGTGATCATGACAGAACTCCTTAGCAAAGTTCAAAGGGGTTTTCATGACTGGGTCCATACCTGCTTATCTACACACAACTCCTACAACTTCCCCTCACATTGTCTTTATTCTAGACATACCTATCATCATGGGTGGATGCTGTGGTATATTTTTCAGACCCTCACACCCCCATTTAAGGACAGAAATACTCTTTCTCATGGTGCCAAAAGTGTTGGGAGCTGCTATCTCCAAGATGAGCAGTCTCTGAGAATTCCTTCAGCTAAAAAGAGTCTCTTGGCCTTAGATCATACGCCCTGCCTGAGGTCAACCTGCCCCCCATGACTGGCTGATATGTGGGCATTAAGGTCCAGCCCTCTTCCCTCAAAGTAGAGCAACTCCAAAAGGCCATCCCAGTTCTAGAGCTCCCACAAGTAGTAGCTGAGAGCTGTTTTGAAACTGCATTGCAGTTCAACTCTTCCCTTTACCCAGTCCTGCTTCCTTTACCCAGCTATCCCCAAGAACTGATCCCAATAGCACAACCAATAAACCTTTTTGGATGCAAATCTCCGTCTTAAAGTCTGCTTCTTGGGAAACCCTGCCTAATATATCTGTAGTTGTACAAATGTATGTTGCTGTTTTCTTTCCCCATGCCTTTACAGGCACTATTTCCTTTCCCTGGAAGGTACCTTACTTTCATCCAATTGCTCTACCCATCCTTCAAAGTTCTGCTCGAGCCTTCTCTGACCCAAAGTCTGCTTTGAAGTTTCCTCCAATGTCCTCCTATCATTCTCTCTCTAGCATAACTTCTAATAAACTTAAAACAATTTCTAATTAGTGACTTATTTTTCTTTGTCCTCAATTAGACTACAAGCAATTTGAGGCCGGTATTCAAGTTTTGTTCTATTTTGTAATTCCAAGTGTTAATAACTGACACATAGCAGATGCTCGGTAAATATTTGTTGAGTGATTGATTGGTTGAGTGAGTAAAATGTTAAGCTGAATGTTTCAGACTCTAAGACCTATAACAATTTGAAAAGGTTAAAGCAATAGAATATGGTTTTACTGACAACTGTTCTCTGGACTGGGAAAAATCAATTTGTCTAATGACTCTGATCAACTTTTTATGTTAAGTATCAGAGACTTTGACTTAGGGATCATGAAGTAACAGTGTATAAAAGTTTTAATATTCACCTTGGCCTATTTTTCTTTCTAAGTTTAGGAGATTACATGTCTTCTTGTGGAAACACTTTCCTACGTCTTCTTTGTTAATTTGGGTGTGGGTATTAAAATGGTGGCAGAATCTATCAGAGGCTTAGGCTGGGGAATTTCAATACAATTTAAAAAATAGTGGATGGATACCCACTAACAGTGCTGTGCTACGCAATGCAGGGAGTACAAATATGAGTAATCGAAATCTATGTCCTCAGCGTGGAAGGGCAGAAGTCTGTCCAAAGGCCTAGAAAATAAAATGTCATTATTATTGTTAGTTGTTATCGAGTCAGTTCCAAAACGGAAAAGGAAAGATCCAAAGTTTGAAGATCTGAAGGGGCTAAAGTTTGGTAGAAGGGTTTTCACAGTGATGATGACATGGAGAACATGAGTTAGGAGACAGCAGACCAGTTAGAAGATGGGGGTGGGCAGGAGAGACAGGGTGGGTCTTAGCCTTTTGAATTCATGTTGAAGGTCATTTCCAGGGTCACAGTAGGAAGAATAAGAACATGCTGTTTAGGGAAGAAAGTGATAAAAAGAATTTTCAACCAAATTGCTTTTTTTCCTTCTACCATTCCCATGCATTTTGAATATTTAACCCAGCCTCATCATAGAGGCAGTGAACAAGTCTTTTTTTCCTCCAAGTGACTTCAGATACATTAATGTCCTTATAGAATATCACTTACAGTACGGTACCATTTCACACTGGGCTTCACAGTCTGGAGATGACTCACTAGACAGGAAGAAGAAGGAGACTAGTTAAAAGGAAATGAACATGCTCCCGTAACATCTTAGTGAGGGCTTATCTCCAAACCCGAAGCTAGTATGACCTTGATGGCAAAGCCCAATACAGATACCACGCACACACCCCACATACCACACACACACACTCACACTCACACACCACACACTCATACACACCACACACATACCACACACACACCACACCACACACACACCCTACATACCACACACACATCACACCCTACGCACCACACACACACATACACACCACACACACACCACACACCACACACTCACATGCACACAACACACACACCACATGCACACATACCACACACACACCACACACTCACACGCACCCAACACACACAGCACACACCACACACACATCACACACCACACACACACCTGTACACCACACACACACTCACACACCCTCACACATACCCCACACACATCATGCACACCCCATACATCACACACAATACACACACACCACACACAATGCACACCCTCACACAGCACACACACAGCACACACGCACACCATGCACACACAGCACACACGCACTTGTGCTAAAACTAAAAATTCATTATGAATATTACTACACAAAAATATTAGCAAACAGAACACAGCAGCACATTTAAATAATAATGCACTATAACTAAGTGATTTTTTTTGTTTGTTCCAAGCATACAAGGTAATTGAATAAAAGAAAACCTATAATATACTTCTCAACATTAATTGTTAATACAAAAAAAGACACGATAGTTTTTATTGAGTTGAAAAAGTTTAATAAAACTTAAAATCTATTCCTGATAACAATTCTTAATAAAAATAGACATGTAGTTAATGTCTTGATATGATATATAAACACAAAGCCAGCATCATATATAACAGGGAGATAATTGGAAGTATTCCCGTTAAAGTAAAGAACAAGACAAAGATGAGCATTATTACCACAATTATTTAACACTGCTGGGAGTACCATTCAGTATTACTAGAAAAGAGAATGAAATAAGCATGTTAAAATAGGACAGGAAGAGATGAATTATTTTTTGATTAACTTCATAGGAAAGAATAAGAGTGCCTTAATTTTTTGTGTGTGTGTGTGTATTACCAGAATGATTTAATTAGAATTGTTTGGGAAAATTCACTTGTAAAACCATTAGAGTATGGTATGTATTTGTGTGTAGCCTTTTGATAATTATTTTCACTTCTTCCATTTTAATTGCTCTGCTTAAATTTTCTATGTCTTCTGGAATCTTTTTTTTTTTTTTTTTAATAAACTTCTCTCTTTCTTAGACTTTCAGAAAAGTTGCAAAGTTAGAGTTCCTGTATATCCTTCACCAAGTTCTACCTAACGCTAACATCTCACATAACAATGTTACAGGTGTCAAAACTAGGAGATTGACATTGGTACAAAATTACAGAGCTTATTTGGATCTCACTAGTTTTTCCATTAATGTCCTTTTCCTGTTCCCAGATCCAGTCTGGATCTCGCATGACATTTAGTTGTCCTGTCTCCTCGGTTTCCCCTAAACTGTAGCAGTTTCAAAGTTTTTCCTGGCTGTTCATGGCCTTGACAGTTTGGAAGAGTACTGGTTATGTATTTTGTAGAATGTTTCTTAATTTGGGTTTGTCTGATGTTTTCCTTGTGATTAGAATGGGAATGTAATTTGAGGGGGAAGAATACCACAGAAGTGAAGAGTACTTCTCAAGGTGAGAAAGTACTAGATTTGGAATTTATTCATTAGTTTACTGTTTTTCTCTGATTGAATTCAGTATTGTGAGTAGATACGGCTGGATTTGGGCGGCATCAACCGGGAGTATCAGGAAGGTGCTCTGAAGAGACCCTGAAAGCTGGTTATATAGGTCCTTGTTGTGTTACTTTCTCAGAAGATAACATCAAAGCACAGCAAGTTTTCAGGGTTCCTTGATTACAGAAACAAAATCACAGCCTTTAGTCAGACCCTGGAGTTCCTGTTTCTGGAAGCTGGCTGCACATAGATAATTTTCCAAAAGAACCTAAGGCCAAACTGGCCTGCTAGCTGCTTAATAAGCTATCATTTGACCTGAAGGTGACTTCAGGAGCCAGTTCCTTCAAGCCTCAAAAGGACACCTCAGGGCAAATAGCTTGGGTAGATCACCCCATTTCCATGAACCCTGAAATCTGGGTTCCAGGAAAACCAAAACAATTTTGTAATATGGAATAGTTTAGTTAGCAAATGGTTATTTCCTAAACCCTTTCGATGGCACTGTTTTTTTTTTATTATTATTATTTTTAGTTTCTAGGTTTTTTGCACCATAGCTAGAGAATATTTCTGCTATTTCTACATTTTGGAATTTTTACAGAAATTTTTGCTGTAATATATGGTTACCTTTATGAATATTCTATGGACATTAGAAAAAAAAAGCCATGTTCTTTGTTTTCATGAATTAAAACAAAAAACCTGTTGCTGATGAGTGACTTCTGACTCATAGAGACCCTACAGGACAGAGTATAACTGCCCCATGGGGTTTCTAAGGAGCGCCTGGTGGATTTGAACTTCTCACCTTTTGGTTAGCAGCTGAGCTCTTAACTAACCACTGTTCCTCCAAGGCTCCTTTTCATGAACAGACATTGGTATATGGTGTCTCTCTCTCTCTCTACATGCACACACACACACACACACACACACACACTTTCTCTACTTCTCATCCCCTCAAGCCTTACCTTTCTGCCTCCTTGATGTCACTTTGACAGAGGTGAGTTAAAGTCTTCTACTACTAATGCTGCAAGAGTGTATTGGTACATAAACAAGTACATGCCTCTGTGACTTTTTTTTAATAGTTTTCTTTACAATTTTGAAGCTAGTATGTCATACGGCATGTAGAGTGTGTTTTCAACTGCTGCATAACAAATTGCCACAAACTTAGAGGCTTAAAACAATAGCCATTTATTATCTCACGGTGTCTATAGCTCAGAAGTACTGGCTTAGCTATGGCGGGTTCACTGCTCAGGTTCTCACACAGCTAGAATCAAGATGTCAGCAGGATCTCCTATCTTATGGGACACTTGGGGTCCTCTTCCAAGGTCATTCAGGTTGTTAGCAGAATTAAGTTTTTGAGGTTGTAAGACTGAAGGCCCTGTTCTTCAGCTGGCTGTTGGCTGGGGCCTCTCTTGGTTCCTGGGAGTTCTCTGCAGTTCCTTGCCACGTGGCTGCCTCCATAGAATCTCTTGTGCTTCTAGTCTCTGACTTCTGTCTCTGACCTCTAGACCCAGATATAAAGGGCTTATATGGTTAGATCAGGGCCACCCAGATATTCTCCCTTTTGTTAACTCAAAATCAACTGATTATTTCTTTAATTACATCTGTAAAATCCCTTTGCCAAATTACTTAACATACTCATGGGAGCAAGAACCACTTATATTCAGAGGTTCAACTGATATTCAAAGGGAGAGATTTATGCAAGGTGTGTACACTAGGGGACAGGAATATCGGGGGCCGTCTTAGGTTCTTCTTACGCCACAGATTTCGTAATTATTATATCTTCATTGTGGATTATGGCCTTTCTCATTACTTGGTGCTTATTTAAAAAGTACATTTAATACTTAATTTTAAGCCTGGAATTCAAGGTTGTCTAAATTAAGATCCCAGTTCTTAATTTGTTGTGATTGTTTATATTTTTCTGGTATATTTTTTTCTCCCCATCTTTTTATTTGCAATCTTTCTGAGCCACTTTGTTTTGTAAGTGCCTCTTGTATGAAGCATATTGCTGGATTTTGTTTATAATTTAACCAGACCCTTTTTTTTCTTTATAAAAAACAAAAAACCAAACCCATTGCTGTCGAGCTGATTCTGACTCATAGCAACCCTATAGGACATGGTAGAACTGCCCCAAGGAGTGGCTGGTGGATTTGAACTGCTGACCTTATGGATTGCAGCTGTAGCTCTTAACTACTGTGCCACCATCTCTTTATGGATGAGTCCAATACACTTTTATTTATTTATATGACATATATTTGGTGTTATTTTGTTACCATATTTTACATTGCTTTTTAACTAATTATTTGTTATTATTTCCCTTTACTCTGTGTGTGTGTGAGAGAGAGAGAGAGAGAGAGAGGTGTCTGTGTGTTTCCTTAGTATGAAAAGCTTATATACTCCTGTTGTGAAGATGATTTGGATAACTCTAACTTTATGTAATGTATTTATTTCTCAAAACTTCAGAAAGAATTGGTCGATTCCCAATTATAAGTAAAGATAAGATTTGTTCATTTGTTTCCTCCCGCCCTCACTCCCCGTATGATTTTAGCTGATTAAATTACTTTTCGTAGTGACACCTTTTTGCTTACACATCTATTATTTAAAAAATTACTTACCGACCCTTAAGTTTTAATGATGAAGAAATCAGTGTGCTTACTTACCTCCCACCTGTCTCCAATTTCCTTTCAAATTATTATTAGTTACATACATAATTGCTATACTTTCAGGGTTTATAATATTTACATTCAGTTCTGTAAGAACAATCCCTACCTTCCTCTAAGTCTTATCCGTACATTTAAGGACATTCCCTGCACACCGTCAGCCCTTCTTCAGTCATCCCTTATTAGCTAAAGTTGGTTTTCCGTTAATTTATTTAAGTGGAGCTTGTGGGATACACTCTTTGGATTCTTTTATGTTCAGAATGTTTGTTACGCTTACATTTTAATTATAGTTTTTCTACATATAACATTCTAGAGCCACATTTTTTTCCTTGAGAATTTTATAGATATTGCTCCATTGTCATCTAGTATTGCTTGGAAAAGGCTAAACTTAACTAGGTATTTTTTTCTCCTATGTAGATTACTTGGAACTTTTTCAGGATTTCCAAAGGATTCCTTGTTTATCTGTGAAATTCAGTAACTTTACCAGGATATATCTCATCATTAATTGTTTTGAGTAAGTTTTCTAGACATATAGTCTGTCTTTTCAATCTCTAGATGCATGAAAAGTTTTATTAAAATTTTTATTTAAATATTTTCTTCTCGTCTGTTATTTTTGTTCACTTCTTTGGAGGCATCAATAATGCTTATATCTTTTTATACATCTCTTTAGCTTACCTCCTCCTTATCCTTCACACTCCTTACTGTTTTTAGGAATGTTTATTTTCTTTGAACTATTTCTAACACGGCCTTTGTTTTTGTGAGACAAAACCTACTTTCTTCCTGAGCTGCATTCTTTCTTTCCTTAATTCTTCTATCTCTACTTTGAGATGGCATTTTAGAAATAGGTTTGCTTCACTAAGATTAAAAATATCTTTTTCATCTGCTCTGTGACAATATTTTTCAGTTATTTATCTGTTACTGATTTTTTGTTACTTTCACTCCTTTTTTTCTTGTAGAATCTTTGTTTAGGTCTTATGCCGATTCTTTTTTAGCAATTGCTCATCATTGAATGAAATGATCGATTCTTGGATCAAACATTTGCAGGAGTTTCCTGTAGAGGAAGGGCAAGTTGAATTCTTCTTTTAACCCATAATTGTATGTGCAGATTAATTTTTTTCGTTTTAATTTGCCCAAGCCGTTTGACCCAGCAGCTTCAGAACTGCAGTAGAATTTCTTTCCTCTACCCTGCCCCAGCTGTAACAATGGCTTGTCTGTGTAGTCCAGCTTCACCAGCTTATCCTTCATCAAAATCAGATCCAAAGAAGCTCCTGTAGTGTGCACACCCCTTGCCATTTCTCTGTTTAAGCTGCTCACCTTGCTACCTCCGTGCTTCCAGCATGGATTTCTGTGGGTACCAACACGTGGTTAAGAACTCCATTCCAGAGACGTTTACTTACAATTCAGCTCTTACTTCATATCTGGATTGCCTTCATTGTTCTTTCTAAACATTTCACATCTTATTAAATGTATGCTGCTAGTCAGCCCTATCAGAGACATTGCTTTAGCTAAAGTTTGCTTTGAATATATGTATATATAAAGAGTTTTTAAGACAGGCCTGGAATTTCCCCATGATATAATTTTTGCTATTCCTGTGTATACAATACATATTATATATATGTAATTTATTTTAATAAATAATGGCCAACTTTTTTTTTTGATGGATGATTCCATTTATATGAAATTCAAGAAAAGACAAAACTATGACAGAAAGATCAGTGGTTCTCAGGGGCTGGGAGTGGGGGTAGGGGGTAAATGCAAAGGGCACGAGGGAATTTTTTTTTTTTTTACTGTATTTTTATTGTGCTTTTTTAAGTGAAAGTTTACAAATCGAGTCAGTCTCTCATACAAAACCTTGTATACACCTTGCTATATACTCCTAGTTGCTCTCCCCCTAATGACACAGCACACTTCTTCTCTCCACCCTGTATTCCCCGTGTTCATTCAGCCAGCATCTGTCCCCCTTGGCCTTCACATCTCCCCTCCAGACGGGAGCTGCCCACATAGTCTCATGTGTCTACTTGAGCCAAGAAGCTCACTCCTCACCAGTATCCTTTTCTGTCTTATAGTCCAGTCCAATCCCTGTCTGGAGAGTTGGCTTTGGGAATGGTTCCTGTCTTGGGTTAACGGAAGGTCTGGGGACCATGACCTCCCGAGTCATTCTAGTCTCAGTCAGACCATAAAGTCTGGTCTTTTCATGAGAATTTGGGGTCTGCATCCCACTGCTCTCCTGCTCCTTCAGGGAGTCTCTGTTGTGCTCCCTGTCATGGCAGTCATGGGTTGTAGCTGGGCACCATCTAGTTCTTCTGGTCTCAGGCTGATGTAGTCTCTGATTTATGTGGCCCACTCTGCCTCTTGGGCTTATACTTACCTTGTGTCTTTGTTTGGGGTTCTTCATTCTCCTTTGATCCATGTGGGTCAAGACCAATTTTCCCATCTTAGATGGCCGCTTGCTAGCTTTTAAGACCCCAGACGCTGCTCTTCAAAATGGGATGCAGAATGTTTTCTTAATAGTTTTTATTATGCCAGTTGACCTAGTCATCCCCTGAAACCATGGTCCCCAAACCCCTACCCCTGCTACACTGGCCTTCAAAAAGTTCAGTTTGTTCAGGAAACTGCTTTGCTTTTGGTTTAGTCTAGTTGTGCTGACCTCTCTTGTATTGTGTGTTGTCCCTCCCTTCGCCTAAATTAGTTCTTGTCTGTTATCTAATTAGTGAGTCCCCCTCTCGCTCTCTCCCTCCCTCCCCCCTCTCGTAACCATCAAAGAATATTTTCTTCTCTGTTTAAACTATTTCTTCAGTTATTAGAATAGTGGTCTCATACAATATTTGCCCTTTTGCAACTGACTAATTTCAGTCAGCATAATACCTTCCAGATTCCTCCATGTTATGAAATGTTTCAAAGATTCATCATTGCTCTTTATTGATTCATAGCATTCCATTGTGTGAATATACCATAATTTATCCATTCATCCATTGATGGGCACCTTTGTTGCTTCCATCTGTTTGCTATTTTAACAGTGCTGCAATTAACATGAGTGTGGATATAACTATTCATGTGATGGCTCTTACTTCTCTAGGATATACTCCAAGGAGTGGGATTGCTGGATCATATGGTAGTTCTATTTCTAGCTTTTTAAGGAAGCACCAAATTGATTTCCAAAGTGGTTGTACCATTTTACATTCCCACCAGCAGTGTATAAGTTTTCCAGTCTCTCCGCAACCTCTCCAACATTTATTATTTTGTGTTTTTTGGATTAATGCCAGCCTTGTTGCAGTGAAATGGAATCTTATTGTAGTTTTGATCTGCATTTCTCTAATCGCTAATGATCATGAGGATTTCCTCATGTATCTGTTAGCCGCCTGAATGTCTTCTTTAGTGAAGTGCCTGTTCATATTCTTTGCCCATTTTTAATTGGACTCTTTGTCTTTTTGTTGTTGAGTTTTTACAGTATCGTGTAGATTTTAGAGATCAGGCGCTGACCGGAAATGTCATAGCTAAAAACTTTTTCCCAGTCTGTAGGTAAACTTTTTACTCTTTTGGTAAAGTCTTTGGATGAGCTTAGATGTTCGACTTTTAGGAGCTCCCAGTTATCTAGTTTCTTTTCTGCTTGTTAGTAATGATTTGTATATTGTTTATGCCATGTGTTAAGGCTCCTAGCATTGTTCCTATTTTTTCTTCCATGATCTTTATCATTTTAGATTTTATATTCAGGTCTTTGATCCATTTTTAGGTAGTGTTTGTGCATGATGTGAGGTATGGGTCTTGTTTCATTTTTTTTGCAGATGGATATCCAGTTATGCCAGCACCATTTGTTAAAGAGACTGTCGTTTCCCCATTTAACTGACTTTGGATCTTTGTCAAATATCAACTGCTCATGTATGGATGGATTCATGTCTGCTTTCTCAATTCTGTTCCATCGGTCTATGTATCTGTTGTTGTACCAGTACCAGGCTGTTTTGACTACTGTGGCAGTATAATAGGTTCTAAAATGAGGTAGAGTGAGGCCTCCCACTTTGTTCTTCTTTTTCAGTGATGCTTTACTTATCTGGGGCCTCTTTCCCTTCCATATGAAGTTGGTGATTTGTTTCTCCATCTCATTAAAAAATGTGGGTTGTGATTCAATTGTATCTATAAATGGCCTTTGGTAGAATAGACATTTTTATAATGTTAAGTCTTCCTATCCATGAGCAAGGTATGTTTTTCCACTTATGTAGGTCTCTTTTGGTTTCTTGCAGTAGTGTCTTGTAGTTTTCTTTGTATAGGTCTTTTACGTCTCTGGTTAGATTTATTCCTAAGTACTTTGTCTTCTTAGGGGCTATTGTAAATGGTATTGATTTGGTGATTTCCTCTTTGTCGCTCTTTTTGCTCATGTAGAGGAATCCAACTGATTTATGTATGTTTATCTTGTATCCTAATACTCTGCAGAACTCTTCTATTAGTTTCAGTAATTTTCTTAAGGATTCTTTAAGTTTTTCTGTGTATAAAATCATATCATATGCAAACAGACATACTTTTACTTCTTCCTTGCCAATCTGGATGCCCTTTATTTCCTCACCTAGCCTGATAGCTCTGGCTAGAACCTCTAGCACAATGTTGAATAAGAGTGGTGATAAAGGGCATCCTTGTCTGGTTTCTGTTGTCAATGGGAGTGGTTTCAGTCTCTCTCCATTTAGGATGATGTTGGCTGTTGGCTTTGTATAAATGCCTTTATTATGTTGAGGAATTTTCCTTTTATTCCTATTTTGCTGAGAGTTTTTATCCTGAATGAGTTTTGGACTTTGTCAAATGCCTTTCTGTATCAATTGATAAGATCATGTGGTTCTTGTCTTTTGTTTTATTTATGTGATGGATTACATTAATGGTTTTTCTAATGTTGAACTATCCCTGCACACCTGGTATGAATCCCACTTGGTTGTGGTGAATTATTTTTTTGGTATGTTGTTGAAAGTATTGGCTAGAATTTTGTTGAGAATTTTTGTGTCTAAGTTCATGAGGGATATTGGTCTGTAATTTTCTTTTTTTTTGTGGAGTCTTTACCTGGTTTTGGTATCAGCGTTATGCTGGCTTCACAGAATGAGTTTGGGAATATTCCATCCTTTTCTATGCTCTGAAATACCTTTAGTAGTAGTGGTGTTAACTCTTCTCTGAAAGTTTGGTAGAATTCTCCAGTGAAGCTGTCAGGGCCAGAAATTTTCTTTGTTGGGAATTTATTGATTACTTTTTCAATCTCTTCTTCTGTTATAGGTTTATTTAGTTGTTCTATCTCTGTTTGTGTTAGTTTAGTTAGGTAGTGTGTTTCTAGAAGTTTGTCCATTTCCTCTAGGTTTTCAAATTTGTTAGAGTACAACTTTTCATAATACTCTGTTATGATTCTTTTAATTTCAGTTGGGTCTGTTGTGATATTACCCATCTCATTTCTTATTTGGGTTATTTGCTTCATCTCCTGTGTTTCTTTTGTCAGTCTGGCCAATGGTTTATCAATTTTGTTAATCTTTTCAAAGAACCAGCTTTTGGTCTTGTTAACTCTTTCAATTGTTTTTCTGTTCTCTATTTCATTTAATACTGTTCTAATTTTTATTATTTACTTTCTTCTGGTGCCCGAAGGTTTATTTTGTTACTGTCTTTCTATTTGTTCTAGGGATAATTCTTTGATTTTGGCCCTTTCTTCTTTTTGCTTGTGTGCACTTACTGATATAAATTGACCTCTGAGCCTGCTTTCGCTATGTCCCAAAGGTTCTGATAGGAAGTGTTTTCATTCTCATTGGATTCTATGAATTTCTTTATTCTGTCCTTAAGTTTTTCTATAATCCAATCGTTTTTGAGTAAAGTGTTCAGTTTCCATGTATTTGAATTCTTTTCCCTGATAGTTCTGTTATTGACTTCTAGTTTTTTGGCTTTATGGTCAGAAAAGATGCTTTGTAATATTTTGATGTTTTGGATTCTGTTAAGGCTTGCTTTATGGCCTAATATGTAGTCTATTCTAGACAATGTTCCGTGTGCTTGGAAAAGAAGGTATACTTGGATGCTGTTGGGTGGATTGTTCTGTATATGTCTATGAGGTCACTTTGTTTTATTGTGGCATTTAGCTCTTCCGTGTCTTCATTGAGCTTCTTTCTGGATGTTCTGTTCCTCACTGAAAGTGGTGTGTTGAAGTCTCCTACTATTATTGTGGAGCTATCTATCTCACTTTTCAATTCTGTTAGAATTGATGTATCTTGAAGCCCTGTCATTGGGTGCATAAATATTTAATATGGTAATATCCTCCTGGTATATTTTCCCTTTAATCATTATATACTGTCCTTCCTTAGCCTTTGTGGTAGATTGAAGTCTGAAGTGTGTTTTGATGGAAATTAGTATAGCCACTTCTGCTCTTTTTTGATTGTTGTTTGCTTGATCTATTTTTTTCCATCTTTTAAATTTTAGTTTGTTTGTGTCTTTAAGTTTAAGCTGTGTCTCTTATAGGCAGCATATAGCTGGATCGTGTTTTTTTTTAATCCATTCTGCAACTCTCTGTCTCTTTATCGGTCCATTTAGTCCATTTACATTCAGCGTGATTAGATAGGTATGAGTTTAGTGCAGTCATTTTTATGCCTTTTTTTGTGTGTTGTTGACAATTTCATTTTTCTACTTTTTTTTTGTGCTGAGAAGTTTTTCTTTGTAAATTGTGTGTTCCTCTTTTTCATTGTAGCTGAATTTGTTTTTGCTGAGTCTTTATGTTTATCTTGTTTTTTATTTTGAAGTGTAGGATTGTTAGTCTTCTTTGTGGCTACCTTAATATTTACCTCTATTTTTCTAAGTTTACACCTAACTTGTATCTCCCTATATCGCCTTGATTTCCTCTCCATATGCAAGATCTATGCCTACTTTATTTAGCCCCTCTTTATTGATTTAAGGCCATCTTTTACATAATGACATCACTGATTCTCTGTTTTGAGCATTTTTTTTGGTCTCGATTTATTTTTGTGATTTCCCTGAGTTGATATCAGGTTGCTCTGTTCTGTGTTCTAGTGTTGGGTTGATAACTGATATTATTGATTTTCTAACCAGAAAATACCCTTTAGCATTTCTGGTAGTTTTGGTTTGGTTTTTGCAAATCCCCTAAGCTTCCATTTATCTGTAAATGTCTTAATTTTGCCTTCATATTTGAGAGACAGTTTTGCCGGATATATAATTCTTGGTTGGCAATTTTTCTCCTTCAATGCTTTATGTATGTCATCCCATTGCCTTCTTGCCTACATGGTTTCTGCTGAGTAGTCTGAACTTATTGTCATTGATTCTTCTTTGTAGGTGACGTTTTGCTTATCCCTGGGTGCTCTTAAAATTTTCTCTTTACCTTTGGTTTTGACAAGTTTGATGATAATATGTCTTGGTGACTTTCTTTTGGGATCTAGCTTGTATGGGGTTCAAAGGGCATCTTGGGTAGATATCCTTTCATCTTTCTTGATGTCAGGGAATTTTCTGCCAACAAATCTTCAACAATTCTCTCTGTATTTTCTGTTATCCCTCCCTGTTCTGGTATTCCAATCATTTACAAGTTATTCTTGATAGAATCCCACGATTCTTACAGTTTCTTCATTTTTTTAAATTCTTTTATTCAATTTTTCTTCAAATATATTGTTGCCAAGTGTTTTATCTTTATTCTCATTAATTCTGCATTCTAGTTCCTCAATTCTGCTCATCTGACTTTCTATTGAGTTGTCTAATTCTGTAATTTTATTGTTAATCTTCTAAATTTCTGATTACTGTCTCTCTATAGATTCTTGCAGTTTATTAAATTTTTCATTTTGTTCTTGAATAATCTTTTTAATTTCTTCAACTACTTTATCTGCATGTTGCTTTGCTTTTTCTGTGTGTTGCCCGATGTCTTAAAGAGTTCTGTATCTTAATCTTTTGTATTCTACATCTGGTAATTCCAGGAAAACATCTTCATCCAGAAGACTTCTTGATTCTTTGTTTTTGGAGTTTGTTGAAGCAATCATGGTCTGCTTATGTGTTTTGTTATCGACTGCTGTCTCCAACCCATCTATAATTTATTGTATTAATTAGTTTTGTATTTGCTCACTGTGTCTTAGCTGCTTGATTTGTTTTGTTTTGATATACCCAAATAGGCTACTAGAGTGAGCTAACTAGATTATTGGAGCCTTTGATGCACTAATGTCCTGTTACCAGATTGCTGGAACTGTTACCAGGTATATGAGCCTAGGAGTCCATTCATTATTCTTTTATAGATTCAGCTCAGGTATCCTGATAGTTGGTCACCTAGTGTGTGGTGTAGGCTCTCACCTACTATCTTAGAGGAGCAGTGGTGATGGGTGTATACACTGATTTCTGGTAGCAGCAGGGAGTCACACTCTGAAGAAGGCAGGGGGCTGACAGCCTTCCCCCAAGTGTCAGTGAGGAAGGCGTGTCTCTGTTTCCTACAGCTCTCTGGTGGGTGGGCTCTGCAGCTGTACCTTAGGCACCCAAAGCTTATACCTTTAAGGACTGGTAGGCACCACTATCCTTGGACCCCTTTCTTGGGTGGCTAGATGGTGTGGATGGAGCCTCTAGTCCTCAGGCCCCTGCTATGGGTAGGTGAAGGCCCTGTTTAATAGGCAGAGCAGTATCAGGCCTCCAAAACCTGCCTCTCCACCACACAGCTGAGACAGTTACAGACAGACCTCCAACATATTCGCCCTTGCAATATAATAGCACCTGGATCCATGCAGGGGTGAAAGACAAAGTCCGTGGATAGCTTGTGCCTGGACTGGAGCCACTTCTGCTCTGAGCTTCCAGATTAGGGGTGTCAGGAGAGTATTTTCCCCCCAATTTGTTAATTTGTTCCTTCTCCCAGGCCAGGAGAATGGCTGAGGGAGAGCAGCAGTTCCTATCTCAGGCCCAGGAAAATCAACTGTTCATGAAGCTGGCTAGGGCAGAGGAGGAGGGATCAGATAGATAGGACAGAGTTCTTTCAAGAGAAGGAGCTTTAGATCCGTGAGTGGTAAATTAGACAAAATCACTTATCTTGTGCCGAGACTGCTGTTTTATCTCAGATTCTAGAGGCATGTGTAGCCTGTGTGTACTGGCTGGGTCCCCACTGAGATCACCCCAGTGGGTTAGGGCTGTGTCCTGCACTTGCCTTCTTTTGCTGAAGCAGCTGCTTCTTAAACTCCACGGCCAGCCCTGCTGTAGACACTCCAGAGGGTCAGGAGTGTGCCACTCTGCTTGCCTTCTTTCACTGGAGCTACAATGTCCCAGGAAACTACCACCAGCCCCACTGCAGTCACGCCAAGGAATGAGCCAAGGAATCAGAGCTGAGGTGCTGCATGGGCTGGACAACTTGTCACTGCTTCTGCACCATCTCTCTCTCCCCTGTCACTCAGATCGATTCCATGATTTTGCCTTTAATGCCTAGCTTGTCATATATATAATGAATTCACTTTTTTGGGGGGGGGGTTCTTTGTTGTAAGAGGATCAGCAGAAGCATCAGAATAGTTCACCATCTTGGCCCCACTTCCCAACATTTTTTATTGATGTTTAAACTAGCCTCATGAGCTTTTCATCACCTGATGAATCTTTTCTCTGTCCTGCCTCTTTGAAATCTAGCTTCTATAAGGAAAAGGAAATGTTTTCTGGAGAGGAATTTAGTTTCAGAGCTTGAGTGCTTGGGCTGAGACCAAGATTTGGTGGGTGCCAACTTATAGGTGGTCTAGACAGCTAGAAGTTAGTATGAATACCCAAGATGTCCCCAAGGCAGGAGATACGTGGTCAGATAGTGGAAAAGAAGGTAGATCCAAAGTTATTAAGTTAATTAACTAAGATGAAATGTTCAGTTTGCATATTTTCTAAGAACTGTAAATTGGGCCTATGGTGAGGTAAATTTATAATAAATGCATAAATCTTTCTTTTAACAGAAAAAAATGCTAAGAAAAGTAGGCAGGGTTAGAGAGAATAGAAACATTTGATGGCCCGAGGGATTAGGAAAATCCTAAAAGTCACTTACTTTTTTGTAACTTGTCTGTGATTGTTGATGAGGCAGAGTGCTGAACAGAAAGTTAAGTATGTTACCTCTTAATGAAGCTAAAATACTCTGAATAATTATCAGCCAAAGAGAATCTTTTAGAAGTGTTGTCACTTGTCATGGCAACAATATATTCCAAAGATTCCATTCTGGAAGGGGAAGTACTGACATGTGTAACTAGTGTAAAGGGCTGTTAATTCTCACTTGTCACTGCCAAGGAGGGGCAGTTTCTGGTTCCCATGTCACCAGCACTGAGAAATAGTGCTACAAACCAACATCCTAGTAGATCCCAGGCAAAGGATATGAATAAGAAAATCACAAAAAGAAAATGGAATGCCCAATAAATGTATTAAAAGATGTTTAATCAAACGTATAGACAGGAAAGTAAAAAATCAATGAGATATTTCACAATTAAAAGTCAAAATGGAATAATAAGCAAAAAAAAAAAAACAGTAAAAATAAAAAAATGATCATTTAAAATATCAGTAAAGATGTGAGAAAATAGAACTTTCACAAACTATTGGTGGAAGCATAAATGGGTATAACTATTTTGTAGCTTGAATTGTATTCCCCCAAAATATGTTTTGTAAATCCTAACCCCTATAACAGTAATTGCAATCCCATTTGGGAATAGGATTTCCTTTATAATGTTAATGAGGCTATATCAGTGCAGCCTGTGTCTTCACCCAATCATATTTCAGATATAAGAAAAGCACAGAGGCAAAGAAGAACAGATGAGGGAAGATAGGTGCCACATCACATGAAGATTGCCAATGAACCAAGGAACAGAAGCAAAAAAGAAACAAAGACCTTCCCCCAGAGCCTACCCAGATAGAAAGCCTTCCCCTAGAACCAGTGCCCTGAATTTAGAATTTTAGTCTCCTAACTGTGATAAATTTCTGTTTGTTGAAGAGCCTATAGTATCTCTGTTATAGCAGCATTAGCTAACTAAAACAAGTTTTGCATTCCTTTTGTTAAGTTTATATCTAAGTATTTTAGTGTAAATAGAATTGTTTTGTCAATTTTACTTTTGGATTATTTATTGATAGTATATAGAAGTACACTTGGTTTCTGCATATGGATCTTGTATTCTGTAAACTTGCTGAACTTGTTTATTAGTTTTGGTAATTTTTCTATGGTGTTCTTAGGATTTTCCATGTACAAGATTTGTCATCTGAAAATAGAGGTATATTTAGTTCATCCTTTCTGATCTGGATGTCTTTTTTTTTTTTTTTCTTGCCTAATTGCCATCTGTACAGCCTTCAGTAAAATGTTGAATAGAAATGGTAAGACCATTCTTTTGCCATTATGTGTGTTAGTTATGGGTTCTTTTTAGGAAGTTCCCTTCTATTCCTAGATTATTGAGTGTTTTATCATAAATGGGTATTGGATTTTGTCAAAGCTTTTTCTTCATTTATAGAAATAAAAAATATGTGTTTTTCCTTTTTTCTATTAACACAAAGTATTACATTAAATGATATCCAGGTGCTAAACCAAGCTCGCACACCTGGGATAAATCACTCTGATGTTGTATAATCCTTTTCATATACTGATGGATTGGTTTACTATATTATTGAGGTTTTTTCATCTGTATTTGTAAGGGATATTGGTCTGTAGTTTTCTTTTCTTGTGATGTCTTTGTCTGGTTTTGGTGTCAGAGTAATGCTGGCCTCATAAAATAAGTTGTAAAGTATTCCCTCCTTCTCTATGTTTTGGAAAAGCCTGTGAAGGATTGTCATTCTTGTTTTAATGTTTAGTAGAAATCACCAGTGAAACCACATGGTCCTGGGGTTTATTTGTGAGAAATTATTTGATTACTACTGTAATCTCTTTGCCTGTTATTGCTCTATGAAGAATTTTTCTACTTCTTGAGTCAGTTTTGGTAATTTGAGTCTCTAGGAATTTATTCATTTCATCTATGTTATCTAAATTGTTGTCACACAATAGCTCATAGTATTCCTTCATAGTCTGTTCTGTTTCTATAAAATTGATTGTGATGTCCTCTCTCTCATTCCTAATTTTGGTCATTTAAGTCTTCTTTTTTTTTCTTGGGCAGTATAGGTAAAGATTTGTCAATTTTGTTAAGTTTTCAACATTTCTTTCATTTATTTATTCTATTTTTTCCATCCTCTATATTATCTCTCTTTACCCTAATCTTTATTATTTCCATTCTTCTGCTTGCTTTGGGTTTAGTTTGCGATTTTTTTCCTACTTTTTCAAAGGTGCAATCTTAAGTTATTGATGTTGGAGACCTTCAGTTAGGTGCCTATATGTTTATAATTGTTATGTCTTCTTGATCAATTGACCTTTGTTTCTACTAACAATTTTTTCCTAAAGTTCATTCTGGTTGATATTATTACAACAACTTCATTTCTCTTTTGGTTACTATTTTCATGGTCAACTTTTTCCCATCCTTTTACTTTCACCTATTTGTATCTTTGAATCTTAAGTGTGTCCCTTTTTAGCAGTAAATGTTTTGATTAATTTTCAAAATCCATTCTGCCAGTCTGTAACTTTTGATTGGAGTGTTTAGTCCCTTTACATCTAATGTAACTACTGATAAGGTATTTACACGTGTCATTTCGTTATCTTTTCCTATATGTCTTGTATCTTTTTGTTTCTCTTTTCCTCCATTACTGCCTTATTTTGTGTTAAATAGACATTTTCTGGTATAATTTTAATTTTCTTGTTGCTTCTTTTTTTTTTAGTTATTTACCAATGGTTAGAGGTAATAATTAATATTTTAACCAAAAAAAATCTAGTTCATATTCATCCCAACTGAATTTCAATAGTATACAAAACTTTGCTCCAATGCAGCTTGATTTCTTCACCCTCCTTTATGTTGTATTGATATATAAACCATTAGATACATTTATGCATTATAAACCCGTCGACTCAGTTTTATAATTATTCCTTTATGCAGTTTTTAAATAAGAAAGGAGAAAAATACATTTATACTGTTCTTTATATTTATCTATGTAGTTAACATATTTCTTTGTGCAGATTCGAGTTACTGTTTAGTGTCCTTTCATTTCAGCCTGAAAGATTCCCTTGCATATTTTCTGGAAGGCATATCTGCTAGCAACAAATTCTCTCTCTGTGTACCTCTTTTGTTCCTCTGTAAATGCCTTAATTATCCCTTCACTTTTTGAAGGACAGTTTTGGTGGATATAGATTTCTTGGTTGGCAATATTTGTTTTTCAGTACTTTGAATTTGTGATTCCCACTTTTACTTCCTTCTGGCTTCCATGACTTCTGATGAAAAGTCAGCTGTTAATCTTATTAAAGATTCCTTGTATGTGATCAGTTACTTTTTACTTGCTGCTTTCAATATTCTCTTTGTCCTTAGGCAGTTCAAGTATGATGTCTAAGTGTGAATCTCTTTTAGTTTATCTTATTTTGGGCTGAATGGGATTTTTAGGTGTGTATTTTTTCTTTTTTTTATTTTAATGTTCTAAATCAAATTTGGGGATTTTTTTGGCCATTATTTCTTCAAATGTTCTTTTTGCTTCTTCTTCAGTTTCTTTGACTCCTACTGTACCTATGTTGATATTCTTGACGGTGTTTCACAGGTTTCTGAGGTTTTATTTATTTTTCTTCATTATTTTTTCTCTCTGTTCTTCAGATTGGATAGCATCAATTAGCCTATATTCCAGTTTACTGATTCTTCTGCTGGCTCAAATCTGCTATTGAACCCCTATAGTGAATTTTTCATTTCAGTTATTGTACGTTACAATTTCAGAATTTCTGTTTGCCTTCTTTTTTATAATTTCAGTATCTTTATTCATATTCTCTATTTGATGAAAGAGGAATTGTTCTCAGACTTTCACTTAGCTCTTTAAACATAGTTTCCTTTAGTTCTTTGAATATATTTATAACTGATTAAAAATTTTTTTCTACTAAGTCTAACATCTGGGCTTTCTAAGGGACAGTTTCTATAAACTGCTTTGTTCTGTGTTTGTGCCACACTTTCCTGTTTCTTTTTATGCATCAATTTTTTTTTTGTTGAAGCCTGGACATTTAAAATAATACAATTTGGCAACTATGGAAATCAGATTCCCTCCCTTTCCAGCATTTGCTTTTGTGCTGTTTGTTGTTGGTATTGTTTGGTGATGCTCTGGGACTAATTCTGTTAAGTCTGTATTCTTGGTTGTATGTGGCCACTGAATCGTCCGCTTAATCTATGCCTATTGCTGTCAGGAAACCCTTCTGGCATAGTGGTTAAGTGGTGTGGCTGCTAACCAAAGGGTCAGCAGTTTGAATCTGCCAGGCGATCCTTGGAAACTCTATGGGGCAGTTCTACTCTTTCCTATAGGGTCACAATGAGTCGGAATTGACTCAATGGCACTGGGTTTGGTTTTGGTTTTGGTATTGCTGTCAAGTCGATACCTACTCATAGTGACCCTGTAGGACAGAGTAGAACTGCCACATAGGGTTTCCAAGCAGTCACTGGTGGATTCAAACTGCCGACCTTTTGGTTAGCAGCCATAACACTTAACTGCTGCACCGCTAGGACTCCTCATGTGGCTAAGTGGTCAGTTAACAATTGGACAGAGATTTCCTTAAAGGCTTTGAACCAGTAAGTCTCCCAGCCTATGCCAAGAGATTTTGCTTATGTGTGGAGGAATGCCTTTAGTGCTTCCAACAGTTTGTAACTCTCCCTTTGGCTTCACTTCCTGATTGCCATGAGCTTTAAGGTCAGCCAGAGGTGAGAGATTAGGGCCTTCTCAGTTCTTTCCTTGGCATGTGTACCATCTGCATATTTGCATGGTTTTCTAGATCCCCAGGACTATGTCAGAGCTTTTCAAAGTTGCTTTTGAACGCTTCATTCCTCCAATTTTCTTTTAAATTTTTTGTCAGTCTCTTGTTTGCCCCTGCTGGTACCACCACTTTAGGGATCTGCAATGTTAAACAATTGCCACTGATTGTTTCCAACAAATGCCCTGGGGATAGTACTGTTCACAATGAATGAGCTCCGAGTCAGGTTAAATAGTGACAAGTCCTATGAATAGTGCTTTTTCAGGGAGCTGCCAAACAGATCAAGTAACGACAGTTTTCTAGGAGGTCAGGGGGAGGGGCCTCCAAACCCATTCTGTCCTCTCCAGTTGTTTCTGGGAAGCTGGTTTTCACAACTACTATAGTCTTAAGATTGCTGGTTTTCAGGTTACTACAGAGATGGTGAAAGGGATTAGGAACCGAGTAATTAAAACCCCATAAAGCTCAATGTTCTTACTGAGATTCAGCTGTTTTCATTCAATAAACACTCTTCAAAATTTTGCAAGCCTTTTATTAATTTACAGGATCTGAGAAAGTTGATTTGATTGTATTGCCAGTGTTCTTATTGCTTTTGTGGAGGAGCAAGCTTTTGGAAGTCTAAACTCCATCATTCCAAAAATGCTTCCACAGCTTTGGTTTTTGATAGGAAAAAATACCGGAAAGAATGTTATGTTTGTAAGAGGATGGGCAATGCATTGCAACCTCTCTATACAATGGAATACAAAAGTTAAAAAAAAAGGGCTTAGGTTATATACCTAAACATGGATAGCTAGCAAAAACAAATTTTTGAGTTAAATAAATTGCAAAATAATACTTACAGTACAATAATATTTATATAATGAAAAACACATTGAAAAAATTTTGATGGGTGCATATTTATGGAGTAAATTATTTTTTCAAAACATAGTCTAGGAGGATATATTCCACATGCACGATAGTGTTGACAGTGATGGGAAATGGACTGGGGAGGAAAAAAATAAGGACAACTTTTCCATAACGTTTTTTCTTTTATTAAAGAAAATCTGAAGAGGATGGTGGACACATAAGTGTTTGCTATATCATTTTCTGTGCTTTCTGCATTTAAAATTTAAAGAGAAAGAAAAAAGTCATAATGGACAGGATCTCTCCTTTGTTCTATGTGAATTCTTTTGATTCTGGCTTTTTTTTTTTTTTTTAATAACCTATGGGTGGAGAGAAAAACAAAAGACAAGAGTAAGATAAATAACTGTTGAACCACAACTGAGTCATTACAAAATGATTTGGAAATGGCATTCAAATCTGGAATGTCAAGTCGTGTTTTTTATTTTGTTTTTAAACAAAGACAAGCTAAAACCAGACAGAAAAATGTGAATTACTGGCTGCTTCCTACCTAAAAATCTCAATAGCATGTCCCTGCTCTGGCCAAAGTAGGGAAAGTTTGACATTGTTTCTCTTCCTTTCTCCACAGTGTTGAATTAAAACACCTCCACAGTTTTCAAAGGCAGGTGAAAGGAGGTGCTTTACAATCATAACCACTTGAAAGAACATATCACTTCTCCAGAGATTTGTGACATCCCGTCACTGAAGTTGGGGCACAAATATTGGGTCTAATTTACTGGTAGGAAGTGGAAGAATATGAACTGCCACGATAAAATGTCTGTTTTCTCAAGACATTACTTGGCAAGGGTAAAGACAAAAAACAAACCCAAGCCTACCCACTCTTGGCCTGTTACTCAGAGAAGCTTCAAAGCAAAACAGTGTCTTCATTACAACCACTAGGTAGAACCGCTAAACCAAAACCAAACCCACTGCTGATGAGTCAATTCCAACTCATAGCGACCACTGTCAGTAAACATAAAGCTTACAGGCATGATATTGTTATGTGCCACGGAGTCAGTTCTGACTCACAGAGACTCTGTAGGACAGAGCAGAACTACCCCCATAGGGTTTCCAAGGAGAAACTGGTGGATTCGAACTGCCAATCTTTCAGTTAGCAGCCCAGCTCTTAACCATTTCCCCACCAGGGCTCCATTATATTAGAGGCTATAACTAGGAGAGCAGAAAAAAAAAAAAAACCCATTGCCATTCATAAACAGTATAGAAAACATTACAAAGAATGTAGAAGGAAAATTAGACAACGGGGAGCTTCTAAAAATCAAACACTTATGCTCATCCAAAGACTTCACCAAAAGAGTAAAAAGACTACCTACAGACTGGGAAAAAGTTTTTAGCGATGACATTGAAGATCAGTGCCTGATCTCTAAAATCTACATGATACTGCAAAAACTCAACCGCAAAAAGACAAATAACCCAATTTAAAAAATGTGCAAAAGATATGAATAGACACTTCACTAGAGAAGACATTCAGGTAGCCAACAAGATATATGAGGAAATGTTCACAATCATTAGCCATTAGAGAAATGCAGATCAAAACTACAATGAGATTTCCTCTTGCACCAACAACAACAACAAAAAAAACCAACAAGGCTGGCATTAATCCAAAAAACACAAAATAATAAATGTTGGAGAGGCTGTGGTTGGATTGGAATACTTATACACTGCTGGTGGGGATGTCAAATGGTACAACCACTTTGGAAATCGATTTGTCACTTCCTTAAAAAGCTAGGAATAGAACTACCATACAATCCAGTAATCCCACTCCTTGGAAAATATCCTAGAGAAATAAGAGGCTTTACATGAACAGATATATGCACACCCATGTTCATTGCAGCACTGTTTACAATAGCAAAAACATGGAAGCAACCAAGGTGCCCATCAATGGATGAATGGATAAATAAATTATGATATATCCACACAATTGAATACTGCACATCGATAAAGAACAGTGAGGAATCTGTGAAATATTTCATAACATGGAGGAATCTGGAAGGCATTATGCTGAGTGAAATTAGTTGCAAAAGGACAAATATTGTGTAAGACCACTATTATAAGAACTTGAGAAATTGTTTAAACTGAGAAGAAAACATTCTTTTGTGGTTGGGGGGGAGGGAGGGACGGTGGGAGAGGGGCATTCACTAATTAGATAGTAGATAAGAACTACTTTAGGTGAAGGGAAAGACAGAACACAATACAGGGCAGGTCAGCACAGTTGGACTAAACCAAAAGCAAAAAGTTTCCTGAATAAACTGCTTCGGAGGCCAGCGTAGCAGGGGCAGGGGTCTGGGGACCATGGTTTCAGGGGACATCTAAGTCAATTGGCATAATAAAATCTATTAAGAAAACATTCTGCATCCCACTTTGAGGAGTGGTGTCTGGGGTCTTAAGCGCTAGCAAGCAGCCATCTAAGATGCATCAATTGGTCTCAACCCACCTGGATCAAAGGAGAATGAAGAACACCAAGGACTCAAGGTGATTACAAGCCAAGAGACAGAAACGGCCACATGAACCAGAGACTACATCATCCTGAGACCAGAAGAACTAGATGGTGCCCAGCTACAACCGATGACTGCCCTGACAGGGAACACAACAGAGAACCCCTAAGGGAGCAGGAGGGTACGGGGATGCAGACCCCAAATTCTCATAACAAGACCAGACTTAATGGTCTGACTGAGACTAGAGGGACCCCAGTGGTTATGGCCCCCATACCTTCTGTTGGCCCAGGACAGGAACCATTCCCGAAGCCAACTCTTCAGACATGGATTGGACTGGACAGTGGGTTGAAGAGGGATGCTGGTGAGGAGCGAGCTTCTTGGATTAGGTGGACACTCGAGACTATGTTGGCATCTCCTGCCTGGAGGGGAGATGAGAGGGTGGAGGGGGTTAGAAGCTGGCAAAAAGGACATGAAAAGAGAGAATGGAGGGAGACTGCAGGTTGTCTCATTAGGGGGAGAGTAATTGGGAGTGTTTAGCAAGGTGTATATGGGTTTTTGTGTGAGAGACTGACTTGATTTGTAAACTTTCACTTAAAGCACAATAAAAATTATTTTTGAAAAAAGCAAGAAAAAAAAAACCATTGCCATTGATTCCGACTCTTAGTGACCCTATTGGACAGAGTAGAACTGCCCCATAAGGTTTCCAACGCGTGCCTGATGGATTCAAACTGCCACCTTTTCGTTAGCAGCCATAGCACTTAATCACTATGCCACAAGGGTTGAATTCACCATGTTAATCGAGAAAACTAAAATTTCAAGACTCAGGGTTGGAATATGATGAAAAGTGGCCTCTCTCCAGCCAAGAACCCTAAGGGAATGCTTTCAGGCCCTCTGTGCCATATACCTGTGTAGTGTGTGGACCCACTTGGCTTGGCATCAGCTTTTGACAGAAAAATAATCTTGTGAAATAAGCTCACAAGATTCAAGTATGTGATAGTGATGGTTGTTGTCAATAAAATGGGGTTAGAACTGTAAGCCTCAAGCTTACTGGAGCCTCCTCACAGGAATTGTGTCTAAAATTTCAACAGCTGCCCCAAGGTGGTAAAAAAAAAAAAAAAAAAAACCTTTGTTATCGAGTCGATTCCGACTCATAGCAGCTCTGTAGGACAGAATAGAACAGCGACATAGAGCTTCCAAGGAGTACCTGGTGGATTCGAACTGCCAACATTTTGGTCAGAAACTGTAGTACTTAACCTCTGTGTTACCAGGGTTTCCACCCCAAGGTGGCCAAAAAAAAAAAAAAAAAAAAGGTGGTAGTGAGTCATAATTTTGATTCTGTTTAGACAAGAACTGAGATAACAATTTTTTTTTTTTAAATCTACTTCTACCATCCACAATTATTTTTTCCCTTCTAGGTATCTTGATTCTGATAATCATAACTTACAGATATTATTAATTCAATGCATACTTTTTGAATGACTAATATGAATCAAGGGAAGAAAATTACATTTGTTTTCTGTTGCTGTTAGGTGCAGTTGAGTCAGTTCCAAGCCCTAGTGACTCCATGTACAGCAGAACGAAACATGCCCAGTCCTGCTCCATCCTCACAATTGTTATGTTTGAGCCCATTGTTGCAGCCACTATGTCAATCCACCTTGTCAAAGCGAAAAGGTCTTCTTCCTTTTCAAAAAAAAAAAAAATTTTTTTTCTATATTACCAAGCATCCTGATAACATGTCTAAAGTACATGAGATGAAGTCTTGTCATTCTTGCTTCCAAGGAGCATTCCAGCTGTACTTCTTCCAATGCAGGTTTGTTTGTTGTTCTGGCAGCCCGTGGTATATTCCATATTCAGCAACACCATAATTCTAAAGTGTCAATTCTTCTTCGGTCTTCCTTATTCCTTGTCCACTTTTCACATGCATATAAGGTGATAGAAAATATCATGGCTTGGGCCAGGCACATCTTAGTCCTCAAAGCAATGTCTTTGCTTTTGAATACTTTAAAGAAGTATTTTGCAGCAGATTTGCATAATGCAATACATCATTTGATTTCTTGACTGCTGCTTCCATGGGTGTTGATTGTGGATCCAAGTAAAACGAAATCCTTGACAACTTCAATATTTTCTCCATTTATCATGATGTTGCTTATTAGTCTAGTTGTGAGGAATTTTGTTTTCTTTATGTTGAGGTACAATCTATACTGAAGGCTATAATCTTTGATCTTCATCAGTAAATGCTTCAAGTCCTCAAATTTTTTCAGAAGTAGACTGCCAGGAGGTGAGGGCAAAATGGCAGAATATTCAGACTTGTCATCTCTCTCACAACAAAGACCCCAAAAAAGAAGTGAATAGGATATATATGATAATTTAGGAGCCTTAATACTCAAAGTCAAAGCTGAAGAATTAGACTGAGCAACAGGTGGAAGGAGAGACAATTGAAAAACAGGGGAAACAAGGAATTATAGATTGTGGGATTGTTAACATCCTGATTACTGAATATGCACACTACGCACAGGTTGAGGCAAGTAGCAACAACCCAAGCTGAAACCCAACCCATCTGGTGCAGCCAAGCAGCAATGAATCTGCACGCACCTCCAGAAACAAACAGGAGTGACACTAGACCTGTGAAAGTTAAGTGCAAGCTTCCAAACCACCGTGTATGTCCCATAATACTTCCGCCTAACAGAGCTACACAGCCAAGGAGCACTCCCTTTTCCTCATGCATTCCCTTCCCCGCTCTGACACCAGTCACGGTGGTATTCAACACTGCCACATCCCCTGAGCCAGGAACTCATGGTCCTGTCTAGAGGTACCTGCTCCTTCACCCAGCCACTGGCATCGGGGATCTACAGACTTGTAGCATCCTTCACACCCACAGATTACCTACCCCAGTGCCTTGTGGGGCAACCCAACACCAAATGCACTCATTAGGAAAAAAAAGGCAGGACATCTGCCTGAAGCCTATTTTCACCTGAAGCAGCCAAGTGGGAGCTACAGACTTGTGACATTCAACACCATCCTGCCCCATAAGAAGGGCTTCACCCACCCACACCAGGGGAGTGAGGGTCGGTGGTACTACACGCTCCATCTAGACGCCCATGACAGGGGCCTGAGAATTAGTTGTGCCTCCCAATTCCTCCAGCAAAAGACATTGAGCACTCAAGGACCAGCTGCACTACCCCACCCCCACTACATGCTCTAGCAGACAGGGGCATACCCTCCATCTGGGCACCTGGGGTGGCTGACAGCCCCTTGCTTTGCCCCCTGCATTGTCCCCCACTGCAATCAGAGACCTGCATCTGCTCTGAACACTGCCATGTGCCCCTGCCAGCTCAGAACTGTAGGCAAGAGTCTTCACACCACACGCTTGGTGACTGACAGTTTGGACACCTGCACCCCAAACAACCAGTAAGCAGTGGAGCACGCACACAACACCCAACCCAATGATCAGGGAGAGCACTCCCTGCACCAACAGCCAGGTGACCAGCAGGATTCATTGCCTCACCAAAAACTTCTCCAAGAGGGGTGGGGCCAAGATGGCTGACTAGGTAGACACTACCTCGGATCCCTCTTGCAACAAAGACTCCGAAAAACAAGTGAATCGATCACATACATGACAATCTACGAACCCTGACCAACAAACAGATTTAAAGAGTGACCTGAGTGACAGAGACCGAGAACGAACAACCACAGGGAAGCAGCGACCGTATTTGGAGCCTGGAGCCAGCGTCCCAGTCAGGAAACCTTGGCGCCGGGCTTTGGACTGGGTGCAGGGGAACTGAGCATGGCATCCTGTGATGGCGCAAACACGGGGTGCAGCCCTACCCCCCTGAACTGACCTCAGGAGGGGGCCCAGATGGTCTGTGCGGGTGGCGTGGTGACGCGGCTGGTGGGAGGAAAAGTCACCGGGAGGCAGCGACTGGTTTTGGAACTGGGAGAGCGGCATCCCAGCCAGGGAACTTTGGCACGGGGCTTTGGGCTGGGCGCAGGGGAGCTGAGCTCGGCATCCTGTGACAGTGCAAACACGGGGCACAGCCCCAGCCCCCTGAACTGATCTCTGGGGAAGCCCAGCCAGTGGACACAGGCAGCGCAGCGACACAGCTGACAGGAGAAGTCACCGGGAGGCAGCGACTGGTTTTGGAGCTGGGAGTGCAGCGTCCCAGCCGGGGAACCTTGACGCTGGGCTTTGGACTGGGAGCGGAGCAACTAACCGTAGCTTCTGAGACAGCACAAGCACGGGACGTGGGCCTGACCCTCGGGGGCAATCTCTACCCAGCCAGCGCACACAGTTAACGCTCCCCTCGGGAATCTCAGATAAAACAGTCATTCCAAGCAAGGTAAGTAACTTTGTCTATATTCCGGGGTGCTACTCTCTCCTGTTTTTCTGAACCCTCCCCTCCCCTTCTCAGACAGCTTCATTAACATTGGAATTTCCTGAGCCAGAGGGAGAACTGCCCCGCAGTTTTTCTTTTCCTTTTTTTTTGGTCTTTTCCTAACCCATTCTTCTGGCCTGAGAGAAGCAACCACAAAAAACCCAGGGACCAAAAATTCTTCCCAAATTGGACTAAAAACACAGAACCAGCTCCAACCAAGCATATGTGATACACAGTCTCGGGCTTTCATCCCTACTGGAAACAAGGTGGCTGTTATAATGCAAAGGCATTTTTGATAGGGATCTGACTGCAATTGTTTTAGCGGATTTACTGGAAAGACAAGTTTCCCAGGTCTGATATCACTGCGTATTCAACAGAGCCCTCACTGTCCCACAACAGGGAACTGAGGGCTGAAGCTCCCCCCAGACCACCTAGCCTCCTGCCTTAGGGGTCTAAGGAGGGTGACACCTATCAATCTGTAGAGGTACTTGCATTGGGGGCCTAAGGTACACCTGCAGAGCCCACCCACCAAGGTGCTTTAGGAATAGAGACACACCTACCTCACTGACACTAGGGGGAAGCCTGTCAGCATCCTGCCCCCCCTGGAGTGTGAACCCCAGCTGCTACTAGAATCTGGTGCACACAACTATCACCACTACTTCTCTAGGTGGATAGGTGACAGTCTTCATGACACACCTGATAACCCAAAATCAGATTCTACTCAAGAATACTGAATGGACTCAGGCATATATATCTTGTAACAGCCCAAATCAGCTGGTAATAGGTCATAAGTGAGTCAAGGGCTACAACAATCAAGACAGTGCAATCTAGTAGCCCATCTACGTATATTGAAAGGAAACAAAACAAGATAAGACTCAGTGACCAAATATAGAATAAATCACTACAATATCTTAGTGATGGCTCGGAGACAGAGTCGATATCAAACCACATAAAGAAGTAGTCCATGATGGCTTCTACAACCCCCCAAAACTAAAGAATCAAAATCTTACCCAAATGAAGATATAATCCTGGAATTGCCAGATACAGAATATAAAAAGCTAATTACACAATGCTTCAAGATATCAGGGATGATCTCAGAAATGAAATAAGGCAAGCTTTTTTTTTTTTTTACGGAAAAAGCCAAGAACACACTGATAAAGCAGTTGAAGAACTAAAAAAGATTATTCAAGAACATTGTGGAAAAATTAATAAGTTGCAAGAATCCATAGAGAGACAGCATTCAGAAATCCAAAACATTAACAATAAAATTACAAAATTAGACAACTCAATAGGAAGTCAGAGAAGCAGACTCAAGGAATCAGAATGCAGAGTGGGAAATCTGGAGGACCAGGGAATTAACACCAATATAGCTAAAAAAAAAAAAAAACAGATAAAAGAATTTTAAAAAATGAAGAAACCCTAAGGATCATGTGCGACTCTATCAAGAAGGATAACTTGAGTGTGATTGCAGTCCCAGAACAGGGAGGGATAACAGAAAACACAGAGAGAATAGTTGAATATCTGTTGGCAGAAAACTTCCCTGACATCATGAAAGATGAAAGGTTATCTATCCAAGATGCTCATCGAACCCCATTTAAGATTGATCCAAAAAGAAAAACACCAAGACATATTATCATCAAACTTGCCAAAACCAAAGATAAAGATAAAATTTTAAAAGCAGCCAGGGATAAAAGAAAGGTCTCCTACAAGGTAGAATCAATAAGAATAAGTTCAGACTACTCAGCAGAAACCATGTAGGCAAGAAGGCAATGGGATGACATATATAGAGCACTAAAGGAGAAAAACTGCCAGCCAAGGATCATATATCCAGCAAAACTCTCTCTAAAATATAAAGGTGAAATTAAGATATTTACAGATAAACACAAGCTTAGAGAATTTGCAAAAACCAAACCAAAGCTACAGGAAATACTAAAGGAAATAGGTCAAAAAACCAATATCAGATACCAGCACAACACGAGGTCACAGAACAGAGCATCCTGATACCAACTCAAATAGGGAAATCACAAAAACAAATTAAGATCAATTAAAAAAAAAAAAAGCTCAAAACAGGGAATCATTGAAGTCAATATGTAAAAGCTCACAATAATCAAAAAGAGGGACTAAATACAGGTGGCATAGAACCGCCATATGGAGAGGGATACAAGGCGATGTAGGACAATACGAGTTAGGTTTTTACTTAGAAAATTAGGGGTAAATATTAAGGTAACCACAAAGAGATATAACAACTCCATAACTCAAAATAAAAACCAAGAAAAACGTAACGACTCAGCAAACATAAAGTCAAATACTATGAAAATGAGGAACACACAATTTACAAAGAAAAAAGTCTCAGCACAAAATAGTAAGTGGAAAAATGAAATTGTCAACAACACACATAAAAAGGCATCAAAATGACAACACTAAACACATACTTATCTACAATTACGCTGAATGTAAATGGACTAAACGCACCAATAAAGAGACAGAGAGTCTCAGACTGGATAAAGAAACATGATCCATCTATATGCTGCCTACAACAGACACACCTTAGACTTAGAGACACAAACAAACTAAAACTCAAAGGATGGAAAAAAATATATCCAGCAAACAATAAGCAAAAAAGAAGAGGAGTAGCAATATTAATTTCTGACAAAATTGACTTTAAAGTTAAATCCACCACAAAGGATAAAGAAGGACACTACATAATGACAAAAGGGATAATTGACCAGGAAGATATAACCATATTAAATATTTATTCACCCAATGACAGGGCTGCAAGATACATAAAACAAATTTTAACAGAACTGAAAAGTGAGATAGACACCTCCACAATTATAGTAGGAGACTTGAACACACCACTTTCGGAGAAGGACAGGACATCCAGTAAGAAGCTCAATAGAGACATGGAAGACCTCATTACTACAACCAACCAACTTGACCTCATTGACCTATACAGAACTCTCCACCCAACTGCTGCAAAGTATACTTTTTTTTCTAGTGCACATGGAACATTCTCTAGAACAGACCACATATTAGGTCATAAAACAAACCTTTGCAGAATACAAAACATCGAAATATTACAAAGCATCTTCTCAGAGCACAAGGCCATAAAAGTGGAAATGAAAAACAGAAAAATTAGGAAAAAGAAATCAAATACTTGGAAACTGAACAATACCTTCCTGAAAAAAGACTGGGTTATAGAAGACATTAAGGAGGGAATAAGGAAATTCATAGAATGTAACGAGAATGAAAATGCTTCCTATCAAAACCTCCGAGACACAGCAAAACAGTGCTCAGAGGCCAATTTGTATCGAAAAATGCACACATACATAAAGAAGAAAGAGCCAAAATCAGAGAACTGTCTCTACAACTTAAACAAATAGAAAGTGAGCAACAAAAGAATCCATCAGGCACCAGAAGAAAACAAATAATAAAAATTAGAGCTGAACTAAATGAATTAGAGAACAGATAAAAAATTGAAAGAATTAACAAAGCCAAAAGCTGGTTCTTTGAAAAAATTAACAACATTGATAAACCATTGGCCAGACTGACTAAAGAAATACAGGAAAGGAAACAAATAACCTGAATAAGAAACGAGATGGGCCACATCACAACGGACCCAACAGAAATTAAAAGAATCATATCAGATTATTACGAAAAATTGTACTGTAACAAATTTGCAAACCTAGAAGAAATGGATGAATTCCTAGAAAAACACTACCTACCTAAACTAACACAATCAGAAGTGGAACATCTAAATAGACCCATAACAAAAAAAGAGATTGAAACGGTAATCCAAAAACTCCCAACAAAAAAAAGCCCTGGCCCGGATGGCTTTACTGCAGAGTTCTACCAAACTTTCAGAGAAGAGTTAACACCACTACTACTAAAGGTATTTCAAAGCATAGAAAATGACGGAATACCGCCTAACTCATTCTATGAAGCCACCATCTCCCTGATACCAAAACCAGGTAAAGACATCACAAAAAAAACAAAATTACAGACCTATATCCCTCATGAACATAGATGCAAAAATCCTCAACAAAAGTCTAGCCAATAGAATTCAACAACATATCAAAAAAATAATCCACCATGACCAAGTGGGATTTATATGCAAGGCTGGTTTAATATTAGAAAAACCATTAAGGTAATCCACCACATAAATAAAACAAAAGACAAAAACCACATGATCTTATCAATTGATGCAGAAAAGGCATTTGACAAAGTCCAACACCCATTTATGATAAAAACTCTCACCAAAATAGGAATTGAAGGAAAATTCCTCAACATAATAAAGGGCATCTATACAAAGCCAACAGCCAACATCATTCTAAATGGAGAGAGCCTGAAAGCATTTCCCTTGAGAACAGGAACCAGACAAGGATGCCCTTTATCACCGCTCTTATTCAACATTGTGCTAGAGGTCCTAGCCAGAGCAATTAGGCTAGACAAAGAAATAAAGGGCATCCGGATTGGCAAGGAGGAAGTAAAATTATCTCTATTTGCAGATGACATGATCTTATACACAGAAAACTACTGAAAGTAATAGAAGAGTTTGGCAGAGTCTCAGGTTATAAGATAAACATACAAAAATCACTTGGCTTCCTCTACATCAACAAAAAGAACATCAAAGAGGAAATCACCAAATCAATACCATTCACAGTAGCCCCCAAGAAGATAAAATACTTAGGACTAAATCTTACCAAAGATGTAAAAGACGTATACAAAGAAAACTACAAAGTACTACTACAAGAAACTAAACAGGACCTACTTAAGTGGAAAAACATACCTTGCTCATGGATAGGAAGACTTAACATAGTAAAAATGTCTATTCTACCAAAAGCCATCTATACATACAATGCACTTCCGATCCAAATTACAATGTCATTTTTTAATGTGATGGAGAAACAAATCACCAACTTCATATGGAAGGGAAAGAAGCCCCGGATAAGTAAAGCATTACTGAAGAAGAAGAAGAAAGTGGGAGGCCTCTCTCTACCTGATTTCAGAACCTATTATATAGCCACAGTAGTCAAAACAGCCTGGTACTGGTACAAAAACAGGCACATAGACCAATGGAACAGAATTGAGAATCCAGACATAAATCCATCCATATATGAGCAGCTGATATTTGACAAAGGCCCAGTGTCAGTTAATTGGGGAAAAGCTAGTCTTTTTAACAAATGGTGCTGGCATAACTGGATATCCCTTTGCAAAAAAATGAACCGGGACCCATACCTCACACCATGCAGAAAAATTAACTCCAAGTGGATCAAAGACCTAAACATAAAGACTAAAACGATAAAGATCATGGAAGAAAAAATTGGGACAATGTTAGGATCCCTAATACAAGGCATAAACAGAATACAAAACATTACCAAAAATGATGAAGAGGAACCAGATAACTGTGAGCTCCTAAAAATCAAACACCTATGCTCATCTAAAGACTTCACCAAAAGAGTAAAAAGACCACCTACAGATTGGGAAAGAATTTTCAGCTATGACATCTCCGACCAGCGCCTGATCTCTAAAATCTATATGATTCTGTCAAAACTCAACCACAAAAATTCAACCCAATCAAGAAATGGGCAAAGGATATGAATATGCACTTCACTAAAGAAGATATTCAGGCAGCTAACAGATACATGAGAAAATGCTCTCGATCATTAGCCATTAGAGAAATGCAAATTAAAACTACGATGAGATTCCATCTCACTCCAACAAGGCTGGCATTAATCCAGAAAACACAAAATAATAAATGTTGGAGAGGCTGCGGAGAGATTGGAACTCTTATACACTGCTGGTGGGAATGTAAAATGGTACAACAACTTTGGAAATCTATCTGGCGTTATCTTAAACAGTTAGAAATAGAACTACCGTACAACCCAGAAATCCCCCTCCTTGGAATATACCCTAGAGAAATAAGAGCCTTTACACGAACAGATATATGCACACCCATGTTTATTGCAGGTCTGTTTACAATAGCAAAAAGCCGGAAGCAACCAAGGCGTCCATCAACGGATGAATGGTTAAATAAATTGTGGTATATTCACACAATGGAATACTACACATCGATAAAGAAGAGTGACGAATCTGTGAAACATTTCATGACATGGAGGAACCTGGAAGGCATTATGCTGAGCAAAATTAGTCAGAGGCAAAAGGACAAATATTGCATAAGACCACTATTATAAGATCTTGAGAAATAGTATAAACTGAGAAGAACATATACTTTTGTGGTTACGAGGGGGGGAGGGAGGCAGGGTGGGAGAGGGTTATTTACTGATTAGTTAGTAGATAAGAACTACTTTAGGTGAAGGGAAGGACAATACTCAATACATGGAAGGTCAGCTCAACTGGACTGGACCAAAAGCAAAGAAGTTTCTGGGATAAACTGAATGCTTCAAAGGTCAGCAGAGCAAGGGCGGGGGTTTGGGGACCATGGTTTAAGGGCACTTCTAAGTCAATTGGCAAAATAATTTTATTATGAAAACATTCTGCATCCCACTTTGAAATGTGGCATCTGGGGTCTTAAATGCTAACAAGCGGCCATCTAAGATGAATCAATTGGTCTCAACCCACCTGGATCAAAGGAGAATGAAGAACATCAAGGTCACACAATAGCTAAGAGCCCAAGAGACAGAAAGGGCCATATGAACCAGAGACTTACATCATCCTGAGATCAGAAGAACTAGTTGGTGCCCGGCCACAATCGATGACTGCCTTGACAGGGAGCACAACAGAGAACCCCTGAGGGAGCAGGAGATCAGTGGGAAGCAGACCCCAAATTCTCACAAAAAGACCATACTTAATGGTCTGACTGAGACTAGAGGAATCCTGGCAGACATGGTCCCCAAACCTTCTGTTGGCCCAGGAGAGGAACCATTCCCAAAGACAACTCATCAGACATGGAAGGGACTGGACAGAGGGTAGGAGAGAGATGCTGATGAAGAGGGAGCTACTTGTATCAGGTGGACACTTGAGACTGTGTTGGCATCTCCTGTCTCGAGGGGGGATGGGAGGATAGAGAGGGTTGGAAGCTGGCAAAATTGTCACGAAAGAGAGACTGGAAGGGCTGACTCATTAGGGGGAGAGCAAGTGGGAGTATGGAGTAAGGTGTATACAAACTTATATGTGACAGAGTGACTTGATTTGTAAACGTTCACTTGAAGCTCAATAAAATTAAAAAAAAAAACAAAAAACTTCTCCAAATCTTCAGCATTCCACTTCCGGGAGTCTGTTCACTTCACAACAACAGTGAACAGACTCCCGGGATCAACACACCTAGGAGTTGCACAGACAACCTGGAGACAGGAGGTGAGAACTTCAATTATGCCAATAACCGGAGTAGCACACATGCCCAGGCTACTTGGACATATCAAAACAAAAATACAGAATGCAGCAAACAAAAATACAATAAATAAATAAAATAACATAATGACCCCTCATAGACAGCAGTCAATAGCAAATCACAAAAGAAGCAGGACAAGATGTCTCCAGGAAGTGAACAAAATGAAGAACCAGAAAACCTTCTGGAGGAAGATAAGGCAATGGAGCTACCTGATAAAGAATTCAAAAGACTAATAAACAGAGCTCTCCAAGAGATCAAGAAGGAAATCAGGAAAAACACAGACCAAACCAAGGGACATACAAACAAAGCAATAGAAGAATTCAGGAAAACAATACAAGAACAAAATGACAGAATAAGCAAGCCGCTAATAACCATTTTTTTTAACCATACGAAAACAGCAACAGAAATCCAAAAGACTAACAATAAAATTAAAGAAGTAGACAACTCAATAGAAGATCATAGCAGAAGAATTGAGACAATGGACATTAGAATTAGTGACATTGAAAATAATCCCTTGACATCAATTTGTTTGAAGAAAAAAATCAGAAAAAAGAATGAAGAAAGCCTAAGAATTATATGGGATACATGAAGAAAAGTGTATGATAGATCGGAGTTCCATAGCAGGGGGAGATAACAGAAAATATAGAGAGAATTGTTGAAGATTTGCTGGCAGAAAACTTCCTTAATATTGTGAAAGCCAAGATATATATCCAAGAAGCTCAATGAACCACATACAGGATAGACCCTGAAAGAAAGCCACAAAGACATATCATAATCAAACTTGCTGAAACCAAAAACAGAGAAAGAATCCTAAGAGCAGGTAGGGATAAATGACAGTCACTTAAAAAGGAAAACCAATAAGACTAAGCTCTGATTACTCAGCAGAAACCATGCAGGCAAGAAGGCAATGGGATGACATATATAAAGCCTTAAAGGAAAAAAAATTGCCAGCCAAGAATTATATATCTAGCAAAATTGCCTCTCAAATATAATGACAAAATTAGGTCATTTCCAGATAAACAGGAATTAGGGGAATTTGTAAAAACCAGACCAAAATTAAGAGAAATATTAAGGGGAGTCCTCTGATTAGAGAACTAACAGCATCAGACAACAATCCAAGACTAGGACACAGGACAGATTAATCAGACACCAACCCAGATAGGGAACTCACAAAAATAAAACAAGGCTAAAGGACTGAAAATAGGGAATGAGAAGTCTAAATATGTAAATGATGAAACATCAACACACGAAAGAGGGAATAAACGGTATAGTCATAGAACTTCCATATGGAGAGGAATTCAAGGTGTCACGAAGAAATAAAAGACTGGTTTAAACATAGAAAAGTAAAACTAAATTTCAAGGTAACAACAAAAGATGCTAACAAACTTACCCATCAAAATACTCAGCAAACACGAAATCAACAATAATGAAAGAGATGAAAAGAAAATACATAAACAAAAAGAACTGAGCACAGAAAATTAAGTGGAACAAAGAAACCATCGACACCCCCCTACACATAAAATACATAAAAATGACAGCAGTAAACTCATACCTATCCATAATTATACTGAATCTAAATGGCCAAAATGCACCAGTTAAGAGAGAGAGACGGTGGCAGAATGGCTAATAAAACACAGACCATCTATATTCTGTCTACAAGAGATACACCTTAGACACAAAGACATAAACAAACTAAAACTCAAACTTTGGAAAAATTATATATCAACCAAAGAATAACTAAAGAAGAGCAGGAGTGGAAATATTAATCTCTGGCAAAATAGACTTTAAAGCAAAATCCACCATAAAGGATAAAGAAGGACACTATATAATGAATTAAAGGGTCAATACACCAGGAGGACATAACCATAATAAATATATGTCCACCCAATAACAGGGCTCCAAAATATATAACAACAAATTCTAACATTGAAAAGAGAAATTGAGAGTTCCACAATAATAGTAGGAGACTTCAACACACCTCATTCAGTGAAGGACAGAACATCTAGAAAGAAACTCAGCAAAGATACAGAAGATCTAATTGTCACAATCAACCAACTCTACCTCATAGATATTATACAGAGCAGTCCACCCAACAGCAGCAAATTATGCATTCTTTTCCAAAGCACATGGAACATTCTCCAGAATGGACCATATTTTAGGCCATGAGCCAAGCCTAAACAAAATCCAAAACATTAAAATATTACAAAGTATCTTCTCTAATCATAACACCATAAAAGAAGAAATCAATAACACAAACAGCGAGGAAAAAAGAAATCGAATACATGGAAACTGAACAACACTTTGTTTAAAAAATTACTGAGCAATAAAAGAAATCAAGGATGGAATAAAAAAATTCATAGAATCAAATGAGAATGAAAACACATTGTACCAAAATCTTTGGCACACAGCCAAAACAGTGCTTAGTGCGCTGTGTTTAAAGCAATAAACACACACACCAAAAAAAGGGACTAAAATCAAAACATTAACCCTACAACTCGGACTAATAGAGAGAAGCAAAAGAAATCTTCAGGCACTAAAGTTTAGAGCAGAAATAAATGAAAGAGAGAACAGAGAAACAGTTGAAAGACTCAACAAGATCAAAAGTTTGTTCTTTGAAAAGATCAGCAAAATCATCAAACCATTGGCCAAACTGAGAAAAGAAAAACAGGAGAGGAAGCAAACAACTCGAATAAGAAATGAAACAGGTGATATCACAACAGACTCAACTGAAATAAAAAGAATCATAACAGAATATTATCAAAAATTATAGTGCAATAAATTTGAAAACCTAGAGGAAATGGACAAATTTCTAGAACCTAAAGCCACACAAACTGAGGTAGAAAAACTAAACAGACCCGTAACAAAAGAAGAGATTGAAGAGGTAATTAAAAAACTCCCACAACAACAAAAAAAGCCCTGGCCCGGATAGCTTCACTGGGGAATTCTACCAAACTTTCAGAGAAGAGCTAACACCAATACTACTCAAGCTATTTCAGAGCATAGAAAAGGGAGGAGTAATCCTGAATTCTCTCTATGAAGCCAAAATAACCCTGATACCAAAGCCAGGCAAAGACATCACAAAAAAAGAAAAGTACAGATCAATATCTCTCATGAACATAGAAAAAAAAATTCACAACAAAATTCTAGCCAATAGAATCCATCATCATATAAAAAAAAATTATACACCATGACCTAGGGGGATTCATACCAGGTATGCAGGGATGGTTTCACATTAGGAAACCAATCAGTGTAATCTACTACATAAATAACTGGACGTTCATCTGTAAAAAAAGAAACAGGATGCATACTTCCTGCCATCACAAAAACTAACTCAAAATGGATCAAAGACCTAAATGTAATACCTAAAATGATAAAGATCATGGAAGAAAAAATAAAGACAATACTAGGGGCCCTAATACATGGCATAAATAGCATACAAACCATAACTAACCATGTGCAAACACCAGAAGAGAAGCTAGATAACTGGAAAAAAAAATTAAAATATTTATGCTCATCAAAAGACTTCGCCAAAAGAGTTTTTGTATGACATATTCAACAAGGGCCTAATCTCTAAAATCTACAGAATGCCTCAACACTTCAATAGCAAAATGACAAATAATTTGATTAAAAAATGGGCAAAAGGATATGAACATATGAACAGGCACTTCACCAATGACAACCGTCATGCGGCTAACGTACACATGAGGAAATGCACAAGATCACTAGCCATTAAAGAAATACAAATCAAAACTACAATGAGATGCCATCTTGCCCCAGCAATACTGGAGCTAATAAAAAAAACAGAAAATAACAAATGTGGGAGAGGTTGTGGGGAGATTGAAACTCTACGCACTGCTGGTGAGAATGCAAAATGGTACAACCATATTGGAAAATTATATGGCACTTCCTTAAAAAGCTAGAAATAGAAATACTATATGATCCAGCAATCCCACTCCTAGGAATATACACTAGACAATTAAGAGCCGTCAAATGAATAGACATATGCACACCCATGTTCATTGCAGTACTATTCACAACAGTGAAAAGACGGAAAGACCTAAACACCATCAACAGATAAATGGACAAATTATGATACATACACACAATGTAATAATAATACAGCGATAAAGAACAATGATCAATCCACAAAACATATCACAACATGGATGAATCTGGAGGGAATTAAGCTGAGTAAAATAAATCAGTCACAAAAGGACAAATATTGTATGAGACCACTGTTATAAGAACTCAAGAAAGGTTTACACACAGAAAAAACAAAACAAAACAAAATTCTGTGATGGCTTAGATAGTGTGGGGCTGCAGGGTGGGAAATCACTAACTACACAGTAGACAAGTGCCAACATTGGTGAAGGGAAGGACAACACACAGTATAGGGGAAGTCAACACAACTGGACCAAAGAAAAAACAGGAGTTTTCTAGAAACAACCAAGTACTCTGAGGGACTGAGTAGCTGGGGCTGGGGGGCTGGGGACCACAGTCTCAGCAGACAGCTAGGTCAAATGGCATAACATAGTTCATAAAGAAAATGTTCTACGTCCCACTTTGGTGAGTAGTGCCTGGGGTCTTAAAAGCTTGTGAGGGACCATCTAAGGTACATCTATTGGCCCCATCCCCTCTGGAGCAAAGGAGAATGAAGAAAACCAAAGACACAAGGAAAATATTAGCCCAAAGAACTTCACATGCTCGAGACCAGAAGAACTAAATGATGACCAGCTACCTCCAACAACCGCCCTGAGAGGGATCACTACAGAAAGTCCTGGACAGAATGCGAGAAAAATGTAGAATCAGAATTCAAATTCAGGAGGTAAGACCAGACTTACTGGTCTGACAAAGACGGGGGAACCCCAGAAACTATGGCCCTCAGACACTCTGCTAATCCAGAACTGAAACCACTCCCAAAGCCCACTTTCCAGACAAAGGTTGTTGTTGTTAGGTGGCGTCGAGTTGGTTCCGACTCATAGCGACCCTATGCACAACAGAATGAAACACTGCCCGGCCCTGCACCATCCTTACAATCGTTGTTATGCTTGAGCTCATTGTTGCAGCCACTGTGTCAATCCACCTCGTTGAGGGTCTTCTTTTCTGCTGACCCTGTACTCTGCCAAGTGTGATGTCCTTCTCCAGGGACTGATCCCTTCTGACAACATGTCCAAAGTATGTAAGATGCAGTCTCACCATCCTTGCCTCTAAGGATCATTCTAGTTGTGCTTCTTCCAAGACAGATTTGTTTGTTCTTCTGGCAGTCCATAGTATATTCAATATTGTTCACCAACACCACAATTCAAAGGCATCAATTCTTCTCTGGCCTTCCTTATTCATTGTCCAGCTTTCACATGCATATGACGCGATTGAAAATGCCATGGCTTGGGTCAGGCGCACCTTAGTCTTCAAGGTGACATCTTTGCTCTTCAACACTTTAAAGAGATCCTTTGCAGCAGATTTGCCCAATACAATGCATCTTTTGATTTCTTGACTGCTGCTTCCATGGCTGTTGATTGTGGATCCAAGTAAAATGAAATCCTTGACAACTTCAATCTTTTCTCCGTTTATCCTGATGTTGCTCATTGGTCCAGTTGTGAGGATTTTTGTTTTCTTTACGTTGAGGTGTAATCCATACTGAAGGCTGTGGTCTTTGATCTTCATTAGTAAGTGCTTCGAGTCCTCTTCACTTTCAGCAAGCAAGGTTGTATCATCTGCATATTGCAGGTTGTTAATGAGTCTTCCTCCAATCCTGATGCCCCGTTCTTCTTCATATAGTCCAGCTTCTCGTATTATTTGTTCAGCGTACAGATTAAATAGGTATGGTGAAAGAATACAACCCTGACACATACCTTTCCTGACTTTAAACCAATCAGTATCCCCTTGTTCTGTCTGAACAACTGCCTCTTGATCCATGTAAAGGTTCCTCATGAGCACAATTAAGTGTTCTGGAATTCCCATTCTTCACAGTGTTATCCATAATCTGTTATAATCCACACAGTCGAATGTCTTTGCAAAGTCAATAAAACACAGGTAAATATCCTTCTGGTATTCTCTGCTTTCAGCCAGGATCTATCTGACATCAGCAATGATATCCCTGGTTCCATGTCCTCTTTTGAGACCGGCCTGAATTTCTGGCAGTTCCCTGTCGATATACTGCTGCAGCTGCTTTTTGAATGATCTTCACAAAATTTTGCTTGCACGTGATATGAACGATATTGTTCTATAGTTTCAACATTTGGTTGGATCACCTTTCTTGGGAATAGGCATAAATATGGATCTCTTCCAGTCAGTTGACCAGGAAGCTGTCTTCCATATTTCTTGACATAGACAAGTGAGTACCTCCAGTGCTGCATCTGTTTGTTGAAACATCTCAATTGATATTCCATCAATTCCTGGGGCCTTGTTTTTCGCCATTGCCTTCAGAGCACCTTGGACTTCTTCCTTCAGTACCATCGGTTCCTGATCATATGCCACCTCTTGAAACGGTTGAATATCGATTAATTCTTTATGGTATAGTGACTCTATGTTTTCCTTCCATCTTCTTTCAATGCTTCCTGCATCATTTAATATTTTCCCCAGGGAATCCTTCACTATTGCAACTCGAGGCTTGAATTTTTTCTTCAGTTCTTTCAGCTTGAGAAATGCCGAGTGTGTTCTTCCCTTTTGGTTTTCCATCTCCAGCTCTTTGCACATGTCATTATAATGCTTTACTTTGTCTTCTCCAGAGGCCCTTTGAAATCTTCTGTTCGGTTCTTTTACTTCATTGATTCTTCCTTTTGTTTTAGCTGCTCGATGCTCAAGAGCAAGTTTCAGAGTCTCCTCTGACATCCATCTTGGTCTTTCCTTTCTTTCCTGTCTTTTCAGTGACCTCTTGCTTTCTTCATGGATGATGTCCTTGATGTCATTCCACAACTCATCTGGTCTGGGGTCTCTAGTGTTCAATGTGTCAAATCTATTCTTCAGATGGTCTCTAAATTCAGGTGGTATATACTCAAGGTCATATTTTGGCTCTCGTGGACTTGCTCTGATTTTCTTCAGTTTCAGCTTGAACTTGCATATGAGCAGTTGATGGTCTGTTCCACAGTTAGCCTCTGGCCTTGTTCTGACTGATGATATTGAGCTTTTCCATCATCTCTTTCCACAGATGTAGTCAATTTGATTTCTGTGTGTCCCATCTGGCGAGGTCCACGTGTATAGTCGCCGTTTATGTGGGTGAAAGAAGGTATTTGCAATGAAGAAGTCATTGGTCTTGCAAAATTCTATCATTTGATCTCTGGCATTGCTTCTGCCACCAAGGCCATATTTTCCAACTACTGATCCTTCTTCTTTGTTTCCAACCTTTGCATTCCAACCACCAGTAATTATCACTGCATCTTGATTGCCTGTTCGATCAATTTCAGACTGTAGCAGCTGATAAAAATCTTCTACTTCTTCATGTTTGGCCCTAGTGGTTGGTGCGTAAATTTGAATAATAGTCGTATTAACTGGTCTTCCTTGTAGGCATATGGATATTATCCTATCACTGACAGCATTGTACTTCAGGATAGATTTTAAAACGTTCTTTTTGACGATGAATGCAACACCATTCCTCTTCAAGTTGTCTTTCCCAGGATAGTAGACTATATGATTACCTGATTCAAAATGGCCAATACCAGTCCATTTCAGCTCACTAATGCCTAGGATATCAATGTTTATGCGTTCCATTTCATTTTTCACGATTTCCAATTTTCCTAGATTCATACTTCTTACATTCCAGGTTCCAATTATTAATGGATGTTTGCAGCTGTTTCTTCTCATTTTGAGTCGTGCCACATCAGCAAATGAAGGTCCCGGAAGCTTCACTCCATCCACATCATTAAGGTCGACTGTACTTTGAGGAGGCAACTCTTCCCCAGTCACCTTTTGAGTGCCTTCCAACCTGGGAGCCTCATCTTCCAGCACCATATCAGACAATATTCTGTTGCTATTCATAAGGTTTTCACTGGCTAATGCTTTTCAGAAGTAGACTGCTGGGTCCTTCTTCCTAGTCTGTCTTAGTTTGGAAGCTCAGCTGAAACCTGTCCTCCATGGGTGACCCTGCTGGTATCTGAATACCGGTGGCATAGCTTCCAGCATCACAGCAACATACAAGCCCCCACAGTACGACAAACTGACAGACACATGGGAGAAACCAAGGTTAGACAGGCGCATAAAACAAAAAAATAACACACTTGAGGAACATGCTCCTTAGTTCAAATATATGAAACCAAATGGGCAACCCCTGCCCAAAAGCAAGACTAGGAGGCAGGAAGGGACAGAAACTGGAGAAATGCGCACAGGGAACCCAAGCTGGAAAGGGTGAGCATGCTGTCACATTGTAGGGATTGCAACCAATGTCACAAAACAATATGTACATAAATTTTTGAATAAGAAATTAACATGAGCTGTAAACTTTCACCTAAAGCACAGCTTAAAAAAAAAAAAAAAAGAAGTAGGCTGCCAGGTCCTTCTTTCTATTATATCTTAGTCTGGAAGCTCCGCTGAAATCTACCCACCATGGGTGATACTGCTGGCATTTGAAATGCCAGTGGCATAGCTTCCAGCGTCACAGCAACATGCAAGCCACCACAGTACAACAAACTGACAGATGAGTGGTGGAACATTCATTTAGTGCCTCTATAGTTTCTTACTTTCCCCTTTTCACATAATCTTCACAAAGACTCTGAAGTAACCAGTACTTTTTACAAGCATTACTCGTTGGATGTAATCACAAAGGATGTTTAATGTTACTTCTTACTATCCCTTAAAATTTTATTCAGTGGGGAAGTTCTGCCCCTGGATGAAATCCTCAGGCACACCTGACATATCCAAACTCTTGTAGCTACTAAAATGTCCTGGAATCACTTTAAGTGGCAGAACAATCACAATTTAGTAATTAGAGACGTCAATTTCTTGTAATAACAGAACTTATTTCACTCGAAATTGCAGCTCCTCCTCCCCCAGATTAGGGCTGGCTGCAGTGGGCAGCATCTTCTTCTGTTCTCACTCAGCTCCTCTTCTGTCATTTCCCTGACTGGGTTTGGAAGATGGGGAAGGAGATAAATAAGAAGGGCCTTAACTTTTCTTTTTTTAAGTAGTACTTTTGAGATATGCATATGTTGCTAGAAGGAACGTTTGAGTTGTAAGATAAAAGTTTTTTTTGGGGGGGGCTGGCTTTTCTCCCTCAGTTTTTCCTGTACTTGTGTTTTCTTTATTATTGTTATCATTAGCTGCCATAGAGCCAGCCTCCCATCCTGGCGATCCTGTGCACAACAGAAAGAAACACTGCCAGGCCCTGCACCATCCTCATGAGTGATTGCAGACCTGACTGTTGTGATCCATGGGATTTTAATTGACTGATTTTTGGAATTAGATTGCCAGGCCTTTCTTACTAGTCTGTGTTACTCTGGAAGCTCTGCGGAAACCTGTTCAGCACCATAGCAACACTCAAGCCTCCAGTGACAGATAGGTGGTGGCAGTGCATAAGGTACATTGGCTGGGAATTTGACCCAAGTCTTCTGCATGGAAGGTGAGAATTCTACCACTGAACTGACTCCTATTTTCTTTTTTTCCCAGTCTCTGACATTTTTTTTTTATTAATTGTGCTTTAAGTGAAAGTTTACGAATCAAGTCAGCCTCTCATACAAAAACTTCTAAACACCTTGCTATGTACTCCTAGCTCCTCTCCCCATAATGAGGTAGCACACCCTCTCCACCCTGTATTCCCTGTATCCACTCAGCCAGCTCCTCTCCCACTCTGCCTTCTCATCTTGCCTCCAGACAGGAGCTACCCACACAGTCTCATGAGTCTACTTGAGGCAAGAAGCTCACTCCATACCAGTATCATTTTCTGCTTTATAGTCCAGTCCAATCCCTGTCTGAAAAGTTGGCTTCAGGAATGGTTGCAAGTCTTGGGATAACAAAGGGTCTGGGGACCATGACCTCTGGGGTCCCTCGAGTCTCAGTCAGACCATTAAGTCTGGTCTTCTTACGAGAATTTGAGGTGGGCATCCCACGGTTCTCCTGCTCCATCAGGGATTCTCTGTTGTTTTCCCTGACAGGGCAGTCATCAGTGGTAGCCAGGCATCATCTAGTTCTTCCAGTCTTAGGCTGATGTAGTCTCTGGTTTATGCGGCTCTTTCTGTCTCTTGGGCTCATTTTACCTTATGTGTTTAGTGTTCATCATTCTCTTTTGCTCCAGGTGGGTTGAGACTTGAGACCAACTGATGCATCTTAGATGGCTTCTTTTAGCTTTTAAACCCCAGAAGCCACTCAATACACTTAATACATTTTGTTATGCCAGGTGACCTAGATGTCCCCTGAAACCATGGTCCCCAAACCCCTGTCCCTGCTACTCTGGCCTTGGAAGCATTCAGTTGTATTCAGGAAACTTTTTTGTTTTTGGTTTAGTCAAGTTGTGCTGGCTTCTCCTGTATTGTGTGCTGTCTTTCCTTTCACCTAAAATAGATCTTGTCCACCATCTAATTAGTTAATACCCCTCTTCTTCCCTCCCTACCCTCATAACAATTAAAGAATATTTTCTTCTGTGTTTAAGCTTTTTCTTAAGTTCTTATAATAGTGGTCTCATACAATATTTGTCCTTTTCCAACTGACTAATTTCACACAGCATAAAGCCTTCCAGATTCCTCCATGTTATGAGATGCTTCATAGATTCATCGTTGTTCTTAATTGTTGCATAGTATTCTTTTTTTTTCATTCCTTTATGTAAATACACCATCATTTATTTATCCATTCATCTGTTGATGGGTACCTTGGTTGCTTCCAACTTTTTGCTATTGTAAACAGTGCTGCAGTGAATATAGGTGTGCATATATATCTGTTCATGTGAAGGCTCTTATCTGTCTTGGATATATTCCAAGGAGTGGAATTGTTGGATTGTATGATAGTTCTATTTCTAGCTTTTTAAGGAAGCCCCAAATCAATTTCCAAAGTGGTCGTAGCGTTTTACATTCCCACCAGCACTGTATAAGTGTTCCAGTCTCTCCACAACCTCTCCAACATTTATTATTTTGTGTTTTTTGGATTAATGCCAGCCTTGTTGAGGTGAGATAGTATCTCATAATTTTGATTTGGATTTCTCTAACAGCTAATGATCATGAGCATTTCCTTATGTATCTGTTAGCCATCCGAATGTCTTCTTTGGTGAAGTGTCTGTTCATATCCTTTGTCCATTTTTTGTTGTTGAGTTTTTGCAGTATCTTGTAGATTTTAGAGATCAGACGCTGATCAGAATTGTCATAGTCAAAAACTTTTTCCCAGTCTGTAGGTAATCTTATTACTCTTTTGGTGAAGTCTTTGGATGAGCGTAGGTGTTTGATTTTTAAGAGCTCCCAGTTATCTAGGTTCTCTTCTGCATTGTTAGTTAATATTTTGTGTACTGTTTATGCCATATATTAGGGTTCCTAGCGTCCCTATTTTTTCTTCCATGATCTTTATCATTTTAGATTTTATGTTTAGGTCTTTGATCCATTTTGAGTTAGTTTTTGTGCATGGTGTGAGGTATGGGTCTTGTTTCATTTTTTTGCAGATTGATATCCAATTATGTCAGCGCTATGTGTTAAAGAGACTGCATTTTACCCATTTAAAAGACTTTAGGCCTTTGTCAAATATCAACTGCTCATATGTGCTTGGAGTTATGTCTGGATTCTCAATTCTGTTCCATTGGTCTATGTATCTGTTGTTGTACCAGTACCAGGCTGTTTTGACTACTGTGGCAGTAAAATATGTTCTAAAATCAGGTGGAGTGGGTCCTCCCAGTTTGTTCTTTTTAAGTAATGCTTTACTTATCCAGGGCCTCTGTCCCTTCATTATGACATTCGTGATTTGTTTCTCCATCTCATTAAAAAATGTCATTGGTATTTGGATGGGAACTGCATTGTATCTATAAATTGCTTTGGGTAGAATAGACATTTTTACAATGTTGAGTCTTCCGATCCATGAGCAAGGTTTGTTTTTCTACTTACGTAGGACTCTTTTGGTTTCTTGCAGTAGTGTTTAGTGGTTTTCTTTGTATAGGTCTTTTACATCTCTGGTTATATTCATACCTAAGTATTTTATCTTCTTGGGGCTATTGTAAATGGTATTGATTTGGTGATTTCCTCTTCAACATTCTCTTTGTTGTGTAGAGGAATGTAAATGATTTTTGTATGTTTATCTTGTATCCTGATGCTCTGTTGAACTTTTCCATTAGTTTCAGTAGTTTTCTTGAGGATTCTTTAGGGTTTTCTGTGTATAAGATCATGTCGTTGCAAATAGAGATACTTTTACTTCTTCCTTGCCAATCTGGATTCCCTTTATTTCTTTATCTAGCCTAATTGCTCTGGCTAGGACTTCCAGCACAATGTTGAATAAGAGCAGTGATAAAGGGTGTCCTTGTCTGGTTCCTGTTCTCAAGGGGAATGTTTTCACTCTCTCTATTTAGGATGATTTTGGCTGTCGGCTTTGTATAAATGCCCTTTATTATGTTGAGGAATTTTCCTTCTATTCTTATTTTGCTGAGAGTTTTTATCCTGAATGAGTGTTGGACTTTGTCAAATGCCTTTTCTGCATCAATTGATAAGATCATGTGGTTCTTGTCTTTTGTTTTATTTATACGATGAATTACATTTTTTGTTTTTGTAATGTTGAACAATCCCTCCATGCCTGGTATGAATCCTACCTGGTCATGGTGAATCATTTTTTTGATATGTGGTTGAATTCTATTGGCTAGAATTTCGTTGAGGGTTTTTGTGTCTAAGTTCATGAGGGATATAGGTCTGTGATTTTCTTCTTTTGTGAAGCCTTCACCTGGCTTTCTTATCAAGGAAATGTTGGCTTCATAGAATGAGTTGGGGAGTATTCCAATTTTTCTGTGCTCTGAAATACCTTAATAGTAGTGGTGTTAACTCTTCTCTGAAAGTTTGGTAGAATTCTCCAGTGAAGTTGTCAGGGCTCGAGTTTTTTTTTGTTGGGAGTTTTTAAAATACCTCTTCAATCTCTTGTTATGGGTTTATTTAGTTGTTCTACCTTCGATTGTGTTAGCTTAGGTAGGTAGTGCGTTTCTAGAAATTTGTCCATTCCTTCTAGGTTTTCAAATTTCTGAGAGTACAATTTTTCAAAGTAATCTGATATGATTCTTTGAATTTCAGTTGGGTCTGTTGTGATATTGCCCATCTCAATTCTTATTCGGGTTATTTTTTTCCTCTCCTGTTTTTCTTTTGTCAGTCTGGCCAGAGATTTATCAATTTTGTTAATCTTTTCAAAGAACCAGATTTTGGTATTGTTAACGCTTTCAATTGTTTTTCTGTTCTCTATTTCATTTAATTCTGCTCTAATTTTTATTATTTGCTTTCTTCTGGTTCCTGATGGTTTCTTTTGTACTCTCTTTCTATTTATTCAAGTTGTAAGGATAAGTTTTTATTTTCGCCCTTTATCATTTTTGGATGTGTGCATTTATTGCCATAAATTGGCCTCTGAGCACTGCTTTAGCTGTATCCTAAAGGTTCTGATAGGAAGTGTTTACATTCTCATTGGATTCTATCTATTTCTTTATTCTGTCCTTAATTTCTTCTATAACCCAGTGTTCTGGAAGCTTGTTGAAACAATCATGGTCTGCTTCTCTATGTGATTGATATTGAGTGTTGTCTCTGAGTTATCTATAAGTTATTGTATTAGTTTAATTTATGTTTGCTTACTGTGCCCTCGCTTCTTGCTTTGTTTTGTTTGGATGTACTCAAATAGGCTGCTCGAGTGAGCTGGCTTAATTATTGGAGGCTTTTTGAAGCTTAATGTCCTGTCACCAGATGGTTAGACCTGTTACCAGTATACAAACTTAGGAGCTCATTCACTTTTCTTTTATGAATTCAGCTCAGGTGTCCAGGCAGTCAGTCACCAAGTATGTGGTAAAGGCTCTCACCTACAGTCTTATAGGAGAGTGGTGATTGGTGTATGCACAGGTTTCTGGTGCAGGCAGGGGTCACACTATGAGCAAGGCAGGGGGCTGACAACCATCCCCTGAGTGTCTGTGAGGAAGGTGCATCCCTGTACTCTAGAGTGCACAGGTGAGCGTGCTCTGAAGCTGTACCATAGGCACCCAATGCTTTTAACTGTAAGGACTGGGAGGCACCAACTATATTTGGACCCCTGTCAAGGGCGGCCAGGTTACTGGGTGGAGCCACCAGTCCTCAGGCCCATGATGTGTGTAGGTGAGGACCCTGTTTAGCAGACTGAGCTGTGTCAAACATCAAAAACCCACCTCTCCACTTTATAGCTGAAATAGTTAAAGTCAGACCTCAGGCACATACACCCTTGCACTGTGACAACGAGGGTCTAGCTGCTGAAAGAGGCCACAAGGGTCCATGCAGCGGTGAAAGGCATTTGAAGTCCATGGACCACCTGTGCCTGGACAGGAGCTGCTCCTGGCCTAAGTTCCCAGCTTAGGAGAGCTGGCAGGTTATTTTTCCCCATTTGTTAATTTATTCCTTCTCCAAGGCTGGGAGAATGGCTCAGAGTGCACAGCGGTACCTATCTCAGGCCCAGAGAAATTGGCTGTCACTGAAGCCAGTTCTGGAGGTGGGGCAGAGGGAGCAGGGATCAGATAAATGGGAGAGAGTTCTTTTGAAAGGTTAACTATTTGATCAGTGTGATAAATTAAACACAAGCACTTATGTTATGCTGCGGGTGCTGTTCTTCACTGATTCTGGAGGCGTGAGTAGACTCTGTGCTGCTGGCTCTCTGTGGCTAAGGAAACCGCATCCCAAATGTTACTGTCAGCCCCACTGCAGTCACACCATGGGATCGGGCCTGTGCCACTTGCTCGCTCTCTTTTGCTGAGGTAACTGCAGCCCGAATGCTACTGCCAGCCCTGCCACAGTCACACCAGAGGATCAGGGCTGAGGGGTGCTGATTCCTACCAAGTCAGGTCCGGCAATTCCTCGCTGCTTCTGAACTGTCTCTCCATTCCCCTGCTACTCAGTCCAATTTCTTAACTTTGCCTTTGATGTTCAGGGCTCCTAGCTTGTCATATATGTAATTGATTCTCTTGTTTTTTCAGGTCTTCGATGTAAGATGGACCACCAGAAGCATCTGCCTACTCTGCCATCTTGGCCCCGCCTCCACCCATTTTCTTTAATAAAGGTAATTTGTTAAACACAGTGGTAGAGACTGCTAGTTATTCCTTAATATCCACTCTCTCCTTTTTCTGTAGTAATACAATCTTTAGTTTTTAGTTGGATACATCATGGCCTGGAATAGACTACATTTCCCACCCCCCCTCTTGTCATGGTCTATGTGCAAATTCTTCAAGTGTTCTTATAAGGAGAGGTTTACTTTGTTTTCTCTTTCATCCTTTCTGTTGCTGCAGTGAGGACAATGAGATGGAAGCCCTGTGCTGAGAAGCTTGATGATCACAGAACTTACTTGCCAGCCCTCAACAGCCTGTCTCTGGGCTTTATTCACCTGAAAGATGAATAAACTTCTAATCTGCTATTTTAATTTTTTATCATTTGCAAACACATATAATCCCAATTGAAGGAAATACACAACTAAGTGGGATTTAATTTTAATAAACCTATGATATAAATAAATTTAAAATTAGGAAAAAATGTTATTCACATATACAAAGAAAGAAGGAATACACAGAGTCACTGTACCAAAAAAGAATTGGTTGATGTTCAACCATTTTAGGAGGTAGCATATGATCAAAAACCAAAGGAAGAAACCCAAGCTGCACTGAAGACATTAGTGAAAGACAAGACTCCAGGAATTGATGAAATACCAATTGAGATTTTTCGACAAATGCTTGCAGCACTGGAAGTGCTCACTCATCTATGCTAAGAAATTTGGAAGACAGCTACTTGACCAGCCAATTGAAAGAGATCCATATTTTCACCCATTCTAAAGAAAGGTGATCCCACCGAATGTGGAAATTATCGAACAATGTCATTAATATCACACACATAAAGTTTTGCTGAAGATCATTTAAAAATGGTTGCAGTAGTCCATCCACAAGTAACTGCCAGAAATTCAAGCCAGATTCAGAAGAGGATGTGCAATCAAGGATATCATTGCTGATGTCAGATGGATGTTGGCTGAAAGCAGAGAATGCCAGGAAGATACCTGTGCTATATTGACTATGCAAAGGCATTCAAGTATGTGGATCTTAACAAATTATTGATAACATTGAAAAGAATGGGAATTCCAGAACTCTTAATTGTGTTCACGAGGAAATTGTACATAGACCAAGAGTCAGTCATTTGAACAGAACAGGGGGATACTGCATGGTTTAAAGTCAGGAAAAATGTGCATCAGGGTTGTATCCTTTCACCATACTTATTCAGTCTGTATGCTGAGTAAATAATCCAAGAAGCTGGGCTGTGTGAAGAAGAACGTGGCATCAGGATTCGTGGAAGACTCATTAACAACCTGCAATGTGCAGATGACACAGCCCTGCTTGCTGAAAGTGAAGAGGATTTGAAGCACTTACTGATAAAGACCAAAGACTACATAGCCTTCACTGTGGACTGCATCTAAACATAAGAAAACAAAAATCCTCACAACTGAACCAATAAGATGCATCTTGATAAACAGAGAAAAGATTGAATTTGTCAAGGATTTCATTTTACTTAGATTCATAATCAATGTCCATGGAAATCAAATGACACCTTGCCTTGGGCAAAACTGCTGCAAAAAACTCCTTCAAAGTGTTGAAAAGCAAAGACCTTAACCTTGAGAACTAAGGTGTGCCTGACCCAAGCCATATTTTCAATTGCCTCATGTGCATGTGAAAGCTGGACAATGAATAAGGAAGACCAAAGAAGAATTGATACCTTTGAATTACAGTGTTGGTTAAAAAAAAAATATGGACTGCCAGAAGAAGGAACAAATGTGTCTTGGAAGAAGCACATTCAGAATGTTCCTTAGAAGCAACTTTGTCTCATGTACTTTGGACATGTTATCAGGAGGCACCAGTCCCTGGAGAAGGAGATCATGCTTGGTAAGGCAGAAAGTCAGCAAAAAAGAGAAAGACCCTCAATGAGATGGACTGACACAGTGGCTTCAACAATAGGCTCAATCATAGCAATGTTTGTAAGGATAGCACAGGACCAAGCAGCATTTCATTCTGTTGTACATAGAGTCATTATGAGTTGGAACTGACTCGATGACACCTAACAACAACAGAGGGATCTCTATTTAAAAGTACAATCTTCTTCTTCCCCACTGCTCATAAAATAGTTCCTGATCACTTTATTTGTCTTGTTTCCTTCTCTTTTGATTAACTGTTTACAACTCTCCTCCTCACAGGTCTACAAGCAATGGCAATGGCTCCAATCATCTGTCATTTACTTAAGAAATATTTTCTTTACCTAAAGAGCACTTGTCACAGCAGGACAGCTATGTGCATCAGTAATGATAAGGTCTCAACTCATCAGGCTCTGGAGAGAAGCCAGTGTGTTTTGCTAATAATAGCTCACATTTACTGAGTGTGTGCTATGTGCCAATGAATTTTTAAGCACTAAAGATAAGTTAAGTCACTTAATCCCATAATAGCCCTGGGAGGTAGGTACTATGCAGATTAAAAACAAACAAAAAAAAAGCTTGAGACAGAGAGAGTTTCAATGATTTTGCCCAAAACTCACAGCTAGAAAGTGGCAGAACTGAGATTTGAACCAAAGCTACCTGAATTGAGGATTACTGTGCATAACCACTGTGCTACAGCTGCCTCTCTGATCCACACAGCCCGCCTCTTCCCACTAGACTGCTGGGAAGAAAAAGGTTGCAGATGCTGGTGCTATCATATGAAATGACTATGAACCCATTGTCTCTGATTAGTTTCTCTTTTAGATTACTGATAGTTTTTGCAGACAGACTGTTGAGTAAGGTGAACTCTTAAAGGGCAAGTAGAGGAAAAGGAGTCACAAAGGAGACCGATCAGGCAGAAAGGAAAGATGAGAGGTAGGGGAGAGTGTCGCCTTGGAAACCTGCTGAGGAGGAGCAAGCTTCATGAAGGAAGATGCTTCCATAGCTTTCAATGCCACAGAGACATCAAGAGGGATGTGCCCTGAAGCACGGGCCCTTCTGCAAAAATAACAGTTGCTGTTGAGTTGATTCTGACTCACGATGACCTCACGTGTTTCTTAGTAGAATTATGCTCCATAGGGTTTTCAGTGGCTGATTTTTCAGTAGTAGATCATCACACCTTTCTTTCAAGTTGCCTTTGGGTGGATTGGAACCTCCAACCTTTCTGTTAGCAGTGGAGTGTGTTAACTTTTGTACCAGCCAGGGACTCCTCACCCTGCTGTATTGGGCAGCTTGAGAAGGAGCAATTTTAATTGGATGGTGGAGATGAAATACATATTGTTGGAGTAGAGCAGTACTTGAGAGATCACAGTGCAGATGGAGTGAGTACGGGTTAATCTTCCTAGAAACTCAGTTGATGGGGAGGAGGTAGAATGGAATATAGAGAGTGACAGAGGGTTATGGAAGGGGGTTTAAACGGAGACTGGTGTGTGTTTATACACTGAATGGAAGGTAAAAACTGAGTAAGAATAGAGAACAGAGAGAATAATTGATGGATCAGTTTCCTTGAAGAGGGCATTGGGGTAGGAAATAAGGGATAGGCAGATGAACTGATTTAGGGAGGAAAGCAGGACAATACTTGTCTGTGATAACTGAGTGCTTTTTTCTAGAAATGTTTGTCTTGTTAAGTCTATTCACTGCCACCAAACATATTAATCACGCCTGTCCTTGAGAACGTACTTCTGGGCTACAAGGGTTCCACCACGTGAATCACTGTAGTTGTTACTGAAAGCTACTTAGTCAGGTGAGATGACCTCTGCATCCTCCTAGACTGAATGTCCTTCATCATTCCCAGAATGGCTCTGAACATCCCTCCTATCCCAAAAGAATTCTCAGCTGTGTAGGGCCACCAAGATACACCGGTTTCCTTCATTTAGTTCTACTGAGTATGGGGAGCAGTAAAGTCAATGATCCAGGCAAATCCATTTCCTACATGAAGATGCATTCTAATATACTTACTGTTTAGAGAACGTCACTTCCTCTTAGTGTGTGTCCTATCTAGGATAGGTGGGGTTCAGAATTCACTCTCCTGGAAAATGGGATCATGCTTTAAAGTCCTACTGGAAATAGCTCTTGAAAACCCTTGTGATGACTTAACTGTAAATGAATCAGAAACATAAGGATCAAATTTCCCTGGAAATACATATGGGCTGAGAAATAAAGGAAGGGAAAAATTTCCACCCAAAATCCTTAAGAAAGAATTGGAATGTATTGCCAAGAAATGACAATCTGTTTTTCCAACACTCAAAGGCCATCTGAACTCCCTGCCTTTCCTTTTCAGGCACCTGACAAAAAATATTCAATATTCAAATGGTCCCACCACAGCCCTGAGGTGTGACATTATTAATTCAATTAATTAAGGTCTGGCCTTCTCATAAAGTAAACTGAAGGGACACCAAGAGTCTTACAAGAATAGCTGATGATGCAGTGGGAGGCAGGCAGTATTCGCAAAGTACTGAAGCTCTGCTAAGCCTTGGCTACAAGATTCTCACAGAGCACCCATGGGACTATGTTGCCACTGGAAGTTAAAAGGAAGAAGTACCCTTTCCTGAAAAAGTCTGCTTTTCTTGAGGGGAAAGTGTGGTGATGAGGTACGGGAGCAGGAGACTGCATCTGTTACTTTGCTGGATTCCTACCATCATTCCTCTTACTGAAAGTCAAGCCTTTCCTTTTCCAGATTTTGCAGTAAAAGGGAGGAAAACAGTTGCTCTCAGGGCTTGAGTAACTAAATGTATCAATTAGTTTTTCTGAAGTAACAAATCACATTAAAATTTATTAACTTAAAAACAACTAAAGAGCCCTGGTGGTGCAGTGGTTAAGAGCTTAGCTGCTAAACAAATGTTGGCTGTTTGAATCTACCAGCCGCTCCTTGGAAACTTTATGGGGCAGTTCAACCCTGTCCTATAGGGTCACTATGAGTCAGAATTGACTCAATGGAAGTGGGTTTGGTTATTTTTTGTAAAACAACTAAGATGTATTCTTTCTCAATATTCTATGGTTTGCATGGGAGGTTCTTCGGGACTGGGCTGGCTCAGCTAGGGCTTGATGATCTAGGTTGGCCTCACTTCCATGTCTGGGCCCTCAGCTGGGACACTGGTACAGCTGAGTCACTCTCTTTGTGGTCTTTCATTGTCCAAAAGGCAAACCTGGGCTTCTTCATGTAGTGGTCTTCCAGGTTCCAACATCAAGAGAGGTCAAGCCCCGATGTGCAAGCACTTTTCAAACCTCTGCTTCTGTCTGCTTGCTAATGTCCCATTGGCCAAAGCATATGGTCAAAATCTATTCAGGGCAAAGTCACATTGTAAAGGGGCATACAAGCAGAGATGAGAAGAATCTGTGGCCTTCTTTTTGGGAGGGGAGTTCAACTTATCACTCTAAGCATAAGGTCTTGGATTATTACTTAGTGTTTCATCTCATCTCCTCAGATAGCGTGTGTCTCATTTAAGGCAATTAGCTAGACTATGGTGTACCTCGGTGGTGCAGTTAAATACTTGACTACTAACCAAAAATTTGGCAGTTCAAATCCACACATAGGTGCCTCAGAAGAGAGGCCTGTGATCTACTTCTGAAAGATCACAGCTATTGAAAACTCTATGGGGGGCAGTTCTACTCTGAAACATATGGGGTCATCATGAGTCAGAATTGACTGGACGGCAGCTGGTTTATTTTGTCTTTTTGGTTTACCTAGACTGTAAGCCGTTTAAGGACAGGGAACTCTTTCCTTGTTATTCTCCACCATAGCAGCACACAGGTACACATGGAGTTAGATTTACCACAAAGCAAATTCACTTTTGTCTCAAGTCCCTTGGTTGGGATGAGTCCCTTACAAAGCCCTGGGAGAAACCCAGCGACATATTCACCTGATCATGTTTTTATACGCTTTGCAAAAGTGAGACATTTTAGCTGTAGTTGGTTAAGATTACAGTTTCTCTTCCTTTTAACTCCCCCCCTCTGTTATACTTCCTTTTATGTCAAATGGTATTGAGGTGGCTAAGGAAAATTTTAAGATTTGGCTAAAGGGAAATTGAGTTGGGGATGCGTTCGGTTTGGTTTCAGTGAAATAAATGTATGTGTCCACAGCACTCTTGCATATAGCTAAGTTGACACTAGCTGTCCTGGTGTAGGAAAGGCACCCAGAAATATTCTTATTCACCCACTGTCTCGACATGAAGGTGTAGGATATGAATGTGTGCCACTGGAAGAAGGTGGTTAGTGAAGGAAAAACAAAGTTTGAAACATAGCCTGAAACTGGTCTGACAGTTTCTCCAGTCATCAGGTATGAAATTGTGAGTAAGACTTCAGTTCTCATGAATGCGTACTCGAAATGGAAGCTCTCTCCTCTCTAGAAAACATGCAGTGATACGGCATACGCAATTACAAATGCATTTAACTTTTTTTAAATGGTAATCATGAGAAACAGTTTATCAGAATTCCTGCATTTGTAGTGCACAATCCTTGCAGTAACTACAAATAGTGAGTCTGTATTTGTGTGAGGTTGCACAGTCTATGCATCCCAACTTACCGGATCACATCTTTACAAAAGTTTTATTTTCAGTATTTGTATCTTAAGGCCATTGTATCATGCTTGGTAAAGTAGAAAACCAAAAAAAAAAAAAAAACCAAACCCACTGCCATCTAGTTGATTCCAACTCATAGCGACCCTATAGGACAGAATAGAACTGCCCCCATAGAGTTTCCAAGGAGCATCTGGCGGATTTGAGCTGCGGGCCTCTTGGTTAGCAGCTGTCGCTTAACCACTATGCCACCAGGGTTTCCTTGGTAGAGGGTCAGCAAAAAAAAAAAAAAGGAAGACCCCCAATGAGATGGATTGACACAGTGGCTCCAACAATGGGCTCAAATACCCAGCGATTGAGAGGGTGGTGCAGGACCCAGCAGTGTTTTGTTCTCTTGTATATAGGGTCGCCATGAGTTGGAACCAACCTGATGGCACCTAATAACAACAATCTTAAGATCAAAACTGAACCTTGGCTTCAGGATGTGGTGGAGTAGGCATACCAAGAGACAATTGCAATATGCAATTACACGCCAATTTAGCTTAAACAGGTCACTTTTTATTTCTTTCTGCAAGCTAAGTGGCAACTGTGCACTTGCAAGCAAGCAAAGGGGAAGGGGAGGAACCTAGGCTACCTTTTGGGCAGTTGTCAGTCTCTCTGCTTGGGCTACCATCCACACCCAGGTTTCCACTCGCAATCGTTTTTGCCCTAATTTCCTCAGAGGGTTAAAGTTTGCCTTATGGTTAGGATGTGACTGTCCACTCTTCAGCTCTGCTCTCTCCAGGGAGACACAAGTCACCAATTCTCCATCTGTGCTTGATGTGCCAGACATCTAGGCTAACTACGGTGGTTGGACTCCTAAGTGCACCTCACATTCTATTGGCTTATCCATATTAAAAAAAAATTTTTTTTTTTTTTTTTTTACAGCCCCCATATTCTTTTTTTCTTTTTTTAAATATTTGTGTTTTTGGTGAAAGTTTACACAGGGAATTATGTTCTCATTTAACAATTTCTATACATATTGTTCAGTGACATTGGTTACATTCTTCACAATATATCAGCATTCTCATTATTTCCATTTTGGCTGTCCTGTTTCCATTAATCTAGCCTGCCTGTCCTCCTATCCTTCTCATCTTTGATCTAGGGTAAATGTTAACCATTTAGTTTCATCTCAAAAATTATTTTGAGGAGTACAGTACTCATGGGTGATATTACTTATTTTATGGGCCAATCTATCATTTGGCTGAAAGATGACCTCTGGGAGTCGTTTGAGTTCCAAGTTTAAACAGTATCTCACGATGATTGTCTTGGGGCTTTATCTAGCCCCTACCAGTCCAATAAGTCTGGCCTTTCTTTAGGAATTTGAGTTTTATTCCACATTCTTCTTCCATTCTATTGAGTCCCTGATCGGAATGGTCATTCGTGGTGGCCAGGCACCATCTAGTTCTGGTCTCAACGTAGATAATGTTGTTTTTCATGCAGACTATTTGTTCTGTAGACTAGTTTCATCTTTGAGTCTTTGGTTTCCTTCTTTCTCGTTGGCTCTGCTTTTTAGCAAGCTTTTAAGACCCCAGACGCTACTCACCAAACTAGGATGTAGAATATTGTCTTTACGGACTATATTATGTCAGTTGACTGAGTTACCCACTAGACTATGGTCCTAAGCCTTCAAACCCAGTAGACCAATCCTGTGAGGTGTTTGATTGTGTTTAGGAAGCATCTACAACTGTGCCTCCTATGTGCTGAATTTTATACTTGAAAATATGTGCAGCACACATAAACATTATGTATATATGCCTATGGTTATTCATATACAACTTCCTGTACATATTTATGCATACTTATATATCTATGTAACCAAACATATATTTTTTTAGTTGTTGTTAATGTTATTCTAAAATTATATATCTGCTCATTTCTTTTTTACAAATTTCCAGATATTAACATTAGTTACATTTGTCACAATTTGTTGGTGTTCTCTTTAGTTGTGTCTATACCCTTCTGTTTATGCTCAGGCACTCATGTTTACTATTTGTTGTGCTGTGCTCAATATTTCCACACTTGGAGCCACATTTCCCATCACCAAAAATAACAAGTCTCCATCTTCGAAGGTGTAATTACCCCTCCCCCCTCTTCTCCCTGGTAACCACCGATGAACATTGGTTTCCCTGTATTTATCTGTTCTTATTTTCTTTAAAAGAGGGATCATACAATATTTGTCCTTATATGTTTGACTTATTTCACTTAGCATTATGCCCTCCAGGTCCATACATGTTATAATATGTTTCTCGGACTCATCATTATTCTTTATGGTTTCTTAGTATTTTGTTGTGTGTGTGTACAACAATTTGCTTACCCATTCCTCCCTCGATGGGCACTTCAGTTGATGCCATTGTTTTGCTATTGCGAATAAAGCTGTAATGAACATGAAGTGCAGATATCTGGTTGAGTCAGTAGTTTTAGGTCTCTAGGGTCTATTCCTGGGAGTGAGATTGCTAGATAGTAAGGTAACTCTATTTCTAGTTTTTTGAGGAAGTGCCAAACAGTTTTCCATAGTGGTTGTGTAATTTTACAGTCCCATCAGCAATGAATAAAGGTTCCAATCTCCCCACATCCTTGCCAATATTTGTTGTTTTCTCTTTTTTTAATCAATATCATTTTAGGTGGTATCTCATTTTAGTTTTGATTTGCATCCCTCTTAAAGTTAATGATTGTGATAATCTTACGTTGTATTCATTGGTGGCTTGGATGTCCTCTTTGGTGAAGGTTCTGTTCATGTCCTTTGCCATATTTCTCTTTTTGTTGTTGAATTGCTGAAGTTTTCTATAAATTTTGGAGATAAGACCCTTATCTGCTATGTCTGTTCTGAAAAAATTTTCACAGTCTGTATGTTCTCCTTTTACTCTTTCGATGAGCAGAAGTTTTTAATTTTTATGAGATCCCACTTATCTGTTTTGTCTTCTATCTGTGCATTTGCTGTAATGCTTATTATCCTATTTTTACAGAAGTTTAGGTCCCATAGTTTTCTCCTTATGCTTTTGTCCAGGAATTTTATGGTTTTGGGTTTGACATTTAGTTATTTGATCCATTTTGAGTTAGTTTTTCTGTTTGGTGTGGGGTATGGGTCCTGTTTTCAGTTTTCTACAGGTGGATATCAAGTTTTGCCACCACTATTTATTAAAGAGACTGCCTTTGCCCCCACTGGATGGACTTTGACCCCTTGTCAGTGATCTGTTTTCCATAGACGTGTGGGTTTATTCTGAGCTCTCAATTTTATTTCACTGGTCTGTATATCTGTTGTTGAACCAGTACCAGGCTGTTTTGGTTACAGTGGCTGTATAGTATGTTTGGAAATCCTGGTGGCCAGTGGTTAAGTGCTACGGCTGCTAACCAAAAGGTCAGCAGTTCAAATCCACCAGGTGCTCCTTGGAAACTCTATGGGGCAGTTCTACTCTGTCCTATAGGGTTGCTATGAGTTGGAATTGACTCGATAGCAACGGGTTTGGTTTTTATAGTATGTTTTGATATCAGAGAGTGTGAAGCCTCCTGCTTTGTTCTTTTTCTTCAGTATTGCTTTGGCTATTCAGGGTTTCATTCCTTTCCATATGAAGCTGGTCATTAGTTTTTCCATTTCAGTAAGGAATATTGTTGAGATATTAGGATTGCATTTAATCTGTAGATTGCTTTAGGTAGTATTGACATTTTCACTGTATTAAGCCTTCCTATCCATAAAAAAGAAAAAATGTCTTTCCATCTTTGTAGATCTCTTTAGTCTCTTGTAGCATCGTTTTATAATTCTCATTGTACAGATCTGTTATGTCCCTGGTTAGGTTATTTTATTGATTTGGGTACTATTGTAAATGGTGTTGTTTTGATTACTTTCTTGGAGTAGTCTTTATTAGTGTAGGGGAATCTAACTGATTTTGTGTGTTGATCTTGTATCCTGCAATGTTGTTATATTCTACTGTTAGTTCCAGTTCCATTTTCCTGTGGGAGCTATAGGATCTTTTATATATAGGATCATGTCATCTGCAAATAGGGATAATTTTACTTCTTTTTTTTCCAATTTGGATACTTTTTATTTCTCTTTCTTGTCTTATTGTTCCAGCTAGGATTCCAGTACAATGTTGAATAAGAGTAGTCATAATGTGTATCCTTGTCTTATTTCCATGCTCACAAGGAAGGTTCTCAGCCTTTCTCTGTTGAGTGTGATGTTGGTACAACCTCTGTATTCTTTTTTTTATAATTTTTATTGTGCTTTAAGTGAAAGTTTACAAATCAAGTCAGTCTGTCACATATAAACTTATATACACCTTACTACATACTCCCATTTACTCTCCCCCTAATGAGTCAGCCCGCTCCATCCTTCCAGTCTCTCCTTTCATGACCGTTTTGCCAGTTTCTAACCCTCTCTGCCCTCCCATCTCCCCTCCAGACAGGAGATGCCAACACAGTCTCAAGTGTCCACCTGATACAAATGGCTCACTCTTCATCAGCATCTCTCTCCTACCCACTGTCCAGTCCCTTTCATGTCTGATGAGTTGTCTTCGGGAATGGTTCCTACCCTGGGCCAACAGAAGGTTTGGGGACCATGACGGCCGGGATTCCTCTAGTCTCAGTCAGACCATTAAGTATGGTCTTTTTGTGAGAATTTGGAGTCTGCATCCCACAGATCTCCTGCTCCCTCAGGGGTTCTCTGTTGTGCTCCCTGTCAGGGCAGTCATAGGTTGTGGCCTGGCACCAACTAGTTCTTCTGATCTCAGGATGATGTAGGTCTCTGGTTCATGTGGCCCTTTCTGTCTCTTGGGCTCTTAGTTGTCGTGTGACCTTGGTGTTCTTCATTCTCCTTTGATCCAGGTGGGTTGAGACCAATTGATTCATCTCAGATGGCCGCTTGTTAGCATTTAAGACCCCAGATGCCACATTTCAAAGTGGGATGCAGAATGTTTTCATAAGATTTTATTATGCCTATTGACTTAGAAGTCCCCTTAAACCATGGTCCCCAAACCCCCGCCCTTGCTCCGCTGACCATTCAGTTTATCCTGGAAACTTCTTTGCTTTTGGTCCAGTCCAGTTGAGCTGACCTTCCATGTATTGAGTATTGTCCTTCCCTTCACCTAAAGTAGTTCTTATCTACTAACTAATCAGTAAATAACCCTCTCCCACCCTCCCTCCCTCCCCGCCTCGTAACCACAAAAGTATGTGTTCTTCTCAGTTTATACTATTTCTCAAGATCTTATAATAGTGGTCTTATGCAATATTTGTCCTTTTGTCTCTGACAAATTTCGCTCAGCATAATGCCTTCCAGGTTCCTCCATGTTATGAAATGTTTCACAGATTCGTCACTGTTCTTTATCGATGCATAGTATTCCATTGTGTGAATATACCACAATTTATTTAACCATTCATCCGTTGATGGACACCTTGGTTGCTTCCAGCTTTTTGCTATTGTAAACAGAGCTGCAATAAACATGGGTATGCATATACCTGTTCGTGTAAAGGCTCTTATTTCTCTAGGGTATATTCCGAGGAGTGGGATTTCTGGGTTGTACGGTAGTTCTATTTCTAACTTTTTAAGAAAACGCCAGATAGATTTCCAAAGTGGTTGTACCATTTGACATTCCCACCAGCAGTGTATGAGAGTTCCAATCTCTCCACAGCCTCTCCAACATTTATTATTTTGTAGTTTTGGGATTAATGCCAGTGCTTGTTGGAGTGAGACGGAATCTCATCGTAGCTTTAATTTGCATTTCTCTAATGACTAATGATCGAGAACTTTTTCTCATTTGTCCGTTAGCTGCCTGAATATCTTCTTTAGTGAAGTGTGTGTTCATATCCTTTGCCCAATTTTTGATTGGGTTGTTTGTCTTTTTGTGGTTGAGTTTTAATAGAATCATATAGATTTTAGAGATCAGGCGCTGGTCGGAGATGTCATAGCTGAAAATTCTTTCCCAATCTTTAGGTGGCCTTTTTACTGTTTTGGTGAGGTCTTTAGATGAGCATAGGTGTTTGATTTTTAGGAGCTCCCAGTTATCTGGTTTCTCTTCATCATTTTTAGTAATGTTTTGTATTCTGTTTATGCCTTGTATTAGGGCTCCTAACATTGTCCCTATTTTTTCTTCCATGATCTTTATCGTTTTAGTCTTTATGTTTAGGTCTTCAATCCACTTGGAGTTAGTTTTTGTGCATGGTGTGAGGTATGGGTCCTGTCTCATTTTTTGCAAATGGATATCCAGTTATGCCAGCACCATTTGTTAAAAAGAATATATTTTCCCCAATTAACTGACACTGGGCCTTTGTCAAATATCAGCTGCTCATATGTGGATGGATTTCTATCTGGATTCTCAATTCTGTTCCATTGGTCTATGTGCCTGTTTTTGTACTAGTACCAGGCTGTTTGGACTACTGTGGCTGTACAATATGTTCTGAAATCAGGTAGAGTGAGGCCTCTCACTTTCTTCTTCTTTTTCAGTAATGCTTTACTTATCCGGGGCTTCTTTCCCTTCCATATGAAGTTGGTGATTTGTTTCTCCATCACATTAAAAAATGTCATTGGATTTTGGATCGGAAGTGCATTGTATGTATAGATGGCTTTTGGTAGAATAGACATTTTTACTATGTTAAGTCTTCCTATCCATGAGCAGGGTATGTTTTTCCACTTATGTAGGTCCATTTTAGTTTCTGGCACTAGTGCTTTGTAGTTTTCTTTGTATAGGTCTTTTACATCTTTGGTAAGATTTATTCCTAAGTATTTTATCTTCTTGGGGGCTATTGTGAATGGTATTGATTTGGTTATTTCCTTGTCGATGTTCTTTTTGTTGATGTAGAGAAATCCAAGTGATTTTTGTATGTTTATCTTCTAACCTGAGACTCTGCCAAACTCTTCTATTAGTTTCAGTAGTTTTCTGGAGGATTCCTTAGGGTTTTCTGTGTATAAGATCATGTTATCTGCAATTAGAGGTAATTTTACTTCTTCCTTGCCAATCCGGATGCCCTTCATTTATTTGTCTAGCCTAATTGCTCTGGCTAGGACCTCTAGCACATTGTTGAATAAGAGCGGTGTTAAAGGGCATCCTTGTCTGGTTCCTGTTCTCAAGGGAAATGCTTTCAGGCTCTCTCCATTTAGAGTGATGTTGGCTGTTGGCTTTGTATAGATGCCCTTTATTATGTTGAGGAATTTTCCTTCAATTCCTATTTTGCTGAGAGTTTTTATCATGAATGGGTGTTGGATTTTGTCAAACGCCTTTTCTGCATCAGTTGATAAGATCATGTGGTTTTTGTCTTTTGTTTTATTTATGTGGTGGATTACATTAATGGTTTTTCTAATATTAAACCAACCTTACATACCTGGTATATATCCTACTTGGTTGTGGTGGATTATTTTTTTGATATGTTGTTGAATTCTATTGGCTAGAATTTTGTTGAGGATTTTTGTATCTATGTTCATGAGGGATATAGGTCTATAATTTTATTTTTTTGTGATATCTTTACCTGGTTTTGGTATCAGGGATATGGTGGCTTCATAGAATGAGTTAGGTAGTCTTCCATCATTTTCTCTGCTCTGAAATACCTTTAGTAGTAGTGGTGTTAACTCCTCTCTGAAAGTTTTGTAGAACTCTGTAGTGAAGCCATCTGGGCCTGGGCTTTTTTTTGTTGGGAGTTTTTGGATTACCTTATCAATCTCTTTTTTTTGTTATGGGTCTATTTAGTTGTTCTACTTCTGATTGTGTTAGTTTAGGTAGGTAGTGTTTTTCTAGGAATTCATCCATTTATTCTAGGTTTGCAGATTTGTTAGAGTACAATTTTTCGTAATAATCTGATACGATTCTTTTAATTTCTGTTGGGTCTGTTGTGATATGGCCCATCTCATTTTTTATTCAGGTTATTTGTTTCCTTTCCTGTGTTTCTTTAGTCTGGCCAATGGTTTATCAATTTTGTTAATTTTTTCAAAGAACCAGCTTTTGGCTCTGTTAATTCCTTGAATTGTTTTTCTGTTCTTTAATTCATTTAGTTCCGCTCTAATTTTTATTATTTGTTTTCTTCTGGTGCCTGATGGGTTCTTTTGTTGCTCACTTTCTATTTGTTCAAGTTGTAGGGACAGTTCTCTGATTTTGTTTCTGTCTTCTTTATGTATGTGTGCATTTATCGATATAAATTGACCTCTGAGCACTGCTTTTGCTGTGTCCCAGAGGTTTTGATAGGAAGTGTTTTCATTCTCATTGTATTCTATGAATTTCTTTATTCCCTCCTTAATGTCGTCTATAACCCAGTCTTTTTTGAGCAGGGTATTGTTCAGTTTCCAAGTATTTGATTTCTTCTCCCTGATTTTTCTGTTATTGATTTCTACTTTTATGGCCTTGTGCTCTGAGAAGATGCTTTGTAATATTTCGATGTTTTGGATTCTGCAAAGGTTTGTTTTATGACCTAATATGTGATCTATTCTAGAGAATGTTCCATGTGCACTAGAAAAAAAAGTATACTTTGCAGCAGTTGGGTGGAGAGTTCTGTATAAGTCTATGAGGTCAAGTTGGTTGATTGTAGCAATTAGGTCTTCCGCGTCTCTATTGAGCTTCTTACTGGAAGTCCTATCCTTCTCCGAAGGTGGTGTGTTGAAGTCTCCTACTATAATTGTGGAAGCGTCTATCTCACTTTTCAGTTCTGTTAAAGTTTGTTTCATGTATCTTGCAGCCCTGTCATTGGGTGCATAAATATTTAATATGGTTACATCTTCCTGGCCAATTGTCCCTTTAATCATTATGTAGTGTCCTTTTTTATCTTTTGTGGTGGATTTAACTTTAAGTCTATTTTATCTGAAATTAATATTGCTACTCCTGCTCTTTTTTGATTGTTTTTTGCTTGATATATTTTTTTCCATCCTTTGAGTTCTAGTTTGTTTGTGTCTCTAAGTCTAAGGTGTGTCTCTTGTAGGCAGCATATAGACGGATCGTGTTTCTTTTTCCAGTCTGAGATGCTTTGTCTCTTTATTGGCGTATTTAGTCCGCTTACATTGAGCGTAATTATAGATAACTATGTGTTTAGTGCTGTCATTTTGATGCCTTTATGTGTGTGTTGTTGAAAATTTCATTTTTCCACTTACTTTTTTGTGCTGAGACGTTTTTCTTTGTAAATTGTGTGTTCCTCATTTTCACAGTAGTTGAATTTATGTTTGCTGAGTTCTTATGTTTTTCTTGGTTTTTATTTTGAGTTATGGAATTGTTAGACCTGTTTGTGGTTACCTTAATATTTGCCCCTATTTTTCTAAGTAAAAACCTAACTTGTATTATCCTATAACACCTTGTTTTCCTCTCCTTATGGCAGTTCTATGCCTCCTGTATTTAGTCCCTCTTTTTGATTATTGTGATCTTTTACATAAAGACTTCAATGATTCCCTATTTTGAGCATTTTTTCTTGTTAAAATTAATCTTAATTTGTTTTTGTGATTTCCCTATTTGAGTTGATATCATGATGTTCTGTTTTGTGACCTTGTGTTGTGTTGGTATCTGATGTTATTGATTTTCTGACCAATTTCCTTTAGTATTTCTTGTAACTTTAGTTTGGTTTTTGCAAATTCTCTAAGCTTGTGTTTATCTGTAAATGTTTTAATTTCACCTTCGTAGTTGAGAGAGAGTTTTGCTGGATATATGATCCTTGGCTGGCAGTTTTTCTCCTTCAGTGCTCTATATATGTCATCCCATTGCCTTCTTGACTGCATGTTTTCTGTTGAATAGTCTGAACTTATCCTTATTGATTCTCCTTTGTAGGAGACCTTTCTTTTATCCCTGGTTGCTTTTAAAATTTTCTCTCTATCTTTGATTTTGGCAAGTTTGATGATACTATGTCTTGGTGATTTTCTTTTTGGATCAATCTTATATGCGGTTCGATGAGCATCTTGGATAGATATCCTTTCGTCTTTCATGATGTCAGGGAAGTTTTCTGCCAACAGATCTTCAACTATTCTCTCTGTATTTTCTATTATCCCTCCCTGTTCTGGAACTCCAATCACACACAAGTTATTCTTGATAGAGTCCCACATGATTGTTAGGGTTTCTTCATTTTTTTAAATTCTTTTATCTAATTTTTCTTCAACTATATTGGGGTCAATTGTCTTATCCTCTGACTCCCCCACTCTGCATTCCAATTGCTCGATTCTGCTCCTCTGACTTCCTATTGAGTTGTCTAATTCTGTAATTTTACTGTTAATCTTTTGGATTTCTGAATACTGTCCCTCTATGGATTCTTGCAGCTTATTCATTTTTCCACTATGTTCTTGAATAATCTTTTTGATTTCTTCAACTGCTTTATCAGTGTGTTCCTTGGCTTTTTCTGTAGATTGCCTTATTTCATTTCTGAGATCATCCCTAATGTCTTGAAGCATTCTGTAAATTAGTTTTTTATATTGTGCATCTGGCAATTCCAGGATTGTATCTTCATCTGGGAAAGATTTTGATTCTTTAATTTGGGGAGTTGTAGAAGCAATCATGGTCTGCTTCTTTATGTGGTTTGATATTGACTGCTGTCTCCAAGCCATCTATAAGATATTGTAATGATTTTTTTATATTTGCTCACTGAGTCTTATCTTGTTTTGTTTTCTTTCAATATACATAGATGGGCTACTAGATTGCTCTGTCTTGATTGTTGTAGCCTTTGAATCACTTATGTTCTATTACCAGCTGGTTTGGGCTGTTACCAGATATATAAGCCTGAGTCCATTCACTATGCTTGAGTAGAATCTGATTTTGGGTGACCAAGTGTGTGGTGTAGACTGTCACCTATTCACTTAGAGGAGTAGTGGTGTTGGTTGTGTGCACCAGATTCTAGTAGCAGCAGGGGGTCACACTCCAGGAGGAACAGGATGCTGACAGGCTTTCCCCAAGTGCCAGTGAGGTAGGTGTGTCTCTATTCCTAAAGCACTTTGGTGGGTGGGCTCTGCAGCTGTACCTTAGGCACCCAATGCAAGTACCTCTACAGATTGGTAGGTGTCACTATCCTCAGGCCCCTTTGGCAGGAGGCTAGGTGGTTTGGGTGGAGCTCCAGCCCTCAGTTCCCCATTGTGGGTCAGTGAGGGCTCTGTTTAATAGGCAGAGATATCAGATCTGGAAAACTTGTCTTTCCAGTAATCTGCTAAAACAATTACAGTCTGATCACTATCAGAATTGCCTTTGCATTCTAATAGTCACCTTGTTCCCTGTAGGGATGAAAGCCCGAGACTGTGGATCTCATATGCTTGGCTGGAGCTGGTTCTGTATTTTTAGTCCAATTTCGGGAAGTCAGGGAAGGATTTTTGGTCCCTGGGTTTTTTGTATCTGCTTCTCTCAGGCCAGGAGAATGGGTTAGGAAAAGACAAAACAAAACAAAAAACTGCAGAGCACTTCACTCTCTGGCTCAGGAAATTCCAAGGTTAATGAAGCCACCTGGGAAGGGAGGGGAGGGATCAGATAGATAGGAGAGAGTAGCACCAAGGGATATAGACAAAGTTACTTATCTTGCTTGGTGATGACTGTTTTATCTGAAATTCCCATTGGGCACATAGCCCGTGTGCTCTGGCTGGGTCGAGATTGCCCCTGATGGTCAGGCTTATCTTCTGTGCTCGTGCTGTCTCAGAAGCCATGGTCAGTTCCTCTGCTCCCAGTCCAAAGCCCAGCGCCAAGGTTCCCTGGCTGGGATGCCGCTCTCCAGGCTCCAAAACTAGTTGCTGCCTCCCGGTGACTTCTCCTCCTGTCAGCCACATCTTTGTGCTGCCTTCCTGTGCTGGCTGGGCTTCCCTGAGATTACTTCAGAGGGCTAGGGTTTTATCCTGTGTCTGCGCCATCTCAGGATGTGGTGCTCAGCTCCCTGCATCCAGTCCAAAGCCCAGTGCCAAGGTTTTCTGACTGGGACGCTGGCTCCAGGCTCCGAAAACATTCGCTGCTTCCCCGTGGTTGCTCATTCTTTCGTTAGCCCCATCAGTGTGCAGTCTGCTTGTGCTGGCTGAGTCTCTACGGAGGTTAACTCAAGGGGCTAGGGGTTAGGGCTCTGTCATGTGCTGGCCCCACCTCAGCAAGCCACAATCAGCCCCGCCACTTGGCACTTGGGAACCAAGAGGGCTTAAGGCTGTAGCGCAGGTCACCGGTTCCAGAAGCAGTTGCTGCTTCAGGGTGCAGCTTTTTGCTCCCCTGTCACTCAGGTCAACTCTTTAGATCTGTGTTTGATGGTCAGGGTTCATAGATTGTCATATATGTGATCGATTCACTTGTTTTTCCCAGTCTTTGTTGCAAGAGACATTCGAGGTAGCTTTTACCTAGTCAGCCATCTTGGCCCCCCCCACAACCTCTGTATTCAGATGATTATACCCAAAGTCACCTCTTATACTATTGCTTTGTGGGTTGTGTAAGTCGATTATATCTTTGAGGGTACAGCAGGTGAGATAGCCATATGTTTGTCTCAGCATGTGTAAACAATAAATGCTTACCTGTAGCAAGGTAAACATGTTTAAAATTTTGATGGGATTTTTGGGGACAAGCATGTTTACAACTCTTTTGGAGTAAAACATATTTACAAGCAATTTGAGAAAAATGTGTAAGCAAAGAAGCATTTTTTGCAGCAAACATGCTTACTCTTGGCAAACATATTTGCTGTCTTTATATTTACTTTTAGTAAGAAAAAATGAGATATCCTTTAAGAATATAACCTAGCAGAGGTGGAGCGAAGGTGGCAGAAGAGACAGACACTTCTGGCAAGTCCTCTTTACAACAAAGACCAAAAAAAAAAAAAAAACAAGTGAAATGAGTAAACATATCACAAGCTAGGAGCCCTGACATCAAATACAAGCTTAGAAAATGAACTGAGGGGCAGGGGGAGGAAGAGACCATTCAGAAGCAGAGAGGAATTACCAGACCTGAATCATGGGGAACCCTCAGGCACCATTCCCGGAGTGGTTGCAGTGGGCTGGTACTAGCATTTGGCTGCAGTTTTCTCAGGGAGAAGCAGCCAGCCACACAGCCTACTCACACCTCCAGAACCAGAAAAGAACAGCACTCTCAGCAAAAGCTAAGTACTTGCATATATTTTACCATGCCCCCACCCCGCTCCCGAGCTGGCTTAAGTGGCTGACTTCTCTGGGCCTGAGATAGGCACTGATGAGCACCTAGAGCCATACTCCTGGCCTTGGAGAAGAAATAAATTTGCAATTGGGGGAAAGATAATTTGCCAGATCCACTAAACAGGGGAGCTCAGAACAGAAGCGGCTCCTGTCCAGGCATAAAGGGTCTGTGGACTTTGAGTACCTTTCCCCACTGCATGGACCTGTGTGGGCCTGTTTCAGGAGAACAGGCCCTTGTTGGCAGACTCCAACCATTTCAGCTGCATGGCGGGGAGGTGGGTGTTTGATCTTTGACATTGCTTTGCCTGTTAAATAGGGTGCTCACCTACCCACATCAGTGGCCTAAGGACTGGTAGCTCCACTCAGGTCACTCAGCCACCCGCAGAGGAGTCCAAGAATAACTGGTACCTCCCAGTCCTTACAACCAAAAACATTGGGTGCCTATGGTCCTTCTGCAGAATCCACCCACCTGTACGCTCTAGGGAAGAGAGACATGCTTTCCTCAGAGACACGGGGGGGGGGGGGATGATTCTCAGCCCCCTGCCTTGTTCAGAGTGCGATACACTGCTACAATCAGATACCGGTACCTATGCCAATCACCCCTTCCCCTCTAAGACTGTAGGAGAGAGCCTGTACCACACACTTCGTCAGCCAACTGGACACCTGAGCTGAGCTCATATAAGAAAAGTGAATGGACTTCTTGACTGATATACCTGATTTCAGCTCTAGACATCTGGGGACAGGACTTCAGACCTCCAAAGGTGAAAATAATTGAGCTAGCTCGCTCAAGCAACCCATTTGGGCATATCAAAACAAAACAAAGCAAGAAGCTATGACAAAGCAAGCAAACATAAACTAATACAATAACTTATAGAAGGCTTGGAGACAACAGTCAATATCAAGTCACATAAAGAAACAGACCATGATCACCTCATAAGCTCTCAAAACAAAGAATCAAGGGATCTTCTAGAAGAAAGTGGAATTACCAGAAGGAGAATACAAAAGATTAATATAAGGAACCTTCCAGACATCAGGAAGGAAATGAGGCAGTACACAGAACAAGCCAAGGAACACACAGATAAAGCAATTGAAGAAATTAAAAAGACTATCCAAGAACATAATGAAAAATGTAATAAGGTGGAAAAATCCATGACAGACAGCAATCAGAAATTCAGAAGATTAACTACAAAATTACAGAAGCAGACAACTCAATAGAAAGTCAGAGAAGATTTGAGCAAGTGGAAGGCAAAATTTCTGAACTTGGAGATAAAGCACTTGGCACTAATATATTTGAAGAAAAATCAGATAAAAGAATTAAAAAAAAATGAACAAACCTTAAGAATTATGCGGGATTCTATTAAGAGAAATAACCTACAAGTGATTGAAGTTCCAGAACAGGGGGAATAACAGAAAATACAGAGAGAATTGTTGAAGGTTTGTTGGCAGAAAATTTCCCTGATATCGTGAAAGATGAGAAGATATCTATCCAAGATGCTCATCGAACTCCGTATAAGGTAGATCTTAAAAGAAAGTCACCAAGACAGATCATAATCAAACTTGCCAAAACCAACAATGAAGAGAGAATTTTAAGAGCAGCTAGGGGTAAACGAAAAGTCACCTACAAAGGAGAGCCAATAAGAATAAGCTCAGACTGCTCAGCAGAAACCATGCAGGCAAGACGGCAAGGGATGACTTACATAAAAAATTGAAGGAAAAAAATTGCCAGCCAAGAATCATATATCCAGCAAAACAGTCTCTCAAATATGAAGGTGAAATTAGGACATTCTCAGATAAACAGAAGTTTAGAGAATTCATAAAAACCAAATCAAAACTACAAGGAATACTAAAGGGAGTTCTTTGGCTAGAAAATCATCAATATCAGGTAGCAACCCAGGACTAGAACACTGGGCAGAGCAATCAGAAGTCAACCCAGACAGGGAAATCCAAAAAAGTAAATCAAGATTAAAAAAATGCTCAAAACAGGGTGACAGCGATGTTCTTATGTGAAAGAAGGCAACATCAAAGCAATAAAGAGGGACTAAGAAATGTAGTCATAGATCTTCCATACAGACAGGAAGATAAGGCAATACAAAGAAATAAAAGTTAGGTTTAAATTTACAAAAATAGTGGTAAATAGTAAGGTAACCACAAAGGAGACAAACTATCCTACACATCAAAATAAAATACAAGAAAAAAATAGATACACAGCAGAAACAAAATCAACAACAACGAATATAAGGAAAGCACAGTATATAAACATAATCTACTAGGCACATAAAATCAAGTGGGAAAAAGAAACTGTCAACAACATACAAAAAAAGACGTCAAAATGATAACACTAAATTCATACCTATCAATAATTATGCTGAATGTAAATGGACTAAATTCACCAATAGAAAGACAGAGAGTGGCCGAATGGATTAAAAAACATGATCCGTCTATAAGCTTCTACAAGAGACACACCTTAGACTTAGAGAAACAAACAAACTAAAACTCAAGGGATGGAAAAATATACATCAAGTAAACAACAATTGAAAAAGAGCAGGAGTGTCAATATGAATTTCTGACGAAATAGACTTTAAAGTTAAATCCATCAGAAAGGATAAGGAAGGACACTATATAATAATTAAAGGGACAATACACCAAGAAAATATAACCATATTAAATATTTATGCGCCCAATGACAGGGCTGCAACATACATAAAAGAAACTCTATCAGCATTGAAAAGTGAGATAGCTCCACAATGATAGTAAAAGTTTTCAACACATCACTTTCGGTGAAGGACAGGACATCCAGGAAAAAGCTCAATAAAGACATGGAAGATCTAAATGCCACAATAAACAAACTTGACCTCATAGACATATACAGAACACTCCACCCAACAGCAACCAAGTATACTTTCTTTTCTAGTGCACATGGAACGTTCTCTAGAATAGACCACATATTAGATCATAAAGCAAGCCTTAGCAGAATCCAAAACATGGAAATATTACAAAGCATCTTCTCTGACCATAAGGCCATAAAAGTAGAAATCAATAACAGAAAAAGCAGAGAAAAGAAATCAAATACCTGGAAACTAAACAATACCCTGCTCAAAAAAGACTGGGTTATAGAAGACATTAAAGGTGGAATAAAGAAATTCATAGAATCCAATGAAAATGAAAACACTTCCTATCAGAACCTCTGGGACACAGCAAAAGCAGTGCCCAGATGTCAATTTGTATGAATAAATGCGCACGTCCAAAAAGAAGAAAGGGCAAAAATCACAGAATTGTCCCTACAACTCGAACAGATAGAAAGAGAACACAAAAGAAACCCTCAGGCACCAGAAGAAAACGAGTAATAAAGATTTAGAGCAGAACTAAATGAAATAAAAAACAGAAAAACAATTGAAAGAATTAACAAGACCAAAAGCTGGTTTTTGAAAAAATCAACAAAATTGATAAATCACTGGCCAAACTGACAAAAGAAAAAAGAGAGGAAGCAAATAACCTGAATAAGAAATGAGATGGGTGTTATTACAACAGAACCAAGTGAAATTAAAAGAATCATATCAGATTACTGTGAAAAATTGTACTCTAACAAATTTGAAAACCTAGAAGAAATGGATGGATTCCTGGAAACACACTACCTACCTAAACTAACACGAAAAGAGGTAAAACAACTAAATAGACCGAAAACAAGAGATTAAAAAGGTAATCAAAAAAACCACCCCCCCCCAAAAAAACACTGGCCCAGACAGCTTTACTGCAAAGTTCTACAAAACTTTCAGAGAAGAGTTAACAACGCTACTACTAAAGGTATTTCAGAGCATAGAAAAGGACAGAATACTCCCAAACTCATTCTATGAAGACATGATATCCCTGATACCAAAACCAACTAAAGACACCACAAAAAAAGAACATTACAGACCTGTATCCCTCATGAACATGAATGCAAAAATCCTCAACAAAATTCTAGCCAATAGAATTCAAAAACATATCAAAAAAATAATTCAACGTGACCAAGTGGGATTCATGCCAGGTATGCAGTGATCGTTCAACACTAGAAAAACAATTAATGTAATCGATCATATAAATAAAACAAAAGAATCACATGATTTTATCAATTGATGCGGAAAAGGCATTTGACAAAGTTCAACACCGATTCCTGATAAAAACTCTCAGCAAAATAGGAATAGAAGGAAAATTCCTCAACATAAGAAAGTGCATTTTATCCAAAGCCAATAACCAACATCATCCTAAATGGAGAGAGCCTAAAAGCATTCTCCTTGAGATCGGGAACCAGACAAAGAAGTCCTTTACCACTGCTCTTATTCAACATTTTGCTGGAGGTCCTAGCCAGAGCAATTAGGCTAGATAAAGAAATAAAGGGCATCCAGATTGACAAGGAAGAAGTAAAATTACATCTATTTGCAGATGACATGATCTTATACACAGAAAACCCTAAGGAATCCTCCAGAAAACTACTGAAACTAATAGAAGAGTTCAGCAGAGTATCAGGATACAAGATAAATGCACAAAAATCAGTTGGATTCCACTATACCAACAAAAAGACCATCGAAGAGGAAATCACCAAATCAATATCATTTACAGTAGCTCCCAAGAGGATAAAATACTTAGGAGTAAATCTTACCAGAGATGTAAAAGACTTATACAAAGAAAACTACAAAACACTTCTGCAAGAAACCAAAAGAGACCTACATAGGTGGAAAAACATACCTTGCTCATGGATAGGAAGGCTTAACATTACTAAAATGTCTATTCTACCAAAAGCGATCTATACATTTAATGCAATTCTGATCCAAATTCCAATGACATTTTGTATCGAGATGGAGAAACAAATCACCAACTTCATATGGAAGGGAAAGAGGCCCCAGATAAGTAAAGCATTACTGAAAAAGAAGAACAAACTGGGAGGCCTCACTCTACCTGATTTTCGAACCTCTTATACAGCCACAGTAGTCAAAACAGCCTTGTCCTGGTACAACAACAGATACATAGACCAATGGAACAGAACTGAGAATCCAGACATGAATCCATCCACATATGAGCAGTTGATATTTGACAAAGGTCCAAAATCTGTTAAATGGGGAAAAGACAGTCTCTTTAACAAATAGTGCTGGCATAACTGGATATCCATCTGCAAAAAAATGAAACAAGACCCATACCTCACTCCATGCTCAAATACGAGCTAAAAATGGATCAAAAACCTATATATAAAATCTACGACAATAAAGATCATAGAAGAAAAAATAGAGACGATATTAATTATCATGGAAGAAAAAATAGAGACAATATTAGATGCCCTAATACATGGTATAAATACTATACAAAACATTACTAACAATGCAGAAGAAAAACTACATAACTGGGAGTTCCTAAAAATCAAACACCTACGCTCATCTGAAGACTTCACCAAAAGAGTAAAAAGATTACCTACAGACTATGACATTTCTGATCAGTGCCTGATCTCTAAAATCTACATGATACGGCAAAAACTCAACTACAAAAAGACAGATATCCCAATTAAAAAAATGGGCAACGGATATGAACAGACACTTCACTAAAGAAGACATTCAGGTAGCTAACAGATACATGAGAAGATGCTTATGAATATTAGCCATTACAGAAATGCATTTCAAAACTGCAACGAGATTTCATCTCACTCCAACAAGGCTGGCATTAATCAAAAAAACACAAAATCATAAATGTTGGAGAGGCTGTGGAGAGATTGGAACACATACACTGCTAGTAGGAATGTAAAACGGTACAACCACTTTGTAAATCGATTTGGCTCTTCCTTAAAAAGCTAGAAATAGAACTACCATACAATCCAGCAATCTCACTCCTTGAAATATATCCTGGGGAAATAAGAGCCTTTACACGAACAGATACATGCACACCCATGTTCATTGCAGCACTGTTTACAATAGCAAAAAATGGAAGCAACCAAGGTGCCCATCAACAGATGAATGGATAAATAAATTATGGTATGTTCATACATGGAATACTACTCATCAATGAAGAGGAATGATGAATCCTCGAAACATTTCATAACATGGAGGAATCTGGAAGGCATTATGCTGAGTGAAATTAGTCAGTTGCAAAAGGACAAATATTGTATAAACCAAAAACCAAACCCACTGCTGTCGAGTCTATTCCAACTCGTAGCGACCCTATAGGACAGAGTAAAAGTGCCCAACAGAGTTTCCAAGGATCTCCTGGCAGATTTGAACTGCCAACCTCTTGGTTAACAGCCATAGCACTTAACCACTATGCCACCAGGGTTTCCCAAGACCATTATTATAAGAACTCGAGAAATAGCTTAAACAGAAGAGAAAATATTCTTTGGTGGTTATGAGATGGGGGAGGGAGGGAGGGTGGGAGAAGCGTATTCACTAATTAGATAGTAGATAAGAACTACTTTAGGTGACAGGAAAGACAACACACAACACAGGGGAGGTCAGCACAACTGGACTAAACCAAAAGCAAAGAAGTTTCCTGAATAAACTGAATGCTTCGAAGGCCAGCGTAGCAGAGGCGGGGGTTTGGGGACCATGGTTTCAGGGGACGCCTAAGTCAATTGGCGTAATAAAATCTATTAAGAAAACATTCTGCATCTCACTTCGGAGTGTGGCATCTGGGGTCTTAGACGCTAGCAAGTGTCCACCTAAGATGCATCAATGGGTCTCAACCCACCTGGACCAAAGGAGAATGAAGAACACCAAGGACACCAGGTAATTACGAGCTCAAGAGACAGAAAGGGCCACATAAACCAGAGACTATATCATCCTGAGACCAGAAGAACTAGATGGTGCCTGGCTACAATTGATGGCTGCCCTGACAAGGAACATGACGGAGAACCCCTAAGGGAGCAGGAGAGCAGTGGGTTGCAGACTCCACATTCTTGTAAAAAGACCAGACTTAATTGTCTGACTGAGACTAGAAGGACCCTGTTGGTCATGGCCCCCAGACCTTCTGTTGGTCCAGGACAGGAACCATTCCTAAAGCCAACTCTTCAGACAGGAGTTGGACTGGACAGTGGGTTGGAGAGGGATGCTGGTGATGAGTGAGTTTCTTGGATCAGGTGGACACTTGAGACCATGTTGGCATCTCCTGCCTGGAGGGGAGATGAGAGGGTAGAGGGGGTTAGAAGCTGGTGAAATGGACATGAAAAGAGAGAGTGGAGGGAGGAAGTGGGCTGTCTCATTAGGGGGAGAGCAATTGGGAATTTGTAGGAAGGAACCCAGTGACCCAGTGCCGTAGAATCGATTCCGACTCATAGCGACCCTATGGGACAGAGTAGAACTGCCCCATAGAGTTTCCAAGGAGCTGTAGGAAGGTGTATATAAGTTTTTGTGTGAGAGGTTGACTTGATTTGTAAACTTCCACTTAAAGCACAATAAAAAAAAAAAAAAAAAAGAATATAACCTAGCTTGTACACCTTGCCCTGCAGACATCTGCTGGTTCCAGATAAAATGGCAGGCAATATTGCAACGAATGCAGCAAAATGGCCTAAAGAAAAAGCATTCCCTAACTCCTAATGTCTTCAGTAAGTCGAGGCAAGGTATGTAGTAAAAGAGGTTTGTCAAGTATTTACTTTTTTCCATATTTTGTGACATTTATGGTATTTTTCAGGGGCCCTAGTGGCACCGTGGTTAAGCACTCAGCTGCTAACTGAAAGGTCCATGGTTAGAACCCCATAGCTGCTTCTCAAGAGATAGATGTGGCAGCGTGTTCCTGTGAAGATTACAGCCTTGGAAGCCCTATGGGGCAGCTCTGCTCTGCCGCGTATGTCATCATGAGTATGAATCATCTCCACAGCAATGGAATCACTTTGGTTTTTGTGGTATTTGTCAGCTCAGCTGTTTAAAATTTGTAATTCATTGTGATTCCTCTTTAAAAGTTTATAATAGACTTTATTCTTTACAGCAGTTTTAGATTTATAGAAAATTGTGCAGAAGTGCAGAAAATGCCCATATAGCCTCTCTCCCTCACACTGTTCCTCCTATTAACATCTGCTTCCTGTATTGTGATTTCTTTTCACAGTTTAGATACATAAGCACTTTCATTTTTTATTTTATTTTTTCTTAAAGAGGATGTCCCCAAATTGCATAAGCTTCAGACCCCCCAACAGTGTAGAATCTACTCCTAGGGGAACACCTACCTTGCCTTCATCAAAAGTAGTGAGATTTCATCATTAAATAGCAAATGTGTTCCAAAATGGGGGATAGTTGGTAATGTCCTGGGCGGACAATGGGGATGGTCTGATTAGGCCCTGCACATATGGACAGGAATAAACCATGACACTGATGACTTGGCTCAACTGCTGTGGCTAAACTAAAAGTTGGATGACCAAGGAACGCAGAGAGGAACGCTACAGAAGCTGAGACTTTTTCCCTCAGAGAGCGTTCTCCCCTACAGCTGGTGCCTTGAATTTGACTTACAGCCTTCCAAACTGTGAGAAGATAAATTTCTGCTCACCAGAATCACCTATTGCATTCTGTTACAGCAACACTGGCAAACTAAGACAGGGGATTTAGCTTTGTTTGAATTCTTTTCATTTTGATTATTGGTCACTTTGTGGTCTGCTTGTTTATTTACTGAATGTGAATATGTCTCTGTGTATTCTGTCCACTTTTGAAATATGGTAACATGAAACGCCAGGAAGTGCCTTATATAATGTTCTGGTGTCCTACTTATTATGCAAGAGTCTTTGAAAACAAAAAAAACTCAATGATGGTCTCCCAAGAGCATCAGATTTTTTCATACCTGAAGATTGCCGGGTGAGAATCATGAGTCTCTTTGCAACACTTTTACTGTAAAATAGAAAGTAACAGAATAAATTGTGTTATATGATTGTTTACCAATTTTTTCCTCCCATTTCCCACTAAAATTTTTTTGTTCAAAGTTCAACAATAGTGTCCTAAGAATCACCATGCCTCAATGAAAATGCAACATGACTGGCCTCCTGCCCGTCCCCTAATCTTCATACTTCCAGAAGGAAATTTTTTAAAAATTAAGACCTATTTTCTGGGGAGTTTTATTTAGTGTGAGGGTGGGAAGTATTTTTTGACAAAAACCAGGCATAATTATTTACTTGTTGCTTTAAAGAAACAAGAAAAAATTTTAAATATCTAAATTAAAAACAAGATGAATGGAACTACGTTCTATTCGCAAACTGGGGGATGGGGCCAACATTCTGCTTTCCGGTTGTTTTTCCCATTAGGTATTGTTCCCATTAGGAAATGTTTTGGCTTCATTTACTAACCATTTCTGTAATTAAATGCTATGTAATAGAAGAATCAGAATGGTCCCCTCTCATTCTAATCATGTCCTTTCTTCTACGATACATGATAAAAAGAGGAAAATAAAGAGCAAGGGGGGGCATTGGAGAAGAAATCAAGGAAATCGCTTTGGGACAGTTTATAAATATATAAAGTGTGGTTTTATCAAATGTTTCAATAAAAAAGAAAGTCAAGATGAGCAATACGCATCTTAAAGTGTAATATAGGAATCCCTGGGTGGTACAAAGAGTTAATGCGCTCAGCTGCTAACTGAAAGGCTGGAGGTTCAAGTCCACCCAGAGATGCCTCAGAAGAAAGGTTTGAAGATTTAATTCCAAAGAATCAAACATTGAAAACCCTGTGGAGCACAGCACTATTTAGACACATATGGGGTTGCCATGGGTCAGAGTTGACTCAATAGTCACTAATTTTAACTGGTTAATCTGTAAGATGAAAACAAAAATCCTCACAACTGGACCAATGAGCAACATCATGATAAACGGTGAAAAGATTGAGGTTGTCAAGGATTTCATTTTACTTGGATCCACAATCAACAGCCTTGGGAGCAGCAGTCAAGAAATCAAAAGATGCATCACACTGGGCAAATCTGCTGCAAAGGACCTCTTCAAAGTGCTGAGGAGCAAAGATGTCACCCTGAAGACTAAGGTGCACCTGACCCAAGCCATGGTATTTTCAATCACATCATATGCATGTGAAAGCTGGACAATGAATAAGGAAGACAGAAGAATTGACACCTTTGAATCGTGGTGTTGGTGAAGAATATTGAATATACCATGGACTGCCAAAAGAACAAACAAATCTGTCTTAGAAGAAGTACAGCCAGAATGCTCCTTAGAAGCAAGGATGGCGAGACTGCATCTTACAAACTTTGGACATGTTGTCAGGAGGGATCAGTCCCTGGAGAAGGACATCATGCTTGGCAGAGTACAGGATCAGCGGAAAAGAGGAAGACCCTCAAAGAGGTGGATTGACACAGTGGCTGCAACAATGAGCTCAAGAATAGCAACAATTGTAAGGATGGTGCAGGGCCGGGCAGTGTTTCGTTCTGTTGTGCATAGGGTCGCTATGAGTCGGAACTGACTTGACGGCACCTACTAACAACAACAATGTGTAAAATAGTGGCCTTATATGGCTAAGATTTCAGAGACAACCAGTGGCAGGGCATATGGTCAGAGAAGTGGAGAGAGACCCTGAAAGACAGGCTTTCAGGTTCACTGCAAGAGTTCAAAACAGCTACACTCACGCTCACTCACTGAGCCTTCAGGATGAGGACACACTGTTTACAGGGTAAGATCAGATGGATATGCACAAAAGACCACAGGTTTCCTTGGACAGAACTCCGAGTCATCCCTAGGCACATGTTCTGAAGTAAACTTAACCACTGAAAGTCATCCTGTGCAAGTTCCCTACAGGGCCTATAAGAATTTGTACCATGTGAAGAATTTTTCCCGATGAGATTTATCCATTAACCTGAAAGCAAGATCTCTACTGGAGCAAGACTGACAAAGCCTCTAAAGCCAGCTGGGTAATGAGATGCATCTCCCCAGACACAGAAACCGTCCTTCCCACGTCCCTCACAGGCTACAGAGCTATTTGTTTTCAGTGTGACGTGCTCTGAACCATGTGTGCCCTTAGCAACACATGTCAGGCAGCTCAGCCTTTGCTTGCATTGGGGGTCTGCAGGGCATATCCTATCATTAACCCTGCTTTTCAGGTACAGGGAGTCTGATGAAGATTAGAAATAAATGCTCAAGGCCATGCTCTTAGCCTGTTTATCAACATGGTTTTGAAAGAGCCTGTTGTTAATTTAGGCTGGGAATTTCTCCTCATCTGTGGAAACTTGATCACCCTTCCTGTAAGCGTGGGCTGTGGTACCCCAGAGGTTACTTGTCTGCATCTGGGATGACCCAGCCCCACATCTGGCCAGTGATGGCAATGACTCTGGTGGTGAGGAAGTCAGAACAGTACCCAGGAAGCCTCAAGAAGCCCCAAGGGCCAGATTTCTCTGAAATTAACTAGAAAAGTTTTTGTGTTAGATAGGACTTATAGCCCAAAATCCTATATTCAGACTGTGTGTGAAGTTAAAACTTGAAATCTTTGGGGACTTATTTCTCAGAATTTACACACACACACACACACACACACACGCACACGCACACTCCATCCTTTGGCTCAGCCTTTTGAAGCCACAGGGCTTCTTCAAGGCAGAGTACTGTATTTGGTCAGAATTTCTGGGAGATGAGATTTTTGGTGTCAAATCGGTAAAATATTTTTTAAATTTTAAAAGCAAAGTGAGGCACTATAGAGCCTGCTCAAGGCATTATGTTTTGTGCATGGGAGTTGGGGAAAAAAAGAGACTATAGGTATTTCTTCCTAGAAAATAATACTATTTGAGCGACTGCACAAATCTGAACATTCTAAAACTAGCCAGTTAAACAGATGCCCAACTAAAAACCACTGCAGCCCAAGTGAAATTCTATACGGAAGTAGTGACTCACTGAAGGTTTTCATTACACCTCGAGTGTGCCAATTAAAGAAAAATCTGATGTAGAAAAGTCAGATTTATGAATGAGTCCAACAAAATGGAGGAACAAAGCTGTAGACAATGCCCTACCCACCCACCATCCCACGTTCACCTGGCTGGCCCTTCGGGGAGTGGAAGGCTCTGGATGGGACCTCTCTGGCTATGAGATTGAAATTGTAAAGCTTTGTGTTCTCTCTTATTATCCCTAAAAAAAAAAAAAAAACTTGCTTTGGAGTCAATTCCGGTTCATGGAGACCTCCATGGGTATCAGAATAGATCTGTGCTCCACAAGGTTTTAAATGACTGGTTTTTCAGAAGTAGATCACCAGGCCTGTCTTCTGAGGCATGTCTGGGTGGAATTGAATCACCAACCACGAGTTATTAGTTGAGCATGTTACCCTGTGCACCACAATAAAGCTTCAACCTGGCAATGATTAGGAAAAATATAAAATTGTTTCACACTTGTAAACCCACTGAGGTCACACTGCTTATCTGGTTTAATGAGAGACAAAGAGAGAATTTTAACAGTTAACAGTGGTTGCCAATTTTTTATGATTTGTGTGTGTGTGTGTGTAAACTTTTTCATGAGCTTTTACAACAGTGACCTCATACAATATTTGTCTTTTTGTGACTGACCTATTTCACTCAGCATAATGCCCTCCAGATTCATCCATGTCATGAGATGCTTCACAGATGCATCATTGTTCATTAGCGTTTTAACACTTCGTCGCGTGTACCATAGTTTCTTTATCCGGTCATCTGTTGATGGACATCTAGGTTGTTTCCATCTTTTTGCTATTGTGAACAATGGTGCAATGCACATGGATGTGACGGCTCTTTTTTCTCTAGGGTATATTCCTAGGACTGGAATTGCTGAATCACGTGGTATTTCTCTTTCTAGCTTTCTAAGGAAGCACCATATCGTTTTCCAAAATGGTTGTATCATTTTGCAATCCCACCAGCAGTTCGTAAGAATTCCATTCTCCCCACAGCCATTTCAACATTTGTTATTTCCTGGTTTTTTGATTCATGCCAGTAATGCCAGGATTAGATGGTATCTCACTGTGGTTTTAATTTGCATTTCTCTAATGGCTAGTGATTGTGAGCATTTCCTCATGTGTCTGTTGGCCGCTTGAATGTGTTCTTTGGTGAAGTGTCTGCTCATTTTCGTTGACCAATTTTAATTGGATTATTTGTCTATTTGTTGTAGAGGTGTCAGATTTTCTTGTAGATTTTAGAGATCAGATCTTTGTCTGATTTGTAATAGCCATGAATTTTTTCCTGGTCTGTAGGTTCTCTTTTTACTCTTTTGGTGAAGTCTTTTGATATGCATAAGTGTTTAATTTTTAGAAGATCCCAGTTATCTAGCTTATCTTCTGGAGTTTGTGTGTTGTTAGTTGTGGTTTGTATCCTGTTAATGCCGTGTATTAAGGCCTCTAGCATTGATCATATTTTTCTTCTATGAACTTTATCGTTTTTGGCTTACGTTTAGGTCCTTGATCCATTTTGAATTAGTTTTTGTATATGGTGTGAGGTATGGGTCCTGTTTCATTTTTTTGCAGATGGACATCCAGTTTTGCCAGCACCATTTATTAAAAAGGCTGTCTTTTCCCCATTTGATGGACTTTAGGCCCTGGTCAAAGATCAAGGGGACCATAGGTGGATGCCTTTACATCTGAATTGTCAACTCTGTTCCATTGTCAATGTATCTGCCATAGTACCAGTACCATGATGTTCTGACTACTGTAGCTGTATAGTAGGTTCTGAAGTCATGTAGTGAGTCCTCCTACTTTATTCATCTTCTTCAATAGTGCTTTCCTTATTCAGGTCCTCTTCCCTTTATAAATAAAGTTAAAGATTAGTTTTTCCATCTCTTTCAAGAATGTCGTTGGTATTTGAATGGGGATTGCATTGTATTTGTAAATCGCTTTGGGTGGAATTGTCATTTTCACGATGTTGAGTCTTCCTATCCATGAGCATGGTATGTTTTTCCATTTATGTAGATCTCTTTTGCTTTCTTGCAGTAGTGTTTTATAGTTTTCTTTGTATAGGTGTTTTACATCCATGGTTAGATTTATTCCTAAGTGTTTCTTTTTTTTTAGGGGTTATTATAAATGGAGGAAACCCTGGTGGCTTAGTGGTTAAGTGCTACTGCTGCTAACCAAAAGGTCAGCAGTTCAAATCCACCAGGCACTCCTTGGAAACTCTATAGGGCAGTTCTACTCTGTCCTATACGGTTGCTATGGGTCGGAATCAATTCGACAGCAGTAGATTTGGTTTTTGGTTACAAATGGTATTGTTTTCCTGATTTCCTTTTAACCTTAGTCTTTATTGGTGTATAGGAATCCAACTGATTTTTGTATGTTTATCTTGTATCCTGATACTCTGCTGAATCTTTCTATTAGTTTCAGTAGTTTTCTTGTGGAATCTTTTGGGTTTTCTATGTATAGTGTCATATCATTCGCAAATGGGGATGGTTAAACATCTTCTTTACCAGTTTGGATGCCCTTTATTTCTATTTCTTGCCTTATCATGCTAGCTAGAACTTCCAGCACAATGTTATATAGGAGTGGTGAATAACAGCATCCTTGTCCTGTTCCTGTTCTCAAGGGGAATGTTTTCAGCCTCTCCCCATTAAGAATGATGTTGGCTGTTGGTTTTGCATAAATGTCCTTTATTACTTTGAGAAATTTTCCTTCTATACCTATTTTACTGAGAGTTTTTTTTTTTTAAATCAGGAATGAGCAGGAGTGAGTGTGGAACTTTGCTGAATGCATTTTCTGCATCAATTGAGATGACTATATGACTCTTTCCTTTTATTTATATGGTGGATTACATGGATTGATTTTCTAATATTGAACCATCCTTGCATACCTGGTATGAATCCTACCTGGTTGTGGTGTATTATTTTTTTTGAAATGATGCTGAATTCTATTAGCTAGAATTTTGTTGAGAATTTTTGCATCTATGTTTATGAGAGTTATGGGCCTATAAATTTCTTTTTTGTGGTGTCTGTTCCTGGTTTTGTTATCAGGAACATGCTGGCTTCATAGAATTAATTCAGAAGCATCACTTCATTTTCTACGTTCTGAAATAGTTTGAGTAGTACTGGTGTCAGCTCTTCTCTGAATGTTTGGTAGAATTCTCCAGTGAACCCTTCTGGACCAGGACTTTTCTTGTTGTTGTTGGGAGGTTTTTTTTTTTTTTTTTTTTTTTACCTTTGCAATCCCTCGTTATGGGTGTGTTCAGATTTTCAACATCATTTTCTGTTAATTTGGGTTGTTGTTAGGTGCTGTCAAGTGGCTCTGACTCATATCGACCCTATGAATAGCAGAACGAAACACTGCCTGGCCCTGAGCCATCCTTACAATTGCCATTATGCTTGAGCTCACTGTTGCAGCCACTGTGTCAATCCACCTCACTGAGGGTCTTCCACTTTTCCACTGACCCTGTATTCTGCCAAGCATGATGTCCTTCTCCAGGGACTGATCCCTCCTGACAACATGTCCCAAGTATGTAAGACACAGTCTTGCCAACCTTGTTTCTGGATGCATTCTGGAGCATTCTGGTTGTACTTCTTCTAAGACAGATTTGTTCATTTTTTTGGCAGTCCATAGTATATTCAATATTTGCCAACACCACAATTCAAAGGCATCAATTCTTCTTTGGTCTTCCTTATTCATTGTCCAACTTTCACATGCATATGATGCAATTGAAAATACCATGGCTTGGGTCAGGTGCACCTTAGTCTTCAAGGTGACACCTTTGCTCTTCAACACTTTAATGAGGTCCTTTGCAGCAGATTTGCCCAATGCAATGCATCTTTTGATTTCTTGACTGCTGCTTCCGTGGCTGTTGATTGTGGATCCAAGTAAAATGAAATCCTTGACAACTTCAATCTTTTCTCCGTTTATCATGAAGTTGCTCATTGGTCCAGTTGTGAGGATTTTTGTTTTCTTAATGTTTTTTTTTTAATGTTGAGGTGCAATCCATACTGAAGGCTGTGGTCTTTGATCTTCATTAGTAAGTGCTTCAAGTCCTCTTCACTTTCAGCAAGCAAGGTTGTGTCATCTGCATAACCCAGTTGTTAATGAGTCTTCCTCCAATACCGATGCCCCGTTCTTCTTCATATAGTCCAGCATCTCGGATTATTTGCTCAGCACACAGATTGAATAGGTAAGGTGAAAGAGTACAACCCTGACACACACCTTTTCTGACTTTAAACCAATCAGTATCCCCTTGTTCGGTCCAAACAACTGCCTCTCGATCTATGTAAAGGTTCCTCATGAGCACAATTAAGTGTTCTGGAGTTCTCATTCTTCGCATTGTTATCCATAATTTATTATGATCCACACAGTCAAATGCCTTTGCATAGTCAATAAAACACAGGTAAACATCCTTCTGGTATTCTCTGCTTTCAGCCAGATCCATCTGACATCAGCAATGATATCCCTGGTTCCATGTCCTCTTCTGAAACCAGCCTGGATTTCTGGCAGTTTCCTGTCAATACACTGCTGCAGCTATTTTTGAATGATCTTCAGCAGAATTTTGCTTGCATGTGATATTAATGATATTGTTCTATAACTTCCAGATTCGGTTGGATCACCTTTATTGGGAATAGGCATAAATATGGATCTCTTCCAGTCAGTTGGCCAGGAAGCTGTCTTCCATATTTCTCGGCATAGATGAGTGAGCACCTCCAGCGCTGCATCTGTCTGTTGAAACATCTCAATTGATATTCTGTCAATTCCTGGAGCCTTGTTTTTTGCCAATGCCTTCAGAGCAGCTTGGACTTCTTCCTTCAATACCATTGGTTCCTGATCATATGCCACCTCTTGAAATGGTTGAATATTGACTAATTCTTTTTGGTATAATGACTCTGTGTATTCCTTCCATCTTCTTTTGCTGCTTCCTGTGTTGTTTAATATTTTCCCCATAGAGCCCTTCACTATTGCAACTCGAGGCTCGAATTTTTTCTTCAGTTCTTTTAGCTTGAGAAACACTGAGTGTGTTCTTCTCTTTTGGTTTTCCGTCCCCAGCTCTTTGCACACGTCGCTATAATACTTTACTTCGTCTTCTCAAGACCCTTTGAAATCTTCAGTTCTTTTACTTCATCAATTCTTCTTTTTGCTTTAGCTTCTCGACTCTCAAGAGCAAGTTTCAGAGTCTCCTCTAACATCCATCTTGGCCTTTTCTTCCTTTCCTGTCTTTTCAATGACCCCTTGCTTTCTTCATGTATGATGTCCTTGATGTTCCACAACTCATCTGGTCTTCGGTCACTAGTGTTCAATGTGTCAAATCTAGTCTTGAGATGGTCTCTAAATTCAGGTGGGATATACTCAAGGTCATATTTTGGCTCTCATGGACTTGCTCTGATTTTCTTCAGTTTCAGCTTGAACTTGCATATGAGCAGTTGACGGTCTGTTCCACAGTCAGCCCCTGGCCTTGTTCTGACTGAGAATTTTGAGCTTGTCCATCATCTTTTTCCACAGATGTAGTCAATTCGATTTCTGTGTGCTCCATCTGGCAAGATCCACGTGTATTGTCGCCATTTATTTTGGTGAAAGAAGGTGTTTGCAATGAAGAAGTCGCTGGTCTTGCAAAATTCTATCATTCGATCTCTGGCATTGTTTCTATCACCAAGGCCATATTTTCCAACTACTGATCCTTCTTCTTTGTTCCCAACTTTCACATTCCAATCACCAGTAATTATCAATGCATCTTGATTGCATGTTTGATCAATTTCAGACTGTAGCAGCTGATAAAAATCTTCTATTTCTTCATCTTTGGCCCTAGTGGTTGGTGCGTATATTTGAATAATAGTTGTATTAACTGCTCTTCCCTATTACTGACAGTTTCGTACTTCAGGATAGACCCTGAAATGTTCTTTTTGATGATGAATGCAACACCTTTCCTCTTCAAGCTGACATTCCCAGTATAGTAGGCTATATGATTCTCAGATTCAGAATGGCCAATACCACTCCATTTGAGTTCACTAATGCCTAGGATATCGAAGTTTATGTGTTCCATTTCATTTTTGATGATTTCTAATATTCCTAGATTCATACTTCGTACATTCCAGGTTCTGATTATTTGTGGATGTTTGTAGCTGTTTCTTCTCATTTTGAGTCGTGCCACATCAGCAAATGAAGGTCCCAAAAGTTTTACTCCATCCACGTCATTAAAGTCGACTCTACTTTGAGGCGGCAGCTCTTCCCCAGTCATCTTTTGAGTGCCTTCCAACCTGGGGGCTTATCTTCCAGCACTACATCAGACAATGTTCTGCTGCTAATCATAAGGTTTTCACTGGCTAATACTTTTCAGAAGTAGACTGCCGGGTCCTTCTTCCTAGTCTGTCTTAGTCTGGAAGCTCAGCTGAAATCTGTCCTCCATGGGTGACCCTGCTGGTATTTGAATACCGGTGGCATCGCTTCCAGCATCACAGCAATACACAAGCCCCCACAGTACAACAAACTGACAGACACATGGGGGGTTAGTTTGAGTACATAGTGTATTTCTAGAAATTTGTCCATTTCCTCTAGGTTTTCAAATTTGTTGGAGTATAATTTTTTATAATACTCTGTTATGATTCTTTTTATTTCAGCTGCATCTGTTGTAATGTCCTCTATTTCATTTCTTATTTGGGTTATTTTTGTCCTCTTCTGTTTTTCTTTTGTCAGTTTTGCCCGTGGTTTGTCAATTTTGTTGATCTTTCGAAGAACCAACTTTTGGTTTTGTTGATTCTTTCTGTTGTTTTTACCCTCTATTTATTTCTGCTCTGATCTTTATTGTTTCCTCTTTTCGGTGGGTGTTGGCTTCTTTTGCTGTTCTCTTTTTGTTTGTTCAAGTTGTGTAGCTAATGTTTTGATTTTGTCCCTTTCTGCTTTTATGTTGTGTGCATCTATTGCTGTAAATTGACCTCTGAGGACTGCCTTTGCTCTGTCCCAAAGGTTTTGGTATAATGTATTTTCATTTCATTTTAGGAGTTTCTTTATTCCATCTCTGATTTCTTGTGTTACTTGGTGGTTTTTAAGCAGGGTGTTATTCTATGTAATTGATTTTTTCCCTTGTGCTTCCTGTTGTTAATTTCTACTTTGATGGCTTTGTGGTCTGAGGAGTTGCTTTGTATTATCTCAGCGTTTTGGATTTTGTTGAGGTTTGTGGTACTGTGTTGAATTCCTTTTGTTTGTGGATTTTTTTTTTCATTTCTTTTGTTTTTGTAGATTTTGTTTTTACTGAGACTTTATGTTTTTCTTTTTTATTTTGATGAATAGGTTTAACTTTCTTTGTGGTTACCTTGAAATTTACCCTTATCTTCCTTGGTTTAAACCATTTTATTCTGGAGAAAGTTCCATGTGCATTGGAAAAGAATGTACACTTTGCAGCTATTGGGTGGAGTGTTCTATATATGTCTATGAGGTCAAGTTGGCAGATTTTGCTCTTTAGATCTTCTGTATCTTTGTTGACTTTCTTTCTAGATGTTCTGTCCTTTACCAAAAGTGGTGTGTTAAAGTCTCCTATTATTATTGGGGAACTGTCAATTTCTCTTTTCAGTGATGTTAGAGTTTGTTTTATGTATTTTGGAGCCCTGTCATTGGGTCTGTAGATGTTTATTATGGTTATGTCTTCACGATGGATCATCCCTTTAATCATTATATATAGTGCCATTCTGTGTCTTTTATGGTGGATTTTGTTTTAAAGTCTGTTTTACTTAAGATTAGTATTGCCACTCCTGGTCTTTTTTGGTAGCTGTTTGCTTGATAAATTTTTTTCCATCCTTTAATTTTCAATAAATTTATGTCTTTGTTTCTAAGGTGTGTCTCTTGTAGACACCATATTGATGGATCCTGTTTTTTTAGTCCTTTCGGTCACTCCATGTCTCTGTATGGGTGCATTTAGGCCATTTACAGTCAGTGTAATTATTGATAGGTTTGAGTTTATTGCTGTCATTTTGTAGTTTTTTTTTTTTTCGTGGTGCTGACATTTTCTTTGTTTCTCTTACTTTCCTGTGATGAATTCCTTTTGTTTGTGGAGTTTTTTTTCATTTCTTTTGTTTTTGTAGATTTTATTTTTACTGAGACTTTTTGTTTTTCTTCTTTATTTGAAGAATAGTTTTAACTTTTTTGTGGTTACCTTGAAATTTACCCTTATCTTCCTTGGTTTGAACCAGTCTATTTTTTTATTATTATTACTTGGTACCACCTTGTCTTCCTCTCCATTAGAAAGTTCTATACCTACACCATTTATTCCCTCTTTCATTGTTCTGAACGTGTTGTCATTTACAGATTAACCTCTCTGGTTCCCTGTTGCAATTTTTTTGGTTTTGGATAGTACTTGAGAGTTTGTTTACTAGGTGGGTATCTGGCTGATGCAATCTTGCATCCTAGATTCAGGCTGTGGTCTGATATTGTTTGTTCTCAGACCACTCCCTTTAATAATTCTTGTAAGTTTGTTTTGGTTTTTTACGTATTCCCGTAATTTCTGTGTATGTGAAAATGTCCTAGTTTTACCATCATATTTGACAAAAATTTTGCATGATATTTTATTCTTGGTTGACAGTTTTTTTTTTCTTTCAAGGTTTTACACATGTCATGGCATTGCCTTCTTGCCTGTGTGGTTTCTGCTGACTAATCAGAGCTTACTCTTATTGTTTCTCCTCTGTATGTGATTTTTTGTTTTTCTCAATCTGCTCTCAGGATTCTTTCTTTGTCTTTGGTTTCAGTGAGTGTGACTATGATATGTCTTGGTAATATTATTTTGGGGGCCTATCCTATATGAGGTTTGTTAAGCTTTGTGGATGGTCAGTTTTTCATCTTTCATGATGTTAGGGAAGTTTTCGGTCAGAAATTCTTCAGTGATCCTCTCTGTGTTTTCCATTTTCTCCCCAGATTCTGGAACTCCAATCACTTGTGATCTTTTGCTTTTGATTGTATCCCACATCATTCTCAGGGTTTCTTCATTTTTTTTTTTTTTTTTGTTCCTTTTTCTGGTTTTTCCTCAGAGTTGTATACAAGTGTTTGTCTTCAATTTTGCTGATCCTGTCTTCCATCATTTCAAATCTGCTCCTCAGCCCTTCTACAACACCAGTGTCTGACATCTTGCTATCTTTTGGATTTCTAGTTGTTTTTGTATGATTTCTAGTTGTTTTTGTATGATTTCTGGTTGTTTTTGTATGATTTCTAGTTGTTTTTGTATGATTTCTAGTTGTTTTTGTATGATTTCTAGTTGTTTTTGTATGATTTCTAGTTGTGATATTATTTTGGCATTTTGTTCCTGTTATTTTCCTGAATTCTTCAATTTTTTGTCTGTATTTTCTATCAATTTGCCTACTTTTTCTATGAATTTGTCTATTTTTTTTTCTCATTTTTGTCTGCTTTTTGCTTCAACTCTTGAATAGACCTGGATATTAGAGATTTGAATTCCCTTTCAAGTAACTATACTGTCTTTTCTTCTTCTGGAAAGTTTTATTTTGGACACTACTGGAACCATCCTGTTCTGTTTTTTTTTTTTTTGTTTTGTTTTAAGTATATTATGATATTGTCTGCTATCTTCAGGACATTTGGTAATTATTTTTTTAATTTATTGATTGTAGATTTGTTTGTTTCATCCTGCTTTTTTGTTTTATTTGGTTATGTCTGAGCAGGTGGGCTGTACGTTCTTTGTTGTTTGCTCATCTATGGGCACAATGCCTTTCACCCCCTTTCCCAATGGGCAGGGCCAGTTGCTCAGCTATGGTGCAACACGGCCAGTCCAGCTGAAGGGGAGAGGCTGGGATAGGTCGTTTGTGGCACATATCAGGGCCAACAGGGCAGGCTGGGAATCAGTGCAGGGCAGCTTCCAGTAGGCCATGCCTGTGCTGCGCAGGGGTGTGATGTTCATCACATGGTGCAGATGGGCAGGTAGGAGGGGGAGGTTGTGATGTGTGTAACTAAGATGGGTATGGGAAAGATGAGAGAGAAAACAAGAGCCAAAAACGAACAAACAAAAAACTAAGGGAGCTTGTCATTTGAGTGGAGAGATGAGAGGCCAAGAAATGGAGAAAAACAAAATGGGAAAAAGAAGGAAAAGGAAAAAAATAAAATAATAATAATAAATAAATAAAAATTAGAAAAGAAAAGCCTCCAGGGATTCCACCAGTGTGGCTGTGAAGACCGGGGAAGTGGTTCCCAAGCCGTGCAGTATAGCTGGGCTAGAAGGGTTAGAGATGTCACACAGTGCCAGGTATTCAGGAGTTAGGAAAAGAATGTAAGTATAGAGAGATGAGAAACTGAGAAATGAAGAAACACAAAAAAGAAATAAAAAAAAAGTCCCCAAGGATCCCACCAGTGTGGCTGAGCAGAACGGGGAAGTGGCACCACACAGTACAGCCCGGTTAGAAGGGGCTCCCAAGCCTCAAAAAGAAAAAGAAAACTAACAAAACAAAGCAAAAAAAAGCCCCAAGGATCCCACCAGTGTGGCAGCAGGCTGGGGAAGCTGTACCCCAGTGGAGTGGTGATTTACAGCCTTTCCGAAAGAAGCAAAGATGGCACACTAAGCCAGGTGTTTGAGAGAAAGGAGGGGTAGGTGGTGAAAGGCACAGAAAAAAACAAAAGAAGGGGAGAAAAGCATTACCGGCAACAAACAAATGGCATTCCAGGAGCTGGCCAGTGTGGTGGTAGAAATACAAGTGGCAAGGGGCCGAAGCCAGTTCCTCATGGCCAAGTGACTGTGGCCAGTGGGAAGCAGAGGATGCTGAACGGCATGTGGGAGAAGAATGGGAACTGGGAAAGCATATGTCGCTGGTTACTGGGTGCTCTGTCTCCTGCTGGGAGTTCCTCTAAGCTGCTTTCCCATATTCCCTGTCTGCCAATCTCTGACAGGAGTCCAAGATGGCTAATCCATGCTGTGTTAGCTGATAGGGGACCTCTGCACATATCTCTCCTCGCTCTCTTTTTTCTGTCAGTTTCTTATTCCATTTGGTCTTGGCTGAGTTCTTTACCTCTTCATTTGATGCTTAAGGTTCAAGGACTGTTGTTTGTCTCTCTTTTACTTAGTTTTTCAGGTCTTTGCTGTGGAGTGACAGTGTGGTGTTTCTGTCTACAGTGCCATGTTGGCCAGAACACTTTTTTGATTTTTATTTTCTTATATAAACCTTTATTTATTTATTTCCCCATTTTTTTTTTTTTTTTTTTACAATGAATTTGTATTTTTCTCCAGTTGGGTTTTTTGGGTAAGGAGAAAAACAAAACAAAACAAAACATAAGGTACAAAATGGTAACGTGGCATTGGGTGATTTTCTTATTGCCTTTTCACCTCTTTTTTCCTTCTATTAAAATAATTTCTACACTTTGTACAAGGAAAATGCTTTACTCTTATGTTTAGAAAAGACAACCAGTAAAAGATTTTAAAAATAGGAAGTGGTTACAGGCTTGGCAAAGGCTCTTCTTAAAATTCTTGATGAATACTAAGTATGTCATGTGCAGACATGTGCTTTCCATTTGATCCACACACTTATTATATCAAACTGGGAATGTTTGCAGGTAAATTGGCTTTATCTGTTACGTTACTTTCGGGATAAATTGTCCCCCAGTTCTGAGGCTGGTAGTATAGTTGCTTCCTAAGGCTGGTATACTGAGGCCACAGATTTTACATTCCTTTGAAAAGATAAGGTGCAAATCTAAAAGTAGAAATTATCATTTTAGTATGCTATACAAGAATTGGAGCACTGGTGACTTAGTGGTTAAGAGCTTTGGCTGCTAACCAAAAGGTCAGCAGTTTGAATCCACCAGCTGCTCCTTGGAAATCCTATAGAGCAGTTCTACTCTGTCCTATAGGGTGGCTATGCGTCAGAATTGACTTGATGGTAACAGGTTTGGTTTTTGTTTTTAACAAGAACTTCAAGTCCTTTTCAAAATTTACCTGGTGCAGTATTGTCAAATTAAGATTATTACCATGATAAAAAGGAAATAATAGTAGGGAGAATCCATAATGTATTTTTTACACTTCAGATGCAAAATCATTTTATCATATTTCATTTAATCTCTTATTGTGTATTAGATTTTCATTAATTTTTTCATTGCATTTTACCTTTAAACTGCAATGATCAGGTTTGTAGCATAACCTTAGAATATACTTCTTTAAGTATCTTTTGTTGAAAGTTACTTTTGACAATCCAAGAAGGAATCTGTACTCTCTCCTTTTTGGGTCCTGATGTAGAACTTGTCCTATTTTCTTCACTATTTTCATATATATATATATTTTAAATATAAACACATTTCTTTACTTAAGTTTGCCAAATACTGAACTGAAGTAGCATGGGTTGGTGGGAATAAACCCTGGCCTAGGAATCAGGAAATTGGGCTTTAACCCCACCTTCCCCTTTTTGCTAGGTGACTGTTATGGTACCTGGTATAACCTTTGTAGAAGGCTATAAATTCCAAGCTGAAACTTTTGTATTCATTTCATTTAAAATTTCTAACACCTGCATGACCTAAGCATTTTGGAGATGAGGAAACCAAAGCAGATGACCATCAAGGGGTGGGCCGAGGCCACCCTGTTAGTTTTCTAGAGCTGCCTGACAAAATATCACAAGCTGAATAAACAGAACAGAAATTCATTGTCTCGTAGCTGTGGAGGCTAGCAGTCTGAACTGAAGGTGTTGGCAGGACCATATCCTCTATGAAAGCTCTAGGGGAAGATCCTTTCTTGTGTCTCTTGGCTTTTGGTAGCCCCATGCATTTCTTGGTGTTCCTTAGCTTGAAATGCATCTTTACATGACCATTTCCTGTATTCTTTTAAAAAAAGTATATCTTCATTTCAAATCCTGTTGTATCAGAACTATTTTTAAAGTGTAGTCAACAGACCCCTGAAGGTCCCCAAGAGTCTACGGGGAGGGGGGCATCCATGGAGTTAAAACTATTTGTATAATACCATTAAAGAGTTATTTGCATTGATGATGCAAAAGCATTGGTGGGTAAAGCTGCTAGTCTTTTGTTGCTTGTTGTTGTTGGGTGTCATGAAATAGATTTTGATTCATAACGACTTCATGTGACAGAGTAGAACTGCCTCCTACGGGAGCAAATAACCAGGTATTTCTCCTGTGGAGGCACTGGGTGGGTTTGAACCACCAACCTTTCAGTTAGCAGCCGAGCTTTTTACCATTGCACCACCAGGGCTTGCTAGTCCCTCAGCACAAATCAATGCAGTGATGCCAAAATGTACTAGTAGTCATGGTATTCTTTGCTGTCACTGCAGTGTATTTAAAAAAAGGTAAATCTAGTATATATGTCTTTTTAATATTCTGAGTAATAAAATGGAAAGTACACAGAAAATACTTCTGCTACATAATGAGATGTGATGGTTGTTTCAAGGAAAATCCCTGGAACATTGTTTGAGTTATGAGCTAAACTAACCACTTTATTCATAAAACATCTTTTTTACTTGAAAAATGAATAACCATCTATGGTTATGAAGACTGGGGTATTTGGCAAACATTTCCTCAGAAAATGAGTAAAGAGAATGTCACTTTAGGGAAAACAATTTTTGCCAATGATAAAATTCAAGCTTTCAAGAGAAAGCCTTTGGGAAGCTTTTATACAACACTATGATCTTTACAGCTTCACAATCCTTTAAAGATTTTTCTGATGAGATTGGATGTGACACTGATGCATGTAGTTTTTTTATTTTGTATAACAAAATGTCCTAACACTTGGAAGATCTATATTACTCAATAAACCAATATGCTCCAAATTACCAATGTAGATAAAGAAACTGAGACACATACAAAACCAGGCATGTGGAAGAGAGCTCCTCAAAGGGTAGACAAATAGATTTAAATGTAGCAGGGTAAGAAAGTTTGCTGGTATGGTTTCAGATTCCACATTGCAACAAACCTGTGATAAGTTACTGCCATCAAATTTTAGTGTAGTAATAAAAAAAAAAATTTTTTTTTTTTTTTTTAATGAAGAAGAGCCACAAGTATCTTAAAAAAGGTATTAAAGTACTCCTCATTTATCAAAGTATATGATTGTGTAAGGTCTGGTTTTCTATATAACCTTCAGCCAAAACAGCATATCTCAAGAGATGGAATGCAGAAGACAATATGAAAATCCAGCTGTCTTTTTTAAGAAAGAAATTAAAAAGATTTGCAAAAAATGAAAAAGATCACACTCTTCTCATTAAATTTTTGTTTCCTGGGAAAAATAGTCACTTTTTATTCAAAAATATTATTTTAAAAATAAAAAAAAATGACATGGGTTTATTATTATTTTTAAATGATTGAATATATAAATATTTTTAAAATTCTTCAGTTCTCTAATGCAGTAATTATCGATAGATAAAACCCACTAAACAAAAGTTCTTTGCTATTCTCAATACTTAAAAAGAATTTTAAAGGAGCCCTGAGACCTAAAACCTTGAGATCCACTGTTGTAGGGCATCAAAATATCATGGGTAGGCTATATTCAGGTAAACCAAACCAAACCACTGCCATCAAGTAGATTCCAACTCATAGCAACCCCATAGGACAGAGCAGAACTGTCCCATAGTGTTTCCAAGGAGTGGCTGGTGGATTCTATCTGCCAGCCTTTTGGTTAGCAGCTGGGCTCTTAATCCTGTGCCGCCAGGGCTAACTTGAAAATACAGAGTTTCATTCTTCAGTTAGCACAGCTGAACACAACTATTAGAATTTTTACTGTTATCTCTACTTACAAATCCAAATTTCACATTTAATTCCAGGCTAGAGGCCACTTTCTGAGGCAGTAACTTTATTAAATATTTTTATTGTGCGTACTCTATCCCAGGCACTATGTTAAACTCGGAATTTTGAAGTGAAAAACATAGAATTCTTGCTCTCAAATAGCTCACACACAGTGTCTTGGTTAACTGACACATAAGCAGTTAATTCTAATTCAAGGCAGCAATTTCAATCATATAGATAATCCCAGGGTATTATAAGAGTAGGATATTACTTTCTAAATCTTTCTTGTGATACTGGGAGTTGGTGAGGAAAAGAAGCTTCATTTCTGTTAGGCAAAGGAACAGCATAAAACAGTGGTTTTCAAAATTTTGTGCATAGTAGAATTACCCAGAGGTCTTGTTAAAATACAGATTGCTAAATCCTACTCCCAGAGTTTCTGATTCAGTAGGTCTGGGGTGGAGCTTGAGAATTTGCATTTCTAATGACTTTTCAGGTTATGCGGATGCTGCTGGTTTGCAGACCATGCTTTGGGAACCACTGGCATATGGAAAGATGTGAGGTCAAGGGGGACTGCAAATTACTAGAATACTACAGATTGCAAGAGTTATTAGAACAGTGGTCCTTTTGCAAACGTATTTGCCATTAAAAACTTATTTTAAGCCACTAAAATATTTTGTTGAAATTACTGTGTAGTTTAGGAAATGCTTTCCTGAGTGCACATGGTCTCTAACTGCTTAATTATTTTTTCCATCAGTAATTTACATGGTGAGGAGACATAAAAAGGGTTTCACAGGTCTTTGTAAAGGCACATTTTGATTAATAGTAGTTTTTTTGGACAATATTTTGAATAATGCTTTCGATTTTTAATTGTAAATATTTCTATAATCCAGGCATCGAAATCCCCAAGAATAATTGGCCTATAAGAGATGATAAGTTTGGATATGTCTCTGAAATACATGTTACCTCCCAAGTGCTTTGTTCTTGGCAGTGCAAAACATACACACTCCTTCAAAACTGTTGCTGAGAGAGCATGTTTTCTTTGGATGTTCAAAGACACTCAAATAAAACAATTGCTTTCTTAATTTCAAGAAAATTAAACAATATTTTCAAATGCCACCAAATAGACCTCAAAAATGATCCACTTCACTGTCACTGAGTTCTTGGAGTGACCATTCAGAGGGGTCTGATCAGCCATCAGGGTTCAAATAAGGAAGAAAACCAGAGACCTGAAAGATAATAAGGCTGCTAACCCAAAAGTCAGCAGTTCAAACCCACGAGCCACTGCTTCCGTAAAGATTTATAGCCTTGAAAACCCCATGAGGCAGTTCTACTCTGTCCTTTAAGTTTGCTATGAGCGGAATTGACTTGACACCAATGAGTTTGGTTTTTCGGTTTACTGCCTGAGGTTTGATTCACAAAATTTCTTGGAAATTCAACCCTGCAAAACAAAGAGATGAGTGATGGAGAACGGTTTCATTTTTTGCCAGCCAGGGAGTGATGGCCCAGTTGTCTGCTCCAGCCCTCCTCAGCCCCACTGCACTGATTTCTTTCCTTGTTTCTCTCTCTCTCTTTTTTTTTTTTGGAGGGGGAGACCATTTGCCAAATTTCAGAATAAGGGAATTTACAACTTAAGTTATTTATTATTGGTTTCACTGATGAATAGACTTTCCCTATAGATCCAACACTGGAATATAAGAAATGTATAACTTGTCTTAACTGGAATCTTGAGATCTAGATTCTAGAGCCTGGCTAATTTACAGCTGTGTGATTTTTATCAAATTATTTGACCTCTCTGGGCCCCAGTAAAAGAAAGAGATAAAGTAGATAATTCTAGTTCCATAGTTTTATGAAGACGTTTTATAAAGGAAGTTGGCAAATATCCACACATACACACTGCCCACACCTGCAGGCTCAAGCCTCAAGTTGTCATTTGCTGTGTTCACATTTGGTCTCAAAATCAAACACAGCTCAAGGTTTTGGGCAGCATTACTAAGAGATTGGGTTGGCACACAAGAAAAATAAGTTTCCCAGGTGAGCTTCAGAATTAATGGAAGCTACAAAAAGATTTGCCTTTTAGTAACTAACACATATTAGCCCATACTATGTATCTGACACTGTTCTAAATGCTTTACATGCATTAATTCATTGAAACTTGGCAACTTTGTTAGGCAATTACTGTTATTATCCCCACTGAAGAGGTGAGGAAACTGAGGCAGAGAAAGATTTAGTACTTGCCGAAGGCACTTAGCCAATAAGTAGTAGAGCTAGAATTTAATCTCAAGCACTAGATTCCAGAGCTGCATTCTGAACCACACACTGTTTCCAACCTTCATTTCTGCCTCTTTCTCTCTTTTTACGCTGTTTAGTATGGAAATAATAAAACAAAAAAAGTAGAGAAAACATTATAATAGACATACATATACCTAGTATCCAGCCTCAATAATTGTTAAACACAAACATTTTTATCTGTACATCCCTTACATACCTTCTTCAACTAGATTATTTTGAAACAAATTCCACATATCATATCATTTCACCCATAAATATTTTTACCATGTACCTCTAAAAGATTTCTCCCATACCATTTTCACACCTGAAACAATTAACAAATGATTCCTTACTATGATAAAATATCCGGACAGTTTTCAGACATTGAAATTTTCATCATAATTTTTTTAATTTGTTTTGTTTACAGTTTGTTCAAATCAGAATCTAAAAGTTCTAAAAGCATTCACATATTCACCTGGTTGATATGTTTCCTAAATCTCTTTCAAACCATGGGTTTTTAATCCCTCTTTTTTCCATTCTTGCCGTATATTTTTGGAAGAAACTGAGCTGTTTATTCTTTAAAATTTCCCATAGCCTGGACTTTGCTTATTGCATTCTGTGGTGTCTCTAACGTGTTCCTCTGTCTCCTGTATTCCCTGTATTCAATCTAGAGTCTTGATCAGATGTGTACTAAGGTAAAACCATCACAAAGTTTAGTAAAGCCAAAAGAAAGTTTTATTCAGCATATATCCATAGAGGCAAAAATTGGAAATGGATAAGCATGCTGCCAGAGCTATGTCTGCCCAAGTCCAAGGCTTACAAAATAGACAAGAATGGAAAATGGACAAGCATGCTGCCAGAGCCGTGTCTGCCTGAGTCCAAGGAATGTTACAGAATGATCAGTATATATTAACGTTACAAATGGGGAAAAACGCTGAAAGCTTCACTTTTTCACAGATTTACTAAAAACTGTCAAATCCTTGTGATTCTACATTTTGAATTGTCTTTCTTAATAATCATTGGTACAGGATTCAGTAATGACAATCAGGAGGGTTTTCATTGGTCTAACAAATCTCACTATTCACTAAAGGCTAATTAAAAAAGAGTGGAAAGTATGTAGGTAATTTGGGCAGTTTTATGAGTTGTTTATGTGAAATTCTCTAAAAGATGCTTTCCAAGATTGTCCTAGCTATTGTCTTTATATCTCAGGGCCCACTTGATGTGTCCTTGTGAGTCCAACTCCAGCTGGGTCACATTCTAGGACAAAGAATTATTGCTCCAATATCATCTCCTAAATCAGATGCAGGTTTGATTTTCGACAAGAATACTTCACAGGTAGTGTTGTGAAGGTTGAACTGCATCACACCAGTAGTCACAAAATGTCTGGTTATTTGTCTTTTACAATATTAGCATTCACCAGTGACTCAGGTACTCTCAGCCTGATCTATCCATTATAATGCTTCTCACCACCTTTTCACCTAATGGTATTGTAGCCATTGGTGATCATTGATTACAGCAACTATTTCATTAAAAAAATAGAGTTTGTGAAATTGTGATTTCTAATTCTATTATTCCTTCTGCATTTATTAGCTGGAATTCTGCTACAAGAAAGAATCTCCCTTTATTAACAATTTATTTAGCTCTAATCATCTTTTTGTCTTTAACTATCTGGTTGGTAAATGTGTCTTACCTTTGATTTCCAAAACAATGCACAATCTAAAATAGTTCCAATAAGATATATTTGTTTTATTTTTTAAAAGGCACTCAATAGGATAGAAAGAATGTGAAAATACTACAGTTTGCATGCCAATCTTTCAACAACTCAGCTATTATGACACGTGAAGACTGGTAAGCTCAATTTTCATATTAACTTTATTCTTGTAAGTTTTATCCTCTTTAATTTTTATTCTAATTTGAACTGATTTATTAATTTATTCATTCAAGAAATGTGTATTGGGACCTCACTATTTTAAGGCGTATCTCTAGGTAATCTGCCTGAGGTAACATAGCTAGTAAAAGGTAGAACTAAATTTTAAAATAGGACATTCTAACACCAGTAATTTTGCTTTTAACCACTACATTGTACTACTTCAGGTAAGGAAGAAACTGACCTCTGAGTCAAGGTACCTCTATTAACCAAGTCATAGGTACTTTGACTTGCAAAACTTTCAAACAATATTGCTGAAATGAAGCAATCACTGAAACTAATACTTTTTTAGATCACAGGTTTTAATTATTTATATGAATACATTTTATCTAATATAAAATTAATGGTCTTATGTACTGAATGCCCAATAAAAAGCATTCAGAAACGCTGTTCAGATTATACTACTGTGATGACAAGTAAAATCTATGAAGGCTAGCCTAAGGATACTCTGTTGAACCAGTTGTCTTTGAGTCAGTTCAAAATCATGAAGACCTCATATGGATCAGAATAGAACTGTGCTCCACAGGGTTTTCGATCGCTGATTTTTCAGAAGTAGATCATCAGGACTTCCAAGGTACCTCTGGATGGACTTGAACCTTCAATTTTTCAGTTAGCAGCTGAGCATTTTAACTGTTCGCCCATGCTTGGCATTTTTCAAGGATGCCAACCTAAGTATAAGGGAGCCAAAAGAAGAAGAAGAAGAAGAGAAAGGATAGGGGTTTCTTCCTGAGGTCTACAGCAGAACTATTTAAATTGAGCTTGCCTGGAGCTCTTAGGGTAGGAGAAGACCTCTCAGATAGGAAATTAATTCCATGATGATAAAAACTGTACCCATTTTTATCACCGGTGATTTGGACACACACAAACATTGCTGAAGGAATAAATGAATGAAAGTTATAAGACTTTATTTCTCCTCTCTTTAACTTAAATCTTGAGGTGGTGTCCTCAGTAATGGTCATGATACTTCATTTTGGAATATAGGACAATCTGCCACTCTTTGTTTTGTTCTCTGGTTTGGGGGATCCTCAGACAAAACGAAGATGAGAAGACTTATATCTTGTTACAAGAGAAAAACGAAAAAGAGTTTAAAAATTAAATATCAGTCAATATTGTTGCTTTTCTTAGTTGCCATCTAGATGAGCCCAACCCATGTAGTAGAGTAGAACTGCTCCATAGGGTTGTCTTGGCTAATCTTAAAAGAACAGATCTCCAGACCGATATTCTGCGGTACCACTAGGTGGGTTTGAACCATCTACCCTTAGGTTAACAGTCACTCATGAACTGCACCACTTAGGGACCTTCAGGCAAGGTAGAGTTGTTATATAGAGAATCTTCTTACTGCTTTGTATACCATTTATGCCTTCGGTCTGGACCTCTCCCCTCCAGTGTCATATATTCAACTGTTCACTGCTCCACGTGGAGAGCTAAAGGTGTCTCAGACATAACATGCCCCAGGGCAATTCACCACATACACCTGCTCCCCCCCCATTTCTTCTCCATCTAGTAAATGGCAGCTCTATTCTACAATTTGTTCAAATCAAAAATTTAGTTATAATCTTTGGCTTCTCTTTTTTACCAGTATCACACCTCCAATCTATCAGTGACACTTATCAGCTCTACCTTTTTTTTTTCGTTAATAACTTTTATTAAGCTTCAAGTGAACGTTTACAAATCCAATCAGTCTGTCACATATAAGTTTACATACATCTCACTCCCTACTCCCACTTGCTCTCCCCCTCTTGAGTCAGCCCTTTCAGTCTCTCCTTTCGTGACAATTTTGCCGGCTTCCCTCTCTCTCTATCCTCCCATCCCCCCTCCAGACAAGAGTTGCCAACACAATCTCAAGTGTCCACCTGATATAATTAGCTCACTCTTCATCAGCGTCTCTCTCCCACCCGCTGACCAGTCCCTTTCATTTCTGATGAGTTGTCTTCGGGGATGGTTCCTGTCCTGTGTCAACTGAAGGTCTGGGGAGCATGGCCGCCGGGATTCCTCCAGTCTCAGTCAGACCATTAAGTTTGGTCTTTTTATGAGAATTTGGGGTCTGCATCCCACTGATCTCCTGCTCCCTGAGGGGTCCTCTGCTGTGCTCCCTGTCAGGGCAGTCATCGATTGTGGCCGGGCACCAACTAGTTCTTCTGGTCTCAGGATGATGTAGGTCTCTGGTTCATGTGGCCCTTTCTGTCTCTTGGGCTCTTAGTTGTCGTGTGGCCTTGGTGTTCTTCATTTTCCTTTGCTCCAGGTGGGTTGAGACCAATTGCTGCATCTTAGATGGCCGCTTGTTAGCATTTAAGACCCCAGACGCCACATTTCAAAGTGGGATGCAGAATGATTTCATAATAGAATTATTTTGCCAAGTGACTTAGAAGTCCCCGCAAACCATGTTCCCCAGACCCCCGCGCTTGCTCCGCTGACCTTTGAAGCATTCATTTTATCCCGGAAACTTCTTTGCTTTTGGTCCAGTCCAATTGAGCTGACCTTCCATGTATTGAGTGTTGTCTTTCCCGTCACCTAAAGCAGTTCTTATCTACTGATTAATCAATAAAAAACCCTCTCCCACCCTCCCTCCCTCTCCCCCTCGTAACCACAAAAGTATGTGTTCTTCTCAGGTTTACCATTTCTCACGATCTTATAATAGTGGTCTTATACAATATTTGTCCTTTTGCCTCTGACTCATTTCGCTCAGCATAATGCCTTCCAGGTTCCTCCATGTTATGAAATGTTTCAGAGATTCGTCACTGTTCTTTATCGATGCGTAGTATTCCATTGTGTGAATATACCACAATTTATTTACCCATCCATCCGTTGATGGACACCTTGGTTGCTTCCAACTTTTTGCTATTGTAAACAGAGCTGCAATAAACATGGGTGTGCATGTATCTGTTTGTATGAAGGCTCTTGTATCTCTAGGGTATATTCCTAGGAGTGGGATTTCTGGGTTGTATGGTAGTTCTATTTCTAACTGTTTAAGATAACGCCAAATAGATTTCCAAAGTGGTTGTACCATTTTACATTCCCACCAGCAGTGTATGAGAGTTCCAATCTCTCCGCAGCCTCTCCAACATTTATTATTTTGTGTTTTTTGGATTAATGCCAGCCTTGCTGGTGTGAGATGGAATCTCATCGTAGTTTTAATTTGCATTTCTCTAATGGCTAATGATCGAGAGCATTTTCTCATGTATCTGTTGGCTGCCTGAATATCTTCTTTAGTGAAATGTGTGTTCATATCCTTTGCCCACTTCTTGATTGGGTTGTTTGTCTTTTTGTGGTTGAGTTTTGACAGAATCATGTAGATTTTAGAGATCAGGCGCTGGTCGGAGATGTCATAGCTGAAAATTCTTTCCCAGTCTGTAGGTGGTCTTTTTACTCCTTTGGAGAAGTCTTTAGATGAGCATAGGTGTTTGATTTTTAGGAGCTCCCAGTTATCGGGTTTCTCTTCATCATTTTTGGTAATGTTTTGTATTCTGTTTATACCTTGTATTAGGGCTCCTAGGGTTGTCCCAATTTTTTCTTCCATGATCTTTATCGTTTTAGTCTTTATGTTTAGGTCTTTGATCCACTTGGAGTTAGTTTTTGTGCATGGTGTGAGGTATGGGTCCTGTTTCATTTTTTTGCAAATGGATATCCAGTTATGCCAGCACCATTTGTTAAAAAGGCTATCTTTTCCCCGGTTAATTGACACTGGTCCTTTGTCAAATATCAGCTGCTCATACGTGGATGGATTTATGTCTGGGTTCTCAATTCTGTTCCATTGGTCTATGTGTCTGTTGTTGTACCAATACCAGGCTGTTTTGACTACTGTGGCTGTATAGTAGGTTCTGAAGTCAGGTAAGGTGAGGCCTCCCACTTTCTTCTTCTTTTTCAGTAGTGCTTTGCTTATCCGGGGGTTCCTTCCCTTCCATATGAAATTGGTGATTTGTTTCTCTATCCCCTTAAAATATGACATTGGAATTTGGATCAGAAGTACGTTAAATGTATAGATGGCTTTTGGTAGAATAGACATTTTTACTATGTTAAGTCTTCCTATCCATGAGCAGGGTATGTTTTTCCACTTAAGTATGTCCTTTTGAATTTCTTGTAGTAGAGCTTTGTAGTTTTCTTTGTATAGGTCTTTTACATCCTTGGTAAGATTTATTCCTAAGTATCTTATCTTCTTGGGGGCTACTGTGAATGGTATTGATTTGGTTATTTCCTCTTCGGTGTTCTTTTTGTTGATGTAGAGGAATCCAAGTGATTTTTGTATGTTTATTTTATAACCTGAGACTCTGCCAAACTCTTCTATTAGTTTCAGTAGTTTTCCGGAGGATTCCTTAGGGTTTTCTGTGTATATAATCATGTCATCTGCAAATAGTGATAACTTTACTTCCTCCTTGCCAATCCGGATACCTTTTATTTCTTTGTCTAGCCTAATTGCCCTGTCTAAGACTTCTAGCACAATGTTGAATAAGAGCGGTGATAAAGGGCATCCTTGTCTGGTTCCCGTTCTCAAGGGAAATGCTTTCAGGTTCTCTCCATTTAGAGTGATATTGGCTGTTGGCTTTGCATAGATGCCCTTTATTATGTTGAGGAATTTTCCTTCAATTCCTATTTTGGTCAGAGTTTTTATCATGAATGGGTGTTGGACTTTGTCAAATGCCTTTTCTGCATCAATTGATAAGATCATGTGGTTTTTGTCTTTTGTTTTATTTATGTGATGGATTACATTAATGGTTTTTCTCATATGAAACCAGCCTTGCATACCTGGTATAAATCCCACTTGATCAGGGTGAATTATTTTTTTGATGTGTTGTTGGATTCTATTGGCTAGAATTTCGTTGAGGATTTTTGCATCAACGTTCATGAGGGATATAGGTCTATAATTTTCTTTTTTTGTAATGTCTTTACCTGGTTTTGGTATCAGGGAGATGGTGGCTTCATAGAATGAGTTGGGTAGTATTCCGTCATTTTCTATGCTTTGGAATACCTTTAGTAGTAGTGGTGTTAACTCTTCTCTGAAAGTTTGGTAGAACTCTGCAGTGAAGCCGTCCGGGCCAGGGCTTTTTTTTGTTGGGAGTTTTTTGATTACCGTTTCAATCTCTTTTTTTGTTATGGGTCTATTTAGTTGTTCTACTTCTGAATGTGTTAGTTTAGGTAGGTAGTGTTTTTCCAGTAATTCATCCATTTCTTCTAGGTTTTCAAATTTGTTAGAGTACAATTTTTCATAATAATCTGAAATGATTCTTTTAATTTCATTTGGTTCTGTTGTGATGTGGTCCTTCTCATTTCTTATTCAGGTTATTTGTTTCCTTTCCTGTATTTCTTTAGTCAGTCTAGCCAATGGTTTATCAATTTTGTTAATTTTTTCAAAGAACCAGCTTTTGGCTTTGTTAATTCTTTCAATTGTTTTTCTGTTCTCTAATTCATTTAGTTCAGCTCTAATTTTTATTATTTGTTTTCTTCTGTTGCCTGATGGATTCTTTTGTTGCTCACTTTCTATTTGTTCAAGTTGTAGGGACAGTTCTCTGCTTTTGGCTCTTTCTTCTTTTTGTATGTGTGCATTTATTGATATAAATTGACCTCTGAGCACTGCTTTTGCTGTGTCCCAGAGGTTTTGATAGGAAGTATTTTCATTCTCGTTGCTTTCTATGAACTTCCTTATTCCCTCCTTAATGTCTTCTATAACCCAGTCTTTTTTCAGAAGGGTGTTGTTCATTTTCCAAGTATTTGATTTCTTTTCCCTAGTTTTTCTGTTATTGATCTCTAGTTTTATTGCCTTGTGGTCTGAGAAGATGCTTTGTAATATTTCGATGTTTTGGACTCTGCAAAGGTTTGTTTTATGACCTAATATGTGGTCTATTCTAGAGAATGTTCCATGTGCGCTAGAAAAAAAAGTATATTTTGCAGCAGTTGGGTGGAGAGTTCTGTATAAGTCAATGAGGTCAAGTTGGTTGATTGTTGTAATTAGATCTTCCGTGTCTCTGTTGAGCTTCTTACTGGATGTCCTGTCCTTCTCCGAAAGTGGTGTGTTGAAGTCTCCTACTATAATTGTGGAGGTATCTATCTCGCTTTTCAATTCTGTTAAAATTTGATTTATGTATCTTGCAGCCCTGTCATTGGGTGCATAAATATTTAATATGGTTATGTCTTCCCGATCAATTGTCCCTTTTATCATTATATAGTGTCCTTCTTTATCCTTTGTGGTGGATTTAAGTCTAAAGTCTATTTTGTCAGAAATTAATATTGCTACTCCTCTTCTTTTTTGCTTATTGTTTGCTTGATATACTTTTTTCCATCCTTTGAGTTTTAGTTTGTTTGTGTCTCTAAGTCTAAGGTGTGTCTCTTGTAGGCAGCATATAGATGGATCGTGTTTCTTTATCCAGTCTGTGACTCTCTGTCTCTTTATTGGTGCATTTAGTCCATTTACATTCAGGGTAATTATAGATAAATAAGTTTTTAGTGCTGTCATTTTGATGCCTTTTTATGTGTGTTGTTGACAATTTCATTTTTCCACATACTTTTTTGTGCTGAGGCGTTTTTCTTAGTAAATTGTGAGATCGTCATTTTCATAGTGCTTGACTTTATGTTAGTTGAGTCGTTACGTTTTTCTTGGTTTTTATCCTGAGTTATAGAGTTGTTATACCTTTTTGTGGTTACGTTATTATTTACCCCTATTTTTCTAAGTAAAAACCTAACTTGTATTGTTCTATATCGCCTTGTATCACTCTCCATATGGCAGTTCAATGCCTCCTGTATTTAGTCCCTCTTTTTGATTATTGTGATCTTTTACCTATTGACTTCCATGATTCCATGTTATGTGTATTTTTTTTTTAATTAATCTTAATTTGTTTTTGTGATTTCCCTATTTGAGTTCATATCAGGACGTTCTGTTTTGTGACTTTGTGTTGTGCTGATATCTGATATTATTGGTTCTCTGACCAAACAATATCCTTTAGCATTTCTTGTAGCTTTGGTTTGGTTTTTGCAAATTCTCTAAACTTGTGTTTGTCTGTAAATATCTTAATTTCGCCTTCATATTTCAGAGAGAGTTTTGCTGGATATATGATCCTTGGTTGGCAGTTTTTCTCCTTCAGTGTTCTGTATATGTGGTCCCATTCCCTTCTTGCCTGCATGGTTTGTGCTGAGTAGTCAGAACATATTCTTACTGATTCTCCCTTGAAGATAACCTTTCTTTTCTCCCTGGCTGCTTTTAAAATTTTCTGTTTATCTTTGGTTTTGGTGAGTTTGATGATAATATGTCTTGGTGTTTTTCTTTTTGTATCAATCTTAAATGGGGTTCGATGAGCATCTTGGATAGATATCCTTTCGTCTTTTATGATGTCAGGGAAGTTTTCTGTCAGGAGTTCTTCAACTATTTTCTCTGTGTTTTCTGTCCCCCCTCCCTGTTCTGGGACTCCAATCACCCGCAGGTTATCCTTCTTGATAGAGTCCCACATAATTCTTAGGGTTTCTTCATTTTTTTTAATTCTTTTATCTGATTTTTTTTCAGCTATGTTGGTGTTGATTCCCTGGTCCTCCAGATGTCCCAGTCTGCATTCTAATTGCTCGAGTCTGCTCCTCTGACTTCCTAGTGCGTTGTCTAATTCTGTTATTTTATTGTTAATCTTTTGGATTTCTACATGTTGTCTCTCTATGGATTCTTGCAACTTATTAATTTTTCCAGTATGTTCTTGAATAATCTTTTTGAGTTCTTCAACAGTTTTATCAGTGTGTTCCTTGGCTTTTTCTGCAGTTATCCTAATTTCATTTGTGATATCATTAAGCATTCTGTAAATTAGTTTTTTATATTCTGTATCTGATAATTCCAAGATTGTATCTTCATTTGGGAAAGATTTTGATTCTTTTGTTTGGGGGGTTGGAGAAGCTGTCATGGTCTGCTTCTTTAAGTGGTTTGATATGGATTGTTGTCTCCGAGCCATCACTGGGAAACTAGTTTTTCTAGAAAATCCGCTAAAAAAAAAATGCAGTCAGATCCCTATCACAGTTCTCCCTCTGGCTCAGGCTATTCAGATGTTAATGAAGCCGCCTGGGGAGGGTGGGGGAGGGAACAGAGAGATAGGAGAGTAGCACCTCAGAATATAGCCAGAGTTGCTTGTCTTGCTTGGAATGACTATTATATCTGAGACTCCCGCGGGGCGCGTCGCCTATGTGTGCTGGCTGTGTGGAGATTGCCCCCGGGGGGTCTGGCCCGCTGGAGTCACGGTCAGATCCTCCGCTTCCAGCCCCACACCCAGTGTCAAGGCTCCCCTACTGGGACGGTGCACTCTCGACTCCAAAATCAGTCTCTGCCTCCCGGGGACTTCTCGTCCCTCCAGCCGCGTGGCTGTGCCGCCCCTGAGAACCAGTTGGGCCTCCTCCCGGGGTTAGTTCAGATGGGTGAAGCAGGTCCCCGTGCTTGTGCCGTGACCGAGTGTCCCGGCTGGGACGCTGTTCTCCCTGCTGTGATACCAGTCGTCGCCTCCCAGGGACTTCTCCTACCGGCTGCGTCCCACGTCGCCTGCGCGACCCGGCTGTTCCCCTTCCCGGGGTTAGTTCAGGGGGGTGGAGCAACTCTCCGTGTTTATGCCGTACCTGCATCCAGTCCAAATCCCTGCGGGACGGTTCCCCGGCTCGGATGCTGCTCTTTCTGCTCCAAGACCAGTCACTGCCTCCCGGGGACTTCTCCTACCAGCTGCGTCCCACGCCGCCCGTGGAACTGGCTAGTCCCCCTCCTGGGGTTAGTTCAGGGGGGTGGAGCTGCTCTCTGTGCTTGTGCCGTACCTGACTGGTACGCAGGCTCCAGGCTCTGGAAACAATCGCTGCTTCCCCGTATTAGTTCGTTCTCCGTCTCTAAATCTGTGTTTGTTGTTCAGGGTTCATAGATTGTTATGTATGTGATCGATTCACTTGTTTTTCCGTGTCTTTGTTGTAAGAGGGATCCGAGGTAGCGTCTGCCTAGTCCGCCATCTTGGCTCCGCCCTCTCCTCAGCTCTACCTTTTAAATACAACCCAGAAAAGTTCAGTTTCTCTCCACTTTTCCCACTAGCCTTTTAGACTAGGCCATCATCATCTCGCACATGAACTATTGCAATAACCTCTTAACTGGATTTCACAACACTCCACTACCTCTCTTTCACAACACTCCACTACCTCTCTGCTTCTGGCCTGCACTACACACAGCAGTCAGAGGCATTCTTTAAAACCATAAGTTAGCCAATGTACTGATTCTGCTCACTCCACCCAATAGTTTCTTCTCCTTGGCCTAAAAGATTCTACACGATTTGCCTCCTTTACCTTTTTAACTCTTTCACACTGAGGGGTACATATAGCAGCTACTTACATTTTCAGCCTCTGGGGTTTATTGGGAAGCTGTTTTCCCACTGACAGTGCCTGCTGCTGCAAAACAAGGATCTTTATGACTGTTTGAAACCAAAGGAATGGGCATGTGCTGCGTTTTTTTTTTTAAGGTGGTGTAGTGGTTAAGTGCTACCCCTTCTAACCAAAGGGTCAGCAGTTTGAATCCACCAAGTGCTCCTTGGAAACTCTATGGGGCAGATCTACTCTGTCCTATAGGGTCGCTATGAGTCGGAATCGACTCGACGCACTGGGTATCACTGGGTATGGGTATGAGTGATGCTGCATTGATTTTTTTTAAGGTAAAATATGGATTTTGAAAAAATTTTAAGGGGTACATATATTTACCTCTAGAGTCCAGTGTAGAATTAGGGATACACATATGTACCACTGTACTCTGAGGGTAGGATTGTAGGAGGAGACAAGAAAAAAAGTCCATACTACTTACCAAAAATTCAGACACACTCAATGATTCAGCATGTTTCCATTAATTAAAACACATGATATAAAAAAAATTCAAAGCAGGAAATGAGGATTGAAGGCACAACTTTCAGTATATCCCACCTAAATTTAGAGGTCATCTCAAGAGTAGATTTGAGGCATTGAGCACTAATGACCAAAGATCAGATGAGTTGTGGGAAAGTCAAAGGTCATTAAAAAAAACAAGAAAGAGAAAGAAAGAAAGAAGGAAAGAAAGAGAGAGAGAGAGAGAAAGAAAGAGAGAGAGAGAGAGAGAGAGAGAAAGAGAAAGAAAGAAAGAAAGAAAGAAAGAAAGAAAGAAAGAAAGAAAGAAAGAAAGAAAGAAAGAAAGAAAGAAAGAAAGAAAGAAAGAAAGAAAGAAAGAAAGAAAGAAAGAAAGAAAGAAAGAAAGAAAGAAAGAAAGAAAGAAAGAAAGAAAGAAAGAAAGAAAGAAAGAAAGAAAGAAAAGACCAAAATGGATGTCAGAAGAGACTCTGAAACTTGCCTTTGAACGTAGAGTAGCTAAAGTGAAAGGAAGAAATAATCATGTAAAAGAGCTGAACAGAAGATTTCAAGGGGTGACTTGAGAAGATAAAGTAATATAATGAAATGTGCAAAGATTTGGAGTTAGAAAACCAAAAGAGAAGAACACACTCAGTATTTCTAAAGCTAAAAGAACTGAAGAAAAAATTCAGGGCTTGTGTTGCAATATTGAAGGGTTCTATGGGAAAATATTGAATAATACAGGAAACATCAAAAGAAGATGGAAAGAATACACTGAGTCACTGTACCAAAAAGAATTGGTCAACATTCAGCCATTTCAGGAGGTAGCAAATGATCAAGAACCAATGGTACTAAAGGAAGACATTCAAGCTGCACTGAAGGCATTGGCAAAAAACAAGGCTCCAATTGAGATGTTTCAACAAATGAATGCAATGCTGGAAGTGCTCATTCATTTGTACCAACTAATTTGGAAGACAACTACCTGGCCAACCAATGGGAAGAGATCCATATTTGTGCCCATTCCAAAGAAAGATGACCCAACAGAATGCAGAAATTATCCAACAATATCATCAGTAACACACATGAGTAAAATTTTGCTAAAGATCCTTCAAAAATCATTGCAGCAGTACATTGACAAAGAACTGTGAAAATTCAAGCCAGATTCAGAAAAGAGTTAAGTTCAGAAGAGGAAGTGAAATGAGAAATATCATCATTGCTGATGTCAGACGGATCCCAGCTGAAAGCTGAGAATACCAGAAAGATGTTTACCCATGCTATATTGACTATGCAAAGGAATTTGACTACTGGGATCATAACAAATTCTGGCTAACACTGCAAAGAATGAGAATTCCAGAACACTTAATTGTGCTCATGAGGAACCTGTACTTAGGCCAAGAGGCAGTCATTTGAACAGAACAAGGGAATACTGCATGGTTTAAAATCAGGAAAAGCGTACATCGGGGTTATATTCTTTCACCATACTTATTCAATCTGTATGCTGAGCAAATAATCTGAGAAACTGGACTGTATGAAGAAGAATACAGCAGCAGGATTGAAGAAAGACTCATTAACAACCTGAGATGTGCAGATGACACACCCTTGCTTGCTGAAAGTGAAGAGGACTTGAAGCACTTACTGATGAAGATCAAAGAAAGATGTATGTATTGCAACTCAACATAAAGAAAACAAAAATCCTAACAACTGAATCCATAAGCAGTATCATGATAAACAGAAAATATTGAAGCTGTCAAGCATTTCATTTTGCTTGGATCCACAATCAAAATCCATGGAAGCAGCAGTCAAGGAACGAAATGATGTATTGCATTGGCCAAATATGCAGCAAAAGACCTCTTTAAAGTGTTGAAAAGCAAAAATGTTTCTTTTGAGGATTAAGTTGTGTCATGGTGTTTTCAATCGCCTCATTTGCCAGCAAAAATTGGACACTGGAAGACTAGAGAAGAATTGTTGCTTTTGAATTATGGTATCAATGAAGAATATTGGATATTCCATAGAATGCCAGAAGAACAAACAAATCTGTCTTGGAAGAAGTATAGCCAGAATGCATCCTTAGAAGCAACGATGGCAAGACTTTGTCTCAAGTATTTTGGATATATTATCAGGAGAAGCCAGGAGAAGGAAATCACTCTTGATAAAGTAGAGGGTCAGCGAAAAAGAGGATGGCCCTCAATGAGATGGATTGACATGTTGGCTGCAGCAATGGGCTCAAACATAGCAATGATAGTGAGGATGACACAAGACCAGGCAGTGTTTCTTTCTGTTGTACATAAGGTCACTATGAGTTGGAACAGACTCAACAGCACCTAACATCAACAGCAGCATATATTATAGATTTATTTTCTGAGCTTCCACTCCAAATGTCAGCTTCATAAGAGTATGAACTTTGTGTTTCTATTGTTGTATTTCTGGGACATATAATAATACCTGGCACTGATATTCAATAAATATTTGTAGCTATATAAAGATGGTGTCTTAATTTCCTAGGGTACTGTAACAAAATAACACAAAGTGAGTGGCTTTAAGAATAGAAATTTAGAGGTGGGGCCAAGATGGCAGAATAGTCAGATGCTTCCAGTGATCTTTCTTATGACAAAGACCCCAAAAAACAAGTGAAAAGATTATATTTATGATAAGGTAGGAGTACCGAACATCAAAAGGAAAGTTAGAAAATGGACTGAGCAGCAGGGGGTGGGAGAGTTGGTTTAGAAGCAGAGAGGAGTTGCTGGGCCCGAATCACCAGGAATCCTCAGGCACCATTCCTGGGAGCGGAGGCAGTGGGATGGTGGTAGCATTCGGCAGCTGTTTCCTCAGGGAGAAGCAGCCAGCCACACAGCCAACTCACACCTCCAGAAGCAGAGAATAAGGGCACTCTTGGCAAAAGCAAACTACTTGTGTAAGTTTTATCATGCCCCCTGCCCCCAAGCTGGCTTCAGAGGCTGTTGATTTCCTTGGGCCAGAGATAGGCCTTGTTGAGTGCCTGGAGCCATTATCTCAGCCTTGGAGAAGGAATAAATTCACAAATGGGGGAACAGATAATTTGCCAGCTCCACTAACCTGGGGAGCTCCGGACAGAAGTGGCTCCTGTCCAGGCATAAATGGTCCATGGACTTTGAATACCTTTCTACCCTGCATGGACCTGTGTGGGCCTATTTAAGGAGAGTAGGCCCTTGTTGGCAGTGTGAAACCGTTTCAGCTGTATGGTGGAGAGGTGGGTGTTTGATGATTGACACCACTTTGCCTATGAAACAAAGTCCTCACCAACCCATATTAGGGGCCTGAGGACTGGTGGCGCCACTCAGGTCACCCAGCCACCTGCAACAGGGGTCCAAGGATAACTGGTACTTCCCAGTCCTTACAACCAAAAACATTTGGTGCCTATGGTCTGTCAGTAGAACCCACCCACCTGTATGCTTTAGGGAAGAGGGACGTGCTTTCCTCATAGTCACTTGGGGGATGATTCTCAGCCCCCTGCCTTGTTCAGATCGTGACCCCCTGCTGCAACCAGATACTGGTACCTACACCAATCACTCCTGGCCTCTAGGATTGTAGGTCAGAGCCTATACCACACACTTGATGAGCAGCTATCTGGACACCTGAGCTGAATTCATACAAGAAAACTGAATGGACTCCTAGACTGATATACCTGATAACAGCTCTAGCCATCTGGGGACAGGAAGTCAAAGCTCCAAAGGCAAAAATAATCAAGCTAGCTCACTCAAGCAACCCATTTGGGCATATCAAAACAAAACAAAACAAAGCACAGTAAACAAACATAAAATAAACTAATACAATAACTTAGAGATGGCTCATAGACAACAGGCAATATCAAATCACATAAAGAAACAGAACATGATCACTTTAAAAGGCTCTCAAAAAAAAGAATCAAGGGATCTTCTAGATGAAGGTGCCTTCCTGGAATTACCAGCTGCAGATAACAAAAAATTAATACACAGAACCCTTCAAGACATCAGGAAGGAGATCAGGCAATATGCAGAACAAGCCAAGGAATGCACAGATAAAACAGTTGAAGAAATTAAAAAGGTTATTCAAGAACATAATGAAAAATTTAATACACCGCAAAAATCCATAAAGAGAAAGCAATCAGAAATTTAGAAGATTAACAATAAAATCACAGAATTAGACAACTCAATAGAAAGTCAGAGGAGCAGAATACAGGAAGTGGAAGGCAGAATTGGTGAGAGTGAAGATAAAGCCTTGGCACTAATACATTTGAAGAAAAATCAGATAAAAGGATTAAAAAAAATGAAGAAACCTTAAGAATGATGTGGGCCACTATCAAGAGAAATAACCTACGAGTGATTGGAGTACCATAACAAGGAAGGATAACAGAAAATACAGAGAGAATTGTTGAAGATTTGTTGGCAGAAAACTTCCCTGATATCGTGAAAGATGAGAAGATATCTATCCAAGATGCTCATTGAACTCCAGGTAGATGTTAAAAGAAAGTCACCAACACATATTATAATCAAACTTGCCAAAACCAAAGATAAAGAGAGAATTTTAAGACTAGCTAGGGATAAATGAAAAGTCACCTACGAAGGAGAGTCAATAAGACTAAGCGCAGACTACTCGGCAGAAACCATGCAGGAAAAGGCAATGGGATAACTTATACAAAGCATTGATGGAAAAAAAATTGCCAGCCAAGAATTGTATATTTGGCGAAACTGTCTCTCAAATATGAAGGTGAAATTAGGACATTTCCAGATAAACAGAAGCTTAGAGAATTCATAAAAACCAAACCGAAACTACAAGAAATATGAAAGGGAATTCTTTGGTTAAAAAATCAATAATACCAGGTATCAACTCAAGGCTAGAACACTGGACAGGGAAGTCAGAGGTCAACTCAGACAGGGAAATCACAAAAATAAATCAAGATAAAAAAAAAACGCTCAAAACAGGGAAAGAGCAACGTTATTACGTAAAAGAAGATAACATTAAAACAAGAAAGAGGGACTAAGAAACGTAGTCACAGATCTTTCAAATGGAGAGATAGACAAGGTGATATAAAGAAATACAAGTTAGGTTTAAACTTAAAAAAATAGGGGTAAATATAAAGTTAACCACAAAGGAGACTAACTATTCTATTCATCAAAATAAAACAAAAGAAAAAAATAGAGACTCAGGAGAAACAAAATCAACAAAAACAAGAGGAAAAAATATATATATAAAAATAAACTACTCAGCACGAAAAATTAAGTGGGAAAAAGAAACTGTCAAGAACACACACAAAAAAGATATTAAAATGACAGCACTAAACTCATACCTATCTATAATTACACTGAATGCAAATGGACTAAATGCACCAATAAAGAGACAGAGAGTAGCAGAATAGATTAAAAAACACGATTTGTATATATGCTGCCTACAAGTGGCACACCTTAGACTATGAGACACAAACAAACTAAAACTCAAAGGATGGAAAAAAATATATCAAGTAAACAACAATCGAAAAACAGCAGGAGTGGCAATATTAATTTCTGACAAAATAGACTTTAAGGTTAAATCCACTACAAAAGAAAAGGAAGGAGGCGGAGCCAAGATGGCGGACTAGGCAGACGCTACCTCGGATCCCTCTTACAACAAAGACACGGAAAAACAAGTGAATCGATCACATACATAACAATCTACGAACCCTGAACAACAAACACAGATTTAGAGACGGAGAACGAACTAATACGGGGAAGCAGCGATTGTTTCCAGAGCCTGGAGCCAGCGTACCAGTCAGGTACGGCACAAGCACAGAGACCTGCTCCACCCCCCTGAACTAACCCCGGGAGGGGGACTAGCCGGTTCCACGGGCGGCGTGGGACGCAGCCGTTAGGAGAAGTCCCCGGGAGGCAGTGACTGATCTTGGAGCAGAAAGAGCAGCATCCGAGCCGGGGAACCGTCCCGCAGGGATTTGGACTGCACGCAGGTACGGCATAAACACGGAGAGTTGCTCCACCCCCTGAACTAACCCCGGGAAGGTGACCAGCCGGGTCGCGCGGGCGGCGTGGGACGCAGCCGGTAGGAGAAGTCCCCGGGAGGCAGCGACTGGTATTGGAGCGGGGAGAACAGCGTTCCAGCCGGGACACTCGGTCGCGGCACAAGCACGGGGAGCTACTCCACCCATCTGAACTAACCCCGGGAGGGGGCCCACCTGGTTCACGGGGGCGGCACGGCCACGCGGCTGGAGGGACGAGAAGTCCCCGGGAGGCAGAGACTGATTTTGGAGTCGAGAGTGCACCGTCCCAGTAGGGGAGCCTTGACGCTGGGCGTGGGGCTGGAAGCGGAGGATCTGACCGTGACTCCAGCGGGCCAGACCCCCTGGGGGCAATCTCCACACAGCCAGCACACATAGGCGACGCGCCCGCGGGAATCTCAGATATAATAGTCATTCCAAGCAAGACAAGCAACTCTGGCTATATTCTGAGGTGCTACTCTCCTATCTCTCTGTTCCCTCCCCCACCCTCCCCAGGCGGCTTCATTAACATCTGAATAGCCTGAGCCAGAGGGAGAACTCTGATAGGGATCTGACTGCTGTTTCTTTTTAGCGGATTTTCTGGAAAAACTAGTTTCCCAGTGATGGCTCGGAGACAATCCATATCAAACCACTTAAAGAAGCAGACCGTGACAGCTTCTCCAACCCCCCAAACAAAAGAATCAAAATCTTTCCCAAATGAAGATACAATCTTGGAATTATCAGATACAGAATATAAAAAACTAATTTACAGAATGCTTAATGATATCACAAATGAAATTAGGATATCTGCAGAAAAAGCCAAGGAACACACTGATAAAACTGTTGAAGAACTCAAAAAGATTATTCAAGAACATACTGGAAAAATTAATAAGTTGCAAGAATCCATAGAGAGACAACATGTAGAAATCCAAAAGATTAACAATAAAATAACAGAATTAGACAACGCACTAGGAAGTCAGAGGAGCAGACTCGAGCAATTAGAATGCAGACTGGGACATCTGGAGGACCAGGGAATCAACACCAACATAGCTGAAAAAAAATCAGATAAAAGAATTAAAAAAAATGAAGAAACCCTAAGAATTATGTGGGACTCTATCAAGAAGGATAACCTGCGGGTGATTGGAGTCCCAGAACAGGGAGGGGGGACAGAAAACACAGAGAAAATAGTTGAAGAACTTCTGACAGAAAACTTCCCTGACATCATGAAAGACGAAAGGATATCTATCCAAGATGCTCATCGAACCCCATTTAAGATTGATACAAAAAGAAAAACACCAAGACATATTATCATCAAACTCACCAAAACCAAAGATAAACAGAAAATTTTAAAAGCAGCCAGGGAGAAAAGAAAGGTTTCCTTCAAGGGAGAATCAGTAAGAATATGTTCTGACTACTCAGCACAAACCATGCAGGCAAGAAGGGAATGGGACCACATATACAGAACACTGAAGGAGAAAAACTGCCAACCAAGGATCATATATCCAGCAAAACTCTCTCTGAAATATGAAGGCGAAATTAAGATATTTACAGACAAACACAAGTTTAGAGAATTTGCAAAAACCAAACCAAAGCTACAAGAAATACTAAAGGATATTGTTTGGTCAGAGAACCAATAATATCAGATATCAGCACAACACAAGGTCACAAAACAGAACGTCCTGATATCAACTCAAATAGGGAAATCACAAAAACAAACAAATTAAGATTAGTTAAAAAAAAAAAAATACACATAACAGGGAATCATGGAAGTCAATAGGTAAAAGATCACAATAATCAAAAAGAGGGACTAAATACAGGAGGCATTGAACTGCCATATGGAGAGTGATACAAGGCGATATAGAACAATACAAGTTAGGTTTTTACTTAGAAAAATAGGGGTATATAATGAGGTAACCACAAAAAGGTATAACAACTCTATAACTCAAGACAAAAACCAAGAAAAACGTAACGACTCAACTAACATAAAGTCAAACACTATGAAAGTGAGGATCTCACAATTTACTAAGAAAAACGCCTCAGCACAAAAAAGTATGTGGAAAAATGAAATTGTCAACAACACACATAAAAAGGCATCAAAATGACAGCACTAAAAACTTATTTATCTATAATTACCCTGAATGTAAATGGACTAAATGCACCAATAAAGAGACAGAGAGTCACAGACTGGATAAAGAAACACGATCCATCTATATGCTGCCTACAAGAGACACACCTTAGACTTAGAGACACAAACAAACTAAAACTCAAAGGATGGAAAAAAGTATATCAAGCAAACAATAAGCAAAAAAGAAGAGGAGTAGCAATATTAATTTCTGACAAAATAGACTTTAGACTTAAATCCACCACAAAGGATAAAGAAGGACACTATATAATGATAAAAGGGACAATTGATCGGGAAGACATAACCATATTAAATATTTACGCACCCAATGACAGGGCTGCAAGATATATAAATCAAATTTTAACAGAACTGAAAAGCGAGATAGATACCTCCACAATTATAGTAGGAGACTTCAACACACCACTTTCGGAGAAGGACAGGACATCCAGTAAGAAGCTCAACAGAGACACGGAAGATCTAATTACAACAATCAACCAACTTGACCTCATTGACTTATACAGAACTCTCCACCCAACTGCTGCAAAATATACTTTTTTTTCTAGCGCACATGGAACATTCTCTAGAATAGACCACATATTAGGTCATAAAACAAACCTTTGCAGAGTCCAAAACATCGAAATATTACAAAGCATCTTCTCAGACCACAAGGCAATAAAACTAGAGATCAATAACAGAAAAACGAGGGAAAAGAAATCAAATACTTGGAAAATGAACAATACCCTCCTGAAAAAAGACTGGGTTATAGAAGACATCAAGGAGGGAATAAGGAAATTCATAGAAAGCAACGAGAATGAAAATACTTCCTATCAAAACCTCTGGGACACAGCAAAAGCAGTGCTCAGAGGTCAATTTATATCAATAAATGCACACATACAAAAAGAAGAAAGAGCCAAAAGCAGAGAACTGTCCCTACAACTTGAACAAATAGAAAGTGAGCAACAAAAGAATCCATCAGGCACCAGAAGAAAACAAATAACAAAAATTAGAGCTGAACTAAATGAATTAGAGAACAGAAAAACAATCGAAAGAATTAACAAAGCCAAAAGCTGGTTCTTTGAAAAAATTAACAAAATTGATAAACCATTGGCTAGACTGACTAAAGAAATACAGGAAAGGAAACAAATAACCCGAATAAGAAATGAGAAGGACCACATCACAACAGAACCAAATGAAATTAAAAGAATCATTTCAGATTATTATGAAAAATTGTACTCTAACAAATTTGAAAACCTAGAAGAAATGGATGAATTCCTGGAAAAACACTACCTACCTAAACTAACACATTCAGAAGTAGAACAACTAAATAGACCCATAACAAAAAAAGAGATTGAAACGGTAATCAAAAAACTCCCAACAAAAAAAAGTCCTGGCCCGGACGGCTTCACTGCAGAGTTCTACCAAACTTTCAGAGAAGAGTTAACACCACTACTACTAAAGGTATTCCAAAGCATAGAAAATGACGGAATACTACCCAACTCATTCTATGAAGCCACCATCTCCCTGATACCAAAACCAGGTAAAGACATTACAAAAAAAGAAAATTATAGACCTATATCCCTCATGAACATTGATGCAAAAATCCTCAACAAAATTCTAGCCAATAGAATCCAATGACACATCAAAAAAATAATTCACCCTGATCAAGTGGGATTTATACCAGGTATGCAAGGCTGGTTTCATATGAGAAAAACCATTAATGTAATCCATCACATAAATAAAACAAAAGACAAAAACCACATGATCTTATCAATTGATGCAGAAAAGGCATTTGACAAAGTCCAACACCCATTCATGATAAAAACTCTGACCAAAATAGGAATTGAAGGAAAATTCCTCAACATAATAAAGGGCATCTATGCAAAGCCAACAGCCAATATCACTCTAAATGGAGAGAACCTGAAAGCATTTCCCTTGAGAACGGGAACCAGACAAGGATGCCCTTTATCACCGCTCTTATTCAACATCGTGTTGGAAGTCTTAGCCAGGGCAATCAGGCTAGACAAAGAAATAAAAGGTATCCGGATTGGCAAGGAAGAAGTAAAGTTATCACTATTTGCAGATGACATGATTATATACACAGAAAACCCTAAGGAATCCTCCAGAAAACTACTGAAACTAATAGAAGAGTTTGGCAGAGTCTCAGGTTATAAAATAAACATACAAAAATCACTTGGATTCCTCTACATCAACAAAAAGAACACCGAAGAGGAAATAACCAAATCAATACCATTCACAGTAGCCCCCAAGAAGATAAGATACTTAGGAATAAATCTTACCAAGGATGTAAAAGACCTATACAAAGAAAACTACAAAGCTCTACTACAAGAAATTCAAAAGGACATACTTAAGTGGAAAAACATACCTTGCTCATGGATAGGAAGACTTAACATAGTAAAAATGTCTATTCTACCAAAAGCCATCTATACATTTAACGCACTTCCGATCCAAATTCCAATGTCATATTTTAAGGGGATAGAGAAACAAATCACCAATTTCATATGGAAGGGAAAGAAGCCCCGGATAAGCAAAGCACTACTGAAAAAGAAGAAGAAAGTGGGAGGCCTCACCTTACCTGACTTCAGAACCTATTATACAGCCACAGTAGTCAAAACAGCCTGGTATTGGTACAACAACAGACACATAGACCAATGGAACAGAATTGAGAACCCAGACATAGATCCATCCACGTATGAGCAGCTGATATTTGACAAAGGACCAGTGTCAATTAACTGGGGAAAAGACAGCCTTTTTAACAAATGGTGCTGGCATAATTGGATATCCATTTGCAAAACAATGAAACAGGACCCATACCTCACACCATGCACAAAAACTAACTCCAAGTGGATCAAAGACCTAAACATAAAGACTAAAACGATAAAGATCATGGAAGAAAAAATTGGGACAACCCTAGGAGCCCTAATACAAGGTATAAACAGAATACAAAACATTACCAAAAATGATGAAGAGAAACCCAATAACTGGGAGCTCCTAAAAATCAAACACCTATGCTCATCTAAAGACTTCACCAAAAGAGTAAAAAGACCACCTACAGATTGGGAAAGAATTTTCAGCTATGACATCTCCGACCAGCGCCTGATCTCTAAAATCAACATGATTCTGTCAAAACTCAACCACAAAAAGACAAACAACCCAATCAAGAAGTGGGCAAAGGATATGAACACACATTTCTCTAAAGAAGATATTCAGGCAGCCTACAGATACATGAGAAAATGCTCTCGATCATTAGCCATCAGAGAAATGCAAATTAAAACTACGATGAGATTCCATCTCACACCAGCAAGGCTGGCATTAATCCAAAAAACACAAAAGAATAAATGTTGGAGAGGCTGCGGAGAGATTGGAACTCTCATACACTGCTGGTGGGAATGTAAAATGGTACAACCACTTTGGAAATCTATCTGGCATTATCTTAAACAGTTAGAAATAGAACTACCATACAACCCAGAAATCCCACTCCTCGGAATATACCCTAGAGATACAAGAGCCTTCATACAAACAGATATATGCACACCCATGTTTATTGCAGCTCTGTTTACAATAGCAAAAAGTTGGAAGCAACCAAGGTGTCCATCAACGGATGAATGGGTAAATAAATTGTGGTATATTCACACAATGGAATACTACGCATCGATAAAGAACAGTGACGAATCTCTGAAACATTTCATAACATGGAGGAACCTGGAAGGCATTATGCTGAGCGAAATGAGTCAGAGGCAAAAGGACAAATATTGTATAAGACCACTATTATAAGATCTTGAGAAATAGTAAACCTGAGAAGAACACATACTTTTGTGGTTACGAGGGGGGGAGGGAGGGAGGGTGGGAGAGGGTTTTTTATTGATTAATCAGTAGATAAGAACTGCTTTAGGTGACGGGAAAGACAACACTCAATACATGGAAGGTCAGCTCAATTGGACTGGACCAAAAGCAAAGAAGTTTCCGGGATAAAATGAATGCTTCAAAGGTCAGCGGAGCAAGCGCGGGGGTCTGGGGAACATGGTTTGCGGGGACTTCTAAGTCAATTGGCAAAATAATTCTATTATGAAATCATTCTGCATCCCACTTTGAAATGTGGCGTCTGGGGTCTTAAATGCTAACAAGCAGCCATCTAAGATGCAGCAATTGGTCTCAACCCACCTGGAGCAAAGGAAAATGAAGAACACCAAGCCCACATGACAACTAAGAGCCCAAGAGACAGAAAGGGCCACATGAACCAGAGACCTACATCATCCTGAGACCAGAAGAACTAGTTGGTGCCCGGCCACAATCGATGACTGCCCTGACAGGGAGCTCAGCAGAGGACCCCTGAGGGAGCTGGAGAGCAGTGGGATGCAGACCCCAAATTCTCATAAGAAGACCAAACTTAATGGTCTGACTGAGACTGGAGGAATCCCGGCGGTCATGCTCTCCAGACCTTCTGTTGACACAGGACAGGAACCATCCCTGAAGACAACTCATCAGACATGAAAGGGACTGGTCAGCGGGTGGGAGAGAGACGCTGATGAAGAGTGAGCTAATTATATCAGGTGGACACTTGAGATTGTGTTGGCAACTCTTGTCTGGAGGGGGGATGGGAGGATAGAGAGAGAGGGAAGCCGGCAAAATTGTCAAGAAAGGAGAGACTGAAAGGGCTGACTCAAGACGGGGAGAGTAAGTGGGAGTAGGGAGTGAGATGTATGTAAACTTACATGTGACAGACTGATTGGATTTGTAAACGTTCACTTGAAGCTTAATAAAAGTTATTATAAAAAAAAAAAAAAGAAAAGGAAGGACACCATATAATGATTGAAGGGACGGTATACCAGGAGGATATAACCATATTAAATACTTATGTGCCCAGTGACAGGGCTGCAAGATACATAAAACAAACTCTAACAGCATTGAAAAATTAGATAGACAGCACCACAATTATAGTAGGAGATTCAACACACCACTTTTGGTGAAGGACAGGACATCCAGAAAGAAGCTCAATAATGACACAGAAGATCTAAACGCCACAATCAACCAAGTTGACCTTATGGACATATACAAAACACTCCACCCAACAGCAGCCAAGTATACTTTCTTTCTAGTGCACATGGAACATTCTCTAGAATAGACCACATATGAGGTCATAAAGCAAGCCTTGGCAGAAACTAAAACATTGAAATATTACAAAGCATCTTCTCTGACCATAAGGCCATAAAAGTAGAAATCAATAAAAGAAAAAGCAGGGAAAAGAAATCAAATGCTTGGAAACTGAACAATACCCTGATCAAAAAAGACAGGGCTGTAGAAGACACTAAACATGGAATAAAGAAATTCAGAGAATCCAAAGAGAATGAAAACACTTCCTACCAGAAGCTTTGGAACACAGTGAAATCAGTGCTCAGAGGCCAATTTATATCAATAAATGGACACATACAAAAGAAGAAAGGGCAAAAATCAAAGAATTATCTCTACAACTTTAACGAATAGAAAGAGAGCAACAAAAGAAACCCTCAGGCACCAAAATAAAACAAATAATAAAAATTAGAGCAGAATTAAATGAAATAGAAAACAGAAAAACAATTGAAAGAAATAACAAGACCAAAAGCTGGTTCTTTGAAAAAATCAACAAAATTGATAAAACTTTGGCCAAACTGAGAAAAGAAAAACAGGAGAGGAAGCAAAAAACACAAATAAGAAATGAGATGGGTGTTATTACAACAGGCCCAAATGAAATTAAAAGAATCATACCAGATTACTATGAAAAATTATACTCTAACAAATTTGAAAACCTAGAAAAGTGGATGAATTCCTGGAAACACCTACCTACCCAAACTAATACAAACTGAGGTAGAACAACTGAATAGATCCATAGCAGAAGAAGAGATTGAAAAGGTAATCAAAAAACTTCCAACAACAACAAAAAAGCCCTGGCCCGGATGGCTTCACTGCAGAGTTCTACAAAACTTTCAGAGAAGAGTTAACATCACTACTACTAAAGATATTTCAGAGATTAGAAAAGGACAGAATACTCCCAAACCTATTCTATGAAGCCACCATATCCCTGATACAAAAACCAGGTAAAGACACCACAAAAAAAGAAAATTACAGACCTATATCCCTCATGAACTTAGATGCAAAAATTCTCAACAAAATTCTCGCCAATAGAATTCAACAACATATCAAAAAAAATAATTCACCATGACCAAGTCGGGTTCATATCAGGTGTGCAGGAATGGTTCAACATTAAAAAACAATTAATGTAATCCATCATATAAATAAAAGACAAGAATTACACGATTTTATCAATTGATACAGAAAAGGCATTTGACAAAGGTCAACACCCATTCATGATACAAACTGTCAGCAAAATAGGAATAAAAGGAAAATTCCTCAACACAATACAGGGCATTTATACAAAGCCAATAACCAAACATCATCCAAATTGGAGAGAGCCTGAAAGCATTCCTCCTGAGATTGGCAACCAGACAAGGGTGTCCTTTATCTCCACTTTTATTCAACATTGTGCTAGAGGTCCTAGCCAGAGCAATTAGGTTAGATAAGGAAATAAAGGGCATCCAAGTTGGCAGGAAGAAGTAAAAGCATCTCTATTTGCAGATGACTTGTTCTTATACACAGAAAACCCTGAAGAATGCTCACGAATACTATTGAAACTAATAGAAGAGTTCAGCAGAGTGTAAGGATACAAGATAAACATACAAAAATCAGTTGGATTCCTCTACACCAACAAAAAAGAACATCAAACAGGAAATCACCAAATCAATACTATTAGTGTAGCCCCCAAGAAGATAAAATACCCAGGAATAAATCTTACCAGAGATGGAAAAGACCTACACAAAGAAAACTACAAGACACTACTGCAAGAAACCAAAAGAGAACTACATAAGTGGAAAAACATACCTTGCTCATGGATAGGAAGACTTAACATTGTAAAAATGTCTATTTTACCGAAAGCCGTCTATGGATAAAATGCAATTCCTATCCAAATTCCAATGACATTTTTTAATGAGATGGAGAAACAAATCACCAACTTCATATGGAAGGGAAAGAGGCCCCAGATAAGAAAAGCATTACTTGAAAAGAAGAACAAAGTGGGAGGCCTCACTCTACCTGATTTTAGAACCTATTATACAGCCACAGTAGTCAAAACAGCCTTGTCCTGGTACAACAACAGATACATAGACCAATGGAATAGAATTGAGAATCCAGACACAAATCCATCCACCTATGAGCAGTTGATGTTCGACAAAGGTCCAAAATCTGTTAAATGGGGAAAAGACAATCTCTTTAACAAATAGTGCTGGCATAACTGGATATCCATCCATGAAAAAATGAAACAAGACCCATACCTCACACCATGCACAAACACTAAAAATGGATCAAATACCTAAATATAAAATCTAAAATGGTAAAGATCATGGAAGAAAAAATAGGGACAATGTTAGCAGCCTTAATACATGGCATAAACAGTATTCAAAACATTACTAACAATGCTGAAGAAAAACTAGATAACTGGGAGCTTCTAAAAATCAAACACCTCTGCTCACCCAAAGACTTCACCAAAAGAGTAGAAAGATTACCTACAGACTGGGAAAAAGTTTTTAGCTATGACATTTCTGATCAGCGCCTGGTCTCTAAAATTCAACATGATACTGCAAAAACTCAACTACAAAAAGACAAATAACCCAATGAAAAAATGGGGAAAAGATATGAACTTGCACTTCACTAAAGAAGAGATTCAGTCGACAAACAGATACATGAGAAAATGCTCACAATCAAGAGAAATGCAAATCAAAACTGCAATGAGATTCTATCTAACTCCAACAAGGCTGGCATTAATCCAAAAAACACAAAATAATAAATGTTAGGTTGTGGAGAGACTGGAACACTCATACACTGCTGGTGGAAATGGAAAATGGTGCAGCCACTTTGGAAATTAATTTGTGGCTTCCTTAAAAAGCTAGAAATAGAACTACCATACAATCCAGCAATCCCACTTCTTGGAATATATCCTAGAGATAAGAGCCTTTACACAAACAGATGTATGCCCACCCATGTTCACTGCAGCACTGTATACAATAGCAAAAAGATGGAAGCAACCAAGGTGCCCATCAATGGATGAATGGATAAATAAATTATGGTATATTCTTACAATAGAATACTACACTTTGATGAAGAACAATGATGGCTCCATGAAACATTTCATAACATGGAGGAATCTGGAAGGCATTATGCTGAGTGAAATTAGTCAAGTTGCAAAAGGACAAATACTGCATAAGACCACTATTATAAGAACTCGAGAAATAGTTTAAACAGAGAAGAAAATATTCTTTGATGGTTATGAGAGGGGGGGAGGGAGAGAAAGAGAGGGGTTCTCACTAATTAGATAGTGGATAAGAACTATTTTAGGTGAAGGGAAAGACAACACACAATACAGGAGAGGTCAGCACAACCAGACTAAACCAAAAGCAAAGAAGCCTCCTGAATAAACTGAATGCTTCGAAGGCCAGTGTAGCAAAGGTGGGGGTTTCGGGACCATGGTTTCAGGGGACATCTAAGTCAATTGGCATAATAAAATCTATTAAGATAACATCCTGCTTCCCACTTTGGAGAGTGGTGGCTGGGGTCTTAAATGCTAGCGTGTGGCCATCTAAGATGCATCAATTGGTCTCAACCCACCTGGATCAAAGGAGAATGAAGAACACCAAAGACACAAGGTAATTATGAGACCAAGAGGCAGAAAGGGCCACATAAACCAGAGACTACACCAGCCCAAGGCCAGAAGAACTAGATGGTGCCCTGCTACAACCAATAACTGCTCTGTCAGGGAACACAACACAGAACCCTGAGGGAGCAGGAGAGTAGTGGGATGCAGACCCCAAATTCTTGTTAAAAGACCAGGCTTAATGGTTTGACTGAGACTAGAAGGACCCTGGTGGTCATGGTCCCCAGACCTTCTGTTAGCCCAGGAGAGGAACTATTCCCAAAGCCAACTCTTCAGACAGGGTTTAGACTGGACAATGGGATAGAAAATTATACTGGCGATGAGTGAGCTTCTTGGATCAAGTAGACACATGAGACTATGTTGGCATCTCCTGTCTGGAGAGGAGAGGGTAAGGCGAACGGGATCAGAAGCTGGCCAAATGGACACAAAAAGAGGGAGTGGAGGGAAGGAGTGTACTGTCTCATTAGGGGAGAGCACTTAGGAGTATATAGCAAGGTGTGCATAAATTTTTGTATGAGAGACTGACTTAATTTGTAAACTTTCACTTAAGTCCAATAAAAATTAAAAAAAAAGAAAGAATAGAGATTTTTTTTTGTCACTGTTCTTGATGCTAGAAGTCTGAATTCAGGGCATCAACAAGGCTAAGCTCTCTCTTTGTTGACTTTAGCGGGAGAAATTTCTGGTAGCCCTGGGCATTTTTTGGCATTCCTTGGCTTGTAGATGGATCCTTACATGCTGTGTTTCCCTGTGTGAGTGACTCTGTTTCCATGTCTGTCCTTCTCTTTTGTAAGACACCACTCGGAAGGGACTGGGATTAGTACTCATCCTACTCTGGTACAGTTTTATTAACTTAATTGATAACATCTGAAAAGAAAAACCCTGTTTCTCCAAAAACGGTTTCATTCACTAGTATAGGGGTTAGGAATTCATCACATCTTTTTGGCGGGCACAATTCAATCCATAATAGTCACACATTTTATAAGTAAGTAAAGTTTGATTTTTATACTCAGTTGGTCATCTGGAGGGGAAAATAAGTGGTAGGCATTTAAGGAGAGATGAGATTAAAGATGGAAATTATTATTTTTTTTTATTATGTTTTTCTTCAAATTAAGGTATAATATGTATCAAGTGAAATGGCAAATTTTAATGGTTGGTATGAACAATTGCATACACTCAAGTAACCCATATTCTTTCCAAGATATAGGATATTTTAATCACACCAGAGATGCCCCTCCCATCCCTGTATAGGACCACCTTTTGCCCCACCGCAGTCAGAACCATTGTTCTGATTACTTTCAACTTAGCTTAGTTTTAACTATTACAGAACAGTTGAATGAAAATCAAATGCTGTTAAATGAAATAAAACACTATGGTCTCTTTTGCATTGATTTATTTTACCCAAATAATGTCTTTGGGTTTCAGCCATGTTGTTACATTTAGTACCGCATTGTAGGGTGTACTCTGTTCATTCACCTGTTGGCTGGCATGAATGCAGCTGCTCTGGACATTTATGTACCTTTTTTTTTTTTTTTTTTGACACATTTCTATTTCTCTGTTTTACCTAAAAAGATTATAGATAGGAGTATGTTTAACTTGATAAAAGAATGCCGTAATGATTCCAAAGTGTACATTCTCATCAACGATTGGTGTTATCAGTCATTAAATTTTAACCATTCTAGTGGGTGTGAGTTAGTATATCGTTAAAATTTTAATTTGTCTTTTCCTGATGATTAGTGATGTTGAGCACTTCTTCATACACATATTAGCCATTTACGTATTTCTTATTCATTGCTCATTTAAGTCTTTTTTCCATTTTTTAAAATTTGCTAGATATATATACAGTGAATATTTTCTTCCAATCTGTGATTGCCTTTTTTATTTTCTTAACAGAATATTTCCAAGGACAAATGTTTTTCATTTTGATGAAGCCTGCTTGTAATTTTTTTTTTTTTTGCGATTAGTGTTTACTGGATTTTGTCTAAGAAATTATTGCCTACATCAACAGCACAAAGATTATCCTGTTTTCTTCTAGAAGTTATGTAGTTTTGGCTTTTCTATTTAGGTGTATGATCTATTTCGAAGTAGTTGTTTGCATATTATGTGAGGTGTAATTTGAGATTCATTTGTTTTCATATAAATAGCCAATTTATCCAGCACCATTTGTTGAGAAAACTTTCTTTTCTCCATTGAATTGCTTTGTGTATCAATTAACTATAAAAGTATGGATTTATTTCTGCAATCCCTATTTTGTTTCATTGGTCTGTTTGTCTAATTTTACACTAATATCACATTGTTTTTTTTTTACTGCAGCTTTACAGAAAGTCTTGAAATCAGGTAGTGTGTATCCTTCAAGTTGGTTGTTTTTTAAGATTCTTTTTGAAAAACAAGATTGCTTTTGACTATTCTTGGTCCTTTGCATTTCCTACAGATTTTAGAAACAGATTGTCAGTGTCATTAAAAAAAAAAAAAAAAGAAAGGCCTGGCAATTTGGGTTGATATTTCTTTGTATGCCTAGATTAATTTTAAGAGGGTGGCATCATAGCAATATTGAATCTTTTAATCTATAAACATGGCACATTTTTCCATTTTTTTAGGTCTTTAATATCTCTCAGCAGTGTTTGTAGTTTAGCATGTACTGGTCTTGGTCTTGCTTACATATCATTAAATTTAGCTCCAAATACATCATGTATTTGGAAACCATTGTAAATGTTATTGTTTTCATTACTTTATTTTCCAAGCAGTGTTTTTAGTATATAGAACAAAAATAATATTTTATGTATTGATCTTATATCCTGTGTGGCCTTACTAACTTCACATATTAATTATAGTAAATTGTAGATTCCTTACGATTTTCTATGCACATGATCATTTGTGAATAAAGACAGCTTTATTTTTTTCCTTCCCAATCTGTATTTTATTTCTTTTTCTTGCCTTACTCTACTGTTTTTGATCTCTAATGTTGAACAGAAGTGGTGCAGTAGATATCTTGCCTAGTGTATTCCAGAAATCTGTACTGAATCTTTGGTCATACAGTAAGCTGCACATGCTCAGGGCAAGACTCTACAAGGAAGGGCAAAGTACAACTACCGGGGAAAGAACAACTACTAGGAGGCTGTGAGCTGAATAACTACTAGAACTCACACAGGGGTGGGAAATATTCAAAGTTTGACAGAAATAGTGGAGAGACCTTATAAAACACCCTGAGAATTCAGTAAGTTCCCATAAATGCAAAGCCTACTAAGTTGGTGACCTTACTCCCAGCCATCATGAAAAGTTGAAACTGCCCTACTATACTCACCCACCAAACTGTTATTCAATGGCTTGTTTTTCCTTTAAGGTATTTGCTAATGATTACTTTAAACTGTTGTCACATCTTGAGGTCTGGGAAGTATTCAGTCAGATTCTATAACAGCCTATCCCCTTACATATACCCTTCCCCACTGTCGTTACAATAACTGAGGGAAATGCATGAGTGCCTTTCTTACTTAATGTGAAGGGCATAGCACCACATTACAATTACAGCATAATATGGCCAGATGTAGTTCAGGGAAACATGAACAGAAATTTTAGAAATTAAGAAAAAAAAAAAAAACAGAACAAGAAAGAAATATCTAATAATAATCCTATATTTGGGAGACACGTCCCAGAAAGAGTAGAGAGAACCCCTCCATAACACCACAATTTAAGGTTAACTTAGTTCATAAAAGTCCTAGAACACACATCATATGCAATAATTTTTTGGCCAGAGCAACAGAGATTACTTAATGCTTTTTTTCAATGTTGGAAAATACAGAATTACCACAGTTAAAAAATCATAAAGTAAAAAATGAAACAAAACGGAAAACACCAAAGGCAAAATTTGAGTTTTCTGCCTTGCTAAGAATAACAGGAAGACACTTATGCTGTCAGTCAAACATAAAAATATAGCAAACCACAATTCAAACTGATCATCTGTTTTCGATGTCAAATTTTTACCAGCCATATAGAGTCCATTGGCTTTCTATATCTCTTTGAATTATTTGGAAAGTAATTTATTTTGAGACACTTTGGACTGATGCTGGTCCTCAGTTATGTTCCTGTCTCTCCTAACTCATCCTTTAGGGATCGCATCAGCATACATAAAAGAAGTTTGAGGTTCGGAGATCATTTCTGGCTCTATTCAATTAATGGAAGCTATGCGACTCGACGGCACTGGGTTTGGTTTACTGGATGGATGTGAATGGAGCCCTGGTGGCACAGTGGTTAAAAGCCTGGCTGCTAACCAAAAGGTCAGCAGTTCAAATCCACCAACACTCCTTGGAAACCCTATGAGGCAGTTCTACTCTGTTGGAATCGACTTGATGGCAACAGGTATGGGTGTAAATAATCAAGAACAAAGAAGCAAATGTAAACAGTGGTGAACTGGTTGAGGTATTGTTGCCTTTTTTTTTAGTTTACAGTACACATGGTCTTTCTCTTCCATTTCATGTCTCACCCTAACAGTACATTACACACTGGCAGGGACATCAAGGTATATATAGCCTGGTGAATTTTTTTTAGAACTAACTTTTAGCTGAAGTGTCTGTTATTTCTCATGGCAGAGTCACCAAAATTGAATGGATCATAAGAAGTCAACAGATTACTGAAATGGGCTAAAATTCAGAAACTGGTCCAAATAGGTTGTCAAAACAAAGAGATGCCTGAAGCAGATAACAGGAGCTGAACCACAGAGTCAAGAGATCCAAGGTCCAGGAGATGAGAGCTGGAAAAAGCTGGTCAAATGAGTAAGTGGGAGGGCACCTAGATCAAATACTGGCAACAGAGAGCTATTATCTAGGGCTGGATTTTTCCTTTTTCACATCAATGTGAAAGTGGTCCAAGATTAGAACAAGTAGTTGCATTTAATCAAATTGAACTGAGTTGATCTGAACTGGACTGAACTGACATGAATTAATTGAACTAGTTTTAGAGAAATTGTATTGGTTTGTGATATTTCCCTCCAGAGACTGATAATTTTATATGTAGACACACATATACAACCAACAATAAAATTCGGGTAACATAATGCTTTTTCTAAATTATTTTTAAACAGACTTTCAAAGGTTTTTAAGTCTATCCTTTTGACCTCTGGGATCACCTGTACATCATCTCATAGAATAATTCACCTTCATTAAACACACACACACATGCACACATGCATGGTACAGTTTTGGCCTTTTAACAATAATTTTCGTTCATTTATAGGTATCATGGGAGGGAAAAACCTGTGTTCCCACTTCTTTCTACCATCTTAACCTGGAAACTCCTGGATAGCACTTTGTGATAGAAAATAACTACAATATATGAGCCCAAGGCCTGAAATGAGGCAAAAGAATGAGATGAAAAGGGAAGTTGTAAAACTAATGACAGATTGTGAACTACAGTAACAGCATTACAGACTTCATAAATAAATTAGAAAGGCCAACGAAAGGGATAGAGGTGACCAAAAAGTATATTAATGGCACTGGGGAGACATGGAGATAATCACACACAAGAGATTTGAACAATTAGGGAAAAATATGGTTATAAAAAACTAAGACAATCTAGCAAAAAGACAATTGGTATCCCTGAAGTAAACAACTCCATTAAAGATATATGGGTTTACAATAACAAAAGTAGTCCTGAAATGGAGAATGAATTGAATCTACAGCTTGAAAAGGCACTCTTTAAACCAAGAATTTACAATAACAAAAGTAGTCCTGAAATGGAGAATGAATTGAATCTACAGCTTGAAAAGGCACTCTTTAAACCAAGAAATAATGGTACAAATTATTTCTTTCTAGAAAGATCCTGGTGAAATTACTTCAAAGATAAAATATATATATATATTTAAAGGTATTATTTCATATATGTTATCAGTGTTTTATACATTTTATGTATTTAAACAGAAAAAGTGAGTCACCAAAGGAAGGAAAACATTCCAGAAGACAATGAATCAATGTCTACAAAGTTCTATAGGAACAAATATCAGACCCAGGAATATTATACCCAGCCAAGTTGCCAGTCAGGAAAACAGGAGAAATGGCAGATGCTTCACATAGAAAAAACTCAAGAGCTATAGAGCCCAATGAAGGCTTTTTACTACAGCATTCAATAATGAAAACCAGCTAGTTAGAAGTTTTTAGAACTCCAGTTTGGAAAACTGTGGTTAAAAACAAAACAAAACACAAACAACCACACACACACAAAAAAAAACTGCTACATCTTGAACCCATTTAAAAATAGAGCTAAATTTAACAATTTGAGGAATTATAGTTGCAAAATACAAAGTAAATTTTATGAACCCTAAACGTAACAAAAACAGAAAGGCAGGAGGGCTAAGAATGGAAGGAAGTGTAGCAATACTGATTACTTTATTGTTCTTGCCAAAGAGGCAATATATACTTTTTAAAATTGAAAAACCTAGTTTTAAAAAAAGGGTGACGCCATTTTTTTTCATGTTTTATTCTTAATGTAAACCCATTGCCATCGTGTCAATTCTGACTCATAGTGACCCTAGGACAGAATAGAACTGCCACATAAGGTTTCCAAGACTGTAATCTTTAGGAAAACAAACTGCCACATCTTTCTCCCACAGAGTGACTGGTGAATCCGAACTATCAACCTTTCAGTTAGCAGCCAAGAGCTTAACCATTGTGCCACCAGAGCTCCTTATTCTTAAGGTTAGAGGATTTTTTTTTTTAGAAGGTAATAACTGATGTATAAGAAATTTTTATATGAAGTTTAACAATTTACTTCTGTTTCTTTTTCTCCTTTTAACATAGAATTAAATGTTAGGTATTTTATAACAATGGCATAAAGACTATGATTGTACTGTCATAAAATTAAAGTTACTTCCATCTATTTATCCATCTAGTCTTCCAGCTGATGCTCTCTATTGCTTTGTTGTATTCAAATTTTATTACCTTCTGCTCTTTTTCCAGTCAAAAGTTTTCTTTTACTTGCTTTTCTTTTCACATTATTTCTCTACTAACCAATTTTTTAAAAATAGTATTTTCATTATAATTTAGTTGTAAATATATTTCTATTTTCTTTATGATTTCTCTGTCAAGCCAGGAGTTATTTAAAAGTGTTTTGTAAGTTTCAAATACATGGAGTACTTTAGTTATCTTTTTGCTATTGAGTTTTCATTTAACTTTGTGTTGTTATGTGATCAGTGTTTTATACATTCTATGTTATTGTAAACAATGTATGTTTTATAAATAAGGGAAGAAGGAGAATCTTTATAGATATCAAAGTAAGTGTATTAGATAAACTCGATAACCTGTGGTTTAAATCTTCTTTATCTTTGCTTGTTTTAGGTTTGCTTTGAAGGTGGGTATGCCTATTCCCCCCATGTGTGTGTCAGTTTGTCATACTGTGGGGGCTTGTATGTTGCTGTGATGCTGGAAGCTATGCCACTGGTATTCAGATACCAGCAGGGTCACCCATGGAGAACAGGTTTCAGCTGAGCTTCTAGACTAAGACAGACTGGGAAGAAGGACCCGGCAGTCTACTTCTGAAAAGCATTAGCCAGTGAAAACCTTATGCATAGCAGTGGAACACTGTCTGATATGGTGCTGGAAGATGAGCCCCCCAGGTTGGAAGGCACTCAAAAGATGACTGGGGAAGAGTTGCCTCCTCTAAGTAGAGTCAACCTTAATGACGTGGATGGAGTAAAGCTTTCGGGACCTTCATTTGCTGATGTGGCACGACTCAAAATGAGAAGAAACAGCTGCAAACATCCATTAATAATTGGAACCTGAAATGTACAGAGTATGAATCTAGGAAAATTGGAAATCATCAAAAATGAAATGGAACACATAAACATCGATATCCTAGGCATTAGTGAGCTGAAAGGGACTGGTATTGGCCATTTTGAATCAGACAATCATATACTCTACTATGCTGGGAATGACACCTTGAAGAGGAATGGTGTTGCATTCATCGTCAAAAAGAACATTTCAGGATCTATCCTGAAGTACGACACTGTCAGTGATAGGATAATATCCATACGCCTACAAGGAAGACCAGTTAATACAACTATTATTCAAATTTATGCACCAACCACTAGGGCCAAAGATGAAGAAATAGAAGATTTTTATCAGCCGCTACAGTCTGAAATTGATCAAACATGCGATCAATATGCATTGATAATTACTGGCAATTGGAATGTGAAAGTTGGGAACAAAGAAGAAGGATCAGTAGTTGGAAAATAAATATGGCCTTGGTGATAGAAACAATGCCAGACATCGAATGATAGAATTTTGCAAGACCAACGACTTCTTCACTGCAAATACCTTCTTTCACCAACATAAACGGCGACTATATACATGGACCTCGCCAGATGGAACACACAGAAATCAAATTGACTACATCCGTGGAAAGAGACGATGGAAAAGCTCAATGTCATCAGTCAGAACATGACCAGGGGCTGACTGTGGAACAGACCATCAATTGCTCATATGCAAGTTCAAGCTGAAACTGAAGAAAATCAGAGAAAGTCCACCAGAGCCAAAATATGACCTTGAATATATCCCACCTGAATTTAGAGACCATCTCAAGAATAGATTTGACACATTGAACACTAGAGACCCCAGACCAGATGAGTTGTGGAATGACATCAAGGACATCATCCATGAAGAAAGCAAGAGATCACTGAAAAGACAGGAAAGAGAGAAAAGACCAAGGTGGATGTCACAGGAGACTCTGAAACTTGCTCTTGAGCATGGAGCAGCTAAAGCAAAAGGAAGAATCAATGAAGTAAAAGAACTGAACAGAAGATTTCAAAGGGCCTCTCGAGAAGACAAAGTATTGTAATGACATGTGCAAAGAGCTGGAGATGGAAAACCAAAAGGGAAGAACATGCTCACCATTTCTCAAGCTGAAAGAACTGAAGAAAAAATTCAAGCCTCGAGTTGCAATAGTGAAGGATTCCATGGGGAAAATATTAAATGATGCAGGAAGCATCAAAAGAAGATGGAAGGAATACACAGAGTCATTATACCAAAAAGAATTAGTCCATTTTCAACCATTTCAAGAGGTGGCATATGATCAGGAACTGACGGTACTGAAGGAAGAAGCCCAAGCTGCTCTGAAGGTATTGGCGAAAAAGAAGGCTCCAGGAATTGATGGAATATCAATTGAGATGTTTCGACAAACAGATGCAGCGCTGGAGGTGCTCACTCGTCTATGCCAAGAAATATGGAAGACAGCTTCCTGGCCAACTGACTGGAAGAGATCCATATTTATGCCTATTCCCAAGAAAGGTGATCCAACCGAATGTGGAAATTATAGAACAATATCATTAATATCACCTGAAAGCAAAATTCTGCTGAAGATCATTCAAAAATGGCTGCAGCAGTATATCGACACGGAAGTGCCAGAAAATCAGGCTCGTTTCAGAAGAGGACGTGGAACCAGGGACATCATTGCTGATGTCAGGTGGATCCTGGCAGAGAATACCAGATTGATGTTTACCTCTGTTTTATTTACTATGCAAAGGCACTTGACTGTGTGGATCATAACAAACTATGGATAACAATGTGAAAAATGGGAATTCCAGAACACTTAATTGTGCTCATGGGGAACATTTACGTTGATCAAGAGGCAGTTGTTCGGACAGAACAAGGGGATACTGATTGGTTTAAAGTCAGGAAAGGTGTGTGTCTGGGTTGTACTCTTTCACCATACCTATTTAATCTGTATGCTGAACAAATAATACAAGAAGCTGGACTATATGAAGAAGAACTCAACATCAGGATTGGAGGAAGACTCATTATCAAACTGCATTATGCAGATGACACAACCTTGCTTGCTGAAAGTGAAGAGGACTTGAAGCACTTACTAATGAAGATCAAAGTCCACAGCCTTCAGTATGGATTATGCCTCAACATAAAGAAAACAAAAATCCTCATAACTGGACCAATGAGCAACATCATGATAAATGGAGAAAAGGTTGGAGTTGTCAAGGATTTCATTTTACTTGGATTCACAATCAACAGTCATGGAAGCAGCAGTCAAGAAATCAAAAGATGCATTACATTGGGCAAATCTGCTGGAAAGGACCTCTTCAAAGCTTTGAAGAGCAAAGATGTCACCCTGAAGACTAAGATGCGCCTGACCCAAGCTATGGTATTTTCAATCACATCACATGCATGTGAAAGCTGGGCAATGAATAAGGAAGACCAAAGAAGAGTTGACGCCTTTGAACTGTGGTGTTGGCGAAGAATATTGAATAGACCATGGACTGCCAAAAGAACAAACAAATCTGTCTTAGAAGAAGTACAATGAGAATGATCCTTAGAGGCAAGGATGGCGAGACTGCGTCTTACATACTTTGGACATGTTTTCAGGAGGGATGAGTCCCTGGAGAAGGATATCATGCTTGGCAGAGTACAGGGCCAGCAGAAAAGAGGAAGACCCTCGACTAGGTGGATTGACACAGTGGCTGCAACGATGGGCTCAAGCATGACAACGATTGTGAGGATGGGGCAGGACCGGGTAGTGTTTCGTTCTGTTGTGCATAGGGTCGCTATGAGTTGGAACTGACTCGACGGCACCTAACAACAACAACAATGCCTATTTCAGACTCATAGCAACCCCATAGGATGGAGTAGAACTGCCCCATAGAGTTTCCAAAGAGTTCGTGGTGGATTTGAATTGCTGACCTCTTGGTTAGCAGCTGTAGCACTTAACCACTACACCACCAGGGTTTCCCTAAAGACTATGGTTTAAGGTGCGTTTATGATTATTATGCCTTCTTGGTGAATTCTTCCTTATATTGTTATACTGTATCACATTTTATATGAGCCCTGGTGGTGCAGTGGTTGAGAACTTGGTTGCTAACCAAAAGGTTGGCAGTTCAAACCTACCAGCTGCACCATGAGAGAAAGATGTGACAGTCTGCTTTAGAAACCCTGTGGGGCAGTTCTACTCTATCCTATAGGGTTGTTATGAGTTGGAATAGGCTCAACAGCAGTGGCGTAAATCATATTTTATTCATATATATTTATTTGCCCTTAATTCTATTTTATCTGACATTAATATTATAAAATAAGCTTTATTTTGGTTAGAATTTGCATTCCATACCTTTTTTTATAACTTCATTTTCAACCTGAGGGGTTTCATTATAGTTATGTGTCTTGTAAGCAGGATTTCATAACCAAAAACCAAACCCATTGTTATTGAGTTGATTCCGGCTCATAGCGACCCTATAGCACAGAGTGGAACTGCCCCATACTGTTTTCAAGGAGCGCCTGGTGGATTCAAACTGCCAACCTTTTGGTTAGCAGCTGTAGCTGTTAACCACTGTGCTACCAGGGTTTCCGAGCAGCTTTTAGCTGCATTTTATTCTTTATTTTATCCAATTTGTTAATCTCTGTCCTTTAAAAAAGGATTTTATTGCATTTACATTTATTTTAATTATTAAAAGATTTATTTTCCTATTGTACTTTAGGCGAAGGTTTACAGAGCAAATTAGTTTCTCATTAAACAGTTAATACGCACCTTTTTTTGTGACATTTGTTGCCAACCCACCACATGTCAGCACTCTCCCCTTCTTAACCTTGGGTTCCCTGTTACCAGCTTTCCTGTTCTGTCCTACCTTCTTGTTCTTGACCCTTGGATACGGTGCCCATTTAATCTCATTAGTTTTATGGTCTTGTCTAATTTTTGGCTAAGGGGTAAACCTCAGAAGTGACTTTAGTACTGAGTTAAAAGGGTGTCTGGGGGTCATACTCTCAGGGTTTCTCCAGTCTCTGTCAGACGAGTAAGCCAAATTTTTTTTCCCAGTCTGTAGGTTCTATATTTACTTTTTTAATGAAGTCTTTTGATGGGCATATATGTTTAATTTTCAGAAGATACCAGTTACCTAGCTTATCTTCTGGTGTTTGCGTATAGTTAGTTATGGTTTGTATCCTATTTATGCCATGTATTAGGGCCTCTAGCATTGAAGCTATTTTTGTTTCGATGATCTTTATAGTTTTTGACTTTATACTTAGGTCTTTGATCCATTTTGAATTAGTTTTTGTATACGGTTGAGGTATGAGTCCTGTTTCTTTTTTTAACAGGTGGACATCTAATTTTGCTAGCACCGTTTCTTAAAAAAGACTCTTTTCTCCCCATTTAAAGGACTTTGGGCCTTTGTCAAAGATCAGGTGACCATACAAAACCAAAAGAAAAAACCTGTTGCCGTCAAGTCAATTCTGCCTCCTAGAAACCCTATAGGACAGAGTAGAACTGCCCATAGAGTTTCCAAGGAGCACCTGGTGGATTCAAACTGCCGACCTTTTGGTTAACAGCCATAGCTCTTAACCACTGCACCACCAGGGTTTCCAGGTGACTGTAGGTGGATGTATTTGCAAATGGGTTCTCGACTCTGTTCTATTTGTTAACATGTCTGTTGTACCAGTACCAGGCTGTTTTGACTATCATAGCTGTATAGTAGGTTCTGAGGTCAGGTACTGTGAGTCCTCCTACCTTATTCTTCTTCAGTAGTGCTCTCCTTATTTGCAGCTTCCCTCCTTTCCATATAAAGTTAATGATTAGTTTTTCCATCTCTTTAAGAATGCTGCTGGTGTTTGGATTAGGATTGCATTATATTTGTAGATGGCTTTGGGTACAACTGACATTTTCACAATGTTAAGACTACCTATCCATGAGCATGTAAGTTTTTGCATTTACGTAGGTCTCTTTTGGTTTCTTGCAGTAGGGTTTGGTAGTTTTTTTTTTTTTTTTGTATAGGTCTTTTACATCCCTGGTTAGATTATCCCCTAAGTATTTTATCTTTTTAGGGGCTGTTATAAATGGTATTGCTTTCCTGATATCCTTTTTGTAGTTCTCTTTATTGGTGTGCAGGAATATGACTGATTTTTGTATGTTTATCTTGTATCAAACTGCTCTGCTGGATCTATTAGTTCCAGTAGTTTTCTTGTGGAGTCGTTTAGTTTCTCTATGTGTAGTATTATATCATCCACAAGTAGGGATAATTTTACTTCTTCCTTTCAAAATTTCGTTAAGCTTTATCTCTTTTTCTTGCCTTATGCTCTAGCTAGGACTTCCAGCACAATGTTATGTAAGAGTGATGATGAAGGACATCCTTGTCTTGTTCCTGTGCTCAGGGGAATGTTTTCAGCATCTCTCCATTAAGAATAATGTTAGTTAATTCCAATGACATTTTTTAATATGATGGAGAAACAAATCACCAACTTCATATGGAAGGGAAAGAAGCCCCGGATAAGTAAAGCATTACTGAAAAAGAAGAAGAAAGTAGGAGGCCTCACTCTACCTGATTTTAGAACCTATTATACAGCCACAGTAGTCAAAACAGCCTGGTACTAGTACAAAAACAGACACATAGACCAATGGAACAGAATTGAGAACCCAGATATAAATCCATCCACATATGAGCAGCTGATATTTGACAAAGGCCCAGTGTCAGTTAGTTGGGGAAAAGATAGTCTTTTTAATAAATGGTGCTGGCATAACTGAATATCCATTTGCAAAAAAATGAAACATGACCCATACCTCACACCATGCACAAAAACTAACTCCAAGTGGATCAAAGACCTAAACATAAAGACTAAAATGATAAAGATCATGGAAGAAAAAATAGGGACAACCTTAGGAGCCCTAATACAAGGCATAAACAGAATACAAAACATTACCAAAAATGACGAACAGAAACCAGATAACTGGGAGCTCCTAAAAATCAAACATCTGTGCTCATCTAAAGACTTCACCAAAAGAGTAAAAAGACCACCTACAGATTGGGAAAGAATTTTTAGCTATGACATCTCCGACCAGCGCCTGATCTCTAAAATCTATATGATTCTGTCAAAACTCAACCATCAGTTCTTGATCATATGCTACCTCCTGAAATGGTCGAATGTTGACCAATTCTTTTTGGTACAGCGATTCTATGTATTCCTTCAATCTTTTGATGCTTCCTGCATTGTTTAATACTTTCCCTGTAGATTCTCAATGTTGCAATTTGAGGCTTGAATTTTTTCTTCAGTTCTTTCAGCTTGAGAAATGCCAAGAGTGTTCTTCCCTTTCGGTTTTCTAACTTCAGATCTTTGCACATGTCATTCTAATACTTTCTCTCCTCCAGCTGCCCTCTGAAATCTTCTGTTCAGCTCTTTTGCTTCGTCATTTCTTCCATTTGTTTTAGCTACTCAACATTCACGAACAAGTTTCAGAGTCTTTCTGACATTCATTTTGGTCTTTTCTTTCTTTCTTGTCTTTTTAATGAGCTCTTGTTTTCTTCATGATGTCTTTTCACAACTCGACTGGTCTTCAGTCAGTAGTGTTCAATGCATCAAATCTATTCCTTGATATGGTCTCTAAATTCAGCTGCAATATACTCGAGGTTATATTTTGGTTCTTGTGGACTTGTTCTAATTTTCTTCAGCTTCAACTTGAAATTGTGTGTAAGCAATCAATGGTCTGTTCTATAGTTGGCCCCAGACCTTGTTATAACTGATGATATTAAGCTTTTCCATCATTTTTTTCCACAGATGTAGTCAGTTTGATTCCTGTGTATTCCATCTGGTGAGGTTAATTAGTTAACAGCATGCTTTTTAAATTTCTGTACCTACTGCTATTTTTTGTAAACCATCCCTTCCACAGAGTTTCCCTTTTCTTTTACCTGAAGTAGGCCTTCCACTAAAATTTGCAGGGCTTGGAGCAAGAGTATAAATGGAAGCTCACACAGCATATGTCTAAATATTTAAAAGTTGTAAATAAACTCCACAAATTGTTAAATAAATGTTCTATCCTTTCTTGACAAATATACCTTCCTACCAACGTGGAAAGCTGGGTTCAAATGTAGACTCCTTGGACTTCATGACTTCTAAGCCAGAAAGTCATGGCTTGTGGAGAATGGACCCCTGGCCTTCACTCTGGCACTGTCCCTCACAAGGAGTAATATATACATGTGTGTAGCTCCATCCACAACCCCTGAAAACAGCCACCTCTTGGCCACTTGTGACTATAGACTGGGAGAAAAGACTCACGCAGAACCTGTAAGTAGGCTCAGAACTTTTTTGGCAGGAAATTCTGGAGTTCTAGGTATCTGGATGGTGCTCTAGAAGGAGAGGCAGATCCCAAATGGCCCTATGGATTCTACATAGTGAGCATGGGCACAGAAAAACTAGGGTTGAGAGTAGAGCTATAGTGTTGGGCCTGGGGAGCTGTCTGGTTCTAAGGACAATAATGTCATGAAGTACATCCTTTACTGATTTTTTAAGTGAGGAAACTGAGCATAGTCAACTGCGTTTATCCCTTCCCCCCTTAAACAATAGTTTAGTTGAGGAAAAAAAAATTCTAGGTTTACAATTATTTTCCTCTAGTACTTCAAATATATTACTCCACTGTCTTCTGATATCTATCATTTCTGATTATAAGTCTGCTGTTCATGTCATTGTAATTTCTTTGTGGGTAATTGGCAATTTCACTATGTTTCTCAGTTTGAATAATGTTCATTAAATATTTGCCCCCCCCCCCTTTTTTAGGGGGACATGGCTCATAGTTTATCAACTCAATATCAGGAAAGATCTTAGAAGTCATCTATGGAGGAAAGAAATTTATTTTCTCTTCTCCTCCATCTCCTGCTTCTGCCTTGGTCCATTCCAGAGAGAAGTTTCACCCACATTTTGACTTTCTGTTCCTTTGCACTTGGGTGGCTGAGGCAGGTTGGCTGTTATTATCCATGAGGCTAGTTATTTAGTAAATTTGGAATATCTACACCAATGCAATCATTCTAGATGGGAGTGGGAAAAGGGGAGGCTCAGTTCAGCTTCAAAGCCCAATTCTCTCTGGTATGACTTAGCTAAGGAGTCCTACAATGGAAATTTTGGCATATCATTTTCCATTTGGTATTTAGTCTTGCACAAATAACTCCTTCCACAGAAAACCCTGAGGAGAAGGCAGAGTGAGATTTGAATCCCAAAACCTCCCACTAAATTCCTTAAGAGTTTTAAATTCAACTGCTTAATTTGAATGAATAAATGATAAAAGTAAATCTCTCAGAGGTGAAATGCCTTACCTAAAGTTATTAATTAATTAGTGGAGGATTAGAAAATAGAACTTAGATCTAATTTCCAGCTCAGGAATATTTCCAGAATATCCTACATTTTGGGGGGGGGGGGGGGCGGAGGGGCTGTATTTCTTTTATTTTTCAAAATATTTTATTGTGTTTAAGATGAGAGTTTACACAGCAAATTTAGTTCTCATTTAACAATTTCTACACAAATTATTTAGTCATAATAGTTACATATATCTATTTGTATCACTGTTATTAGATCTCTAGGGTACACACCTAAAAGTAGGATTGCTGGATCATAAGATATTTCTATTGCTAGCTTTTTGAGGAAGTTTCATACAGTTTTCCATAGTGGTTGTACCAGTTTCCCCACAACCCACCAGCATTTGTTGTTTTCTGTTTTTTTTTTTTCCTCAGATCCATTAATTCTTTAAGTTCTTTATTTTCTCAATCTGCTTCCTTCACAGAGTAGAATTTTCTGCACCACATTCTCTGCTAAGATATTTCTCAAGGCAAACTGCATCATATGAAAAGAGCAGAGGCCTTGGAATCAGGAAGAACTGAGTTTGAAGCGTACTTCTATAATTTACTAGCTCTACAACCTAAATACATTGGTATCTCAGAGCCTCAATTTTCTCATCTGTACAACAGGGATAAGAACATTTATCTCAAAGTATTCTTATAAGTTCAATATGAAGCTTCTAGCACACTGCTGGCACATAGTAGACATTACAAAAATTGTATTACTGTTGTGGTTGTTATTGTTATTAGTGTTACTTTAATTCATTGACTTTTGACCCATACTTGCATTCCTCTTTTTTTTGTGGAAGCTCTTATCTTCAACTCATATTCATTTTTTTTTTTTTTTTAATGCATTTAAGTGGAACATTCTTTGGGTAGAGATACATTTTACTTGCTGCTCAGGGTAACAGTACACTGTGGATGAAGGCTGAGAAGTGGTGATTGATATTATTAAGTGATAAATGAACACTTGACAAATAGATTATAGACAGTTTGATGTTTAAAGTTGTGTGTCAACTTGATTGGGCCATAATCCTCAGTCATTTGGCAGTTATGATGTAGTTTGGCAGGTTTTAAATGATGTAATCATCTCCATAATGGGATCTGTATTAATGTGATCACCTCCATGATAAGACCTGTTGTGAGCAGCCAATCAGCTGAAAGGGAGTTTCCTTGGAGGTGTGGCCTGCATCCAATATAAGTGGCCTTTCTGGCAAGGCCTATGGGCCTTTGCTTACTCTGGATCCTGCAGCTGGCTTCTGTTCATCTGACATCTGGTTCTTGGGACTTCAGTCAGCAGCTTACCTGCTGACCTTGGAATTTAGCAGCCTCCACAGCCTGTGAGTTAGAGGCCTCCTGTCTGACCTTCTGCTCTTGGATTCACCAGCACCTGCAGCTGCATGATTCAGGAGAAGCCTCCAGCCTGACCCATGGACTTGGAACTTTCCAGCCTTTACAAGTGCATGAGCCATTTCCTTGATATAAATCTGTGTGCGTGTGTGTGTGTGTATATATATATATATATGCTGCACTGATTTTGCTTCTCTGCCTAGAACAACACTATAAGGCAGAATTAATGTTTATAGCTTGTTCATAACTCATTACAGGTAGTCCCTGAGTTATAAACATCAGACTTATGTACAACCCCTACTTACAAAACAACCCCCATAAAGCCTATCATACTAAAAAATCAAGGTACATACAATGGTTCGTAATAACAAAAGGATGCTACTTTTTGCAACATGCATCAAACATTACTATTATTACTGTATTATGTTGAAGATGTTTTAGTGTATCTGGAAGTGTTTCTTTAACTTTTTATGCATAGAAAGGTACACTATATACTATATTGTAAGACAAACATTTGTCTGACATTAGATATGAACCATACCTAAATGTTCTGACTTACATACAAATTCAACTTAAAGACAGACTTAGGAACAGGACTCATTCGTAATCTGGGAACTGTCTATAGTCTTCTCCGGAGCAAGCGTATGAATCAGAACCCTTTGAATGCCAGGCTTAAGAACATGGAGGCCAGGTCTCTCACTGACCACATAATTTCAGAAACCACTCATTAGTGTGAGTGTGTTAAGATATACAATCACTACACCATTAGTAAGCCTTGGTTTTCTTTCCCAACTTTCCATCATCTCTTTGTTGTGTCAGCCTATACTGCTTCTAACTTGACATTCCCACAGAAACTCCTGACTGATGTCTGAAAAGTTGGGATAGGACTAAATTATGAGGCTTTAGGGATTTTGTTACACTTCTATTTAAATCATGAAAGAAAGAGAGCCTGGAATAGATGGATGGTTTTCTTTAATTCATGCCTGCCAAGTCCATCCAACCTGACAGGATAGCATTTCAACTCCAAAGGAAAAAATATATCATTTACCCTCATGATTCTTGAGAAACAAGGAGTATCTGCTTCTTGGATGGAATCCATAAGATCCAAAAGCCGCAGACGCTCTCTAGCTTCAGACAGCCAATATTGAAGGAGGTAGGTAGTTATTACGAAGCCCTGTCAATGTTAAACTTCAGGAACTTCAAAGAAGAAATGGGAATGAGAACTGCCATTCCCCCAAATAATGATGATGGGATTTCAAGTTTTTAAATATGTGACCATGAAATCCCTGAGCTTTGGTGTGTTGGAGGCAAATCTTCCAGAAAGAACACTTTGAGAAGTGCACAGGAGACAACAGAAAGCACTTATAAATATCGACTTTAAAGTAAGACTTACTTGAATCCCTTATCTTTTGTTGGTATTTACTAACTAACTTATCAACCCTGGCAAGTTATTTTCTGTGCCTAAGCTTCAGCTCTTCATCTGAACATTGGAAATATTTAATATCCACTTCACAGGGTTTTTGTTTGTTTTGCAGATTAGAGGAGCTTATGCATGTCAAACATTCATCACAGTGAATGAAACTTATTAAAAGCTCAGTCAATGGTAGCTTTCATGGGTGGTAGCCAAAACACGTATGTTTGCTGAGTTAAATTAATCAAATATTTATTAAACATCAGCTCTTTCCCAGACACTTCGCATCATACTTTATCTAGGCATAGAGATGGGAAAGACATGGTTCCTGCTCTTGTTGCTCCACCCTCAAGATGGTCAAGAAACTGACAATATTGAAAGTTCTATGACAGTAGAGACTTCATGTATTTTACATTAATGTATCTCCAGACCCTAGAAGAATGAATAAATTCAACAAATATTCACTGAGGGTCTATTTGTACCAGGCACGGTTCTAGGTATTTGGAATATATCAGTGGGCAAAACAACCAAAAATCCCTTTCCTCGAGGAACTTGCATTGTAGAGGAATGAATGAATGTACTTGATAATAACCAAAAATTTACCGTAAGATTTCTTTTTAGCTTGTAGGTAGAAAATGTCCCTAAAGAACAAAAGCACCTCAGAAATAACATATCCCCAGGTAGTGTGACCACCACCCATCTGTCACTTTGTTGTACTGTGTTGTGCATGTTGCTGTGATGCTGGAAGCTATGCCAACAGCATTTCAAATGCCAGTAGAGTCACCTGTGGTGGACAGGTTTCAGAGGAGCTTACAGACTAAGACAGACTAGGAAGAATGTCCTGGCAATCTACTTCCAAAAATTAGTCAATGAAGATACTGTGGATCACAACAGAATATTGCCTGATACAGAGCTGGATGATGAGCTCCTGAGGTTGGACAGCACTCAAAACACAGCGGCCACCACAATGGACTTGAGCATGCAATGATCATGAAGATGGGTCAGGACTGGGCAACATTTTTTTCTGTTGTACATGGGGTAACAATGAGTTAGAGCCAATTTGATTGCAACTAACAACAACAAGGTAGCCACCACCAAAGACACTGCATTCTGCAAGGTTACCAAGCCTCCTCACTGCTTTTATGAAAGTGACATGCAGACGTAAGGGATGAGGGCAGGTCTGGCTGCTATGAGGAGAGGGTTTTCATACCGACACAGTTTAGAAACCTGGTCTCCTACTCATCAAGCCACTTCATCGGTCCCTACCCTAGAAGGACGCTCTGGGGCAAACGTGGGGCTGGTAGACTACATGAACTTGCTCTGGCCAGTAGGGGTGTATCTGCTACATTTCCAGATCTGCTCTCCATGGGGACTGTGTGCCTCCCTCATCAAGAAAGCTGCCAGTGTTCACAATTGGAACATAAACAAGCCAGCAGGTTCTGATTAATCCAAACTGGAACTATTCAAACAGTCACAAAAAGAGATCTTTTCCCCTGAAGGAATTTACATGTGAAGAGAGACTAAGATGGGAAATAAACATTTCTATAATGATTAAAGTTAATTGGCTTGAAAGGATGCCTCTGAAAGAAATGCGTTCTGGTTTTAGTTCCAATCTATTTTGGGACAAGCCTGTTTTTCATAAGATTGGTAACTGCAAACAGATACTGCCCTTTCATTGGAAACAGATGGTACAGAACATAATTAAAGAAGTATGCACGGGCATCTCAAATAACTGCTTTCAATTACAGCATTTCAAGAGTATTAAGGGGAAATATTTTAAACAAGACCACTGCAAAAATAGATTTTGTCATTAACTTTGAAATAATATTTGACTTAAGGCTGAAATTTCCATACGCCCGGTCTGGATCTCTCAGGCAGATGCTGATTGGTGCAGAAGCAATTGAATCATTATGGCCCTTTCGTAAGGGGGAAAAAAAAATCTTCCTGTAAAAGGGCTTATTTTTTTTAATGCCTATTTTTCCTCTGGTAAGACTCATATTTTATTTTGCACTTGAATCTCTGTTATACTTCCTGAGGAAGCTCCCTGAGGAGCTGTCAAAGTGAACTCATTTCAATGCTAAGGCCAAGTTCCTGCTGTGTGGGTATGTGTGTGTAGTCAGCAGCTACAGGACCCAGCCCCCCCACCCCCTGCACCATGTTTATATGCCCTCTAGCCCACATTGTCAGGTACATATTTTACAAGTACCTGAGGAAATCTATACAAAAAATCCAAAACTAGATAATGATCAAAATTGGCACACGGCCTAGGCTGATAGAGTTGTAATTCAGTGGTTTGCTCATTTTAATTTTTATCATTAGATAATTTTAATAGTGATTATAATAATTATAATATTGCTATATAGCAATGCCAGTTTGCAAAATGCTTCATGCCTATTGTCCGACGTAACATGATGGAATGGTGTCTGCCTCTCTCAAAAACTCCTTCTTGGGCATCTAACATATGGCAGACATTGTGCCAAGAGATAAAATGGATGAAATATTTACCTGCCCTGCCTGAGCTTATAATAGGATGGTAGATAGAGACAAACGAACAGACAATTACAAAACAGAGTGGTAGGCACTGAGCTGAAGGGTGGTTAGATGGCACAGAAACACGGACATGGGTACTTCTCCCAAGAAGTAGTTTCTCCTCTATTAACTTACATTTAGTTTTAGAAACAGAAAAGTAGCAACAGTAAAATCTATCTCCTTAGCTACTCAAACATTTTTTGAGACTACTGCCTCATATACACGTGAAAGCTGGACAAGAATAAGGAAGACTGAAGAATTGATGCATTTGAATTATGGTGTTGGTGAAGAATGTTGAATATACCATGGACTGCCAGAAAAAGAAACGAATCTGTCTCAGAAGAAGTGCAAACAGCATGCTCCTTGGAAGCGAGGATGGCACGACTTCGTCTCATGTATTCTGGACATGTTGTCAGGAGGGACCAGTCCCTGGAGAAGGCATCATGTTAGTGTGATGGTTAAAGCTGTGTGTCAATGTGGCTGGGTCATGATTTTCAGCGGCTTGGCAGTTATTTAATGGTATAGTTTGGCAGTTATATAACAATATAGTTATCGTTCATTTTGTGATATAATGTAATTGCCTCCATGATGTAATCAGATATGATCAGCCAATAAGTTGTAAGGGGAATTTCCTTGGGGATGTGGCCTGTGTCCAAAATATATGGATATTTTGGCAAAGCTCTCTGGCTTTTGCTTGCTCCAAAACCTGTATCAGGCTCATCATCATCTGAATTCCAGTTCTTAGGACTTGAGCCACAGGCCTACCATATTGCCCACTGATATTGGGATTCTTTGGCCTCTGCAGTCTTTGAGCCAGTAGTCTGCTGTCTTACCTGCTGATCTTGAATCCATCGGACTTTGCATCCCATGAGCCAGCAGACTGCCATGTGACCTGCCAATCTTGGGTACATCAGCCCCTGCAGCTACATGAGCCAGGAGAAGCCTCCAGCCTGATGCTGGATGCACAAACCTGGGATTTGCCAGCCTCTACAACCATGTAAGCCATATCCTTGAGATAAATTTCTCTCTATATATGTGTGTGTGTATAAAGACACTTCACTGGTTTTGCTTCTCTAGAGAACCCAGCCTAAGACGTTTGGTTCCAAGAGTGGTTCTAGAGAAATAAAACTATCAGAATGAGTTTTCTAAATTGGTTCTTAAGTCTGATTAGTCTTAAAGGTGTTGATGACTCTGCTTTCAGTAGTAAAGAGGGCACTGCTAATCCATGGGGTGAGGTGGCAATTCAAATATGCAAAATATCACCACTAATAGATCAGGTATTGGTGAGACACCAGGCTCTGAGTAATCACATGTTTGATATCTTTTTACAATTTTGTCAGAATGAGAAGCATAAGGAAGCTGGTTGGTTGGTCCTCCTTCCACTAGAAAAAGTAGTGAAAGAAAAAGACTAGCTCAGGGCTTCAAAGTCACAGCTCAAGTGCCAAGTGCCATGTAAAAGACCTCAAAATTGTGCCTTAAAAGAAAGCCTCATTTCTTGTAGTAACAGAGCTGATATTGCTGAAAATTAAACCCAGAATCTTATTGTAAGAGTGGCTGAATTACAATGCCAACTGAATTCTTAACTTCAAATGGTGTCTGACAGTAAAGTGAGGGCACCGATTATGAAGAAATGAGATCCTGAAACTTGGGATGCAGACATATGGGCAGATAATCAGGAAGCTGGGGACACTGAGCCCCTAAATTCTGTTTAATCACTGCTGCCAACAGAACCAGCCCTCTCACTTCCATCTGAAGAGATTACTCCATCTTTGTCTGCTAAGCCACCCTCCCCGGTAAAACCATTAACCCCACACCTCATCTGATGGATAACCCAGTCATGTCTGAAAAGCCTTTCTCTAAGATTTCACCTGGGTCAGTGTCTTAGTCATTGACTGGGCCATCACTTACAAGATGTTGCTGAATGTTCCTAGGACCCACCCCCATGAACCGTTTTTGCTTCTAGACCCATGACTAGAGTTAAGTCCCAGTGAGTCCCCAAAAGGTGAAGTACTAAGGGTGACCCAGGAGGAAGTACACTACAGTACAAAGGAACTGCTTGATTTTCTAATATGTAAAAACAACAGCCAGGGGAATATGCGTGGAAATGGCTTTCAAGGGTATGGGATAATGGTGCAGGGAACATACAGTTGGATCAGTCTGAGTTTATTGATATGGCTTGCCTAAGCACAGATTCTTCATTCAGTGTTTCATCTGGAGAGGTTGGGAAAGGATCTAATAGTTTATTTGGTTGGGTCACTGAAGTGTGGATTACGTGGTGGGCTACACTAAATCAAGTTGAAGCAACAGACCTGTCTTGGTATACTGTAGAAGGGTATCAAAGGCTTAGGGAAATTGGCATGTTAGAGTGGATTTATTAGGTTAGACCCACAGATCCACACACGGAGTGCCCAGAGGACACACCTTTTACCACAATGGTGAGGAACAAATTTGTGAAGTGAGCCCCAGGATCCTTGAAGACTGCTGTAATTGCTATTTTATTTAAGTCATATTTGACAGTGGGAACCACCCCAAATGAATTAAGACACTTAACTACAGTGGAGTTGATTGGACCCCATGGTCCACTCAATTGACACTCAATTGACAAAGATAAGGTAGGTGTGGTTATCATAACGGACAGTGAAATCAAAGCAGTAATCAGAATAGTCTGACTCATATGGACTTATGGCATTGGCTACTTAGTCATTGTGTCCCTAGGAGTCTATTAAATATTTACTTGATCTGTAAAAGTGAAAGAATTCTAGGTCAAGTGAACTGTAGCCTGACTTGAATCACCAGAATAGAGAGTCACAGCCCCTCAATCAATTCCCAGACAGGAGCCAGTTTACAGACCTACAACCCATTGAATGAAGGGGAGGCTTGGTTACCTTGAGAAAGGATCCACTGCACTTCCAAAAATTTATACTGTTAATCTTTCTTCAGCCTTCCTCAAAGTGATCTAGAGCCTTTTGTGAGAATGACTTTGCATTGGGGAAAAGGAAATGATCAGACTTTTGGGGGGTTACTGGATACTAGCTCTGAACTGACTCCAATTACAGGAGATCCAAAATGTCACTGTGGCCCACCAATAACACTGAGGTCATATGGAGGTCAGGTTATTAATGGAGTCTTAGCTCAGTTTCATCTCATTGTGGATACCCAAACCTCTCTTGTAGTGATTTCTCCAGTTCCAGAATGCATAATTGGAATAGATATATTCAGTAATTGGCAGAGCCCCCACATCTGAATCCCTGACAAGTGCGGTAAGGGCTATTATAGTAGGAAAAGCCACGTAGAAGACATTAGAACTGCCACTACCTAGGAAAATTGTAAACCAAAAGCAATACTGCATTATTGGAGGGATTGCAGAGATTACTGCCACCATTTAGGACTTGAAGGATGAAGGAGTGGTGATTCCCACCACATCCCTATTCAACTCACCTATTTGGCCTGTGCAAAAAAAACAGATGGATCTTGAATAATGACAGAGGATTACCAAAAACTTAGCCAGGTGCTGACTCCAATTGCAGCTGCTGTTCCAGAAGTGGTTTCATTGCTTGAGCAAATTAATACATCTCCTGGTACCTGATATGCAACTACTGAGCTTTTCCTTCACTCCAGTCTTGAAGGATCACCAGAAGCAGTGTGACTTCACCTGGCAAGGCCAGCAATACACCTTCACTGTCCTACCTCGTGGGTATATCAACTCTCCAGCTTTATGTCTTAATTTAGTCTTCAAGGACCTTGATTGTCTTTCTCTTCCACAAGACATCACATTGGTCCTTTACATTGATGACATTATGCTGATTGGACCTAGCAAGAAAGAAGTGCCAATGGCTCTGGACTTACTGCTAAAATATTTGTGCATTTAAAAAAATGCACAAATATAAAAAAGGTGGAAAATTACTCTGACAAAAAATCAAATGCCTTCCCCCTCAGTGAAATTTCTACGGGACCAGTGTTGTGGGGGTATGTTGAGATATTCCTTTAAAGTGAAGGGAAAGTTATTGCATCTGGCCTCTTCCACAACAAAAGAGGAGGCACAATGCCTGGTAGGCTTCTTAGGATTTTGAAGGCAATATACCCTTTATTTAGGTGCATTACTCTGGCCTCATTATCAAGTGATTCAAAAACCTTCTAGCTTTGAGTGGTGCCCAGATCACAAGAAGGCTCTGCAACTGGTTCAGGCTGCCATGCAAGCAGCTCTGCCCCTTGTACCATATGATTCAGCTGATCCAATGGTGCTTGAAATGTCAGTGGCAGATAGAGTTGGTGTTTGGAGAACTTTACGGTTTTGGAGCTTGGGCTTGAGCAGAACCTGACAGCACAAGTAAGTTGCATGAGGAAGTGGCCCAAATGCCCATGGCCTCCACTCCTGTCACAGTACCTGCCCTCTCCCAGTTTTCACCTATGGCCTCATGGGAAGTTTCTTATGATCGATTGACTGAGGAAGAGAAAACTCATGCCTGGTTTACAAATGGTTCTGTGTGCTATGCAGGCACCACTTGGAAGTGGGAAGCAGGAGCACTACAGCCCCTTTCTGCGACCTGCCTGAAGGGCAGTGGTGAAGGGAAATCCTCCCAATGGGCAGAACTTTGAGCAGTGCACCTGGTTGTTCACTTTGTTTGGAAGGAGAAATGGCCAGATGTATAACTGTATACTGATTCATGGGCTGTGGCCAGTGGTTTGGCTGGATTGTCAGGGACTTGAAGATGATTGGGAAATTGGAGACAAGGAGGTCCAGGGAAGAGGTATGTGGATGGACCTCTGAACGGGCCAAAGACGTGAAGATATTTGTGTCTGAAGTGAATGCTTACCAAAGGGTGACCTTGTGTCTTAGGCCGGGTTCTCTAGAGAAGCAAAACCAGTAAAGCATAAATATACATAGTGAGAGATGGCTCACACAGTTGTAGAGGCTGGAATGTCCCAAGTCCATGGTTCAGGATAGAGGCTTCTCCTGATTCACATAACCTCAGGGGCTGGTAAGCCCAAGATTGGCAGGTCAGAGAGCAGAGCTTTTGCTCACGTTGCGAAGATTGATGAATCCCAAGATTGGCAGGCAAGACCACAGGTTAACTGTTAGTTTTAGTCCTAAGAACCAGAGGTCAAGTGAACAGGAGCCAGCTGCAGGATCCGGCACGAGCAAAAAGCCACCAAGCCTTGCCAGAATGTCTGCTTACATTCGATGCAGGCCACATTCCCAAGGAAACTCCCTTTCAACTGATTGGCTACTCATAGCAGATCCCATCATGGGGGTGATGACATATCGAATCTCAACAGGGAAGTGATCTCAACATTATACGATTGCCAAAATACTGAGAATCATGGCCCAGCCAAGTTGACATGCAATCTTAACCATCACACCTCTGCAGAAGGATTTTAATAATCAAGTAGCTAGGGTGATACATTTTATGGAAACCAGTCAGTCTCTTTCTCCAGTCACTCCCATCTTTGCCCAATGGACTCATAGGCAAAGTGGCCATGGTGGCAGGGATGGAGGTCATGCATGGGGTCAGCAACATGGGCTTCCACTCACCAAGTTTGACTTGGTTATAGCCACTACTGTGTGACCAATGTGCCGGCAGCAGAGGCCAACATTTAGTCCCAGTATGTCACCATTCCTTGAAGCGATTAGCCATCATCCTGGTGGCAGGTTGATTACATTGGACCACTTCCATCATGGAAAAGGCAGAACTTCACTCTTACTGGGATAGATGCTTACTGTGGATACATATTTGCCTTCCCTGCATGCAATACCTCTTCCAAAATAACCATCCATGGACTCAGAATACCATAGGGTATCCAACACAACATCACCTCAGATCAAGGGACTCAGCAAATGAAGTAAGTCAACGGGCCCATGCTCATGAAATTCACTGGTCTTAATAAGTTCCCCACCACCCTGAAGCAACTGGCTTGATAGATAGAACAACTGAATGACACAATTACAGTGCCACCCAAGTGACAACACTTTTCAGGGTTGGGGCAATGTTCTCCAGTAGGCTGTTTATGCTCTAAACCCATGTCCAATGTATGGTGCTGTTTCTCCCATAACCAGGATTCATGGTTCCAGGAATCAAGGAGTGGAGATGGGAGTGGCACCACTCATTATTACCCCTAGTGACCCACTCACAAATGTTTTACTTCCTGTCCCCAGGACCCTATGGTCTGCTTAGTTATAGGTCTTAATTCCAAAGGGAGGAGTACTCACACCTGGAGACACAGCATGGATTCCTTTGAACTGGGAGTTAAGAATGCCATCAAGCCATGCTGGGCTCCTCATGCCTCTGAATCAACAGGCAAAGAAGGGAATTACCATGTTGGCTAGTGTGATTGATATTACATTATGGAGGTAAAAAAATAGTATGTCTGGAATACAGGCGATCCCTTAAGGTGTCTCTTAGTACTACCATACCCTGTGATGAAAGTCAGTGGGAAACTACAGCAACCTAATTCCAACATGACTACTAATGGCTCAGGTCCTTTAGGAATGAAGGCTTGGGTCACCTCGTCCAGCAAGGAACTGCAACCAGTTAAGGTGCTTGCTCAGGGCAAAGGAATTAAGGAATGCATGGTGGGAAAAGGTAGTTCTTAATACCAGTTACAACCATGTGACCAGTTGCAGAAATGAAGACTATAATTGTTGAGTATTCCTTCCTTGCATGTGTGCTTTTCAGTTTTACACATGTTAATTGTATCATGTTAGGTGCAAGTTTAACTTTGTAATTATTTTTATTTAGAAATTGTGTGTGGTTTAAGAAGATGTGTACAAGCGCCAAGTTGACAAGAGGTGGTCTGTGATGGTTAAGGTTGTGCATCAACTTGTACTGGGCCATGATTCTGTGGTTTGGCAATTAGTTAATGATGTAGTTTGGCAGATAGGTAACGATGTATTTATCGTCTATTTTGTGATATAATGTAATCATCTCTCTGATGTGATTTGATATGATCAGCCATTAAATTGTAAGGAGTTTCCTTGGGGATGTGGCCTATGGCCTGCATCCAATGTATGTGGACATTCTGGCAATGCTTACTGGTTTTTGCTTGTTCTGAATCCTGCATCCAGTTCATCGTCATCTGAACCACAGTTCTTGGGACTTGAGCCAGCAGCCTGCCAGCCAGCAGCCTGCCATCTGACCTGCTGATCTTGAATTCATCAGTCTCTGCAGCCCATGCACCAGGGGAAGCCTCCAGCATGATGCCTGACCCATGGACTTGGGATTTGCCAGCCTCTACAACTGCATGAGCAATATCCTTGAGATAAATCTCTCTCTCTCTCTGGTTCACTGGTTTTGCTTCTCTAGAGAACCCAGCCTAAGAAATTTGGAAAAGTAAAGGGTCAGAGAAAAAAAGGAAGACCCTCAATGATATGGATTGACCCAGTGGCTGCAAGAACGGGCTCAAACATTGTCACAATTGTGAGGATGGTACAGGGCTGGGTAGCATTTTGTTCTGTTGTACATAGGGCTGCTATGAATCAGAACTGCCTTGATGGCACTTATCAACAACAACAATGACTCCTAATGACTATAGTGGCAATCATGAAGATACAATCTAATTTATTGATCACTAATGAGTGTTAGTTGGTATTATGCATTGAATTGTGTCCCCTAAAAAATGTGCGTCAACTTGTGAGGCCATGATTCCCAGTATTGTGTGATTGTCCACCATTTCATCATCTGACGTGATTTTCCTATGTGTTGTAAATCCTACCTTTATGATGTTAATGAGGCAGGGTTAGAGGCAGTTATGTTAAAGAGGCAGGACTCAATCTATAAGATTAGGTTTTATCTTGAGTCAATCTCTTTTGAGATATAACAGAGAGAAGTGAGCAGAGAGACAGGGGGAGCTCATGCCACCAAGAAAGTAGTGCCAGGAGCAGAGTGTCCTTTGGACCCAGGGTCCCTGGACTGAGAAGCTCCTTGACTAGAGAAGATTGATGACAAGGACATTCTTCCAGAGCCAACAGAGACAGAAAGCCTTCCCCTGGAGCTGGAACCCTGAATTTGGACTTCTAGCCTACTAGACTGTGAAAAAATAAACTTCTGTTTGTCAAAACCATCCACTTGTGGTATTTCTGTTATAGCAGCACTAGGTAACTAGGACAGTTGGTTAATAAGCACACCACAAATTTACTTTTGATTGTATGTACACACAAACACAGATCACACATGCATGCACACACAGAGGCATACAGTCCGGGATTCAGAGAACACGTGCGAGCCATAGTACTGCTGACCCCCTAATCAAAGTTTTGTGGACTTTAAGCCTGTCTAGTCATTGTGATGGGTTAAACGCGAGCTGTCTCTACTCCTACTCAGCTACATTTGGCCTAATGGTCTGTATTTCTGAGATGGCTGCACAAAGTTAGGATTACTGTGATTAACAAGCCAAGGAATAAAATACTAACCAGTCCACAAATCTATTTCCTTATCGTATGGGTAGTGAGTATACATACCAGTTGCCAACGAGGTGATTCTGATTCATGGTGACCCCATATGTATCAGAGTAAGAGCTGTGCTCCATAGGGTTTCCAATGGCTGATTATTTGGAAGATGATTGTCAGGACTTTCTTACTCTGGGTGGATTTGAACTTTCAACCTCTTGATTAGCAGCCAGATGTGAGTGGAATGTTTGTACTGTGAGTGGAATATTACAATTTCATTTTTTAAAATTATTTTTTAACCTGCAGCAATTAAGCACTAAAAAGCTGAGTAATTTCCTTTAAAGTTATACTTAATGTTCAAATTTTCCATGAAGATGTTCAAATTAACTCCACCCAATAATTTGTTTTTCCTCATTTTGGATACTCTCTAGAGTGTCACTCTGTGTGTAGGTGTGTATAAAATAGTATTTATGTGGAGTGGGCCGAGGCAGTACCACAAATATTAATACTATTTGTTCAAGAAAAACTGTATAGACTGGTTCCCAAAGAATTAAAAAGAAAACAAAGAATAATCATATTTGATTAACAACGAGGTGATAAATTTTCCAACTTGGGGCAGGAAATGGAGAGAAGTATAAAATACGGTGAATTGTGAGTTCTGGCAAAGGGAGAATTGGAGGAAATTTATAACCTTAAATGATGATAAAAAGTGTAGGAAGAAACACCTTTTCAATAAAGAAATTTCAAATTCTTCAGGTAAGAGCATTTTTTTACCTTCGGGTAGGATGACTTAGGGTGATAGAGTGAATGACTGGCCCCATTCTTCACCCTACCCTGGAGTCATAGCCCTACCTTAGCCTCATTTGGGTGGAGTATATTTCTCTGCTTCTTTGACTTTGGGTTTGGTCATGTGACTTTGGCCATATCTTTAGTGGCCTCACATGCTTCCTATTTCTCCTTTTTGCCTCTACTACCTCGATGAGGGGGAGCCCTGGTGGCATAGTGGTTAAGAGCTCGGGTGCTAACCAAAAGTTTGGCAGGTAAAATTCACCAGCCACTCCTTGGAAAGCCTATAGGAAAGTTCTATTCTGTCCTATAAGGTCGCTATGAGTCAGAATTGACTAGGCAATGATGGGTTTGTATTTTTGGTTTACCTTGATGAGAGAAGAATCCTTGCCTAGTTCTTTGATCCAAGGATAATGAGAGACAGGCAGGGCAGAGCTGCTGCAGCTGGTCCACAGGCCTGGAAAGAGAAGCACAGTGACTTAGAGAGCCACGACCTGAAGCAGAGCCACTGAGCTGAGCCCAGACTGGACCCAAGCTCAGCGAACCCACAGATCCATGAGAATAAGTGATCATCATTTGAGGTCACTGAATATTTGGAGATTTGCTACTCCGAAATATTGTGGCAAAAGCTTATGGTAATGGCTAGATACCCAAGTGGAATTGTCATGTCACACTACTTGAACTTCCTTGAAGATTTACATCTAGATAGTAATAGTAATAACAATATCAATAATAACAACAGCTAGCATATTTACTGAATATCTAAGATCAATAGGCACTGTGCTAAATGCTTTACTTACAGTATCTCCTTTAAACCTCACAACAAGCCTATGAGATAGTGACTGTTATTAGCCCCAGGGAAGTATAACAACTTGCATTCAATAAGTAGCTGAAATGGGATTTGGACCCAGGTCCAACAGATTCTCCAGTCAATACTCTCTTCTACTTTGCTCAGAGAGGTTAGCTGTATGCATGATTTTGGATAGTCTCTCAAAAGACTAGGACACCTTTTACACTTACTTGTCTCAGTCTGATTTTGCTCTACTCCAGTTTCCTCTTGATGGAAATCCAAAAAGACCTAACAGCTTCTGAAATGTGGCAGTGGGTGACCCTGGTCTCTCCTCATTTACAGTCTCTCTTTTAGCCTAGCTACTCCAAGAACCAGATGCTTCCATTCAGTTCAAGGGACACCACACAGATCTTCAAGAAAGATGAGATTTATGAAAGAAATATAGAAAAAATCTGATTTGTTATCCAGCACTTCATAAAGGGACAGGCATAAAAACCATGGAGGCCTTAACCAAAATGAGCTCCTGACCTCCATTGAGTTTTATCATGAACACTCATTTTTTAAAATAACTCTCACTTGTTTAATTTGGATACTGTCTTTTTGAAAACAACAAAGTGTTCCCCAAAGATTACCTGGGGCTCAAAAAGAGGAAGGCACTGTCCTTATCATACCAAAGATTTGTAGAAAGTCTGCTCCAACAGTTTTCACGTGGCACTACCTGGGCATAACCTATGGGAGGAATCATACCAGTTAAACAAACCAATAAAAATGATAAAACTTTTTTAAGATTATGAGAAAAACATTACTTTATGCTACTTGGAGAAGCTTAGGAGTTTTTTGTTTTTTGTTTTTTTTTTTGCCCTTTAGTAAGTACCACAACGGAGATATTTCTCATGAAAACTTAAGTGAGAGACAGGCTGTAGCATGTAAAGGATGGCCTCTGGGAATAGTTATGAGGAGAGCTTGGAGCCAGGACCATTAAGTATGTGACACTACAGAAAAAAAGCAGAAGTAGCATAGATGTAAAATATTTCGAATGCAATAATGGAAATGGAATGAGAGGAAGAAAAAGACTAAGTGTTTTAAACAAAAATAGTTCTGAACATACCAAAACCAATAGTGTTCACATCTGGTGTAGCAGAAAATATAATAGACTTGGGTATAGCCTTGAAAATATATTGAGAATGTAGACATGTACTTGAAACTGTGTTTGATAGAGAGAACTAGATTTTGAATCTTGGACCTATATTACAGTGTGGGTGATCTTGAGCAATTTACTTCAGCCTCGATTCATTATTTGCAAAATGAAAGTCATGAAACAACATATGTGGAAGTGTCTAGCACAGGCATAACAAAGACAATAAGAGCTTAAAGTTTATTTGTAGAGTTGAGTCATATAACCAGTTCTACACTAGAGGTATGAAAGCATACTATAGCCAACAGAATGTGAAGTATACTTTGGACCTCAAATTTCCCAAATCAGTCACTTGATACACATCAGGGAAAGATGGTAACATTTGTGTCACAGGCCCGAAAATTCATGATGTCAGCTCACTGAGTATGTAGAGTGAACACAGCACTCCGGATGACACTCAGTGCTGAGGGGAATGGGGGTTGTTGTTGTTGTTGTTGTTAGTTGCTGTTGAATTGGCTTTGCCTCATGGCGACCCCTTGTACAACAGAACAAAACGTTGCCCAGTCCTGTACCTTCTTCACAATTGTTGGTGTCCTCGAGCCCATGGTTGCAGTTACTGTGTATTTTGAGTGCCTTCCAACCTAGTGGGCTCATCCTCCAGCACTGTGTCAGACAATGTTCTGTTGTGATCCATAAGGTTTTCTTTGGCTAATTTTCAGGAGTAGATCACCAGGCCTTTCTTCCTAGTCTATCAATCTGGAAACTCTGCCGAATCCTGTCCACCATAGGTGTCCATGCTGGTATGTGAAATACCAGTGGCATAGCTTCATGCATCATAGCAACATGCAAGCCACCACAGTACAAAACACTGACAGATGGGTGGTGGAATGGGGATTAGGTGGTAAAAAGAGAATAAAAAAGGGACACCCTATTGGACATTACTTTTCTCAATCAAGTTTAGACTTTTGATTTATGTCACTCAGTAACACAGTGAAAAGAAGGGGTCAGAGTTGCTTTCCAATCTTGATTTTGGTTTGTGACTTAAGTACAGCTTTTCCAAACCTCAGGCCCCATCCATAGAATGGGAACAAAAACAGCTATTCTGCCAGTATTGTCTAAGGATTACAGATGATTTATGAAAAATGCAAGAAGTCCCTAGGTGGCACAAACTCAACTACTGGCTGCAAGGTTAGCAGTTAGAATCCACCCAGAGGTGCCTAAGGAGACAGGTCTAGCAATCTGCTTCTCAAAGGTCACAGCCTTCAAAATCATATGGAGCAGTTCTGCTCTGCACACATGGAATTACCATGAGTCAAAAATCAATGAAACAGCGGCTAACAACAGCCAAACCCAACCCACGGCCACTGAGTTAATTCAGAAACATAGCAACCCTGTAGGACAGACTAGAACTGCCTCATAGCCTTTCCAAAGCTGTAATCTTTATGGAAGCAGACTGCCACATCTTTCTCCCACAGAGCAGCTGGCGAATTTCAAACTGCAGACCTTTCTGTTAGCAGCCAAGTGCTTAACCATGGTTCCACCAGGACTCCTGTTATGGATTGAATTGTGTCCTCCAAAAATATGTGTCACCTTGGTTAGGCCATGATTCCTAGTATTGTTTGGTTGTGTCCTCCATTTTGTGATTGTAATTTTATGTTAAAGAGGATAAGGGTGGGATTGTAACACCCTTACTAAAGTCACATCCCTGATCCAGTGTAAAGGGAGTTTCCTTGAAGTGTGGCCAGCACCACCTTTTATCTTGCAAGAGAGAAAAGAAAAAGGAAGTAAGCAGAAAGGGGGGACTTCATACCACCAAGAAAGCAGCAGCGGGAGCACAGCATGTCCTTTGGACCTGGGGTTCCTATGTGGAGAAGCTCCTAGTCCAGGGGAAGGTAGATGACAAGGACCCTCCTTCACAGCCGACACAGAAAGCCCCTGGAGCTGACGCCATGAATTTGGACTTCTAGCCTAATAGACTGTGAGAGAATAAACTCCTGTTTGTTAAAGCCCTCCACTTGTGGCATTTGTGTTATAGCATCAGAAGATAATTAAGACAGCTCCTTTATAACAATGTTGAAAAATGCCTAGCACTTACTAGATATTTGATACCTGGCAGCTATTTTTACTTAAACCGTCATAGTGTCTTCAGAACAGCAACTGAACCTCATGAATCTTTGTATTCTTCATTATGTTTAGTAGAACGCCTGTCACATATTAGGTAGACTAAATCTTCATTGAATGCATGCATACCTAAAGACTCTTGGTTTAATGTTCTTGCCTTTTGCACTAATTTTCATCAGACAGAGCTTTTTGCCTGACTTGGGAATTTTTTTCCCATAGAGACCAGGTGAGCACTGCCTTTGACTTCAGGTCATATCTCCAAGACCAGAGAACTACAAAAGACATAAATTGGCTGCCTGGAAGTGTTTGCTTATTAATGCCCGTTCAGATCCCACCTAAACAATGGCTATACCTCTGGTTTTGGACTCAACCCTCTTATTTGTTTCCCAGCGCCATCACATCTGACAAGTCACTTTGGCAAAGTTGGTTACCTCTTTGAACTTAATTTCTACATCCATAAATAATGATCTTAGGGTTGCTGTGAAGACTAAATGAGACAGCATATGGATGGTGTCCGACATATAATAGAGAGGGCTGGGAGCGAGACAGAGTATGTAATACCAAAGCTCATGCTCCTTATATTACATTTGATTTCCAAAGGAGTTTAAGCTCCTTAAAGAAAGGGACCCCATCTTACTCAAAACCACTTGGCATGATGGGCACACATGTAATCCATACTTACAGAGCTGAATTGTTTCCAACTGTTATCTGTATTCTACATGAATCAAGAACATTTCTTCAAGTATACGTGACTTTGATCACTAACTCAAAACCAAACCCATTGCTGTCAAGTTGATTCTGACTCATAGCAACACTACAGGACAGAACAGAACTGTTGCATAGGGTTTCCAAGGCTGTAATCTCTCTCTCCTTTTTTTTTTCTAACTGTACTTCAGATGGAGGTTTACAAAATAAACTAGTTTCTCATTAAACAGTTACTACACATATTATAATTTTCCACACATATTGTTTTATGACATTGGTTAACGACCCAACGACAGGTCAACACTCTCCCTTCTCAACCTTGGGTTCCCTATTACCAGCTTTCCTGTCCCCTCCTGTCTCCTAGTCCCTGCCCCTGGCCTATTGTGCCCCTTTAGTCTTGTTTTATTTTATGGGCTTCTCTAATCTTTGGCTGAAGGGTGAACTTCAGAAGTGACTTCATTACTGAGCTAAAAGGGTGTCCGGGGGCCATACTCTCAGGGTTTCTCCAGTCTGTGACAGGACAGTAAAGTCTGGTCTTTTTTTTGTGAGTTAGAATTTTGTTCTACATTTTTCTCCAGCTCTGTCCGGGACCCTCTATCGTGAGATCTGTCAGAGGAGTCAGTGGTGGTAGCCAGGCACCCTCTAGCCGCACTGGACTCAGGCTAGTGGAGGCCATGGTAGATGTGGTCCGTTACTCCTTTGGACTAATCTTACCATTGTATCTTTAGTTTTCTACATTCTTCCTTGCTCCTGAATGGGTGAGACCAGTGGATTATCCTAGATGGCCACTCACAGGTTTTTAAGATCCCAGACGCTACTCACCGAAGTAGAATGTAGAACATTTTCTTTATAAACTATGTTATGCCAACTGAGCTAGATGTTCCCCGAGACCATGGTCCCCACAGCTCTCAGCCCAGCAGGGAGTTTGGATGTGTCTATGAAGTTTCCATGACCTTGCCTTGTAGAAGTTGTGCTGGCTTCCCCCGTACTGCATACTGTCTTACCCTTCACCAAAGTTACCAGTTATCTGTTGTCTATTTAGGGTTTTTCCTCCCCACCTCTCCGCTCCCTCATAACCATCAAAGATTGTTTCTTTTTGTGTGTAAACTTTTCATTGAGTTTTTACAGTAGTGGCCTCATACAATATTTGTCCTTTTGTGATTGACTTATTTCACTCAGCATAATGCCCTCCAGATTCATCCATGTTATGAGATGCTTCACAGATTCATCATTGCTCTTCATCATTGCATACTACTCCATTGTGTGTACGTACCATAGTTCATTTATCCATTCATCTGTTGTTGGGCATCTAGGTTGTTTCCATCTTTTTGCTACTGCGAACAATGCTGCAAAGAGCATGGGTGTGCATATGCCTATTCATGTGATGGCTCTTATTTCTCTAGGACATATTCCTAGGAGTGCGATTGCTGGATCACATTGTGTTTCTATTTCTAGCTTTCTAAGGAAGCACCATATTGTTTTCCAAAATGGTTGTATCATTTTGCATTCCCACAGGCAGAGCAAAAGAGTTCCGATCTCCCTGCAACGTCTCCAACATTTGCCATTTCCTGTTTTTTTGATTTGTGCGTAATGCTGGGGTGAGATGGTATCTCATTGTGGTTTTGATTTGCATTTCTCTAATGGCTAGTGATAGCAAGCATTTCCTCATGTGTCAGTTCGCTGCCAAAAATATCTTCTTTGGTGAAGCATCTGTTCATTTCCTTTGCCCATTTTTTAATTGGATTATTTGTTGTTTTGTTGTAGAGGTGTTGTATTTCCCTGTAGATTTTAGAGATTAGACCTTTGTCTGATTTGTAATAGCCAAAAAATTTTTCCCAGTCTGTAGGCTCTGTTTTTATTCTTTTGCTGAAGTCTTTTGCTGAACATAGGTGTTTAATTTTTAGAAGATTCAGTTACCTACCTTATCTTCTAAAGTTTGTGGGTTATTGGTTGAAGTTTGTATCCTGTTAATGATCTGTATTAGGGCCTCCAGCATTGAACATAATTTTTCCTCTGTGAACTTCATAGTTTTTGGCTTTATATTTAGGTGTTTGATCCATTTTGAATTAGTTTTTGTGTATGGTGTGAGGTATGATTCCTGTTTCTTTTTTTCTGCAGATGGACATCCAGTTTTGCCAGCGCCATTTGTTAAAAACACTGTCTTTTCCCCATTTGATGGACTTTTGGGCCCTTGTCAAAGATCAGATGACCGTGGGTGCTTGGATTTACATCTGGGTTCTCAATTCTGTTCCATTGGTCAATGTATCTGTGGTTGTACCAGTACCAGGCTGTTTTGACTACCATAGCTGTATAGTAGGTTCTGAGGTTAGGTAGTGTGAGTCCTTCTATTTTATTCTTCTTCTTCAATAGTGCTTTACTTATCTGGGGTTTCTTCCTTTTTCATATAAAGTTAATGATTAGTTTTTCCATCTCTATAAAGAATATTTTTGATATTTGGATAGGGATTGCATTGTATTTGTAAATTGCTTTGGGTAGAATTGTCATTTTCACAATGATGAGCCTACCTATCCATGAGCGTGGTATGTTTTTCCATTTATGTAGATCTCTTTTGGTTTCTTGCAGTAGTGTTTTGTAGTTTTCTTTGTATAGATCTTTTACATACTGGTTAGATTTATTCCTAAGTTTTTTTTTTTTTTTTAGGGGCTATTAAAAATGGTGTTGTTTTCTCGATTTCCTTTTCATCATTCTCTTTATTGGGGTATATGAATCCAACTGATTTTTGTATGTTTATCTTGTATCCTGCTGTTCTGCTGGATCTTTCTATTAGTTCCAGTAGTTTTCTTGTGGAATCTTTTGGATTTTCTGTGTATAATATCATATCATCTGCAAACAGGCACAGTTTAACTTCTTCATTACCAATTTGGATGATCTTTATTTCTTTTTCTTGCCTTATTGCTCTAGCTAGGACTTCCAGCTTAACTTTAAATAGGAGTGGTGATAAGTGGCATCTTTGCCTTATTCTGGAAACACTGGTGGTGTTGTGGTTAAGAGCTACAGCTGCTAATTAAAAAGGTTGGCAGTTCATGTCCACCAGGTGCTTCTTGGAAACCATATGGGGCAGTTCTACTCTGTTCTATAGGGTCACTATGAGTCAGAATTGACTTGATGGCAATGGGTTTTTTTTTTTTTTGCCTTGTTCTCAAGGGGAATGTTTTCAGCCTCTCTCTGTTAAGAATGAAGTTGGTTTTGCATAGATGCCCTTTATTATGTTGGGAAATTTCCCTTCTATACCTATTTTATTGAGAGTTTTTATCAGGAATGGGTGTTGGACTTTCTCAAATGCCTTTTCTGCTTCGATTGAGATGATCACGTGTTTCTTTTCTTTCCTTTTATTTATGTGGTGGATTACGTTGGTTGATTTTCTAATTTCGAACCATCCTCACATAACTGGTATGAATCCTACTTGGTCATGGCGTATTATTTTTTTGATATGATGCTGAATTGTATTGGCTAGAATTTTGTTGAGAATTTTGCATCTATATTCATGAGAGATATTGGGCTGTAATTTTTTTTTTTTTTTTTTTTTTGGTGTTTTTGCCTGATTTTGGTATCAGGGTTATGCTAGCTTCATAGAATGAATTCAAAAGTATCCCTTCCTTTTCTATGTTACGAAATCTTTTCAGTAGTAATGATATAAGCTTTCCTTTGAATGTTTGGTAGAATTCTCCAGGAAAGCCATCTGGAACGGGGTTTTTTGTTTTTTGTTTAAATGACCTTTTCAATCTCTCCTCTTGTTATGGGTCTGCTCAGATTTTCAACATCTTTTTGTGTTAGTTTGGGTAGGTAGTGTGTTTCTAGAAAATTTTCCATTTTCTCTAGGTTTTCAAATTTGTTGGAGTATAGTTTTTCATAATACTCTGTTATGATCCTTTTTATTTCAGTTGGGTCTGTTGTAATGTCCCCCATTTCATTTCTTATTTGGGTTATTTGCATCCTCTCCTGTTTTGTCAGTTTGGCCAGTGGTTCTCGATTTTGTTGATCCTTTCAAAGAATCAACTTTTGGTTTTGTTGATTCTTTCTATTGCCTTTCTGTTCTCTATTTCATTTATTTCTGCTCCGACCTTTATTATTTCCTTTATTCTGGTGGCTGTAGGCTTTTTTTTTTTTTTTTTTTTTGCTGTTCTCTTTCTATTTGTTCAAGTTGTGTAGCTAATGTTTTGATTTTATCCTTTTCTTTTTTTTTTGATGTGTGCATATATTGCTATAAATTGATCTCTGAGGACTGCCTTTGTTGTGTCCCAAAGGTTTTGGTATGATATATTTTCATTCTTGTTTGATTCTAGGAATTTTTTTATTCTGTCTCTGATTTCTTCTATTACCCAGTGGTTTTTAAGCAGGATATTATTCAGGTCCATGTAATTGATTTTTTCCCTTGTTCTTCCAGTTGTTAATTTTTACCTTGATGGCATTGTGGTCAGAGAAGATACTTTGTACTATCTCAATGTTTTGGATTTTGTTGAGGGTTGCTCTGTGGCCTAAGATGTGGTCTATTCTGAATAACATTCCATGTGCATTGGAAAAGAATGTATACTTTGCAGCTATTGGATGGAGTGTTCTATACATGTCTATGAGGTCAAGTTGACTGATTGTGCACTTTAGCTCTTCTATATCTTTGTTGAGTTTCTTTCTAGATGTTCTGTCCTTTGCAGAGAGTGGTGTGTTGAAGTCTCCTACTATTATTGTGGAACTGTCAATTTCTCTTCTCAGTGCTATTAGAGTTTGTTTCATGTGTTTTGGAGCTCTGTTATTGAGTGCATAGATGTTTATTATGGTTATATCTTCATGATGGATCATCCCTTTAATCAGTATATAGTGCCCTTTTTTGTCTTTTATGGTGGATTTTGTTTTAAAGTCTATTTTATCTGAGATTAGTATTGCCAATCCTGCTCTTTCTTTGGTAGCTCCTTGCTTGATATATTTTTTTCCATCTTTTTTCAATAAATTTACATCTTCTTTTCTAAGGTGTGTCTCTTGTTTTTTAACCATTTGTCACTGTCTGTCTCTTTATGGGAGCATTTAGGTCATTTATATTCAGTGTAATTATTCATAGGTGTGAGTTTATTGTCATCTTGTAGTGCTTTGTGTGTGTGTGTGTGTGTGTGGTGCTGACATTTTCTTTGTTCCTCTTACTCTCCTGTTCTGAATTCCTTCTGTTTGTGGATTTTTTTTTCATATCTTTTGTTTTTGTAGATTTTGCTTTTACTGAGACTTTATGTTTTTCCTCTTTATTTTGATGAGTAGTTTGTTAACTTTCTTTTTGGTTATTTTGAAATTTACCCTTCTCTTCCTAGGTTTGAATCAATCTATTATTACTTGGTATTTCCTTGCCTTCTTCTCCATTAGAAAGTTCTACACCTACACCATTTGTGCCCTCTTTCATTGTTCTGACATTGTTGTCATTTACAGATTAACATCTCTGGGTCTCTGTTGTAATTCTTTGGGTTTTGGATCGTTGTTGAGAGTTCATTTCCTAGGCTGGTATCTGGCTGGTACAGTCTTGCATCCTAGATTTAGGCTGTGGTCTGATGTTTGTTCTCAAACCGAAGGACTCTCTTTAATAACTCTTGTAAGTTTTGTTTGGTTTTTACATATTCTCTTAATTTCTGTTTATCAGGAAATGCCCTAATTTCACCATCATATCTGAATGAGAGTTCTACAGGATATATTATTCTTGATTGACAATTTTTATTCTTTCAAGGTTTTGTATATGTCATTCCATTGCCTTCTTGCCTGTATGGTGTCTGCTGAATAATCAGATCTTAGTCTCATTGTTTCTCCTCTGTATGTGACTTTTTGTTTTTATAGAGCTGCTCTAAGGATTCTTTCTTTGTCATTGGTTTTATCGAGTGTGATTATGATGTGCCATGGTGATTTTCTTTTGGGGCCTATTCTATATGGTGTTCGTTGAGCTTTTTGGATGGTCAACTTTTCATCTTTCATAATATTAGGAAAGTTTTCTCTCAGCAATTCTTCAGTGACCCTTTCTGTGTTTTCCATTTTCTCCCCTGTTCTTGAACTCCCATCACTTGTAAACTTTTGCTTTTGATTATATCCTACATCACTCTCAGGGTTTCTTCATTTTTCTTTGTTCTTTTTTCTGATTTTTTCTCAAACAGAGTTGTATCCAGTATTTGTCTTCAGTTTTTCTGATCCTATCTTCTATTGTTTCGAACCTGCTCCTCAGCCCTTCTATGACACTGCCCATTTCTGAAATATCGTTGTTTGTCTTTTGGATTTCTTGTTGTTTTTGTATGACTTCTAGTTGTGAATTTGTTTTGGCATTTTATTCCTGTGTTATTTTCCTTAAGTGTTCCATTTTTTTTTTGTCTGTATTCTCCATGAATTTGTCTGCTTTTTCCATGAATTTGTCTATTTTTTCCTCATTTTTATCTGCTTATCACTTCAACTATTGGATAGCTCTGAATATTAGAAATTTGAATTCCCTATCAGGTAGTTCTAGTGCCTTTTCTTGTACTGGAAAGTCATCTGGTGTTTTATTTTGGATGCTTATTGGACCCATCCTGTCCTGTTTTTTTAATGTGTCTTGATCGCTATGAGTTGGAATTGACTCAACGGCACTGGGTTTGGCTTTTTTGGTTTGATATTGTCTGCTGTCTTTGAGAAATTCAGTAGTTATTTTCTACACCTATTGATTGCAGATTTGTTTGTTTCATCCTTTTTTTAAAAAATTGGTTATTTCTGAACAGTCAGGCTGTGTGTTCTTTGTTTTTTGCTCGTCTGTGGGTATGATATTTTTCACCTCCTTGTTCAATGGGCAAAACCAGTCGCTCAGTTATGGAGCATCAAGGTAGGTCCAGCTGAAGGGAAGGGGCAGGGATGGGTTGTTTTTGGCATATACTAGGGCTGACAAGGTGGGCCAGGAATCAGTGCGGGGCAGATTCCAGTAGGTCATGCCTGTTCTGCTCAGGGGTGTGATGTTCAGCGCATGATGCAGTTAGGCGGGAAGGAGGAGGAAGGTTGTGATGTGTGCAGCTAAGATGGGTATGGGAAAGAAGAGGGAGGGGAGCAAGAAACAGGGGCCAAAAAGAAACAAACAAAAAAAGAAACAAACCAAAATCAAGTTCTAAGGGAGTGAGAGATGTGAAAGTGAGAAATGGAGAAAAACGAAAAGGAAAAAGAAAAGGGGGGGGGGGAAGAAATAAAAGTTAGGAAAGAAAAGAAAAGCCCCCCCCCGGATCCGACTGGTATAGCTGCAATGACTGGGGAGTGGAGTCCATGCCATGCAGTACAGCCTGGCTAGAAGGGGCTCCCAAGCTGTGAAAAGAAAAACAAAACAAAACAAACAAACAAACAAAACAGAAGAGAACAAAAAAGAAAAGACAAAAAAAAAAAAAAAAATGAAGTGCCCTGAGGGATCCCAGCAGCATGGCTGTGCAGATTGAGAAAGTGGCTCCCAAGCCAGGCAGTACAGTCCAGCTAGAAGAGGCTCCCAAGCTGCAAAAAGAAAACAAACAGAACAAAACAAAACAGAACAACATAAAAATGATGAAATGTCCCCAGAGATCCCACCAATGCAGCTACACAGACCAGGGAAGTGGTCCCAAGCCAGGCAGTACAACCCAGCTAGAATGGGCTTTGAAGCCACAAAAAGAAGAAGAAAAACCAAAACAAAACAAAATCCCCAGGGATCCCACCAGCTTGGTGGTACTCACCAGGGAAGCAATTCCCCAGCTGAGTGGCACTTCACAGCCTTTCAAGAAGAGGCAAAGCTGGCACAGGGAGCCAGGTGTTTAAGAGTAAGGAGGGGGAGATGGTGAGAGGCAGGGAGCAAACCAAAAGAAGTAGAAATAAACAACAATCAAATGGCACTGTTGGAGCCAACCAGTGTGGGTGGGGCAAATCCAAGCAACTTGGGTTCGGATCACGTGCCTCTCATGCAAGAGACTGCAGCCAGCAGGAAGCTGTGGAAGCCAAGTAGGAGGGAGGAAGGGTGGGGAGTGGGAAATCATATATCTCTGGTTACCAGCTATTCCATCTCCTGCTGAGAGCACTGTGAAGCTGCTTTCCTGTACTTCCTGTCCATTGATCTCTGATGTGGGTGGGGCAAATCCAAGCAGCACTGAGTTTGCTCTTCTTGGCTGGCTGAGTGACCGCAGCCTGCTAGGAAGCAGCAGAGGCCAAGCAGTAGTGGGGAGAAAGATGAGGGGTAGAAAAGCGTATATCGCTAGTTACCAGGTGTTCTGTCTCCTGCTGGGAGCTCCATGAAGCTGCTTTCCCAAACTCCCTGTCCATCAATCTCTGACAGGAGTCCAAGATGGTGAATCCGTGCTGCATTAGCTGATAGGGGACCTCCACACATATCTCTCCTAGTTCTCTATTCTCTGTCAGTTTCTTATTCCATTCGGTACTTGCCTGAGTTCTTTATCTCTTCATTTGATGCTTAGGGTTCCAGGATTGACGTTTGTCTCTGTTTTACTTACTTTTTGGGGACTTTGCTCTGGAGGGATAGCATGGTCCTTCTGCCTATAGAACCAAGTTGGCACCAAGGCTGTAATCTTTATGGAAGCAGACTGCCACATCTTTCTCCCACGAGTGGCTGGTAGATTTGAACTGCCAGCCTTCCAGTTAACAACCAAATGCTTAACCACTGTGCCACCAGAGCTCCTCCGTTCATTACCAGGAACCATAATTGATTCACAAAAACAAGGCATACCAAAGAGACTTTCTTTCCTTTCTTACTATTATTAGACTGGTTGTTGGGAGAAAGTAATAAGTATCATGTCACTTAGTTCCAAGAAAGCCTTAGACAAATTAATCAATTAGGATGCTTTTACATGCAAGTAACAGAAAACCAAAGTCATTATTGACTTCAGTAATAAGTTTACTTATTGGCTTATACACCTGGAAGGGTGTGTCAGGGTTGATTGATCCAATGGTTAGTCCAATGTGATGGAGGTTTCCAGGGTCTTCTATTTCTGTAATCTGCTTACACTGTTGCTTCATCATGGATGTCAGCTGTCCACTAGTAGAAAATAGGGCTACATGCTTCCTTGTTTATTTATGGAAAGAGAAAATGAAAGAGAGCACACCACCCCCGATCCCTAAACGTAATGCCTTCCTTTCATAACGCGCAAAAACTGTACACTTCTTAACCAGCAATTGTCATTAGTGGAATGCTGTGCACTGGTAGGCTTAGGCTAGGGTTCCTGGCAAGAGATATGGGATTATGATGACTTTAGTTGGGGTCAATTCTTCAAACTTCATTGCTTTTACACAGGGGTGGAGAGTGAAGTGGAGAAAGAATGGTGGGGATCCAATCCAGCAATGTAATCAATTGCTGGATTACAATAGTTACAAAAATGAACATAATTATAATAATGTTCACAGAAGAGGTGGAGAAATTTTGACTGAATAATATAGTTGGGTTGTTAGTAGCTGATTAAATAGCTGCATGGTTAACAAAACTGAGAGAGGTGGCATATCACATACTCCAGGGATCTTCCCTTCCTTCACCTTGCCAGCCCAGATATCACTTCACATATGATACAACATATAAATTATGTATTTCTATGACTATCTTCCAACGCAACTATGACTGTTGAAAGCAGAAGTTGTGCCTTACCCATCTCTCTAGCCTCAACACATAGCACACAACCTGACATATATAATAAGAAGCTCGATTTTTTTTAATTAGTTAATGAGCAATCGGTGTGTAGAAGTTTCAGGAAAAGAGATTTCAAATCTTCCAATGTGTGAAAAGATGGCTTCCTAACAATAAATGTATTATGTGAATTACTAATAGTCTTCAATCACTTAACTGTAAAGAGGATGGATGTTGGGTTGAGATAACTTTAAGATTCCTTTTGATCCTATAATTCAATAATTTTCTAATCTTGCTAATGGTGATCACACTATATACTTCATGATGGTGGCCCAGATGGCTCCTGTATAGAAGTCAGAACATGCTGGGGGTGAGAGGGCTAGAGTTAACTGTTTGACTCATGGGAATTTGAACCTTCTTTCCAGGGCTATGATTTCTACATGAGGAGAACATTCCATTCTCCTTGCCAGCTGTGATACCCAGTCCTTGCCGATCGTGATTTGGCATGAACTTGGCATGCTTTGTCTGCTCACAGGTCAGAGGCCAAGAAAAGAAGCACGACTGAAGAAAGCTCGTGGGCAAATATAGCACTAGGGAAGGGGGAAGAGTTTCTTAACAGCTCTAGAAATTTGTAGCTCAAGAAATCATTAAGTAAAAGAATAAATAAAAGAAGTCGACATGGCAGACGTTCAATATTTACTTAGTGCTGAGTACTGTTCTGTCTCTCGGGTTAGGAAGATAATAAATGCTGGGGACAAGATTCTGGTCTATAACGAAGTTCAGAGGGTAGTTGGATAACTACCAAACTTATATATGTACACACACACCATGCACACACACACACAGAGTATCTGAGAAATGTAGAAAACAACATCCAAGACAGGATACAGGATGGCCAGGCAATATTACATCCACGGAAGTGCTGTACAAGCCATACCGTTCCGCTGGCCCTCCTAACCTCTCCTAATCTGTGTTCAGAAGGGAATTCAATCCTCTCAATTTGCTTCTAACCCTGACACTCTCCCCGCCTATTAGAATTGATTTTCTGAAACCCTGTACACAGTCCATGCAACCTCAGCTTGCTCTCTGTTCGTCATATTTTTAACACCATTTTTATTGGTGTTTTTTTTTTTTATGGGTAAGTTATGCATCACTCTTAATCCTATCACTTAGATATAACCACTGTTCGCCTAGTGGTACGTGTTCTGTCATTTTTTTTTCCTATACACATTTTAACTTTTTCACAAATGCATAGGTTTTGAGAAGAGCCCTGGTGGCACACTGATTAAGCTCTCGGCTGCTAACTGAAAGGTCAACAGTTCAAACTTACCAGCCACTCTGTGGGAGAAAGATGTGGCAGTCTGCTTCTGTAAAGATTTCAGCCTTGGAAACCCGATGGGGCAGTTCTGCTCTGTCCTATAGGGCTGCTATGGGTAGGAATCGATTCAATGGTAAAGGTTTGGTTTTGGTTTTTTACAGGTTTTGCATGTAAATCTTTAGGAATACCTAGAACAGTATGTACTCATTTACATGTGTAAATACATAGACTAAAGATCTAGAAGGACATATGCAAAATTGTCAACTATGGTTTTCTCTCAGGAAGAGAGAATATTGAGATCTGTACATTTTATTCTATGTACTCCTGTATCATTGTTTTTGTTTTTTAACAACAAAGACACATGTAGGTATTGATTTTTCTAATCCTTGGTAAACTTTCTAAAAGGAGAAAAAAATGAAATCTCTACTCCCTGAGACAGTTAGCAATAGAGCATGGCAAGAAGTAAAAATTATTTGATCTTGATCTTAACCCTTTTCTCAGGGAAAATAAGGAAAGAAAAATGAGGAAGTAGAGCTTTGATTTTTCTACTAGAGCTACAAAATGCCTGGTGGTCAAGACAGCAAATATTAGGGGATGAAGCCCACAGGAGAAGCGAAGCAGTGGTGTTGGGGAATTAATCTCGAAGGGTTTCTTGGAGGAAGGTGTTTGGTGTAGAGAAAGAGGAAGGGGCTGCAGGACGGGAGGCGTGAGTTTTATTCTAGTTCTGCTAAAACCTTGATCTATGAACCTGCGGGAGTCATGATATTTCTCTTGGCTTCAGTTCCTACTTTAGAAAACAGCTAATTCTAGAATATTTAAAAATTGACCATTATTAAGGATTCTCCATTTTATGCCCTGCCAAGAGAAGACAATAAAAAGGAAGAAAACAAGCAACAAAACAAAAATGTCCATCATTATCTGCAAATGAAAGGAAACTTTAGCATTAAAAACACTGATAGAGTCTCACATTTGAAAAAATCAATTAAAAAAAAATACCTTTATGTAACGACTCTTGGAAATTGCCCGTGTTTGTCTTCGTTCTCCATGGGCAGGTACGAACGCTGCCAGGGCTGCACTTATGAACCTCAGCAGAAGCCCTTTTTCATTTCTATCTTGTGCGAACAGGCTGGGACTCTGTGCCCTTGAGCCTGAGCCTGGACAGCACACTGGATGCCAAATGGCCTGTTCAGGAATGCAGACAGGAAGCAGAGGTCACACTGCAGAGGAGGGAAGTTCAGCACTAAGGGAAGTATCCACGTTTATTTTTGAGTACCAATGTGCTAAGTACTCTTCTGGGTGATGGGCTCCACAGAGAACAAAAGACCTGCCTTCATGGATCTTACTATGTTCTAGCTAAGGAAACCAGGTTATTAATAGATACATGAAAAAATATATAGTATGTTGTTGTTGTTAATTGCTATTCAGTCAGCTCTGACTTATGGTGACCTTATGTATAACAAAACAAATTGTTGTCTGGTCCTGTGCCATTTTCTAGCACTATGTCAGACAATATTCCGTCATGATCTGTAAGGTTTGCATTGGCTAATTTTTGGCAGTAGATTGCTAGGTCTTTCTTCCTAGTCTATCTCAGTCTGGAAGCTCCGTTGAAACCTGTTTCACCATGGGTGACCCTGCTGGTATTTGAAATACCGGTGGCATAGCTTCCAGCATCACAGCAACACATCAGCCACCACAGTGACAAACTGACAGATGAGTGGTGTGTGTCACATGGTCTTAAATCCCGTGAGGAAAACTAGATGAGGGTTAGTTTTGACAGGGAGAGCCACTCAGTGGAAGGTGTTCAGGGTAAGTCTCACTGAGCAGAGTCCCAAAGGAAAGCAGTTGCATAAGCTGTGTAGATAACTGAGGGAAAATACTCTTGGCAGAGGGAAATGATAACTACAAATGCTCTTTGACAAGAGTGTGCTGAATACATTTAAGGAACAGCTATGCATGACAGGGGAGAGGGAGGAAAATGAAGCCAGAAGGAGCTGAGGACCTTGTGTGCCACAGAAAGGACCGACTTTTCTCTGGGTGTGGTTTGAACCATTAGAGGGTGCTGAGCAGAGGGGTGACATGTCTGGCCTGGGTTTAATAAGGTTGCTCTGGCTGCTGTATAAAAAGACTCCATGTGGACAAAGGTAGAAGCAGGGAATTGAGCTGATGGAAAATGAATATTTATACCAAAGAGAGAAAGGAAATAACCAGAAAGCAACCCTGCTTTGCTGTTGTTGCTGTGGTTTTCATCATTACTGCTGCTGCTTTTGAGGGGCTCAGGAAATCGGGAAACAATACATTATTCAGTGGGAAGAAGCTAAGATTTGGGAACACATTTCTAAATAAGTTTATTATTATTAATTACCTCATAGATTACACATGAAACATTTCTCTATAACTTATTACATATACCGTTTTTTCTATCTCCACCAAAACTAATGCTTTCTAATTTCACGTTCTTTAAGAGTTGCCTCTTTTTTTTTTTTTTTATTAACTAATTGCTTCAGAAATTCCATGGGGACCCTGAGTATCAGTCAGGATGGGTTAGGTTATATTACAGTAAGAAACGAACCTTAAAATCTTGATGGCTTAGCACAACAAAAGCTTTTGTCCGATGTAAGTCAACAAGGGGGCTCTGATGGTCTTGTTTACACACGGACTAAGATAAGAGAGCTCCATCTCAACATTTCCACCTACAATGGCTGAGGCAGAAAAGGTAAGCCTGCCCAACCCCACCTCACCTCTTAAAGCTTCTGCCCAGAAGTGACATCCACCGCTTCCCCTCACGTTCTGCTGGTATAAGTCATAGATAACCATGCCAAACTTCAACTGAGGCAGGAAAATGCAACCCTACCATGTATCTGGAATGGTGCAAATAGTTAACACACTTGGCTGCTAACCAAAATGTTCATGGTTCAAGTCCACTCAGAGGTACCTTGGAAGAAAGGCCTGGTGATCTACCTCTGAAAAATCGGCCCCTGAAAACCCTGTGGAGCACAGTTCTACTCGCATGGGGTTGCCATGAGTTATGGAATTGCCTCGATGGCAACTGGTTTTGGTTGGTGCCACATATCTAGAAGAATAAGAATTGAAAAAAAGTGGATAGTCCTAATGACGCCATGCTCAGCTGCCTATCACAAACTGGACCCCAGGCTTTCCTTGCCCTCACTTTTCCAATTTGAGCTTCCTCCTTTTAGCCTTTCCTGTGTATCTCAGTTGGAATGTATGTGACCTATAAACTCCCAAATCTCTTATACCACTCATATGACAGTGCACGTTACCTTATATTGTAGTGATTGTTGTACACACACCCATACACACAGATTATTCTGAAGGCACCCTTATCTTACTCTTTATCTTAGTAGAATAGCCTTTGTAACCAGGAAAGCAAAACTGATTCTCAATCCACACAGGTCCTAGGGAAAATATCTTGCCCAAAGATAAAAAACCGATATCCCTCTTTCCTTTTAGCCCCCTTCTGTTCTTCGGTAATACCACTCTTAATACCCATCTACCATGCCCATTTGGGTTTTCGATAAATGTGGCAATGGCAGCAAGCGGTTCCAGATTGTCTCTGCTGCAGGAGACCCAGCCCTAACTTCACCCTTAGCTTGCTAGCAATGGAAAAGCAAGGGCATCTAGTGTTTTCTCTTTAGACGAAGGTATGAGTAAGTGGTGAGGCACCATCCTGAGCAATAGTGACAAACTTTCCAACTCTGAAGAAACTCTAAATCCGTCCCAAATATGAAACTGGATTTTTTCCCCCGCACAGGGACTGAGATTCCGATGTCATCGCACTTGCAGAGAGCATCGCGCTCTGATTTTGCTTTCTTGCCAGCATTTCGGAGATTAATGACTGTGTTTTGTTTTTTTTTTTTTTTTTTAGCAACGACAAGAAGAGCTGCAGAAGCCCTACGGGCAGGGAGCGTATTTGCCTGCTTGTTAAAACAAGTGCCCTTTTTTATTGAAAGGAATAGCATTCTCTTAGTTAAGAGACAGGTGTTTGAAATTGCTGTTTTTGTTCTCAGCTATTGCATAAAAGGAAAATGAGCCCACAAGGTGTGAAGGAGCAATACAGAAAATACAAAGACAGAGAACGTAATCCCTTAGAAGGATGTGGGACGGGAGAAAGGTCAGGTTTTAAAACAGACTCATCCACAAGGTATGACCGGAAACAACCTTTCATTTGCTTTAATAGACAGGAGGCGTCTTCCAAGTAAGGCTGTTTTTAAATTTTTTTTTTTCTTTCTTTCCTATACTGCAGCCCAGCACTTTGCATCATTGCCTTAAGGAGGCATAAACACATGTCCAATGAACAAACGAGAATTATAGCTGACCTGCTTCTTCTATCCAACAGGTGGCATTGTTGCTTTTCAAATGGCTTGAGAACCAACAGCAGCTAATCCGCCACCAACATCCGGGGTTTTTTTTTTTTGAATGTGGTTGTTGTTCATCCTACCTAGTGGTCACAGACTAGGGCAGACATGAAGAGTACAAATATTCTTTCCATAACCACTTTGTTTTTAAGAAGACATATGGCCGATTAGTGACTTCAATTATAGGACGTTAGCAAATAAGAGACATCTAGTTTTCCCTTTTTTTTTAATTCCTCTGGATGAACTGAGAAGGGATTCTTTGTTTTCATTTCTTCGATGACTACACTTTTGTACCACTTGAATTTACAAAATGGTTCATTAACTCACTTGTGCATTGAGACAGCAGCATTTACAAAATCCGGGTTTTATCCTTACAGATAGCTTTTTTTTTTTTTACAGATAGCTAGAAGGGGGGGGGGGAGGGGGGAGGGAAGGGGCTACAAAGAAACCCCATACAACAGAAAACACAAAAACTAGGACCCTTTCTTTGTTGTCCTAATTTTTTTAAATCTAATTGATAAAATAAAACATATATGAATCCCACTAGTAAATATCCAGGCAGGATGCCCTCATTTTGGTTACTGAAAGTTAAAAATAATAGCTAAAATTTAGCAAGAATTTACTCTACGCCGCCCTTGCATCTATTTGACCCTCACAGGAGCCCTGTGGAATAGGCACAGTTATCATCCCCATTTTATGGATGAGGAAACTAAGACCCTAGGAATTTAAGTAGCCAAATTACAGCAGTGCCAGAATTTGAATTCAGGCAGCATATGACTTAAGGTAACAGCTGATGCTACCGAGTACCTAAATATACCCAGTACAGTGTTTATGCCCTTTGCATACGTTATGTTAGTTATCATCCTAATACTTTGAACTAAGAATTAACCATTATGTTTTATTTCTTGTTGTTACGTGCCTTTGACTCGATTCTGACTCATGACGACTATGGAGAAGAGTAAAAATGTCCCGTAGGATTTCCTAGGCTGTAGTCTTTACTGGAGCAGATCACCAGGTCTTTTCTTCCAAGAAGTCACTGGTGGATTCAAACTGCACACCTTTCGGTTAGCAGCCAAGCAATTAACCATTGCAGAACCAGGGCTCCTTCTTTTCTTTCCAATAGGGATTTAATTTTCTTAACAAAACATGAATGCATCCCTCAACTTGAAATAAGTGGTATTTTCACAAACGTGGATTTTTTGTTGTTGTTATCGTTAAGTGCCATCAAGTCAGTTCTGATTCATAGCGACCCTATGTGCAACAGAATGAAACACAGCCCTGTCCTGTGCCATGCTCACAATTGTTGTTATGCTTGAGCCCATTGTTGCACCCATTGTGTCAACCCATCCTGTCAAAAGTCTTCCTTTTGTTACTTCTCCAGGGACTGGTCCCTCTTGATAAGTACATGAGACAAGGTATTGCCCTCCTCACCTCCAAGGACCATTCCAGCTATATTTCTTTCAAGACATATTTGTTCATTCTTCTGGCAGTCCAGTGTTGTTGTTAGGTGCTGTCAAGTCGGTTCCAACTCACAGCAACCCCATGCACAACAGAACAAAACACTGCCCGGTCCTGCGCCATCCTTACACTCGTCGTTATGCTTGAGCTCATTGTTGCAGCCACTGTGTCAATCCACCTCGTTGAGGGTCTTCTTCTTTTCCACTGACCCTGTACTCTGCCAAGCATGAGGTCCTCCTCCAGGGACTGACCCCTCCTGACAACATGTCCAAGTATGTAAGACGCAGTCTCGCCATCCTTGCTTCTAAGGAGCATTCTGGCTGTACTTCTTCAGACAGATTTGTTCCTTCTTCTGGCAGTCCATGGTATATTCAATATTCTTCGCCAACACCACAATTCAAAGGCGTCAACTCTTCTTCGGTCTTCCTTATTCATTGTCCAGCTTTCACATGCATATGATGTAATTGAAAATACCATGGCTTGGGTCAGGCGCACCTTAGTCTTTGGGTGACATCTTTGCTCTTCAACACTTTAAAGAGGGGCTTTGCAGCAGATTACCTAATGCAACGCATCTTTTGATTTCTTGACTGCTGCTTCCCTGGCTGTTGATTGCGGGTCCAAGTAAAATGAAATCCTGGACAACTTCAATCTTTTCTCCATTTATCCTGATGTTGCTCATTGGTCCAGTTGTGAGGATTTTTGTTTTCTTAATGTTGAGGTGCAATCCATACTGAAGGCTGTGGTCTTTGATCTTCATTAGTAAGTGCTTCAAGTCCTCTTCACTTTCAGCAAGCAAGGTTGTGTCATCTGCACAATGCAGGTTGTTAATGAGTCTTCCTCCAATCCTGATGCCCTGATCTTCTTCGTGTAGTCCAGCTTCTCAGATTATTTGCTCAGCATACAGATTGAATAGGTATGGTGAAAGAATACAACCCTGGCGGACACCTTTCCTGACTTTAAACCAATCAGTATCCCCTTGTTCTGTCCAAACAACTGCCTCTTGATCTATGTAAAAGTTCCTCATGAGCACAATTAAGTGTTCTGGCATTCCCATTCTTCTCAATGTTATCCATAATTTGTTATGATCCACACAGTCGAATGACTTTGCATAGTCAATAAAACACAGGTAAACATCCTCCTGGTATTCTCTGCTTTCAGCCAGGATCCATCTGACATCAGCAATGATATCCCTGGTTCCACTTCTTCTGAAACTGGCCTGAATTTCTGGCAGTTCCCTGTCAATATACTGCTGCAGCCGTTTTTGAATGATCTTCAGCAAAATTTTGCTTGGACGTGATACTAAGGATATTGTTCTATAATTTCCACATTCGGTTGGATCACCTTTCTTGGGAATAGGCATAAATATGGATCTCTTCCAGTCAGTTGGCCAGGAAGCTGTCTTCCATATTTCTTGGCATAGATGATTGAGCACCTCCAGCGCTGCATCTGTTTGTTGAAACATCTCAATTGATATTCCATCAATTCCTGGAGCCTTGTTTGGCAGTCCATAGTATATTCAATATTCTTTGCCAACACCATAATTCAAAGACGTCAATTCTTTTTCAGTCTTCCCATGAATACAAGATGACTAAAAATACCATGGCTTAGGTCAGATGCACCTAAGTTCTCAAACTGACATCTTTGCTTTTGAACACGTTAAAATGAGGTCTTTTGCAACGCAGTTGCCCAGTGCAATATGTCATTTGATTTCTTGACTGCTGCTTCCATGGATGTTGATTCTGGATCAAAGTAAAAAGAAATTCTTGACAACATCAATAGTTTCTCCATTTATTATGATTTTGTTTATTGACCCAGTTGTGAGGATTTTTGTTTTCTTTATACTGAGGTGCAATCCATACTAAAGATTATAGTCTTTGATCTAGTTATTCAATGTCAGACAGCCAAGCTCCAGAACACTAGTAATTTACCAAATGTCATTAAGTGTAGCTCTTTTTCCATAAGGTACATCAGTTATATTTCATCCAGCATTCTAGCATTAATTAAAAATACGTATTTACAACTCTTCCTCTTCCAAAAAAAAAAAAAAAAAAAAATTGGGGCCTGGAAAGAGTGACCAAGTGACTAACAGATTACTGAAATCTCATCCATTTTGATTTACTAATATACCAATATAACAAAGCCTTTTAAATAGAAACTTGTTGCCATCAAGTTGATTCCCACTCATAACTACACTATGTACAACAGAATGAAACACTGCCGGGCCTTATGCCATCCTCACAATCGTTAGCTTGAGTCCATTGTTGCAGCCACTTTGTCAGTCCATCTCATTGAGGATCTTGGTTTTTTTTTTGATGACCCGCTACTTTACCGAGCATGGTGTCCTTCTCCAGGGACTGGTCCCTCATGGTAACATGCCCAAGTATGTGAGATGAAGTCTCACTATCCTTGCTTCTAATGAGCATTCTGGCTGTACTTCTTCCAAGACAGATTTGTTCATTCTTCTGGAGTCCATGGTATATTCAACATTCTTTGCCAACACCATAATTCAAAGGCGTGAATTTTTCTTCAGTCTTCCTTGTTTGCCTCTCCAGCTTCCCCATGTATACGTGATCACTGAAAACACCATGGCTAGGGTCAGGTGCACATTAGTCCTCAAAGTGACACCTTTGTTCTTGAACATGTTGAGGAGGTCTTTTGCAGCAGAATTGCCCAACGCAATACATCGTTTGATTTCTTGACTGCTGCTTCCATGGTTGATGATTGTGGATTCAAGTAAAATGAAATCCTTGACAAATTCAGCCTTGTCTCTGTTTAGCAAGATGTTGCACATTGGGCCAGATGTGGGGATTTTTGTTTTCTTTATGTTAAAGTGAAATGTATACTGAAGGCTCTAGTGTTTAATCTTCATCAGTAAGTGCCTCAAATCCTCTTCACTTTCAGCAAGCCAGGTTGTGTTATCTGCATAACTCAGGTTGTTAAATGAGTCTTTCATTAATTCTGATGCTGAGTTTTTCAAACAATCCAGCTGCTCAGATCATTTGCTCAGTGTACAGGTTGAATAAGTATGGTGAAAGGATACAACCCTGATGCACACCTTTTCTGATTTTAACCACACAGTATCCTCTTGTTCTATTTGAATGACTACCTCATGTTCTAGGTGCAGGTCCCTTGTGAATACAATTAAGGGTTCTGGAATTCCCATTCTTTACCGTGTTATCCATAATTTGTTATGTTCCACACAGTCAAATGCCTTTGCATAGCCAATAAAACATTTTTTTTAACATATTTCTGGTCTTCTCTGTTTTCAGTCAAAATCCCTCTGACATCAGCAATGCTATGTATCCCTCATTCCATGTTCTCTTGTGAATTCAGCTTGAATTTCTGGCATTTCCCTGTCAATATACCGCTGTGACAGCTTCTGAATTATGTTCAGCAAACTTGTACTTGTGTGTGATATTAATGATGTTGTTCGGTAATTTCCACATTCTGTTGGATCGCCTTTCTTTGGAATGGGCCAAATATGAATCTCTACCAGTCAATTTGCCAGAAAGTTGTCTTCCAAATTTCTGGACATAGACAAGTGAGCTCTTACAGTGCTGCACCCGTTTGTTGAAACATCTCAGTTGGTATTCTGTCAGTTCCCGGAGCCTTGTTTTTTGCCATTCGTTTCAGTGGAGCTTGGACTTCTTCCTTCAGTATCATTGGTTTTTGATCCTACACTATATCTTTAAATGGCTGAAAGTTGACCAGTTCTTTTTGGTAGTGACTCTGTGTATTCTTATTATCTTCTTTTGATGCTTCCTGTACAGTTCCATATTTTCCCTGTAGAATTCTTCAATATTGCAACTCGAGGCTTGAATTTTTACTTTAGTTCTTTCAGCTTGAGAAATGCTGAGTGCGTTCTTCTTTTTTGATTTTCTATCTCCAGATCTTTATACATTTTATTATAATACTTTACTTTGTCTTCTCAAGCTGCCCTTTGAAACCTTCTGTTCAAGTCTTTTAACATCATCATTTCTTCCATTCACTTTAGCTACACAGCATTCGAATGCAAGTTTGAGAGTTTCTTTTGACATTCATTTCAGTCTTTCCTTTTGTGTCTTTTTAATGACCTTTTGCTGTCTTCATGTGTGATATTCTTGATGTCCTTCCACAACTCATCTAGTCATGGTCATTAATGTTCAATGCATCAAATCTATTCTTGATATGGTCTCTAAATTCAAGCGGGATATACTCAAGGTCGTGTTTTAGCTCTGATGGACTTACTCTAATTTTCTTCAGCTTTAACTCGAACTTGCATATGAGCAATTGATGGTGTGTTCCACAATCAGCCCCTGGCCTTGTTCTGACTGAATATATTGAGCTTCTCCATCACCTCTTTCCGCAGATGTAGTTGATTTGATTCTTGTGTATTCCATCTGGTGAGGTCCATGTGTATATTTGCCATTTATATTGTCATGAAAAAAGGTATTTGCAATGAAGAAGTTGTCGGTATTGCAAAATTCTATCATGTGGTCTCCCGCACCATTTCTATCACCAAGGCCATGTTTTCCAACCTCCGATCCTTTTTTTTTGTTTCCAGGTTTCATATTTCAATCACCAGTAATTATCAGTGCATCTTGATTTCATGTTTGATCAATTTCAGACTGAAGGTGTTGGTAAAAATCTTGTTTCCTCATCTTTGGCATTAGTGGTTGGTATGTAGATTTGAATAATAGTCATGTTACCTGGCCTTCCTTTTAGGCATATGGATATTATCCTATCACTGACAGCATTGTAGTTTAGGATAGATCTTGAAATGTTCTTTTTTACTGTGAACGTGAAGCCATACCTCTTCATCCCAGCATAGGAGACCATATGATTGTCCAATTCAAAATGGCCAATACCAGTTCTATTTTTATGCCTTCCATTTTATTTTTGATGACTTCTAATTTTTCCAGAGTCATACTTCGTACATTCCATGTTCTGATTATTAGTGGATGCAAGCAGCTGTTTCTTCTCATTTTGAATTGTGCCCACTCAGCAAATAAAGGTCTTGAAGGCTTAGCTCCAACTGTTTCATTAAGGTCAACACTACTTTGAGGAGGCAGCTCTTCTCCAGTCATATTTTGATTGCCTTCCATCCTAAGGGGCTCATCTTCCAGAACCATGCCAGACAATGCTCTGCTGATACTCATAACGTTTTCACTGGCCAATTTTTTCAGAAGAGGACCTCCAGATCCTTTTCCTAGTCTGTCTTAGTCTGGAATCTCCACTGAAACCTGTGCACCTTGAGTGACCCTGCTGGTATTTGAAATACTGGTGCATAGCTTCCAGCATCACAGCCACCACAGTACGACAAACTGACACATGCGTGGGTAGATATATATATACATAAACTCCAATCTGTAACATTTCTTAAGCTGAAAGCAACCATGGACAGCTTCGGAATTTTAGCCTACCCCTCTCCCGCCCCCAGTTTTTTTTTTTTTTTTCCCCCTCAGGGGAGGAAACAACAAAAATAAGGAAGATAAATTTGGGCATGGTTTGATTTCTAACCATGCTCTAGTTTAGCAATAACATGCAAATAATGATTATATTTAGAATTTATCAAACAGCTTTGACAGCTCATTTCATGAATTTACAAGTATTTTTACTCAATGTTGAGGAATGGGATATTCTGGCTAATCTAACATTCTGCTTAATACTTGCCATGGGTGTTTATTAATTCAATACAACTGTATTTCACAATTCTTAATTAGACACCTGGTCACTTTACATGGAGGCTGAAAGCTTTTTTTAATGGAAGTGATTAAGAGTTGTAAATATATTTCTTAAATTTCTACTAAAATACTGCAAGATATATTACTAATATCCCTTAGTATAAATTAGGCATGTAATAAATTGCTACAATTCTGTAGTTTGTGTGAAATTAAATCAGTACTTAGATGTTTACACAAACATTAAATCAGAGTTTGAATAATGAAACTTTTGTTATAATTCTCATGCTTATTTTCAAAGAGTTTAGAATATTTTTATATTTTTTCTTTTAAAAGAGTCAAAGTAAGGAGAAAAAACTTTGATATAATTTTTGACTCACACAAGGAGTCTGTGGTTCCCTAGTTGCTCAAAATCTATTTTTAAGTGTTTGCCAAGCATCTCCATAGTTTAATGACTTGGTTTGCTAAAGGGAACATGTCATCAGGGTATGAAACACATAAAACTTTCACTGATAGCCTTCAGACCTCTGAACAGCCACTAAAGCCAAATCAAGTTTTACTCCTACCTTTAAGAATACCCTTCAAAAGAGTCTCTAGGTACTTCCTAATATACACTACATATTGACGAGGCAGTATGTGATTAGAAAGGAGAGGTTTTAAGTGTGCATTTCAATAATGGCCTTAGTTTTTAGAAATGATCTCAACAATTAAAAGAAACCGGATACTCCAAGTTGGCAAAGTGTGGGGGACTCAGGCATCCTCACTCTGTGGAAAGAGAAATTGTTTATAAATTTTCCATAAGTAATTTGAGTAATCTGTGTTAAAAGCATCTTAAAAAGTGCATACTTTCTTCTGTTGGCCCAGGACAGGAACCATTCCCGAAGACAACTCATCTGTCTGATGAAAGGGACTGGACAGTGGGTAGGAGAGAGATGCTGGTGAAGAGTGAGCTATTTGTATCAGGTGGACACTTGAGACTGTGTTGGCATTTCCTGTCTGGAGGGGGGATGGGAGGATAGAGAGAGTTGGAAGCTGGAAAAATTGTCACGAAAGGAGAGACTGGAAGGGCTGACTCATTAGGGAGAGAGCAAGTGGGAGTACAGAGTAAGGTGTATATAAACTTATATGTGACAGTCTGACTTGATTTGTAAACGTTCACTTGAAGCTCAATAAAAGTTAATTAAAAAAAAGTGCATACTTTACTGAACATTTTGATCAAAGATTCTATAGAAGAACCCTGATCAAAAGGGGGAAAATTTAGAACTGAATTTCAATTCTAATGGTGTTTAGACTTTCTGGTGCCATGGAGACTGGATGAACCCCTGAAACTATTACCCTAAGATAACCCTTAGACCTTAAACCAAAAATATCCCCTGAAGTCTTCTTAAAGCCAAACAATTATTTAGCTTAACTAGTAAAGAATGTCTACCTTGAGCATTGTGCTCTTTTAAGAACTATATAAGATCGAATTGACAACAGCAACTAGAAAGAATAGATAAGAAACTTAGGCGGCAGTGAGTTTATGTTAATGGGGGAGGAACAACTCAGAAAAGGAGGGTGAGAATGGTTGCAAAACTCAAAGAATGTAATCAATGTCACCAAATTGTACATGTAGAAACTGGTTGAACTGGTGTATGTTCTGCTGTGTATGTCCCCAACAACAACAACAAAATAAAACTAGAAAAGAAAAAGTGCATATTTTTTGACTTGCAATTCTGCCTCCCAGTTTATATTGAGGAAGCAAATTAGTATTTGTACAGGCATGTATGTACTAGGATATTCATAACCATGTTGTTTATAGTAACAAAAAATTCAAAGCAACCCAGCAACAAGAGATCTATGTAATCATTAAAGTGGAAGATATTTATTGACATGGAGTATGTTCATGACATCTTTTTGAGTGACATAAAGGATATTATGGAAAACCTGGTGACGTAGCGGTTAAGTGCTATGGCTCCTAACCAAAATTTGGCAGTTCGAATCCACCAGGCGCTCCTTGAAAACTCTATGGGGCAGTTCTACTCTGTCCTATAGGGTCGCTATGAGTCGGAATAGACTTGGTGGCACCAGGTAAAGAGAGATTATAAACGTTGATGTGGCTGTAAACAGAAATATAAATTTATTAATGTATGTGTGCATATAGAATAGAAAAAATCAAGGAGGCTATATACTAAAACTCTAACCACCACGTTGTTTAGATAGGATTACAGATAATTTTTATTTTCTTCTTAAATACTGTACTTTCTGAATATATAGAAATATATTTATATATATACATATATACCAGAAAAATTAAGTTATTTATATTTTACACATACAAACAGCGGACCAAAGCAATACAAAATGAGTTACTGGAGATAGTAACCAAGACCTGGTTGCCCAACTTTACCACCAATAGATTTAACTCTTAATATAGTAAACATTTTTGAGCAAGTATTATGTACAAGGCACTATACTCCATGCTATATTTGATCCCTTCATCTCCTCTTCAACATTCTCCCTTCTCCTCTCTTCTTCTCTCTCTTCCCCTCTTCTCCTCTGCTCCCATTTCCTCTCCTCCCCTGGTGTCTTCTTATTGGCTTGCTTCAAATCCCTTGATCTTACCTCACTTCAAACTAAAGTAAATGCAATTTTTTCCCTATACAACCAACCTCTGAAAGCTCAGTGTACTGTCACTGTTTCCGTTTCCTTCTCCTCTCCCTTTTCAACTCCATTCTCTACAACTCAATGCTCTTCAACTTGGTTTTTGCTCTTACCTCTCAACTGAAATTTTTCTGGCAAAACCCTTAATTCCTAACTGAAAAATTCAATGGCCTCATATAAAAGCTATGTTTGTATTTTCTTCTGGTCTTTCTTCATAAAAAATAAAAAAAATTTTTTATAGGCACACGCAATTTCATATAGCTATGTCATAGAAATAATTTTTATATTTTCTTTCCTTTTTAACTTAATGCTATGTTACTTTCTGTCTTAAACTGGGTTCTCTAGAAAAGCAAAACCAGTAAAGTGTATAAATATGTATGTATAGAGATTTATATCAAGGAAATGGCTCACTCAGTTGTACAGGCTGGAACCATCCCAAGTCTGTGGATCAGCATAGAGGTTTCTCCTGATTCATGTAGCCACAGGGGCTGGTGAACCCAAGATTGGCAGATGAGAAAGCAGAGCTCTCGTTCACAGGCTGTGAAGATCAAGTAATCCCAAGATCGGTAGGCAAGACCACAGGTAAGATGCTAGCTCAACTTGCAAGAAATGGAGGTCAGATGAACAGGAGTCAGCTGCAGGATCCAGAGTGAGAAAAAGCCCCTGAATCTTGCCAGAATGTCAACTAATATTCAATGCAGGCCACACACCCAAGAAAACTTCCTTTCAACTGACTGGCTCCTCACAGCAGATCTTGTGGTGGAGGTGATCACATTATATCAAATCTCATCATGGAAGTGATCATGATGCACGACTGCCAAACCACTGAGAATCACGGCCCAGACACGTTGACACACAACCTTAACCATCACACTCTCTTTACTTCTACCCCATATTTATCTTAATCTTCCTTCACATTTTATGTTATTTGATGGTTTTACTTATGGTTAAGGGCCTAGGCTTTGGAGTATCCTGCTTGTGTTCAAGTCTTATCTTTACCACTTACTGGCTGTGTGACATAAGATGTTACTTAAACACCACTGTGTTCTTCACTTTTCTCATCAGTGAAATTGGAATGATATAGTACCTGTTTCATAGGGGTATTGTGGAAACAGTACCAAACATATTATAAACATTCAATAAAAGTTAGCTACTATTATTACATTCAATCTCAAGGATAAATGCAACTTGCTTAGCTTCACACTCTTCTATTCCAGATGTTTAAGTTATACCTATATTTTATTACTATAGAAAATGTTGCAGTGAGCATTTGTTCCAAAAAAGTTTTTTTTTTTTTTTCTGTCTTTTAGATGTTTTGGTTATTTTTTAAATATAATTCTCTCAGAATAAATTGCAAAATTGAGATTACAGGATTAAAGAATATGGACATGTCAAGGCTCTGGATCAACGTTCTTCAAATGATAGTTGTTGTCTGACTTGCCATCTGCAGGTGAAGGATATACAAGTTCTTGTAACACCACCAACATTGAGTAGCATTATCTCTTTCAATGCCTGTTGACTTAGTAAATATAAAATTGAACTCAATTGTTATTTCAATAAGGATCTCCTTATTCTTTATTGTGACCAGTCTTCTAAATGCTTATCTACTTGTTAAATTTTGTTTTTCATAAATCAACTCACTCCTCCTTAATGTCTAAAACAAAACTATTAGTTTCCCCCCCACAAAACTCCTTGACCTCCAGTCATTCCTACCTAATAAACAAGGTCTCAGGACAAAATCTTGGAATCTTTCTTGACGCCTCTCTCCCACGCATTACACACAATCCATCAGCAAACTCTGCGGCTTTTTCTTCAATAGAATCTGGAATACAATTCAATCAAAGATACCATATGCTACAAATGAACAAAAGTGGATTGGGGGGGGGATGTGTGTAACTGTTCTATATCTCAATTATGGTTGTGACTATTTGACTATATATACTTGTAAAAATTTATTAAAATGGACATTTAAAATGGATGAATTTACTACATGTAACTTACACACCTATAAAACTGATCTAAAATTTCACTCTTGCAAGAAAATTTCCATTCAGTTTTCAGTGCTTTGATTTTTGTGCTTTAAAAGAAATCCAGTTTCCAACATGTGTTAATTTGTGTCCTTGATTTTTCACTTGGATCAAGATTATAACTTTTCCAGAGGCTGCAAATTCATGAAGATCTCTCCCTGCTTGGTCTTGCCTGCATGAATTTTTTTATCCAAAAGAACTTGAGAGATGTAACCCACTTATCTTGCAGCTGCTCCATCTTCTGGGAGTGCCCAGAGGGATAGGCAGCATCTGTTCTTGAAGCACCCAGTGCCCTCCATGAGTAGCTGTGTGATACCTCCTCATGAACTTTACCACAGGAGTCTCTATGCAGTTGGTCATATACAATGCTTAAAATCCTCACTTTCATCAATTTTTATTTTGGGGTTAAGTAAAGGCTCTGTGAATGCCACAGAGGAGCAACCCTGTAAGCAGCTTATACCTTAACATGATTTAGCTAATCAAATGTTTACAGCTTCCAATACTTCTAGGGAATGAGATTTAAGTTAGGACCAAAACCAAACCTGTTGCTGTGGAGTCGATCCCAACTCATAGCTACACTACAGGACAGAGTAGAGCTGCCCCATAGGGCTTCCAAGGCTGTAATCTTTACAGAAGCAGATTGCCACATCTTTCTCCCATGGAGCTCTTAACCTAGCAAGTGGCCTAGCACTTCACCACCACATCGACAGGGCTTCTTAGTGGAAAAGGATGAATCCAACTAAAGAAGAGATTTCAAGAAGGTCTGGGGTGAAGAGTTCTAGGAAATCAATACAAATAGTGGGTACTCAAATGCGAGGGTCCCAGATTGAATGAGAAGCAGGATGCCCTGGATAGGTCTGGGGTTGCATCCCAGCATTTACCTCTTGGTAGGTGAATTATCTTGGGAAGGTGAGCTAACTCTCTGAGCTTTAGCTTCCTCATTACAATATTTGCAATACTTATATTTCATGAGGTATTCATGAAAATTAAATTATATGAAAACATGAACCTGGTAATTCCATTCCAAAGTATTTACTCAAGAGAAATAAAAATATATGTTCACAAAAGACTTGTACATGTACTTGTACATGAATACTCATAAAAAAACAAAGCTAAAAACAGCAGTCTGCTTGTCTATCAATAAGAAAATGGATAAACACACTGGTATATTCATACGATGAAATACTCTTCAACATTAAAAAGGAACAAAGTACTGATAAATCCAACAAGATGGATAATCTCATCAACATTATGGTGAGCTAAGGAAGCCAGACGGAAAAAGAACAAATATGGTATGAGTCCACTTATATAAAGTGCGAGTACAACCAAATCTACTTGTCTTACTTACCTAGTGTTACTGTAGCAGAAATACCGCAAGTGAATGTCTTTAACTAGCAAATTTACTTTCTCATAATTTAGAAAGCTTGAAATCTGAATTCAGAATGTCGGCTCTGGAGGAAGGTCCTTGTCTCTTCTGAGCTTCTGCTTCTGGGCAATATTCATATGGCTTGACATATCTCTTCTCCCATCTCTGCTTCTCTCTCTTGCTGGTTTAATCTCTTTTATATCTCAAGAGACTGATTTAAGACACACCCTGCACTAATCCTGTCTCATTAATGTGAAAAACCCATTCCCAGGTGAGATTATAACAGGAATGTAAATTAGGATTTGCAACACATATTTTTTGGGAACCAAATTCAGTCCATGACATTCCACTCTTTGGTTCCCAAAAATTCATATCCTTGCCACATGTAAAACACATTCACCCCATCACATCATCCCAAAAGTCTTAAGTCAACTCCATGTTCCAATTCTCATCTTCTGGATCGTCCAAATCAAATATGGGTAAGACTTTAATCATATTCCGTTTGGGGGCAAAATTCCTTTTCATCTGTGAACCTGTGAAACCTAGACTACAAGTTATCTGTTTCCGAAGTACAGTGGTGGAACAGGCACAAGGTAGATATTTCCATTACAAATTGGAGAAATTGGAGGCAAAGAGGGATAACAGGCACCAAGCAAGTCCAAAACCCAACAGAAAAAATCACATTAGCTTCAAGGCTTGGAAATAATCTCTCTCCTCTGAGACCATCTGGGCAATGGTCCCACCCTCCAGACTCTGCATGTTAGCCACACACTCTGGATTCTGGGTGGAGGCCGCTGGCCCCTGGGCTTCAGCTATGCCTTCCAGGCCCACTGGAACGGCAACACTGCTCCCTCGGGTTTGGGCATCCCAATTCTCCTAGTCCACGTGTGTGGTGACCCCACACCCTCAGCCCTGGCAGTCTCTGTTATTCTGCCCTTTGGGCATGGCAGCCTCACCCCCTCAGCTCTGGGCCATGTCCCTATCCCCCTGGCATACCTTAATGGCAGCCCCACACTCCAGAACAGAGTTGGCGAAGATCTGATTCTTTGAAACCTAGGAGGCTGTGGCCCCACCCTTTGAGACTCAGGGCACTGTGCCCACCCTTTGAAACTAAGAAGACCCTGCATCCCATGTTCCTTCCAATTGATATCCAAGCTGCTCCAGGGATGGTCCTTTTCTTTTGTTGGAGGACAACAGATGTAACTCCTTTGGTCTGTTTCCTGCCTGTAGAATCCCAAGAGGCAGACAGTGTTCTTTCTTTTTATTCTTTCTCTGTATCCTTTAGTCTAAGCTGATGGGTTTTCTGCTGCAGTAGTTGGCTAGAACCATCAGTCACAGGCTTAATCTCTTTAACAAAAGATTGCGTAACCACATCTTTGGTGAACATTCTGGGACATGTGTCCTTTGTACAACAAAATTTTCCAAATCTTTAAGTTTTGTTTTCATTTTACACAGTTCATTTTTAAGTCCATTTCTTTCTTTCTTTTTGCATTTTACTGTAAACAAGAAGAAACCATGCAGCCTCTTTAAAATCTTACTTAGAAATCTCCTCAGCCAGAAATCGAAGTTCATCTCTTACAAGCTCTACCTTCTACCAAATATTTGAACATAATTCAAACAAGTTCTTTGCCATTGTATGAAAAGTATCACCCTTCTGCCATTGCCCAATCACGTGTTCTTTCTTTTCTTTTAAAGTTTCACCAGAAGCACATTAAACATCCACATTTCCAGCAACATCCTGTTGTTGGTGCCACATTATTCTCTAAGACAGAAGATAGAGGCTTTCCCTATAGCTCTCCTCACTTCCTTCTGAGCCCCCATCAGAATTACCTGAGAAGCTTCTCCCGTAAAGATTACAGCCTAGAAAATTCTTTGAGACAGTTCTATGTCACACGGGGTCACTATGAGTCAGAATAGACCCAACAACAAACAGTAACAACAATAGCAATGTCGGGAAGACAAGAAAAGGCAGAAGTCTTTCTTGGCAACACTCATGATATTTTAAATTCTTTTTTGGCATATAACAGAATTCCCATATGTACTCTTTACACTAACTGCTATTATAGCCTGGAGCTATCTGCAGCAGAACCTTTCATTCTTTCTTTCTTTTACTTGGTATGTATTATTTGGCCCTTACTGTACACACGTTGTAACCTGTCACGATTTAGCAACCTTAGGAAAACATGTTTCTCACTACAGCCAGGATTAATGCAGCAGACTGACGGATGGCACGACACCCTTTCAGAAGAGAGTTGTAGGGGAAAAGAAGTAATTGGTATTCCTGTGGGGTGGAGGGGAGGTCCAGTACCAGATTGAGCATCTGGTAACTTGAAGTGAATTTCTTTCTCTAGACCTAGGATTCAATATTCCAGAACCACATTCAGCCCTTCCTTTTCCATGACGCTGGATTGAACATAATTGTATTCCACCAGTACCTGGTCAGCAGAGCTCTCAATTCGCTAATTGTGTTTGTTCCAGCAGACTGCCAGCATGGGCCCCAGCTTGAATCTCCATGTAATTTAATTCTGTGTAGAATGTTGTCAAAATGATGCATGTAAAGGATTTCAAAATCTGTCCAATGGCTTTCTAATCATTCAAAACAAGCCTATTTTTCTAGCACTGCTATCTTGCCCACCCCCAACACTGAGCTCTCCTCCTTCATTTGTTGTTACCTTGCAGTAGAAGGGAGGGCATTGGTGGTTCAGTAGTAGAATTCTTGCCTGCCATATAGGAGATCCAGATTTGATCCCCAGCCAGTGCACCTCAAGTGCAGCCACCACCTGTCTGTTAGTGGAGGCTGCGTGTGTTGTTGTGGGTCTCATCTGCAAGAGATCATGGGGATGGCACAGGGTTGAGCAGCATTTTGTTCCATCAACAGCAGCTAATAACAAACAACAAAAGTAGTGGAAAGGGCACTGAAGCAGCCTTAACTGTGGCAACACTGGTTAATGTGTCATTTATTAGCTGCCTGAGATTGGACAAGTTACTTAATTTCTCAATGTCTCTATTTTTCATTGTTAAAGTAGGTATAATAATATGCCCACCTTATCAGGTTTTGGTGATGCTTAAATTGAATAATACTGTGTCACACAGTCAATATCTAATGAATATTACCAATTATTATTATTCTACCCTGATTCCACCATTAAATAGACAGCTGAAACTGGGGACAAAGACAAGGAGCAGGAAAAAGTTTGCACGTAGATTTGAAGTGTAGTAAGCCAAGGACAACACTATGAAAACAGTCATAAGAGGGGACACTTCTCTCTCCAGCTTTCTCACCATCCCTAATGCTAAAATGCTACAAGTCTTGGGTATAAGTATTGAACAAAGCTCAACTTGTCCATCATTTAGAGTAAAATGGAGGCATTAGAAAAAATGAAACAGAGACTAAAAAGTGATATACAATTATCTTTTCATTTTCCTTTCTGTACACAAGCAGGTGAGGAAAAAAATGAAGAGAGACAGGTAGAGGATTGTAGAGGATCTCTCCACTTGTACAGCAAGTCTGCTATTTCTAGACATTGCTGCTGGCTGATCAACTTGGCATACTGGCTGATCATGGCCTGCCAGGTGAGCAAATAAGATTGGAAGTAAGGGGGCAGGAGAGCAGTGGGGTGCAGACCCCACATTCTCATAAAAAGACCAGACTTAATGATCTGAATGAGGCTAGAAGGACCCCAGTGGTCATGGCCCCCAGACCTTCTGTTGGCCCAGGACAGGAACCATTCCCAAAGCCAATTCTTCAGACAGGGATTGGACTGGACAGTGGGTTAGAGAGGGATGCTGGTGAGGAGTGAGCTTCTTGGATCAGGGGGACACTTGAGACTATGTTGGCATCTCCTGCCTGGAGGGGAGATGAGAGGGTGGAGGGGCTTAGAAGCTGGTGACATGGTCAGGAAAAGAGAGAGTGGAGGGAGGGAGTGGGCTGTCTCATTAGGGGGAGAGTAATTGGGAGTATGTAGCAAGGTATATATAAGCTTTTATGTGAGAGACTGACTTGATTTGTAAACTTTCACTTAAAGTACAATAAAAATTATTTAAAAAAAAAATTGGAAGTAAGTTTGGCCTTCAAAAAAAAATGCAGTCTTCACATAACAGACAACTGTGTTAGCAAGAATTTTATTGGATAAATACACAGTCTATCTTTAGAGAAGTACATTGTGGCCTGGTAGGAATACGTGTAAGTGCAATGTGCGTGTGGCGCGATAACGTTTGGCATATACAACCCAGGGCTCATGGTCTTGACTTCCAAGGTGAATTTGGTCTTAGGCGAGCTTCTCCTCTGTCAGGGGAAGTGTGGTTTAGTTCCTACATATCACTTTCCATCTCTTACCAGGAGCCCAAATACGGGCTAATGCAGCTCTTGGAATTGTACTGGAATGACAAATAATCAGCATCTATGATGCCTCCATTGCATCGCAAAAGCAGCCACAGCACAACTTTGTACTTTTGTCTCCCAGACTTGCTTTCCCCACTTCACCAGGAAGAGACACAAGATGAGGCAGTTTCATAATAAGATGTTAGTGAGGCTTACACGGAGGCAACAGGAAGGAAACTGACCCACATATACTATAAAACCCTCAGACTTCTTGATGACCTGTGTGTTTGAAAGTTAAGTGGAAAGATGGAAATAAAAAGGAGAAACCTCACTGACCATCTTGCCACCTAACAATATTGTTCAAAGAGCCAAACACCTATGTTTCCCAGCCTTCTAGGATTGCACATTGATTAATCCATTCAACAAATATTTATTCATTATTTTCTATGTGTCAGATACTAATGATACAGTAGTGAATAAAGCAGACAAAAATATCTACCTTCATGGACCTGCATTCTGTTGGGAGAGACAGAAAATAAATAATATAAATGTGTAAATTCGTAGAAACCAAAAACACACACAAACCCAGTGCCACTGAGTTGATTCCAACTCACAGTGACTCTGTAGAACAGAGTAGAACTGCCTCATAGGGTTTCCAAGCCTGTAAATATTTTAGGGAAACAGACCATCACATCTTTCTGTCACAATCAGGCTGGTAGGTCCAAACCGTCAAACTTTTGGTTAGCAACCCAGCGCTTTAACCACTGCGCCATCAGGGCTCCTTCCATAAATACATAGAGGAGGAGAAAAGTAGAAGATAGGGTCAGCGAGTTAATGCTGGGGTTGGGAGGAAGGACTGGGAAGGTAAGCCATTGTAAGGACTTTGGCTTTTACTTTGAATGAAATGGTAAAGCATTGGAAGGTTTTGACCAGAGGAGTGACATCATCTGACTTATATTTTAATAGGATCCATGAACAGCAGAAACAAGGAAATGGGTTACAAGGCTAATGAAATAGTCCAAGCAGGATATAACAATTTTGATCAGGGGTGGCATAAGGGTGGTAAGAATTTGGGTGTCATCACTATAAATGCCATGTAAAACATTGAGACATGATGAGATCGCTTAGGGAGTTGAAAGGATTAAATGGTGACCCCCAAAGTATATGTTTGCCCAAAATCTTATTTTGGAATAGGGTCTTTGCTGGTACAATTAAGTTAAAGGCCTCGAGAGGAGATCATCTCCAGTTATCTGCATGGGACCTAATCCAATGACAAGTGCCTTTATGTGAGAAAAAGGCAGAGAGATATCTGACACAGACTCAGAGGGGAGAAGGTGATGTGAAGATGTAGGCAGAGATTAGGATGATGAATCTATAAGCTAAGACTTGCTGATATGGAGCTAGGAATTCTCCCTCAGACCCTCCACAAGGAACCAGCTGTGCTGACACCTAGATTTCAGGCTTCTGGCTTCCAGAACTGGGGGAGAATATAGTGCTGTGTTTTAAGCCATGCAGTTTGTAACAGGAAACAAATTCAGGGAGTGAGTGTATAAAACAGAAGAGTCCAAGGATTGAAGTCTGGGACACTCCAATGTTTATAGGACAGGGAGATGAAGAAGCAGCAGCAAAGAGACCAAGAAGAAAGCTATAAAGGGAGAAGCTCTCCTGCAAGCCATTTAAAAAAAAAAAAAAAATTTTTTTTTTAAAGAGAGTGTCAAATATGGTGCAGAGGAGGGAGAGGGTTGGCTATAACCAAGGATAAGGTTTCGCCAAGCAAGTTTGATGAAGTAAGAGAGGGACATGGAATTTGAGAGTGTATGAAAGAATTAGTGTGAAAATATTATTGTATTTATTGATGATGGAATTTAAGCTGCATAAGGAAGGTAAAATGGAGTGAGATTAGTGAGATGTTCAAAAGAAATAAATTAAAGGAACAGTGATATTACAGGATTGTTAACTTGGGCTGTTGTTGTTAGATGCTGATGAGTCAATTTTGACTGTTAGTGACTCCATATGACAAGGAGAACAGCCCCATAGGGTTTTCCTAGGCTGTAATATTCATGGGAGCAGATTGCCAGGTCTCTCTCCACTGAAGCTGTTGGGTGGCTTCAAATCACCAACTTTTCAGTTGAGTGCTCAGCGTAACTGTAGCACTACCCAGGCCCCTTGTTAAATTCAGTACTACAGTCATAATTCAGTCGGAACTCTAGGTGGAAGCGTGAGATGTTTGATATTGAGATTGATGAGCCCTGCAATTATTAATAATAAAGAGTTTTGCAGCAGGACATGGTTGATTAACATGGCTATAAATGGTCAGCATTTAAGCTAAAAAAACAAAATCTTTCCTAAAACTTTCAAAGCTGTTGTTGTTATTAGGTGCCATCAAGTCAGCGCCTACTCATAACAACCCAATGTACAACAGAAGTAAACACCACGCGGTCCTGCGCCATCCTCACAATCATTGTTTTTCGTGAGCCTATTGTTGTTTTGGATTGTTGCAGCCACTGTGTCAATCCATCTCATTGAGGGTTTTCTTCTTTTTCGTTGACCCTCTACTTTACCAAGCATGATGTCCTTCTCCAGGGACTGGTCCCTTGTGATAACATGTCCAAAGTACATAAGATGAAGTCTTGCCATCCTTTCTTCTAATGAGCATTCTGGCTATCCTTTTCCCAAAACAGATTTGTTCCTTCTGCTGGCATCCACGGTATATTCAATATTCTTTGTCAATACCATATTTCAATGGCATCAATTCTTCTTTGGGCTTCCTTATTCATTGTTTCAGCTTTCACATGCAGATGAGGCTATTGAAAACACCATAGTTTGAGTCAGGAACACCTTAGTCCTCAAAGTGACATCTTTTTTTTTTTTTTTTTTAATCACTTTAAAGAAGTCTTTTGTAGCAGATTTGCCCAAGGCAATACATCATCTCATTTCTTGACTGCTGCTTCCATGGGTGTTGACTGTGGATCCAAGTGAAATGAAATCCTTGACAACTTCAATCTTTTCTCCACTTATGATGATGTTGCTTATTGGTCCAGTTGTGAGAATTTTTATTTTCTTTCTGTTGAGGCGTAATCCGTACTGAAGGCTGCAATCTTTGATCTTCATCAGTAAGTGCTTCAAGTCCTCTTCAGTTTCAGTAAGCAAGGTTGTGTCATCTGTACATCGCAGGTTGTTAATGAGTCTTCCTCCAATCCTGATGCCTGGTTCTTCTTCATATAGTCCAGCTTCTCGGATTATTTGCTCAGCATACAGGCTGAAAAAGTATGGTGAAAGAATACAACCCTGACTCACACCTATCTTGACTTTAAACCATACAGTATTCCCTTGTTCTGTTTGAACAACTGCCTCTTCGTTTACGTATAGGTTCCTCATGAGCACACTTAAGTGTTCTGGAATTCTCATTCTTCTCAATGTTAACCATAATTTGTTATGACCCACACAGTTGAATGTCTTTGCATAGTCAATAAAACACAGGTAAACATCTTTCTGGTATTCTCCGCATTCAGTCAAAATCCATCTGACATCCCTGGCTCCAAGTCCTCTTGTGAATCTAGCCTGAATTCTTGGCGTTCTCTGTCAATACGATGCTGCAGCAGCTTTTGAATGATCTTCAGCAAAATTTTACTTGCGTGTGATATTAATGATATTGTTCAATAATTTCCATATTCAGTTGGATCACCTTTCTTGGTAATAGGCATAAATATGGATCTCTTCCAGTTGGTTGGCCAGGGAGCTGTCTTCCAAATTTTTTTGCCTAGATGAGTTAGCACTTCCAGCACTGTATCCATTTGTTGAAACATCTCAACTGGTTTTCCATCAATTCCTGGAGACTTGTTTTTTGCCAATGCCTTTAGTGCAGCTTGAACTTCTTCAGTACCATCAGTTCCTGATCATATGTTACCTCTTTTTGGTACAGTGACTGTATTCCTTTCATCTTTTGATGCTTCCTGTGTCATTTAATATTTTCCCTGTAGAATCCCTCAATACTGCAACTTGAAGCTTGAATTTTTTCCTCAGTTCTTTCAGCTTGAGGAATGTTGATTGTATTCTTCCCTTTTGGTTTTCTATCCCAGATCTTAGCACATTTTGTTATAACGCCACTTTGTCTTCTTGAGTCACCCTTTGAAATCTCCTGTTCAGTTCTTTTACTTCATCATTTCTTGCTCTCACTTTAGCTACTCTATGTTCAAGGGCAACTTTCAGAGTCTCTTCTGACATCCATTTTGGTCTTACTTTCCTATCTTTTTGATGACCTCTTGCTTTCTTCATGTATGATGTCCTTCCACAACTCATCTGGTCTTCAGTCATTAGTGTTCAATGTGTCAAATCTATTCTTGAGGTGGTCTCCAAATTCAGGTGCGATATATTCAAGGTCATACTTTAGCTCTTGGAGACTTGTTCTAATTTTCTTCAACTTCAAACTTGAACGTGCATGGGAGCAATTCATGTTCTGTTCCACAGTTGGCCCCGGCCTTGTTCTAACTAGTAATATTGAACTTTTCCATCATCTCTTTCCACAGATGTAGTCGATTTGATTCCTGAGTATTCCATCTGGTGGGACCACGTGTATAGTTGCCAGTTATGTTGTTTAAAAAAGGTATTAGCAATGAAGAAATTAGTACTCAAAATTGTTATTGCCCCTCTTAATATTTAGGCTTAATTGTCCCATTCCCGTCGGTCTCCATTTCTCTTGATTGACCTATGCTAGCCCAAGAATACAATTACTAGGCATTTTGAAATCTACCTTCAAACTATTTTCAGAGCCCATAGGAAAAGAGATCTTGGGCAAATACTTTACCTGACAGCCACTTTAACATGGCTTTATTCCAATCATGTAGTACACATACTACGAACTCAAAAACTAAGCAGTTATTGTTGATGTTTTTTATTACTATTATTCATTGGCATACACATCCCTCAGACTAATTTGAAACAATCATTATCAGAAAATCAGTTCTTGTCTCTGTGATTGCTCATAATTTTACATTCTAGAAAAAAGTTAGATAAAAATCCCAGTGGTACTTTTCATAAGCACTGAATCACAGAATTAAGAGTTAATTGTAATGTGAGAATGTAGGTGAAAAGGCAGCGTGGCTTAAGATAATCACCTCCTGGGTAAACCTACTGCAAGTAAACTAGGTGAGAAAATTTGGGCCATTGCAGCCTTTGACTGCAATTACCCCACTGCAGTTAAGGCACATAAAAATAGGTCGATAGAAACTAAAGGTTAGTGAGCCCAAGATCCTCAGGCAGAATAAAGATAGCCAGGCTGAGAGGCAGGCTCATCTCCATGGCAGCCCCTGAACTGATCAGCAGAAATTGAACATAGAGGAGTTTGCCAGTTGCCACCATCAGTGCTTTGTGTCTACCTGCCTCTGCATCCCGGCCATCACTCAGATAAGGTTCGACCAGAAACAGTAGGGGATTTTTGATTGTTAGAGGTGCAAGCAACTCTGCAAAGGAAGGAGGCTTAACTAGTATGATGTTGGATTGGTAGAACCATTAATAATTTCATATGTTAAGGTTTGGTCCAAAGGGGAACAGTATAGCTGGCATCAGGTGAAATATGGACAAGCGCCTGGAGATAGCAAAGACAGAACTTCTGCAAAGCTGAGTCTAGCCTGTGAATCTCTCTTGGAGGGTGGGTAGAGCTCAGCCATTCTTTTCTATAGCCTAGTATGTTTGAGGTTAGAAGACTCTGTCACAAAAAAGTCAAGGCAGGGCAATGCTAGCCTGTTGATTTTGGAAGAAGAAAGGAAAACAGGAAACCACCTTGCCCAACATGTGAAGAACATGTGCTCGACACTTTGTGTGCATTTTTTTATGCAATTGTCACAACCACCCCATCCAAACCAAATGCATTGTCGTTGAGTTGATAATATTATCACTGTTTTATAGCTGAAGGGATAGAAGCTTAGAAAAATATACATAACTTGCCCAAGATTACCCAGCTATTTCAGTGGCAGAACAGAGCTTTGAACTCGTCTGTCTGACTCCAAAGCCCCTATCTTTCACACCACCTCTTTGACTTCCCTCTGTGACCATCAGCTAAAATGTGCAAGGCACTGTGTTATGCCCTGTGTCTAATTTATTCTCCTCAGTTCATGGAGAAGGAAATAGAGGCTAGAAGAAGTGACACTTCCAGGCTCATACAACTGGTAAATACTAAGATCAGCACCAAAACGTTCTGTTTTTCTTGAGTCCTAACCTTCTTGGTGTGATAGTCAAACAGGAGAAAAGGAAAGTAGTCAGCCCCATTGCCCTCGGCCTGGACAAAGACTATCAATATTTGTAGAGCTCTTTACAAATAACACATTTTCTTACGTAGTTATCTCTTTAAGTAGCTCTGCCAGGAATGTAGTAATATTATTTCTGTTTTTCATCTGAAAAAGAGGCTGAGAAAGGTTAAGTGACTGTCCCTATAACACTTTACTAATAAGTCATAAAGAAGGGTCAAGTTTTTTGGTTTTGACTAGAGATCTAATTCAGTCATTGTATTGGTTTCAAAGAGCTTCCATAACAAAATACCACAAACTATTATAAGAACAGAAATGTATTGTCTCATAGTTCTGGAGAGGAGTCTGAATTCGGGGCAGTGGCAAGGCCATACTTTTCTATTAGCTCTAGAGGACGATTCTTCCTTGTCTTGTCCAGCTTCTGGCATTAGGAGCCACCCTACTTTGGTATGGCCTCCTGTTAACTGGTAACACCTTTAAAAATATCTATTTCCAAATAAGGTCATATTTACAGGTACCAGGGGCTAGGACTTCAAATATCTTTTTGGGAGACAAAATTCAATCCATAATACTCATTCATTCAACATTTGTTGAGCGCTTTCTATGTGTCAAGCATTGTGATAGGGCGGGGAATATAGAGGTCCATGGGCACAGTTTCAGCTCTCAAGGAGCTCACAATGTAATAGAGGATGGAGACAAACAAACCGGTAATTATAGTAGGAAGTGGTAAGCCTTTCCTCTTACCACAATCACAGCATTCTCACAGGGAACTTGAGAGCAACGTCCTGCCTCAAAGAACTATTGAGACACTGATAGTAGGACTCCTTATCGCACCCCAGACTTTGTCAACAGCAGTGATTTTTTTGTGAAAAGTAAAGTACAACTAAGTTTCCATTGAAGCAAAGAGGAATTAATTACGGGATGAAAGAGCAACTCTTTTCAGGGTTTAAAATATTTTTAATATCTTTACCTCAAAGGTCTTCACTTTCTCATGATCCAGGCACCACCTTTCTCTACTTCCACAAGTTTCACTCCAAAACTGTTACTAGACTCAGAGAAGGAAGTACATATCCTTGGTGGGATAAGAATAAGAAAGACTTTTAAATTGTGAAAGAAGGGTAAAGGGAGAAAAGATATAGCTTTGTACAGGTTCTAATGAAAAAGTTTCTGAAGTGAAAAAACAAATAGTATTTTTATAAAAATGTCTTCTGGAAGGCAGCCAGACAGGCCAGGTCAACCCTAGCCCTGGAGGCAAGCCTTTGTGACTATTTTGGGATTTCCAAAGGGAAAGCCACAGGGATGAAGCACAGCTGGACAAAAGGAAGCCAAGAGTTTCATCAGCAAAGACTTAATCTTGACTTTTTTGCAGGGGAAACAAAGGTGGGGAGGCCCTTTGCTTTCCCTCAGGGATGTGTTGACTATTCAAAAATATTAATTTTGGAACAACAATGCCTACGATTTGGGAACAAGCTACTAAGCCAGAGCTTGAGTTGACTGGATTGGCAGAAAGTTCATCTGAACCTTCTGAGAATGCCCATTCCAATCCCGAAAGCCCTTCAACAGAAAATCAAAGTGACAATACAAGCAAACCAGGAAATTCTCAGCCAGATGGACTGTAACCTCTGGACACCCCAAATGTGTAACACAAACTGTAATTTCGTATTTTGGGTGAGCCCCAGAATTTTGAATAATTACAAGGGAATAAAAGCTTTTTGTGACTATCCACAAACTATTTCCAACAAGTTTAGGTATCATGTTTTCATTCTTGCTCAGTAATTACCCCTTCCAGAATACAGCGCCAGCTTCACTTTCTATTGGGAATACTGTCCCCGGCACTTTTACACACTTTGGTCCACCTTTTCCTTGCTCTCAAATGCTAGGTTTAATCTAGGATTATGCAATACTGCATTCTGAATAACTCCCCTAGACTTAATCCTCCTTCCTGTGTTCTCCCAAATCAAAGCTTGCCTGTGCAACAAACAGCAACTGTGGCTCAATGTGCTTCTCCCTAGAGGTAGGTACATTTTAAACTCTAGAATCAATTAAATCAAAAGAATATCTAATGGGGGAATTTTGAGGAATCAGGGCAGATTAGGAAATATCTTCCTCATGCCTTTATATTACAACACAGAGATAGTTACTTGATTTGTTCCTGGATAAATTAAGCTCTACTTCCAGAAACACACTTAGGAAAATGTTTTCGTCACCCATAGTAGAATTCATAAACTTGTGGAATCCTTTTACACAGTATGAAAAAGAAAAAAAAAAAAACACTTATTCTCTTGATATATTTTCTTTTAGTTCTGGTTTATAGGTTCTGCATGGGGCAATATTGTAAAGATGTCAATGTTCCCCAAATTCAATCATGAATGCAATGCAACTTCAATCTTAATTCCAGTGGGCTTTGTTGTTGTTGTTAGGTGCTGTCGAATAGTTCCTACTCATAGCAACCCTTTTGTACAACAGAATGAAACACTGCCTGGTCCTGCGCCACCCTCACAATCCTTACGCTTGAACCCTTTGTTGCAGCCACTCTGTCAGTCTATCCCTTGAGGGTCTTCCTCTTTTTCACTGACCCTCTACCAAGCATGATGTCCTTATCCAGGGACTGATCCCTTCTTATAACATGTCCAAAGTACCTGAGACGGAGTCTTGCCATCCTTGCTTCTAATGAGCATTCTGGATGTACTTCTTCAAGGCAGATTTGTTTGTTTTTCTGGAAGTCCATGGTATAGCCAATATTCTTTGCCAACACAATAATTCAAAAGCATCAATTCTTCTGTCTTCCTTATTCATTCTTCAGCTTACACATGCATATGAGGTGATTGAAAACACCATGGCTTGGGTCAGGCACACCTTAGTCCTTAAAGTAACATCTTTGCTTTTTAACACTTTAAAGAGATGTTTTGCAGCAGATTTCCCCAATGCAATGCATCATTTGATTTCTTTTGTTTGTTTTTTTTAAATGAAATTTGATCTCACTTTAATATGATGTTACTGTCATCATTTACTATACAAACAAACCAGGCCCCTCAGATCCAATTACTTGGGAATTGTTTGACAAAATTTTCCTGGAGAAAGATCTTGAGTTTCCGTTATTTCTGAGATCCTGATGAGCTTTCAGAGAACTTCTTTCAAATGATATCGAGGAATAGGTCCTTTTGGGGAAGTCTCCTGTGTCCTTACATAAGTCATTTATTTCCCCCAAGTGGATTTGAGGGTTTCACCTACAAACTGATGATCGATTGGGTTGAAGAATAGATTGAAAGATAGGACCCCAAATGTGAAATCTTCCTGATTTTTTTTCCAGTTGTATATTCTTTATTTTATTTAGTGTATCTACCTGTTTTATCCCCCCCATGTGTCTGTCAGTTTGTCGTACTGTGGGGGCTTGTGTGTTGCTGTGATGCTGGAAGCTATGCCACCAGTATTCAGATACCAGCAGGGTCACCCATGGAGGACAGGTTTCAGCTGAGCTTCCAAGCTAAGACAGACTAGGAAGAAGGACCCGGCAGCCTACTTCTGAAAAGCATTAGCCAGTGAAAACCTTATAAATAGCAGTGGAACATTGTCTGATACAGTGCTGGAGGATGAGCTCCCCAGGTTGGAAGACACTCAAAAGATGACTGGGGAAGAGCTGCCTCCTCAAAGTAGAGTCGACCTTAATGACATGGATAGAGTAAAGCTTTCGGGACCTTCATTTGCTGATGTGGCATGACTCAAAATGAGAAGAAACAGCTGCAAACATCCACTAATAATCGGAACCTGGAATGTATGAAGTATGAATCTAGGAAAATTGGAAATCACCAAAAATGAAAGGGAACACATAAACATCAATATCCTAGGCATTAGTGAGCTGAAATGGACTGGTATTGGCCATTTTCAATCAGATAATCATATAGTCTACTATGCTGGAAATGACAACTCGAAGAGGAATGGTGTTGCATTCATCGTCAAAAAGAACATTTCAAGATCTATCCTGAAGTACAATGCTGTCAGTGATAGGATAATATCCATATGCCTACAAGGAAAACCAGTTAATACGACTATTATTCAAATTTACTCACCAACCACTAGGGCTAAAGATGAAGAATTAGAAGATTTTTATCAGCTGCTGCAGCCTGAAATTGATTGAACATGCAATCAAGATGCATTGCTAATTCCTGGCGATTGGAATGCAAAGGTTGGAAACAAAGAAGGATCAGTAGTTGGAAAATATGGCCTTGGTAATAGAAAAAATGCCAGAGATCGAATGATAGAATTTTGCAAGACCAACAACTTCTTCATTGCAAATACCTTCTTTCACCAACATAAACAGAGACTATACACATGGACCTCACCAGATGGAACACACAGAAATTAAATTGACTACATCTGTGGAAAGAGATGATGGAAAAGCTCAATATCATCAGTCAGAACAAGGCCAGGGGCTAACTGTGGAACAGACCATCAATTGCTCATATGCAAGTTCAAGCTGAAACTGAAGAAAATCAGAGCAAGTCCACGAGAGTCAAAATATGACCTTGAGTATATCCCACCTGAATTTAGAGACCATCTCAAGAATAGATTTGACACACTGAACACTAGTGACCAAAAACCAGACGAGTTGTGGAATGACTTCAAGGACATCATCCATGAAGAAAGCAAGAGGTCGCTGAAAAGACAGGAAAGAGAGAAAAGACCAAGGTGGATGTCAGAGGAGACTCTGAAACTTGCTCTTGAGCGTGGAGCAGCTAAAGCAAAAGGAAGAATCAATGAAGTAAAAGAACTGAACGGAAGATTTCAAAGGGCCTCTCGAGAAGACAAAGTATTATAATGACAGGTGCAAAGAGCTGGAGATGGAAAACCAAAAGGGAACAACACGCTCACCATTTCTCAAGCTGAAAGAACTGAAGAAAAAATTCAAGCCTCGAGTTGCAATAGCGAAGGATTCCATGGTGAAAATATTAAATGATGCAGGAAGCATCAAAAGAAGATGGAAGGAATACACAGAGTCATTATACCAAAAAGAATTAGTCGGTATTCAACCATTTCAAGAGGTGGCATATGATCAGGACCTGATGGTACTGAAGGAAGAAGTCCAAGCTGCTCTGAAGGCATTGGCAAAAAACAAGGCTCCCAGAATTGACAGGATATCGATTGAGATGTTTCAACAAACAGATGCAGTGCTGGAGGTGCTCACTCGTCTATGCCAAGAAATATGGAAGACAGCTTCCTGGCCAACTGATTGGAAAAGATCCATATTTATGCCTATTCCCAAGAAAGGTGATCCAACCGAATGTGGAAATTATAGAACAATATCATTAATATCACACGCAAGCAAAATTCTGCTGAAGATCATTCAAAAATGGCTGCAGCAGTAGATCGACAGGGAACTGCCAGAAATTCAGGCTGGTTTCAGAAGAGGACATGGAACCAGGGATATCATTGCTGATGTCAGATGAATCCTTGCTGAAAGCAGAGAATACCAGAAGGATGTTTGCCTGTGTTTTATTGACTATGCAAAGGCATTCGACTGTGTGGATCATAACAAATTATGGATAACATTGAGAAGAATGGGAACTTCAGAACACTTCATTGTGCTCATGAGGAACTTTTACATAGATCAAGAGGCAGTTGTTCAGACAGAACAAGGGGATACTGATAGGTTTAAAGTCAGGAAAAGTGTGCATCAGGGTTGTATTCTTTCACCATACCTATTTAATCTGTATGCTGAACAAATAATACAAGAAGCTCGACGATATGAAGAAGAACAGGGCAGCAGGATCGGAGGAAGACTCATTAACAGCCTGCGTTATGCAGATGACACAACCTTGCTTCCTGAAAGTGAAGAGGACTTGAAGCACTTACTAATGAAGATCAAAGACCACAGCCTTCAGTATGGGTTACACCTCAACATAAAGAAAACAAAAATCCTCATAACTGGACCAATGAGCAACATCCTGATAAACGGAGAAAAGATTGAAGTTGTCAAGGATTTCATTTTACTTGGATCCAGAATCAACAGCCATAGAAGCAGCAGTCAAGAAATCAAAAGACGCATTGCATTGGGCAAATCTGCCGCAAAGGACCTCTTCAAAGTGTTGAAGAGCAAAGATGTCACCCGAAGACTAAGGTGCACCTGACCCAATCCATGGTATTTTCAATCACATCATATGCATGTGAAAGCTGGACAATGAATAAGGAAGACCGAAGAAGAGTTGATGGCTTTGAATTGTGGTGTTGGCGAAGAATATTGAATATATCATAGACTGACAAAAGAACGAACAAATCTGTCTTAGAAGTACAACCAGAATGCTCCTTAGAAGCAAGGATGGCGAGACTGCGTCTTACATACTTTGGACATGTTGTCAGGAGAGATCAGTCCCTGGAGAAGGACATCATGCTTGGCAGAGTACAGGGTCAGCAGAAAAGAGGAAGACCCTCAACGAGGTGGATTGACACAGTGGCTGCAACAATGAGCTCAAGCATAACAATGATTGTAAGGATGGCGCAGGGCCGGGCAGTGTTTCGTTCTGTTGTGCATAGGGTCGCTATGAGTCGGAACCGACTTGATGGCACCTAACAACAACAACACCTGTTTTATATTACATGAAACAACAAATATCGTATATCTGTAATTCGTTTATTATTATTCTTGTGCTTTAGATGAAGGTTTACAGAGCTTATTAGTTTCTCATTAAACAATTAATACACATATTGATTTGTGACTTTGGTTTCCAACCCCACAACATGGCAACACTCTCCACTTCTCCACTTTAGATACCCATTACAAGCCTTCTCATCTCCTCCTGCCTTCTCATGCTTGCCCCTGGGCTGGTGTGCCTATTAGAACTCTTTTGTTTTATGGGCCTGTCTAATCTTTGGCTGAAGAGTGAAACTCAGGAGTGACTTTATTACTGAGTTAAAGGGTCCATATTCTCGGGGTTTTTTCCAGTCTCTGTCAGACCAGTAAATCTGATGTTTTTTTTTCTTGTGAGTTAAAATTTTGTTCTACATTTTTCTCCAGCTCTGTCCAAGACCCTCTATCATGATCCCTGTCAGAGCAGTCAGTGACGGTAGCTGGGCACTATCTAGGTGTGCCGGACTCAGTCTGGTGGAGGCTGTGGTAGTTGTGGCCAGCCTATTAGTCATTTGGACTAATCTTTCCTTTGTGTCTTTGGTTTTCTTCATTCTCTCTTGCTCCAGATGGGGTGGGACCAGTGGAGTATCTTAAGTGGTCACTCACAAGCTTTTAAGACCCCAGATGGTACTCACCAAAGTAAGATGTAGAATATTTTCTTTATAAACTATATCATGCCAATTGAGCTGGATGGTCCCTGAGACCATGGTACCTAGTTCTAAGCCCAGTAATTCAGTCCCTCAGGGAGTTTGGATGTGTCTGTGGAGCTTCCATGGCCTTGCCTTGGTCAAGTTGTGCTGACTTCCCCAGTGTTGTGTACTGTCTTACCCTTCACCAGTTACCACTTATCTATTGTCTGTTTAGTGTTTTTCCTTCCCTGCCCCTTCCCTCCCGCGTACCCATCTAAGATTTCATGTGTTTTTATAATAGCGGTCTCATACAGCATTTGTCCTTTTGTGACTGACTTATTTCACTCAGCATAATGCCTTCCAGATTCATCCATGTTGTGAGATGTTTCACAGATTCATTATTGTTCTTTATCGTTGTGTAGTATTTTATCCTACGTATGTACCGTAGATTGTTTATTCATTCCTCTGTTGATGGGCACTTAGGTTGTTTGCATCTTTTTGCTATTGCAAATAATTCTGTCCATGGGTGTGTGTATGTCACTTGGTGTGACAGCTCTTATTTCTCTAGGATATATTCCTATTAGTGGGACAGCTGAATCATACGATATTTCTATTTCTAGCTTTTTAAGGAAGAACCATTGTTTTCCAGAATGGTTATAACATTTTGCTTTCCCACCAGCAGTGCATAAGAGTTCCAATCTCCCAGCAGCCTCTCCAACATTTGCTATTTTCTGTTTTTTTGATTCCTGCCAATAATGTTGGGATAAGATGGTATCTCATTGTAGTTTTGATTAGCCTTTCTCTAATGGCTAGATATTGCAAACATTTCCTCATGTGTCTGTTAGCTACCTGAATGTCTTCCTGGTGACAAGTCTGTTCATATCCTTTGCCTATTCTTTAATTGGATTATTTGTCTTTTTGTTATAGAGGTGTTGGGTTTTCCAATAGATTTTAGATATTAGACCTTTGTTGGATTTGTCATAGCCAAAAATTATATTCCCAGTCTGTAGGTTCTCGTTTTACCATTTTGATGAAGTCTTTTGATAAGCGTGTTTAATTCTCAGAAGATCTCAGTTATCTAGCTTATCTTCTGGTGATTGTGTATTGTTAGTTACGGTTTGTATCCTACTTATGCCATGTATTAGGGCATGTAGTATCAACTCTATTTTTTTTTCTATGATCTTTATTGTTTTGGTTTTATATTTAGGTCTTTGATTCATTTTGAACTAGTTTTTGTGTATTGTGTGAGGTATGGGTCCTGTTTCTTTTTTTTAAAGATGGATGTCCAGTTTTACCAGCACCATTTGTTAAAAAGACTGTCTTTTCAAACATTTAATGGACTTTGGGCCTTTGTTGAACATCAGGTAACCATAGGTGGATAGATTTACATCTGGGTTTTGATTCCCTTCCATGGGTCAATGTGTCTGTTATTGTACCTGTCTTAATTATCTAGTGGTACTATAACAGAAATACCACAAGTGGACGACTTTAACAAAGAGAAATTTATTTCTTCACAGTTAAGTCGTCTAAAAGTCCAAATTCAGGGCATCAGCTCCAGGGGAAGGATTTCTCTCTCTGTCAGCCTTCTCATCTACCTTCCCCCAGACTAGGAACTTCTCTGCACAGGCACCCTACATCCAAAGGACACACTCTGCTCCTGGCACTGCTTTCCTGGTGGTATATGGTCCCCCATCCCTCTGCTTTCTTCTCTCTTTTATATCTCAATAGGTGCTCACCTCTCTCTTTTATATCTCAATAGGTTGCCTCAAGACAATCCAGTCTTATAGATTGAGTCCTGCCTCTCTAACACAACTGCTGCCCATCCTCCCTCATTAACATCAGAGAGGCAGGATTTACAACGTATAGGAAAATCACACAATACCAAGAATCATGGCCCACACAAACTGATACACACATTTTTGGGGGGACATAATTCAATGCATGGCAGTACCAGTACCAGGTTGTTTAGTCATGACCATAGCTGTACTAGGTTCTGAGGTCAGATAGTGTGAGTCCTCCTATTTTATTCTTCTTAAATAGTGCTTTCCTTTCCTTTTCTTCCCATATAAAGTTAATGATTAATTGGTATTTGGATCAGGATTGCATTGTATTTTTGATCACTTAATCTTCCTATCCATAAGCATGGTATGTTTTTCCCCTTACGTAGGTTTCTTTTAGTACTGTTGTGTAGTTTTCTTTGTATAGGTCTTTTACGCCCCTGGTTAGATTTATTCCTAAGTATTTTATTTTTTCAGGGGCGAGTATAATTCATTTATAATTTTTTTTTTTTTTATAAATGGTATTGCTTTCCTGACTTCCTTTTCATAGTTCTCTTTATTGTTTTTTTATAATTCATTTATAATTTTTTTTTTTATAAATGGTGTTGCTTTCCTGATTTCCTTTTCGTAGTTCTCTTTATTGGTGTATAGGAATACATCTGCTTTATATATGTTCATTTTCTATCCTGCTACTTAGCTGAATCTATTAGTTCCAGTGGTTTCTTGCGGAGTTTTCTGAGTTCTGTAAGTATAGTATCATATCATCCACAAATAGAGGCAGTTTTACTTCTTCTTTACCAATCTGAATGCCCTTTATTTCTTTTTCTTGCCTTATTGCTGTAGCTAGAACTTACAGCACAATGTTAAATAGGAGTGATGATAAAGGGCATCCTTGGTCTTATTCCCATTCTCGGGGGGAATGTTTTCAGCCTCTCTCTGTTAAGAATGACGCTGGCTATTGGTTTTGTATAGATTCCCTTCATTATGTTAAGGAATTTCCCTTCTGTACCTATTTTACTGAGAGTTTTTTTTTTTAATCAGGAATGGGTGTTGGACTTTATCGAAAGCCTTATCTGCTTTGATTGAGATGTGATTCTTTTGTTTTATTTATGTGGTGGATTACATTCATTGATTTTCTAATGTTGAATCATTCTTACATACCTGGTATGAATCCCACTTGATCTAGGTGTATTTTATTTTTATATGATGCTGAATTCTATTGGCTAGAATTTTGTTGAGAATTTTTGTATCTATAAAAATAATTTTTTTATATATTCATAAGAGATACTGGTCTGTAATTTTTGTGTGTGTGTGTGGTGTCTTTGCCTGGTTTTGGCATCAGTGTTATGCTGGCTTCATAGAATGAATTCAGAAGTATCCCTTCCTTTTCTACATTCTGAAATAGATTGAGTCGTACTGGTGCAAGTTCTTTTCAGAATGTTTGGAAGAATTCTCAGTAAAGTTATCTGGGCCAGGATTTTTTGTTGGGGATTTTTTAATTATCTTTTTAACTTCTTTTCTTATTATGGGAATGTTCAGATTTTTTACCTCAGTTTGTGTTATTTTAGGTAGGTAGTGTGTTTCTAGGAATTTGTTCATTTCCTGAAGGTTTTCAAATTTCTTTTGATAGTACTCTGTTATGATCTTTTTTATTTCAGATGAGTCTATAGTAATGTCCCCCATTTCATTTTTGGGGGGGTTATTTTTGTCCTCTCTTGTTTTTCTTTTGTCAGTTTGGCCAATGGTTTGCGGATTCAATGATCCTTTCAAAGAACAAACTTTTGGTTTTGTTGATTCTTTCTATTGTTTTTGTATTCTCTATTTCATTTATTTCTGTTCTGATCTTTAGTATTTCCTTTCTTCTGTTGGCTGTGGGCTTCATTTTTTGTTCTCTATTTGTTCGAGTTTTATACCTACACCATTTATTCCCTCTTTTATTGTTCTGCCATTGTTCTCATTACAGATTGACCTCTCTGGTTCCCTGTTGCAAATATTTTAGTTTTGTTTTACCTTTGAGAGTTCATTACTTATTGTGGTATCTTGCTGATGCTGTCCTGTGTCCTAGATTCAGGTTGTTGTTTGTTCTCTAACCAAAGGAGTCTCTTTAATAATTCTTATAACTTTGGTTTGGTTTTTATATATTCCTTTAATTTCTGTTTATCTGGAAATGTCCTAATTTTGCCACCATATTTGAGTGAGTATTTGCAGGATACATTATTCTTGGTTGGCCATTTTTTCTTCCAAGGTTTTATGTATATCTCATCGCATTGCATTCTTGTCAGGATTGTTTCTGCCAAGTAATCAGAGCTTAGTCTTATTGTTTCCCCTCTGTATATGGCTCATTTTTCTTGGACTGTTCTCAAGATTCTTTTTCTTTGATTTTAGCTAGTGCGATTATGATATGTCTTGGTGATTTTCTTTGGGAGTCTATCCTTTCTGGGGTTAGTTGAGCTTCTTGGATGGTCAGCTTTTCATCTTTCATGATATTAGAGAAGTTTTCTGTCAGGAAATCTTCAATAATCCCCTCTGTGTTTTTCATTCTCTCCCCCTGGTTTGGAACTCTTATCACACACAGATTTTTGCTTTTGATTTTATCCCACATCATTCTCAGATTTTCTTTATTCTTTTCTCTGATTTTTCCTCAAATAAAGTGGTACCCAAGGATTTGTCTTCAATTTTGCTGATCCTGTCTTCCATTGTTTCAGATTGGCTTCTAAAACCTTCTATTGCACTGTCCATTTCTGAAATTTTGTTGTCTTTTGGATTCTTAGTTGCTGTTTTTGAATGATTTCTAGTTTTTGTGTATTTTGGCATGTTTTTCCTGTATTATTTCCTGAATTCTTCCATGCTTGTCTGTGTTTTCCCTAATTTTGTCTATATTTTCCCTCATTTTGTCTATTTTTTCTTTATTTTTGTCTGTGTTTTCCTTCATCTCTTGGAAAGCCCTGAGTATTAGAGTTTTGAATTCCCTGTTACGTAGTTCCAGTGCCTTTTCTTCTACCAGAAGGTCATCTCGTGTTTTATGTTGGTCACTTCCTGGAGCCATCCTGTCCTTTTGTTTTATATGTTTTGATATTGTCTGCTGTCTTTGGGACATTCATGAATTATTTTCTTCATTTATTGATTGTAGATTTCTTTGTTCCTTCTGGCTTTTTAATTTTATTTAGTTGTGTCTGGGCAGGTGGACTGGACATGCTTTGGTGTTTGTCTGTGAATGTGATACTTTTCACCACCTTGTCCAGGTGGGCAGGGCTGGTCACTCAGCTATGGTGCAGCAGGGTGGGTCCAGTGGGGGGTGGGGGAGCAGGAATGAGTCTTTTGCATCATGTACTGGGGTCAACAGGACAGGGCCAGGGAGCAGTGCAGGGCGGGGTCTGGTGCCCGGTACTTGGTGCACAGTGCAGATAGGCAGGAGGGAAGGGAGAGGATGTGATGTGTGGAGCTAAATGGATGACAGAAAGAAACAGAAACAAAAAAATAAGTAAACAGAATGACAGAGTGGTAGGATTCGGCGGGTGGGGGTGGCTCTGAACCAGCAAGGCCATGTGCTGGTGGCTGTGGTGTGGCTCACATGTTGAGAAGGGGCATGGGCAGTGTACGGTGCTAGGTGGGCGGAAGAAAGGAAAGAAAAGAAGGGAAAGAAAGAAGAAACAACAACAACACACTCATCAAAACAACAACAACATAAATAAATAAATATGATATTGGGGGAGCTGGCCATTGGGGGCTGAGTGTTGTTGGGATGGTGGCTAGTTGATGGCTCTCTCACTGAACAGTGCAACACAGCCCATCAGGAAAGGGCAGAAGCAAAACTGGGCCTAGATGAGAGGAAGAAGGGGAAGCATAATGAAAAAAAATAGCACTGAAGGAGCTGGACTGTGGAGGCAGTGCAGACCTTGGGATGCCATGTTCTGGATGCTCTCTAGGTGAGTGGTAAGCACAGCCCATTGAGAAGGGGCAGCATGGCACATGGGGCTAGGTGGTTGGGAGAAAAAAAGGAAGGAAGGGAAAGAGAGAGAAGAAACAACAAAAGCAATTAAAAAAAAAAGAAAGAAAAACAAAAGTAAAAACAACAAAAGAAAATCGAGCTGAGTTGGACCCAGGGAGGCTATATGCTGGTTGCTCTCTAGTTGAGTGGTGTGGCACAACCTGTCAAGATGGGACAGAGATGGCACATGGGGGATAGGTGGGCAGGAGAAAGGAAGGGAAGGACAGGAGAGAAAGGGGAAGGAAACCAGAAAAAAAATGATATTGAAGGACTCTGCTGGTGGGGTGGCACAGACTCAGGGAGACCCTATACTGGTGGCTCTCTAGCTGAGCAGTGTGGCACAACCAGTCAAGAAGGGGCAGGGATGGCACACAGGGCTAACTGTGTGGGGGAAAAGAAAGGAAATGAGAGAGAGAAGAAACCAAAAAAAAAAAAAAAAGCCAATAAAACAATAACAACAACAAAAAAAATGGCACTGAAGGAGCTGACTGGTGGGGGTGGGGCAGGCCTGGGAGGCAGAGAGCTGCTGTCTCTCTGGCTGGATGGAAAGCAGCAGAGGCCACGTCAGGGTTGTGAGAAAGTGTATCCCTGGTTACTGGGTGCTCTGTCTTCTTTTGGGAGCTCTGTGAAGTTGCCTTCTGGTACTCCCTGTCCACAGTTCTTGGTAGCTGAGGTCCTAGATGGCGAATTCACGCCACCTTAGCTTATAGGGGACCTCCACTCCGTAGCTCTCCTTGTTCTCTATTCTCTATCAGTTTCTTATTCCATTTGGTGCTTGATGAAGTTCTTTGTTCCTTCATATGCTGCTTAGGGTTCCAAGATTGATGTTTGTATCTGTTTTACTTAGTTTTTGGGGTCTTTGCTGTAGAGGGCCATCATGGTGCTACTGTCTATGGCACCACGTTGGCTTCTCCTGTGAGTTTTTGATTTCTTGACTGTTGTTTCCATAAGCCTTGGTTGTGGATCCAAGTAAAATGAAATCATTGGCAACTTCAGTATTTTCTCCATTTATCATGGTGTTACTTGTTGGTCCAGTTATGAGGATTTTTGTCTTTTTTATATTGAGGTGTAATCCATGCTGAAGGCTGTGTCTTTGATCTTCAGAGTACTTTAAGTCCTTTTCACGTGAAGCAGGCAAGGTTGTATAATCTGCTTATTGCGGGTTGTTAATGAGTCTTCCTCTAATCCTGATGCCCTGATCTTCTTCATATAGTTCAGCTTTTTGGATTTTTTGCTCAGCATACGTATTGAATAAGTATGACGAAAGGATGCCACCTTTCAGATGATGCACACATTTCTTGACTTTAAACCATGCAGTATCCCCTTGTTTTGTTTGAATGACGGCCTCTTGGTCTAAGTACAAGCACCTCATGAGCATAATTATGTGTTCTGGAATTCCCATTCTTTGCAATGTTATCCATAATTTGTTATGATTCATACAGTTGAATGCCTTTGCATAGTCAATAAAACACACATAAATATATTTCTAGTACTCTCTGCTTTCAGCCATGAGCCATCTGATATCAGCAATGATGTCCCTTATTCCACATCTGCTTCTGAATCTGACTTGAATTTTTGGCAATTCTGAAATTGCTTTTGAACTATTCTTGAATGATCTTCAGCAAAATTTTCCTTGCATATGATATTAATGATATTGTTAGATTATTTCTGCATTCTGCTGAATCATCTTCCTTTGGAATGGGTACAAATATGAATCTCTTCCAGTTGGTTGGCCAGGTAGCTGTCTTCTTCCAGATTTCTTGGCATAGATGATTGAGCACTTCCAGTGCTGTATCCATTTGTTGAAACATCTCAATTGGTACTCTGTCAATTCCAGAGCCTTGATGTTTGCCAACGATTCAGTGCAGTTTGGACGTCTTCCTTCAGTACTATCAGTCCTTGATCATATGCTACCTCCTGAAATGGCTGAACATTGACCAATTATTTTTGGTACAAATACTCTGTGTATTCTTTCTGTTTAATATTTTCCCTGTAGAATCCTACAATTTCGCAACTTGAGGCTTGAATATTTTCTTCAGTTATTTCAGCTTGAGAAATGCCAAGTGTGTTCTTCCCTTTTGGTTTTCTATCTCCAGGTCTTGCACATTTCATTATAATACTTTACTTTGTCTTCTCGAGCCACCCTTTGAAATCTTCTGTTCAGCTCTTTTACTTCAACATTTCTTCCTTTTGCTTTAGCTACTCTGCGCTCAAGAGAAAGTTTCGGAGTCTCTTCTGACATTCATTTTGGTCTTTTCTTTCTTTCTTATCTTTTTAATAACCTCTTACTTTCTTCGTGTATGATGTCCTTGATGTTGTTCTACAATTCATTTGATCTTCGATTCTTAGTGCTCAATTCATCAAATCCATTCTTGAGATGGTCTCCAAATTCAGGTGGGATATATTCAAGGTCTTACTTGGGCTGTCTTGGACTTGTTGAAATTTTCTTCAACTTGAACTTGCATATGAGCAATTGATGGTCTTCCTCAGTCAGCACCTGGCCTTTTTCTAACTAATGATATTGAGCTTCTCCATCTTGTCTTTCCACTGATGTAGTCAATTTGATTCCTGTGTATTCTATCTAGTGGGGTCCACGTGTATGATTATGTTGTTGAAAAAAGGTATTTTCCATGAAGAAGTCATTGGTCTTGCAAAATTCTATCATACAATCTCTGGCATCATTTCTATCACCAAGGTCATGTTTTCCAAATACCTATTCTTCTTCTTCGTTTTCAACTTTTCTATTCCAATCACCGGTAATTATCAATGCTTGATTGCATGTCCGATCAATTTCAGACTGCAGAACTTGGTAAAAATCTTCAATTTCTTCATCTTTGGCCTTAGTGATTGGTGTATAAATTTGAAAAATAGTCATATTAACTCATCTTCCATGTAGGCATATGGATATTATCCTATCTCTGACAGCATTGTCCTGGTAGCACAGTGCTTAAGAGTTATGGGTACTAACAAAATGTTCAGCAGTTCAAATCCCAGTTGCTGCTTGGAAACCCTATTAGGCAGTTCTACTCTGTCCTGTAGGGTTGCTATAAGTCAGAATTGACTTGACAGCAAAGGGTTTAGTTTGGTTTTGGTTTTTGGCAGCATTGTACTTCAGTGTTCTTTTTTTTTTTAAAAAATAACTTTTATTAAGCTTCAAGTGAACGTTTACAAATCCAATCAGTCTGTCACATATAAGTTTACATACATCTCACTCCCTACTCCCACTTGCTCTCCCCGTCTTGAGTCAGCCCTTTCAGTCTCTCCTTTCTTGACAATTTTGCCGGCTTCCCTCTCTCTCTATCCTCCCATCCCCGCTCCAGACAAGAGTTGCCAACACAATCTCAAGTGTCCACCTGATATAATTAGCTCACTCTTCATCAGCATCTCTCTCCCACCCGCTGACCAGTCCCTTTCATTTCTGATGAGTTGTCTTCAGGGATGGTTCCTGTCCTGTGTCAACTGAAGGTCTGGGGAGCATGGCCGCCGGATTCCTCCAGTCTCAGTCAGACCATTAAGTTTGGTCTTTTTATGACAATTTGGGGTCTGTATCCCACTGATCTCCTGCTCCCTCAGGGGTCCTCTGCTGTGCTCCCTATCAGGGCAGTCATCGATTGTGGCCGGGCACCAACTAGTTCTTCTGGTCTCAGGATGATGTAGGTCTCTGGTTCATGTGGCCCTTTCTGTCTCTTGGGCTCTCAGTTGTCCTGTGGCCTTGGTGTTCTTCATTTTCCTTTGCTCCAGGTGGGTTGAGACCAATTGCTGCATCTTAGATGGCCGCTTGTTAGCATATAAGACCCCAGACGCCACATTTCAAAGTGGGATGCAGAATGATTTCATAATAGAATTATTTTGCCAATTGACTTAGAAGTCCCCGCAAACCATGTTCCCCAGACCCCCGCACTTGCTCCGCTGACCTTTGAAGCATTCATTTTATCCCGGAAACTTCTTTGCTTTTGGTCCAGTCCAATTGAGCTGACCTTCCATGTATTGAGTGTTGTCTTTCCCTTCACCTAAAGCAGTTCTTATCTACTGATTAATCAATAAAAAACCCTCTCCCACCCTCCCTCCCTCCCCCCCTCGTAACCACAAAAGTATGTGTTCTTCTCAGGTTTACTATTTCTCACGATCTTATAATAGTGGTCTTATACGATATTTGTCCTTTTGCCTCTGACTAATTTCGCTCAGCATAATGTCTTCCAGGTTCCTCCATGTTATGAAATGTTTCAGAGATTCGTCACTGTTCTTTATCGATGCGTAGTATTCCATTGTGTGAATACACCACAATTTATTTACCCATTCATGCGTTGATGGACACCTTGGTTGCTTCCAACTTTTTGCTATTGTAAACAGAGCTGCAATAAACATGGGTGTGCATATATCTGTTTGTATGAAGGCTCTTGTATCTCTAGGGTATATTCCAAGGAGTGGGATTTCTGGGTTGTATGGTAGTTCTATTTCTAACTGTTTAAGATAACGCCAGATGGATTTCCAAAGTGGTTGTACCATTTTACATTCCCACCAGCAGTGTATGAGAGTTCCAATCTCTCCGCAGCCTCTCCAACATTTATTATTTTGTGTTTTTTGGATTAATGCCAGCCTTGCTGGTGTGAGATGGAATCTCATCGTAGTTTTAATTTGCATTTCTCTAATGGCTAATGATCGAGAGCATTTTCTCATGTATCTGTTGGCTGCCTGAATATCTTCTTTAGTGAAATGTGTGTTCATATCCTTTGCCCACTTCTTGATTGGGTTGTTTGTCTTTTTGTGGTTGAGTTTTGACAGAATCATGTAGATTTTAGAGATCAGGCGCTGGTCGGAGATGTCATAGCTGAAAATTCTTTCCCAGTCTGTAGGTGGTCTTTTTACTCTTTTGGAGAAGTCTTTAGATGAGCATAGGTGTTTGATTTTTAGGAGCTCCCAGTTATCGGGTTTCTCTTCATCATTTTTGGTAATGTTTTGTATTCTGTTTATACCTTGTATTAGGGCTCCTAGGGTTGTCCCAATTTTTTCTTCCATGATCTTTATCGTTTTAGTCTTTATGTTTAGGTCTTTGATCCACTTGGAGTTAGTTTTTGTGCTTGGTGTGAGGTATGGGTCCTGTTTCATTTTTTTGCAAAGGGATATCCAGTTATGCCAGCACCATTTGTTAAAAAGGATATCTTTTCCCCAGTTAATTGACACTGGTCCTTTGTCAAATATCAGCTGCTCATACGTGGATGGATCTATGTCTGGGTTCTCAATTCTGTTCCATTGGTCTATGTGTCTGTTGTTGTACCAATACCAGGCTGTTTTGACTACTGTGGCTGTATAATAGGTTCTGAAGTCAGGTAAGGTGAGGCCTCCCACTTTCTTCTTCTTTTTCAGTAGTGCTTTGCTTATCCGGGGCTTCTTTCCCTTCCATATGAATTTGGTGATTTGTTTCTCTATCCCCTTAAAATATGACATTGGAATTTGGATCGGAAGTGCGTTAAATGTATAGATGGCTTTTGGTAGAATAGACATTTTTACTATGTTAAGTCTTCCTATCCATGAGCAGGGTATGTTTTTCCACTTAAGTATGTCCTTTTGAATTTCTTGTAGTAGAGCTTTGTAGTTCTCTTTGTATAGGTCTTTTACATCCTTGGTAAGATTTATTCCTAAGTATCTTATCTTCTTGGGGGCTACTGTGAATGGTATTGATTTGGTTATTTCCTCTTCGGTGTTCTTTTTGTTGATGTAGAGGAATCCAAGTGATTTTTGTATGTTTATTTTATAACCTGAGACTCTGCCAAACTCTTCTATTAGTTTCAGTAGTTTTCTGGAGGATTCCTTAGGGTTTTCTGTGTATATAATCATGTCATCTGCAAATAGTGATAACTTTACTTCTTCCTTGCCAATCCGGATACCTTTTATTTCTTTGTCTAGCCTAATTGCCCTGCTAAGACTTCCAAAACGATGTTGAATAAGAGCGGTGATAAAGGGCATCCTTGTCTGGTTCCCGTTCTCAAGGGAAATGCTTTCAGGTTCTCTCCATTTAGAGTGATATTGGCTGTTGGCTTTGCATAGATGCCCTTTATTATGTTGAGGAATTTTCCTTCAATTCCTATTTTGGTAAGAGTTTTTATCATGAATGGGTGTTGGACTTTGTCAAATGCCTTTTCTGCATCAATTGATAAGATCATGTGGTTTTTGTCTTTTGTTTTATTTATGTGATGGATTACATTAATGGTTTTTCTCATATGAAACCAGCCTTGCATACCTGGTATAAATCCCACTTGATCAGGGTGAATTATTTTTTTGATGTGTTGTTGGATTCTATTGGCTAGAATTTTGTTGAGGATTTCTGCATCAATGTTCATGAGGGATATAGGTCTATAATTTTCTTTTTTTGTAATGTCTTTACCTGGTTTTGGTATCAGGGAGATGGTGGCTTCATAGAATGAGTTGGGTAGTATTCAGTCATTTTCTATGCTTTGGAATACCTTTAGTAGTAGTGGTGTTAACTCTTCTCTGAAAGTTTGGTAGAACTCTGCAGTGAAGCCGTCCGGGCCAGGACTTTTTTTTGTTGGGAGTTTTTTGATTACTGTCTCAATCTCTTTTTTTGTTATGGGTCTATTTAGTTGTTCTATTTCTGAATGTGTTAGTTTAGGTAGGTAGTGTTTTTCCAGGAATTCATCCATTTCTTCTAGGTTTTCAAATTTGTTAGAGTACAATTTTTCATAATAATCTGAAATGATTCTTTTACTTTCATTTGGTTCTGTTGTGATGTGGTCCTTCTCATTTCTTATTCGGGTTATTTGTTTCCTTTCCTGTATTTCTTTAGTCAGTCTAGCCATTGGTTTATCAATTTTGTTAATTTTTTCAAAGAACCAGCTTTTGGCTTTGTTAATTCTTTCAATTGTTTTTCTGTTGTCTAATTCATTTAGTTCAGCTCTAATTTTTATTATTTGTTTTCTTCTGGTGCCTGATGGATTCTTTTGTTGCTCAGTTTCTATTTGTTCAAGTTGTAGGGACAGTTCTCTGCTTTTGGCTCTTTCTTCTTTTTGTATGTGTGCATTTATTGATATAAATTGGCCTCTGAGCACTGCTTTTGCTGTGTCCCAGAGGTTTTGATAGGAAGTATTTTCATTCTCGTTGCTTTCTATGAATTTCCTTATTCCCTCCTTAATGTCTTCTATAACCCAGTCTTTTTTCAGGAGGGTGTTGTTCATTTTCCAAGTATTTGATTTCTTTTCCCTAGTTTTTCTGTTATTGATCTCTAGTTTTATTGCCTTGTGGTCTGAGAAGATGCTTTGTAATATTTCGATGTTTTGGATTCTGCAAAGGTTTGTTTTATGACCTAATATGTGGTCTATTCTAGAGAATGTTCCATGTGCGCTAGAAAAAAAAGTATACTTTGCAGCAGTTGGGTGGAGAGTTCTGTATAAGTCAATGAGGTCAAGTTGGTTGATTGTTGTAATTAGATCTTCCGTGTCTCTGTTGAGCTTCTTACTGGATGTCCTGTCCTTCTCCGAAAGTGGTGTGTTGAAGTCTCCTACTATAATTGTGGAGGTATCTATCTCGCTTTTCAATTCTGTTAAAATTTGATTTATGTATCTTGCAGCCCTGTCATTGGGTGCATAAATATTTAATATGGTTATGTCTTCCTGATCAATTGTCCCTTTTATCATTATATAGTGTCCTTCTTTATCCTTTGTGGTGGATTTAAGTCTAAAGTCTATTTTGTCAGAAATTAATATTGCTACTCCTCTTCTTTTTTGCTTATTGTTTGCTTGATATACTTTTTTCCATCCTTTGAGTTTTAGTTTGTTTGTGTCTCTAAGTCTAAGGTGTGTCTCTTGTAGGCAGCATATAGATGGATCGTGTTTCTTTATCCAGTCTGTGACTCTCTGTCTCTTTATTGGTGCATTTAGTCCATTTACATTCAGGGTAATTATAGATAAATAAGTTTTTAGTGCTGTCATTTTGATGCCTTTTTATGTGTGTTGTTGACAATTTCATTTTTCCACATACTTTTTTGTGCTGAGGCGTTTTTCTTAGTAAATTGTGAGATCCTCATTTTCATAGTGCTTGTTGACTTTATGTTAGTTGAGTCGTTACGTTTTTCTTGGTTTTTATCTTGAATTATAGAGTTGTTATACCTTTTTGTGGTTACCTTATTATTTACCCCTATTTTTCTAAGTAAAAACCTAACTTGTATTGTTCTATATCGCCTTGTATCACTCTCCATATGGCAGTTCAATGCCTCCTGTATTTAGTCCCTCTTTTTGATTATTGTGATCTTTTACCTATTGACTTCCATGATTCCCTGTTATGTGTATTTTTTTTTAATTAATCTTAATTTGTTTTTGTGATTTCCCTATTTGAGTTGATATCAGGACATTCTATTTTGTGACCTTGTGTTGTGCTGATATCTGATATTATTGGTTCTCTGACCAAACAATATCCTTTAGTATTTCTTGTAGCTTTGGTTTGGTTTTTGCAAATTCTCTAAACTTGTGTTTGTCTGTAAATATCTTAATTTCGCCTTCATATTTCAGAGAGAGTTTTGCTGGATATATGATCCTTGGTTGGCAGTTTTTCTCCTTCAGTGTTCTGTATATGTGGTCCCATTCCCTTCTTGCCTGCATGGTTTGTGCTGAGTAGTCAGAACATATTCTTACTGATTCTCCCTTGAAGGAAACCTTTCTTTTCTCCCTGGCTGCTTTTAAAATTTTCTGTTTATCTTTGGTTTTGGTGAGTTTGATGATAATATGTCTTGGTGTTTTTCTTTTTGTATCAATCTTAAATGGGGTTCGATGAGCATCTTGGATAGATATCCTTTCGTCTTTCATAATGTCAGGGAAGTTTTCTGTCAGGAGTTCTTCAACTATTTTCTCTGTGTTTTCTGTCCCCCCTTCCTGTTCTGGGACTCCAATCACCCGCAGGTTATCCTTCTTGATAGAAAAAAAAAAAAATAGAGTCCCACATAATTCTTAGGGTTTCTTCATTTTTTTTAATTCTTTTATCTGATTTTTTTTCAGCTATGTTGGTGTTGATTCCCTGGTCCTCCAGATGTCCCAGTCTGCATTCTAATTGCTCGAGTCTGCTCCTCTGACTTCCTAGTGCGTTGTCTAATTCTGTTATTTTATTGTTAATCTTTTGGATTTCTACATGTTGTCTCTCTATGGATTCTTGCAACTTATTAATTTTTCCAGTATGTTCTTGAATAATCTTTTTGAGTTCTTTCAACAGTTTTATCGGTGTGTTCCTTGGCTTTTTCTGCAGTTATCCTAATTTCATTTGTGATATCATTAAGCATTCTGTAAATTAGTTTTTTATATTCTGTATCTGATAATTCCAAGATTGTATCTTCATTTGGGAAAGATTTTGATTCTTTTGTTTGGGGGGTTGGAGAAGCTGTCATGGTCTGCTTCTTTAAGTGGTTTGATATGGATTGTTGTCTCCGAGCCATCACTGGGAAACTAGTTTTTCCAGAAAATCCGCTGCGTCCAGTCCAAATCCCTGCGGGACGGTTCTCCGGCTCGTACGCTGCTCTTTCTGCTCCAAGACCAGTCACTGCCTCCTGGGGACTTCTCCTACCGGCTGCGTCCCACGCCGCCCGTGGAACCGGCTGGTCCCCCTCCCGGGGTTAGTTCAGGGGGGTGGAACCGCTCTCTGTTCTTGTGCCGTACCTGACTGGTACGCTGGCTCCAGGCTCTGGAAACAATCGCTGCTTCCCCGTATTAGTTCGTTCTCCGTCTCTAAATCTGTGTTTGTTGTTCAGGGTTCGTAGATTGTTATGTATGTGATCGATTCACTTGTTTTTCCGTGTCTTTGTTGTAAGAGGGATCCGAGGTAGCGTCTGCCTAGTCCGCCATCTTGGCTCCGCCCCTACTTCAGTGTTCTTTTTGACGATGAACACAATGTGATTCCTCTTCAATTTGTCATTCGGACACAGTAGGCCATATGATTGTCTGATTCAAAGTGGTCAATACCAGTGCTTCTCAGCTCACTAATGTCTAGAATATTGGCCTTTATGCATTCCATTTTTGAAGATTTCCAATTTTCCTATATTCATACTTCATACATTCCACATTCTGATTATTAATGGATGTTTGCAGCTTTTTTTTCTTATTTTGAGTCATGCCACAGCAGCAAACACAGGTCTTGAAAGTTTGACTCCATCCACATCATTAATGTCAACTCTACTTTTAGAAGGCAGTTCTTCCCCAGTCTTATTTTGAGTCCCCTTCATCCTGAGGGGCTCATCTCATCTTCCAGCACTATATCAGACAGTGTTCCACTGCTGTTCATAAAGTTTTCACTGGCAAATTTTTTCAGAAGTACACTTCCAGGTACTTTTTTCTAGTCTGTCATAGTCTAGAAGCTCCACTGAAACCTGTGTATCAAGGGTGACCCTGCTGGTATTTAAAATACCAGCAGCAAAACATTCTAGTATCACAGCAACACAGAAGCCACCACAGTACAACAAACTGACAGATGTATGCTGGAAAGAACAGAGTAGAAGCCCAGGAATAGACTCATACAATCATTAATATTTAACAAAGGTGCCAAGGCAATCCAATGGAAAAAAGAAAGTCTTCCACTAATGGTTCTGGGACAACTGGATATCCACATTGAAGGGGTGAATGTCTCAATCCTTAACTCACACCACATGCAGAAAGTTAACTTGAGAAGTTTTACAGGCCTTTATGTAAAAGTTAAAAGCATAAATCTTCTGGAAGAAAACACAGGAAAAACTCTTCATAACATGAGAATTATGCAAAGGTTTCTTAAGACATAGAAAACAATACCCATAAAAATAATGAACTAGACTTTATCAAAATTAAAAAACTTCTGCTCCTAAGAAAATGATAAGGCAGATTTCCAACCAACATGGCATCATAGACAGAAGCACCATGCCATCCCTCCACAGCAAAGACCTGAAAAACTAAACTAAACAGAGACAAACATCAGTCCTGGAACCTGAAGTGTCTGTCGAATGAAGAGATAAAGAACTCTGTGAAGCACCAAATGGAATAAGAAACTGACAGAGAACAGACAGCGAGGAGGGATACGTGCGGAGGTCACCTATCAGCTAATGCAGCACAGACTGGCCATCTTGGACTCCTGTCTGATATCAGCAGACAGGGAGCATAGGAAAGCAGCTTCATGGAGCTTCAAGCAGGAGACAGAGGACCGGTAACCATGGATACATGCTTTCTCACCCCCCATTCTCTCCCTGCTGCTCTACCTCTGTGCTTCCTCGCTGGCAGTGATGGCTCGGCCTGCCTGGAAGTGCAGCATCTGTGCCGCCTGGATTTGCTGCACCCATATTGGAGAGTGGTGGACAGGGAGTGCTGGAAATCGGCTCCACAAAGTTCCCAGCAGGAGACAGAGTACCCTGTAACCAATGATATACACTTGCCTAACCCCCTCCCTTCTTCCACCCTTTCCCTCCACCCCACCTCCTTTGCTTCCCTCCAGCCTGTCTCTTGGCCCGGAGGCAACAGCTTTGGGCCCAAGCTGCTTGAATTAACCCCGCTCACACTGACCGGCTTCCTGAGAGCCATTTTTTCTGTTGCCGATGTTGGTTTTTTAAGTTTCTTTTGGTTTCTGCTGTGCCTCCCACCATCTCTCCCTCCTTTCAAGCACCTGGCTCTGTGTGCAATCTCTGCTTCCTCTTAAAAGACTGTGAAGTGACACTTGACTGGGGAACCACTCCCCCGGCCTGTGACACCATGCTGGTGGGATCCCTCGGGATTTCTTTTTTTTTTTCTTGTTCTGTTTATTTGTTTGTTTTCTTTTTCTTTTCATGACTCAGGAGTCCCTGCTAGCCAGGCCACAAAGCACAGCTTAGGAGCCACTCCTCCAATCTGTGCAGCTGCATAGGTGGGATCCCTGGGGCATTTCTTTTTTCTTTTTTCCTTTCTGTCTTTCTTCATTTCTCAGTTCCCATCTCTCTATATTTATATTCTTTTCCTGTCTCCTGAATACTTGGCATTATGTGATATCTATACCCACTCTAGCCAGGCTATATTGGCAGCCTGGGAGCCATTTCCCTCATTTTTGCAGCCACATCAGTGGGACCCCTGGGTGCTTTTCTTTTTTTCCTTTGAAATTTTTGTCTAGTTATTCCCCCTCTTTTTCCTTTTTGTTTTTCTCCATTTCTTGGTTTCTCATCTCTCCACTCCAACAGCGAGCTCACTTAGCACTTTTTGTTTGTTTGTTTGTTTTTGGCTCCTGTTTATCTCTCCTTTCTCTCTTCTTTGCTATACCCATATAAGCTCCACACATCACAACCTCTCTCCTCCTTCATTCCAACCTGGACTGTGTGCTGAACATCACAACCCCGAGTTGCACAGGCATGGGCTCCAAAACACATAAAACAAATTCTAACCACACCAAAAAGAGACATTGACAGTCCACAATAATAGTAGGAGACTTCAACACATCACCCTTGGTAAAAGACAGAACATCTAGAAAGAAACTCAACAAAGATACACTGCCCAGCACTGATTCCCAGCCTACCCTGTCAGCCCTAATCATGCCACAAACAACCCATCCCAGGCCCTCTGCTTCAGCTGGACATGCCCTACTGCACCATAGCTGAGTGACTGGGTCTCCCCATTGGACAAGGAAGTGAAAAGTATGGTGAACACAGATGAGTAAACAACAAAGAACACACAGTCTGCCTGCTCAGACTTAACCAAATAAAACAAAAAACTAGAATGAAACAAACAGATCTACAATCAATAAACAAAATAACTACTGAATGTTCCAAAGACAGCAGACAATATCAAAACATGATAAAAAATAGGACAGGATAGTTCCAGTAGTAATCCAAAATACAACAACAGATGATTTTCCAATAGAAGAAAAGGCACTAGAACTACCTGGTAAGGAATTCAAATCTCTAATATCCAGAATATCCCATGGTTGAAGCAAACAGCAGAAAAAAATGAGGAAAAAATAGAAAAATTCATGGAAAAAAAGTAAGAATTCAGGAAAATAATACAGGAAAGAAATGCCAAAAAATTTCACAACTAGAAATCTTACAAAAACAATTAGAAATCCAAAAGATAAGCAACAAGATTGCAGAAATGGACAGTGTCATAGAAGGGCTGAGGAGCAGGTTTGTAATGATGGAAGACAGAATCAGCAAAATTGAAGACGAATACTTGGATACAACTCTGTTTGAGGAAAAATCAGAAAAAAGAACAAAGAAAAATGAAGAAACCCTGAGGATTATGTGGGTTACAATCAAAAGCAAAAGATCACAAGTGATTGGAGTTCCAGAGTAGGGGAAGAAAATGGAAAACACAGAGAGAAGCATTGAAGAACTGCTGACAGAAAACTCACGAATGATGACTATCATGAATGATGAAAAGCTGACCATCCAAGAAACTCAACGAACCCCTTATGGGATAGACCCACAAAAGTAAGTCACCAAGCCATATCATAATCACACTCACTAAAACAAAAGACAAAGGAAAAATCCTGAGAGCAGCTCAAGAAGAACAAAAAGTCACATACAGAGGACAAACAATAAGACTAAGCTCTGATTATTCAGCAGAAATCATGCAGGCAAGAAGGCAATAGGATGACATATGAAAAACCTTAAAAGAGAAAAATTGCCAGCTAAGAATAATATATCCTGCAAAACTCTCATTCAAATGTGATGGTGGAATTAGGATATTTCCAGATAAACAGAAATTAAGGGAATACGTAAAAACCAAACCAAATTTACAAGAATTATTACAGGGAGTCCTTTGGTCTGAGAAAAACAACATCAGACCACGGCCTGAATGTAGGATACCAGATTGTACCAGCCAGATACCAACCAAGGATATGAACTCTCAAGAAGTATCCAAAGCCAAAACAATTACAACAGGGAACCAGAGAGGTTAATCTGTAAATGACAACAATGTCAGAACAATAAAGCAGGGAATAAACAGTGTAGGTATATAACTTTCCAATGGACAGGAAAGCAAGGAAATAGAAAGTAATAATAGTCTGATTCAAACCTAGGAAGATAAGGGTAAATTTCAAGGTAATCACAAAGTTAACAGACCTAATCATCAAAACAAAGAAGCAAAACAGAAAGTCTCAATAAAAAATCTCAATAAAAACAAAAGAGACAAAAAAGAAATCTGCAAACAAAAGAAATACAGCACAGGAGAGTAACAGGAACAAAGAAAATGTCAGAGCCACAAAAAAAAAAAAAACTAAAAAATGACAGCAATAAACTCACAACTATCAATAATTACACTGAATGTAAATAGCCGAAATGCATCTATAAAGAGACAGTAACAGAATGCATAAAGAAAAACAGGATCCATCAATATGCTGTCTACAAGAGACACACCTTAGAAACAAAGGTGTAAATTTATAAAAATCAAAGGATGGAAAAAATGTATATCAAGCAAATAACTACCAAAAAAGAGGAGTGGCAATACTAATCTCAGATAAAATAGATTTTAAAACAAAATTCACCCTAAAAGACAAAAAAGGGCACTATATAATGATTAAAGGGATGATCCGTCATTAGACTTAACCATAATAAACATCTATGCACCGAACGATAGGGCTCCAAAACACATAAAACAAATTCTAACCACACCAAAAAGAGAAATTGACAGTCCACAATAATAGTAGGAGACTTCAACACATCACCCTTGGTAAAAGACAGAACATCTAGAAAGAAACTCAACAAAGATACAGAAGAGCTAAAGGGCACGATCAACCAACTTGGCATCACAGACATATATAGAACACCCCATTCAACAGCTTCAAAGTACACATTCTTTTCCAATGCACATGGAATGTTCTCCAGAATAGACCACATCTTACGTCACAGAGCAAACCTCAACAAAATCCAAAACACTGAGCTAATACAAAGTATCTTCCCTGACCACAACATCATCAAAGCAGAAATTAAAAACAGGAAGAGCAAGGGGAAAAAAAATCAATTACATGGAAACTGAATAACACCCTGCTTAAAAGCCACAGAAGAAATCAGAGATGGAATAAAAAAATTCCTGGAATCAACCAAGAATGAAAACAAATCATACCAAAACCTTTGGGACACAGTAAAGGAAGGCAGTGCTCAGAGGTCAATATACTGCAATAGAAGCATACATCAAAAAAGAAGAAAGGGACAAAATTAAAACATAGCTACACAACTGGAACAAATACAAAGAAAACAGCAAAAGAAGACCACAGCCAACAGAAGAAAGGAAATAATAAAGATCAGAACAGAAATAAATGAAATACAGAAGAGAAGAACAATAGAAGAATCAACAAAACCAAAAGTTGGTTCTTCGAAAGGTTCAACAAAATCAACAAACCATTCTCCAAACTGACAAAAGAAAAACGGGAGACGATGCAAATGATCCAAATAAGAAATGTAATGGAGGACATTACAACAGACTCAGCCGAAAGAAAAAGGATCATAACAGAGAATTATGAAAAACTATACTCCAAGAAATTTGAAAACCTAGAGGAAATGGACAACTTTCAAGAAACACAGCACCTACCCAAACTAACACAAAAAGACATTGACAACCTGAACAGACCCAGAACAAGAGAAGAGATTGAAAAGGTAATTTAAAAAAAACTCCCAACAAAAACACCCCGGTTCAGATGGCTTCACTGGAGAATTCTACCAAACATTCAGAGAACAGCTTACTCCAGTACTACTCAAACTATTTCAGAACATAGAAAAGGAAGTGATACTTCTGAATTTATTCTATGTAGCCAGTATAATCCTGATACCAAAACCAGGCAGACACCAAGAAAAAAAAAATTACAGACCAATATCTCTCATGAATATAGACGCAAAAATTCTCAACAAAATTCTTGCCAATAGAATTCAGCAGCATTAAAAAAAAAAAAAACACGAGCAAGTAGGATCATACCAGGTATGCAAGGATGGTTCAACATTAGAAAATCAATGTAATCCACGACGTAAATAAAAGGAAAGAAAATAATCACACGATCATCTCAATCAACATAGAAAAGGCATTCGAAAAACTCCAACACCCATTCTCGATAAAAAAAAAACTCTCAATAAAAATAGGCATAGAAAGGAAATTTCTCAACATAATAAAGGGCTTCTATGAAAAACCAACAGCCAACATCATTATTAGTGGAGAGGGGCTGAAAATATTCCCCCTTGAGAACAGGAACGAGACAAGGATGCCCTTTATCACCACTCCTATTTAACATTGTGCTGGAAGTTCTAACTAGATCAATAAGGCAAGAAAAAGAAATAAAGGGCATCTAGTATCATATCATTGGCAAATAGGGGCAAATAAGGACTTTTTCATTACCAGTCCTTATTTGCCCCTATTTGCCAATGATATGATACTATACATAGAAACCTGAAAAGCCTCCATGAGAAAACTACTGGAACTAATAGAAAGATTTGGCGAATTAGCAGGATGCAAGATAAACGTACAAATATTAGGTGGATTCCTACACACTGATAAAGAGAATGATGAAAACGAAATCAGAAAAACGATACCATTTATAATAGCCCCTAAAAAAAAAAATACTTAGGAATAAATCTAACTAGGGAGATAAAGGACCCACACAAAGAAAACTATAAAACACTACTGCAAGAAACCAAAAGAGACCTACATAAATGGAAAAATCATGCTCATGGATAGGTAGACTCAAAATTGTGAAAATGACAATTCTACCCAAAGCAATTTACAAATACAATGCAATCCCGATCTAAATACCAACAATGTTCTTTAAAGAGATGGAAAAACTTATTAACTTTATATGGAAAGGGAAGAAGCCCTGGATAAGTAAAGCACTATTGAAGAAGAAGAATAAAGTAGGAGGAGTCACAGTACTTAACCTCAGAACCTACCATATAGCTATGATAGTTAAAACAGCCTGGTACTGGTACAATAAAAGATACATAGGCCAATGGAACAGAATTGAGAACCCAGATGTAAATCCACTCACCAGTGGTCAATTGATCTTCAACAAGGGCCCAAAATCCATCAAATGGGGAAAAGAAAGTGTTTTTAACAAATGATGCTGGCAAAACTGAATGTCCATCTGCAAAAAAATGAAACAGGATCCATACCTCACACCATATACAAAAACTAACTCAAAATGGATCAAAGACCTAAATATAAAGCTAAAAATGTGAGGTTCATAGAAGAAAAAATAGGATCAATGCTAGAGTCCCTAATATACAGCATTAACAGGGTACAAACCACAACCAACAACACACAAACTCCAGAAGATAAGCCAGATAACTGGGATCGCCTAAAAATTAAACACATATGCTCATCAAAAGACTTCACCAAAAGAGTAAATAGAGAACCTACAGACTGGAAAAAAAAAATTGGCTATTACAAATCAAAGTTTTAATCTGTAAAATCTACAAGAAAATCCAACCCTTCTACAACAAAAAGACAATCCAATTAAAAAATGGGCAAAGAAAATGAACAGACACATCACCAAAGAAGACATTCAAGTGGCCAACAAACGCCTGAGGAAATGCTCACCATCTCTAGCCATCAGAGAAATGCAAATCAAAACCACAATGAGATACCATCTCACCCCGGCATTACTGGCATGAATCAATAAAACAGGAAATAAATGTTGGAGAGGCTGCAGGTAGATTGCAACTCTTATGCACTGCTGGTGGGAATGCAAAATGATACAACCATTTTGGAAAATGATGTGGTGCTTCCTTAGAAAGCTAGAAATAGAAATACCATATAATACAACAATTCCACTCCTAGGAATATATCCTAGAGAAATAAGAGTTATCACACACATAGATATATGTACACCCACATTCATTGCAGTATTGTTCACAGTAGCAAAAAAAAGTAGATGTCCATCAACAGATGAAAGGATAAAGAAACTGTGGTACATACACACATTGGACTATTACACAACGATAAAGAACAACAATGAATCTGTGAAGCATATCATAACGTGGATGCATCTGGAGGACATTACGCTGAGTGAAATAAGTCAATCACAAAAGGACAAATATTGTATGAGATCACTACTGTAAATACTCATGAAAAGGCTTACATACAAAAAAAAAAAACAATATTTGATGGTTACAAGGGAGGGAAGGGATGGGGATGGAAAAACACTTAATAGACAATAGATAAGTGGTAACTTTGATGAAGGGTAAGACAGCACATAATACTGGGGAAACCAGCACAACCTGTACAAGGCAAGGCCATGGTAGCTCCATAGACACATCCAAACTCCCTAAAGGCCAGAATTGCTGGGCTGAGGGCTGTGGGGACCATGGTCTCAGGGAACATCTAGCTCAATTGGCAAAACAGTTTATAAAGAAAAAGGTTCTACATTCTACTTTGGCAAGTAGCATCTGGGGTCTTAAAAGCCTGTGAGCAGGCATCTAACATACTCCACTGGTCTCACCCTTTCAGGAGCAAGAAATAATGAAGTAAACTAAAGATACAAGGGAAAGATTAGTCCAAAGGACTAATGGACCACATCTACCACAGCCTCCACCAGACTGAGTCCAGTACTACTAGATGGTGCCCGGCTACCACCAGTGACTACTCTGACAGGGATTGCAATAGTGGGTCCCAGACAGAGCTGGAGAAAAATGCTGAACAAAATTCTAACTCAAAAAGAAAGACCAGACTTGCTAGCCTGACAGAGACTGGAGAAACCCTGAGAGTAGGGTCCCCAGACATCCTTTCAGCTCAGTAATGAGGCCACTCCCGAGGTTCACTCTTCAGCAAAGACTGAACAGGCCTTTGGAATAAAACAAGACTAAAGGGACACACCAGCCCCGGGGCAGGGACTGGAAGGCAGGAGGGGACAGGAAAGCTGGAAATAGGGAACTCAGGGTTGAGAAGAGAGAGTGTTGACATGTCATGGGGTTGTTAACCAATGTCATACAACTGTTTGATGAGAAACCAGTTTGTTATGTAAACCTTCACCTAAAGTTCAATAAAAGAAGAGAAAAAAAAATCATAACATAGTATCATAGAATTATTTCAGATTTATATAGTCCAAATTCTTTATTATGCAGATAAAGAAAGTGAGGTCCAGAGCAATTACATGATTCCTAGAAGGCCCCACAGGTAATTTAGCAAGACCTGGGGTCAGAACTTTGGCCTCCTGAGACCCGGTCCATTTTCCACTATATTCTACCACCTCATCTCCCTGTGGGCTGAGGACAGATGGCCTTACAGAAGCCAGGTCCTTAGAACCACAGTCTGCTCTCTAGAGCACAGGAGCTCCACCAAGTATCTTTCTCTCCTGTTCTGACTGTGCAGCCCATTTACCCTCCACCCCTCAGGCTTTGAGGCCACAAGCCTCCCTGGGCTTTACTGTGTGTGTGTATCTCAAAGCCAAGCCATTCCACATGCCTATCCTCAAATGTTAGTAGCAGGAATGTTTCAAACTCAAACTCAATACCCACCACATTTAGAGGATTTTGTTTGTTTGTTTTTACTTTTGAAAACTTGAGGTTTTATGGCAGCTGCAATTATTCAGAACGCCTACAAGGGGCAAGAAGCCTCTAATTCAGCCAAAGGAAACAAAAAAAGGGCTTTATTATAAACTCAGCAGATAGCAATAAATTCAAATTTACAGACATTGTCTGAAACAAATAATTCCCCAAATGAAAAAAGCAGTGGCAAAACTGGTGAAAGTCAAAGGCTGCTCACTCACACCCATGTTCATTGCAGCATTATTCACACTACAAAAAGATGGAAGCAATCTAAGTGCCCAGCAAGAGGTGAATGAATAAACAAACTTTGGTACATACACACAGTGGAACCCTACACAACGATAAATAGAGATGAATCCACAAAATGCTTCTTGAAATGAATGATTTTGGAGGGTATTATGCTGAATGAAATAAGCTAATCACAAAAGGACAAATACTGTACAAAACCACTATCATAAAAAAAAAAGAACAAGAAAAGGTTTACACACAGAAAAATAAAACATTCTTTGATGGTTATCAGGAAAAGGAGGAGGAGGAAGAGTAAATTACTAAATAGATAGAAGACACATGGTAATATTGGTGAAGGGAAAGGTAATACACTATATGGGACAAGTCAGCACAACATGACAAAGGCAAAGAAAGATGCCAAAAGGAACACAAGAACAAAGGACAGCTACGGCAGTTACTGTAATACAGATAATGCAGCAACAAGGGTATTAACAAACAATAATTTATGAAGGGATACATAGATAGATAGGTATACTAAAGAAGTGTAGGAGGGTGTAAGGGAGTGAATCCATCTGCAGATATAGATTAGCTTGTGTATACCTCTACATAAAAACTCATATATATTGTAAATGTTGCATGTATATTAATTTAGACAGTAGAACACACAAGCACATGGTCGTGGAAACTTCTTACTTACAACTAAACACCCCATGGAATGAAGATACCAGGCTTGAAGGCTAAGGACAATAGGCTTGGTGGACATCTATGTCAACTCGCATAACCTAATGTGTGAAAACAGTGTTCTATGTTCTACTTTGGTGAGTAGATTCTGGGGTCTTAAAAGCTAGTGAGCAGCCATCTAAGATACAACTAGTGGTCTCTTCTCATCCAGAGTTAAGGAGAGTGAAGAAAATCAAAAACTCAAGGGTGCAATTAGTCCAAAGGGCTAATAGACCACATGAACCACAGCCTATAGGACCCTGGGACCAGAAAACTAGATGGTGCTTGGTTACCAATACCAACCCCTCAGACCAGGTTCACAATAGAAGGTCCAGACAGAGCAGGAGAAAACTGTAAAACAAAACAAAGACAAATTCACAAAAAATTCCAGACTTACTGGCCTGATAGAGACTGCAGGAACCCCCGAGACGATGGCCCTAAGACATCCTCTGACTTGGAACTACAGCCATTCCCAGAAGCCTCCTTCCAGCCAAACAACAGACAGGTCTATAAAACAAATAACACCCTAAAAGAACATGCTCTGTAAAACAATTATGTGGAAGTCTAAAAGTAAAGATGAGAAGGCAGGGAGGGGTAGGAAAACTAGATTAAAGGAAATGGGGAACCCAAGGCAGAAATGGGAGGAGTGCTGACACAGTGTGGTGATTGTGACCAATGTTGTGGAACACTTCATGTACAGTTTGTTGGATAAAAAACTAATTTGCTCTGCAAACTTTCAACTAAAACACAATAAAATATTTTTAAAAACAAAGGCTGCCAACTAGTTAGGTATTCATAAAGCAGGATGGTGAATGATTATTGGTCTGATTTGGTATATATGTGTTATTGTTAGTTGCTATCCAGTCAATTCTGACTCATGGCGACCCCATGTGAGCAGAGTAGAACTGCTCCATAGAGTTTTCAAGGCTGCAGCCTTTCAGAAGCAGATCACCAGACCTGTCTTCTCAGGTGCCTCTGGACAGGTTCAAACCACCAAGCTTTTGGGTTGTATTCAAGGTTTGTACCATCCACCAAAACTAAACCAAACCTGTTGGTGTGAAGTTGATTCCTACTCAAAGCGACCCCTTAGGGCAGAGTAGAACTGCCCCATAGGGTTCCCAAGGCTATAAATCGTTATGGGAGCAGACACCCACATCTTCTGTCTTGCAGGGTGGCCTGTGGGTTCAAACTGCTGATCTTTTGGTTAGCAGCCAAGCGCTTAACCACTGTGCCACCAGGGCTCTTCCGCACCACCCAGGGTACTTACTATCTATCTGTCTATTCTATCATCCATCCATCCATCCATCCATCCATCCATCCATCCATCCATCCATCCATCCATCCATCCATCCATCCATCCATCCATCCATCCATCCATCCATCCATCCATCCATCCATCATCTATCATCTATCTATCATCTATCATCTCTATCTCTCATCTATCATACCTCCCTCCCTCCCTCCCTCCCTCCAATCTATCATCTATCTAATCTATCTATCTATCTATACTTGGAGCCCTGGTGATGCAGTGGTTAAGAGCTACAGCTGCTAAAATGTTGGCAGTTTGAATCCACCAGCTGCTCCTTGGAAACCCTATAGGTTCACTATGAGTAGGAATCAACTCGACACCAACAGGTTTGGGTATATATATATATATATATATATATATATATATATATATATATATATATATACTTAAAGATATAATTTCTTTCTGGGTATTATTTCAGTCCCAACCAATGCTTAACATTTATCCTTCTTTGTCATCATCTCATGCAGTTTATGGAGCCATATATGAAGACATAGATGAAGAGAGATACATAAAGATATATATAAAGGCTTATGAACACATAAGATCACCAGTGGCTCCACGCGAGAAAGATGTGGCAGCCTGCTTCCATAGAGATTTACAGCCTTGGAAACCCTATGGGGTCCCTATGAGTGGGAATCAACTCTACGGCAGTGGGTTTGGTTGGTTTTTATACTTCTATGGGGTCGCTATGAGTCAGAATTGACTCAACGGCAATGGGTTTGTTTTGGTTTATGTTAATAAAAATAACTTCATGTTTCAAAGATTTTTGATTAACTATAATCGAAAACAAGCATTCCTGGACTAGCATAATTTATTAAGCAGCTCTCTTAGCACACAAATTAGCGAGACCACTGCGGGGTGTTCAGAGTACAGCTTAACAAATGCTTCTCAACCGCAGAACACGTGCCTGTGGAAATGAGGACCCATGCTGGACAACAGTAGTAACTGAGTGGTTCCTTCTCATTGCTGATTTTCTGTGTCCTTTTTGAAGCTTTTGGCAGTGTTGAGCACCCCCCCCTTTTTTTTTTTCCGGCTTTTATAACACCTTGTATCCACGGGAGCTTTTTCCTTTTTCCTTCTTCTGCCACTAATATTTCAAATTCCTGTTCTCCATTGGAGAGTGTCTTGTCCGCATTTGCTGCCACAAATTCTGAGAAAAAAAAACAAACACAAGATTTAAAAAAAACACAAAAAAAACACGGGCTGTCTTTTTATAAATGGCTGTTCAAGTTCTTTCCTTTCCCTCCAAACTACTGCTGAAGTTTTTCCAAAAATAACCAGAACAAGCGGTTCAAAGCAAATCATGAACTATTTAGTGAGCAGCAAATCCTCTACAAAGCCCTCATGACCACAGTCAGCGCTGAAAGTCAGTGAGGAAGCAGAATCCTTAAAGGAGGAGGCTGCCGTGCGGGCGCGTGGGCTGCGGTGCGAGCGCGTGGGCGTGCGGAGCTAGCCACCCGGTCTACACGGAGAGGTACATTGTGCTAAACTAGCCAGGCCCTAGGTTTTAGCAATGCATGATATCGGTCTTTTTTTGCATACCTTACGAATTATTTTAAATTTACTTTTACATAAATAACAGAAGACTAAGAAATCAAAGCAAAAATGAAAATATCATCAGCTTCAGATAATTGTTTCTTTACAAGAGTTCTTATCAACGTTTCAACACATCTCTAAAATTGAGGCACAGTCTGAGAAGTATTATTAAGTTGTTTTACTACATTGAAAAACTGTATTATTTAACATTTCCAGAACAAAAACGAGTTGTCATCAGTTCAATTCTATGGCCAATGCATGGCAGCCCCTTGTGTGTCAGAGTAGAACTGTGCTCTGTAGGGTTTTCAAACGTGGATTTTTCAGAAGTGGATTGCCATGCCTTTGCTTTCAGGTGCCTCTGGGTAGACTTGAACCTCCAATGTTTTGGTTACTGCTGAGCTCTTAGCCATTTGCACCACCCAGGGGCATGTCTAATTAATGCCAGACAATATCTAAGAATTCCCTAATCTGATATGTAAGGAAAATAATTGACCCAACAGTTTTGCTAAATATGTTATTTTTACAGTATCAAAATTTATGCTATTGACGTGGTATTCTCTGACTTCAGTTTCATAGTTGTTTAAATCAATTCACTGATTAGAATCCCTGTACTATGGCTTCTCCATTCCTGAGATCTTGGTTGGCCAGATTTTGTCGAGGAGTCATTTTTAAGATATCCTGTTGGGAGCTATCTTCTTTGAGTTCTTGCAAGTTAGAAAGCAATGTGTCTCTTATATTTGTACTTGTATGCTTTGGCTGGCAGGAAATTATTTGGGTGCACTTTTGTTGCTGAAGGTTTTACAGATGTTTCTTTCTTGTCTTCTATTATTGACAGCTTCAATGGTCAAGCTTGAAACCAGCTTGAGTTTTCCCCTTTATAAGTAACTTACGTTCCTGTTTTGCTTATAGTCTTTCTCTCTCTTCCGTCCTTTCTTCCTTCTTTTCTTTTGTTCTTTCTCCTTCAAGTTCAGTGACTTTACTAAAATATCTTTCTGAGTTAATGCCCCACGTCAGTTTCTCTTGGGATGCAGTTGACACCTTTTGATCCCCACCTTACATCGTCCTGGGCCACATTTTACTGCAGCCTTCCCTACAACAACCAACTTGGTAATACGTGACCTGGCATTACCTTGCCTCAAACAACCCTTAATTCCACCCCTTCCTGCCCTGGGGCTTGTCTGATGTAGGGATGTAGGATGCTTTGTGGGGACCCTCTAGGCACCTGTACACGTGCACACGTGAGCAGGGGTTAAGACCCCATGGACTACCCTTGCTGAAAGGGGGGGTCTGTTATTCTGTGGTGTTTAACTAAGCATCTGACAATCCTTGCTTTTCTAAGGGCCATTTCAAACCCCTAGAGCTCCTTGCTCTTATTGAAAGACTATGTATGGCTTTCAGGTTCCCACATTGTGGGAATCAGCATTACCCAGAAACTCGTTCAAAGTGCATATCCCCAAGCCATGCCTGCTGAATGAGAAGTTCTGGGGCTGGAACCCAGCAGTCTATGCATTAAAAAAGCTCCCCTGGTGATTCCGGTGCACATGCTGAAGTTTAAGAACCATTGTTTTAGAATAATCTGTTTCCCAAAGCAAGAACCAAGAGATATGACCCAAATTTCAGCATCCTGCCTCATTTTGGTCCCAATTATATAGAATTTGGAGTTTAGGATTATGGTTTAGGGTTGTGGCTCTTTCTTTGTCGTGAGAAAACGGAGGGTGTTTTTCCCTGTTTTTCTTGTTGTTGTTGTTTGCTGTTTGTTTTCAGTGTGATTTGAGGGAGAAGGCAAGAATAAAAAAGCATTTAAGCCCGCAATTCTTAAGTGGAATTCTAGGCTACTCTACTGACATGAAAGGAAGAGTAGTATGGCACAGGGGTGGGCCTCAGGCCCTGCGCTGCATCTGATTACTTTATAACCTCTGACAGGCCACTTCAGTGCTCCAGGCTTCCTCTAGGCCGTGGAAACTCTATGCCTTTGAACAACAAAAGTGCTTCTTGTGCTCTTTCTCAGCTCAGCTTAAGAGCCTCAAGTGAAAAGGCTCACGTTTCCTCTCTGCGATGTCATCATTGGGACGGCTCACTGCCATGTCTTTGAAGCCTGAACTTGTTCTAGTTCGTTTATGCTCTTACTTTCAGAGACATTGACGCTTCCTCCTCAGGTCAAGGTAATTTATTCAAATTTCAAGCCTTCATCAAAACCTGGGGAGGCTGGGGAAGGTGCGCTTTCCATTGGCCCCTAACTCTGCTTCTCTGAGGATTAGAATATGCAACAGGAACACATGTTGACTGCTGTTAGCAAAGGGTGAGACTGGGTTCAAGTTACTGTAAAATTTGTGTGCCGGGAGGGTAAATCAATAATTAGATAGTAGTGTCTACTTTGGTGAAGGGAGAAAGACAACAAGAAATAGAGGGGAAGTTAGCACAACTTGACCAAGGCAAAGCCACAGAAGCTTCCTAGACCCATCCAAATACCTTGAGAGACCAAGTTACTGGAGCTGGGACTGGGGACCATAGTCTCAGGGACATCTAGGTCAATTAGCATAACATAGATCATAAAGAAAATGTTCTACATTCCACTTTAGTTAAAGTACCATCTGGAATCTTAAAAACTTGCGTGTGGCCAGCTAAGATACATCTGTTGGTCCCATCCCATTCAGAGCAAAGGAAAAAGAAGGAAACCAAAGACACAAGGAAAATATTAGCCCAAAGGACTAAAGGACCACATGAACCAGAGCCTCCACAAGCCTAAGCCCTGAAGAACTAGATGGAGCCCGGCTACCATCACTGACCACTCTGACAGGGACACAAAAGGAGAATCCAAGACAAAACGGGAGAAAAATGTAGAACAGAATTCAAATTCAAGAAGAAAGACCAGACTTACTAGTCTAACAGAGACTGGAGGAACTGCCAAGACTATGGCCCCAGAACACTCTGCTAACTCAGAACTGAAATCACTCCCAAAGCCCACTTTTCAGACAAACATTAGACAAACAATAACATATGTGAGCCATGACCTTCTTACTTCAGTCAAATGGGCAACTACTGCCCAAAATCAAGATAAGAAGGCTGAAAGGGACAGGAACTGGATGAATGGACACAGGGAGCCTGCAGTAGAAAGAAAGAGTATGCTGTCACATTGTGGGGATTGCAACCAATGTCACAAAACAATATGTGTATAGATTTTTAAATAAGAAATTAACTTGAGCTGTAAACTTTCACCTAAAGCACACACACACAAAATTGTATGCTATGTTTTATTTTTCCCAGGCCCCACCCCATTTTAAGTTGAGATCACCATACTCCTTCCTTGGCTGGATGATAATTGTTAAAAATTTACCACAGTTTTTGGCCAAGCAGTGGCAAACACAGCAGGAACACCCCCAAAAAGAAGATTCCCTCTGTCCAGCCACCTCAGGAGACCACTGCCACCAACATCCAAATGGATTCATTCATTCCTTTGCTTGGTTGGTCATGCCATTTAATGTCTAGGAAAATGCTATTCAAAGTTGGTCCATCCACAACCCGTTTGTGATGAGATGAGCCCAGAAATAAAGGATAAGCATTTAGAAACTTGGACAGTAGTTGACATTGCCATGACATCCAAGAAGCTGGTCAGTGGACTAGTCTCACTGAACAGGGCAAGCCAACTTAATTGTGATGAAACTCAGGCAGTGAGTACCATGTGTCTTGAGTTATGCTATTATGTTAGAACTGGTTACCTCATTTTTGGGGCCCAGTGTAAATGAAAATATGGGCCCTGTGTTCAAAATGTATAAAGAATTTAAAGATGGCGATAGCAGAACATTAAACTAATTATGGGGGCTTTCTGAGCAGGAGACCTGTGTTACTTCACAGATCGCACATCAGTGAAGTGAGGCCTGCATGTGCTATGGGATTATATTACAGCATGTGACAATTTATGCTTAGCTTATGATCTGTAAGTCAAAAATTACTAAAAATCTGAGAAAATGAAAGCATATGTTCTTATAACATCATTTTTACACTCAGTTTAAATTTAAATCAGTTTTTCAGTTATACTTTTGAATTATTAGCTAAATTAGGATAGTAAACATTTGTCTTATTTATTTTTAACTCTTATTTACACATTGTGTGATGAGTTTCACTGGATTTTTGGTCAGGAAAAGACACGTTTTCTAAATGTGGCAGTGGCGATAAAGCAAATGATGATAATGGAAATTCTGTAAAAAATTGAAGATGGAAGGAGTTTGTGTTAATTTGACTCAGAAGTATGATCCCTCCTAATTTGGGTTTGTTCTTATAATTCAGGGTTAACTGGCAGAGTTGTACTGGCTGATAAGGCAATTAAACCATCAAAGCTTAGGCACCATCAAGTTATAAAACATGAAGAACTAATTAAAAAACCACAGAAAATTTTTAAAGAAAGGATATTGAATTAAAAAGCTGACAGGGCTTATGTTCAATATTTCATCTACAAATACTAATCCTGTACAAGTTTCTTAGGAAGTCACAATTCATGTTGCTACAACAAACAAACAACAACAATAACAAAAACATCTAGGAATTCCAAGACAGTAATGAGAGACTGTATTGAAGGTGGTTGCTTGGAAATTCGGGGTGAATCTACAACCAAGAAGGGAACTCAGGTACAACTTTCCAACAGCACCATAGCTTGACATAGTCAGGAACTGATGAGTAATATGGAAGACCAACTCACAGAACAAATAACGTTAGTGAAGCATTTTTTGTTGCGCCCTGATGAAAGCAAAGATACTGCTAACGTGGCAATTTTTTTTTTTTTTTAGTATATGTATTATTTAAACATGATGTTATGGAAGAAGGACTTTTCAGCTTCATTGCAGGCAATCAGAACTAGCTCTGAACCGTATAAAACTATGAAGAATTACCTTGTTCAAAATGTGATTGGGAATTTAATTTTTGTGTAGAAGAATGTTTTGAGCTGCAATGACAAAAATTTTTTTTTTTTTGAGTATTGTTAAGATTAAGGACCTCGTACCAGAATGTAAACTAATGTATTCGTTCCTGCATTGAGAAAATCTTGTTCTAAAAAAAGCGTCAGCTGGACTAAATAGTGTGCTTAGTAAAAACTGTGAATTATTTAAAGACTAATCTGTTAGAACTGAGATTATTCTCTTCATTATTGTGATAAATAGAAGCAGGTAGTAAACAATTCTTATCATATGCAGAGATACAATAGTTATCAAGAGGAAATGTCCTACTGAGATTATTTGAACTATAGAATGAAGTCTTAACGGTTTTGCAAGATAAGAAACCAGTTTGTTTACCCACTGTTTAAAGGTGTGAATTGAAAAACCAGATTTGTTTATGTTTGGTGTCTTCAGCATTTCTAATGATCTTAATGCAACGTATTTTTAAATGACATATGGATCAAAGGGCAAAAATGAAAGTTAGACGCTTGGATGGACATAGTCTCTACAGATTGCTACGACACAGTATTGCAGTCTCACGACAATCACTAATGAAGCCGATGGTTGTTTTTAGTTGCCTTTGAGTGGATTCTGACACATGACAACCTCATGTGGGCAGAGTAGAGCGGCTCCATAGGGTTTTTAAGGCTGTGACCTTTTGGAAGCAGATCTCCAGGCCTTTTTTTCAAGGCACTTCCGGGTAGGTTCAAGCCACCAACCTTTCAGCTAGTATTTAAGCACTTAACCATTTATGCCACCCAGGGATTCCAAGAATAAGACGATGATATTTTCATTGATCCTTTACACAAAGTTATCCATCTAGCACCTTTGAATTTGGTAGAATTTTGGATTTCATTGCCCAAGAAGTTCCATGCTTAGGAAATTCATGTATCTGGAATCTGTTGCTTTCCTTGAAAAGTAATTTAAATTTGACTATAAATTTTAGGATAAAATTTTGGGACTGGCTTTTGATAGAGAACTGAATTTTGAAAATACAGCAACATTGGTTTCATTTTGGGTAAAAGATAAAAATGAGTATCGTGAAACTGCTGAAAATGCTTTAAAATAGCTCCTTCCATTCCCACCCACAAAGCTCCTTGGAACTGGGCTCTCTGCTCTGAGCGTCATAAAAAGAAAACAGAAAAGCGACTTAGACACACATTATCTCGTACAAGTAACTAAGAAGCGGAAAGCAAGCTTGCTCACCACAATAAAACCATTACATATTGGTATACATGGGGTGCTCATTCAAACTGGGAATACAGGCATTTAATCAGAGGAAGGATTATTTTACTCATAATTTACTGGTTAGTTATAACTGCAAATGACAAAAAAATTACAAGTGTTATAACAATTCTCTCTAGTCACCTGTAAGCCACTTTCAATAGCAATCGTCTATAATTCTTATCATTAGTTTCTATTTTTCTTATGCTATGCTTGCTCTAAGCATATTCATTGAAAAGTATGCTTCTTTTGGCCCTTGCCCCTTTTTCCTGTTTCACTGCCCTGGACTTCCTGCCTTCAAACTTCTAGTTAAGTGAAAAGAAAAAAAAAAAAACTTCCGTCTATATCAGTGTTTCCCAGTCAGAGGTGATTTTGCACTTCAGGGCACGTTTGGCAATGTTTTTCAATCATCACAATCAGGGAAGTACTACTGATATTTAGTGGGTGGAGCCCAGGGATCCTGCTAAACACCCTACAATGAATGCACAAGACAGCGCCTCAGAACAAGGAATTATCTGTCCCAAAATATCAGCAGTGCCGAGGTTCAGAAACCTTGCTCTTAGCCAGTTTACCAGGTTCTCTGTAACAAAGAGCTAAGAACAATCCTAACCTATATAGGTAGGTAATGTTGTTATGTTCATTTTATATGAGGGAAACTGAGGCATGGAATTTAAGTAACTCAACCACATGTGTGGCATAGAGAAATAGCTCTGTCTCATATTTATTCCCCAGCCTATAGAAATATAACTTTGAGTTGACATATTGCCACCCAGGTAGAGGCTGCATTGCTCAGAATCCCTTTCAGCTAAGGATGACTATGTGTTCAAGTTCAGGCTAATGGAAAAGGACCACAGTGATGAGTCTGACTTCCTGCTTCTGCTCTCTCCCCTTCTCTTTTTCTGTCTTCTAGAATGCAGAAATGATGGTGTAAGCTGGAGCAGCCATCTTGGACCAAGAATTGGAAACAGCATATTTAGAACGGCAAAACTATTTGAAAAAGAAGTGGGGGTGGGGGGGTGGGATGGATGGGGGAGGTAGGCCTGAAAATGGTAGAGCTGCCATACTGGAATTAACAGTCCTGAACCATATACCCAGAATTTTTTATACATTAGAGGAACCAATTTCTAACTTGTTCGAACCATTATATTTTGAATCTCTTTGTTATAGAAGCCTAGCTTATATCCTAACTAATGCAGACACATGGCTATCAAATGAAGGAACTGAGATTTTGAACCCAGGCAATGGCTCTGGCACCCCACACCCTGAACCACTAAACCATACAGGACCTGTTACTTCTCTTCAACTTTTCCTTCTCATACTCTTGCCCTATCCCTACCAAAAACCAAACCTGTTGCCAGAGTCAGTTCTGACTCATAATGACCCTATAGGGCAAAGTAGAACTGCCCTGTAGGCTTTCCAAGGAGCAGTTGGTGGATCTGAACTGCCAACATTTTGGTGCACCACCAGGGCTCCCTATCCCCTACCAAAAACAAACAAACAAACCCATTGCCATCGTGTCGATTTGGACTCATAGTGACCCTGTAGGACAGAATAGAACTGCTCCATAGAGTTTCCAAGGAGTGCCTGGTGGATTCAAACTGCCGACCTTTGGTTAGCAGCCGTAGCTCTTAACCACTATGCCACCAGGGTTGCCAATCCCCCCTCCACCCACCCCGGTAGCAGTATCCCCAAAATCAAACTTGCTGCTGTTGAATCGATTCTGACTCATAGCAACCCTATATGACAGAGTAGAACTGCCCCATAGGGTTTCCAAGGCTGTAAATCTTTACAGAAGCAGACTGCCACATCTTTCTCCTACAGAGTCGCTGAAGAGTTTGAACTGTCAACCTTTCCGTTAGCAGCCAAGCGCTTTAACCACTGTGCGACCAGGACTCCTCTCCCTACCAGTAGAGCCCCTGTTTATGCTGAGCTGGGTTGTCCAGCAAATCCACTGCCTCTCCTCTTCCCCTCACCGCTCCAGAGCAGTACAGAGTGATTCCAGTCCTGTGCAGGCATAGCTAGTTGTCTTCATTAGAATTTCCTCCACTGATTTCATTATCTATTGTTCCCATGTTAGTGACCCAGATTCCTGTAAAGTGAAGGTGTCATGCTGAATGATATCCAAGGATCCAGATCTAAAATATTCTAAACAACTCAGATAATTTCTTCCTACTAATGTCATAAGCAGAGGAGTTGCATAAAAATAATAAATAAAAGCATACAGCTACATGTCATTCCTTAGCCAGCTAAACCCTTTAGGTCATTCCAGGTTCACTTGTCAGGTTTTGCACACTTCCCAAGAGGAGTGTGCATATCGTATCTTAAGTGGATAATTTAGGACTTACACCTGAGAACATGACTGATGGACTTCTCTGTTACAAGTCAACACAATTTTCAGAGAAGGAAGATGTGAGGCAGTCTTTAAACAAGAGTTAAAGTTCTGATGGGAAATGGGGTATGAAAAGCCATTTTCCACAACAGGTTCTTATCTTAAAACAAGGTTTTTTAGAAAGATAGTGACACAAAGAATCATCCTCAAAGGCCTTAAATACTTCTAAGGCAGAGGCATATATGCAGAGAGGCTAATTACAGTATCTGTGTATAAAAGACTGAAGAACAGAGGACTAAGATCTCAGGAGGCAAAATCCTGGGAAAGGTCACATTCAGTGTAATTTCAGTGTGCCACGGGTTTCCTAGGTGCTGGATTCAAGCTCATGTAATTTAGAGATAATCAATATATACCAAGCCCGTTGCCATCGAGTCGAGTCGACTCCGACTCATAGCGACCCTATAGCACAGAGTAGAACTGCCTCGTAGAGTTTCCAAGGAGCACCTGGCGGATTTGAACTGCTGACCTCTTGGTTAGCAGCTGTAGCACTTAACCACTACGCCACCAGGCATATGATTTAAGTACATGATGTAAGAGCAATACTATTATTTTTGAACCCAAACTTAAGAAAGAGAACCATCTGTGTTATTATCTTTACAAAAATGTCGGTGTAAGGTTCCTTTCAATGAATTCTTCAATGCATTTCAGGGTCAGTGTCCCATTTAGAATGTTTTTGGTTGCAGGAAGCAGAAAATGCAACCGTAAATAACTTAAAAAAATACTAGTTTCAGACGTGGCAAGAATTGTAGGGTAGGACAGTTCTGGGGTTGTCTAATTCAGCACTCAGTGGGTGTCATCAAGGACCAGATGTATGCCATCTTTCCCGTCTGCCATCCTCAGCATGCAGGTGCTTGTTGTGGACCAAAGATGGTGGCAGCAGATTCAGGCATGAAACGCAATGACAACATTTAGAGGCAGAAACGGCACGACCACTGATTGTGTCCCTTTTTTTTTAAATAATATGCCATGTAGTAGACTTAACCTCAAATGTTACTGGCCAAATTGCTATACAGGTCCATTTCTGAATTAGTCCTTAGAAAGGGGATTGAATTACCATCTTTACTTAGACTAATGGAAGGTCAGACTCCTGGAAAACATAAGGGCAACAAATATCCCCCCAAAAGTAGCCCTTCTTTAAGGTCGGCTGAGAAGAAAGACTGGCCACTGGGTAGGCAACTTTGGTTTTTGTATTTGCCTTAAGTACCTTCAAGGCAAAAGCAAATATTGAGAGAATTTCTAGTATCTGTGTATAAAAGACTGGCATGCAACAACTTTAAAGATCCTGAACAACTTGGAGAGACTTGAAAGAGGTAAAAACATCTTGATGTGGAAGCTACTGCACATGATGACACAAACGCAAAGCCAACAAAACAATGTCAGTCTAAGACAGGATAAGTGAGAAAGAGAACGATAATATTGTAAGCAAGCACCAAACTAGAAGTGAGAACACAGCCCCAGCTCGGACCTTTACTAATGTTATGGCATTGAGCACACAATAAATTTCCTTAACCTTGTTTAATTAGTCTATAAAAATAAATAATGCTGCTTACCTAACGGGGTGTTTCTGCAGATCAAGTGAAATAATACATTCACTCACTCAAGAATTATTCAATAATTTAATAAATGCTTACTGTGTATCATGACACGATCTCACTCTATGAGGCCAGCATTACCCTCAGTTCCCTAGAAATCAATGATAGTGTGATTTCTAGGCAACTGTTTTAGACCATGTAGAAAGATGGTGAAGTAACAGGACCGAAGGAACATGAGTCCTTACCAAGGAACTCCAGTTCTAACTCCAGGCCCCCCCAACTCCAGACTTCTTTTGCATTAGAGAGAAAGAACTTTCTATCTTACATGTTAGTTTTCTTTCATTCATAGCTAAGCCTTAGCTGATATAGGATGCATTGCGGAAAGTGGAATGGACAGTGGCAAAATTGGAGACATCACTTAGAAAGAAGTTGCAAGTAAAATAATGCAAGTAAAAAATGATTGTGACCTGAACTAGGACAGTGGCAAGAAGACAAAGATGTGAAGAAACTCAAGAGGTATTTGGAAGTTAGCATTGACAGAATGGTGACAGACAGTATGGTGATTGATGGGACATGGGGACAACAAAGAAGGTTGATGACTCTATTGACATTTTGGGCTGGTTAAGTCTTTATTGTGGAGGGGCTGACCTGTGCATTGTGAGATGTTTTTCAGCATTCCTGGCCTCTATCTACCTGATGCCAGCAGTCGTATCACCACCACACCCAGTCATAAAAATAAAAAATGATCCAGCTTGAAAATCCCAAAATATTTGGAAATTAAACAACACACTTCTTAATAACATGTGGGCCAAAGAAGAAGCTTTAAGAGAAATTTAAAATTTTTTCATCTAAATAAAAATAAAAGTACAACTTATCAAAATTAGGGATAGCAGTGCTTAGAGAGAAATTTATCACATTGAATGCATATGTTAGAAAATAAGATCTAAAATAATAATCTAAACTTCAGGTTAAATTAAAAGTAAGCAGAGGAAAAAAATAATACAAATTAGGGCAGGAATTAATGAAATTGAAAACAGAAAAACAATAGAGAAAATTAACAAAACAAAAACTTGTTCTTCAAAAAGATAAAACTGATAAATTTCTAGGATGCTACCAAGAAAAAAAAAAAGAGAGAGAGAAGACAGATTACTAACATCAGAAATGAAATAGGAGTTATCACCACTGATTCCATGAATGTTAAAATGATAATAAAGGGATATTATGAAAAAAATCTATGCCCACAAATTTGATAACTTAGATAAAATGGACCATTTCTTTGAAAGACACAAACTACCAAAACTCACACAAGAATAATCTTCCAAAACAGAAAGCACCAGGCCCAGATGGTTTCACTGTGAATCATACCAAATATTTAAGGAAGAAATGACACCAATTCTCTACAATAAGTTTTCAGAAAATAGTAGTAGAGGGAACACTTCCTAACTCACTCAATAAGGCCAGCGTTACCCTAATACCAAAACCAGATAAAGACATTACAAGAAAGGAAAACTACAGACTAATATTCCTCATAAACATAGAGGCAAAAATCCTCAACAAAATATTAGCAAATCAAATCCCAAAATACATAAAAAGAATTATATATCATGACTTGGTAGATATAGATAGGTAAGTAGGTAAGTTTGTAGGTAGGTAGGTAGATACTGTTGAGTTGACTTGAATTGTAGCAACCCTATATAAAACAAAACAAAACATTTCCTGGTCCTACGTTATCCTCACAATCACTGGCATGTTTGACAGCATCATTGTGGCTGCTGGGCTAATAATCCATCTCACTGAGGGTCTCCTTTACCCTCACTGATTCTCTGTTTTATCAGACACAATTTCCTCTTTTAGCGATTGATCCATCATTATGACATGTCCAAACCAAATATGTCAAATAATGTTCTGTTGTGGTCCATAAGGTTTTCATTGATTAATTTTTAGAAGTAGATTGCCAGGCCTTTCTTCCTAGACTGTCTTAGTCTGGAAGCTCTTCTGAAACCTGTCCACCATAGGTGACCCTGCTGGTATCTGAAATACTGGTGGCATACCTTCCAGCATCACAGCAACATGCAAGCCACCACAGTATGATGAACTGACAGGTGGTAGATACCACAACTAAGTGGGATTTATTTCAAGTATGAAAGTCTGGCTCAATGGTGGTAAATCAATGAATGTAATCCATTACACCAACAGGTTACAGAAGAAAAATAATGTATCAGTAGATGCAGACAAAGAATTTAACAAAATGCAATACCCATTTGGAGCCCTGGTAGCACAGTGATTAAGAGCTCAGCTGCTAACCAAAGGTCAGCAGTTCAAATCCAGCAGCTGCTCCTTGGGGCAGTTCTATGTGAGTCGGAATTCATATGATAGCAACAGGCTTGGTTTGGAATACCCATTCAGGATAAAACTCTCAGCAAACTAGGAATAGAGGCAAATTTCCTCAACTTGCTTAAAAAATCCACATCTAATATCATACTTAGTGGTGAGAAATTAGATGATTTCCACCTAAGATCAGCAACAAGGCAAGGCTGCCTGCTATCCCTGCTCCTATTCAACATCACATTAGAAGTCCTAGTTAATGCAATAAGACAAGGAAAGGAAATAAAATGGTATACAGACTAGGAATATAAAAACTCTGATGAAAAAAAATAAAAGAAAACATAAATAAATGGAGAGATAGTCCACTTTTATGGATAGGGAGATTCAATATTCTTAAGAGGTCACTTCTTCTCAACTTGATCTATACATTCAATGCAGTACTAATGAAAATCCCAGAAAGTTATTTTGTGGACATTGATAAACTGATTCTAAAGTTTATGTGGCAAGGTAATAGACCCAAAATAGCAGACACAATATTGAAAAAGAACAGCAAAATTGGAGGCCTGTCACAACCTGACTTTAAGACTTTTTAAAGCTACAACAAGGAAGACAGTGTGGTATTGGCAAAAGAATAGACAAATAAAGACAAAAAAAAAAAAAAAAAAGACAAATAGGTAAGTGAAATGGAATAGAGAGCCCAGAAGAAGACACACACAAATATAGTCAACCGATCTCTGACAGGAAACCCTGGTGGAGTACTGGTTAAGAGCTACAGCTGCTAACCAGAAGGTCGGCAGTTTGAATCCACCAGGCTCTCCTTGGAAACTCTATAGGGCAGTTCTGTTCTGTCCTATAGGGTCAGTATGAGTCCAAATTGACACTGACCTTAGAGGTTTCACAAAAATTAACTCTAAACGAGTCACAGACCTAAATGCAAGATAATAAAACTTCTAGAATATAACAGAGAAAATTTAGGTGACCTTGAATTTGGTGATGGATTTTTAGATACAAGACCCAAAACACAATCCATCAAAGAAAAAATTGGTAAGTTGGACTTCATTAAAATGAAAAAATCTGCTCTATGATAGACATTGTTAAGAGAATGGAAAGACAAGCAACAGACTGGGGAAAAAAATATTTGCAAAACCCATATCTGAAAAAAAGACTTGTATCCAAAATATACAAAGAGCTTAAAGCTCAACAATAATAAAACAGAAACAAATAAATTAAAAATGAGCAAAATAAATGAACATACACCTCAACAAAGAAGACATACAGATGGCAAATTAAAACAACCATAAGGTACCACTACACCAAAAAAATCAAAACCAGATCCATTGCCATTGACTCGATTCTGACTCATGTTGACCACATTTTCGAGTAGAATTGTTACGCAGGGGTTTCTTGGCTGCAATCTGTATGGAAGCAGATCTTTAGGACTTTCTTCCATGGCACCATTGTTGTTGGTAGTGCTGTCGAGTCAGTCCCGACTCATAGTGACCCTGTATACAACAGAATGAAACACTGCCTGGTCCTTAGCCATCCTCACAATCATTGCATTGTTGCAGCCACTAAGTCAATCAATCTCCTTGGAAGGTCTTCCTTTTTTCCCCTGACTCTCTACTTTACCAAACAAGAGGTCCCCCCTGATAACATGTCCAAAGTACGTGAGACAGCCTCGCCATCGTTGCTTCTAAGGAGCATTCTGGCTGTACTCCCAAGACAGATTCGTTTGTTCTTCTGACAGTCCATGGTATGTTCAACATTCTTTGTCAACACCATATTCAAATGAATCAATTCCTCTTCAGACTTGCTAATTCTTTGTTCAGGTTTCCCATCCATATGAGGTGATTGAAAACACCATGGCTTAGATCAGGCACACCTTAGTCCTCAAAGTGACATCTTTGCTTTTTAACCCTTTAAAGAGGTCTTTTGCAGCAGATTTGCCCAATGCAATATGTCCTTTGATTTCTTGGCTGCTGCTTCCATGGGCATTGATTGTGGATCCAAGTAAAATGAAATCCTTGACAAATTCAATATTTTCTCCATTTATCATGTTGTCACTTATTGGTCCAGTTGTGAGGATTTTTTTCTTTGTATTGAGCTGAAAGCCATACTGAAAGCTACAGCCTTTGGTCTTCATCAGTAAGCACTTCAAGTCGTCTTCACTTTCAGAAGCAAGGTTGTGTCATCTGTATTTCAGAGGCTGTTGATAAGTTTTCCTCTAAATAAAAAAAAAAAAATTATTGTGCTTTAGGTGAACGATTTTTTTTTTTTTACAGAACAAAGTAGTTTCCCATTCAATAGTTTGCACAGAAAGTGTTCCACATCATTGATTGCATTCCCCACAATGTGTCAGCACTTTCCTCATTTCAGCCTTCGTTTACCTGTTTCCTTTCGTTAGAATTTTCTACCACTTACTACCATCTCATCATTGCTTTTGGGTAAATGTTGTCCTTTTGTTCTTGTATAATTGATTGTTCTAAGGAACTTTTTCCTCTGGATTGTTATTGTTTATTTTATGGGTCTGTCTATTTTTTGGCCCAAGCTTGGTCTCTGAGAATGGCTTCAGTTCCAGGTCAGAAGTGTATCTTAGGGTCATGGTCTTGGGGGTTCCTCAGTCTCTGTCAGACCAGTAAGTCTGGTCTTTTTTGTGAATTTGATGTTTTATTGTACATTTTTCTCCCACTTTGTCCAGGACCCTCTGTTGTGATCCTGTCAGAGTGGTCAGGAGTGGTAATCGGGCACCATCTATTTCTGGTCTCAGGGTCCTGTAGGCTGTAGTTCATGCGGTCTATTAGTCCTTTGGAATAATTGCTCCCTTGAGTCCTTGGTTTTCTTCAGTTTCCTTTGCTCTGGACAGAAAGAGACCAATAGTTGTATCTTCCATGGCAGCTTGCAAGCTTTTAAGACCCCAGACACTACTCACCCAAGTAGGATGCTGAACATTGTCTTTATGAACTATGTTGTGTCAATTGATGTAGATGTCCCCCAAGATTATGGTCCTTTGCCTTTGAGCCTAAGAACATCATCCTGTGAGATGTTTGGTTATATCTAAGAAGTTACTATGACAGTGTCCCTTGTGTGCTCTATTGTCTGTATTTACATACATGCATCACCTACAATTATGTATATAGAAATATCCACAACCAAGCCTATCTCTTCAGGTGGGTGTGTTCCCTTACATCCTCCAACATCTCTTTACATACCTATCTATGTATGTATCCTTTCATAAATTATTGTTCATTGATACTATTGTTGCAGGAATGTCTATGTTACAGTAACTACCGTAGTTGTTGTTAGGTTCCGTTGAGTCAGTTCTGACTCATAGCAACCCAGTGTACAACTGAATGAAAACATTGCCTTGTCCTCTGTCATCCTCTTTATCATTGTTATGCTTGAGCTCTTTGTGGCAGGCACTGGGTCAATCCATTTCACTGAGTGTCCTCTTTTTCACTGACCATCTACTTTACCAAATGTCTTCAGCTGGGTTCTCTAGAGAAGGAAAACTAGTAAAGTGAATAAAGATATATAGAAAGATTTATATCAAGGAAATGTCTCACGCAGTTATGGAGTCTGGAACATTTCAAGTCCATGGGTCAAAATAGAGGCTTCTCCTGATTCATGTAGCTGCAGGGACTGGCGAACCCAAGATTGGTAGGCTGGAAAGCAGGGCTCTTGCTCACAGGTTGTGAAGATCGACAAATCCCAAGATTGGTAGGAAAGACCCCAGGTAAGCTGCTAGCTCAAGTCCCAAGAACCAGAGGTCAGATGAACAGAAGCTAGCTGCGGGATCCAGCATGAGCAAAAGCCCTCAAGCCCTGTGAGAAAGTCCACATATATTTGATGCAGGCCACATGCCCAAGGAAAATCCCTTTCAACTGATTGGCTACTCACAGCAGATCCCATCATGGCAATGATCACATATTAAATCTCAACAGGAAAGGGATCACAATATTATACAACTGCCAAAACACTGAGAATCATGGCTTAGCCAAGTTGACACACAATCTGAACCATCACAGTCCACCCCTTGTCAATTTGGAACCTGTACACATCTCCTTAAACCATACATAATCTCTGAATAAAGACAATAATAAAATCATACTTGCAACTAACATGATACAAAGAATACACATACAACCGAAAATGCACTAGCTTATTTACATCTTATGTTTTATGAGTGAAGAAAACAAAAATATTTGATGCACCCATGCAAAGCAGAAATACTCATAACAGTTATGGTCCTCATTTCTGCAACTGGTCATGTGGTCGTAACTGGTATTTAGAACTACCTTCTTCCACCACCCATTTCCTACTCCGCCCTCAGCAAGCACCTAAGCTGGTAGTGGTTCTTTCCCTGATATGGTGATCCAAACCTTTATTCCTGAAGGGTCTGGGCCTTTAGTAGTCAGGTCGGAATTGGGTGGCTATAGTTTTCCATTAACCTTAATCATAGGGCATGGTAGTACTAAGAAACCCTGAAGGATCTCCTACATTCCAGACATACTCTTCTTTACCTCCATTATGTAATATCAATCCAATTTCCTCTTGGTAATTAGGATCAATCACACCAACCAGTATGGTAACTCCCTTCTTTTCCTGTTGATCAGAGGCATAATGAGCCCAAAGTGGCCAGGTGGCATTCCTAGCTTCCAGTTCAATTGCGTCAGTGATATGTCTCCAGGTGGGAGCATTCCTCCCTTTGGATCTAAGACCTTTAGACATGCAGAGCATAAGATTGCAGGGACAGGAAGCAAAAATCTTGTGAATGGGTCACTAGGGGTAATAGCGAGTGGTGCCACTCCCATTTCCACCCCTTAATTCCTAGACCCATGAATATATATGGAGAAACAGCACCATATATTAGTCACTGGTTTAGAGCATATACAGCCTCCTGGAGAACATTACTCCAACCCTGCAAAGTATTGCCACCTAGCTGGTGCCATAATTGTGTCTTTAGAAGGACATTCCATCTTTCTATCAAACTGGTTGCTTCAGGATGACAGGGACATGGTAACACCAGTGAATTTCATGAGCATGGGCCCACTGCCACTCTTCATTTGCTGTGAAGTGAGTCCCTTGATCCAAGATGATGCTGTGTGGGATAGCATGATGGTGGATAAGGCATTCTGTAAGTCCACAGATGGCAGTCTTGGCAGAAGCATTGTGTGCAAGGAAGACAAACCCATACCCAGACTGTCTATTATGGTAAGAAAAAAATGCTGCCCTTTCCATGATGGAAGTGGTTCAATGTAATCAATTTGCCACCAGGAGGCTGGCTGATTACCTCGGGGGATGGTGCCATATCAGGGGCTCAGTGTTGGTCTATGCTACTGGCAGATTGGGCACTCAGCAATGGCTGTAGTCAAGTCAGCCCTTGTGAGTGGAAGTCCATGTTGCTGAGCCCATGCTTAGCCTCCATTCTTGCCACCGTGGCCACTTTGTTCATGAACCCATTGAGCAATGATGTGAGCGGCTGGGGAAAGAGTATGACTGTTTTCCACAGAACATGTATCCTATTCTATCCACTTGATTGCTAAATTCCTCCTCTGCTGAGGTGGCCCTTTGATAAGCATTCATATGAGACAAAAATATCTTTACTTCTTTTGCCCGTTCAGAGATGTCTATACACATACCTCTTCCCCATACCTCATTGTCTCCAATTTTCCGATCATGTTCCTTCCAAGTCCCTGACCATCCAGCCAAACCACTGGCCACAGCCCATGAGTTGGTATACAATCACACGTTTGGGCATTTCTCCTTCCATGCAAAGTGAACAATCAGGTGCACTGCTCAAAGTTTCGCCCATTGGGAGGATTTCTCTTCACCACTGTCCTTCAGGGAGGTCCCAGAAAAGGGCTGTAATGCTGCTGCTGTCCACTTTTGAGTGGTACCTGCATATCCCCCAGAACCATCTGTAAACCAGGCAAGAGTTCTCTCTACCTCAGTCAAATGATCATAAGGAACTCCCCATGAGGCCATAGGTGCATACTGGGAGATGGGAGGTAATGTGACAGGAGTGAAGGCCATGGGCATTGGAGTCACTTCCTCGTGTAAGTTACTTTAGTCTTCAGGTTCTGCCCTGGCCTGATGTCATATATACCATTTAATGATGGAGTGCTGCTATGTACATCCAACTTTATGATTCTATGGGTCAGACAACACCCAGTTCATGATGGGCAGCTCGGGCCGCATGGTGACTTGGTGCCCCATGTTAAGTGTTCCGTCTCTCCTGAGGCCCAGTAACAAGCCAACAGCTGTTTCTCAAAAGGAGAGTGGCTATCTGCAGAGGATGGCAGGGCTTTGCTCCAAAATCCTAAGGGTCTGCACTATGATTCATCAGTAGGGGCCCTTCGGAGACTCCAAATAGTGTTTCTATTGGCCACTGACCTTCAAGCACCATTGGATCAGCGAGATCATATGTCCCAAGGGGCAGAGCGGCCTGAAAGTGTTGCAGATCCTTCTCTTGCTCTGCGCCCCACTCAAAACTCGCAGCTTTTTGAGTCACTTGGTTAATAGGCTGGAGTAGCACATCCTGTCCTGGTCGTCTAGTGTTGCTGTAACAGAAGTACCACAAGTGGATGGCTTTAACAAAAGAAATTTATTTTTTCATGGTAAAGTAGGCTAAAAGTTCAAATTCAGGGTGTAGGCTCCAGGGGAAGGGCTTCTCTCTCTGTTGGCTCTGGAGGAAGGTCCTTGTCCTCAATCTTCCCCTGGTCGAGGAGCTTCTCAGGTGCAGGGAAACTGAGTCCAAAGGACACACTCTGCTCGTGGTGCTGCTTTCTTGGTGGTATGAGGTCCCCCTGTCCATCTGCTTGCTTCTTTCTTTTATATCTCAAGAGATTGCCTCAAGGCACAATCTAATCTTGTAGACTGAGTCTTGCAACTGCCACCCATCCTCCCTCATTAACACCGTAGAGGCAGGATTTACAACATATAGGAAAATCACACAATACTGGGAATCATGGCCCAGACAAACTGATACACATTTTGGGGGGGGGACATAATTCAATCCATGGCACAGGCGAATGAGGAATATTTTGTCTCCAAAATCCAAAGAGGCCCCTGAAGGGTTGTGCCTCCTTTTTAATTGTGGGACAAGCCAGATGCAATAATTTTTCCTTCACTTTAGAAGGAATATCTCAATACACCCCACACCACTGGACCCCTAGAAATTTCAGTGAGATGGAAGGTGCCTGAAATTTTGTGGATTATTTTCCCACCTTCTAGCATGCAAATATTTTACCAGTAAGTTCAGAGTCACTGACACTTCTTCCTTACTAGGTCCAATTGGCTTAATGTCATTGATGTAATGGACCAGTGTGATATCTTGTGGAAGGGAAAGGTTATCAAGTTTCCTGTGGACTAAATTATGACATAGGGCTGGAGAGTTGATGTAGCTCTGAGGTAGATAACTGAAGGTGTATTGCTGCTTTTGGTGGTCTTTCGAAACAGGTATGGAGAAGAAGGCATTAACCAGATCAATAGCTCCACATGCAAGGAGTTGTACCAATTTATTCAAGCAATGAAACCATATCAGGAACAGTAGCTGCAGTTGAAGTCACCACCTGGTTAAGTTTTCTATAATCCACTGTCATTCTCCATGATCCATCTGTTTTTTCTGAACAGGCCAAATGGAGATGTGGTGGGAATCACCATCCCTGCATTCTTCAAGGCCTTAATGATGGCAGTAATTTCCACAATCCCTCCAAGAATGTGGTATTGCTTTTGGCTTCCTACTTTCCCAGGTAGAGGCAGTTCTAATGGCTTTCATTTGGCTTTTCCTACCGTAATAGCATTTACACCATTTGTCAGAGATCCAGTGTGAGGATTCTACCAGTTGCTGAGTATATCTATTCCAATTATACATTCTGGAACTGAGGAAATCACTACTGGATGGGTTCAGGGACCCACTGGACCTACAGTTAGACTGACATGAGCTAAGACTCTATTAAAAACCTGACCTCTATGTGCCCCTACTCTGACTGGTGGGCCACAGTGACATTTTGGGTCTCCTGGAATTAATATCAGTTCGGGGCCAGTTCCCAGTAATACCGAAAAAGTCTGATTATTTCCTTTCCCCCAGTGAATAGTCACTCTCATAAAAGACCATGGATCCCTTTGGGGAAGGCTGGGAGGATGATTGACTATAAGTTTTTGGCAGCGTATTGGACTCCTTTCTCAAGGGGACCCAACCTCCCCTTCAATCAAGGGGTTGTGGGTCTTTAAACTCGTTCAAGTCTGGGAATTGGTTGAGTGGCTGTGACTATTCTGCTGTTTTGAGTTAGACTGCTGTTCACTTGACCTAGAATTCATCTTCTTGTACAGATCAAGTAAATATTTAGTAGATTCCTTATCTATTTCACTCCTAGGGACACCATGACTAAGTAGCCAACGACATAAGTCCATATAAGTCAGACTATCCTTTTTTTTTTTTTTTTATCCTGCTTACTGCTTTGACTCTGCTGTCCATTATGGTAACCATGCCCATCTTGTCTTTGTCGATTGAGTGTCATGCCACCACTTGACCCCTACCACCAAAGGGTCCAGTCAGCCCCATTGTAGTTAGGTGTCTTAATTCAGTTACGGCAGTTCTCACTGTCAAACCTGACTTACATAAAATAGCAATCACAGCAGTCTTCAAGAATGCCAGAGCTCCCTTCACAAATTTGTCCCTCATCATTGTGCTAAAATGTGTGTCCTCTGGGCACTTCATATGTGGGTCTATGGGTCTAACCTGATAAATCCACTCTAGCATGCCAATTTCCCTAAGCCTTTGGATACCGTCTTCTACAATATAGCAAGGCAGCTCTGGTTCTTCAACTTGATTTAGCATAAGCCACCAGGTAATCCATGCTCCAGCAACCCAACCAAATAAACTATTGGATCATTTTCTAATTTCTCCAGCTGAAACATTGAATGAAGAATCTGTGCTTAGTGGGCCCATTTCAGTAAGCTCAGACCAAACCATCTTTATGTCCCTTGCACCATTATCCCGTACCCTTAACAGCCATTCCTGCATATATTCCTCAGGTTTGTTTGTACATATTAGAAGAGTCAGGCAGTTCTTCTGAAGTGTAGCACAACTCCTTCTGGATCACACTCTGTACTTTACCTTTGGGAGCTCACTGGGACTGAAGTCTAGTTATAAGTCTAGCAGCCAAAATCAGTGTGGAAATGTTTTGAGAATATTGAGCATTGTCATGTAAAGCATCTCCCTCAAGTGATGTCCCAGGCAATGACTCAGACTAAGGAGCTTTAGACTCTGCTGGGTTAATCTCATTAACTGGGAGTGGAGGGGCTAATGATTTTACTGTAGGGTGGTTTAGCAGACAAACAGAGTAATCTCTTCAGATGGGAGTGAGAGGGCTGGTTCTGTTGACAGGAGTGATTCAATGGAATTTAGAGTCTTACTGTTTCTATGTCCCCATTCCAGGGTTCAGGATCTCATCTCCTCCCAATCAATGCCTTCACTTTAACTTTGGACACCTCTCAAGATTGGCAGTTGAGTCAGTGTTGTAATTCAGCCACTCTTAAAATAAGACCCTTTGTTTGGTTTTCAGCAATATCAGCTCTGTTACTAGTACTATATATATATACTACTATAAGGCTTTCTTTCAAGGTGGAAACTTTGAGGTCATTTATGTGGCACTTGAGCTTTGACTCTGAAGACATGAGCTCATCTCTTTCTTCCATCAGTTTGTCTATTGAAAGTAGACAACCAACTTCCTTACACTTCTCATTTTGACAAAATTGTGGAAAAATATCACACATGCAATCACCCAGAGCCTCACTTTTTACCAATACCTGATCTATATCGGTGGTGATATTTTGCATATTTGAATTGCTACCTCATGCTATGAATTAGCAATGCCCTCTTTACTACTGGAAGCAGAGTTATCAACATTTTGAGAAACAATTTAGAAAACTCTTCCTTACAATTTTGCTTCTCTAGAAACACTCTCGGTACCAAAGGTCTTACGCTGGGTTCTCTAGAGAAGCAAAACCAGTAAATCATGTAGAGAATTCATACCAAGGAAATGGCAGCTGCTTGCAAACCCAAGATTGGCAGGTAGGAAAGTGGGGCTCTTGCTCACAGGCTGTGAAGATTGACAAATCCCAAAGATTGGCAGGCAAGACCACAGGCAAGCTGCTAGCTCAAGTCCCAAGAACCAGAGGTCAGATGAACAGGAGCTAGCTGCAGGGTCCAGCATGAGCAAAAACCCTCAAGCCCTGCCAGAATGTCTGCTTATATTTGATGCAGGCCACATGCCCAAGGAAACTCCCTGTCAACCCATTGGTTAATCACAGCAGATCCCATCACGGGTGTGAGCACACATAAAATCTCAACAGGGAAGTAATCACATTACATGACTGCCAAAACACTGAGAATCATGGCCCAGCCAATTTGACACACAAGCTTAACCATCACATCAAGCATGATATTGTTCTCCAGGACCAGCCCCACTTGATAACTTGTCCAAAGTATGTGAGACAAGGTCTCGCCATCCTTGCTTCTAAGGATCATTCTGGCTGTACTTCTTCTAAGACAGATTTGTTTGTTCTTTTGGCAGTCCATGGTATATTCAATATTCTTCATCAACACCATAATTCAAAGGTGTCAGTTTTTCTTCTGTCTTCCCTTTTCATTGTCCAGCTTTCACACGCATATGAGACACTTGAAAACATCATGGCTTATGTTAGGCGCACCTTAGTCTTTCAAGTGATTCTTTGCTTTTTAACACTTTAAAAAGGCCTTTTACAGCAGATTTGCCCAATGCAATGGGGATTGATTTTGTATCCAAGTAAAATGAAATCCTTGACAGCTTCAATCTTTTCTCAGTTTAACATGATGTTGCTTATTGGTCCAGTTGTGAGGATTTTTGTTTTCTTTATGTTGAGGTGTAGTCCATACTGAAATCTGTAGTCTTTGATTTTCATCAGTAAGTGCTTCAAGTCCTCTTCACTTTCAGCAAGGAAGGTTGTATCATCTGCATATCTCAGGTTGTTAATGAGCCTTCCTCCAATCCTGATGTCCCGTTCTTCATATAGTCCAGCTTCTCGGATTATTTCCTTAGTATGCAGATTGAATAAGTATGGTGAAAGGATATATTTCTGACTTTAAGCCACGCAGTACCCCCTTATTCTGTTTAAAGGACTGCCTCTTGGTCTATGTACGGGTTCCTCATGAGCACAATTAACTGTTCTGGAATTCCCATTCTCTGCAACATTATCCATAATTTTTTATGATCCACACAGCGGAATGCCTTAGCATAGTCAATAAAACACAGGTAACCATCTTTCTGGTTTCAGCCAGGATCCATCTGACATCAGCAATGATATCCCTAGTTCCATGTCCTCTTCTGAATCCTGATTGAACTTCTTGCAGTTCCTTGTCAATGCTGCAACTGCTTTTGAATGACCTTCAGCAAAATTTTACTTGCATGTGATATTAATGATATTGTTCAATAATTTCCAGATTCTGTTGAATCACCTTTCTTTCTTTGGAATAGGCATAAATATGGATCTCCTCCAGTCAGTTGGCCAGGTAGCTGTCTTCCAAATTTCTTGGTGCTTCCAGCATTGCATCTGTTTGTTGAAACATCTCAGTTGATATTCTGTCAATTCCTGGAGCCTTGTTTTATGCCAATGTCTTCAGTCCAGCTTGGACTTCTTCCTTCAGTACCATTGGTTCTTGATCATATACTACCTCTTGAAATGGTTGAATGTTGACCAATTCTTTCTGGTACAGTGATTCTGTATATTCCTTCCATCTTCTTTTGATGCTTCCTGTGTCATTCAATACAGTAATTACCATAAAAAAAAACATAGTTGCCCTTTATTCCCTTGTTCCTCTCAGTGTATTTTCTAGCTTTGTTCATGTTGTGCTGACTTCCTCCATATTATATATTGTCTTTCCCTTCACCAATATGAACATGTGTCTTCCATCTAGTTAGTAATATTCCCACCTTCCCCCTGCTATTCCTGGGAACCATCAAAGAATTTTTTTCCCCTGTGTGTAAACATTTTCTTGACTTTTTATAATAGTAGTCTTACACAAAATTTGTCGTTTGTGATTGACTTATTTCACTCAACATAATTTCCTCCAAATTCATCCATTTTGCGAGATGGCTCTCGATTCAGCATTATACTTTACCATTACATAGTATTCCATTGTTTGTTTATCCATTCATCAGTTGATGGTCGCTTAGGTTGTTTCCGTCTTTCTGCTATTGTAAATAATGCTGCAAAGAACACGGGTGTGCATATGTCTATTCATGTCACAGCTCTTATTTCTTAGGGTATATACCTAAGAATGGGAAAGCTGGATAATATGGAGTATCTATTTCTAGCTTTTTGAGGAAGCACAATACTATTTTCTATAGTGGTTGAACATTCCCACTAGCAGTGTGTAAGCGCTTAAATCTCCCCACAACCTCACCATCATTTGTTATTTTCTGTTTTTCTTTTTTTTTATTTTTATTAGCGCCAGTATTGTCAGGGTGAGATGGTATCTCCCTGTAGTTTTGATTTGCATTTCTCTAATGGCTGTTAGACACCCGAATGTCTTCTTTGGTGAAGTATCTTTCATACACTTTGCCCATTTTTTAGTTGGATTGTTTGTCTTTTTGTTGTTGAGGTGTTCGAGTTTTTTATAAATTTTAAAGATTAGACCCTTGTCAGATATGTCATAGCCAATTTTTTTTTTTCCCTGCCTGTAGGTTCTGTTTTTACTCTTTTGAAGAATTCTTTTGATGATCATAAGGGTTTAATTTTTAGGAGGTTCCACTTATCTAGTTCATCTGCTGTTTGCACATTTTTAGTTATATTTGGTATTCCATTTATGCCATATAACATCCCTGTTTTTATTTCCATGATCTTTATAGTTTTAGTTTTTACATTTAGGTCTTTGATCCATTTTGAGTTAATTTTGGTGTATGATGTGAATTATGAATCCTGTATCTTTTTTCTACGGATAGACATCCTGTTTGCCAGCATCATTTGTTAAAGAGACTGTCTCTTCCCTTCCCCATCTAATGGACTTTCTTTGTTGAATATCAGTTGTCCATAAGTGGATGGATTTACATCTGGGTTCTCAATTCTGTTCCATTGGTCTGTATGTCTGTCATTGTAACTAACAGTACCAGGCTAATTTGACTATTGTGGCTGTGTAACAAGTTCTGAGATCAGGTAACGAGAGGCCTCCTGCTTTATTCTTCTTCTTCGATAATGCCTTGTTTATCCAGGGCCTCTTTCCTTTCCATATAAAGTTGATGATTAGTTTTTCCATCTCGTTGAAGAGTGTTATTGGAATTTGGATCAGAATTCCATTATATCTATAGATTTCTTTGGGTGGTATTGATATTTTCAGAATGTTAAGCCTTCCTGTCCATGAATATGGTGTGTTTTTCCATTTATGTAGGTATCTTTTGGTTTCTTACAGTAGTCTTTTTCATTTTCATTGTACAGGTCTTTTACATCCCTAGTTAGATGTATTCCTAAGAATTTTACTTTTTGGGTGCTATCGTGAATGGTATTGTTTTCCTGATTTCCTTTTCAAAGTTCTTTTTGTTGGTGTACAGGAATCCAGCCGATTTTTGTATGTTGATCTTGTATCCTGCTACTTTGCTGAATTCTTGTTAGTTCCGGTAGCTTGAATTTTTCCTTCAGTTCTTTCCGCCTGTTCTTCCTCTTTGGTTTTTTAACTTTAGGTCTTTGTACATTTCATTTTGGTACTTTACTTTCTCTTCTCAAGCCACCTTTTGAAATCTTCTATTCAGCAATTTTACTTCATTTTTTCTTTTCACTTTAGCTACTCTACGTTCAATAGTGACTTTCAGAGTCTCTTCTGGCATCCATTCTGGTCTTTTCTTTCTTTCCTGTCTTTTTAATGACCTTTTGCTTTCTTCATGTATGGTCTCCTTGATATCATCCACAACTCATCTGACCTTCTATCATTTATTAGTGTTCAATACATCAAGTCTATTCTTAAGATGGTCTCTAAATTCAGGTGGAAAATGCTCAAGTTGGCATTTTTGCTCTTGTGGACTTGTTTTAATTTTCTTCAGCTTGAACTTGCATATGAGCAACTGATGGTCTTTTCCACAGTTGGCCCCCGGCCTTGTTCTGACTGACGATATTGAGCTTCTCCATTGTCTGCTTTCACAGACATAGTTGATTTGATTCCAGTGTATTCCATCTGGTGAGGTCCATGTGTATAGTTGCCATTTATGTTGTTGAAAAAAAGGTATTTGCAATGAGGAAGTCGTTGGTCTTGCAAAATTCTATCATGCAATCTCCCGTGTCATATCTATCACCAAGACCATATTTTCCGACTACTGATCCTTATTCTTTGTTTTCATCTTTCTCTTTCCAATCACCAGTAATTATCAACGCATCTTGATTGCATGTTTAATCAATTTCAGACTGCAGAAGTTGGTAAAAATCTTCAATTTCCTCATCTTTAGCTTGAGTGGTTGGTGCATAAATTTGAATAATAGCTGTATTAACTTGTCTTCCTTGTAGTCATATAGATATTATCTTATCACTGACAGCATTGTACTTCAGGATAGGTCTTGAAATGTTCTTGTTGATGATGAATGCAACACTGCACCTCCTCAAATTTTCATTATCAACATAGTAGACCATATGATGGTCCAATTCAAAATGGCCGATACCAGTCCATTTCAGGTCACTAATTTTAATGCCTAGGATATCAATGTCCTAGATTCATTCTTGGTGCATTCCATGTTCCAATTATTAATGCATGTTTGTAGATGTTTATTCTTATTTTGAGTTGTGCTACATCAGAAATGAAGGTCCTGAAAGCTTGACTCCATCCACGTCATTAAGGTTGACTCTACTTTGTGGAGGCAGTTCTTTCCCAGCCTTATTTTGAGTGTCTTCCAAACTGAAGGGCTCATCTTCTGGAACTTTATCAGTGTTCTGCTGCTATTCATAACGTTTTTACTGGCCAATTTTTTTCAGAAGTAAACTGCCAGGTCCTTCTTTCCCAATCTGTCTTAGTTTCGAAGCTCCACTGAAACCTGTCCACCACAGGTGACCCTGCTGATATTTGAAACAGTGGTGGCATAACTTCTGGCATCACAGGAACACATGAGCCACCACACTACAACAAACTGACAGACAAGCAGTGGGTGGTACCACTAGTTAGTAGTCGAGCATAAATGGTTCATGCCACTCAGTGACCTCTTACACCCCTATTAAAATGGCTAAAATCCAAAACACTGACAACAGCAAATGCTTTTGAGTATGTGAAGCAACAGGAACTCTCATCCATTGCTGGTGGGAATGAAAAATGGTGCAGCCACTTTGGAAGACCCTGTGGCAGTTTCTTACAAAGCTAACCATAGTCTTATCAAATGATTCAGCAATCGTTCTCCTAGATATTTACCCAAATGAGTTCAAAATTTATGTCTACATAAAAATTTCTAAGCAAATACTTATAAAGTATTTTATAGTTTTTTATAGTGTTTTAGAGCGCCTTTATCCATAATTGCCAAAAACTGCAAGAAAACAAGATGCCCTTCGATAGGTGAATGTGTAAAACAAATTGTGGTACATCCATATGATGGAATATTATTCAGCAATAAAAATAAACAAGCTATTAAGTGACAACAAGACATGGAGGAAACTTAAATGCATATTTTTTTTAAGTAAAAGAAGTCAGCCTGAAGAGGTTACATACTGTATGATCCCAACTATATAACATTCCGGAAAAGGCAAAAATATACAAACAGTAAAAAGATCAGTGTTTTCCAGGAGTTGGGAGGAAAGAAGGGAGAAATGAATAGGTGGAGCATAGGGCATATTGTTTTTTTTTTAGGGCGTATTTAGGGTGGTGAAACTATTCTGTATGATACTGTGATAGTGCATACACGGCATTAGGGAAAAAGATGTGGATCAAATAAGTGGAGAAACCCATAGAAATGTACAACACGAAGCGTGAACCCTAATGTAAGTAAAGTATGGACTTTTGTAATAATAACCTATCAATATTGGTTCGCCACCTGTAACAAATGTATCATATTAATGCAAGATGTTAATAATGGAACTGTATGGGGGGTGTATATGGTTACTATAAACTTTCTGATCCATTTTTTTGTAAGCCAAGGTAAAGGAAGTTTCCCTGGGGTGTGGCCTGCACCACCTTTTACCTCTCATGAGATAAAAGGAAAGGGAAGCAAGTAGAGAGTTGGGGACCTCATTCCATCAAGAAATCAGCACCAGGAGCAGAGCGCATCCATCCTTTGGACCCAGGATCCCTGCGCCTGAGAAACTCCTCACCCAGGGGAAGATTGAGGACAAGGACCTTCCTCCAGAGCCAACAGAGAGAGAAAGCCTTCCCCTGGAACTGACACCCTGAATTTGGACTTATAACCTACTAGACTGTGAGAAAATAAATTTTGTTAAAGCCATCCACTTGCAGTATTTCTGTTATGGCAGCACTAGATGACTAAGACAGTCTCTATGAGTAGGAATCTACTGGACAGCACACAGCGACAACGATCGGCTGGCACGTCTACTGGGCAAAATGCAATCCTGCTGTTTCTCCACGTTGTAAAAAATGCCCTCAGAAATAAGTTAAAAGAGAAATGTATGAGAGTGGAGTGAAGTCTGTGCTTCATGTAATGAAAAGTTACAAGAATCATAGGGGCTGTCAAAATTCTGGGTTTCTTTTCCTTGAGAAACTGTGCTCTAGGAGTACAGAGCTGGGGGAGCCATCCTGGCTGTTGCTAACAAACAATTGTAAAAAACGGCTGTTCAAAGTCCATTTTAACATGGCTTGCCTCTCAAACTTCTTGTCTGAACTTTAACTAATGTTTGGAAATCATGAAGTAGCCGCCTTGACTTGCTTAACTCGATAGCCACAGACATTTCTTCAAGCTGACACCGGATTTGTGTCCTAATAACACAGTAACATTAGTGAGCGCTGCTGTTGTGGAACGATTTCTGCCTGATGCGCAATTGGAAGATGATTTATGTCCGCGTGAAGGGCAGAGTTAGGAGACTCGCGAAGATGCCCTGCGTCCTGGTGCTGTTACCACTGTGGGGTGGAGAGGAGATGGAAATGCTTGCTCCTGACATATTTCCTTGGTAGTTTTTCATTAGAAAACAATTAAAAGTCTGAACTAGCTCCCTTTTCTCTGCAAAATGTCTCCAATCACTCTGGTTCCCATTAAGGATTTCTCTAAACTCCAGCTCTGTCTTGGACAGTACAAGGATGAAAACAGTCTCAAGAACTCAACACCAGACAGGACTCTTCAGTTTTGCCCATCACTAATTTGACTTTACTGAAAGGACCCTGTAATGCTCTAGGTGCAGACTGCCTCAGTGAGCAAACTCCTTTTTTTTTTGGCACTGAGGCATTTTGGAGTAGGAAAAAAGAGAGTTATAGTTAGAAGTCTCAGGTTTAAACCCCAACTCTGCTGCTCACTGGCTATGGAAATGATAAGTATGCCACGAGGCTGTTGTTAGAAATACAAAAGAAAGAATTTTTGAAAACACCTAATACTTGGCAGATACTGAATATATGTTTATTTTCTTCCTTCTTTCTAAGCAAAAAGTAAAAGCAGATGAGCTGAAATCTGGATTACCAGTGTTAGGTCACGCCGCTTGTGACAGAACCACTGACCTTCCAGTTAGCAGCCGGGCGCTTAACCACTGAGCCACAAGGGCTCCTTCCAAAGGGGAAAAAGGAAGCTTTAAAGAACACCCTAAAGGCTATTATACTTATAATGATGAAGTTTTTAGAAAGACTTTTTAGATGCAGGCACTTTCTAGCTTTTTCATTGTTTGCACAATCTAATCAAGCCAGATAGCCTAAGGGATCTAAGCTTTCCAGCTTCTCTGTTTTTTCCCAAAACGCTTATGGCCAACGTACTCCTCTCCTGTGGCCCCACCATCCCGGATCCCTTTACTAATTGGATTCTGTCCTTCCTCACGTGCAGCACCAAGCTGACCCGGGAGCTTGTGCACTGGGCTGGATGACGAGTGTGTGTTTTCATAGCTGGTTTTTCTCTTTTCCCTCTGCCACACATTCATTGCCATGAAAATAAGGCCCAAAGTAGTCTAAATTTTTTATACTACAGAACTTCAAGTTTTTTAGTGCTTTCTACTTTTAGTTTAGGAGAAATTTGCATAAGTTGTTGAACTAGATTTTATTCAAGTATGTTTTCTAAGCAATAAAAGAAATGGGACAAAAAACACACATGGTTTCTAAAAAATGCTGCAGCGTTCTCCAACCATCTTTTCCAAAATATTTGATTTCCTTTGGAACTGAGGGCCAGTAAGTAAAATTGCAATTGGTTTACTTCAAATGAAATTTCTTGAAGATGAGGAAAACAGATTAGTAGACAGATACAGAGTTGCAATGTATCTTCAACTCAGTGCCGGAAGAATTTACTTAATACCCACCGCATACCTGGCATGTTGCCAAGTGTTGCTCGGGACACAGCATAGACCTGGCTTCTGCCCTCTGAGAGTGTGAACTCTGTGCTTATGCAGAACGTGAGTTCTATTAGATCGTTTTCAAATGACTTTTTAGGTTGTCCATCTCCCTCCACTAGGCAGTACCACTGCTCCACACCAGGAAGGTGACTTAGTTATCTTTGTAAGTCAGACGTCGTCCCTCCAATGATGACTTCTCAAATCCAATTTTAACGGAGGTTTCAAAAATACTTAATATTCTCCAGAGGAAGAGTAATCTCCAGTACCGAAAGCACAAGCAATACAGGTTTTCCTGAAGTTTTTGCTGAAGAGACTGAGATAAGAGTTCAAATCATAAACCTCACAGCAAACTTTCTAAAGTTCTTCATCAGGTATTGGTTTGTGCTAAAATCCTCTCATCTCCACCGGACAGTCAGTGTGGTTCTCAGATCCGTGCTGAGGTGCTAGCTTCTCAGGACGGGTCAATGAGACCTGAAATTCTGGCCGTGCTTCCCTCTGCAAGATGACAGTCCCAGTGGGGGCCATAGTCACCCAAAGGAATGAGCTCCTTTTTCTTTACCTGTAGGCACTATCCTCTTTGCAAACCATGATGGGGAACATTTTCTTACTTCCTACAAAAGCTCTGATGAGCTAGAGGTCCCTGGCTCTTCTCTGCCCTTGAACTTGCATCCCCACCCTTGAGGGTGCTCAGCCCCGCTTTTATCCTCACTCTCACCCCTACCCTCACCCTTTAGTCAAGGCACAGTCAACAGCACCTGGTATATGGTAGGCTCTCAGTCCAAGTGTGTTGAATAAAAGTTTTACAAGTAAGAAATAAGTATAAAATAATATCCATCCAACACCCACAGAATATCAGAGCCCACAATGCAAAGCAGTCTAATAACAGAAAGTGGTATGGTTTTTAAATACCCCTATATTATTCCAGTAGGAAACATGGTCTGGACAAAATTGTCTGCGGCATCAATATACTTCTTACTAAGGTCCAGTTTTATCATGTGAACAAATTTACCTTCTTTTCCACAGCAAAACCTGTAAGAATCTTCGCTAGATATCTTTTTTCAACTGTCAGTAAAATTTAATTCAGAGCAATAGGAAGATGGAGAAAATTTGTTCTCCATTAGTGAAAATTTGAAATTATAAAATATCTTCAGAGAAATACTTTTTATTATTATTATTATTTCCAATTACTCAATAACTTTGAACTAGGACAACAAAGGTTTGCCAAATAGAGGAAGCTTAGCAAACTGGTTTAGTGAATGTGTAAAAGTTTGTAATTAAAATATGAGCTGCTGTATTGCAAATAGGTATTTCAAAAATTTGGAAATTTCCCCCCTCATAAGTAAATTAAACATTTCTCTTTGCATTTTTATTGAGAGTTACATTTGGTCAGTAAACTTCTTGTAAATAATTCAAGAATGAATTTCATCTTCCCTTCTGTAAAAATTGTTTTCTTAAATGCTAAAGCACAAAATAATCAGAGTTCATTTTCCTTTTTTTTTAATGCATCTACAAATGTAGGGTTACTATTCCTCTCATTACGTCTTCCTGCTCCTCCCCCCCAAAATCCACACACATAGGCACTATTTTACCTTCTAAGAAGTCCTCAGGGAAGAGTATATGGATGGACCACTATTGGATGTGGTCAGGGTTCATAAATAAAAGAGTTAAACTTCAGTTACCTGGAAAATACCTGCATCCTGCCAAGGCTGTAACCATTCTCTTACTTACAACTTCTAATTTTAAATTAAATTAAGTCCCAGTCTTTCTTGGTTCTAACTCTTCCCTTTTGGCAAAAATTGAATTCTTGGTTTAAAGAAAAGAAAGACTTTTTTTTTTAAGGGGCTCAAGGCTTCTTGGACATTGAGTGGCTTATACAAAGTATCATTTTGTTGAGCGCAAAAAATAGGAAGCAGCTGGATTACATTTCCTTTGAAACGCACATTTAGTCAAAAATTAAAGACAAAAAAATAAAAAGCACTAGAGAAAAACACTTTTTGGTTTTGCCAAGACCCAAACCAATTGAGAGAAAGAGGGGATAAGAGGGACCAGAAAAGAATAGTCTCAAATATTTTGCCAAACCAGTCTTCCCTTCTTGGTACTGAAGTTCATTAAGCCCAAAATAAAATGGTACAAGACACAGGATTAGCCTGAACTGGCTCTGGAAACAGTTATGGGTCTGTTAAACACGAAGAGGTTTCAGTAAATATTTCTTCTCTTTCCTCTTCTACCCCAAGAATAGTTGCGGTCATTTTTTTTTTTTTCTTACCAATTTATGCGTTTGCCAAACTGTCCCTGATAGAGAGGAGGTTCCTAAACAGAGGGATTGAATTTAAGTAGAAAACTACATTCTAGTTGCTTGAGTTCCTGGAAAATATGTTTGTACTACAAATAGTAAATAAACAATAAAAGTGATTCCAGGGAAAGAAAAGTTGCTAGCTCCCTGCCAACTGGCTTTCATCACACAAGAGAAAAACAAGAAAGTCAATCTTGCCCTAGAATTATATGTAAAATGGGCCTATATGTAATGATGTTGACCTAAACTCGTTTTTAACAAACGCTATTCAGCACCTACCATGTTCAAATCATAGAACTAAGTGCTAGAAGAGGGTTAACAAAAAAAAAAAAAAAAGCAAGACCCTATTCTGGTCTCGAGGATCTCAGAAATGGAAGGGTAAAGCTGAAATGCAAAGCACAGAATAGAACCAGATAACAAACAAATCCCATCTGTCAACATCAAAACTGTTTTTTTTCATCCCGCCGACTCGTGGAGTTGCCAAGTGTCAGAATTGTGTCAACAGCAAGGAGTTTAGTAGTGACCCTCCTTCCAGCCTCTAGCCACAGCCCATTTGATATCCCAGATGCCACACTCGTTTCCTAAAAACCAGCATCTCTCTTCTTGGTTAAGCCTAGGTAACTTCCAGAGCACCCAACAGTGCTTGGCGCTTAAAAGATGTTTAAAAACACATAAGAAATTAATTGAACTCTGATCGGGCTATTCTCTTTACTAATAGTGAACATAAGTACATTTTTGCAAACTATCCTTTGTAGAACACATTGGAAAGATGTCTGAACTCTACCTGGATCAGATGACCTGGTGCCGTGAGGGCAAGGCAACTGCTAGTTACGCTACCTGTGTCATGGGAACCAAGTCAGTCTACGAGTGGAACTGATAAAACCTTCCATGCCTTTATTCCAAGGGTGGTTGTAAGGATCAAAATGAAATAGGAAGAAGGAAAAAAAAAATTTTTTTGAAACTTTGTTATATCATAACAGAAATCGAAGTATCATTTGAAAAATGCATTTCTGTGGAAGAAACTTCTCCCCTGTGGGGCTGCATGTAGGTGAAATATCACTGTATATGAATCTGTTTTACAAAGAGCACAAACGATTCAGGACTTTTAAGAAAACCCCCTTGGACTTCTCTAGCCATCTTGAGCCTGGCCACAGCCACTTTTGCTACAGACTTGAATACTCAAAAGCCTCTTGATGGCAAATTCTCTGTTTTATAACAGAAACCTAAGCCAGCCTCCAGCATGACAGTTCCTTCTTGTTGTTGTTGCTGCTGCTGGTTCATATAAATTTTCCAGAGAGGAATTTTTTTCTTTCTCTTCTATCAAGGCATTTGTAAGCCTGTGCCCTCCCCTCCCACCGGGCACACGTGCCCTGAAAGAACAGGTATACCAACATTACACAGCAAAATCCAGACCGGAAAAGTGTAAAATAAATGTTTGCCTATTTTTCAAAGAACCAGAGGGGGTCTCAGTCCTTCCAGACCGATTTCCTCCCAACACTTTGTGCTTTGGCAGGCTGGTGCTTGTCTCTAGTGCTAACATGGCCCACTGCTAACCCCCAGCATACTTATAAATAACCAAAAAAAAAAAAAAAAACAGTTGCCATCAGGTTGATTTTGCCTCATGATGACCACATGCATGCCAGTAGAACTGTGCTCCATACGGTTTTCAACAGTTGATTTTTTCCGAAATAGATCTGCAGGCCCTTCTTTCAAGGTGCCTCTGGGTGGACTCTAAATGCCAACCTTTTGGTTAGTAGCAAAGCACGTTAACCATTCGCCCCACTTCACGATAAGAAAATATTTCAGTCTGAATTTTACTCATGCCGCCAAGAAAATAGGCTCCAACTACTCTCACATCCCAAAGAAGGTTTATTCAGGCAGAGGTTGCGAAGAAGATGGCTAATCACAGGCTTTGCGACCCTGGGCCTGGCCCCCAGTTGAGAGCATAAAATACTCAAAGTTAAAGTGCCCAGGGAGCACAAAACCACAAAGCAATTTTGACAAGGGGTATTAAAGAATTTCGTTGCATTGTGCATGAGTCGGGGCAGATTCTAAGGCAGCTGGTAACAACAAAAATTAGTATGCTGTGTGTTCCATCTCCGCCAACTTCCCAACCATACTCCTGGGGAAAGGGAGCTTGATACATGTCCCCTGGAGCTTGGGATACATAGGCTGGCATCTGGCTCACATCTGACAAATCCGAAAGACAAGAGACTGTGGCTGGCCGGCTGGTCTGCCAGCAGAGCAGAGATGGGCACTGGGGATGAACTGCTCTCCCAGAGTGTAGCAGGGGAAGGATGCACCATCCCCATGGGCTACCAGACAGACAGACATGGAGGAGGAGTGCCAGCCTGAGGTTGCCTTAAGTCTCAGGGGTGATCTGGAGAGGCAAGCGGAGCAATGTGGCAAAAAGAACTTGGACACATACAGATTCCTATGGACACAGGAAGGAGAAGAGTCGATTTTAAATGCCTACCAAGCCCAGAGAACACCAATGCCGTGTTGCAATAGTACCAGTCAAGTCAAACCTTGCTTGCCCCCTATGGGAGTACTAGGTGGGAAGAGGGAATAAGAATGGGTTACAAATCCTGCTGCAAGTGCTGAAGGAAGATTGAATCAGACAACGGGAACCTGCCTGAGCTACAATTAACAGAGGTTGACCCGCAGTGCAGTGAGATTCCAGGGCCCACAAAGGTCCCTCTCATTGACCTCTGCTTAATCATTTTGGGGTGGCATGTTACTTAAAGAATTTAATCAAAGCTTCTAGTCTTTCTCCACGCACGAGGCTTTTAGTACACGTTCAGGGTATTTCCAGACATCTTAAAGGCCGTTTGTGGGACACCATTCCCTCTCCTATGCCATCCCACTCCCCAGGTTGAGAATGCATGATCGGACCCACCAGCCACCTCATGTAGCCAGCACCATTTGACAGCAGGTTTCTGGAATTCCCTGTGTTGTTCCCAGCCTCCCTTGAACCACTGGTCTTGGAACCCTGCTCTCACATTCCCACTTCCCAGCCTGGAACCCTTCTTCCTGGTATCTGAACTGAGTTTTATTTCTGCACATTTGTGTCATCTCCCCTTTAGACTTGGTCCGCTGCTTTTTGCCTCCTTAACTATAATTCTTATAGTTCCTCTGGTTAGACACAATCATCTAATAATCCCCCCTACCATTCAATCCAGCCTCTGGATACCGCCCCTTCCCCCTCAGCCCCTACAGACACACACACAGAACTTCCCAGGCATCCTTGCTTGTCCCCTTTTGGGGTTACTAGGTGGGGAGAGGGAATAAGAATGAATTACAAATCCAGGCAGCTGTATTCAGAGATATGCCTTTGAAAATTTTTCTAAATTTTCCTTAGCTTAAGGATTTGATCCAGGTTAAAATAAAAATGCCTCTGGATGAAGTAACACTTAAGCTATTGTCTTTCATTTGCATTTCCATGGTAATAAGTTCCAGATCTTTGCTTCAGAGAAGATTTGTCGAGAAGTCTTTGAGAACTGAGTAGAACTGAGAGAAGAAACCCTGCTAAAAGAGGAAAGAGGACTTTGGACTGTAGAGTGTAAAGTTATTAATTTTTCCTATTTCTCAATTTTGCTTGGGACCCACACTAAGCTGAAGTGTGTAAAACTCAGTACAGAGAATGCCTTCTTGACAGAAAATACTTGGGTTATTGCTGAGAGTGTTTTTAGATGGTGTGGCCTGCTGCCATGTCTTTGGCATGGGCTACCGCTAACTAAAACTGGTGTGTTTACACTATGAATGTGTGCCTGATGGCCGAGAGGCTAAACCCCCTCGGGTGGCCTCTGTTAAGACAGAATGGACAGAGCATGCTCCCAAGGCTGCGGTTCTCAATGCTTCAGTAACAGATCAGCAAGCCCATCAAACCAGGCAGCCTGGCTTTCTCTCACCCAACAGAAACCTGAATTTATAAAAAGTATTCACATCTCATCATGTGGGGATTTATGCATGCAAGTCCACTACCATTAAAGAGTTATGACCATACATCCCCCTTTCCATTGCAAGGATTACAAACCCCTAACGATAGTAAATTATTCTCTTCTGTGCTTTATACCACAGATTACTCTGTGGAATTTTCTAGGCTGTTCTGTCCAGCACTACAGCACTAATGAAGTGTTATTTATACTACACACTGATTTTCTGTTTTATTTTTCTTGAAGTTTCTCCTTGTTCCATCGTTTTTGATTTATCATACTTTTAGCAGGCCAAAATATGAAAGCCATTTTTCTGTCACTCTTCAAACTTTAAATGAACAAGACTTTTTATGAAGTGTAATTTTCAATAACAATGAAATATTAGAAACCCCTATTGGAGTCTTGTTCCTTTCCTGCCTGTTTTTTCTTTCTTTCTTTTTCCTGGTTTCCCACCAGTGCTATCTATGATTGCCATGACCTCTGAGATACAGAAATAAGGATCCAGTAGAGGGTCAGTGGTTAAGAGCTGGGCTGCTAACCAAAAGGTTGGCAGTTCGACTCCACTGGCCACTCCTTGGAAACCCTACAGGGCAGTTCTACTCTGTCCTATAGGGTCACTATGAGTCAGAATTGACTCGATGGCAATGGGTTAGAGGGTTAGGAAATTTGTTCTTAACCTGATGACTTAAAACCCAGGTGTAATAACATAGATAAATGCACCACAGACTGTCCAAGTGACCAGTAGATTAATGGCTGAGGTTGATTTGGAGTGTGAAAAGGCATTGGACTAGTTTTCCAGAAAAAGACAACTTTTCCCTCTGAGAATGGCCTCCTCTAAACTTGTATCTAAGGTGAACAACTACTAATCGTTCTCACTAAGTTGTAAAGAGCATGTACTTTCTAATCAACCAATTTGGATTGAAATAATTGCTATGCTATTTTGTGGCCTCTGACTGGATGCCTTTTATGGAACCTCCAGAAAATGAGTAGAATAAAAGTAAGGATCCTATAAAGAACACATGGTGAAGTGTGTGAATGGGACTAGCATAATTCACATAAAAAATATTCAATAAACATTACCTTCTCTTCCCTTCCCATTCCCTTTTCTGATGATAACCACTTCCATCAGTTGTATTAGAACTAAATTGGCTCCTAGGATAAGAAGATGGTTGTGGTGTCTGTGGCTGATGAGCTTGATTGCCTTTTCAACAGCCAATGCACTCCCTTCTTTTTTCCTTGCTGAGAGAAGTTGAGAGTCCCTGGGTGGTACAAAAAGTTAACATACTAGGCTGCTAACCAAAAGGTTAGAAGTTGAAGTTCACCCAGAACCACCTTGGAAGACAAGCCTGCTGATCTACTCCCAAAACATCAGCCACTGAAAACACTATAGAGCAGAGCTCTACTATGACACACATGGAGTTGCCATGAGTAGAAATCCACTCCATAGACTGCTCCTTAGAAACAAGGATGGTGAGACTATGTCTCACACACCTTGTACATGTTATTAGGAGGGATCAGTCCCTAGAGAAAGACATCATGCCTGGTAAAGTAAAGGGTCAGTCAAAAAGAAGAAGAATCTCAGTGAGATGGATTGACACAGTGGCTACAATGATGGGCTCAAACATAGCAGCAACTGTAAGTATGGCACAGGACTGGGCAGTGTTTTGTTCTGCTGTACATGGGGTCTCTGTGAGTCAAAAACTCGACAGCACCTAGCAACAACAACAACAACCATAGACTGGTGTGAAGATTCAATAAATTCACACAGAATAATGCACCTCAGTAGATGTAGTTAAGATGATTTTAAACATTTCCCCAATTCATGCATAGAAAGCTCTGATTATACCTCCTAATGCAGACACAGCTCACCGTGGATGACCTGGATAAAAACTTCACTGATCACTATGATTAAATTTGGCTACTCTGGCCAGCTTGGAGGTGGTTCTCCTCTTCCCTCTCCATTCTCTCTGTCTGCCCTGAGGCTACAGCCTCGGTTTGAGGATGAACACCCATTATACACAATCATGCATCAAAGAAAATATGAAAGCGCTTTGTGTTCATGTGATCCAGTCAGGAATCTGTGGCCTTGCTGGATAATGTGAGGCTGGCACAGTCTTTTTAATTCTGTTTTCTGAGGGGGAGTAGGGCAACAGGAACTCTTAATTTCCTTTCAGAATAACTCTTTTTTTTTTTTTCCCCATTTTTTTTTTTTTTTTTTTTTTGTGTGTGTGTGCTTTAGATGAAAGTTTACAGCTCGAGTTAATTTCTCATACAAAAATTTATACACATATTGTTACGTGACCCTGGCTGCAATCCCTATGAGACAGCACACTCCACCTTTCCACCCTGGGTTTCCCATGTCCAATTAACCAGCTCCTGTCCCTTTTTGCCTTCTTATCTCACCTCTGGACAGAAGCTGCCCGTTTAGTCTCACGTACCTACTTCAACTAAGCAGCACACACTTCACGAGTATTACTTTATGTTTTATAGTCCAGTCCAATTTTTGTCTGAAGAGTTGGCTTCAGGAGTGGTTTTAGTTCTGGGTTAACATAGAGTTTGGGGACCATGTCTTCTGGGGTTCCTCTAATCAAAGTCAGACCATTAAGTCTGCTCTTTTTACATGAATCTGAGTTCTGCACCCCACTTCCCTTCTGCTCTGTCAGTGACTCTCTGTTGTGTTCCATGTTAGAATAACTCTTTCTGACACAGTACCCCAAAGTCTCTTCCTTTCGTCCCCTCCAAGCTCACATTCTAACTAGTCACGTAGTTTCTGTAATGGCCTCTAACTCAGGGCCTCCCACATGATTAGATACTGATTCTCAGCTTTTATTTTATTCCCAAATAATATATAAAACCATTCTTGTTTTCGCAGCCTTCGTTAGGCTCCTGTCCTAAACTTTTACTTCCTTATTTTGTCTTTCACTTGAACTTCTCCTTTTCCCTTTTGTTGTAACTGGAATCCCAGCTTCATCCTCTTCTTTATGCTTATTCTGCATCATCTCAGCCCCCCGCAAATCTACACAGAAATACTCAAAATTTGAAACTGGAGTCTTTCCTTTCTGCACTTTGTTAGCACGTTGGCTCAGAATGTAGGTACAAGCAGGCGGAACAGGTACAGTAGGTACTGCCACTTCCTAGATTGAAAATGTTATTTGTTACTTGGAATTCAAGGAAAATCAGCAAGGTTTCAAAAAACATTACTGGATGTTTGTTCTTTTTTCTTGGCAGCCCTGTGTTGGGGAATCTGCCATTGCATGTTGGGCTGGCAGGGCCCTCAAAGGTATCAGAAAAAAATCTGTCCTTTCTGAGCCCTGGCAGGTAGGGAAACAGCCATGCCTACAGAGTAAATCTGTAGCATTGTCACAAAGAAGCAGGGATTGTTTCGAATCTGCTTTGGTGGCTGTGATGTCACAACCCAGTGTCCCAGACAGGGGGCCATGTGGCATACTGACCAGGCTTTGCTTCCAGATGCTCAGCTTCCCCTCCCAGACCTTGTCCTCTAGCCACCTGATCAACCTGAGAGCTACCAGGTACACTTCATTTCTTACTTACAAAACAAAACAAACAAATAAAACTCTTGTCATTGAGTCAATTCCAACTCATGGTGACCCCATGTGTACAGAGTAAGAACTGTGTTCCACAGGGTCTTCAATGGTTTATTTTTTGGAAGTAGCTCATCAGGCCTTTCCTCTGAGACATCTCTGCATGGACTAGAACCTCCAACCTTTCAGTTAGCAACGGAGCATGTTAACCATTTGACCACCCAGGGATTCCTCCTTTTCTACTCAGGTTAGCCAAAATCTGTTTCTGTTGTTTGCATCCAAAGAAAGCCTGGGTGGCACAGTGTTCCTCCTCTCCTACTTCACTGCATCTGGCAACGCAGTCTTTAGAGTGATAGCGACATGGGTTTAAATCCTCCCCTGTGCTTGCTGGTGTCCTTAGGCAACTGACTCTATATCTATAAACATCAGTCTTTACATCTAGAAACACGGAAAATAGTATCAAACTCATAGAATTATTGAAGGAATTAAATGAAATTTTGTCTCTAAAGACTTTTGTTTCCTTGATTAAAACTCAGTTCTGCCTTCTAGGAACTTCACAGTTGAGTTGGGAGGCTGTGGCGTGCACATGCGTTAGTAGTAGGCACTGCCTGTATTGATGCTTTACAGGATATCAGGCATTGTTCTAAACCTTTGCATTTGTTAGTTTACTAACAAATATGGGTATTATTACCCATATGTGAGAAACTGAAGCTTATAAAATGGTGAAGTAAGTAGTCAAAGATCACATGCTGGAGCTCAAACCCAGGGGCTCTTCTCCCAAAGACTGTGCTTCCAACCGGTCATCCATACAAAGTTATCCTCCACTCTGAAGGCAGCATCCAAAAAAAAAAAAAAAAAAACCCAAGCCCATTGCTATCCAGTCGATTCAACTCATAGCTACTCTATAGGACAGAATAGAACTGCCCCATAGGGTTTCCAAGGCTATAATCCTTACAGGAGCAGACTACCACATCTTTCTCCTGCACAGTTACTGGTGGTTTCGAGCTGCTGACCTTTCGGTTAACAGCCAAGTGCTTTAACCACTGTGCCACCAGGGCCCTTTTTGAGGGCAGCATAGGCGTGTCAAAAGAGAGGTGCAGGCAGCACACCATGGAGAGTCCACAGGAGGCGAGAGCCCTGAGTTTCAGAGAAGCACACAGAGGCTTTGTAGGGGAATGAGGCCGTGTCCTAGGGCATCAGGTCCCAGCACTCGCAGAATCCCAGACTATTTCACCTAGCGTGCACTGAAGTTTTTCCTGTTGCCAACTCCTTCCTATTTTCCTTAGCCTACCTAACTCTTATTTGTTCTGAAAATTCAGCCAGGCATCATTCCTTTTAGGAAGACTTCTCCGCTATCCGTTGATGGGGTCAGGCACGTCTTCTCTGTGTCCCCGTCACTCACCCATACTTACACGTATGTCCTGTAAATCCAGCTCCCTGGGCAGCTTATGATCACCCGTCTGTGACAGAGCAATGTCTGTCTAATTCACCGCTCCCCCTACAACATCTAACACAGTAACTGGGGCATAGGAAGTGCCTAGTGTTTATTGAGTGAAGGTGGAATGAGGGTCCCCAGCAGAGAAAACCACACAGAAACAAATCTGATGAAGATAGAATGTCTGGAGTAAAAACATTTTGCAACTTCACCAGTGCCAAAATACCCTGGCCTCTACCAGCACTTGGTTGCAAAAATACAGATGATCAAAAAAGATCAAGATAATTAAGTCAGAAGAGAGGCCAGACCAAATTTGTTGGGGGTTGTATAATGGAGATTTGAAATTAAGATTTTATGAGTACATTCAGTCTTACAAAACCCTTCCACCTCAGGATAATCACAGCTCCTAATTTTGATTGGACAGTGGTAATTGATGCTCAGCACTAATGTGTGTGTGCCTCTGTGTGTGTGTGTGTGTTTGTGTATACACTCATGCTCATGTATGCATGTATGCAGTGGTCTTGTGTATGCATATTCTTCAATGAAATTCCATGATTAATCGTTTTGTAGAAAATAAGGATTTCATTTGCCCTGTTATTTTGTCCTGAGCTATCCTCTCCAAAGCCTCACACTCACAGAAATAATATTGGCTCTTTTTCGACATAACATTTTGATTACTCTGGCTCCAACAAGTCTGGAGTTTCTCCTCTACCCACATGCTTTTTAAGGAAGAAGATTTCTGGTCGTGACAGACCAATATATGCACCTGAAACATTTCTTGAATAACTTGAGCGTTACGATACGTGTCAACAAAGATACAGGAAGAGTTGTTGGAGTCAAGACATGGCAGAGTGAGTGAACTGGAATTATTAAGGAAATCCTCATGAATAGGAGAACAGGGGTTATGATGCCTTCGGGGAGCAATTTCATTCAGACGGAACGATTTACCAAATATCAGGCACAGGCAGAGGAAGTGGGTATGGGTCACTGCTGAAAAGAATGGTGGTATGACAATAGAAGGCAAGAAAGAGGATAGCAGTTTGTGAAGCAGAGAGCCTGGAAGGGTGCTGACAAGAATTTTTCTATTATTATTAGCATTCAGTAAATATGCCTTTTTTTAGTGAACATTTCTATGTGTTTTAACACATGTGTTGATCTGTGTAACCACCACCACAGTCAGGTCACGGAATTATTCCATTGATCCAAAAAGCTCCTGTGACGCCCCTTTCTAGTCACAGCTTCCCCCCACCCCTAGCCCCTGGCAATCACTGATCTGCTCATTGCCAAAACTTGCCTTTTTAAGAATAACGTATTAATGGAATCAGAATACGTAACCTTTCGAGACTGGCTTCTTCTAATCAGTATAATGTCTTTGAGATTCATCCAGCTAATTTATCAGCAGATTTTTATTGCTGGGTAGTATCTGATTGTATGAACGAATATCAGTTCTTTATCCATTTACCTGTTACAGGACAATTGATTGTTTTAAGACTGGTGATTATTAATAGAGCTGCTGTAAACATTCATGTTCTGGTTTTTGTGTGAACTTACCCTACATCCTTCTTGTTACCTAACCCACTGATCTTGGGGTGTAAGCCTGCAAAAGTCTCCAGCCACCGCCTGACCTACAGATTTGGGATTAGCCAGCCCACCCACAGCAGAGGTCTCCAGCCATCTGAGGGGTGCCACCTGATATGAAGATTTAAAAATGAGGTACTGACTAGAGATATCCAGCATCCCTATGAAATTTTGGGTCCAGGCATCAGAGAAGTGGCCATCAAAACATTGCCCCAAAGCACAGGCAACCCAAAGTCTTAGGCCTAGAAGGAAGCTGCCCCTGCCTTATGGATTTCTTCAGCATTCACCCACATTCACTCCAGGTTCATGCCTCCCTTGGGAGCCTTCCCATGATGAGGCAGGGGTGTGAGTGTAGCCTCAGTCAGAAAGGACCTTGTACTGTTACCTTATTTCCTCCTAAACCCAGTAGTGTTCAGGGGGTCATGTGAAAACCGACTCAACAATAAACTTGCGTTTCATAGTCTCATACCTGCCAGTAGATGGTGCGTTAGGCATCATGCTCACACCCTATTATAAAGCATGTCCCTCAGCTAGTCTTTAGCTTAACCTTCTCCATTTCTTCATGACAAGAGCAGTCCATTCCCAAATCAAACAAATAACACTCTCAGAAAGTTTGTTCTACTAATTAGCACGAATTTATTGCTCTAAAAGCACTAAATCTTCCTCCTTCACTGGCATTTCAAACTTTAAAACATTCATACATCATTACCCACATCCCTCCTGAATTATGGCTTAACCAAGCGCAGTCAAATCTCTCATTATTCCCTCAACCAAACTCCAGATCCTTCAAAATATTCTTTTTGTTGTTGTTGTTGTTGTTCCTTCTCTGTCAGTCACCAGCATCTCTGTTGCATTGAGGGCTCCAACATTTAAAGCTCTCAGATGCAGTACCTCATTGGCAGCCCCCTCTCCCTTTCCTAAGACCCAGCAAAGCCCTTGTTGACATGTCAAGTATTGTCTTAATTTTATGTTGAATGCAATACTGCATGGTCTCCATAAGGAAAAAATTCTTGCTGGATAATGAGGTGAAGGAAAACCTGCTACACTGCTTTCCTTTAAATAATACCTTCTGATATACTCATCTACCTTCTTTTTCAATTCTTCTGGATTCATTTTTTTAGCTTTGCAAGGTTCATGTCTATTTGCAGCCTTTAAATATTCCTGAAGCTTTCCCTGCATACTGCATTTGAATCACTTGGGCTTGGTTCTTTAATCAGTTTTTAGATAGTGTCAATAGACACAGTCACTTGACAGAGTTTATAAATTCACCAGCATTCTTGGGATTCTACCAAATCTGACTTAAAATTCATCCCTTTATTGCTCAGAGCCCATTTAATTAATTGGCTACATTCCCCATTGTGACATTATTAGTTTTGCTTTGCTTGGCAGAAAGTCTCACATTGTTTTACACCAAACAATCATTAATTTAAAAATTAAAGTCAGAAATGACACTCAAGAATTTTAATTCTGTAGCAGCAACTAGAATCACTAACCTAGATCTTTATTTCTCTTGGAATTAATCTTGTTTCAAATATTCTGACCAAAAACTTGAAAACAAAGAAAAAATATTCTCTGTGGTCTTCTGTGCTTACCAGCAGATAAATGTTCATTTCAATAGTATAAGTTGAATAACAGCTACCAAGCCAAAAGTTTGGAATGCAATCTAAACACTTCAAGGAAAATAAAATCTGAGTATGACCTGCTTGCTATTTGAGACTGAGAACCTAGACTGTGCCAAATGTGAGACCCTTGCTAACTTTGTTACATACCTGACATCAAAATAAGTCACTCAAACTCTAGTCAAAACCATGAGTTTGTCTAAACATTTCCCCAAAATGTCCTTTAGTGGAAGTTTAAATTTCACATCTTCAGGCTAAAATGGAATTCCTTAAATCCTTCCTTGCATGGCTTGTTTTGAAACAGAATAAGCTTCCCCCTGATTGAGCAAAATAATTACGGCTGTGTGCAGTTTCCATGATTTAAATAGGGAATAAATCTTAGCAGGGTAAAAAGTCTGGCACTGTTTTTTTCCTGGGTATAAAAAAGTGGGTGTGGGGAATGTGCTCTTAGAAAATTGTAGGGAGAATTTGGTGGCTTTGAACAATATATCACCACCACCTGAATCTCCATCTCCACAACTACTCACTCTAAACTACAAAACTCTGGGTGACACCTGCCTACCAGCCAGCAGGGGCATTACAGTTGGAATTGCTTCTTGGTGCAGGTGCTATCCAAACATTTCGGGTTTGCCACCAAATTGCAACTTTAACTGGAAATGCAGGCCAAACTTCTAAATAGGATTGTTATGGCAGAAGAAGACAAGATGGAATTTATTACTTCATTCTACAAGTATTTATTGAGTGTTTCTCATAAGTTGGGGACTATTCAAGACAGAATATGGGACTGAATTTTCAGAATAAGACAGAAACCTCTTCTACATGGTTATACCTCTACTGGAAAAGACAGATATTTAACAAGATAACTTACTGAATATCTGCTACATTAGATAAGTGCTAAGGAGAAGAAATAAAGCATGGACAGAGTGTGAGAGGTTGGGGGGAAGTGGGTAGGGTGACTGCTGAAGGCCTCCCTGGCAGATGACTTTTGAATAAAGCTCTGAAGGAAGGGAAGGAGCTGACTATGCAGCTGTCTGGGTGAGGAGTATTCAGGGCCAAGGAAATAGCCAGTATAAAGATCGTGTCTTAGGCTGGGTTCTCTAGAGAAGCAAAACCTGTGGTGCGTAAATGTAGATATTGTTGTTGTTGTTGTTAGGTGTCGTCGAGTGAGTTCTGACTCATAGCGACCCTATGCACAACAGAACGAAACACTGCCCGGTCCTGCACCATCCTTACAATCGTTGCTATGCTTGAGCTCATTGTTGCAGCCACTGTGTCAATCCACCTCGTTGAGGGTCTTCCTCTTTTCCACTGACCCTGTACTCTGCCAAACATGATGTCCTTCTCCAGGGACTGATCCCTCCTGACGACATGTCCAAAGTATGTAAGATGCAGTCTCGCCATCCTTGCCTCTAAGGAGCATTCTGGCTATAGTTCCTCCAAGACAGATTTGTTCATTCTTTTGGCAGTCCATGGTATCTTCAATATTCTTCGCCAACACCACAATTCAAAGGCATCAACTCTTCTTCAGTCTTCCTTATTCATTGTCCAGCCTTCACATGCATATGATGTGATTGAAAATACCATGGCTTGGGTCAGGTGCACCTTAGTCTTAGGGTGACATCTTTGCTCTTCAACACTTTGAAGAGGTCCTTTGCAACAGATTTGCCCAATGTAATGCATCTTTTGATTTCCTGACTGCTGCTTCCATGGCTGTTGATTGTGGGTCCAAGTAAAATGGAATCCTTGACAACTTCAATCTTTTCTCCATTTATCATGATGTTGCTCATTGGTCCAGTTGTGAGGATTTTTATTTTCTTTATGTTGAGGTGCGATCCATACTGAAGGCTGCGGTCTTTGATCTTCGTTAGTAAGTGCTTCAAGTCCTCTTCACTTTCAGCAAATACGATTGTGTCATCTGCGTAACGCAGGTTGTTAATGAGTCTTCCTCCAATCCTGATACCCCGTTCTTCTTCATATAGTCTAGCTTCTTGTATTATTTGTTCAGCATACAGATTAAATAGGTATGGTGAAAGAATACAACCCTGACACACACCTTTCCTGACTTTAAACCAATCAGTATCCCCTTGTTCTGTCCGAACAACTGTCTCTTGATCTATGTAAAGGTTCTTCATGAGCACAATTAAGTGTTCTGGAATTCCCATTCTTCGAAGTGTTATCCATAGTTTGTTATGATCCACACAGTCGAATGCTTTTGCATAGTCAATACAACACAGGTAAACATCCTTCCGGTATTCTCTGCTTTCAGCCAGGACCCATCTGACATCAGCAATGATATCCCTGGTTCCACGTCCTCTTCTGAAACTGGCCTGAATTTCTGGCAGTTCCCTGTCGATATACTGCTGCAGCCGTTTTTCAATGTTCTTCACAATATTTTGCTTGCATGTGACATTAATGATATTGTTCTATAATTTCCACATTTGGTTGGATCACCTTTCTTGGGAATAGGCATAAATATGGACCTCTTCCAGTCAGTTAGCCAGGAAGCTGTCTTCCATATTTCTTGGCATAGACGAGTGAGCACCTCCAGTGCTGCATCTGTTTGTTAAACATCTCAATTAATATTCCATCAATTCCTGGAGCCTTGTTTTTCACCAATGCCTTCAGAGCAGCCTGGACTTCTTCCTTCAGTACCATCGGTTTCTGATCATATGCCACCTCTTCAAATGGTTGAACATCGACTAATTCTTTTTGGTATAATGATTCTGTGTATTCCTTCCATCTTCTTTTGATGGTTCCTGCGTCATTTAATAGTTTCCCCATGGTACCCTTCACTATTGCAACTCGAGCTTGAATTTTTTCTTCAGTTCTTTCAGCTTGATAAACGCTGAGCGTGTTTTTCCCTTTTGGTTTTCCATCTCCAGCTCTTTGCACATATCATTATAATACTTTACTTTGTCTTCTCCAGAGGCCCTTTGAATCTTCTGTTCAGTTCTTTTACTTCATCATTTATTCCTTTTGCTTTAGCTGCTCGATGCTCAAGAGCAAGTTTCAAATATATATGTAGATATAGAGAGATTTATCTCAAGAAAATGTCTCATGAGGTTGTAGAGGCTGGCAAGTCCCAAGTCCATGGGACTTCGGCAGCAGGCTGGAGGCTTCTCCTGACTCATGTAGATGCAGGGGCTGACAATCCCAAAGTAGGCAGTTCAGATGGCAGGCCACTGGCTCACGGATTGCAGAGGCTGAAAAATTGAAGATTGGCAGATAAAATGGCAAGCTGCTGGCTCACAGGCTGTGGAGGCTGATGAATCCCAAGATGGGCAGGCAACAGGACAGGCCACTGGCTCATGTTCCAAGAACTGGAAGTAAGATGATAACAAGCCGGATGCAGAATCCTGAGCAAGCAAGCTAGCTTTGTCAGAACATCCATCTGTATATTTGGATGCAGGCCACAGCCCCGAGATGCTTCTCTTACAACTGATTGGCTGATCATATCAGATCATATCATGGAGGATTACACAACCATCACAAATACATCATTACATAACTGCCAAGATACATCATCACATAACTGCCAAACCACAGAATCATGGTCTAGCCAAGTTGACACACTACCTTAACCATCACAGACCCTGATGTGGCCACATGTCTGATGTGTTTGGGGGACAGTATGGAGACCAGTGTGGCTGGAGTACTATGAGCAGTGAAAGACTGTAAAAGAAGATGAGTCTGAAGAGAGGCTAGGGACCAATATTATACAGGACATACGCATCCTGGTGACGATGATGGCTTTGATGCTAAGTGAGTTTAACTTCAATCAACTAAAATAAACCCAGAACTGGCACAGACATGAGACTTATTTTTAAAAGGACATTAAAACAATTATTGTACCTTCACTCCACGTATTCAAAAAGTTGAGACATGGAAGATATAATAAAGAAAAATCAAATGTGTATAAATGAAACCTATACTTTCTGAGATATAAAATACGCTGAATAAGATTAATGGCAGATTAAACATCACAGAAGAAAAATTAGAAGATAAAGCAATGGGAACTTTTCAAAATTAAGCAGAGAGAAAAAAATTAAAAAAATAAAAGACCACTGGTAAGCTGTGGGATAACTTCAAGTGGCTTTCCAAAACCACCAAACCCAGTGCCATCAAGTTGATCCTGACTCATAGCAACCCTATAGGACAGAGTAGAACTGCCCCACAGAGTTTCCAAGGAGCACCTAGCAGATTCAAACTGCCAACCCTTTGGTTAGCAGCCGTAGCACTTAACCACTATGCCACCAGGGTTTCCTCAGGTGGCTTTACATATGTATAATTGTAGTCTTCAGAAGACAGGGAATGACAGAAAAAGTATCTGAAGAAATAATGGATAATTTTTTTTCCAGATTTGATGAACACTATAAACACACACACAAAAAAATAATAATTTTTTTTTTTTTTTATAAAGACAGATCTAAGAATCTCAGAACGTTTTCAGCACAAGAAACATGAATGTCATGGACTGAATTATGTCCCCCCACAAAATGTGTATATTAACTTGGTTAAGCCATGATTCCCAGTATTCTGTGGTTGTCCTCCATTTTGTGATTGTAATTTTATGTTAAAGAGGATTAGGGTGGGATTGTAACAACCTTACCAGGTCACATCCCTGATCCAATATAAAGGGAGTTTCCCTGGTGTGTGGCCTGCACCACCTTTTATCTCTCAAGACACAAAAGGAAAGGGAAGCAAGCAGAGAGTTGGGAACATCATACCACCAAGAAAGCAGAGCCAGGAGCAGAACGTGTCCTTTGGACCTGAGGTTCCTGTGCTGAGATGCTCCCAGGCCAAAGGGAAGACTGATGCTTCACAAGGACCTTCCTGACAGACAGAGAAAGCCTTCCCCTGGAGACAGCACCCAGAATTTGGACCTCTAGCCTACTGGACTGAGACAGAATAAACTTCTCTTTGTTAAAGCCATCCACTTGTGGTATTTCTGTTATAGCAGCACTAGATAACTAAGACAATGATGAAACTTCACACCAAGGAACATCATAATCCAACTGCTCAAAATGAGTAATAAAAAGAAAAACTTAAAAGCAGCCGGAAAAAAACACACATTACAAATAAAAAAAAAAAAAAAAAGGTAAGAATAGCAGCAGATTTTTTTTGGTCAGAAAAATGCTAGTGAGAAAGCACTGGAGAAACATCTTTAAAGTACTTAAAAAAAATAATTGCCCACCTAGAATTCTATGCCTTGTGAAATTGTCTTTCAAAAATTATGGCAAAATAGATTCTCAGGCATAAAAAAGCTGAAAGAATTCATCACCAGCAGATCCACACGAGAAGAAATGTTAAAGGGTCTTTCAGGCAGAAATAAAGTGATACTAACTAGAAATACGTATCACCCTCATGTCTGTCAGTTTTGTCACAACGAGAAGTGCAAGGAAATGCAAGGTTGGTTGGTTCTACTTTTGCCAGACAAACTGGCAAAAGAAAAAGATGAGTTCAGGCCTTCAGAGTCAAAGCTCAAGTGCCGCATAAATGACCTCAAAGTTTCCACTTGTGCCTTGAAAGGAAGTCTTATTTTTTGTAGTAACAGAGCTAATATTGCCAAAAACCAAACCCAGAGTCTTATCATAACCGTGGCTGAATTACAATTCAAACTCAATTGTCAATGTTGAGAGGTGTCTGAGGTTAAAGTGAAGGTATTGATTGGGAAGAAATGAGATCCTGAAACAGGATGGGGACATATGGCAGATAATTAGGAAGCTGGAGACACTGAGCCCTTAAATTCCATTGAATCACTCCTGCCAACAGAACCATCTGCCTTACTCCCATCTGAAGAGATTACTCCATGTTTGTATGCTAAACCACCTTCCCCAGTAAAACTGTTAGCCCCTTCACCTCTGTCTAATGAGATTAACCAGCTGTGTCTGAAGAGCCTTTGTCTGAGCCATTGCCTGGGGCATCACCTGAAGCAGATGCTTTACAAGACTATGCTGAATGTTCTGAAAACATTCCCCCACTGATTTTGACTTCTAGACCTATAACTAAACTTAAGTCCCAGGGAGTCCCAAAAGGTGAAGTACAAAGTGTGAACTCAGGAGAAGGTACACTACAGTCCAAAAGAACTACTTGAATTTTTTATTATGTACAAACAGAAACCTGGGAAATATGTGGGACATGGCTATTAAGAGTGTGGGATAATATTACAAGGAACATAAGGATGAATCAGTTTGAGTATATTGATATGGACCCATTAAGCAAAGATTCTTCATTCAATGTTTCGGTTTGAGAAGTTAGGAAAGGACCTAATAGTTTATTTAGTTGGGTTGCTGCAGTTGCCCATATGCAAATTTAAGATGCAAGAGAAGAAAATTAGAACAAGTATACAAGTGCCAAAGTATGACCCACCTGAATTTAGAGACCATCTCAAAATAGATTTGATGAATTGGACACTAATGACTGAAGACCAGAGGAGTTGTGGAATGACATTATGGACATCATACATGAAGAAAGCAAGAAGTGAACATCATATCTGCAAGCAGCACAGGCACAGCTTGCTGAAACCTGCCCAGCACTGATTCTCGGCCCACCCTAGTATGTGCCACAAACAGCCCATCCCAGCCCTCCTCTTCAGGTGGACCTACCCTGCTGCACCATATGTGAGTGACTGGCCCTGCCCATTGGACAAAACCCAGTGCTGTTGAGTCGATTTTGACTCATAGCGACCCTATAGGACAGAGTAGAACTGGCCCATAGAGTTTCCAAGGAGAGTCTGGCAGATTTGAGCTGCCGACCCTTTGGTTAGCAGCCATAGCACTTAACCACTACACCACCAGGTTTTCTGCCCATTGGACAAGGAGGTGAAAATATTGTGACCACAGACGAGTAAACAACAAAGAACACACAGCCCACCTGCTCAGACATAACCAGATAAAAACAAAAGCAGGGTGAAACAAACAGATCTACAATCAATAAATGAAGAAAATAACTGCTGAATGCCCCAGAGACAGCAGACAATATCAAAACATATTAAAAAAAAAAAAAAGGACAGGATGATTCCAGTAGGCATTCAAAATAAAACACCAGATGGTTTTTCAGTAGAAGAAAAGGCACTGGAACTACCTGGTAGGGAATTCAAAATTCTAATATTCAGAGCTATCCAAGACTTGAAGCAAAAAGCAGACAAAAATGAGGGAAAAAATAGACAAATTCATGGAAAATACAGGCAAAAGAATGGAATAATTCACGAAAATGATACAGGAGCAAAGTGCCAAAATCAAAACTAGAAATCATACGAAAACAATTAGAAATCCAAAAGATAAACAACAAGATTTCAGAAATGGACATTACCGTACAATGGCTGAGGAGGAAGTTTGAAATGATGAAAGACAGGATTAGCAAAATTGAAGACAAACACTTGGATACAACTCTGTTTGAGGTAAAATCAGAAAAAAAGAATGAAGAAACCCTGAGAATGATGTGGGATACAATCGAAAGCAAAAATTTGCAAGTGATCAGATTTCCAGAACAGAGGACGAAAACAGAGAGGATCACTGAAGAATGCTGATAGAAAACTTCCCTAATATCATGAAAGATGAAAAGCTGACCATCCAAGAAACTCAATAAATCCCATATAGGATACACACCCCCGCCAAAAAAAATCACCAAGGTGTATCATAATCATACTTGCTAAGATCAAAGACAAAGAAGAAATCTTGAGAACAGCTTAAGAAAAACAAAAAGTCACATACAGAGGACAAACAAGACTAAACTCTGATTATTCAGTAGGAACTATGCAGGCAAGAAGGCAATGGGTTGACATATATAAAACCTGGAAAGAAAAAAATTGCCAACCAAGAATAATATATTCTGTAAAACTCTCATTCAAATATGATGGTGAAATTAGGACATTTCCAGATAAACGGAAAATAAGGGAATATGTGAAAACCAAACCAAATTTACAAGAATTATTAAAGGGAGTCCTTCGATCTAGAACAAACAACATCAGACCATAGTCTGAATCTAGAATGCAAGATTGTACCAGCCAGATACCAACCTAGGAAACGAACTCTCAAGGACTATCTAAAACTAAAAGAATTACAACAGGAAACCAGACAAGTTAATCTGTAAGTGATAACATCAGAACAATAAAAGAGAGAAAAAAAGATGTAAGTATACAACTTTCTAACAGAGAAGAAGGCAAGGTGATATCAAGTAATAATAGACTGGTTCAAACCTAGGAAGATAAGGGTAAATTTCAATGTAACCACAAAAAAAGTTAACAAACTTACTCATCAAAATAAAGAAGAAAAACACAAAGTCTCATTAAAACAAAATCTACATAAACAAAAGAATTGAAAAAAAAATCCACAAACAAAAGTAATTCAGCACAGAAGAGTAAGAGGGGAAAAAAAAGGACAGAACCACAAAAAAAGCACTACAAAATGACTGCAACAAACTCACAACTATCAATAATTACACGGAATATAAATGGCCTAAATGCACACATAAAGAGACACAGAGTGACAGAATGGATTAAAAAACAGGATCCATCAAAATGCTGTCCACAAGAGACACACCTTAGAAACAAAGGAGAAAATTTATTAAAAATGAAAGGATGGAAAAAATATATACCAAGCAAATAACTACCAAAAAGAGCAGGAGTGGCAATACTAATCTCAGATAAAATAGACTTTAAAACAAAACCCACCATAAAAGACAAAGAATAGCACTATATAATGATTGAAGGGACAATCCATCATGAAGACTTAACCATAATAAACATCTATGCACCCAATGACAGGGCTCCAAAATGCATAAAACTAACAGCACTGAAAAGAGAAATTGACACTTCTACAATAATAGTAGGAGATTTCAACACACCATTCTTGGTAGAGGACAGAATATCTATAAAGAAGAAACCCAACAAAGATACAGAAGAGCTAAAAAGCACAGTCAGCCAACTTGAACTCATAGACATATATAGAACACTCCACCCACCGGATGCCAAGTACACGTTTTTTTCCAATGCAAGTAGAACGTTCTCCAGAATAGACCACGTCTTAGGCCACACAGCAACCCTCAAAAAATCCAAAACATTGAGATAATACAAAGTATCTTCTCTGACCACAATGCCATCAAAGTTGAAATTAACAACAGGAAGATTAAGGAAAAAAACAATTACCTGGAAACTGAATAACACCCTGCTTAAAAACCACTAGGTAATAGAAGAAATCAGAGATGGAATAAAAAAATCCCTAGAATCAAATAAGAATGAAAACACATCATACCAAAACTTTTGGGACATGGGAAAGGCAGTCCTCAGAGGTCAATTTACAGGGATAGATGCACACATCAAAAGAAAAGAAATGGACAAAATCAAAGCATTAGCTACACTATTTGAACAAATAGAAAGAAAACAGCAAAAGAAACCCACAGCCATAAGAAGAAAGTCAGTAATAAAGATCAGAGCAGAAATAAATGAAATAGAGGCTAGGAAAACAATAGAAAGAATCAACAAAACCAAAAGTTGGTTCTTCGAAAGGATGAACAAAATTGACAAAACACTGGCCAAGTTGACAAAAGAAAAACAGTAGAGGACACAAATAACCCAAATAAGAAATGAAATGGGGGACATTACAACAGATGCAGCTGAAATAAAAAGGATCATAACAGATTATTATCAAAAACTATACTCCAACAAATTTGAAAACCTAGAGGCAATGGACAAATTTCTAGAAACACACTACCTGCCAAAACTAACACAAAATGATGTTAACAATCTGAACATACCCATAACAAGACATTGAAAAGGTAAAAAAAAAAAAAAAAAAAACTACCTACGAAACAAGCCCTGGCCCAGATGTCTTCACTGGAGAATTCTATCAAACATTCAGAGAAGAGCTTATCCTATTACTACTCAAAGTATTTCAGAACATAGAAAAGGAAGTGATACTTCTGAATTCATCCTATGAATCCAGCATAACCCTGATACCAAAATCAAAGATGCACAAAAAAAGGAAATTACAGACCAATATCTCTCATGAATATAGATGCAAAAACTCTCAACAATATTCTAGCCATTAGAATTCAGCATCATATCAAAAAAATAATATACCATTACCAAGTAGGATTCATACCAGGTATGCAAGGATGATGCAACATTAAAAAATCAATCAATGTAATCCACAACATAAATAAAAGGAAAGAAAATAATCACATGATCATCTCAATCAACATAGAAAAGGCATTTGACAAAGTCCAACACCCACTCCTGATAAAAACTGTCAGTAAAATAGGTGTAGAAGGGAAATTTCTCAGCATAATAAAGGGCATATATGCAAAACCATTCTTAATGGAGAAAGAACATTCCCCTTGAGAAAAGGAACAAGACAAGGATGTCCTTTATCACCACTCCTATTTAACATTGTGCTGAAAGTCCTACATAGAGCAATCAGGCAAGAAAAAGAAATAAAGGGCATTCGAATTGGTAATGAAGAAGTTAAACTGTCCTTGTTTGCAGATAATATGATGCTATACATAGAAAACCCAAAAGAGTCCATGAGGAAACTACTGGAATTAATAGAAAAATTCAGCAAACTAGCAGGATACAAGATAAATGTACAAAAATCAGTTGGATTTGTATATGCCAATAAAGAGAACAATGAAAAGGAAATCATGAAGAGAGTAACATTTATAATAGCCCCTAAAAAAATAAAATACTTAGGAATAAATCTAATCAGGGTTGTAAAAGATCTATACAAGAAAACTACAAAACACTACTGCAGGAAACCAAAAGAAATCTACATAAACGGAAAAAAAGTACCATGCTCATGGATAGGTAGAATCAACTGTGTGAAAATGACAATTCTTCCCAAAGCAATTTACAAATATAATGCAATCCCAAGCCAAATACCAACAACATTCTTTGAAGAGATGGAAAAACTTATCATTGACTTTATATGGAAAGGGAAGAAACCCCAGATAAGTAAAGCAGTATTGAAGAAGAAGAATAAGGTAGGAGGACTTGCACTACCTGACCTCAGAACCTACTATACAGCTATGGTAGTTAAAACAGCCTGGTACTGGTGCAATGACAGGTACATTAACCAATGGAACAGAATTGAGAACCCAGGTGTAAATCCATCCTCCTATGGTCACCTGATCTTTGACAAGGGCTCAAAGTCCATCAAATGGGAAAGACAGTGTTTTTAACAAATGGTGCTGGCAAAACTGGATATCCATCTGCAAAAAAGTTAAACAGGGCCCATACTTCACACCATATATAAAAACTAATTCAAAATGAATCGAACACCTAAATATAAAGCCAAAAACTATGAAGTTCATAGAAGAAAAAATTGGTCAAGGCTAGAGGCCCTAATACACAGCATTAACAGGATACAAACCACAACCAACAACACACAAACACCAGAAGATAAGCTAGATAACTGGGATCTTCTAAAAATTAAACACATATGCTCATCAGAAGACTTCACCAAAAGAGTGAAAAGAGAACCTACAGACTGGGAAAAATTTTTTGGCTGCTACAAATCAGACAAAGGTCTGGTCTCTAAAATCTACAAGAAAACCCAACACCTCTACAACAAAAAGACAAAGTATCGAATTAAAAAAATGGGCAAAGACAATGAACAGACACTTCTCCAGAGAAGACATTTTTAGTGGCCAACAGACACATGAGGAAATGCTCACGCCCACTAGCCATTAGAGAACTGAAAATCAAAATCACAATGAGATACTATCTCACTCCAGCATTACTGGCATGAATCAAAAAAAAAAAAAACACAGGAAATAACAAATGTTGGAGAGGCTGTGGGGAGATTGGAATGGTTACGCACTGCTGGCGGGAATGCAAACAACCACTTTGGCAAACAATATTGTGCTTAGAAAGCTAGAAATAGAAATACTGTATGATCCAGCAATCCCACTCCTAGGAATATACCCTAGAGAAATAAGAGTCGTCACATGAATAGACATACATACACCCATGTTCATTGCAGCATTGTTCAAAATTGCAAAAAGAAACAACCTAGATGTCCTTCAACAGATGAATGGATGAACAAACTCTGGTACATATACAATGGTGTATTATGCAATGATAAAGAACAACGATGAATCTGTGAAGCATCTCAAAACATGGATAAATCTGGAGGGAATTATGCTGAGTGAAATAAGTCAATCACAAAAGAACAAATGTTGTATGAGACCATTAGTGTAAAAACTGATTAAAAGGTTAACACAAAAAGAAATAATCTTTGATGGTTACAAGACAGGGAAGGGGTGGTGATGGAAAAATAACACTAAATAGACAATAGATAAGTGGTAACTTTGGTGAAGGGTAAAACATTACACAATACTGGGGTAGCCAGCACAACTTGAACAAGTCAAGGTTATAGAAGTTCCATAGACACATCCAAACTCCCTGAGGGACTGAATTGCTGGGCTGAGGGCTGTGGGGACCATGGTCTCAGGGAACATCTAGCTCAATTGGCATAACATAATTTACAAAGGAAATGTTCTACATTCTACTTTGGTGAGTAGCGTCTGGGGTCTTAAAAGCCTGTGAGCAGCCATCTGGGATACTCCACTGGTCTCACACCTTCGGGAGCAAGGACGAATGAAGAAAACTAATGATTCAAGGGGAAGATTAGTCCAAAGTACTAATGGACCACATCTACCATGGCCTCCACCAGACCGAGTCTAGTACAAATAGATGGTGCCTGGCTACCACCACTAACTGCTCTGACGGGGATCACAATAGAAGGTCCCAGACAGAGCTGGAGAAAAATGTAGAGCAAAATTCTAACTCAAAAAGAAAGACCAGGCTTGCTGGCCTGACAGAGGCTGGAGAAACCTTGAGAGTATGGCCCCTGGACATCCTTTCAGCTCAGTAATGAAGTCATTCCTTCAACCAAAGATTGGACAGGCCCATAAAACAAAACAAGACTAAAGGGGCACACCAGCCCAGGGGCAAGGACTAGAAGGCAGAAGGGGACAGGAAAGCGTGTAATAGGGAACCCAAGGTTGAGAAGGGAGAGCATTGACATGCCGTGGGGTTGATAACCACTGTCATAAAACAATGTCATAAAACACACCTGTTGCCATCGAGTCTATTCTCACTCATAGTGACCCTATCGCTAGTACACAATATGTGTATTAACTGTTTAGTGAGAAACTAATTTGTTCTATAAACCTTCATCTAAAGCACAATAAAAAAAAAAGAACTTATTCCTCCCCAAAAAAGAAAGCAAGAGGTCACTGAAAAGACAAGAAAGAAAGACCAAAATGAACGTCAGAAGAGACCCTGAAACTTTCTCTTGATTGTCAAGTAGCTGAAGCAAATGAAAGAAATGAAGTAAAAGAGCTGAGGAAAAGATTTCAGAGGGTGGCTTGAGAAGACAAAGTTTTAAAATGACAGGTGCAAAGACCTGGAGATAGAAAATCAAGAGGGAAGAACACACTTGTGTATATAAAGCCTTGAGTTGCCATATTGAAGGATTCTACCAGGAAAATATTAAATAACGCAGAAAGCATCAAAAGAAGATGGAAGGAATATACAGAGTCACTATATTAATAAGAATTAGTCGATGCTCGACCATTTCAGGAGGTGGCATACGATCAGGAACCAATGGTACTGAAGGAAGAGGTTCAAGCACACTGAAGGAATTGGTAAAAAACAAGGGCCCAGGAATTGACAGAATACCATCAATTGAGATGTTTCAGCAAATGGGTGCAGCTCTGGAAGTACACGCTCATTTATACCAAGAAATTTAGAAGACAGCTTCCTGGCCAGCAGTCTAGAACAGAGTCACGTTATGCTATTCCAAAGAAAGGTGATCCAACCAAATGTGGAAAATATCAAACAATATCATTAGTATCACACACAGGCAAAATTTCGCTGAAGATCATTCAAAAGCAACTGCAACAGTACGTGTACAGGATGCTGTCAGAGAGTTAAGCCAGACTCAGAAGAGGACGTGGAACAACGAATGTCACCGTTGATGTCAGATCTATCCTGGCTGAAAGCAGAGAACATCAGAAAGATGTTTACCTGTGTTTTATTGACTATGCAAAGGCATTCAACTGTGTAGATCTTAACAAGTTATGGATAACATTTTGAAGAATGGGAAGGCACTCCAGAGCACTAAGTTGTGCTCGTTAGGTCAAGAGGCAGTCATTAGAAAAGAACAAAGGGATACTGCATGGTTTAAAGTCAAGAAAGGTATGTTTCAGGGTTGTAGTCTTTCACCGTACTTATTCAATCTGTATGCTCAGTAAATAATCTGAGAAGCTGGACTATATGAAGAACTGGGCATCAGGATTGGAGGAAGACCCATTAACAACCTGTGTTTGTAGATGACACAACCTTTCTTGCTGAAGATGAAGAGCATTGGAAGCACTTGCTGATGAAGATCAAAGACTACAGCCTTCAATATGGATTACACCTCAAAATAAAGAAAACAAAAACCCCACAACCGCACCAATAAGCAACATCATGACAAATGGAGAAAAGATTGGAGTTGTCAAGGATTTCATTTTACTTGGATCCACAATCAACACCCATGGAAGCAGCAGTCAAGAAATCAAAAGATGCATTGCATTGGGCAATCCTGCTGCAAAAGATCTCTTTGAAGTGCTAAAAAGCAAAGGTGGCACCTTGAAGACTAAGGTTCGTCTCACCCAAGCCATGGTATTTTCAATAGCCTCCTATGATTGCGAAAGCTGAACGATGAATAAGGAAGACAGAAGAATTGATGCCTTTGAGTTGTGGTGATTGTGCAGAATATTGAATATACCATGGACTGCCAAAAGAATGAACAAATCTGTCTTGAAAGAAGTACAGCCAGAATGCTCATTAGAAGCAAGGACGGTGAGACTACATCTCACATACTTTGGACTTGTTGTCAGGAGGGATCATTCCCTGGAGAAGGACATCATGCTTGATAATGCTGAGGGTCAGTGAAAAAGAGGAACACCCTCAAGGAGATGGCTTGACACAGTGGCTGCAACAAGGGGCTCAGGCATAACAATGATTGTGAAGGTGAAGGAAGACCCGGTAGTGTTTCATTCTGTTGTACACTGTGTTACTATGAGTTGGAACCCACTCGACGGCACCTAACAACAATAGAAACATGGATGGTCACAAATGGATAATGAGCACAAGAAATGATAAATGTCTGGATAAATACGTAAGATTTTTTGTGATTTATATGTCTCTAAAAGACAACTTTATTTTTTGAAAAAAATTTAAACAAAATGATGACAATGCAGTGTGGGGTTTATCACATCTGTAAAAAATAAAACATATGACAATAGCACAAAGTTAAGAGAGAAGAAATGGAAGTATAGTATTGTAAGATTCTTATATTTAAAGTGAAATAATATTGCTTGAAGGCTAATAAATTAAAGATGTATACTATAACCCCTAAAAAAAAAAGCAACCACTAAAATAATAAAACAGTGTTATAGCTAATAAGCTAATAAAGGAGATAAAACAGAATCATTGAAAATGTTAGATTAATTCAAAATAAGATAGAATAAGAGAAAAAATACTACAAAGAACGCAGTGACAGCAAGTAAGTAACAAGATGATTCAGTAGAATGCTTAGCTTTCGACTCCGCCCACTTTTCCTTCACCGTCCAGATTTCAGGGAAACCTCCGCCTTCCAAAACGTCTCCTTCCCTTCCCAGGACTGTTGCCTGCACTTTCCTAGCCTTTTCCTTTTGTCTATCAAGTATTCAGTGCTTTGACTCTCCAGATCTTCTGATCTGCATTCAGTATTCCCACTCAGAGTGGGGTGCTCCCTTTCTGGGGTGAATCTTCTTGGTAGATGTTCACTATGTTCCACCACTGCAAGGACACCACTACATGGCCTTTTGTTCTTTGGAACTATCAGCTCAGTGTGACTCTGGAACTAATTCTACTAGTCTTGGGTGTTTATTTCTCCACTTACATGTTAACTGGACTTTATATCTCCCCTATTTCCTTATTATTCTGTGGGCATGGGCTATGAGTGATTATCTCTCTTTTTTGAGTTCTACAGTTTTTAATAGAATATATAGAGAGATGCAATTTTAGGAAGCCACCATTATCTACATGAATTGTTCCTTCCATTCAGGCTTCACTTATGTGTACAGTGGCTTCTGATGCATCATCATCATCAAGGCTTGCAGCTGTTCTCACCAAGATCAGCAGAGCACTTGCTGCAAGCCTTAAGCCCAGAGCAACCTGCCACTGTGATGGTTAAGGTTGTGTGTCAACTTGTATGGGCCCTGATTCTCAGTGGTTTGGCCATTGTGATATAATTTGGCAGTTACAGTAATGATGTAATCAACTCCATGATGAGACCTGCTATGAGCAGCCAAACAGATGAAGGGCAGTGTTCTTGGGGGTGGGACCTACCTCCAGCATATAAATGGATGTTCCAGCAAATCTCTCACTTTGGAGCCTGCATGTAGCTCATCATTATCCGACCTCTGGTTCTTGGCACTTATGGGCCAATCTTGGGATTCTTTGGCCTCTGCAGCCTGTGATCCAGTGGTCTGCTGTCTGACGTGGCGATCTTAGCATTGTCTGTCAGCCCCTGCAGCTATGTGAATCAGGAGAAGCCTCCAGCTTCATCCTTGACCCACAGGCTTGGGAATTGCCAGCCTCTACAAAAGGATGAGCCATTTCCTTGAGATAAATCTCTCTCTCTCTCTATGTATGTATATAAACACATACCTCACTGGTTTTGCTTCTCTAGAGAACCCAGCCTAAGACATTTGGTTCCAAGAGTGGTTCTAGAGAAACAAAATCGTAAGGATGAGTTTTCTAATTGATTCTCAAGTCTGGTTAGTCGTAAAGATGTTGATGACTCTACTTCCAGTAGTAAATAGGGCATTGCTAACTCCTTGGAGTGAGGTGGCAATAGAAATATGCAGAATATCACTGCCAATAGATCAAGTATTGGTGAGAGGTGAGGCTTTGGGTGATTGCATGTTTGATACTTTTCTACAATTTTATCAAAACTGAGAACTTCAGCATACTTTTGTGGTTACGAGGTGGGGAGGGAGGGAGGGTGGGAGAGGGTTTTTTACTGATTAATTAGTAGATAAGAACTGCTTTAGGTGAAGGGAAGGACAATACTCAATACACGGAAGGTCAGCTCCACTGGACTGGACCAAAAGCAAAGAAGTTTCCAGGATAAACTGAATGCTTCAAAGGTCAGCGGAGCAAGGGCGGGGATTTGGGGACCATGGTTTAAGGGGACTTCTAAGTCAATTGGCAAAATAATTCTATTATGAAAACATTCTGCATCCCACTTTGAAATGTGGCGTCTGGGGTCTTAAATGCTAACAAGTGGCCATCTGAGATGCATCAATTGGTCTCAACCCACCTGGATCAAAGGAGAATGAAGAACACCAAGGTCACACGATAACTAAGAGCCCAAGAGACAGAAAGGGCCACATGAACCAGAGACCTACATCATCCTGAGACCAGAAGAACTAGTTGGTGCCCGGCCACAATCCATGACTGCCCTGACAGGGAGCACAACAGAGAATCCCTGAGGGAGCAGGAGATCAGTGGGATGCAGACCCCAAATTCTCACAAAAAGACCGTACTTAATGGTCTGACTGAGACTAGAGGAATCCTGGAGGTCATGGTCCCCAAACCTTCTGTTGGCCCAGGACGGGAACCATTCCTGAAGACAACTCATCAGACATGAAAGGGACTGGACAGTGGGTAGGAGAGATGCTGATGAAGAGTGAGCTAATTATATCAGGTGGACACTTGAGACTGTGTTGGCATCTCCTGTCTGGAGGGGGGATGGGACGATAGAGAGAGTTGGAAGCTGGCAAAATTGTCACGAAAGGAGAGACTGGAAGGGCTGACTCATTAGGGGGAGAGCAAGTGGGAGTACGGAGTAAGGTGTATATAAACGTATATGAGACAGTCTGACTTGATTTGTAAACGTTCACTTGAAGCTCAATAAAAGTTAATAAAAAAAAAACTGAGAACTTCAAGAAAGCTAGTTGGTTTATCCTACTTTCAGTAGAAAAAGTGGTGAAAGAAAGATTAGCTTAGGACTTCAGATTCACAGCTCAAGTGGCACATAAGTGACCTCAAAATTGTCACTTGCGTCCTGAAAGAAAGTCTTACTTCTTTTTTTAAAATAATTTTTATTGTGCTTTAAGTGAAAGTTTACAAATCAAGTCAGTCTCTCACACAAAAACTTATATACACCTTGCTACATACTCCCAGTTACTCTCCCCCTAATGAGACAACCCTCCCCCTTCCTCCACTCTCTCTTTTCATGTCCATTTTGCCAGCTTCTAACCCCCTCTACCCTCTTATCTCCCCTACAGGCAGGAGATACCAAAATAGTCTCAAGTGTCCACATGGTCCAAGAAGCTCACTCCTCACCAGCATCCCTCTCCAACCCATTGCCCAGTCCAACCCATGTCTGAAGAGTTGGCTTCGGGAATGGTTCCTGTCCTGGGGCAACAGAGGGTCTGGGGGCCATGACCACCGGGGTCCTTCTAGTCTCATTCAGACCATTAAGTCTGGTCTTTTTATGAGAATTTGGGGTCTGCATCCCACTGCTCTCCTGCTCCCTTAGGGGCTTTCTGTTGTGTTCCCTGTCAGGGCAGTCATCGGTTGTAGCCGGGCGCCATCTAGTTCTTCTGGTCTCAGGATGATGTAGTCTCTGGTTTATGTGGCCCTTTCTGTCTCTTGGGCTTATAATTACCTTGTGTCCTTGGTGTTCTTCATTCTCCTTTGATCCAGGTGGGTTGAGACTCGTTGATGTATCTTAGATGGCCGCTTGCTAGCATTTAAGACCCCAGATGCCACTCTCCAAAGTGAGATGCAGAATGTTTGCTTAATAGATTTTATTATGCCAATTGACTTAGATGTCCCCTGAAACCATGGTCCCCAAACCCCTGCCCCTGTTATGCTGGCCTTAGAAGCATTCAGTTTATTCAGGAAACTTCCGTTCCTTTTGGTTTAGTCCAGTTGTGCTGCTGACCTCCCCTGTATTGTGTGTTGTCTTTAGCTTCACCTAAAGCAGTTCTTATCTACTGTCTAATTAGTGAATACCCCTCTCCCAACTTCTCTCCCTCCCCCCTCTTATAACCACAAAAGAGTGTTTTCTTCTCAGTTTAAACTATTTCTCAAGTTCTTATAATAGTGGTCTCATACAATATTTATCCTTTTGCAACTGACTAACTTCACTCAGCATAATTCCTTCCAGGTTCCTCCATGTTATGAAATGTTTCACAGATTCATCACTCTTCTTAATCGATGCATAGTATTCCATTGTGTGAATATACCATTATTTATTTATCCATTCATCCATTGATGGACACCTTGGTTGCTTCCCTCTTTTTGTTATTGTAAACAGTGCTGCAATGAACATGGGTGTGCATATATCTGTTCATGTAAAGGCTTTTATTTCTCTAGGATATATTCTGAGAAGTGGGATTGCTGGGTTGTATGGTAGTTCTATTTCTAGCTTTTTAAGGGAGTGTCAAAACGATTTCCAAAGCGGTTGTACCATTTTACATTGCCACCAGTAGTGTATAAGTGTTCCAATCTCTCCACAGCCTCTCCAACTTTATTATTTTGTGTTTTTTTTTTTTTTTTTTTTTATTAATGCCAGCCTTGTTGGAGTGAGATGAAATCTCATTGTAGTTTTGATTTGCACTTCTGTAATGGCTAATGATCGTGAGCATTTCCTCATGTATCTGTTAGCTACCTGAATGTCTTCTTTAGTGAAGTGTCTATTCGTATCTTTTGTCCATTTTTTAATTGGATTATTTGTCCTTCTGCAGTTGAGTTTTTGACGTATCACGTAGATTTTAGAGATCAGGCGCTGATCGGAAATGTCATAGCTAAAAACTTTTTCCCAGTCTCTAGGTACTCTTTTTACTCTTTTGGTGAAGTCTTTGGATGAGCACAGGTGTTTGATTTTTAGGAGCTCCCAGTTATCTAGTTTTTCTTCTACATTCTTAATAATGTTTTGTATACTGTTTATGCCATGTATTAGGGCTCTTAATGTTGTCCCTATTTTTTTTTTTCCATGATCTTGATCGGTTTAGATTTTATATTTAGGTCTTTAATCCATTTTCAACTCATTTTTGTGCATGGAGGGAGATATGGGTCTTGCTTCATTTTTTTTGTGATGGGTATCCAGTTATGCCAGCACCATTTGTTAAAAAGACTGTCTTTTCCCCATTTAACAGCTTTGGGGTCTTTGTCAAATATCAATTGCTCATATGTGGATGGGTTTATGTCTGGATTCTGAATTCTGTTCCATCGGTCTATGTATCTGTTGTTGTACCACTACCAGGCTGTTTTGACTACTGTGGTGGTATAATAGGTTCTAAAATCAGGTAAAATAAGGCCTCCCACTTTATTCTTCTTTTTCAGTAATGTCTTACTTTTCCAGGGCTTCTTTCCCTTCTATATGAAGTTGGTGATTTGTTTCTCCAGCACATTAAAGAATGTCGTTGGGATTTGGATCGGAATTGCATTAAATGTATTGATCACTTTTGGAAGGATAGACATTTTTATAGTGTTAAGTCTTCCTATCCAGCTGCAAGGTATGTTTTTCCACTTATGTAAGTCCCTTCTGGTTTCTTCCAGAAGTGTATTGTAGTTTTCTTTGTAAAAGTCTTTTACATCTCCGGTAAGATTTATTCCTAAGTATTTTATCTTCTTGGGGGCTACTGTAAATGGCATCGATTTGGTGATTTCCTCTTCGATGTTCTTTTTGTTGGTGTACAGGAATCCAACTGATTTTTGTATGTTTATCTTGTATCCCGATACTCTGCTGAAGTCTTCTATTAGTTTCAATAGTTTCCTTTAGGATTCCTTAGGGTTTTCTGTGTATAAGATCATGTCATTTGCAAGTAGAGATAATTTTACTTCTTTCTTGACAATCCGGATGCCCTTTATTTCTTTATCTAGCCTAATTGCTGTGGCTAGGGCCTCCAACACAATGTTGAATAAGAGTGGTGATAAAGGGCATCCTTGTCTGGTTCCTGACTTCATTGGGAACGCTTTCAGGCTCTCTCCATTTAGGGTGATGTTGGCTGTTGGCTTTGTATAAATGCCCTTTATTATGTTGAGGAATTTTCCTTCCATTCCTATTTTGCTGAGTTTTTATCATGAATGGATGTTGAACTTTGTCAAATGCCTTTTCTGTATCAATTGATAAAATCCTGTGATTCTTGTCTTTTGTTTTATTTATGTGGTGGATTACATTAATTGCTTTTCTAATGTGAGGCATCCCTGCAAACCTGGTATGAATCCTACTTGGTCGTGATGAATTATATTTTTGATATGTTGTTGAATTCTATTGGCTAGAATTTTGTTGAGGATTTTTGCATCTACGTTCATGAGGGAAGGAGGTCTATAATTTTCTTTTCTTGTGGTGTCTTTACCTGGTTTTGGTATCAGGAACAGGGTGGCTTCATAGAATGAGTTTGGTAGTATTCTGTACTTTTCTATACTCCGAAATACCTTTAGTAGTAATGATGTTAACTCTTCTCTGAACGTTTGGTAGAACTCTGCGGTGAAGCCATCCGGACCAGGGCTTTTTTTTGTTGGGAGTTTTTCGATTACCTATTCAATCTCTTCTTTTGTTCTGGGTCTATTTAGTTGTTCTACCTCTGTTTGTGTTAGTTTAGGTAGGGAGTGTGTTTCTAGGAATTCAGCCATTTCTTCTAGGTTTTGAAATTTGTTAGAGTATAATTTTTCATAGTAATCTGATATGATTTTTTTAATTTCAGTTAGGTCTGTTGTAATATCACCCATCTCATTTCTTATTTGGATTATTTGCTTCCTCTCCTGTTTTTCTTTTGTCATTTGGCCAATGGTTTATCAATTTTGTTGATTTTTTCAAAGAACCAGCTTTTGGTCTTATTAATTCTTTCAATTGTTTTTCTGTTTTCTATATCATTTAGTTCTGCTCTAATTTTTATTATTTGTTTTCTTCTGGTTCCTGAGGGTTTCTTTTGTTGCTCTCTTTCTATTCGTTAAAGTTGTAGGGATAATTCTTTGATTTTGGCCCTTTCTTCTTTTTAGATGTGTGCATTCATTGATAAAAATTGGCCTCTGAGCACTGCTTTTGCTGTGTCCCAAAGGTTCTGAGAGGAAGCGTTTTCATTCTCATTGAATTCTATGAATTTCTTTATTTCATCCTTAATATCTTCTACAATCCAGTCTTTTTTGAGCAGGGTATTGTTCAGTTTCCAAGTATTTGATTTCTTTTCACTGCTTTTCCTGTGTTGATTTCCGCTTTTATGGCCTTATGGTCAGAGAAGATCCTTTGTAGTATTTGAATGTTTTGGATCCTGCTAAGGCTTGCTCTATGACCTAATATGTAGTCTATTCTAGAGAACATTCCATGTGCACTAGAAAAGAAAGTATACTTGGTCACTGTTGGGTGGAGTGTTCTGTATATGTCTATGAGATCAAGTTGGTTGATCGTGGCATTTAGATCTTCCATGTCTTTATTGAGCTTCTTTCTGGATGTCCTGTCCTTCACTGAATGTGGTGTATTGTAGTCTCCTACTATCATTGTGGAGATGTCTATCTCACTTTTCAATGCTGATAGAGTTTTTTGAATGTATCTTGCAGTCCTGTCATTGGGTACATAAATATTTAATATGGTTATATCTTCTTGGTGTATTGTCCCTTTAATCATTATATAGTGTCCTTCCTTATCCTTTATGATGGATTTAAATTTCATGTCTATTTTGTCAGAAATTAATGTTGCCACTCCTGCTCTTTTTTGATTATTGTTTGCTTGATATATTTTTTTCCATCCTTTGAGTTTTAGTTTGTGTCTTTAAGTCCATGGTGTGTCTCTTGTAAGCAGTGTATAGAAGGATCGTGTTTTTTAATCTATTCTGCCCCTCTCTGTCTCTTTATTGGTGCATTTAGTCCATTTACATTCAGGGTAATTATGGATAGGTACGAATTTAGTGCTATCATTTTTATGTCTTTTTTTGTGTGTTGTTGACAGTTTCTTTTTCCCACTTAATTTTATGTGCTGAGTAGATTATCCTTATATATTGACCTTTCCTCATATTTGTTTTGTTGATTTTTTTTCTGCTGAGTCTTTATTTTTTTCTTGTATTTTATTTTGATGAGTAGGATAGTTTGTCTCCTTTGTGGTTACCTTATTATTTACCCCTATTTTTCTAAATTTAAACCTAACTTTTATTTCTTTTTATCGCCATATCTTCCTCTCCACATAGAAGGTGTGTGATTACATTTCTTAGTCCCTCTTTATTATTTTAACATTGTCTTCTTTTATGTAATAACATTGCTGTTACCCAGTTTTGAGCTTTTTTTTTTCTTTTAATAATCTTGCCTTTTTTTTTTTTTTTTTTTGGATTTCCCTGTCTGGGTTGAATTCTGTTTGCTCTGCCCGGTGTTCTAATCCTGGGTTGATACCTGATATTATTGATTTTCTAACCAAAGAACTCCCTTTAGCATTTCTTGTAGTTTTGGTTTGGTTTTTACAAATTCCCTAAACTTGTGTTTATCTAGAAATGTCTTAATTTCACCTTCATATTTAAGAGACAGTTTTGCTGGATATATGATTCTTGCCTGGCAATTTTCCTTCAATTTTTTAAATATGTCATCCCATTGCCTTCTTGCCTGCATTGTTTCTGCTGAGTAGTCTGCTTATTCTTATTGGCTCTCCTTTGTAGGTGACTTTTCGTTTATCCCTCACTGCTCTTACAATTCTCTCTTTATGTTTGGTTTTGGCAAGTTTGATTATAATATGTCTTGATGACTTTCTTTTAACATCTACCTCCTGGAGTTCAATGAGCATCTTGGATAGGTATCTTCTCATCTTTCACGATATCAGGGAAGTTTTCTGCCAACAATTCTCTCTGTATTTTCTGTTATCCCTCCCTGTTCTGGAACTCCAATCACTCGTAGGTTATTTCCCTTGATAGAGCCCCACATGATTCGTAAGGTTTCTTCAATTTTCTAAATTCTTTTATCTCATTTTTCTTCAAATATGTTAGTGTCAAGTGATTTATCCTCGAGTTCAGAAATTCTGGCTTCTACTTGCTCAATTCTGCTCCTCTGACTTTCTATTAAGTTGTCTACTTCTGTAATTTTATTGTTAATATTCTGAATTTCTGATTGCTGTCTGTCTATGGATTTTTCCAGCTTATTAAAGTTTTCATTGTGTTCTTGAACAATCTTTCTAATTTCTTCAGTTGCTTTATCGGTGTGTTCCTTGGCTTCTTCTGCGTATTGCCTCATTCCGTTCCTGATGTCTTGAATGGTTCTGTATATTAAACTTTTGTATTCTAGCTCTGGTAATTCCAGGAATGCACTTTCTTCTACAAAATCCCTGGATTCTTTGGATTCAACAGAGCCTGTTGAGGTGATCATGGTCTGTTTCTTTATGTGACTCGATATTTACTGCTGTTTCTGAGCCATCTATAAGTTATTGTATTAGTTTATGCTTGCTTACTGTGTTGTAGCTTCTTGCTTTGTTTTGTTTTGTTATACCCAGATGGGTTACTTGGGCAAGTTAGCTTGATTATTTTCACCTTTGGAGCTCTGACATCCTGTCCCCAGATGGCTAGAGCTGTTATCAGGTATATCAGTCTAGAAGTTCATTCAGATTTCTTGTATGAATTCAGCTTAGGTTTCTAGGTAGCTGATCATCAAGTGTGTGGTACAGGCTCTGTCCTACAGTCTTAGAGGGGCAGGGGTAATTGGCGTATATACTGGTATATGATTGCAGCGGGGGTCATGCTCTGAACAAGGGAGGAGGCTGAGAACCGACCCCAGGTGTCTCTGAGGAAATCACATCCCTGTTCCCTAGAGCATACAGGTGGGTAGCTTCTGCAGATGGAACATGGGCACCCAAAGCTTTTGGCTGTAAGGACTGGGAGGTACCAGTTATCCTTGGACCCCTGCCATGGATGGCTGGGTGACCTGAGTGGAGCTACCAGTCCTTATGTCCCTGGTGTGGGTAGGTGAGGATCTTGTTTAATAGGCAAAGTAATGTCAAACATCAAACACCCACCTCTCCATCTCACAGCTGAAATGGTTGGAGTCTGCAAACAAGGGCCTAGTCTCCCAAAATAGGCCCACACAAGTCCATGCAGAGGGGAAATGTGCTCAATGTCCATGGACCGTTTATGCCTGGACAGAAACCCCTTCTGTCCTGAGCTTCCCCGGTTAATGGAGCTAGCAAATTATCTTTTCCCCCAGTTGCAAATTTTTTCCTTCTCCAAGGCTGGGAGGATGGCTCTAGGTGCTCAACAGGACCTATTTCAGCCCCAGGGAATTCAGCTGCTGAAGACGACTTGCGGGTTGAGGGGGCAGTAAAATATACGAAAGTACTTAGCTTTTGCTGATAGGACCATTCTTTTCTGGTTCCAGAGGTGTGAGTAGGCTGTGTGGCTGGCTGCTTCTCCTTGAGGAAATTGCAGCTGAACACTAGTACCAGCCCACTGCTGCCACTCCGGGAATGGTGCCTGAGGGCTCCCTGTGATTCAGGCCTGGTAACTCCTCTCCGCTTCTGAACGGTCTCTTTCTCCCCGTGCCCCTCAGTTTGTTTTCTAAGCTTGCCTTTGAAGCTCAGGGCTACCAGCTTGTCACAATTATACTCATTTCACTTGTTTTTTCAGGTTTTTGTTGTAAAGAGGGCTCACTGGAGGTGTCTGTCTATTCCACCATCTTGGCTCTGAAAGACTTACTTCTTGTAGTAACAGAGCTGATATGGCCAAAAACCCAACTCAGAGTCTTATTGTAAGAGAGGATGAATTACAATGAATTACAATGCCAACTGCATTCTCAACCTTGAATGATGTCTGAAGTTAAAGTGAAGGCATTGATTGAGAAGAAGTGGAATCCTAAAACTGGAGATGGAAACATATGGGCAGATAATCAGGAAGCTAGGGACACAGAGCCTTGAAATTCCATTGAAACACTCCTACCAACAGAACCAGCCCTCTCACTCCCATCTGAAGAGATTACTCCATTTCATCTGCTAAGCCTCCCTCCCCAGTAAAACCATTAGCCCCTTTATCCCATATGGTAGGATTAACCCAGCTGCATCTGAAGAGCCATTGTCTGATTCATCCCCAGTGAAGGTGGCCTGGAGCATCATATGAGGCAGATGCCTTACAACCTATTGCTGAATGTTCTCAAAATGCATCCCCATGACCCATTTTAGTTCTAGACCCATAACTAGAATTAAGCCCCAGGAGGCCCTAAAAGGTGAAGTACAAAGTGTGAACCAGGAAGAGGTATGCTACACTCCAAACGTAAACCTGGGGAATATGTGTGGGAATGGCTTTTAAGGGCATGGAATAATGGTGCAAAGAGCATAAAGTTGGATCACTTTGAGTTTATTGACATGGAGCCATTAAGCACAGGTTCCTGATTTAATATTTCAGCTTGAGGGGTTAGTAAAGGGTTTATTTGGTTGGTTACCTGAATCATGGATTATGTTGTGGCCTACACTAAAAGTAAGTGAAGCACCAGGTCTGCCTTGATGTACTGTAGAAGAAGGTATCCAAACGCTTAAGGACGTTGGGTTGTTAGAGTGGATTTATCAGGTTAGACCCACAAACCCAAATATGGACTGCCCAGAGGACAAAGCTTTTACCACAATGGTGACGAACAGATTTGTGAAGGGAGCCCCAGATCCTTGAAATCTGCTGTGATAGCTATTTTATGTAAGTCAGATTTGGCAGCGGGAACGGCCCTAACTGAATTAAGACACCTAACTACAATGGGGCTGGTTGGAGCCTGTGCTGGTAGGGGCCAGGTGGCAGCACTCAATCAACACAGGCAAGGTGGACATGGTTACAGTAACGGACAGCAGAGTCAAAGCAGTAATCAGAATAGTCTTACTCACATGGACTTATGGCATTGGCTACTTAGTCATGGTGTCCCTAGGAATAAAATAGATGGGAAATCTACTAAATATTTACTTGATCTGTACAAGCAGAAGAATTGTAGGTCAAGTGAATTGCAGTTTAACTTGAATCATCAGAATAGAGAGTGACAGCCACTCAATTGATTCCCCAGACTTGAGAGTTTACAGACCAACAACCCCTTGAATGAATGGGAGGCCAGGTCCCTTTGAGGAAGGACCCACTTCCAAAAATTTATACAGTTCATCTTTCTCAGTTCTCTCCCAGGGAAATATATGGCTTTTTATGAGAGCAACTGTTCATTAGGGAAAAGAAAACAATCAGACTTTTGGGGAATTACTGGACGCTGGCTCTGAAATGACAGTAATCTGGGAGACCCAAAACATGACTGTAGCCCAAAAGTCAGATTGGAGGCCTATGGAGATCAGGTTATTAACTGAGTCCTAGCTCATGTCCATCTCCCAGGGGGTCCAGTGGGTCAGTGAACCCATCTTGTAGTGATTTCCCCAGTTCGAGAGTTCATAACTGGAATAGATGTACTCAGCACCTGGCAGAATACCCATATTGGATCCCTGACATGTACGGTAGAGGCTACTATGGTAGGAAAGGTTAAGTGGAAACTATTAGAACTGCCCCTGTCTAGGAAAATAGTAAGCCAAAAGCAATATCACATTCCTGGAGGGATTGCAGAGATTACTGTCACCATCAAGGACTTGAAATATACAGGGGTGGTAATTCCCACCACATCCTCATTCAACTCGCCTATTTGGCCTGTGCAAAAACAGATGGATCTTGGAGAATGACAGTGGATTATTGTAAACTTAATCAGGTGATGACTCCAATTGCAGCTGCTATTCCAGATATAGCTTCATTGCTTGAGCAAATTAATACATCTCCTGGTACCTGGTATGCAGCTATTGATCTGGCTAATGCCTTTTTCTCCATACCTGTTTTGAATGACCACATGAAGCAGTCTGCCTTCAGCTGGCAAAGCCAGCAATGTATCTTCACTGTACTACCTCAGAGGTATCTCAACTTTCCAGCCCTTCCCCTTCTACAAGACATCATGCTGGTCGATTACATTGATGGCATTATGATGACTGGACCTAGTAAGGAAGAAGTACCAATTATTCTAGACTTTTTGGTAAGACATTTGCATGCTAGAGGGTGAGAAATTAACCTGACAAAAATTTATGTGCCTTCCACCTCATTGAAATTTCTAGGAGTCGGTGGTATAGGGTGTGTCTAGATAGTCCTTCTAAAGTGAAAGAGAAGTTATCACATCTGACCTTCCTACAACTAAAAAAGGAGGCACAATGCCTGGTGGGCCTCTGGGTTTTCAAGGCAGCAAATCCCTCATTCCAGTGTGCTACTCCAGCCTACTTATCAAGGTGACTCAAAAAGTTGCTAGTTTGACTGAGGCTTAAACAACAGAAGGGTCTCAAACAGGTTCAGGCTGCTGTCCAAGCCGCTGTGCTACTTGGACCATATGATCCTGATGATCCAACGGTGCCTGAAATATCAGTGGTAGGTAATGAGTATTTGGAGCCTTCAGCCTTCACCTATTAGTGAATCACAGAGCAGACCCTTAGGATTTGGGGGCAAAGACTTGCCATCCTCTGGAGATAACTTCTCTCCTTTTGAGAAACAGCTTTTTGCTTGTTACTGGGCCTTAGTAGAGACTGAATGCTTAACCATGGGCCACCAAGTCACTGTGTGTCCTGAGCTGCCCATGATGAACTGAATGTTGTCTCACCCATAGAATCATAAAATCAGACGTGCACAGCAGCACTCCATCATTAAAGGGAAATGGTATATACAAGATCAGGCTTGAGCAAAACCTGAAGGCACAAGTAAGTTACATGAGGAAGTGGCCCAAATGCCCATGATCTCCACTTTTGTCATATTACCTGCCCTTTCCCAGTCTGCACCTGTGGCCTCGTGGGGAGTTCCTTATGATTAATTGACCGATGAATAAAAAATTCATGCTTAGTTTACAGATGGTTCTGTGTGACTTGCAGGCACCAGTTGAAAGTGGACAATGGCAGCACTACAGCCCCTTTCTGGGACCCCCCTGAAGGACAGTGGTGAAGGGAAATCCTCCCAATGGGGAGAACTTTGAGCAGTGCATCTGATTGTTCACTTTGCTTTGAAGGAAGTATTGCCAGATATTCAACTGCATTCTGATACGTGGGCTGTGGTCAATGGTTTGGCTGGATGGTCAGGGACTTGGAAGGAACACGATCAGAAAATTGGTGACAAGGAGGTATGGGGAAGAGGTATGTGGATAGACCTCTCTGAATGGGCCAAAGAAGTGAAGATATTTGTGTGTGATTGCTCACCAAAGGGTAACCTCGGCAGAGGAGAATTTCAATAATCAAGTGGATAGGATGACATATTCTGTGGAAACCAGTCATCCTCTTTCCCCAACCTCTCCTGTCATTGCCTAAGATGCTCATGGACAAAGTGGCCTTGGTGGCAGGAATGGTGGTTATTCATGGGTTCAGCAATATAGACTTCTACTCACCAAGGCCAACTTGGCTACAGCCACTGCTGAGTGCCCAATTTGCCAGCAGCAGAGACCAACACTGAGTCCCCAGTATGGCACCATTCCTCCATTCCTCAAGGTGATCATCCAGCAATCTGATGGCAGGTTGACAACACTGGACCACTTCCATCATGGAAAGGGCAGCATTTTGTTCTTACTGGGATACATTTGCCTTTCCTACACACAATGCTTCTGCCAAAAACTACCATCTGTGGACTCACAGAATGCCTTATCCACCATCTGTCTGACACAGTACCACCTCAGACCAAGGGACTCACTTCTCAGCAAATGAAGTATGGCAGTGGGCCCATTCCCATGGAATTCACTGGTCTTACCATATTCCCCATCATCCTGAAGCAGCTGGCTTGATAGAATGATGGAATGGACTTCTAAAGACAGAATTACAGCAGAAGTTAGGTGGCAATACTTTGCAGGGTTCTGGCAATGTTTTCCAGGAGGCTGTATATGAGTCCAATATATGGTGCTGTTTCTCCCATAGCCAGGAATCATGAGGTGGAAATGGGAGTGTCACCACTCACTATTACCCCTAGCAACCTATTTGTAAAATTTTCACTTCCCGTCCCCTCAACCCTATGCTCTGCAAATCTAGAAGTTTTAGTTTCAAAGGGAGGAATGTTCCCACCTGGAAACACATCACTGATTCCATTGAACTGGAAGTTAAGAGCGCCACATGGTCACCTTGGGCTCCTCATGCCTCTGGATCAACAAGCAAAGAAAGGAGTTACCACATTGGCTAGTGTGATTGATCCTGATCACTAGAGGAAATTCGACTGATATTACATAATGGAGGTAAAGAAGAGTATGTCTGGAATACAGGAGATCCTTTAGGATGTCTCTTAGTAATGTCATGCCTTATGATTAAAGTCAATGGAAAAGTACAACAGAATTCCGACATGACTATTAATGGCCCAAACTCTTCAGGAATGAAAATTTGGGCCAACCCCCAGGCAACGAACCATGACCAGTTGAGGTGTTTGCTGAAGGTAAAGGGAGTACGGAATGGGTGGTGGAAGAAGGTAATTCTAAATACCAGCTACGACCATGTGACCAGTTGAAGAAATGAGGATTGTAATTGCTACGAGTATTTCTGCCTTGTATGTGTGCATCAAATATTTTTGTTTTCTTCACTATAAAATATAAGATGTAAACGGAGCTAGTGTGTTTTCAGTTGTACGTACGCATGTGAGTTGTATCACGTTATGTGCAAGTATGACTTTATAATTCTTTATTTAGAGATTGTGTATGGTTTAAGGATATGCATACAGATGCCAAGCTGACAAGGGGTGGACCGCGGTGGTTAAAGTTGTGTGTCAACACGGCTGGGCCATGATTCTCAGTGGTTTGGCAGTTATAATGTAATTTGGCAGCTTTGTAATGATGTAATGAACTCTATGATGAGATCGGCTATGAGCATCCAATCAGTTGAAAGAAAGTTTTTGGGGGGGTTGTGGCCTGCCTCCATAAATGGATGTTCCAGCGAGCCTCTCACTCTGGATCCTGCATCTGCTTCATCATCTGACCTTGAGTTCTTGGGACTAGAGCTTACCTGCTGGTCTTGGGATTATTTGGCCTCTGCAGCTTGTCGTCTGATCTGCTGATCTTCATTTCATCAGCCTCTGCCGCTACATGAGTCACGAGATGCCTCCAGCCTGACACCTGAAGCACAGACTTGTGTATTGATAGACTCTACAAGTGCATGAGCCATTTCCTTGAGATAAATCTCTCTCTGTGTATATATATGTTGTAGTTGTTAGGTGTCATTCAGTTGGTTCCAGGTCATAGCAACCCTATCCACAACAGAATGAAACATTGCCTAGTCCTGTGTCATCTTCACAATTTTTGCTATGCTTGAGCCCATTGTTGCAGTCACTGTGTCAATCCATCTGTTGAGGGTCATCCTCTTTTTTGCTGAACCTCTACTTTACCGAGCGTGATGTCCTTCTCCAGGGACTGATCCCCCCTGATAACATGTCCAAAGTATGTAAGACATAGTCCCACCATCCTGGCTTCTAAGGAGCATTCTATTTGTACTTCCTCCAACACAGATTTGTTCATTCTTTTGGCAGTCCAATATTCTTCCCCAACACCACAATTCAAAGGCGTCAATTCTTCTTCGTTCTTCCTTATTCATTGTCTGGCTTTCGCATACATATGAAGTGATTGAAAACACCATGGCTTGGGTCAGGTGCACCTTAGTACTCAAGATGACACCTTTGTTTTTAATACTTTAAAGAAATCTCTTGTAGCAGATTTTTCCAATGCAATGTATCTTTTGATTTTTTTTTTCTTAATAGATTTTACTATGCCAATTGACTTAGATGTCCCCTGAAACCATGGTCCCCAAAACCCTGTCGCTGCTATGCTGGCCTTCAAAGTGTCCAGTTTATTCAGGAAACTTCTTTGCTTTTGGTTTAGTCCAGTTATGCTGACCTCCCCTGTATTGTGTGCTGTCTTTCCCTTCACCTAAAGTAGTTCTTATCTACTATCTAATTAGTGAATACCCCTTTTCCACTCTCCCTTCCTCCCCCCTCTCATAGCCATCAAAGAATTTTTCTTCTCTGTTTAAACTATTTCTGGAGTTCTTATAATAGTGGTCTCATACAATATTTGTCCTTTTGCAACTGACTAAATTCACTCAGCATAATGCCTTCCAGATTCCTCCATGTTATGAAATGTTGCACAGATTCATCACTGTTCTTTAACAATGCATAGTATTCCATTGTGTGAATATACCATTATTTATTTATCCATTCATCTGTTGATGGGCACCTTGGTTGCTTCCACGTTTTTGCTACTGTAAACAGTGCTGCAATGAACATGGTTGCGCATATGTCTGTTCATGTAAAGGCTCTTATTTCTCTAGGATATATTCCAAGGAGTGGGATTGCTGGATCCTATGGTAGTTCTATTTCTAGCTTTTTAAGGAAGTGCCTGATCGATTTACAAAGTGGTTGTACCATTTTACATTCTCACCAGCAGTGTATAAGTATTCCAATCTCTCCACAGCCTCTCCAACATCGATTGTTTTGTGTTTTTTGGATTAAATGGTTGGAGTGAGATGAAATCTCATTGTAGTTCTGAATTGCATTTCTCTACTGGCTAATATTCCTAAGCACCTTCTCATATATCCGTTAGCTACCTGAATGTCTTCTTTAGTGAAGTGTCTGTTCATATCCTTTGTCCATTTTTTAATTGGGTTATCTGTCTTTTTGTAGTTGAATTTTTGCAGTATCATGTACATTTTAGAGATCAGGCGCTGATCGGAAATGTCATAGCTAAAAACTTTTTCCCAGTCTGTAGGTAATCTTTTTACTCTTTTGGTGAAGTCTTTGGATGAGCATAGGTGTTTGATTTTTAGGAGCTCCCAGTTATCTAGTTTTTCTTCTGCATTCTTAATAATGTTTTATATACTGCTTATGCCACGTATCAGGGCTCCTAATGTTGTCCCTAACTGTTCTTCCATGATCTTTATCATTTTAGATTTTATATTTAGGTCTTTGTTCCATTTTGAGTTAGTTTTTGAGCATGGAGTGAGGTATGGGTCTTGTTTCATTTTTTTTGCAGTTGGATATCCGGTTATGCCAGCACCATTTGTTAAAAAGACTGTCTTTTCTCCATTTAACCTGTTTTGGGGCCTTTGTGGATGGATTTATGTTTGGATTCCCTTTCTGTTCCATTGGTCTATGCACCTGTTGTTGCACCAGTACCAGGCTGTTTTGACTGCTGTGGCAGTATAATAGGTTCTAAAATCAGGTAGCGTAAGGCCTCCCACTTTGATCCTCTTTTTCAGTAATGCTTTGCTTATCCAGGGCCTCTTTCTCTTCCATATGAAGTGGGTGATTTGTTTCTCCATCTCATTAAAGAATGTCATTGGGATTTGGATTGGAATTGGATTAAATCTATAGATCGTTTTTGGTAGAATAGACATTTTTATCATGTTAAGTCTTCCTATCCATTAGCAAGGTACGTTTTTCCACTTATGTAGGTCTCTTCCGGTTTCTTGCAGAAGTGTTTTGTAGTTTTCTTTGTATTAGTCTTTTACAGCTCTGGTAAGATTTATTCCTAAGTATTTTATCTTCTTGGGGGGTACTGTAAATGGCACTGATTGGGCGATTTCCTCTTCAATGTTCTTCTTGTTGGTGTAGAGGAATCCAACTGATTTTTGTATGTTTATCTTGTATCCCGATATTCTACTGAACTCATCCATTAGTTTCAGTAGTTTTCTTGAGGATTCATTCAGGTTTTCTGTGTATATGATCATGTCATCTGCATATAGAGATACTTTTACTTCTTCTTTGCCAGTCTGGATGCCATTTATTTCTTTATCTAGCCTAATTGCTCTGGCTAGGACCTCCAGCACAATGTTGAATAAGAGCGGTGATAAAGGGCATCCTTGTCTGGTTCCTGATCTTGAGGGGAATGCTTTCAGGCTCTCTCCGTTTAGGATGATGTTGGCTACTGACTTTGTATAAACGCACTTTCTTATGTTGAGGAATTTTCCTTCTATTCGTATTTTGCTGAGAGTTTTTATCATGAACGTGTGTTGACCTTTGTCAAATGCCTTTTCTGCATCAATTGATAAAATCATGTGATTCTTGTCTTTTGTTTTATTTATATGATGGATTACATTAATTGTTTTCCTAATGTTGAACCGTCCCTGCATATCTGGTATGAATCCCACTTGGTCATGGTGAATTATTTTCTTGGTATGTTGTTGAATTCTATCGGCTAGAATTTTGTTGAGGATATTTGCACCTAAGTTCATGAGGGATATAGGTTTGTAATTTTCTTTTTTTGTGATGTCTTTACCTGGTTTTGGTATCAGGGATATGGTGGCTTCATAGAATGAGCTTGGGAGTATTCTGTCCTTTTCTATGCTCTGAAATACCTTTAGTAGTAGTGGTGTTAACTCTTCTCTGAAAATTTGGTAGATCTCTGCAGTGAAGCCGTCCAGGCCAGGGCTTTTTATTGTTGGGAGATTTTTGATTACCTTTTCAATCTCTTCTTTTGTTATGGGTCTATTTAGTTGTTCTACCTCTGTTTGTGTTAGTTTAGGTAGGTAGTGTGTTTCTAGGAATTCAGCCATTTCTTCTAGGTTTTGAAATTTGTTAGAGTATAATTTTTCATAGTAATCTGATATGATTCTTTTAATTTCAGTTGGGTCTTTTGTAATATCACCCATCTCATTTCTTATTCAGGTTATTTGTTTCTTCTCCTGTTTTTCTTTTGTCAGTTTGGCCAATGGTTTATCAATTTTGTTGATTTTTTCAAAGAACCAGCTTTTGGTCTTGTTAATTCTTTCAATTGTTTTTCTGTTTTCTATTTCATTTAGTTCAGCTTTAATTTTTATTATTTGTTTTCTTCTGGTTCCTGAGGGTTTCTTTTGTTGCTCTCTATTTATTCACATTGTAGGGGTAATTCCTTGATTTTGACCCTTTCTTCTTTTTGTATGTATACATTTATTTTTTTTAATTGACCTCTGAGCACTGCTTTCCCTGTGTCCCACAGGTTCTGATAGGAAGTGTTTTCATTCTCATTGGATTCTCTGAATTTCTTTATTCCATCCTTAATGTCTAATATAATCGAGTCTTTTTCAATTAGGGTATTGTTCAGTTTCCAAGTGTTTGATTTCTTTTCCCTGCTTTTCCTGTTATTGATTTCCACTTTTATGGCCTTACAATCAGAGAAGCTGCTTTGTAATATTTCAATGTTTTGGATTCTGCTAAGGCTTGCTTTGGAAACCCTGGTGGTGTAGTGGTTAAGTTCTACAGCTGCTAACCGAAGGGTCGGCAGTTCGAATTTGCCAGGCACTCCTTGGAAAATTTATGGGGCCGTTCTACTCTGTCCTATAGGATCACTATGAGTTGGAATCGACTCGATGGCACTGGGTTTTTCTGGGTAAGGCTTGTTTTATAACCTAATATGTGGTCTATTCTAGAGAATGTTCCATGTGCACTAGAAAAGAAAGTATACTTGGTCACTGCTGGGTGGAGTGTTCTGTATATATCTATGAGGTCAGGTTGGATGATTGTGGCATTTAGATCTTCCATGTCTTTGTTGAGCTTCTTTCTGGATGTCCTGTCCTTCACCGAATGTAGTGTGTTGAAGTCTCCTACTATTATCGTGGAGCTGTCTATCCCACTTTTCAATGCTGATAGAGTTTGTTTTATGTATCTTGCAGCCCTGTCATTGGGTGCATAAATATATAATACGGTTATATCTTCTTAGTATATTGTCGCGTTAATCATTATATAGTGTCCTTCCTTATCCTTTCTGATGGATTTAACTTTAAAGTCTATTTTGTCAGATATTAATATTGCCACTCCTGCTCTTTTTTGATTGTTGTTTGCTTGTTATGTATTTTTTCCATCCTTTGAGTTTTAGTTTGAGTCTCTAAGGTGTGTCTTTTGAAGGCAGCATATAGACGGATCGTATTTTTTAATCCATTCTGCCCCTCTCTGTCTCTTTATTGGTGCATTTAGTCCATTTACATTTATCATAATTATGGATAGGTATTTAGTGCTATCATTTTGATGTCTTTTTGTGTGTGTCATTGACATATTTCTTTTTCCCACTTAATTTCATGTGCTGAGTAGATCAGCTCTATATATTTTCCTTTCCTCGTATTTGTTGCTGTTGATTTTGTTTCTGCTGAGTATTTTTTCTTGTATTTTAAGTAAATATTTTATTAAAATAGTATTATAATGCATATCCTTCAAACAGGTGGTACACTATGAGCTAAAAATTTAAATATTCAATTCCAGAGTTGGTCTTTTTTTTTAAATAGTTTTTATTGTGCTTTAAGTGAAAGTTTACAAAGCAAGTCAGTCTCTCACATATAAACTCATATACACCTTACTACATATTCCCATTTACTCTCCCCCTAATGAGTCAGCCCACTCCCTCCTTCCAGCGTCTCCTTTCATGACTGTTTTGTCAGTTTCTAACCCTCTCTACCCTCCCATCTCCCTTCAGACAGGAGATGCCAACACAGTCTCAAGTGTCCACCTGATACAAGTAGCTCACTCCTTATCAGCGTCTCTCTCCAACCCATTGTCCAGTCCATTCCACGTCTGATGAATTGTCTTCGGGAATGGTTCCTATCCTGGACCAACAGAAGGTTTAGGGACCATGACTGCCGGGATTCTTCTAGTCTCAGTCAGGCCATTAAGTCTGGTCTTTTTATGAGAATTTGGGGTCTGCATCCCACTGTTCTCCTGCTCCCTCAGAGTAGTCATCGGTTGTGGACAGGCACCATCTAGTTCTTCTGGTCTCAGGATGACGTAAGTCTCTAGTTCATATGGCCCTTTCTGTCTCTTGGGCTCATAATATTCTGGTGACCTTGGTGTTCTTCATTATCCTTTGATCTAGGTGGATTGAGACCAATTGATGCATCTTAGATGGCCGCTTGTTAGCATTTAAGACCCCAGATGCTACACTTCAAAGTGGTATGCAGAATATTTCCTAATAGATTTTATTTTGCCAATTGACTTAGATGTCCCCTGAAGCCATAGTCCCCAAAACCCCACCCTTGCTCCTCTGATGGTTGAAGCGTTCAGTTTATCTAGGAAAGTTCTTTGGTTTTTTGAGCTGACCTTCCCTGTATTGAGTATTGTCCTTGCCTTCACCTAAAGCAGTTCTTATCGCCTATCTAATAGTAAATAACCCTCTCCTACCCTCCCTCCCTCCGCCCTCTCGTAACCACAAAAGAAAGTGTTCTTCTCAGTTTAAACTATTTCTCAAGATCTTATAATAGTGGTCTTATACAATATTTGTCCTTTTGCATCTGACTAATTTCACTCAGCATAATGCCTTCCAGGTTCCTCCGTGTTATGAAATGTTTCACAGATTTGTCACTGTTCTTTATCAATGTGTAGTATTCCATTGTGTGAATATACCATAATTTATTTATCCATTCATCCATTGATGGACACCTTGGTTGCTTCCAGTTTTTTGCTATTGTAAACAGTGCTGCAATAAACATGGGTGCGCATACATCTGTTCGTGTAAAGGCTCTTATCTCTCTAGGATATATTCCGAGGAGTGGGATTTCTGGGTTGTATGGCAGTTCTATTTCTAACTTTTTAAGAAAATGCCAGATAGATTTCCAAAGTGGTTGTACCATTTTACATTCCCACCAGCAGTGTATAAGAGTTCCAATCTCTCCACAGCCTCTCCAACATTTATTATTTTATGTTTTTTGGATTAATGCCAGCCTTGTTGGAGTGAGATGGAATCTCATCGTAGTTTTAATTTGCATTTCCCTAATGGCTAATGATCGAGAGCATTTTCTCATGTATCTGTTAGCCACCTGAATATGTTCTTTAGTGAAGTGCGTGTTCATATCCTTTGCCCGCTTTTTGATTGGGTTGTTTGTCTTTCTGTGGTTGAGTTTTAACAGAATCATATAGATTTTAGAGATCAGGCGCTGTTCGGAGATGTCATAGCTGAAAATTTTTTCCCAGTCTGTAGGTGGTCTTTTTACTCTTTTGGTGAAGTCTTTAGATGAGCATAGGTGTTTGATTTTTAGGAGCTCCCAGTTATCGGGTTTCTCTTCGTCATTTTTGGTAACGTCTTGTATTCTGTTTATGCCTTGTATTAAGGCTCCGAGCGTTGCCCCTATTTTTTCTTCCATAATCTTTATCGTTTTAGTCTTTATGTTTAGGTCTTTGATCCACTTGGAGTTAGTTTTTGTGCATGGTGTGAGGTATGGGTCCTGTTTCATTTTTTTGCAAAGGGATATCCAGTTATGCCAGCACCATTTGTTAAAAAGACTATCTTTTCCCCAATTAAATGACACTGGGCCTTTGTCAAATATCAGCTGCTCATATGTGGATGGATTTATATCTGGGTTCTCAATTCTGTTGCATTGGTCTGTGTGCCTGTGGTTGTACCAGTCCCAGGCTGTTTTGACTACTGTGGCTGTATAATACGCTCTAAAATCAGGTAGAGTGAGGCCTCCCACTTTCTTCTTTTTCAGTAATGCTTCACTTATCTGAGGCTTCTTTCCCTTCCATATGAAGTTGGTGATGTGTTTCTCCACCACATTAAAAAATGTCATTGGAATTTGGATCGGAAGTGCATTGTATATATAGATGGCTTTTGGTAGAATAGACATTTTTACTATGTTAAGTCTTCCTATCCATGAGCAAGGTATGTTTTTCCACTTATGTAGGTCCCTTTTAGTTTCTTGCACTAGTACTTCGTAGTTTTCTTTGTATAGGTCTTTTACATCCTTGGTAAGATTTATTCCTAAGTGTTTTATCTTCTCGGGGGCTACTGTGAATGGTATTGATTTGGTGATTTCCTCTTCGATGTTCTTTTTGTTGATGTAAAGGAATTCAAGTGATTTTTGTATGTTTATCTTGTAACCTGAAACTGTGCCAAACTCTTCTATTAGTTTCAGGAGTTTTCTGGAGGGTTCCTTAGGGTTTTCTGTGTATAAGATCATGTCATCTGCAAACAGAGATAGTTTTACTTCTTCCTTGCCAATCCGGATGCCCTTTATTTCTTTGTCTAGCCTAATTGCTCTGGCTAGGACCTCTAGCACAAGTTGAATAAGAGCAGTGATAAAGGACATCCTTGTCTAGTTCCCGTTCTCAAGGGAAATGCTTTCCGGCTCTCTCCATTTAGAATGATGTTGGCTGTTGGCTTTGTATAGATGCCCTTTATGATGTTGAGGAATTTTCCTTCAATTCCTATTTTGTGGAGAGTTTTTATCATGAATGGGTGTTGGACATTGTCAAATGCTTTTTCTGCATTAATTGATAAGATCATGTGGTTTTTATCTTTTGTTTTATTTATATGGTGGATTACACTAATGGTTTTTCTAATATTGAATCAACATTAACCTAAAACAAATATTGAATCAACCTTGCACACCTGGTACAAATCCCACATGGTCGTGGTGGATTAATTTTTTGATATGTTGTTGAATTTTGTTGGCTAGAATTTTGTTGAGGTTTTTGCATCTATGTTCATGAGGGATATAGGTCTGTAATTTTCTTTTTTTGTGGTGTCTTTACCTGGTTTTGGTATCAGGGATATGGTGGCTTCATAGAATGAGTTAGGTAGTATTCCATCATTTTCTATGCTCTGAAATACCTTTAGCACTAGTGGTGTTAACTCTTCTCTGAAAGTTTTGTAGAACTCTGCAGTAAAGCCATCTGGGCCTGGGCTATTTTTTTTTTTTCTGGGGAGTTTTTTTTTTATTACCTTTTCATTCTCTTTTTTTGTTATGGGTCTATTTAGTTTTTCTGATTGTGTTAGTTTTTTTCTAGGTAGTGTTTTCTAGGAATTTATCCATTTCTTCTAGGTTTGCAGATTTGTTACAGTACAATTTTTCCTGATAATCTGATATGATTCTTTTAATTTCAGTTGGGTTTGTTGTGATATGGCCCACCTCATTTATTATTCAGGTTATTTGTTTCCTTTTCTGTATTTCTTTAGTCAGTCTGGCCAATGGTTTATCAATTTTGTTAATTTTCTCAAAGAACCAGTTTTTGGGTTTGTTAATTCTTTCAATTGTTTTTCTGTTCTCTAATTCATGTAGTTCAGCTCTAATTTTTATTATTTGTTTTTTTCTGGTGCCTGATGGATTCTTTTGTTGCTTGCTTTCTATTTGTTCAAGTTGTAGGGACAGTTCTCTGATTTTAGCTCTTTCTTCTTTTTTTTTTTTTTTTTTTTTTTAATAACTTTTATTAAGCTTCAAGTGAACGTTTACAAATCCAATCAGTCTGTCACATATAAGTTTACATACATCTCACTCCCTACTCCCACTTACTCTCCCCGTCTTGAGTCAGCCCTTTCAGTCTCTCCTTTCTTGACAATTTTGCCGGCTTCCCTCTCTCTCTATCCTCCCATCCCCCCTCCAGGCAAGAGTTGCCAACACAATCTCAAGTGTCCACCTGATATAATTAGCTCACTCTTCATCAGCATCTCTCTCCCACCCGCTGACCAGTCCCTTTCATTTCTGATGAGTTGTCTTCGGGGATGGTTCCTGTCCTGTGTCAGCTGAAGGTCTGGGGAGCATGGCCGCCGGGATTCCTCCAGTCTCAGTCAGACCATTAAGTTTGGTCTTGTTATGAGAATTTGGGGTCTGCATCCCACTGATCTCCTGCTCCCTCAGGGGTCCTCTGCTGAGCTCCCTGTCAGGGCAGTCATCGACTGTGGCCGGGCACCAACTAGTTCTTCTGGTCTCAGGATGATGTAGGTCTCTGGTTCATGTGGCCCTTTCTGTCTCTTGGGCTCTTAGTTGTCATGTGGGCTTGGTGTTCTTCATTTTCCTTTGCTCCAGGTGGGTTGAGACCAATGCTGCATCTTAGATGGCTGCTTGTTAGCATTTAAGACCCCAGACGCCACATTCCGAAGTGGGATGCAGAATGATTTCATAATAGAATTATTTTGCCAATTGACTTAGAAGTCCCCGCAAACCATGTTCCCCAGACCCCCGCGCTTGCTCCGCTGACCTTTGAAGCATTCATTTTATCCCGGAAACTTCTTTGCTTTTGGTCCAGTCCAATTGAGCTGACCTTCCATGTATTGAGTGTTGTCTTTCCCTTCACCTAAAGCAGTTCTTATCTACTGATTAATCAATAAAAAACCCTCTCCCACCCTCCCTCCCTCCCCCCCTCGTAACCACAAAAGTATGTGTTCTTCTCAGGTTTACTATTTCTCAAGATCTTATAATAGTGGTCTTATACAATATTTGTCCTTTTGCCTCTGACTAATTTCGCTCAGCATAATGCCTTCCAGGTTCCTCCATGTTATGAAATGTTTCAGAGATTCGTCACTGTTCTTTATCGATGCGTAGTATTCCATTGTGTGAATATACCACAATTTATTTACCCATTCATCCGTTGATGGACACCTTGGTTGCTTCCAACTTTTTGCTATTGTAAACAGAGCTGCAATAAACATGGGTGTGCATATATCTGTTTGTATGAAGGCTCTTGTATCTCTAGGGTATATTCCTAGGAGTGGGATTTCTGGGTTGTATGGTAGTTCTATTTCTAACTGTTTAAGATAACGCCAGATAGATTTCCAAAGTGGTTGTACCATTTTACATTCCCACCAGCAGTGTATGAGAGTTCCAATCTCTCCGCAGCCTCTCCAACATTTATTATTTTGTGTTTTTTGGATTAATGCCAGCCTTGCTGGTGTGAGATGGAATCTCATCGTAGTTTTAATTTGCATTTCTCTAATGGCTAATGATCGAGAGCATTTTCTCATGTATCTGTTGGCTGCCTGAATATCTTCTTTAGTGAAATGTGTGTTCATATCCTTTGCCCACTTCTTGATTGGGTTGTTTGTCTTTTTGTGGTTGAGTTTTGACAGAATCATGTAGATTTTAGAGATCAGGCGCTGGTCGGAGATGTCATAGCTGAAAATTCTTTCCCAATCTGTAGGTGGTCTTTTTACTCTTTTGGTGAAGTCTTTAGATGAGCATAGGTGTTTGATTTTTAGGAGCTCCCAGTTGTCGGGTTTCTCTTCATCATTTTTGGTAATGTTTTGTATTCTGTTTATACCTTGTATTAGGGCTCCTAGGGTTGTCCCAATTTTTTCTTCCATGATCTTTATCGTTTTAGTCTTTATGTTTAGGTCTTTGATCCACTTGGAGTTAGTTTTTGTGCATGGTGTGAGGTATGGGTCCTGTTTCATTTTTTTGCAAATGGATATCCAGTTATGCCAGCACCATTTGTTAAAAAGGCTATCTTTTCCCCAGTTAATTGACACTGGTCCTTTGTCAAATATCAGCTGCTCATACGTGGATGGATCTATGTCTGGGTTCTCAATTCTGTTCCATTGGTCTATGTGTCTGTTGTTGTACCAATACCAGGCTGTTTTGACTACTGTGGCTGTATAATAGTTTCTGAAGTCAGGTAAGGTGAGGCCTCCCACTTTCTTCTTCTTTTTCAGTAGTGCTTTGCTTATCCGGGGCTTCTTTCCGTTCCATATGAAATTGGTGATTTGTTTCTCTATCCCCTTAAAATATGACATTGGAATTTGGATCGGAAGTGCGTTAAATGTATAGATGGCTTTTGGTAGAATAGACATTTTTACTATGTTAAGTCTTCCTATCCATGAGCAAGGTATGTTTTTCCACTTAAGTATGTCCTTTTGAATTTCTTGTAGTAGAGCTTTGTAGTTTTCTTTGTATAGGTCTTTTACATCCTTGGTAAGATTTATTCCTAAGTATCTTATCTTCTTGGGGGCTATTGTGAATGGTATTGATTTGGTTATTTCCTCTTCGGTGTTCTTTTTGTTGATGTAGAGGAATCCAAGTGATTTTTGTATGTTTATTTTATAACCTGAGACTCTGCCAAACTCTTCTATTAGTTTCAGTAGTTTTCCGGAGGATTCCTTAGGGTTTTCTGTGTATATAATCATGTCATCTGCAAATAGTGATAACTTTACTTCTTCCTTGCCAATCCGGATACCTTTTATTTCTTTGTCTAGCCTGATTGCCCTGGCTAAGACTTCCAACACGATGTTGAATAAGAGCGGTGATAAAGGGCATCCTTGTCTGGTTCCCGTTCTCAAGGGAAATGCTTTCAGGTTCTCTCCATTTAGAGTGACATTGGCTGTTGGCTTTGCATAGATGCCCTTTATTATGTTGAGGAATTTTCCTTCAATTCCTATTTTGGTAAGAGTTTTTATCATGAATGGGTGTTGGACTTTGTCAAATGCCTTTTCTGCATCAATTGATAAGATCATGTGGTTTTTGTCTTTTGTTTTATTTATGTGATGGATTACATTAATGGTTTTTCTCATATGAAACCAGCCTTGCATACCTGGTATAAATCCCACTTGATCAGGGTGAATTATTTTTTTGATGTGTTGTTGGATTCTATTGGCTAGAATTTTGTTGAGGATTTTTGCATCAATGTTCATGAGGGATATAGGTCTATAATTTTCTTTTTTTGTAATGTCTTTACCTGGTTTTGGTATCAGGGAGATGGTGGCTTCATAGAATGAGTTGGGTAGTATTCCGTCATTTTCTATGCTTTGGAATACCTTTAGTAGTAGTGGTGTTAACTCTTCTCTGAAAATTTGGTAGAACTCTGCAGTGAAGCCGTCCGGGCCGGGACTTTTTTTTGTTGGGAGTTTTTTGATTACCGTTTCAATCTCTTTTTTTGTTATGGGTCTATTTAGTTGTTCTACTTCTGAATGTGTTAGTTTAGGTAGGTAGTGTTTTTCCAGGAATTCATCCATTTCTTCTAGGTTTTCAAATTTGTTAGAGTACAATTTTTCATAATAATCTGAAATGATTCTTTTAATTTCATTTGGTTCTGTTGTGATGTGGTCCTTCTCATTTCTTATTCGGGTTATTTGTTTCCTTTCCTGTATTTCTTTAGTCAGTCTAGCCAATGGTTTATCAATTTTGTTAATTTTTTCAAAGAACCAGCTTTTGGCTTTGTTAATTCTTTCAATTGTTTTTCTGTTCTCTAATTCATTTAGTTCAGCTCTAATTTTTATTATTTGTTTTCTTCTGGTGCCTGATGGATTCTTTTGTTGCTCACTTTCTATTTGTTCAAGTAGTAGGGACAGTTCTCTGATTTTGGCTCTTTCTTCTTTTTGTATGTGTGCATTTATTGATATAAATTGGCCTCTGAGCACTGCTTTTGCTGTGTCCCAGAGGTTTTGATAGGAAGTATTTTCATTCTCGTTGCTTTCTATGAATTTCCTTATTCCCTCCTTGATGTCTTCTATAACCCAGTCTTTTTTCAGGAGGGTATTGTTCATTTTCCAAGTATTTGATTTCTTTTCCCTCGTTTTTCTGTTATTGATCTCTAGTTTTATTGCCTTGTGATCTGAGAAGATGCTTTGTAATATTTCGATGTTTTGGACTCTGCAAAGGTTTGTTTTATGTCCTAATATGTGGTCTATTCTAGAGAATGTTCCATGTGCGCTGGAAAAAAAAGTATATTTTGCAGCAGTTGGGTGGAGAGTTCTGTATAAGTCAATGAGGTCAAGTTGGTTGATTGTTGTAATTAGATCTTCCGTGTCTCTGTTGAGCTTCTTGCTGGATGTCCTGTCCTTCTCCGAAAGTGGTGTGTTGAAGTCTCCTACTATAATTGTGGAGGTATCTATCTCGCTTTTCAGTTCTGTTAAAATTTGATTTATGTATCTTGCAGCCCTGTCATTGGGTGCGTAAATATTTAATATGGTTATGTCTTCCTGATCAATTGTCCCTTTTATCATTATATAGTGTCCTTCTTTATCCTTTGTGGTGGATTTAAGTCTAAAGTCTATTTTGTCAGAAATTAATATTGCTACTCCTCTTCTTTTTTGCTTATTGTTTGCTTGATATACTTTTTTCCATCCTTTGAGTTTTAGTTTATTTGAGTCTCTAAGTCTAAGGTGTGTCTCTTGTAGGCAGCATATAGATGGATCGTGTTTCTTTATCCAGTCTGTGACTCTCTGTCTCTTTATTGGTGCATTTAGTCCATTTACATTCAGGGTAATTATAGATAAATAAGTTTTTAGTGCTGTCATTTTGATGCCTTTTTATGTGTGTTGTTGACAATTTCATTTTTCCACATACTTTTTTGTGTTGAGGCGTTTTTCTTAGTAAATTGTGAGATCCTCATTTTCATAGTGTTTGACTTTATGTTAGTTGAGTCGTTACGTTTTTCTTGGTTTTTGTCTTGAGTTATAGAGTTGTTATACCTTTTTGTGGTTACCTCATTATATACCCCTATTTTTCTAAGTAAAAACCTAACTTGTATTGTTCTATATCGCCTTGTATCACTCTCCATATGGCAGTTCAATGCCTCCTGTATTTAGTCCCTCTTTTTGATTATTGTGATCTTTTACCTATTGACTTCCATGATTCCCTGTTATGTGTATTTTTTTTTTTTTAATTAATCTTAATTTGTTTGTTTTTGTGATTTCCCTATTTGAGTTGATATCAGGACGTTCTGTTTTGTGACCTTGTGTTGTGCTGATATCTGATATTATTGGTTCTCTGACCAAACAATATCCTTTAGTATTTCTTGTAGCTTTGGTTTGGTTTTTGCAAATTCTCTAAACTTGTGTTTGTCTGTAAATATCTTAATTTCGCCTTCATATTTCAGAGAGAGTTTTGCTGGATATATGATCCTTGGCTGGCAGTTTTTCTCCTTCAGTGTTCTGTATATGTCGTCCCATTCCCTTCTTGCCTGCATGGTTTCTGCTGAGTAGTCAGAACATATTCTTGTTGATTCTCCCTTGAAGGAAACCTTTCTTTTCTCCCTGGCTGCTTTTAAAATTTTCTGTTTATCTTTGGTTTTGGTGAGTTTGATGATAATATGTCTTGGTGTTTTTCTTTTTGGATCAATCTTAAATGGGGTTCGATGAGCATCTTGGATAGATATCCTTTCGTCTTTCATGATGTCAGGGAAGTTTTCTGTCAGAAGTTCTTCAACTATTTTCTCTGTGTTTTCTGTCCCTCCTCCCTGTTCTGGGACTCCAATCACCTGCAGGTTATCCTTCTTGATAGAGTCCCACATAATTCTTAGGGTTTCTTCATTTTTTTTAATTCTTTTATCTGATTTTTTTTCAGCTATGTTGGTGTTAATTCCCTGGTCCTCCAGATGTCCCAGTCTGCATTCTAATTGCTCGAGTCTGCTCCTCTGACTTCCTATTACGTTGTCTAATTCTGTTATTTTATTGTTAATCTTTTGGATTTCTACATGTTGTCTCTCTATGGATTCTTGCAACTTATTAATTTTTCCAGTATGTTCTTGAATAATCTTTTTGAGTTCTTCAACAGTTTTATCAGTGTGTTCCTTGGCTTTTTCTGCAGATATCCTAATTTCATTTGTGATATCATTAAGCATTCTGTAAATTAGTTTTTTATATTCTGTATCTGATAATTCCAAAATTGTATCTTCATTTGGGAAAGATTTTGATTCTTTTGTTTGGGGGGTTGGAGAAGCTGTCCCGGTCTGCTTCTTTAAGTGGTTTGATATGGATTGTTGTCTCCGAGCCATCACTGGGAAACTAGTTTTTCCAGAAAATCCGCTAAAAAAAAAACTGCAGTCAGATCCCTATCAGAGTTCTCCCTTTGGCTCAGGCTATTCAGATGTTAATGAAGCCGCCTGGGAAGGGTGGGGGAGGGAACAGAGAGATAGGAGAGTAGCACCTCAGAATATAGCCAGAGTTGCTTGTCTTGCTTGGAATGACTGTTATATCTGAGATTCCCGCGGGCGCGTCGCCTATGTGTGCTGGCTGTGTGGAGATTGCCCCCGGGGGGTCTGGCCCGCTGGAGTCACGGTCAGATCCTCCGCTTCCAGCCCCACGCCCAACGTCAAGGCTCCCCTACTGGGACGGTGCACTCTCAACTCCAAAATCAGTCGCTGCCTCCCGGGGACTTCTCGTCTCTCCAGCCGCGTGGCCGTGCCGCCCCCGTGAACTAGGTGGGCCCCCTCCCGGGGTTAGTTCAGATGGGTGGAGTAGCTCCCTGTGCTTGTGCCGCGACCGAGTGTCCTGGCTGGAACGCTGTTCTCCCCACTCCAATACCAGTCGCTGCCTCCCGGGGACTTCTCCTACCGGCTGCGTCCCACGCCGCCCGCGCGACCCGGCTGGTCCCCTTCCCGGGGTTAGTTCAGGGGGTGGAGCAACTCTCCGTGTTTATGGCGTACCTGCGTGCAGTCCTAATCCCTGCGGGACGGTTCCCCGGCTCGGATGCTGCTCTTTCTGCTCCAAGATCAGTCACTGCCTCCCGGGGACTTCTCCTACCGGCTGCGTCCCACGCCGCCCGTGGAACCAGCTGGTCCCCGTCCCGGGGTTAGTTCAGGGGGGTGGAGCAGGTCTCTGTGCTTGTGCCGTACCTGACTGGTACGCTGGCTCCAGGCTCTGGAAACAATCGCTGCTTCCCCGTATTAGTTCGTTCTCCGTCTCTAAATCTGTGTTTGTTGTTCAGGGTTCGTAGATTGTTATGTATGTGATCGATTCACTTGTTTTTCCGTGTCTTTGTTGTAAGAGGGATCCGAGGTAGCGTCTGCCTAGTCCGCCATCTTGGCTCCGCCCCTAGCTCTTTCTTCTTTATGTATGTGTGCCTTTAGCAATATAAATTGACCTCTGAGCACTAGTTTTGCTGTGTCCTAGAGGTTTTGATAGGAAGTGTTTTCATTCTCGTTGCATTCTGTGAATTTCTTTATTCCCTCCTTAATGTCTTCTATAACCCAGTCTTTTTTTGAGCAGGGTATTTGATTTCTTTTCCCTCATTTTTCTGTTATTGATTTCTGCTTTTATGGCCTTGTGGTCTGAGAAGATGCTTTGTAATATTTCAATGTTTTGGATTCTGCAAAGGTTTGTTTTATGATCTAATATGTGATCTATTACAGAGAATGTTCCATGTGCACTAGAAAAAAAAGTATACTTTGCAGCTGTTGGGTGGCATGCTCTGTATAGGTCTGTGAGGTCAAGTTGGTTGATTGTAGCAATTAGGTCTTCCGTGTCTCTATTGAGCTTCTTCCTGGAAGTCCTATCCTTCTCCAAAAGTGGTGCATTGAAGTCTCCTACTATAATTTTGGAGGTGTCTATCTCAGTTTTTAGTTCTGTTAAAGTTTGTTTTATGTGTCTTGCAGCCCTGTCATTGGGTGCATAAATGTTTAATATTGTTATATCTTCCTGGTCAATTGTCCCTTTAATTATTATGTAGTGTCCTTCTTTATCCTTTGTGGTGGATTTAACTTTAAAGTCTATTTTGTCAGAAATTAATATTGCCACTCCTGCTATTTTTTGATTTTTGATTGCTTGTTGTATATTTTTTTCCATCCTTTGAGTTTTAGTTTGTTTGTGTCTTTAAGTCGAAGGTGTGTCTCTTGTAGGCAGCATACAGATGGATCGTGTCTCTTTATCCAGTCTGAGACTCTCTGTCTCTTTATTGGTGCATTTAGTCCATTTACATTCAGTGTAATTATAGATAAGTATGAGTTTAGTGCTGTCATTTTGAGCCTTTTTGTGTGTGCTGTTGATAATTTCATTTTTCCACTTACTTTTTTGTGCTGAGACTTTTTTCTTTGTAAATTGTGTGTTCCTCATTTTCATAGTAGTTGACTTTATGTTTGCTGAGTTGTTATGTTTTTCTTGGTTTTTATTTTGAATTATGGAATTGTTAGACCTCTTTGTGGTTACCTTAATATTTACCCCTATTTTTCTAAGTAAAAACCTAACTTGTATCATTCTATATTGACTTGTTTTCCTCTCCATATGGCAGTTCTATGCCTCCTGTATTTAGTCCCTCTTTTTGATTATTGTGATCTTTTACATAATGTCTTCAATGATTCCCTGTTTTGAGCATTTTTTTTCTTTTTAAAATTGATCTTAATTTGTTTGTGTGATTTCCCTATTTGAGTTGATATCAGGATGTTCTGTTCTGTGACCTTGTGTTGTGTTGGTATCTGATATTATTGATTTTCTGACAAAACAATTTCCTTTAGTAATTCTTGTAGCTTTGGTTTGGTTTTTGCAAATTCTCTAAGCTTGTGCTTATCTGTAAATATCTTAATTTCACCTTCATATTTCAGAGAGAGTTTTGCTGGATATATGATCCTTGGCTGGCAGTTTTTCTCCTTCAGTGCTCTGTATATGTCATCCCATTGCCTTCTTGACTGCATGGTTTCTGCTGAGTAGTCTGAACTTATTGATTCTTCTTTGTAGGAGACTTTTAACCCTGGCTGCTATTAAAATTTTGTCTTTATCTTTGGTTTTTGCAAGTTTGATGATAATATGCCTTGGTGATTTTCTTTTTGGGTCAATCTTATATGGAGATCTATGAGCATCTTGGATAGATATCCTTTTGTCTTTCATGATGCCGGGGAAGTTTTCTGCCAACAGATCTTCAACTATTCTCTTTGTATTTTCTGTTATCCCTCCCTGTTCTGGGACTCCAATCACACGCAAGTTATCCTTCTTGATAGAGTCCCACATGATTCTTAGGGTTTCTTCTTTTTTTTTTAATTCTTTTATCTGATTTTTCTTCAACTATATTGGGGTCAATTGCCTTATCCTCCAACTCCCCCACTCTACAATCCAATTGCTCGATTCTGCTCCTCTGACTTCCTTCTTGAGTTGTCTAATTCTATAATTTTACTGTTAATCTTTTGGATTTCTGAATGTTGTCTCTCTATGGATTCTTGCAGCTCATTAATTTTTCCACTATGTTCTTGAATAATCTTTTTGATTTCTTCTGCTGCTTTATCAGTGTGTTCCTTGGCTTTTTCTGTAGATTGTCTTATTTCATTTCTGAGTTCATCCCTGATGTCTTGAAGCATTCTGTAAATTAGTGTTTTATATTCTGCATCTGACAATTCCAGGATTGTATCTTCATTTGGGAAAGATTTTGATTCTTTAATTTGGGGAGTTGTAGAAACAATCATGATCTGCTTCTTTATGTGGTTTGATATCGACTGCTGTCTCCGAGCCACCTATAAGACATTGTAATGATTTATTTTATATTTGCTCACTGAGTCTTATCTTGTTTTGTTTTCTTTCAATATACGCAGATGGGCTACTAGATTGCTCTGTCTTGATTGTTGTAGCCTTTGAATCACTTATGTTCTATTACCACCTGGTTTGGGCTGTTACCAAATATATAAGCATAAGAGTCCATTCACCATTCTTGAATAGAATCAGCTTAGGTGTTCTGATTTTGGGTCACCAAGTGTGTGGTGTAGACTGTCACCTATTCACTTAGAGGAGTAGTGGTGATAGTTCTGTGCACCAGACTCTAGTAGCAGCAGGGGGTCACACTCCGGTGGGGGCAGGATGCTGACAGCCTTCCTCCACATGCCAGTGAGGTAGGTGTGTCTGTATTCCTAATGGACTTTGGTGGGTGAGCTCTGCAGCTGTGCCTTAGGCACCCAATGCATGTACCTCTGAAGATTGGTAGGTGTCAGACCCCTTTGGCAGGTGGCTAGGTGGTTTGGGTGGAACTTCAGCCCTCAGTTCCCCATTGTGGATCAGTGAGGGCTCTGTTTAATAGGTAGAGATATCAGACCTGGAAAACTTGTCTTTCCAGTGATCTGCTAAAACAATTACAGTCAGATCTCTATCAGAATTGCCTTTGCATTATAATAGCCACCTTGTTCCCTGTAGGGATGAAAGCCAAAGACTGTGGATCTCATATGCTTGGCTGGAGCTGGTTCTGTATTTTTATTCCAATTTAGGGAAGTCAGGGAAGGATTTTTTGTCCCTGGGTTTTTAGTAGCTGCTTCTCTCAGGCCAGGAGAATGGGTTAGGAAACCACCCCCCCCACAGAGCACTTCACTCCCTGACCCAGGAAATTGCAATGTTAATGAAGCCACCTGGGGCAGGGAGGGGAGGGAGCAGATAGATAGGAGAGAGTTGCACCCAGTAATATAGACAAAGTTACTTATCTTGCTTGGTGATGACTATTTTATCTGAGATTCCTGAGCAGCGTGTAGCCTGTGTGCGCTGGCTGGGTCAAGATTGCCCCCGAGGGTCAGGCCTGCGTCCAGTGCTTGTGCTGTCTCAGAAGATGTGGTCAGCTCCTCTGCTCCCAGTCCAAAGCCCAGTGCCAAGGTTCTCCAGCTGGGATGCCGCACTCCAGGCTGCAAGACCAGTTGCTGCCTCCCTGTGACTTCTCCTCCTGTCAGCCGCATCATTGCACTGCTTGCCTACACTGGCTGGGTTTTCCCCTAGATCACTTCAGGGGGCTAGGGCTGCGTCCTGTGTTTGCGCCATCTCAGAAAGCCGTGTTCAGCTTCCCTGTGCCGAGTCCAAAGCCCGGTGCCAAGGTTTTCTGACTGGGACGCTGGCTCCAGGCTCTGAAAACAGTCACTGCTTCCCCGTGGTTGCTTGTTCTCTCGTTACTGGTGTCAGTGTGCAGCCTGCTTGTGCTGGCTGAGTCTCTGCCGAGGTTACCCCAGGGGGCTAGGGGTTAGGGCTGTGTCCCGTGGCTGCCCTGCCTCAGCAAGCCACAATCAGCCCCGCCACTCAGAACCAGAGAACCACAAGGGCTCAAGGCTGTGGAGCGGGACAGCGGTTCCAGAGACGGTCGCTGCTTCAGGGCACAGCTTTTCGCTCCCATCACTCAGGTCAACACTTTAGATCTGTGTTTGATGGTCAGGGTTCGTAGATTGTCATGTATGTGATCAATTCACTTGTTTTTCCGAGTCTTTGTTGCAAGAGGGATTCGAGGTAGCGTCTATCTAGTCAGCCATCTTGGCCCCGCCTGTATTTTATTTTGATGTGTAGGATAGTTTGTCTCCTTTGTGGTTACCTTATTATTTACCCCTATTTTTCTAAATTTAAACCTAACTTTTATTTTTTTATATCACCTTATATGCCTCTCCGTATGGAAGATCTATGACTCCTTTTCATCCTTTTCATAGTACCTCTTTATTGTTTTAATGTTGTCTTCTTGTACATAATAATATCACTGAAACCCTGTTTGAGCTTTTTTTTTAGTCTTGATTTATTTTTTTGGTTTCCCTGTCTGGGTTGACTTCTGATTCCTCTGCCCAGTGTTCTAGTCTTGCATTGATGCCTGATATTATTGATTTTCTAACCAAAGAACTCCCTTTAGTATTTCTTGTAGTTTTGGTTTGGTTTTTATGAATTCCCTAAGCTTCTGTTCATCTGGAAATGTCCTAATTTCACCTTCATATCTGAGAGACAGTTTTGCTAGATATATGATTCTTGGCTGGCAAATTTTTCCTTCAGTTTTTACAATAAGTTATCCCATTAGGAAATGCTGGTGGTGTAGTGGTTAAGTGCTACAGCTGGTAACCAAAAGGTCGGAAGTTAGAATCCACCAGGCGCTCCTTGGAAACTCTATGGGGCAGTTCTACTCTGTCCTATAGGGTCACTATGAGTCAGAATTGACTCGACGGCACTGGGACTGGGTCTAGGTCTATCCCATTGCCTTCTTTCCTGCATGGTTTCTGCTGAGTAGTCCAAGCTTATTCTTATTGGCTGTCCTCTGTATGTGACTTTTCCTTTATCCCTAGCTGCTCTTAAAATTCTCTATTTTTGGTTTTGGCAAGTTTGATTATAAAATATCTTGGTGACTTTCTTTTAACATCTACCTTATGTGGAGTTCGATGAGTATCTTGGATAGATATCTTCACATCTTTCACAATATCAGGGAAGTTTTCTGCCAACAAATCTTCAACAATTCTCTCTGTATTTTCTGTTATCCTTCCCTGTTCTGGAACTCCAATCACACGTAGATTATTTTTCTTGATAGAGTCCCACGTGATTCTTAAAGTTTCTTTCTTTTTCTAAATTCTTTTATCTTATTTTTCTTCAAATACATTAGTTCCAAGTGATTTATCTTCAAGTTTAGAAATTCTGCCTTCCACTTGAGCAGTTCTGCTCCTCTGACTCTGACTTCTGTAATTTTATTGTTAATATCCTGAATTTCTGATGGTTGTCTATGGATTTTTCCAGCTTATTAAATTTATAGTCTCTTCTTACATTCATTTAGGTCTTTTCTTTCTCACCTGTCTTTTTAATGACCTCTTGCTTTTCCCATGTATGATGTCCTTGATGTCATTCCACAACTCGTCTAGTCTTCTTTGGTCACTAGTGTTCAACGTATCAAATCTATTCTTGAGATGGTCTCTAAATTCAGGTGGGATATGCTCGAGGTTGTACTTTGGGTCTCATGAACTTGTTCTAATTTTCTTCAGTTTCATCTTGAACTTTCTCATGAGTAATGTATGGTCTGCTTCCAAGTCGGTCCCTGGCCTTGTTCTGACTCATGATGTTGAGCTTTTCCATCATCTCTTTCCACAGATGTAGTCAGTTTGATTCCTGTGTATTTCATCTGGCGAGGTCCCTGTGTATAGTCACCATTTATGTTGGTGAAAAAAAGGTGTTTGCAATGAAGAAGTGGTTGGTCTTGCAAAATTCAGTCATGCTATCCCTGGCATAGTTTCTATCATCAAGGCCATATTTTCCAACTACTGATCTTTTTTCTTTGTTTCCAGCTTTCACATTCCAATCATCAGTAATTATCAGTGCATCTCGATTGCATGTTCGATCAATTTCAGACTGCAGAAGTTGGTAAAAATCTTTAGTTTCCTCAAAAATCTTAAATTTCTTCTATTTCCCCCATGCATCTGTCAGTTTGTCATACTGGTGTTGCTGTGATGTTGGAATCTATTCTACCAGTATTCAAGTACCAGCAGGGTCACCCATGGCAGACAGGCTGCAGCTAAGCTTGGAGACTAAGACAGACTAGGAAGAAGGACTCGGCAGTCTACTTCTGAAAAGAAGTAGCCAGTGCAAACCTTATGAATAGCAGCGGAACATTATCTGATACAGTGCCGGAAGATGAGTCCCCCAAGTTGGAAGGCATTCAAAATACAATTGAGGAAGAGCTGCCTCCTCAAAGTAGAGGTGACTTTAATGAAGTGGATGGAGTCAAGCTTTCAGGACCTTTATTTGCTGATGTGGCATGACTCAAGATGAGAAGAAACAGCTGCAAAATCTATTAATAATCGAAACCTGGAATGTACGAAGTATGAATTTAGGAAAATTGGAAATCATCAAAAATGAAATAGAACGCATAAAGATCAATATCCTAGGCATTAGTGAGCTGAAATGGACTGGTATTGGTCATTTTGAATCAGACAATCATGTGGTCTACTATGCTGGGAATGACAGCTTGAAGAGGAACGGCGTTGCATTCATCGTCAAAAAGAACATTTCAAGATCTATCCTGAACAGTGATAGGATAATATCCATATTCCTACAAGGAGGACCAGTTAATATGACTATTATTCAAATTTACACACACACATACATGTATATATATATATATATATATATCAGTTGCCATTTTTTTTTTTTATCAAGTCAATTCCTACTCATGGCAACCCTATAGGACAGAGAAGAACTGCCCCATAGCCTTTCCAAGGAGCAGCTGGTAGATTCAAACTGCCAGACTTTTGGTTAGTTGTCATGGCTCTTAGCCACTGCAATACCATCCCCACTGTTGTTGAGTTGATTCCTACTCATAGTGACCTTATAGGACAGAGTAGAACTGCCCCATAGGGTTTCCAAAGAGCAGCTGTTAGATTCAAACTGCCAACCTTTTGGTTAGCAGCCAAGCTCTTAACCACTTTGCCACTAGGGGTCCGTATACACACACACACACACACACACACGCACACATACACGTATGTATATTTCACTGATTTTGCTTCTCTAGAGAACCCAGCCTGAGAGAGCCTCCAAAGCCCATGTTTGTTCCATTATATCATGGTTCTTTTTTGGTGATTCCTGATTATGCCAGGAAACAAACATTCACTTGTTTTTTTTTCCCCCAGGCATCTCCCTGATCCCAGAGTCTTCAAGTATATTCATGTATGCACAAGACAACATATGATTTTTTTTAGAATGTGCAGCTATCTTATGAGGCTTGGTGAGATCCCTAATTGTGGTGCTGTCATGGTCACTCTCAAATATCAGGGGCAGATGCAGTCTATTAGGAATTACAAGGCCAGCTGTTGTTTTACGTCATTAAACTTTTGCAACCAACTTGGAAAATTCTCTTTCTGCCAAGAAGCAAGTCTCCAGGCACTACAACAAATATCAATTCCAATTTGGTTGAAGTTGTGCAGGACTTTTTTTTCCCTCTATGTTTCTCTTGATTCCAGAACTGATACTCTCTGCACATTGGTTAGAGTTCAACCTGAAGTATGTCATATTTTCCAGCTAGATTTACTCATGCCCCCTAACACAGAGCTGGGGCATAAAACTTGTCTGGGACTTTGAGCTGAGAACCGTGCATAATTTGCAGAACCAATTGTCTTTCCTTAGACAATGGGAGGAAAGAATTATGATTTGTTATTCTCTCCTGTGGACAGTTATATTGTCCAGTCAAGGTTATTAGCCATCTAGTGATTCACAAGTGGTTCTTCTAGGCAAAACTTGGTTTTGTGTTTGACAACAAATCTGGTAATTTTGTAGCAGTTTAGAATCATAAAGTGTTAGCATTGGAAGGGACCTTAGAAAACACATAATCTAAACACCTCATTTTACAGATGAGGACACTGATGACCAGAGATGTTTCAAGGTGGCTGAAATCATAAAGCTAGCATAAGACCTGGTCCTGGAACCCAGAGCTCCTGATCCCAGATGAATTCTGCTTTCATTACTCCACAGCTGCCTCATTTTACTTACTGACCTGTCAAATTCCATTTTGTCTTTCTCTGCAAGCAGTTTCCAGTTCAGCAGGAAAGCTCTTTGAAATAGGAACACTTAAATGAATCAAGTTTTATTAAGCACATATTTATTGCTTCTTAAAAAATATTTAACATAGGTTTCAGCATGGTGCCTTGTGCATAGGGAGTCTTCATCATTGTTCTACTCATTTGTTCAGTCGGCAAATATTTATTGTGCACAAAAACCATAACACATGCTTATGAGCTTAGAGTTCATTGTTTATTTCTATTAAGAAAAATAAAGCATGATCCCTACCCTAAAGGAACTTACATCCAGTGGAACAAGCAGGTACATAAACAATAAAATTTTAATTCAAAACATTTTCATATAGTCAATAATAAAGGACAATAAAAATGCTGCTGGAAGAAAGATGAACTGTAGCAAGAAGACTATTGAATATATGGCATGTGGAATCAAATAATTTTACCAACAGAATCAGATATAAGGACCAGCACTATAGACTGAGGGAAGAGCACGAACAGAAGCATAGGAGTGTATTCTGAAATCTTGGAAGAGGATACACTGCATAGCAGGAGAGCAGGACATGCAGGTGCAAAGGAAAAATTACATGAGATCTTGGAGGCTATTAAACATTCCAGAATCAAACCCGTTGCTGTGAAGTCAATTCTGACTTATAGCGGCCCTATAGGACAGAGTAGAACTGCCCCATAGGGTTTTCAAGGAGCAGGTGGTGAATTCAAACTGCTGACCTTTTTGTTAACAGCCAAGCTCTTAACCACTTCACCACCAAAGGCCACCATTAAATATTCGGCAAAGAAACATAGATACTAGCATGTAAATAATGGGGATAATAAGGATTATCGCTGAGGGAACTGAGATGATCCAACCTGTGTGTTTGGTGATTGTTAAAATTTATACTGGGAAGGCAAGAGCACAGAGAAAATCTGCAAATAATTACAAATTTATCTCTACCTAAAGTAAACGAGGTAATCCTATTAATTGTGTTTGATCACATCGCTCTCTCGTTTAGGATTCTGAAGTAGCCCCATTTTTACTCTCATAAAATCTAAAATTTTCAGACCTACACTAAATGCCCACTCTACAACTGCAGGCATGTAGAGTGACACATACAGTCTTCTCGTCTACTTTGACAAGATACTTCCTGGTACGTTATCACACTGGGTCCTCACAATCATCCTCCAAAGTAGGCAGGGAGAGGTTAACATTCTTTTATAGATGATGAAATAAAAGCTCAGAAAGATTAAGATCAATTTATTGAGTTCCTATTAAACACATAATTCCAGTCCTCATCTTCTCTAAGGTCATACATGTAGTAAATGGCAACGACCTCCCTCCTTCAGTGCTCTTGTCCCCCCTGGCCTCAGTCACACCCTCCCATGCTCGTTCCCTGGAGTTTGTCACTACCAATAACTATAACCTTTCTATAATCTCGATTTTATTCATCCTATTCCTATTTTTCCCACTCACTCCCTCTTGCAATCCAGCTCCAACCTTCAACCTCACCACAGTTGATAACCCTACCATTTTCCACTGGACCTCACTCCTTTAATGTTCTTATTCAGCTTGCTTACACAGCTTAAATTCTATAGCCAATCGTTGTAATCACTCCATTGTATATATCCTCAACAACCTGGCCCCTTTATCATTTGCCATACATGCTTGGCAAAGCCACAGCCCATAAGTCTAGCTCTCTAACTATCCCATGCCTGCACGCACACAGTTGGACAAGGGGACATGGCTGGAAAAATACACACAGCACGTTGTCTGGTCTCAACTTCATGACCATGAACCTCAAACAGGCCTTAATGCTGTTAGGATATCAAGCTTTCCACACCTGGTTCATTTACTCTCTCACTGTTCTAGGTGATGATTTAACACATTTTTCTTTCTCCTTAAATGCCCAGCACTTCTCTCATCCTTACTTTCAGCTGATGACCTCACAGCCTCTTTCCTGGGAAAACTGAAGCAGTCAGAACAGAATGTTCCCAGACTCCCATCATCACATGGACCGACCTAGCAGCATACTCAGGCACATACCGTGCCTTCCTCGTTACCAAGCATGAGCTCTCCATGCTCCTACCTAAGGCCCGTTTTACATGCACTTGAACTGCAGAGCCTATCTCCTGTCATTTGCTCAAGGAAAGTTCTCCTCTCTCACTCCTGGATCATCAGTTTTCCCCTTTGTGATAGAAAATTCCATCTAGCATAAAGAACACACAAAAAATTGCTTTACCCACAGACTCTAGTCCCATTTATTTGCTTCCCTCTGCAGCAAAGCATTGTCTACACTTGGTGTTTCCAATTCCTCTCACTCCTTAAATTCATTTTAATCAAGCTGCTACCTCTACCCTAATCAAAACAATTCCTTTTTTTTTTTTTTTTAATTGTGCATTAGGTGAACATTTTCAGAGTAAATTAGATCCCCATCCGAAAGTTCTTACATTAAGCGTTTCATGGCCTTGGTTTCATTCTCCACAATCTGTCAACACTCTCCTCATTTCTGTCCTGGGTTTCCCATTTTCTTTTGTCCTGATGTTCTACCAGCCCTGCCTTCTCATCTTTGCTTTTGGGCAAATATTGCCCTTTAGATCTCATATAATTGATCATTCTAAGGAACACATTCATCTGGGATATTATTGTTTATTTTATGGGCTTGTCTACTGTTTGCCTGGAAGGTAGTCTCCAGGAATGGCTTCAGTTCTTGGTCAGAAGGGTGTCTTAGGGTCATAGCCTCAGGGGTTCCTGCAGTCTCTGTCAGACCAGTAAATTTGATCTTTTTTGTGAATTTGATTTTTTGTTCTACATTTTTATCCTGCTTTGTCTGGAACCCTCTGTTGTGATCCCAGTCAGAGCAGAGTGTACTGGTAGCCAGGCACCATCTAGTTCTTCTGGCCTTAGGGTCATGTAGGCTGTGGTTCATGTGGTCCTTTGGACTAACTAATCCCTTGAGTCTTTGGTTTTCTTTGCTCCCCTTTGCTGTGGACAGAAAGAGATGAATAGGTGTATCTTGGATGGACACTCGCAAACTTTTAAGACCCCAGACGCTACTCACCAAAGTAGGATGCAGAACATTGTCTTCGTGAACTATGTTATGCCAATTGATGTAGATGTTCCCTGAGTCTACTGTCCTTTGACTTTGAGCCTAGGAACTTCATCCAGTGAAGTGCTTGGTTATGTCTAAAATGTTTCTCTGACTGTGCCCTTTGTGTGCCCTATTCTCTATATTAATATGTGAGGAGAACCTACACTCATGTATGTAGAAATATTCACCACCAAACCTGTATCTGCCAGTGGGTATGCTCCCTTACACCCTCCCACACCTCTTGACATATCTATCTAACTATGTATCCATTTGTAAATTATTGTTTATTAATACTGTTGTATGCTATAGTTGTTACCCTAGTTGACCTTTGTCCTTGCGAGCCGCTCAGTGTCTTCTCTTGCCTTGGTCTTGTTGTCCTGACTTCTCCTGTATTGTGTATTGCCTTTCCCTCCACCAATATTAACATGTGATTTCTATTTGATTATCTCCCTCTCTCCCCCTCCCATCCCTACTAACCATCAAAGAATTTTTGTTTGTTTTCCTGTGTGTAAACCTTTTCTTGTTTTGTTTTGTTTTTTATAATAGTGGTCTCATACAATATTTGTCCTTTTGCAATTGACTTATTTCACTCAGCATAATGTTCTCCAGATTCATCCATGTCATGAGATGTTTCACAGATTTGTCGCTATTCTTTATCATTGTATAGTATTCCATTGTGTCTGTGTACCACAGTTTGTAAATCCATTGATCTGTTGATGGGCACTGAGTTGTTTGCATCTTTTTTGCTATTATGAATAATGCTGCTATGAACACAGGTGGGCATGTATCTATCTGTGTCATGGCTTTTATTTTTTTAGAGTATATACCTAGAAGTGGACTTGCTGAATCATCTAGGTATGGTATTTCCATCTCTAGCTTTTTGAGGAAGCACCATACAGTTTTCCTTAGAGGTTGTAGCATTTTCAAAACAGTTCTTGGCAGGGAAACTAATGGCCTCCACTAAGCCAAATTGCCAATTCTCAGGCCTCATCTTATTTAAACTATTGGCAACATTTGGTACTGTTGATCACTTCTCCTTCTTGATACACTTTCTTCTTGTATTTCTTCAAGAAATTCAACTTTCTTGATTTTTCTCCTATTGTTACTCCTTCTCAACTTCCTTTGTTAGTTTCTCCTGGTCTCCTTATCTCTTTATGTTGGAGTGCTCCAGAACTCAGTTTGTGATCCTCTTTTCTTCTCTGTTTACATTCAATTCCTGGGTGATCTCACTCAGTTGCATGGCTTTAAATACAATCTGTCTGCCATTGATTCCAAAATTTATATCTCTATCCCTGAATTCTCTTCCAGGCTACAAATTTGTGTGCCCTTTTCCCTGCCTATAGTGAATTCAAGAGAATTCAGGGTTGATCGAGAAAAAAGTTAAGACCTTGCAATGAGCTCAGTTCCTTGACAGCTGCAGGCAAGGGAAGGTCCCCCACAGCAGGAGGTCTTCCAAAGGCAAGGGGTACAGGGAGCCACCAGAAGGGAAAGAGAGCATGAAAAACCCTGGCAAAGAGGAGAAGCGAGGGGGTGCTTACATGTGCCTTATGTAATGTCCTGCAGCAAGATGAGAAGTCTCTGGATCAGAGAACTCCAAAGGTAGCAGCACCTTAAGGTCTTTATAACTACAGGGCTCTATCTTTAGCTACCAGATGTTGGATGCAGTTTCACGGGGTGTATAAAACAGGTAGGTTCTAAATGGCTAAAAATCTGTTTGGGCTGTTGTTTAAACAATTGCACGTGTACGAGATGGAGTTTGGCACTAGCAGGTTTTTGTTTTTTGTTTTTTTTTAAAGGCATGGAGCTAACAGGCCTCAACTTGCTATAAAGAAGTAAACAACTTAGAACCAATACACAGATGCCACCTTTAGTTCATTTATGTAACACTACCTGATATCCCTGCTTGGATGACCGCTATCCCATTCCAAACTCAACCTGTACCAAACTAAACTTCTGATCTTCTTTGCTACTCTCTCAAACCTGTTGCTCCCGTAGTATTACAAATCTCTTTTGATGGCAACTCTATCCTTCCAACTGCTCAGGCCAAAACTTATGATTCATTATTAACACCTCCCTTTTTCTAAGACCCCGCATTCAATCCATCAGGAGTTCTGTTTGGCTCTACTTTCAAAATCTATGCAGCATGCTCCTCATTATGTCTTATGCTATCACTATGGTCTGAGCTACCATGCTGTCTCAGATGGTTATTTTAACAGCCTCCTAAGATGTCTCCCTATTTCAATTCTTGATCAATAGTCTATCCCAGTGGTTCTCAACTGGGGGTTATTTTGCATTCATCCTCCCTCTAGGAAATATGCAGTGATGTCTGAAGACATTTTTGATGGTTTTGACTGGGGTGGGTGGGGCTTGCTATTTCATTTAGTGGAAAGTGGCCAAAGATTCTCTAAATATTCTACAAGTCACAATAAGGCCCTCTATAGCAAAAAAAAAAAAAAAAAAAATGGAAATGCTGGTGGCGTAGTTAAGTCCTGTGGCTGCTAACCAAAAGATCTGGAGTTTAAATCCAGCAAGCTTTCCTTGGAAACTCTATGGGGCAGTTCTACTCTGTCCTATAGTGTTGCTATGAGTCAGAATCAACTCGACGGCAACAGGTTTATAGCAAAAAAATTACCTGATCAAAAATGTCAATAGCGCTAAAGTTGAGAAACTCTGGTTTGTTCTGATCACAACTGTTAGAACGGTCCTTTTAGAAACAAAATTAAATCAGTTTAACTCCTCTGTTAAAAACTCTCTAGTGGTTCCCTATTTCACTCAGAGTAAAATCAAAGTTTCTACAATGATCTGTGTGATTCTATAGGATTCAGTCCCTCATGAGCTCTCCGATCTCATCTCCTACTACCCCCTCCTCATGCTCCTTCTGCTCCAGAGGCACTATCCTCCTTGCTGCTCCTCGAACATGCCAGTTACGCTGTCCTTTGCTCTAACTATTCACTCTACTGAAATGGTCTTCCCTACGCTGTACAATCAATCCTCACTTGTCCATCAGTTTGTCATACTGTGCTGGCTTGCATGTTGCTGTGATGGTGGAAGCTATGCCACAGGAATCTTAAATACCAGCAGAGTTCACCCATGGGGGACAGGTTTCCATGGAGCTTCCAAACTAAGACAAAGAAAAGGATCGGGGAGTCTACTTCTGAAAAAATTGGCCAGTGAAAACTTTATGAATATCAGAGGAACATTGTCTGGTATAGAGCCAGAAGATGAGCCCCTCAACTTGGAAGGCACTCAAAATAAGACTGTGGAAGAGCTGCCTCCTCAAAGTAGAGTTAACCTTAATGACGTGGATGGAGTAAAGCTTTGGGGTGCTTCATTTCCTGGCGTGGCACACTCAAAATGAGAAGAAATAGCTGCAAAAACCCATTAATAATTGGAACATGGAAAGTACAAAGTATGAGCCTAGGAAAATTGGAAGTCGTCAAAAATGAAATGGAACTCACATCCTAAGCATTAGTGATCTGAAGTGGACTGGCATTGGCCATTTTGAATCTGACAATCGTATGGTGTATTTTGCTGGGAATGACAAATTAAAGAAGAATGGCGTTGCATTCATCATCAAAAAGAACATTTCAAGATCTATCCTGAAGTATGCTGTCAGTGATAGGATAGGGTCCATAAGCCTACAAGGAAGACCAGATAATAACTATTATTCAAATTTACACACCAACCGCTAATGCCAAAGACAAGGAAATTGAAGATTTTTATAAACTTCTGTAGTCTGAAACTGATCAAACATGCAATCAAGATTCATTGATAATTACTGGTGATTGGAATGTGAAAGCTGGAAACACAGACGAAAGACAGGTAGTTGGAAAATATGGCCTTGTTGATAGAAATGATGCTGGAGATCACATGATTGACTTTTGCAAAACCAACTACTTCTTCAACGCAAATACTTTTTTCAACAACGTAAATGGTGACTATGCACGTAGACCTTGCCAGATGGAATACACAGGAATCAAATCAACTACATCTGTGGAAAGGGATGATGAAGAAGCTCAATATTATTAGTCAGAACAAGGACAGGGACTGACTGTGGAACAGACCATCAATTGTTCATATGTAAGTTCCAGTTAAAGCTGAAGAAAATTACAGCAAGTCCACAAGGGCCAAAACACCAACTTGAGTATATCTTACCTGAATTGAGACCATCTGAAGAATAGATTTGATGCATTGAACACTAATGACCAGACAAGTTGTGGAATGACATCAGGGGGATCATACACGAAGAAAGCAAAAAGTCATTAAAAATACAGGAAAGAAAGAAAAGACCAAAACATATGTCAGAAGAGACTCTGAAACTTGCTCTTGAACAGAAGAAATGATGAGGTAAAAAAGCTGAATGGAAGATTTCAAAGGGCAGCTTTGGAGGTCAAAGTAAAGAATTATAATGAAACGTACAAAGAGCTGGAGTTAGAAAACCAAAAAGGAAGAACATGGTCAGCATTCCTCAAACTGAAAGAACTGAAGAAAAATATTTAAACCTCAAGTTGCAGTTTTGAAGGATTCTGTGGGCAAAAACTGAACTATGCAAGGAGCATCAAAAGAAGATGGAGGGCGGAGCCAAGATGGCGGACTAGGCAGACGCTACCTCGGATCCCTCTTACAACAAAGACTCGGAAAAACAAGTGAATCGATCACATACATAACAATCTATGAACCCTGAACAACAAACACAGATTTAGAGACGGAGAACGAACTAATACGGGGAAGCAGCGATTGTTTCCAGAGCCTGGAGCCAGCGTACCAGTCAGGTACGGCGCAAGCACAGAGAGCTGCTCCACCCCCCTGAACTAACCCCGGGAGGGGGACCAGCCGGTTCCACAGGCGGCGTGGGACGCAGCCAGTAGGAGAAGTCCCCGGGAGGCAGTGACTGGTCTTGGAGCAGAAAGAGCAGCATCCGAGCCGGGGAACCGTCCTGCAGGGATTTGGACTGGACGCAGGTACGGCATAAACACGGAGAGTTGCTCCACCTCCCTGAACTAACCCCGGGAAGGGGCCCAGCCGGGTCGCGCGGGCAGCGTGGGACGCAGCCGGTAGGAGAACTCCCTGGGAGGCAGCGACTGGTATTGGAGCGGGGAGAACAACATCCCAGCCAGGACACTCGGTCCTGGCACAAGCACGGAGAGCTGCTCCACCCATCTGAACTAACCCCGGGAGGAGGCCCAACTGGTTCTCGGAGGCGGCACGGCCACGTGGCTGGAGGGTCGAGAAGTCCCCGGGAGGCAGTGACTGATTTTGGAGTCGAGAGTGCACCGTCCCAGTAGGGGAGCCTTGACGCTGGGCGTGGGGCTGGAAGCTGAGGATCTGACCGTGACTCCAGCGGGCCAGACCCCCCAGGGGCAATCTCCACACAGCCAGCACACATAGGCGACGCGCCCGCGGGAATCTCAGATATAATAGTCATTACAAGCAAGACAAGCAACTCTGGCTATATTCTGAGGTGCTACTCTCCTATCTCTCTGTTCCCTCCCCCACCCTCCCCAGGCGGCTTCATTAACATCTGAATAGCCTGAGCCAGAGGGAGAACTCTGATAGGGATCTGACTGCATTTTTTTTTTTAGCGGATTTTCTGGAAAAACTAGTTTCCCAGTGATGGCTCGGAGACAACAATCCATATCAAACCACTTAAAGAAGCAGACCATGACAGCTTCTCCAACCCCCCAAACAAAAGAATCAAAATCTTTCCCAAATGAAGATACAATCTTGGAATTATCAGATACAGAATATAAAAAACTAATTTACAGAATGCTTAATGATATCACAAATGAAATTAGGATAACTGCAGAAAAAGCCAAGGAACACACTGATAAAACTGTTGAAGAACTCAAAAAGATTATTCAAGAACATACTGGAAAAATTAATAAGTTGCAAGAATCCATAGAGAGACAACATGTAGAAATCCAAAAGATTAACAATAAAATAACAGAATTAGACAACGCACTAGGAAGTCAGAGGAGCAGACTCGAGCAATTAGAATGCAGACTGGGACATCTGGAGGACCAGGAAATCAACACCAACATAGCTGAAAAACAATCAGATAAAAGAATTAAAAAAAATGAAGAAACCCTAAGAATTATGTGGGACTCTATCAAGAAGGATAACCTGCAGGTGATTGGAGTCCCAGAACAGGGAGGGGGGACAGAAAACACAGAGAAAATAATTGAGAACTCCTGACACAAAACTTCCCTGACATCATGAAAGACGAAAGGATAACTATCCAAGATGCTCATCGAACCCCATTTAAGATTGATCCAAAAAGAAAAACACCAAGACATATTATCATCAAACTCACCAAAACCAAAGATAAACAGAAAATTTTAAAAGCGGCCAGGGAGAAAAGAAAGGTTTCCTTCAAGGGAGAATCAATAAGAATATGTTCTGACTACTCAGCAGAAACCATGCAGGCAAGAAGGGAATGGGACGACATATGCAGAACACTGAAGGAGAAAAACTGCCAGCCAAGGATCATATATCCAGCAAAACTCTCTCTGAAATATGAAGGCGAAATTAAGATATTTACAGACAAACACAAGTTTAGAGAATTTGCAAAAACCAAACCAAAGCTACAAGAAATACTAAAGGATATTGTTTGGTCAGAGAACCAATAATATCAGATACCAGCACAACACAAGGTCACAAAACAGAACGTCCTGATATCAACTCAAATAGGGAAATCACAAAAACAAACAAATTAAGATTAATTAAAAAAAAAATACACATAACAGGGAATCATGGAAGTCAACAGGTAAAAGATCACAGTAATCAAAAAGAGGGACTAAATACAGGAGGCATTGAACTGCCATATGGAGAGTGATACAAGGCGATATAGAACAATACAAGTTCGGTTTTTACTTAGAAAAATAGGGGTAAATAATAAGGTAACCACAAAAAAGTATAACAACTCTATAACTCAGGATAAAAACCAAGAAAAACGTAACGACTCAACTAACATAAAGTCAAGCACTATGAAAATGAGGATCTCACAATTTACTAAGAAAAACGCCTCAGCACAAAAAAGTATGTGGAAAAATGAAATTGTCAACAACACACATAAAAAGGCATCAAAATGACAGCACTAAAAACTTATTTATCTATAATTACCCTGAATGTAAATGGACTAACTGCACCAATAAAGAGACAGAGAGTCACAGACTGGATAAAGAAACACGATCCATCTATATGCTGCCTACAAGAGACACACCTTAGACTTAGAGACACAAACAAACTAAAACTCAAAGGATGGAAAAAAGTATATCAAGCAAACAATAAGCAAAAAAGAAGAGGAGTAGCAATATTAATTTCTGACAAAATAGACTTTAGACTTAAATCCACCACAAAGGATAAAGAAGGACACTATATAATGATAAAAGGGACAATTGATCGGGAAGACATAACCATATTAAATATTTATGCACCCAATGACAGGGCTGCAAGATACATAAATCAAATTTTAACAGAATTGAAAAGCGAGATAGATACCTCCACAATTATAGTAGGAGACTTCAACACACCCCTTTCGGAGAAGGACAGGACATCCAGTAAGAAGCTCAACAGAGACACGGAAGATCTAATTGCAACAATCAACCAACTTGACCTCATTGACTTATACAGAACTCTCCACCCAACTGCTGCAAAGTATACTTTTTTTTCTAGCGCACATGGAACATTCTCTAGAATAGACCACATATTAGGTCATAAAACAAACCTTTGCAGAGTCCAAAACATCGAAATATTACAAAGCATCTTCTCAGACCACAAGGCAATAAAACTAGAGATCAATAACAGAAAAACTAGGGAAAAGAAATCAAATACTTGGAAAATGAACAATACCCCCCTGAAAAAAGACTGGGTTATAGAAGACATCAAGGAGGGAATAAGGAAATTCATAGAAAGCAACGAGAATGAAAATACTTCCTATCAAAACCTCTGGGACACAGCAAAAGCAGTGCTCAGAGGCCAATTTATATCAATAAATGCACACATACAAAAAGAAGAAAGAGCCAAAATCAGAGAACTGTCCCGACAACTTGAACAAATAGAAACTGAGCAACAAAAGAATCCATCAGGCACCAGAAGAAAACAAATAATAAAAATTAGAGCTGAACTAAATGAATTAGAGAACAGAAAAACAATCGAAAGAATTAACAAAGCCAAAAGCTGGTTCTTTGAAAAATTAACAAAATTGATAAACCATTGGCTAGACTGACTAAAGAAATACAGGAAAGGAAACAACTCGAATAAGAAATGAGAAGGACCACATCACAACAGAACCAAATGAAATTAAAAGAATTATTTCAGATTATTATGAAAAATTGTACTCTAACAAATTTGAAAACCTAGAAGAAATGGATGAATTCCTGGAAAAACACTACCTACCTAAACTAACACATTCAGAAGTAGAACAACTAAATAGACCCATAACAAAAAAAGAGATTGAAAAGGTAATCAAAAAACTCCCAACAAAAAAAAGCTCTGGCCCGGACGGCTTCAGAGTTCTACCAAACTTTCAGAGAAGAGTTAACACCACTACTACTAAAGGTATTCCAAAGCATAGAAAATGACGGAATACTACCCAACTCATTCTATGAAGCCACCATCTCCCTGATACCAAAACCAGGTAAAGACACTACAAAAAAAGAAAATTATAGACCTATATCCCTCATGAACGTTGATGCAAAAATCCTCAACAAAATTCTAGCCAATAGAATCCAACAACACATCAAAAAAATAATTCACCCTGATCAAGTGGGATTTATACCAGGTATGCAAGGCTGGTTTCATATGAGAAAAACCATTAATGTAATCCATCACATAAATAAAACAAAAGACAAAAACCACATGATCTTATCAATTGATGCAGAAAAGGCATTTGACAAAGTCCAACACCCATTCATGATAAAAACTCTTACCAAAATAGGAATTGAAGGAAAATTCCTCAACATAATAAAGGGCATCTATGCAAAGCCAACAGCCAATATCACTCTAAATGGAGAGAACCTGAAAGCATTTCCCTTGAGAACGGGAACCAGACAAGGATGCCCTTTATCACCGCTCTTATTCAACATCGTGTTGGAAGTGTTAGACAGGGCAATTAGGCTAGACAAAGAAATAAAAGGTATCCGGATTGGCAAGGAAGAAGTAAAGTTATCACTATTTGCAGATGACATGATTATATACACAGAAAACCCTAAGGAATCCTCCGGAAAACTACTGAAACTAATAGAAGAGTTTGGCAGAGTCTCAGGTTATAAAATAAACATACAAAAATCACTTGGATTCCTCTACATCAACAAAAAGAACACCGAAGAGGAAATAACCAAATCAATACCATTCACAGTAGCCCCCAAGAAGATAAGATACTTAGGAATAAATCTTACCAAGGATGTAAAAGACCTATACAAAGAAAACTACAAAGCTCTACTACAAGAAATTCAAAAGGACATACTTAAGTGGAAAAACATACCCTGCTCATGGATAGGAAGACTTAACATAGTAAAAATGTCTATTCTACCAAAAGCCATCTATACATTTAACGTACTTCCGATCCAAATTCCAATGTCATATTTTAAGGGGATAGAGAAACAAATCACCAATTTCATATGGAAGGGAAAGAACCCCCGGATAAGCAAAGCACTACTGAAAAAGAAGAAGAAAGTGGGAGGCCTCACCTTACCTGACTTCAGAACCTACTATACAGCCACAGTAGTCAAAACAGCCTGGTATTGGTACAACAACAGACACATAGACCAATGGAACAGAATTGAGAACCCAGACATAAATCCATCCACGTATGAGCAGCTGATATTTGACAAAGGACCAGTGTCAATTAACCGGGGAAAAGATAGCCTTTTTAACAAATGGTGCTGGCATAACTGGATATCCATTTGCAAAAAAATGAAACAGGACCCATACCTCACACCATGCACAAAAACTAACTCCAAGTGGATCAAAGACCTAAACATAAAGACTAAAACGATAAAGACCATGGAAGAAAAAATTGGGACAACCCTAGGAGCCCTAATACAAGGCATAAACAGAATACAAAACATTACCAAAAATGATGAAGAGAAACCCGATAACTGGGAGCTCCTAAAAATCAAACACCTATGCTCATCTAAAGACTTCTCCAAAAGAGTAAAAAGACCACCTACAGACTGGGAAAGAATTTTCAGCTATGACATCTCCGACCAGCGCCTGATCTCTAAAATCTACATGATTCTGTCAAAACTCAACCACAAAAAGACAAACAACCCAATCAAGAAGTGGGCAAAGGATATGAACACACATTTCACTAAAGAAGATATTCAGGCAGCCAACAGATACATGAGAAAATGCTCTCGATCATTAGCCATTAGAGAAATGCAAATTAAAACTACGATGAGATTCCATCTCACACCAGCAAGGCTGGCATTAATCCAAAAAACACAAAATAATAAATGTTGGAGAGGCTGCGGAGAGATTGGAACTCTCATACACTGCTGGTGGGAATGTAAAATGGTACAACCACTTTGGAAATCTATCTGGCGTTATCTTAAACAGTTAGAAATAGAACTACCATACAACCCAGAAATCCCACTCCTCGGAATATACCCTAGAGATACAAGAGCCTTCATACAAACAGATATATGCACACCCATGTTTATTGCAGCTCTGTTTACAATAGCAAAAAGTTGGAAGCAACCAAGGTGTCCATCAACGGATGAATGGGTAAATAAATTGTGGTGTATTCACACAATGGAATACTACGCATCATAAAGAACAGTGACGAATCTCTGAAACATTTCATAACATGGAGGAACCTGGAAGGCATTATGCTGAGCGAAATTAGTCAGAGGCAAAAGGACAAATATTGTATAAGACCACTATTATAAGATCTTGAGAAATAGTAAACCTGAGAAGAACACATACTTTTGTGGTTACGAGGGGGGGAGGGAGGGAGGGTGGGAGAGGGTTTTTTATTGATTAATCAGTAGATAAGAACTGCTTTAGGTGAAGGGAAAGACAACACTCAATACATGGAAGGTCAGCTCAATTGGACTGGACCAAAAGCAAAGAAGTTTCCGGGATAAACTGAATGCTTCAAAGGTCAGCGGAGCAAGTGCGGGGGTCTGGGGAACATGGTTTGCGGGGACTTCTAAGTCAACCGGCAAAATAATTCTATTATGGAATCATTCTGCATCCCACTTTGAAATGTGGCGTCTGGGGTCTTAAATGCTAACAAGCGGCCATCTAAGATGCAGCAATTGGTCTCAACCCACCTGGAGCAAAGGCAAATGAAGAACACCAAGGCCACACGACAACTAAGAGCCCATGACACAGAAAGGGCCACATGAACCAGAGACCTACATCATCCTGAGACCAGAAGAACTAGTTGGTGCCCGGCCACAATCGATGACTGCCCTGACAGGGAACACAGCAGAGGACCCCTGAGGGAGCAGGAGATCAGTGGGATACAGACCCCAAATTCTCATAAAAAGACCAAACTTAATGGTCTGACTGAGACTGGAGGAATCCCGGCGGCCATGCTCCCCAGACCTTCAGTTGACACAGGACAGGAACCATCCCCGAAGACAACTCATCAGAAATGAAAGGGACAGGTTAGCGGGTGGGAGAGAGACGCTGATGAAGAGTGAGCTAATGATATCAGGTGGACACTCGAGATTGTGTTGGCAACTCTTGTCTGGAGGGGGGATGGGAGGATAGAGAGAGAGGGAAGCCGGCAAAATTGTCAAGAAAGGAGAGACTGAAAGGGCTGACTCAAGAGGGGGAGAGCAAGTGGGAGTAGGGAGTGAGATGTATGTAAACTTAAATGTGACAGAGTGATTGGATTTGTAAACGTTCACTTGAAGCTTAATAAAAGTTATTAAAAAAAAAAAAAAGAAGATGGAAAGTATACACAGAGTCACTGTACCAAAAAGAATTGGTCAACATTCAAACATTTCAGGAGGTAGCATATGATCAGGAACCAATGGTATTGAAGAGAGAAGTCCAAGCTGCACTGAATACATTGTCGAAAAACAAGCCTCTGGGAATTCTGAAGGAGTACCAATGGAGAAGTTTCAACAAACACTGGAGGTGCTAACTCATTTATGTCAAGAAATTTGGAAGACAGCTTCCTGGCCAACTGACTGGAAGAGATTCGTATTTATCCCCTTTCTAAAAAAGGTGGTCCAATAGAATGTAAAAATTATGGAACAGTATTATTCATATCACACACAAGTAAAATCTTGCTGAAGATCATTCAAAAGCGATTGCAGCGGTACATTGACAGAGAACTTCCAGAAGTTCAAGCCAGATTCAGAAGAGGATGTAGAAAAAGTGATACCATTGTTGATGTCAGATGGATCTTGGTTAAAAGCAGAGAATGCCAGAAAGATGTTTACCTGTGTTTTGTTCAGTATGCAAAGGCATTCGATTATGCGGATCATAACAAATTATGGATAACACTGTGAAGAACACTTAATTGTTCTCATACAGAATCTGTACATAGACCAATAGACAGTCGTTTGAACAGAACAAGGGGATACTGTGTGGTTTAAAGTCAGGAAAGGTGTACACCAGGATTGTATCTTTTCACCATACTTATTCAATTTTATGCTGAACAAATAATCTGAGAAACTGGACTATATGAAAAAGAACACAACATCAGGGTTGGAGGAAAACTCATTAACAACCTTCAATATGCAGATAACACAACTTTTCTTGCTGGAAGCGTGGAGGACTTGAAGCACTTACTGATGAAGACCAAAGACCACAGCTTTCAGTATGGATCACACCTCAACATAAAACAAAGTCCTCACAGCTAGATCAATAAGCAATGTCATGATAAATGGAGAAAAGATTGAAGTTGTCAAGGATTTCATTTTACTTGGATCCACAATCAGCACCCAGGGAAGCAGCAGCCAAGAAATCAAATGACGTATTGCATTGGGCAAATGTGCTGCAAAAGACTTTTTTAAAGTGTTCAAAACAAAGATGTCACTTTGAGGACTAAGGGGCACGATGATACTTTCGATTGCCTCATAATCGTGTGAAGGCTGGACAATGAATACGGAAGACCAAAGAAGAAATGATGTCTTTGAATTATGGTGTTGGTGATGAATATTGAATATACCGTGGACTGCCAGAAGAATGAATAAATGTTTTGGAAGACATACGGGCTGGAATGCTGCTTGGAAGCAAGCATGGCAAGACTTTGTCTCACGTATTTTGGAAATATTATCAGGAAGGACCGGTTCCTGAAGAAGAACATCATGCTTGGTAAAGTAGAGGGTCAGCGAAAAGGAGGAAGACCCTCAACTCCACAGTTGACATAGCAGCTAAAACAATGGGCTCAAACATAGCAATGATTGTGAGGATGGCACAGAATTGGGCAGTGTTTCGTTCTGTTGTTGGGTGCCTTTGAGTCAGAACCAACTCAAAGGCACCCAACAACAACAAGCTACACATTTTGCTAAATCCTTCACTTCCTTTAAAGCTCAACTGCTCTGACTAGTCAGCATTACCCTGGCATTCCTGATTCTCCTTATTCTGTTTTATATTCTATATTTTTCGTAGCAAATATTTTGGAGCCCTGGTGGTGCAGTGGTTAAGCGTTTGGTTGCTAACCAAAAGTTGGCATTTCTAATCCACCAGCAGCTCCTTGGAAACCCTGTGGGGCAGTCCTACTCTGTCCTATAGGGTTGCTATGAGTTGGAATTGACTCAACAGCAATGGGTTTGATTTTTAGGTTTATAGCAATGATTACCTTCTAAACCACTATAAAAATTTCTGTATTATGGTTATTGTTTCTAGAATATGAGGTCCACAAAGGCAGGAACCTCTGTTAGTTTGTTCACCGATGTATCCAAGCATCTAGAAATGTGCTCACACATAAGAGGACTCAGTAAGCATTTGTTGACTGAATAAATAACGCTGCTTGAAGGCAAAAAGCTCAGCAGGAGAAAGCTGGATACGTTGGCATAACTAGGTAGATAGGACCATTCTCACAACAAATCTAAGAGGAAGACATTCTTAGCCCATTCTCCAGGTAAGAAAACTGAGATTCAGGAAGTTTAAGTGATTTGCCCAAAGTCACATGGCTAGTGATAGTGGAGCCAGGATTCAAACATAGGTCTAACTGACCCTAAACCCCCTGCTCTGTAACTAGCTAAGATGCACCTCAGGAATCAATACGACATTAACATGGACGGGACAAGGGGCTCTTTACGTGACCTTTCCCACTCAGTAAGCTGAGCAGAATAAAGGTGTGGAGGAAAAGAACAAATAAGTAAACAAGGCTGGTAACATTCTCATCTGAAAGAATGAGAGTAGAAGACAAAAGGGCAAGAGGAGAGAAGAAAGTAACCTCAGAGAACCACAGAGCTGGCAGGAATTTAGAGGACACTGAAGTCCAGGGGTAGGAGTACTTAATCTACTCCAAAAATAGCTCTTACATGACAGAGCCAGGAAGGAACCCTGGGCATCTATTCCAATCTAATGCCCTTTTTACCACACCTCCCTCGCCTTTCTGTAGAAAATAGAGCCACTCTCCAAAATGAAACTGGTCGCTGTGAAGAAGCATAGTTAAAAACAAGAGTAACTGGGCTTAACCCAAGGGTTAGGGAAGTGACCACTCAGAATAATAAACTATTTTTAACTGAATATTGTCAAATTCATGTGGTAACAAAAAACTAAGTATAAGGTGTAATTAAATATTGATGCTTCAGTGGTTTGTCTTAACAAACAGAATTGTACTTAGCATTGTATGTAAACGTTATTTCTAAAGTAACTAAAAAGTGTTTTGCCTCTTAAATTCCTATTTAAGAAGTTTCTCTGGGCTTTTTTTTTTTTTTCTGGGCTACGATTCCCACTTCTAATCTAGCAGATATGCATTTATTTATGCACGCACATGTATTATATGTGTACATATATTTATTTATCCCTTGCCTCTGAGCATGCCAAGAATATGTACTCATTTCCCAGATGATGACACCCCTTCCCGTGTATATTTATAGCCATCAGAGCTGTGCAGAGGATGGGTGCGTTCCCCAAACCCCAGCATGAAGCCACATTCCAGAACATCAAACTCTCCTCTCTTCTCAGTGGCCTGCACATCTCTGGCATGAGGGATTTCATTCTGGCTGGGTGACAGACAGCCACAACAGCTCCAACACGTAAGAAGGGGAGAGCAAGAACTGGCTTCCAGAGGGTCTTTCCCTGGGGTCAAGTCTCTTGAATTAAAACTATAAATTGACTGCTAGGAAATAGCAGCCTCTCTTCAATTTATTTTCAATATTCTAAATCACAAAATGCTTTCTTCTGCTTAAGTTAAACACGCTAAATCACTACAAAAGTCACATTTACTCTACAGCTATAAAGAATGTTCCTTGACCCCAAAGAACGTCTACTAGGATATCTGCTTCCCTAGAATAGGACATCTGGTCATTCCTGTCATGTCCAGCATGAATGTTCTCAGACTTCACTAGTGGTTACAGGGACACAGTGACATAGTGGTATACTCAAAATCCACTGCCATTGAGTCGATTCTGACTCATGGCGACTCTACAGGACAGAGCAGAACTGCCCCATGGGGTTTCCGCGGCTGTAATCTTCATGGAAGCAGACTACCACATCTTCTCCTGAGGAGCGGCTGATGTGTTCAAACTGCCAATCTTGTGGTTAGTAGCTGAGCTCTTAACCACCGAACTACCAGGGCTCCTTGCAGTCATATGCAACTTTCCTGTATTTTGGACCTACCTGCTAATGTGGAACCTCTGGCTTCCACAGTCTCATCCAACTATGTCTGAAAACCTCCACAGAATGACAGACACATTCACATATCTGTCTTTCAGCTCCAGCCACCATCACAAATGTGCTGTGTTTCCTCCTTAACTCTGCCCCTCGGTGCCCCCCAGTCAGTGGATGTCTTCTCACAAAGCCATGGGTCAGTTTCTCTTCACTGCTGCCTTTATTGTTCCTGGCACTATCACCTCACGTTCTCAATCTGCCCATCTTCAAAGTTCCAGAGCTGTGCTCTGAGTAAACATGGGTCAAATGTCTTTGTCTTTTGACTCACGGTGACGCCATGCATGCAGAGTAGAACTGCTTCATGGGGTTTTCAAGGCTGTGACCTTTTGGAAGTGGATCACCAGCCCTGTCTTCTGAGTCACCTCTGGGTGAGTTTGGACCACCAACCTTTCAGCTAGTAGCCGAGCACTTATCCTTTTGTGCCCCCCAGTGAGGTAAAAAGTTTACTATCCCAATAGCTAACTTCCTCTCCTAAATCTTGTTTTACTCCAGAAAGAAAAGGGAAGCAGTAAAGTGGAGCCAGTTAGGATATGTAAGGTTGGAGTCTATGTGGAACAAAGAGCTAGTGGAAGTTTCTGGACATGGAGACATTTTAAGAATGGGCAAATCTGGTATATAATTACAACCGTTTGCCATTGAGTAAATTCCAACTCATGACAGCCCCACGTGTGTCAGAATAGAACTGTACTCCATAGCGTTTTCAATGGCTGGTTTTTCAAAAATAGACTACCAGGCCTTTCTTCTGAGGTGCCTCTGGGCAGACTGGTGCCTTCAACCTTTTGGTTAGCAATTGAGCATGTTAACTGTTTGCACTACTAATGTAAAATTTGATGTTTTCATTTCTATGGTATAAAGCCTGCCACTGTCTTCCAGCTACCCCCAAATACTCAAGTCCGTTTAGTAAACTCGGGCGCACATCCTGTGTGTGAGTGGAAAGCCTGAGGGGGATGCGGCTGTGTTTTAAATCTGGATCCATGCAGTGTGGAACGATAGACAGTTTGAAAAACTGAAGAGGTAATTATTAGAGTGGGTCCAATCTGCCAAGTCTTAGAAATCTTGGGGAGGGCTTTTGGACTTCCATGCCCCATGGAATGGGGACTGGGGGTCAATCGTTCAGTTACCTTGGGGACAAAGCTGCACTGCTTGTGTAGCTACCATCTCCAATGCAGTGTCTCACTGGAACTCCCTGAAAACTCTCTTTCAGCCTCGGCCCCCAGCCTCCTCCTCTTCACTCAAAAACTGGTCAAAATAGCCTGGCAAGGAGCATACTGTGAATGAAATAAAAGTAATATTGTGAAGGATTACCAGGTATTGATATACGAGGTAATGAAGTGAAGGGGTGAGATAACGAAATCAAATGATGGACAAAGTGCCCCTTAAGTGGGGATGGAGTTAGGGAAAGAAGGTGATTCTCCTAGAGCAGGGTTTCCCAACCTCTGCACTATGAAATTTTGTGCTGGATAATTATTTGTTGTGGGGACTGTCCTGTGCATTATAGGATATTTAGCAGCACCCCTGACTTCTACCCACCAGATGCCAGTAGTGTTCTCCCAGTTGTGACAACAAAAATTGTCCTCTGGAAGGGAAATCACCCCTAGCTGAGAACAACTGTATTAGAAGTTCAACTTCTTAGAAGAAGTTCAAAGAAAGGTGATTATCTAAAATGTCATTGTTGTTGTTGTTAAGTGCCATTGAGCCGGTTCCAACTCATAGTGACCCTATGCACAATAGAACAAAACACTGCCTGGTCCTGCGCCATCCTCATGATCATTGTTATGCTTGAGCCCATTGTTGCAGCCACTGTGTCAATCCATCTCGTTGAGGGTCTTCTTTTTTTGCTGACCCGCCACTTTACCAAGCATGATTCCTTCTCCAAGGACTGATCTCTCCTGATAACATATCCAAAATATGTGAGATGAAGTCTCGTCGTCCTTGTCTCTAAGGAGTATTCCGGCTGTATTTCTTCCAGATTTATTCGTTCTTCTGGTAGTCCACGGTATATTCAATGTTCTTCACCAATACCACAACTCAAAGCCGTCAACTCTTTTTGGGTCTTCCTTATTCATTGTCCAGCTTTCGCATGCATATGAGCTGACTGAAAATATCATAGCTTGGCTCAGGTGCACCTGAAAGTGACGTCTTTGCTTTTGAACACTTTCAAGAGGTCTTTTGCAGCACATTTGCCCATTAGTGTAAGGAAATTCTATACACAATTGTCTTTCTTACCATTCTAGAATTTTGTTTGTAAGAAATAAGTACAATATAATAATGGTATATATTCCCTGGGCAACACAACCCTTGGCTACTTTTCCAGAATTTTTTCCTTCTATTGCACCACCTGTATCTACAGGGCTACTCTTGTCTTCCTACCACTAGTTTTACCCATTGTTAATATTCTACTCAAAGATCTGCTTTTCATATCAATGCCATTTCTTCATGCATTCCACACAAATTGTAATCTAACAGCTACTCCTCATCTGTCCCAACCTAGTCACCCCATCTTAGGTTTTCCACAAGGGTTTCATACTGGCTTCTTTGACATTCATCTGTTTATTTTAAATTATCTTATTTAGATGTTTCTTCACCAGTAGACAGCGGGGTCTTCCAGGGCTGGATCTGTGACAAATTAACCTTTGTGCCCGGATAATAGTAGTAATAGCAATAATTCCTAATATAACACAACAATTTTCAAAGAACTTTCGCATACACTGTCTCACTTTATGCTACACTTAGTGAAATATAAAAAACCCCAGTGCTGTCTACATTTAGAAATTAGGGTCCAAAGAGCTTTGGAGAGATTCACTTGATATCATAAAAGCAATAAACTCATTTAATTCTGTGAATTTTTTTTATTGCATCCTTAATTTCTTCTAATACCCAGTAGTTTTTGAGCAAGGTGTTTTTCAGTTTACATGTATGTGATTTCTTTCTGTTATTGATTTCTACTTTTATGGCTTATGGTCAGAAAAGATGCTTTGTAGTGTTTCGATGTTTGGAGTCTGTTAAGGCTTGCTTTCTGACCAAATATGTGGTCTATTCTGGAGAATGTTCCATGTGCGTTGGAAAAGAGAGTATACTTGGCTGCTGCTTGGTGGAGTGTTTTGTATTCTATGAGGTCAAGTTGGTTGATTGTAGCATTTGGATCTTCAGTGTCTTTATTGAACTTCTTTCTGGATGTTCTGTCCTTCACTGAAAGTGGTGTGGTGAAGTCGCCTACTATATTGTTGCGCTATCTATTTCTCTTTTCAGTGCTGTTAGAGTTTGTTTTATGTACTTTGGATACCTGTCGTTGGGTGCATAAATATTATTGTGGTTGTGTCTTCCTGGTGTACTGACCCTTTAATCATTATATGTTGTCCTTCCTTAGCCTTTGTGGTGGATTTTGCTTTAAAGTCTATTTTGTCAGAAATTAATATTGCCACGCCTGCTCTTTTTTGATTGTTGTTTGCTTGATATATATTTTTTCCATTCTATGAGTTTTAGTTTGTGTCTTTAAGTCTAAGGTGTGTCTCTTGTAGGCAGCAGTTTGATGGATTTTTTTTTTTATCCTTTATGCCTCTCTCTGTCTTTTTATTGGCTAATTTAGTCCATTTACAGTCAGTGTAATTATGGATAGGTATGAGTTTAGTGTTGTCATTTTGATGTATTTGTGTGTGTGTGTATGTTGTTGACTGTTTCTTTGTTCCACTTAATTTTCTGTGCTGAGTCCTTGTTTTCTTTATGTATTTTCATTGTTGTTGATTTGGTATTTGCTGAGTCTTTATGTTTTTCCAGTTTTTTATTTTGATGTGTGTGGTTGCTAATTTCCTTTGTGGTTACCCTAATTTTTACCTCTTTTTTTCTAAGTATAAATCAAACTTTTGTTTGTTTATATCACCTTGACTTTCTCTCCATACAAAAGATCTATGACTACATTATTTATTTTTAATGTTACTTTAGATGAAGGTTTACAGAACAAACTAGTTTCTCATCAAACTGTACACATATTGTTCTATAACATACAACCCCATGACATGTCAACACTTTCCCTTCTCAACTCTAGTTTCCCTGTTACCAGCTTTCCTGTTCCCTCGTACCTTCCAGTACCTGCCCAGTCCCTGCCCCAAGGCTGGTGTGCTTCTTTAGTCTTGTTTTATTCCATGGTCCTGTTCAATCTTTGGCTGAAGGGTGAACCTCAGGAGTGGCCTCATTACTGAGCTGAAAGGGTGTCTGGGGGCCATATTCTCTGTGTTTCTCCAGTCTCTGTCAGGCCACCAAGTCTGATCTTTCTTTTTGAGTTAGAATTTTGTTCTACATTTTTCTCCAGCTCTGTCCAGGACCCTCTGTTGTGATCCCTGTCAGAGAAGTCAGTGGTGGTAGCCGGGCACCATCCCGTTGTTGTGGACTCAGTCTGCTAGAGGCTGTGGTAGATATGGTCCATTAGACCTTTGGGCTAATCTTTCCCATGTATCTTTGGTTTTCTTCATTATTCCTTGCTCCTGAAGGGGTGACACCAGTGGAGTATACCAGATGGCTGCTCACAGGTTTTTAAGACCCTAGATGTTACTCACCAAAGTAGAATGTAGAACATGTTCATTATAAACTATGTTATGCCAGTTGAGCTAGATATTCCCCAAGATCATGGTCCCAGAGCCCTCAGCCCAGCAATTTGGTCCCTCAGGGAGTTTGGGTGTTCCTATGGAACTACCATGACCTTGCCTTGTACAGGTTGTGCTGGCTTCCCCAGTATTGTGTACTGTCTTACCCTTCACCAAAGTTTTCACGGATCTATTGTCTATTAAGTGTTTTTCCATCCCCATCCCTCTCCTCCCTCATAAATATCAAAGATTGTTGGGGTCTTTTTTTCTGTGTGTATGTAAACCTTTTCATGAGTATTTACAGTAGTGGTCTTATGCAATATTTGTCCTTTTGTGATTGACTTATTTTCAGTCAGCATATGCCCTCCAGATTCATTCCTGTTATGAGATGCTTTACATATTCATCTTTCTTTATTGTTGTGTAATACTCCATTGGGTATGTACCACAGTTTTTTGATCCATTCATCTATTGATGGTCAACTATGTAGTTTCTATCTTTTTGCTATTGTGAACAATGCTGCAATGAACATGGGTGCACACATGTCTATCCGTGTGATGACTCTTATTTTTCTAGGATGTATTCCTAGAAGTGGGATTGCTGGATCATATGGAATTTCTATTTCTGGCTTTCTAAGGAGGCGCCATATCGTTTTCCAAAATGGTTGTATCATTTCGCATTCCCACAGGCAGTGCATAAGAGTTCCGATCTCCCCACAGCCTCTCCAACATTTGTTATTTCCTGTTTTATTGATTCATGCCAGTAATGCCAGGGTGAGATGGTATCTCATTGTGGTTTTGATTTGCATTTCTCTGATGGCTAGAGATTGAGAGCATTTCCTCATGTGTCTGTTGGGTGCTTGAATGTCTTCTTTGGTGAAATGTCTGTTCATTTCCTTTGCCCATTTTTTTAAAAATAATTTTTATTGTGCTTTAAGTGAAAGTTTACAAATCAAGTCAGTCTCTCACATATAAACTTTTATACACCTTACTACATACTCCCACTTACTCTCCTCCAATGATTCAGCCTGCTCCCTCCTTCCAGTCTCTCCTTTCATGACCGTTTTGCCAGTTTTTAACCCCCTCTACCCTCCCATCTCCCCTCCAGACAGGAGATGCCAACATAGTCTCAAGTGTCCACCTGATGCAAGTAGCTCACTCCTCCTCAGCATCTCTCTCCAACCCATTGTCCATTTTTTAATTGGATTATTTGTCTTTCTGTTGTAGAGGTGTCGGACTTTCTTATAGATTTTAGAGATTAGACCTTTGATTGATTTCTAATAGCCAAAAAAATTTTCCGAGTCTGTAGGTTCTCTTTTTACTCTTTTGCTGAAGTATTTTGATGAGCATAAGTGTTTAATTTTCAGGAGATCCCAGTTATCTAGCATGTCCTCTGGAGCTTGTGTGTTGTTGGTTGGGGTTTGTATCCTGTTAATGACATGTATTAGGGCCTCTAGCTTTGATTCTATTTTTTCTTCTGTGAACTTCATTGGTTTTGGCTTTATATTTATGTCTTTGATCCATTTTGAGTTAGTTTTTGTGTATGGTGTGAGGTATGGGTCCTGTTTCTTTTCTTTTTTTTTTTTTTGGCATATGGACATCCAGATTTGCCAGCACCATTTGTAAAAAGGGTGTCTTTTCCCTGTTAAATGGATTTTGGGCACTTATAGAAGATTTTGTTGATGGTTGATCATAGGTGGATGGATTTACATCTGCGTTCTCAATTCTGTTCCGTTGGTCAATGTACCAGTACCAGGCTGTTTTGACTACTACAGCTGTATAGTAGGTTCTGAAGTCAGGTAGTGCAAGTTTTCCTACTTTATTCTTCTTCAGTAGTACTTTCCTTATCCGAGGCTTCTTCCCTTTCCATGTAAAGTTAATCCTAAGTTTTTCCATCTCTTTCAAGAATGTTGTCGGTTTTTGGGTCAGGATCGCATAGTATTTGAAAACCGCTTTGGGTAGAATTGTCATTTTCACAATGTTGAGTCTACCTATTCATGAGCATGGTATGTTTTCCATTCTTATAGATCTCCTTTGGTTTGTTGCAGTAGTGTTTTGTAGTTTTAGTTGTACAAGTTTTTTACATACCTAGTTAGATTTATTCCTTTTTTTTTTTTTTTAGGGGCTATTATAAATGATTTTTTTCCATGATTTCCTTTTCATCATTCTCTTTATTGGTGTATAGGAATCCAACTGATTTTCATATGTTTATCTTGTATCCTGCTCCTCTGCTGTATATTTCCGTTAGTTCCAGTCATTTTCTTGTGGAGTCTTTCGGGTTTTCTATGTATAGTATTATATCATTCACAAATAGGGACAGTTTAACTACTTCATTACCAATTTGGATGCCCTTTGTTTCTTGTCTTATTGCTCTAGCTAGGACTTCCAGCACAAGGTTAAATAGGAGTGGTGATAAAGGGCATCCTTGTCTTGTTCCTGTTCTCAAGGGGAATGTTTTCAGTCTCTCTCCATAAAGAAAGATGTTGTCCATTTGTTTTGCATATATGCCCTTTACTATGTTGAGAAATTTTCCTTCTATACCTATTTTATTGAGAGTTTTTATCAGGAATGGGTGTTGGACTTTGTCAAATGCCTTTTCTGCATCAATCGAGATGATCATTTGATTCTTTTCTTTCTTTTTATTTATGTGGTGGATTACACTGATTGATTTTCTAATGTTGAACCATCTTTGCATTCCTGATATGAATACTACTTGGTCATGGTGTATTATTTTTTCAATGTGATGCTGAATTCTATTGGTTAGAATTTTGTTGAGAATTTTTGCATCTATATTCATGAACAATACTGGTCTGTAACTTTTTTTGTGTGTTGTCTTTGTCTGGTTTTGGTATCAGGGTTATGCTGGCTTCATAGAATAAATTCAGAAGTATCATGTCCTTTTCTATGTTCTGGAATATTTTGTTTAGTACTGGTGTAAGCTCTTCTCTGAATGTTTGTTAGAGTTCTCCAGTAAAGCCATCTGGGCCAGGGCTTTTTTTTTTGTTGGGAGTTTTTTGTTTTTTTAACTTTTTTAATATCTTCTCTTGTTATGGGTCTGTCCAGATTGTCAACATCATTTGGTGTTAGTTTGGTTAGGTAGCGTACTTCTAGAAATTTGTCCATTGCCTCTAGGTTTTTGAATTTGTTGCATTATAGTTTTTCATACTACTCTGTTATGATCCATTTTATTTCAGTTGGGTCTGTTGTAATGTCCCCCATTTCATTTCTTATTTGGGTTATTTGTGTCCTCTACTGTTTTTCTTTTGTCAGTTTAGCCATTGGTTTGCCAATTTTGTTGATCCTTTCAAAGAACCAACTTTTGTTTATTCTTTCTATTCTCTATTTCATTTATTTCTGCTCTGATCTTTATTATTCCCTTTCTTCTGGTGGCTGTGGGCTCCTTTTGCTGTTCTCTTTCTATTCATCCAAGTTGTATAGCTAATGATTTGATTTGCCCCTTTCTTCTTTTTTGATGTGTGCATCTATTGCTGCAAATTAACCTCAAATCACTGTCTTTGCTGTGCCTCAAATGTTTGGGTATGATGTGTTCTCATTCTCTTTTGATTCTAGGAATTTCTTTATTCCATCTCTAATTTTTTCTATTACCCAGTGGTTTTTAAGAAGGGTATTATTCAGTTTCCATGTAAATGATTTTTTTCCTTATTCTTCCTGTTGTTAATTTCTACTTTGATGGCATTGTAGTCACAGAAGATACTTTGTATTACTTAAATGTTTTGTATTTTGTTGATGGTTGCTCTGTGGGCTAAGATGTGGTCTATTCTGGAGAATGTTCCATGTGCACTGGAAAAGAATGTATACTTTGCAGCCGTTGGGTGGAGTGTTCTATACATGCCTATGAGGTCAAGTTGTCTGATTGTGCTCTTTAACTCTTCTGCATCTTTGTTGGGGTTTCTTTTAGATGTTCTGTCCTTTACCGAGAATGGTGTGTTGAAGTCTCCTACTATTATTGTAGAACTGTCAATTTCTCTTTTCAGTGCTGCTGGAGTTTGTTTTATGTATTTTGGAGCCTTGTCATTAGGTGCATATATGTTTATTATGGGTAAGTCTTCATGATGGATTGTCCCTTCAATCATTACATACTGTCCTTCTTTGTCTTTTGTGGTGGATTTTGTTTTAAAGTCTATTTTATCTGAGATTAGTATTGCCACTCCTGCTCTTTTTTGGTAGTTATTTGCTTGATATATTTTTCCATCCATTGATTTTTAATAAATTTAAGTCTTTGTTTCTAAGGTGTGTCTCTTGTAGAGAGCATATACTGATGGATCCTGTTTTTTTTTAATCCATTCTGTCACTGTCTCTTTATGGGTGCATTTAGGTCATTTACATTCAGTGTAATTATTGGTAGGTGTGAGTTTATTGCTGTCATTTTGTAGTGCTTTTTTAGTGGTGCTAACATTTTCTATGTTCATCTTACTCTCCTGTGCTGAGTTCTTTTTGATCGTATATTTCTTTTTCATCTCTTTTGTTTTTGTAGACTGTGTTTTTACTGAGACTTTATGTTTTTCTTCTTTATTTTGATGAGTAGGTTTGTTAACTTTCTTTGTGTTTACCTTTAAATTTCCCCTTATCTTTCTAAGTTTGAACCAGTCTATTATTATTTGGTATCGCGTTGCCTTTCTCTCCATTAGAAAGTTCTATGCCTATACCATTTATTTCCTCTTTTTGCTCTGATGTTGTCATTTACGGATTAACCTCTTTCATTCCCTGTTGCAATTCTTTTGGTTTTGGATAGTCTCTGAGAGTTCATTTCCTCTGTTGGTATCTGGCTGGTACAATCTTGTGTCCTAGATTCAGGCTGTGGTCTGATGTTGTTTGTTCTCAGACTGAAAGACTCCCTTTAATAACTCTTGTAGGTTTGGTTTAGTTTTTACATATTCTCTTAATTTCTGTTTAACTGGAAATGTACCAATTTCACCATCATGTTTGAATGAAAGTTTTGCTGGATGTAGTATTCATGGTTGGCACTGCTTTTCTTTCAAGGTTTTATGTATATCATACCATTGCCTCCTTGCCTGCATGGTTTCTGCCAAATAATCAGAGCTTAGTCTTATTGTTTCTCCTCTATATGTGACTTTTTGTTTTCCTCAAGCCGCTTTCAGGATTTCTTCTTTGTCTTTGGTTTTAGCACATGCGATTATGATATGCCTTGGTGTTTTTCTTTTGGGGTTTATCATGTTGGGTTAGTTTTGTTTCTTGAATGGTCAGCTTATCATCATCCATGATATTAGGGAAGATTTCTGTCAAAAAATCTTCAATGATCCTCTCTGTGTTTTCCATTTTCTGTCCCTGTTCTGGAACTCCGATCCCTCACTAATTTTTACTTTTGATTGTATCCCATGTAATTCTCAGGGTTTCCTCATTTTTCTTCATTCTTTTGTCTGATTTTTCCTCAGAGTCGTATCCAAGTGTTTGTCTTCAATTTCACTGATTCTCTCTTCCTTTGTTTCAAAACTGCTCCTCAGCTCTTCTCTGACACTATCCATTTCTGAAATCTTGTTGTTTATCTTTTGGATTCCTAATTGTTGTTTTTGTATGATTTCTACTTGTGAATTTATGTTTGGCATTTTGTTACTGTATTATTTTCCTGAATTCTTCTAATTTTTTGTCTGTATTTTCCATGAATTTGTCTGCCTTTTCCACAAATTTGCCTATTTTTTTCTCTTTTTTGTCTGCTTTTTGCTTCAATTCTTGTATAGGTCTGAATATTCGAGATCTGAATTACTTGCTAGGTAGTTCTAGTGCCATTTCTCCTACTGGAAAATCAGCTGGTGTTTTATTTTAGACACCTACTGGAACCATCCTCTCCTATTTTTTTATGTTTTGATATTGTCTGCTCTCTTTGGGACATTCAGTAGTTATTTTCCTTGTTTCATGATTGTAGACTTGCTTATTTCAACCTTTTTTTTATTTATTTGCTTATGTCTGAGCAGGTGTGTTGTGCATTCTTTGTTGTTTGCTTGTCTGTAGTTGCAATATTTTTCACCTTCTTGTCTAATAGATGGGGCCAGTCACTCAGGTGTGGTGCATCAGGGCTGGTTCAGTTGAAGGGGAAGGGCTGGGGTGGGTTATTTGTGGCATGTACTAGGGCCAACAAGGTGGGCCGGGAATCAGTGCTGGGTAGGTTCTGGTAGGCTGTGCCTGTGCTGCTCAGGGGTTGATGTTCAGCACTTGGTGCAAGTAGACAGGAAAGGGGGTGAAGGTTGTCATGTATGGAGCTAGTACGGGCATGGGAAAGAGGATAGAGAGACAGGAGCCAAAAACAAACAAAGGGAAAAAAATCACACACACACCCACAAAAAGAGTACAAAGGGAGCATACAGTTGGAGTGGAGAGATGAGAACCTGAGAACCTTCTCCCCAGAAGCAAAAAGGAAAAAAAATAAAGAAAAAGGGAAAATGAAAAAAATAACTAGGTAAAAATTTGGAAAAGAGAAAAAAAAGAGAAAAGAAAGGGCCCCAGGGGTTCCACCAGTGCTGCCAAGAAGACCGGGACCACCTCCCAGGTTGCACAGTATAGCCAGGCTAGGGGGGTATAGATGTCATACAACAGCAGGTATTCAGGAGACTGGAAAAGAAGGTAAGTATATGCATACAAGAATTGAGAAATGAAGAAAGATAGAAAGGAAAAATGAAAGAAAAAGAAATACTCACAGGGATCTTGCCTACACGGCAGTGCAGATTGGGGGATTGGCTTCAATACAATGCAGTGCAGCCCAGCTAGAAGGGGCTCCCAAGTGCAAAAAGAGGAAGAAAACAAACAGACAAAAGAAAACTGAACAAAGCAAAACAAACAAACAAAAAGCCTTAGGGATTCCACCAGTTGAGTGGGGCTTCATAGGCTTTCAAGAAGAAGCAAAGATGGTACAAGGAGCCAGGTGTTCAAGAGAAAGGAGGGGGAGGTGGTGGGAGGCACAGAAGAAACCAAAAGAGATGGAAAGAAGCAACCCCAGCTCAGGGACCCAGCCAGTGTGGAAGGGGCAAATCCAAGCGTCCCCAGGAAGAAGCAGGTGCCTCCTGGCCAAGAGACTGTTGCTGGCGGGAAGCAGAGGAGGCCAAAGTGGGAGGGGAAGAAGGGTGAGGGTTAGGAAAGCATATATCACTCATTATCAGGTACTCTGTCTCCTGCTAGTTATTTCGTGAAGCTGCTTTCTCTTACTCCCTATCCACCAATCTGTGATGTGGGTGGGGCAAATCCAAGCAGCTCAGGTGCTGCACTTCCTGGCCAGCTTAGCCACCTCAGCCAGCCAGAAAGCTTGGAGGTAGAGCAGCAGGAAAAGAATGGGGGCAGGAAAGCATGTATAACTGGTTACCGGGCGCTCTATCTCCTGCTGGGAGCTCCATGAATCTGCTTTCCTGTGCTCCCTGTCAGCTGATCTCCAACAAGAGTCCAAGATGGTGAATGCATGCTGCGTTAGCTGATAAGGAACCTCAGCATGAATCCCTCCTTGCTCTCAGTCCTCTATCAGTTTCTTATTCCATTCAGTGTTTGGTTGAGTTCTTTATCTCTTCACTTGACACTTTGGTTTCCAAGAATGATGTTTTTCTCCGTTTTACTTAGTTTTTTGGGTCTTTGCTGTGGAAGGATGGCATGGTGCTTCTGTCTACGGCACCATGTTGGCTGCAAGTCTCTATGACTACATTATTTAGTCCCACTTTTTTGTTTAAATGTTGTCATCTTTTACCTATTGACATCTCTGTTTCCTTATTTTCAGTGTTTTAGCTTTGATATATTATTGTAACTTCCCTGTCTGGGTTGATATCTGGTTGCTCTGTCCTGTGCTCTAGTCTTGGGTTGTTATCGGATGTTACCGACTTTCTAATCAGAGAATTCCCTTTAGTATTTATCGTAGTTTTGGTTTGGTTTTTACAAATTCCCCAAACTTCTGTTTATCTGAAAATGCCCTAATTTCACCATAATATTTGAGACATGTATATATATAATTCTTGCCTAGCAGTTTTTTTCCTTCAAAGCTTTATATATGTCATCCGATTGCCTTCTTGCCTCCATGGTTTCTGCCGAACAGTCCTAGTTTAGTCTTATTGATTCTCCTTTGTAGGTGGCTTTTCATTTATCCCTAGCCACTCTTAAAATTCTCTCTTTATCTTTGGTTTTGGCAAATTTGATTATAATACATCTTGGTGACTTTCTTTTGGGATCTACCTCTTTTGGGGTTTGATGAGTTTTTTGGATCTATATCTTCTAATCTTTCATGACATCAAGGAAGTTTTCTGCGAGCAAATCTTCAACAATTCTCTCTATATCCTCTATTATGCGCCCCCCCCCCCCCCATTCTGGTACTCCAGTCACTTGTGGGTTACTCCTCTTGACAGAGTCTCACATAATTCTCAGGGTTTCTTCATTTTTTTTTTTTATTCTTTGATTTTTCCTCAAATAAGTTGGTGTCAAGTGCTTTATCTTCAATCTCACTGATTCTGACTTCGATTGTCTCAATTCTGCTCCTATGATTTTTTACTGAGTTATCTAATTCTGAAATTTTGTTGTTAATCTTCTGGACTTCTGTTTGCTGTCTCTCTTTGGGTTCTTGCTGCCCATTAAATTTGTCATTATGCTCTTGTATAACCTTCTTAAGTTCCTTTATTGCTTAATCTGTGTGTTCCTTGGCTTGTTCTGCATTTTGCCTGATCTTTCTGATCTCTTGAAGCATTCTATGTATTAGTCTTTTGAATTCTACCTCTGGTAATTCCAAGAAAGTCTCTTCATCTAGAAGTTTTCTTGATTCTTTGTTTTGGTGGCTGCTGAAGCCATCATGGTCTGCCTCTTTATGTGATTTGATATTGACTATTATCTCCAAGTCATCAATAAGTTATTATATTTATTTATTTTATGTTTGCTTACTATGTCTTAGCTTCTTGTTTTGTTTTGTTCTGATATGCCCAAATAGACTGGTTGTGTAAACTAGTTTGATTGTTGGTGTCTTTGAAGCTCTCACATCCTGTCTCCAGGTGGCTAGAGCTGTTACTAGGTATGTGAGCTCAGGAGTCCATTCACTTTTCCTATGTGGAATTCAGCTTAGGTGTTGAGGTCATCAGTAATTGAGTGTGTGGTGCAGGCTCTCACCTACAGTCCTAGACGGGAAGAGGTGATTGGAGTAGGCACAGGTATCTGGCTGCAGTAGGGCGTCATGTGCAGATCAAGGCATGGGGCTGACTGCTGCCCTTGAGTGGGTGGAAGGTGTGCCCCTGTTCCCTAAAGTGCATAAGTAGGTGGGTTTTGCAGCCAGACTATGGTTACCCAGTGCTGTTGGCTGTAAGAACTGGGAGTTGCCACTTAGTCTTGGACTCCTGTCGTGGGTGGCTCAGTAATGTGGATGGAGCCACCAGTCTTCAGGCCCCTGATGTGGGTAGGTGCGAACCCTGCTTAATGGGCAGGGCAGTGCCAAATGTAACAAATCCACCACTCCCTCTTATAGCAGATACAGATGAAAATAGGTTTCAGGTGTATACCCTGGGCTAATGAAGGCCTACATTGTTGAAATGGGCCCACACAGGTCTATGCAGGGGTGAAAAGCATTCAAAGTCCATGAACTCCTTATGACTGATCTTAGACAAAGGGGCTGTGCTTGCTGGCTTAGGGGAGGTGGCAGATTATTTTGCCTGTTTGTTAATGTGTTCCCTCTCCAAAGCTGGGAGAATGGCTCAGGATGTGGGACAGGTCCTACTTCCAGCCCAGGGAGTGCCGCAATCACTGAAGCCAGCCCAGGACCTGGAACAGAGTAGGGAGGGGGCAGGTAAATGGGAGAAAGGTACTTCCCAAAAGGGTTTTTTTGTTGTTGTTGTTCTGTGCAGTAGGTTAAATGCTTTGTACTTATCTTTCACAGATTGAGTGCTGTTTTTCGCTGCTGGTTCTGGAGGCTTGAACAGACTCTGTGCCACTTGGTCTCTCCCAATATGGAAAATATGCCCTGAGTGCCACTGTTTGCCTCACCACGTGTGCCAGCTGATCCAGCATGCATGGTGCTAATGCCAGCCAGGTCAGATCTAACAAGTCCTCACTGCTTCTGAACAGTCTCTCCCTCCCCCTACCACTCAGTCTGATTCCTCAACTTTGTCTTTGATGATCAGGGCTCCTAGACTGTCATATATAATAGATTCACTTATTTTTTCGAGTCTTTGTTGTAAGAGGGACCAAGGAAGCATCTGACTACTCCGCCATCTTGGCCCCACCTCCAAAATAGATATTTTGATCTTGACTTTTCAAATTTGGAAGCTAACTTTAATAAGTAAGTAATTCTCTCAAGGTTACATAGTTAACCCTGGAAGAGTCAGCATAGAAACCCAGGTCTGTACCTCACTGAAGCACTTGCTGTTTCTACCATACTAGCCTTCCTTTCAGAGATGAAAGACATAGCCCTGTCCTCAAGGAATTTACATCTACTGGGGGGGGGGTGGCAAGGGAGTCCCTAGGAGGTGCAAATGGTTAATGCACTCTTCTACTAACCAAAAAGTTGGAGGTTCAAGTTGGAGGAATGACTTGGGAATCTAGTTCCAAAAGATCAGCCACTGAGAACTCCATGGAGCACACAATTCTACTTTGACACACGTGGGATTACCATGAGTCAGAACTGATTCAAAAGTAACTACTTTGAGGGAGAAAGACATGTAAACTGGGCAGCGACCACAGGCACAGAGTGCTGTAGGTTCCCATCTGCCTGGGAGAGCATCAGAGAAAACATTCATAAAGTATAATAATCTAAAATATTTCTTTGAAACATTTAAGAAAGTATTTCTGATACTGAGGAAATTTTCTCTTTCTAACTGTGGTGCATTTGTGAAATTCTCACAATGCCCAGAGAAAGGAGCTGCACAGGGAGGAAAACTGCTTTTGTGCATGTGGCACTCTCAATGCAGTTCTTTGAGGCACCACCATGTGGTATTGTTGTGCAATTAAAATAACTGCTGCTTTCAACAACCTGCCTTTTCCTTTGACTAGTTATAATCTAAGATCTTTACCGAATCTTACTCTGTCAATTCCATGTTGTCAGCCTTTCTGTTAGCAGTCAAGTGCTTAACTGTTGCACTACCAGGGCTCCTTTTTCAGGTAGAGCTTTTTAAAGTTCCTGTAGTCTCAAATTTCTCCAGAGGCTGAGGGAATGGCTGGTAGTGTATGTTTGTTCAGAAAAAGTCATGAGGGCACTTTTGCCCATGTCATTACTTCAAAGCAGAGGTACTATTCTGTACTTGTTGTCTGGCCGCATTTCATCACGGCACCTCACTGGGCAGCAGGGCTTGGCACAGACCCCATCAGGAGAGGCCCCATTGCCTGTGCACAGGGTATTGCCACATGGATACACCGGCGTGAGTTGTTCTCGATGCTCTCCAACTCTTCCATCATGAGTGACACATAAAGGCACAAGTAAAGTCATATCTCCCTAAGGGAGCTATTGCTGGTAGTGCAATAGAAGGCATGTACTGAGGTTTGGGATTTGCTATCAGAAGTCCTGGAATCTCCTTGGTAATCTCTACAAAGCTTCAGGCCTCAAGTTTCCCACTTGTGCTTGAAAGATTATTCTTGCTTACTTTCCATCACAATCATCATCATTAGTGTTTATTAAGCTTTTATCGATTTTTGATTATTTTGCTGTAATGTCCAGACACCCTAAAGAGTAATTCCTTGTATTTGAAGGGAGACAGCACATCAAATCAAATATAAAGATGCACCTAAGGCAAATAGTAACACTTAGCTTTTTTTTTTTTTAATGGAAACTCTGATGGTGTAGCAGTTGAGAGCTATGGCTGCTAACCAAAAGGTTGGCAGTTCGAATTCATCAGGTGCTCCTTGGAAACCTTATGGGGCAATTCTAGTCCATTGTATAGGGTCACTATAAGTCAGAATCAACTCGATAGCAACTGGGTTTAGTATTTTTAGGGAGCCCTGTTGGCGCAGTGGTTAAGAACCTGGCTGCTAACCAAAAGGTCATCAGTTCAAGTCCACTAGTCACTCTTTGTAAACCCTATGTGGCAGTTCTACTCTGTCTCACAGGGTCACTATGAGTTGGAATAAACTTGCTGGCAAAGGGTATTTTTATATTATGTAGGGGTCTTCAATGTGTTTTCTCACACATTGTCTCATTCATTCCCACAGCTGTCCTTCAAGGCAGGTATTGTTAAAAACAAGGAGGAAACTGAGCTTCTGTGAGGCTAAATGTTTCTCCTCAAATCACAAAATGACAGACGCAAGGTGGAACTCAGGATCCTGATTCTTAGTGCAGTGCACTTCCACTGTACCTCAGCTACCCAGCTAAGTGGCAGAATATTACTAGTAAATGTTGCCCAACAAATGGGGCTTGGAATAAAGGGCAAAGGTAAGAACATAAGTTCTGGGAAAGTGGGGGAACAGAGGTCTCCCATGAACTGAGTGGGATTTTAATAATTAAAATATAGTACTTGCTTTGACGGGCTCTGGTGGCACAGTGGTTAAGAGCTCAGATGCTGTCTTAGTTACCTAGTGCTGATATAACAGAAATACTACAAGTGGATGGCTTTAACAAAGAGAAATTTATTCTCTCACAGTCTAGGAGGCTAGAAGTCCAAATTCAGGGTGTCAGCTCCAGGGGAAGGCTCTCTCTCTCTGTCAGCTCTGGGGGAAAGTCCTCGTCATCAATCTTCCCCTGGTTGAGGAGCTTCTCAGCACAGGGACCCCAGGTCCAAAGGACACACTGTTCTCCTGGCTCTTGTTTCTTGGTGATACGAGGTCCCCGTGTCTCTCTGCTTGCTTCTCTCTTTTGTGTCTCAAAATAGATTGATTTAAGACACAAACTAATTTCATAGGTTGAATCCTGCCTCATTAATGTAACTGCTGCTAATCCTGCCTCATTAATATCATAGAGGCAGGATTTACAACACATGGGAAAATCACATGAGATGACAAAACAGTAGACAATCACACAATACTGGGAATCACGGCCTAGCCAAGTTGACAGATATTTTGGGGGGACACAATTCAATCCGTTACAGCTGCTAACCAAAAAGTCAACAGTTTGAATCTACCAGCTGCTCCTTGGAGCAGTTCTCCTATGGGAAATTCTACTTTGTGGTATAGGGTCTCTATGAGTTGGAACTGGCTTAATGCCAATGGGTTCACTTGCTTTGAACTTCCCTTAGGTAGAATTCTTAGAAAATATCTTGGAAGACAGCAGGAAAGTTGATTCCACAGCTTAGAAAGCCCTCAACAACTAATGTTTGTCATGATGTCTTTCATTTGAAAATGTGCTTTGCACATGTGAGTGCCTAATAAATGCTAGCTGATAATGACAATGAGGACTGATGAACTGAGATCACCTTTGGCACCACACTTGTCAGCTTTCATATGAGTAGCAGATGATGAAGAACTCTGTGTGGCATTAACAGCTTGCTGAACACTTAGGCCTGTAATAGCAGCTTTTTGAACACACTGTGGAGGGATATAGGATTGATAACACAAGACCATATACACCCAATGCCAATCATTCCAATGAAAACTGAAAGATTCAGTCAATCACCTGGGGATTTATCCACACTACCGTAAACATCTGGATGACTGTTCCCAGTTTGCACCAGGATGGTGCCGTGTGAATGATCACATCTACGCTGAGATATCAGTAATGCTCCAAAGTAAATAAAATGTAAAATAGCATGGCATATTTGGGAGCCACAAGATGCCAGTGTATATTTCATTAATTCATTCCCTCAGTAAATATGTTTGCAGGGTGGAGTGCAATGCACCATCATTCTTTTGGTGCAAGGGACCAAATATGATGATTCAAGTCCCTTCCCGCAAAGCATTCCCAGTCTATTAGTGGAAATAGTGATACAATACAATGTTATAAAGCCTTTCAGGAAGGCATAAATAAAATACCAAGGGAATGCAAAACAAGAATAGGCCAACTCTGCCTGGGACAGTCTGCAAAGCTTCAAAGTTGAAGTGGCGTTTGAACAAGGTCTTGTGGTACTTGAAATGAGCAGACACTACTGTCTTAGGTGAAAAAGAAAGGCAGAGGGGGTGGCATATGCACAGACAAAGAGATATTTATTTTAAAAAGAGAAATTGCAGGCAGAGCCAAGATGGCGGAATAGACAGACGCTTCTGGTGAGCCCTCTTACAACAAAGACCCTAAAAAACAAGTGAAACGAGTATATTTATGAAAAGCTAGGAGCCCAGAGCACAAAGGCAAGCTTAGAAAATGAACTGAGGGACAGGGGGAGTAAGAGATGGTTCGAAAGCAGAGAGGAGTCACCAGACCTGAATCACAGGGAGCCCTCAGGCTCCATTCCCAGGAGTGGTGGTGGTGGGCTGGTGCTAGCATCTGGCCACAGTTTCCTCAAGGAGAAGCAGCCAGCCACACAGCCTACTCACACTTCCAGAACCAGAGAAGATCGGCATTCTCAGCAAAAGCTAAGTACTTGGGTATATTTTACTGTGCCCCCGCCCCACCAGCTCCAAAGCTGGCTTCAGCGGATGATTTGCCTGGGCCTGAGATAGGCCCTGTTGAGCGCCTAGAGCCACCCTCCTGGCCTCGGAGAAGGAATAAATTTGCAATCAGGGGAAAAGAAAATTTGCCAGCTCCACTAACCAGGGGACCTCAGGACAGAAGTGGCTCCTGTCCAGGCATAAACAGTCTGTGGACTTTGAGTACTTTTCCCCTCTGCATGGACCTGTGTGAGCCTGTTTCAGGAGAGTAGGCCCTTGTTGGCAGACTCCAACCATTTCAGCCATGAAGCGGAGAGTTGGGTGTTTGATGTTTGACATTGCTTTACCTGTTAAACAGGGTCCTCACCTACCCACATCAGGGGCCTAAGCACTGGTAGCTCCACTCAGGTCACCCAGCCACCTGCAACAGGGGTCTAAGGATAACTGGTACCTCCCAGTCCTTACTACCAAAAACATTGGGTGCCCATGGTCCATCTGCAGAACCCACCCACCTGTACACTCTAGGGAAAAGGGACACGCTTTCCTCAGAGACACAAGGGGGATGAATCTCAGCCTCCCACCTTGTTCAGAGTGTGACCCCCTGCTGCAGCCAGTTACCAGTACCTGCACCAATCACCCCTGCCTCTCTAAGACTGTAGGACAGAGCCTGTACCACACACTTGATGGTCAGCTACCTGGACACCTCAGCTGAATTCATCCAAGAAAAGTGAATGGACTCCTAGACTGGTATACCTGATAACAGGTCTAGCCATCTTGGGACAGGATGTCAGAGCTCCAAAGGCAAAAATAATTAAGCTAGCTCACTCAAGCAACCCATTTGGGCATCTCAAAACAAAACAGAGCAAGAAGCTATGACACAGTAAGCAAACATAAAATAAACTAATACAAGAACTTATAAATGGCTTGGAGACAACAGTCAATATCAAATTGCATAAAGAAACAGACCATGATCACCTCAACAAGCTCTCAAAACAAAGAATCCAGGGATCTTCTAGATGAAAATGCCTTCCTGGAATTACGAGGGGCAGGATACAAAGGATTAATATGCAGAACCCTTCAAGATATCAGGAAGGAAATGAGGCAATATGCAGAGCAAGCCAAGGAACACACAGATAAAGCAATTGAAGAAATTAAAAAGATTATTCAGGAACATAATGAAAAATTTAGTAAGCTGGAAAAATCCATAGACAGCAATCAGAAATTCAGAAGATTAACAATAAAATTACAGAAGTAGACAACTCAGTAGAAAGTCACAGGAGCAGAATTGAGCAAGTGGAAGGCAGAATTTCTGAACTCGAAGATAAAGCACTTGGCACTAATATACTGGAGGAAAAGTCAGATAAAAGAATTTAAAAAAAGAAGACATCTTAAGAATAATTTGGGACTCTATCAAGAGAAATAACTTATGAGTGATTAGAGTACTAGAACAGGGAGGGATAACAGAAAATACAGAGAGAATTGTTGAAGATATGTTGGTAGAAAATTTCCCTGATATCATGAAAGATGAGAAGACATCTATCCAAGATGCTCATCGAACTCCACATAAGGTAGATTTTAAAAGAAAGTCACCAAGATATATTATAATCAAACTTGCCAAAGCCAAAGGTAAAGACAGAATTTTAAGAGCAGCTAGGGATAAACAACAAGTCACCTACAAAGGAGAGTCAATAAGACTAAGCTAAAACTACTCGGCAGAAACCGTGCAGGCAAGAAAGCAATGGGATGACTTATATAAAAAATTGAAGGAAAAAATTGACAGCCAAGAATCTTATATCCAGCAAAACTGTCTCTCAAATATGAAGGTGAAATTAGGACATTTTCAGATAAACAGAAGTTTAGGGGATTTGTAAAAATGAAACCAAAACTGCAATAAATACTAAAGGGAGTTCTTTGGTTAGAAAATGAATATCAGGTATCAACCCAAGACTAGAACACTGGGCAGAGCAATCAGAAGTCAACCCACACAGGGAAATCACAAAAATAAATCAAGATAAAAATAAGTCTCAAAATAGGGAAACAACGATGTTATTATGTAAAAGGAGACAACATTAAAACAATATTAATTAAATTAATTAATTAAAACAATAAATTTAATTAATTAATAAAATTAATTAATTAAAACAATAAAAAGGGACTAAGAAATAGATCTTCCATATGGACAGGAAGTCAAGGTGATACAAAGAAATAAAACTTAGGTTTAAATTTAGAAAAATGGAGGTAAATAATAAGGTAACCACAAAGGAGACGAACTGTCCTACACATTAAAATAAAATGTAAGAAAAAAATAGTCAGCAGAAACAAAATCAACAATAAAGAATATGAGGAAAGGACAATATATAAAGATAATCTACTCAGCACATAAAATGAAATGGGAAAAAGAAACAGTCAACAACACAGAAAGAAAGACATCAAAATGATAGCATTAAATTCATAAAAAAACAAACAAATTCATACCTATCTGTAATTATGCTAAATGTAAATGGACTAAATTCACCAATAAAGAGACAGAGTGGCAGAATGGATTAAAAACCACTATTCGTCTATATGCTGCCTACAAGAGACAGACCTTAGACTTAGAGACAAAAACAAACTAAAAAAAGAGAAATTGGTTGGGGGAGGGTATACATACAGTATAGTGGCAGTACCTGTTCTCAGCTCTGAGTGTTAGAGAGCCAGGCATCAGCCCTCCTAGCCCTCCTCCAGCTACATGCCTTCCCATAAGACATGAAGTCCATGGGCAAAGAAGACATGCTCATCCAGAGCCCACACCCATACCTCCCTAAACTGACCACAATCTGGTTTCCTGGGATCTAGAATTTCCTGCCCAAATGGCCCCAAAACTCACCTGAAGGCTTGCACAGGCTTCTTAGGGAATTCCATCCTCCAAGGGTGGATAGTGTGCCTGTTGTGAGCACCCCTACACTAAGGTGAGATCAAGGTTCTGCTGTTTATGGGGTGTGGACACATTTGGATATGTGATCTGGAGTCCACGTGGTGTGCATGAGGCCTCTTGCACTTCGGGCCACAGAGGATATGGGGAGGAAAGTGGAACCGGTTGAAAGGCTGGGGCTGAGGGCCAGCTATCCTCACCACACCTTGTTCAACTGTGGAATTCCCAAGAGTTCAAGAATTCTAAATCTAAAGCTAGACTTCCAAATTGTTATAAAGGTACTATTTCTCAAAGTAGGAAAATATGACATATTCTATTTAACCCTTTGTAATCCTGCTTTATAACATTTAAATATTTAGATACATGGTCTGTGAGTCTCCATTGATACATTTGACCTGAGCATCACAAATGTTAGGGACAGGCCTGTGTTTTGGGAAAGTGGTAAAGGAAACAGCTGGAGAGAAAAGTTGGAACTAGACTGTGAAGGGCTGTACATGGTAGGCATAGTTTAGACATTTCTAAAAGTAGATATGTGAGATGTTAAATTGTTCAAATCCTTCCCCTTTCATATTTCTCCAACCCCTCCTGTCCCCAGAGAAGCTTCATTTTCTAAACTACTATTGTAATTATTATCCATAGTATACAATTTAGATGTTAATTATGGAATATCTAATGGCTTTTTTTTTTTAATGGCTTAATGAATATCAATCTTATCTCTCCAATCTGACCATAAGCCCTAATATTAGATAATAAATATCTAATATTCTTTTCTCTCTTCCATAGGTGTCTTGCATAGTTTTAGCTTGTCGGTTTTTTTTTTCTAATAACTACTTATTGACTCATTGAAAATAATCTGTCTATGAAAAATTCCAGAGTGACAACTGAGCCATGTTCCAGTGCCAACTCTTTTGTATTCCTCTAGCTCTTTGAGAGCTAGAGGAATATAATTTGTGGCTATATAATGTGGGATTTGATGCAAAATTAAAGTGTGAGGCTCCTTGTTCAAAAATGATTAAGAATTTCAAGACTGTGACAGCAGAGCCCTTCAGCTGGGGCCCTTCTGAGTGTGGGGCCCTGTGTGACTGCACAGGTCAGCTTCCCTTTACTCATTTAAGGCATGATGCCCTTTCTTCAGCCTTTTTCAGTAAACTCAGTGAAAATAGTCAATGTCAATCTTCCCCAAAGCATGGTCCAGTGGTACACAAGACGGTTCACAGATGGATATTTGTTTAGTGCAATACCTATGTTATGATATATGTAGTCATTGTGTAAATGTGCTTTAAGAAAATATCATTTGTACATCAATCAATAATTCCATGTTTATTATTGCTTGGGATGAGGCTAAATTTAAAAATGGGCCAGATTTAAGAAAAATATTAAGTAAATAAGAGTACGGGTGTTATGCAGATGTGTCAGAAGGAGTAAAATGGTTTTTAAATGACTAAAGTTCAGAAACAATGAAAAAATTGGATGGCTAAGATATCCTAATGATCTTAAGTATTTCAGTAGCATTCTTGGATTACTTCTGACTTTCTATTTTCTGTTTTGGTTGGTCCCTTTGTCTAGGTTGTTCCATTAGACTGGCAAAAGAGCTCCCACTATTGAAAAAAGAAAGGCCACTGATTCTGGAGCCTCATTGGAGGCAGTCACCAGAAACTTCCTAGGTCGCAAAGTCTACTAGCCACTCACCAAACTCTTTTCTGAACCTATTTTGCAGAGGGGAAGGCTCTTCACTAGGGGAAAAATTCTTAGGACTAGTCCTAAAACTCCTTCTACCAATTCCCTAGTCTCCTCTCCACTCCAGTGATTCCCTTTCCCAATTATATACATTAGTATGCAAAATTTAACAAAGAACACTTGAAATAATTACTAGTGTGTATATCCCTTATATATCTAAAGCACATAAAAGGGTACAACATTAAATTCCCAATCTTATTTGATTTTATCAACAATCCTGTGAAGGAAAGCATTAATATTTCCATACTGTAGGCACTGGGTTTGTTTAGAAAAGAAAACTTAGTCTCAGAAGGCCAAATGGCTTGCCCAAGGCTGTCTAGGGGGCAAGTCTCTGAAGGAAGGGTTATATCTAGCTATTACAGTTCCCAAGTCCAAAAGTTTTTCACTAATCCTTGCTAGGGCACTGTGATAGTTGAAGGAAAGAGTAGCCATTCAGTTGAAAGGGAGTTTCCTTGGCAGTGTGGCCTACATCCAATATAGGTGGACTCTCTGGCAAGGCTTGAAGGCTTTTGCTCACTCTGGATCCTGCAGCTGGCTTCTGTTCATCTGACCTCTGGTTCTTCGGACTTGAGCTAGCAGCTTACCTGCCATCTTGCCTGACAACCTTGTGAGTTGTCAGTCTTCGAAGCCTGTGAGCCAGAGCCCTTCTGTCTGACCTGCTGATCTTGGGTTTGCCACCCCAGTGTCTATGTGAATTAGAAGCCTCCAGCCTGAACCACCGGCTGGGGACATTCCAGCCCCTACAACCATGTGAGTCATTTCCTTGATACAAACCTCTCTGTAAATATATTTACACACTTTACTGGTTTTGCTTTTCTAGAGAACCCAGACTAAGACATTTGGTACCAGGAGTGGTTCCAGAGAAACAAAGTTGTAAGGATGAGTTTTCTAAATTGGTTTGCAAGTCTGTTTAGTCTTAAAAATGATGATGATTCTGCTTCTAGCAGTAAAGAGGGCACTCCTAATCCATGGCTGGAAGTGGCAATAGAACTACAGAAAATATCATGATCCATAGATCAGGTATTGGTGAGAGGTGAGGCTCTGGATGATTGCATGTTTGATACCTTTCTACAATTTTGTCATAATGAAAAGTATAAGGAAACTGGTTGGTTAGTCCTGCTTTCGCTACACAGAGTGGTGAAAGAAAGAGATGAGCTCAGGGCTTCAGAGTCAAAGCTCAAGCACTGCATAAACGACCTCAAAGTTTCCACTTGAGCCTTGAAAGAAACCCTTATTTCTTGCAGTAATACAGCTGATGGTGCCAAAAACCAAAACCAGAATCATATTATAAGAGTGGCTGAATTATAATGCCAGCTGAATTCTCAACCTCAAGTGGCATCTGAGGTCAAAGTGAGGGCACTGACTGGGAAGAAATGGGATCCTGAAACTTGGGATGGGGACATATGGGCAGGTAATCAGAAAGTTGGGAACACTGAGCCCCTAAATTCTGTTGAATTACTCCTGCCAACAGAGCGAGACTTCTAACTCTCATCTGAAGAGGGCAGTCCATCTTTATTTGCTAAGCCACCCTCCCCAATAAAACTATTATCCCCTCCGCCCCCATCTGATGAGATTAGTCCAGTTATATCTGAAGAGCCTTTGTCTGAGTCACTGCCTCTGGCATTACCTGAGGTAGATTTCTTATAACACAATGCTGAATGTTCTCAAAACATATCCCCAATGACCCATTTTGGCTTCTAGACCTATACCTAGACTTAAATCCCAGCACGACCCAAAAGGCGAAGTACAAACTGTGACCCAGGAGGGTGTGTGCTATACTTCAAAAGAACTGCTTGAGTGTTCTAATATATACAAAAAGGGATATGTGTGGGGAATATGTGTGGGGATGGTTATTAAAGGTGTGGGATAATGGTGCAAGGAACATAAAGATGGATCAGTTTGAGTTTATTGATATGGTCCCACTAAGCACAGATTCTTCCGTCAATGTTTCAGCTAGAGAGGTTAGGAAAGGAGCTAATAGTTTATTTGGTTGGGTCACTGAAGTATGGCTTATTCAGTGACCTACACTAAATCAGGAAACCCTTGTGGCATAGCGGTTAAGTGCTACGGCTGCTGCCCAAGAAGTCGGCAGTTCGAATCCACCAGGCACTCCTTGGAAACTGTATAGGGCAGTTCTACTCTGTCCTATAGGGTCGTTATGAGTTGGAATTGAGTTGACAGGAGTGGGTTTGGTTTTGGCTTACATTAAATCAAGTTGAAACACCAGATCTGCCTTGGTATACTGCAGAAGAAAGTATTCAAAGACTTAGGGAAATTAGCATGTTAGAGTAGATTTATCAGGTTAGACCCACATACAGAGTGCCCAGAGGACATCTTTTACTGCAAGAGTGAAGAACAAATTTGTGAAGGGAGTTCCAGCATCCTTGAAGACTGCTGTGATTGCTATTTTATGTAAGTCAGATTCGACAGTGGGAAATGGCCCAGCTGAATTAAGATGCCTTAACTACAATAGGGCTGATTGGACCCCATGGTGGTAGGGGCCGAGCTGTGGCACTCAATCAGCAAAGACTAAGTGGGCATAGTTACTGTGATGGAGAGTAGAGTCAAAGCAGCAATCAGGATAGTCTGATTCATATGGACTTATGGCATTGGCTGCTTAGTTATGGTCTCCCTAGGAGTGAAATAGATAAGAAATCTACTAAATATTTGCTTGATCCATACAAGTGAAAGAATTCTAGGTCAAGCGAACAACAGTCAAATTCGAATTGCCAGAATAGAAAGTCATAACCCATCAATCCATTCCCAAACTTGAGCAAGTTTACAGGCCCATGACCCCTTAATGAAGGAGAGGCTGGGTCCCGTTGAGGAAGAACTCCAACACACTGTCAAAAACTTATTCTGTTAATCTTTCTCCCAGACTTCCCTAAAGGAATCTACAGCCTTTTACAATAGTGACTGTTCAATGGGGAAAAGGAAATAATCACACTTTTCTGGGGTTACTGAATACTGGCTCTGAAATGACACTAACTCCAGGAGACCCAAAATGTCACAGTGGCCTACCAGTCTTAGTGGGAGCATATGGAGGTTAGGTTATTAATGGAGTCTTTGCTCATATCCATCTCACAGTAGGTCCAGTGAGTCCCTCAACCTATCCTGTAGTGATTTCCCCAGTTCCAGAATGCATATTTGGAATAGATACACTCAGCAACCAGCAGAACTCCCACAATGAATTCCTGACTTGTGGAGTAAGGGCTATTATGGTAGAAAACCAAGTGGAAGCCATTAGAACTGCCCTTGCCTAGGAAAATAGTAAACCAAAAACAATACCACATTCCTGGAGGGATTGCAGAGATTACTGCCACCATTAAGGACTTCAAGGATGCAGGGGTGGTGATTCCCACCACACTCCCATTCAACACACCTGTCTGACACATGCAAGAAAAAAAAAAATAGATAGATCTTGGAGAATGACAGTGGATTATCGAAAACTTAACCAGGTGGTGACTCTAATTGCAGCTGCTATTCCAGATTGGTTTCATTGCTTGAGCAAATTAATACATCTCCTGGTACCTGGTATGCAACTGTTAATCTGACTAATGCCTTTTTCTCCATACCTGTTTCAAAGGACCACCAGAGGCAGTTTGTCTTCAGTTGGCAAGGCCAGCAATACACCTTCAGCATACTAACTTAAAAGTATATCAACTCTCCAACCCTATGACATGATTTAGTCTGCAGCGACCTTGAACATCTTTCCCTTCCACAAGACATCACACTGGTCTGTTACATTGATGACATTATGCTGATTGGGCTTAGTAAGTAAGAAGTGTCAATGACTCTGGACTTATTGGTAAAACATTTTTGCGATAGAGGGTGGGAAAATAATCCCACAAAAATTCAGGTGCCTTCTACCTCAGTGAAATTTCTAGGAGTCTAGTTGTGTGGGGCATGTTGAGATATTCCTTCCAAAGTGAAGGATAACTTATTGCATCTGGCTCCTCCCACAAATAAAAAGGAGGCCAATGCCTAGTGGGCCTTTTTGAATTTTGGAGGTAACCTATCCCTCATTTGGGTGTGCTACTCCAGCCTATTTATCAAGTGACTCAAAAAGCTGCTATTTTTGAGCATGGCCCAAAACAAGAGAAGGCTCTACAACAGGTTAAGGCTGCCATGCAAGCAGCTTTGCCACTTCAGCCATATGATTTGGCTGCTCCAATGGAGCTTGAAGTGTCAGTGACAGATTGAGACGTCGTTTAGAGTCTTTGACAGGCACCTATTGGTGAATCACAGCTCGGCCCCTTAGGATTTTGAAGCAAAGCCCTTCCATCCTCTGCAGATAACCACTCTTTTTTTTTTTTTTTTTGAGACAGCATTTGGCTTGTAATTGGGCCTTAGTAAAGACTAAACACTTAACCACGGGCCACCAAGTCACCATGCAGCCTGAGCTGCCCATCATGAACTGGATGTTTTCTGAACCACACAGCCATGAAGTTGGACATGCCCAGCAGCACTCCATCATTAAATGGCAGTGGTATATATGAGATCAGGACCTGAAGGCACAAGTAAGTTGCATGAGGAGGTGGCCTAAATACCTATGGCCTCCACTGCTGTCACATTATCTTCCATCTCTAAGTCTGCACCTGTGGCCTCATGGGGAGTTCCTTATGATCAGTTGACTAAGGAAAAGAAAACTCATGCCTGGTTTACAGATGGTTCTGTGCAATATGTAAGCACAACTCAAAAGTGGACAGTGGCAGCACTACAGTCCCTTTCTGGGACCTCCCTGAAGGACAGTGGTGGAGGGAAATTCTCCCAATGGGCAGAACTTCAAGCAGTGCATCTGGTTGTTCACTTTGCTTGGAAGGAGAAATGGCCAGATGCGTGAGATTGTATCCTGATTCATGGACTTTGCCCAATGGTTTGGCTGAATGGTCAGGGGCTTGGATGGAACATGACTGGAAAATTGGTGACAAGGTATTATGGAGAAGAGGTATATGAATAGACATCTGAGTGGGCCAAAGAGGTGAAGATATTTGTGTCTCATGTGAATGGTTACCAGAGGGTGACCTCAGCAGAGGAGGATTTTAACAATCAAGTGGATAGGATGATGAGCTCTGTGGAAAGCAGTCATCCTCTTTTCCCAGCCACTCTCTTCATTGCCCAGTGGGCTCACGAATAAAGTGGCCATGGTTGTAGGGGTGGAGATTATGCATGGGCTCAGCGACATAGACTGGTACTCGCCAAAGCCGACTTGGCTACAGCCACTGCATGTGTACCCAGTCTGTCAGCAGCAGAAACCAACTTTGAATCCCCAATATGGCATCATTCCTTGCGGTGATCAGCCAGGAACCTAGTGGCAGGTTGACTACATTGGACTACTTCCATCATGGAAAGGGCAGAGTTTTGTTCTTCTTGGAATAGACACTTACTATGGATATGGGTTTACTTTCCCTACATGCAATGCTTCTCCTAAAATTACCATCCATGAACTTACAGAATGCCTTATACAATGTCATGGTATCCAACACAGCATGGCCTCAGATCAAGGGACTCACTTCACAGCAAATGAAGTGTGGCAGTGGGACCCATGATCATGGAATTCACTGGTCTTGCCATGTACCCTGTTATCCTGAAGCAGTCGGCTTGATAGAATGATGGAATGGACTTCTAAAGACACAATTACAGTACCAGCTAAGTGGCAATACTTTGCAAGGTCGGGGCATTATTCCCTGTTGTTGTTGTTGGGTGCTGTTGAGTCAATTCCAACTCATAGTGACCCTACAGGACAGAGTAAAACTGCCCCACAGGGCTTCCAATGAGCGGCTGGTGGATTCAAACTGGTAACCTTTTGGTGAGCAACCTGAGCTCTTAACCACTATGAGGCTGTATATGCTGTAAACCAGCTTCCAATATATGCTGCTGTTTCTCACATAGCCAGGATTCATGTGTCCAGGAATCAAGGGATGGAAATGGGAGTGGCACCACTCACTATTACTCCTAGTGACCCACTCACCAAATTTTTGCTTTCTGTCCCCATCACCATATGCTCTGTAGGTCTAGATGTCTTAGTTCCAAAAGGAAGAATACTCCTACCTGGAGACAAAACAGTGATTCCATTGAACTGGAAATTAAGAATACCACCTGGCCACTTTGGGCTCCTATGTCTTTGGATGAACAGGAAAAGAAGGGAGTTACCATATTGGCTGGTGTGATTGCTACTGATTACCAAGAAGAAATCTGATTGATATTACATAATGGAGGTAAAGAAGAGTATGTATGGAATGCAAGTGATCTCTTAGGGCATCTCTTAATAGTATCATGCCCTGAGATTAAAATCAATGGACAACTACAGCAACCCAATTCCAACATCATTACTAATGGCTGTGACCCTTCTGGAATGAAGGTTTAGGTCATCCCACCAGACAACAAACCACAGCCAGCTGAGGTGCTTACTGAGGGCATAGGGAATATGGAATGAGTGGTGGAAGAGAAGGTAGTTCTAAATACCAGTTATGACCACGTGACTGATTGCAGAAACAAGGACTGTAATAGTTATGAGTATTTCTGCCTTGTATGTGTGTTCATTGTATCTTGTTAAGCACAAGTATGACTTTTATAATTATCTTTATTCAGAGATTATGTATGGTTTAAGGAGATGTGTACAGGTGCCAAGTTGACAAGTGGTGGACTGTTTTGGTTAAGGTTGTGTGTCAACTTGGCTGGACCATGATTCTCAGTGATTTGGCAGTATGATGTATTTTGGCAGTTGTATGATGATGTAATCATTTCGATGATGAGATTTGATATAATGTGATCACCTCTCTGATGGAATCTGCTCCGAGTAACCAGTCATTTGAAAGGGAGTTTCTTTGAGGGTGTGGCCTCCATTCAATATACGTGGACCCTCTGGCAAGACTCCCAGGCTTTTGCTTGCTCTGGATCCTGCAGCTGACTCCTGTTCATGTGACTTCTGGTTTTGGGGACTTGAGCTAGCAGCTTACCTGCCGTATTACCTGCTGATCTTGGGATTCGTCAGTCTTCACAGCCTGTGAGCCAAAGCCCTGCTGTCTGACCTGTTGATCTTGGGGTCACCAGCCCCTGTGTCTACGTGAATCACGAGAAGCCTCCAGCCTGACCCGTAGACTGGGGATGTTCTAGCCTCTACAACCATGTGAGCCATTCCTTGTTGTAAATCTCTCTCTCTCTCTCTGTATATACATATATTTATACACTTTGCCTAAGACAGGCACTTAGTACTGGGGGCCTAGTGCTCCGTTCTTGAATGATGTTTCTTCTAACTTCACCAATAGCTGTTGTTGTTGTTAGATGCCACTGAGTCAGTTCCAACTCATAGTGACCCTATGCACAACAGAACAAAACACTGCCTGGTCCTGCAGCATCCTCACAAATACCCAACAATTGTAAGGATGATGCACCAATAGCTAGTGTTTCCTAATTCCCAACAAATAATAATCTTAGGGATATGGGAATAAGAAATTGGAATTTCTGGGAATTCCCAAGAATCCCTCCAGTGATAAGCTATTCTTAAAATACTTTCAACTATCTTTATACTGTTTACCCCTTACTGTGGATATCTAAAAATTGTTTAATAAATAAGAAATATTAACTTTAGATATAGAGGTAAAGCCAACCTGGCACCCTAGACAACCACACCATGCCATCCCTCTGTGGCAAAGACTGGAAAAACTAAGTAAAACAGATACAAACATCAACCCTGGAACTCTAGGCATCAAACAAAGGGATAAAGAACTAGATAAAACCCCAGATGGAAGAAGAAACTGACAGAAAACAGATCAAGGAGAGATACAGAGTGGAAGTCCCCTGCCAACTAACACAACACAACATCATCATTTTGGAAAACAGCCAGCAACAACCCCAGACAGGGAGTATGGAATGGCAACTTCAAGCAGCTCCCAACAGGAAACAGAGCACCCTATAACCAAAAAAGTATGCTTTCCTACCTCTCACCCTTCTGATAACATCAAGAAAACCTCCACCCCAGCAGCCCCCACCACTGGAGTCCACAATATAAGCCACTCCCATTTTGCATTTTTTTCCCCCTCTATTTCTTCCTTTTCTTTCTCCCTAACAATTAGCCCCTTACACCACCTCCCCACCTTCCCAAAGGCCTCCACCACACCACTGTGGCCAGAGAGCCATGAGCCCACCGTCATCCCATGTCCACCCAGCCCCAACCCTCCGACTCCCACCATGCTGCCGTTTTTATTTATTTTCTTTTTCCCCCTTCTCCCTTTTTTTTCTCCCTCTCACCAACCCTGTTACATTACCTTCCCCCACCTCCCACTGAAAGCCACCAGCTCACCACTGCCTCAGGTCCACTCCACTCCCACTCACTGGCTCCCACCACACCACCATTTTTTTCTTTTATTCATTTTTTATTTTTTCTTTCTCTTCTGTCTTTTCTTTCTCTTCTGTCTTTTCTTTCTCCCTCCCACCTAGCGCTGTACATCACCTCCCCACCCTTCCCACCAGCCCCCATATCTGACCTGCCACCACCTGCTGGCTCCAACCATGCAACAGTTTTTTTGGTTTGTTTGTTTTTTACTGGTTTCTTTTACTCCTTTTTTTCTTTTCCTCCTACCTAGCCCCATACAACACACCCTCCCTTCATGCTGAACCCCTGCTGTACTACTAGAGCTAGAGAGCCATCAACCTGCCACTGCCCCAGGTCTGCCCCCACTCACACAGTTCCATCCCCACTGCTCAGCCATTTATTTATTTTTTATTATTTTGTTAACTTCTTTTTTCTTTTTCTTTCTGTTCTTTCTCCCTGCCACCTATCCCCATACACCACCTCACTCCCCTTCCCTCTGCCCCCCAGGTCCAACCCATCCCCACCCAGCCATGTTTCTGTGGCTAGAGCCTCCCTGGTGCTCAGGCCCACTGCCACACCGCTGGGTCTGCACCACCCCACCCCTCCTGATACTCAACCAATTGCTGAAAGGCAGGATGTGAGTCCATACTCCCCATATGATACCCTGCCCATCTGGCAAGAGGCTGTGAACACTCCCACATGCTGGACCAACATCAGGAGGCAGACAGCACCTGCTCAGTCTGCCCTCAGCCACCTCACTAAACCAGTGAATAGGGAAGTGGGCTTGCCATTCCTGCTGCTGCCCTGCCCACCTGGACAAGGTGGTGAAAGCTATCATGCCCACAGACAAGCAAGCAGCAATGCACACCCAGCCTGCCTGCCCTGACATATCAAAACAAAACAAAAAGCAAGATGAAAAAAAAAAATAACATAAAAAAGAAAAGAATACCTCAATGTCTCAGAGACAGCAGACAACATGAAAACATATCAGAAAGTAGGACAAGATGGCTCCAGCAAATGACCAAAACAAACACTCAGATAACCTTCCGGTAGAAGAAAAGGCAGTGGAACTACCTGATATGAAATTCAGAAGACTGGTAGTTAAGGCTTTCCAAGAGATTAAGAATGAGATCAAGGAAAACACAGGCAAAACCAAGCAAAAAATAGACAAAATCATGTAAAACATAGGCCAAACCAACATATACATAGCCAAGATCAAGGAAAACACAGACAAAGCAATAGAAGAATTTGGGAAAATAATGCAAGAACAAAATGTCAAAATAAAAAACAATTAGAAATCACACAAAAACAGCAACTAGAAATCCAAAAGAGAAACAACAAAATTTCAGAAATGGACTACGCAATAGAAAGTTTTAGGAGAAAACTTGAAACAATGGAAGACAGAGTTAGTGAGATTGAAGAAAAATCATGAATGCCGCTTTGTTAAAGGAAAAATCAGAGAAAAGAATGAAGAAAACCTAAGAATTATGTGGAACACAATCAAGAGCAAAAATTTGTGCATCATTGAAGTTCCAGAACAGGGGGAGAAAATGGAAAACACAGAGAAGATTGTTGAAGATTTGCTGACAGAAAACTTCTCAAATATCATGAAAGATGAAAAGCTGACTATCCAAGAAGATCAATGAACCCCATATAGGGTAGATCTTCCAAAAGAAAGTCACCAAGACACATCATAATCATATTACCAAAATCAAAGAAAGAATCCTGAGAGCAGCTTGAGAAAAACGAAAAGTCACTTACAAAGTGAAAACAAAGAGACTGAACTCTGATTACTTGTTAGAAACTATGCAGGCAAGAAAGCAATGGAATGACATACATAAAATCTTGAAGGGAAAAAATTGCCAACCAAGAAAAATATATCCTGCCATACTGTCTCTCAAATATGATGGCAAAATTAGAACATTTCCAGATAAACAGAAATTAAGGGAAGTCACAAAAACCAAATCAAGCATACAAGAAATATTAAAGGGAGTCCTTCAGTTAGAGAGTCAACATCAGACAAGAACCTGAGTCTAGGACACAGGACAGCATTAGCCAGATACCAACCTAGGTATAGAACTCTCAAAAATAGAGCTAAAAGACTTAAAACAGAGACATCAATCTGTAAATGACCACCACGTTAAAACAATAAAAGGAGGAAAAAAACGGTATAGGTATAGAACTTTCAAATGGAGAAGGCAAGGCGATATCAAGGAATAAAAGACTGGTTCAAACTTAAGAAGAGTAAATTTCAAGGTAACCCCAAAGAAAATTAACAAACCTCCTCATCAAAATAAAGAAGAAAAATATGAAGACTCAGTAAACACAAAATCTATAGTAATGAAAGAAAAGAAAATTCACAACAAAAATAACTCAGCACAGGAAAGAGGAACAAAGAAAATGTCAGCACCACATGACAAAGCACAATAATATGGCAGCAATGAGCTCTTCCCCGACCCAGTGTCGCTGAGTCGATTCCGACTCATAGTGACCCTATCGGACAGAGTAGAACTGCCCCACAGAGTTTCCAAGGAGCTCCTGGCAGATTCAAACTGCCAGCCCTTTGGTTAGCAGCCGTAGCACTTAACCACTATGCCACCAGGGTTTACCTATTGACAATGACACTGAATGTAAGTGGCTTAAATGCACCCATAAAGAGATAGAGTGTGGCAGAATGGATTAAAAAAAAAACAAAAACACAGCCCATCAAGAGACATACCTTAGACACGAAGGCACAAATATATTGAAAGTCAAAGGGTGGAAAAAATTATATCAAACAAACAGTAACCACAAAAGAGCAGGACTGGTAATACTAATCTCAGATAAAACAGACTTAAAGGCTGAATCAACCACAAAAGACAAGGAACAACATTGTATAATGATTAAAGGGACAGTCCTCCAAGAAGACATAAGCCTGATAAATGTCTATGCACCCAATGACAGGGCTCCAAAATACGTAAAACAAACTCTGAAAGCACTGAAAAATTTTGATTGTACCTGCCGCCAAGCTGACTCCAACTCATGGCAACCTCATGCCCAACAGAACAAAATGTTGTCTGGTCCTTCGTCATCCTCAGGATCACCAGTATGTTTCAGTCCATTGTCGTGGCTATTGTGTCAGTCCATTTCACAAGGGTCTCCCATATCCTTTTTGGCCCTCTACTTCAACAAACGTGATGACTTCTAGCAACTGATTGCTCCTGATGATGTATTCAAAGCAAGATGAACAATATAGTCTCTCGTGATTCGTAAGTTTTTCATTGGCTGATTTTTGGAAGTAGTCTGGAAGCTCTGCTGAAACCTGTCCACCATGGGTGACCAGGCTGGTATTTGAAATACCAGTGGCATAGCTTCCAGCATAGCTTCCGACACTCAAGCCACCACAGTAAGACAAACTGACAGATGGGTATTAAATTTAGCTTGTATTAAAAAGAACTATATCCTATAACAAATATCTATATCCTATAACAAATATTCAAGCACTGGGAAACATCAGAAAATCCTATTGGATAATATTTTAATAATGTGACATTCAGACCTTCTAACAAGGTTAATAGCAATACATAGAATCACAAGTCAATATTACCAATTTAAGGACTTACTGTGCTTTCAAAACATGTTATTTCTTGAAACATCATTCATAAAACTTGCATCAAATATACCGTGTGATTAAACTTACTAGTATTTATTAAACTTACAAGAATGACTCACCATTAGCAGCATACGGGGCCATGAGCACACACATACATCATGGCAATAGCTGCAAGCAAGTCTGACTGATTAGGCTGTGATTGCTTCTCTCCTATGCACTCCTGTTCTGGTACCAAAAATGCCACCCTTAGCCTTTCACTTCGAAGAGCACAGGCAGCTCAGTAATTAAGCACTTGGCTGCTAACCAAAAGGTGGGTAGTTTGAACCCACCAGCCACTCTGCAGGAGAAAGATGTGGCAATCTGCTTTCATAAATATTTATAGCCTTGAAAACCCTATGGGGCAATTCTACCCTGTCCTTTAGGGTCACTATGAGTCGGAATCAACTCGTTGACCCCAGATTTAACCTTCTACTTCACATGTCACTGTTTCTTGTGATTCCTTTGACTCAGTAATTATAATGTTTATTAAGTTTAATTTCTCATGAGATGTAATACTTTTTCCCATTTTCCCAATTTCTTAACTGATTTTTCTTGGCATTCAGGATTTAGAAAAGGATTAAAAAAAAAAAAAAAGACTGGGGAAGAATATTTCAGCGGAAACACTACCTAGGACAGGCAACAATCTGGGATATGAGCATTTGGGCAAGCAGTTAGGTCAAATTATTGTGTTCCAAGAGAGAAGGGCAACAACTAAATAAGGTTTTTAACAGCACTTCCTCCTTTTTGAAATAAAGAGCACTTTAAACCTTATGTTAGCTAATGGGTGTTCTACGTGGAATTAAAATCTACTATCTTCCCAGGAAGAACTATTATTTAGGAGTTAATTGCTAGCTGCTTGTTTAGTCTTTCTGTGGCTGTCAGATTATTGCGGAGTGGGGGCCTCATAAACAAGAAGCTTCCTAGCATGTCCTCTGCAGACCAAAAGGACATGTGTTTCCCATTTAAACATTTCATTACCCCAACTGAAAACAAATCAGCTGTGTCTTTGAGTTCTTAAGGGGAGAAGGTTGGGATTTATTCCTGGACAAGCCTGAGGAAAACATTACCCTAATGGATGAAATATGTTTGTACTAAAGACTTCTTAAAAGTGTTGAATTAGTCTTTCCCAACTTGATCTCCTATTCCTTGCAAAGAGAGAAAATGCAAAAAAAAAAAAGTCCACCTGGTTTTAGCCTAGCTTTTTCCTTAATGGAGGAGTAAGGGATAAGCCTTGTTTTGGTTTACAAAAGCATCAAAAGGAATAGTTACTGTCTCTAGAGTTGATTTGCACACCTTCAACAATGTGGTCTAGAAGACCAATTCTCTCTTGGCTGTATACATCAATAGAAACCCACTTCCTGTTTTCTAAAGGCAAATTTCTCCATCAATTCAATTTTTCCCAAGAAGGCTGTCACTGATTTCTCAATGCTCAGTGTGGTCAGAAAGAAAATTGGTTCTGGAAAAAGCATTTGACTTTCTGCGTAGAAAATAACCGTCTCCTCCAGACTGCAAGCCCACTGTGGAGGAACGTTAGCTTATTTTATGTTTTGTACCCTCATGGAGCATAGGAAATAGAAGAGAAATTTTCTTTGGCAGACCTGGGGTACGCTTAGTTTAGCACTTAGACAATTTTTAGAGTCCAAGGTGGGCAGCACAACATGAAGCCACTCCTAAAATTTTGTGTCAGGCTCTCAAGCATAATTAGGAAAATTCATCAACGCTAATGATTTTATTCTGAAATCTACATGATAGGATAGCCCAACAAATAGTATGTTATGTATTTTTCCTTTTTCTTAGTTTAATTTTTGCCATTAAAAAGTTCAGAAACTCAAAGAAATTGAGAGCTGGAAAATACCACAATGTACCCAAAGAATTGCACTGTGCTGGATAACCAGAAGCTGGCATCTTGTTTCTGTTGGAGCCAGGCCACTCAAGCACCAGAAATACATCAGAATCATGTTTTTTGGTTTTTTATTAAGTATTTGATAATTACGCTCATACAGATATTTGATTCAAATTTAGAATGAAATGTAGAAGTCACTTTTCCATCACTTAATTAGGTGCGCCTCCATCTGGAGAGAGTATGATATATAGCTCTTCTTGATTTAAGCTTGCTTCTAGAACCATCTTGAATTTGTGTCTCTTAACAGAGAAAATTTTAACAATCATTAAGCTTCAATTCTGTGATTTTATCTAAATTGTCTTCTGGCTTTATTATTCCATAATCGTGGTATCCTTTTTTTAATTTAAAATTTTTGAGCTAAGTAAGACCCTAAGGTTTTCCTTAGAATTGTCATTCTGTAATGTAGAGTGAGGCTTTGCTGACAAGATAGTTCACATTCATGTGAAATATAAACACATTAGCTCTCTCTGGGAAATAACATTCATTTGTATTTGGTACCAACATTCTCATCTCCATTAAGAGGATGAACTTGAATTTCAGGAAACTTTACTGTAAACACGTACATATATTATTTGCCAAGACAAGTATAAATATAATCAAACATAATGTAATAATTATGATATTATAATTATCGTTACTTCTTTTCAGACTCTAGTCTACATCCTTTAGGTCTTGAGGGTTTTTTGGAATATTATATATTTCAGTTATTTGAACTAACCAAACATAACAAGAGTTTGTTCATTGCTTTCCAGCTGGGCCATTATTAACAACTTTTGTTCCTAGATTCTTTTTTTTTTTAATCCTTTATCCCGGAGCCATTTAGGGAGCTTCTGTTTCTACCACTGCAGATTTTATTGGTCAGGCTCCCGTTTGTTCTTAAAGTTCTACAATCAGGATATTTTTTAAATCAACTTTATTGAAGTACAATTTACATACAATAAAATGTACATATTTTGAGTAAACAATTTAGTGGGCTTTGACAAATATATATAGTCATGTAAGCACCACCTCAGTCAAGATACGGAACTGTTCCATTTCCTCAGAAAGACCCCTCAGGACACTTTGCAGCCATTCCTCTCTGTCTACTCTAGGGGAAGGTCCTTTCTTGTCTCTCCTAGCTTCTGGTAGCCACAGGAGTCTCTTGGCATCTCTTGGCTTGTAGGTGTTGTATGCGGGGTGGCCATGAGTCAGAACCAACTTGATGGCAACTGGCAAAAACAACAGTGATCGTTCTTCTCCCTAATAGTGACTTTTTGCCTTGAAATCTACACATCTGTCATTAGTATGGATACACAAAATTTTTTCCCTAGTATTCATTTTTTTTTATTCATTTTATTTAAATTTTCCCATACTTTTATCTTCAAAATTCTGTGTTCTTTTTCTTTATCTCAACAGCATATTTGCAGCATAATTTTTAATTGTACCTGACCATCAACAATTTATTTGGTGTTGGGGTGAGGTGAGGAAAGAGGTACATGCTTTCCTGGAGAGGGCAAGGCTGAATTAGTATCTAGCGATACAGACAGCAGGGGCATGTGGAGCCTGCCCCAGACATCAATTTCCTGATGCGCAGAGAAGGACAAGTCAGCAGTTGTCCTTGGGCATTCATGGTGACTGCTTTTTTCCTCGCCATTCCCCCAATAGTTATCTTTAAGGAGACCCTTTGAAAACTCACCTGAAATGAGGAGAGGTCAGGTTCGGGGAGCAGGTGGAGTAGAGACTACTGTTTGGGATGATGGAAGTTCTTCATAGATGACCACCATCCCTGATGAGAGGGGCATTTCACAGGAAAGAAATAGCAGGGAGAGGGAATTGAAGTAAACACTTCTATCACTAGTTAACTCTGTGCTCTGCTGCTTTGGGGCTGGGCTCTGGGGTTACTAAGGAGGAAGAAATGTGTCAGAACTCTCTTTAGCTACTGTTCTATAGAATTTCCATTGGGCTGGGAAAGAGCTTTTAAGCTTGAGTGCCACTTTTTACCCAAGCCAAAAGAAAAAGAGAGAGAGAGAGAGAGATTGGCTGGTAACCAGTTCTACTCTGCAACACATGGGGTCGCTATGATTAGAAGTAATCAGGCAGCAGGGAAAACATCTTATGTCTAATTCTGAGAAGAGCAGGACAGTCATACACATTCTATATGTTCTCTCTTTTCTATTCTGCATTCTTTTTCCTCCTATTGCTGCCACACTTTTCTCACCTTTGAATCCCTTCTGCTATAATGCTTTGGAAACCACGGTGGCATAGTGGTTAAGATCTACAGCTGCTAACCAAAAGGTTGGCAGTTTGAATCCACCAGGTGCTGCTTGGAAACTCTATAGGGCAGTTCTACTCTGTCCTACAGGGTCACTATGAGTCAGAATCGACTAGATGTCAATTTTTTTTTAATGATGCTGTACAAAGAGCCTATGCCTCCTGACGTACAGCCCAGTACTCTCTCTGTATCAGATTTTTCCTTGATCATGTGGTAGTAAAAGGAAGCCTACTGTATGATACAGGTCCTATGTTAATTCTTTATGTGTATTGTCTCATTTAATTCTCCCAGTTAACCTATGATGTAGATATGACTTTACAGAAGAAGAAAATGAGACTAGTACAGGGTAAGTAACTTGCCCAAGATGGAACTGAAAATAAGCAGCCAAGCAGGAACTGGAATCAAGGCCTATGCTTTTCCTATTACATCATGCTGTCCCCTGAAACTCCCTCTGTCAAGTTCCCATCAATGTTTGCTATTCTGCAGCAGGACTCCCACACCCACACCCATACTTCTCTTTTGCCCCATTCCATACATCAAACCTAAGTCCTATTCCTTTAAGACCAGGCTGTAGTGATAAAGGCTAGTAGTGACCTCAAGGCATCTAGTGTTTTGCTAAAGCAAAGCCTAGTATTACATAAACACACTGCCCAGCCCACATCTCCCCAGCTGAGGTTGTAAGATATGTGTGCCCCTTCTTTATTCCTACATTAAAATGCTTTGAAATATAACAAACTCAGAGAGAAGTACAGACATTAAGATCATGAACTCTCTGTACTCACCATCCAGCTTTGTCAAATGTTAATATCTCACTATATTTGCTTTTTATCTTTTTTAAGAAATAAATTTGGCCCCCAGACACTCTGTTAACCCAGAACTAAAATCATTCCCGAAGACAGCTCTTCAGACAAAGATTGGACTGGACCATAAAACCTAAAATAATACTCATGAAGAGTGTGCTTCTTAGTTCAAGTAGGTGACGAAGACTGAATGGGTAGCTCCTGTCTGGAGGTGGGATGAGAAGGCAGAAAGGGACAGGAGCTGGTTGAATGGACATGGGAAACCTGGAGTGGAAAGGGGTAGTATGCTGTCACATTACAGGGATTGCAACTAGGGTATATAACGATATGTGTATAAATTTTTGTAGGAGAAATTAACTTCAGCTGTAAACTTACACCTAAAAACAATTAAAAAAATTTTAAAAAAACCAAGCTTATATACACTATTATTACTAGCTGTAAACTTAAATTTTATGTGCATATACCTTTTTTAAAAAGTAAATTGCATTCCCTTCCCATTCCATCCAGAAAAAAAAAAAAAGAAATTATTTCAAACACATTTGAAGCACCAAGCATACCCCTCCCAGCCAATCCCCTTCCTCTCTTCAGAAATGTTTTCTTCTGATACTTTTATGCTGAAATTGATTTTAATTACCAGGCATTTTTAAATATTTTTGCTCTGTGCATATGTTTACAAACAATACATGGATATAGCATATACTTTTAAACTTTACGTAAATAGCGACACGTATCCTTTGGCAACTTGCCTCCCCACCATGTTAGGTTTCTCAAAGGTGTCCAAGTGGATATATGTAGCCATGGTTCATTCATTTTTTATTTCTGAATAGTATTCCATTGTATAAATATATCACAGTTTGTTTATTCTCCCGTTGATGGACAGTTCGTTTGTTTCCAATATTTTGTTATTACAAACCATGAAGCAATGAACATTTCTGTTCATGTCTTCCTGTGCACATGTGTGAGTTTCTCTAGCTGTCCAAGATTGCTAGCCTTATTTTACCTCTGCTTAACTGAGTGACACTAAGCAAATAAATATGTCTCTAAGAAATAGTTTTCAGATGCCTTCAATTTGTAGGTGAGCTGGCTATCTTCGTTTTAGGAATGCTGCCCTTTTATAGCTAGAATAACATTTTGAGATATTTCCCAGGCACATCATTAATTTATTGAAAGTGCTATTTAGTGTATTCATTTACTATAACATTCAATTAATTTTTTTAGGTTGTAAACAAAAGGTCACATGATGTCACAAAATTATACATTATATATTCAAATATCCTGATGTGGAAGAACAATTTCTCCTGATCAATGATAGCAATGAGTCTAAGAGTTATGACAGGGATCCTGAAATACTGAAGGGAAGGAAGGAAGGAAAGGAGGGAGGGAGGGAGGAAGGAAGGAAGGAAAGGAGGCAGTAAGGCAGGAAAGAAGGAAGGAAGGGAGGCAGGGAGGCAGGGAGGGAGGAAGAGAATAAGGAAGGAGGAAAGAAGAAAAAAAAGAGGGAGGTGATATGTAAGTTAGGTCAGGCTAAGCTGCAGTAGCAAATAAGCAGTTGCCCAGGGGCAAATTATCCAATAGGCAAAGTAAGCACGGTGCTTACCTTGCTTACCAGATCATCTGTAGTGAAAAATTTCACATTTTTTTCACCACATCAAAGATTCTGCTTCTAGGTATGGCTGGCATCTGTCTCTCTTCCAACCCCACAGCATCTTCCTACAAAATCAAAGCCTTTTTTCAAATTTACAATCCCTGACAGGGTTGGATGACTCAGTAAAAAAGGTAAGCACTTGTGCTTACTTACTGATCTATAGTGAAAATTTTCACATAAGTTTCTCCATGTGAAATTGTTCAATACAGATGATGTGGCAAGCAAAGTTAGCACCATGTTTACCTTGCCTGCTGGGTAATCCACCCCTGCCAGTTGCTGTTGGGTCAACTCTGATTCATGGCGACCTCAGGTGTGTCAGAGTAGAACTGGACTCCATTGGATATTCAATGGCTGAACTTCAGAATTAGCTCGCCAGACATTTCTTTTGAGGCACTTCTGGGTCAACTTGAACTGCCATCCTTTTCATTAGTTTGCAACACCCAGGGACTCCACAGTAACAAAGAGACCTTGTTATGTCATGCCTCAACAGAATAGAACGTTATTTCACTGTCATATGATGGTTCCACTTCAGTGAGGGTTGCAGCTTAGCTTCCCATGGTCATTTTTCAGGGTTCCAGAATGACGGCTACTTTACTATCTTTAAAGTGTAGTTCCCAAAGTTGATTGGAAGTTGTCATGTCAGTCAGCCAGAAGGAAGAAAGATCAAGGAAGAGTGAAAATGGAAGATATTTTCATTAGCCAGAATTGACATTGGCAAATGCTTCTGCTGACGTTCCATTAGCTAGAAATTAGTGAGGGGCCACATCTAGATGCCAAGGATGCTGGGAAATGAGATCTACCTGTGTGCCCAGAAAGTAGAGTAAATAGACTTTGTTGAAATTCTAGCTCTCTTTTCCACAGGAAAGAGAAAAGGATTTGGTATATTTTTAATTGAAGTATTTGCAACAAATATTTGCCAACATTGGTAAGAAGTAGTTATAATCAATTGATCTGGAAAACAATCTACAATCAAAAGCTTCCTCTCTTCTTCTTGCTCTGGAGGACCAAGCTTTGATTTTTGTCTCCTTACATTTCATTTCCTCCTCCTTCTTCTGGTTACAACAGGTCACCATTACTCAATGCACACGGTTTTGGTGAGGTTGTCCCTGGCAAAAGAGCATAGGGTCTTGTGTTAGCCTGGGACCTCCCACCCCCTCACCCACCACCAAAAAAAAACAGCAGAGTCTGAGGTAAAGGCTGGCATGCAGGTAGTTTATTTGGAAAATGATCCCAGGGAGCAGGAATGAGGGACCAAGGAATGGAATAGTTAAAAAGGAAAAACACATGATGCATTATCAAGGTGGCCAGCATCACTGTGAAGGCTGGTGCTAAATAATTATCCGCCTGTAGATGCAAGTGGGGAGCATTTATCCATTGCTTCAGTTGAGATTCTGTCTGCAAGGCTGGTCAAAATATCCTGGGGGCTGTCCAGTGTAGTAGTGACTGGAGCTGGAGGTGGGACAAGAGGAGTTGCATTGGTGCTCAAGCAATATCTGATAGAAGCAGGCACCCAGGTCTGGCTACTCAGGACACCTCCACCCCAGGGCACAGTGACTGGTTCATGGGTGGGCACAAACCAAGTCAGGCCAATACAGTCCCCTCAGATCTTTCTCCCAGAAGTTGAATGGGTACACATCTGTATCTGCCAGTTGTCATTTTCCCTACTACATAGAAAAACCTTACCTGCAGAGGTGAATCCTGGTAAGATGAGATCTCAGCTCCAGTACCTGAGGTTCTCAGAGTTACCCTGATTTCTGTAGCTTTTCCTTTCATTATATGACCTAACTTTTACCCCTATATTAAATTTCCTAATCAAATCACCATAACTTAATCTGAGTTGTGTTTTTGCCGCTTGAAACTAAAGCAAGGTACCTGAAAATATAGATTTTGATAGGTGAAAATGGAGTGTTATTAATTATAGGCCTTAAAATCTAGAACTATATGACTTAAGATAGTTTGGGGAGCAGAGAATAACCCAACCCAAAGCCAGCTTGCCAAGACTCCTAAGGTCATACAATAGCAAACTCTGCCCAACTGCAAAAGGATTTTCCCTTTTTTAAGCAAAGTAAGAAGTTTGAAACATAGCAGGGTATGAGAGGAGCTAGAGAAATGACTGGAAGTCTCCTTTCTCAATCCCTTCCAAACCTCTCCTTCTTCTCCCACTTCCTCACAGGCCTGCATCACATAATAAATACTACGGCTGCTAATCAAAAGTTCGGCCATTCAAATCCATCAGTTGCTCCTTGGAAACCATATCGGGCAGTTCTACTCTGCCCTATAGTGTCACTATGAGTCAGAATCAATTCAACAGCAATGAATTTTTGCACTGTAAATAACAATCTACTGGAATGTTGTCTGAGAGTAGATGATAGGTTACTGCATCACCCTGTCCCAAGGCAGAAGACTCAACAAGGCTTCTGGCGTTGGTTACTAGCTAATGGAGTCTCCACAAATTAAATCAAAATGCAGCTAAGCTAGGTCTTAAAGGAGATGTATGTCACTCCTCCACTGGGATGTTAGAGCAATGCAGCTTTCAAAAGCCCTCCCCCGACCTGGCCATGGAGGACAACGGTGGAAGGGGATTCTGCCAATGGGCACGAGAGGTGGCAGCCAGATCTACTGGCCAAGCAACTAATTTTATTGCCAAGGAAATGAGTCCTCAACACTTCTGGTGTCGAATGCTACAGACTAGTGACCAGTATATATAATTTTCCCTTCTTATTTCCCCAAATGAGAATTTTTATTGTGGTCAGCCTCTCTTCTCCCTTCCCATTCCCATTGCTGTTGAGTTAATTCTGACTCACGGTGACATCCACTAGAGATGGTTAAAATGATCACTTAGCTATAGACTGTACAATTCTACTGATCTGACTGAAAAGTACATGTGCCTCTAAGTTTCTAAATCAGTACTTTATGGAGTAAGTAAATATGTTTTCAGCATCATGTTAGGCAAAGGCATTTTTGAAATTGTATGAATGGGAAGAAGGTGGTGTTTGTGTGTGCTGAGGAGCCAAGCATGGAATGCACTGGACAGGTATTGTTTTCTGTCAGTCCATTATCTCTTCCCTTCTGGTAATAGTATTTCTCCCTCTTGTAGGAGGCTGTCCCTGCTCCACAACCGTTTCCACATGGTACTAGTGAACTGTCAGGTTATTCCACATGAAGCAGTCTGGCCAATCAGAGCACTCTATCCCCCTGACCACAGTGACCCATTCAGGGATGGCCATATAACCTGAACCAGGCCACTCAGAATCCTTCCTTTGGATCTTTCTGCTTAGAGTCAGCATGGAAGATCCCTTGCCTTTGGAAGCATGTGTATCTAAAGCTGCTACTAGTAGTGTTTTCCATGACAAAGTATGAATAATATTGCAAAGAATGAGAATTACAGAACACTTAATTGTGCTCATGTGGAACATATACACAGACCAAGAGGCAGTCATTCAAACAGATCAAGGGGATATCACGTGGTTTAAAATCAGGAAAGGTGTGCTTCAGGGTTGTGTCCTTTTACCATATTTATTCAATCTATATGCTGAGCAGATAATCCAAGAAGCTGGACTCTATGAAGAAGAATGTGGTATCAGGATTGGTAGAAGGCTCATTAACAACCTGCACTATGTAGATGACACAACTTGCTGAAAGTGAAGTGGATTCAAAGTACTTACTGATGAAGATCGAAGACTACAACCTTCAGTATGGATTACACTTCAACATAAAAAAAAAAACAACCCACTGCTGTCGAGTTGATTCCGACTCATAGCAACCCTAAAGAACAGAGTAGAACTGCCCCATAGAGTTTCCAAGAAGTGCCTGGTGGATTTGAACTGCCGACCTCTTGGCCAGCAGCCATAGCACTTAACCACTACGCTACCAGGGTTTCCGCTTCAACATAAAGAAAAGAAAAATCTTCACAACTAGACCAATAAGCAACATCACAATAAATGGAGAAAAGATTGAAGTTGTCAAGGATTTCATTTTACTTGGATCCACAATCAATGCCCATGGAAGCAGCCAGTCAAAAAATCAAATGATGCATTCCACTGGTCAAATCTGCTGCAAAAGAACTTTAAAAATGTTAAAAAGTAAAGATGTCACCCTGAAGACTAAGGTGTGCCTGACCCAAGCCATGGTGTTTTCAATCACCTCATATACATGGGAAAGTTGGATGAAGACTAAGGAATACTGAAGAATTGATGACTTTAAATTATGGTGTTGGCAAAGAATATTGACTATACCATGCAGTGCCAGAAGAACGAACAAGTCTGTCTTGAAAGAAGTACAGCCAGAGTGCTCCTTGGAAGCAAGGATGGCGAGACTTTGTCTCACGTACTTTGGACGTTTTATCAGGAGGGACCAGTCCCTGGAGAAGGACATCATGCTTCATAAGATAGGGGGTCAGCATAAAAGAGGAAGACCCTTAACAAGGCGGATTGACACAGTGGCTGCAACAATGGGCTCAAAGATGGCACCAATTGTGAGGATGGTACAGTACCCGGCAGTGTTTCATTCTGTTGTACATAGGGTCGCCATGAATTGAAATCAACTCGATGGCACTCAACAAGAACAACAGCTCAAAATCTGATCAGCTGGAACAAACTTAGATAAGCAGAGAAAGTAAGAGGCAAATCCCCCGTCCCCCCCAAAAAAACAAACCCACTGCAGTCAAGTCAATTCTGATTCATAGCGATCCTATAGGACAGAGTAGAACTGCCCCATTGGGTTTCCAAGTCTGTAAGTATTTTTCAAAAGCAGACTGCCACATTCTTCTACCTTGTAGAGGCTGGTGGGTTCAAACCACCAACCTTTTGGTTAGCAGCCAGCACTTAACCTCTGAGCCACCAGGGCTCCTTAGGAAGCAAAAAACAGGTGAAAAAAGAGACTTCTTGACGGTTGAGGCCTCCTCGTCAAGCCCCACACCCAGGGTAAGAGTGCGAATGAAGGTCCACGTATTTATGCCCATGTATTTACATATAAATCAAGCTAACGAATGTTACACAAATTATGTTCTTAACAAATATTCAGAATGACCTAAAAAGCCCGGTTTAAATTTAGAGCCCTCAGACTATTCGGAGTTCCTTTCCAGATCTTGGCACTGTGGGGAGGGTTGGGCCCTAGCCCTCAGGCCCCAGCCTGCAAACTTCCCTTCTAACCCCAGTTCCATCCTGCACAAAAGTAAACACACATCTGTCTCTGACAACTCCAGCGCGCACATTCAAGGTCCATCCACACAAGCCCACTCCCACAAACAGCAGCCCCTTGGCCTCTCCTCAAAAGTATGAACAAGGGGAAAGTGGTATAGGTATGCGTGGTATAGTATGAACCCTGAAAGTGGGTCTGGGCTCATTTGGGAAGGGGATCCTGAATCCCAAGTGCCTGGAGTGTGGTCTAGAACAGAGGGAGAAAGGGAAGGGGGGCAGGCACTTATCTATATCATAACTTGCCAAAGTTAGTCTTCTTCCTCTAACACTCTAGTAAACTGCACTCTTGAAAGTCCAGTGGCTTTTTCTTGATCCCCAGTTGGCTGGTCTACTCTACAGTATTTGAGTATATTAAACATTCCCTTCTTTTTGAAAACTTCTCTTTTCTTAACTGCTGGGATAAAAAACAAGCATGATTTTCCTCCAAACTTTCCAGACAGCTCTTTTTAAATTGCCTCTTATAGCCCTGTCCCAAACTGTAGATGTTCTTCAAGGTCCAATCTTCCTCCCTGGACTGAAACTATTTCCAAAAGCCATTTATCAAAATTATTATTTTGAGTCACAATGACACTTTCATTTCAAAGAACAAACTCATTCTTATAGACCTTAAGGTGTTACCTCCTTAAAGATTAATCCCAGATTTATATAAGTGGCCCCTGACTTTACCATGGTCCCATTCTGATGACTCTCTTGTTAAGTGGGTTCTGATGTAAGTTGAGTTATCTCTTTTTTTTCCTCATTATTATTGCCTTCTATTATCAGTATCTTTATAAATCTGATCTTTATTTGTCTTTGGGGGTTGGAAATAGTGCTTATAAACTTACAGATATGATGACATCAGTAAATTAGACATTGCAACATTATATGTAGTACATATTACTAACAATAAGGTGCAAAAAAAAGGACCACCATAAGAGCCAAACCCATTGCCATGGAATCAATTACGACTCATAGCAACCCTACAGGACAGAGTAGAACTGCCCTATAGGGTTTCCAAGGAGCCACTGGTGGATTTGAACTGCTGACTTTTTGGTTGGCAGCTGAGCTTTTAACCACCACACCACCAGGGCTAGTATCTTGAATGCATCGTAAGTTGAGGTTTGAGTGTATCTTCAGTCTTGATCTCGGTACTAAACCTAACTTTCATATCTTCATGCACTGAACATTTATATTTGAGTTTTCAAATTCAATACTACATCTAAATTGAACTGAAACGATCTTCTCCTGAATTGAGGTTACTCCCTTGGTTTTTTGTTTGTTTGGTTGGTTTTTTGTTTGGCTGGTTTGTCAGTTTTTGTTCATTTTGTCCATGATTTTTTCTCTCAGTCTTCAAGTTTCAAAAGTGTTATCTTTGATTCTGTTTACCATGAAATTCTATCACTTTCTCCCCTTGCAAGATGTTTCCTATTCATCCTTTCTTTATTGGTTCTCATTGCAACAAGCTCAATATGATCTCCTGCTTCCAGCTCTTGTTCTGCTCCAGTTTATCTTCATTCTCTTACCAAAATAATCCTGCTGAAGTAGCATTTTTTGAGTGGCATTATTATTATTGTTATTTTCCCGGCTTGAAAACCATCAGTGGATTTCTATGGCCTGAGGAAAAGTCCAAATTCCTTTATCTGATACTTAGGGCCTTGCAAGAGGAAGGCTCATGAATCTCTAATCTTTTCTTCCACTCTGCTTCAAGATAAACTCTCCATCCTGTCCAGGACCCTTCTGCCACAGTTCCTGAAGACAGATTTCTCTTCCCTGTATCCACCAACTCTTCACCAAATCCTTGCTGGTGAGACTCGAGTCCCGGCTCCTCCATGAAATCCTCTCCCTTTCCAGAGTGCAGTGTATTCTTTCTTCCTCTTCTGAATTCCTTCTGCCTGCTCTGTTTGTTTGACACTTGAATTAATTCATTGTCTTAAACTGAATTTGTTCATGCTACACTTGCCTTTTAAAGCAGATTTTAACTTGTGTAGAAACAGAACCCTTGTCTCACAATTTGTTTTATCTGTTTTCCCCATTACCACACACCCAACAATATACTCAATTAAAAAAAAAACTCAATAGGTGCCTAAAAAAAACTTAGTTTGCTACTTCTTTGTTTTAAAATTAAAGGCTGTGCTTTATGTGAATTATTTTTTGTTTTATGGTACCTGGTATTGTGGATGCTAAAGATGTTGGTAAATATCTGCTAAACTCTTTCATGAAATTCCATTCCACACTTACCCATTATACTAATAAATGTTCCCTCTTTTTTCCCACAATTAGATTTGCTTTTGAATAACAAGTTATTTTTCTCTTTTATAGAACATGTCAGACTCTGGGGAAAAAAAAAAACCACTCATGTTTTCACACTTTTCTGAATGTCGTCTCAGATCCTAGCAGATCTGTGTTTTCAAAATTCAGAAAGAGAAGAATCAACACTCAAATATATAACAGAAGACATAGTAGTATCCTTCTTTCTTTTTATTGAAAAGGAATAATTTCTATTCTAGCGCAAATAATGTATATTTTACATCATAAAGCAAGATATAATTTACATATTACATTTCTTATGAGATCTTTATACCCTAAATGTCATTCCCTTTTTTATTCCCTCATCTTTTTTGGTTTGATTGAAACTGCCAAGTACCTTAGGAATCAGCGTCTTGTTGGGGAAGGATTAGGAACGCAGAGAGATTGTTTGCATGTATTCACCTGTTCTCCATATATCGGTGATGGTGAGGAGCAGGGACGTACCTTGAACTTCATGGCCCTGAGGACCTCCTCGACATCTGGTTTAGGGGCCAGAAGACTACTCCTCCAAATCATGTATAAAAATTTGTATCATTAAAAAAATAATAAACAGAAATGAGTGCTTGCACCGCATGTATGTTTCTTGATCAAGTGCTTAGATAATAGAAGCCTGGGGTATGGGATCGCTAGCAATGGAAGCTCCTATGGCTGACCAGTACTGGCTATGCTATGTATGATGCTCCCAGATACCGCCTGGCCAAGCATTGGCCAGTGTCACCTAGCATTTGGGTTATGATGGTTCAGGCTCTTTCTGTTCTCCACTGAAAACGAATGTCAAGATACAAATGTTAAGTGATTTTGTTTCATGTGACCCACTATCTCTCCACCTCCTCTCAGATAGTCTCCCTTCTCCATGTATAATTTCAGTTCCCTGCACTGTAATCCCAGCCCTCTTTTCACAGTTCTCCCCAAGCTCCAAGTCCTACAAATCTACTAATTTCTTGGATTGCACTCACTTCACAAATCAAAGAACGTTTCAGTCTGTTAGGATACACTACTGGCTGGAATTTGATAATCCGCAGTGGCCAGTAAGATAAAAGAATGAGTGTTCAGGAAGTGTTCAGCCAACCTGCATGATCCATTCAGTGAGAAATGTTTTCAAAGTGGGTTAAAAGAAGGAGGAATCAGTTGATGAAATCATCAGATGGGCTTCCTTCTTGTTGTTCTCAGAAGTACTTCTGTAACATTTAGAATACATTTTCAGATTGGTGGCCGTTAGATTTAAAAATACCATTTGTTCAGTCTGATATGCCAAGGGAAATACAAGTTTGCACTGAAAGTGTACCTTAAAACCAAAATTCCTTGCCTGCCGCTCACAATACAAAGTTAGCACATTTGGCCAGAGTCAGAGTAAAGCTTTTTAATCACTAATAATTAAAATTATTAGCACCAAGCTGGTCAGACGAGAATATAAGTGAAAAAAAAAAATGTTTGTTGCATGTGGCTTAAATTACTCTTTGGTCAAATGAAGTGATGTTTGAGAGATCTGGAAATATAAATCTATTTTTCATTTCCAAGTACAAGGTTTTAACTATTTACAGCAAGGTAGCAATTCCTTGCCAGAAAACAAGGCTACCAGGTACCGTATCATTCTGCTAATATTCTACACTGTTACCACCCCTTCCCTCCCATGGCTACAAAGTGCTGGACTTACAGGACATACAGGAAAGAAGGAAGGAGCAAATGAATAGAGCCTCACAACACCCCTGTGAGGTAGGTAAGTATTGTTAAACCCATTTTACAGACAGGCAAACTGAGGCACAGCATGGTAATGCAGTTTGGTCAAGTCCACTTGGGAAGTTTCAAAAGCCCGGCTGGGAACAGAGAGAAAGAAACAAAGAACGATCAGTCCTGGCTCCCAGCCCTAGACACTAAACTATTTCAAAATGTTAAAAAAAAAAAAAAAAAGCCCACAATGGCCTTTTAAATATTTGGAATTTAGACAAACCTTTAAGTATTCCACTTAAACATGTGTCTTTCAATTTCCTGTTGAATGGAGAAAAGGCAAATGGCTAAACGGCTTTCCCTTCTCTCTAAGTGCAATCCCCATGCAATCCCCATGGTAGATGGAAGCATACCATCGTTCCACTGGAGCTTGGGCTCCAAACGAAAGGACTTTTTTTTTTTTTTTTTTTTGATAGCCTCAAATGCTTTCTAATTCATCTAAAGCCATAATGTGAAGATGAGGCCTGTTGTCAAAGAGCTGACCTATCAACTCCTTATGGCCTTAATGAGAATTTTGCGTAGACAAAGAAAAGAAGCAGGGTTCCAAATTAATAAGTCTCATCACTGTGGAAATAAGGACAGCAGTAATAGTGTGGAATTTGCTTTCTGTAGTGTTTGAGAAACTGTAAACTCAAGCTTGAAAGAATATTTTATATATATATAAAATATATAAATATATACAGTATATATATAAGTGTGCATATGACTAGTCTTTACCCAGGGCACCAAAGACACGTAGACAATGCCCTTCTCAGCCCAGTCTTTGTTTCCCTAGAGAAATTTATCTTTATCCCATCCAATAGACTGTGACCACAAATCATTCAAAAGCAACGAATATTTTAAAACTTACAACGGTTGACTGGATGGGGTGAGGGATGGTGGTGATGATGATATTTTAATCTACAGCTTAGAATTTAAATCTAGAGCTTATACCTAGAGCCTAGATCTATAGCTTGGAGTTTAGAATCAGCCAGACACAGCCAATCACATTGGACCAGATAGGCCAGTGACCAGATATTCTACACAATTTTTTTTTTTTTTTTTCCCCAGCAGCTGATTCAAAAACCTTACCATGACCAACAGAGATGGAGACAATGAGAAAGGGAATCATGTCTGGCACAGATTTTTCAGAAAGACTTTGGATTTTCAAAAGCTCCTAGAGCTTGTATGACGAGAATTGGGAAGAAAGACAGGGGAAGCCACTGAGGTTCAAACAGGCCCACGAGTAGACTATAGGCACTTATTCTGAGTATATATATATATATGGCATCTTTGGTTGCTGTGGGTTTTTTTTTTTTAATCTCATACAACCAAGGGGGTGGGTGGGCTGGACCTAACTGAAAAAGCTTGGAGAATATTAAGCAAAGCATGAATGGAAGGAAAACAAAATAAACACACAGAGAAACAAGTGGTGGCGGTATCCCAGAGGGAGGAGGAACATTTGTTAACTAATTTTCGTTTTGCTCCTCTCCTGCTTTTCTCTGCCATGGTCCCAATATTTTAGTTCTGTTTTTTGTTTGTTTTTTCCCAGCAGATGAAGAAATGACAGAGCAGGATAGGTGTCTTATGGTTTTTGATTTCTTCTTAGGCCTGTTTTTTGGTTTTTGTTTTTTTGGTTTTTGTTTATTTTTCCTCAGTTGACTGTTGGCACCTGGTTCCTCTGTAAACTATATTCCTTGGCCTTCAGTCTCAGGTTGGCAATGCTGTTGGCCATGTTGAGGCCCTGTGCAGGGCTATTGTTGGCACATGTGGCAGAATAAGTAGCCATGGCGCTGTAGGGACAAAGGAGAGAGCAGGGAGAAGAACAGGCATTAGTTTCACAAAGCGGAAGTCTGTGGCCCACGATGGAGGCAGGGTCAGGATGGGGCAGGTGGCTTGGACTAGATGTTTCTTTCTCTTTGCTCCCTTTTGGCCCAGCGCTCCATCAGTCTAAGGCACTTGGAGAAGTGCAGCAGTGTTGTAATGGGCTGGGGAAAATGATGGGGGATGGAACCAGGACAGGGAAGGTATTTGCTGTGCTGGACACAGTGAGTAATGATTTATTTCTGAGGTGAAAAGAAATCTGCTTATGTGGAGTAGCAGGTGCTTCATCAGCTGACTAATGGAGTTTCATCTCTCTTCCTGCCTACATGGCCAGCCTGTTGGCACAATGAAGAAGAGGAGTAGGCATCTGAAGATAAATGAAAGAGAATTTTGCCTTCCTCACTCTTACTCATCATTTCTAGGTAGCTGGCCTTCATTCTAACACATTTGAGAGAATCAATAAATACCATATTAAATAGCATGCTTGGAGAACCAGCTAAACAACCCAAGAAAACTTCTCTGTGATTCTTGACTCATGTGGTTGATAGTGCCGAGTATGGCTGAATTAAGATAGTCCCATCCCGACGGCCCTGACTCTATAACCTCTCTTCAAAAGTACTTGTATCTCATGCTGCCTTTTGGGTAAGTTATTTTAAATCTCCTAAATAAACTAACAAAAGCTGCAGTTTCAGGATTCCCGGCCTCACAGGTAATTGCTTCTCACCATCTTTATTGCTTAGAAAAACCTGAAGTTGTTTTTCATTGTCAGAGATTGTAATTAAGACCTAGAAACACCGCTTGCAGAAATTTGTAATTGGCGGTTTTCTGCTAGTTGCATCTAAACATTTGTTTTAAATGAGAAAGAAAAAAAAATTTTTTTTTAGACTTGGATGCAAATTATCCATTACTTATACCAGATGGTTGAAAAGGGATTCATTTTAATGAAATGAAAATGTTTTCTAATTATTTCTTAAAACCAGAAAACCAAACCCACTGCCATTGAGTCGATTCTGACTCATAGTGACCCTATAGAACAGAGTAGAACTGCCCCATAGAGTTCCCAAGGAGCACCTGGCAGACTCAAACTGCTGAACTCTTGGTTAGCAGCCATAGCACTTAACCACTATGCCACCAGGGTTTCCAATTGTTTCTTAAGCTTAGCAAAATCTCTTTCAATTGCAGGGCTGGAATGAGATAGATTTATAAATGGACTAGCACGTGCTTTTCCTTTGCCTGCATTCCAGTGGAATTCTGTCAGCCACACAGGAGTTTGTGGTTCTGAGGATCAGGTGACAAGACCAGGGAAAGAGAAAAAATAAAGCTACTCTACAAATATACAGAATATATCATTAATGCTTATTTGGAACACCACATAGTCAAGACTTCACAGTCAAGACCATGGTCAAAACTCACAATAGTCCATTTCTGCTCAGCTACTAGCAATTAACACAAAATTAAAAAATATATAGTCCTTATCACTAGGTCTTTCCAGAAAAACACATCCTTAATTCAAAATCCTTATAACACTGATACGTGTGTGTGTGTGCATGTAATAAAGAAAGACTTAGAAGGTTACAAAAAGAATCCTAATTTCTTCTATTTCATCTTTGCTTGCTCCACTCATTCGTCATGTCTAGTAGATGATCTTCACCCTCTAGACAACGTAGGTTCTCCTATAACATCTTGTACTTTTCATTTCAGCACTTATTTCATTGTTGATTACTGATAATTTGTTTAATATTTATCTCTTTCCTCAACTATAAACTCCATAAATCAGAGACCACGTCTGCCTTGTTCTCCATTATAGCCTCAGGTAACTCTAACACCATACCTGGCACGTATTTGGTGTCCAAGAAGGTGTCTAATGAATAAATAAATGAGAAATGTCTAGATAGATTATGATTACACTGGGTCCTGCTCAATGTCATCAATCTCTTCCATTCTGAGTAATGATTTCTAAAAAAACAAAATCATCAACATGCTTCAGAGCTACTGCTTATTAAACTTGCTGTTTTAATACAAAAAGCAAAATCAGGAGGGAAATGACTAAAGTAGGGGCCGATGATCCCATATTCTTGGATCGATCAAAAAATATCTTTTCACAATAAAGGGTGTACAAATATCAGTACAGGCTAGACTTTATTATAGAATAGACTATTACTTCTACCACTCTCTACCAAAGGACAGAAGCAGAGGAGTCCCCAGTTAAGGTAGGTTTCAATTAAGATGGGTCAAGTTTTTCACCATGTACCAAGAAAGGTCATTTATTTTCAAAACCTGTATACATATCATCATTTAATTCCTATATGAGTTACATGCTTCCATTTGAGACCTTACCAGGAATGTATACAAATTCATAAAACCTATACTCCAGAAGTTTCTAGGATATACCAAGGACCCAAAGATCAAGGTAGCTAAGAAAAGAGACAACTGGATTTGGGAAATGTATCTAGTTATGGGTTATGATGACATCAATCAAATCAACCTTTCTTAACTAGGCTTCTGTGAGAGAATTAAGGCCCAAAGATAGTACATGATTTGTACCATTTTAAATACACAGGAAAGAAGCCTGAAATGCAAGTTATCTGTATTATTTGCAAAGTACTGAGAATACACTTGAATGGCTCTGAAAACTTCATGCAAAAGCATAAAATGAAAAACTCTCTGATGGTAAATTACAGATTATCATGGAGTATTGTACTTTTAAGTACTTGGACTAATTTTCTGAGGGATATTTTTTCTATCCTTTGAGTTTTGCTCCCCACCCCCCCCCCAATTGGATTCAAAATCCCTTCTTAAATGAGTAAGGGTTCGGTCCATTTCCTTAACAGGCAAAGGGAATCAGAACCTTGGAGGATCATGCTGGTGTACTGAAGATGCCATTAGTGTCTTCTCAAAATGTCTGCTGTAGTAGAGATTTCACTGCTACCTATTATATAACCATTTTTGTCATCTGATATTTTAGTCTGAGGACTCAGCATGGTAACTCATTTCTTGGAAATAGTGAGGCTCTCTCTCTTCATAATGCAGGCCGAATAGTAACATCCAAATCCATGAGCTGAATGTTGACCCACTTTCTATCTCAAAATCAGATTAATGAAAATTAGAATTATATTTTGAGTAGGATATTGGACTGTCACCAGGACATGGCCACTTCATGCTGTCTGATGTTTCCAGAGTGGAGAGCAGCAGCCTTGTCTGATGGTTGCTGTTACGAGGATACCACTGTGTTAGTGAGTCTGTGACAATGCCCTATGGGTAGCAGTCAGATTAGCAGGTGTGAGCATAACAAAGCAACTGATGTTAACAAAAGAGTTTCAGAATTCCCTAGGAGCTCCATGAGTGATAGCATTTTTACTTGGTAAATGTTTAGAAAAGTTATAAAATTTCAAAAATTGATGTAACTTGTTCCAGCTTTTCACAGCCATAAAAGTAGAGTTTAAAAAAAAAAAAAAGGACATTTTCATTAACAGACTCTTAACAAACGTTTAGAACCTATGACACCACAAGCAGGAACTCCAGTGACATGTTGTGCACATAGTAAAGAATTACAAGAGTCCCTTTTCCCTCCAATGCTTTGACATGGGCCTAGATTCTCAACCTGGGCTAGAAGTGCTGTCTAGGCAAGCAGTGAGCAGCCTTTGGACACAGCAGTGCCAAGCAACACTTGTTAGAGGTCATAAAGGACAGAACTAATGAGTGGGTCATCTAAGAGTAGCTTAGTCATGCTATAAAAATGGCGATCGAAGGTGGGAGGACCTTCTCCCTAAAATGACAACAGATGCAAGAGGGCCTTAAGCAGCTGCCAATCTGACAGATTGTCCCTGACCACTTGTTCTCCACGTCATCAAAGCTTCTAAAGCTCTGTCTTTTGGAAAAGAGAGCCCTGAAATGTTCTTTCACAAGGCAGGAAGCGGAGAGGGCAAGTAGCTATTCAACTCATGTTATAGGACCATTCAAACCATGTAAAATGAACACTCCTTCTCCTATGGGAATAAACTTCCTGGGATAAGAAGGTGAGATTGAAGCTAAGTCATTTGTATAGATTAAGCACATGATAACCACCAAAAGCCGGCTTACCAGCACCCTGAGATCCCACCTGTTGGAGTAGCTCTAGGTGAGCACCATCGTATTTCTCTCAGCAGTACACAGACACTGATATGTCCAAGTCCTGAGACTGGGTTTACGGGTTTTGGCTAACACACCTTTTCTAGTTAGCTTTTAAGAACATAAAGTTTTGTCTATTACCAAGAATCTATATAGCCAAATAAAGGGCATTGAGGGATTGGAGATGAGAAAGGAGTGCTTGTATCACATCAGTTCATTCAGCAAGCCTGCACTGGGACTTGCAAGATTGAAATTTTCCCATCTCCATATCTGGAGATTTCTAGCAGATGTAGCTCAGCCAGAGACAGGACGGTGCTAACCACTAGTGGGGTTAGAATTCTGTTTCCACTGGGGACAAATCATTTCTGACCATTTCAACCTTCCCTGAAAAGCTGTCTGTCATGAGGAAGAATGTATTAACCTGACTTCCAAACACCAAGGAAGAATGGGAAATATTACACATGGTATGATTTTAAGGCCAGGAAACGTATGGACATCTGCCCCTCTTCTTTCTAACCACCCAGAGTGTAAAAGTCCTACAAATCACAAGACAATTGGGGATACCTTGGAGAAGAATACCAGGCTCAGTTTTCAACTCTAATTTTGTTTTCCATTTGGCTCTCTTGGACAAATGATGGCGTGCTGTTTAAAATTTTACCCCAATGACAAATCTGTCAGCCCAAGAAGTCTGGGAGTCTTCCTGAAATCCAAGGCTTTCACCAGCTCAGGGTTTTTTAAAGGCTATAGAGCCTGCGGTTCTTTGCATTTCTTGACTCAGCCTGTGATGTGTGGAAATTGAAGGTCGTCTCTTGGTTCATCCTTTGGTCAGAGCAAGAACAATGGAGGTCCATTGTTTTTCCAGGGAAATTTACTTCTAAGGGGGAGATCCCATACACCCTTTTGGAAGTGATTTTGGTGACTTAATCATTTCTAACTTCTGTTTTTAAAATTCAGGATTTGACTTTTTAAATGCAATTTAGCTCTTTAAACTGAACACACATGGACTTCATTTCATTAGTAAGGCTTCAGTTTGCACTGCATATTGTGTTCCTTCTGCTACTTTTAACTTTTCTGATAGAATGTTTTACTATATAAAGCAACTTGCATTTTTTATTGTTTCAAGGGTTTTTGCTTTTTTTTTTTTTATAGGTCTCAAACATCCTGCAGTGTATATAATAGGGAAACTCTTGCTAGCTCCATTTGAGATACAAAGGCTACATAAGAGATCAGTGACTCAACTAGCCTGGGTGCAATGGGAGCCAGGACAAGCACATAGTTCTTCCAACCCCTGCTCTATACTCTACAGTCCCCTGAAGCCTCACTACTCAAAGTATGTACCAAGTGTCAACAGCATCGCCATCACCTGGGAGGGATTTGACATTCAAAATCTCAGGCCCTGCCCCAGACCCACTGAATCAGAGTCTGTGCTGTAACAAGGTCCCAGGTGATTCCTAAGCACAGTCCTCTTTGAGGAACTCTGTTCTGGACTACCCTTAAGTGTAGGGACACATTTTCCTGTAGCTCCAGTTTCCAGTTGTATTTCTCACTCAAGGATCTCACTGCTTACATTTCTAAGACGGCAAATCCCACTTTCTTGAACACACTTACTTCCCACTTAAACCCTACCCCCAACAACCCCCCTCTTCCCCCTCTGACAAGTTACCTTTTCAGTGTCTTCCGTTAGAATCCGTTATGAAGCCCCTCGTGTAAACAACATCTTGGGAGGGACGAGGATCTATTTTTGAAAGTGTGAAAGGGAGAAATGAGCCAAATGCGTTCAGCAGATGTCAGGCAGCACGTGACCACGATCGGATGAGGGGAGGAGGATGGGGAAGGGAAGCCGCGGACAGGGATAGAGATGCCTGCTATGACTTGTCATTAGTTTTTGGTTTTTTTGGCTTTTTTTTTTTTTTTTAAGCCCAGCCCTCCCTCTGGAAATAGCACTGTAGACCAACATTGCAAAGCCCGGATATTCTCTATCTACCTCTCACAGGAGAGAATTTCTCTGGGGAAAGGTTTCTTGGCCACTTCATTTCAAATAACCATTAGAAGTCCAGGGCTAGGTTAACCACTGCTACCCAAGAGGCACAGCACTGCAAGAGGAGTAAGTCTTATAACTCGGGTGCTTGGCTGTGCTTTTATCCCCACGATTTGCCTAAGGAAAATCGTTCTGAGCCAAGCAGTGGGGTCTGTGCCAAAAACAAGCTTTCTTCAACCGACCGTGGGTAGATACAGAAGACACCTGCCAGGACAGTAGTGTTAATTCCTTGCTCCCTCTGGTGACTCAGTTGCCTGCCTAACATTCTCAGTAGTGCTCTGGTAATGATCCAGGTCATGCCGTGCTATAAATAGAGTGAGTCATATGTTCCAGTTTGCCAGTGACAAGCTCAGCTTATGCCTGTTGTCCCCCTGCAATTATTAATGGCATTCCCTTTTCACTCTCAAAGTGCCCCAGTTTGGATGATAAATTATACAGCCACTCTGGATATAAATGACACCCAGAAAAAAAAATGCACTGGCTATTTCCCAGTCCTGGATGCTGACAACATGCTAACGATTGCTTTAGAGCCTTGGTTTGCTCCTCTCTTCTTCAAGGGGAGAGCTGTCAAAGTCAGCAGCCGTCCTCTCTTGCACAGCTGCCTGCTCACTGTGCCTGGGTTGCAAGACCCAGCCACATGGGTCGCCCCGGTGTGATGATGCCCACACACCCCAGAACGTGGACCTCAGCTGAAGGCACGCTTCTCTGATCGGAGAACAGGCCCTGAATCAAAAGGGGATGTTTTGATATTTTTCCAACTGTGTATGTTTTACCACTTTCAGCGCAGTGTAAGGTTTATGGTCATGTGGCCTAATATGTTGAACAGAAGCAGGCACCACAAGCACCGATCCTAATTCTGCCGAAGATTTAAACTTGGGCAAGTGTTCCGTTTCGTCTTCTTTGGAACTGGAGCAAGGACAGGGCTACCGCAGAGCAGTGTTCCAAGGATTAACCAAGAGACAAGCCTTTTAATGAATGTCACATGTGAGATAACTAACTTGACATAATGGCACCAACAGGGAGAACGAGTTACTTTTCTAGAGCACAAAAGGCCTAAAATGTCCTTTACTTCTTGTCACTTGTTTTCCTTTTATATGTCCTTACCAATAGCTGTATTTCCTAGCAAGCTTCAAAACGTGAATGAAATAATAATGCAGTTTGGTTCTAAACATCACAGAAAAATCTCTAAGTAACAGAACAGCTATTTACTGCTTTTAGTAATTAACCAAAATATAAACACTTGAGTCGACATTGGGCCAAAAGCATTATTACAGATTAAATTACTGCTTTAATCCATCAGTCCTCGACTTATATCTGGAGATTACTTTATTCTTCACACAGAACAGGAACGACCAGGTTCTATGATATTATTTTAATTAATTTTTACAAGCTGCATCTAAGAGAGAAACGATATAAAAGTATATACCATGAAATGAGTAAGTACTAGGCTATACGATGTCATGTAAAAAGAGCAAAATACAAAATAATATGTACACTAAGACTCTACCTATAGAAGATATTGAACAAACTAGTTATGTCGGGATCGTGGAAATATGGGTAATTTTTTAAATTTATCTAGTCTTCCTATATAATCTTTTCACTTAAAATAGAATATTTCCCAAAAGGGCACATGGCCATGTTAATACTTGCAGTTAGGTGTTCATATACAGAATACATATGATGCAGACACCAGGACTTGAGCTTCTGATGAGTCCAGCAATCTAATCCAATCATAATCCGGGAGGATTTCAACCCCTCTCTCACGCAGTATTCTGCCCTCAGCCTCTCCCTGGCAAGGACCACATGACCGCCATCTCGACTGTTTACGGCTACTGCGAAAGTTCCTAACTAGGACCCAAGCAGGAAAAGGAGCAATGCTTCCTGGTTGTGACCAAATTCAAACCAGAGACCTGGAAACATCAGGCTTTGAACCACACCCACTTCCCAACCCATTTAGTGGGTCTGCCATTAACTACTAATATTTATAAGAGAAACAAGTCAGCCTTCCAATATCAAAGACTGTGATTTTAGAACGCACCTCACAATGTTCTTAGAGTAAACATATAGTAAACATCCCTGTGGGAAAGGAGTCTAAATTTTAGGTATGAGTCGTCTCTCAAAATCAACAAGGCACAGTGTCTGAGAGCAATGGGGGCCCAGATTAAGACTTTCCTAGGCAAGAGGCCTCTAGGTACTAAGACCAAAGTAATTCTGGCTAATTTCACGTGGGAAGATACAAAAGAAATGTTCAAATGCATTTATGCTGTTTCTCTCAAGGAACTGAGCTGGAACAAAAAGCGCATCGGGAAGGACTTTTGCTTTGATTAGGGTCATCAGCCTTTGAAAGGCATCTGCATTTCACAAGCGCGGCATTTCAAATCAGGAGCTCAACTTCAGCTGGGAGATAATCTATAATCAATCTAAATCACTCCTCAAACCAAAAATTAACTTTAACAATAAAAATGGTAAACAAAAGCATAATAAATGAATTTGTGAATACTTCTGCCTCCACCGAAACTGACCAGCCTGGATGGTCAGCCTTGATCTGGCTTCTCAGAGTACTCAGGTTTATGTTCCGTGAAAGGCACTCTAGGCTAATCACAACGTGTTAGGCACCTGTGTCTGTATGCTCCCTATAGCATTTGGACAGCATAATAAAGGGGGGTCAAAAGCCTCTCCATGAGACTGAAATACACTTTGTTATTTTCTTTGAAAATTTTCACCTTCGTAATATAAAAGCTTAGGTTTGGGTTTTGGAGCGTAACTTTTACATTCTTTTTATACTAAAAAAAAAACACACACGTACAAACTGACCCCCAAAGAGACCTTTAGACAAGTAGATAAGAATTGGCAATAGAATAGGAAGGCATTTTGGATAAGACATCCCCACGTACAAATGAAGAACTATGGCCAGGAAAGTGATCAGAAGGAACTTGGGTTTTCTTTCTTTCTTACTTTCGTTCATTCTTTCATCCTTTCTTTTCCTTTCCTTCCTCCCTCCCTTCTTTCTTTCTTCCTCCTCTCCCTCTCTCTCCCCTTCTTCCTCCCTTTATCCTTTCTTCCTTTTATTAGAAACCAAGTTTACTATGACTTTTGCCTTCAGTACCACACTCAGAGCCTCACAAGTCAAGTTCCCACTTAAGCATAATAACAACAACTCTGTCTTAAGTTGGGATATGGGGTAAAGCTTTGTTCCAGAAAGGTTGCAAGCGGGACACTGGGTACAGCTTAATGATCTTTACTTTCAGATTCTTTCCCATCTTTGAAACCTTTGCAAGAGTTCCTGAGTCCAAAGGAGACGGCTGAGGGCCTGCCCTCTCTCTTCTGCCCCAAACCCTGTTCCTGGGGCAACTAGGAATCTCCTGTGAAATCTGGGGATGTCAGCAAGTTCAATGTCTCTGAAGAGGTTAACCCAGTAAGAAACGTCAGCCAGCTGCACAGGCAGCTTTGAACACGCCCCACGCTGAGAAGCGCGCAAGTGGAGCAAGGGAGAGCGGGCCGGTCATTCACCTGTACGGAGAGGCCGTCCCCCACGAGAGGTAATCGGTGGGTCTCGGAGCAGGACGAGGGACGATGGGCTGCTCCACGGCAGTCACCTCCCCTGAGTAGGATTTAAGGAGGGAAGCGTTTTTATTGGCCAGCATGGCTCTCTCATTCCTGCGGAATTTAGCTCTTCGGTTCTGAAACCACACCTGGAAGATTGCAGGGAGGCGAGAAGGGCAGGTGGAGGGAGAGAAAAAAGAAAAGAAGAAGTTACACGAGTGAAGTTCTGGTTCATTTTACCATATAAGGCTTTCCACGGATGATATCTCATGGGTCCGGAATTTCCCCGAGAACAGCAGAAATATGCCATTATCCTCTCCTAGTGGGCCACGTTGTAGAGCTATTAAGGGTTAAGACTATTGTAACAGGACGATGAAGTACTTCCAATAATCAAGCCTCCAGAGATGGGATCCATGACTGAGCCACGTGATGTGAAAACGTAGGTTATGGACCCTGCTGTAATCAACAATCAAGAAGAAGAAGAAAAATCTCATTAGACTTCGGCCGCAGGTAACAATACCATTTCTAAAAGTTGTTTTTTGTTGTTGTTCAAAATTCTCCAAAACGTGAAAATTTCACCTGCTACTTTTTCATGATAATTATTAGATATTTAAAGAAAATTCCAGATTCCCCCAAAAGTAGATCCTGAGGCAAGTATTTAAGAAGTAAATGGTTAATTTGGGAAGTGTACTGAACATCAGTAGGGGACAGGAGGACTGTAGAGAAGAAAAGGCGGCCACCGAAGGGGCACTATTCGCAGCCCCTACTATTCGCAGCCCCTAGGTGGTGCAAATGTAAGAGCTCGGCTGCTAACTAAAAGTTAGAGGTTCGAGTCCACCCGGAGGTGCTTCAGAAGAAAGGCCTGGTGATCTCCTTCTGAAAAATGAGTACTGAACACCCTGTGGAGCCCAGTTCTACACTGACATAGGTCACCAAGGGTCAGGGTCGACTCTATGGCAACTTTATTTTTTTATTTTTAAACTAAGCCAGCTATCTCTGTGGCCGATTGGAGCTCGCTCCCACAGGGACTCTGAAGACTCATGTAGGTCACATTCTTGGGAGTTAGCCACCCGAAGTTTGAGAAGCTGGGTATTTTGACACCAGCTCCCATCAGTCAGTGCTGTTGACGTTCCAGCGCTCCTGGCATGCTGAATGCAAGCAGCATAGTCCCTGCAGGTCTAGCAAGAACCTTCTGGCTTGGAAATGCAGATGCTAAAGGTTGGAAGTCGGCTGGAGTACCTTCAATTGTAGGGTTTGTGTGAGCAACACTGACAGCATGTGCCGTGGCTAAAAGCAGACCTACCATTTAGTAAGTGCCGGGACAGCTAAGAGCTGATAGGGGCACATTACATGGTTTCCAGTCACCCTGACAATTCCACATATTCGTTTTTTTTATTTATATTTTTAGAGTTGAGCCAACAGAGGTTCCATGAGATTAAGTCATCTGTTCAAGAGCACTCAAGTAAATGGCAGAGATTGTTAACTCCAGAATGCCCAACTCATGATCACACAATCATCTTAAACTGCCGTGAAAGTATTTCATTCATTTACTCATTCAAGACCTGTTTCTGGAGTACCTGCTGGGTCCCAGTCCCTGTGCCAAACCCTGGGAGGACAGAGTAGAAAAAGGCCAATTCTCTCCTTGGTCACTTGCTCACTCTTTCTCATTTTTAGCTTGAGATACAATTATACCAAAACAAAAATAGTGCTTAATTCCATGTGATGAAAATCAATTCACCAGAGGAAATAGAAATAAAAAATTCACATGTGAAATGATAATCAATCATGAACATTACAGTAATGTAAATGGTAAATAAAATAATGAGATATTATCTCCCAACATAGTTAACTTTTTAAAAAATTCTAATAATCAAGGTGCTCATAGGAAGGGGGAGTGTATACTGGCATGTTCCTTGCTGGGCAGTAATTTGGCAAGACGTATAAAGATCCTTTTAAAATGCTCATGACAATTATGCATAAAAAATTCCAAACATTATACAAAAAGTTATATAGTTATAGAATTATACAAGAAGTTAACCATCTTAACATCTGAGTCTTGGGATTTTGGGTGATATGTGTATTCTCTGCCCTTAAACAGCTCATAAACTATTAAAGGAAGGGAAGCATGCGAATTTGAAAACCACAAAACAAGAATTACAGGCACAGTTACAGAAACACAGGACAAGGTGTGGGAGGAGGACATCCTATGGTGTGGAGCAGGGCAGCTGCACAGCGTAGGGGACACGAGTCCCGTGAACTGTTATGTCACCGGTGCTTTGTGGAGTTTTGCAGCATGAAGGCCCTGGGTGGGAATCAGTAAAGCTGGAATCTGGACATCTCGTCCTCGACTTCCCAGCCACCTGCTCTTCTGCTTCTAATGTGCCCTTTACGTTGCTATTGTTGTTCGTTGCCATGAGCTGGCTTCAACTCATGGTGACCTGAAGTAGAACAGAACCAGATGTTGCCAGTTCTATCCCATCCTCATGATCACTGGTACGTCTGAGTCCATTGCTGCAGCCAGTGTGTATGCTGAGCGCCTTCCAGCCTAGCGGCTCATCTTCCAGCACTGTACCGGACAATATTCTGTTGTGGTCCACAGGGCTTTCACGGACTAATTTTCAGAAGTACCTCATCACCAGGCCTTTCTTCCTAACCCATCCTAGTCTGGAAGTCCACTGAAACCTGGTCACCATGGGAGACCCTACTGGTATTTGAAATGTTGGTAGCATCATAGAAACATGTAAGCTACCACACTGTGACAAACTGACAGATAGTTGGTGGATATTGCTATTAGGGTTATCATTTTAAATGCAAATATAATCACATAAGCACCCTGCTTTATACCATCCATGGCTCCCCATCACTCCCAGAATGGAATCAAAACTTCTTACCATGGAACAAAAGGCTCCTCAGGAACTAGCTATTTGTCCACCAATCCAGCCACACTGTGCATCACTCAGACCTCATGACTGGCCCTGTATCATTCCACCTCACACTTGGAACTCATGACAACCTGCAGACTCGGCCTGTATGTGTTAGGCTAGTTCCCTTCATATACTCATGCCAGTGCTGCCTCTGTCTGTAAGTCTTCCTCTCTTTGTCCAGCTGTTAAAACCCATGTGGGTTTCAAGATTCAACTTTAATGTTACCTCCTCTGTAAACTGTTTCAGTGGAAAGAACATGAACTTTAAAGTGTGCCTAACAGAGTTGGATAAAAATACTGTTCCATTACTTTAAAGATTTGTCCTTGGATGAGCTATGTAATTTATCTGATCCTTTGCCTCCCAATCAATAAAATGGAGATAACAACACTCTCAAGTCTGCTTTGAGAGTTGGCACATAAAGAGAGCTCAACCAAAAACCAAATCCAATGCTGTTGAGTCAATTCTGACTCACGGTGACCCTACAGGACAGAGTAGAACTGCTCCATAGGGTTTCCAAGGAGTGACTGGTGGATTCAAACTGCTGACCTTTCAGTTAGCAGCCAAACACTTAACCACTGTGCCACCAGGGTTCCAAAGAGTGCTTACCAACCAAAAAAAAACCAAACCCAGTGCCGTCGAGTTGATTCCGACTGATAGCGATGGTGCTTGGTAAATGTTTATTCTCTCCCTCTTTCTCCAGGCAGGTTCAATCATTCCTTCCTCTGGGCTATCACTAATTCTTGTGCATCCCTTTAGTGTCGGAATTATGTCACCACATTACATGAGCGTGGTTTGTACATCTATATTCTCGGCTCCCAGTCCATAACATCCTTGAGGGAAGGAACTTGTCCATTTGTCCCCAACACCAAAACAGTTCCAAGTATATAATAGGTGCTCAATAAATGTTTGAGGGGAAAAAAGGAGAAGGAAATGAGGGAAGGAGGAAGAAATGAATTTTGCAAGACTCTTCTGGGTGTTATGGGACTTACAAAGATGAATTAGCCATAGCCTCCATCCAAAAGGAGCTTGCTATGTAGCAGGGGAAATTGACCCACAGACAAGATAATACCCATCAGGTTATGGTAAATGCCATGAGTATATAAGCAAAGAAGCCCAGCGTCAGAAGGGACTGGTTTAAACTGGGAAAGAGTAAGACTTCACGAGCGAGGGGGGAGAAACTTCTGTCCCACTCATTTAGGAAAAGGTCACAGCTCTGACAGCCATTAGGACATAGTGCGGGGGGAATGGAGGAAAAGAACATCATTTTAACATATAAGAAAAGCATTTGTCTGTTGCTTGATGGGGGCAAAATAGTCCCCCAACCAAAAATCCCTCTCTCATATTTCTTTTTTTAATTTCCAGCATCAACCAGCCCAGTGTTATCCTCTTCAGGTTTCCTTCTTTAATATTCAAATCTGTGGGGCAAAAGGGTGTTTCCAGGTACATCGGGCCATTGCTCTAAAATTATTCATTACACCACTGCAGGCCAAGCTCTGGGCAAAAGACATAGGGTTTGCAAGAGAAAGGAAGGGATTTAAGTGCAGAAGTAGAGAGCTATGGTAAGTGCCACGGGGGAGAAACGTAGGAAAACTAACCTCACAGTTCTGCTTGGATGGTGGATGGAAGAGCCAGATTGAGTTTTGTTCCTCTGGCTTACGCTGACCTGAGTCCTGAGGGATTGTGAACCAGTAACGTATACACCTTCATCCATTCTTTCTTCTAGCCTGTCCTCTGGTAGCCTCACAGGGCCCAGACAACTTCCCCTTTTGTTACTGACATTTTCCTTCAGTCTCTTGGGTACTGCTTTTAGGTGAGGTCTCTGCCTTCCGGTGCAGAAACACTTGATAATTTCTCCTCAGGCTGCAGGGACCTCTAGGACCCTCTCCCTCAGCCCAACAACTATCTGTCACACTTTGCTGTGCCTCAGGGTGGAGACATGTTTCCAACCCTCAAGGCCTTTCAGTCTAGCTGAGGTCTGTTAGTGAAGAGGGTTATCATTTGCAGAAAGAACGCCCTCAAACTCAGACTAAACATAGCTATACAAACAATAATCTCTTTAAGGAGAAAGACAGATTTGGCCCACCCCTCATCAAAACAGCAGCTGACCACTGCAGCATGGAAGACAACATAGCCCCTGTAATCTGACTTCAGCACAGATTGCAAAGCACTCCTCAAAAATGCATTTAGCCATTCAAAGTTCATTGTAGTGGTTAAAAACATGAGCTCTGGGTCTGCGTATCTGTGTTCAAATTCTAGTTCAGCCGCTTCTGAGCTGTGTGGCTTTGGCAAAATACCTTAACCTCTCTGTGCCTCAGTTTCCTCAGTTGCAAGGTGAAGAACAGTATCCATCTCATCGAATTGTTATATTCAACAGATTAGTTTATATAAAGGACTTACAACACTACTTGGCAAATCAGGGCTCAAGGATTACTAGTTATTGTATTATTATCATTATCATTTTTCCTAACTACAGATTAAATCATTTTCTAACGACACCTGTCTGTCAGTTTGTTGCACTGTGCTGGCTTGTGTGTTGCTGAAAGCTAAGCCACCAGTATTTCAAATACCAGCAGGGTCACTCATGGTGGACAGGTTTCAGTGAAGCTCCCAGACTAAGACAGACTAGGAAGAAAGGTCTGGAGATCTATTTCCAAAAATTAGCCAATGAAACTGTATGGAACACAACACAATATTGTCCTATATAATAATGCAAGGTGAGTGCCCTAGGTTGAAAGGCACTGCACGAAAACCACAATGATGGACTCAAACATGCCGATGATCATGAAGACGGAGCAGGAATGGAGCCAAACCAATGGCAACTAATAACAACATCATTTTATAAATGTCTGGCTTGCAGTTGATGTGCCATAGCATTAATGTTGGAAAAAATTGATATTATCTCTTTACCCAGTTTTCCCTGCCCTTATCCTTCCTCACTTTACAGAGAGGCCGTGAGGATAAATGAAATCATCCCCTGAATCTGCTCTCAAGGCAGTTCCTGAGTACAGAGTCTTTAATGTATTCATGTCTCACTCCCACCGGTGTCTGTCATCGTGTGTCATGAGTGTCTTGAAGATCTTCACGTCCACAAAGGCTGGGAGGAAAGCCAAAGGAGGACAGAGAGTTCATCTCTTTGGCCACCTTAGAGCTTATCTTGAAAGCTGGGGCAGCGAAGTGAAATGCTCAGAGGGATGGTGTTGGTGTCATGAATCTGGGAAGGTGGGAAATGACAGGGAGGAGGAGGGACTGTAGCAAGGACAATCCCATCCTACCTAAAAGCATTCTATTCAATTCTTTAAAATACTTGGCTACCCAAAGAAACAGCTAGAAACTGGATTCTGCTTTCATGCAGCCACTTTTGAGTACCAGCCCAGCCTGAAACCTAAAATTGGGGTTTAGGCGGTCTTCATAGATGTGCCCGTGGGAAGGAGGCTCTGCAGTGCCAGCCTCCCACAGTGTGAATTACCTGCACTCTTGCCTCAGTGAGGTTCACCCTGCGGGCCAGGTCTTCTCTCACAAAAGCATCCGGGTAGTGTGTCCGCTCGAAGACGCGCTCCAGAGCCTGCAGCTGGCTGCTGTTGAACGTGGTCCTGTTCCTCCTCTGCTTTCTCTTCTTCTTCTCTTCTGAGTTCAGCTGGTCATCTGGAATTGAAGAGACTGAGGATAAGGAGCCAAAATCACTTTGGGGATCCAGGTGACCCTTCTTTACTATATACCTACAGTAAGATATTGCTTCATTTCCTCACTCCCGTCTACAGCCAAATGCCACTGTCAGTGGGCAAATGTGGGAACTGGTGTTTGCGAGTTTATATGTCAAGAACTCCTAGAAGTTCTGAGGCTTGCTTTTTCTTCTAAATCTCGGCCCAGACCTGATCTGTCAGAGGGACATTTCACGCATTCTCCTTCAAGCCCGTTTTGTCAAAGAGGGTTAAAGGAAAACCTGGTCCTGCCCATGTTCTCTGAACTTCTCCAGAGATGGGAGAATTATATATTGCTTTTAGTTTATTTTTCTTAGACAATATATATTCATTCATTTAGTTTCATAATCCAAGTAGACCGCCTGTTCCCTGGTTCCTTCTCTCCCAACATATATATGCAGGGACCCAAATTCAGAGTAGGAAAGGCGAAACCATTTGCAAACCAAATTAGAAGGGTTTCTGTCTTACCCCGCACCCTCCTGGAAGCTGTAACTCATGACTGCATTCCTTCAAGGCTCCACGCTGTTGCTAAGGGGGTTTCTGGTCCTCAGCCTAGATCAAGGCTAGTGCCGCAACACCATCTGCCCAAGCTGCCATTAGCCTGGGATTCATTCGCCCTTTGAGGTCCCAAGAACAGGGAGCCACATTGAAAGATCCCTGAAGCTCTTTTACCCAAAAGTGAGTTTGGGGCCTTATTTAGGAACTGTTGGAGAATCACGTCCCCAAGTTTTGCCTATCAAGACCCCTCCTCGGTTTTCCGAGTTCCCTGGAAGCTAATCATGCAGCCTGCCCATGGCAGTTAGGGAATGGTGTACTCCCATCCCACCCCCTCCCATTCCACCCCTGTCAGGAGTGATGGATGTGTGAAGCTGAGCAGAATTCCAGCTGTGCTAACACGGCCATCAAACTATCACCCTGAGGCCCAAGCCGCTGCAGAGCCTGTGCGTCTTTCAGAGATTTACAGCACGGAGCTGTCAGGGTCCATGTCACATGCTCATTCTGGTGAACTGCACTTGTATTTCCAATAGTCAGCTCAGCCCAAAGAAACATACAAGGAGTGAGAGTGAGGGTGGAAGGAAGGAGGCCTTGGCCACTTGCTCACATTCTACAGAGAGTAGTTCTCAGCCTCTTTTTTTGCAGTGTGCGAAGTCTCCTAATCCTGTTTGAGTATAAACACTCAACACGAACACTCAACAAAACTGTGAGCACGAATCATGCTATCCTCCCTTAGCTATAATATTATTCTTATTGCAAACTGAGGGCATGTTCTACATTTGGTGTGAAATCAAGGTGTAAAGAGAGGGGCTCCTAGCCCAGGTCTCTCAAAGGCTGATGAGTGAGGCCTCTAAGTCTTGCTGCCTTGCCAGTGGAGATGCCCTCCTCCACAAGGCTGCCTCACCAGGAATGCCCTTAGAGCTCAGAACAGCGTCGCCACATTTCCTCTGGATACTGAAAGCACCCAGGCATAGAAAGCGCTTGCTGAATTTGTTTTCAGGGAAAAGTGAAACTTCTTGTGTCCTTAGCAAACTGTTCCTGTAGCAGAAAATCAGATGATCTCAACCAAATTTCTCCATCCAAGAAGCTGCTGTCACCCATTCTCTCTGCTTCATGGTAGAGCTGAATTTGATCTCATTTTTCTCATTTGTGGTATCTCAGCTAGGAGCCTGCTTTGATGGCACTTCTGTGACATTCAGTAAAAATGTCAGATCGGTGGCATCTTAAGAATGGAGCCAATTCAGCTTTCATGATTTCTGGGATCTGTCAAGGCCTGGAATATTCTAACCAACATCACCGATTATACCACTGTTCTTGGTAGTTGCCATTAAGTGGGCTCCAACTCGTGGCAATGTTATGTATAACAGAACTCAGTGCTGCCTGGTCCTGTGCCATCTTCATGATCATTGGTATGTTTGAGTCCACTGTTGTGGCTATCATGTCAACCCATCTCATTGAGGGTTTCTCTCATTTTTGCTGACCCTGTATAAGCAAAATTAGTTTACAATAATGTCAATAGTAGAATTCAACATCTAGGAGCAAATACCTTTCAGTAGTTTTCTTGCATTTGTACTCTCATTCCTTTTTAACAATTTGGAGACATTGTTGTTGTCCCCAGTATCGTTCCCAAGTCCTTCTGTCCAGGGTTCTATGTGTCTTGCACATCAAGTCTCTCTAGGCCATCCAAGCCTTTGTGACAGCACCGAGATCTGAATCCCACGCCTCAGTTAGATAGAACTCTGCAAAATCTCCTTAGCTTCCATACCTACCCCAAACTGGGACCAATTACAGAGATCTTAGGCTATTATTTTTCATCACATAAAGGAAATCCCTTATTAAACCGATCCTGTGATTTGTTTTCTTCCTTCGAAGAAAATTCTTTCTCAGCTATAACCACAAATCCTAAATCCTTTATGCTATTTTGTAAGCCTGTTTCTTCTGGTACTGCCAAAGTATGATCAAGACCCAGGATATTTTATGTTTTGTTCTTAGTACCACAACCTGCTACATAATCTCTCAGTAGTTCTCTGAGATCTTCCACTCTTCACTCAAATCCCACTGACTGTCCACCATAAACCACTGACTCCCCTGACGTGGGAGTAAGGGAAATGGAGAATTATCGTTTATGACAGGGAATAAATAGCTATGATGACCTGAAATGACGCCAGCAAAAGTTTCCCAGTGAATGTTCTTGTTGTTTTTAACAAATGAAAACACCAGTCCAGAACATGTTGAAGGTGAGAAAAGACATACAAATAAAAAGGATCTGGGGAGTCTGGATCTGGGAAATGTCCTTCAAAGCACAAGGATAATGGAAAGAGACAATGAGCGGGCAACTGAGACAGCTTGAGCGGCAGCCCTGCGGCCCGTCTGTCTTTGCTCACTAATCACTAGCTGTGAGCTCCCTGCTTTCCTCCAATTTCCTCCAAGAGCACAGGAGAGCAGAAGCCAACACAGGATCTTCAGCAGCACCACCAGAGGAAACGTAAACATTGCAGAGGCTTACAAATGTGGGCCATGTGAAGGACCTGGGACAAATACTTTTATCAGATTCTGTGCTCTGGTTGAATATCGGGATGGGGAGAAAACTGTATTTTTATCATTGCAAGAGGATCATCTTACTCGTAAAAACAGCCTTTACAAAGGTTGATTTTAAAGCATGCTAGCCAAGAATGTTGTCGTTGTTATTGTTAGGTGCTGTTGAGTCGATTTTGGCTCACAGCAGTCCCACATGACAGAGTAGAACTTTGTCATAAGGTTTTCTAGGCTGTTTTTTTTTTTTTTTTTTAATATTTATGGGAGCAGATCACCAGGTTTTACTTCATGGAGCTGCTGGTGGGTTCAAACAGCCAACCTTTCTGTTATGAGCTGAGCATTTAACCATTGGTCCACCAGGGCTCCTTTTTTTATCCAAGGGTACTGATGACCAGTTGAACATCAGGAAGCATCTCATTCTTTGGAATGAGGTTTTACCAACTGAATTGGGTAGGGTTGGGTAGGTTCACCAAGCTGCAGAATACCACAGGGGACGTGGATGTATTCTTATCAAAATCATAATGTTTCAAATCCAAGACAGTTGTGGATTTTATAATTTTTTTGATGATTGAGTCAACTGCAAGTATGACCTATTGCTACTCTTTCTAATAAAAACAAGCAACGTGACCTTATGAACACGTGTATTCTCGCTTAGAACCATGAGTCATTAAATATGAGCACCAAATAAAACTAAAGATACTGTCTAATACGCCCCCTTTATTTTACAGATAAGGTAAATGAAACCTAGAAGATTAAGGCCCCGAAGATTAAGCAAACATTGCTGAACACCGTAATGCAAGTTCATGACTGCGCCACAGCTACAATCTGGGGCTCCTAGTTCCATTCCACTCTTCACTGCAAATGACTATGTAAGAGAGGAAGGAACAAAGAAGCACCAGAGATATAAATAGAAACCACAACCCAGGGAAAATATTTACGGGAAAGATAGGGTTTTCCATACGAGCTATTATAAAGAAGGTCTCAGAAAGGTCCATGTGCATCACCTATTGTCATTCTTACCAGAATAGCTATAAAAAATACGCAACGGTTCTCATCTAGAATAGTGATTTTGATCCAAGTGTTTTGCTTTTTTTTTTTTTCATTGGCCCCCGTAAGTCCTTGCTTCATGAACTAAATATGTGCAGGGTTATTTTAGCACAGTAGTATACCTCCATCAAGGAGCCCTGGTGGTGCAATTAACCACTCAGCTGCTAACAGAAAGGTTGGCCATTCAAACTCACTTAACAACTGCAGGGGAGAAAGCCCTGGCGTTCTGCTTCCCTAAAGATTACAGCCTAGAAAACCCTATGTGGCAGGTCTACTCTGTCACATGGGGTTGCTATGAGTTGAAAGCAGCTCGATGGCGCCCAACAACAACATACCCCCATCTTCTCCCTATAACCATGTCAGTAGTTCTCTTTCATTTTAGGACACAGCTCAGAATCTCCGTTTTCTAAGACACGTCTCAAGTTTTACCCCTCTATAAAACCTTCCTGATGTGAGTCCATCTTTAGCTCTCTGTTTTCTCAATTCCTATAGAGTATATTTTAGTATGGGGCCCCTGGATGGTGCAAATAGTTAAATGTGCTCTGCGGCTAGCCGAAAGGTTGGAGGCTTGAGTTCACCCAGAAGCACCTCAGAAGAAAGTCCTGATAATCTACTTGTGAAAAATGAGTCATTGAAAACACCGTGGAGCACAGTTCCACTCGGACACGGATGAGGCCACACGTGGGGCCACCACGAGTCCAAGTTAACTTGATGGCAACTAGTGTTATTTCAGTATACAAATCAAATGCTTTTTATAAATGATGGTCTAATGCTCTCTATGGAAATATTTTGTCACCTCAATATGTTTAACTATTTCTCTAAAAAGAGATAAGAGCCCCTTGATAAATTAAATGACAATAAAATCTGAAAGAGTTTGAATAGTGGTATGGAATGGAAGCAGCTCTAGAAAGTTAGACCTTCGATGATCTATCCAAAGTTCTCAAGGGCCGAGTAATTTCTGATTCTAATCATTCTTAACAGTGCATAGTGAATAATTAGGTTAGTATGATCTCTTATCTCTGGGTAGTTTTACTTGTAGTGTAAAATATCCTTTCCATGTTTCTTTTGCAAACAGGTTAGTCATGATGTTAGAGGTGGAAGAAGCACCGCAGTTCTGATTCCTTTGTAAATGTGGGAATTAGTCCTTCATTTCTATTCCTTCCTAGAGAAGCAGCTCCAGGATAAATAGATGCTTTAAACAAACAGGAACACACACTAGAAGAAAATCTGTGCTGCTAGAGACACGGTGTTTCCAACGGATCGAGGTGCTAGAACACAGATGAAGCATTTCTGAAGAAAGAAACCCATGAGCACAAGGTAGGATACCCCTGTGCATTCGAACGTGAGTTAAGAGAACGATAGCTCTGCCTTCAGCTCTAGCAGGAAATTCACTCCAGACTTCTCATCTGGCTGCTGAAATTGCCCTGGAAGAAGGGTGGAGAAAACCGTGCGAAGTGCCATCCCCAAATGTGAGGACCAGGTAGTGTGTGGTGATCCGTACTCATTAAGTCCCTCCACTCAAGCTTGGCTGCTAACTAAAAGGTCAGCAGTTCAAATCCACGAGCTGCTCCTTGGGTACCCTGTGGGGCAGCTCTACTATGTCTTATAGGGTCGCCATGAGTTGGCATTGACTCCACAGCAACAGGGTTGGTTTTATGATACTCGCCATGCAAGTTCCAGTCAGCTCCCAAAGTCCCTGACCGGCTTCTGCTTTCCATCCCGGGGGGGTCCTTGGAGATACCCAAATCAATGCTAGGCCAAACATAATTTAAAGGTATAGCAAAAACATATTTTAGGAATAAAATCTGAAGAAAAACGTGTTTGGTATGCCTGAGTCACATCAATTTGGGGAGAAATCTGATGCAAGAAGATAAAACGCCAGCTTCAGTAGCAGAGACCGACCACCACATCAAAGCTTGTCATCTGCCTTTTGGTGGAAACAGGGCAGGCAAGCGGATCTGAAGCGTAGCCTGCCGATCGTTTTATGGGCATTGAAGAATGTTTTCAGAGGAACTTGTATTGCACAACAGCTACTTACGTTAATGGGATTTGTGTGGTTCAGGCCCTGTAACCTTTGGAAAATTGAAGGGAAGTATAATTGCAAAAGCCACTAAAAACTGTTTAGCTTTTATTGCAAGGCCTATGAAAAGCAGTGAAATACAGCTGTGGCATTTATTTGAGTCTCTTTGGTTACACCGAGCTCCAACTGCAATTAGGACGGCATCCTTCTAGTCCTGTTATCATCGGTGAGCCTTGATAAATGGAACACGGTTCACTTAACCAGGATGACCATCCTAGCACCGCCCAAGCTTAGTTCATCGCAGTGACCCAGACCAAGGTGAGCAGCACACCCACACCTTCTCAACAGCAGACCTGGTCTCCTCTGCCATGGAAGCCCAGCAACTGTCGAGAGTGGCCAGGTCTCTGCCAGTACAAACACCCAGCTATGCTGCCATCGTTCCCCTTAGGCTGCGTTACCAGATCCTGAACTTGTATGATGGTCTTCGATGTGTGTATTTTTTCCTTTACTGTCCACATGGCGTAAAGGCATAAAAAAAAAAAAAAAAAAAGGCATAGGCATGGTTTATTTTTAGTCAAGTGTTAGTCTGAACCTTAGTAGATAACATTCAAATGCATTAAATGTAATTTGGGGGAAGACATGTTATTAAAGAATCAAATGCTCTAAAAGGTGTGGAATTGCATTATTTTGAATAGGTCTGACCAAAGAGTCAGTGGCTCTGTGTAAGCCACAATTATTCTTTGTAGACACATATCAAGGTTTAGCTTTCTCAGTATAGCCAATTCTCCTGTGGAACAGAAAACACTGAGGAATTTGAGGTACCGTAATGTGATTTGTACTTCTTTCCGCTTCTTCACTGCAGCTTTCCTTCCCCTATCAATCAATGTATGTTCAGAGCCAAAGATGTGAACACAGTTCCCATCACCTTCTCTGTTTTAATTCTCTCAATAATTTTTCTTAAAGGACTCCTGATTAGAAGCCCCGGGTATACCCAACTTCAAGCAAAGCTTTCTGTGTAATCCTATATTAGAACATTTTGTTGATGCTTTCCGCTGGGCTGGCATTTCCCAGGTAACTGGGAGTCGATTTGAGACTACGGATCCAGAGCGACTGTTTGTGCTTGCATTTAACTGAGGCTCTTATCAATTCTCGGTAAATACAAATTAGTAATCAGACATGAGATACATGTATTCGCATATTTTAGAAATGTTACTGCAGGAGCTGAGTTACTGAACAGACCCCTTCTCTTAGATAAAGGGAAAAATTCTGGCTTCAGACACAGAAACGCTCCCAGATTTCTTGGGTGGACACAGTGGCTGCAACAATGGGCTCAAGCATGGCAACGATCTCAAGGATGGCGCAGGACCGGGCCATCTTTCCTTCTGTTGTGCGTGGGCTTGCTATGAGTTGGAACTGACTCGAGGGCACCTAGCAAGAGCAGATTTCTCTATGGAGAAGTCACTGATTTACTCATTTATTAACCTATTTCAGGATGCCAAAAAAAGTGGAAAATACGAATCTTTGCCCCAGACTCAATCAACCGTCATCGGGCGGGGGCGCAGTGAAGCGGAGTGGAAACTCGACTGGGTTGGGATCAGAAGCACCTGTGTTCTCCTGCAGGCCTTGCCACTCACTAGCTGAGCCTCAGTTTCCAAAATAATAAAACGGGAGGAAGACTGCCTATTCCCAAGGTCATTTGAGGATTAAAGAACAAGGATCTGGCACAAAGAAGGCAACTGGCAAGTGGTGGGCTTTGCTGCTACTGCAGCAGCAGCCAATTTCTCCTCCTCAGAAACTTCTGCTGGTGTTCCTTTTTCCTTCTGTTCCCTGTTTGTGGGTATTTGTCTCTTTGACAAGACTTTTATCAGGGAATAAATGGGGAGAGAGTGAGAAAGCCATTCAGAAGTATTGATATGGCTTTGCCTGGTTTGATGGACAGCATAATTGTGATCTAGGAAGCTGGAAGAAGGAATAAAACCTTTAAAAATCAGCAAAAGCTGAGTCATGGTGGTAGAACGAAAATTGTACAAAGAAATCACACATAGACATTTCTACAAAAAGCACCCTTTGAGACACTTTTCTGCTGTTAGTCAATTCTTGTCTTTCTAACAAGCTTATTTTCCTTTCGAAATGCAAATTTTAAAAAGAAACATTCAGAACACAAGCAGATTTTAGTATTTAAAGACAGATAAGTACTTGGTACCCTTATTAAGTAAGCTCACCAGAAATGAGTTTTTTTAAAGAAAAAAAAGGAGACAGGAGAAAAAAGGAGAGGGCGAAGGACTAAAGTCAGGCTATGCAATTTCAATTATTTCCCGGCCAGTGATCCTCAAGTTGGCTAATTTGGTTGCCACATGTCTAAAAACACAAAAGTTGGGTCATATTACTCAATTTTGCTTGGGGACTTTTTTTAAATGCCTGGGCACTTTGGTAAATTCCAAAGGGATAAAAAGAAACCCAGGAAGGCGAAGTTCTGGGGAAAGGGTGAGCTCTGACAGAGATTTTAAAAGCTTTTTGAACTTGCGATATTCCAGGTGTGTGGTCCCATTGGCAGTGCCTCTTGACTAGGATTACAGAGCTCTAGATGAGGTCTGCGCTCCTGCCTCCTCCTGAGGGTGCTTTTCCTTTGTAGTGAGAGTGGCATCGCTTTGTAAAATACACAGCCACCTGAGCAACCTCCACGTGTATTTTTTTTTTTTTTTTTAGTGATTTATATTTTGTGGAATACTTTGTAATGCCCTAAAGAAAAATCTGGCAAAACAACAGGTTTCTAAAAAATGCCTACTGGAAGTGGACAGCAATGGAGGACATGTACACAATTAACGAGTAAGCACAGCTCCTGGAAGGAAAGGAGTGGTGGAACACGAATCTTCTGCTGATAAAGACACAGACAATTAGGAGGCATTTGAACTCTTGAGCAAGACGCATGACTTGCATATCCTTATAATTAAAAAGATATCTATAGCAGAGAAAGCCACAGGAAACAAAGAAGTAGCTTGTCATCACAAAAGAAAGGAGACAGAGATAATTGTACAGCAGTAGATAGAGTAAGGAAACCCTGGTGGCGTAGTGGTTAAGAGCTACAGCTGCTAACCAAAAGGTCCACAGTTTGAATCCTTGGAAACTCTATGGGGTGGTGCAAATGATTATTAACACACACAGCTATTAACCAAAAGGTTAGAGGCTCAAATCCACTCAGGTGGGGCCCTGGAAGAAAGGCCTGTTGATCTACTTCTGAAAAATCAACCATTGAAAACCCTATGGAGCACAGTTCTACTCTGACACGTATGGGGTCACCAAGAGTTGGAATCAACTTGATGGCAGCTGGTCTTAAAGGAGAAATTAAGGCTCCTCTTGGGCGTTACTCTGGTTTTTGACACTAAATTAATCTGAAGACCAAAATGTGATAAACGACCAATGTAAGAAAACTTGGTGTTTTAAAACACTGTTTAAGGGAAAGAAAATTAAAGTTCTCCCTTAAGAACAAGAAAAGCCAAAATGTAAGCAGTAGTTCAAATTTTGACATTTTTTGAGTGAAGTGCCATATTGTAAGATCCCTGCATTTCACTTTTCCCATTTGTAAAATGGGTTTCTCTCCGATATAAATAAAATATGCATTTAAAATGATACCAAATTTAACAACTAACTAGAACATTTCCATGTATTTTGTTTAAATTTTAGTACAGAGAAATTGCGGGAAGGGCTTTGGATTGGGAATTAGGCAGCTCCTATTCTCATCTGGAAGGGTCACTGCTAAGTCTCTGCTGTTAGGCCTCACTGTCCTTACTGACAAAATTATAGGTTGGGTTAGGTGACTAAGCAAAAAAAAAAAAACACCCAAACTCTCTCAAATGCAGCATTCAGGGATCGTAGAATTGTCTTTTTATATTTTCAATATCTGGCCCAAAAGAAAATTTTCAGCAAGTGTTCATTTAAGGTGATGATCGCATTTTGCCCTTTTTGTTATTGTTGTTGCTGCTATTGGTTTTTGTGTGTTTGGGCTTTTTTGTTTGTTTGTTAGTGTTGTAGAAAACCTTGGGCTGGATGAGGCTGACGTTAATTATCCAGGCCTGGGGAAAGCTTGGGTGATTGATCTATTCCTCCATGCCCATTTGTACTCTCCAAATAGATATCAGTCTAAATCTTTATTTTAAAAGAAATTAGTTCACCTATAACCACAGTGGAAACCCTGGTGGTGTAGTAGTTTAGTCCTATGCCTTTTAACCAAGAGGTTGGCAGTTCAAATCCAACAGCCTCTCCTTGGAAACCCTATGGGGCAGTTCTATGCTGTCCTATAGGGTCGCTATGAGTCAGAATGAACTCAATGGCATTATATATATATAACCACAGTACAGAATAAAAGAAAGCCTGAAAGTTTTCTGAGATGTTATTTTTATCCTCTAAATTTACTAACAAAAAATGAGAATAACTTCAGCCTTTTCATTCTCTACCAGCCTTGCTGCGAACACTGCTTATGTCAGCCGCCTGAGGCTAATCTCCAAACTGCTGCCTCCACCAACAGCCAGGCTTGATCCTGAGCTGCACACCCTCTTGCTAGCACCTGATTCATTCACTTGAACAAATATTTATTGAGCACTTGCTGCATGCCAGGCAAGTAGGTGCTTTGAGGAATGGAGAGAAATATTACATGGAGTCTGCCCTAAGGGGCTTCATAACTGATTTGAGGATAGACATCACCAGCACATGAAAAGCAAAGTAACAGTAGGAAAAAAAGTATCTCAGCAGGCCTGGCGTCCATCAGAGCCCGCAGTGGGCTGGGAAGAGCACAGAGCCACTGAAGCAGGTGATAAGACACCGTCAGCATAGGCTCTGTCTATCAGGCTTGGAGTTCAACAGCCCTGTCTCAATTGCACCCATTCACCCCACTCGAGTTGTGCTGCCGATGGTGACTAACACTTGTCTGTCATTTAGAGTTCTCTATGATCTTGACTCTCTTTGTCTAACAAAACATGCTAGCCCTTGCCCCTATCCACTGACTATATTGATGGCTTTTTCACCCCCAGGCCTCAGTTTACTTGTCAGCTCCTCACAAGGACCTTCTCTGACCACTGACCACAAGTAGCCCTTCTCTCATTATTCTCTGTCCCAGCATCCTAACCATCTGCTTTATAGCACTTACTTTATCTGTAATTATTTATTCTGATTGCCTCACATGCTAGAATGTGAGCTTTGTTTGACTTGTTAACTGCGGTGGCCCAGCATCTGGTAGCAGCGCCTGCCATACTACAGGCATTCTCCTTAGAATGAGTGGATGAACTGCGCTTGGGGAGAATTCTGCACACCCTGGCCAACTCACACTCGGCCCCCGAGGCTGATCGTCCTTGCAGGGATGAGCTTTTGTCAGAAGATCTTGTCATGCAAGCTCTCCTGCTCTGAAGGCTCACCTCATTCTCTGCAGGGCGTGTGAATTTCAGGAGCGGGTGTTATCCAGCCGTCAGGCACCTTCTCTGCAGGGTTTCTCATCTTCAGTTAGACTGCGAGCCTTGAAGGCAGGCACATGAGTGAAGTGTGTGGAACAGAGTCCTGTACGTCTTAGTAACCAAACCAGTTGCTGTTCAGTCGATTTCAAGTTCTGGCAATCCCATGTGTTGCAGAGTAGAACTGTGCTCCATAGGGTTTTCAAGGCTGTGATCTTTCAGAAGCAGATCACCCGGCCTTTCTTCTGAGGATCCTCTGGGTGGATTCCAACCACCAACCTTTTGGTTAGTAGTCGAGCACTTGACCATTTCCACCACCCAGGGGCTCAACATACATCTTAGTTGTGCTCCCTACTAAGTTTGATAGTGATGAAACATAAGGAAATATTGACCAGCTTTGGCCCCAGCAAAGACAAAGAAAATGCAAAAGATGTGTCCCGGTACAGCTATTTCTATGCTCCCCAAAATACGTAAGTTTAGCTCTAGGTTGTATTCCCTTACAGTTAGTCGTTTCCAGTCACTGTGTTTCCTGTTCCCCTTCACTGGCAAAGGGGCCTGGGCAACAGCCTGACTAATTCGTTCTCCAACATACAGGACCATTACTGCCTGTCAACCACACCTAAGCCTTAATTACGTGGTGATTTCCTCTTCAGGGATATGTGACTATTTTAACTAGTAAGGACACTCATGCACTAAGGTCATAGAGAAAAAGGAGTCTAATTTGGACAAAACATCCAAAAATCCACGTGGAATAATCTTATTCCACTGAATCATGTCCTTTGTCGCTGGACAGCCCTAAAGAGCTGTTGTTGGACAGCCCTAATAGGTGATTCTGTCTGCCAGGAGTGGAAACCTGTGAGTAATCTGTGTGTCACTGTGACTCATGTCACAGCCACCACTTCCAAATCTCCACCATCTGCAAGTTGGCAAGAAGAGCTCAGGCTGCTCAGCTCATAACAGGAAGAAGCCACATGGAGAAAAGACCTAATAAAAAGTTTTACTGATGAAAAATAAAGTGATAACTTGAATGATAACCAAGGATAAAGGCAACAACTTTTCAGTTGTATTGTTGGTCACTCTCTGGCATCTGTTTCCAACGTGTCTTCAACGCCAATCCAGACATTCTTCCTTCCAAATCCTAGGGCCCTTTTTAAAGTTTCCCACATTTTAAGAATTTTTCATATTTTAAATTGCTCTTTAAGAAGGGACTTGATAGTCCCATGTTGAACCAGCAGCAAGGACAAACCGGGACAAGCTAATATTTAATTCCACTATATCACCCATCTCTAGTCATTGATAGAGCATTTATTTCTCTGTCCCTCTACAATTTCAATTAAAATGTCCCAGGATTTACTCAGTGGTTAACTTTCTTGGAAATCAGCACTTTTAAAATAAAGCATCTTAGGAGAAAACGTTAAGGTTCTATGGACTCGGGACACTTAAAGGGATTTTAGAAAATCAGATTTTTATAAACATAGTGTTTCCCATAAACCAGTTAAAGAAACTATGCGTTTAGTAACTGATTTGGTGGAGTATCCTAGGGTGCAGTTTTAAAAATTATTATCTAGCCAAAGAGGAAGGACCCCAGTGGTGCAATAGTTTAGCTCTTGGCTGTTAACCAAAAGGTTGGCAGTTCAAACCTACCCAGTGGCTCTACAAGGGTAAGACCTGGCAATCTGCTTCTGTAAAGACTGTAGCCAAGAAAACCCTGTGGGGCAGTTCTATTCCATCACATGGGGTCGCTATGACTCAGAACTGACTCAATGGCACCCAACAACAACAGCCAAAGCGAAGGTTATTTACAAGGAAATCTGCCCCTTTCTTGCTATTCGAATGTGTTCTGTGGACCCCTGCTGGACTACTTCATTTTGTTCTATTTGGTTGATTCTATTCTAAGGTTTTATAGGGGTAGCGGTCGTGTCTTCCTTGATAACATCGTTAAGCCTCTTCCTTAATACAGATCTGTTTGCTTTGGGGGTACACTCCTTGGCTAGAAAGATGATCATAATTCCCTTTCCTAGAGACTTCCACTTTTAGCACCAGCCCTAGGTCTTCCCAAGGCCAAGTGGTATTGAGCCTTTCTGAGCATTAAGCCAATATGGCTACAGATTTATTGCCTCTCCTGGTCACCAAGAGTTATCATATAGCTAACTTCTTGATCTGAAAGAGCCCATTTTTAATATCAAAGCTTACCTTGAGTTAGTCATAGCCCTGGACAAAATTTACACAATAGTGATTTTATACTCTTCCTCACATTTTCAGCAATCTGATATTGGTAAAATGTTTTCCATAGAATTTTTATCAGAAAGACAACTTCATGTAATGAAACTCCAGTGATTAGAAGTCATATAACCTGGGTTCTCACCCTGGGTCTAGCCCTAAAAAGTCATGTGATCTTAAGAATGTCACTTTGCTAACATGGGTTTGCAGTTCTATTGTCAAACAAGGGCATGGTAACAGATCATTTTTAATATCTCTTCTTGATTTAAAATTAAAAATTCCTCTTCAAATACTTGACCAATGGACAAGTCTGTGCCCTCAAAGAGATACATAGTAAATAATATATTTATTTACTGAGTATCTCCGGTCTGGGAATCTGTGAACTTAACGATGGGTTAACTAGATATGACGTAATTCCACGGATGTATATTTTGTAGTCAAATCTTCAGTGCCCTTGATATTTTAAACACATTATTGATGATCTTTGTGGATACCAGGGTTATTTCAATAGTTCATGGATGCTTATTTTCTATTAAATGCTTTCTAAAGAAAACATTTAGGTTTAGCAGGTATTCAAACATTTGAGAAGGGAACAAAGGTGAAAAGCTTTTTTAAGTTCTGAAAATTTTAAATATTTCCAACATTGAAAGACAGGGGCTGAATTTCTGATAAAATGTGTGTTTGTGTGTACGTGTGTGTGTGTGCATCAGCTCGGAGAACTCTCAGATGAAATGGTAACAACAGTGTTATAAACATGAGAGCTAGAAGCATATCCAATTTCCCACAGTGGAAAGGACCAACCTGTTGTATTGTGAACAGTTTACTGTTTGGGCTGTCTGCATAGCCCACTAAAACTGCTGAGAACTATCATCATTACCTAGCCCAATACCACCTATGTCTGGCAACTCACTTTGACATATTAGGTTCTAGGTAGGGGCTCCCAGACAACGACTCATGTGATGCCACTGCCAGCTGGACTAAGCTGCAAATAAAAATTGTATTTTAAATAGATAATTTATATGTTTAAAATTTAAGTAAACTGGCATCAACAAGGCAGAGTCTGTAAGATCCAAGTGAAGTCAATTGCCAAGTTGTGCTGATCAGTGCAATCAAGTACTCCATCAATGGGATCTTAAATGGCTGCATAATGCAGACATGGAGAAAGAAGGAAAGGGCCAAAAAAATGAATGGAGCACATTAAACATCAATCATTAAGGATAGGTATTTTTCTTCCATTAAACTTTAAAAGTTTATACGTTGAGACCATCCCACTAGGACCCAAGTAATATGTGAGCCTTTGGAACCATTCACAGTACTCGTTTCAAAGTCCAGAGCAAAGCCACTAGGTAAGTTTTATGGGTCCCTCCAGAATCACAGTTTCTTGTCAGAGCTGGAAAAATAATGGCACAAAGGATCCAGTAACAACAGAACCCAGGCCTGTTAGTTAGATTGCTAGCTGATGATTCTTCCAAAGGAGAGCATCCAGAAAAACAACTTATTCCCCAGACTTTGAGTGAAAATCTAATATTTAAGATTAAGAAAGGTTTGGTGTGTAGCTTGTTTACAGAAGGAAGGTGAAGGGCGCATATCTGTTGCAGCAACCCTGCTGAGCATTGTATATGTTTCAACCAAGGCTATTTATTGTGAAGGTGGTTTCTGCAACAACACCACCGGTGGGGCTCAGCAGAGGAGACAGGAAGACGTATGTCACTGGATCTCCAAAGCATATCTTACTTCTCAAGGTCCCTTTAAGACTATAGTCCAGTTCAAAAGGCAAGTTTGCGTAAGTCCCATACGATGACTGCAGTGACCAATGGCTAATAAATCAATTACGTCTTGTGTACTCTACTTAACCTTTGGATAGAATGGATACTTGGAGTGTGTTTTTTGTGGTCTCAAGCCAAATGTTAACCACAGCCTAAAGATTTGAAACCTCAGGAAAAAAAACTGGAAGTCCCCACTTTACTCTCAGTGCAGCTGGAGAGAAGAGAATTCCATTAGAAAGAGACCATGTAATTGTGTTCATAATTTCTGAGGATTGCAAGGTGGCATTTATATGGTGCCTTTTTTCCAAAGAGCATAAAACACCTCACATATGTTATTTCATCCATATTACAAATGCCTTATGGTATAATAGAAGGGCAGTTAATACGATTTTAGCAAAAATTATACTAATAATAATTTAATATCATTCAGTGAAACCGAGCAATGTAACATTTACCTAAATAATATGCAAGGGGAACCAATATTTAATAATAATTCAGAATAAAAAAACGGCCACTGAGTGATTCCATTGTTTTTACCTTTAATTGAGATTTTTGTTTTACTCTTCTCGACTCCTCTAAGCCATAATAACTATTCTCCTTTCTTAACTCTAATTGAAGCACCGAGTGCTTGAGTCGCGTCATTTAGCACGTTGTTATTACGCTGTCAGTGTGTGTTCTTTGTTTTCTGTGTATTTTAGTCTCCCCTCCAGACTCAGAGTGAGGGACTGCCGGGTATTGGAAATGACACGAACTGGAAGACAGAGGCCCTGAATTTCAGTTCTGACTCTGTCTCTCGCCGTCTTTGAGCAAATTCATTCTTCCCGAGTTCCGGTTCTTAACTAACAAATGGAAAAAGAAAAAAAGTCCCCAAAACCCTAAAGCCCTTAAACAACTTAAAGGGTTGTTATCAGGCTCAAATAAGATGATTTATCTAGCAACACTGTAAGTTAGCCATTCTTATTACAAACTCTGTGAAGGTAGAGGAAATATGCTTTTCTTATATACTTTTCAGGATCTAAATGTTATGTTGGGCCAGTATGACTTCCAAAGTAAGGACTTAAAATGTCTCTGAGTAACAATTACTGAGTATCTACTGTTTGCCAGAAACTACTGTTAAGGGCTTCCCACGGATTCTTTCAATTAGTCTTTACAGCAACTCTATGAGGCAGTACTATTACTATCTGCATATTGCAGATGAGGAAACCGAGGCACAGAGAGCCAAGAGCAAGGGCACAACGCTGATGCTTGATACCTGGTAGTTTGGTGCCAGAGCCCCAGTTCTGGAATGCTCTGTTCTACTTGACATCATAGAAGCAGTGATCTTGAAAGAATTCTTTGGTGTGGCAGAGGTTATGAAATTTCCTTCCTAAAAACTTTTAAGAAATGGAAAAACTTTCAAGAAGTGGAGAGGAACTTGTGAGAATGTGGTGAGTATAATGTTAATTAACCCAGAAATTGAGATAAATAGACCAACTACTTTATGGGTTACCATCACGATTTTTACAAAAGGTGTTTTCTCTAGAGAAAGACTTCTGGGCCTTTGATTTGGCAAACGTTGAGAACTGAAGTTCCAGTCTGCAAGATATTTCTAGTCTTCTCTCCAATCGACTAGTTACATACCCCTCCCAGCATCGTGGGAGCATAAATCTGATCATGTAGGAGCCCAACGGGAACAAGATAATTGCATAGATCTAGTACCCAGCCATTACGCTCGACATCATAAATCACCCAACTGCCACAACCTCAGCTTTCTGGAATCTCCAACTTGTTTAAAATACTCTGCTCTTGCCATTTATGGGAGAGCCATAGTATACTGTCTTTGCCTTAAGTACTATAAAAATAAAATTAAAAATTCTAGTGCTTGCCCTTCAGAGGGTGCTCCTTTGATAGAAGAATGGGAAATATGAGATAACAAGCCAAAAATCGATTATGTTCTAACGTGAACATGGGACTGCACTTCAGTCTAAGGGACTGAGTAGCAAAAAGTTTATAAACAGATACTGGTGATGGGTGCACAACATGATAAATGTAATTAACGTCACTGAGTCCCACGGGTAAAAAATGTTGAAATGGCAAATGTTTTGTTATACATACGCTCAGCACAAACTTTTTTTTTTTTTAAGTTGGAAAGTTCCTTTTATTTAAATCCCTGGGTGGCACAAATGATTAAGTGCTCAGCTACTAACCAAAAGGTTGGTGGCTCGAATCCACCCAGAGGCACCTGGGAATATAGGCAGGTGATCTGCTTCCTAAAGGTCACAGCCTTAAAAGCCCTCTGGAGCAGCTGTGCTCTACACTATCTGGTTGCCATGAGTTGGAATCAACTCCACAATGGAAACTAAAAACTGAACAGTTACCTTTTCAGTCTTTTTGTGATGGAAATCACATCTGTTGGCAGAAATGTAGGTCTGCTTTTCTCTGCAAGCCCCACAGGAAGGAGCCTGATAAATGTGTACTCCTTGAGCAAAACCAAGCACTTGGCTTGAGCAGAGGTGCAATGATCAGGTGCCCACAAACTAAATTGAGTTCATTCCGAAGGCTTACATGAACCTTTAAACCACAGGACTCGAATTAAGTTACAATGATAACTTAGATTTCCTATCCTGTATTTTCTTTCCATGCATTGGAACATATATTTCTCCAACACCAACTGGCTGGTGGGTATGTAAGATCTGTGGTCCTCACCCCCGCAAGGAGCTCACAGTTTAGTGAAAAGAACAGATACATAAATAACTTCAAAAATGCATTAATTTAAGTAACGTCATGGAGCGGTATACACTGTAACTTTGTTACACAAAAGAGAGATCAACTGTACTTTAATAAAGCCAATTGCCATCATGGTGACCCCATGTGTGCCAGAGTAGAACTGTGTTCCACAGGGTTTCCCATGGCTGTTATTTTTGAAGTAGATCACCAGGCCTTCCTTTCAAGGTGCCTCTGGGTGGACTCGAACCTCTAACCTTTTGGTTAGCAGCCAAGCATGTTAACCTTTTGCACCACCCAGGGACTCCAGAGTCACAGAAAATGAGAAACTATTTGCACTGAATTTGGAAGGAAAAATATTCATTTTGACCAATAATAAAAAAAAAAAAAAATAGAAAAAGACTATTTGCAATGCCCAGAACACAGTTATTAAAGGTGGTATTACTAAATCCTAACAGTAGATTTTCACCTCTTCCATTCCTCACAACAGGACTATGAAGACGCAGGCTGAGAAAAGCAGTCTTCTCAAGAACGCCCAGCTGGTAAGCGGTACAACCATGACTTTCTGGGGTTTCTGCAGCAGAGCATGTAGGAGTGTTAAAGAGACAAGAAAGATGGAGCTGTAGGGCAAGCAGAGTCAGAGGGTGAAGAGCCTCTTACAAAACACGAAGGAGTTTGGACTTCACCCTCTAGGGCAGGGAAGTCAGGAACAGCTTTCAGCTGGGAAATGGATGACAAGGGCAATTTTGCATTTCAGAAAGCATCCTAGTAATTGCATAGAGCTTGGTTTGGGGCTGGATGTGAGACAAACATTGATGCCTTATAGATTCAGAAGGTCAGTACTAATAATATGGCCCTGTCCTGACACTTTTCATGGTCAGGGCTCTCCTTGAGGCCTCTCTGACTCCTCAACTTCCATGGCATGCCGTTTTCTGCCCTGTCTGGGCCCCTCTTTAACGCTTCTTCTTGTTTTCTTTAAATCTATGAAGTGTATGTGTATCCAAGTTACTAAAGAAGCAAAGTATGAATTCAAAAAGTGAGGGTGTGCAATTATTTTAATGCATGGGAGAGCTCAGAAGGACTTTCCAAATGGTCCAAACATATATCCTAACCATCCACTCACCCCTCTGTTAGGAACCTGAACTAACACAATCCCTCTCTACCAACTGGGTATGAATCTACCCTCTAACATTTCACCTGAGAACTACTGGAGCTTTCTGGGCTCCTGGGGAGCCTCCCTTTAAGCAACCCGATTTATGAAAAATCAAGATTTCCAAAAACATAAAATCATAGAAATGTATTTGTTTAAAAAATTGACCATACACTGCTTTTAATCACTAACTCCACTGGTACATTTGAAATGTGATTAAATTTATATGGAAGACCCAGAAATCCATCCATTTGTACTCTGAGGCATACTGGTATTTCTCAGTGTATTTTTGTGTTGCTTTGTTTCATGTTTAAAGATAGTAATCTCAACTCAGTTCCAAGCAAGCTTGCCTCCTTTGAGCCCAAAGGAAACCTCGCTACTCTCCTCTTTGCCATTCTCCAGCCCCTTTTACTATGTTGTTGTTGATAAGTCAACTCTGATATGCAGCCACCCCATAGGACAGAATAGAATTGTCCCATATGGTTTCCTAGGCTGTAACCTTCATGGGAGCAGATAGCCAGGTCTTTTTTCCAGAGGAGCAGCTAGTGGGTTCAAACTACCAGCCTTTTGGTTAGCAGCCGAGTGCTTAACCATTGTACCACCAGGGCGTCTTCCTTTTACTATAACTTTCCCTTTAGTCTTGAGATAGGCAGATCCCTTGAGAACCTCTTTCCCAAGCCTGTTGCCCATAAAACAGTCTTCTGTGAACTGACTAGATAGTTACCTTCTTGCCACTTCTCCGGAGAAGCTGTGTGCACACTGGAGCAGACAAAGAAGTGAGACACATTTACATATGCAAAGAGTCCCATTTATTTCACGGAACCAAACATTTACTGCTCTGAATGGATTTTGTAAAAGAATAAAAATAAAAGGTAAAAAAAAAAAAAAAACCTTATGAACCTTTTCTGGAGAAGGAGAAAAGTATTTTCCACAAGAAAAGTCCTTTCTCTACTAAAATTGGCAGCCAGACTGCCTGAGCGTTTATCTCCTACATAGAGAGTGCTCTGTCAGGCAGGCTGTGACTAACAATAAGCTGAAAAGCACGCCACAGACTTCCACTGTAGTTTATTTGGCAGGGAGGAACGACTCCTCAGCACAAAGTATTTGCAACTGGCATCGGTTAAACAAGAAATTACAACCTTTAAAAGCCCTATTTATCATTAGCTGCAAAAGTGCAGACTTCACCATCAATTACTCTGACAAAGGATTACAGATCGTCAACACCGCACACAGGGTAACAACAGCCTTGGGGCCCAACAGGCCTCGCTGAAGGGAGGGTTAGAAAGTTAACAGCCAGGGGCGCCTGCTCCATAACACCCCTCACCTTCCTCACCCACCCCTCCCTCATCACACTCACCTTCCTCACCCATCCCTCCCTCATCACACTCACCTTCCTCACCCACCCCTCCCTCATCACACTCACCTTCCTCACCCACCCCTTCCTCATCACAGACTGGCTCTCCAGTCTCTAGCACTCTCTTCTCTCCCATCGGGTAGCAGAGGGTGGCAGACAGTCATGAAACAGTTATTTTTCAAAAATTATCCGGCAAAGCAAATCAGCAACAACTTTACTCCAGTTCTGCCCTGAATGCGTCCTGCTGATAAGAATGGAATTTACAAGATTAATCTCTGAAAACTAAAGAAATAATATGGTTTTATTCCTGTGAGCTGCTTCAAGAGGCTAGTCAGAAAAATAATGGATATTTCAACAAGCAAAATCTCCACTGCGATTCTAAGGCCACCTCCCAGACCCTTTCGGAAGAAGCCATTTTGTATTTTGCTGAGGCATTAACCCATCCTTAAATGATTTCACAGAAATGCTTTGTTTTCCAGTCTTTAAATTATTTTTCTTTTTCTCAAGTGGTGAGAATATATATGGTAAGAGACCTCTCTCAAAAAACATAGTTATGTATACCTATTAAGCTTTAACTTCCCAGTGAAGTATGAGGGTAAGTCAAAAAGTATTGCTACACAATCATAAAAACCTTTATTAAGTGAAAATATCAAAATGTGAAACTGTTGTTTCTTGACATACTCACCATCTGGGTCTATAACCTTCTGAAGGTGGGGTTTCCATCTCCCTAACCCTTCCCGGAAGAATTCTGGGCTCTTTGATTTACACCACGTCAGAACATCAGTTTTAGTGTCCTTTAGAGACTCAAATTGTGTTCCTTTTAAATATTCTTTGAGTTTGGGGAACAAAAAGAAGTCTGCAAGGGGCAAGATCAGGGCTGTAGGATGGATAGGATAAGGACTCCCAATGAGATTCTCATAGGACAGCCCTTGCTACCCTCAAAGAATGAGCAGGTGCATTGTTGCAATGGAAAAAAATTCCTCAACGCAAATTTCCTGGCCTTTTTCTCACTAATGCAGTTTTCAGTTTTCTTATCTTAAAATTTCTTCATAACAAGCCCCCATGATTGTCCTGTGTCCTTCAAGAAAATCTATCAGTATTACCCCTTTGTTGCTGTTGACATTAGGTACTGTTGAGTCGGTTCTGACTCATAGTGACCTTGTGTGCCACAGAACAAAACACTGCCCGGTCCTGCGCCGTGCTCACGATTATTGTTATGCTTGAGCCCGTCGTCACAGCCACTGTGTCAGGCCATCTTATTGAGGGTCTTCCTCTTTTCTGCTGCCCTTGTACTTTACCAAGCATGATGTCCTTCTCCAGGGACTGATCCTTCCTGACAACATGCCCAAAGTATGTAAGATGCGGCCCTGCCATCCATGCTTCTAAGGAGCATTCTGTTGTACTTCTTCCAAGACAGATTTGTTCGTTCTTTTGGCAGTCCATGGTATATTCAATATTCTTTGCCAACACCACAGTTCGAAGGTATCAGTTCTTTTTCAATCTTCCTTATTCACTTTTTTTTTTTTTATTCACTGTCCAGCTTTCGCATGCCTGTGAGGCTATTGAAAACACCATGGCTTGTGTCAGACACATCTTAGTCCTCAAGGTGACATTTTTGCTTTTTAACACTTTAAAGAGGTCTCTTGCAGCCGATTTGCTCAATGCATTTCATCTTTTAATTTCTTGACTCCTGCTTCCATGGGTGTTGACTGTGGGTCTAAGTAAAATGAAATCCTTGACAATCTCATTTTTCCCACTTTATCATGATGTTGCTTATTGGTCCAGTAGTGAGGATTTTTGTTTTCTTTATGTTGAGGTGTAATCCAGTCTGAAGGCTGTGGTCTTTGCTCTTCATCAGCAAGTGTTTTGGAATCCCAAAAAACAGTCACCATAACATTTTGAGCAGTCTTCCCTTTCTTGGCTTATCTTTTTTTTTTTTTTTAATTAATTTTTATTGTGCTTTAAGTGGAAGTTTACAAATCAGGTCAGTCTCTCATACAAAAATTTACATACACCTTACTATCCACTCCTAATTGCTCCCCCTCTAATAAGATAGCAAGCACAGTTCTTGCCTCCACTCTGCCTCGTCGTGTCCATTTGGGCAGCTTCTGGCCCCCTCTGCCCTCTCATCTCCCCTCCAGGCAGGAGGTGCCAACATAGTCTCATGTGTCTACTTGATCCAAGAAGCTCGTTCTTCACCAGTATCATTTCCCATCCCATATTCCAGTCCAATCCCTGTCTGAAGAGTAGGCTTTGGGCATGGTTCCAGTCTTGGGCTAACAGAAGGTCTGTAGACCATAGCCTCCAGGGTCCTTCTCGTCCCAGTCTGACCATTAATTTTGGTCTTTTTATGAGAATTTGGGGTCTGCATCCCACTGCTCTTCTGCTCCCTCAGGGGCTCTCTGTTGTGTTCCCTGTCAGGGCAGTCATCGGTTGTGGCTGGGCACCATCTAGTTCTTCTGGTCTCAGGCTGGTGTAGTCCCTGGTTTATGTGGTCCTTTCCGTCTCTTAGGTTCAGAATTACCTTGTGTCTTTGGTGTTCTTCATTCTTCCTTGCTCCAGGTGGGTTGAGACCAATTGATGCATCCTACATGGCCGCTTGCTAGTGTTTAAGACCCGAGACACCACTCTCCAAAGTGGGATGCAGAATGTTTTCTTAATAGATTTTATTATGCCAATTACTTAGATATCCCTTGAAACCATGGTCCTCAAACTCCCGCCCCTGCTATGCTGGTCTTGGCTCATCTTTGAGGTCTTCCCGACCTTCCTTAAAATGCTTGATCCATCTAAAAACTGTTGTGTTATATGGGGCAGCATTCCCATAAACTTGTTGCAAAGCTTCAATGATTTGGGAAGATGTTCACTTGAGTTTTGTTAAAAAAATTGATATTAGCCCTGACCTCAAAATCATTTTTTTCCATGTCACTGAAAGTATCCTTTTTTCAAAGGCACCCTAATAAGACTAAGACAAATATATTACTGAGAGAACTTGTCTGCAGCCATGCACTGATCACAGAGACATGTTTGAACATGTTTTGTTTGGAATTACTGGAACCCTAGTAGCAATACTTTTTGACTTACCCTCATATAAGGTTATCATCAGTATTACTGAAAATGCTTCCAGGTAGGTTAATTTAAATGGTCCCAGAGTTTCTCTCAGAGGCAAAGCTTAAGGTTAATGTTATTATTCTCTTCAATATTTTTGTTTCTTACTGGCTGCATTTGTCTCAGTATATAAATATTAATAATTCATGAGAATGAAGTAAGAAAACAATATTATATGTAAACCACTTATGTAGTGCCTGGCATAGCGTGGTCAATAAATGATAATGGTGGTGGTGGTGACAATGGCACTATGGCAATGATGAGGGATAAAGATGAAGATGATGATGATGGGGAGGGGAAGAGGCAGTATTAAAAGTTATGTTAACAAAGCCTTTTTAAAGATATAAAAGATACATATTTGTAATACATATTTTTTAAAAAAGATGCCAGTTACATATATGCTATATTCTTAATCATATTCAAAAAATTCATTAAAAAAAAAAAGACTGGAAGGAAATAAGTCAAAATGTTAAGAGCAGTCGGCTCTGAATGGGGCAATAATGGATAATTTTTTCCTTACTTTCTTTTCTATACTTCCTTTTAGCTTTCTGTGGTAAAACTGTATTACATTTTTATTAGAAAAAAACAGAAAAAGTGAATACAGGCAAGCGAAAAATCAGAAAGACAATATTACATTGTCATATATCATGATGATTATGAATTTATGAACTATTTTCACTTATAATGTTATAACCTTTCAAGGCAGATAATGATTCTCATTTTACAATAAAGAAACTAGAGTTCCAAGAGAGTAAGTGCTTTGCCCGGTGGAAATCAGTTCAATGTCACAACCAAAACCACGACACAGATGATTGTGTTCACAGCCATATCTTTTCCTGTTACTGTACGTGTAAAATAGAGGCCCATTCGTGTATGAGGTCCCTAATCTCTCCAGATTAGAAACACTTCTTTCACATTCATAAAAACGATCGCAATGCTATCACTTGTAGACATCCTCCTCCAAAAATCGCAGGAGTTTGGATAGCTTTATTTAGCTCTATTAAGTTCAAAGAATGTGCCAGGCAGATTCTCAGTCCAAAAATAATCTCCTTTTATTGGCGCTCTAAATTAACTCATGGAGGAGTGAGCTGAGCTAAATTAAAGCTTTCATACAGCAAGGCCCGGGGATTTTTACTGAGTGGTAAACGGTTTCTCGCTCTGTGAGAACTTTACTGTTTCCTTCCTCTAAGAGAGGCTGTGCTTAGATGCAGAAAAAGTAGCTCCAAGCAGATCTGAGAGAACTCATTTTATTTGACAAAGACTTTTAGTTGAAGCCCCCAGTGAGGAGCATTTAAAACTTTACAGGTTTTCCTAGCTTTTAAAGTGATTTGCATGTAAATAAAGGATATCCATCTCTAGCACAAATGGCAAAATGTACTCTTTGCCTTTTAACTGGAAAATTGGACTCTGTAAGTGTCATTGGGTTATTTTTACTTATAAACCACTTCCAATAGCTTGACGAATCATAACCACATCCTTTCTGGACCCCCGGCTGCAGCTTGTGTTATCTTTTCATAACTACTGGAAGACTGGTACATTCCCCTGAGAGCCGCAAACTAGGGAACAGGCAGTGCTAGGGCGTAACATATGATGCTGAGATTCATGGTGGCCTCTTTTGCTCTAATACAGACATGTCACTGCTACTCACAGCTGATGGTGTGTTTACCACCATTCCTGCAGTGGGGGGTAACACCCACTGAGTTTTCAAATAGCCACAGCCAAGCACGCCTGGCTTTCCCATTGCCATCTGGCCCTGGGATTTTCATGTGTCACTGTCTCCTGCGCTCCTGTCTACCTTGCACCTTCAGCGAGTGACCACTGCAGGTGTGAGGCACGTATTGATCCTCTCTGACTCTCTACTGGTTTTGGACATGCACACCGCTATAGACAGAGGACGCTGAACTAAAGTGCCAAAGCCTTTTATATTGAAGTCTGGAGAAGATTAGGGGTCTGGATGGTTGAGGGGAAAGATGCAAGTTCATCCTTGACACACAAAGAGATGTAAGAAAGAGAGAGAGAAAGGGAGAATGTGTATGGAGATGGGGGAAGAGAGAGCCAGAGAGAGATGTGTTATAGATGTCTTGACTGGAGAAGTGGTTTAAACTAACGAAAGTGGTTTGAACCACTAATAGGACTAGGAGTTGATATTTGTGAATGGAAAAATCCCAAGGCTGGCATATAAAGGTTTTTGGTCCTGACTTTCTGAAGAAGAAAATACTCTCTTCTAGCCATAGTGGAAGATCTTACTCATGTATGTATTCCCAGCAGAAAAGACTGGCCCTTGGATCCCAGGACACTCACTCCTTCTGCTGAGCTTATAAGAACAGATGCATACACTAGCATCAAATGTTTTCTACAAAGGCTTTGGTAAAGGAAAAAAAGAATAACTGATTAATTGTTAAAGTGTGTAGTACTTATATAGCATCTTATGTTGAGTGGCTATAATCATATTGCAACCAGGGAAAGCCATTGGTGGAACATAAAAAAAATAATAACATTGAGTTGATGCCAATTCATGGTGACCCCATGTGTGTAGAGTAGAACTGCATTCCATAGAGTTTTCAAAGCTGTGACCTTTTGGAAGCAGATTGCCAGGCACTTCTGGGTGGGTCAAACTGCCAATCTTTCCATTAGTAGTTGAGCACTTAACCGTTTGCACCACCCAAAGTTTCCAAGGAATGTAACGAGCATTAAGCAGAGTCTCGGGTTCTACACACAGTTCTGTATCTACTTGGCTGACCTTGTGCAAGTCACCCCAGTTTCCTCCTTTTGCAAATTAGGAATTTGGAAGGACACCCTCTCTGGAGCCCTCCAGCCCTGACAAAACCTGCAGTACAGCTATCTCACATGTCCATACTAACGCCAGGTATCCTGCAGATCAGGCCTCCAAAGGCATCCCAGAGAGCCTTCCCCTGCGGCTACCAGCATAGCCAGGTTGCCCAGCATCTCTCCCTGTGCAGTGGACAGTTAGGCTCACCAGCTTCATAATTTATTACACCAAGAGGCTGAATGACCAGTTCCAAGAATCGATGCCTTTAGCCTCCTCTTAATCTCTAAGTCTATTGTTATTCTAACAGCAAAAAATATCCCTAGATATTATCACGCTTTTAATTTTTATCTACAGGAACACTTCAAGCACAGCTGTTACTCATTAGACACTAGTGGCTAAAAGCATTTGGTTGCTACAGGAAAAGGCAAAAAGAAAATCAGTGAAGTTTTATTTACAGTCCACTTTCATTGTGAAATAGTAGAAGTCCCTGAATCAATAAAAAGAAGTGGTTGGTACTAAAAGCATAAATATGCTTTCTGAAAACACCAATAAATACTGCGAGCTTGTTTCCCCGATTTTTAAAACCACTATCCCAGTTTTATCTTGTTTTTCCTATAAGTATGCTTATACTTCTTGTTATGGATTGAATTGTGTCCCCCAAAAATATGTGTTGTAAATCCTAACCCCTATACCTGTGGATATAATCCCTTTTGAGAATAGGGTTTTCTTTGTGCTAATGAGGCCATAGTGTAGGGCGTCCCTTAAACCGATCACTTTTGAGATACAGAAGGAGCAGATTAGACACAGGAACAAGCAAGCACCAATGCCGGAAGGATAGATGCCTTATGTAGATCTCCAAGGAGCTCTGAGAAGAATCCTAGAGAAGCTGAGACAAGGATTCTCCCCCAGAGCAAACAGAGAGCCTTCCCCTCAAGCCGGTACCCCGATTTTGGACTTCTAGCCTCCTAAACTGTGAGAAAATAAATTTCTGTTCTTTAAAATCACTCACTTCACTTGTGGTATTTTTGTCACAGCAGCTCTAAGAAACTAAGACACTTCTCAACCCATCTGACTGGTTTTGGAAGAAGAAGATGCTATTACATAGGAAATGTATGTTTTCTAAACAGGTATGTACATTATGCATGCAGATAGACACACATGCACGCACATACAGAGACTTTCACGTAAACGTTATAAAGAAAATTCTACCCCTAGAAAGGAAACAGCTGTTCTGTGAGACAGCACGCTCCCTATCTTTGAAAATCTTTAAGCAAGACTGAATGCCGTCTGCCAGGAACACCAGAGAAGGAATTTCAACTCCCGGAATAAATTTGATTCGGTTACTTATAAGATCTCTTTCAACTCGGAATTCGATGATTCTGTTAAGTTACTGCTTTTTCCTAAATTCATTTTTAAAAATGGACCTATGCCTTCTACTGAGTTTCGTGTGTTGGCAGGTATGATAACAAACACAAGCTATAAACTGAGGCCTTGTGGTGCTGAATTTTGGAAGCGTTTGTACCTGGGGTTTGGGTATCCTTGCACCTGGAAACCGAAGTATGTGGTAATAAAGTCCTTCACGGCAGCAACTTTCCTCCAAGAAAACCGCAAGGTGCTGTAGAAACCAACACTGTATTTTCTTCATGAACCCTGTGTGGTAAACCGTCCTGGTCCCACTTCTCACAGGCAGAAAATATATGAAAAGCTGGAATCAAATGTGTGTAAATAAGATGAAATTATTGCTCCCAACCATTTTACTTTATGGGCACAAAACTCACCTGAATTTTATACTGTTGTTGTTAGTTGTCTTCGAGTCAATTCTGACTCACGTGGTGACCCCATGTGTCAGGGCGGAACTGCTCCATAGAGTTTTCAAGGCTGTAACATTTCTGAATCAGATCGCCAGGCCTGTCTACTGAGGCACCTCTGAGTAGGTTCAAAACACCAACCTTTCAGCTAGTAGTTGAGTGTTTAACCTTTTGCGCCACCCAGGGACACCGAGCTTTATATGATATAGACTTGTTGTCTTGACACTACATTTTACCTTCCCCAATCAGATCAGATTCTCATGGAAGACATTTCCCTTCCTCCAGTTTCAGCATGTACATTTAGTCGGATTCAAGGTCTGAGTTTCTCATATTTTTATTCAGTTTCCAAAGAAGTTACAAGTAATACATGCCACATCTACCCCATGGCCTCTCCGCCCCTCCCCCCATACTATTCATACTGTCAAACTTCTTATTCCTAAAAGTTGTCATTTTTAGAGTCTGGCTGAGCGAGTTTTACTGAGCAACAGATATTTTCAAATTATTTACAATGGTTAATTGTTGAGTTTAGTAGGGGTGGGGAATAGGGGAAGAGGGGGATCACAGCCCAGCAAGAAAGTCAACTGTTGTTCTTTCCTGGTCCCCTTCATAAGGGAGGCAGTACTGCCGTATCAAATATCCTGTTTCCTGAAAGCCTGCCTCTGAGGTTGGTATGTGCAGGAAATTACATCATACATAGCAGAATTCAGTCACACGGACCCTAAGTGCACCCATATTCCAGCATTTACCCTCTGACCCCATCTCCTTAATCACATTTGCATGCTGTCTCTGCTCTTTATAGCAATATTCAGAACTTTCCTATGGCATTTTCTATTTTGCAAGTCATTTATCAAGGCTAATTCATCTCTTCTCACCCTCATTTCTTTGAGGTAGAGCTCTGTGATTACCAATAATAACACAACCATGGTATTTGGCTTTTCTAAATCTTCTGTCTCCTGAAAGCTCCACAGACATTAACACAACGCATGGCCGTCCCTCGGAAGGGCTCAGGTCACAGGAGGAATGAAGAAGAATGCTATGACTAGCCTCAGGGGAACAAAATTGAAGGTTGGGTTGGAACTGAATCAAGGTGCTGGTGTTAACATGCCCCACTATTTAGGAACATTTCCAGGATCACTTCATGATGAAAAGCAATGAGACTGTTAAAATGTGCCTGGAATATATATAAGATCAGGCTAAAAAAGATCAGGCTAGCTCCTAAAATTTCCCAAGGTACCTCTGGGTCAATGGTTTTCTGCCAAAGGTAAGCCTTTTTGATGATGTAAAAATTCCAGAAGTCCCAGTTTCATAAAAGTTTAAGAAACATGTATGTATGTGTATGAGAGAGGAAGAGTTAATTAGTGTTATGGATTTAATTGTGTCCCTCCCAAAATATGTGTTGAATTCCTGGTCCTTGTACCTGTGGATATGATCTTTGTTTGGAAATAAGGTTTTTATTTTGTTGTGTTATTGAGGTCATACCAGTGTAAGGTTGACCCTAAACCTAATCACTCCTCAGTTCCAGAATGACCAGAATAGGCACCAGACACACACAGGGGAAGACAGACACCAAGGAACCCCAAGGAACGCCGGCAGACACCGGAAACTAACAGAGGCTTACAGAAGGAACTGATCCAGCCAACAGCTTGGTTTGGATGTTCAGCCTCCAGAACTGTGAGAAAATAAATTTCTGTTCTTTAAAGCCACCCACTTGTGGTAATTTTGTTACGGCAGTACTGGGTAATAAAGATAGTTAGTTAGTTGTTTCCTTTTTCTCACTTCCACCAAGGTTCTCTGTTGAACCCATTTCAACCCTCAGTATTTATAGACTATCACTTCTTATCCTGGAAAAAAAATTCTACTTCGAGGACAGATCTAAATCTTAAGTAATAAAATAACTTAATTGCCTGAAATAAAAACAGCTTTAATTCTTTATCAAACAAATTCAGCAACTGAATCACAATGTAAGGTGATTTTTTAAGAAGCCCTGGTGGTGCAGTGGTTAAGCGCTCGGCTGCGAGCTGAAAGGGCAGCTGTTCAAACCCACCAGCTGCTCTGCAGCAGAAAGATGTGACAGTCTGCCTCCATAAAGATTTCAGCCTTGGAAACCCTATGGGCAGTTCTACTCCGTCCTGCGGGGTCGCTATGAGTCAGAATCAACTGGACGGCAACAGGTGGGTAAGGTGATTCTTTAACTAAAGTTAGCAACATTCTAAAAAAACAATTTAAAGTGAACCAAGGAGGAACGTTCCAGCAGACTCAATAACCCCATTTATTGGGACTTTTAGGTTCTTCTCCTGGGCTAAACCATTTAAATTAAGACTTAATTAAAAGTGTGAAAATTATGGGAAAAATAAGAAATTGGACTCTTAACATGTAAGAATTTATGTCTGTTATCAGGAAGGACTTCCTGATCCTGAACAACTGTTAATATAATAAACACACATTCTTTCCTGGAAATGTAGATCTAAATAAACTCTACTGCAATGTTAGACCGTCTAGATAAGAACAACTCCTATATTACGTCGTTTGTTCCTCTCTCAGAGTATCGCTTTCCGCTTGATGCTATACTCATTTGTGTACGTATCAAATCGAGTCTAGATTCTGGATAGACCCACACTCTTAAGTTTCTTGAAGGACGAGGGACTCTGTATCCCTCAGAGTGCTTAGCGTAGTGCCTTGTACACAGTAGGTGTGCCTTCAATGTTCCTTGAATAAATGTAATAAACCAGCCTTAGAGAAGACTCAAAACTCATTGCCATCGAGTTGATTCCAACTCATAGCAACCGTATAGGACAGTGTCAAACTGCCTCATGGGTTTTCCAAAGTTGTAATCTTTACGGAAGCATCTTTCTCCCATGGAGCAGCTGGTAGGTTCAAGCTGCCAACCTTTTGGTTAGCAGCTGAGTGCTTAACCGCTGTGCCACCAGGGCTCGTTCTGGAGAAGACTAGAAAAAAAAAAATACTTCCCCAAAATTCTACATAAAGGACTTATAGTTTCCTGAACCTACTGCTGGAATTCTGTCAACCACCCAGAGCACAAGGGTTAATATTTTCCCACTTCACATTAAATCCTTAGGACCATGATCCTTTGGAAACAATGGTGGCATAACGGTTAAGAGCTATAGCTGCCAACCAAAAGGTTGGCAGTTCAAATCCACCAGGCGCTCCTTGGAAACTCTATGGGGCAGTTCTACTCTGCCCTGTAGGATCATTATGAGTCAGAATCAACTTAACAGCAATGGGCTTATGCTCCTTTGTTTCATTTATTTTCAATATTATCTTTGTCACAACATGCAAGAGTAGGGAAAAAGGAGGAGAAACAGGAGAAAGAAGGAGAAGAGGGGAGGGAAGGGGGAAGGTGGAGAATAGTGGAGAATAAGAGAAAGAAATGGTAGAGAAGGAGGGGGAGAAAAAGAAGAAAAGGGAGGGAAAAGGAGTGGAGGGAAGGGAGGAAGAAAAAAGGAGGGAGGGAAGGAAAAAAATCTCTTCTCAGTGATACCAGAATCCATTTGAGCCGCAATTCTACTTTTTTTTTTTTTTGCCTGTCTGTAGCTCTCTCTGAAACACATACATACAGTATCAAATCTGACCAATTTGCTCTTCAGATCTCTACATGTTTCATCTTTAACTATGACATAATCCAACGTCTGGGCCCCATGCACCCCACACCTCACCCTATATTGCCACCTGGCGTCCAAAAGAAAGAAAAATACCTAAGAAATGAAGACTATTATTTTTTTAACTGATAAATATCAGGTCCTGGAACCATATACTGAAAGCTTTAAAAAAAAAAAAAAAATTACCTGCTTCTTGGCATGGACTTCTGGTCATAAATATTAAAAAGTAAATGTACAACATACCTAAAAACACAGTCTTGTCTCCACTCACATCTTCACAAAATGTATAATGAATGTTCTCAATCTTTTCAGCCCCACAAACCCCCTACCCGCAAAGACTCCATGTTTTAAAAACCTTCTCTATCAAGTAAACTGCATTTTATCGTTTGCATTAAGTAAACTGAAAATCGCCAGTAGGAGGTACCGTCTATCTAGCCTGTGACAGCCAGGAATATCATCCACACATTCATTTGTTCAACTCCTTAATGAGTCCCAACTGTGTTGCAAGAACTGTGCAGGGCTCCACAGAAAGTCACACTAAACTGATATTAATCCAATCAAAATTAAAAATCTTGAGTTTTTTTTGTATGTAAAGAGTAAACATACATGTTGTTATTGTGTGCCATTGAGTCGATTCCAACTCTTAGCGACCCTACAGGACAGAGTAGAACTGCCCCATAGGGAGCCGGCTGCTACATTTTTCTCCTGCAGAACAGGTGGTGGGCTCAAACCACCGACCTGTTGGTTAGCAGCAGAGAACTTAACCATTCACCCACCAGAGCTACTTGTAAACATACACAGGCTTCTTGAAATAATTGAAAATAAGGAAAGATCCCCTATTATACCTCCCCCCCAAAACTGGGGAATCTGAGATTGGCAACTACTAAATTAGGGAAAAGTGTATCAAATAGATTAAGCACAATTCGAATCAATAATTCCTGAAGAAAATGTCTCAAACATCTACTTTTAGCTCAGATTATCTTTCACTCAAGTCTTAAATGTGCTATTGATTGTGTTAATGCATATTGATGATAATAACTTTGTTGTCACAGAACTAAAAACCAAAATATGTGTAGGTAAATAATATGAATTTTACTTGAACGTGAGTTTCAGATGAGTTTCAATAATAAAATCAGTGATTATATAGTGAAGAAATAGGAAGCAAAAGGGAATATCTCAATCAGTGATTCCCAGTCGACAGTCCTCAGAACAATGAGAAAGTTTTCAAGGTTTCACAGTAAAATGGGAAGAAATAAATACAATACAGTAAGTTTTTTTTCATAAGCTAAATGTATCTATTTTATTTTGAGATTATAGTCATTTTATTATTTGGATGCTATAATGTCTCTTCTTTTCTGAAATGATATCATCAGCCGATGGTAGGAGGTTGATTAGCTTACGTGGCTAAATAAGTAAGGATGCTCATTTTTTAAATAAATTTCTACTGGTAAATACATTTCTAAAGTCTGGCTAACCCTGAGTGTGAATATGAAATTATTTTTAAAGGACTAAAACTTGAAACAAGCCTGACTTTATGGTAGGTTTAAGAGCAATCCAATTACTTTTCCAAATGGATTGGTTAAATAAAGGCAAGTTTAAAGAATAGGAAAAAACCGTACCTTAATTTCCTGCCACAAGTATGGCCCGATTCCAGACATATACATTGGCAACATATTACATTTTTCTGACCCACTCTGTGATTTAAGTGTTAATAACTCCATAAGCAATTATTTTATTCCACTTTTGTGTCCACAGTCAAGAGGTTTTTATTTTAACTCCTAAAACCTCTAAGTTAATAGATACAATAATAATAGGAAATTAGAGAAATGTATTTAGTCACACAGCAAGCACATGGGTAGATAGCCTAGACACTTTGGCTACTAAATCACTAGATTAAGCAACGTGTTGTTTCTCCGTAGAAATATTCTTGATGCTTAGCTTTAAGCAAAATCTGTTTTACTCTCCCATCTCTTCTTTTTCTCCCTCTCTTTTTCCCCTTTCACCACATAGCTTTCTGGATTGAGTAGAAGTATTCGGTCACTTGCTCTTTGACCCTAGAGTCTCCTGGGACTCTATATTCACTTTAAGAATGAGTCCCTTTAGTTACCTAAAGTGTCCTCAGACTAAATCGTTTCCAGATGTTTACAAATATTCCAAGGAAATATCCACCCAGTTTTTATGGCTGAGTGATAAAGGACTCCACAATGTCTGCTGAGTTGTAAAATAGGGATCAAGCCCTTATTAGAGATTAACTTCCACTAGGCAAATACCTACTATGTGCCAGGGACAGAGCTAAGTACGTTCAATCATTATCTTATCTAATGCCCACAGAAACCCTATAAGGGAGGTATTACTACCCTCATTTTGAGAAAAAGAAAGTGATACTCAGAGAGTAACTTCACAGAATTTCATGGGAGTGACGGAGCTCAGATGCCACACCACGTCTACGCTCTCAGTCCGTATGTCCGGCTGCTCTCAGTGCACAGCTCTTCTAACTGTTGGCTTCAGACAGAAAAGAAATGAAAGAATTTTCAAAAGGGGTGTGCATTCTTGCACAGCCAAAGAGATTGCTTTTGAGAGGCTAGAGAATGAGGCTGGTAGACCGAGAGCCCTTCTTTAGTTTCGACAAGCACCTCCAATGGACTTTTTCACAGAGTACAATTTCAGGAGATTGCAAGTATAGATGCCAAAATTTTCTCATTATTTAAAAACCAGCTGTCTCATAAGCAGTTCTGAAATTTGCTTGTTTGCTGTTTATATAGTTCTTAACTCACAATATTCTGACTCGTAAAAAAAAAAAAAATTCTAAATGGTCGAGGTGACCTTTATTTAAAACAGTCTTATAACCCATAAAACACTCTTATTATCATGGAAATCATGCGTTTTGTTTAACCATGTAGTACCCTGAAAAGGAGTGACTATTAGTAGGAAAATGTCCCTGGGTAGTGCAGATGGTTTTTTCTCTACCGCTAACCGAAAAGTGCACAGTCCTAACCCACACAGCGGCACCACAGAAGAAATGGACCTGGCGATCTGCTCCCATAAAAATTAAAAAAACAAAAACAAAAACAATTGCTGTCAAGTCGATTCTGACTCATAGCGACCCTATAGGACAGAGTAGAACTGCCCCATAGGGTTTCCAGGGAGCACCTGGTGGATTCGAACTGCTAACCTTTTGGTCAGCAACAGTAGCTTTTAACCACTACACCACCAGGGTTTCCCTCGTAAAGATTACAGCCAAGAAAATCCTATGGAGGTCGCCATGAGTTGGAATTGATGATAATTGGTTTGGTTTTTTATTTTATTAGCAGGAGAACCTAAATGGGTTGGGGGTGGGGAAATGTCCAAATAATTCTTGATTATTCTAAGTAATGGAAAGAACCAAGGTATAACCATTTTACACAGCACCTAAGAAAAGTTAGTTCCAACCCCTAAAACAAAAAATCATCAAAAAGCCTTCTGTACTTATGTTTGAAAAATATATAGTTTCTATGTTTTTATTTTCCCAGCACATGTCTATTTCTACTGAGTTTTGTATAGGTTTAGTTTCCAAATTGGCTTAAAATCAGGAATGATGTATGTCAGAGTTGTATCCTTTCACCATACTTATTTAATCTGTATGCTCAGCAAATAATCCAAGAAGCTGGACTATATGCAAAAGAACGAAGAACATGGCATCAGGATTGGTGGAAGAAGGCTCATTAACAATCTGTGATATGCAAAAGACCCAACCTTGCTTACTGAAAGCTAAGCGGACTTGAAGCACTTACTGATGAAAGTTAGACTACAAAGACTACACCCTTCAGTATGGATTACACCTTAACACAAAGAAAACAAAAATCCTCACAATTGGACTAGTAAGCAACATCGTGATAAACTGAGAAAATATTAAAGCTGTCAAGGATTTCTATTTCACTTGGATCCACAATCAACACCCTTGGAAGCAGCAGTCAAGGAATCAAAGGAAGTATTGCATTGGGCAAATGTGCCGCAAAACACCTCTTTAAAGTGTTAAAAAGCAAAGATGTCACTTTGAGGACTAAGGTACACCTGGCCCAAGCCATGGTATTTTCAACCGCCTCATATGCACGCAAAATCTGCCCGATGAATAAGGAAGACCGAAGAAGAATTGATGCCTTTGAATTATGGTGTTGGCAAACAATGCTGAATATACCGTGGACTGTTAGAAAAACTAACACATCTGTCTTGGAATAAGTACAGCCAGAATGCTCCTTGGAAGCAAGGATGGGGAGACTTCATCTCACATACTTTAGACATGTCATCAGGAGGGACCAGTCCCTGGAGGACACCATGCTTGGTAAAGTAGAAGGTCAGTGAAAGAGAGGAAGACTCTCAGCGAGATAGATTGACACGTGGCTGCAACAATGGGCTCAAACATATTAAGGATCGTGAGGGTGGAGCATGACCAGGCAGTGTTTCATTTTGTTATACATAGAGTCACTATGAGTTGCAACCAACTCGACGGCACCTAACAACAATTTCCAAATGACTTTGGTTTCTCAAAGTGTAGACTCTGATAATGAAGTGAAGTAACTCTGGAGTGTGCAAGTTAGAGTGACGTGTCAATTGTAGATTTTAAAGGAATCCACCAAGTGGGAAATCCATGTGCAGGCAATTAAGAGGTGACGCTGTTTGTTCTGGGAATGTCTCTCATGGAATTGACTACACAAGCTGCTACAGCCGCCTGTCTCCCACCGATGTTAAATGTCATCTATTCAAGCCACCTTGGTTCTCATCAAATAGCTACTCCCTAAGGCTAGAATTTGAATCGGTGTCAGAAATCGCTGACCTTGGCAAGTCACGTTTTCCTATGTCCCCTTCCCCAAGGTACCACAGAACTCTCAGGCTTTTGACCTTGCTGAAAACCACAGGATTATCTGAATGAGACATTCTCTTCCATGCTGCTCACTTCCCTTTCTGCTTTCCCCCTCTCCAGCAGTGCCATAGCTCCTTTGAAAGAAAAGCTGGGTTGTAGGCTGCAGAGCTGCCTACAACCCAGCCTGTTAAGTTTCTGCTCCTCGAAGCCAGCATTTTTTCCAAGCTGCTATTCTCCACTCACCAGACCATATTTTTTAAAAATATCTGGAACACAAACAGAAACTTGTTTTTCTGTACCCTTGACTAAAAGTCTAGCAGTCTTTTTTTTTTTTTAATGTAATGTTGTTTCAGATCATTTTCTGAGTAAGTTTCATGCTGGTGAAAGGTTCCAGATTGACAGCCTCGGAGGCGGAGGGGCTGTGCTTTTAACTATGAGAGGGTGGAGCAATGTCGGCTACTGCCAAGGAAACCCACAGGCCTCACTCTTGAGCCCTGGGAGAGTTCTTGTGAGATTGAACAGGATACGTCCAAGAGAGTACACTCCAGGTCCAGTCAAATGCTGCCTCTTCCATGAAGCCTTTCTTCAAGCATCCCTGCTAGATATGACAAATCTGACCTCTGAAGCCCTAGCAGCTTGTCCCGTCTTATCATACAGACCGCAAACCATCCTACATTGTGCACCTCAAGGCCCCATAATAAAAAATTCAGGCAGGCACTATCATTTCCATTTTCAGGTACCTGATAGAGCCAAACACTGCAAACTTCTGCAGCAGCAAGGAAAGGACTGAAACCTAGATTTCCTGATTCCAAATTCAAAATTCTTTTAGTCTCTGTCTATCAAAACTTTTTAAACTTCCAGGGCTGTATGAAAGCACTTTAATTCCCAAATCATTGTCCCTGTAAATGTGTCTCACAGATTGCTGTAATAAGCCCCCTGGCTTCCAGTCAGCCTTCTGACGGCTGCTGAGTCGTTCACTAGTCAGCCGCCAGTCCAGACCTGAGTCACTCTTTGACAAGACTCACCAAGCCCGAGTGACTCTGCTGGCCTTCCCAGGCTGCAGGCCTTACCCACCTCGCACTGTCCCCTGGGCATCCCAGACTAGGAGCTCTGCATGATTGATGGTCCTAGCCACAATGGGTGTGGACTCACATGTCCCAACACAATTTCCTCTGCTCCTTTTTTCAGCTCATTAACGAAGACATCAGTAGAGGCTCAGAGGAAGGGATAAATCTAATAAAACCACACACACATACAAAAGCCCTGATTAAATTCCCTGTATGAAGAACTTAATAAATTGATTGGCTCTAAATTGTGGCTTTGAAGTCAGGTGGCTGTCATTTTGTTCCAAGGTTCAATTTATATAAAGTCTAGTTTTTCCTTCTATACAGTGAATTTCCTTGTGTGGCTTCCTTAATAAACTGCCAAACTATTTTGAAAAATCCTAAGAAGTGTTGGGAGGTTCAGAATGCTGAGGAAGAGACAGTGAGGCATTTCTTAACTCTCTTCCATGGTGCTATGAGCTGCCCAAAGCCTAAAATATTTGGGGTCCAACGTCTTCATTAAAAGCAAGATGTATCTATTCAAACAGATTCTTCTGATAGTTTTTCAACTAGTGGTTTCTAACAGGTTCAAAATTCCTACAGTCTAGAATCACTTCAAGCTCATAGAAAATTCCATCTGTAAGGAACTACAAGAACAGACCTGATCAAGCCCTTGGGAGATAAAATGTGTGCCCTGGAAAAGAGAGGGCAGACCTGAGAAACAGGCATGTGGAATGAAAAACAGGAGGGACTGGGGTTGCCATTGAAGTTTTGAGCTGGAGTCCCCCAGAGACTGAGATTCCATTGAGTAACAGAGAAAAGAGAAAGGGTAGGTTTGGAAGAACAATGATCTTAGGACTGAACATGTTAAAATTACACTGAATGTAAGTTACGTGGGTCACAATGTTAGATTCATCTTGCCAATTAAATGGTTGGCTCTTTTGGCCTGAAGACATGCCATACACTTCTTTAGCATTATCCGAAGTGCTTGGCATGGTGCCGAACACAACAAATAGTTGTTAGCTGAATGACTGGTCTTAGCTCGTGATTTCAGCTTACCTGGAATGTGATTAATATTTCACTGGTTGGAGAAAAGAGCTGACCTATTTTTGTTCTTCACTCCATTAATGTACATGCACAAAAAGGAGTGGACTCAGGCCTAGGAATTACAAGTAAGTACTGAAGTCATTTCAGTTACACAAGTCTTCACATATCTGAATTGTGGTCTTCAGTCGTGCTGCCTTCTAATGTTCTGCTAAATTACAAAGAGGCTGCTTTCCAGAACATAAGACAAAACCCTTCCTTTCTTGCAAAATCACAGGTGGTACCTGAATTACAGGCTCTAACTTTCAAATAACAAACTCAAAAAATTGCTTCCATTTCACACCCAACCAATCCCTCTCCTCTGTTAACTTCTTCCATTGAGCCCACCGTTAAAAGCCTTGAGATTTTGCAGAAAACCTGGGTATAGAAACTGAGAAAAGGTGAGCTAAGAAAAGTGAGTATCCTAAGTAAGTCCTCCGGGCAAAACACAGACTCCGAAGAGCAATGCCTCCCCTTTCATCTACTAAGCTCAGCTGGTTCTGTTCAGCCTCCTGCACAGATAGCCATAGTAAACACAGCCTGTGTGTGCGCACCACACTGCTCAGCTCCTCACCCACACAGCTGGTTCAAAACACCACCATCTTTCATCCGGACCAGTGAGATAAGCTCCTAAAACTGCTTCTCCTTCCTCGAAAATCCATTCTCTATATACCAGCCTGTCTGGGCTTTAACCGGAAACCCGTTGCCATGAAGTCAACTCCAAATTATGGTGACCCCACGTGTGTCAGAGTAGAACTGGACTCCACAGGGTTTTCAACGACTGCGTTTTTGGAAGTAGATCACCACATCTTTCTTCTGGAGAGTTTCTGGTTGGACCCCAAACTCCAAACTTTCCATTAGCAGCCAAGTACATGAACCGTTTGTACCACCCAGGGACTCCGCTTGTTCTTTACAATATATAAATAGATTAGCACACTCCCCAATTTAAATCTCTCCAATGACTTCCCAATGCCATCGCACTTAGAAGGTAAGCCCAGCTTTTCACTGTGGCCTGTAAGGTCCCTACCACCTGACCCCTACGCGCTTTCCTGAACTCACGCTCTATCAAACTCGCATCACTTGCTATCTTCCCATCACATTGACCTTTTTTCTTTCCTTGGATACACCAAGCTTGTTCCTTGGGCCTTGCTGTCCTCTCTGCCTGGGAGGCTTTTCACAGGGTCAGCTCCTTCTTTTCACTCAAATCCCTGCTCAAATTAGCCTGTTTCCTTTACAGAACTTATTGTTATTCATCCTTGAATTATTGATCTAATTGTTTTATTAATTATTTATTTCTCGGTGAAAATACACACAGTAAAAGTTACACTATTTCAACAATTTCTATATATGCTATTCTGTGACATTAATTATTTGTTTACTTGTTGATTGTTTCTCTTCCCCAGAAGAATGAAGCTGCCTGAGAGGAAGCAATGTTCCTTGAGTTCACTGCTGTTATCTCAAGCATCTAGTGACTGGCACACAGCCCCTAATCAATATGTATTTGTTGAATGTAGGAAAGAATGAGTGAGTGAAGGAGAAAGAGAGTGGAATGGGAGACTATTTTGCAAACATAACAAGCTAACCCTAGGCTTCCCACTTTGTTTTAGCAATGAATCCCAGAAGATGCGGGTATGGGGTATTTAGATTTATTGGCTGTTGGCCCAAACAATGATAATTCAGGACATTATTTCCCACTTGGCTGCTGCCCTATGTGTTTATCTTCCTCAACAGGGAACTAGAGAAGAGGGATGAGTAGATAATTCGGTCACCAAATCCACCACTGCCAGCATTTCTAAGAACCGATGTACTACATCAAAGCTCTAAAAGATGGCGTGAGAGCACATGGGAGGAGCTCCTAACTTAGACATGGGGCACATGTTGGAGAAGGCTGCTCAGAGGAGAGCTTCATCGAGCTCTAAATTTTGCCCAGTACTGTTCCTATACCAGTAAAGTAAAGAAGGCAGGCTACCGCTTTCCTTTTCACCATTGTGCCTCATGACGGTGTCCTCCCAGGATGCAACACTCTGGCCACTTCCCTCATCGCTACCGTTCATCTGCATCATAAATTTACTAGTTGTTTGGAGACTAGCCTGGGAGCCTAGTCACTGTTTATAACATTGCATCTGGACAAATAAATTTCTAGTTCTAAACAACCAAATTAGAAATGACTGAACTTTTTTTATAAAATCTTATTCTTAAATCCGAAGTAATAATAATAATCATTTCCATATCAGGAAAGAACACAACTATAAAAGCAGAAATTTTAGACCTGTCACTTTTTTTTTTTTTTCAGAGTTTTACAATTCACTATTAGACCTGACACAAGTTAGGAGCTTGGTGCCACCTGTGAAGTAAGGTAGCCCCATCTCCACCTGATTTAATCTTCAATAGCCTTGCCAAGAAGACATTGCTGCTATTCTTTTTCATAGGATTAGGGCTCAGAAGGGCTAGGTGGCATGCTCAAGGCCATCCTGTCAGCAAGGGCCGCAGTCAGAATCAACTCCTTGCCCTCAGGTAAACTTCCCGACTCACTCCATTTTCTTCTCGAGTACTATCTTTCAATACAGTTCTTCATTCATATTCCCAGAGCCCCATAATTAGCCTTCTCAACTGTCAATAAGGTGGCCAGTGCCATCAGGGGCTTTCTTTGCAGAGAGGTAATTTCTGAAGGGTTATTTGTACTGGAGGTAGAGGGGCTCTGTGTTTCCATGAGTAAATGCCACAGAAAAACCGTTCAACTCAAGCGTCTGTTTCCAGTTGTCTAGCCATTGGAGGAAAGTGACAGAATAAAGGAATATGATGTACCGAGGCCTCAACACAAGCTCTGGCTCCATCACTAACTACCCCTGTAGCTTTGGGGAAGTCGATAAGTCCCTTTGAGTCTCACAGCTCTATTTGTAAACCGAGGGTGACAATATCTACGACTAAGCATTGCTGTGAACAATTTTAAGGCATAAGTTAACATAAATTATCCAGCACAGTACTTGGGCCATGACGAGTGATCTTAATTTCTTTCTTTTTAGCTCCGTCCTACCATGGAGAGACCCACAGCCAAGGGATGATTTCTGAGCCACGGGGTTAAACACAAAGAAATACGGAGACTAATCCCAAATTCTCCTTGTTTTCCCAGAAAACTCTGTTTTCTCTTTGATACCTTTTCTATCCTCCTGGGTTCATAGGCAGAGGCACATTTTACAGTTGCATTACAGAAGTCAGCGTCACCTGGAGATTCTCTTGCTGTGGAAACATTATCCTGCTGCTCAGAAAGCTACGTTGCAACCAGGAAGCCCAGCTGTGTGTGGTAACTGGTCCCCAAAAGGAAAACTCACTGAGAAGGTGAGTCAGTCAGGACAACTTTCAGGACAATCACAACCCAGACCAGCATCTGCACGGCCTGAAATACGGGATGTTATGCCACTTGGTGAATTACTTCTGACGTACTTAATTATGCAACAGCCAGATTTGCAGGAGCATAACCACATAGCTCCCCTGCGTATGCTGCCAGTGCGCTCCACAAATGATTAAATAGAAAATAAACAACAGCTGACCATGAATTATGAAGTTGTAATTCCACCAAGGGGGCTCCAGTGATGTCATAAACCACTAGAGCAAAGCTCATGTCACCAAAGGGTCCCAGATGGGCTTAGAGGCCTGCAGCTCAGCAGCGGTCTCTGCTGCAGACTACGGCTCCAGGGGTGATTTCCCCTCCCCTCCCGTGTGCCCCTTCCTGCCTCTATAAGGGTCCTCCTTTCTTGTTTCCTGCCTCTGAGCTTTCTAAAAATCACGCCAATCATGCTTTTCTAAACGTACTTCCTTTTTAAGTACTTAAATAATCTCTCATTTAGGAGGTTATTTCCCACCCCCACAGCCTAACCTCCACTTTGGGTAGCAATCTATGAATTACGTATACTTCATTAGAAAAAATTAATTCTGATACTTAGTAGAAAATCTATTTAGGGCAAGAGCCTTGGAGCACGCCTTAAGAAGGGATATTTGAGATATAACTTTAGTATGTGCCGAGCCTGTTGTGTGCCATCGAGTGGATGCTGACTCATGGTAACCCTTTAGGACAGAGTAGAATTGTCCCATAGGGTTTCCAAGGCGTGGCTGGTGGATTCGAACCACGAACTTTTTTGTTGTTGTCGTTTGGCAGCTGAACTCCTAACCGCTGCTCCACCAGGGCTCCTAGTAGGAAGATTGTCAGTGTTTTAGCAACCATCTGAAAGTAAAGCCATTTAAGGAAAGAAGATACAAAAAGCTATAACTTCCTAAATGTCGCACAGTTTCATTTAAAAGCTTACTTACACTTAAAGCTAAAGTTAAATTACAAACATTAGGATTTGCAAGCTAGGTTGTCACATCTTTGAAATGTGCTTTTCTCCTAAAAAAAAAAAAAAAAAAAAGGAACTGAGAAAGCAATCACCTAAAATTAGTCTTAGCGTGGTTACATTTTCCAAGAGTTGCCTTAAACTGCTTCCTCTTTGCTTTATGTAAAGTGCTTAGAACAGTGCCAGGCATCCAGTACACACTGTATTCTTACTACCTCTGGGCTTTTTGGTTCCTCACTTGTTAGTTCATGGATTCTTTTATTCAGTGATGGTGGATCAAGCCACCTGCACTGTGAAAAGCACCATGATGAGTACTTTGAGGTATAAAAAGTCTGCCTGTGTCTTCAAAACTGTATACACCTGGCTGAGGAGGTAAGGCTGACGCTCACAAAGTGTTAAGTAACAATGGAATACACAAGACACAGTGACTGTCACTCAATATCAAATTACTTTGGGAGAAAGTGGCCTACAGCCGTGTTGTCAAACGTCAAGGGATGTAACAATCACCTGGGACATTTAAAATGTGCGTATTTGAAGGAGTCTGGGTTACTGGGATATGGGTGGGGCCTTGGATTCTGCATTTTTCAGAAGCTTTAGTTCATTCTGATGCAGTTACAAGCATCACACTTTGGTATATACAGGACTAGGCTGTAAGCAGTTAGAGAAAGAATCATATCGTTGTTTATTATTTCTCTTTATCCTTTTCCCTAAATCTTTAGAAACAAACTGCATATGGAATATAAACAGCAGAAAAAAGAAATGAAGAAAACAAGATCCAAAAGAAACGTCCTAGATGAAGGACCCCATGCTCCCTAAAGGAGAACAGTAGCCCAGAGTCATCTACCCAGCTGGAGACTCTGCACCATATCATAAAGCCACACACCATTGTCAGCAAACACACACACACACACACACACACACACACACACGTTTCCCTATGTCAGAACGGATGTCCCCAACTGAGCTGTGCTCCTGATCTCTGGCTAACACCTGCAGAGCGTGGTTAGGAGGTGACCTGCCCCTCTCTTGCATAAGGCACAGAAGTTCTGCTCCCTTAGACCACTAGCACGCTAGTCTCGCAATAAACTTGTCCAAGTGCCCCACCCACAGTGACCCATATTCTCCACATGTACTACGGCTCTTAGCCATGCTGGCCTATTACCTAAGAATGCCAGGGAGATATAATTTTTAATTACTTGGCCAAATAAATAAATAAATAAAAGCCCTGGTACTTCATGATATAGAAATGCAGTCTGCATGTCTTCCAGTCTTACCAGATTTCAAAGCAATATATATGAAAGCAGATCACATACCAAACTGGGGACAGGATTTTCATCATACTCAACTGGTTCGGAAATCTAAGTTGGCAAAAGAAGGCAACTTTATGTACAATCACCATTAATGCAGTTCATTTCATTCACATACAAAAAATTAAGTGAACCCCACAGAGGTTAAGTAGCAAGATTGTGCTGTGTTGAAGACATTGTACAACAGAGAGAATTCAGCATGATTGGGCTCCTGGAAACTTACTATGCCAGGTTTGGAATAAGAAGTCTTGATATCTGGTCTGTTGACCATATGTCATATATTCACCATAAAATCCAGTCATTAAATTATAAGAGAAGAATTTATCTTCAGTCACAGTAGAGTCTGTGGTGATGAATGAAGCAAGTGGCTGATGCCATCTAAAGGTTAACCACAAAGATTTATGTTACTGTTTCATACTAAAGAAAGGAAGGGCAGTCCTCAGGGCATGACTATAGTCAGAAACTTCTGAGCAAACTCCTGGCTCTGCCAGAGACTCGGGGTGTTGCTGCGTGAGTGGCACTACAAAATCATAAGGCATGAATTTCTAGCTGTAGGTAGAAAACAAACTTCTACTTAGTCACTGAACAGGTATGGTCCTAATTTCAGTGGCATTAAATGGCTTCCAACATGGCTTGGGAAACCACACTGAATATGTATCCAAGACTGGAGTAAGTCAGCAACGTTGTGGAAGTTGGGAGTAGGAAAAGGGCAAGCATCTATTGAGTGTCTTCATTGGGTAGAGTCAGGAACTGGGCACTTTGCCTACATTATCTCATTATTCCAAACCACCAGGTTGTATGGTAGCTATTAATGTGTAACCTTTACAGATGAAGAAATTGAAGCCCAGAGATTTGTCTAAGGTCAAGCAGAAAGTAAATGGTGGACCCATAATTTAACCCACGGAACTCTGGTTCCGGTGTTAAACTCTTGGAAACTCCTAATATCCCTATCGAAACTAAAGATTGTCACTTTATGATGAAATAAGTCATCAATTTATGTAAGTAACAGGGAAAAAGAAGTCAATAAACCAGCAGTTTGATTATATTAAGTCAGTTAAAATGATTGTCTTCTAAGGCCTACGGGAACACAGCTTGAATTTCCTGGAGTCCAAGGCAGCCTTGAATCTCCAAACCAGAATAAATAAATAAATAATGCAAAACAGAGATTCTCACCAACCTGAGAAAGGAGGATGTTGGAGTAAAGAATAAAAATTCAACTACAGCAGTCCATATATTCTGAGTAAAAATGATCACACCCAGAAAAATCTCCTCTTCCCGGAGGGGAGCTGGAAACAGACCATACCAGCCCAAACACGCAGTGATATTATTTTCTGTTTCTCTTGTCAAAAGGGATTCAGTCTTTGAAATATGTCTGCAGATTTTAGTTTCGTGATTAATGAACTAAACCACGTTTTATGTCTTAAATGCATTGAGGATTCATCCTGTGGTCTTCCCAGATCTTGATGATTAAAGCTGCTGAACAGCACATCTGGTTATGGGCAAAGAGCTCTCTGGGTGGCTCTTTCTTTCCTCCCTTAGAAACAGGCATATGGGGGAACTGTAGAGACGTTTATTGAGCAAGTGTGGTTTCTTGTCTTCAAAAACGGTGATTTCTTTCTCTTCCCCTTCTCGTGAGTAAAAAGACTAATTATTAAGATATATTTTAAAATTTTTATTCAACAAGTGATTTCATATCACTCGTTAACACTTCCCCTAAATAAGATATATGTACTATATCAAATGAATGTTGTAACATCAACTTGTCTGGGAGTGATTTTAAATATACCTTACAATAATAATTCCAATTTTCTCTGTAATTATCACTTGAAGTAATGGGCTGGGATACTGTAGGCTCTCACATCTGGATTAATGCATTATCTTTCATTTTTATCAGTGTTTTTCCCTTTATCAAAACACACTACCATGTGCAAATATGTCCTTATCCTACCTGATCATCCTTCTACAATGTAGGGAAACAAATGTCACCTGTCCTTCTTTTACTACAAAAGCACGTCTGAGTCTTAAAACATTTAATAAAAGGCAATTCAAGATCCAGGGATCCACAATAATAGAAAATTTTCAGTCCCCTACAATATTCTTCTCCCTCACTCATTTTACTGAGCTCTTCCTCACAAAACCACATAAAAATTAAATTCTTGAGCAGTAGTTTTCTAACTGTGGTCTGGGAAAGTCCATTAGGTACTGCGCAGACTTTTCCAAATTTCAAAAAGGAGACATGTGCTCATGTCTAGGGAAGGTTCCCGGCTAGAACAAGAAAAAAAGGAAAGAGAAACTATTCAGGCTGAAGCGTTTTTGCTGCTGGAAACATGTCCACTGGAACTGGAGCTGCTGGGAGGTGACCACAATGCTACAGCCCTCCTAGTCCTCGGGGACCTTTTGTTTGCTGTTTGTGCGTTTGATTTTCCTGAGGAGAGCAAGTGGGGTAAATGTTTCTGTGTTTCTGTTGGGGAAATACAATTTTGGAAATGGGATTAAAAATTCCTCCCTTGATTGAAAAAAAAATTAGAAATCAAGAATGTTAATACAATAGAATCCAATAATGTGTAAAAAAGAAAATAATTTAACACTAAAATATAACTCAGAGTGGTGAAATATGGCTGAATTTACATTGTCATTTAATTATTTACTGTAAAATAATGCATTTTCTAAAATAAGTAGGAATTGCTCGTTAGTGTTGCTCTTATAATTTAAAAAATTGCTTGCAGATAGAGATGGCAAAACAGTAATATCACAATACAAAAAAATTATTTGTTAAATGCAGCTGTGCACTGCACAATATACCAAAAAGTTTTTAAAACTTTAAAGTCTCTAAAGAAACAGCAGCCCTGGTGGTGCAGTGGTTAAAATGCTCAACTGCTTACTGAAAGGACGACAGTTGGAACCCACCAGCCGCTCAGTGGCTCTGCGGGAGAAAGATGTGGCAGTCTGCTTCCGCAAAGATTTACAGCCTTGGAAAACCTATGGGGCACTTCTGCTTTGTCCTATATGGTTCCTGAGTCGGAATCGGCTCGACAGCAGTGAGTTTTGGTTTTTGGTTTAATCTTAAGAAAAAATTGAAAGTGAGGTAACAAGCATAAAATACTTAGGAAATAATTAAGCAGTACTTTGTGGAGGCATTGCTTATTTCTAGAGTAAGCATTGAAAAAAGAGGTTTGTTTGGTCTGGAGTGAAGCAGTAGGGGAAGGTGGTATGATAGGAACAGAATCTTGTAAACTATCCAGGGTAGGTTTCCAAAAAGAGGCATGAAGCAAGGACATTTCAGATACAAGTTAGAGAAGAAGAACTGAGAACAGAGCACCTGGGGAATATACCAACCTAACTAGCGTCCTGGGGAGCAGGAGGGAAGCAGCTGGGATCTGAACCCTGTGTGTTGTTGGAGCAGGGGTGGGAATGCAGACAATAAATGTGATTAAAAAAAAAGAAAAAGAAAAACAGGATAAGTAATTTGGTCTGGATGTAGAAAAAAAATAAAAAGCAATTGTGAGTTCTAAAGAAAAAGAACTTTTTTAAAAAAAGAATTGTTTGTAGAAGAATATACTAGCATTCATCATTCATTCATTCAACAAGTAATCTTTGAGGATCTATTAGAGTAGGCACTGTTCCCGTCACCTGCACACAGAGGGGGACAAGCAGAGATGCAGAGAGACCCAACTGGCTGGTACAGCAGTGCACATGACATATCGTGGAGATTTAAGAAGTGGACAGGTTCAAGTGATTTTAGAAAGTAAATTTGTTGGGACTTGAAGATGGATGGGACAGTGGCGTAAAGGAAGAAGTCAGGATGAGTCTGAAATCTCTGGGTTTTGCAGTTAGATGTTGTTATGCAGGAAAACAAAGAATCAAGGAGCCCCATGGCACAACGGTTAAGCACTGGGCTGCTAACAGAAAGGCTGGCGATTCAAACCCAGCCAGAGGCTCAGCAGAAGTCCTGGTGATCTGCTCCCATAAATATTACCACCTAGAAAACCCTCTAAGGCAGCTCTCCTCTGTCACATGGGGTCACTATGGGGAAAATCAATCGACTGGATAGCACTTAACAAATGAAAGGATAGGACTGGGAGAGGGGAGCTCATTGTTTCCATGTTTTGTCTCTTTTGATGTTGAAGCTCAAATGGAAATGTCAAATAGGTAGTTGCATATACGGATCTACAACTCTAAGGGGGGCCTTGAAACTATAAGGGAGGCATTAGTACGTAGACAGCTACCGAAATGCTACACCCAGATGAGATCCTGGATGCCATCTCCCAGGCACAGGGTATAAAGTGTGCAGGGGAAGGGAGGGGCCTAGTTCCTAGGCTGGATTGAAAGGGGGATCGACTACAGATGGACCTTTCACCCTGCCACTTAATAAGCATTTACTGAGCTCAGCAGCAGTTCAGCAGCTTTCCCAGTGGTCTGACTGCTGCAGTCCAGCCCAGTATTCAGGAAAGCAGGGCTGCTGGAAAATGGAAAAGGACACAATGTACATCATTATTTAACGCCACTTCCCAGTCTAATGACGATATATGTTAATCCCCAGGTGTAAAGTTTAGATTTAATACCTATTTCTACTGGAACCTTTAGCTTCATATAGTTACGAGCAACAGAATGGTAACCATTTCCCCAAACCTCCATCTCCAAGAAGCCTCAAACTGGGCCGTTATGCAATGAATTAGCAGAAAGGAAAAATATATGAAGATACCTCTACCTGAGACGTTAGATGTCATTGAGCTCAACAGCCCTTTCTTTTTTCTGAGGATTCTGAAAACAGCATTTAGGGGTCTCTGTGGCTTCCAGGTCCCAGATTTCTCTGTGTAGATCTTGGACAGCTAGCTGGGACCGAGAAAGTACAAAGAAGAAAAGGATGGTAGACAGGACAAGAGGCTGAAATACTAATTCACCCATGTCTCACCAGCTCTAGCCAATCCCAGAAAGCCTTTGGCAGACCAGCACTGAATTTATGTGCATATGTACAATGGAAATCTGAGAAAATGTGGTTCTCTGTAAGTATCTCAAGTACTGGCTAGGCCTTATACTTTGCCCCTAGTCAAGCTGATTGAATTTAGCATATCCTGGCTCAAATTTTGATTGAGTTGGGCCCCTCGGCCTTTAAGCTGTATATCTGAATCCTCTTTGAAAAGGTTTGGCTTTACCATATACATTTAGAATGCTGGGAAAACACCCATCTGTTTTCATGCTTATTTATAACTATAACACCTTCCAGCGCTGTGAGGTCCTTTAAAATATAATGACATGACTGATGATGAGAAATTAAGTGAATGGGGTGGATGTTCTTACTTTTAGACAAACGTTTGTGGGAAAGCAATTTCCCTTACAGTTCTGGCCTCATGCTTCTGTTTCCAGTGGTCACCCAAGCTCAGATTCTCTTGGAAGGCATGTATAACCACCACCTGAGTTAAGAAGGGGGTCCCTGACAGGTACAAACAGTTAACATGCTTGGCTGCTAACCAAAAGGTGGAGGTTCAAGTCCCTTTAGAGGTGCCTCAAAAGAAAGGCCTGGAAGCCTACTTCTGAAAAACAAGCCATTGAAAACCCTATGGAGCCCAGTTCTGCTCTGACACACGTGGGGTCACCGTGGGTCAGAGTCGACTCTGTGGCAACTGGCTTTATGCTAAAAAGACAAACCATTCGTTCTGCCAGTTTGTTGCTCTCAGTGTCACCTTGCCTTGTTAACCTCCAATGCCAGGGCGTGGTAAGGAGTAAAGTAGGAAATTCCAAGATTTAAGGATGGGGGGGGGGCAGAGGCTAAGAATATATCCTCTTCTGTTGTGTGTGTCTGTGGAAACCCCTGACCATAAAGGGAGAATCAGAGGAGGCCAGGAAGCAGCTTGGGGGATTGGCAAGGGCTTTAGACACCCAAGTAGCAGGCACATACCAGGCTTGGCGCAGCTGTTGTCCTTCCTTTGGGAGAAAGAGGGTTACCCTAATTCCAGGGTCTAACTCTAGAGTGGCTAGTTTTCTGCATCAGCTGAGGACTCCATGCACTCTGAGGATTTCTGTGGCAGTTTTGTAGCATCTCACTAATAACAGCTGGGTCTCTGTCTCACAAATCTGCCCCCTCTTTCTTTAAATACACACAGTTCCAAAGAGTCACACCCATCTCTACAGGGACAGACTCTCCTTCCTCAGGCAATCCGGGCACTGTCACCAGCACCCACTGACCCCAGGGCTGTCTGGTCCCACAGTCCTCCTGCCCCTTCATGCTCGCCCTGGGATCCTGGCCATCCTCACTTCAAGGAGGCAAGGAAGAAGTGGAGGGCAGCCCTCCATCAGCCATCTCCACTTCTCCCTGAACTGCGATGCACATGTGTAGCATATATACACACAGGCCCTCAAGTGTCTTCATGCTCTTGGCATTTCCACCTTCAGTAGGGGGTCTCAGACTACATCTCATGACGGAGTCCAAGGGTTTCTGAGAGCAAGGTGGGTCCCTGTCCCCGCCTGAGAGGAAAGCGCCCCCTTTGGGCAGGAGAAGGTGCGGAACCGCTCGTCTGCTGGGGCTCGAGGGCACGTTTCACCCGCAGAGCCCAGGGCCCCAGCGCCCTTAGAACCTGGCGGAAAGGGCGGGATGGGTGGGGACGTTTGCAGCTTTGCCCCAGCGAAGATCCAAAAGTTAAAACTCTTCGCTGAATTAATTCCTCCTCACTCTGCCGCGCCCTCCTCCCCCCCAAAAAGTGGAAATTCAAAGAGCCTGTCTTTCAGCCCCAGTGAGAGCGAGTACAGTCTCTCATCGGTTGAGAAAATTACCAATGGCTTGCAAATAACCCAGAGACAGCAGACAGTTTTGGAAGCAAAGGACCCAGCCTTACCCTTTCACAGGACGCTATCTTGAGGACTGCAATTAATACACGTTTTTCAAATGTATTCCTCGTTTAGAGCTGAGCGTGGGGAACCAATACTGCTAAATACATATATGTAAGCCCCAGAGTTCTTGGGGATAAGTTCCTCCATGACCGGGTGCAGAGAAGGGGCTGGGACACGCGGCACCAGAGGAAGGGAGGTATTCCTGACGGAGCTCAGGCGCCCATTCCTGTATTTGAAAGCCGAGGAGACAGCAGAATCCTTGAGATTCCGATTGTCCTGAAACTCTTCTGAGAAATCACTTGCTTATGAGATTGATTTGTTCTGACAAGCTTTCTTTTTTCTTTTATAAAATTCCTTTCACTAACCACCATTTGCGCCTCCCACTCCCCAATTCTAAAACGAGCATCGCTCCTTTAATAGGCTTGCCAGCTAGTATTTTTTTCACCAAGAAAAGCGGCTCCAGAGCAAGTGAAAATGTATTTTTTTTCAGTCTATAGTGTATAATTCTTTGTGCGATTAATTCCTGGAGGCCACCGCACTCAAATAGACAAATGACGCCAACACGCTACAAACATCCAGACCACAGTGGAGACTCCCACCCGTGGAAGGAGAGTCCGCCGACCCGGAAACCCCCACGACCTGCTGCCCCTCCGCCGCGTTCTCCGCCACCAATCGCCACACTGACTGATTTAATAAGAAACAGAATTCAGAGAAAAGGGGGTTGCAGCAATGTGTTGGTGTTATTATCACTGTTACCAGGTGGTTGGTTTTTAATCTGATTGCTCACCAAGCTCTTTGATTTTACAAGAATCCAAATACGTGTGGATACATAACAATGCTAACAGATGCATCTTCTTGATTGTTGAGAAGGGAGTTAAAGGACACCAGAGCGGTAGAAGTGGTCCTGGGCCCCCGCAACAAACTAAAACAACGCGACAGGGAGCGCCCTACGGGGTTGCAATGCCTTGGCTCACAGGTAGTTTTGTAAATGTTTGGACACGAAATGGCCACAGGGAGTTGCCCCTTATCCAAATATTTCCTGTGAACCTCTAATCTCTAGCTGCGAGGGATTCTTGGAGAACAGGGTCCTGCTGATTAAGTTTACAAGTGGCATGGAGAATGCTAAGACCCTACTCTTGTTCTTATTTTGGGATGGGGAGGACTTTCCTAACTCTTCCAACCCCTGCAAAAATGAAGAAACAAAACTCAAAGTTTTTCTTCTCTACAAACACACTCTCCCGATTTCTTAAAGCGTGGCCTCCAAAGAGTGAAAAGTAAATATGTATTCCCAGGTGGTTGAAAGTCAGGGGCCAGAGACGCAGGGGAGTCGCCGGCACCGAGAGGCGCGCAGACGTTGACAGTAGCCCTAGACCCGCGGGCCTGGCTCCTCCGCCAAGAGCTTTGGGTGTGCTTCGAGCGCGAGGGGAAGGAGGATGGGGGAGAGGGTAAACAGGGCGGAGGAGAGGAATCGTAAAGAAAACACACCTCTTAAAAATGAAATTCATCTATGAATCCTCCTAGGTGAAAATCTACAGCTGCCATTTAGTGGGAAAAGGCCCCGGAGTTGGCTGCTAGCGGGGAAAGTTGGCCAAAGCCCGGATGCGAACGAATCTCGAAGTGGAGTAAGAAGGCATCGCTGCTTCTGAAGTTGCTGGGCATTTTTTTTTTTTTTTTGCGCGGGGGAGGGTGACATCTCGGTTTAGGGTTGATTTATACACTCCTGTTGTAAAATCTAAAACGAAGCCCCCGAGAAGACGAAAGAACTACTGGGACCATTGTGAACCACCGCTGGCCGCCTGACGCCCAGGCGCTCTGATCTGAGCGAGCCAGGGAAAGGTCCCAGAGCCAGAGCTCTGGTGGCACAGAGGTTGAGTTAACCAAAAGACCTCGAGTTCAATCCACCAGCCGCTCCTCGGAAACTATGGGGAAGTTCTACTCTGTCCTATAGGGTCACTATGAGTGGGAATCCACTCCACCGCGACAAGTTTGAGTTTGACCGCCTAAGGCACGCGAGAGGGTTTCACCCGGGAAATGAGAGATGGGGCCAGTGACGCACCATGTCCTAGGACTGAGGGATCTGGCGCCCCGGGGAGGTTTGGCAGCCTGGAGCCTCCGACTTTACAGGCCTATCTCATTGACTTCTCTAACTCGAAGCTGTCCTTGGCCCTAAAGCGAGCAGGAGTCACTGGACTGTCCATTTCTGCAAAATATTGGAGGCCACCCAGCCTCCTGGCCCTGCATGTAAAATAAGCAGATTCACAGCCTCTTCTCTGGCCTTGACGTTGGACCTTGGGGGCTCAGTGACAGCGCCAGGTCCTGGATTTCACCGCCCTTTCTAAAGAGAAAAAGTTACAGGCTGCCCTGCGATTTTGGCTCTCCTCTTAAGTGGAAATAATTGGGGTATAAATTCAGGGGTGTCAGCACGGGCTCCAAGAGTCCCAGGGTGGTGCCACAGAAAAAAATTCTGGCGCCATCCCTGGTAGAAACGCTGGGACTTTAGGAGAATATTATCCTGGAAGGAGCCCTGGTGGCGCAGTGGTTAAAGAGAGCTGGGCTCTCTAAGAGAAAGGTCGCAGCAATTCGAACCCACGAGCTGCTCTGGGAGAAATTTGTGGCAGTCTGATTCCATAACGATTACAGCCTTGGAAACCCTATGGGGCAGTTCTTTGTCCTGTAGGGTCACTATGAGTCGAAATAGACTCCATGGCAAGGGGTATGGTTTGGTTTTTTACATTATTCTGATGCGAATTCCCAACTGGAGAGCGCCCTGAAGACTGTTCCCGCTCCACTGGGCGTCTCTCTGGCGAAGAAAACTTGTCGAAGCTGGGCTACGCAGAGTGTGGTGGGCGGTTTGGGCGAGCGAGTCCTTCCCGCCGCGTTTACACCTCTGCCTTTGTGACAAATCGATTTCCCGCGCCGCTGTTCTGCGTTTGCGTCCCGCCGCGGCCCGGGGCCCAGCTGCGCCCGGTGTACACTTAGCACTGGCTTGTGAGTGTGTGCGTGTGTGCGTGTGTGCGCGCGTGTCTAATTGACTTTCCGTCTACCTTTTTATGACTACATGTGTTTCCAACAAAAGGTCTTATTAGGACAATCTGGTTTCACTAATTTAGAAGCCGGGAACGTGGAAGGCAGGAGTCTTTTTTTTTTTTTTTTAAGCGCTTGCAGAAGTTCAGATTAAGAAATGACAGCGGGATCCCCAGTCCTTCTCTGAGCTAGTCTGCCTTTTTTATGACCTGTTCCTCCTTCCTCTCCCTGACTACCTCAGTTCCACTCCTCCCCCGCCCGCCCCCCCCCCATTCACACTCCACACTACCCCATTAACCTCTGGAGTGCAAATAGTGTTTTTTTTTAAAAAAAAAAGAAAAAACATAACTTTTCTTTCAAAACTTAAGGTATTTGAACCCAGAAGTTTGATAAATTTACTGGGCTGGAAGAATCAGTAAAAGGGGAAAGAAAATATCCTATAAGGAAAAAACATACAAAAACAAAGTGGAGTGAATATCAACCGAGGAGGTAAACAGTTTCTGGGGATGGAGAGGGGTGTGCAGCTGGAAGTTCTCCCTTTGGACGACTCTTAAGTCTTCTTTGCTAAACTGGGCCCAGGCCATAATTCAAAAATTCTGCAAAATTAAGATCTAATACTAAGGGTGTAGGTGGAGTCTGACTTACCAATTTCAATCAAAAAGGAAATTTCAGAAGAACAAGGATAAAAAATGTTCCTAAATAGATGGAGAAGTAAACAGTCTTTTAAAAGTTCCCCCATAGTGTACCCTTCTGGAGTGGAATCCAAGAGGGCTGCAGGGATCCCCCCAAGCCCTAGCTCAGCTCCTCTGTCCATTGCAGGCAGGAGCCTGTGCTAGCCCTCCTGTGCCCCGAGACTGAGACTCCCCACTTGGCCTAATTGAGTGCGAGCCTCACCAGCCACGACAGGCTAGAGGCACAGCTCGGCCCCACGGGTCCTGACTTTCTAGTATCTCAGGAATCTTCCTTCCTCCTCACCTCTTGGTGGTGGCCCCAGAACTAAGGTCGCTTGCTGTTTATTGCAAGGGACTTATCAGACCTTCCTATTCTTATCCCTAACAACAAATCAGAAGATTAGACCATGGCTGTTTCACCGGGAAGAAAGTCTTCCTGGTGCGTGAGAGAAAGAGGCCGGTCACTTTTCTCTGTCACACCGATCTCCTTCCCGGAGCTGTCTGAAGGCCATCCTTCGGCAGCCCATCCTCTCCCAGACTGGCCCTAGGGGTGGCCAGAGGCTCCCCAGCTTCAGTTGGCTTCCGGGTCCTCTCTCCCTCTGGGTCTCACTACTCCTTTTAACTGTGAGATGTGCTAGAGTTGCGGACTCGGCCGGTTCCCAGAGTCTCATCCCTTTCCATTGAGATGCAGAGTCCCCAACTCCTCTCGCAGCCCTGACTGTGTCCTTGCTGCGCCGGCGGGGGCCACGTGCGCAGCGGCCTGGATCTCGCAGGATCCATCCCCCAGCCCTGGGTGGCCTCTCTGCCACACGCGCGACCTCTGCCTCTCCTCCGGGTCTCTCCTACAGCCGGCCTCCTCGGCCCAGCCTCTCTGCCTGCCCACAACGTGGCCAAAACAAGGTCCGCGCTCCCTTCTGCTTACATCCACTAAGAGCTAAACGACCGGGGTTGTCTGCGATTCTTCAGTCCTGCAACACTCGGCGCCCACTGTGGCCGCCCTGGGCCCTGGGCAGGCTGTGGCCTCGGACCTTGAGCCTGTTTTTCCCACCCCTCAGCCTGTTCTGGGGGTCTCTCCGGCCCCGCCCTCGTCTTCTACCCAGCAGTTTCTTTGGGACTGTTTTCTGCCGAGGGTCCAGCCTCCAGTTCTCCGAGGGGTGACCGACGCTGCGATTCATCATCAGCCTTGGGAAATGAGAACCGCTGGGTGGGCAGAGTTGATGGAGCTGAGTGCTAGGAATATGGGTCGCGGAACACTAGTCTCCCTATCTTTTTATGTTTTAAAATTTCCCTAGTAAAAAGTTTAAAAATGATCGTAGTATTTCGCAGTGCGTTTTGTTAGTGCTCAAGGCTCCTAGCAAACACTCAACTCCAGCTGCCGGAGCGTGCAACAGGAGTAGCCACGCCTGCGCTGATGGCCTAAACAGGACACCTACGCCTCAGAGCGAGCTCTTACCCAGGACTTGAGGTCTGCCGGTCTTCATTCCTCAGAGGTGGCCAACTCTCCCCAGGGAAAGGCCAGGCCTGACCCCCTCAGCCAGCGCCCGTCGCCCTTGGTGTGTGAGTAGGTAGAGTGGATCAGCCCCAGGTCGCTTTTGGCTAAAAACACAGAGAGGCGCCCCAGGCCTGGACCAAGGAAGCAGGGCAGGGAAAGGCACCCTGCTGGAGAAAGGGTTCTGCCCGTGGCCGGTGTTAGCTTGACCCTCCCAGCTCCCACCACTTTGCCCGGGCCCTGTTTTCAGCTGTTTCTGCGTCCGGTTTGTTTTGTATGTCCATTTACTGAGAGTCTGAGATTGACCCTGTGATTTGGAAATAATAGAATCCCGGTGGAGCCCCTAGTTCCACAAGTTCCAAAGCTGAAGACAAAACAGCAGTTAGCAAAGCATGACATGGAAAGCTGTCAGTCTTGGAACTTCCGGACAAGTTCAGACTTACAACCTCCAGGAGAGGAGGGAATGTCTGTATTTATCCTGTCCCAGGTCACCTGAAATGAGCCAGGTGACAGGTCTGTTACAGGCTGGGGGATATATCGGCACAACTGAAGTCATCTTTTAAAGCATGGGTAGTACTGAGAGGCGAGATCGAGACTGTGCTTGGACTTTCCTGGAAGTCTAGGGGCCAGAAGGAGAGCTCTTCCTAATCTGACACCAGGATTCCGCGTTCGTTCGAGCAAGCGCTTCCCCTGCGCACCTACAAAGGTGCGGTATCAGTCGGGGCTGTAGCTCGGGTTTCACCCCTAAAGAACACTCCCTTTGCTTGGGATGAGTCTTCCCAAGTCAGCCAAGCCTTTGGCTCTGCGGAGGTCTCTCGAACCCACTGCAGGTGGAGGCATCAGCCGAGGCCAGAGAGCAGCTCGGGCGGCTCCAGCGCTCTCAAGCGCTCTGCCTTCCTGGCCCTGGCCGGGTGCGCAACCAAAGCCGCCCGACGCGCTCCCTTTGCCCGGTGCCCGCCGCCTGTGTGCCCCAGACCCGGCACACGCGACCTCCCGACCAGACTCCGCATCTTTAACCAGCTGCTTCCCAAACAGGGCGGGCTTCCCGAATTTGCGCCCCTCCAGGGCCAGTTTCCCAGCCCAATCTGTCGCGCAGCGAGCGAGGCGAGAAGGCAGCCGCGTTCGCCCGGGACGGAGAGGGGGTCCTGTTGGCCTCAGTGAAACCATCCGCGGTCGGAGTCCACGACCCTGACCACAGGGCGGCGAAGCGGCGCCTGGAGCCTCCGAGCCTCCCTCCGGCGTCCGCCTCGGCCGAGCCCCGGTCTTCTCCCCCGCCTGCGGCCGGCCTTTCCTCCGGGAACCGTCACCACTATTCCTTGCCCCCCAACTTTCCCCCCTGACCCGGACGGGCTCTCGGGCCTCGGTCCCGGCACACCTCCCCCACCTCCTCGGGCCTGCGCCCCTCACTCACTGTCCTGCTGCGGGGTGTCGCTGCCGCTGGTGAGTCCCGGCGACTCCAGCAGGCTCCGGCCCGCCTCGCCCACGCTGTCGTCCGCCTGCGCCGCCACCATGTCTCCGGCCTCCTCCAGGTCTAGCAGGTGACTGACGGAGAAGTTCTTTTTCGCCTGCAGGGTGTCGAGGTTGCCGGGGCTGTCCAAGCGGCCGCCCAGCGCCGGCTGCCGCTCCAGAACGTGCCCGTAGCTGGAGGTCATGGTCTCCCCCTCCGATCCCACCCACCCCCCTCTTCCCGCTCGAATCAACACTAAACGCTGTGGGCGCGAGGGGGGAGAGGAACCGAGTGGGGAAGAGAGAGGGGGAGTGGAGAGAGAGAGAAGGAGAGAGAGAGAGAAAAGGAGGGGAAGACCAAAAAAAAAAAAAAAAAAGTGGAAAAGAGGGCGGGGGACCCCCTTCCGAAGAGGAGAGCGTTCTGCACCAGCAGCCTCGGCTGTTTTCCTGAGGCCAAGTCCGGCGCGGTCCAAAGAGATAATCCACACCAAAAAAATAGAATTAAGAAGTCACCCTGTGTTCAAGTCAGGAGAAAAAAATCCGTTCCAGCTCTCCAAAGGCGTCCACACGCACACACTAAAAATAATAATAAGGGGGAGAGAGGAGAGGGGAGGCCAGCAGGGCGGGGGAGTTAGGCAAACGGAAGAAGAGAGAAGGGGTGGGAGAGAAGAATCAAAGTGGGTTTTTCTTAAAAAGGTTAAAAAAGTTATTCCCAGGCAAGAGTTCAAGCACCAACAGAAGAAGGCTTGTTCCAGCTTTAAAACATCTTCAAGAAAACGTGTTCCCCCCTTCTGCACTCCTGTGGATTCTCAGGAGTGACTAAGGTTTCAGGAGGAGAGGGTGATGTCTTGCAGATGTATTGGAGAGAAGGATTCTCACTTTACTTTTCGTAAGGAGTAAAAAAAAAAAAAAAATTAGGGCTTCAAGAGTTCGAAAGAGGGTGGTGGTGGGTTTCCCCCTTTCCCTTCTTCTCTCTCCCCCTCTTCTTGCTGAGCTCCTTTTTCCTTCTCAGTTGGATCAAGAAGCTCTCTGGCACTTCAAAAGGCACAAACTGGCATGCAAAAGAGGCTTTGTAGGGAATACAAGAAAATTGGAGACCCCTGGGAGGGCAGATCTCGACTTAATAGGAGCCTGTAATTACGTGGCAAAGCCTTTGTGCAGTGCCTGACGTTTTACAGACCCCTTTTCTCCATCACAATCTCCTTCTTCCTCCTTTCCCTCGGACCAAAAAAACAGTCTGATTAAGAAAACCCCCTTTGCCAACTTCGGAGCCAGAGAGAAAGGGAGAGGGAGGGAGCAAGAGAGCCGAGAGAGGGAGGGGGAGAGAAGAGGGAGGGAGGCGAGAGCAGAGAGCCCCTTTGGATTTTGTAAGTAAAGGTCTAATTATCATTCCCCTGCAATAGTATCACAGGGAGCAAAGACAAACTGAAACCCACAGTCACTTCAAACGGGCTGATTATTTGGCTTCCGCATTAACTCCTCCAGATTTGGTTCAGATTCTGTTGGAAAATCTCATTTGCATGTTTTGATAACAGCTGCGGGGAAACTTGTTGGAAAAAATCCACAGCTATCGCAATCAAAATTTTTTTTTTTTTTTTTTTTTAGCGTTTCCTGCTGTTCTAAAAGTTTCTTTGGGTGGGGGCAGGGGGGGAGCCGAGAGAACGAGTGAGAGGGCAAGCAAGCATTGAAGGTTACGTTTGGCTTTGTAGAGATAGCCTATTAAATAATGTAATGAAGTAAGAGCGATGGGGATGGGAGGCTCTCCCACGCGTTTCCCGCAGACTAAAGGCAAGTTGGGGCGATCCGAGAGGCACGAATCGATTCAAAGCTTTACCGCCAAAAAGAATCCAAAAGGGCAGTAAGAAATTTACATATTTTTTTAGCCGGAGGAAGGACTCTAGGAGAACGCCCTAATTGTTCCCACCCATCCCCAGCCCCTCCACACAGGTATACCCTCCAATTTCCTAGCCTCTGTGGTGCGACCAAAGTCGATGTTCCCCAAGCGACGACGCTAAACGGAGAGGCTCCCACTGCCCAGATGCGGCTTCGGCAGGGGCCTTCGGAGGGCCAGCGGTGGGGCGAGGCTCCAGCGTGGTTGGTGGCTAGTCTTGGTGCAGGGTGTGCGGAGATGAGGGAGGACCCAAAAGACACACAGCTAAATCCACCGACAACGCTCGGTCGTCCGCTCTGCCTATCCCCAACCTGACAAAGGGCAGAGAGGTGCTGAGCGGTATTTTCATGACCTGCTGGAATTTGGTAACAGCTTTAATAGTCTTATTAGAAATGAGTTACTATATGACAAGTAAGTAAAATATTAAGTGCTTATTTGTGGCGTTTTATGTTCTTGAAACAGCCACACTCCTTCACTCCCTGGAGTGCGAGACTTTTTTTTTCCTCCCCCCGTAGCCAAGAGGCTGGAGAGAAAGAAGGGTCCGAGTGTGTGTGAATGGTTTCTGAGCTCCAAAGGGCCATAGTTAGCCCAGAACTTCCAGCCCCGGTCTGGGAAAAGAACATCTGATGCCATCAAAGGGCTGCAGATTGAAACCAGATGTGCGAGCCTCGGTTCTTTCCATGCATTTAATTAAGGAGCCGGGATGGAGACTTTTTCATCATTAGTCCACCCACTCCCCCTCCTCTTTCTACCCCCTCGCCCCCCACCCCGGCCCGCTAGCACCCCGACCGGGAGCACAGAGCCCGGCCAGCGCCTAGCTGTGTGCCTCGCGCGTTGCTCCCTCTCCCCCGCGGTCCTGGCTCTAAGCATTCAACATCTGTCGGCGCCTGGGCCCGGCGAGCGGAACGCGCGTAGGGGGCGGCGGTGCAGCCGGGTGGGCCCGCGCCGAGTCGGGAGTTTGGGGGGGTGCCTGCCGCGGGAAGCTCCACCGCAGCTGGGGCGAAGAGTGCTGCACGTGCCGATGCCACCGGCTCCAGTGGACGCTACTCAAATTGCAGGGATGTTTCCCCCGGGCGCCTGCTGGATGGTCTTAGGTGAAAGGGCCGATTTCTCCCGTTCCCCTGCACCCCCCTCCCCACCCCCCGCCACGCCGCGCGGGGCACTGCCGGGTTTGTCCCGGCTTTCAGTGAGCCTCCTCCAGTCTCCCCAGAGCTGGAGTAGCCCCTCGTCTCTTCCCGCCCCCCACCCCCACTCCCGATTCTCCACCCTCATTTACACAGCTGCATTATAAGATTTCTTTTCATCCCTGACACCTACCGAACTGCCCTTTATGACAAAAGTCTGGAGGAGAGCGGTCAGGGGCTTCTGGAACCCCCTGGACGTGCTGCTTCCGCTGAAGACCCAGCGACCTTCTGACAGCTGGAGGGAGATGGCCCTTCGGAGGAAGTTGCCTTGCCCCGAGTGCAGTCTGCATGGTTGGTGACCAAGAGGTAGCGACAGGGATAAGAGGTCAGAGATGGCCAGAGATGGGCAGCTGGAAGCATGGTCGAACGTCTCCACTTGTATCTTGAGAGGTTCTCCAGGAGGGATCCGGAGCTCCCCTAAAATCACCCTCTGGTCATTCCTGTTAATAAATAGCATCAACAGATCTTACTAGACCAACTAGGATGCGTAAGGGTTCAACGAAAATACTGGACACCAAATATGTTTATATGTATATAATGTACATAATATATAATATGTATTATGTATTTCATCTATATTAATTTCTGCGGGCAGCGTGTTCTCAGCCTGTCCCTTGGACTGCGAGCTCAAACACCGCCGGACTGTGCCTGTCGGGTTCAGCCCCGGCAGCTTTGCTCCTACATCCGGAAAGGCTCAAGGCCCGACAGTCGCGCCTTCTTTAGGAATGGGGGTAACCTTTGAAGACTGCCCAGGACAGAGTGTCCGCAGAGCCCAAAGCTGAAACTCGAGGACAGAGTCCCAGGATTTCCAGGGAAGCGACAGGAACCGGCGTCGGGAACCTGGTCGCTGCCCCAGGGAAAGACGAGGCAGGCGGCAAGGTTCTCTGTCTTAGCGCAGCGAGCTTTCCTCCAAAACCTCCCGAGGCTGCCTGTCGCAGCGCGAAAGGCTGATGGGTCTCTTCACCACCGCTGGGCAGCAGGTCCTTCCCGGGGTATACTGTAGGCTTCATCTGCAAAGGATCAGGCCCCGGCGTTCTCGGGGGCCTAACATCCGCAGTATTAGGGGTGGCGGGGAGGGCTGGGGAGACGCGTTTGGAGAGTCCCTAAGGAAGCAAATCCTCGAGGCAAAGACCCTGCTCGATTTGGTCCTTGTGCATTTTTTTTCTATTAACAATTACAAATGGTTTGGATCCACACGATAATTATGTTTACATTCAACATTTGTAATTTTTTGTGATTCTGGATTGTAATTAAAAATCATAAGAATTTAAGACAGGTCAACGCGTGCGTTCACCCGGTAAACTGCGAAGGTTTCCTCTCAGCGGGCGGGGTGGGGAACGCGCTCCCGAGTCCTCGGAGCAGGCGCAGACTCTGCGCCCAAGGCCCCCAGCGGCGGGCCGAGGAGCCACTTCCTGGCGCTCAGGGGCTACCTAGGCGCCAGGCTCGGCTTGTTGGAGGGGTGGAGCGCGGGGAAAATTGGTGGACCGAAGTTGTCTCGGCTCAGGTTGCAGGAACCAGGAGGGCCAAGCACCTTCAGAAGAAGGACCATCTGGCAAAAAGATGTGGAGAGGAGATTGGGGAGAAGCTGCAGCTAATCTCCCGAGCTGGCTGCAGGCCTGGCCTGGGAGCTCAGAAGGCCCCAGAGGAGAGTGCTCTGCTATAGCCGGTTTTGTCCCTTAATCACCACTTGGCTTTCCCTTTGCAGCTTCCTTTTGGGGAGAGTTGGAAGGCTAGCATTTCTAACTCAAAATTTCTAAGCATATGTAGGCCTTTCCTTGGCTTTGGCTTTGACTTCCACACATCAATCAATATTTATTAAAATTTTGAATCCCTGGATGACATAACTAACCAGAATTCTCTTCCTCTTGACCCTTTCAACACTAAGAGTGGCCTTAGGATTCCTCTATCTGCCCCACTGTCTTTAAAAGAACTCCTAGTTTTGGATCCCCCACCTCCAAGTATGCAGGGGCAAAGCCGGGACTAGCAGAGAACTTGCCAAGAGATCAGACCAAGGTAGGAAGGAAGCTTCGTTCCAAGCCATGCAAGCTTTAGTCCTATTCATAGTTAGGTTTGGTATTGATTATTGTCAGGATTTCCTTGGCATTGGAAGCTGGCAAAACTCTGCTCATCTGGTTAGCAGAATGTCCCCCACCCTAAGCAATTTCCCTTCTGAGGTAGAAGCCAGGAGTTGCATTTTGTGACATGTTAATCAGCTGACATGATAATCACATGGCAGGTCACAGATCCCATGACACATAAACAAGACAATACCACCCTCATGCAAATAACATGCTTGTTGGGAGGGGGGGTGATCATGGCTGACAATCTAGTATGTATTCATTAACAACGAAATAGGGGAAAAAGAATAAAATACAAGATGTGTTTTGCAGAGTTTCCATATTTTAATGTTTCTGAGACAGACTTTATGCCAGACCTGAAAGAAACTTTTCTTTGCTCTTCGAGTTCTGCTTCTTGTAATCATAAATGGCATTTCAGGAACATTCCTCCCCTGCATGGGTGAATGCTCACCACCACCCATCCAGTAGTTCTACTGAATTATTTTGAAATTTTCCAATAATCAAAAAAAGTAGAATGAAACACATATTTCCAGGTAGTGAGATGATAATGGATTCATCCTGTTATAAGCTGAGAGGCCCAGCATATTTGGCTGGGACCTAGTACAGTTTCCCTGGGCCCATCTATTCCTTAAACCAGTGGACACTGACATTTGCATACCCCTGTGCTGTGCCAGCTTTACCTAAAGACACAGTGAGTTTCACAATGGCAAATGCAATGAATACTTCTCAGACCTTACCCTGCTAAATGTCTCTGCTATAATTGACAGTGTTGACTACTCTTTGTTTACATTTCTTCTCCTGTTCCCCTATTTCTCTAACTACTTCTTGGTCTTCAGGGAGTACTCCTTTTCCTCTGCTCACTCCTTAAATATTGATATTCTCTAGCATTCCATCCTTCATCCTCACTGTCCTTCCCAATAAAAAGGTTCTTTTTAGAAGATGTCAAACATTTTCATGGGCTGACAACCACCTGTTTGTCGATGAGCCCGAAATTTAGATCTTAAGCTGTGTCACTTATCATCATTTTGGGCAACCTGGACAAGTAACTTACCTCTCTAAGCCTCAGTTCACACATCTTTCAAATAAGGATGACCATGGTGCCTATCACATGTATTTATGAAGATTAAATGAGGATGATGTGAGCATTTAGCACAGTGCTAGCCTGTAGTAAGCACTGAGAAAACACGACACTTTTCTTCTTGCTGGGCATGAATGGTCACTGAGAAACCTTAAATTCAGCATGCCCAAAACTGAATTCACCATCTTCTCCACATACTACTCTTTCCCTGGCAAGAAACACAGCAAGTACCGCAAATTCCCTTCTCTCTGACACCCCCTCCATCTTGTCCAATGGCTCACTAAGGCCTGCCTGTTTTATCTAGCTAGCACCACTCTGTCACACACACAAAAAAAAAAGCCCGTAAATGCTTGTTGAATTGGAACCAAAGATTAAGTAATATTGGAGCATGTGAATAATCAACAAAATAAATATTAATTACTCGTTTAGTCAAATAAGTTATGGGTAATTTAGTAGCATTACATGTGGGTCTGTAGGTATAATGTGTCCATATTACCTAAGCATAAGAACAATTAGTAGTTAAGGTGTCTTGCCAACTTGAGTGTGGCAGAGGAAATTTGAGTGTGCAGGGGCCATCCCTGCTCTGTTCTGAGGAACTCCAAGCCTTACTCCCCAGAAAGATTCAAATCTACCACAATGGCTATCGTGGGAATTAAGAGAGAAAAGAAGAGAAAAGTGCCTAACCATAGGCAATATTCAACAAATGTTGATTCCTTTCTTCTCTGATTTTCCTTACATTCAGATGGTCCAGGTTATAGGTTACTCTGGGCTACATAGGAAAATAGACTCAGTTCATGCTATCTCCATATTTTAGAAAAATTCTATAAGGATGGGCATACGCATGTGAATAAGAGGCGTAAAACTGGGAATAGTTCCAAGCAAGCAGCAGCACACAGAACTGCCAGGGAAACCGTTGCTGACCCTTCAGTCGTTTGCTGGAAGAGCTCAAGCCTGGTGGATTTTTGTGTCTCACTGTGAGAACTGAGAACCCGTAGGCTCACTGGATTCTTGGCCCTGCATGGACATCTGAGCTGAGGTCTAGGCTGGCTTGCTGCCTCTGCAAGCTCCCAACTCTTGGGCCCTGGAGCTGTTTCTAGGAGCCGAAGTGAGGTATAATCTTACAGGATAGGTACAAAATGCTTTGGACCAGGGTAATTTTGGCTGATTTGAAACCCAGAAGATTCTTCGGCTGACTTTAGTGCTTATTTATAGCTTACCCAGTGGGCACGCCACTTTGGATAACCTTCCATTGCTTGCTGCTTCCACAAATCTGGAGGCAAGTATAGCCCACTTCTCCATCTGCTTTCTTCCCCGAAATCCTTCATATTCTAAATAGGTCACTCTCTTCTCTTCACCCAGCTCTCCACCTTTCCTATACTGCTAGCTCACAGGGAAGCAACTAAGCTGGTTGTGTTTTCCATTGTCTAGTAACACTTGTTAGATTAGGTATGTATTCTTACCCTTCTTTTCTTCTGTTTTCATCTTGTTAAATGTGCCAGCATCTGCCTTACCTCAAATTTTGCTGTACAGTAAATAATAGGGACAGAAAATCAGAGGCATTTTTTTTTCTCATCTGCTTCATGGATCTGCTCTAAGACAATGTGTATGTGGAGAGCTCGGTGTAGAAGGCATGACTGTGTACCAGACATGCTGCAGTTGTCATTGCCTCCAGTTGTCGTCTTTCCTGCCACGCTTGTCTTGCCTCTCATCACTACAGAGAAGAAGGAAGGATTTACACAGTGGAGTTTAGAAATCTGATTTTTAAAAAGTCTGAAATAATGTGTCATTTCAACACTTTTCAGATCATGAACCTATTACTTCAACACTTTGTTAAGCAAGTGTTCACCTCTTTTATACAATATGTACCTTTGCCTTTCACAGACCTGTTACCCAGCTCTGCCTCTAAAGCACCAGACCACAGTCCTCCTCCAAAACACACACATTAAAAGTTTGGGGTTTTTTTTTCCTTTGGCCACTCGTCCTTTTATCCTTTCCTCTTTCCCAAATTGTTCCTTTTAGTCTCTTCTACCCCTTTAAGTCAGAAGTCTGAATTATTTCCTTCAAAATTTGAAGTGTGAGATTTACTGCTCTTTCTAACATTCGTTACTGTTGGGTGTCTTAGTTTCACCATTAAAAATGGAGATCTCAGATGTCAACATATACATTCTATTTTGTACATAAAGTAGGGGTTCCCCACAATCTTTTACCATTAACAGGTATCCTATTATGTCCCATGTTGAGGCTAGTATGATGGAAAGAACACAGGGGTCAGAGGCCTTGGGAGTGTATTCCTTGGCTCCACCTCTCGTAAGCAACCTTGAGCAAGTTAGTTCGTCCCTCGGAGCCTCACTATATGAGCATTAGTATCCCAAAGTACTGCTGAAGAAAATGTAAGATAACATAGGTAAAACCTGACACAGGACCTGGAAAATAATAAATATTCAATAAAAGTTAATTCAGAATTTTTAATTTTACCTGTGATGGAGTAGCTTGTAGTAGCTAGTTGCACCAAGAGCAGTGAGAAAGCCTGAAATGTATTGATTCTTCCTTCCCCCAAATATCAGAGGATTGCCAAGCTACCTACTGCTTGAGCAGCCATGTTCCAGAAAAGGAAGCCCTTTCAGGTGGACCAAACTTTTATTCCTCCTTTATCTTTGAGTTACCTGACCAAGTTTGGCATCGACAAAGGGACTGCAAAGGACAAAGTACTTGCTAAGAAGCAGATAACCCAGCAGAGCTTTAAGCAATTGTGAGGCCCTAGAGGAAGAAAAATTAGAGTTAGATGTTCTGAGATTTCATAAAGAAGGGAGGCAGAGAGAAATGAAACTAACATTCACTCCAGTTTTCCCCTTAAGGTATTTGCCAATTAAGTTGCATAAGATAAAAGCCTAAGAAGCAGAGCATAATGGGATTAAAAAGCAGATCAGAGTTTCTGACAAACTGAACATACCAGGGAGACCAAAATTAAAGTTCATAACCTACCAAGGAGGAGAATCTATAAGAAAACTTCAGGCTGTCTGTTAGGAGACTTAGAAAGCTACACCCTAGGAATGCCAGCAAGTTAGATACAGACTGAACCTTAGAAAGGCTGAGCTCAGTTCCAGACCGAACTGGCCCTTTTTCCTCTCTGCTGTGTTTCAAAACAGCTCGAATCCTCTCTGGAAGAATATAACATCTAGAATCACTAATTTTTCCTACCAAAAGTCACAGCATTCAATAAAAAATAACCAGTCTTAATAAGAAAGAAGACCAAGAGGACACATAACACACAGCGGAATATGGAACAGAAGTAGGTAAAGGTAGTAGACATGGACTTAAAAATAACCATAATTAATATAATCATAGTAATAAGTGATAAAACGGACAGTTTTACCAGAAAACTTGAACCTATAAGAATCAAATAAAATTTCTAGAACTGAAAAAGATAACACCTGAGCTTAATAACACAATTGATGAGTTTAAATAAATAATAGACACAGCAAGAATTAGTGACCTGAAACCAGGTTAGAAGAAAATTCCCAGGTTGGAACTTGGAGAGCAAGAAAGGTGGGAGGTTTAGAAAAAGGAAGATGAGACATATGATACACAGTAACAACCCCTGATACACAGGAAATTGAATTCTCAGGAGAATAAGAACGAGGGGATAGGGAAGAAACAAATTTGAACTAATTAGAGTGAATGAAATTTATCCAAAGCTGACGAAAGATGATTCAAGAAGCTTTATAAACAACAAGGCTAATAACACAAAGAAAAGAAAAACATACTTAAGCATATCATAGTAAAACTGGTGAGAAGCAAAGAAAGAAAATAAAACAACATCAACAAGGAAAATCTTAAAAAAATAGCCAGAGGAAAAAAAAATACATAACCTACAAAGCAACAAAAATAAGACTTACAACTGATGACAGAAACAACAAAAGCCAGAAGACAAAGGAATAACATCTTTAAAATGCTAGTAAGAAATAACTGCCCTCCTGAAATATTTACTAGTGAAAATACCTTTGTTAAAGCAAAATAAAGATAATGCTAGATGAATAAAAACTGAGATAATTTGCTGCCAGTAAACTCACAGTAAAAGCAGTTCTTTAATGATCCAATATCAAAACATAAAAATTCAAGAATAGATAATGTATAAAATAAATTACAAATATGAGGGCAAGTCTGAATAAATATTATTGATTGTAAAAACAACAATAATGTCTTGTGGGGCTATATACATATACATACAGTTAAAATGCAACACCCCCCCTAAAAAAAATGGTGGGGAGAGAGGAATGGAGTGGAAATGCTGTAAAGTCTTTGCATTACGGGGAAGTTGTAAAAGTGCTAATTTATATTATATTCTAATAAGTGACAAATGCATATTGTAATAATAAGGAGGGTCATGAAAAGAAAAGAAAAAATAAAAAAAACTATGTTATAGAAGGAAAATGCAATATTAAAAAAAATACTCGATTAAGAAAAGGCAAGGAATACAGAATGTATGAGATAAATAAAAAATAGTAAGATGGTATATATAAATTCAAATGTATTCATAATATTAAATGTAAATGGTCTAAATAAACCAATTAAAAGGCAAGAATTGTCATACAGTTACATGCTGCTGAAACAGACCGTAGTTAAATATAAAAACAAACAAAATTGAAAGCACAAAGATGGAAAATTCATTTCAAGCAAGTATTATTAGCAAAAAGATACAGATGTTAATACTAGACAAGATAGGCTTAAAATCCAGAAGCTTTTTTTGAGATGTAGAAGGATATTTAATAAGGACAAAAAAATCACTACTACAGTAAGATACAACAATTTAAATTTGTATGCATCTATTTCTAAAAAGACAATGCAGAAAGTGGCTGAACTAAGAAGACAAATGTATATATATCTATAATCACGGGTTCAGTATGTCTCTCAGTAACTGACAGAAAAAGTAAACAAAAAAAATCTTTAAAAAGAGAGATCTGAAAAGCACTTGAACTGATTGACACGTGTAAAATACTGCAGTCAGCAATGACATACTATATACTCCGTCCAAGTGCACATCAGATATTAACCAAAATTGACTGAGGTTTTGAAACGTCTCAAAATTATTCAAAACACAAAAACTGGTTAATTAAGTAATCAAATGGGAAATAAGTGAAATTAAGGTACAAATCAATAAGGAGGTAATAAAAAAACTCAAGAATGTTTCAAAATTCAACTGCCCAATTCCACAAAACCACTGGTCAAAGAAGAAATTCAAGTGGAAATCGGAAACACTTTAGGCTACATGGCAATGAAAACCCTATATATCCAGTATATGAAATGCAGCGAAGGACGTGCTTAAAGGAAATTTTATAGTCTTAAGAATATACTAGGGATAAAGAAAGACTGAAAAAGAACAACCTAAGTATCTATCTCAAAAAAAGTAAATTAGCTGCAGATTAAACCCTAGGAAAGTAGAAAAAAGGAAACACTAAAAAATAAGAGTTAAAATTAATAAAGATTTTAAAAAGTTGAAATAATTTTTTAAATTAATAAAATTAATTTTTAAAAATTAATAATTAAAATGTTAAAAATAAATTTGCTAAAGATTAAACCCTAGGAAAGTAGAAAAAAGAAAACACTAAAAATAAGAGTTAAAATTAATAAAATTTTTAAAAAGGTGCAATAGAGAAAATTAAAACTAACAGCAGAGACTTTGAAAGACTATAAATCAAAACCTTTGGCAAGCCTGAGGAAGAATAAAAAAAGAACAGATCAACAATATTAAGGATTAAAAAAAAAAAAAAGGAAATCACACAGATCTTCTAGATGTTAAATAAATCATAAAAGAGTTTTGTGAACATTTTTATGCCAATAAATTAGAAAATTTCAGAAGAAATGTACTTACTCCTAGAAAAACACAACTTACCAAAATCGTTGTTGGTTGAGACTCATAGTGACCCTATGTAGAGCAGAACAAAACGCCGCCTGGTCCTGCGCCATCCTTACAACCGTCGCTATGTTTGAACGCATTGTTGCAGCCACTGTGTCAATCCATTTCCTTGAGGATCTTCCTCTTTTTTGTTGACCCTCTACTTTACCAAGCACGATGTCCTTCTCCAGGGATTGGTCCCTCCTGATAACATGTCCAAAGTATGTGGGATGAAGTCTCGCGATCCTCACTTCTAAGGAGCATTCGGGCTGTACTTTTTCTAAAACAGATTTGTTCTTCTGGCAGTCCATGGTATGTGCAATGTTCTTCACTAACACTGTGATTCAAAGGCGTCAGTTCTTCTTTGCTCTTCCTTAGTCATTGTCCACAAGGTTTAACTGACCAACTTTTTCAGAAGTAGGTTGCCAGGTCCTTCTTCCTAGTCTGTCTTAGTCCGGAAGCTTTGCTGAAACATGTCCACAATGGGTGACCTTGCTGGTATTTGAAATACCGGTGGCATAGCTTCTAGCATTGCAGCAAAACACAAGCCACCGCAGTACGACAAAATTAACATAAGAATATTTAGAAAATCTAAGAAATTATACATCTTTCAAAGAAATTGAATGTGTAATACAAAGAAATCTTCAGGTCCAGATGGCATTAATGGTCAATTCTCCCAATAACTTAAAGAAGAAATAGTGTCAATATTACAAAAACATTTCCGAAAAATAGAGTGGGAGCAACTTGTTTTACGAGGCCAGCATAATCCTGACAAGAAAACGAAAATGGGACATTACAAGGAAATAAAATCAGAAAAAAGGAAAAACTATGGGTCAATTTCTTACACGAATAAATGCACTGAACTCATAAAGAAATTATTAGCAAAGCAAATCAAGTGGCATATAAAAAGCACAATACTTCAAACCAGGTCGAGTTTATTCCAAGAATACAAGGTTGGTTTAATACTCAAAAATCAATCAGTGTAACTCATCGGTTTAACAGAAAAAAAGGTTCTAAAAAAACGCTTATCTCAATGATGAAGAAAAAGCATTTGATAAAATTCCACATTTATAGTAAAAAAAATAAACTCTTAACAAAGTAGGAATAGAAAGGAATTTCCTCAGTCTGATAAAGGGCATCAGTGAAAAACCTACTGACACATCATACTTAATGATAAATTAGTCAAAGTTCTCCCTCTGAGATTTGGAAGGAGACAAGGATGCCCACTAACACTACCTCTCTTCAACGTTGTTTGAAGACCCAAGCAGCAGAGTAAGAAAGAAGAAAATAAATAAATGAATAAAACCTTATTCATGTGCAAAAGGGAGCCCTGGTGGCACTGTGGTTAAGAGCTCAGCTGCTAACCAGAAGGGCAACAGTTGGAATCCACTAGCAGCTCCTTGGAAACCCTATGGGGCAGTTCTACTCTGTCCTATAGTGTCGCTACAAGTCAGAATCAACTTGACTGCAACGGGTTTGGTTTTTGGTTTTGGGTATGTACAAAGGACATGTCACGTACGCCATCTAAAGCCATGTTAAGACACCTCTTTCCACTCACCGGAACGGTTAAGTGAAATAGGCAGTGATTTGGGGGATTTATAACAATTGGAACACTACACTCATACACTGGGACATTTATACATGGTTGTAAATTGGTACAACTAACTGGAACTCTCGTGCACCGCTGATAGGACCACATCTTTGGGAAACGGGAAGTAGTTTCTAAAGCAAAATACATGCTTATGCTATGACCCGGCCATTCGCTCTCTCTCTATATATATACGTATATAACCTGCTGCTACATGCGACAGTATGGATGAATCTCAAAAAGATAACGGAGAAAGTTGAGTAAAAAATAACAGACTCTAAAGAGTACATTTTATACACTTCATTTATTAAATTAAAAAAAAAAATTCCCTCCATATTCTATTCTACCTCCCAAGCTAAACACATCCCATATTATGTTTCTCACAGAAACTATAATTCAAGGAGGAATTCTTGCCATTCATCCACCCCAGAAAATGTCTACAAAGATGAACAGAACCATGTGAATAGATGCTTCAAACAGAACGCAAATTGGTCTAACAAGTACCAATACTTTCACAAATTGCTGCCTGACATGTAGCAGGGTTTTAGCTATGTTTTGTGTCCCCAATTAAATGATATATTAAGCATATAGCACTGCACACAGACACCTGAAATATATAAGGCATGATAATTTTTACCCAGATACACAGCTGCTCATTCTGACCTCTATGTCATTACACCACTGCAGTGTAATGATAGTAATAATTGCTATACTTTGATAAGTATTTCCTATGTGACAGGTACTGTGCTAAGTGTTTTATATTCATTATCTCATTCAATTTTCACAAAAACTCCATAAGGTAGGTTTGACTTTCTCCTGTTACGGTTAAGGAGATCAATGCCAAGTGACTCAGGCTTGTGCTCTTAACCACCTTGCTAGATGATGTTACATGATTTAAAGGAATTCCAATTCAATGGTCTGAAACTCTAAATGTAAGATTTAGAGTAAATTGAGCCCTGAGCAGCCCTCTGTTTCCCTTCCATTGGATTCTACTTTACCTTTACTTGATCTCTTGAGTCACGTACACTATAGTGGCAATTGAAAAATGAGAAATATCATGAGAAAGAAGACAACATTCATCTCTTTGCTTTTTCCACCAAAGGGATCATACCTAAGAATGAGATCACCATCGGGTTATTTTAGATGACCCTCTCTAGTCTTTGGCTCCTTCTCTCTGAGGATGAATAACATCAACATTTAGACCTACTATCTTTTCTTGGTAGAACACTGGAAAAGAAAGAACTATAAAATGAAGGCTCAGACAGCATAGAAGTCAGAAGATGCTTGTATTTATAATTTTTCTCTTTATTAATTTTTCACCTCCTTCTTGAGAATCTTTGTGTCTATATCCATGAGGGATTTTAGTCTGTAATTTTCCTTTTTTTTTTTTTTTTTTTGTGGTGTTTTGCCTGGCTTTGGTATCAAGGTTGTGTTGGCTTCATAAATGAATTAGGGAATATTCCATTCTTTACTCTGTTCTGGAATAGTTTGAGTAGAATTAGTGTCAACTCTTCTCTGAATGTGTGGTAGGATCTCCAGTGAATCCGTCTGGCCTGGGGCTGTTTATTTTTGGAGGGGTGGATTTTTTTTTTAATAATATCTTCAATTTATTCTTTTGTGTGGGTCTGTTCAGATTTACTGCCTCTATTTGTGTTAGTTTAGGTAGATAGTGTATTTCTACCTAGTGTTTAGGTAGAAATTTGCTCATGTGGAAGCTATACATAGACCAAAAGGCAGCTGTTCAAATAGAGCAAGGGGGTACTGCATGCTTTAAAATCAGGAAAAGTGTGTATCAGGGTTGTATCCTTTCACCATACTTATTCAATCTCTAGGCTGAGCAAATAATCTGAGAAGCTGGCCTATATGAAGAACGTGGCATCAGGAAAGGAAGACGACTCATTAACAACCTGAGATATGCAGATGACACAACGTTGCTTGCTGAAAGCAAAGAGGACTTGAAGCACTTACTGATGAACATCAAAGACTACAGCTTTTGGTATGAATTACACTTCAATATAAGGAAAACAAAAATCCTCACAATTGGACCAATAAGCAACATCACAATAAATGGAGAAAAGATTGAAGTTGTCAAGGATTTCATTTTACTTAGATCCACAATCAACACTGATGGAAACAACAGTCAAGAAATCAAACGATGTATAGCATTGGTCAAATCTCCTGCAAAAGACCTCTTGGAAGTGTTAAGTTAAAAGTCTTAAGAAGTCACTTTGAAGACTACAGTGTACTTGGCCTCGGCCATGGTATTTTCAGTCACCTCATATGCATGCTAAAGATGGACAACGAATAAGGAAGGCCAAAGAAGAGTAGCTGCCTTTGAATTATGGTGTTGGCAAAGAATATTGAATATAAAACAGTCTGCCAGAAGAACAAATCTGTCTTGGAAGAAGTACAGCCAGAATGCTCCTTAGAATGAAGGATGGTAAGACTTTGCCTCAAGTACTTTGGACATGCTTGGTAAGGTAGAGGGTCAGTGTAATAGAGGAAGATCCTCAATGAGATGGATTGACACAGTGGTTGCAACAATCAACTCAAGCACAACAATCGTTGTGAGGATGACACAGGTGGTATTTCGTTTTGCTCTATGTAGGGTCACTATGAGTCAGAAGCAACTGGACAGCACCTAACAACAAAAAGAATTTGTTGAATATATTTTCAAGCTCTGTCACTGAGTGCATATTTATTATTGTTACGTCTTATCGGTCAATTGACCATTTATCATTATATAATGCCCTTCTTTGTCTCTTATAATGGATTTTGACTTAAAGTCTATTTTATCAGGGATTATTATTGCTACTTCTGCTCTCTTTTGGTTCCTGTTTGCTTGAAGTATTTTTTCCATCCTTTGATTTTTGACCTATGTCTTTGCGGCTAAGATGTTTTGCTTGTAGGCAACTTATTGATCGGTCATTTTTTTTTTTTTAATTCATTCTGCCACTCTCAGTTTCTTGACTGGTGCACTAATCCATTACGTTCTGCATGATTATTGATAAGTATGAATTCACTGTTGCCATTTTGTTATGCTTTTTTTTTTGTGGTCTTAACAGTTTCTTTCTTGCACTTAATTTTCTGTGCTGAGTTCTTTTTGTATATGGATTTTCTTTTCACATCCTCCGTTGTTGTTTTCGTGTTTGTTCTTTCTTATTTTCTTCTTCTTTATTTTGATAAGTAGATTTATTAATTTCCCTTGTGGTAACTCTGGAATTTATCTTTATCTTTCTAAGTTTAAAACAGTCCATTATATCTCGATATCATCTTGACTTTCTCTCCATATGGAAGTTCTGTAACTACACCATTTGCTCCCCCTTTTTGTTTTGAAGTTGTCATCATTTACAGCTTAACATCTCTGGTTCCCTGGTGTCAGTTTTGCAGCTTTATTTTACTACAGTCTTTATCTGGGTTGGCATCTGGGTGATGCTGTCATCTGTGTTTATTTCAGGTTGTGGTCTGATGTCACTGGTTCTCTGTCTGAAGGACTCCTTTTAATATTTCTTGTAAGGCTGGTCTGGTGTTTACAAATTACCTCAATTTCTGCTTATCTAGGAATGTCCTAGTTTTGCCACCATTTTTGAAAGACACTTTTGCTGGATATATGATTCTTGGTTGGAAATTCTTTTCTTTCAGGATTTTATATATGTCATCCCATTCCTTTTTTGCCTGTGTAGTTTTTGCTGAGAAATCAGCACTTAGTCTTATTTGTGCCCCCTTTTAAGTGATATTTTAGTTTTCTCAAGTTGCTTTCAGTATTCTTTCTTTGTCTTTGGTTTTGGAAAGTTTGATTATGATATGTCTTGGTGAATTTCTTTTGGTGTCTATCCTGTATGGGGTTCATTGAGCTTCTTGGATGGAAACCTTGTTATCTTTGGGAAATTTTCTGCCTATCTTCGAGAATTCTCTCTGCAATTTTTTCTCCTCCCTTCTTGGAATTCCTAATTATGCATAAATTATTCCTCTTGATAGTATCCCACATAACTCTTTGGCTTTCTTCATTCTTTGTTTCTGATTGTGGTATGTTAAAGTCTCCTACTGTTAATTAGCATTAAGGGCTCTGTCCTCTGTTTCACTGATTTTTTCTTCCATTTTTTCAATCCTACTTCTTTGTCCTTCCATTGATATTTCTGATTTTTTTTTTTGTTGTTGTTGTTAATTTTCTGGATTTCTGGTTGTTTTTTGTATAGTTTCTAGTTGTCTATTTAATTTGTCTTTTTGTTACTGTATTATTTTCCTGAATTCTAGGGTTTTGTCTATAGTTTCCTTGATCTGTTTGAGGGGCCTAAATATGTCTTTTGAATTCCCTATCAGGTAGCTCTATCACTATTTCTTTGTCAGGAAGGTTTCCTGTCCCTTTATTTTGATCACTTGTTCAAGCCATCTTAGCACATTTTTTCATATCATTTGTTATTGTCTGCTGTCTCTGAGGCATTAACGTGTTTATTTATTTATATATTTCTTTACTGATTGTACGTTTGTTTGTTTTGTCCCGATCTGTTTGTTTTGTTTTAATATATCAAGAACTTTGTTTCTTCTTGTGTGATTTTGGTGGTGTCAGTTGACTGAATGTGATTTCCTTTCGCTAGTGGGTATGGAGAGTCATACCCACATGTGAGTCCTCTGTAGTTAGGCTTGTATGTCTTCCCTTACAGGATTAAGTGGAGATGGGACAGCAGGTTCTTTTTCCTGCTATTGGATGACAAGTGTTGGGTGTTCAAGGTTCCTCACAGCCCTTGTGGAACCATGCGGTCTTTCTGGGTTGGTGCTAGCAGTTAGTGTATCTTCTGGAGGTTATAGCAGAACATCTTCATAGCCGCTGTGAGGGAGTGAGGAGCTAGCCAAATGAGTGGGATAGGCCCTCAGTGTATGCCTAAACTGGCATCTCGATAGGTGGTGGGGGGTCCAGGGGTTTCAGTGCATGTGCAGTTGGCCTGAAGGAACTGTCTGGGTGTGAGATGTGTGATGTTGCAGCCAGGTGACTATTGGATGAGGGCTGCTTGTCATTTGGCAGAGGTGCAGATGGTGCCTATCAGAATGTAACAAGCATTGCTGATGAGGTGATGCACTTATCCAGCTGGTCAGCAGGTGTGACTGCAGGGAGTGCTCTCACTGGTTGCTAGGTTGTGGGTGCTGTGGGTGTGCCAGTTGCTGGGTGGTCAGGGTGGGGCTGCGGGGCTCACCAGTCCCTGGGCTGGTGGCACATGAACTCTCTTCACCAGTTGCTAGGTGTCACCCCGTTGTTGAATGCTGCCAATTCTTTGTTTATAATGAAATTCTCCTTTGCCATGTCCACTGGGATGCATATAGTCATCACCATGTTTCTCCACTACCAGGAACCAACCTGCTGTTCTCACACAATGGGAATGATTTGTTATCAAGACTCTGCCTTTAGACTGTGTTGGTGAACTATGTTCTTTCTGGACATAACAGATATCCATTGAAAAATGAATCTGTACTTACCCAGGTCGAAGAAGAATTTCAGCTACTGCACCCTGCTGCAGCAAGAGGACTAATAAAAACCTTGAGCCCATTACTCACGTATGAGAACAAAGGGAGATTTATTGAAGATCACATAAAAAATATAAATACTGAGTCAGACAGCACATGAAGTGAGGATTCCAACATTCTTTGTGGCCCATATTGTTTTTAACAGCATCTGAGGTTAAAGGTCAAGTGGAATTCAACACAATGACCCTTGTAAGTCTTGATTTTCTATATTTGCAGATTCTAACTATTCACCTCTCCACCCAGAACTTCACTTCTCAACAAGATGTCTGACTTCATTGTGCTTTTCATGTCTGGTTATCTCAAATCCTAACCAGAAAAATGTGTGTTTCTTTTAAAAGCCTTCAGGCCTTTCTGCATTATCACTCACTCACTGAACACATGTTAAGTGTCTACTAACCCTGAGGATTAAAAAAAAAAAAAATCTGGCATGCCCACAGTATGTTCACTGTCTAAGAGAGCAGATAAACAAAACCAATATTTTATAAAATGATTTGTCTGACAGGGTTAATGGTTGAACACACTATTTCTCAAATCTAAAACAACAAAAAGGTAATTTTTTTTTATTCCTGTAACTGATATACGCCCCCAGCCCTTCATTCAGCATGGTGAAAACAAAAACTTAAATTCAATAATTAGTGGTATCTCAGACTTCTGGGAATTGAATAGCTTCTTAAAGCTAACTCAGTCTATTTTGGGACGTTACTGCTCAGTGTTTCAGCTTGCTTTTCCTTCCCCTACCGTGTTGTGCTGGCGCTGTCCAGTCGATTGCAACTCATAGTGATCCCATGTGACAGAGTAGAACTGCCCCATAGGGTTTTCTAGGCTGTAATCTCCTGGGGAAAAGATTACAGTCTAGAAAACCTTATGGAACAACACTACTCTGTCACTTGGCATCACTGAGTCAAAATCTACTCAATAGCACCTAACAACAATGATCTTTATGGAACCAGATCACCAGGTCTTTCTCCTGTAGAGCTGTTGGATAAGTTAAAACTGCCAACTTTTCAATTAGCAGTCAAACTTAGCAACCAAATGTTTAACTACTGTGCCACCAGGCCTCTTCCCCTAGATTTCCTCTAAGATGACATCTGGGAGTATATTGAGGGGTTTCAAGTCTCATAGAAGCTGAGTAGAGAGAGCCTTAGATCCACAAATAAAAGGCCTGTAATGACTTTTAGATTCTCTATGACAAGGAGCACAGTGGTTAAGTGCTCGGCTACTAACCGAAATGTTGGTGGCTTGAACCCACCAGCCGTTCCACAGGAGAGAGATGTGGCAGCCTGCTTCTGTAAATATTACAACCTCGAAAACCTTATGGGTAAATTCTACTCTGTCCTACAGGGTTGCTGTGAGTTGGAATCCACTCAATGGCAGTGGTTGACAAGGAGGCTGGTCTAGACCAGTTCCTGGGCTCTCTTTTGCTCCCTTTTCCCTTTCATTGGCGAAATGTGTTTTTTTCTCTTATCTGACCAGGCCCCCTGGTCCTCCCTGGCTCTTACAATTCAATTCTGTCTGGCACTCTATACCCCTCTCAGTCTCAGCCATCCAGTCCTGGGTTCAGCTTCCTTGTGGTGAGCCCTCTCTTCTCTTGCTACAACAACCCCATATAGGTCCACTGTCTCAACTCAATTATCTTCCTTATCCCTGATCAGTCTGCGCCAGGGAGTGTACAGAAACTTCTGGGTCCCTTCAATATTCTAGAGGAGATATGAGCATCTCTGGAGCACTAACAGGATTCTAAGTAAGCCAAGCCTTTTTGTCATTTATTTTGATGTGGAATTGTACCCTTTGAGGCCGTCTCTCTCCACAGCTCCAAATAAGAAGTCAGGAGAAAAGCTCTTGGAGTTGTTGAGGGATGGGGTGAGGAGATTGGTAGTGAGGATGCCTTAGCAAATGAACCTGACTGTTTGCCTCCTTCTATATCTTGTCCTTGCCACCATCCACTAGGCTGGAAGGGGCAGGGTTTCTCTGTTTCCTGTGTGGAAAGGACTTAAGTCTTCTGAATTCTCTCTACTCTTGGGAACTTGATGTTCAGGTTCTTGGTATTTTTAAGGGAGTAAAAAAAAAAAAATAGAAACTTATTTTCTCTCTCCACAATCCTTGGCTTCTAAGAATATTGTCATAAAATGATTCAAAAATCCTACTTTTTGTAGTCAGTAGTCAAATATCAACTACTTTCATTTCCATTCCTATTTGCCATTTCCAGGTGGGTAGATACCTCTGAATAACTAAAGAATTATACACATGGAAATATAAAAAGAGAAAAGTATGTATTTTAATAGTCACTGTATATTACAACATACTTATATTAAGGAACCCTGGTGGTACTATGGTTAAGCACTTGGCTGCTAACCGAAAGGTTGCTGGTTCAAACCCACTCAGCTACTCTGTGGAGAAAGACCTAGCGATCTGCTCTCATTAAGATTATAGGCTAGAAAGCCCTATGGGGCAGCTCTACTCTGTCACATGGAGTCACTGTGAGTTCAGAATCAACTCGACAGCACCTAACAACAGCATAAATATATTACATACTCATACTTTTTCATAATGCAATGTAATATATGCCATTATATAATATTTAAAACATGTTGTCTTCATTTTGAAGCATAATTTATAATGAAAACTCCAAGAAGGATCTATACATAACTTTGTAGATCATTAGGATATAGAAATATTGATTAAAACCAGATAGAGTTTTAATTAAATTTCTAGAATTGGCTGCCACTTGGGAAACTGGAGCAAAAGGTTTAATAGGGTTTCTTGCTGTTATTATCTCTCAACATTTTCACTGATCAAGCACAGATTTCTCTAGCACACTGGCTAAAGTGCAGTGTCTATTCCAATAAGCCATTAAGACTGAAGGAAAACCAGGCAGGGACTATAATGCAATTTATTAATTTGATTAATGGGTAATCTTTGGGGCCTATAAGATAAAGCTGCTTTAGCATTTCCAAATAAATTCAAATCAAATAGCATTACTAACATTGGATACTTTGGAATATACTTTGGGAGCACAAAGAAAAAAGGCCTAGGGGAGTAGGGTTAAAAAAACCCAAAAACCAAACCCAGTGCCCCTGAGTTGATTCCAACTCATAGCGACCCTATAGGACAGAGTAGAACTGCCCCATAGACTTTCCAAGGAGCGCCTGACAGATTCGAGCTGCCGACCCTTTGGTTAGCAGCTGTAGCACTTAACCACTATGCCACCAGGGATTAGGGTTACAGACTGATATTCCAGGTAGGGCCTCGTGATTCATTCAGTCATTGATACCTTGTACATCTCACCCTATGCCCCACTGAGACTATTCTCCCTTTTCCCATGAAACCAATAACCTAACTCTGCTAATCTACAGGTTGCTGAAAGAAGTTTGGCTAAGGAAGTTGTATGGTGAAGCGCTGTTGCATTAAAAAAAGGCAGGTTACAATTCTCAATTCTCTTCAGTGCTAATGATGACACTATTTCAGAAAGAGACATACCATTGACAGGCAGACACTATGCAGCCTAATACTATATCTCAAGTTTGATGATCTCTGTATCTCAAGTTAACAGTGAACTAACCTGTTATTGAGTGTATAGCATTCTGTTAGCAGAAGACAGATAAATCTTAGTCAGAGAATGTTCATTCCATTGGCTTCTGTGATAGGTTGACCAAAGATTAGTTGTACTGGTTGTGGTTATCACAGTCAGGTGCCATTTATTACTACAAATGGCCACCAAAAAGCAGAAATAATTCAGGGTTTCTCTGACAATAAGCCAGTAAAATTAGTCAATGGACTCAAACATGCAAGTAATCGTGAAGATGGAGCAGGATGGGACAACACTTCATATTGCTGTACAGAAGCTTGCCATGAGTCAGAGCCAGCTCAGCAGCAGCTAACAACAACAAATCTCTACCATAATTGCTTCTCCCTGTTTTCTCTGTGCCATCATTCTGAAATTTCTCTTAAGAATATATTGGGATTGTATCCTCTGCCTTTTTTTTTTTTTCCTGAACATTTTATTGTGGTTTGGGTGAAAGTTTACAGAGCAAATTAGTTTCCCGTTCAACAGTTTGTACACATTTTGTTTCATAACATTAGTTGCAATCCCCTCAATGTGGCAGCACTCTACCCCCTTCCTCCCTGGTCCCCCATTTCCATTTGCCCACCTTTCCTGCCCCTTCCTGTCTTCTGAAATTTGTTTTTGGGCAAATGCTGCCCTTTCGGTCTGCTGTTTGACCGTTCTGAGGAGCACATTCGTCATGACTGTTATTGTTCACTTCACAGGCCTGTCTACTGTTTGGCTGAAAGGTGGATCTCTGGGAATGCTTCAGTTCCAGGTTTGAACAGAGTCTAAAGGCCATAGTCTTGAGGGTTCCACCAGTCTCTATCAGACCAGTAAATTTGGTCTTTTTTTAATGAATTTGAGTTTTGTTCTACATTTTTTTCCCACTCTGTCCAGTACCTTCCACCGTGATCCCGCTCAGAGCAGTCAATAGTGGTAACCAGGCACCATCTAGGTCTTCTGGTCGTAGGCTAGTGGAGGCTGTGGTTCATGTGGCCCATTAGTCCTTTGGACTGATTGTTTCCTTGAGACTTTGATTTCCTTCATTTTTCTTTGATCCGTATGGGAAGAGACCAAGGGTTGTATTTTAGATGGCTGCTTTTTAAGACCCCAGTCACTATTCACCGAAGTAGGATGTAGAACATTGTATTTATGGACTATGTTATGACAATTGATCTAGATGTTCACTGAGACTATAGTCTTAAGCCCTCAAGCGCAGTGACTCAGTCCCTCAAGGTGTTTGGTTACGGCTAAGAAGTTTTCATAACTGTGCCCCCTGGGTGCTCTACTATATACATCGATATAATTGCAGTGCATACAAATACTTATGTAGAAATAAAAAAAAAAAAAGAAATAGCCTCTGCCAAATCTACAGATGCTCATGGGTGTACTCCCATACACCATCCTACACCTGTTGAGTTTACATATCTACCTATGTATCCACTTGTAAATTATAGTTTCTTTTTACTGTTATTGCAGGAGTGTGCATGTAATAGTATTTGTCATTGTTGCCTTTTACTCTTGTATACCTTTCAATGTCTTCCTTTGCCTTGGTTATGTTGTACTGACTTACCGGTTTACCCAAGTTAATACATGTCTACTGTCTAGCTAATGATTTTCCCTCCTACCCCCTTGCCAGCCTGGTAACCATCAAAGAATGTTTCTTTCTGTGTATAAACTTTTTCTTGACTTTTTATAATAGTGGTCTCATACAATATTTGTCCTTTTGTGGTTGACTGATTTCAGTCAGCATATTGTCCTTCAGGTTCATCCATGTTGTGAGACGTTTTGCAGATTCATCAATATTCTTTAACCTTGCATGGTATTCCATTGTGTGTATGTAGAACAGTTTGTTTATCAATTCATCGGTTGATGGACATTATTGTGAATAATGCTGCAATGTACATGGGTGTGCATATATCTGTTCATGTCATGGCTCTACTTTTTCTTTCATGATCTTCATAGTTTTAGGTTTTACATTTAGGTCTTTGATCCATCTTGAGTTAGTTTTTGTGTATAGTGTGAGGTATGAATCCTGTTTCATTTTTCTGCAAATGAATATCCAGTTGAGCCAGCACCATTTTTCAAAGAGACTATCTCTTCCCCATTTAATGGGTTTCAGCCCTTTGTCAAAGATCAGCTGTCCACATGGTTTCAGGGGACATCTAACTCAATTGGCATAATAAAATCTATTAAGAAAACATTCTGCATCCCACTTTGAAGAGCGGCATTTGGGGTTTTAAATGCTAGCAAGCAGCCATCTAAGATGCACCAATTGGTCTCAACCCACCTGGATCAAAGAAGAGTGAAGAACACCAAGGACACAAGGCAATTACGAGCCCAAGAGACAGAAAGGGCCACATGAACCAGAGACTACATCATCCTGAGACCAGAAGAGCTAGATGGTGCCTGGCTACAACTGATGGCTGCCCTGACAGGGAACACAACAGAGAACCCCTGGGGGAGCAGGAGAGCAGTGGGATGCAGACCCCAAATTCTCATAAGACCAGACTTAATGGTCTGACTGAGACTAGAAGGACCCCGGTGGTCATGGCCCAGGACAGGAACCATTCCCGAAGCCAACTCTTCAGACAGGGATTGGACTGGACAATGGGTTGGAGAGGGATGCTGGTGAGGAGTGAGTTTCTTGGATCAGGTGGACACTTGAGACTATGTTGGCAACTCCTGCCTGGAGGGGAGGTGAGAGGGTGGAGGGGGTTAGAAGCTGGCGAAATGGACACGAAAAGAGAGAGTGGAGGGAGAGAGTGGGCTGTCTCATCAGGGGGAGAGTAATTGGGAGCGTGTAGCAAGGTGTATATGGGTTTTTGTGTGAGAGACTGACTTGATCTGTAAACTTTCACTTAAAGCACAATAAAAAATGAAAAAAAAAAAAAGATCAGCTGTCCATAGATGCATGGATTTATTTCAGCGTTTTCAATTCTGTTCCATTGGTCTATGTGTCTGTCAACATACCAGTATCAGGCTGTTTTGAGTGCCATTGCTGTAGAGTAGGTTCTCAGATAAGGAAGTGTGAGGCCTCCTACTTTGTACTTCTGTAGTGCTTCGGTTACCCAGTGTTGAAGTTTTCCATAAATTTCTATAAATTTTAGAGATTAGATCCTTGCCAGATACGTCATTGCCAATTTTTTTTCCCCAGTCTGTAGGTTCTCTTTTTACTCTTTTGGTGACACCTTTTGATGAGCGTAAATGTTTAATTTTTAGGAGGTCCCAGTTGTGTAGTTTATATTCTGCTGTTTGTGCATTTTTAGTTATGTTTGGTAGTTCATTTATGCCAATTGACCTATATGTCCCCTGAAACCATGGTCCGCAGACCCCCGTCCCTGCTATTCTGGCCTTCAAAGCTTTTGGTTGTATTCAGGAAACTTCTTTGCTTTTGGTTTAGTCTAATTGTACTGACTGCCCTTGTGTTATGTGTTGCCCTTTCCTTCACCTAAAATAATTTTTTGTCTACTGTCTAGTTAGTGAATATCCCTCTCCCTCCTGCTCATCCTCATAACCATCAGAGAATATTTTCTTCTGTGTTTAAACTTTATCTAGAGTTCTTATAATAGCAGTCTCATACAAAATTTGTCCTTTTGCAACTGACTAATTTCACTCAGCATAGTGTCTTCCAGATTCCTCCCTGTTAAGAAATGTTTCACAGGTTCATCATTGTTCTTAATTGTGTGACTATACTATAATTTATCCACCCATCCATTGACAGGCATCTTGGTTGCTTCCATCTTTTTGAGGAAGCAAAAATTTTGTGAATATATTTCTAGGGGTAATAGTAAGTGTAGTTACTCCTGTTTCAACTCTTGATTCCCGGAACCATGAATCCTGGCTACGGGAGAAACAACACCGTATATTGTCGTAATCGTGTCTGTTTCAGAATGATGGGGAACATAGAAAAACCAGTGAATTCCATAAGCATGGGCTCATTGTGGCACTTCATTTGCTGTGAAGTAAGTTCATTCATCCTAGGTAATGCTGCATGGGGTACCGTGATGGTGGATAAGGCATTCTTTGGGTCCAAGGATGGTGATTTTGGTGGAAGCATAGCATGTATGGAAGGTAAATCTGTATACAGAGTATGTGTCTATCACAGTAAGAACAAAATTCTACCCTTTCTGTGATGGAAGAGGTCCAATGTAATCAACCTGTCACCAGGTTGATGGCTGATCACCTCAAGGAGTGGTGCCATATTAGGGACTCAGTGTTGATCTCTACTGCTGGCAGACTGGGCACTCAGCAGTGGCTGTGGCCAAATTGGTCTTGGTGAGTGAAAGTCCATGTTGCTCAGCCCATGTATAACCTACCTCCCTGCCACCATGGCCTACTTTGTTCATGAGCCCACTGGACAATAACAGGAGTAGCTGGGGAAAGAGAATAACTGATTTCTACAGCACATGTCATCCTATCCTCTTGATTGTTAAAATCCTCCTCTGCTTGTGTCACCCTTTAGTGAGCATTTACATAAGATACAAATATCTTCACTTCTTTGGACCATTCAGAGAGGTATATCCATATATCTCTTCCATGAACTTCCTTGTCACCATTTTCCAATCATGTTCTTTCCAAGGCCCTGACCATCCAGCCAAACCATTGGCCACAGCCCATGAATCAGTATACAATTGCACTTCTGGCCATTTCTCCTTCTAAACAAAGTGAACAACCAGGTGCACTATTTGAAATTCTGTCCATTGGGGACAATTCCCTTCATCACTGTCCTGCAAGGAGGTACCAGAAAGGGGCTATAGTGCTGTTCCTGCATAATGTGCAGAACCATTTATAAACCAGGAACGAGTTTTCTCTTCCTCAGTTAACTGATCATAAGTGACTCCCCATGAGGCCGTAGGTGCAGACTGGGAGATGGAAGGTAATGTGACTAGGAGTGGAGACCATGGGCATTTGGGCCACTTCCTCCCGCAACTTACTTGTGCCTTCAGGTCCTGCTTGGGCCCAGTCTCATATATATCACTTCCATTTAATGATGGAGTGCTGCTGTGCACGTCCAACTTTATCACTCTGTGGGTCAGACAACACCCAGTTCATGATGGGCAGCTCAGGCTGTATGGTGACTTGGTGTCCCATGGTTAAGTGTTCAGTCTCTGCTAAGGCCCAAATACAAGCCAAATGCTGCTTCTCAAAAAAAAAAAGGTAGTTATCTGCAGGTAGTTATCTGCAGAGGATGGCAAGGCTTTGCTTAAACTTCCTAAGGGTTGGCAAGACCAAGATGGTGAAGTAGTCAGACATTTCCTGTGGTCCCTCTTAGAACAAAGGCCCCCCCCAAAAAGTGAATTGATTATATATGACAATATAGGAGCCCTGAACATCAAATACAAAGTTGAGGAGTCAGACTGCATGGCACAGGGAGGGAGAGACAGTTTGGATGCAGCAAGAATATGTCAGACCTGACCTGGATGGCACCCTGCAGGTGAGACTGGCTGGCCTGCAGAGGCTGAGGAAAGCAGTAGCACTTGGGATGCAATTTCCACACCAGTAGAAACCAAGTGCAGAGAGTCTGCTCAAGCTTCCAGTACCAAGGGGAAGTGGTACTCGATCAGCAAAATATAAGTACAAGTGTCTAAACTACCATGTGGGTCAAAAAAACCTTACCCCTTCAGGAAGTACCTCTCTCACATTTACCTGCCCCCTCCTCACTCTGCTCCAGGTCTTGGTTCAGCTTCAGCAATTCCTGCACCTGTTGGGCTGGAAGTAGGACCTGCCACACACCCTGAGCCGTTGTCCCAGCTTTGGAGAGGGAAAGAATTAAGAAACAGGAAAAAATAACCTGCAAGCTCCTCTAAGCCAGAAACTCAGGGCAGGCACAGCCCCTTTGCCTAAGCACAGGTATAAAGGGTTCACGGACTTTGAATGCCTTTCACCCCTGTGAGGACCCATTTCAAAATAGGCCCTCATTAGCACAGTACAAGGGAGTATATACCTGAAGACTGTTTTCAACTGCAACAGCTATAAGAGAGAGTGGCAGATTTGTGACATTTAACACCACCAAGTCCATTAAGCAGCCCTCACCTACTCATCTCAGGGGCTTGAGGACTGGTGACTCCATCCACTCCACCTAGCCACCTGTGACAGGGGTCCAAGAATAAGTGGTCCCTCCCAGTCCTGATAGACAACAGCATTGGGTGCCCAAAGTCCAAATGCAAAACCCACCCACCTACACGCTCTAGGGAACAGGGACAAGCCTTTCAGCCAGACACTCAAGGGCAGCAGTCAGCCTCCTGCCTTGCTCAGTACATGACCCCTACTGCAGCCAGACACCTGTGCCTACTCCAATCACCTCTACCCATCTAGGACTGTAGGTGAGAACCTGCACCACACACTTGGTGACTGACTGCCTGGACACCTGAGCTAAATCCACACAAGAAAAGTAAATGGACTCCTGGGATTACATACTTAGGAACAGCTCTAACCACCTGGTGACAGGGCATGACAGCTTCAAAGACGCCAATAATCAAAGTAGCTCACACGACCAACCAATTTGGGCATGTCAAAACAAAACAAAACAAGAAGCCAGGACACAGTAAGCAAGTTAAATAAATAAATATAATAACTTATTGATGGTTTGGAGACAACGGTCAATATCAAATCACATACAGAGGCAGACCGTGATGGCTTCAGCAAGCTCGCAAAATAAAGAACCAAGAAACTTCCCAGAGGACGAGAATTTCTTGGAATTACTGGAGGTAGAATTCAAAAGGTTAATATACAGAGCTTTTCAAGAGATCAGGAAGGAGACCTGGCAAAATGCCAGATAAGAGAAAGAACACACAGACAAAACAACAGACGAACTTAAGAAGGTTATACAAGAGCATAATGACAAATTAAAAAAGGCTGAAAGGATCCATAGAGAGACAGCAAACAAAAATCAAAAGATAAACAATAAAATTTCAGAATTAGACAATCAATAGTCATAGGAGAATTGAGGCAATGGAAGTCAGAATTAGTGAGATTGAAGATAAAGCATTTGACAACAACATATTTGAGGAAAAATAAGAAAAAACAACTAAAAAAAATGAAGAAACCCTAAGAATCATGTGGGAGTCTATCAAGAGGAAAAACCTACAAGTGAATGGAGTACAAGAACAAGGGGGATAACAGTAAATACAGAGAGAATTGTTGAAGATTTGTTGGCAGAAAACTTCCCTGATATCGTGAAAGATGAGAAGATATCTTTCCAAGATGTTCATAAAACCCCACACAAGGTAGATCTCAAAAGAAAGTCACCAAGACATATTATAATCAAACTTGCCAAAACTAAAGATAGAGAATTTTAAGAGCAGCTACCGATAAATGAAAAGTCTTCTACAAAGGAGAGTCAATAAGACTAAGTTGGGACTACTTTGCTGAAACAAAAAATCAGCTAGATTCCTCTACACCAACAAAAACAACATCGAAGAGGAAATCATCAAATCAATACTATTTACAATAGTCCCCAAGAAGATGAAATAATTAGGAATAAATCTAACCAGAGACATAAAAGACCTATACAAAGAAAACTACAAGGCACCACTGCAAGAAATCAGGAGACCTATGTATGTGGGAAAACGTACCTTGCTCATGGATAGGAAGACTAAACATTGTGAAAATGTCTATTCTACCCAAAGTGATCTATAGATAAAATGCAATTCCGATCGAAATTCCAACAGCATTTTTTAATGAAATGGAGAAACAAATCACCAACTTCATACAGAAAGAGAAGAGACCCCAGATAAGTAAAGCATTATTGAAGAAGAAGAATAAAGTGGGAGGCTTCACACTACCTGATTTTAGAACCTATTATATGGCCACGGTAGTCAAAACAGACTGGTACTGGTACAACAACAGATACATAGACAGAATTGAGAATCCAGAGGTAAATTCATCCACCTTTGAGAAGCTGATATTTGTCAAAGTCCCAAAATCCATTAATTGGGGAAAAGACAGTCTCTTTAACAAATGGTGCTGGCATAACTGGATATCCTATGCAAAAAAATGAAACAAGACCCATACCTCACTCCATGCACAAAAACTAACTCAAAATGGATCAAAGACCTAAATATAAAATCTAAAATGATTAAAACCATGGAAGAAAAAATGGGAACAATGCTAGGAGCCCTGATACATGGCATAAACAGTATACAAAACATAACTAACAATGCACAAACACCAGAAGAGAAACTAGGTACGTGGGAGCTCCTAAAAGTCAAACACTTAGGCTCATCCAAAGACTTCATCAAAAGAATAAAAAGATGAACTAGAGATTGGGAAAAAATTTTTGGCTCTGACAAATCTGATCAATGTCTAACCTCTAAAATCTACAAGATATTGCAAAACCTCAACAATGAAAAGAGAAATCACTCAATTAAAAAATGGGCAAAGAATGTGAACAGGTCCTTCACCAAAGAAGGCATTCAGGTGGCTATCAGATACGTGAGGAAATGCTCACAATCATTAGCCATCAGAGAAATGCAGACCAAAACTTCAGTGAGATACCATCTCACCCCAACAAGGCTAGCACTAATCCAAAAGTCACAAAATAATAAATGTTGGAGAGGTTGTGGAGAGACTGGAACACTTCTACACTGCTGGTGGGAATGTAAAATAGTACAACTACTTAGGAAATCGATTTGGCACTTCCTTAAAAAGCTAGAAATAGAACTACCATAGGATCCAGCAATCCTGCTCCTTGGAATATATGCTAGAAAAATAAGAGCCCTCACACGAATAGATATATGCACACCCATGTTCGGGTTTTTTTTATGTTCTTTGCAGCACTGTTCACAACAGCAAAAGGATGGGAACAACCTAGGTGCCCATCAACAGATGACTGGATAAACAAATTATGGTATAGTCACACAATGAAATACTATAAAGAACTAAGATGAATCTATGAAACATCTCATAACATGGGTGAATCTGGAAGGCATTATGCTGAGTGAAATTAGTTAATCACAAAAGGACAAATATTGTATGAGACCACTACTGTAAGGACTCAAGAAAAGGTATAAACACAGAAGAACACATTCTTTGATGGCTAAGAGGGTGGGGAGGGAGGGAGAGGGTAATTCACTAACTAGATAAAAGACAAGAATTATTTTAGGTGAAAAGAAGGACAACACACAATACAGGAGAAGTCAGCACAGCTTGCTTAAACCAAAAGCTAAAAAGTCACCTGAACACAACCAAACACTTCAAGGTACAAAGTAGCAGTGGCAGGGGTCTGGGGACCATGGTTTAAGGGGACACCTAGGTCAACTGACCTAACAATGTTTATTAAGAATATGTTCTGCATCCCACTTTCGTTAGCAGCATCTGGGTTCTTAAAAGCTTGGGAGCTGCCATCTGAGATGCATCGATTGGCCCCAACCCACCTGGAGCAAAAGAGAATGAACAACACCAAATACAGAAGGAAAATATGAGTCCAAGAGAAAGAAAGATCCACGTAAATCAAAGACTCCATCAGCCTGAGGCCAGAAAAACTAGATGGTACCCAGCTAACACCAATGACCACCCTGACAGGGAACACAGCAGAGAGTCCCTGACTGAACAGGAGAAAAGTGGGGTGCAGAACACAAATTCCAGTAAAAAGACCAGACTTAATGACCTGACTGGCCCCCAGACTCTCTGTTAACCAAAAATTAAAACCATTCCCTAAGCCATCTCTTCAGACAAAGATTAGACTGGACTATAAAACATAAGATAATACTCATGAAGAGTGTGCTTCTTAGTTCAAGTAGATATACGAGAAGTGAGATGAGAAAACAGAAAGGGATAGGAGCTGGTTGAATGGACACGGGATTTCAGGTGTGGAAAGGGGTAGTGTGCTGTGACATTATAGGGTTAAGAACTAGGGTCACATAACAATGTGTGTATAGATTTTTGTATGAGAAACTAACTTGAGCTGTAAACTTTCACCTAAAGCACACACACTCATACAAAACTTCTAAGGTTCTGTGCTATGATTCACTGAGGTATACCGAAGACTCCCAATAGCCTTTCTATCTTCCACTGACACTTCAAGCACCATTGGATTAGCTGGATTATATGGCACAACCGTCAGAGTGGCTTGCATTACACCTTGAACTTGTTGCACAGCTTTCTTTTTCTGGGCCCCTACTCAAAACTAGCAGCTTTTTGAGTCACTTGATAAATAGACCAGAGTAGCACATTCAAACGAGGGATATGTTGCCTCCAAAATCCAAAGAGATTCACCAAGCATTGTGCCTCCTTTTTGTTGTATGAGGGGCAGTTAACCTTCACTTTAGAAGGAGTATCTCAACATACCCCACAGCACTGAACTCCTAGAGATTTCACTGAGGGGAAAGGTCTCTGAATTTTTGTAGGATTAATTTCCCACCCTCTAGCATGCAAATGGAGCCTTGGTGGCCCACTGATTGTTTTACCAATAGTTCCGGAGTCATTGACACTCCTTCCTTACTAGGTCCAATCAGCACAATGGAATCAACTTAATGGACCAGTGTGATGTCTTGTCAAGAGAAAAGGCAATCAAGTTCCCTGTGGGCTAAATTATGACATAGGGCTGGAGAGTTTTATACCTCTGAGGTAGGGCAGTGAGGGTGTATTGCTAGTCTTGCCATCTGAAGGCAAACGGCTTCTGTTGGCTCTTCGAAACTGAAATCAAGCAAAGGCATTGGCCAGATCAATATCTGCCTACCAGGTACCAGGAGATGTATTAATTTGCTCAAGCAATGACACCACATCTGGAACAATAGCTGCAACTGGAGTCACCACCTGGTTAAGTGTTCGATAATCCACTGTCATTCTCCAAGATCCATCTGTTTTTTGCACAGGCCAAATAGAAGAGTTGAGTGGTGATATGGTGGGAATCACCATCCCTGCACATCCTTCAAGTTCTTTATGGTGGCAGTAATCTCTGCAGTCCCTCCAGGAATGTAGTATTGCTTTTGGTTTACTATTTTCCTAGGTAGGGGCAGTTCTAATGGCTTCCACTTGGCTTTTCCTACCGTAATAACCCTTACACCATTTGCCAGGGATCCAATGTGGGGGTTCTGCCAGTTGCTGAGTATATGTTTCCAATTATGCACTCTGGAACTGGGGAAATCACTACAGGATGGGTTAAGGGATCCACCGGACCTACTGTGAGACGGAATGGGTTAAGACTCCATTAATAACCTGACCTACATATGTCCCCACTGGCTGGCGGGCCACAGTGAAGTTTTGGGTCTCCTGGAATTAATGTCAGTTCAGAGCCAGTATGCAGTAATCCCTGAAAAGTCTGATTACTTCGTTTCCCACAATGAACAGTCTTTCTCATAAATGTCTGTAGATCCCTTTGGGGAAGGCTGGGAGTAAGATAATATAAGTTTTTGGCAGTGTAGTGGAGTCCTTCCTCAAGGGACCCAGACGCCTCTTCATTCAAGGGATTGTGGGCCTGTAAACTCACTCAAGTCTGGGATTTGTTTGAGGGCCCATGACTATTCTGGCAACTCAAGTTAGACTGCTATTCACTTGACCTAGAATCCCTCCACTTATACAAATGAATATTCAGTAGATTTTTCATCTATTCCACTCTTAGGAACACCATGACTAATAGTCTCTGCCATAAATTCATACAAGTCAAATTATTCTGATTACTGCTTTGAATCCACTGTCCATTTGAATCCACACCCACTTCATCTTTATCCATTGAATATTGCCACTTGGTCCCACCACCATGGTTTCCAATGAGCCCCACTGTAGTTATATGTCTTAATTCAGTTAGGGCAGTTCCCCCTGTCAAATCTGACTTACATAAAATAACAATCACATCAGTCTTCAAAGATGTTGGGGTTCACTTCGCAAATTTGTTTCTCACCGTTGTGGTAAAAGGTGTGTCTATGGGCACTGCATGTGTGGGTCTGTGGGTTTAACCTGATAAATCAAATCTAACATGCCCATTTCCCTAAACCTTTTGATACCTTCTTCTACAGTATACCAAGGCAGATCTGGTACTTCAACTTGATTTTGTGTAAGCCACCACCTAATCCATGCTTCAATGACCTAACCAAATAAACTGTTAAATGCTTTCTTAACTTCTTAAGCTGACACACTGAATGAAGGCTTTGTGCTTAGAAGGCCCATATCAATAATCTTAGACTGATCCAACTTTGTTCCTTGCACCGTTATCCCATGCACCAAAAGCCATTCCCACACATATTCCTGGATTTTGTTTGTATATATTAGAAAGCAGTTCTTTTGGAGTGTAGTGTGCCTCCTCCTGGGTCACACTTTGTACTTTACCTTTTGGGCTTTGTTGTGACTTAAGTCTAATTATAGGTCTAGAAGCAATGTGTGTGGGGGGGTCGGTCCTGGGAACATTTAGCAATGTCTTGTAAGTCTTCTACCCCTGGTGATGCCCCAGGCAATGACTCAGATGCTGTTCTAGGCGACGTCTCAGACAAACACTCTTCAGACACAGTTGGATTAATCTCATAAGATAAGGGTAGAGAGGAAAATAGTTTTCCTGGGAAGGGTGGCTTAGTAGACAAAAATGGAATAAACTCTTTAGATGGGAGTAAGAAGACTGGTTTTGTTGGCAGGAGTGACTCAACAGAATTTAGGGCTCAATGTCCCCAACTTCCTGGTTATCTGCTAAATGTCCCCATCCAAGTTTCAGGATTCCATTTCCTCCCAACCAATGACCTCACTTTAAATTCGGACACCATCTGAGGTTGGCACTTGAGTTGACATTGTAATTCAGTCACTCTTACAATAAGACTGGATTTTGCTTTCGACAATATCAGCTCTGTTACTACAAGAAATAAGGCTTTCTTTCAAGGCATTAAGTGGCAGATTTGAGGTCTTTTATGTGATGCTTAAGCTGTGACTCTGAAGCCTTGAGCTCATGTCTTTCTTTCACCATTTTGTCTAGTGAAAGTTGGACCAACCAACTAGCTTCCCTATACTTCTCATTCTGACAAAATTATTAAAAGTATCAAACATGGAGGTACCAATACTTGGTCTATTGGTGGTGATATTTTGCGTATGACTATTGCCACCTCATGCCTGGATTAGTAGCACCTCTTTACTCCTGGAGGCAGAATCATTAGCACCCTTAAAACTAGTCAGAAATAAGAACCAACTTAGAAAATTCATCCTTACAATTTTGTTTCTTTAGAATCACCTGGTAACAAATGTCTTAGCTGGGTTCGTAAGAGAAGTGAAACCAGTGAAGCATATATATATATATATATATATATATATATATATATATATCCACCGCCATCAAGTCAGTTCCAACTTCTAGTGACCCTGTAGGACATAGTAGAACAGCCCCATAAGGTTTCCAAGGAGTGGCTGGTGAATTTGAACTGCTGACCTTTTGGTTAGCAGCCAAATGCTTAACCACATATATATATATATACACACATACATAGAGAGAGAGATTTATCTCAAAGAAATGGCTCATGTAGTTGTAGAGGCTGGCAAGCCCCAAGTCTGTGGGTCAGGCATCAGGCTGGAGGCTTCTTCTGACTCATGTAGTTGCAGGGCCTGACGAATCCAAGATCAGCAGGTAAGACGGCAGGCTGCTGGCTCACAGGCTGTGGAGGCTGACAAATCCCAAGGTTGGCAGGCAATATGGCAGGCCACTGGCTCAAGTCCCAAGACCCAGAGGGCAGATGATGATGCGACCGATGCAGAATCCAGAGCAAGCAAGGGAGCTTTGCCAGAATGTCCATATAAATATGCTGGATGCAGGTCACTCCCTCAAGGAAACTTCCTTTACAACCGATTGGCTGATCTCATCAGATCACATCATGGAGGATGGCTGCATGATTACACAACTGCCAAACCACTGAAAATCAAGGCCTAGCCAAGTTCACACACAGCCTTAACCATCACAGTCCTCTCAAATTTTCTTTTAAATATTTTATAAAATGCAAACATGATAATGTTTGCGTTTTAGCATTAATACAGTGATTCCTTTTTGCCTAGAAGATAGAGAATAAACACTTTAGTTTAATGATGGCATGCACTTCCTTCTCTAACCTTACCTCCCTTTCATTAAACTTACCTCTGTCCTCTTCACATACCGAGGCCTTTGCCCATGCTGTTCCCTTGTCTTCCACAGTCATCCCACCGATATTGCTTAGGATTAGCTTTTGTTCATTCTCTAGGTGTCAGCGTAAAAGTCACCTCTCACAAGAGCATTTCTTGGATTTAAAAGGAAATTTCCCTCCCTCCTCATTTTCTTTGCCTATTCTCTATTTCAAGGAGTCCTGGTGGCAAAATGGCTAAATGCTTGGCTGCCAGCCAAAAGATTGGCAGTTTGAACCCACCAGCCGCTCTGCAGGACTTTCATAAAGAATTACTGCTTTGGCTGGACAGGACAGGAGCTGGTTGAATGGACACGGGAAATACCGGGTGGAGAGGAGAAGCATGCTTTCACCTTGTAGGGTGAGCAAATACGGTCACATAACAATGTGTGTATAAGTTTTTGTATGAGAAGCTGACTTGAATTGTAAACTTTCACTTAAAGCACGCACACACATACACACACACACACACACAAAAGATTTACAGCCTTGGAAACCCTATGGGGCAGTTCTACTTTGTCCTAAAGGGTCTTTATGAGTCAGAATCAATTTGAGTGCAATTTTTTTTTTAAATTAGTCCTCACTTTTTTTTCTTTTTAAGTACTTATAATTATCTTATTTATTTCTTTACATAGTATTTTTCAAAATCTGCCCTCATCACTATAAAGTAGTCTTCATACAGACACGGACTGAATACATTTTGTGCACTGTTGTATTCCCAGCATCTTCTTAAATGATTGAACATATGAATGCTCCCTTGTTCCAAATGAAGGTAGCTTCAGCTCTCTCTCAGTGTGTCAGACTAGTTTAGCCTCTGCCTTCTTTCTTCAGTTTTCTCTTCTGGACAGTCTGGTGAGAGCCTGGCCCTTTTTCATGATTCATGTCAGACATTACCTCCTCCAGAAAGCCCAGTGGACTTCACCACTCTCATCTTTGAGCCCCACTAAACCATAGTTCACCCTCTTATCAGAGGTTTTATTGTACTTTATTGCTTTTATTGGTTCATATTCTGTTTCCCCTGTGTTAGTCATCTAGTGCTGCTATAACAGAAATACCACAAGTGGATGGCTTTAACAAAAAGAAATTTATTCTCTTACAGTCTAGTAGGCTAGAAATCCAAATTCAGGGCAGCAGCTCCAGGAAAAGGCTATATCTCCCTGTCAGCTCTGGAGGAAGGTCAGTGTCATCAATCTTCCCTTGGTTGAGGAGCTTCTCTGCATAGGAACCTTGGGTCCAAGGGACACGCTCTGCTCTTGGTGCTGCTTTCTTGGTGGTATGAGGTCCCTATGTCCCTCTGCTTGCTTCTGTCTTTTATATCTCAAAAGAGAGTGGCTTAAGACATCATCTAAACTTGTAGATGTCCTTAATAAAACTGCCACTAATCCATCTCATTACATCATAGTGACAGGATTTACAACACATAGGGAAATCAAATCAGATGACAAGGTGGTAGACAATCATACAACACTGGGAATCATGACCTAGCCAAGTTGACAGATATTTCTTGGGGACACAATTCAATCCATGATGCCCTGCTATAATGTAAGCTCCTCCTGGGCAGAAATTGGCTCTTACTCATCTCTGTTCTCCCAGTGTTTAGCACAACATATAGGTAAACCTTGGTGATCAATTGGAATTTGTTGGATGAATGAATAAATTAGTGTTTCTCTGAAATACTTCATAGTACTTGTGATTGATATCCTCCTTTCATGCCAAATGCCTCATATATAAAAAAAAAAAAAATCACCGCAAGATTATTTAATTTATAGTAGGAAGAAAAGACAAGAGCTTTACAGGAGAGACTTACAAGGATACCCTGGATAACCAATGGATTTGACAAAATACCAGCCAAAGGGACGTTCTTCATATATCACTTTGTCCTTGCCCAATACCACCAATAACCACAATAAGAAATAATAGTCAAAAGAAAGGTCAAGTTCATTGACATCACCAACCTCAGCCAAGCACCACAATGTATTGCAGCTGCATGGCCCTTTGAAAAGATTTAAACTGAGTATGTCCAGAATTTCCAAATCCTTTGTCGGTATTTCATTCAAAAAAACTGCACTGAGTTCGTCTCGGCTCACACCTCTGAACTGGAGGCACTTTTGGCCTTGATGGGACCAAGCCTTGGGAAACTGGCTCTACTCCAGAGGAAATGGAAGCTTTACTTTTTTGATTTGGGAGTCCCCGAGTGGTGGAAACAGTGCACTTGGCTAATAACCAAAAAGTTGGAGGTCCAAGGCCACCTAGAGGTGCCTCAGAAGAAAGGCCTGGTGATCTTCTTCCAAAAAATCAGCTATTGAAAACAGTCCTACTCTGACACACATGGGGTCACCACAAATCAGGGCCAACTTCATGGCAACTGGTTTGGTTTTTGGTTTTTATTTTGCTTCCTAGCTGCAGGCCACAGTAGTCACAGTAGTGATGCTACTTCCTCAGCTTCATACTCATGCAGTTATGCAAGGACATTGAACATGAAACAGCTATTCTTGCAGGCGCACAGACGCATTTATAATGAATTACTGCCTCCTTACTGCGGAGCAGGAGAGATCTGCTGCGTTGATCGCTTTTTAGTTATTAGGCCATGTCTGAAGGCACCCAAGATTTCCGTCCAAACGTACCATTTTCTGGAGCAGAAAGCAAGTGCTAAAACAGCTGTGAGTATTTGTTCTCTTTGGAGAAAGACAGAGGCCAAAGAAACCACAAAAATGTCTCAATCATGGCTCCTCCTTCGCTTACATAAGGATTACAGAAGTAGGTACACGGTGTTTGTCTCTTCTGGATGTACGGTAAGGCCTCTGAGATCTCATATTAATAATTTATAAGCAACGTGTCGTTACTTGCAGATGCACAGTGAGAGTGGTGTCTTAGTTATGCTGTGGAAGTGCTTTCAAAGATGCACCTGATGGGTGCCACTGCCTGAATTCCTGACTCCTGTCAGCATCACCATCCTTACTCTCACTTTGGGGGCCCACAAAGCGAAGTGTCACAGCTACACAGTGTGGCTATGGGGTGAGGAAGGTCTCATTCTAAATTCCAAGGAGCCAAATATATGATGTTTTAGGGATATTTTTCACTCCATTCTGCCCTGGGTAGTTCACTAATGCGAAGAGGAGTCTGTTTCAGAAAGGCCCATGTGTTGAAGCTTCTCAAGACTGAGACTTGCCTTCTTTCTGTCACTGAGACACTCCAAGTTTGTACCTACCCTAAGGGACATGGAAATCGCTTGGTTATTGTGCATTTGTCATTTTTATAGACATTGCCAAACTCTGAAACACTGAATTTCAAAAGATGTTTCTCGCATGAGATTTTAGGTAGAGAAATGGATGAGGTGGTGAATGCTAGCAACAAGACTGGTATCTACTAGTAAATGTGGCAGTGAATTACGTGTGTTGAAAGAGACTAATCATAATTATTGCCAGAAGATGGGTGTGAAGCAGCATGGCTTGTGAAGCCCAAGGATGGCCATCCAGTTTCCATCCCTGAGAAGTCAGGAGTAAGGAGGAATCTATGGTTTTGCTGCTGGGTTTCAGGCGGTGGGGACGTCCTGTCTTTGGTTTCTGTGGCTGGAGCCAAGGAGCAATTATCAGAAGGAGCACCCTAAGGTGATGTCAGGGGATGATCCAGATGGTCTGAGTTTAGGTCACCAGCAGATGTGAAAGCCAAGATTCAAAGGCAAAGCAGACTATAGATTTAGGAGAGCCAATTCACAAGGTGCTTCGAATAGCCCAGAATGATTAGAAACTTGGAATAATTCCTGGGCTGAAATGTAGAGGATTGTAGCAACTTTTTAGGTGATGCCGATAGCAGCTGTCATGTTTGGGTCAAGAGCGTCTGAATGAGCAGAAACTGTAGACAAGAGGAGGAATGGTAGCCACAACGATATGAAACAAGGCCAAGTTGTGACATCGTTCATGGTGAGGGGATCATATTTATTGTTCAATATTGGCATGTCTGATCCTTTGAGTTCTTTATTTGTTGTTGTTTTTATTTCTTCTTGATCCTTGTGAGTGCCTGTAGCTGTACGTTGCATTCATTAAGGCTAGGTTTAATCCTGTGTTTTTTATAGCAGTAAAGTTGATCTTGTTCAGCACTTCTGTGTTCTATGTCTTTTTTTTTTTTTTCTGGAGAGGGTGAATCCTATTAAATGAGAGCTAGAGAAGCAATTTTCTGAAATAATTTGACTTCTAGAAGTGTACCCTGTGTTTTAAAGGACAAGAGCATGATGATCTAATGAAAGTTTGGGCACACCTACAAATTTAGGTCAGAAAGAAATGTTGCCACCCTCCTCCCCCCTCCTCCCCATCCCCCCTTAAATCAAATTACCTTTAGCCCCCAACCCACGAGGTAGAAAACACAGCATCGGTCCTCCCTGGATTTCTCCATCCTGGGTTATAACACAGTTATAAGGCCTTACATAGTGGAAAACTATGGGGGGGGGCATATTTTGTCTTCAATCTTTATGTCACGTTGATAGCCACCGAATGTCTGCTGCCTGTATGACTCCTCCAATACCAACAGCTTCCTACCACTTCCATGGAAGTTTGGGGCAGAGAACGTTTTCTTGGCCAGATTGGCTGTGTATCCATCTGCCAGAGCACTCTTCGCCATTTCCCCTTGTAGGTCTCAGCGCATTCACCCAGGTGCTACAGAGAAGCAGGTCACAGGTGCCTCCTGCTCATGACTCACAAATCTCTATCCCAACCCCCGAGCTCAAAGTGAGGGAAGAAGAGCTGATTTTCAGTCTGATGGGAATCTTTTTCCATTTTTGTCATGCGATTGGCTTTCTTTCTTTCTACCAACTCAGAAAAGTCTACAGCCAGTCAATTCTCCTAAAGCTTGGGCTTTTAGAGAGCAATCAGCAGGAAGAATTCCTTTGCTTCCTTTCCACCCCTGTATCTCTCCTGCAGTCGTGACCACAGGGTTTGTGATCTACCTGAATGCAGAGATGGGCAGGTGAAAAATAGAGGGAGAAAAAGGTAAGTAAATTTCACAAATTACTATCTCAGGCACACAAGTAAGGCACAAGGGGTTCTCTAACCTGTCCCATCCTCATACACATTGACCAGCAGCCAAGACTACAGAGCAGTACCCACGTCCAGAGTGAGCCAACAGCTTCTTCCTTGTCTTGCTGGGGGAAGAACTTTATGAAATATGTCCCAGTTAAAACTTATCAGTAGCTGCCCTCATTCTTCTGAGAATAGCACTAACGATGCCCCTTTAGTTAGAATTTCTGTTGCCTCTGGAATTTTCCAATGCTTCATTGTGACCTTGCTCTCTGGAATCCAGATGTAGCGCGTATGTCACTGACATACCAACCATAGCATCAGCAAAGGATGGACCAGTGAAAAACTCGGGGATGCTCCCATTGTATCAAAACATCAGATTATAAGATTAAGAGAGAAAAATAAATTCAAAATTGCAGTTGCCTTCCAGAAACCTGGATGCTTAGTCTGCATCCTATTTACCCATAAAAGATGTGCCTGTTGAAAATAAAATTTTTAAGCAAGGGATACCAGCCTTCTAGAGGTCATTCAATTTCTTCCATGTTTTTCTTCCACAAAAGACAGACATTCTAAGCTGTTTTATCTTCTTCCAAAACAAGTCACCCCTGGTATCTGGCTTACCAAAATAAGGGCTCTTTTGAGGTAGTTAACCAGTTACTGACTTTAGAATCTTTGTTCTGCCATTATAATATATACATAAGCACCATTGCTCTAAAAAAAAAAAAAAAAGCTAATCTGACGTGGTGAAACTGTGGTTAAGCACAAAATGATAGTTAATATTGGAATATTATTTACTCACCTTTCAAAAACAATGTTATCTGGGCATAGATGGACACAGAAATTAGGCGACTTCAAGCACAAGCACATATTTATAATTTTATATATTACAAACTATAGCGGCTCTCCAGTGATAAGTTTTTGTACTTGCCCTGGTGGCATAGTTGTTAAGTGCTATGGCTGCTAACCAAACTGTCAGCCCTTTAAATCCACCAGGCGCCCCTTGGAACTCTATGGGGCAGTTCTACTCTGCCCTGTAGGATCGCTATGAGTCGGAATCGACTCGAAGACAATGGATTTGGTTCACTGAATATGAAGAGTTGGAGTTTTTCAACAGAGTTGTGAACAATAAAGGTGGGTTTTTCCTTTCTTCGAAATATTATCCCCTATCAATAATAATATAGGCCATTGTCTTATGATTTAGTAACACAGTAAGATAATAGCCGTAAGTGGAATATGCACAAAATTACACAGTACATTTAGGGGAGCACCTGACTTTACTTAGAGATACCAGGCAAGGTTTATCAGAGTACACAGCATTAAAGCTGAGGCTTAAATGGTATGGGGGCTTTACAAAGGGATAACAATAGTACGTGGAAAGGTATAAAGAAACCTGCCATGTATAGAAAATGCCAAGTGAGGTCATGTTGTTAGAATTCAGAGTAAGGAAGCTGGCCCAGTGGGTAGAGTAAGTTGGGAAAGGACTTGCATGCCTAGCAAAGAGGCTATTTTGCGTTGCTGATTTGTTTTTATTTTTATTTTCATGTATGCAACATGGGCTCATTGAAGAATATTGGGTTATAATAACAAAGCCATGAGTCCCATTGTCTCCGACAGCAGTCAATGGTTTAATAACAAAAGCACTAGGTAACATTTGTTGTTATTAAAAAAAAAAAATTATTAGGTGCTGTCAATTCGGTTCCTATTCATAATGACCCCATGTACAGCAGAACAAAACACTGCCCAGTCCTGTGCCATCCTCACAATCGTTTTTATGCTTGAGCCCATTGTTGCAGCCACTGTGTGCATCCATCTTGTAGAAGGTCTTCCTCTTTTGACCCTCTACTTTACCAAGCATGATGTCCTTTTTCAGGGACTGGTGCCTCTTGATAATATATCCAAAGTATGCAAGACTAAGTGTCGCCATCCTTGGTTCTAAGGAGCATTCTGGCTGTTCTTCTGGCAGTCCATGTTATATTCAATATTCTTCATCAACACCATAATTCAAAGGCATCAATTCTTCTCCCATCTTCCTTATTCATCTTCCAGGTTTCATATGAATATGAGGCGGTTGAAAACACCATGGGTTGGGTCAGGTGCACCTTAGTCCTTAAAGTGACATCTTTGCTTTTGAACATTTCAAAGAGGTCTTTTGCTTCAGATTTGCCTAACGCAATGTGTCATTTGATTTCTTGACTGCTACTTCCATGGGTGTTGATTGTGGATCCTAGTAAAATGAAATCTTTTACAACTTCTAACTTTTTTCTGTTTTTCATGATGTTGCATATTGGTCCAGTTGTGAGATTTTCGTTTCCTTTATGTTGAAGTGTAATCTACACTGAAGGCTGTGGTCTTTGATCTTCATCAGTAAGTGCTTTAAGTTCTCTTCACTTTCAACAATCAAGGTTGTATCCTCTGCATATTGCAGGTTGTTAATGAGTCTTCCTCTAAGCCTGGTGCTCTGTTTTTCTTCATATAGTCCAGCTTCTCCGATTATTTGCTCAGCATATAGATTGAATAAGTATAATGAAAGGATACAATCCTGAAGTTTACCTTTCTTAATTTTAAACTACGCAGTATCCCCTTTTTCTGTTTGAACGATTGCCTCTTGGTCTAAGTACAGATTCCTTATGAGCACAGTTAAGTGTTCTGGAATTCCTATTCTTCGTGATGTTATCCATAATTTGTTATGATCCACAGAGTCAAATGCTTTTGCATAGTCAATAAAAACACAGGTAAATATCTTTCTGGTATTCTCTGCTTTCAGCCAGGATCCATTTGACATCAGCCATGATATCCGTCTTTCCACATCCTCTTCTGAATCTGGCTTGAATTTCTGGCAGCTCCCTGTCAGCGTACTGCTGCAACGGCTTTTGAATGATCTTTGGCAATATTTTACTTGTGTGTAGTATTAATGATATTGTTCAATAATTTCCACATTCAATTGGATCATCTTTCTTTGGAATAGCTACTAATATGGATCTCTTCCCACCAGTTTGCTAGGTAAGTGTATTCCAAGTTTCTTGGCATAGAACAGTGAGCACTTCCAGCGCTGCATCCATATGTTGAAACATCTCAGTAGGTATTCCATCAATTCCCTGAGCCTTGTTTTTTGTCAATGCCTTCAGTGCAGCTTGGACCTCTTTCTTCAGTACCATCAGTTCTTGATCATATGCTACCTCCTTAAATGGTTGAATGTCAACCAATTCTTTTTTTCCTTCCATCTTTTTTTGATGCCTCCTGCATCATTTAATATTTTTCACGTAGAATCCTTCAATATTGCAACTTGAGGCTTGAATTTTTCTTCAGCTCTTTCAGCTTGGGAAATGCCAAGCGTGTTTTTCCCTTTTGGTTTTCTATCTCCAGGCATTTGCATATTTTATTATAATACTTCACTTTTTCTTCTTGAGCTGTCCTGTGGAACCTTGTGTTAAGCTCTTTTACTTTTCCCCCTGCTGCATCCCTAAACTTTATTGGACACCAAGCACAGCATGGTTAAGTTTCTTGCCCAAGGCCATATCCCTAAGATAAGAGGCCCAGGAGCAGGCTATATATTCAGCTTCAAAAGAAATCTGGATTAAAGGTAGAGATGTGAAATCATCAGCATATAGGAGGTAGATTAAGCCACTGACGTGAATGACATAGAGAAGAAGAGAAGGCCGAGAATGGTGTCTGGAGTGGGCATAGGCAGAGGCACCCCAAAGAATACTTAGAAGAAATTGCTAGATAAGGTAGGACGAAAGCCAATAAAGAGTAGTGTCACAGAATCCAAGGAGAGTAGAGTTTTAAGGAGAGAGGAATGACTGGAATAAAATGCCCTTGACAGGTATTTAAAGCATGGTCTGGAAGTCTCTCCTGTCTTAGAGGATGACTTCTTGACTAATAATCTCATCTATACTGACTCTCCGTCCATTTTATATCAAATTTTGATGCCGATCAGCAGTGAGTTTCTGTTATCATGATGAGGTCTTGGGTTTATGTCATGCATGCTCTAGGGTGCTTTTGAGCTGGAAGGCATTGTCAGGTTGACCACCCTGACTTGATAAGGCATTCTTCCAGGATGATTTGTTAAAATCAGAAATTTTAGAAGCATACCTGCTGAAGTCTCCTATTGCTGATTTTATTTTTAACATCTCCAGAAATGTGATCATAAGCCAAAAAGTACAGAAATCAGTACTTATTCTTTCAAGAGTTGGTCTGCTGTGGTAGAATTTTAATTTGTGGCACATCCAGATCATTAAAGACTTGGTGGCAAATCTTAATTTAAGATGTTGTTTATTCAGTCTATCCATTCTAGATACTATAATCTTGACCTCAAGAGTTATTTTGACATTTCCCTTTTCCAGGTATCTATTTTTTTTTTTTTATTGTTTTATGGGAGCCCTGGTGGCACAGCGGTTAAGAGTTTAGGCTGCTAACCAAGAGGTCAGTAATTCGAATTCACCAGCTACTCCTTGGAAACCCTATGGGGCAGCTCTGCTTTGTCCTATAGGGCCCCTATGAGTCAGAATCAACTCAACAGCAACAGGGTTGGTTTCTCTCTCTCTCTTTTTAAATTGTTTTATGAGAGTGTTCTTTTACTTATAACTCTGAATGTAATCAGATCTAGGTGTATTATATAGGTGAGTTTGAACCGGTTACTTAACCAATATGAGCTTAAATATCTTATTCTATAAAATAGAACATAAAATACCCTCTTGTTCCAATAATCTATTGCTGTGTAACAAACTACCTCAAACTCAAAAAGAAATAACTATATTAGTATGCTCACTAATTCAGCAAGTCAGATAGACAGAACACAGTAGAGATGGCCTGTCTCTGCTCCATGGCTTATATGGCCTCAGCTGGAGATACTCAAACAGCTGAGAGTGACTTGAACAGCTGGAGGACAGAATCACCTGGAGGTTTCTTTATTACATGTCTGATACTTTGTCAGGGATGGCTCAAATGCTAGATTCACAGCATGGCAGCCTCAGGGTAGGTGGACTTCTTATATGATGACTAAAGACTCCATGAGAGAATGCTCCAGCAAACAAGGTGGAAATTGCACAGCCTTTTATGATTTAGCTTCAGAAGTCATGTACCATCACAAACTCTCTCAGCATCAAGGGAAGGGGACATAGACCTCAACTCTTTATGGTAGGAATGCCAAATATTTCGCAGCCATGTTTTAAAGTTGCCACAATTATCAGAGGTGTGAGAATAAGATGACAACAAAAATTATCAACTAAAATTGACTAGCTGCATATTGTATTATGAGAAGGCTATAGAACTTTAATTAGAAAGACTTGTGCTAGTTAATTTTTCAGAGTTCAGAGGTATGCAAAGACATTATCTGGATTTATTCACTCAAAAAATTCTGAGAATATTGTTGTTTAAAGAAGTCCTTGCTCTTATGAAGCTTATATTCTTGGCAGGGAGGTGGGAGATGAAGAGTAGGAAAACAGATCATAAAGAGGCAAAGGAATAAACGGAAAGGAGCCGAGATGGCAAAGGTTGAGTATTGGGCAATATTTCAAGGAGAACAGAATATCAGAACTGAGGCATTGAAGTTCAAATGTCATACAGAAGATCTGAGTTGGAGCCAAAGGAGGGAAGTGGAGCCAAGGGTCAAAAGCTCGTTGTAAATGGAACTGAATAAGAATGAGGCTGACAGAAAAGCAAAGTCTCTATGTTTCTGGTCATCATCTGTATATGGGTGGATGGGGCTGTCTTAAATAATAGGATTGGGCCATGCCCTTATATACAGCAATTTATAATCATTTATGGAAAGGGACATAGTAGCGGGAAGAGTTATTTGCAATGCATATAACTGTCAAGGATTTGATACCTAAAATATATTAAGAACTCTTACATATTAATTCTAAAAATTCAAACAACCCAATGGAAAAATGAGGAAAAGATATGAACAGGAAAATCACATAAAAGTACATCGACTGTAAACTTTCACTTAAAGCACAATAAAAATTATATGAAGAAAAAGTACATCGACCTCACTATAATCAGGTAAATTCAAAATAAAATACATAACATAAAGGCAAAATAATGACAGTGACCTATCATTAAACAGTCTTCCCTCCTTCCACACAAACACACAAGTGGACTAGTTTTAATGATTCTAATGACTAAACTAAATATACACATATCAGCTTCAACAAATATTGAAAACTGTGTGGGGTGGGAAAAAGAGTAGCAAAAGGATGCAAACAGTATGACACCATTTGGGTAAACTTCAAAAGCATGCAAACAATACTGTTGTTGTGTGTCGTTGAGTCAATTCCAATTCATAGCGACCCTATACTAACCAAACCAAAACGAAACCCAGTGCCGTCGAGTCGATTCGGACTCTTAGCGACCCTATAGAACAGAGTAGAACTGCCCCATAGATTTTCCAAGGAGCGCCTGGAGGATTCGAACTGCTGACCCTTTGGTTAGCAGCCATAGCACTTTAACCACTACGCCACCAGGGTTTCCGACCCTATACTACGTAATGATTTTTGATTCATCCATATGTACTGGAAGTATAAAAACAATAACAAGAATAATACACATCAATTTCAGGCCAGTAGTTACCTCTGAGGGGGCAGGCGAGGGAACCAGATCAGGGGAGGGGAGGAGTGTTCATCGTGAGCATCAAATGTATCTGGTATGTCTTCTTTTTGAAAAAATAAATAAGATCTAAGGATCCCTGGTGGTGCTAAGCACTTGCCTGCTAAGGGAAAGGTCGCAGGCTGGAATCCACCAGCAGCTCCTCGGGAGAAAAGACCTGGAAATCTGCTCCCGTAAAGATTACAGCCTAGGAGACCCTGTGGGGCAGCACTACTCTGTAACACGTGTGATCGCCACAAATTGGAATCGACAACAACAAAAACAACAAACCAAATATGGCAATACCTTAAGATTTGTAAAGTCTGGCTGATAATAGTATAACCTTTTTTGTATATTTGCAATATTTCATAACCAAAACATTTTACATATTAGAAATATAAACCATACTGAACATTAACAATTATTCTTGCAGGACAACTGGGGAAGGCCAATGTCCTTGTCCAGTGTGGGTCATGTTCTACTTTACTAGCCTTATTCTCTGTCCCATGAAGGCCTTGTCCTATACCTCAGGATTTAAATGCTTACAACCATACATCAGAATTTTAATATTAATTATCAAAAATTATTAATTACTCCACTTTAAATAGTTTAAAGTCTATACATTAAGTGCAGTTTTTTTTTTTTTTAATCAACTTTTTTATAAGAAGATTCAATTGCCTGGTAACACGAACTTTCTGAAAACAATGACTGTAAGGCTCAATGTGTCTCTCATCTGAGAGTTTTCAGTCTTGCTGTCTTTTACACTAGGGTGGGTGGTGGTTTTCTATCCTTAAATTTTTGGTGGGAAAAGAACAGCTATCCATTTTGGATAGAATCTGAAAAACAGCTCATTCATTATGCAGAAATTATGATCTTCATGATATTTCATTTCTAAAATTACTTAAACATCCAGATCTTTCTTTTAAGCAGCATCCCAGGTTGTAACTGTTGGTTTGTCACATAGCTGGGTGGACTAGAGAGTCTCACTAAGGGAGTATTACCCTTCCATGGGAGTCCGTGGGCGGTGTAAATAGTTAATGCACTGGGTTAATAACCAAAAGGTTGGAGATTCTAGACTACCCAGAGGCACCTTGAAAGAAAGGTTTGACAATCTCCTTCTGAAAAATCAGCCATTCAAAACCCCATGGGTCAGAATCGACTTGATGTCAACCTTTTTTTTCCTTTAACCCTTATATAAGCTAAAACAGCACTTTTGTAAAGTGTGGGTTGTTAGCTAGGAGTAAATTTTGTAGCGACTTTAATGCCAAGTCAGATGCCTCTGTATTAAGGATCAGTCCATCCTTTCCCGGTCTTACTCCTAGCCTTACCATGGCAACAATAATTTTGAAATTGCTTCCAATCAGATTTAGGTCAAGCTATTGCTACTGAAGTGTGATTTCTTCTTCTTGGAACATCATATCCATGCCAAGTACTCTTGTGAATAAGCTCTGAGCTTTGCTGGGCAACCTGAGCCCTGTTTTCTGCTTTGCACACTGCTCGACAACTCACAATGGTTTCCAGATATATTAGCTCCCTGCCTGTCTAGAACATTGCATTGCCACATGACCTTTGCCAAGTCACTTCTCTCTGCTCCACCATAACATAAGGTTGTAATTATGCTTGATCCCCCTCATAGAAATGTGATGAGAAGCTATTCATAACAAAGACTGTAAAAACTGCAAACATGGTGAGAGAGGCAGATATTAAATGTAGTAAAAAGTTCTAAATTGAATCTTCATTTCCTTCCTGGCTCCACATATACATAAAAATTATTTGCAAGACCAGCAGTAGCTGGAGTCCCTGATTAGGCCCCCCTGTTAATGCTATCCGCTAAATACGTATTTTTCTGACCCCAAATATGGCCTTGATTTTCAGAGAAATGTGTGTGTGTGTGTGTGCTATCTTTTCACTGTTCTCTGATTAGCCACATGGGCTTTCTTTTTTTCTTTCCCAGGAAAAGTGAGGTCACATAGTTGGTTTTAAATGGGTAACGTGATCTTGTTCAGTGTCGGGCACATGGCATGTTCTAGTAGCCGTCTGGACTTGGGTCTGGGATCAAATTCCCTTCTCACCCCTATGTATGTTCCAAACACCTGTGAGCACACTGGAGGGCAGAGGGCTTAAAGAGGTGAGATCAGGCCAGGCTGGCATGCACACTGTAGAGTCAGGGACAGAGTCTTTCTTCAAAGCAGTGTGTGGAGCGACTGACGAGGCACCAGGGCTGTGTGGTAGGTGGAAGGACAACGGGAGAAAAATAAGCTGCCTTACTACATTTTTTCAAGCTTCTGTTTATCTTCCATCTGTAGACTCTTTAAGCTGCCTTCATATTTGGATGTGGACATTGAAGTATTGCTGACCAATGCCAGAGTCACAGGAACATCCTGCTGTGCTTTTGATCTTCCCATATGAGTGGGTTTCCGGAATCATCATGTGTCTGTGTGTGCACACGTGTGCACACGTGAATCTTCTGGCACATCTCCCAGAAGCGCTAGTCCTGGGACAAAGGGTCCATTGGTGCTTTCAGAATGTAATATTGATCACTTGGGCTTTCCTTGGCTTAGGGCCAGGCACTTTGTCTTTCACTGCACAAGATGGCTGCCAAGTCCGTAGGCTGTCTCATTGTGACAGGGCTGGGCAGTGCTTCCTGGACAGCAGCGCAATTTTTTAGAAGTCTTGAAAAAAGTTGTTTAAAAATGGAACTTTCCATTTTGCCCACTATGGGCAGTGCTTGGAGTTTAATTCTTGTCTTTTAACCCTTATGGTCTCTTTACCCATTGCTGTTGGGTCAATTCCGACTCGTGGTGACTCTATGTGTTATAGAATAGAACTTCTCCATAGTGTTTTCTTGGCTGTAGTCTTTACGGACGCAGACCACCAGGCCTTTTTTCTGTGGTACCACTGGGTGGGCTCGAACTGCCTACCTTTAGCTTAGTAGCCGAGCATAAACCGTTTGCGCTACTCGGGATCTTTTAAGGTCTGTAGTACATTCTGTATTTAGTTACTTTGTAGTTCCCAATATCTAGGTGAGCAGAAAAGTCAGTGAGATAGAATAGCTCACTAGATTTTTTTTCCTGTGATTTTGTACAATTTTCTGTTTAGTAACAGATTTAGCCAAACCCACAACCTGGGCCTCAAACTTAATGACAGTTCAAAGTTCTAATTTACAAGGATGAGAAGAAAAAAATCTCCCAGGTTTTCAAAGTGTATCTTTCATAAATAGCATTATCAAAACTGTAACAGCTAATAATTCAGAAAAGAACTCAATATCAATGTTTGACCTATAAAACGACACAAATCATCAGTGACTACTAGAGTAGAATAATAAAAAAAAAAAGGTCCTCTTTAGACAGACCTCCTTCAAATCAAGAACACAGCTACAAATTTCAGACCCACCCCAAGCGTCCAGACTATCTACAGAAAAGTGTGCCAGAATTTTTTCTTCTCTTTTCCCGGCTACGTGTCTAGGACTTGACCTAAGCTGCTGATGCTGCTGCTGTTGTGGTTGTGTGCCGCCAAGTCGATTCTGACTCAGTGGCCCCATAGCAGGAGATGAAATGGACAGTGTTCTTTCACTTCTGGTGGATTTCCACTCTTCTTCTTAGCCTCACTGCCTCGCACCCACCCAAATCTGCGGACTGCCTTTTCTCTCCTCTCAGGAGAAGGCACGTCTGTTTAGTGATAAGACACCTGAAAGTGAATTTATTTAATGAATAACTCCTTCCTCCCTTCCAAAGAAAGAGCTTTTTAAAAGAGGGCATTGAGGAAGAAACTCACAGTGGACTTTCACATATCATGGCATCCACGAGAGGGATGATGGGGGACGTGATTATTCCAATAGGTCACCCTCCTTCTGTGGTGTGTTACACTTTGTCAGGAGGTGAACCAGCTGTTTTCATTAGGCTATTTTATTCAACTCCCAAGAGATGCCACAGAGGAGGTCTTTAATGCAGGCCAAAATGGAGTTTAATCTGAATTCCAAACGTTCCAGTCATAAGGGAAAGAGCACATGTTTGGAGTCAGGCAGACCTGGCTGGGTGAGACTCCTTGTTCGGTGCCTTACCAGCTGTGTGACCTTGGAGGAGGTATGAAACTACTCCAAACCTTAAATTGCTCACTCGTAGAATTGGGATAATAATACTGAGCTCATAGGGTTGTTGTGAGGCTAAATGAGACAATGTATGTGAAAGCCTAGGCCAGTACGTGACGTGGCCAATTCCTTAATAAAGCAGATGCCCTTCGCTGTGAATCCTGCAATGTCGGTAGTCTCTACCAAACTCCACATAGCTCGATTCTTGAAAACTTAAAAAAAAAAAAAAAAGTTGACGTCAAGTTGATTCTGACTCATAGTGACTTACGTAATCTAAAAACTTGGCTGTGATATTTTTAAAAAATTATATTCCACAGTCATGATACCACCAGTGTCAAATTTAAACTTGCAGTGACACACAGCTGTGAACTCTTTGGGTGTCATACCCTTTGGAAGTGGGGCAGTGTGACAGTTCTGGAGAAAATTGCCATGTTTGGCACTCTTTGGGTGCACTTGTTAGATTCTTGAATTCCCAGGCAGGAAGTGCTGATTTTGCCTCTTTAATTTACTCAGAATTGCACGCCTCAAACCCTTTCTTTGAAAGCAGACAGCTTATAGATAAATGTATAGTAGTATATCCTAGGGAGTCCTGGTGGTGCTGTGGTTAAGACTGTGGCTGCTAACTAAGAGGCTGGCAGTTCAAATCCACCAGCGGCTCCTTAGAAACCCTATGGGGCAGTTCTACTCTGTCCTATAGGGTCACTATGAGTTGGAATTGACTCAATGGCAGTGGGTTTGGTTTTTTATTATCCCCTTTACATTTCTATTACATATTAGTGGACCTAATAGTCTTTGAGGTTAATGAGAATCTGTATTGAAATTCATGTTTCAAAAATTCAAAAACTGTCTCTTGAGAGAAACTTAATAAAGAAATTTAAAATTAGAGAGTAAAATGAGATGGGTTCAGTCATTAGCCCAGGAGGGTCTTTTGGCTAAATAGGATGACATGCTTTTTTTCAGAATAATAATAGCTGCCTTGAAAGTCCAGAAAATAATATTTTGACACATGCTTGTGGAAACCACTAAGACTTGCCTGCCTCTCTCCACACTCTCAAGGGAACGTGGTACCTTGCCACAATTGTTACACAGTGTGTCTGGCACTGTCTAGCTAATCCCACACATCTTCATGTCATGTAGGAACACCAAAGGCAGGTTGTAATTAGGAACAGGGCCTGAGTTAACACAGGCAGCACTAGGATGAACAGGTCATCAGAGCTCCATCAAGGATTAAGCAGGCTTGCAATTCAAAACCTGGGTTTATGACCTTTCTCCCTCATAGTTTGAAATTTGGTTTGAATGCTCATCTCAATCATTTCTTCTGCATTATAGTATTCAGACTGTTCTTGTTAAAGGGGGGACGGTGTTTTCATTGTTTTTCTTTCCCTTCAAGAGTCTCTTGAAGAAACATGGCAAATAGGAAAAAACAAAAATCCATTGTTCTGGATCCATCCTCAGACTCCAACTTAACAGGCACTCTGTCCCAAAAAACCGTATTTGGCTGGTTGTCTGACTATGAAATCTTCAAATCCACATGACTGAGATGAAACTTCCTGTCTTTCTCATTAAGTGGAATTCATTGTCCAGCTCTGCCTTTGCCACAGAAATGTTGGACAATTGAGATTTTGCCAATATTTTAGTCTTGTAGAAAACTCGTAAGTGTGCATGTTACTTATTTCCACCAAGAGCAATTTCAGGGAATTTTTATGACAGTATGACACAGCCCTCTTGCGTCTTCAGTTGCCACAATAGCAGCTTCCTTTACTGCAGTACTCTTCATACTCACAAAGCAAGACCAATGATACATGAGTTTCTGACAGTGGCAGCAAGGGTCATCTTTCTTCTTTTCATAACTACATGTGAATGTGTATGACTTATGCTAAGGATCCCTAGGTGGCACAAATGGTTTGCACTTGACTGCTCGAACCCACCTAATGGTACCACAAAACAAAAGACCTGGTGATCTGCTGTTGTTAAGCTTACAGCCAAGAAAATCCTATGGAACAGTTCTACTCTGTAACACATGGGTTGCTAGAATTGGAATCGACTTGACAGCAACTAACAACAACAACCTTTACGCTGTACTTGAAACATTGGGGCATGCAAAACTAAGTAGAGGACATGGCTCTGCCTCCAAGGAGCTTGCCTAAAGACAGAGCATTAGAGTTGCCCTCCATGATGTAGAACTTAAAATCTAGAGATGTCTATCATTCAGAGTAACATGTAGTCCAAAGACTCAACCTAGTAGTCTGCAAGATTAATTGAACCTATTATTTTTTTAACTCACACAGTATTTATTAAAAAAATTTGAACTAGTATTTTGAAATGGAAAGATTTTATAGAAAGTTCTGAATTGACAACATCTCTTGAAAACAATAGTGAGATATGGGATGTGGTAAGACTTGGCAATTACTGAGTAGAGTGCCCCAGCTTTTCACAGCCCTTACTACCTTCTTGGAAGGAGCCCTGGTGGTACAGTGGTTAAGCATTCAACAGCTAATCAAAATGTCAGCAGTTTGCAATCACCAGCTGCTCTGTGGGAGAAAGATGTAACAGTCTGCTTCCATAAAGATTTCAATCTTGGAATCCTATGGGGCAGTACTACTCTGTCCTACAGACGTTGAATAGTTTGGAGCAGGAAGGTTTTCACTCATGTCCCAAAAGGGACCAGCCCCTTGTTTGTAAAGGCTGCTTCACCTTCCACCATCCAAGAGCCTCAAGTGACATGGGGCATTCCAATAACTCAACAGTTAACTTATGATGAAAAATAATCAATTGAGGAGGGCTCAGCAGACCACAAGAAGAAGATAGGTCATAATGCCCAGAACACTCCAGAGCTCCAGAAAGAGACAGATGACAATTTATAAAAATTCAGCTGCAGCCCAAACACACTTCCTGTACCTGAAATCAGAACATCTAAACTGAACAATTCAGTAAACTTAGAACTGCTCCATAGGGTTTCCAAGAAGTGCCTGGTGGATTCGTACTGCTCATAGGATGGATGGTTACCACTGATACTTAAATTAGTGACCTGGAATATCAAGTGAAAGTAATATTCTGAAACATAAAATATCTCAAAGATATGGAAATCCTACAGACAAAGAAAGAGACTTCAAGGATATAGGAGCCTCGCATGCAAATAATGGAAATTCAAAAAGAAGGCTCAAAAGGAGTAGCAATAAAGAAAAAAAAATAATAATTCCTCAAGTTTAATAGGTTTGTAACCTGCAAATTGAAAGGACTGAAGAAAAAAGACATAAACTCAAAAGATAGACTTCTGAGGATAAAAAACCGCTTGGGGGAAAAAAAAGAGATAAAGTAACAATAAATAAAGATTAATAATTTAAAAAAGATACATCTTAGATTCAGAAAAGATTAAAAGAATTGCAAAGGAATATTTTATACAATTTTTAGCAACAAATTTGAAAACCTTAAAAAAGGAGAAGCTAAGGTTACTGAAGATGACTCAGGAAGAAGTGAAAAACTTCCATAGTCACTTAGCGCAGAAAAGACTGTCAAACAATTAAAGATTTACCACTGGAAACAGTACCAGGAAAGATGGATCCATAGCAAAATTTTATCTAAAAACAGATCATTGCAATGCTGTTTTTACTCTTTCAGGCCAGAGAAAAAAGTGAAAAGACTCTTATTTATCTCATAAAGACAGAATTGCTTTGATATCAAAGGCTAACAATAAGGGTGCAAAAGAGAAAAGTAAAGGCCAATCTCACTTTGTAGATATTGATTTAAAAAATTCCATACAAAATATTAACAAATAGAATCTTGTGATATACAAAGAGAATAAATAATTGTTTATTTTTAAGGTAGGGCAAATTCCAGGGATTAAAAGACATATCATTATCAAGATAATTCATAGTATCAAAAAGTTTGAGAGTGAAAATCTACATAATCATATCACTAGATGCTAAAAAGCCATTTAATAAATTTAGCAGTAATTCTTAATTTTTAAAAATATAATTTACCAGAAGTCAACAGCTAAGGTTATCCTAAGTGGCAAAAACACTAAAGAAATTTTGATAAAAATCATGAAAAAGACAGGCATGAGTAGAATACTATTAGTACTGAACATTATCTTGAAGTAGGTTGTAGCAAGTAAATCACATAAAAGAAACTATGAAATACTTGGAGATAAAAATTTCAAAAAAGAAACAGGACCCATACGAAGAAAACATAAAATCTTATTATAAGATATAAAATTAAATCTTGACAAATAAAAAGTCTTTCCACATTCTTTGATACAAAGACCTGATATAATAAAAATGTCAAATTGCCAAAGTTAATGTCCAAATTTAATGTAATTTCAATTTTAATCTTTACAGATGTTTGATGGAATAGAATAAAAAGATTCTGAAGTTTATAAGAAAGCATACGTTTTTGAAAACAGCCAAACATTTTTTGATAAAATAGCCTGCGAAAAGAGACTTGCCTTACTAAATATCAGAATATACTATTAAACAATTGAAATCAAATTAATGTGGTTACTGGCACCGAAAGGAACAAATAGATCAAAGAAAAGAATAGAGAATCCCAGAAAATACACGATTTAATATATAAAAAGTGGAAATAGAATGGGTTGTCTAATAATAGTGCTAACACAAAACATTACTCATCTGAAAGAAAATTAAATCAGATCCTACTTTATACATAAATAAACTCCAGATGAGTTAAAAACCTAAATATAGTAATAAAATATTGCAAGAGACTCCATTACACAAAAACTTCAGTCCACGGATAGGAGAGACTCAGCAGCATAAAAGATAATTTTGATGATACAAAAATTAAACCATTTGAATGGCAAAATATGTGATAGCATATGCAATATTTTATATATCATAATATTATGTATTAAATATGTTATATATAAAACCAAACCCATTGCCATCAAGTTGATTCCGACTCATAACGACCCTATAGAACAGACCCTATAGAACAGAACTGCTCCATAGGGTTCGCAAGAAGTGCCTGGTGGATTTGAACTGCTGACCTTTCGTTTAGCAGCCATAGCTCTTAACCACTACTCCACCAGGGTTTCCATGTTATATATAAACATATAAAATCGATTTAGGAAAAATATTTGCAATACGGAAGATCAACAGATGTTTACTAACTACGATAATAAGAGCTCTTGCTAATTGATAAAAATGGAACGTGGATCCCAATAACAAAGAAAATAAAGGAGCAACCAATTGGTCAGCCAATATGTGAAACTATCCTTCTTCAAATTGCCTTTCCTCAATAATTCTTTACTTCTCATTAGATTGGCAAGATTTAAAAAGTGCTGAAACATCTATCGTCAGGTTCATGGGAACACGGGTCCTCTTACGTATTGCTGGTGAAAATATTAATAGTTTCAGCCTTTACAGAAAAATATTAAAATCAACACATCAAATACAGTTTAATCCAGTAAATTCCATTCCTGGAACTCTATCCATATGGGGGAGAAAAAGCCAAAAGTTAAGAAAAAAAAATTTTTTTTTCTATGAATGGATATATATTGAAGCATTATTGCTAATGGCAAAAGTAAAATAATATAGTAAATGTATCTCAAGTAGGAATGGTGGAAAAAATTATGGTACAACCACACCATAGATTATTATAGAGTCATTAAAAAGAATGAATTAGAGGTCTACCAGTTGATCTGGAAGGTTTCCAGTAGATATTGTTGAGTTAAAGAAGGATTCAGAGAATTATAAGTATGATCCCATTTTTATAAAACAAACAATGGTAAAACTCTATGTGAGTATATATTAATATATCCATTGATATGTAGAAAGATGTGACTGCAGAGAAAAATGTGAATGACTACACTACATACTAAGTTGTTAGCATAATGTGGCAGGGCTAGTTAATAAAAAAAAAAAAAAAAAAAGTTAATAGTCACTGAATATTCCTTGTACCTCAGAACATTTCCCAACTACCTTCGCAGTTAGGTTGTGGCCACATAACAAGCCCTGGCCAACGAACTGTGATAAAAATGACCATGGCAGTTAAGAAATGCTGTATCTCCTCCATCTCTCTTTCCCCTTGCCTTGGCAGTCTTGGAGTTCACATGTCGCAGATGGCATAGCTACGAGTTAGGGGAAGACTGCCAATTCACATCAAATTTCACAAGGGGAAAAGTAAACTTATTTTGCAAAGCATTTTTGATTTTAGCATTTTCCTCTAGTGGCAGCTACATTAATGATCCTAACTCAGTGATTAATATTTTGAAATGGGTGTTCTTGAAATTAAAAATCTAAAATATATGCCTTGTATTTGTCAGCAGCCGGCAGTGGGAAATTGATACCAGTGGAAATAAAGATAGAAATTGACGTTATTCAGTGGCAAATTAAAGAAACGATAAAACCATCACTTGTGGTAATTTTGGCAGCAGATCAGACCATCTGCATAGCAGAAGGGATTAGGAAAAAAAAAACAACAATTAGAAGTAAATATTAGCTATTGCTGATTGTGTTTGTCAAAATATTACTAGAAAGTAATGAACTCAGAAAAAAATTGGTCAGTTTTCAAGCAGAAATTAAAAGAAATAGAACAGAAAATTTGGGGCCATGCAGGATTGGAAAAACTGATTGCTTATCAACTTCAAAGAGTATGAGTCAGTGACAACAACAACAACAAAAAGGTTTTAAACAAAAACGCCCAGTAAAACCTGCTTGTTGGAAAAAATGATCATATTTATGTTTCTCACATTCAAGCCTGAAACCCTCAGAGTGACTTCTACTTAGCTGAGAAAAAGAAGTGTAGAGACGAGAAAGCAAAGAAATAAAGAAGATCTGAAAAAGATTTAGGGTATGGTTACTGGCATATGGAACTGACTCTAAGAAAGTAGATGAGAAACCTACCACATTTTTAAAGTGTTTAGCCCGTTGATATTTTAAGGAACTACATTGCCAGTAAAAACCCTAAAAACTAAAAACTATTAGCTTAGGGCACTGTGAGATTTTGAGTGTTCAAGGCATGGAGACTTTTACTTCCCATAAAAATGGATTTATCATCTCACATTAAATACCTAAGATATCAGAAAAAATTGTTTTTCAAAACACTGAGCATGACGCAACAAAAGAAAATTATCCTAAAGAGATGGGAGGCAAACAAAAGCGACCCCTACAATTTTCCCAACTTGGAGCCCAGAGAAAGTTTACAAGCTGGGGCATAGATGAGGGCATGTATGTAGATGGAGCTCGGCAGTCTCCCAGACTTGAGGATACAAAGCTGGGATCCTGGGGAGTGCAGCATAGCTAGATTTTGCAGGGCATGGCACCAGAGCAAGGAGACCTGCACGGACGGAGAGCTCTGGACATCTGCAGAGGCTTCTTCTCAAGTAGTCAGCTGAGTACTTATCAGTACGTGCATGTGACAAAATACCCAAGCCGCAGGAAAAACTAGCTGAAAGGGTTAGAGGGAACAATTCCACCAGCCCGAGAGGAAAACCATAATGCATGGAGCTTTGAGCAGAGCACTCAAAAGAATTTTGTCTTAAGGTAACAAAAAATGGGTCCCTGAGTAAACACTGCTATGGTCCTGCCTAATAATGCTTAAAAAGTAACACCCAAAGAATCAAACTGTTTCCAAGCAATTTAATCATGCCCCAGAATAAAGTTAAAAAATATTTATAGGAAAAAGAAAAACAGCCCCAATAAGGTAAAACTCACAATGTCTGGCATCCAAGCAAAAATTATTAGACATACAACCCATGTGATCAATAATGTGGCAAAAATCAATCAAAACCAACTCAAATGACACAGATGATTAGTAGACAGGGACATTAAAACAATTATTATAATTACATTCTGTGTGTTCAAGAAGCTATAGAAAAGATAAAACATGTCAAGTAGAGACAAGGAAGATATAAAAAAAGTACCAAACTGAACTTTTAGAGTTGAAAACCACAATGCCTAAAATGAAAATTACAACGGACAGGATTAATGTGAAATTAGACATTGCAGAGGAAAAGACTAGTAAACTTGAACACAAAGCAGTAGACACTGTCCAAAATAAAACACAGAGTGAACAAATAGAAAAGAAACTGCAAAGGAAGTCCACAGTCCCCAGAAGAAAGGAAATAATAAAGATCAGAGCAGAAATAAATGAAATAGAAAAAATCAACAAAACTAAAACTTGGGTCTTTGAAAAGGATCAATAAAATTGACAAGCCATTGGCCAAATTGACAAAGCAAAAAAATGAAAAGGCACAAATAACCAAAATAAGAAATGAAGTGGGTGACATTAGAACAGATTATTACAAAATATTATGAAAAATTGTACTCTAACAAATTTGAAAACCCAGAAGAAATAGGCAAATTTCAAGAAACACACTATCTATGTAAACCAAACAATAGTATATAGCATTATCACTTTTAGTAGTTATAATATTTCATAGTCTATCTAAGTGAACATTTAATTATTATTTGCCCATTTTTGGATGTTCGGAATGTCTGCAAAATTTTGCTACTGCAAATATTTTTCTGCATATAACTTTTCCTTCCCATTTTTCTAGGCTCCTGGGAATGTGTTTACTGGGTTGCTATGACTTGGAATTGAGCCGATAGCAATGGGTTTGTTTGCTTTTGGTTTGGGTCATGTTATATCTTAACTTCCTTGACTGTCACTCTGCCATGTTCCCTGCACAGGCATGAAGGGCTGACCAGTGCCTCTCAGCTATCCACCTTCTCTGTCTCCTGCCTCCAACTCAAACCCTCACCCATCCATTGATTTTTGTGGGACATCCATCAACCAATGTGCTGTCTTAGCACCTCCGTCTAAAGGTATGGAACAAGCTTCCTTTTTTTTTTTTTTTTTTTTTATTACTTTGCCCTCCACTATTTAAAGAAAAAATATATCACTTTCTTTAAGATGCCATGCTACACGTAATTCACTAAAATACATAGAATTAAAATGTGGAAAATAATTACCCTGAGAAAAGGATAGGTGACAAATAGGTTTATCAAGTGAAGAATAAGCCATTATCTAGGAAGTCTTCATGGAGGAAACAGCCTTGAGTTGTGACTTAATATATATTTTGAGACTAACACCTAAGAAAAATAAGGTACGCAGCCAAATACACACCCATCTGTTTCCTCAGATATCTTCCTTCTAAGTATTCTGTTTCAGACTCAGCAACGTTAATTAAACATCTTAGGGGGAATGCTTGGCTTCTACTTAGTGACTATATAAAAAAGTCACACAGGACAAAGTGGCCGTTTCTAGTCTCTAGTGCAGCTGAATTTATGGTCATATTTTATTTCTTTGTTTAGACAAAAGGGAGAATAATGCAGAAAATTTCCTAAGGGTTTAAAAAATAACATAAAAAGAAATGATTCCAAGGATAACTACTACAGATCACTTTTTAATTATCAGATGCCAATTAAATAATCACACATAATTCACTTCGGATTCTAGTCAGAGTGAGAACGGTGCAGGCTGTAGCTCACGGTGGTCGTTAGTAGCTATGGAGCCGATTCTGACTCATGGTGACCCCAAACGTGCAGAGCAGAGCTGCACTCCACAGGGTTTTTGAGGCTGTGTGACTTTTTGGAAGCAGATCGCCAGGACTTATTCCTGAAGTGCCTCCGAGTGGGTTTGAACAGCCAACCTTTTGGTTAGCAGTACAGCGCTTAGCCATTAACACCACCCAGAGACTCCCTGTTGACTGTAATAGCACCGAAAATTGCCCAGCTCTTTGGGAGCCTGTCATTGTGGATGTCAGGGATGACAAGAACAAAGAGTGTGGACCTGATGGAGGAGGTGGGAAAGGTGTGTCCTTCTCCTGCCTCTGTGGATGCCTGCTGTGGTTGGCCAGAGGGCTAGCGGGCCTCTCTCGCAGTTCATGCGGTTTCACGTGAGGCAACAGGCTTCTGGTCTCCAGAACTGAGGAGACGCACATTTATCCGCAGACTTCCGGACGGACGGTCCTCTTTTTCTCTGGCTCAGAGTTCAGAACTCCCCCTGCTGAGTGAGTTTCAGACTTTGTGCGTGGGGATGGATTTTAAAATACCTTTTCTTTCCAAATGTTGCACTGGATTTGATACACGCGTACATTGACTTTTAGTGCCAGAGAAGGTCCAGGCACCAGGACTTGTTGATTCTGATAGCCCCATTCTCCTTTCAAACCTTGATTTCTCTGGCCTCTCCTACAAGCATTACCATTCCTTATCCCGCCTCAGGAATCCTTTTCATTTAGGATTGTAAATATATAGATTTTTGTCCCCCTTCAGTGCTTGGCAGCCCAGGAAAACAAACAACTAAACTGAGATTAACTGCAAGTGGGCTTCTCCTGAGCCGTGTAAATAAAATAATACATATTTTACCTAGATGTAGTAAATACAAAAATATGCAAAGCTTCTATCCACCTCATGTTGCTTCCAGAAGCCAATGAAATGTTTGCGGGGGATTCATTTCTAGTAGCATGTTGTTTTCAGAGATGCTTTGTGGTAACTGTGCTAACTAGCTATGCCTTCCTTTCACCTTGCAAGTTATTTCAGTGTTGCGATATCTGTTTCAGGAAAAGAACAAAACACCAAAGTTGTTTTTTTTTTTTTTTCCGTTCCATTTTCCCTATGTTTCTGCTTCTCCACGACCCACTTCCACTAGCATTAACTTGGCTTTCCCAAGAACGCTTTCAAACATTCTTCTTCATTCCAAGCTGTTCTCTCCAATCCGCCAGGAGGACCAGTATTGACAAAGGCTGTCTTCAAACCCCCTCTCCCCTTCCTTGGTTGGCTCGTTTGTGTTTTCCCTGCCTGAGGTTGGGCTAGCCGTGGGGCTTTCCACACAAGAAGCAGGCGTTTGGATAAGCCAGCAGTTTAAGCAAGTTTTATGACCAGCCAGTGTAATAAAATGTATTCAAGGGTCACGCGAGAAACTTTAATCAGCACCAGGGGTCACTGGATAGCACTTCTAGACAGGAGAGAAAGAAAATGAGGAACAGAGATTCAAAGGGGGGGAAGGAGAACTGGGGGAGGGGGCATAGGGATCGAAGGTTCTCAAGTTATCAGAAACAACTTTTTTAAAAAAACCAGTGTGTTTTGCAATCAGAAATGGTAAAAAGAGCCATAATTGCCCAGCGGAAACTAGAGATCTGCTGCAAATTTAGATGAGAATTTTATCCAAAGACTTAATTTTTTTTCCCTTGTGCAGTTTTGGATCAAAGTTTGGCCTTATGACTGGTCTCAGGATGGATATCGGATATCTCACCCTGAAGGAAGAAACATTCCCACCAAATTCTTCTCTCCTGAAAGGAAAAAAAAAAAAATTTCTGCATCCAATAATCAGAGCTTGGGCAGACAAATTGGCACCACTTTTTTTCCCCCTCTCCAGCCTCGCTTTTATTTTCTGAGAGAAATGAGACTGCAGGCTTGAGTCACAATTCACAAATATTTGGTGGTATTATGTTGCAAGGAACTGGAGGGAAAGACCCAGAAGAAGGTAATTCTTAAAAGCATTGCCTTCACTCATGCAAACAAACTTTATGCGTCTCAATAAATCTCCTGTTTGTAAGTGGCCATTAAAATAACAGATCATTTGATTAAAATTCTGTTTTCTTTTCACAATGATCATTTGGGAGTTTTTTTGGGGGGGGGCCTCCAAATGTGGTCTTGGTCATGCTGTCATTAGCATTTTATTAATGCATTCAAAAGGTTAAAAGCCCTTACTTTTTTTATAGGGCTTTTAAATGCAAACATTTGATTGTCTCTTGAATAAACTGAGACTGAACCCATTAAAATGTGACAACAACTTCAGAACTGACCCTGTTTAAGGGCAAAAAATTGATCAAGGATTTGCCTAGTTTTTAATTGCTTTGAATGAAATGGAAACTGAACTGAGGCAAATATTTGGGAATGGAAAGAATTAACTCCAGTCCAACACCTTTCAAAATAATAATGATATTTTTTAAATTAGGGTTTTCCCCCCCTTTTAGAGTTGAATGATTCTTTATGGCATAAAAATAGTTTATAGTTTGAAAGGTTTGTTTTTCCCTCTCTAGGCCGTTCACAATGCAGTCAGTTTGCCATTAAAAATAAGATGGAAAAATTTTTTAAAAATATGTTTCAGGTGTCCTAGCCTTAAAAAAAAGAAAAAAAAAATGTTCAGGGTGGCAACTATAAATTAGCCTTTGTTATTTATTTGGATGGAAAGGCATTTGTGGCTGTGTAGATCTGGAATGATGTTGTCAAACTTTTAAAGAAAAAAGACTCTTAATTCTAAGTTAGGCACTTTTAGAAATTATGTAGTAAACCCACAATAAAATCCTAAAGCTGGAGATGCTAGGACATATGAGGCCATTTATTGTTTCCCTCCATCCGCCTCTTTCTCACTGCCTGTATTTTTAGGTTGGACTACCCTTGAATGATCTTTTCTACACAAAAGAGAAAATGTCCTGCCAACCTCTATCCCAACCTTCATCCCTAAAGAGAACCAGTTTTCTTTCTCCCACTCTTACACAAAGGATTTTCCACTTACCTTTATTGTGTTATTCATGTCATTTTTGATGACTGATAACATTTCTCTTGCTAGTACATTCTGGGTTTTGTTGTTGCTGTTGTTGTTTCAGGGCACATTAGATCTTTTTTTCTTCTTCTTTTTTTAATCCCTCACAAATGAACTACTGTAAAACCGTCTCCCTGAGGCTTTCTTTTTTAATTGCTTCTGTGTTCTGAGGCATTGAGGAACTCCATAACTAACTAGCAGGAGCCGATCAGCAGATAAGCTTGCATAACACACACTTAATTATACAAACAAGCCTTTCTGGTGAAAGTCTTCTGACAATTACCTCCCGAAATAAATATACCTCAGTGACTGTCAATAGTAATAAAACCCGCACGATCATTTCTTAAAGCTTTTATTGTTGCCTGTAATTAGCATGTTGATGTGATTAAAGCTACATCTGACTTTTGATAAACCCCAGACTCCTATAGATAACATTTCCAGCAGTTCAAAGCTGCTTTCATTAGAAGCGATATTTATCTGATTTGTAACCAATCAATTGGAAATAAAACTTTCCTGTGGCAGGGCGTTAGAACAGCCAGCGGCAGCCCGGTCTCCTCAAAACCCTCTTCTAGTCTATGTCCTTGAATGAGATGGATTCCATGTGGTTAGGAGCAGAGGGGCAGGAGTGAGAAGGTAGAGAAGGGAGCCCCATGGAGGGCCCTTTCGGACTTACTGCCTTGTTTCTGCGTGCTGTTACTCGAAGCCCAGTAACTGCTGTAACCAATTTTCTTGAAAAACCCACTTTTGTGTGGCAGCAGAAAAGCCTGCAGAGCTGGAGTCTGTTAAGGGTATATTTACAATGTTTACTCTGTTTCCATTTATAAATGTTTATGTTAGATTCTTTTATCAGACCCTGTCGATCCTGATTTTAACTTTATCCTCTTTGCCTTCCTCCAAAGTTATTTCTCCCTCTATGTCCATACTTTCTTATTTTATATCGTCTTTTCGTCTTCCTTCCTCCCTTCCTTCCTCCCTTCCTCCCTCCCTTCCTTCCTTCCTTCTTTGGGTTTTTTTTTTTTTTTTTCAGTATGTTTGTTTTCTATAATAATGTTTGGTTTGCAACCACTCTGAATTTACTTGTACAAAATAAAAAAGCTCAAAATTTTGAAGTTTTGACAAATAGACAGTAATGATTTTTAAAAGTTTGTCTGATTCAGTAAATACTCCGAAGGCGTTCTAAACGTCCATACTTGGCGGAGCACTGAGCTGCTACTAGCATCCCTGCGTTATCACTGCAGAGGTAACGTTGACCCTGCAGCTCACATCCTCTGTAATTTTACCATTGTACAAATGCATTAATTCTTGATGTTTGATAGAAAGGAAGAAAGAAAGGATGGATGGAAGAAATCCTACCTTCAGAATCTGTGTGTATTTTTTCAAGTACTTCTTCCTTTTTACACTCCACACTCACCCATCATTTCATATTTTTAGGAGGAAAATATTTTCTATAATAGATCTAGTCTTGACACGCAAACCTTTATGGATTTCCAGCCATGCCTCATTAAAATCTGTCTTTAAATATACAGTAAACATGTGCGCAGATGCTACATATGTGGTGCTTTTTAAATTGAGTTTTAAAGTGAATGTAAACAAAATATTTCATTGCTATTAAAAAGAAAATATGAAATCTATGTCTGTGAGGCCATTACGCTGAGCTGGACATGTTCAAAGGCTTTTGATTTTTATTTAATTGTATGGTTTCTCAGTACCCATTTCAAGTGTTGTCTCAAACACTGTAATTTATAACTTTATAGACAATCCCCTACAATTCCAACTTTATTTAAACACACATGTGCCTTTACACGAATGATTCAAGTACATGAAAATGTTGGTGATTTCTAACCTTAGAAATGACCTCAGTTAGGACATTTAATATTTTATGTGCATATTACCTACAGTCTGTCCCACTTAAAAACTGAGGCAATAGGAGGAAGAATTTAGTCTTGCAAAACCAGCTGCTGAGACGACAGGAAGATTGGGAGTGACAAGTATGTCTCTGCTGGTCAGGGTTATGAATATGCTGGTAGCCAGGAGAATGTCTGGAGAAAATACACTACGGACTTCTTGAAAGGAGCTTTTATCAAACAGCTTAAACCATTTTCTTTTTGGAAATATTTTAGAACTTATTAAAAATCTGTTTTAAATGTCAACTGTTCTGTGGTTCTTCATTTTAAAGCACTGCCTCATTTCTCCTCTTCTAATTAATGTAAGTTAGGGTAAGCCCCGCGGCAGAGATATTAGGCTACTAAAACACAAAATAGGTATTCTCAGCATCTTAATTTTGGATCCATTAATTTAAAATGATTAATTACATGTTCTTTGGATAACGATTTCATTTTTGTTGGAAAAATGTTATGCATATTTTAGAAACGAAAGTTGGAATTTTTTTGCACATAGATTATTTTTATTTTGGCATCCATAGTATTTTTTTATGATCAGTACAATAAGAGGGAAATTCGGGGAGTTCTGGATTTCAGCAGTGCCTTTAAAATGGACACCACACATAACTAAGACACAGTGACAATATTCCACGTAATAGAAGAAAAAATGGTTTACAGGTTTACAAAGAGAAATGTTTCTGCAAAGTTTTATTCTTGCAGGAGCTGCCTGACTTATGGGCAAGTAAGGCTGAGATAATATAACATCTAATAAAGAAGGGAAAGGGGAAATCAGGCTTACCTGCCTTTTTTACATGAGTGCCTGAGTGTACGTGTGCATGTGCGTGTTTACATGTTTGTGTGTCACGAGGACTGTGACTTAGCTATTTCTTTTGTGTGTCGGTCTTCTCTGTGATTTACTTCTCTTAGACCATCTATTGTATATATATAACTTTTTTCCTTTCTTAGTTGGAAAACATACACTTATCTAGCCATTGACAAATAGCTACATAATGACAAATAGGAGAATGAAAACCAAAAAACCTAGCCAACTCTCTGGATGGTTTCCCTTTACAAGGCCAAAGAGCTGGGGGTCTGAAAATCACCTAGGCACTGGCCTAAGGTTTTCAGTTTTTATCCAGGTGGTTGGCCTCATGTAGACACAGCCAGAGGCTCTGTTCCCTCCCTGCTGAGGGAGCTTATCATTTGGAGACATAGGCTATTTCACGAGTACTCAGCGGGCCGCTGCAGAAGTGACTGGAATGACATTCTCCAGGTGACATTCTCCAGGCTGCATGCTTGAAGAGGGGAAGGTTCCAACAGGTTTTTCCTGCAGGGAGCCAAACCACGTCATTCCAGTTCACGTCTCTCATATCATACCCTGAGATGATTTTCTCCCTCATCAGTCTTCAGTAAGTGTGTATTAATTCTTTTATTTGTGGTTCCTGAAATCAATGTGGCCGTTTTTAAAAAGTATCCGCGCAACGGAGATTTAAATTTCATTTGTAAATCCTATGCACATCATCAACAAACAGCCTCTGTGTTTCCGTGTTTCTCTGAAAAAAACAAACAGAAAACAAAAACAAAACTATAAAAAAATTCCTGCTGGAGTGAGAGGGAAACACCTTCTTTACTTCAAGTGTTACCTGAAGAGAGTGGGCTTCCTGCTCCTCTGGTAAGATCTTTCAAAAGGGCAGAATGTCCACGTGCTTGGGCAAGGTCTACACAAACAAACGGAAGCCTGTTGGTGTCGAGCCATTCCCAGCTCCTGCGGACCCATGTGTTACAGCATAGAGCGGTGCTCCATACCTTTTAGAAAACAGATTCCCAGGTCGTTCTTCCGCAGTGCCACCAGGTGAGTTTGAACAGCCAACTTTTATGTTAGTAGTCAAATGTAAGCCATTTATACCACCCAGGGACTTATGCAGGGGCCAGACAGGAAGAAATAGCCCAGTTTCTACTGCCCCATTAAACTACAGGGCTAATTCAAATTTAAGTAAATCACAATTTGTCAGAGGTATTGGCTTTTTTTTTTTTTTTTATTGGCTTGGCCTTCTTTCCTACATGCCTGATCTGCAGCCCACTTTTGAGTGTGTCCTGATGTCACGTGGGCTTGCCAAAGAAGTCTGCTTACACATCGGGGGAAAAGATAACACAAGCTGAAACCCACACCAGGTTCCCTTCTCCGCAAAAACCAAACCTGTTACAGTAGAGTTGACTCTGACTCACAGCGACCCTAGAGGACAGAGTAGAACTGCCCCATAGGGTTTCCAAGGAGCGGCTGGTGGATTCAAACTGCTGACCTTTTGGTTAGCAGCTGCGTTCTTAACCGCTGCACCGTCAGGGCTCAGCCCCCATAAAATGCACTGACCACAATCACCTCATGCACCAAGGGATGAGGACAAAGATGTGCCCTGATAGAGTTTTTCATTTTATATTCCGTGTACTGATGACACTGTCCAAACACTCCCCATATACACACAAAACTTGTTCACTTACATTTAGTAAAAATGACCATCTTCTTTTTAGGTCTATTATATGGCTGCATGACTAGTTGCTTCTATTTTTCATTTTTCCACAACTTAAAACATAACTGTGACAAAGCCAGTTTAAAAAGAGGTCCAGTAAGACTTACAGAAATAAATAAATGAATATAATCACCCCTGGAGGAGCCGGTGGTGCAATGGTTAAGTGCTGGACTGCTAACTGTCAACTGTTGGAACCCAGCAGCGATTCTGAGGGAGAAAAGACCTGGTGATCTGCTCCTGTAAAGATTACAGTTTAGGAAACCCTACGAGCAGTTCTGCTCCGTCCTGTAGGGTAGCTGTGAGTCGGAATCAACTAAATGGCACACAACAGCAGCAAACAGTCATCTCTACTCTCTGGGTATCAAAGAGTAAGTCCCTACAAAGCAACTTGGAGGATTCTCTTGAAGGAAGTTCTTCACCCAAAATGGTAGTGGAGGATAAGCCTGTTCACAAGGCAAGGTTTAGGGGAGCTGCAGGCTTTTGTGGGGAAGGGGGACACGGGTGGCACCGTGCATTTTGCATTTGGGGACCCAGCTCTGTGCCACTCCTCAGAGCCTTCCTACATGATGTACCACGGCCTGAGAGAGGTGGACAGGGTGGCTCCAGAGATGCGCCCTCCTGCTTGCTAAGGTCTTAGCATTTTTTCTTTCTTTCTTCCCCCCCTTTTTTTTTTGCAGAGCCCAGAAGAAAAAATTCTTTAAAAAAAAAAAGTTTTGAAAGAAAAGAAAAAAAGAAGGCACAGGCACTGTCAGCTCCAACGGAAGCTATGCCAAGAAGCAACTAACTAAAAACAGACTGCACAGAGACGAAAAATGAGGAAAGAATAAAATGGTTTGGAGTCAGGCTGACAAACGCATGAGAAAAAAATTCACATGGCTCGGAGCAGTACTTGGCCTCTAGCTCAGAAATCCGTGTGTGTGCGCGCGCGTGTGTGTGCGCGTGTGTGTGTGTGCGTTCATTTTTATTTCTGGAAGAATATTTTGCAATTTCTTCTTAGTGAAAAAGATGAGCTATTTTCCTTCTTTTAGAACAGTGTCGAGACCACCCTCCACCCCATTCCCAAAGCCCCCAAATCTGCCTCCTTTCACTCGGTGCTGCTCTAAAATGTTCTCAGGTGATGATGCACTGGCTCGCTTCTTACGGTCCCTAACCAAACAGAGTACTAAAACCCAAACATCTGGACCTACAGTTGTCCACCTAGATTTCCAACAGCCCCTTACAAGCTGACAGGGGACCACTGGGCTTGTTCCATTCAGTCCATTGAAACGAAAAGCGACCAGTTGTTTCGAACAGAAGGCGGGTGTAAGGTGCACCTATTTTGCTCCAGCAGTGCTTTGAGTCGTCTAAGCAGCCCGGGCTGATGTCTGGAAATATTTGGCTTTATTAGATCTAATCTACTGATGGCTTGTGTGGGAATGAATGTCTGAAGTGCTTGTCCATGATTAGGAATTCGTAATGCTGTCCTTTGGGGCTCTGCTGTGTCTTCCTGCTTGTAAGGGGAGGCTCAGCACATCACATCTTCCACAACAACCATGGGGACTGGAGATACCCAGTGACAAAGCTCACAATTGCCAGCTCATTTCCTTCTCGCCTTTGCCAAGGAGCAGTAATTATACATAATTTGTAGGAACAGTCCTCCTGGAATGAGAAAACGTAAGGGAGACACGGAAGTTTGTTAAACTCAACTGATTACCTTTTTGATAAGAAATACAAATGCAGTTTGAACTGGATTTTTCCCTTCTGCCCTGTCATCAAAGCACTGGGGGGTTTTAGCTGCTCTGGAAGCCAGAGCGGCAGTGTGGACATTCCTACTTGGACCTCTCCCTCCCAGGCTACAGAGACTATGCTTGATGAAGCCAAAGACCCTGGGAAGAGCTGCCAGGGACTTTTGCTTTCTTTTATGATAGACATGTTCTAAAGGCACTGATAACGGCTGCTCATAAGAATGACAGTAGTGATTGTCCAAAAGGGTAGCAGTCAAGCTTCTACTTCCCATGCTTCTCCTTTCCCACTCTTCCACCCCCCTACCGTGTTCCATGCACCAATCTTAACCAAATTGTGTCAGGATAGAGCCACTTGGAAAGGCATTCTGGTAAAATATGTCCATGGCTCCCACTTCTAGTGTGGCCGCCACTGTGCCCTAGGACATTTGGGTAATTGGAGTTCCTTTTTCCCTCTGAGAGGACTCTCTTGAAATACATTTTTTAATTCCGTGTGTTCCCATTCCCAGCATTTTTTACATCAGAAGTGAACATCAGTGGCTCAGTAAGATGAGGACACCCAAGTAGGCTGTGATATGGATAACAGTGATGACCCATAAACACAACACCAATGCCATTTCTGGGGTAGATAGCAGTGGCTGGGAGACACATACTTTAACCACAGTCACAAATCAAGCAACCAGAATGTTGGAAGATTAGGGTGTTCTCTTTAGAATTTATTGAAATGCTATCTCTCTCGATTTCTACTATTGATTGAAAGTTCCGGAGAAGAGAAAGTCAAACTTGGCCACTCCCATGTAGTAGAAACAGCATGAGGTTTAAAGTCGGACAGGTCCGGAATCACATGTTAACTACACTAGATATTAACTGTGTGACCCTGGTTATGTTACTTGACTGCTCTGTGCCTCAATTTCCTTACCCCTAAAAGGAACTCTTCTGGGTGGTGCCAACGATGAAGCTCTGGGTGGTGCCAACAATGAGGCTCTTGGCTGCTAACTGAAAGGGACCCAGAAAGACCTAGGAAGGTCTGGCAATCTACCTCCAGAAAGTCAGCCATTGAAAACCCTATGGAGCATGGTTCTACTCTCACAGACTTGGGTTGCCATGACTTAGAATTGACTCAAAGGCAACTGGTTTTTTGCTGTTAAAACGGATATTACCTCAAGTTAGCGGTCGACTTTTAAGATGAGATACAGAATGTACTTGGTACGTAAAAGCTAGTTGTTTTTCCTCCCCTTTAATAAAAAGAAAACAACAATGTCTGTAGTGGACCATTTTGTTGCAAATCATTCTAAGTTCTAGTTGCCTCTCTTTAATAATTGATAGCTGTGCTATGCCTTCTGTAGGCTTATCAAACCATGACAGAGTACTGCAGTTGTAGAAGTTACAGGAGATGTGATAAACAATATCTTGAATGCTGAACATATTCTGAAATTTTCCTTTGGAACCAAATATCAATAGATAGCTAGTTTCCTTACTCTGTAATAACAGTACTATATTGTTAAACATTGTGTGAGTATTCTAGATGCTGGCAGTCCCCGGATTATGATCGAGTTCTGTTCCTAAGTCTACACTTAAGTCGAATTTGTACATAAGTCAAAACAATTAGGTACCATTTGTATCTAAAGTCAGTTAGTCAAATGTTTGTCTAAGTATATCGTATACAGTATACCTTTCTATGCATAAAAAACATTAAAGAAACACTTTCAGATACACCAAAACCTCTTTAATATGATAATACAGTCATAACAATAATGTTTTGATGCACATCGCAAAGTGGCACCCTTTTGTTATTACAAACCATGAATTTTTAATATAATACCTTGAATTTTTAATAGGCTTTATGTGGGTTGCTTTGTAACTGCAGGTTGTACATAAGTCAGAGGTTTATAACTGGGGGACTACCAATATATTATTTCATTTATTCCTTAGAACAAGTTTATGCAGTAGTTATTCCCATTTTACAAATGAGGGAACTGAGGCTCAAAAAGGTAAAAAAAAAAAAAAAAAAAAAAAATTTGCCTCTATGCAAATAGTGGGGATGAGATTCAAACCCAGGTCTGTTTACCTCTAAATCTCAAATTCTTAGGTACACAGTGTCTCATGCTATCCAGCCACATAGTACAGAGATTCACCACGGTATCACAGCAGATCAACATTTAGACTCTGCTCAGATACTCTGGTGATGTGAGATTCACTTTTCAACTTAGATAATTCATCCTACTTTTTGGTAGTTCTGATAAGCACCATGGTCAAGCCAAGAGGGATGCTCAAACAATTGTTTGAAAAGAAATGTGTTATAATCAGGTCAAAAAAAGAAGCAGCTGCTGAATTCTCTGCGGGCGCCCTGGCCATTATCCAGTTTTGAGTACTATTCCCCAGGCCATCAAGTGTTATTTTTCGTTTATTGGAACATCTCCATGACTGACATTCTAAAGCTGCGCTGGCCACGTATGAGCACTTGAAATGGGACTAATCTGAGTCAAGATGTGCCAAAACCCAAATCAAACCGAGTACTGTCGAGTCGATTCTGACTCATAGTGACCCTATAGCGACCCTATAGGGCAGAGTAGAACTGCCCCATAGAGTTTCCAAGAGCACCTGGTGGATTCGAACTGCTGACCCTTTGGTTAGCAGCCATAGCACTTAACCACTACGCCACTAGGGTTTCCTCAAGATGTGCCGTAAGTGTGAAATCCACACTGGATTTCAAACACTTAGTACAAAAAAGAAAGAATGTAAACGATCTCATTAATAATGTTTTCGACTGGTTACACCTTGAAATAACATTTTAAGAATGAGTTCGATGAAATACATTATTGAAATTAAATTCACCTCCTCCTTTTTAAAATACGTTTACTTAATGTGGCTACTAGAACATTTTAAATTACGTATGTGGCTTGCCTTATATTTCTATTAGATAGCATTGTTCTAGACCCTCAAAAGTAGAATGTGCCAGATGTTAGAAATTTATCACTTCCGCACCTTGGCCCTGTATGGTCTCCGAGAATAATAAAAGCAAACGCTTGTTTATCTTCCACCCTATGCTGCTTTATTTTGTCAGGTATGAAGTATTTTGAATGCACAAAGCAATCACTTGTCTTTTGACGTGTGGCTAGTGCTAAAGTCAATATTCTTTCATTGTTTTTGGTTAATGTTGCTGAAAATTATTTCTTCTTATACACCAGAAATGTTGCTCTTTGTGTTATTGAGAAATTACCTTATAGCCTAAAAACTATGGAGTTAGGGTTAGAAAAATTCAGGCAACTGCTCTGCATCTAGCTAGGAGTGGCTGAGTGGAGTGGATGTGTGGAGCAGGGGACAGATGCAGAGCCAAGCTAAACTGACTCAAGGTCTAAGGATGAGCAGGGACACTGTGGGCACCCACAGTGAACACAAAGGTCCTTTCAAATCCTGAGCTATCTTAACACTACACCACACCAGACGACAGCTGTGTTAATGTCCTGAGATGGCGCCCATCACTGCTCTTGGAGAAATCAACCCAAGTTTCCAATCACTCCACCTAGAAATGGCTGGTTCACGTCACAGAGAGGAGGCTACAGCTGATTTCCATCTTGGAAGAAGGAATTGTTTCTGTCAGCCTGCCTGCCTCCCAGCCGCCTGCCTGCCCGCCTGCCCGCCTGCCTGCCTGCCTGCCCGCCTGCCTGCCTGAGATTGCAGCTGAGCCATATTTAATCTCTAAAGCTAGATGTTTTAGTGCCTGGCTCTTTTTAACTGGCATATGTTAAGAGCTTTGAATTAACAGGTGCATAAAAACTGTCAAAAAATACTTAAATCTCAAGACAGACTGTCAGTTGTATTACAAAATATGGTGTTACATAACCACGCACTCTCAACACGTCCAGCGGGTTACAGCTTGGAAAGTCCTTTCTCCCTCCTAGCAACCCAGCAATGTTAATCCATCTCATGAAATAAAAGGCCACAGTCCTTTAACCTCTTGATGGGGGATGTGTGTGCGTGTGTGTGTGTGCGTGTGTGTGTGCACGCGCTCAGAATATGGAAGGAAGGTTTTCCCATCTGTAGCAGAATCTTCTTTCAGGTTCTGAGGTCCCCATTTGTGAACTAAGCTAATTGAACAGGAAAAGAACTCTCAGGGCTTTTAAGGCACACTTGAAGTTGTTCCTCTTAAGGAAAATAAGCAATTTATCACGTATTATGGTAACATTTAAATTGAAATTAGTACAGGATAGAGAAGAGATAAAAGTACAAATGCGTTGCTTAAAGCTGTGTGAATTACAACAGTTTCAAGTGAAACTATAAAAGACACTCCTTGGTTAAAGAAAGCAAACCAAGTATGATCCAGTTAAAGCAGAGGATTAATAATGTTTGCTGCCGTGATATTGAATGCCTTTCTTGTGTTTTTTAAAGATATTAGTCATGTATCACCAACTCTAATATTAGAGGGGGAAATTCTAGCACTCCTGAGTTAAGTATATTCTCGCACATGTTGTTGTTGTTAGGTGCCATTGGGTGGGTTCTGACTCACTGCGACCCCATGTACAACAGAACAGAATACTGCCCAGTCCTGTGCCATCCTCACAATTGTTGCTATGCTTGAGCCCGTTGTTGCAGCCACTGTGTCAGTCTGTCTCCTTGAGGGTCTTCCTCTTTTTCACTGACCCTCTGCTTTACTAAGCCTGATGTCCTTTTTCAGGGACTGATCCCTCTTGATAACATGTCCAAAGTACGTAAGATGAAGTCTTGCCATCCTTGCTTATAAGGAGCATTCTGGTTGTATTTCTTCCAAGACATATTTGTTTGTTCTTTTGGCAGTCAGTGGTATATTCAATATTCTTCGCCAACACCACATTTCAAAGGCATCAGTTCTTCTTCGGTCTTCCTTATTTGTTGTCCAGTTTTCACATGCATATGAGGCGATTGAAAACATCATGGCTTAGGTAAGGCACACCTTAGTCTTCAGGGTGACATCTTTGCTTTTCAACAATTTAAAGAGGTCTTTTGCAGCAGATTTGCCCAGTGCAATGCATCTTTTGATTTCTTGGCTGCTACTTCCCTCGGCGTTAATTGTGGATCAAAGTAAAATGAAATCTTCGACAACCTCAATCTTTTCTCTGTTTATCATGATGTTGCTTAATGGTCCAGTTATGAGGATTTTTGTTTTCTTCATGTTGAGGTGTAATCCATACTGAAGGCTGTGGACTTCGATCTTCAGTAAGTGTTTCAAGTCCTCTTCACTTTCAGCAAATAAGGTTCTGTCATCTGCATATCACAGGTTGTTAATGAGTCTTCCTCCAATCCTGATGCCCCATTCTTCTTCATGTAGTCCAGCTTCTTGGATTATTTGGTCAGCATACAGAGTGAATAAGTACGGTGAAACAATACAATCCTGATGTATACCTTTTCTGACTTTAAACCATGCAGTACCCCCTTGTTTTGTTCAAACGACTCCCTCTTGATTCATTCTTGCACAGAGCACACACCATAAAAACATGTCTAATCTAATCTAATTAACAGTTTAGTATGAACATGACTATGTTTTATAGAGTGATGTCTTGGATTTAGCATTGAGTTCTAGTCTACAAATGGCTGGGTCACCATGGCCAAGTCATTTACTTTTTCTAGGCCTCATTTATTTTTTAAGCTGTAATACAGAGGTGGATGGAAGTGAGATGAGAGAATAAGACTAGCATCCCTTTTGGATTTAAAAGTGTAAAATCCTACAATTTATGAAGTGGTGCCCGAATAAGAGAGTTACTGCTGCATATCCCTACGTGGAGTACTAAAGCCACTCTACGGAATTACGGAATAGGGCTTTTTGCTTGTTTTTTCTGGATCCTGGCACTTAGATTTGTTTGTTTTGCTGTTGTTATTTTGGTTTTGGTTGTTGTTTTTATTTTAATGAGCACCCCAGACCCAGAAGGCTGCCATAGGCCAGGTTTCCCAGGAAACAGTCTCTCAGATACAGATGTGTGTGTAAAAGTTTATCAAGGACAAGTGTAAGAGGGCGAGGGAGCCAGGACTAGGCAGAGAGAGAAGCTGGCTTGTGGTACAGTCACAACAAAGGCCTCACCCAATCCTGTGGGAAATTCTGGAGCTGGGATAGCTCAGTCCAGTTCTTCCTAACTGAGGTGAGGGGGCCAGTCCTTTGTACCCCATGACTATTAGTCTCTGGTTATAGGCTGACCCTAGGAAGAGGCACAATCTTTGGCAAGGCAGCTGTCTTCAGCCAAGGGCAATTCCTGGAGAGAGACTCATCAGTTTGCCATTTGCAGTCCATGCTTCCAACAGCTGAGGGGAGGGATGCTTTCAGTCTTGAGGCGGCCATTGGCACAGCATGCCACAGCATTAATCACAAAGACCAATAGCATACCTATCCTCACAGTTCTCGTCCTCTCTTACTAGATGTGTGGCCTTAGACAAGATACTTAATTTTTTACTTTTTTTAACCCATAGCATACCTCATAACAGAACCAGGTAAAGTTATCATGAAGACTAAAGAAATAATATTTGTAAAGCATCTAGCAGAGTGTCTGACATATAATGGACTCTCTTTAAACATTAGTCTCACCTTCCTTTCTTATCCAATGTTAAGCCATCTTCACGCTTAAGAGCGGCTTCTGAAAACAAGGAAGATGGAAAAACACATTAGATTGTCATTCAGGTCAGTCCACGGTTGCCAATGTCTTCTTGCTGTGCACCACCTTGTCCCCGAGCAGTGCTGGCATTTGGGATCTGGACTGTGCTGTCTGCCCCCTGAACGATATCACTCTTGTCAGAAAAGGACATATTGAAATAATCTCATCTCCCCCACCCCGACCCCCTCGTCCCATTTTCAGCCCCATCCCCAGCACCAACCCCAGCTCTAGCATTGCTTGGCATTGATTGTCAATGTATCAGGAATCGACATTGGATTTTTCCGGCCCTCCTTACACATTAATTGAGAGGCTATCACTAGGCATCCTGCCAGATTTCCCTGACATTAGTTGTGAAGCTGCAGAGAGCTTAGATGGTAGCTTAGTTACTTAGTGCTGCTGAAACAGGAATACCATAAGTGGGTGGCTTTAAAGAACAGAAATTTATTTCAACACAGTTTAATAGACTAGAAGTCCAAATTCAGGGTATGGTTCTAGAGGGAAGTCCTTCTTTGCCTATTTCAGCTTCGAGTAGCTGGCAATTCTTGGAGTTTAGACGCTTCTTGGCTTTGAGATGCATCTGCCATGTCTTCAGATGGCATACCCTGTATATGTATCTCTGTGTCTATTTTGCTCTTTTTATAACTCAACAGTGATTAGGTTTAGGACTCACCCTACTCTGGTATGACCTCATCAATATAACAAAACAAAAAAAAACCCTTATTTCTAAACAGTGTTATATCCACAGGTACCAGGGCCAGGACATTAATACCTATTTTGGGGGGACTCGGCGAAATCCATAACAGATAGGATAGGCAGGGGAAGTAGACAGAAGTATTTAGTTATTTTCACAAATCCCTTTAAAAACATGAAGCCAAGCCAAACACTGATCCTACGAACAGTTCCGAAAAAGCTGCTTTCCTGTTGGGAGGTGTTAATATTATTGTTGTTTTATCTTTGTAGAATGGCAGCAACAAGTTAGTCTCCACACTGGGGATGGAGGAGAAAGGATTCTTGCTGAAAAGAATTAAATCCTAAGAAAGATCAAAGTGTGGGCGTTTCATCTGATACACATTTCCTCTCTGTTTGGATGCTTGGCCTGTTTTGAAATTCTGATGTTCACGTCAAATAGTCAAGGCTTGCTTGGAATTCTTGCTTACTCTCCTTCCCCCCGCTTCCTCTGCCCACCGAGGATTTCTTCTGGCTTTCCCCTGGCTCAACATCAGCCAGTCTGATGTAACTATCACAACCAGCCGAAGAAGGAGATGGAATGTCATAAAACCAAACCCTGTTGGTAAATATTTTGATTTCAGAGAAGCTGAAAAACAATTGTTATTTCAGAAGTTGAAGGACCAAGTCCAGGGAGGAAATTCCTGAAAAGAAGCCTGGGCCTGGCGTTGACAGTCCCTTTAGCTGGGAGCAGGACTTCAAACTGGTTCGTTCTGGCTCAAACCCCTGCTGAGAATTTGCATTTCCACTGCAGATATACTAAATCAGAATCTACATTTTAACAAGATCCCCAGGTGATTCTTACATATAATGAATTTTGAGAACCACTGCTCTTGTAGAGTTCTCAGAGTTGGTGCCTAACCAGCAGCATCAACATGGCCTAGGAAATCCAGGAACTTGTTAGAAACGCAAACTCTCAGCAGGAGCTCAAACCAGAACAAACCGGTTCCAAGCCTTGGCTGGGAGGTATTTTTACCTTTAAATATGCAATAGGAAGATCATTTTCCCAAACTTTAGAATGAAACCAAGTCTTTACCAGCCACCAGCAACTTATAATAGAAAAGAAAATTCCTTGAGCCCTAACCATGGAGAACTTTTTAAAAAACCATAACAATAAAACAAACTGAAAAGACCCAAACTAAAACCACTTTTCATTCCACTGTGTGAGGTAAACAATCTCATCCCTCAGACTGTATTGGTTTTTATTTTAGTTTATTTACATTTAGGCATCATTTTGCCTCCCTTTAAAGAAGCCTGAGGTCCTTTCGGGATGAAAATGAGCTTTTCTAGGTTATTTACGTTAGCGATTTTTAGTGTATCATCTTGCTTATTATTATACAAGACATGAGATACTTCTCTGTTCATCTTTAAAGAACGAATGTAACAAGTTCCTGAGAAACATTCAATTAACACTCGATTCAAATTAGCAATTCAGCTTCGTGAAAAAGAGATGGTCAGCAGCTTCATAACAGATTCTTACCTAAAACTTGGTCAGGATGCAATGGCCCGTATTTATGTAGGACAGACTTCATAGTAATGCAAGTGTTGGGCTAACTGAAGGAGTTCTAGGGAGTTCCAAATAAGGAGTCCCTGGGTGGGGCAGATTGTTATGCACTTGGCTACCAGCTGGAAGGTTGGTGATTTGAACCCACCCATAGGCTCCTGGGAAAGATAGGCCTGGTGATGTGCTTCCAAAAGGTCACAGCCTTGAAAACCCTATAACCCTATGGTGCAGTTCTTCTCTGCAGACAGAGAGTCGTCATGAGTCGGAATCAACTCTATGACAACTAACAACAGGGGATTTTGAATGACCACGTAATTGGAGGGAAAAAGTGAAGTGGAGGTGGGAGGGGAGGGACTGGAGGTGTATCTGACATATCCTGTGCCTTTCTTGAGAATACCTCAGAGCCCCTCACTTTCTGGGCCTTCAACTCCTTACTTAGTCTTGCTTTGCCACAGCCTATCGACTCAGCTTGTCCTGTGGTTCACCTGGGTGAACAGTCCCTTACCTCACAAATGCCAAGTCTTCCCCCTCAGCCCACTCTCATATGCCCAGAGTTTCTGTCTCCTCCCACCATTTTCAGGCTTGAATAAAGCAGCACACCACAAGCAGTCTCTGATATCCCACTGGCCACCAAAATGACATAATCCAGAAGGGTGGGGGAGTTAAGACCCCAGGAGTCAAACTTCAACCAATGGGAAAGAATAGGCTGAAGCTGCCCATATAAATTCTGTCTTCTTCATCTCACCCATAGACTGCTCTGAAACATCACTTCTTAGCACAGCCTATCTGGAGAAATTGCAAGTGGACATGTCTGCTGGGCGACCAGCTATATTCTTTTACCATTGCCGCAAGGCAGCAGCCAACGTAGTATTGCTGTCTTTTCCTTCCCTGCTCCCCATCCTTTTTACTCACTTTTGCTTATCTCCCAAATAAAGCATCAACAATTAATCCTTGCCTCAGGATCTGTTTCCTAAGGAACCTGGACTAAGACAGGAGGGTAGTATGAAATCTGGAAAACTGCTCTTTTAACCAACCCCCACAGATTTCTGTCTGAATCTTAGAAAGTGTGTCAGTAAGAAATCCCTCTGAATGGTTGGGAATGCAAGATGGCCCTCCTCTAAGATTCTGTTAATGGTGTGTGGCCTGAATACGCATCTGTGAGGGTGTGGGGGAGCTCTCTACTTCATCAGAGCAGCCCCTCTGCAGGGCAACGTGGGCACAGTGGGACCCTCGGGGGCCACTGGGTGGCAACACCAGCAGCAGGAAGTAGCTTAGCCTTAGTGGCTGTGACGAAGCAAGTTCATGTGGCTTCACAGACATATCCCTGAAGGGAAGGAGACCGAAGAGGATGGCGGGTGCTGCATGGTGGTGGAGAGAACTCATTCAGAACAGCTTACAATGTACCTCTTAGAAGTTTTACAACTGGTGGGGAATTTTGGAAAGGGGAGGGAAAGAAAAGGATGGGGGAAGGATTAAAGGGTAGAAACACAAATTGAACCAAGTCCAACTTCACAACACCGTTGTTGAGTCAGAATGACTAGTAGTATTATACATGCACTAGCCACATTGTGATAACCACTTGCTATATGCCCTTGTTGTGTTTCAGGAGGACATAGTCTGACAGTTGTGATGACCAGGCTCATTTACTTATGAGATGTATCATGGTTGGCTCTACTGTATTACTTATTTTTCTATACCCCAAGTCCAGTAATCATGAGATATGCCATTCCCCTTAGAAATGATCATACAATGCCATGACCTCAAGCTTTCTTAACTAGGACTTTCAAGTTATACTCAAACCTAAATTCTTCTTGGGTAATAGCTGTGAGGGAAGAAGGATAGAGAACTTGATACTTGAAAAGATAAGCTTAACCCATATGTTCTAGAGGTAGGTCTCCTTACTTGAAGCCCTCTACCCATAATGGAAGGCAGCTTCCAGATACTCTCAAATTATATCTCAAGTATAAACATGAAGAGGGTAACTACAGGAGAGATCAAATAATACTCCAGCTAAGTAAGACTGAAGGAAGAACCAATGACTTCTTCCCTCAAGTCTTAAAATAACTACATCACAATTTCTGAACCCAGGAAGAGCTGAGGCTTCTGCCCAGCTGCACAGCATAGGTAGCTTTACCCCAAGGAGACTACTGTGATGTCATTGCAGTCATAAGCATTTTCCCCACAACCTAGCCGAGATAGCCCAAAAGTGCGTATTGGTGCTGCTCACCAAATTCCTGTCTTTGGAAACTTAAGATTTTGGTTTTTTCCTAATCCTTCCTTTAAGTAGACATAATACTATTTTACTTTTAGAATAAAAATAATGAATAAAACCCAATAAGATATCTTAGAATCATCACACATGACTCAAGATTTAAGTCTTGAGACTTAACCCATTGTCAGTAGATTTAATACTGTTTTATTCTACCTGATAGTCAACTGTGCCACAGGCTTGTATAAAAACAAAACAAATAAACAAAACTCGTTGCTGTCCAGTCAATTCTGACTCACAGTGACCCCACGGGTTGCACAGTAGAACTGCTCCATGATGTTTTCTTGCGTGCAATCCTTACTGAAGCAGGTCATCAGGCCTTCTTCTGTGGCACTGCTATGGTCTTGGACAGGTTACATAGCTTGTCTGAACCTCAGTTCTTCGTTTTAAAATATGGCTAATCCTATCTATCAGGGCTCATATAACAATAAAAAATCATCAAGTTGCTAGATACAATATTTGAATACCTTGTTCATTTAAATTTGCCTTAAAACATAATCATTTTAAAAGAAGAGGTTTTAGAGGATTTTAGTTCCAGAGTTTGACAAATGGGACATTGTCATTTATTTACCAAACCCAATGAAAACTATGATGTACTATATAAACTACATAAAGCAAACTACATTAACTCACTGGAGATGGGGCCACCATTACCCATTTTCTGACTAATAATGAGACCCAGGAGAATCCAAGCAATTTCAATCAATTAGCAGTTACATTGAACACGTGACCCTTACAAACAGAATACAGTCATGCACTGCATAATGTCTGTTTGGGCAATGTCTGACTACATATATGTTTGCGGTCCAGTAAGCTTCTACAGGCAGTCCATGGGTTATGAATACCTGACCTACATACAGCCTGTAGTTACAAACCAATCCCTTAAAGTCTATTATATTAAAAATTTGAGGTATGTAAATAGTTCGTAAGTTTTTATGCAGTATGCGTCAAAACTTTATTATTGTTACTGTATTATTATGTTAAAGATGTTTTAGTGTGTCACCATACTTATTCAATTTGTATGCTGAGCAAATAATCTGAGAAACTAGACTATATGAAGAAGAACTCTGCATCAGGATTAGAGGAAGACTCATTAACAACCTGTGATATGCAGATATGTAGATAACACAACATTGCTTGCTGAAAGTGAAGAGGACTTGAAGCACTTACTGATGAAGATCAAAGACTACAGCCTTCAGTATGGGTTATACCTTAACATAAAGAAAATGAAAATCCGGGGGAGCCAAGATGGCAGAAGAGACAGACGCTTCCCTTGAGCCCTCTTTCCAACAAAGACCCGAAAAAACAAGTGAAAAGACTATATTTGTGACAAGCTGGGAGCACTGAGCATCAAAGGCAAGCTTAGACAATGAACTGAGGGGCAGGGGGAGGAAGAGGGCGCTCAGAAGTGGCGAGGAGTTGCCGGACCTGAATCACGGGGAGCCCTCAGGCACTGTTCCTGAAGTGGCAGCAGCAGCGGCGGGCTGGTCCTAGCGTTTGGCCGCAGTTTCCTCAGGGAAAAGCAGCCAGCCACCCAGCCAATTCACACCTCGGGAACCTGAGAAAAAGAGCGCTCTCAGCAAAAGCTAAGTACTTACGTTTATTTTACCGCTCCCCCCACCCCAAGCCAGCTTCAGCGGCTGAATCCCTGGACCTGAGATAGACCCTGGTGAGCACCTAGAGCCATCCTCCTGGCCTTGGGGAAGGAAAAAATTTGCAACTGGGGGGAAAAGATAATTTCCCAGCTCCATTAACTGGAGGAGCTCAGGACAGAAGCGGCTCCTGTCCAGGCATAAACTGTCTGTGGACCTTAAGCACCTTTCCCTTCTGCATGGACCTGTGTGGGCCTATTTCGGGAGAATAGGCCCTTCCTTGTTGGCAAACTCCAACCATTTCAGCCGTGCAGTGGAGAGGTGGGTGTTTGATGTTTGACATTGCTTTGCCTGTTAAACAAGGTCTTCACCTACCCACAACAGGGACCTAAGGACTGGTAGCTCCACTCAGGTCACGCAGCCACCCCCGATAGGGGTCCAAAGATAACTGGTACCCCCCAGTCCTTCCAACCAAAAACTTTGGGTGCCCATGGCCCGTCTGCAGAACCCACCCACCAGCACGCTCTAGGGAATAGAGATGTGTTTTTCTCAGAGACACCTGGGGGTCAGTTCTCAGCCTCCTGCCTTGTTCGGAGTGTGACCCCCTGCTGCAATCAGATACAGGTATATACACCAATTACCCCCGCCCCTCTAAGACTGTAGGACAGAGCCTGTACCACACACTTGATGATCAGCCACCTGGACACCTGAGCTGAATTCATACAAGTGAATGGACTCCTAGACTGATATACCTGATAACAGCTCCAATCATCTGGGGACGGGACGTCAGAGCTCCAAAGTCAAAAATAAGCTATCTCACTCAAGCAACCCATTTAGGTATAGCAAAACAAAACAAAGCAAGCAGCTACGACACAGTAAGCAAGCATAAACTAATAAAATAACTTATAGACGGCTCTTAGACAACAGTCAATATCAAGTCGCATAAAGAAACAGACCATGATCACCTCAACAGGCTGTCAAAACAAAGAATCCAGGGATCTTCTAGATGAAAGTGCATTCCTGGAATTACCGGAGCCAGAATACAAAAGTTTAATATACAGAACCCTTCAAGACATCAGGAAGGAAATGAGGCAATACGCAGAACAAGCCAAGGAACACACAGATAAAGCAACTGAAGACATTAGAAAGATTATTCAGAAACATAATGAAAAGTTTAATAAGCTAGAAAAATCCACAGACAGACAGCAATCAGAAATTCATAAGATTAACAATAAAATTACAGAATTAGATAACTCAATAGAAAGTCAAACTAGCAGAATTGAGCAAGTAGAAGCTAGGATTTCTGAACTCGAAGATAAATCACTTGGCAGTAATATATTAGAAGAAAAATCACATAAAAGAATTTTAAAAAATGAAGAAATCTTAAGAATCACGTGGGACTCTATCAAGAGAAATAACCTAGAAGTGATTGGAGTACCAGAACAGGGAAGGATAACCGAAAATACAGAGAAAATTGTTGAAGATTTGTTGGCAGAAAACTTCCCTGATATTGTGCAAGATGAGAAGATATCTATCCAAGATGCTCATCAAACTCCACATGAGGTAGATGTTAAAAGAAGCTCACCAAGACATATTATAATCAAGCATGCCAAAACCAAAGATAAAGTCACAATTATAAGAGCAGTGAGGGATAAACAAAAAGTCACCTACAAAGGAGAGCCAATAAAAATAAGCTCAGAGTACTTGGCAGAAACCATGCAGGCAAGAAGGCAATGAGATGACATATTTAAAAAATTGAAAGAAAAAAATTGCCTGCCAAGAATCATATATCCATCAAAACTGTCTATTAAATATGAAGGTGAAATTAAGACATTTCCAGATAAACACAAGTTGAGGGGATTCGTAAAAACCAAACCAAAACTACAAGAAATACTGAAGAGAGTTCTTTGGTTAGAAAGTCAATAATATCAAGTATCAACCCAAGACTAGAACACTGGGCAGAGCAACCAGAAAACCCAGACAGGGAAATCCAAAAAAAAAAAAAAAAAAACCCCAACACAGGGTAACGGTGATGTTATTACATACAAGAAGACAAAATTAAAATAATAAACAGGGACCAAGAAATGTAATCATACACCTTCCATATGGAGAGGAAGATATGGTGATACAAAGAAATAAAAGTTTTAAATTTAGAAAAACAGGGGTAAATAATAAGGTAACCATGAAGGAGACAAACTATCCTGCTCATCAAAATAAAAGACAAGGGAAAAATACAGACTCAGCAGAAACAAAATCAACAACAACAAATACGAGGGAAGGACAATATATAAAGAAGATCTACTCAGCACATAAAATCAAGTGGGAAAAAGAAACTGTCAACACACAAAAAAAGACAACAAAATGATAGCACTAAATTCATACCTATCCATAATTACCCTGAATGTAAATGGACTAAATGCACCAATAAAGAGACAGAGAGTGGCAGAATGGATTAAATAGCAAAATCCATTTATATGCTGCCTACAAGAGACACACCTTAGATGTAGAGACACAAACTAAAACTCAAAGGATGGAAAAAAATGTATCAAGCAAACAACAATCAAAAAAGAGCAGGAGTGGCAATATTAATTTCTGACAAAATAGACTTTAAAGGTAAATCCATCAGAAAGGATAAGGAAGGACAGTATATAATGATTAAAGGGACAATACACCAAGAAGATATAACCATATTAAATATTTATGTACCCAATGACAGGGCTGCAAGATACATAAAACAAACTCTCTCAGCATTGAAAAGTGAGATAGACAGCTCCACAATAATAGCAGGAGACTTCAACACACCACTTTCAGTGAAGGACAGGACATCCAGAAAGAAGCTCAATAAAGACACAGAAGATCTAAATGCCACAATCAACCAACTTGACCTCATAGACATATACAGAACACTCCACCTGACAGCGACCAACTATACTTTCTCTTCTAGTGCACACGGAACATTCCCTAGAATAGACCACATATTAGGTCATAAAGCAAGCCTTAGCAGAATCCAAAACATTGAAATATTACAAAGCATCTTCTCTGACCATAAGGCCATAAAAGCGGAAATCAACAGGAACAGCAGGGAAATGAAATCAAACACTTGGAAACTGAATAATACCCTGCTCAAAAAAGACTGGATTATAGAAGACATTAAGGATAAAATAAAGAAATTCAGAGAATCCAATGAGAATGAAAACACTTCCTATCAGAACCTTTGGGACACAGCAAAAATGGTGCTCAGAGGCCAATTTATATCAATAAATGCACACATATAAAAAGAAGAAAGGGCCAAAATCAAAGAATTATCCCTACAACTTCAGCAAATATAAAGAGAGCAACAAAAGAAACCCACAGGCACCAGAAGACAACAAATAATAAAAATTAGAGCTGAACTAAATGAAATAGAAAACAGAAAAACAATTGAAAGGATTAACAAGACCAAAAGCTGGTTTTTTTAAAAAATCAACAAAATTGATAAACCAATGGCCAAACTGACAAAAGAAAAACAGGAGAGGAAGCAAATAAACCGAATAAGAAATGAGATGGGCGGTATTACAACAGACCCAACTGAAATTAAAAGAATCATATCAGATTACTGTGAAAAACTGTACTCAAACAAATTTGAAAACCTAGAAGAAATGGATGAATTCCTGTAAACACACTATCTACCTAAACTAACACAAACAGAGGGAGAACTATATAGACCCATAACAAAAGAAGAGATTGAAAAGGTAATTGAAAAACTCCCAACCAAAAAAAAAGCCCTGGTCCAGACGGCTTCACTGCAGAGTTCTACCAAACTTTCAGAGAAGAGTTAACACCACTACTACTAAAGGTATTTCAGAGCATAGAAAAGGATGGAATACTACCAAACTCATTCTATGAAGCCACCATATCCCTGATACCAAAACCAGGTAAAGACACCACAAGAAAAGAAAATTACAGACTTATATGCTTCATGAATGTAGATGCAAAAACCCTCAACAAAATTCTAGCCAGTAGAATTCAACAACATATCAAAAAAATAATTCACCATGACCAAGTGGGATTCATACCAGGGTTTGGTTTTGGTTTTGGATGCAGGGATGGTTCAACGTTAGAAAAACAATTAATGTAATCCACTACATAAATAACAAAAGACAAGAATCACATGATTTTATCGATTGATGCAGAAAAGGCATTTGACAAAGTTCAACACTCATTCATGATAAAAACTCTCAGCAAAATAGGAATAGAAGGAAAATTTCTCAACATAATAAAGGGCATTTATACAAAGCCAACAGCCAACATCACCCTAAATGGAGAGAGCCTGAAAACATTCTCTTTGAGATTGGGAACCAGACAAGGATGCCCTTTATCACCACTCTTATTCAACATTGTGCTGGAAGTCCTAGCCAGAGCAATTAGGCTAGACAAAGAAATAAAGGGCATCAGATCAGCAAGGAAGAAGTAAAAGTATCTCTGTTTGCAGATGACATGATCTTATACACAGAAAACCCTAAGGAATCCTCCAGAAAACTACTGAAACTAATAGAAGTGTTCAGCAGAGTATCGGGATACAAGATAAACATACAAAAATCAGTTGGATTCCTCTACACCAACAAAAAGAACATCGAAGAGGAAATCACCAAATCAATGCCATTTACAGTAGCCCCCAAGAGGGTAAAATACTTAGGGATAAATCTTACCAGAGATGTAAAAGACTTATACAAAGAAAACTACAGTACACTTCTGCAAGAAACTAAAAGAGACTTACATAAGTGGAAGAACATACCTTGCTCGTGGATAGGAAGACTTAACATTATAAAAATGTCTATTCTACCAAAAGCAATCTATACATTTAATGCAATTCCAAACAAAATCCCAAGGACATTCTTTAATGAGATGGAGAAACAAATCATTAATTTCACATGGAGAGGAAAGAGGCGCCAGATCAATAAGGAATTACTGAAAAAGAACAAAGTGGGAGGCCTTACTTTACCTGATTTTAGAACCTATTATACCACCACAGTAGTCAAAACAGCCTGGTACTGGTGCAACAACAGATACATGGACCAATGGAACAGAATTGAGAATCCAGACATAAATCCATCCACATATGAGCAGTTGATATTTGACGGTAGCCCCAAACAAGTCAAATTGGGAAAAGACACTCTTTTTAACAAATGGTGCTAGCATAACTGGATATCCATCTGCAAAAAAATGAAACAAGACCCATACCTCACTCCATGCACAAAAACTAACTCAAAATGGATCAAAGACCTAGATATAAAATCTAAAACGATAAAGATCATGGAAGGAAAAATAGGGACATTAGGAGCCCTAACCCATGGCATAACAGTATACCAAACATTATAAAGAATGTAGAAGAAAAACTAGATAACACTTATGCTCATCCAAAGACTTCACCAAAAGAGTAAAAAGACTACCTACAGCCTGGGAAAAAGTTTTTAGCTATGACGTATCTGTTCAGCGCCTGATCTCTAAAATCTACACAATACTGCAAAAACTCAACTGCAAAAGGACAAATAACCCAGTTAAAAAATGGGCAAAAGTTATGAATAGGCACTTCACTAAAGAAGACATTCAGGTAGCTAACAGATACATAAGGAAATGTTCACAATCATTAGCCATTGGAGAAATGCAGATCAAAACTACAATGAGATTTCATCTCACCCAACAAGGCTGGCATTAATCCAAAAAACAAAATAATAAATGTTGGAGAGGCTTTGGAGAGATTGGAACACTTCTACACTGCTGGTGGGAATGTAAAATGATACAACCACTTTGGAAATCGATTTGGCACTGCCTTAAAAAGCTAGAAATAGAACTACCGTATGATCCAGCAATCCCACTCCTTGGAATATATCCTAGAGAAATAAGAGCCTTTACATGAACAGATATATGCACTCCCATGTTTATTGCAGCACTGTTCACAATAGCAAAAAGATGGAAGCAACCACGGTGCCCATCAATGGATGAATGGATAAATAAATTATGATATATTCACACAATGGAATACTACGCATCGATAAAGAACAGTGAGGAATCTGTGAAACATTTCATAATATGGGGGAACCTGGAAGGCATTATACTGAGTGAAATTAGTCAGTTGCAAAAGGACAAATATTGTATAAGACCACTATTATGAGAACTTGAGAAATAGTTTAAACTGAGAAGAACACCTTTTTTCCTGGTTACGAGATGGGGGAGGGAGGAGGGTGGGAGGGGGCATTCACTAATTAGATAGTAGATAAGAACTACTTTAGGTGAAGGGAAAGACAGCACACAATACAGGGGAGGTCAGCACAATTGGACTAAACCAAAAGCAAAGAAGTTTCCTGAATAAACTGAATGCTTCAAAGGCCAGCGTAGTAGGGCAGGGGTCTGGGGACCATGGTTTCAGGGGACATCTAAGTCAATTGGCATAATAAAACCTATTAAGAAAACATTCTGCATCCCACTTTGAAGAGCGGCATCTGGGGTTTTAAATGCTAGCAAGCAGCCATCTAAGATGCATCAATTGGTCTCAATCCACCTGGATCAAAGAAGAGTGAAGAACACCAAGGACACAAGGTGATTACGAGCCCAAGAGACAGAAAGGGCCACATGAACCAGATACCACATCATCCTGAGACCAGAAGAACTAGATGGTGCCTGGATACAACCAATGACTGCCCTGACAGGAAACACAACAGTGAACCCCTGAGGGAGCAGGAGAGCAGTGGGATACAGACCCCAAATTCTCATAAGACCAGACTTAATGGTCTGACTGAGACTAGAAGGACCCCAGTGGTCATGACCCCCAGGCCTTCTGTTGGCCCAGGACAGGAACCATTCCCGAAGTCAACTCTTCAGACATGGATTGGAGTGGACAATGGGTTGGAGAGGGATGCTGGTGAGGAGTGAGCTTCTTGGACCAGGTGGACGCTTGAGACTATGTTGGCATCTCCTGCCTGGAGGGGAGATGAGAGGGTGAAGGGGGTTAGAAGCTGGAGAAATGGAAACGAAAAGAGAGAGTGGAGGGAGGGAGTGGGCTGTCTCATTAAGGGGAGAGTAATTAGGAGTGTGTAGCAAGGTGTATATGTGTTTTTGTGTGAGAGACTGACTTGATTTGTAAACTTTCACTTAAAAAAAAAAGCACAATGTAAATTATTAAAAAAAAAAAAAAGAAAAGAAACAAGGATGGCAAGACTTCATTTTATGTACTTATCAGCTGGGACCAGTCCCTTGAGAACGACATCATGCTTGGTAAAGTAGAGGGTCAGCAAAAATATAAAGACCTTCAACAGGATGGATTGACACAGTGGCTGCAACAATGGACTCAAGCATAAAAACAATTGTGAGGATGGCACAGGACTCGGCAGTGTCTCGTTCTGTTGAGTTGGAACCAACTTAACAGCACCTAACAACAGCAATATCTGGGGGTGTTTTTTATGCACAGAAAGATAGTCTATATACTGTATACTAAGACGAACATTTTAGTGACTTATACACAAATTTGACAGACTTCGCAATCTGGGGACTGCCTGTATATAACATGGTGTTTGCACAACATCCAAATCACGTAATGTCCTATTTACAGAATGTATTGTGGATGTTTGGAGACCCTGGTGGTGTAGTGGTTAAGTGCTGCGACTGCTAACCAAAGGGTTGGCAGCTCAAATCCTCCAGGCGCTCCTTGGAAACTCTATGGGACAGTTTTACTCTGTCCTATAGGGTCACTGTGAGTCGGAATCGAATCAATGGCTCTGGGTTTGTTCTTTTTTTTTTTGTATTGTTAATGTTAAGAGATGCATGACTGTAATCGTTTTACATCTGATCTCAGAACTCAGTAACTAACCTGAGCAGTAGTCCACATGGAACATTAAAACAGCATAAATCAATGGAAAAAGTGAGCAACCTGAGATTAATTACAAATAGTAAAAATACGAGGGTTATATTCCTTGTAAAAAAATATTTCCAATGGCAGAGAACATGATGAGAACAGACAATTTAAATCAAGTTTTAATAAATAAATAAAAGCCTAAAAACAGCCACACCTACAGTTGTTTTTTTTTGTTTTGTTTTGTTTTGTTTGTTCTTTACCAAGACTCCTGGATTTAGTAGATAAAAGGTTTCTGGCCTATTTGACCAGTTAACAAGGTTTCTAAAGGACAAAATAAACCTGGTGTCTTTTTCAGTGTTATTATTCTTCTGTTTTTGGTAGGACTTGAAAAAGAAAGGTATTTGCTAATGGAAATAGAGCAGTGATTAAAAGGCGAGACCTTTTTTTCTCGATACAGCAAGAATAAAATAACACAATCATGAAGAAACATAGCGAAGTCAAAATCTGTGGTTTAAGAAGCATTATCTCCGAAGATTTTCCAAAGATAAACAGTCTCTTGAAAAGACGAGGGACTAGAATCTCCTGAACCAAGCAGATCTACAGACCAAAGTGTAAGAGGAGAAAGATGAGGCACTGGTCCAGGTCAGGAGCTTAGGTGTGCAGTCATGGAGCCCTGAGGCCAAATTGTGGAATTCCAGCTGCCAGATGACAGCTGATGCGAGTTCTTGGCCTTTATCCTGAAACCTGGGACTTCCATTCCCTGCTGTCTGATGTAAAGCTCCTCTGTGTCACCATCTGACTCTGCCTGCTCCTTACCTCCTTGCTAAGATCTATGAAGTCACCTGTGCCCTGTGCAGCAGACCTGTCTTTCTGGAGTGTTCTATTGTCTTTCAGGGCTGAGTACAAAATGTTTAAAAAAAAAACTTCATTGATTTCTACTTTTCTGGTTGGAAAAAATGCAAACAGTAGAGGAATGAGAACGGGTGGGTAGTGGTGAGGGGCATTAAATCTGCCTGTAATTGCAGGTGCCTTGTTATGACTGATTTATGTTTGGCCAACTTAGAAAATGTTTTTACCAAAACAATCCAGTCCTAATTCATAAAGCTGTGTAGTCTTTCACCCTCAATCTGACTTAAACTAGTAACATGGTTTAAGCTCTGTAATGAACACATTGCCTGAGGCAAGGACTTCAAGTAAGAGTCAAGTTTGCAGCCTTTCACAAAATTGTCCTTTCTCACCCCCTGTCACTTCTCCAGTTACCATAACTTTTCCAAACCATCTGGAACTTCTGGGGTAGGGGAATAAATCAGGAGAACTGTGGTTGGAAATGGCTTCCTTTTCTTCAAAGCAACATGTACCCACCTCAGTGGAGCCTTAGAAATCCGTAATGGTGCATGTGGTTCCCATTATGCCAAGGGAAAGCCAGCCCTAACTGCCCCAAACTGTCTTTCTGATGTATGACATCACAGACTCTCCTTTGGAAAAGCTGATTTTTTAAAAAAAATCTGGAGAAGTCCCAGGGTTAAAATCAAGAAGGATATTTCTAGGATCACAGATCTTTTCTTAATCTGATAGAGAGAGAAGAGGCAGATGGTATGGGAAATGTGTGGTGGCTTGGCATGGTCTCTGAAGGAGAGACTCTGGTATTAGACGTCTGGGCTTTAAATACTACTATCCTTCTGGGACTTCAGAACTCCTCTGAGGCTATTCCCAGCCTGTGCCAGAATGGTCACTAGAGGCCTGGGAACAAACACAAAACATGCAACCTTGAGGCAGCAGCAATATGTTCAAGGTTTTCTTCTTTTCCTCCTCTCTCTTACTCTCCATCTCTCCCTCCCTCCCTCCTTTTTTTTCTTCTTTAATACCTTTATTATCTATTATCAATGGTTTGACTTTAATTTTTGAGTTATATGGTATACTTTTCAGCATGCGGGGCAGGTAGGAAAGATTGGTAAGTAATCCATATTTTTCAAACGTCCTCCTCTGGATCCACTGGTCTTCCCCAAGATTATTATTATTTACTCCTGTTTCCATCAGGGGAAAGCTGCTTTGAAGCTCATAGACAAATGGGTTAGCTGTCATGATAAATGGATCTTAAAGTGTCTTTGGGGAGTTATCTAGCAAATAGGAAGATCAAGGACTCATGAGGACTCATGAGAAGATATTCATCAAAGCTCCTTCCAGTGAGTACACCAAGAGGTGCATGCACGAGCCCTGCCCTGCACAGAACTGCAGACTAGTAAAGAAAATAGAAGAGAACCAATGTTTACTGAGCACCAAATAATTATTAATTCATTCAATAAGCCTTTATTGAGCACCTCCTATGTGCTAGGAATTCATCTAGGTGACAAAGATGAAGCAGCGAGCAAGAGACAAAAGTCCTGCCATACTTTGCATTGTAAAGGACTAGGCACTCTGTAGATGTTACTTTATTTAATGCTCCCGAGAACTCTGCAAACTTGATGTTATTATTACCAGTGTACATATAAGAAAACATAAAACTTCAGAGACTTTCAATTATCACAGTTCATTAGGGAAAGAGCCTGGATTTCAAACCAAGTCTGTCTAATTCCAAAGCCTATATGCTCACTATTATACCACATGGCCTTTAAAGACTAATGGACTCATAAGAGATAATTATAGGGCAAGGTAGACTAAGTACCAATTGAGAGGTATCCTGAAAAGAGAGACCAGGCAAAGGGCTGGGTCAGGCCGTGAGTTTCATAGAGGTACCACGTCTGAAGGATGGGCCGGGCTTGGGCAAGGAGAGAGAGGTGCACACGTGCACACCAAGGGCAGAGGCAGACATGGGCCTGGCCTGCTCAGGGAAAATGAATAGAAGTGGCTTCAGTGAAAGGAAAGTATAATCATTTCCTGTGGCTGCTATCACAAAGTACCACAACTATGTGGCTTAAAACAACAGAAACGCATTGTCTCAGTCTGGAGGCTAGAAATTTGAATTCAGGCTGTCGGCAGGGCTGTGCTCTCTAAAGCCTGCCTCTGAGGATCCCTCCTGGTCTCTCCCAGCTTCTGATGGCTCCAGCCTTTCCTTGGCTGTGGCGGCGTAACTCCAGTCTCTGCCTGTCTTCACATGGCCATCTTCCTTCCAAGTCTACCTCTCCTCCTCTTTTGATAAGGACACCAGTCATATTGGATTAGGGCCCACACCACTCCAGTATGGACTTATTACATCTCCAAAGACCTATTTCCAAATATGGTCACATTCACGGGTACCAAGGGTGAGGACGGCAGTATATCTTTTTGGGGAACTGTGTTAGGTTCCCAGTGCTTCAGTAATAGAAATACCACCAGTGGGGTGGTTTTAAAGAACAGAAAGCTATTTTCTCAGAGGTTAGGAGGCTAGGTGTTGGAATTCAGGGGACCAGGTATAGGGGAAGTCTCTCTCTCCTTTGGCACTGGGGGAAGGACCTTGTCTCAGCTTCTGTAGCCCCAGCGTTCATCAGTTTCTCGGCAGTCTTCACTTGGCATCTAACTTGTGCTCACTTCTGTGTCTAATCTGCTCTTTCTATATCTCAGAAGTGATTAGGTTTCGGACATACCCTACACTGATATGGCCTCATTGACATAAGAAAGAAAACCCTATTTCCGAACAGGATTACATCCACAGGTTTAGGGGTTAGAATTCCAACATGTATTCTGGGGGAACATAGTTCAGTCCACAACAGGGACACAATTTAACCCATACAAGAAAGGTTCTCAGGGAGAGAATCAGGAAACAAAGCCAAAGAGGGAGATCTGGGACAAATTATGGTAGGGTCGCTATGAGTCAGAATCAATTCCACCCAAACAGCTTTGGCTTTTTGGTTTGGATGCCAAAGTTTGAACTGCATCTTGGGGCAGTAGAACACCTAGAACGTTGGATGTAGACATAATTATCGTAAATGTCCTCCTGCTCTATTATTTCTAAGAGATTTTTACCTTCCTTTATCTGTGAGATAGAATCCTGGTGGCACAGTGGTTAAGAGCTCGGCTGCGAACTAAAAGTTTGGCAGTTTGAATCCACCAGCTGCTCCTTTGAAACCTTATGGGGCAGTTCTACCCTGTCCTATAGAGTGGCTATGAGTTGGAATCAACTCAATGGCAACTGGTTTTTTGGATTTTGTCTGTGAGATAGAGGATAATCTCGGACGTATTTTAGACAATTGTAAGAACGACCAACGAATAAGAACATTGGTAACTGTTGGAGAAAAGACTAGATTCCCACTCTGGATATCTTTTCTAATACCCACTGAGATTCTTCTTTGGGTGGGCTGGTGTTCATATAACTGGATACATGAGCATTTAGCCAATAAAACTAGTTGAAGAATGTGAGAAATTTATCTACTACATGAAGTCATTGTTTCATATTTGTCTGAAGCTCCCAGTGGACTCTGAACACCAGATTTTTGTTCCCCTCTGCTTTCCACATTGCTCTTTCCCATGAGGAGACTCTTTTGATATCAGCATGGGGTATATGGAATTCTTTGGGGTGAAAGGTGTTCTTTCTATTATAGTAACTTTGTATTTAACTGGTTCATTGCCTTACAAAACTGCTATTGATACAATTAGAACAGCCATACCAGATTTGCTTTTTCATTTTCTTATGGTGGGGCAAGCTTGCTGAGCAAATTTGCAGAGCAGCTGGAGTTGTTAAGGTCACAGTAACGTTGAAAAAATAAGGTCCTGACATCAACATACCCAAAGTTCTAAATAATTCTGGGCCGCTTCCAATGTTGAAAGCCGTTTCTCCAGGCTGTTCATTTCTTTCTTCCTTTCTTTCTCTCACACTGGTTTCTGCCTTTTTCTTTTCTTTCTTTCTTTTTTTTTTTTTTTTTTTTAACGAACCAATTCTATGTGGATTTTTACATTTTGCCTGCCACAATGCAAAAAGTTCCTACGGAATAACCTTTAGGTCAACTCTACCAAGTATTAATTGCTCAGTCTATTCAGGAAAAAAAATCACTTTCTTCTGTCCAGGTCTTGTGTAATTGCAAGAATTCTCTGATTTACTTGGCTCTGCAAATCTATCCCAAGGTGCACTGGCTGCAGAGATGGAAGGAATTTCATTATATATTCTCTGCTGAAACAGTGACCTGCAAATAATGATGGGGAAATCAACCTTGATCGCTGTGCTTTTCCTTTTGTCTAATTTCTTCTGAACTTTAGACTCTAGCTTGTTTTTTAGCTCGATAGCCCCAGGACATACTGGAGTCTGACCAAGGGGGTGCCAAGACCTGGATTTTCACACCATGAAGCTGGTAACAGTTTTGACTTCAATGCCTTGAAAAGTAGGTGATTTCAATTGCCCTGCTTCCTTTCAGGGGAAAATGCTTTCTTTGCACCTACACAATCTTCCGGTGCCTTTGACTGACAAGCATATTGTTATGATTATGACTGGGCTGCTTGGCTCCTGCAGGGATAGCATTTAAAACGGCCTGAGACTGGCACAAATCAAAATATTCATCAACTTAAACTATGTCAGCTAAAATGGAAAAGCCAAAATTGTAGTGTTTTATATCATGTCAGAAGTCTATGAACAGAGCAAAAGAGCTTAACTCCTTCTCTGCCTAGAGAAAATTTCAAATGTGCTGCCTAATTGAAGATATCAGGATATTTTTTCAAAATTATATCAACCTAGCACAAAATAGTTTATATTTCTCCCTTACAGTGCCCATGAATTGTTGTTGTTAGGTATTGTTGAGTAGGTTCGGACTCATAGCAACCCTATGTACAACACAACGAAACACTGCCTGGTCCTGCACCATCCTCACAATCCTTGCCATGCTTGAGCCCATTGTTGCAGCCACTGTGTCAATCCATGTTGTTGAGGATCTTCCTCTTTTTCATTGACCCTCTATTTTACCAAGCATGATATTCTTCTCCAGGGACTGGCCCCTCCTGATAACATGTCCAAAATATGAAGACAAAGTCTTGACATCCTTGCTTCTAAGGAGCATTCTGGCTGTACTTCCATGACATATTTGTTCATTCTTCTGGCAGTCCATGGTATATACAATATTCTTTGTCAACATCATAATTCAACTGCATCAATTCTTCTTCGGTCTTCCTTATTCACTGTCCAGCTTTCCCATGCATATGAGGTAAATGAAAATACCATGGCTTGGAGCCCTGGTGGCCCAATGGTTAAGAGCTCAGCTGCTAACCAAAAGGTTGGCAGTTTGAATCCATCAACAGCTCCTTGGAAACCCTAGGTGCAGTTCCACTCTGTCCGATAGGATCACTATGAGTTGGAATAGACTTGATGGCAATGGGTTTGGCATTTTGGGGGTTGGGTCAAGCTCACCTAAGTCTTCAAACTAACATCTTTGTTTTCAACACGTTAAAGGGGTCTTTTGCAGCAGATTTGCCCAATGCAATATGTCTTTTGATTTCTTGACAGCTGCTTACATGGGCATTGATTGTGGATCCAAGTAAATAAAATCCTTGACAACTTCAATAGTTTCTCAGTTTATCATGATGTTTCTCATTGGTCCATTTATGAGGATTTTTGTTTTCTTTATGTTGAGTTGTAATCCCTACTGAAGGCTATACACTTTGATCTTCATCAGTATACAGTTCTTCAAGTCCTCTTTGCTTTCAGCAAGCAAGGCTGTGTCATCTGCATATTGCAAGCTGTTAATGAGGCTACCTCCAATCCTGATGCGACTTTCTTCTTCATACAGTCCAGCTTCTCAGGGTATTTGCTCAGCATACACACTGAATAATATGGTAAAAGGATACTACCCTGACGAATACCTTTCCTTGTTCTGTTTGAATGATTGCCTCTTGGTCTACGTACGGGTTCCTGATGAGGACCATTAAGTGTTCTGGAATTCCCATTTGTCGCAGTATTATCCATAATTTGTTATGATCCACACAGTCGAATACCTTTGCATAGTCAATAAAACACAGGCAAACATCTTTCTGGTAGTCTCTGATTTCAGCCAAGATCCATCTGACATCAACAATGATACCCCTAGTTCCCTGTCCTCTCTGAATCCAGCTTGAATTTCTGGCAGTTGCCTGTTGTACTGCTGTAAATGTTTTTTAATTATCTTTAGCAAAAATTGTACTTGCGTGTGATATTACTGATATTGTTTGATAATTTCCACATTCTGTTGGAGTGGGGCATAAATATGTCCCATTGTTTGGCAAGGTCGCTGTGTTCCAAATTTCTTGGCATAGACAAGTAAGCACTTCCGGCATTGCTTGCATTTGTTGAAACATTTCAGTTGGTATTACATCAATTCCTGGAGACTTATTTTTTGCCAATGCCTTCAGTGCAACTCGGATTTCTTCCTTCAGTACCATCGGTTCTTGATCATATGCTGTCTCCTGAAATGGTTGAAAGTAGACCAATTCTTTTTGGCTCAGTGGTTCTGTATTCCTTCCATCTTCTTTTGATGCTTCCTACATCATTCAATATTTTGTCCATAGAATCTGTATTGCAACTGGAGGCTTGACTATTTTCTTTAGTTCTTTCAACTTGAGAAACTTCAAACATGTTCTTCCCTTTTGGTTTTCTAACTTCAGGTCTTTGCACATTTCATTATAATACTTTACTTTGTCTTCTCAAGCTGCCCTTTGAAATCTTCTGTTCAGTTCTTTTACTTCATCTTTTCTTTCATTCGCTTTAGGTACTCTATGTTCAAGACCAAGTTTCAGAGCCTCTTCTGACATCCATTTTGGTCTTTTCTTTCTTTCCTGTATTTTAAATGACTTTTTGCTTTCTTCATTTATGACGTCGTTAATGGCATCCCACAACTCATCTGGTCTTGGGTCGTTTGTGTTCAATGTGACAAATCTATTATTGAGATGGTCTCTAAATTCAGATGGGATATACTCAAAGTCGTACTTTGGCTCTCTTGGACTTGTTTTAATTTTCTTCAGCTTGAACTTGCACATGAGCAATTGACGGTCTATTTCACAGTTGGTGCCTGACCTTGGTCTGATTGATTATATTGTGCTTCTCCATTGTCTCTTTCCACAGAAGTAGTCGATTTGATTCTTGTGTATTCTATCTGGCTAGGCCCACGTTTATGTCACTGTTTAAGTCACTGTTTATGTTGTTGAAAAAAGGTATTTGCAATGAAAAAGTCATTGGTCTTGCAAAATTCTGCTATGTGATCTTCAGTGTCATTTCTATCACCAAGGCCATGTTTCCAACTACTGATCCTCCTTCCTTGTTTCCAAGTTTTGCATTTCAATCATCAGTAATTATCAATGCATCTCGACTGCATGTTTGATCAATTTCAGACTGCAGAAGTTCGTAAAAATTCTTCACTTTCTTCATCTTTGGCCTTAGTGGTTGGTGAGTAAATCTGAATAACAGTCATATTAACTGGTCTTCCTTGTAGGTATATTAATATTATCCTATCACTGACATTGTTGTACTTCAGGACAGATCTTGAACTGTTCTTTTTGACAATGAATGTGATGCTTTCCTTTTCAATTTGTCATTCCCAGCATAGTAGACCAAATGATTGTCTGATTCAAAATGGCCAATACCAGTCCATTTCAGCTCACTAATGCCTAGGATATCGATCTTTATACATTCCATTTTTGACAACTTCCAATTTTCCTAGATTCATACTTTGTACATTCCACTTTCTGATTATGAATGGGTATTTGCAGATCTTTCTCCTCGTTTTGAATCGTGCCACATCAGCAAATGAAGGTCCTGAAAACTTTACTCCATCCATATCACTAAGGTCGACTCTATTTTGAGGAGTCGGGTCTTCCCTAGCCGTATTTTGAGTGCCTTCCAACCTGAGGGCTCATCTTCTGGCACTATATCAGACAGTGTTCCACTGCTATTCATAAGGTTTTCATGGTCAGTTTTTTTTCAGAGTGAGTCCTCATTGCCCTCTTCCCAGTCTGTCTTAGTCTGGAAACTCTGCTGGAACCTGTCCACCATGAGTGACCCTACTGGTATTTGAAATACTGCTGGCATAGCTTCCAGCATCACAGTAACATGCAAGACACAGCAGTAGAATAAGCTCACAGACAAGTGGTGGGTCCAATGATTGCTGAGTCTTATAGATTCAATTAGCTCTTTCTATTTATTCATTTGAACATTCAACGGATACTTTTGAATACCTAGTATGTGCAGGGCTGTGCCTTTGCAGGGAAGGGAAACTAAATTCTTGCCCACAAGTTGCAGGTGATGCATTAGATGAAAGAGACAGATCCATAAATATCTATAAATGAAAGAAGTATAAAAAGTGCTACATGGTAGGTGCAGATAAGGTTCTAAGGTAGTTTAACCAAAACCAAGCTGGCTGCTATCAAGTCAATTCTGACTTATGGTGACCCCATGTGTTACAGAGTAGAATTGCTCCATAGAGTTTTCTTGGCTGTAATCTTTACCAAAGCAGATCACCAGGCCTTTCTTCCACTAAGGTAATTCAGTAGAGGTGAATTCACTTTCATTTAGGGAATGGTGTACTGGACATCTAAGAGGTTGTCTGCCCAGCCTCCACTTTTTCAAGCATTTTCTCTGTTGGTGGTGGACACTTTGCAGCCACTTTATAAATTGGAATCTGGTCTTCCCAGACACCCTCTCCCTCAGCTGCAGTTGATTGGCCATTGATTGCATTGACCTGGTTAGAGTCCCTTCTATTAGAATTCAGAAGTCAGAACAAGAGATTTCAGTCTCGGCATAGTAGGAGGAGGAGTACAAATTTAGGGCCAGAGAAAGTTGTAAAGAGATCAGATAAAGTCAACATGCAGAGAGAGCAGAAACCAGAGAAAGCAAGGTTCTGATGGAAATTCAGGTCTCTGGTGCCTTCATGAAGCTCAATTACATTTCTATCTCAGAGTCCCGTTCTTCCCACCTCTTCTCCCAGCATCTGCATTTCATTTTCTTGCAGGAGGGAGGGCAAAAATGACTTGATTTCTATTACTTACACCCAAAGAACCCTATCCAATGCAGAAAGGTTTGTAAGAAAGTAGAAGGACATGTTCATCTCCATTGAGCAGAGAATATTCTAGAAAGAGAGTAGAAATTCAAGTTTAGCAGGATAATAATTTGATGTATTAACCAATGTGATTTTCCCCATGATTTCCTGTTACCCTTGACCCTCCCCCATCTGGGCAGCTAGACCATGAGTCATTCATTGCCTTCAGGGAGGGTTGTCACAACAGAACCAGAGAACAAAAGAGACAAATTCCTGGCTTTTGACTTTAAAAAGTTGAGACTCAGACTTCAGACAAAAAAGATTTGGAAGGATATTTGATGAATTTAAGCCAGTTTTTTTCCTGCCCTCGTAAGATAAAAATTCCCCTGGCTGGGGGACAGTACGAGTCTGAATTGAATCAACGGCAATAAGTTTTTTTTTTTTTTGGTTTGGGGGACAGTAGGTGATTCTAGAGTGAAGCAAGAGAGTTAGATGCTGATAAGTCCTTGACAAAGAGCTCCTGCATGCTCCTCCTGCCTTCTTCACAGGCTGAGCTCCAGCATGACCAAGGGTTTCTCAGGTTCTGAGAACAAGGAGACCTGCTCCTGGCTTCTTCGTTGGAACTGAAAAGGAAATGGCGAACCTCAGAGAGATCCCTCGTTTCCATCATTGTGCTTGGCATATCTAGAACAGAAGGGACTGTGATTACCTCACAGAGTTTACCGCAGTCCCGGAGAGGTGAGGGAGGTGAGTCTAATACTTTCCGTGACCCTGTGGAAGGTATAGATGTAGCCAAGAGAGCCGGACATTGAGGGATCCCACGGTCTAAGCTAAGGAATGAAGATGTAATCCACATGGATTGGGCACCAAGGACCAGATTGTACCATATACAGCATAGAGGTTGCCAAGCTGGACAGATACCAACCAAGGACCAAATCCTGAGGCGTGCTGAGGGCCTCATGTGATTCTGGGAAAGTAACTTAGCCTCCCTCCAGGTAGCCATTTGAGCAACTCTCTGTGCACCGCACTGAGTACTTCACCAAATGGATGTTCTGAGTGGATGGTTCAGGCATCATTTAGATGTGGCATCCACCACTATGGGGCAGAGTTCTGCAAAGCACCCCATGGGTGGCTGATCTCCTTGTAGACAGCCCCCTTTTTGTTGTCTCCCAGAACATGCAAGAACCACTGATTCAGTCTACTATGATACATCATCTCACAGGGTTGCTAGGAGTTGGAATTGACTCGACAACATGCAACAATAACATGATATAATAACAACCCCCCTGAAACTTATTTACTGTCTTAAAACAGCAATTTTATTTGTTTTGGATTCTGTGGATAGAACAGCAGAAGAACCCATCTGATCCCAGCCCAAATTACTGACTCACAGAATGTGAGCAAATAAAATGGTTATTTTAAGTCACCATTTTTCCTTGAGGAGCCCTGGTGGTGCAGTGGTTAATGTTGCTTTCAGCTGCTAAGCACAAGGTCAGCAGTTTGAACCCACCTGCCTCTCCACAGGACAAAGAATGTGGCAGTCTGCTTTTGTAAAAATTTACAGCCTTAGAAACACTATGGGGCAGTTCTACTCTGTTCTATAGGGTCGTTATAAGTCAGAATCAATTGGACAGGCAAAGGTTTTTTTTTTTTTTTCCTCTCTCTTCTTAAAGGAGGTCAGGTGGTACAACTGTTAAGTGCTCAGCTGCTAACGGAAAGGTTGGTGGCCCAAATACACCCGGTAGCTCTGTAGGAGAAAGAGCTGGTATTCTACTCCCGTATGAAGATTACAGCCTAGAAAACCCTATGGGCAGTTCTATTCTGTCATATGGAATTGCTATGAGTCAAAAATCAACTCAACACCACCTAACAACAACAACATTTTTTCTTAAGGTCAGGCTTATTGAGGCATGATTTATATAGAGTGAAAACTGAAAACCAAACCAGTTGCTGTCGAGTTGATTCTGACTCATGGTGACCCCCTGTGTGCAGAGTAGAACTGTGCTCCACAGAGATTTCAAGGATGTGACGTTTTGGAAGCAAATCGCCAGATTTTTCTTTCAAGGCACCGCTGGGTGCGTTCAGAGCCCTGGTGGCGTAGTGATGATGAGCTCGGCTGCTAACCAAAAGGTGGACAGTTTGAATCCACCAGCCGCTCCTTGGAAATCATCTGGGGCGATTCTATTCTGCTCAGTATGGTTGCTATGAGTTGGAATAGACTTGATGGCAACGGGTTCCTGGGTAGGTACAAACTCCTAACTTTTCAGCTAATAGTCAAGCGTTTAACCATTTGCCCCACTCAGGGAACATATAGAGAGAAATTCACCCTTTCCAGGTGTACAGTTTTAGGTAAGCCATTGATTTGGAGGAAGACTTATTACACAGCAATAGATAAGCGATGCAGAAATTGGTACCTAAAAGTGGGATGCTGTCGGAACAAAAACCTAACATGTAAGGCTTTGACTTTGGGACCAACCAGCAGATACAGGCTAGAAAAAGCAGGAAAATGGGCAACCGGTGTTAGCTAGTGGTGGAACAACTGGCAAAAATCTCACCTGAGAGAACTGAAAACGTCGAACGTTTACCTAATAAGTTCATGACTAAGGAGATCTCTTTGCATTGGGCAAATCGGCTGCAAAAGACCTCTTTAAAGTGTGGAAAAGCAAAGATGTCACCTTGAGGACTAAGATGAGCCTGACCCAAGCCACGGTGTTTTCAATTGCCTCATATGGATGCAAAAGATGGACAATGAATAAGGAAGACTGAAGAATTGACACCTTTGAACTGTGGTGCTGGTGAAGAATATTGAATATACCATGGACTGCCAAAAGAACAAACAAATCTGTCTTGCAAGAAGTACAATCAGAATGCTCCTTAGAAGCAAAGATGGTGAGACTATGTCTCCCATATTTTGGACATGCTATCAGGAGGGATCAGTCCCTGGAAAAGGACATCATGCTTGGTAAAGTAGAGGGTCAGCAAAAAAGAGGAAGACCCTCAACAAAATGGATTGACACAGTGGCTGCAACAATGGCGTTGAGCATAGCAACAATTGTGAGGATGGCGCAGGACTGAGCAGTGTTTCGTTCTGTTGTGCATGGGGTTGTTATGAATTGGAACCGACTCGATGACACGTAAACACAACAAGATCTCTAGACAGAATCGTGAAAGTGTCAATTGAGTGCTTCTAGATATATGTAAGGATGTTGAAATCCACCCAGAGGTGCCTTGGAAGAAAGGCCTAGTGATTTACTTCTGAAAAATTGGCCACTGAAAATCCTGTGGAGCGCAGTTCTGCTCTGACACACATCAGGTGATTTTGAGTTGGAGTTGACTAGATGGCAACTAATTTTTTAGATGCATATATTAAGATAGTACAAAAGAGAGATACTATAAGAATAGAATGAACTGTTTCCGTTTGCAAGCCAAATTTAGAGAAATTATCCTGGTGGTTAAGAGCTACAGCTGCTAACCAAAAGGTTGGCAGTTCAAATCCACCAGGTGCTCCTTGGAACCTCTATGGGGCAGTTTTGCTCTGTCCTACAGGGTCGCTATGAGTTGGTAATCGACTTGACGGCAGTGAGTGTTTTTGTTTGTTTTTTAGTACTCACCAGGTTGGAAAATAAAACTGTTTCTCATCCCCCGGCCTCTTCAGCTGGCAGAAGATTATGAAAGTATGGCGCCTAGTAGAATCTCTCAGTTAGACACAAGTTCTTCTAACAATCTTAAGGGCATCGTCTCACAGCTGCCTGACATACACAAAGTCAAGAGAGGTCTTCATCAAAAATAATTATGAATGTAGCTTTGGTATTATGAGTGAACCCCAAGAAGATTCAAAGGAAACCTACAAAGTTTTTAAGAGAGTTGTATTGACAAAAGCACCAATATCTTAAACTAAAACCAAGACATTTCAAACAAAAAGAGGACCCTGGGCCCTCAAATCTCTATGGGAAGGATGTAGGCTATGAAAGCTGCTCAGCTGAAAACATGGGCCATTTCTTATGGAAAAAGAAAGACATCTCAGAGCATGGAGCCAAGAGCTGTGGAGAACACTAGTAAACCATTCCTAGGGAGCAAAACTAGGCCTTAATCAAAGAATTCTCCTGTTCCCAGAGGAAGGAGCCCTGACAACCTGTACCAAGCTACATTTCAGAATTTCTATGAATCAGTATCACCAATGTGTCTCCTGTTCTTCTTCTTCAAAGGGAGTAATATTAAAGGTAATATTAAAGGTATCTTGTCCCTGTCTGGGAAACCCTGGTGACGTAGTGGTTGTGCTACGGCTGCTAACCAAGAGGTCGGCAGTTCGAATCCACCAGGTGCTCCTTGGAAACTCTAGGGGGAAGTTCTACTCTGTCCTATAGGGTTGGTATGAGTTGGAGTTGACCCAATGGCAGCGGATTTTGGTTTTTCGTCCCTGTCTCACCACTCTATGTTGAGATATGGGGCTAGAGGAGGGGGCAGCTAATTTTACATTTTAGTTCATAAGCCTTAAGAGGAGACACACTCAAGGTAGCACACTGAGGAGCCTCATCCACATCTGTACTTGATTAGATGATGAGATCCCAGACCTCAAGCCTGAAACCATAATAAGGTGAGACTTCTGGGGGAGGATGTGAATGCATTTTGCATACAGAATTGATGTGAACTATTGTAGCCGGGGGCGGACTGTGCTAATTTTAGATTGTTTGCAAAGATGGCCACGATTCCTCCCTCCCTATATGAATGCCCCTTTACAATGTGACTTTCCTGTACCTTCCATCAAGTTGCAGAGTCCATTTACCCATCACTTGAATCTGAGCTGGTCTTGTGACTTGCTTTGACCAGTGAAATGTAGCAGAAATGATGTATGTGGCTGCTGAGCCTGGACCTCAAGAATCCTTGCAACTCCCATTTTTGCCATCTTGGAAGTCTGGGACCTCCACAAATAGAAGCCCAAGCTAGCCTCCTTGAGGATGAGAGACTAAATGGAAAGCTTGAGGTGATAAACAGCAGCAACTACCAGAATGTGAGTGGGGCTGTCTTAGCCATTTCAGACCATCCAGCCCCAGGTGAGCCACCAGATTTACTGTAGACATATGTGTGATCCCCAGCAAGACCAGCAGAACTCCCCAGCTGAGCCTACACCAAATTGCTTATCCAAAGAATCATAAGCAAATAGACTGGTGGTTGTTTTAAGACACTAAGTTGTGGGTGGATTGTCATGCAGCCATAAATAAGTGATACATGTAGCTAGAATGGCAGAGTTGGTTTCACTTCTCTAACAGCGCTGCACTAGCAATAGGAAATTGGGCGAGGACACATTGGGCTCGTTTTCCTCAAATGGAGTTTACTATTTAGCACAGGCGATTAATGCTTCAGGAAATTTTTTTCACAGCCCATATAGCAGAATATGATTTTAGGATGTTTCCAAGTCCTCTCCAGGCAGCACTACTCCCCCCACTAATTTTTACACATGCTGACACTTGAGATTCCTTTAGAGGATTAAGGCTTCCATTGTTGTTAGGTGCCATCAAGTTGATTCTGACTCATAGCAACCCCATATGACAGAGTAGAACCACCCCATATGGTTCCTTGGTTGTAATCTTTTTTTTTTTTTAATTCTGCCGTTCAGAATATACACAGCAAAACGTACACCAACTCAGCAGTTTCTACATGTAAACTCAATGACATTGGGTTACATTCAAGTTGTGCAATTATTCTCACCCTCCTTTTCTGAGTCGTTCCTCCCCATTAACATAAACTCACTGCCCACTAAGATTCCCATCTTTCAAGTTGCCGTTGTCAGTTTGATCCCATACAGACAGATCCTGAAAGAGCACAATGCTAAACCAGACATTGTTATTAGTTAAGCTAAACCACTGTTTGGTTTTAAGAAAACTACAGGGTACATTCCTGGTTCAAGGTTCAAAGAGTATCTCAGGGAAGAGTTGCAAGGATTCATCCAACCTCTATGGCTCTAGAAAATGTAGAGTCCATGAGAATTTGAAATTCTGTTCTGTATTTCCCCCATTTGATGAGCAATCTTCTACAGGATCTTTAGTCAAAATGTTCAGTGATAGTACTTGGCTGTAATCTTCATGGAAGTAGCTTATCAGGTCTTTCTCCCATGGAGATATTTGGTGGGTTCAAACCACTAACCTTTTGGTTAGCAGCCAAGTGCTTAATAGTTGCACCACCAGGACTCTTTAAGAAAATACATTACTTTGAAATATTCCATTACATTAAAATGTAGACACTCTTGGGAGAAATAAACTCCTGACTTAAAGTCTCCCCAAGATATAAATAATTGCCTTCAGATCTTTTTCTAAGAGATTTTGAGAGGCAGTAACAACAGTGGTCACCTGAAATAGGGACCAGGCTGTGTCACGGAAGTCAGTGTTTGTCCAGTCTCATGTCCAGGGTACAGCTCTGTCCTGTGCCATGGGAGACCCTAAGAACCACAGAAGACACTGTTCTCTGGGTATGGCTCAGATTTTTAACTACGTTCTGAGGTAATAAATAAGAATCATAGAAACATGGAGAGGAATCTAGTAATAAAGACAGCAGTCTCTATCCTCAGGGCTTCTCAGGGCCTCTGTCAAAGTTTGGAAATTTTTTTGCCCCACCCTGTGGGTACTAGGTATCTCAGCTCTCATCTTGGTAAAAGGCAGACTTGTCCCCACCATAGTGAGGGATTTAGTCGGTCAGTAGGACTAGGGTTCTCCTTCTCTTCCACCAACAGGATAGTGGTGGGGAAGAAAAGCTTGGACTAAAAGGCTGGAGATATTTTTGTAGCTATGTGACACTGGGGCTATCTATGTCTATTGGCAATTTTTGAGAGAAATGCACATGAGGTACATGAGCCAAAATATTGAACATAAAAAAAGACTCAACTGTGGTTGTTTCAGCTGTTTTCCAGTTGTGAAATTCAGGTCTAAACAACTGTAATTATGATTCTTTCAGAATGCCTATGGAGCCTCAGGTTTGTCTTCATTGCCTGTTTTTGCTTGGCTATTTTTATGAAAAAGAGAAGATAGCCAATTCTGCTGAAGTTTTAATTCAGTGAAGGCTCTGGTGTCAACGCACAGCTTTAGAAGGCTAGATACAACTGATGGCCACATGTACTCCACACATGGCAGTGTTACACAATAGCTGCAAGAGCTCATAAAATGACTCTTCTCACTCCCATTATTCATTTCCCTCTGCTTCTCCCTCTCCTAACATCACTGACTATACATTGCAGGGTTATTATTTCAGTCCTCACATGAACCTTTGGCCTAGTGACTTATCCCTGGAGGCATGCTATAATCACTGAGAAATGTGCTCCCTGTCATGTCTTATTGCTTAATTATGGCTCTATTTTAGGCTCCCAGAGTCATTTGGCTTGGAAAGACCTCTCTTGTGTATGATCTTTGAACATGCCTGTGATGAGTTATCCTTTAGTTCATACCAGTTTGTTCCACTTCTACCTTGCTCTGGGCTTGGACGATAATTACTGACCCTTGGTTCAGCAACACCTTAGGTTATTTTAACAAGCGCTTACATTTATACTAGTCTTTACACAAGACACTATCAACCCATTCTCATAAAAGCATGTGCTTAAAGTTAATTTTTCTAACACTTGATGGGGTTTTGCCCACTGATAAATCCCAGTGGGCCCCCTATTTTATATCAACATGCAAAAGCCTCCCCTCTTTCCAATGCCCTCTTGCTCTGGTACTTTTCTAACTCAAAACCTAAACATACAGTCTGAGAGGTTTTCTTGTTTTTTTGTTTGTTTTCCTTTTAGTCACGTGAGTGTTACTCCCCAGTGCTAAAAGCAAACTGAAAGATGTGGCAGGTCCTAAACGCGGTTGATGGATTGTAGAGCAACTGGATATAATATTTAAAATTAGGAGTGTTCTAAGAATTTGGAACTTCTGGGGGTACATCCATGTTCACTGTTGTAAGCACTTATTTGGCCTCCCATTAATAAGACATTCTGTTGTATCAGCCTTTGTTTGACATGTGCAAATCTTAGTCCCTAGACTAGACAATAAGCTCCTTAGGACAAAAGGCACAGAACAGATACCTCATATATTTGTCCATATAGGTAGCTATGTACAGTTTGATCAACTGCATAAATAGCTGATACTGTATTTTTCAAGACAGCTGCTTGGAATTAGGACCTTGGCAGTTAAGAAACCTGACATTCAGGCAAAGGCAGACTGGAGAACAGTGTCCCGCGTCATCCCTCCAGAGAGTACTCAAGTCAGGCCTGGGATAGGTCTACGTTGAGAGGCAGCATAATTACCCTGCTCCACAGTGGCCCCAGGTCTTGTCTAGCAGACTGAGTTATATCTATCAGGGCCTTTAAAAATGCTGACCCAGCTCCTTAGAAGTACAAAACCCAAAACATCATTTATAAAGGTCACTGGGAATGGCCTGGGTCAGAATAACCTGAGTTTGTTATGTGCCAGTGCCACAGAAGTCACTGAATGCTTAGATAAGCTCCTTGAGAATACTATGTTGCTAAATCCAAATGAAGAATGCGTTAGGTTTATAGCAGACTTCTTACTCTATAACTCAAAATGCCAGTCCGGCAGTGAAATAGGCTCTAAGAATTCCAATCAGAGATTTTTATCATCTGACTTGGAAACTGAAGTCTCTCCCAGCTGTGCTCTCAGCGAGTACAGAGATTTACCACCTGCAAGTGCTGTCATTCAGCATGACTGTGCGGAGGTAGAAGTACCTTGAGAAAAACTCTTTATTTCAAATGCAATGAGAACTGTGCTTTAAAAAATTCTGCTTCTCTGCAATCTGTAAAAATAGCTCTAGTTTCAAGAAAGAAATAGGGAATCTAGGTGCTAAGGACCCTTAAATCCAGGAAGTAAAGTTTAGCTAAGAGCGAAGTAAGCTTTTATAAGTGAAAATTATTGCAACTTGGTATAAAATATCTTTTCAGTGGCACCAGTGAGATACCACAACGGAGTTAACTCCCAAGTTACTTGTATCGTTTAAGAGCCTTGACTTAGGCTTTAAGTACATGAGAAGCGGAAGCAAGGGAAGTTTAACGCTAGAGTCAGCTGTAAAAAGTTTCCCAATAAACTCACGGTGGTAATTTTGAAACAATAATTTAGTTAAAGAAACGAACAATTATTGTGGGTTTATGAATTCATATATGAAAAGGCTTTCAGTGTATTTTATTATTTAAAAAAAGTCTATATCAAGGTTATCCTGGAAAAGCCAGTGCATACGGTGCTCACACCAAAGGGCCCCACGGCTCCTTCGTTTGCTCTTGTTTCTCCCACACATGGGACACAGCTGCCTGTGTATAAAATTGATGCAACATAATTTTGTCACTTATATCATCACCTGAGCACTCAGATACCACCCTGGGAACACAAGATAAGGTTTTTCAAAATGGTGGTTTCAGCGAACCTTTTATAGCCATATTTGAAAGCATTTCACACAAAACAATACCTGAATTGATTATAAAGCAGAAATTTCAAGCAGAGGAATGCAGTGAACTTCACAGCCTGAGATACGTAAGAGATACATCAAGGGCACAGAACTGCAGTTTTACTAGCACTTGAAGTTTAAAATAAGCCAGGTGGTCAACAACCCACTAGTGAAATCCCTGGTCCTTGATTCCTCATCTGTAAAATAAAATGATTAAATCAGATGTTTGCTGAGGTCCCATCCAACTCATTCATTTCATGGCTCTCATTTCTCCCCAGGCCTTGAGATAAGCACTTAGATGGAGAATTAGCTTGTACTCCTCTTTATATTTAACCACTCTTACAGCATCTCATTTCCTGAGCTGGGGCTCATACAAGAACAGACAATGGTATCTATCACATGGAGATCCAAGATACACTGCTGCCACATACCGCTTGGAAAAAATTTTAAGGTAAACAAAAAAACATTATAAATACATCAGACTCATTTATTCCTTGGAAAAATAAAGAGTGCTTTGATTGAGGCCTTCAATTTTTATGTATGCCATTCATAAATAAAAATATAACTATTTCCGTAAATGCTTCTGTTTAGAGAAATCAGTAATGGACAGCTGTAATTTCAACTAAAATTACGTAATATAAAAACACAAAGTTCATACAGAACACGAGCAGATAATAACTTCTCCAGAAACTATTATGGATACAATATTGCACTCATCCTTATCCTTTTAAAATAGTGCTTTTTAAAAAAGACTTAAAAACACAATCTTCATACTTTTTGGAATTTCTGATAAATAGGTCACAAAGTAATACCCACAGATTCTGTAACAAAATTATAATTTATTTACATACATATAGCATAATGTAGTGATTGACTATTAGTAATAGGTAATTAATAAACTATTAATGAGAAAACCAACATTTTAACAATTTAAATGCTTTATGACGGTTATTTTTGTCTAACGTAGAAAGCACAGATAACTTTAGAGAGAAAATACATCTATTTTTTTGATCATCAAAAGTAGCAATTTTTTAAATAATCAATTCTGGATTAGTTTAGCTAATCAATACCTCAATCAAAGAAAATATACTAACGGTAAAATGCCATGCCTGTGTGTACTGTCTGTCTACAGGAGCCCCGGGCAGGGCAAACGGTTACGCGCCTGCCTCCTAACTGACAGGTGGCGGTTCTCATTCAGCCACAGGCTCCTCAGAAGAAAACCCCGAAAAGCTTTCTGATTTACTCCTGAAAACCACAGCCACTGAAAACCCTGTGGACTGCAGTTCTACTCTGAAACACACGGGGTCGCCATGAGTGGGGTTCGACTCAACGGGTTGGTTTTTGGTAGTGCATTGTGGGGGCGGGGAGTGGATGGGTATGTCTGCATGTAAAAATTAACCAAAATCCAAGCACTAAACTAAAACCATTTAAAAGGCCCATTTAAGACAAGGGTTAGGGCGGCTTAAGCTGGCTGGCTCTTTACATAAGCTGCAGCTCCTGAGTCCTGTTCTACAAATCTAGTATGGTCCCGACAGGTACTTCAACCTGCTACTTCTGTCAGTCGTTTCTGCCTCCACCTTTCTGGCAAGCGGTAAAGCCTGTGTCTTTTCACTAACTACATAGAACACTGCTCCCACTCTCAACACTCCTCTCAGGAGAAGTTACACAATTCAGTTAGAGACTAAGTATCATTTTCATTTTTACCAGGTCTAAAAACCACCTAACCATGTAGTTTTTCTTCCGTCCTTTTAAGTGACTTTCTTTCACCCATTAATAAGGATACACTGAAGGAACTGGACCAAAATCAAGGTAAAATATACCCCCGATACAAAATTATCATAATTCGAGAGTTTAAGAATGATCAAACATGTTAAAATACTAAAACCAATCACGGATTCAAAAATTAACACTATTTCGAAGAGATTTTTATCAGAGGCCAGGGCATAACCCACAGCACAAAGTACACTTCTATACCACGTACCACAATCCTGGAAAAGAACCAACCCTGGCTCCTCATGTGGGCAGAGCGGCTGAAGTGTCACCTACAGCAGCTTTAGTGTCTTGATTTTGGCCGTCTGGACTATGAAGGGAGCTGCCATTGGAACTTTCACCCTGTTCATCTACCTTTGGGGAAGCAGTTTGTTCTTGATGCTTTCTGTTCTCTTTAGAAAATTCTAAGGTCGCCCTGTCCCCAGAAGGATGACACAGCTTCTCTAAACCAGTCGTCTGTTTCCCCGCTTCTGTCTCTTGTTCCTGCAGCAATCTCGCCACCTCCGCCTCAAGCGCCAAAGCCTCTTCATCAGCTTGTACATCCAGCTGCTGCATCAACCCCTCCAACTTCTCGGCCTTCCGCAGCTCATTCTGCTGTATGATCGTACAAAGGTGCTCAGTGAGCTGCTCTTTAATTTCAGTCTTGCGCTGGAGATCTAGCTTTGCTGCAACATACTCTGCCTCGGCCTTGTCAAACCGCTTCCTGCAAGGACAGGTACAAAGACTGATTGGTTAGCTTCCCACCGAAGAGGAGGAAGTTCAGAGGAAGGTGTAAAAACTGTAATTACACTCCAAAATCAGGGAAAAAAAAAAAAAAAAGAACAACAAAAATACGAATACTTTACTGACACCTGTCTGTACGCCGAAGACAAATTAGGCTACAGCTGCTGCAACTTCCACAACATCCTTATTTGGATTCTCCTCACGGAGCGACATTCTTCCACACTCAGCGAAAGCAGGCTAAAGAGGGTTAATTTAGTGGTGTGCTAGCTTGGCGGGGAGCTCCAGTTAGTGTGTGCTAATTTCTGACGTGTAACTACAACCCCCATTGCCAATTTCAAGCTACCAATGTGTTCTGAATTGAATTGTAGCCCTCGAAAATATGTGTCGGGATTCTAACTCCTGTACCTGTGGTGTAACGTAATGTAGTGTAATCACCTTCCATAATACAAGCTAATGGAACCAATCAATCAGTTGGGGTCATACCAGTGTAGGGTGGATCCTAAACCTATCCACTTCTGAGTTGTAAAAAGAGCAGACTGGACACGGAGGCCCACAGACACCAGGGAAAGACAGGTGTTATCTGACCTAAGGACCAGAAAGGCAGACAAATCCACAATCCCATGAACTCAAAGGACTGCTGGCTTCCCTCTAGAGCCACACCCCAAATTTGGGCTTCTAGCCTTCTGAACTGAGAAAGAATAAATTTGTGTTCTTTAAAACCACCACTTCGGGTATCTGTGTCAGCAGCACTAGGAGGCTGAGACACAGGGCAACATCACTGAATGTAGGACTGGAAAGCAGTGCATAAAATCTGCTCTTGCAAGCCAGCACACAGTTGGTTAAATCTGAGGCAAAAGAAGAGATGGAGAAAGTAGACAATCTGTATTTCTTGATTAAACGGATTAGAAAAGAAAACTCCTGGTGGTAGAAAACGGTATGAACAGTGACTGAGAGGTGACTATAAATGGGAGAGCACACCAGAGCTGAGGAAAAATGATAATGGGTGGAATCCAAAGTGAGGGCAAGAAAGAAACACCAAGCAGAAGAGAAACTGCAGGACACGTTTAGTCAGGGTTCCCCAGCCTCGGCACTACTGACACTCTGGCCATGTAATTCTTTGTTGTGAGGCGCTGTCCTGAGCAGTGGAGGAACCTCAGCAGCCTCTACCCACCAGCTGCCTGTAGCTCCCACCAGTTTAACGACCAAAATGTCTGCAGACATTGACAAGTGTCTCCTGGGGGCAGATCAGTTCCAGCTGAGTGCCCCTGGGAGAAGTTGTTCTCCCATCCTTGCTCTGTCTACTCTGCAACAGCCTACTATTAGGCTTTTTGTTAGGAATTTTAATGTGTTTACATGCATACAAATTCCACAGAAAGGAAGCTTGCTGGAGCCTTACGTGAAGCTGGGTAATTCTACTGGACAAGTTACCTTACTGACCACCTTTTCTCTTTTGCACCAGGTGGGTACACAGCAGAAAAGTTATCAGAGTTTGTTGGTATAATGTCTTTGCTTTTTCCATATCATTTGCTGCTTTTCTTTTCACCAAGAAGCTGATCCTCACTTTCCAAATTGTTCTTCCATTTCATTCCCACCAACTGCTGTGCCCGCCATGTTGTCTTATCTGTTCCCCAGCCCAGTGCCATCTTTTCTGTTACAACTGCCTAAATCAGCTCAATGCAGGAAGCAGTTGCCAGCATAAAATTTTAACGAAAGAGAAACAGGCAATTCTCCTAAGGTCAGATTCTCTGTCTGAGAATTAAGTAAACAGTGGAAAAATAAAAGGCTCTGAGTTTAGAGATTGCTGGATTTAAAACCTGCCTTGGCCATTTACTACGTACACACCTGTTTTGGCCAAGGCCTTTTGGATGCAAAGAACAGACACCTGGTCAAACTAGCCCAGGTAAAAGGTGGGTTTTATTGTGGGAAACAAGAGGTAATCTCATGAGCATATCATCAGAATCAAAGGCTATTCTCTTCAATGCTTAGAACCAGAGTTTGTCTCATTTCTGCTTTCCTATCCTACAGCCCAGTATGGCTGCCAGTTGAGGCACTACATCAAATTCCCTCAATCTCTTCGTGTTTCAGTTCCAAAACTCCAGGGGCAGGAACTGGGCTGGCCTGACTCATTTCAGTTTAAACAGAGATCTTAGTGCCAGGCCACGTCATGGACCACTGGAGTCAGTAGCCTGTCTTTACTCTAAGGGTAAAGGTAAGGGTCAGCATCATAAGTACAGGGCACAGCCAGATTCCTGTGCAAGGTGCTGGGGAGGAGGCACACAGTGACTGACGACCCCAGTACAGTGACTCTGGCAGTTACTTCTGCAGAGTCCTGGTTTATCTGTAAATTGATGATGATAATAATAACACTTCACAGAGTGTTAATGATTAAATAACACAAGGAAAGTGTCTAGATCAGTGCCTCATAAAAACCCAGTGCTGTCGAGTCGATTCCGACTCATAGCGACCCTATAGGACGGAGTAGAACTGCCCCCATAGAGTTTCCAAGAAGCACCTGGAGGATTTGAACTGCCAACCCTTTGGTTCGCAGCCGTAGCACTTTAACCACTACGCCACCTGGGTTTCCCAGAGCCTCACAGGCACTCAAGAAACAGAGCTCCCCCTCAGAGCACCAGGGTCAAAAAGGGCTGTTGGTACATCAGTAAACATGTACGTAAAATTATGTAAAATTCAGGGGCCTGGTGTTTAACTCAAAAACTCTTATTTACATAAAGTGGATTTATCATACTGCATTTTTTAAAACTGTCACCTAGTAAATATATGAGAAAACTACCCTTCTAAAAATAATTTCTTGTATTAAAAGAACTGTTCTAAAGATGCTCTGTTGGATACCTGGGTCCCTTATTTCCATGCTTCATTATGTCTACCAATGTTCTTGCATCAGGCGTAACAGCTCTTGCGACACTCTCTACGGGTACAAAGCCTTGTCCCTTGCCAACCCCAAGTCTCCTTTTTCTGCACGTCTATGGCCTCCCCAAGTCAGTGGGTATAGATTCACTGACTATGCTCATGAATAATGAATTGAAATGAACATCCAAAAACAGGTCCCTAGGTTTCCATTATCTTTCACCTGGGATAAATCACTGAAAAATTTGCAATTTGTTTTTTTAAAGTCCTTCTGGCCAGAAACATAAATATATATGCTTGTACAGAGTGATTTATGTTTAAAATACCGATTAGTCTCACAAACTGGTCGACTGTACTTTGAGGAGGCAGTTCTTCCCCAGTCATCTTGAGTGCCTTCCAACCTGGGGTCTCATCTTCCAGCACTATATCAGACAATGTTCCGCTGCTATTCGTAAGGTTTTCACTGGCTAATGCTTTTCAGAAGTAGACCACTGGGTCCTTCTTTCTAGTCTGTCTTAGTCCCCTCAAAGTAGAGTCGACCTTAATGACGTGGATGGAGTAAAGCTTTTGGGACCTTCAGTTGCTGATGTGGCACAACTCAAAATGAGAAGAAACAGCTGCAAACATCCATTAATAATTGGAACCTGGAATGTACAAAGTATGAATCTAGGAAAATTGGAAATAATCACAAATGAAATGGAATGCATAAACATTGATATCCTAGGCATGAGTGAGCTGAAATGGACTGGTACGGGCCATTTTGAATTAGACAAGCACATAGTCTACTATCCGGGGAATGACAACTTGAAGAGGAATGGTGTTGCATTCATTGTCGAAAAGATTATTTCAAGATCTATCCTGAAGTATAGCACTGTCAGTGATAGGATAATATGCACATGCCTACAAGGAAGACCAGTTAATTCAAATTTACCCAGCAACCACCAAGGCCAAAGATGAAGAAATTGAAGATTTTTATCAGCTGCTGCAGTCTGAAATGGATAGAACATGCAATCAGGATGCATTGGTAATTACTGGTGATTGGAATACACAAGGTGGAAATAAAGAAGAAGGGTCGGTAGTTGGAAAATATGGCCTTGGTGATAGAAACAACGGCAAACACTGAATGACAGAATTTTGTAAGACCAACTTCTTCATCACAAATACCTTCTTCTTTCACCAACATAAACGGCGACTATACACATGGACCTCACCAGAGGAAACGCACAGCAGTCAAACTGACTACATCTGTGGAAAGAGAATGGAAAAGCTCAATATCATCAGTCAGAACAAGGCCAGGGGCCGACTGTGCAACTGACCATCAGTTGCTCATATGCAAGTTCAAGCTGAAACTGAAGAAAATCAGAGCAAGTCCACGAGAGCCAAAATATGACCTTGAGTATATCCCACCTGAATTTAGAGACCATCTCAGGAATAGATTTGACACATTGAACACTAGTGACCAAAAAGCAGACGAGTTGTGGAATGACATCAAGGACATCATACATGAAGAATGTAAGAGATTATTGAAAAGATAGGAAAGAAAGAAAAGACCAAGATAGATGTCAGAGGAGACTCTGAAACTTGCTCACGAACATCACGCAGCTAAAGCAAAAGGAAGAAAATGATGAAGTAAAAGAACCGAAGATTTCAAATGGCGGCTCAAGAAGACAAAGTAAAGTATTATAATGACATGTGCAAAGAGCTGGAGATAGAAAACCAAAAGGGAAGAACACACCTGGCGTTTCTCAAACTTAAAGAACTGAGGAAAAAATGCAAGCCTTGAGTTGCAGTAGTGAAGGAGAAGCATCAAAAAAAGATGGAAGGAATACACAGAGTCGTTATACCAAAAAGAATTAGTCCATATTCAACCATTTCAAGAGATGGCATATGATCAGGAACCGATGGCACTGAGGAAGAAGTCCAAGCTGCTCTGAAGGCATTGGCGAAAAACAAGGCTCCAGGAATTGAGGGAATATCAATTGAGATGTTTCAACAAACAGATGCAGCGCTGGAAGTGCTCATTCATCTACGCCAAGAAATATGGAAGACAGCTTCCTGGCCAACTGACTGGAAGAGATCCATACTTATGCCTATTCCCAAGAAACGTGATCCAATTAAATGTGGAAATTACAGAACAATATCACTAATATCACACGCAAGCAAAATTTTGCTGAAGATCATTCAAAAATGGCTGCAGCAGTATATTGACAGGGAACTGCCAGAAATTCAGGCTGGTTTCAGAAGAGGACATGGAACCAGGGATATCATTGCTGATGTCAGATGGATCCTGGCTGACAGTAAAGGATACCAGAAGGATGTTTACCTCTGTTTTATTGACTATGCAAAGGCATTCGACTGTGTCGATCGTAACAAATTATGGATAACACTGTGAATGGGAATTCCAGAACACTTAATTGTGCTCATGAGGAACCTTTACATAGATCAAGAGGCAGTTGTTCGGACAGAACAAGGGGATACTGATTGGTTTAAAGTCAGGAAAGGTGTGTGTCAGGGTTGTATTCTTTCACCGTACCTATTTAATCTGTATGCTGAACAAATAATCCCAGAAGCTGTACTACGTGAAGAACGGGGCATCAGGATTGGAGGAAGACTCATTAACAACCTGCGTTATGCAGATGACACAACCTTGCTTGCTGAAAATGAAGAGGACTTGAAGCACTTACTAATGAAGATCAAAGACCACAGCCTTCGGTATGGGTTACACCTCAACATAAAGAAAACAAAAATCCTCACAACTGGAACAATAAGCAACATCATGATAAACGGAGAAACAATCGAAGTTGTCAAGTATTTCATTTTACCTGAATCCACAATCAACAGCCACGGAAGCAGCAGTCAAGAAATCAAATGATACATTGCATGTTGGGTAAATCTGCAGCAAAAGACCTCCTTAAAGTGTTGAAAAGCAAAGATGTCACCTTGAAGACTAAAGTGTGCCTGACCCAGGCCATGGTATTTTCAATCACATCATATGCATGTGAAAGCTGGACAGTGAATAATGAAGACCGAAGAAGAACTGACACCTTTGAATTGTGTTGGCGACGAATATTGAATATACTATGGACTGCCAAAAGAACAAACAAATCTGTCTTGGAAGAAGTACAACCAGAATGCTCCTTAGAAGCAAGGATGGGAAGGCTGCATCTTACAAACTTTGGACATGTCCTCAGGAGGGATGAGTCCCTGGAGAAGGACATCGTGCTTGGCAGAGCACAGGGTCAGCGGAAAAGAGGAAGACCCTCAACGAGGTGGATTGACACAGTGGCTGCAACAATGAGGTCAAGCATAACGATTGTAAGGATGGCTCAGGACCGGACAGTGTTTCGTTCTGTTGTACATGGGGTCGCTGTGAGTCACAACCGACTCAATGGCACCTAACAACAACAACTCACGAACCGCAGCAGCAGTCTGGGGATCAGGTGGGTACTGCTAAGTAAGAGTGTGATGACTTAGTTTGGAACAAAACAGTAAGAGCATTATATACAACAAAGACAAACTGAACTGGAAGTGCAATTCTAGAATTATTTCATTACTTTAAAACGACACTGAATGATGTAATAAGTGTTAAAGAGTTTTAAAAACCATATCTTGGTTTTGGTATCCCTAAAATTAAAAAAAAATCTCAATCCTTAACGCTCAGTACACTGTCAGGTCCCACTGACCTCATTTTCACTTCTGAGTTCCTTTGTGAGATGTTCTAGCTATTTGTAAGAGCTGACATTTCATGACTTTTATACTTTTTCAGAAGTATCCCAAAGAACAAAGAGAGAATTTCGTTACAAAATTAGAATCTAATTCTGTTTTGCCATTTCCGCATGGGCCCAGTGGACCCTTTTGGAGATCTAAGCTACACCACAGAGATCTTATTTTTCCTGTTATCTTCAAACATTTTGCCATTTCATCACTTTAGGAGTTACTTCATCATTATTCATCAGTTCCGCTAGGCTAAAAAATTAAAAGAATAAGAACATAAAGAATGACCAATTATGTAAAAGGGTGTGAAACAAATCATCATCTTTCAGTTTCCTTACTGTGTGTACGATGCACTGTATCATCCTTCGAGAAGATATAAAAGAAGACCTGAGACACCAACTTTATAATCTGCTCTTAAGCTTTCATTGAACACAGTTGCAAATTCATGTTTTTTCAGTTTCTCCTAATAATGGCAAAGACAAGAAAACTGACAGAGAAAGACATTTTGCACTTATTAGACAAACCAAAAGAATGCTGTGGGCAGACGAAAAAGTAGACCTCCAAATATATATTTAGTTTCTAATCCCCAGGGTTGCTATGAGTTGGAATTGACTCAACAGCAACGAGTTTAGTGCTGGTGCTGTAGCATAGCTGGTTAACGTGCCTGTCTAGTAAACAGGAGATCCCTGGTTCGAATCTCAGTGGTGCCTTTATTCAGTTGTGAGGGAATCTTCCATTTGGAGCCCTGGTGGCGCAGTGGTTAAGAGCTACGGCTGCTAATCAGAAGGCTGGCAGTTCAAATCCACCACCTGCTCTTTGGAAACCTTATGGGGAAGTTCTACTCTGTCCTGTAGGAACACTATGAGTCAGAATCAGCTCAAGGGCAACAGATTTGGTGGTTTTTTTTTTTTTAATCCCCAGAAGCTGTGAATATTACCTTACATGGCAAACGATGCAGTTAAATTAAAGATCTTGAAAGGAGGAGGTTATCGTGGGTTGTCCCGTAGGCCTGAAATGCAAGCACATGCACTCTTCTCTCTTTTATGAGACAGGGAGTGATGCGGCCACACACACAAGCCAAGAACACCCAGAAGCTGGTAGAGGCCACGGATTCTCCCACAGAGGCTCCAGAGGGTGCAGCCCTGCCTGCACCTTGATTTAGGACTTGTGGTCTTCAGAACTGTGAGAGAATAAGTTCCTGTTGTCTTAAGTCACCCATTTTGGTACTTTGTTACAGCAGCCCCAGGAAAGGAACACAAATGCGGAGGCCGGCACTTGGGACTCCAGACGGTGGAATCGGTCACGTAAGTGAAGTACCAGATTATCAGTCCTCAGAAAAAGATAGCCTAGATGAATTTTCTCAAACTCAAGAATCGATGAGTGAAAAATATATTTGTAAGGATAAAAACAAATATGGTATTCTCATCCCGTTAACCATTCCAACAGGAAGAACTTAATTACACAATGTCTTATAAGAACTTGGACTGTCTCTGGGCTGTCAAAGGGGTGGGGCAAGTACTCTTCCAACTTTTTGTTTGTGGGTCAAAATTACTTCATACTAAAAGATGTTTCTTATGCTTAAATTTTTATTAAAATTCCAAATAAAGTTGTTTTTCCACAACTGTGTTTATCCTCACTTCTATATTCATAAAATGACATATATAAACAAGGGGGAGGGCTATTAAATCTACATGGAAAAGGGTGGTAATTCTTCTTCCGGGTATGACCAAGCTTCAGTCAAGATGACTCCAACTCGAGGTGACCCCATGGGTGTCAGAGTAGAACTAGGTTTTATAAGGTTCTTAGTGGATGACTTTCCAGAAGCAAATTGCCAGGCCTTTCTTCCTAGGTGCCACTCAGTGGACTCAAACCTCCAACCTTTTGGTTAGCAGGCAAATACATTAATCGTTTAAAGGTTAGAGCCTAGAAACCCTATGGAGAAGTTCTACTCTGTGACAAGGGGGTGCTATGAGTTGAAATCGACTCGATGGCACCTAATAATGTTAACCATTTGCACCACCCAGGGATCCTAGTATTCCTGGTATACTGAGGGTTAAAAATATATATATTCTACATGCAGCTACTCCCAATTTTACAAGCTGGTCTGCACAGCATATGGTGGCACTGTAATCACAGCTGTGAAAACCAAAGGCAGCAACTTTCTCACGCTGGCACGATCAGGGTGCTGGTCTCCCCAGAGATGTCCACGCGGACACTGCTCTACAGCGACGGTTTAAAGTCACTTCTGGACTATTCACTAACCAAGAACCTTCTGTGGATACAGCACCGTACCAGGCACTATAAGCAAAAAACCAAACCCGCTGCCGTCAAGTCAATTCTGACTCACGGCGACCCGATGTGTTACAGAGCAGAACTCCTCCACAGGGTTTTCTTTGCTGTAATCTTTACGGAGGGAGATCGTCAGGACTTCCTCCTGTGGTGCCACTGGGTGGGTGTGAACCATCAATCTTTAGGTCAGTAGTTGGGCACAAGCCATTTGTGCCACCTAGGGACCACCAGGCACTCTACAACTAAGATAATAATTTTTATTAAAATAAAAAAAAAAAAAAAATCAAGTAAATCTCTCACAGAAACTGACTGCCCTGGGGATAACCTTTCACTAGAAATCTGGACACAGTATTAATTTACCAATTCATATTTTCTCGGTAACCACAGATGGAAATTTAGGAAATGTGCTTTTAATCTTACCATGAACAAGAAGACACAGCCCCGGTTCTAGCTGTCTTTGTCTCTGGCTTCTCTCTGACTTAACACAAGCCTTAGGCTTCTAAAGACAGCCGCGGGAGCAACACCCACTTACATATAACAACATCAGTGTCAGGACCAAGAGAAATGCCATCTTTAGCTCATTAAGGAACATCAACTACATAGAAGTTTATTATGAATATTTATGTACTATGGGATGTTTTCTTCTATAACTAGTAATCCCATCTTTTCAGTGGTACTCTGAAGGCTAAAACATTCACATTCGTTAAAAAATATTCTATATGCAAAGGCAACCCTCTCCAGCCTACACCAGGACAGATTTAAAACATAAACAGATCGTTTTTCAGTTGAGGCTCCCAGCACTGTGCCTTACGATCTGAAATATTTATATAAAGAACTACGGGGGCATAAAAATGCTCCTCTGTCAAGCTTCTGTTACAGAGAACAAAATGTGCTAAAAATGAAGGCTGAATTTACTCATAACAAAAGCTTGCTCACCTTTTTAATGATCGTATTAATAGAAATCTGGAACCTCTAGTCATCAGCTACTGATGGCATTAATTTAGTAAGTTAATTAATAAAGGCAACCCATTAAGTTTAGTAGCATACGGTCAAACAACAATTACAAAAATCACAAGGACAGCCACGACCCTCCTTCTTAAACACCAGACAGTGAACTGAAAACCACACTCAAGCATTTCCGCTTTATTAAATTGTTATATAAACATTCTGATGCTGTGGTTTACCCTGGGCTAATGAGGCATTCTGATGGATTTCTAGTGTAACAGGGAAAGATGCAAAACTGAGTCATTAACACAGCACTCCCCTGTGAAAAAAGACAAACCAGGATGATTAAAGCAATGTTGAAAGGGCTGAAAACCCTGAAATTGGACTTCATTTTTTGCCCTTTTATCTGTTTGCAAAGTCCATGTAATTCTTTACATGTGTTAGTTCATTTTTAAATTATTTCTTGATGGCTTTTTTCTCTTTAAAAAAATGCCAGTGGTTGAAAACAAAAAAATACACATCAAACCAATTTCTATTATATATATATAGAAAAGGAGATAACAAGTGCATAACATAGCGTACCATAGAAGTATATAACAGAAAAGAAAACAATGAGAAAAAGTTTCAAGTTTCCAAGATGGAGTCATATTTTCCTTAAAATACTCATAAATTTTATATAAAATAAACTAGATCATGTTTCTTTGATGAAACTAAAATGAGAACTAGGCTTCCATCCCATAATGATCATCTCAATCAAAACTTCTTAATGGAAGGGAAAAGCTTAGGGTAAAATTAATAGTTTTAATATTGGTTCTGAGATGTAACAATTACGTGTTTTGGGGCAAGTCACTCAGATATTGTCATTTATTTAAGAAATAATTACTGAGAGTCTGCTAGCCTGAAAGATTAATAAAACCAGAGTCCCAAACATTAAATAGCTGATGGTTTAACAGGGAAGACTAAAATGTGAGTAAATAACGTAAGAAATGGTTTCAGGGGCACATAACAAGGGAAGCTGTTAGAACAGGGTTAAGGAAGTCTTCACAGGAGAGGACGCACTTGAATTAGCACAAAAGAGAAATAAATACAGCACCTAACAGGGCTGCTTCGAAGCTTAAATGACGACACACATAAAAGTGCCTCACCTGGCTAGTAACGGAAATTAATTAAACTGTACTCCCTGATCAGAGTTCAGTTTCCCCAACTTACCGGGCATATGAATAGTCTAGGCTGGCCTGATCGATCCGGTTCCTGAGAATTCCAATGTCAGTGGACACCATGTCATCTAAAGCTTGTAACTCCTTCTGGATCCGCTTCAATTTCATGGTCTCTGCTTGAGTTCTTTTAGATCTAGAAAATCAGGAAAATGAGTGGAAAAATAAAAAACTTTTTAAACAGTGTACCCATACATGATTTAAGGGAAAAAAGATGCAAGATACTATATATAGAGAATGAGACAGAGAAAGTGAGTGAGTACATATGGTTATAATTTAAGATTTAAAAATTAAAAAAAAAAAAAAAAATGCAGGGTAACATTTTGATACATCTCTCAGAGACTGCATTTGAGATTTTTTTCCTTATTTTTCCAAGTTTTCTATTAGTGTATATTATTTGCATACATAAAGGAGAAAATAAGGTAAAAAAAAAAAAAAAATCCTAGTAAACAGTTCACATGTGAGTCTGTATCATTCAGTAAGGAGAGGAAGTACTAAAAAAGTACATCTGCATTCCCGTTTCTTCAGAACATCCAACACAGCCTTCCAAATTTCTAGCTTTCAATCCTTCTTCCTGCTAAGCCCATTTTCGCTTGTCTGATACTTAGGAGACGCTGAGAACAGATGCCTACATTAATGAACACCATTTCTTTACATTTGAAAATACGTATTTGGTTTTTACTTTCTTAGGACTTATTTCTCCAAACTTTTATTGTTTGATTCTTGTCCTCTAGACAAAACTGCAGGTCTTCAAAATTATTCATGGGGCTCCACTTTTTTTTTTCCTTGCTTAAAGGCACATCCCACCTCATTCTCTCAGTCTCCTCGCCACCCTCTAAGTACGATACATACTTAAGAAACAGAACAAGCAAATACAAAAGCAAACCTTTAATCATGATTTCACTCATTTCAAAATTTCATACACATTTTTGAGGGGAAAGAAACCCCCCTCATAAAACTACTATATTGCAACTTAAGAAAGAATGTTGTCCCTTTATGGTACTCAAAAATTATGGGATGACACAACCCAGTCATGTCTGCTAACTCTGTTCTGCCTGGTCACGAAATGCCCAAGGTCATCCTCTTGATTTCTACCCCACTACGCAGTTACTTTTGCTTTCTGCCTACAAGAGTTCATTTGCCAGTATAATTCTTTTACTTCAAGTACTTCGCTGCCTGTATTTCTGCCCATATTAGTGGTTTCTATCTCAAAAGCATCTAGGGAAGAGTGAGTGCTGTCCCTGTACAGTTCTTTATAAAATGCCCAATAAACAGCTTCTCTCCTTCTTCCAAACTGAGGGTACTAAAATACTTTTCAATATGTGATCACTTGTAGAAAAAAAAGTGGGCACTACTTTTTTGTGTCTTGTCCTTTTGTTAAGACATAGAAGTTCAGCAAGTTGTATATTTCCTACGCTTCATGAAAGATCAAGGGGCACCAGGGGGAGGGAAAAAAAAATCATTTTCAAATACATGCACCCCTCTGGAAAATAAAATTCCAAATAACTCTTACAGCCATCTGTCTCTCTCAGCACCCCTCCAACTTCTCTAGAAATGCACCCCAGCCTCCCAATCAATAATAGTTTTGCCAGATTTTTCCAGAGATCTGAAAAAAAAAAAATGCCATGGAGTGCTCACATTTAATTCTCACTATTCTTAGTCACTGCCTTGTTGACTAAACTTGATTTCCTCAGGCTCCAGCAGATTAGACTACAAACTAAAAACACAGAAAGTGGATGGGCGATGGGAAGAGTGGCCTGAACAGAGTGCTGCTGTTCAAGGTGGGCACAATGGCAGTGAAGAAGTCAAGGAGAAAAGACCACTGATAGACACTGCAATGTGCGAGAAAACTGATCTCACACAGTACCTGATAGTGCTCACAATGGTGACCTTGAGCCATCAACAAAAGGTGCACAGTAAATTATCTAAGAAAACGTCATAGGAAACACAATTAAGATTTGTGGGGGTATAAGTCACTTGTGTGGAATGCCTTATTATGCCACGTGCCAGATGATTAAGGACTCCCGACGTCAAAATTAAAACCTGCATTTGTTGCTAACTTAACACACACCGACGGCTACTTACCCCTTCCCTTACGAATGTGTAGATGATTAAAACTGAAAACACTGGTGCTGGTCCTGAATTTTCAATTGTATCTACATTCATGAATTCAATATGACCTATGCTGAAAAAGTCCTCCTTAATAAGTTAAGACAACCAGAACTTAGTATCATTTATAAAGCATAAAAAACTTGTTTAATTAGCCTTAAATGGTTGGAGAGAAAATAACTGTTTACTAGAGAAGACACAGGAAAATAAACATAAAGCATGACCAACTGACTTCAGGCTACAAACAACCTCCTCTGGTTCACGTGCCTCACCTTTCTGCAATAGCTTTGGCCAAAAGAGCTTTCTTACGTTTATTTTTCTCTTCCATTAACCGTTGTTCTCGTTGGAGGACTTCCCAACGAGATTTTTCTTGCCTAGGGAGCAAAAAAAAGTATAAAAGTGAGTTATGACAGAGACTGCTACTCCATCTCATACCTTACCAGTCTCAGTTCCCTAAGTATAAAATTTAATCATCCAGATTATGTATATTTTCTTTCAAAAGTCCTCTTTAAAGCAACCCATCTGCAGCTCGTTATTTTATTCTAATAGGAACAAAGACCATGATCTGAAGTAAAGGAGGCTTACATAAATTGGCCCTTTGAAATCCATTATATGTATATAATCTAGGAACCCACAACTGGAAGCCAGAGTACTGCAGCTCTTTTTAGGAGTACAAAGAAACCTGTGTAAGTTAATCAGGTATTATATGCTAAATGGAGATCAAAATATATTGGTCTGTAGCTGATGTCATCTGTTATATTCTTATGTTTTATAGTTTTCTATAAGGAAAGTCTCTACCACCTTAACATCTTTAAGACAATAACCAATGTTTATTTCACATATTTCCCTTCAATTTGCTCATTTCTTTCCAACTCTTCAACACTTCTAAACAGAGTGAAACACTATTAACTAAGACTTGAAAGAATTCTGGGCTAAAGAAAAACCTCGAAGACCTAACTAAAAACATGAATTAGCACCCAATCTGTTCAACTCCGAAAGCATATTAAAATTTCTCATAAATACTGAACTTGATGTCAACTTGAATTAAACAAGGTAACAGCAAAGCTGTCTACTCCTACTACTGTCACTTCTTACAGTCATTATATCCAAGATCTTTCTTTATCCCCACACTTAGTTACGACTTTCAGAGCTGTCCCTTTCTCACCATTCCCACAGCTTCCACTTCAGTGCTGGCACTGGCCACCTCTCACATACACTACCACAGGCAGGCTTCTCACCTCAGTCTCATCTCCATCAGCACTCTATCCCCAATGGTCTTAGTGTTGACACCTGGGTTTCTATAACCATTATTTTGATCTGGACATGTCTCCCTCAGAGGCCTTGGTGATATCCTGCTTTATCAGGAAACTGGCTAGGCAGGCAGTTAGGGGTCGAAGGCCTACTTTTCTTGCTTAATTCTTGACTATTCTCTGGTCGTTTGCCTCTTCCAGAGAAGTCAGATAACATCTCTGAGCTTCTCTAAGAGATATAGCTTCCCTTTCCCTGTCTTAAAACCTCATAATTTCCCCTTTCCATAAAAGTTCCTCAGATTACATGTCTATTATGAAAAATTTCCCAAGTACCTAAAAAGAGAATAATTTTCTAAAGACATTCCATCTAAATTATTCAGCTCAGTTTAAACTCACCTACCACCTGTCTTAGATGATTGCTGGTAAACCAGCCTTAAAAGTACTTACATCTATTTATACATACTTATACAATTTTCGTTTCACAGTGCATAGGACTTTATTATCTCCTGTCAAAATGATTTCTTATGTGTAAACCCCTTGCGGGAAGGGAAAAATTTAAACTCATAGTGCAGATCTGGGTCAGCAGAGATTAAAAAAATATTTAAGAGATTAAAAAAATACTTTGAAAAAGACTCAAGAAATAGAAAACAGAAACAAATGCCATCCTTTCTCCCTAATGAGTGATAAATCTGGTGGAAACAAAGAAATGAGCAGATATTACAACATATATTCTAAAACAAAAAAATTCTGATTATAAGAATTCACAAGTCACAGAATGGTAAATTCCACAAGAATATACCTAAATTATGTAGGTAAGCGGTTTCTACTACAAACACAAAATTAAATAGACACCCACTCCTCACTTATCGACACCATTAAGTTCCAAAGACCAGGTCATTATGTAAAAATCGGCATTATGCAAAAACAGAAGATGACATCAGATCACAAAATGGAAAATGACTACATCATTACATAACCATCAAATCAGATTACGTAACTGCTGAACCACTGAGAATCACGGTCCAGCCGAGTTGACACATAACTTCAGCCATCACAGCCAGCGTTAATCTTGACTCAGCATTCATTACTGCCATACGTCAGTAATGCACAAAAATAGCTGGATAGATTTTTTACTACCATCGTAAATGTGAAATGTCGGATAAAGAGGTCAGCTACCTTGTTATCCAACATTTTGTATTTACGATAGTAAAACAAATCTACTATCCAAACTATTTTGTGCGTTACCGATGTACGTCTGGCAGAAACAAACGCCGAGGTGCTGGGCAAGAGTAAAGCTGGCTGTGATGGTTATGTGACAGCTTGGTTGGGCCATGATTCTCAGTGGTTTGGCCATTGTGTAATGATGTAATTTAGCTGTTACATAATGATGTAGTGATTCTCTGCTGTGGTCACTAATCCTCCATTTTCTCATAACCCCAATTTTCATAGAATGACCTGTGTTGATAAATGAAGAGTGGGCATACTAGCTCTGGAAGATAACATCTTCTCTGAATCCCAGAGACCTCATCTGTAAAGTGAAAATAATTAACATCCATCGCAAAGCTGTTGTGAAGTCTACATGACATAATAACATAAACAATGCCCGGCACGTAATACATTTAGGTGGTAGTTATCTTTCAACAGTTTATTTTTCAGATTTCTAGGTTTCAATATAAAATGCAGGAAATGTTAAAACCTGTATTTCCTCAAAGCCCAACAGAAAAAAAAAAAAAAGGTTAAATGCGAGGAAAATCTCATGGATGTACAGACTTACTAACAATTCCATTTTCTTTTTCTCCAATTTGCAATCTGGCTTTGGAGGTGGAACCTCGACTTTCTTATTGAGGTTTACATCATGAGAATTCTCGAGCCCCACTTCCCTTGACTGACTTTCAGTACCCTGTTGCTTTTCATCACCAATAGGGGAGGTGCGCGCCACAGAAGGAGCAGGAAGAGAAGAACATGGTTTTTGAGTATTAAATCTCTGTTTCGGAACGGAAAGCAGCTGTTCTAGAGGTAATGAGGTTGATCCATCTTGAAGTCCAAGTTTTTGGCTTTGCTCTTGAAGGGCTTTTTCTCGCAGAAGTTGTTGTCGACTTTTGTTCATGGGCCGACGCCGCTGTGGTTCAAATGGATCTACGTAAAGAGAAAGTGGGAAAAATTCCTTTGTGTGAGCAATAAAACATAACTCCTCTAAGAAAATATTAAGCATTAACATTAAACTTTGGAAAGAAACAATTCTAGAAGTTGGTTCTTTTGTTGTTTTTCCCTTCTCTATCTTGAACACCCAGAGAAAAACACCCCTCTTCCTACAGTTTCAACAGTTCTCAGTTCATACTGTTAACATTTAATAAAAACTGCTCCATGTCTCAATTTACTGTCATAGGAAGTCAATCTGTCTGAATGTGTTAGGCCTTAGGACACAAAGCAAGGTTTCTGTTTTAATTTGACAGCTGCTAAAAGAATCAGCAAATTCTGACAAAATAAGGTAATTAAACTTCCTGAATGCCTTAAATTTATGATTCTGCCTGCTCTCCTAAAACAAAATGCTGGTTGAATTTTCAAATGGGCTCCCCCTCTCTTAAATTTTAACAGATTTTAGAGCAATTTGATAAGTACGTAGACACTATCCATACAAAATATAATTGAATGAAGTTATATTTCCAGGAATGCTGGTTAATCCTCAATCTTTTTTATGTTCCAGAACAAGGCTGTATTCTCCCAAAGTCTAGTCAGCCTGTAATTAATGTATGTAAACTAATTTTAACAGTAGACTTAAGCAATAAAAATCCATGGCCTTCGAGTAGATTCCAGCTCATAGCCACCCTATAGCGCAGAGCAGAAATGCCCTATAGGATTTCCAAGGATAACACATAATTAGACTATGAAATAAGCAGACCTAACATAGCTTGGAAACCCTGGTGGCATAGTGGTTAAGTGCTATTGCTCCTAACCAAAGGGTCGGCAGTTCGAATCCGCCTGGGGCTCCTTGGAAACTCTATGGGGCAGTTCTGCTTTGTCCTATAGGGTCGCCCTGAGTCAGAATCGACTCGATGGCACTGGGTTTAACATAGCTGAATGGCTTCACTTAAAATGACTGGATAAGGTTTTTGCATTCCACTGTTGAGCCAAGAGAAGATCATGTATCAGTTTTGCTTTTTTTACTCTTCTAAGTAAAAACCAGAGTCAGAAAAGGACAACGATAACTATTCCAACGCAGGCTGAATCGAGATTCCTATTGATAGCTACTCAGTGCCATTTATGCCAGTGCAGGCTTTGCTTTGTTTCCACTTCCAACCAACAGCATGTGCTTTATGGACAGGCTTCAGTAGGTTTAAGGTTTTGATGACTCAAAAGCAACGGGGATATAATTATCAAATTCATAGAAACAAATGTACAGTTTCAATCGTTTATTTTCCAATTACCGGCATACTACCAAACTCAATCCATTACTTCTTGGCCATGGCTTATACCTTTATTATATAAATATGATCAAAAATAACCTTTTGGGACTACTGAACGAGGTCAAAATTCACTTCTGGAAGTGTCACAAGACGTGCGTGGTATATGCATGGGCGTGCTATGCCAGAACTTTTTAACATAATCTCATCATTTCCGTGCGTTGTATGTGTGTACATTATTTACATGGGCACACTATTTGCAAAAATACAGTACTCCTGGTTTCTGATCATTATTCACACTATCAGAAAATGTCATAAGAGTCTGCTTACCTCCCAGTTCAACTATTAGCTGAATTATCAATTGTTCCTCTAAAATTCAGTACTGCAGTTTCCATTATACTCTGCATGTCCACAAAGCCTACCTTATTGGCTTGCCTACAACTCAGGGAGGTCTGGCTACAGCAATTAAATGCTCTGACCAGTGGTGCCAGGCCACTTCTGCTCACAACTCACTGGCCAGAACTAGTACATAGTCATAAACAAACACAAAGGGGCTGGGCATATGCCTGGGAAGGAGAGGGAACCAGAATCATTTGACATGCTTCACTAAATAAAAAATAAAATAGTGCTATCGAGTCATTTCCGACTCATAGCTGACCCTATGCAACGCCCCATAGGGTTTCTGAGGAGCACCTGGTGGACTTGAACTGCCAACCATTTGGTTAGCATCCACAGCACTTAGCCGCTACTTTACTAATCACCGTTAGGAAGGAGAGGGAACCAGAAGCACTTGACATGCTTCACTAATCACCGTTAATTTAAAAACGTTGGAAATTTCCAAATTTTTTTTAATTGACTTTTAAAAGATTTGAATCTAATTTAAAGATTGGATAAGTGGCCAAAAAAAGAGAAAGAAAACTAAGAAACACACCAAAAAAAAAAAAAAAGCCACACAAACATGTTGATGGAATTAAGCCAACAGACTACCAGTATGTGATGTCTGGTATGTCCTCTTTTTTTTAAGCCCTGCTCCCCATACCCAAGACAACGATCATTCTGACTCATGAGTTCATCGTTCCCTTGCTTCCCTTTTTTATAAGTTATATCACATCTACAAATGTTTCTTTACAAGTTTTTTTTTTCTTAACTTTATAAAAAGGGCATCATGCTGTATGCAATCACTTTTTAAACGTATTACATTGCCACTCGTACACACGGTGTTCATGTCACTGCAGCCTCTCATTCCGAAGGCTGTGTAACACTGCAGTGTGTGAATAAACCAGAATCTATTCATCTTCTTCCACTGAGGGGCATTCAGGTTAGTATCAGGTTACTGCTATTGTGAATTTTGCTGTTATGTCTCCTCTTGTACATGCGAAAGAATTTCTCTTGGGTATTCATCTAGTAGAACCGGTAGATCATAAAGTATAACTTCAGGAGAAATGTCAAGTTACTTTCCAAAATGCATTCCCTCAAGAAATACGGGATGAGCTGTGGCTGCACCTTCTCTTCAATATATGCTATTACCAGGCTTCTAAATTTGTCAACTCAGTGGGTGTAAAGTGGTATCTCATTGTGCTCTTTATTCGCAATTCTCTACTCATTGATGGTGATGAGCATCTCTTTAAATTCATTTTCTATGAAATTTCTATCCGTGTCTTTTGTTCGTTTTCCTTTTGGGTCGTTTGTGTTTTTCATAAATTAGCAGCAAACAACTAGAAAACACAATTAAGGAGAAGATATTGTTGCAATACCAGAAAAGACACTATAAAGAATTTAAGAATAAATCTCATAAAAGGTTGCTCAAGGCTTCTAGAGGGAAAATTCTAAAACTTTATCAAGAGATATTAAAGAAGACCTAAATAAATGGAGACATACATGATATTAGTGAAAATATAACTTAAAGATTCAGTGCAATTCCAATCAAAATCCCACCCGGGTTTTCCATGAAATCCCAACTGGGTTAAATTATTCAAAATCTTACATGAAAGGATAAAAGTTCAAGGATAGAAAGTAAAGTTGAAGAAGAAGAAAGAAGGGGACTAAGCTACTAGATACCAGGAATCGATATGAAGCTTTAGGACACTATGGTATTGGTACCAAGAACCCAACCCGCTGCCATCGATTCTGACTCATAGCAACCCTAAAAGACGGACTAGAACTGCACCAGAGGATGTCTAAGGGGTGCCTGGTGGATTTAAACTGGCAACTTCTTGGTTAGCAGCCATAGCTCTTAACCACTACACCACCAGGGTTTCCGGTATCGGTACACAACAGACAGAATGATCAACGGAATCAGACAGACACACCAGAAACAGATGAGTACCTATACAGGCGCACCTCATTCTACTGTGTTTTGCAGATACTGCATTTTTCACAAATTGAAGGTCTGTGGCAACCCTACATTGAGCAAGTCTATCGGTGCCATTACTCTAACAGCATGCGCTCACTTCGTGTCTCTGTGTCACATTTTCGTAATTCTCACAATATTTCAAACTTTTTCATTATTATTATATGTTATGGGGATCTGTAATTAGTGACCGTTGATGTTACTATTGTAATTGTTTTGGGGCACCACGAACATGCTCATATAAGACAGTGAACTTAATAAAAGTTGTGTTTGTTCTGACTGCCCCACTAACCAGCAGTTCCCTGTCTCTTTCCCGGTCCTCCCTCTCCTCGGGCCTCTCTATTCCCTGAGACACGACAATACTGAAATTAGGCCAATTAATTACTCTACCACAGCCTCTAAGTGTTCAAGTGAAAGAAGAGTCACACATCTCTCCTTTTAAATCAAAAACAAGAAATGATTATGCTTAGTGAGGAAGACACGTCAAAAGCTGAGATGAGCCAGGCCTCTTGCGCCAGTTAGCCAAGTTGTGAATTCAAAGGAAAAGTTCTTGAAGAAAACTAAAAGTGCTACTCCAGTGAACACATGAATGAGCCTTATTGTGACATGGGGAAAGTTTTAGTGGTCTGGATAGAAGATCAAAGGAGCCATGACATTCCTTTAAGCCAAAGCCTAAACCAGAGCAAGGCCTTAACTCTCTTCAATTCTATGAAGGCTGAGAGAGGTGAGGAAGCTGCAGAAGAAAAGTCTGAAGCTAGGAGAGGTTGGTTCATGAGGTTTAAGAAGCCATCTTCGTATCATAAAAGTGCAAGGTGAAGCAGCAAATGCTGATGTAGAAGCTACGGCAAGTTACCCAGAAGATCTAGCTAAGATAATTGATGAAGGTGGCTACACTAAACAGATTTTCAATGTAGACAAAACAGCCTTATACTGGAAGATGCCATCTAGGGTTTTCATAGCTAGAAAGAAGTCAATGCCTGGTTTCAAAGTTTCAAAGGACAGGCTGACTCTCTTGTCAGGGGCTAATGCAGCTGGTGATTTTAAGTTAAAGCCAATGCTTATTTACCCTTCTGAAAATCCTAAGGCCCTTAGGAATTATGTTAAATCTACCCTGCGTGTACTCTATAAATGGAACAACATAGCCTGGATGACAGCACGTTTGTTTACAACCTGGTTTAGTGAATATTTTAACCCCACTGTTGAGGCTTACTGCTCAGAAAAAAAGACCCGACCCCTTTGAAAATATTACTGTTCACTGACAATGCACCTGGTCACCCTAGAGCTCTGATGGAGATATACAAGGAGATTTAATGTTGTTTTCATGCCTGCTAAAACAACATTCATTCCACAGCCCATCGATCAAGGAGTAATTTCAACTTTCAAGTATTATTATTTAAGAAATATATTTCGTAAGGATATTGCTGCCATAGATAGTGATTCCTTTGATGGATCTGGGCAAAGTAAATTGAAAACCTTCTGGAAAGGATTCACCATTGTAGATGTCATTAAGAACATTCGTGATTCACATGAGATCAAAATACCAACATTAACAGGAGTTGAGAGTAAGTTGATTCCAACCCTCATGGTTGCCTCTGAGTGGAGGAAGTAACTGCAGATGTGGTGGGAACAGCAAGAGAACTAGAATTAGAAGTGGAGCCTGAAGATGTGACTGAATTGCTGCAATCTCATGATAAAACTTTAACAGATGAGGAGTTGCTTCTTACGGCTGAGCAAAGAAAGTGGTTTCTTGAGATGGGATCTATTCTTGGTGAAGATCTGTGAACATTACTGAAATGATAACAAAGGATTTAGAATATTACACAAGCTTAGTTGATAAAACAGCAGTAGGGTTTGAAACAATTGACTCCAATTTTGAAAGAAGTTCTACTGTGGGTAAAATGCTAACAAACAGTGTCACATGCTACAGAGAAATCGTTCATGAAAGGAAGAGTCAATCAATGTGACATACTTCTCCGTTGTCTTATTTTAAGAAATTGCCACAGCCACCCTAACCTTCAGCAACCACCACCCTGACCAGTCAGCAGCCATCAACATCGAGGCAAGACCCTCCACCAGCAAAAAGACTGCGACTTGTTGAAGGCGCAGATGATAGTCTGCATTTTTTTAGCAATAAAACATTTTTTAACTAAGGTATATACACTGTTTTTTAGACATAATGCTATTGTTTACTTAACAGCATAAACAACTTTTATATGCACTGGGAAACAAAAAATTCATGACTCACTTTATTGAGGTGGTCTGGAACTGAACCTACAATATCTCTGAGATACGCCTGTATGAAACATTGGTATATGGCAAAGTAGTATGTCAGATCAAAAGCAAAAGCTGGCATTATTTAATAAATGGATCTGGAAAAAATGGTTATCAGTATGGATCCATCTCTCATACAATATTAAAAACAAGAGAACAGAAAGTTCTCCAAATGGATTAAGGATTTAAATGTCAAATTAACACTTTAAATCTCTTAGATGAAATACACTGCTTTATGTAGTTTTCTGAATCTGTTATATCTTATATAATAAAAACGATTTTTAAAAATTCTTAATAGAAAATAAAAATGAATTATCTTTTAGACCTTATTGCAGAAGACTAATTTCTTAAGATAACAGAAATGTTGACTATATAAAAAATGACAAATTTGACTATAATAATTTGTTGATCTGAAAGATAAAGTTAAATGACAAGTTACAAACTAGAAGTATATGGTATCTACCTGCCTTCTTTGAGGCCAACTTTAAATATCCTCTCTGACACCAACTGCAAATGCAGCTGTCCTTCTTCTGACCCTAACCACAGGAGCTAGGTCAAATCTCACAAGTTAAAAGGCACATTCCTCCTGACTGCCAAGTCTGCCTAAAACTTCAGACACCAGTTGCAAGCTCAGGGTTCCCCATGACACCCTCCTTTCTGACCTTCTGGCTAAAACTTCAGGGGGCTCTCACTATCCCCTCAGGTTCAAAGATCCACTAGAATGACTCACAGAACTCAGAAGAGCACTAAACTCACTATTACAGTTTTATTACAGCAACAAGGATACAAATGAAGAGACACACAGGGCGAGGTCTGGGAGGGTCCCCAAATACAAGTTTCCATGCCTCAGAGGACATGTTACCCTCTCATGTATTGATGTCTATCACCAACCAGGAAGCTCACCTGGGCTTCACACCCAGAGTTTTTATTGGGGTTTTATTACATAGGCATGATTGAGCGAATCATTGTCCATGTGATGAAACTCAACCTCCAGCGCCCTGCCCCTGAGCTAGAGTTGATATCACCCAATGGGTCTTTCTAGCATGGCCAGCCCCCAACCAAGTCACGTCAGTACTATAACAAAAAAATCAATGGTTAAATTCAAGATTTTAGAGATTATCTCTCAAGAATTTGGGTAAAGTTAACTGTACATTCCAAAATAAAATTGAAAAACAACTATCAAGAATAAAGAACTCTTATGAATATTTTCTCTAACTAGAAATTGACAGTATGTGGTTGTCATTGTTTTTTCCAATTATTTTCACTATGAAATGGATCATACATCAAATACATGTATGTGTATGTATGTGTATACCCAATGTGCATGGATAATAAAAATATTAACCTAGCTTAAGAAATAAAACATGACTGTAGTAGACATAACTACTGTTCAAGGACATTTTCCCCCTCTTTTAGAACACACAAGAGAACTTGTACTTCCTGATCCTCAAGTCATATGACTTGCTTTTGTTCAATAAAATGTAAGTAGAAGTGACACACGTCACTTACTAGTGGAAGCATTTTTTTTTTTTAAATTTATTGTGCTTTAGGTGAAAGTTTACAAATCAAGTCAGTCTCTCATACAAAAGCCATACACACCTCGCTGTGTACTCCCAGCTGCTCTCCCCTTAATGAGACAGCACTTTCCTCCTCTCCACCCTGTATTCCCCGTGCCCATTCAACCAGCTCCTGTCCCCCTCTTCCTTCTCATCTCGCCACCAGACAGGAGTCACCCACATAGTCTCATGTGTCTACTTGAGACACAAAGTTCACTCCTCACCAGCACCACTGTCTATCTTATAGTCCAGGCCAATCCCTGTCTGTAGAGTTGGTTTCGGGAATGGTTCCAAACTTAGGCTATGAAAGGGTCCAGGGACCATGACCGTCAGGGTCCCTCTGGTGTCTCAGACCATTAAGCCTGGTCTTTTTACAAGAATTTAAGATCTGCATCCCACTGTTCTCCTGCTCCATCAGGGATTCTCCGTTGTGTTCCCTGTCAGGGGAGTGATCGGTGGTAGCCAGGCACCATCTAGTTCTTTGGGTCTCAAGCTGATGGAGTCTCTGGTTTATGTGGCCCTTTCTTGTCTCTTGGGCTCATATTTACCTTGTGTCGTCAGTGTTCTTCATTCTCCTTTGCTCCAGGTGGGTTGAAAGCAATTTATGCATCTTACATGGCTGCTTGCTAGCCTTTAAGACCCCAAACACCTCTCATCAAAGTGGAATGCACACCGTTTTCTTAATACATTTTGTTATGCCAACTGACTCCCATCCCTTGAAACCATGGTCCCCAGACTCCCGTCCGTGCTACTCTGGCCTTCAAAGCTTTTGGCTGTATTGAGGAAATTTCTTTGCTTTTGGTTTAGTCCAGTTGTACTATCCCTGTGTTATGTGTTGCCCTTCCCTTCACCTAAAAAAATTTTTGTCTACTATCTACTTTTTTTTTTATCTACTTAGTGAATATCCTTCTCCCTCCCTCCCCACCCTTGTAACCATCAAAGAATATTTCCTTCTCTGTTTAAACTTTATCTGGAGTTCTTATAATAGTGGTCTCGTATAATATTTGTCTTCTTGCAATTGACTGACTTCATTAAGCATGATGCCTTCCAGGTTCCTCCATGTTATGAAATGTTTCACAGAATCATTATGTTCTTACTCGCTGCAGAGTATTCCATTGTGTGACTATGTCACAATTTATTTATCCGTTCATCCACTGATGGGCACCTTGGTTATGCTGGAAGCATTTAACTGACAATGTTCAATTCTCAACCTTTCTGCCATGGTGAACCCTGGTATGATCACACCAGGAAATAGTGTGGAGTGACCATGTAGAGCAGAATCACCTGCCAAACCATGCTAGATATGAAGCGAGGGTGGAAAATAGACCTTCGTTATTTTAAACCACTGATATTTTAGAGCTATGTGTTAAAAAAAAAAATGTGTTACTGCAGCTTAATCAGGTTAAGCTGATTTCATAACTACCAACACCTTCAAAATTCTCTACATACTTGCCCCTGCCTCTTCGTAAGCCTGAATTTTGTGTTTCATTTCCTTGATTTTCTTTACGGTTTTCCTATATCCCCAAAAGAATACCGTTAATTTTATATTACTTTGAAATTATATAACTGGTAACAGACTATACATATATTCTTCTGCAACTTGCTCTTTTCACACATTTATGAAATGTATACACATCAAGGCATGTAGCTATAGTTTATATAGTCCCACTAGCTATACAGCAGTCATAGAATGATTATGCCACTATTTATCCACTCTCTTGTTAATGAACACTTCCTCATTTCCACCTTTTTAGTACTATAAACGACAGTTAAGAATATTCTTCATCATGTTTCCCCAAGTACATATGAGTGTCCCTACAGTACCATTGCCCTAATTTTTGTTGGCAACCCTCTTTCTAGATTATTTAATTAATTATATTTTTAAGTTGCATAACAGCTTGAAGAGGCCTTAAAAATTAAAGATCCAACACTTCTGCTTTTACAAATAAGAAATCCAAGGCAAAAAGATTTAAAAGCAGAGCTGGGAGGTCTACATGCCAATCACTGTGTTTGGCTATGGGCATATAAAAATGGTAAGATGTTTTCTCTGTCCTCAAGGTAGTCATCCATTAGGGAGTTGGTATCCAGACGCTAAAGTCTCTCTACCACACCATGTGCCTTGAAACTCAGGTCCTTATCAACCTCTCTCTATTCCAAATTGCAGGATATTTTGAAATACAGTTCTACGTAATCAAGGTATTGTTTAATTTTGCTTCCATATTAAGTCCTTTCCCACTGGCAAACCCACTCCACCAATGTATACTGAAACCAAAAACCCACTGCCGTCGAGTCGATTCCAACTCAAAGCGACCCTATAGGACAGGGTAGAACTGCCCCACAGAGTTTCCAAGGAGCCCCTGGCGGATTCAAAGTGCCAACCCTTTGGTTAGCAGCCACAGCACTTAAACACTAAGCCACCAGGGTTTCCCCACTAATGTATAACCCTTGTGAAATCTTCCCAAGCTCCCCACAGCCCCTAGCACACCGAGGACCCTCCTGGCTCTGCAGCAAGCTCTTATACAACATCTACTATCAAACCATTTTATGATTGTTTAATGGTCTGTCTCCTCATTGGCTATATGTAAGCTCTCTGAAGGCAGGGGTGATGTCTCGTTCATCTTTGTACCCCTAATCAGAGGTGATAACTGGGAACTTCGGACTGGACCAGAGAAAGGATACTTACACTCCATTAAAAAAAAAAACAAAACCCATTGCTGTCCAGTCGATTCCGGCTCATAGTGACCCTACAGGACAGAGTAGAACTGCCCCATAGGGTTCCCAAGGAGCGACTGGTGGATTCAAACTGCCCATCTTTTGGTTAGCAGCCGATTTCTTAACCATTGTGCCACCAGGGCTCCATAAATCTGAGTAAGTGAATGGATAATGAAAACACAAAGCAAAAGAATTTGAACACATCAAGCTAGACAGTGTCAATTAATCACACACTGTAGTATAACCTTTATACTACCTTGGACTGACCAGTTGAAATTTCCCCAATCTACATGATCCACACTGGCACTATATTAGTAATTTACGTTCTTTTCCACTTGTCAGTCTTGGATCATTCTCATATCTATGCTTTAAAAAAAAAAAAAAAAAGCCTACCTGAGCATCATCCAATTTTCTCACAAATATCTAAAAAAGGCACGGTATGGTTTATTTTTCTCCCAAAGTAAAGTCTATCAAAGTTGCTAGTCCACGTGGAAAGATTATAGGGACATTACAGATGGCTCTGCTCATTCAAAAGGACAGCCATCACTCCCCATTAACATGATCACAAACAAAACAATACTCACTAGAAGGAAATTCTTTACATGAGATGGAGTAAAGGCCTCTAACGTAAAACGTGTCCTGACCTTAACTTTCTGAGGTGAATCAGCTAAATGAAGTAAACTCATTCTGTGCATGTTTAAACTGTGCCAAAGGAAGACACTCTGAAAAGAACTAAAAATAAGTTATGGTTCCAAGAGTGGCGTAAACTGCTCCCAGAAGCGGTGTGCACTACCAGGATATCCATTCAGATCTTCATGAAATTTCAACCACAAGCTAACCATAGTTATATCACTGGGACTGTCTCACCAAGTATTAGCAAACTTCATGCCTTCATCGAAAGAAAACAAAATACTATAAAGCCACTCAGTGATTACTTCGTAAGAGGGAGGAGGGAGCACAAAATTTTAGCTTACCCCAAAGTTGGTAGAAATACATATATATGCATACACACACATACACATGTATATATGTATGTATATGCGTCAGAATCGTCTCGATGGCAATGAGTTATACATATGTGTGTATATGTTGTTGTTTGCCAGGTGGCATCCGGTTAGTTCCCACTCATAACGACCCCATGTACAACAGAATGAAACACTGCCTAGTCCTGTGCCACCCTCAAAATCGTTGTTATGTTTGAGCCCACTGTTGCAGCCACGGTGTCAATCCATCTCACTGAGGGTCTTCCTCTTGACCCTCTATTTTACGAAGCATGATGTCCTTCTCCAGGGACTGATCCCTCCTGATAACATGTCCAAAGTATAGGAGAGACATAATCGCTCTCTCTCTCTCTATATATATAAAATTTCACTTCTAACCCCTCAAATTTTTTTTTAACCCCTCAAAAATTGTTTAGATTTAGCTGAATCTCGGAGTTGAAAAGAACTACAAAAATCATTTGGCAACTGCAAGCGAATGCAGTAATCCAGGTGTATTATGGAAAGTGCTGAATTTTTGCGTGTTCAGACTCTGTTCTGCTTTTTTCTAATCATTACCTGCTTCTATAAGTTTATCATAATTCTAATATGGTGCACCCCCCTTCTCTTTCCCTCACCCTAACCCCAACCCTGCCACCACTGATCCGTGGAGCAATGCACCCTAAAGGAGAGAACCAAGTGTTAGGGTCACTTCGACTCCCAAGTTCCATTCCTTTCAAGGGAGAAAGTGAGGTACCCGAAATGGGCCACTGCACCCTCTATCCTAAAAGTAGACCCCAGCCCCCTGGGCCTGCCTCTCCTCCCGTGGCTCCACGTACATCCACCTCTGGAACCCTCTCAATCCCGTCACTCTGTCCCCCAAAACACACCCTCTCCCCGCCCCTTTCTCCTGCAAAAGCTCCAGTCCCGCCCCTTCCCCTTAACAGATCCAAGAATTGACCCTCTGCAGGCACGTCCCGTTACCTTTAGTCTGCTTTAGCCGCCTCAGCTCCTCCTCAGAAAAGCCTGCCCAAGCCTGCGCCATTTGCCCGGACTGCCCGTACCCCTACAGCGCGCAAACTTCAGACACCCGGAGTGCCAACGTTACCTCCCAGCCACATCCGGGTTCTTCCCCGACGGCAGCCGACCAGCCAATCAGCGCGTCGGGCTCCAGACAGAAGGCCCTGCTGCAGGGTTCGGCCCCCTTCGAGGCTGCCTCTGGCAATGCCGGAAAAACTGTCTAAGGAAACCTTGGCCAAGCAAACACTACTATCCTTTGGCCTGGCTCTACTCTCTCTCCCTTTTTCTAATTCCTGGGGTTAGTTGCTGGGAGAGATAAGGGGGAGATGGCGTTGGGGCTAGGTGTGGTGATAAACAGGCAGTTAGGAAGCGGCTACTAGTCGGTGGCGGAAAGGGACGGGCGTAATGGCTGCCTGTCGGGGTCCTCTGTAAACTCTGGGGCGGAGCCTGCACTGGTGGCCGGGAGGGGGCCAGCCGTGGTTTGCAGAGCGTGGCTTCGAAGGCTAGACGGTGAGCTGCGCTGGAGTTATACGTCCTAAAAAAAAAAAAAGCGATCCGATTTAGGCTTCGTTTATGAAGAAATGTTTAGGAGGGCTGCATCTAACAGATGGACAGAGGACGGACACGTTCAACAGGGTTTCTCTGAAGACCCAGGTCTCTCGCAGGCCGTAGCGCGTCCCCCAGATGTCTTTCTGCTGCCTGTGGTTGCGAATAATTGTCGCGAATGTGCAGCCTTTCTCTTCATGCATTTCATAAATCTCTCCCCTTAACTGTTCTCCCATCTCTTCTTATGTCCACACAAGACAATGTAAAAGTCGACGCTGGAGATGTGAAAACATTTCTGAGGATTCCCCTGCCTGGAGCCTGATACCGACTTTCTGGTTCTGCCTTGAACACTTGTCAGGGCTTCCGTTCTCTTGTTTTAAGGAGATCTGCGAAGATCAAAAGATGCACCCATTGTCAAAGTGCATGCAGGTTAGAGTGATTTCAAAGAGCAAGGCCAGTTATCCCATTTTTCATGTTTCTCTTCTCTGTTTTGCATTAAAAAAAAATTATTTTGGCTTACATTTAAAAATCTCAGATGTGACTTTTAGCTCTAGTGCGTCAATACCATTTAAACAAATTGAAATAAAAGAAATAGACTGGAAAATACAGCACACCAAGAAGATAATCGAAATGAATCTTTCAGGCTTAGATCGGTGATCAAAAGGTAAAGGATGTTTGGAAATTTCTCTGTAATATTTGAAATGATTTCTGAAATTTGGGGATGCCACAGATGCTTCATTGTAAATGTGAACTTTTCTGTGACATTCTAAAGTTAAAATGTCATCCAAAAGGACTGAAGGACACATTTCATCCAGTTTTTGAACACTGACTAAATACATTAAAACAAAGGTATAAATTAGCTCCAGGATATTAGCTGGGGCTGTCTGGTATAGTTAATGCAGTTTCCCGTTTATAAGCAACAGCCCTCTAGCTCACCTCCCATTGCAGAACCACTTTATCTACCCCATGTTGGATTTTACACCTAAACCTCTTCAGTTTGGGTAAATTTCAAGAATTGTCAATAGTCTTAACAGGGAAATTGTGGTGCTTTAGAGGTTGCGTGTTGGCCTTAAGTGAGAACCAAAGTGTAGGTGAGATGGAGTGAAAGACAATAAAGTCCATCTGTGTAAAATTATAATTTCCAGTTTGTAAGATTCCTCGTGTTGTTTCTGTTGGCTCTCCTTCACCGTGGCTGGTTTCTTCAAACGATGTATAAAATTTTTGTTGGGAGTTGATCTTCAAAGAAGTTCTTTATTCTGTAAGAGTGTTCCATGCCCTGGGTTAAGAGTCTCTACAAAGTGATTTTGCTGGGCCCTAAAAGTTCCAGTTTTCCTGAAGGACTTTTCAGCTTGTAATATAAGTTTAGGTCCCACCGCATGTATGATACAGGCCTCAGGTGTTAGTTTTTTGTAGTGTTTTTATAAAAAAAAAAAAAAACTAATATTCCTCACAGACAGCAGGGTAACTTACTGCTTTCCCAGAGCACTCTGCTGAGTTTTTCTAATGCTGTTATCTGGTGGGTAGTCCTTCCCTGGTTTTCAATATTATTTCAGGGATCTTGTCTTCAAATATGCATCGGATTTTCAGCCCTTGCTGTATTTTTTTAAAAATAAGAACATGATGTTATTTAGCATTTGTGTGTTTATGGCAAGAGTGGGGACCATCTGTGACAATTTAGACTGTTGGTTCCCATTGATTCTCCACCAGAGCAGCCAGAGTAATGTTTTAAAAATAAAAATCTAATCATGTTTGTAGTCTGGGTAAAACTGTTAAATGGCTTCCCATCACACTTCGAATAAACTCTCATTACTTGACCCCTGCCTACCTCAGTTTGTGTGACTAATAGGCTCTCTTTCCCTATACGCTTAGTCCAGCTGAGTTGGCTTATTGGATTTTAGAACATCCCCGGCCCCATCTACCCTACCCAAGTTCTTCCCAAATGTTCCATTTGACTATCAGTCTTTCCCTTATCTGGCTGGTTCCTTCTGATTCTTCAGGTTTTGGCCTAACTGTCCACTTAGACGTTCTGAGATAGGGAAGAAACAGGGGCTGAGCCCCTAGGCAAGGAGCCCTGCAATACCTGCAACTTACAACTTACTTACAATACTATGTGTTTGGCTAATGCAAAACTCCCATCCTGGAATGTGTGATAAGGAAAGAAGGAACAATGTACTCCCTTGTAAGATGTTTTTCAGAAGGACTGGCCTGATCTGGTCCCTGGAGCATGCAGACATCAGCAAGGTGACCAAGGTGACTGACGGATGACTTCTGCCTGATGCAAGTACCCGAGATAGGAATCTAACTGGCACCACAGGAGGGACTGTGCAGGCGCATCACCCCATAATAAGTACTGCTTTGAATCCCAGAAGCCTCCGGGACAGGAGCCGTCTTAAAGCCATCTTAGAAAGCTGCTGCATGCACACAGTAGTTAACGAATCCCTGCCCAGATGGGCTACTTGCTGGAAAATCCCGCCTATACCTATGAATAAACATAAATCCTCCCCCTCCCACACCACTCAAAAACCTTTTAAAACCCATGCAAATCCTTTGTTCTGGGAGATGGGGGTAAAAGTTGCCTAGGCCCTCCTCATCTCTGCTTGCAAACCTCTTCAATAAAGCTTTTCTTGTGTGGAAAATTCTCCGTGCCTTACCTGTTCATTTTTGACCAGTGAGAGGCAAGAAGCTTATTTAATTAAAGGCGTTGGGGCACCGGTAACAATTCTGTGACCATTTAATCCAAATAGCATACCCCTGCCCCCATTTTTTATTCTTTATTGCTTTTATAACCAAACCAAACCCGTTGCCATTGAGTCAATTCCAACTCATAATGACCCAATATGACAGAGTAGAACTGTCCCATAGGATTTCCAAGGAGCAGCTGATGGAATCAAAATGCCCACTTTTGCTTAGCAGCCATAGCTCTCAACCACTGCACCATCAGGGAAAACAGACAAACAAATATAATTAGTGCTATTGCTTTTATAACATTAATTATACTTGTTTATTTTCTATTTCCCTCTATTAGGTAGTAGCTGCACAAGATCAGGGACTGCATCTTTTATTCATGCAGTATATCACAGCATGTTTGTCACTCATGTTTTTATTAAAAAATAAACCTTTCTGAGTCAAATGTTGGCTTGAAACATTCCCATATTTTGAAATTCCTTTCTAGTGTAAATTTCTGTGATGATGAGTAACACCCCATTCATTATTTATTAATATTGCATCTGTGATCTCATTGTTTACTAAATTTTAATGTTAAAAATAGGTTGAGAAGAAGCAGGTTGTCCCTTTTTTTTTTTTTTGGTAAAGCCTTAAAATAGTATTTCAGCGATGTTCTGTAGTTTTCAGTGTATAGGTCTTGCATACCTTTGTCAGATGTATCCCTAAGTAGTTCATAATTTGTGATGCTTCTGTGAATAGTTTTTTATTTCAATTTTCAAAATTTGTGACTAGTATATAGAGATAAAATTGACTTATGTTTATCAATCTTATATCCTTCAACCTTGATAAGCACACTTATTAATTACAGTAACATTTTTCTTATAGATTCCATTGCGTTTCCTACATAAGTGATCATGTGTGCAAAATAAAGACAGCTTTACTTCTTTCTTTCCAATCTATATACCTTTTATTTCTTTTTCTAGCCTTATAGACCCATCAGTGCAATGCTGAAGAGAAAAATTGTTAGATGATCTCTTTTGTTTCTGATTTTAGGGGAAAAGCATAAAGTCTTTCACCATTAAGTATGATATTTTAGGTTTTTCATAGATGCCCTTATTCAGGGTGATGAAATTCCTTTCTAACTCTCCTGAGAGCTTTTATCAGAAGTGGATAATGGATTTTATTGAATACTTTTTTGAGTTCTATTTATATCTTTGATATCTCTGCTTAATTTTTTTAACATATGGAGTACAGTAATGATAAATATTAATGTCCTTGTCTGCTGATTATGATGTTAGTTTTAGGTCAGTTTTTTTTTTTCTTAATTTATTTTTGTTGTTGAGAATATACTCAGCAAAAACATATACAAATTCAAGTTTCTACATGTAAATTCAGTGACATTTGTCACATTCTTCAAGTTGTACAACCATTCTCACCCTTCTTTTCTGAGTTTTTCCTCCCAATTAACATAAACTCACCCCTAAGGTTCCTATCTAATTTTTTGAGTTGCTCTTGTCAATTTATCCCATATAAATACATCTAAAAAGAGCATAATGCTCAAGGTGGACATTCTTCACTAATTAAGCTAAACTCTGGTTTTAAGAAGACTTCAGCGGATATTTTTGGTTTAAGGTTTTATTAAAGATTGTCTTCGGGCAATAGTTTCAGGGATTTATTCAGCCTCCATGTGTCTAGAAATTCTGAATTTGATGAGAATTTGAAATTCTGTTCTGCATTTCCACCCTTTTGATCAAGAGTCTGCAATAGAATCCTTGATCAAAATGTTCAGTAATTGTAGTTGGGCACCATCCAGTTCTTCTGGTCTCATGGCAAAGGAGGCAATTGTTCATGGAGGCAATTAGCCACTCATTTCATATCCTCCTCCGATACTTGACTCTCCTCCTTCCTCTGTTGCTCCAGGTGAATAGAGACCAATTGCTGTCCCTTGGATGGCCGAGTTTTAGGTCAGCTTTGTTTGATTAAATTTTCTTCTCACTGTGATTCATATTTTCCTACTTCTTTACATCCATGGTAATCTTTGATTTGTTACAAGGTCTTGTAATTTTTATGTTCTTAGGTGCTATTTTGTTTTCCTATAAATATTCTTGAGTTTTGTTCTGAACTGCTGTTAAGTTACTTGGAAATAGTTTGACCTTTTTGAGTCTGATTTTTAGAATTTGTTAGGTAGGACCAGAGAAATGTTTAATCAAGGGCTAAATATCTACCATTACTGAGGCAATACTCTTCTGAATACTCCACCAGATATTCTGTGAATTGTGAGGTTTTCCAGTCTGACTGGTGGAACTAGGCACTATTTCCAGTCCTGTGTAAGTGTTGTGTACTGTACTGTTATGGATTGAATTGTGGTCCCCCAAAATATGTATTGAATACCTGACCCTTGTACCTGTGGATGCGATCCTGTTTGGAAATAGAGTCTTCTGTTATGAGGTCATACAAGTATAAGTTGGATCCAAAACCCAATCACTTGAGTTATAAAAAAGACCAAAATAGACACAGAGACACACACATGGGAGAAGACAGACATCATGTGAGGATCGTCTACAAGCCAAGGAATGCCAAAGAATGCCAAGGAACCAAGGAACATCCATGGCTACTCTCAGGGAAGGAATCAACATGGCTGAGACCCCGATTTGGACATCTAGCCTCCAGAACTGTAACGAAATAAGTTTCTGTTCTTTAAAGCCACGCACTTGTGGTGTTTGTGTTACACCAGCATGAGGTAACTAAGACATACTCTTTGATGATTTTGGATTGTTCTTTCCTTGGCCTCGTGTAGTTTCGTCACATGAGTGTGCTGATCTGCCAAATATTCAAGAGGGACCTTCTGCTGACATCACTGGTTCTTCTTCTGTGCGGTTCTCTTCTTTCTTGTATTTTGCCAGGCACTTCTAGTTCCCTTGTTCTTCATACTCTCAGCTCCATCTCCTCAATTTAGAGAGTCCTCCAAGCTCCATCTGGGTTTTCCTACCTGTGCTATGGCCAGGAAACTTCCCTAAGGCTGTAAACTGGGACAATCAGAGACCTGGCTGGGTTCCTTGTCTCTCAGGGATTCCTCCCTTCTGTTACCTGATATTCTGTGTCTTCAACCCATTGCTTCATATGTTTCATTTGTTTGTTTTTGGTTGTTTTAGGTGGGAGGGTAAATTCAGTACCTGTGGTGCAGTGGTTAAGAGCTCAGGCTGCTAACCAAAAGTTCAGCAGTTTGAATCCACCAGCAGCTTCTTGGAAATCGTATGGGGCAGTTCTATGCTGCCCTATAGGGTTGCTATGAGTCAGAATCAATGGCAACAAGTTCGTTTTGTTTTGTTTTTACTTCATCTTAGTCAGTCAGAAGTGCAAGTCCCGGCACTGTTTTAAGTGCTTTATGTATACTAACTAAGCTTTTCAACAACCTTGTAGGGTGGTTTTGACTACTATTCCCATTTTGCAGATGAGGAAACCGAGGCACTGAGAGTTTAAACTAGTTACTCAAGATGGCACATTTGTTAGTAGTAGAGTTAGGATTCAAACTTAGGCCATCTGGCTCCAGAATCTAAGCTCTTAACTCCTCTGCCGTGCTGCCATTACAGTGTTTCTCAGTTTACATTTCATTAAAGTCTTACGTAGCTCATATGAGCAGAGTGTGAATGACTAACAGTTCTTAACAACCCCCTGAGATATTTTCATTTTCAAAAGAGTTTGCAGATTCATCCAGATGAATATTTAATAGGTAAAATATCACGTGTTTTAACAAAGAGAAATGAAAAGGATTTATGCTGTGTAGCAGAAGCTATTTTTAGTCACTAACTCTTCCAGTTTCACTCTACTTTGTAATTTTCTGGCTTGGTTTCCCTCAGTTTTTAATTTTTCCCCAAAATTCCTGAGACCCTCACAGATGATCTAAACATTTATTGTGTTTTTTTATTTGTTTGCCTTTGTATCTGTGGCGCCAAATACTGGGAGAAACAGCGATTATTTGCACGCAAGACTCATTTAAAATGAAGCGCTACAAGTAATTCAACAGCTTGCATTTTCCTTTGGGAAGCATTCAGAGCTCTGCCCATTAGCTCCAGATTCCAGTTTGTTCCTTTACATCAGAACTTTTGTCTGTCCCTAAGTGCATATCTATTAGGCGACCAGGAGAGGTGTGTGGGAAAGTATTTCCTGTTTACTGCTGCGTGACAATTAACTAGAACAATGCCTGATTGGTGGCTCAGGCACTGATGAATGAATGAGTAAATCAAGGTGTGTTGGTGGCCAGCCAGAGGAGCTAAAGGGTAAAAATGTGCTGCAGACATCATATTCACCGTGAAGTGAATACCTACCCCACAGGCAAGTGAGTCTTGACTACAGGATATTCTAGCTTTGGGATGTCTTCTGTGCTTACATTTGAATACAGTTGTGTTTTGATTTCAGAGTTCATTATACTTAAAATAAGGAAATCATACTGACTGTACGAAAATGCTGGGAAACTAAGTTTCTCCTTCCTTTTCCATATACTGTCTTCATGAGAAAATTTTAAATATGCTTTTCAATGAAGAGGAAATTCTTTTTAATTACACTCTTAAGCATTTTTTTTTAATTAAATGCATAAAAGGCACTCACTAGAACACTGGAGAGCAGAATAGTCTCCTATTTTACAGTTTCCATCAGTCCTCAGTTTAATTACCACATTATCTGGCCTGCTTTCTGCAGAAATAATTGACTGTAGGGAGTCATTTCATTGGATGTTTACAAACCTTAGACTTGTAAAGGGGTGTCTGTCACTTCGCCTTTGGCTTGGAAACGACTGAGGCAGGCCTGGCAGTGACAGCTGCTATTTTGGGCTCAGCATATTTTCATAGTCACCAACTCAGGAAGACGATGAGAGAGAAAGACAGGAAGGTAAAACTTTTCATCTTCCAGTCAGTCCTAGTTTTGTAATCTTGACTGTAAGTTTACTTGAAGAACGAGAGACTAAGGCACTCCTTTGGCCTAAGACACAAAGCGGTTTACAGAGTGTGTGGTTGTTAGACTATCCTGTTAAATTATGAATACTCTGGAAAAATCTATAAAGTTTTAGGGGTCTGTAGTCAAAGCTTAGACACTGGCTTATCAATCATGGGACCAATGAATTACCAAGGTCAGTCAGTTAATGTTATTGATTTAATATTCTCTAACAAAAAGTTTTTCTTTTGGGTTAAATAATAAGATTTGATTTTGAAGGCGTAATGTCAATGTGCAGAGCAGACAAGATGAGGATGAGGCTGGAAATTATTTTATCTTTGACACCAGACAGGAAATTCCGGAAGACAAGATCAATATGGATGAAGTTTTTAAAGAATTGAAGTGGAATGCCAAATTGCACTATTGTAGATTCAAGTTTAAAGATGCCAGCCCCTACTCCATGTGAAAAAAATGATGCAGGCTTCAGATGGTCTTCAGAAGGATTTCCAACTGTGGTAATATTTACAACATGATGATTTCAGAGTGACTATTCTAGTCTTGAAATATTGAGGGGTTGGGGAATGGAAGTAAGACAATTTTGGATAAGGTGCTCATTAGGAAAATAAGTAGAGGTAGTAAACATTGTCTTAAGAGGAGTACTTAAAAGTGAGATGGTTTAAGCTAACATAACTAGGAAGGGTGTAGAAAGAATGAGCACACATTTATTTCTTATTTGAATCTACATTTCATTTACACAGGGGGCTGAATGCCTATGTTGGTAGGGTGACCCCAGAGTAATTCAAAGTGAATTTTAGTCCATTCTATCAACTATAATTTAAGCCAACTTACAAATTTGGTGAAAATCACTTGGGCCATTTTTATCTTATATGGAGCAGCAGGCGCAGACCAGGTTTTGCAGGGTGTGAAGGTTATACAATTTTGTGGGGCCTCTTTAAGAAAAATGACTACACACTCTCAACACACAGGTGCAGAGGCTTACGGGCTTGAGCTTCAGGAGCTTCATGCTAATCAGGTCTTAGTGAACAAATTTCGTTTACAGAGACTGCAGATTCTAAGAATGAGAAGATTTGCTGTAAGTGAAGAGTAACTAGAATATCAGCGTGGTGGAAAGAGGCGTGAATTGGGATTTAAGACGTGGGCTCTTGCCTAGGCATGTTCATCTGATTTACTGTCCACTGACTGAGTGCGCGATCCTTAGGCATTGTGGAAGTAGCTATGCATACAAAGGGCTCAAGGATTTAAAGGGTTCTGTGCCCACCTGATTTTGGGAAATAGTGCACAACCTACCTCTCAGTGAGAGCTTGTATATGTTGGCATATTAATGGCTCAGAGATTTTACTGTTAAAAAACAAACATGGTACACACACTTACACGTGCGCACACACAATTTAACTTCACTTATTCCAGATTCTAGCCTTTTTTCTTTTTTAATGCATGTAACGCACAGTAACATCACCTGCAAGACACTGTGGGAAATTTTTTATGAGGAATTATCTTATCCTGCCTGCTTGAATGCTACAGCTGTTCTTAGACTTTCCTTTTTGGCCAAGTGGGAACGTTCATTCTTATTATATACACTTAATAAGATTGACATTTCAGAGGTGTATTTTACACACACTTGCACATTTTGGCTTGATCAGCAGCTCTGATTGAAGGGTACCACCCATCAAGCAGAGGTTGGTGGTGGGGAGTGGGTAGGCGTTTAACTGGAATGGAGGGACTGGCCTTTCACAGCCAAGGCTTGTTCTTTGATTCCTGGGAAGGCTCCTTTCAGCATCCTTCTGCCTTCTCAGATGAGCTCTCCGCTTTGGTGGTGTTGCCTTCTGCGCTTGTTTGTGGAGGTTACTACACTCTAGTGTGGTCGCCACCCAAGCAGCCTGTGCAGTGGTTGGAGGCCCAGGTGAGAATAGGATTCTTCCACCTTTCCTTCCTGGTACTATTCAATAGAATACTGAAGGCCTGAAAAGAGGCCTTTTTGCCAAGTACAGCTTGGAATTTAAACTTAATTCCAGAGCCACCATACCTTTCCTAGGTAATTACCACTTAGCCAAACATTGCTGAGTTTGTTATAAATTGGTCCCCTTGGTCACTTAATCATTTTAATAGCTCTTCTCTGAACTTGGTCCAAGTTTTCCACGTTTCTGGTAACAAGGTGCTCTGCAGGGATTGTAGAGTCCAGGTGCATTTGGTGTGGCTGTGGGAGGGAGCAAGAGGAAGATGACAACCACTTAATATCCCATAGGCCCTCATAAACCTACTGCAGCTTTCCAACCCAGGGAGCTGAGCTCAAGGTAAATGAGTGTGTCAAGGAGACAGGAAACGGTCCCTTTCAGGTGGAAGAAAAGCCAGTGGCCAGCAGCCTGCTGGGACGTAGTGAGGGAGTGTGTGAGACTGAAGAAATTCTTCCTTTAAAAAAGTGTTATAGCCATACTTCACAAGAAATCATTCTTAACTAGAGGCTGAGAAGTCCTTAGCAGGCATAGTTCAAGGAAAAGCAATGGCCTAACGTGAAAGTTACCATCGCTATAACTTTTTTTCAGTATTTACACCATATTTGTGTAAATCAGATCATTATTGTTACTATTTTTGTTTTCTCATTATTTTGATGGGCCTGAAAGGAAATCTGAATGAAACCTAGAAGTCATTCTAAGTTGAGTGACTTTGTCAGAGTCAAATAATGGAGCAAGTGGAGGAGTCAGACTTATACTCCAAGTCTGTATGGTTTTATGCCCTTTACTTTTCACTTAGCTCTAAGCAAAAAATAAAAATACTGCAACCCCGATCCTATTTCTAAAACTGCTCCAGGAAGATGTTAACTGTTAATGCATATTGGCAAGACTTTTGGCTTTTTCATTTAGTTACTGTATCATTTGTGGCCACAGCTTTTATTTCTTAGTCATTAGTTTACCTCTTTTTTAAAAAATAACTGTTTTATACCAAACAATGAGATTCCAGAGAAATCAGCGCCTGCTATGAGTAAGTTATGCCAAAAATTTGTTGGGGTTAAGTACCCCCAACAGGGATACTGGTAAAAATTGTTAAGATTTGAGTACAAAATTCAATAAGAAATTCTTGAAAAATACGTTGTTATTGTTGCTGTTAGGTGTTGTAGAGTCAATTCTGACTCATAGCGACCCTGTGTACAACAAAATGAAACACACCTCGGTCCAGCACCATGCCCACAATTGTTGTTATGCTTGTACCCATTGTTGTAGCCACTGTGTCAACCCATCTCATCGAGGGTCTTCCTCATTTTTGCTGACCCTCTATTTTACCAAGCATGATGTCCTTCTCCAGGGACTGATCTCTTCTGACAAACATGTCCAAAGCATGTAAGAAGTACTCTTGCCATCCTTGCTTCTAAGGAGCATTCTGGCTGTACTTCTTCTAAGATAGATTTGTTCGTTCTTTTGGCAGTCCATGGTATATTCAATATTCTTCACCAACACCACGATCCAAAGGTGTCAATTCTTCTGTCTTCCTTATTCATTGTCCAGCTTTTGCATGCATATGAAGTGATTGAAAATACCATGGCTTCGGTCAGGCGCACCTTAGTCTTCAAGGTGACATCTTTGCTTTTCAACACTTTAAAGAGGTCTTTTGCAGCACATTTGCCCAATGCAATGTGTGTTTTGATTTCTTGATTGCTGCTTCCATGGGTGTTGATTATGAATCCAAGTAAAATGAAATCCTTGACAACTTCAATCTTTTCTCCGTTTGTCATGATGTTGCTTATTGGTCCAGTTGTAAGGATCTTTATTTTCTTGAAGTTGAGCTGTAATCCATACTGAAGGCTGTGGTCTTTCATCTTCTTCAGTAAGTGCTTCAAGTCCTCTTCATTTTCAGCCAGCAAGGTTGTGTCATCTGCATAACACAAGTTGTTAATGAGTCTTCCACCAATCCTTTTGCCCCATTCTTCTTCATATAGTCTGGCTTCTCAGATTATTTGCTCAGCATACAGATTGAATAGGTATGGTAAAGGAATACAACCCTGATATGCACACTTTTCCTGACTTTAAACCATGCAGTATCTCCTTGTTCTGTCCACACGACTGCCTCTTGATTGAAAAATAGAGAGCACCTTTATTCTTTTGTATTGGGACATTTAAATAAGTATTTAACAATTTGATTCCAAGGCTATATCTGTATATCTGTATATCTGTATATACGTGTATATATATATGGGGTCACCCTAAGAAATACATTAGTAAGCTATGTATTTCTGGGAGAACTCAGGTATGCATGTATGAACTGTACTTAAAATGCATAGATGGTGCTATAGAACAAAACTAGGCAAAGTTCTTATACCAAATGTATAGTGTTTAATGACAAATATGCATATTATTGTAGCATTTTAAGGATAACTTTTATAATCACGAGAGCACACAATTTCAACTGAAGTGCTGTTTCTCACAATCCTGGAAGATTGCTTGCTGTTAAGATGCTATCAATATTGGAACTGGACTTTTGCTCCAAGCTCCTCACTCTGTCCTGGACTTCTCCCTGGCCCTCACAGGATGTTTCCTTAAGAAACCTGTAGTCAAGTGAGGCTTGTTTGAGTGGAGAATACCAATATCGAACCCAGGACTACTCTTCTCTGGTCTCCTAAACAACCTTTTGTTTTGGCCCTATCCAACTCTGGAGGCTGAGCCCTGGAGATCGGTATCTACTTTGAACACAGCTAGACACTCAGGTAGTTTGGTCTTTGGGGGCTGTTATACCTAAAATAACTTTGAATAGTTAAACCTGACCACGTGTGAAATGGCAGTTGCCTTTTAATTTTAATGGAATATTTTAAAGCATTTTTATGGAAAAGCTCTTAAAGTTCTTTTTTTCACTACCTTAATGAAAGAGGAAAATGTGTTGCATTGCTGTTATTTTTTTATAATAAATTTAAAGCAGTTCCTGCAAATCTTAACAAGTAAAATCAAATATTTAATACTTTGGCAAAATGCCTTTCTAAAATTTCCAGAGCAAAATAAAATATTCTGTATTTAAACTTCTTTGAATAAAACAGCCTGAATGCCTAAGAGTTCTTCTACCATGTATCAATATTTCCAAGTTAATTTAATATGTGGGATCATCAAACCACATTATTATCACAAGAGTTAACTGGTACTGTGTATCTGAAATGATTTATGCTCAGATTTTTAAACCAGGATAGAAAGAGCCGTATTCACTAATATGAATGTTCCAAATAAAAAAGACATTTTTTTTTAATACCATGTTTCTTTAATATATGCAAGTTAGGATATCTCCTAGGAATTTTCAGGTCTCTCCTCTTGGTATGAGCTACAAGACGAAGGATAAATGTGGGCACTCTAAACCTGAGCCTTCACAACAGCTGGTTCTTTTGAACTAGAGACAGCGGTATGGCAACGTTTAACAAAAGGCTCTTAAGAAAGAAAGAAAAGAAAACAAAACAAAACCCAAAACCTTGATTTGTACAGTGTGACTAGGAAATGCAGAGTGAATGTATTAAGGTTCTGCGGAGAAACAGGCCTTTCATACATACATACGTGTTGTCGTTAGGTGCCGTACAGTCAGTTCCGACTCGTAGGGACCCCACATACAACAGGACGAAACACTGCCTGGTCCTGTGCTCTTCTCGCAGTCGTTGTTATGCTTGAGCCCATTGTTGCAGCCACTGTGTCATTCCGCCTCGTTGAGGGTCTTCCTCTTTTTTGTTAACCCTCTACTTTACCAAGCATGATGTTCTTCTCCAGGGACTGACTGCTCCTGATAACATGCGTAAAGTATGTGAGACAAAATCTCACCATCCTCACTTCTAAGGAGCATTCTGTCTGTACTTCTTCCAAGACACATTTGTTTGTCCTTTCCGTAGGCTGTGGTATATTCAATATTCTTCGTCAACACCATAATTCCAAGGCATCAATTCTTTGGTCTTCTTTATTCGTTGTCCAGCTTTCAGATGCATATGAGGCAACTGAAAACACCATGGCTTAGGTCAGGCGCACCTTAGCCCTTAAGTGGCGTCTTTGCTTTTAAAAACTTTAAAGAAGCCTCTTGCAGCAGATTTTCCAGTACGACACATCGTTTGATTTCTTGACTGCTGCTTCCATGGGTGTTGATTACGGATCCGAAGTAAAATGAAATCCTCGACAACTTCAATCTTTTCTCCATTTATCATGATGTTGCTTATTCGTCAAGTTATGAGCGTTTTTATTTCCTTTATGTTGAGGTGTAATCCATACTGAAGGGTGTAGTCTTTGATTTTCGTCAGCAAGTGCTTCAAGTCCTCTTCACTTTCAGCAAGCAAGGTCGTGTCATCTGCGTTATCACAGGTGGTTAATGAGTCTTCCTCCAAACTTGATGCCCCATTCTTCTTCATGTAGTCCAGTTTCTTGGATTATTTGCTCAGCACACAGATTGAATAGGTACGGTGAAAGGATACAACCTGATGCACACCTTTCCTGACTTTAAACCATGCAATATTTCCCTTCTTCTGTTCCAACAACTGCCTTTTTGTCTAGGTACAGGTTCCTCATGAGCACAATTAAGCGTTCTCAAATTCCCATTCTTTGCAATGTTATCCATAATTTGTTATGATCCACACAGTCGAATGCCTTTGCATAGTCATTAAAAGAGAGGTAAACATGTTTCTGGTATTCTCTGCTTTCAGCCAAGATCCATTTGACATCAGCAATGGTATCCCTTGTTCCATGTCTCCTTCTGAATCCTGGTTGAATTTTTGGCAGTTCCCCCTCGATGTAGTGCTGCAACCACTTTTGAATGGCCGTCAGCATACATACATACATGTATATATATACAGAGAGAGAGAGAGAGAGACTCATTCACTTAAAGGAATTGACTTACAAGATTGTGGGGGCTGACAAATCCAAAATCTAATCGGCAGGTTAGAAACTCCAACAGGATATTTATGCACAGTCTTCAGGAGGAATTCCTTCTTGTCTCAGAAATGTCAGTTTTTGCTCTTCAGGCCTGTGACTAATTGAATGAGACCCAAAAACATTATCGAGAGTAATCTCCTTTAGAGTCAACTGATTGTAAATGTTAATCATATCAACAAAATACCATCACAGGAACATCTAGACTAGTGTTTGACCAAGTAACTGAACACCATAGCCTAGGCAAGTTGAAGCATAAAATGAACCATCACGATTAAGAAGAGATGCACCCACTTAGCTCTTGCAGCTTATGCCCCCTAGCTGCAGCAGGCTATATATGTACGTGCACACACACGCATATTCATACGTACATTCATGTACCTATCACCTTCTCTACATCTACCTATCTATCCATCTATCTTTTTAAAGGAAGTAAAGAAATCAAAGTTTTGAGGAAAAATAAGAGCGGTCAAAATAAAATGGAGCCAAGAATGAGAGGAGTACAGGCAAACTATGCTTCAAGTTTTTATGTACTTTCTAGGTTTTTTTAAATTTATGATTCTGGCTCTGAACCTTATTCTTAAAGGTAAAGTAGTGGAGGGGTTTATAGTTTACACATAAGCCATATATTTGTTCATTTTTTTTTTTTTTACTGTGTTAGCTGTGGGTTTTTCACAGATGTAGTTTTCTTTTCTTGTGAAGTCTTTGGTTTTCGTATCAGGATAACACTAGCCTCAGAGAATGAGTTGAGGATTGTTCCTTCTCTTCTTCTTTTTTTTTTTTTTGGAAGAGTTTGTGAAGAATTGGTATTAATTCTTCTTTAATGGTAGAATTCACTGGCAAAGCCATCTGTGTGTGGGTTTTTCTTTGTGGGTAGTTGTTTTGGCTTGTCTTTCAAAAAACATTTATTTATATTGTAAAAATACAGATGAGATGACATTTGCCAATTCAACATTTTTCTCGTGTACAATTCAATAAAACCAATTATATCAATCATGAAGAATGGGTCATCAGGATTGGAGGAAGACTCATTAACAACCTGTGTTATGCAGATGACCTTGCTTGCTGAAAGTGAAGAGGGCTTGAAGCACTTACTAATGAAGATCAAAGACCACAGCCTTCAGTATGGAGAAAAGATTGAAGTTGTCAAGGATTTCATTTTACTTGGATCCACAATCAACACCCATGGAAACAGCAGTCAGGAAATCAAAGGACACATTGCACTGAACAAATCTGCTGCAAAGGACCTCTTTAAAGTGTTGAAAAGCAAAGATATCACCTTGAGGACTAAGGTGTGCCTGACCCAAGCCATGGTGTTTTCCCAATTGCCTCATTCGCATGTAAAAGCTGGATGATGAATATGGAAGACTGAAAAAGAACTGACCCCTTTGAATTGTGGTGTTGGCGAAAAATGTCAAATAAACCATGAACTGCCGAAAGAACAAACAACTCTGTCTTGGAAGAAGTACGACCAGAATGCTCCTTAGAAGCCAGGATGGCAAGACTACCTCTCACATACTTTGGACATATTATCAGAAAGGATCAGTCCCTGGAGAAGGATATAATGCTTGGTAAAATAGAGGGTCAATGAAAAAGAGGAAGACCTTCAATGAGATGAGTTGGCACAGTTGCTGCAACAATGGGTTCAAGCATAACAACAATTGTGAGGATGGGGCAGGACTGGGTAGTGTTTCCTTCTGTTGTGCATAGGGTCGCTATGAGTTGGAACCAGCTGGACGGCACCTAACAACAACACATTAATCATGTTGTGCAACCATTCGTGGGTAGTTTTTTGATTTCTTATTCAATTTCTTTACTTGTTATAGGTCTTTTCAGGCTGTGTATTTATTCTTGAGTCAGTTTTGTATGTGTCTTTCTAGGAATTTGCCAATTTCATTCATCTAACTCATTAGTTATTTCTGTAGAGTCAGGAGTAATGTCGCCTCTTTCATTTCTGATTCTAGTAGTTTTCTCTTTTTTTCTTGGTCAAACTTTGTTGGTCTTTTCAAAGAACCAGCTTTTGGTTTCATTGATTTCTGTGTTGTTTTTATATTCTCTATTTCATTATTTTTTACTCTAATTTGTTTTCCTTCCTTCTACTTGATTTAGGTTTAATTTGCTCTTTTTTTTTTTCCCAATGTCTTAAGGTGAAAATTTAGGTGATTTGTTTGAGAACTTTCTTCTTTCTTAATGTAGATATTTACAGCTAAAATTTCCCTCTCAGCCCTGAGTTAGCCTGCATCCTATGTTTGGTATGTTGTGTCTTAATTTTTATTCATCTCAAACTCATGTTTACCCTTTGGATTTTTTCTTTGCCCAATTGGTAATTTAGGAGTGCGTTAATTTCCACATATTTGTGAGTTTCCCAAATTTTTCTGTATTACTGATTTATAATTTTATTCCACTGGATTGGAGAACATATACTATTTCTGTTCTTCCTTATTCATTGAAATTTTCCTTTATGACCTAGTATACGGTCAGAGTCCCTCGGTGGTGCAAATAGTTAAGCGCTTGGCTACTATTTGAAAAGTTGGCAGTTTGTATCTACCTACAGGTGCCTCAGAAGAAAGGCCTGGTGATTTGCCTACTGAAGATCATAGCCATTGAACACCCTATGGAGCAGAGTTCTACTCTGAAACACAAAGAGTCGCCATGAGTTGAAATCAACTTGATGGTAACTGGCTGTTTTTTTTTTTGGTATATGGTCTATCCTGGAGAATGCTCCATGTGCACTTGAGAAGAATGTATATTTTTTTGTTGTTAGAAGTTCTATAGATGTCAGTCAGAATTGGTTAGTTTATTGTGTTGTTCAAGTTTTTATTTCATTGTTATCTTTGGTCTAGTTGTTTTATCCATTATTGAAAGTGGAATATTGAAGTCTTCAACTGTTATTGTTGAATTGCTTATTTCTTTCTGTCAGTTTTTGCTTCATGTATTTTGATGCTTTGCTATTGGGCACATATATGTTTATAATTGTTATATTTTCCTCATGGATTGATCCTCTTATCACTATATAAAAAAAAAATTATAATGTTCCCCTTTATCTCTAGTTACATTTTTTGGTTTTAAAGTCTATTTTGTCTAATATCAGTGTAACCACAACAGCTTTCCTGTGGTCAAAGTTTGCACAATATATCTCTTTTCATTTTTTTTACTTTCATTCAATTTGTGTTTTTGAAAGTAAACTCTGTTTCCTGTAGACAACGTACAGTTAGATCATGTGTTTTTATCCAGTCTAACAATCTCTGCCTTTTGATTGGATTTTTAATCCATTTATATTTAATGTTATTATTGATATAGTTGAATTTATGTGTGCCATCTCACCTTTTGTAGTCTGTATGTCTCATGACATTTTTGTTCCACTAGTCCTCCTTTGCTGCTTTCTTTTGCATTGAGTGGATATTTTCTAATGTAGCATTTTAATTAACTTCATTGATTTTTTTTCACTACATTTTTCTGAGTGTTCTTAATGATGGCTCTAGGGTTTACCAGAAACATCTTAATTTATCAGAATCAGCTTCAAATTTATACTAGCTTGATTCTAGTAATGTATAGACATTTACTCCTATATAACTCCTTCTAATTATTGTTATTATTATTAATGTTATGCATATTACATCTATTAACGTTCAAAAACCAACAATGCATTGTTATAATAATTACTTAATCATCTGTCATCATTTCTGTTGCCCAGTATAGCTTTGTTCCTACCCACCTTCTTTGTGCTGTTATTGACAAATACATAAAACATCTATTACATTTCTATATGTTGTAGGCCGAACAATATATTATACACATATTATTTTATACAGTTGTATATTAAATCAGTTAAGAGAAAAAAAAAACTATACTTTTTTTTTTATACATTAATAGTGCCTATTATAATTACATAGTTACTTTAACCAGTGCTCTTTTTTGTTAATGTAGATTTGAATTACTGTATGTGGTCACTCGCTTTTAGCCTGAAGACATTTCTTTAGTATTTTTTGTAAGGTGGCTGACTAGCATCAAATTTTCTTAGTTTTTGCATATCTAGGAAAGTATTTTACTTTTATGTTTGAATGACAGCTTTGGTGGCTATAGGATTCTTGAGTGACTTTCTTTGAGCACTTTGAGTATGTTATCTCACTGCCTCTGGCTTCCATTGTTTTTGCTGAGAAGTCACCTGTTAATCTTATTGGGGTTCCCTTGTGTTATAGATTGAATTGTGTACCCCCCAAATACGTGTTTTAGTCATAACCCTTATACCTGTGGGTGTAATCTAATCTCATGTGATGCAATCAGCACTCATAATGCAATGTAATGTAGTGTAATGAATAAATTGAGGCCATGCCAGTGCCAAGTGGATCCTAAACCTAATCATTTCTGAGTTATATAAAGAGCAGCATAGACACAGAGATGGAATTACAAAAGGGGAAAGACACATGCCAAGTGAGGATCATCTACAAGCTAAGGAATAAGGAATGCCCAGGGCCGCTGACAAGGAAGAATTGACATGGCTGAGACCTAGATTTTGACTCTTAGCCTCCAGAACTGTGAGAAAATAAATTTCTGTTCTTTAAAGCTATTCATTTGTGGTATTTATGTTAAAGCAGCACTGGGTAACTAAGATGCCTTGTTAAATGACATGTCATTTTTCACCTGCTGTTTTCAAGATTTTCTTTCTGTCTTTTATGCCTTTTACTATAATGGGTCTGTTTGTGTGTCTTTTTGCATATATCCTACTTGGAGTTTTTTTGACCTTGCTGGATGTGTAAGTTGCTGCTTTTCAATAAATTTGAGAAGTCTTCAGCCATTATTTCTTTGAATATTTTCTCTTCTCCTTTTTCTTTTCCCTCTGGTACCCCCATTACACATATGTTGGTGAGTTTAATGGTGTCCCACACTTCTCTGAGGTTCTGTTCCTTTTTATTCATTCTTTTTTTCTATCTGTTCTTTGGTTTGCATAATCTTTATCAATCTGTCTTCAACTTTTCTAATTCTTCTGCCGGTTCAAATACTGTTGAGCCCCTCTAGTGTATTTTTTTTATTTTTTTATTTTAATGATTGTACTTTTTAACTCCAGAAATTCCATTTGGTTCTTTTCAAAATAGTTGGGGGTGCTTATTTCTTTCACAGTCCTCAATATATATTCTTAAGTAGAACTCCAATTTGTACTGCTTTTTTGTTTGGCAGCAACACCAAGGTAAGCGGCTCTGAGTATGAAAATTAGTTCACTGCTGTTCTCCTGCCCTTAATTAACTCCCCACCCACCCTGGGCCCATCTTCCAAGTCACTGCTGCCTCTGATTCAAGAATTTAATCTAGGGTTCTGCTAGGTAGACCCAAGTTTTCAGGAGATTATTTCACTTTTATGGGATTGAGGTTTCTTTTCCAGTTTTTTTGGAATTTGCAGTCAATCTGATCTCATAGAACATAAAATTCTTTCAGTACCGTGGATACTGATACTATCCTTCTTGGCATTCTAGGCTTGCTGTGGATTTGTTCTTATTTTTATGCTTCTTCTGATTTGGGGAAGGTGCAAGGAATTAACACTTATGTTCAGCCCATCTTTTTGGATGTTTGTGTGACCGTCTTTATACTGGGTTAAGGATGAGGATTTAGAGTTTATAACAGCAGTTCTCAAACTTACATATCCCTTTTAAAGAAAAACTAAAATGTTGTAGGTTCCTAAGGTGTCTACTGTCTTAAGCTGAGAAAAATCTAAAACCACTATTGGGTTTTTGCTCCCATTTTTTTCTTTTTTTTTTTTTTCTGAACAAAGGCATTTGCTAACAGGAAAATCATTCTTCCCTTGAAGCAGTGATTATTCTACTGTTTTTTTCCCTTGTCGCCCTCCTCCCCACTCAAGTGGTGTGTTAATCTTTATCATTATATTCTTTGGTAAGACACCTATCTTACAGCAAGTTTGGCACTTATAATTGTGCTTTGTTTCAGATGCAGATTAAAAATAATTTAATTTGTGCCATGTTTAGTAAAGTCACCTGTGTCCTTTATCTACCTGGCTACACTCATTTACTAATGAAGATCGGGGGCCACAGCCTTCAGTATGGATTACACCTCAGCATAAAGAAAACAAAAATCCTCAGAACTGGACCAATGAGCAACATCATGATAAATGGAGAAAAGATTGAAGTTGTCAAGGGTTTCATTTTACTTGGATCCACAATCAACAGCCACAGAAGCAGCAGTCAAGAAATCAAATGACTCATTGCATTGGGTAAATCTACTGCAAAGGACCTCTTTAAAGTGTTGAAGAGAAAAGATACTACCTTGAAGACTAAGGTGCGTCTGACCCAAGCCATGGTATTTTCAATTGCATCGTATGCATGTGAAAGCTGGACAATGAATAAGGAAGACTGAAGAAGAATTGATGGCTTTGAATTGTGATGTCGATGAAGGATATTGAATATACCACGACTGCCAAAAGAGTGAAAAATCTGTCTTGGAAGAAGTACAACCAGAATCCCCCTTAGAAGCAAGGGGCGAGACTGCATCTTACATATTTTGAAGAAGTTGTCAGGAGGGATCAGTCCCTGGAGAAGGACATCATACTTGGGAAAGTACAGGGTCAGCAGAAAAGAGGAAAACCCTCAATGAGGTGGATTGACACAGTGGCTGCAACAACGAGCTCGAGCGTAACGATTGTAAGGATGGCACAGGCCCGGGCAATGTTTCATTCTGTTGTGCATAGGGTCACTATGAGTCAGAACAGACTCAGTGGCACCTAACAACAACAACAAACAACAACAAGAACAACAACAACACACTCCTTTACCCAATATCCAGATAGTTCCTGTATTGGAGGCTTATCAAAATGGACCCAGGGACAGCCATACTTGCAGGGACTGCCAACAATAGAATATTGTATATTAGATTTTTCTACTTTTAAATAGTCCAAATGATTTGACATTGACATAAAAGTTTAGAGATATTGTAATTTGTACCAAATTAATTAGTTATCATTGAAGTATGGAAATTTAAGATATGATTCTTCATTTTATTTTTAGCTCATTAAGAAAAGCTTTGTTTTTTAAGCTTGTTTAAATTTCATTGCAAGATTAACTCATAGTGGAAATTCTTCTTAATTTTGGTTTTATAATTATATCAGAATGTTTTAAATAATAGAGAAGACTAATTTTTATTTGAGAAAGTGAAGATAGAAAATTGAAGAAACCTCCTCACTTCCTCTAGTTTTAAACATAAAATTACAAATAGAAGAAATCTTAGTTCCATCTCCGGTTATATTTAAACAACTGTCAAGAGCTGGCTGCCCAACTATCACCAACACAATCTGTTGATAAGACAAAGGTGGTTAAGAGAAGGATGAGTTTATTGCTTGCTGTGGTAAAGCAGAACACTTTGCAAAGCTTTGGTAGTGTCTAGGAGCGGAGAGCCAGGAGCCCTGGTGGCGCAGTGATTAAGTGCTTGGCGCTAAATGAAAGGTTGGTGATTCAGACCTACCAACCATTCCGTGGCAGAAAGACGTGGCAGTCTGCTTCCGTAAGGATTTACAGCTGTGGAAACCCTGTGGGACCATTCTATTCTGTCCTTTAGGGTTGCTATAAGTTGGATTCGAGTCAATGGCAAAGGGTTTGGTTTTCTTTTAGGGAGAAGGTAAGGTTAGAATTTATTGAAGATTGGAAATTCGGTTTAAAACTACTCTTTCAATGTGGGGACTTGATTAGGACTGCGTAACAATCACGATATAACAGTCCAGGATTCCTGGAAACAACAAGAGGAGGATTTTGAGGCAAGGGATTCAAAGGATCTTAGGGCACAAACTGTTGATGTTTTCCATTGAAGCGTTGATGGGACTTTTGGGAAGCTCCACACTGTAATGAAGCACTAAACCCTTTGCTTGGGCAGGACAGTCCTGAAAGAGTAAAGAAATGTTAATGAAGACAGTGAAAAAGCAAAATGGTGTCAATGGGTGCAGTAAGGTGTGGTTTCCTTTTTCAGTGTCGAAGCTGAGGGTATGGGTAGATGGTCTGGGTTCTCAGGAGTTATCTACCTTGCCTACCTCTGCCTTTGCCCTGTAGTCATACCTCACTGGGGTAGACGGTCTGGGTTCTCGGGGATCATCCACATCGTGTAACTCTGCCTTTGCTCTGTAGTCACATCTCACTGGGGTCCTGCTAATTATTTACTACTCTTCACTGGAAAGTGCTGGAATAAAATTCCTCCTGAAGCAAGAATGCTGATGGTAAACTGGCACATTCTCAAGTCTTTAGATCATGGCGTGATATCTAAAGCTACATCTGAAGTCACCCCCTTCACTCCCCAGCACGGGCAGGGCAAAGCATTATGACTTCTTACACAACAAAGGGAGATTTAGCTGAGGAGAAAGCGCCGAAGGGTGATAACATCTAAACAATTTGCTTCCACAGTGACTGGACAGGCTATCAGGAGGACATGACTGAAAACAAAAAAATCTTCAAGGGCGGCTCCCAGTTATCTTTTGAAAGTGGGCCCTTTAGAGGCCTCCAGGTGGTCCCTAAAACAGCTATTACAATGCAATAAACTCCATAAATCTCTCCTGTAAAAAACATGAACCATTCACTTCTTTTCTCTGCCCAAATACATATTAGTTTCCCACTTCCATATAAAAGATACAAATGTCCATTGTATTAAAATTGCACCAAGGTTTCTGTTAATGTACCATTTTCTATTACTAAAGTGCTTCAAAAGGGGCATGATGCCCAAAGTACCAGAGCATAGGACAAATTGTTCTGTACATATGTACTGAACCAGAAAAAATGTGTCTTTTTTCTTAAAAAGGTAGAGGAAGAAAAGGATAAGAGGAGGAAGTAAACATTTCAAATTCTTATTTCAGTGATGCTCCAAGAATCACTTGCTCTCAGAAACTTCAGAATAAGATAAGGTCCTTTCTTTTTTGTAGCTTGAAGCAACTTTCCTGTCAACTGCCCATCTAACCTCTGTCACTAGAAAACTATGCGCTGGCAAACCGGCCTCAACAGTTCACGGTTGGAGAACCCCAGCCAACGCCCGGGGGTGGGACAGAACCCAGGCGCCAAGCAGTATCCTCTGGCTGCTAATTTGCTGGACACACAGAGCCCTGTTCTGTAACCTCCCCTAGGTTGTGGGTGAGTGGAACCCATTAACATTTAAAAATATTTGCAGAAATCAGAGGGGGGAAAGGTATTTCTGGAGGGCCAGTACTCAGTGCACTTTCCGGAGTGCCAAAGTTTGCCGGCATGGTTCAGGCTTTGATAGAGAACATCTGGGCGGCGGCTGCTGCAGCCTGTAGATGGGGTGGAGGGCAGGGAACAAAGGGGGCTTTTGAGAGAATGTTGAAGCCAGGGAAACGCTCTCTGCGAAGGAGGACTTAATGCCTACGCCATGCTCAGCTGGGAGAGGAGCTTGAGGACAGGAAGGGGAGGTTTTGCCCTCCTGTTGCCATCCATAATGAATGCTGAAGACTGAATAGCGCCGGAGAGCTGACTGGCTGCACTGCAGAGACCCTTGTTTTCACTGCTAGACAGCGAAGATGCAACCACTCCCTGTGGCAGCTATTGCTGCTCCTTCTGGGGCTCTGAGTTGGGGGGCGGAGGAGGAAAAGAATGGGTTGGGAGAGGGGTAGTGTTCTGCTTTCAGTTGAGACAGATTTACCATTGTTTCCCCTATTGCCAATCTCATTCATATGGAAACAAGATAAAATGAGTTGCATATTATGAATGGGTATATTTCAAACACAAAAGTGTGTCTACAAGCTGAAGGTTCAGATCAAACTGTTGAAAATCTGTCATTTGTTAGTAGAATGTTATATCGGATGCTGATTTATGCGCATCTCACCTCATCCAGCATGCGTGCATAAGAAAAAAATCCATGTGTAGGGATTTACTAAATCACGAAAGTCGTGATTTGCTGGTAGATGATCAGAACCACTACAGTTCTTCAGAAGTCTGATTAAACTACCACCCCTTTCACCAATCACATAAGACGGTTGTAGGCATAAGCCGGTCTGGATCTCCCAATAAATGTGATGTATATATACTTCCTTTACAGATTAATCCCCTCTTCCCTTTTGTCTCCAGGTAATTAATTTCTCAACTTCCAGTTCAGCTCTGAAAAAGTAGTTCCACGTTCTTAATATTGCTGAAGGTTTCTTCCCTGTGGATTTACCTCAGGACATTAGCACTTGAAACTACTTCAGGCTTTGTGATGGCTGCGGAGTCACTGCTAGTTGGACCAGGGGTGCCAAACTTCTGGAACCTTCAGGCTTACTTAATTTGCTCAGTAAATATTTATCTGTACCTACTGGGTAACAAAGGAGCCCTGGTGACACAATGATTAACCGCTCAGCTGCTAACCCAATGGTCCGTGTTTGAACCCACCTGGGAGAAAGACGGGGCAGTGGGTTTCCATAAAGATTACAGCTTAAAAAACCCTATAGGGGCAGTTCTGCTCTGTCCTAAAAGGTTGCTGTGAGTTGGAATTAGCTTGATGGCAACGGGATTGGTTTGGGTCTACCGCGTAATAGGCTCCAGGGAGGAGGCAACCTTTACTTCATTACATTCTCTTTATTCCTCTGATGACCCTTGGTTTATATTGGTTCCAACTCTTTCGGACTGTTCACAATATTTTTTTAACTTATATTACTAAGACTGCCTGTTCTGCTGTTCAAAAACTGCTAAGTGAAATGATATGGCTACTCTGTGGCTTTGAGTTTTAGCTGCTACAGTGTTAATAGAGTCGGAATCGACTGGACGGCACCGGGTTTGGTTTTTGCCTGAGGTGCCTCTGGGTGGAATTGAACTGCCAATCTTCAGTTAGGAGCCAAGCCCTTAACCGTTTGTGCCACCTAGGCAGGGACCGTTTGGGGACCATAAAAATTTCCCATGCCCTCGACTTCATTATGATTTATATTGACCTTACGGGACAGAGTAGGTTTCCAAGTCCGTGAATATTTATGGAAGCTGATAGCTACACCTTTCTCCCATGGAGTGACTGGTGGGTTGAAACTGCCGAACTTTTGGTTAGCAGCTGAGTGCTTTAGCCACTGTGCCACCAGGGCTCCTTCCTTTGAGGGTATACCAAAACAAAACCTGTTGCCATCAAGTTGATTCCGACTCATTTTCTTCACTAAGCTGACTGCGGTGAGCCCTTTGAAATTAACCCTCCATTCAAGATTAGCGCCAGTGGTGTAGGCCTATCTCATAATTTCTTCCTCACTTTGTATCCAATTTCTGATGTTATCTAATGTATGATACGTCTATTTCCTTCATGTACTAGAAAATTGGCTCGTGGGCGTATGTCTTGGCTTGCAGGGAAATTGGAGTGACAAAAACATCCAGTGGTCAGTCTTACAAATGCATTGGCTTATTCAAATAACTAAGGTATTGGTGGTGGTTAGCTACAGTTGAGCAAGCCCTGACTCATAGACTCATGACTGAATGAAGTGTCGCTGGGTCTTGCGCCATTTTCATGATCCTTGGTACTCTTGAGTCCATTGTTGCGGCCACTGTGTATTTTGAGTGACTTTGAACTTAGGGGGCTCATCTTCTAGCACTATATCGGACAATATTCTGTTGTGATCTATAGGGTTTCACTGGCTAATTTTTAGAAGTAGTTCACCGGGCTTTTCTCCCTACTCTGTCTTAGTCTGGAAGTACTACTGAAATCCATCCAAGATGGGTAATCCTGCTAGTATTTGAAATACTGGTGGCATAGCTTCCAGCATCCTAGCATGCAGTCCACCACAGTATGACAAACAGACAGACCGGTAGTAGAACCTAAGATTAGATGATTGACCTTTAAAGAGGTCTTTTGAGTTAGATGTCAGGGGCTTATAGCCAATGAAGCAACCCAAGAGTTAAGTCCATGTCATGCAGCGGCTGCCTGGTCCTAAGCTGTCTACCAGGATAAAACAGCTGCACCCAGGAGTCTGGAGTTTCCCAGTTTGGCATGACGGGAAGTCTGCCCAGCTGCTGCAGATGACCCAAACGCTCTCTGTTTTCCATGACTGATTTTATAGCCTCATTTCAACCTGTCTCTGGATGAGTTCAGCTGTCCTGCTCCAGCTCTACATCCACAAAGGGGCACTGCTCTGCAGTTCCAGCTAGTCCCATTCTTGGCACACCCACAGTGAGGCTTTATCAATGGCCATAAACACTGTCGTTATGTATCCTTCACGTGGGCAATGTAACATGTTTACTGAGCTATAGAAGCATTTCTCTTACACAGCTCTGCCAACAACTTCTACTGCTGGACTTGAACGCATCCTTATTCAAGGTACGTTATCAACCAGGCCACAAGACTACAAGAACCAAAGCCCTTGTCACAACCATTCAGCAGTCACCCACCCTGGTGTGATTCAGTTGCCTCTAGCGTGTGTAAGCACTGCAGTGGTTCTATCATTGTAAGCTCAAGTACCAAGCTGATAATTTTTACAATATGAATTTGTGCATATAGCCACGAACTGTCTTTACATTAATAACAGAGACATTCCTGCAGTATGTAGGAATGCGGTAGCAGTCAAGATAGCAAGACTTGCTACTTCTAGTCTTCCGGAGTTGTGTAAATTGTCTTTAACTTGCCCAAATTAAGGTGCCTTTTTTTTCTTTTGTGATAAATACTATTTTAGTGAAAAAAATCTAACCTTAATGGGGAATTGCATTCAGTAAATGGGGTTGGAAGCACATGGAAGAGGTATCTTAATGATGCAAAAAAACAAAAATCTAATGAAAGGTACTGAGGTCATATACTTCATTAAAAAACCCATTGCTGTCAAGTTGATTCCAACTCATAGCCACCCTAGCAACCCTACAGGACAGGGTAGAACTGCCCGCTAGAGTTTCCAAGGAGCACCTGGTGGATTTGAGCTGCCAGCCTTTTGGTTAGTAGCTGTAGCACTTAGCCACTACACCACCAGGGTTTCCGTAGCAGAAGGCACCTAGAATCTCAGAATAAGGAGAAAGAAAACAAAAACAATACAGAACTTTGCTCTCATAGCAAAATTGGGCGTATCAGCGCAGATCTCATTTAAGTAAAAGACCATTTTTAAAAAAGAGTAATATGGATTAAATTTAGGTGAAACTGAAAACTATAAGAGTGCTGTTTATTTTTCCATTTTCCTTTTAAAATGTAGGAGTAGCAATTCTGTAAAAGGCAAATCCTCACTCAGAGACCTTGTCCATCTGACTTACAGTTGTTTCTTCTAACAGAACTGAAAACAACAAAGATCTGGCACAGACACTGCAATAAAATCTTTGGTGGAACCACTCAAGCTAGTGTTCCAATGTTTACAATCTGATTTGGGGGCTCCACCTACCGCAGAAGAGATTAAAGGCTTCAATCCATCTCTTCCCTGCAGCATGCCTCCTGGGGAGAATATGTAGTCCCTAGTGATGTTTAAATAGTTCTCCAGCTGCTGGGTTTCCATAGGTGTTTCTTAACATTTTTATAACCTCTGCCCCTCTTTGATAAAGAAAAATCTCATGCTTCTCTGGAAATTATTTTATGCCCTGCCTGTGAAAGAAGACCAAAGCAGGTGAGGAGTGGCTGAGGGATCATTACCCCACTTGTTTTCTGGGTTTCTTCACCAGCCAAGATTATGTTAACCATTTTTTCTTTAGCTTTTGGAAAATTTTTTATTGTTTGTTTCTAAATATAAAAATTATAATGTCAAACATGTTTTGTTCAAAGTATGTGTGTTCCACTCTTAGATTCAATTACCTCCATCTAGATAGATACACAAGACTATTGCAGCCTGTCCTGATGAATGGAAATAGTGTTATTTCTGAAATGTTTTAAGTAAACTAAAATTTTAAAGCACAGGATATGTTTTTAGGAGTAGAAGAATGAGAGTGAAAGGATGGGTTGACTTATGTTTATAATCTCCTTTCTTGGCTTGGAACAAGATGGGCACTATTTGATTTAGGAGAACAATGAAAAGACTGTGTATTATTCTTCAGTTTTCCAGCTAAGTGAAACATGAAGGAGTTCCTAGAGGGTATCTTTGAAACTGTTAGTGAACACTAACTAGTACTATCTGAAGGTTATCGGAGTTTGAATTCTTTTTGTCTTCTTTTGTTGGTAGATGTAATTGTCTCATGATAATACAACTGGATATCTTTTACCCATATGGTTCTTAAAATCTCCAATTATTACTGAAGTAGACTTTTTATTCTAGTCCTGAGTTTGGCTTATATGATTACTTATATGGTGCCACAGTGGTTAAACGCTCATCTGTTAACCGAACCCCCCAGCCACTCAGAGGGAGAAAAACGTGGCAGTCTGTTTCCATAAAGACTATAGCCTGGGAAACCCTACGGGGCAGCTCTACTCTGTCCTATAAGTTCTCTACGAGTCAGAATGGACTCAACGGCAATGGGTTTTGGGTTTAATAATCAGTCATTTTACTTAGAAACCCAAAAGATTTCAATGGAATTTCTGGACTTGTCTTCCCTTCTCACTTGTAATGATAGCACACTGGTCCTCTATTTAGTCCACATAATCTTTCATAAGTGTTTTGGTCACATCTCTGATCCGCTGGAATAGCCATCTGTTTAGCTCTTGCTGTGCGTAAAGTAATGTAAGGCACTGTATTTAGCACTTGCATGCATGAGCCAGCCTCATCTTCCCAGCAACCCTTTGAAGTAGTCAGTGTTATCACCATTTTTCAGATGAAGAAACTGAGGCTGAAAGAGATTGAGTAACTTGCCAAAGTTTGCTCAGCTAGCAGAGTGGTGGAGCCAGAATTCAAATTCTGATCTCTCCGACTCCAGCGCCCATGGTGTGCAATGCTACCTCATATGGCCTTCAGAGATAACACTTGCCCTTTTCTTCTACAGCATTCTGTAGATCCTCTCCAAACTACTTCTGGGGCCAATTTACTTCATCTATTTTTCTGAACTTTCGATAAAGAAATGTCTCACCACCTGGAACAATATGCAGGTCATATGTTGATGCTCCCATTCTTCCGGGTTCTTCTTATCACTCAGATCTAGAGACTATTGCTAAGTGACTTCCTGTTGTTAGAGTTTGCTCAGGCCCAATAGAATTGTTTTCTGTCATTTACAACCACAGAAACTTAACTAAAACATCTACCTACTAAGAAGTAAAATCCAAAGAGAGCAAATCTAACCCGAGTACTTTTCTTATTTAGCTTCCCACCCCCCGCCATTGTTTTATTTTCATGAATCTTTAGTCAAAAGTTCTGAATATTCTTATGAAGAGATTCAAATGTACTCCACCAACCTTCAGGATTCACAGACAACCTCAATGACTCCTGAATTTTAATGAAACCTTTTATCCAGCAACATTACGGTAGACCATCAGCACCCTGAAGAGTGTCATTTTTAAAGCCACAATCCCTGCCATCTATTAGATATTCAAAAAATATTTGATGAACAAACTAATTAAGAAAAAAGATGCTTACCATAAAGTTAATTTTGGAACTGGGTACCAAACACAGTTGTGGTACTGTGGTGAAGAGGCCCTAAGTGTAGAGACTGGCTGTCCTTTATTTGTCCTGTGTTTTTTATTTTCCTCCTGTTGGAAATTGTCCTGTAAATGGAACAGGAATGAGTTTCCTAAACTTAAATATTCTGGAAGATGTGACTGGACATTAAAATATTGCTGTCTGGACATACCTTATGATCGAGCAATCCCAATTCTAGGTGTATACTCCAGAGATCTAATAAAACAGACACAAACAGACATATGCACACCTATGTTTATTGCACCATTATTCACAATAGCAAAAAGATGGAAACAACCTAAGTGCCCATCAACAGATGAAAGGATAAACAAAATTTGATACATACATACGATGGAATACTGTGCAGCCATGAAGAATAATGTGGGTTCTTAAAACTGATTATTACGTGGATGAATCTGGAGGACATAGTGCTGAGTGAAACAAGTCAATTACAAAAGAACAAATATTGTATGATCTTTTATAAGAAGACAAGAATAAGTATACATACAGAAAAATCAACGTTCATTGGTATCTACCAGAGATGGGTCAGAGGAGAGAGGGAATCACTCTAGATTGCAGATACTTGTCATTTTTGGTAATGTGAAAATTAGCACCAAATGTAGGTGAAGTGCACACAGCTTGGCCAAGGTAAATGATGCCACTAAGAAATACCAAAGAGAAAGGGATTTTTTTTGTAAAGGATGGGTAGTTTTGCAACAACACCAACAAAAACTAACAACCAAAAAAAAGTGTGTGAGGTTACATATGTATGTATATATGGATATGGGTGTGCATATGCATGCACGTATAAAAATCTATATGTATATATGGAGCCCTGGTGGTACAGTGGTTAAGCATTTGGCTACTAACCAAAAGGCTGGCAATTCGAATCCACCAGCCACTCCTTGGAAACCCTATGGGGCCATTCTCCTCTGTTCTATAGGGTTGCTATGAGTCAGAATTGACTCCACGGCAGCAGGTTAGATGTATATGTATATATACAGGTATGGAAGTGCATATTCACATATGTATAATGAATCACATAACCAAAAAACAAACCCAATGCAGTCGAGTCAATTCTGACTTCTAGACATAACCAAACACCTCACAAGTTTGATTTTCTGAGTTGAATGCCTAGGACCATAGTCTCATGGGATGACTGAGTCAATTGGCACAATGTAGTTCATAAAGTTTATGTTCTATATCCTAGTTCAGTGAGTAATGTCTTAAAAGCTTGTGAATAGCCATCTAAAATACAACTATTGACCTTTACTCATTAGGAGCAAAAGAGAAAGAAGGAGATGAAAGTCTTAGAGAAGAAACCAGTTTACATGACTGATAGTTTACTTGAACCATGACCTCATCTACCCTGAGACCAGAAGAACTAGATAGTGCCCACCTACCATGACCATTCTAATCAGGGTCACAACTGATGGATCTTGATAGAATGGGAGAAAAAATATGGAACAGAACTCAAATTCTTAAAAAGCCCAAACTTAATGGGCTAATTGAAATTGGAGGACTTTCCAAGACTATTGCTGTAAGAGACCCTTTCATAACCCATGGTACATATGGTATATCACCTACTTTTTCTGGCTCTTAAAGTTCTTTGGGATGGAAACCCTGGTGGTGTAGTGGTTAAGAGCTACTGCTGCTAACCAAAAGGTCGGCAGTTCGAATCCACCCGGTGCTCCTTGGAAACTCTATGGGGCAGTTCTACTCTGTCCTATAGGATCACTATGAGTCAGAATTGACTCAACGGCAATAGGTTTTTTGGGTGCGTCCTTTGGGAGTATACTTTTACCACTGAAAGAATTTGTTGCCCTCCAGTAGAGAATTGCATTATGGCAAAAGGTGAAAGAAATGTTAATTGAAGCAAAATAGCTGGGTTAGGAGGCTTGCAAGTAAAGTGGTACAACCAGGAAGTGTGATTGGGTAAAAATTTCATCTTGTTTTGGCTTTTGTAACCTGCCAGAGATCACATGATAGAATTTTGCAAGACCAATGACTTTGTCATTGCAAATACCTTTTTTCAACAACATAAAAGGTGACTATACATGTTGACCTCACCAAATGGAATACACGGGAATTAAATCAATTACATTTGTGGAAAAAGATGATGGAAAAGCTCAATATCATCAGTCAGAACAAGACCAGGCACCAACTGTGGAACAGACCATCAATTGTTCCTATGCAAATTCAAGCTGAAGTTTAAGAAAATTAGAACAAGTCCACGAGAGACAAAGTACAACCTCGAGTATATTCCCCCTTAATTTAGAGACCATCTCAAGAATAGATTTGATGTACTGAACATTAATGACCGAAGACCAGAAGAGTTGTGGAGTAAAATCAAGGACATCATACACGAAGAATGCAAGAGGTCACTAAAAAGACAAGAAAGAAAGAAAAAACCAAAATGGATGTCAGAAGAGACTCTGAAACTTGCTCTTGAATGTAAAGTGGAGAAAGCAAACCGAAGAAATGATGAAGTAAGAGAGCTGAACAGGAGATTTCAAAGGGCGTCTCGAGAGGACAATGTATTATAACGAAATGTGCAAAGACCTGGAGATAGAAAACCAAAAGAGAAGAACACACTCTGCATTTCTCAAGCTGAAAGAACGGAAGAAAACATTCAAGCCTCGAGTTGCAATATTGAAGGATTCTACGGGAAGAATACTAAATGACACAGGGAGCATCAAAAGAAGATGGAAAGAATACAGAGTCACTATACCAAAAAGAATTGGTCAATGTCCAATCATTTCAGGAGGTAGCATATGATCAAGAATCAATGGTGCTGAAGGAAGAGGTCCAAGCTGCATTGAAGGTATTGGCAAAATCCCAGGCTGCAGGAATTGATGGAATACCAAATGAGATGTTCCAACCAGTGGATGCAGAGCTGGATGCACTCACTCTTCCATGCCAAGAAATTTGGAAGATAGCTACCTGACCAACCGACAGGAAGAGATCCATATTTGTTCCCATTGCAAAGAAAGGTGATCCAACAGAATGTGGAAATTATCAAACAATATATTAATATTATACACAAGCAAAATTTTGTTGAAGATCATTCAAAAGCAGTTATAGCAGTATATTGACAGGGAACTGCCAGAAATTCAAACTAGATTCAGAAGAGGATGTGGAACAAGGGATATCATTGCTGATGTCAGATGGATCCTGGGCTGAAAGCAGAAAATACTAGAAAGTTGTTTACCTGTGTTTTATTGACTATGCAAAGCATAGCAACTGTGTGGATCATAACAAATTATGGATAACATTGCAAATAACTGTAATTCCAGAACACTTAATTGTGCTCATGAACAACCTGTACATAGACCAAGAAGCAGTCATTTGAACAGAGCAAGCGTATATTGGGTGGTTAAAAGTCAGGAAAGATGTATCCTTTCAGGGCTGTGCCTTTTCACCATACTTATTCAGTCTGTATGCTGAAAAAATAATCTGAGTAGCTGGATTATATGGAGAAGAATGTGGCATGAGGATCAGAGCAAGACTCAATAACAATCTGTGATATGTAGATGACACAACCTCGCCTGCCAAAAGCAGAGAGAACTTGAAGCACTTATTAATGAAGATCAAAGACTACAGCCTTCAGTATGGATTATACCTCAACATGAAGAAAAGAAAAATCTTCAGAACTGGACCAATAAGCAACATCATGATAAATGGAGAAAACATTGAAGTTGTTAATGATTTCATTTTACTTATATCCACAATCAACACTTGTGGAAGCATCAGTTAAGAAATCAAATGACACATTGCATTGGGCAAATCTGCTGCCAAAGAGCTCTTTAAAAAAAATGTGTTAAAAAAGCAAAAATGTCACTTTAAGGAGTAAGGTGTGCCTAACCCAAGCCATGGTGTTTTCAATCACCTCATATGTATGGGAAACCTGGACAATGAATAAGAAAGATGGAAGAAGAACTGACACTTTTGAATTATGCGGTGGGGAAGAATATTGAATATACCGTGGACTGCAAGATGAACAAACAAATCTGTCTTGGAAGAAGTACAACGAGAAAGCTCCTTAGAAGCAAGGATGGCAAGATTTCATCTCACGTACTTTGGACATATTAACAGGAGGCACCAGTCCCTAGAGAAGGACATCACGCTTGGTAAAGTAGAGGGTCAGCGAAAGAGAGGAAGACCCTCAATGAGATGGATTGAAACAGTGGCTACAACGATGGGCTCAAGCATTAACAACAATTGTGAGGACGGCTCAGGACCTGGCAGTGTCTCATTCTGTTGTACATAGGGTGACTATGGGTCTGAACTGACTGGACAGCACCTAACAACAACAACAACCCCTAGATAAGCCTTGTAAACATATTTATGGTTTCCTTTTGTGTGATAGGGAGCCCTAGTGGATTAGTGTGTGTGTGTGTGTGTGTGTGTGTCATATTTGGAAAACCAAAGATTCCCCATGTAACCTATTGGGAGATGCCATAAAAACACCAGCAACCAAGTTCTGGTGGTATAGTTGGGTGACCTCTAAGTATGTGCTCGAGAATCTTAAAAGTTCTGTGGTAACCATGTAGTAACCAAACGGGAATCAAATCCACTGACATTAAGTTGATTCCAACTCATAGCGACCCTATAGGACAGAGCAGAACTGCCCCATAGGGTTTCCAAGGATGTAAATCTTTACAGAAGCGGTCTGCCACATCTCTCTCCCACGGAGCAGCTGGTGGGTTCCAGCTGCTGACCTTTCAGTTAGCAGCCGAGCTCTTTGACCACTTTGCAACCTGGGCCCTGACAACCATATAGTACCAGATAATATTTCTCAAAATCTATATTACCAACCAAAAATTTAAACGCACTCCATAAGTCAGCATGCTTCCTTTAATAAACACACATGGTATCAAAAAAAAAAAAAAAAATTCAAAGCAGAAAATAATTGGATCGTGAAAGGGTTAAACCTTGAACCAAAATTATCCCCTGAGGTGACCTTTTAGCTAAATAGATTGGCTCATAAGCTAAAGACTATCACCTCTGATACTGAGCTCCTTAAAAAATCCATCTGCTATATGGATGGATTTACCCTAAAGAAAAGATGAGAAGGTAAAAACTCAAAAGCCATACCCACTCCCTTCCAGTCAGCTCTTATTCATAGCAATCCTACACGACAGAGTAAAAATGCCCTATAACTTTTCCAAAGAGACTGGTGGATTCGAACTGCTGACCTTTCTGGTCAGCAGCTAAGCTCTTAACTGCTGCACTAGCAGGCCTCCATGAGAAGGTAAGGCGGCAGAGAAGCTGGAATACAGGAAAAGGGACAGCCAGTACAGAATTTATGAGAATGTTGACACATTTTGGAAAACGTAGTCAATGTCACTGAATAATTTGGGTACAAATTGTTCAGTGGGAACCGAATTTACTGTGTGAACTCTCACTGAAAACATAACAAAATATTATTTAAAAAAAAGAGTAAACATAGTGACTGACTTATGAAAAAACAAATTGCCATCTGTCCTGAATTGGCATAGCCCATGCATGACCACAATTTGACACAACAAACTTCTTGGGTGAGAACAATCTGGGCCACTGCTGTCATAAGATATGGGGATGTTGGCCATGTGGCTGGGAGCAGTTTGCCATCTCTGCAAAGTGAAAGATGCTAGTCGACACGAAATTAAGAACGAAAGAGTATACGCATTTCTGTTGAATACATACCTGTACGTACATACACATATGTTGTTGTTGGAAACCCTAGTGGTGTAGTCGTTGAAAGCTGCGGCAGCTAGCCAAAAGGTCAGCAGTTCAAATCCATCAGGGGCTCCTTGGGACTCTATGGGGCAGTTCTAGTCTGTCCTATAGGGTCACTATGAGCCAGAATTGACTCGATGGCAACAGGTTTTGGAACAGATGATATGTTATTCCAACTTATAGCAACCCCATATACAGTAAAACAAAACCCTGCCTGGTCCTGTGCCATCTTCACAATTGTCGCTATGTTCGAGTCCATTGTTGCAGCCACTGTGTCAATCCATCTCTTGGAGGGTCTTCCTGTCTTTCACTAACCCTCTACTTTAAAAGCATGACATCCTTCTGCATGGACTGGTCCCTCCTGTTAACATGTCTAAAGTATGTGAGACAAAGTCTCACCATCTTTGCTTCCAAGGGGCACTCTGGCTGTACTTCTTCCCAGACAGATTTGTTTGTTCTTCTGGCAGTCCATGGTATAGTCAATATTCTTTGCCGACACTATAATTCAAAGGCATCAATTTTTCTTCAGTCCAGCTTTCCCATGCATATGAGGCAAGTGAAAATATCATAGCTTGGGTCAGGCGCACCTTAGTCCTCAAAGTGATATCTTTGCTTTTCTACACTTTAAATAGGTCTTTTGCAGCAGATTTGCCCAATGCAGATACATATAGATACATATACGGATATGTATCCCACACACATACGTGCGTATATACCTAACCACACACATTTTTTTTTTTTGGTTGTTGTTGTATTGCTGCAAAATTGTATATGACCTATCCTTTACCAAACACGTCCTTTCCTCTTGTGTGTACCTTGGTGTCATTTACCTTTGTCAAACTTGTTTATCCGCTGTTCGTTTGTTGATGGTGGCAGTAAAGGCTCTATAAATCAAAAAACGCTATCTGGTTTTTCTTCAGTTAGGGGAACCATATTTGAGGATCGAAGTCAGTTCTCTCAGATATCTTATTTTCTTTGCAGTAGTACCATTTCAGCTGGTAGAATTTGGTAATAAAGCTCTCATGATGAAGATAACTAAAGTTTCTGTTGCTCCAGAGCTAAAAGGTCAAATCAAGTTTGGCAATTTTGGAATATTATCTTTTCTTTCCAGTACTAGTGGAAATCTAGATGAATTTCACAAAATATATATGTTGACATTCAGCCACTTATGAAATGAGAGAGTGTGTCATTTTAATGTGCTGAATGATGAATGGCCTGTGGAGATGACGTGAAAGAAATTAACGATAGCGTAAAGCGTTTGATATCCTAATAATCAGCAAATACATTTAAGAACCACCACCTGCCCGTCAGTTTGTTGTACATTGGTGGCTTGCATGTTGCCATGATGCTGGAAGCTCTGCCACCAGTATTTCAAACACCAGCAGGGTCACCGTTGTGGATAGGTTTCAGCGGAGCTTCCAGATTAAGCTTTTCAGAATGGAAAGAAAGGCCTGATGAGCTACTTCCAAAAATTAGCCAGTGAAAACCTTATGGATCCCACCAGAACACTGTCTGACTCACTTGCCTTGGACACATCATCAGGAGAGATCAGTCGCCAGGGAGGGGCATTATCTTTGTTAAAGTAGAAGGCCAATGAGTTTGTGGGAGACCCTTGGTGACATGGTTTGGCTCAATAGCCACAATGATGTCCTCAGACATGCTAGTAATTGTGAGAATGACACGGGACTAGGTGTCATTTTGTTCTGTTGCACAGAAGATCGCCATGAGTCACAGCTGACTTGTCAGCAGCTAACAGCAATAACATTTAGGAAAATACAGGGATGAGTAGAAACAATAAATTTTTAAAGACAAACATTTCATGAATTCAAAAATCTGGTTTAGGCTCTTCTACTTTAAAAAGAGGTAGCAAACGAAGCAGTGACGTACATGGGTGGAGTAAATTCTATTTTTAGAACACGTTCAAATGTTAAACTTAAACTGAATTATAATTTGACTGAGTGATTTAGTGAATGAATTGGCTCATACATGCCAATAGTATTTTTAAGTAAATGTCAATTACATTGACTTATAAACCAAATGACTGGTTCATATTTTTGAAAATAATTTTTTTTTTTCAAGCAGCTTTACTGATCTGATAAAAACAATACATGCTTATTGTGAAATATTCAAATACAGAAAAGCAATCTGGAAAAAATTAGAATCACCTAAAATTTTCACCACCCAGATATGATTTTTGACATGTGGTAAACATCCTTCCAGAAATCTAAGCATATATACACATATGAATTTTACATAACTGACATTACACTATATAAGCTCTTTTTTTCTTTTTGAACTTGGCAGTATTATGCAGCCAAATATTTGGGGCGATAAATATAGATCTACAAAATAGAATTTAAGGGCTGCATATTAGCAATGTATTTATGTAAGTCACTTTTTAAAAAAAAATAATTTTTATTGTGCTTTAAGTGAAAGTTTACAAATCAAGTCAGTCTCTCACATATGAACTTATATACACCTTACTACATACTTCCATTTACTCTCCCCCTAATGAGTCAGCCCGCTCCCTCCTTCCAGTCTCTCCTTTCGTGACTGTTTTGCCAGTTTCTAACCCTCTCTACCCTCCCATCCCCCCTCCAGACAGGAGATGCCAACACAGTCTCAAGTATCCACCTGACACAAGTGGCTCAGTCCTCATCAGCATCTCTCTCCAACCCATTGTCCAGTCCAATCCATGTCTGATGAGTTGTCTTCGGGAATGGTTCCTGTCCTGGGCCAACAGAAGGTTTGGGGACCATGACTGCTGGGATTCTTCTAGTCTCAGTCAGACCGTTAAGTCTTTTTTTTTTTTTTTTAATGAGAATTTGGGGTCTGCATCCCACTGTTCTCCCGCTCCCTCAGGGGTTCTCTGTTGTGATCCCTGTCAGGGCAGTCATCGGTTGTGGCTGGGCACCATCTAGTTCTTCTGGTCTCAGGATGATGTAAATCTCTAGTTCATGTGGCCCTTTCTGTCTCTTGGGCTCATAATTATCTGGTGACCTTGGTGTTCTTCATTCTCCTTTGATCCCGGTGGGTTGAGACCAATTGATGCATCTTAGATGGCTGCTTGTTAGCATTTAAGACCTCAGACGCCACACTTCAAAGTGGGATGCAGAATGTTCTCTTAATAGAATTTATTTTGCCAATTGACTTAGATGTCCCCTGAAGCCGTAGTCCCCAAACCCCCACCCTTGCTCCACTGACCTTTGAAGCATTCAGTTTATTCAGGAAACTTCTTTGCTTTTGGTCCAGTCCAGTTGAGCTGACCTTCCCTGTATTGAGTGTTGTCCTTCCCTTCACCTAAAGTAGTTCTTATCTACTATCTAAAACCAAAAATCAGTAAATAACCCTCTTCCACCCTCCCTCCCTCCCCCGTCTTGTAACCACAAAAGAATGTGTTCTTCTTAGCTTAAACTATTTCTCAAGGTCTTATAATAGTGGTCTTATATAATATTTGTCCTTTTGCATCTGACTAATTTCACTCAGCATAATGCCTTCCAGTTTCCTCCATGTTATGAAATGTTTCACAGAATCATCACTGCTCTTTATCAATGCGTAGTATTCCATTGTGTGAATATACCATAATTTATTTATCCGTTCATCCATTGATGGGCACCTTGGTTGCTTCCAGCTTTTTGCTATTGTAAACTTATTAAGTTTATTGTTAAACTTAAACTGAATTATAATTTGACTGAGTGATTTAGTGAATGAAGTGGCTCATACATGCCAATAGTATTTTTAAGTAAATTGACTTATAAACCAACTGAGTGGTTCATATTTTTGAAAACTAAATTTTTAAAAAACCATTTGTGGAGGTATTTAATAAACAGAGAGATTAGTTTCAGTAGTGTTTTTCCCACACACACACACAAGGAAAATAAGTTGTACGGTAATTAGAGATTATTTATGGGTCCTGAAGTCTGGTAAGGTAGATGAGAAAACTGGAACACAGAGCGCTTATAGAATCTATTTGACACTTATGAGCTAGTTAGTGTAGGAAACACTACTAGATCCAGAGTCTTCTAATCCCTATAGAGAAGATCAGGAGTCTTAAAGGTGGACTTTATCCTGGTTGGCCAGCTACTAGCTGTGAGACCTTGGGTCAATCACTGCCTCTGGGCCCTGGGTTTCCCCACCTGTATAATAATTGTATAATAATAAGGTTGTGGTAGGTGATCTCCAATATTCCTTCTAGTTCTGAAGTTCCAATATTAGTTTCCCTAAGAGAGGCAGTGTGACAAAGTGGAAGAAAGACCACGCTGTTTAGAGCCATGGTTTTCTCATCTCTCTCTTCCTGGGTTAATATCCCTGCTTCTTTCTGTTAGTTCAGATACAACTAAGTTTTTCTTAAGATGTCTCTTCCAAATTCATTTCTTTATAATTCAGTGCTTTCACCATCTCCTTTAACATTTCACTGCTGTGGTCCCCATGTTTAGTCTCTTTTTCAGAAGTATATTTGGCTCCTTTGAGCATGTTAAAGCTCTTTGCATTAGAAACTCCTCTGAAGTCTTCAGCAGCAGCAGTGCTGGCTCTCTGAGGACCCATTGTACGGATTTAACGTCACTTCCACATCATCTTCCATGACCTCATTAACACTACCCAGTTGTATAAACCATGGAGAGCTGGGAATTTGAGGCATATCAAGTTCAAGACTAAGGAAATCAGGTCCATTCTCAAATTAGACTTCTTTCCACACTCTGTTCATATCACTTCCCACCATCATTTTTTCACTGTTTTTCTTAGCCTTGTGGTAGGATCGTGCCAAAAACCATGACAGATACCACCCTCAGCCTCAGTATCATTGATGAGCTATAAAAGTGGGTATTCCATCCAGTCTAGCTTGGATGCATCAATTACTCCTGCTTCATTGGCTACAGTATTTGTGTGGAGTGGAAGAAACTTAAAATGTAATGTTTGCTGCCAAGGCCTCAGCTTACTGAGTGATCAGGGGCATTGTTCAGGAGTAGCGATACTTTCTGTGGAAGGTCATTATTCCCACAATACCTATTAACAGCTAAGCGATCATCGCAAAACAGCCACTACTGATCATCTCAAGTAGCAATCCGTCTGAATACCATAACGCCAGCAAGCTTGATTCATAGTCAGCCCTTCAGTGTCTGTTGGAAAGTGTTCTGTGTGATGTACAAGTTGGGGCTTTAATTTTGGATTCCCTGTTGAGTTTCCTCTAAGCAAGAAGTGGCTGTCTTAAAGCCAGAAACAGTCTGTTTTTTTCCCCTACATGCCATAAATGTGCAGAAAAGTATCTGTTTCCAGAGGAGACTGGTTCCATCTGCATTAAAAACCAACTGCCGAGGGCATTTGCCAATTTCTATCATGAACTTGAGAAGTCCAGGAAATGTCTCTGCTGTTGCCTAGTCTGTACTTTCTCCCTATCCTAAAATTTTGGTGCTGGACAAATGTCTGCAACGTTTACGTCGGTTAACTATGTGTGGCATTTAAAATTCTTTCAGTTGTACTCTTACAATCACATAATCTGAGTCCCTTACTTATTAGTGCTCAGAGTCTAGTAGACAGGACATTAAAGCCATCTGTGCAGGAACGGCAATTTGTGTATGGACATGTGTGTGTGAATGTGTGCGTGGAGGTGGCTGAGGTAGGGCGGGGCACTATTGTGGCAAACAAACAAACTTTATAAATATTCCACTGAAGAAATTCTAAGTTGCCTTGGGTGTGTCCCCAGCCCGTCTGAGACATATTGTACCCCAGTAAGAAAATCGTATGGCTTGCCCTGAGTTCTTGCCTTCCCTCCTCTGGGGTGTTCCTTCTGATGAGTCAGGCTGATCCCATCTGACAGTCACAATCACTATCCAGGTCAAAGGCTATCTCTTCAGCAAGGTTTTCTTGACACCTCCAAACTCTCACTACAACACGTAGCTTTCTTCTCTGTGCTTAAAACAAAACAAACCCAAAACACAGACTCATTGCCATCAAGTCGATTCTACCTCATGGTGACCCCATATGTTACAGAATAGAATGGAACTGTGTAGAATTTTCTTGGCTGTAAGCACATCACCAGGCCTTTCTTCCATAGCTCTTCTGGGTGAGTTTGAACTGCCAATCTTCTGGTGAGCAGCCGAGTACAAACCATTTGCGTTACCTAGGGACCCTAGCAGATTTTATATGCTGGTGATAAATGTTATAGTCAGTACTTACAAATCCTTCTCCCTAACTAAAGTTTGGCTTCTTTGAGGGTATCAACTCTGTTTTATACTTTTTAATAGAGGAACTATAGCAAGTTAGGAAGAACCTGAGCTTTCAAGCCAGACCTGGGTTCAAATCAGCCTCACTAGTTTGCTGTGTTGCCTTGAATAAAATACTCAACACTTAGCCTCAGGTACCTTATAGCTAAAATGGATATAAAACCAAAAACCAAACTTGTTGCCATCAAGTCAATTCTGACTCATGGCAGCCGTATAGGACAGAGTAGAACTGCCCCATAGAGTTTCCAAGGAGCACCTGGTGGATTCGAACTGCTGACCGTTTGGTTAGCAGCTGTAACTCTTAACCACTATGCACCCACAGTTTCCAAAATCAATACAGTAATGCCTAATTCTATAGGGCTTTTTGATAGCTGTAGTGTAAAAAGACCCTTAAATGTTTCCCTACCTTTTATCTCACCTAAAACCTAGTGCCTGCCGAAACATAAGAACCTTTTAATATTCTAGTGTCCTTTTGACCTGGAATATCCTGATAACCTAAAGTTCCCCCACCCCACAAAAGTTGACTATTTCTCCATGACGGTAGCCTGATGGGGGCATATATACCATGGTGATGGCCAGGCTTCATCACTGAGGATGTTCGTAGAGACTAGAGTTAGAGCCAACTGTTCAGAAAGCTATAAAAAGACATCATCTCTAAGTAGAAGATCACCTCGTTCATTCAATGGACAGTTTTAAGTATTAAGTATATGCCTGCCATGAAGGCTTATGATGGCAGGAAATTTATATTCTAGGGGACCGCAAAGATTTTTAAAATTAAAGAAATAAGAAATTACAAGTAATTAAAATGAGTGTTATGAAAGAAAGAAACAAGAACTGAGATCCTGAGTTCCTGTTCAATTGCAGGGCGTACGATTCCATGTCAAGAGGTCTAGGAAAGTAAAGTTGAAATTGATCCACGTATGGCGGATGGAAATTTCAACGCCCTTTGTAAATCTGTCCAACCCTACTTATTTTGTCTTTTTGAAACCCCTTCCCCTCCTTTCTTTGTCTTGGTAACCACAAGCTTGTGTTGAGTAACAGTTTTCAGGAAGTTGCAGCAGGTAGTGGCTCTGTCCATTAAACTGGCCCAAGCTAGACCTTGGAACGCGCACAGATTAAGGAGATCACGTCCTTCACCCAATACCAGACCAGATTATCACTGGAAAGGAAGATATTTCCCAGCCCACGGTTTCATCTGAGCCAATCTGAGAAGTGAGAAGTCTCACCTCATGGACATCCGATGGACGATGATTCAGCCACTGGACCTCCAAATGTGGACATGGGAAGGCTAAGAGCAGAGAGTTCTGGGTACCAAACCCAAACCCCCAATGCCATTGGAAATAAAAAGCTCCCCAATCCCCCATGATGGGAGCACGTGGTCTTATGGTCACTAGACCTGGTGTCACTCCTTGTCTGCACAGACGGTAAACTCGCCACTTTCTGTTTCCCTTGCAGTTAGTGTCCGTCTTATTTTGATCGGCTAATAGGATAGGAGAAGAACTCAAGTGGTGTTCATTTCGGTTACGTTTTGTTCTACTTTTCTCCAGGTGGCACAGTCAGCATCTCTGAGTCTGCAAATATTCTTCACCTTACCTGGAGCCTTCTCCATACCACTACTTCAAATTCTGTTCATCCTTCTGAGACCAGTTTCCACACTTATGAAAGGAATGGATGAGACTAAATGATTGTTAAGATTTCTTAGCTCTAAAATATTTTAATCACTTCAACCCTGCCAGTGAGGGAGGAGGGCAGGTTATGCTCTCTACATTTTTGTTTCCAAATTTTATTTTCTGTGCTTGGTCATCATGGCTATGATTTACTCTTTTTCTCTTTTCCTGGTGTCAGAGCTCCAAATGGAAGAAGCTGGAATGTAGGGCATGCATTACATGAAAAGTGAAATGTTTTTGAAAGGGCTTTGAAGTGTTGAGTAGGAATATTGTATTAAGAACATTCCACCAAATGGGAGAAACCTGGAAACTGGACAAGCTGCGGATGTGCAGATGGTATTACTAACAATCAGTCAAACAGAGAACACAGACAATGTGTACAGATCGATATGTCATATGTCTCCATACATTGGAATGTACCAAGAAGTTGTCAACAGTTGTTATCCCTGTATGTATTGCCTCCAAGGAGTGTACTAGTTACACTGCCCGTATTACACAACCTAGAAATTTCAGTTTAGTCTGTACCAATATGAATGAATCTATTTAAGATGTTTCATATGAGGAAGGAAATATGAAAGGCATAAATGCAAATTGACATAAAATGGTGGGCTTGTTTGTGGGTGAGCTGGTGATGATAAGGAGGAAGAGAGAGGAAGATCCCCTAGATTTATAGTTACAAATTTTTCTTTTATTCTAATATCAGACAATCTACAAACTTTAATAATCCAGTGTGTTCAATATCACCCCACAAAATTTTACTGTTAAAGTGTGGATGAATTTCTCTGCCTTGGTCAACAACACTGTTAAAGAACAGCAGAGAGTCCTTCAGGTAGGTGTGACTGTGAGTCAGTCAGCCATTTGGAGTATTGCAGTGAGGTGTTATTTCCCAGAGATAAGGGAACAAAGAGGTCTTAATATCCGGCCCAGCGAGGGCAGGAAATTGCCTACTTCCTGAGCCATTGTGGTAGAGGCTGTGGGATGGGAGCCAGACATAGGAGGGAGGAGGTGAGTAAGCATGGAGACCTTAGGATTTTCATAGGTCACATGGACTTCTCATCAGAACGTTAAGAACTCATTGGGTCTTCAGCACACAAAGATGCTTGGCAAAGAATTCACGACACTCAAGCATTCTTGTAAATGGACATTCATTTTTACAGATGGATGGTCATTCTTAGACACTAGTGCTTTTGATTCCTGAACCTCCCTCCGTCTGGGGCATGTGCCAGTGTTTTAATTTTAAAGACTATCAATTATCCTGTTAATTTTAAATTCTACTATAAAAATGTAAATTACCAGGATGACCTTATGTCCTTAGCCCTAATTACATACATGTGTTTTCACAGACTTTGTGTTCAACCCCAGTGACACTAACAAACTAGTTTGCAAAGCGCTTAACCTCTCAAGCTTTCTTTTCCTCATTTGTAAATCAAGAGTGTTGAACTAGATGATCTCAAAGGCTTGGATTCTAAAGAAAGGTGGTAGAAACACAAGGCTGTGTAGTGGAAAAAATCAAATCTCCGGGATCTTACATACCTGAGTTTGAACCTTTGCACTTTTAATTATCAGATGTGTGACATTGGGACTATTCCTTAATCTCCTCAAATTGGTTTTCAAAATTTGTAACTGGAATAATACCCAAGTTATTACAGAATTAAATGGCATAGGACATTAAAGTGTCTGGCACAAAATGTTTAGTAGCTGTTCCCTTTCCCTTTCTTTTCTTCTTCTAGTGTTTTGTGGACTTTAATGAATTTCACTACTTTGTACTAGAAAAAGAAGCTAGTTCAAATGGTAACTTTTTGAAGAATAGAAGGGAAAGATTAAGTTAGAGAGACTCTAAAGATGGGTTGAATTTTGACAAGCAAAAATAAGGAGGAAGGGTATTCCAGACAGAGAAAAATAATCAAAAGTATGGTAGCTCTAATGAAAAGGTGTATGATAAGTAGTCTGATGCTATTGAAATGTGGCATGTAGCGGCCAGGATTAAGATATATATTTTCATCTATCTGTGTATCTATCTATCTCTATCACAGGAGCCTGAGTGGAGTATGCAGTTTGTAACTGGCCGCTAACACAAAGGTTGGTGGTTCAAACCATCTAGCTGCTCTGTGCAAGGAAGTCCTGGTGATCTGCTTCCATAAAGATTACAGCCAGGAAAACTCCGTGCAGCAGCTTTATTCTGTAATACATGGGGTCACCGTGATTTAGGGGCTTACTTGACAGCAACTAACAACAACAGTAACAACCTATCTGTCTATCTGTCTAGCTACCCATTTATTCATCAGTCATATGTATATAGGTGTTTGTATGTATTTTTTATTTCCATTTTAACCCAAATACTAGTATATTATACAGAATGCTTTCCTTTTAAAAATAAATCTTGGAAATCATCGCATATCTGTATGCTAAAAGTTTTCTTATTCTTTATTATTCATAATAAAGCATTATATAGATATGTTATAATTTATATAAACTTATTGTTGTTAGGTGCAGTTGAGTCAGTTCCTACTCATAGCAACTCTGTGTACGACAGAATGAAACACTGCCTGGTCCTGCACCATCCTCACAATTATTGTTATGCTTGAGCTCGTTGTTGCAGCCACTGTACCAATCCATCTCGTTAAGGGTCTTCCTCTTTTTCGTTGATCCTCTACTTTAGCAAACATGATGTCTTTCTCCAGGGACTGATCTGTCCTGATAACATGCCCAAAGTACGTAAAACAAAGTCTCGCCATTCTTGCTTCTAAGGAGCATTCTGGCTGTACTTCTTCCAAGACAGATTTGTTTGCTGTTCAGGCAGTTCATGGTATATTCGATATTCTTCGCCAACACCATAATTCAAAGGCTTCAATTCTTCTCCAGTATTCCTTATTCATTGTCCAGGTTTCCCATGCATATGAGGTGATTAAAAACACCATGGCTTGCACCAGGCACTCCTTAGTCCTCAAAGTGACATCTTTGCTTTTGAACTCTTTAAAGAGGCCTTTTGAAGCAGATTTGTCCAATGCAATACATCCTTTGATTTCTTGACCGCTGTTTCCATGGACATTGATTGTGGATTCAAATAAAATGAGATCCCTGACAACTTCAATATTTTCTCCTTTTATCAAGATGTTGCTTATTGATCCAGTCACGATAATTTTTGTTTTCTTTATGTTGAGGTGTGATCCATATTGAAGGCTGTGGTCTTTGATCTTCATCAGTAAGTGCTTCAAGTTCTCTTCTTTGCTTTCAGCAAACAAAGTTTTGTAATCTGCATATCGCAGTTTGTTAATGAGTCTTCCTCCAATCTTGATGCCCCATTCTTCTTCATATAGTTCAGCTTCTCTATTTGCTCAGCATACAAATTGAAACAGTGTGGTGAAAGGACACAACCCTTACGCACACTTTTCCTGACTTTAAACCATGCAGTATCCACTTGTTTTTTTCCAATGACAGCCTCTTGGCCTATGTGCAGGTCTTGCAGAAGCACAATTAAGTGTTCTGGAATTCCCACTCTTCACAATGTTATCCATAATTTGTTATGGCACACACAGTCAAATACCTTTGCATAGTCAATAAAACACAGGAAAACATCTTTCTGGTATTCTCTGCTTTCAGCCAAGATTCATCTTGATAGCAGCAATGATATCCCTTATCCCACATCCTCTTCTGAATCCGGATTGAATTTCTGCTGCAATTGCTTTTGAATGATCTTCAACATAATTTTATTTATGTGTAATATAAATGGTATTGTTCAATAATTTTCACATTTTGTTGGATCACCTTTCTTTGGAATGGGCATAAATATGGATTTCTTCTAGTCAGTTGGCCAGGTAGGTGTCTTCCAAATTTCTTTGCATAGACCAGTGAGCACCTCCAGTGCTGCATCCATTTGTTGAAACATGTCAGTTGGTATTATGTCGATTCCTGGAGCCTTGTTTTTTGCCAATGCCTTCAGTGCATCTTGGACCTCTTCTTTCAGCACCATTGGCTCTTGATCATATGCTACAACTTGAGACTTGAATTTTTTCTTCAGTTCTTCCAGGTTGAGAGATGCTACATGCATTCTTTCCTTTTGGTTTTCTGACTTCAGGTCTTTGCACATGTCATTATAACACTTTATTTTTTCTTCTCACGCTGCCCTTAGAAATCTGTTTCAGCTCTTTTACTTCATTGTTTTTTTTTCACCTTAGCTACTCTATTTTAAACAGCAAGCTTCAGAGTCTCTTCTGACATTCATTTTGGTCTTTTCTTTCTTTCCTGCCATTTTAAAGACCTTTTGCTTTCTTTATGTATGATTGTTATGGATTGAATTGTGTCTCCCAAAAACGTGTGTCAACTTGGCTAGGCCATGATTCCCAGCATTAAGTGATTGTCCACCATTTTGTTATGTGATGTGATTTTCCTATGCATCGTAAATCCTACCTTTATAATGTTAATGGAGCCTTGATGGTGCAGTGGTTAAGAGCCACTGCAAGCTGCAGCTGCTAACCAAAATGTCAGCAGTTTGAATTAACCAGTGGCTCCTTGGAAACCCTACAGGCAGTTCTACTCTGTCCTGTATGATTGCAATGAGTCAGAATCTACTCAACAGTGACAAGTGTGTAAGTATAGCTTCCAGCATTGCAGCAACGTGCAAGTTACCACAGTAAGACAAACTGATAGACTAGTGGTAGTTATATATAAATGGTCCTCTACTAATAAACATTTAATACAAATATTTTCTTCAAATTTTTGTTTGATTTTGATTCTCATTTTGATTCTTTCCATACAAAATGTTTTAAATAATTTTTATAGGCAAATTTATCAATCTTTTTTTATGGCTTTTGGAGTTTGTTTATACTTGGAAAAGCTTTTCCTACTTGAGAACATACATTTTTTTTCATGGTTTCTTCTATTATTTTTATGATCTCTTTTTACATTCAAATCTTTGATCAATTTAGAATTTATTCTGGTGAGATATGTAAATCCAAATTTATATTTACTAGGTGCCTACCAAGCTTGCCCATAACAAATTATTGAATAGTCTATATTTTCAGTGTCACCTGAAATGTTTCCTATGGTTAATGAGTTTGGTTGCTAACTGAACGGCTGGAGGTTCAAGTCCATCCAGAGGCCCCTTGGAAGAAAGGCCTGGATATCTACTTCTGAAAAATTAGCTATTAAAAACCCTGTGGGGCACGGTTCTACTCTGACATGCATGGGATCAACATGAGTCAGAATCAATTTGATTCCAACTGGTTATATGTATTTGGATCTATTTTTGGAGGTTCTTTTCTCTCCCATAGGTTTGTTTTATTCATTCATGTGCAATTATCAAATTTTAAATTTTAAATAAATTTATTATGTATTAAAATCTTAGTTGAAATAATTTTATTCTCATGAGTTTAGGTTTTTTAAAAAGTTTCTGAAAATTTTCACTTGTTTATTTTTCTGTATGGTCCGTAGTGTGAACTAATCTATTCTCTTAAAAAAAAAAATCACATTTTCGAATTAGATGAAAGTGAAACCTTTACATTTTCTGGATATTCCTTAATAAGAACATGCTATAACTTTCCATAAATGTGTATGTGTGCATATGTGTCTGTGTTTATTTTATGATACTAAAGAGCATTTAAGATTTTTTTCACATCAATCTTTTTCACTTCTGGTTAAGTATATTCTTAGGTGGAAACCCTGGTAGCATTGTAGTTAAGAGCTATGGCTGCTAACCAAAAGGTCGCCAGCTCAAATCCACCAGGCACTTGTTGGAAACTCTATGGAGCAGTTTTACTCTGTCCTATAGGGTCACTATGAGTTGGAATCAACTCGACGGCAACAGCTTTGTGTGTGTTATATTCTTAGGTATCTTGCTGTTGTTGCTTTCGTAAATGGGAACTGTTCTTCAATTTGATCCTCTAACTGCTGTGTAATTTTTATATGTATAAAGGCTACCACCTTTGCTGAATTCTTTTATCATTATAATTTTTAATTGATTCCTTTTTTTTTTCCAGGTATACAATTATATCATCTAAAATGATAATAATTTTACCTCCTTTCCTTTGATATCTTTATACTTTTTCTGATTGGATTGTGTTGGCTAATGCCTCCAGGTCAATGACAGTGATAATAGACATCTATGTACATAGGATCGTCATGAGTCAGAACTGACTCCATGGCACCTAACATCAACAAGAGCATGTGTTGTTCATGGCTTTAATAGAAATTATTCTTTAAACAGTTTAGATATCATTATAATTATCAATTCTTCAAATATTTGGTAAAAACCCAGTGCCATCGAGCCGATTCCGACTCATAGCATATCACATTAAGTAACATGATGATTGAGATATACACTTCTTTACATTATAACATATTACTATCAATCCTGCCTTATTAAGAGTTTTAAAAATCAAGAATACATACAGAGAGAAGAAAGGAAAAAAATAGACTGTGTAGTATAATTTGTTCTGTTGTGGTAAAAATATATAGCAAAATGTTTGCCATTTAAACTATTTTTACATGTACAATTCCGTGACATTAATTACATTCGCCATGCTAAGCAACTGTCACCATCGTCTGTTTCTGACTTTTTTCATCGCCCTGATTAGAAACTCACTGACCCTTAAACAACAGCACCCCCACCCCCTCCTACCCACTCCTGGTAACTGTTCGTAAACTTTGGTCTCAATGCATATGCCTACTGTAGATATTTCTTATAAGTGGGATCGTACAATATTTGTCCTTTTGTGTCTGACTTATTTCACTCAGCATAATGTTTTCAAGGTTCATTCATGTATCATCACTTCATCTCTCTTTTTGGTTGAATAATACTGCATTGCATGCCTATAGATATATATAAAAAAAGACATGTATAAAAAGATACTCTGCCATAGAGTCGGACTCATGGCAACCCTATAGGACAGAGTAGAACTGCCCCACAGGGTTTCCAAGGAGCAGCTGGTGGATTCGAATTGCTGACCTTTTGGTTAGCAGCCAAGCTCTTAACCTCTGTGCCACCAGGGCTCCACTGTATGAATGTACCACATGTCATTTATCCATTCATCTATTGATGGACACTTGGGTTTTTTCCACCTTATGGCTATTGCAAATAGTGCTGAAATAAACATTGCTGTACAAGCATCTGTTTGTGTCCCTGCTTTCAGGTTTTTTCGGTATATACCCAGAAGTGAAATTGCTAGATCGTGTGGTAATTCTATGTTTAACTTTTTGATAAACTACCAAACTGCTTCCCCAACAGTTGCACCATTTTATAATCCAGGTAGCAAGGGGTGAGTTCCAACTTCTCCACATCTTCACCAACACTCGTTATTATCCATTTTTCTGATAATAGGCATCCTAGTGGGAGTGAGATTGTAACTCATTGTGGTTTTGATTTGCATTTTCCTAACGACTAATGATGCTGAGCATCTTTTCATGTGTGTACTGGACATTTGTACATCTTCTTTGGAGAAATGTCTGTTCAAGTGTTTTGCCCATTTTTAAAATTGGGTAGTCTGTCTTTTGTTGTTGAGTTGTAGAAGTTCTGTATATATTCTGGGTATTAAATCCTTAATAAATATATGTTTCCCAAATGTTTTCTCCCATACTGTAGATTGTCTTCTGACTTGGTTGATAAAGCCCTTTGATGCACAAAAGTTTTTAATTTTGGTAAAGTACAGTATATTTATTTTACCTTTTGTTGCCCATACTTTTAGTGTGATACCTAAGAATCCATTGTTGGAAACATTTGAAGCATTACCCCTATGTTTTGTTCTAAGAGTTTTATGGTTTCAGTTCTTATATTTAGGTCTTTGATTCATTTGGAGTTAACATTTGTGTATAGCATATGGTATGGTGCAGCTTCATTGTTTTGCATGTGTAGATCCAGTTGCATAGGAATCATTTATTGAGAAGACTATTCTTTCCCCATTGAATGGACTTAGCACCCTTGCCAGAAATCAACTGACAATAGATGTATGGGTTTATTTCTGGACTCTCAATTCTATTCTATTGGTCTATATGTCCATCATTATGCCAGTGCTGGAAGATTTTGTATTACTATAACTTTACAGTATGTTTTGAGATCAGGAAGTGATCTTAGTTCTTCTTTTTCAAAAGTGCTTTGGCTATTTGGGAACCTTGCAATTCCATACAAATTGGAGGATTAGCTTTTCCATTTCTGCAAGAAGGCTGTTGGAAGATTGATCGGGATTGTGTTGTACCTATAGATTGCTTTGGATAGTATTAGTACATGAGATTATGATAAGGTAGATATTATTATCATCCCCATTTTACAGACAAGGAAAATGAAATTTTGAAAGATGAAATAGGTTTCTCTAAGTCTCAATCCCCTCATATGCATGCAAAAGCTGAATAATGAAAGAATAAGACAGAAGAAGGAGGAATTTATGCATTCAAATTGAGGCATTGGCTAAGAATATTGAATATGCTGAGGACTACCAGAAAAACCAACAAAGCAGTCTGAGAGGAAATACAACTAGAATGCTCCTTAGATGCAAAGATAGCAAGACTTGCTTACTTTGGACATGCCATCAGAAAAACAAATCCCTTGTTGAGTTGTGTGAGAACCTATTAAAAAGTATTACCATAGTTGGAGGTTCCTCAAAGTTGTGCCATAGGATATGGCTGTGCCAAGAATGGGATACAGGAGTTGCATGAGATGTTGGTCCACTCAGCCGATGAGGATAGCAGAAGAGACATGTACAGCTCCTGAACTGGTTCTCCACCTGAGGGACCTTTTTTTGGGCACTCAACAACCAAATCATCCTGTTTTGCTTCTGACTTCCTGGTTTTAGCACTGAAGGTTCTTGTCTTAGAAACATCTCAGTCCTGGGAAAACTGGAATGAGTGATTGCTGTACCCCAGGGCAGTCTGGGCAGAGCAGGGTCTATGACATGTCCCATGCTCCCCACAGGCAAAGTGAACCTAAGCAACATCCAGTTCACGTTGCTCTGTTGGGAAGCACCAAGCAGAACGTGACCAAGGATATATTCTTACATTTGACCTTCAGCTTTACTGAACTGGTTTTAAAGGCATTTGTTCATTTAACCTAAGTCATTAAATGTATTGGTGTAAAGTTATTTGTAATAGTTCTTTGTACCCTTTTAATATCTGTAGTGATGCATTTTATCCTCTATTTAAAAAAAATTATTGTGCTTTAGGTGAAAGTTTACAGTGCAAATTAGTTTCTCATTCAAAAATTTATATACAAATTGTTTTGTGACATTGGTTGCAATCCCCGCCATGTGTTAGCACTCTCCCTGTTCCACTCCTGGTTCCCTGTGTCCATTTGTCCAGTTTCCTTGTCTGTTGCTGCCTTCTCGTCTTTGCTCTTGGGCAGATGTTACACCGTTGGTCTTGTATACTTAATTGAACTAAGAAGCATTTCTTCATGTGTGTTATTGTTTGTTTTATAGGCCTGTCTAATCTTTGGCTGAAAAGGTGGACTTTGGGAGTGGCTTTAGTTCTCAGTCACAGGGAGTCTGGGGGCCAGTCTTGGGGGATCCTCCAGTCTCTGTCAGACCAATAAGTCTGGTCTTTTTTTGTGAATTTGAATCTTATTCTACATTTTTCTCCCGCTCTCTCGGGGACCCTCTAAAGTGATCCTTGTCAGAACAGTTAGTAGTGGCAGCCGGAAACCATCTAGTTCTTCTGGGCTAAGGCTGGAGGAGGCTGTGATGCTTGTGGCCCATTGGTTCTTCGAACTAATATTTTCCTTGTGTCTTTGGTTTTCTCCTTTGCTTTGAATGGAATAGGACCAATAGATGTATCTTAGATGGCTGCTTGCAAGCTTTTAAGACCCCAGATGCTACTGAACAAAGTAGGATGTAGAACATTTTCTTTATGAACTATTTTATGCCAATTGACCTAGATGTCCCCTGAGACCATGATCCCCAGCCCTCAGCCCCAGTAGCTTGGTTCTTCAAGGTGTTTGGATGTGTCTAGGGAGCTTCTATGACTTTGTATTGGTCAAGGTGTGTTGACTTTCCCTATATTGTGTATTGTCTTTTACTTGACCAAAATTAACACTTGTCTACTATTTAGTTAGTGATCTCCCTTCCACCTCCCTCCCCTCCCTCATAACCATCAAAGATTGTTTTTTTCTGAGTGCAAACCTTTTCTTGAGTTTTTATAATAGTGGTCTCATATAATATTTGTCCGTTTGTGATTGACTTATTTCACTTAGCATAATGCCCTCCAGATTCATCCATGTTGTGAGATGTTTCCAAGATTCATCACTGTTCTTTATCCTTGCATAGTATTCCATAATTTGTTTATCCATTCATCTGTGGATGGGGACTTATGTTATTCCCATCATTTTGCTATTGTGAATAATGCTGCAGTAAGCATGGGTGTGTATATGTCTATTCATATGATGATACATTTTTTTTAGAATATATTCCTAGGAGCGGGATTGCTGGATCATATGGTATTTCTATTTCTAGCTTCTTAAGAAGGCACCCTATTGTTTTCCATAGTGGTTGTACCATTTTACATTCCCACCAGCAATGCATAAGAGTTCCAATCTCCCCACACCCTCTCCAATATTTGTTATTTTCTGTTTTTTTTTTTTTTTCATTAGTGCCAATAATGTCTGAGTGAGATGGTATCTCAGTGTAGTTTTGATTTGCTTTTCTCTAATACCACTAATGACTGGGGGCATTTCCACATGTGTCTGTTAGTCACCTGAATGTCTTCTTTGGTGAAGTGTCTGTTCATTTCCTTTCCCCATTTTTTATTGGATTATTTGTCTTTTTGTTGTTGAAGTAGTCTATAGATTTTAGAGATTAGACCTTTGTCAGATGTGTCATAGCCAAATTTTTTTCCCCAGTCCATAGGTTCTCTTTTTATTCTTTTGGTGAACTGTCTTGATGAGCAAAAGTTTTTAGGAGCTCCCAGTTATCTAGTTTATATTCTTGTGTTTGTGCTTTGTTAGTTATGATTTGTACACTATGCTGTGTAATAGAGCCCCAAGTGTGTCCCTATTTTTTCTTCCCTGATCTTTATCATTCTAGGTTTTATATTTAGGTCTTTGATCCATTTTGAGTTAGTTTTTGTGTATGGTATGAGGTATGGGTCCTGTTTCTTTTCTTTTTTTTTTTTTTTTATAGGCAGACACCCAATTTTGGCAGCACCATTTGTTAAAAAAGACTGTCTTTTTTCAGGTCTCTTTTGTTTTATTTTTGCAGTAGTGTTTTGTAATATTCTTTGTTTAGGTCTTTTATGTCCCTGGTTAGATTTCTTCCTAAGTATTTTATCTTTTTATGGACTATTATAAATGGCATTATTTTCCTGATTTCCTTTTGGAAGTTCTGTTTGTTGGTGTAGAGGAATCCAGTTGATTTTGCACTTTGATCTTGTATCCTGCTACTTTGCTGAATCTTTCTATTAGTTCCAGTAATTTCTTGTGGAATGTTTGGGGTTCTGTATGTATAGGATCATATCACCTGCAAATAGGGATAGTTTTACATCTTTCTTTCCAATTTGGATGACCTTTATTTCTTTTTCTTGCCTTATTGCTTCAGGTAGGACTTCCAGCACAATGTTCAATAAGAGTAGTGATAAAGGACAGCCTTGTCTTTTTTCCATTCTCAGGGAGAAATGATTTCAGTTCCTCTCTGTTGAGAATGATGTCGAGTATTGGTTTTGTATAGATGCCCTTTGTTACATTGAGGAATTTCCATTCTATTTCTATTTTATTGAGAGTTTTTTTTTTTTTAATCAGGAACAGGTGTTGGACTTTATCAAATGCCTTTTCTGCATTGATTGAGATTACGTGATTCTTTTCTTTTGTTTTTTTTTAAATGGGGAATTACATTGATTGATTTTCTAATGTTGAGCCATCCTTGTGTACCTGTTATGAATCACACGTTGTCATGGTGTATTATTTTTTGATATGATGCTGAATTCTATTGGCTAGAATTTTGTTGAAAAATTTTGAATCTATATTCATAATAGATATTGGTCTGTAATCTTTTTTTTGTTGTATTTTTGCCTGTTTTGGTATCAGGTTATGCTGGCTTCACAGAATGTGTTTGGAAGTATCCTTTCCTTTTCTGTGTTCTGAAGTAGCTTGAATAGTACTGGTATGAATTCTTCAGTGAATGTTTGGTAGAATTCTCTAGTGAAGTTGTCCAGGCAGGTTTTGTTGTTGTTGTTGTTGAGCATTTATAATACGATATCTATCTATGTATGTTTGTGTATATGTATATATATATATATATAAAATAATGTGATTATAATATGTCTTGGTGACTTTCTTTTTGGGTCTATGCTATATGCTGTATATTGAGTTTCTTAGATGGTCAGCTTTTTGTCTTTCATGATATTTTGGAATTTTCCTTCCAGCAAATCTTCAACAATCTTCTCTGTGTTTTCCATTTTCTCCCTCTACTCTGGAACTCTGATCACATGCCAATTTTTGCATTTCATTGTGCCCCACATAATTCTTAGGCTTTTCAAAAAATTATTTTCATTGATTTTTCCTCAGATGAAGTGGCAGCCATGGATTTGTTTTCAACCTTGCTGATTCTGTCTTCTTTTTTTTCTAATTTGCTCCTAAAACCTTCTACTGAGTTGTCCATTTATGAAATTTTGTTATCCTTTGGATTTCTATTTGCTGTTTTTGTATTATTTCTAATTGTTTATTTATTTTGATATTTTGTTCATGTATTATTTTGAACCACAACCATGGTATTTTCAATCACATCATATGCATGTGAAAGCTGGACAATGAATAAGGAAGACCAAAGAATTGACCCCTTTGAATTGTGGTGTTGGTGAAGAATATTGAATATATGTTGGACTGCCTAAAGAATGAACAAATCAGGAAAGCTGTGCATCAGCATTGTATCCTTTTGTCATACCTGCTCAATCTGTATGCTGAGCAGTGATCTGAGAGACTGGACTGTATGAAGAAGAATTGGGCATCAGGCTTGGAGGAAGACTCATTAGCAACCTGTGTTATGCAGATGACACAACCTTGCTTGCTGAAAGTGAAGAGGACTTGAAACACTTACTGATTAAGATCAAAGACCACGGCCTTCAGTATGGGTTACACCTCAACATAAAGAAAACAAAAACCCTCACAACTGGACCAATAAGTAGCATCATGATAAATGGAGAAAAGATTGAAGTTGTCACGGATTTCATTTTTCTTGGGTCCACAATCAACACCCGTGGAAGCAGCAGTGGAGAAATCAAAAGACACATTTCATTGGGCAAATCTGCTGCAAAAGACCTCTTTAGAGTGTTGAAAAGCAAAGATGTCACCTTGAAGACTAAGATGTACCTGACCCAAGCCATGGTATTTTCAATCGCATCATATGCATGCAAAACCCGGACAATGAACAAGGAAGACCAAAGAAAAATTGACACCTTTGAATTGTGGTGTTGGTGAGGAATACTGAATATACCATGGAGTGCCAAAAGAATGAACAAGTCTGTCTTGGAAGAAGTACAACCAGAGTGCTCCTTAGAAGCAAGGATGGTGAAACTACATCTCACATACTTTGGACATGTCATCAGGAGGGATCAGTCCCTGGAGAAGGTCATCATGCTTGGTAAAGTAGAGGGTCAGTGAAAAGCAGGAGGACCCTCGATGAGATGGACTGACAGTGTTTGCAACAATGGGCTTACACAGAACAACCTTTGTGAACATGGTGCAGGACTGGGCAGTGGTTCATTCTGTTGTGTATGGGGTTGCTATGAGACAGAACTGACTCGATGGCACCTAACAACAACAACAACAATTATTTTTCTGAATTCTTCTATTGCTTTGTCTGTGTTTTCCTTGATTTTGGCTTTTTTTTTTTTTTGGTTTTTGTCTGTGTTTTCCATGATTTTGTCTATTTTTCTCCTTATTTTTTTCTGTTTTCCTTGATCTCTTTCCTAATCTCTTGGAGATCCCTAAAGATTAGTGTTTCAAATTTCATATCAGGTAATTCCACTGCCTTTTCTTCTACTGGAAGGTTGTCTGATTCTTTATTTTGATCAATTTTCTGGAGCCATATTTTCCTGCTTTTTTATATGTTTTGATATTTTCTGCTGTCTCCAAGACATTAGGGTGTTATTTATTTACTTATTGACTGTTCATTCGTTTCATCCTGCTTTTTTGTTTTGCTTTGATATGTCAGGGTAGGAGGGCCAAGTGTGTTTGCTGCTTGCTAATTTGTGGGCATGATAGTTCTCATCACCTTTTCTGGGTGGGTAGGGCAGCAACAGGCAGGGTGAGCCCCTTTGCTGTACACTGCTTGGCGAGGTGTCTGAGGGCAGACTGGGCAGGCACCTTCTGCCTTATGACATTGATTTAGCAGTGTAAGAGCATTCAGCTCCTCACCAGAAGGGTGGTGGTGTGAGACAGCAACTGGTACGTGGTCAATTTCCACTGTTCAGCATCTGGTTGAGTGGTGCTGTAGCTGTGGTGGTGTGGTGGGGGCCTGCAGGAAGTGGAGGGAGGTCACGTATAGGTTAGATGAGGGGAGAAAGAAAAGAGAGAAAAACAGGGCAACGTGGTGTGAATTGGTGGGTAGGGGTGGGGCAGACCTCGGGGCTAGCAAGAAGGAGAGGGATGGTGTATGGGGTTCGTGGAGGGAGAAAAAAAAGAAAAAACATGGTGATGCAGTGCAGGCCAGAGGGTAGGGGTGGGGTAAACCTATGCTGGAGCATTCCCGGTGCACCGATGGCTCTCTATCCATGGTGGTGTTGTAGGGTTCTCAAGAAGGGGGGAGATGGCATACAGGGCTAGTAGGAAGGAGAAAAAAAGTAAGAAAAGAAAAAAAATATGACAGCACAGTGGGTGCTAGTGAGTGGGGTTGGGATGAAACCAGGGGATGGTGGGAAGGGAGAGGAGATGGCTTATGGGGCTCAGTGGGAGGGAGAAAGGAAAAAATGGCAGAGCACAGGAATTGGTGAGTGGGAATGTGGTAGATCCAGGGCAGTGGCAGGCTGGTGGCACTGTAGCTGCGGCAGCTTGGCAGGGGCTAGCAGGAAGGAGAGGGAGTTGACATACTGTACTATGTGAGAGGAAGAAAGAGAAAAAAATCTGCATGGTGGGAGGGTGCAGCCTTGGGCGGGGGGTCTTGTATCGTGGACATCAGCAGTGGGGGCTGCTGGGATGGGGGATTCTTGCTTCTACTCATCATAAGGATCAGGTGTGCAAAAGCATGTTTCTCTGGTTACTAGGTGTCCTATCTCCTGTTGGGAGCTCCATGAAGTTGCCCTCTGGTACTGCCTATCCAGGGTCATTGCTGGTTGTGCTTCAAGACGGCGCGCTGTGCTGTGTTAGTTGGCAGGGCTCATATCTCTCCTTGATCTCTGTTTTCTGTCAGTTTCTTCTTCCATTTGGTGTTTAATCTAGCTTTTTTATGCCTTCATTTGATGCTTAGAGTTCCAAGACTGACATTTGTATCCGTTTACTGAGCTTTTCAGGTCTTTACTGGAGAGGGATGGAATGGTGCATCTGTGTAGGGCACCATGTTGGCTCTTTCTTTCTTATTCTTTATCCTTGATATCAGTCATTTGTTTGCTCTCTTCCCTTATCTTCCCTTCCTTTCCCCTCTTTTCTCTCCTCCTTCCCCATCTTTTGTTGTTTAGATCAAGATGGTTAGGGATTATAGTAGTCACTCCTTATCTGTGGTATCACTTTCTGCGGTTTCAGTTACCCATGGTCAACGATAGTCTGAAAATGTTAAATGAGCTTGTAACGTGATGAAATCTTATGCCATCCCACCGCATCATTCACGTGACTTTTACTACAGTATATTGTTACGATTGTTCTATTTTATTTTTAGTTATTTTTGCTAATCTCTTACTGTGCCTAATTTGTAAATTATAAATTAAACTTTATCGTAGTTATGTATGTATAGGACATAACACAGTATATATATGGTTCAGTAGTATCCAAGATTTCAGGCATCCACGGGGGGTCTTGGAACATATTCCCTGCAGATAATTGGAGACTATTATATTCAGTGTTTCGTTCTGTTGTGTATAGTGTCAGAATGAGTGGGAATCAACTTCATGACACCTAACAACAACAACAACTAACACTGTATCCAGAATTTTGTGTTCTCCTGATGAACTGACCTTTTTAATATTATGAAATGTTCCTCTTTATCCATCTTAATTCTTTTCACCATAAATGTTACCTTATCTGATATCATCGTAGTGAGATCAGTTCTCTTTTAACTAAGGTTCACATGGTGTTTCTTTTTTCAATCTTTTTACTTTTAACTATTGTATATTCTTATAGTGAATTTTTATAAAGAGCACGTAATTGTGCTTTTTGAAATCCAATCTGAAAATCTTGTTAATTGAAATGTTTCAGACATTTGTATATAATGTAATTACTGATAAAGATGGATTCAAGACTACCATATTGCTATTTGTTTTTTATCTGTCCCTTCTTTATCACTCCTTTTCTGACTCTTTTTGTAATAATCATTGCTTTACATTCCATTTTACCACCTCTGTTAGATTTTTTGTTATACTTTTTTAATATCACTTTTACCCTAAAAATTATAAAATGCTTCCTACCTTATTATGCTGTCTTTAATATGTTTACCACTTTTCTAACAATACAGAAAACTTAGACAGTATATCTCCATTATCCTTCATCTCTGCTGCTGTTTTTGCTATTACTGTCACATGCTTATGCATGATTTAAGCCCTAGAAAACATTGTCATTATTGTTGTTTTAAACAGTCAATGCTCTTTTATATTTACCCATATAGTTACTCTTTCCATAACTGTTTCAATCCTTCTTGTACTGTTTCCTGAGATCATGTTCCTTCAGTCTAAAAAATATTCTTTAGTATTTCCTGTAGTGAAGGTCTGTTAGTGTTATTCTATTGCCTTCTCAATTCTACAGCTTCTGTTAAGAAGTCCGTGAAATATCTTACTGTTGCTCCCATGAAGGTAATGTGTCTTTTGTTCTCTGGTTGTTTTTAAATTTTTTTATCTTTGGTTTTCAGCAATTTGACCAGGTGCACCTAGCATGTGGTTTTATCTTCTATTAGTTATTCATCCATCAAACTTGAATCTAATAGGTCTTGTTGAATTTAAAGTATTTTCTGCAGTAAGTCTTCGTGAGTTTACTTAGAAAACTTTTCTATTAAACAACAGATGCTTCCTGTCTGGCTATTTTAGATTGACTCAATCCTTCTTACTTGTCTTTCCACCTTAGGCTTAATCTTGACCATTACTTCCTAGGTAGGCAGGAAGGACAAATGGATATACATGGAGGTAGCCATGATTTGAGGAGAAGGAGCTGGAACAAGAGAAAAGATCAATGGGGAGGGTGGCTGTGATAGCAGCTGGAACAGTAGCAGTGATATAGGGGTAGAAATCATGCTATGAATTCTGTTGCTGTCCCACTGCAATTCAATGATTCCATAGTTCAGTAGGTGTTATAATGTTTTTATAATTGTTGTGAGTGATAAGGAACCCTGGTGGTGCCATAGTTAAGAGCTATGACTGCTAACCAAAAGGTCAGCAGTTTGAATCCACCAGCCTCTCCTTGGAAACCCTATGGGGCAGTTCTTCTCTGTTCTATAGGGTTGCTATTAGTTGGAATCAACTTGATGGCAATAAGTCTGGTTCGATTTTTTTTTGTAACTCTAAAATTGCTTTTGACCTCTTTTTCATGTCCATTTCTTTCCATTAAACAGTAATGTCTGTGAAGGCAGGAACTCTGTTTTGTTCACTGCAACATCTCCAGAGTCCAGCACAGTCCTTGACCCATGGTATATGCTCAATAATCCTTTATCAAATCAATGAATAAATATTTTCCCACAGGCTACCACTTCTTGTTTCCTCCTCAGTTTATTTCCTCAATTCCAAGGACTTTTCTTCCTAGTCCTCTTCTGCATCAATAATTTCCCCTTTCTATTAAATTCCATTTCCATAATCATTCAAACATGCTGTACTTTCTTCCATGTTTAAGAACCCCACTCATAACTCCACATTTCCATTTTTTTGTTCCTCTTTATTGAAAATGTTTAAAGTGCTGCTCATACTATGTACTATCACTACTACTACTGTCGGTTGGTCTTAGGTCAGTTCTGACCTGTGACAACCCCATTTATGTCAGAGTAGAGCTGTGCTCCATAGGGTTTTCAATGGCTAATTTTTTAGAAGGAGATCACCAGGCCTTTCTTCTGAGGTGCCTCTGGGTATACTGGAATCACCAAACTTCCAGTTAGTAGCTCAGTGTGTTAACCACTTGCACCATCCAGGGACTCTGCTGTTCATACTAGATGTCTCCAATTTCTCTCTTGAAGTTATTCCAGGCACAGTTTCACCCCGCTGTCACTCTGAAGTCTTTATATTAGTTTCCTAGGGCTGCCATAACAAAATGCCACAAAGTGGGTGGCTTATAAAACAGAAATTTATTGTCTCTCAGTTCTGGATGCTAGAAGTTCAAATCAGGGTGTTGGCTGTGTGGACTCCTGAGGGCTCTGAGAGAGAAACTGCTCCATGCCTCTCTCCTAGCTTCTGGCAGCCCCATGTGTCCTTAGCTTACAGATGCAGCGTCACATGGTGTCCTTCTTCTCTTCCCTGTGTCTGTGTATCCTCTCTTTTATAAGGACACCACACATGTAAGATTAGGTCTCAGCGTACTCCAGTATGATGTCATGTTAACCTAACTGATAACATCTTCAAAGACCCTAATTCCAAACAGGGTCACCTTCAGAGGTACAGGAATTAAGGCTTCAACATATCTTTTTGGGGAGACGTAATTCATATCCATAACAGTGTTATTGTCGAAGGCCAACGATGAATTCCACTTTGTTAAAGCCAAGGATCAACTCTCAGTTCACATTTTAATTAACAGCAGCATTTGACACAGTTGATTGTTCCTCCCTTTCTTCCTTCATCTGAAATATCTCTCCCACTTTTTTTCGTCAGATTTAAGACACCATGCTCCTCTGATTTTCCTTCTACCTCATTAACTGCTCCTGTTCATCTCCTCTGCTGGTTAACCTCTAGTTATTGGAGGTCGTTCAGGCTTAGTACTCAGACCCCTTCTCTTCATCAACCATACCCCCTCTCCAGGCAAATCATCAGTCTCATGGCTTTGATATTATAATACCTATGTCCTGACCACTCCCTAATTTTTATCTTCAGGCTAGTCTTTTTCTCTATCTTCTCTTCTCCCTAAAATGTAGGGTTCAGAGGTGAGTGATTCAGTTTAATTTTGGTCCGTTCTGTTTCTCCAACACCTCAAAACTGGCACACATGCTGGCCCTATAGTAGATACTCAATAAACATTTGTTGAGTGAATGAGTGAGTGAGTGAATGAATAAATGAGATACATGAAAGTACTGGGAAAACATAAATATATCCAAAAACAATGTGATATTATTATTAAAATCTTGTCACTGCTAGAGAGCTGTCTCTTTAAGATACCAATACTCTTGTCAATCTTCCTTTTTTGGTCCACATTGTTTCTTCTAATGAGATTATAAGCATTTATCAATGTTTATGTCTTATTTTTTTCTTCTATACAATTCATTTTGTGGTGTGGCAGTTTTCAAGTCCAGATTGCAAAGTAGCTTCTTCTGGCATTCTATTTATAGTTACTAATACCAGATTTAAAACATATGATTAGTGGAGCCACGTCATATCCACATTTAACTCATAAAATTCAATCATGCATGTTGTGCCAAATTTAAAATTAAAAAGCATGCTTTGAATAGGGTGGAAGATTTCCCCCACGATGTCCCTCGATGAGCACGTGAGCCAGGCAGCATGTGAATTGGGAGATGGGAATCTGCTCTTTACTCAGGCTGCTCAGTTCCTGTGTGCCTCTCCTGGTGTGAGCATCTTACTTCCTGACCTCAGAGATCAGTGCCCAATGGAGCACAGTGCCGTTTTAAAAGCATTTACAATTAGCCTGTTATTTTAAATTCTAATATAAGCCCCCCAGTTACCCAGTAGCATTTGGATGCCCTATCATTTGACTATCACACATAATTTTCACACAGAAATGTGACTTGATCGAACACCATCTGCAACAATATGAAATATATCCCTCGGACTTTATTAAGTACCTCCGATAGATCCCCACTTGTCTCTCAGAGATTCTTTCATGATTAAGCTCTGGAGTCATATTCCCTGGCTTCTAAATTTGACTTTGGGCATGCTTAACTTTTCTGAGTATCAGTTTGTTTTTCAGTAAAGAGTGGCTAATAACAGTGCCTATACCACAAAGACATTTTCCGTCATGTGGCCCTCCTGGTCCCACACTACAGATATTTCTTTGTATATTCACCATCAAAACCTTTCCTTCGGAATATTAACAATGACAGAAGCTGGCACTGTTAAAGGCTTATTATGTTTCAGACACTATTCTAAGTGCTTTACGTGTGTTATCTCCCTGGTCACTCACTTAAAACAATCTCATAAAGTAAACATTACTTTACACATATCTAAAATAGGAATTATGAGGAGATTAACCAACTTCTTTAAGATCACACAGGGAGGCAGTGACTAAGATTAAAAAAAAATCTGAAATAGTTCAGCAAAAATTAACTTGCCATCACTTTGTGCAGCAGTGCGTACGCAAAGATAAATAAGAAACGAACACTGTTCTCAAAAAGAGGAGCACAGTCCAGCAAGGCAGACAGGCACACACACACACATGCACACACGCACACACACACACATGAGCGCACACACACGCATATACACGCTCGATAAACCCCACTCCATGAAAAGTGCTACAGTAGTGACATGTACAAATGCTTTACGGAGGAGTCGTCTTAGAGATAATTGTCCTAGAACCAGTAGGTAGGAAAATGGATTGAGACTAAGCATTATAACCAGCATGGAAAAAGGCTCCAAAACAGAAAAATATGCAGTTGGTATTTCAAAGGCAAGGTGTTTATTATAGTTTATTGGAGATAAATGAAAGTATCTTGAGGATAAATGAGGTGGGAAATGAAGGCTATATTACAAAGTAAATTAAAATGCTATTCTAAGAAATTGGGGTTTGATCCTTTTGTTACAAAGTGCCATCATTCTATTTTGTTCTGGAAAGTCCTTTGTGAGAAACAGTGACCCAGGTAATTTTGGACTTCTGCACACATACCAAGAGAGGGTCTTAAGTTCAGATTTCCCATCAAATTCAGAGCTGTTTTGACTCTACTATGCTGCCTTTCACAAGGGAGGTCAAGCTACCACATCTATTTACACGTAAGGTCAGTTTCATTACTCACCCGCTACTGCCCTGGTAGGGACTTTCTCTCCACATCTTATGGGATAGTCCAAACTCTGACCCTGACCCTGGGCCTTCCCTTCCTTTGGAATTTCAAAATGGTGGCAAATCTAAAGAGTTGTCAAAAGCAGACAGTTGGAATGCACGAATTACTGGGCTGTGAAATTTCTGTGGAAAATTCAAAACATCCTGCCCTTAACACAGTGCCAGGGCTGCTTAGTGCAGTGTATTGCTAAGTCCCAAGGGACACCTGCAGCCTTTTACCTTCAGCCTAGAGCCCTTGGCCCGAGGGAAGGCGCAATGTCACGTTGGTTCCGCACTCTTTCTATTAGAGCTTACTCAAAGCTGCCGACACCAGATGTGTTACAAACGAACAGTAATTCTCCTCCGGCATCTGGATCGCATGTACAATGAGGGGCAAGATTTATGCCCTGCTGAAGCATTCCCCAGTTTTTAGTACAGAAATAATTGAACTCCAGATGTTAACAAGATGCAGAGACCTTTTAGCATGATTAAAAACATGATTTCTTGTTTTGCTCGTGACAAAAACCATTGGATTAACTTATTAGAAGTGGAGCTGCCATCCTGTTCATTGGAAGCTGTGTCGACTTTAGCTATTGGAGCTTGTCGTCAAAGGTTTTATGAAGAAAGAATGACTCACCGACTCCTAAAATCAACAACTTCAGGGGCCCTCTCAAAATTAGGGGTTACAAAGGTATAAATTCTCTGTGAACTGTGGATAAAGATTTAGATGAAAATGAAAGGTAACACAAGTGTTTGTATGAATTAATCAGATTAGCATCTGCTGCTTTTCAATAATTTAGTTTTTATTAAGAAACATGGAAGCACTACCTTAAAGCCTTAGAACAGGAATTATCCTTCAAAAGGTCATCTAGTCTAACCTTTCCTTTTCTCCCACTTTCCAGAGAGGAAAAGAATACTTTCCTTTTAGAATTGAGGCAACTGAGAGCCAAAAAGATTAAATGTTTTGATACAGGTCTCAAAATCAGTAAACACTGAACTTGCTGAAATCTTATCAACTTTTTCAAAATACAGCGTTTCCTCAACGATAAAATGCACTTTCCTTATAATTTACTTTTTCCGTTGTTGGAATGCATCTTATATTTAATATGAACATTTAGCGTGTTGTTTGTGTATTTTTGTTCCCGAGGTTGGTAAACTAATAATACATATGACAGTTAAGGCATCTTAGAATTGAGGAAATATGGTAACACTGCTGATTTCATTGGGCATCAACTGGAATTTTTACTATTACCACAATCTGGGAATTTGTAAAAAGTGTTAGATTGATGGGAAAATGCCGTCCTGTGGAGATACTCATGTTACTGTGTTCTCAGCCTTACCTTGTAAGGATGAAGGGGAACTAAATTGATTTTAATATAAAACTTTAAAATAGAAGATATGATCATGCTGAATAGTCTCAATAATCATCAGTTTGGTTTACTATATCTGATATGCTTATTGAGAATTTGTGGACTTAATATCTGAATGGTTTGCGAATTTTAAGTCGTTAAGTCTTCATTCACCTTTAGTGCCTATGGTAATTTATCCTGTTCTAGTGCCTGCCATAATACTACCACGGTCTTCTTATGTCTCCTGGTATGATTCTGAAGATTATAATAAAATACTTATGGTATGTGTGAGTTAAATAATAGTATACTCATAATAGTGAGTAATCCTTTCCATCTTTTTTTGTTTAAGAATCCTGAGACACCAAGAAGTGCCTCTCCTAAATTTATTTACACAGTGCTTTACTGTGAGACTCTGAATTTCCCATGCCAAACCTACTGTAGAACTCCGTGCATTTCACATTTCCCCAAAATAATCCACTCACACACTGTGGATTTAACTAACGATTTTGTAGGGGAATGGGAGGTAGGGGTTGAGTTTCAGCATAAACTTACAGCAAGCAATTTAAATGCAGCTCATAGCTAACAACTTAAAAATATCCATTAGACATTTTAATTCTTCCCCAAGACTTGTTTTTGTTTTGATTTTCTCTTCCTAACACAATGCCTCACTTTGCATTATTTTTACTCTCCTCTGGGATTTTCACCAGCAAGTTGAAGTCCCTCAATCCTCATTCATTTAAACTTGCATTCATCAAATAGTTGAAGGTCTGCTGTGAGAAAATCATTGTGGATAATAAGGATATGACTGAAGAAAACAAAATCCGTGCTAACATTCTGCAGGGTAGGTGGGGGAGGAGAGGCAGAGTGGTGGAGTTGCAGAAGTCTGACGACGATGCGGGCTATCAAGAAATGTGTATTATACATCTGTGGTTACCAGAGTCGGCAAGGAGAGGGAAAGGGGAGTTCACAGTGAGGGAAATATTGCATTGGTTAAGGGTAGGGATGCCCATGTGATTTCTGTAGTTGCTGAAGTAGTTCAACCTACAACAAGTTGGACTGGCAAAAGTTGTGTGATAGGTATGTTTACAACAACGACAGAAAAAAAGGGGGGGGTAGCTGCTGAGGCTGTTTATGTACAGCCAAAGACCTCTGGGACTTGGTTTCTTGTTTGGAGGTTGAGGGTCATGGTTATGTGGGACATCCCAGTTAATTGGCCTAATAACATGTTTAGTGCTTCTGTTCTACCTCCTAGTTTTTTGTGTGTTGCCTGTCTTAAAAGCTTGCAGGTAGTTATCCAAGGCACAACAATTGGTCCTATTTTCCTAGAGCAACAGAAGAATAGAAGGAGGATATGTAACATGTCTCCATGAACAACTGCATCCTTTGCCATGAGACCAGAAGAACTGGATGATGCCTGGCTACCATTACTGAACATTTTGATCAAAGATTCCATAGAAGAATCCTTATCAAAAGGGGGAAAGTGCAGCACAGAATTTCAAATTATCATGGACTCCAGACTTCCTGGAGCCATAAAGGTTGGATGAACCCCTGAAACTATTGCCCTGAGATAATCTTTAAAACTGAAACCAAAAATATCCCCTGAAGTCTTCTAAACCAAACAATAGTTCAGCTTAACTAGTAAAAAATATCGGCTTTGAGCATTAATCTCTTTTAAGAACTATCTTGCCTGAAAGCAGAAAATACTAGATAGATACTTACCTGTGTTTTATTGACTATGCAAAGGCATTTGACTGTGTGGATCATAACAAATTATGGATAACATTGAAAAGAATGGAAATTCCAGAACACTTAATTATGTTTATGAGGAACCTGAACATAGACCAAGAGGCAGTCATTTGAACAGAACAAGGGGATACTGCGTGGTTTAAAGTCAGGTAAAGTGTGTTTCAGGCTTGCATTCTTTCACCATATTTATTCAACCTGTATGCTGAACAAATAATCTGAGAAGCTGGACTATATGAAGAAGAACATGGCATCAGGATTGGAGGAAGGTTCGTTAACAACCTGCATTATGCAGATGACACAACCTTGCTTGCTGAACATGAAGAGAATTTGAAGCACTTACTGAGGAAGATCAAAGACTACAGCCTTCAGTATGCATTACACTTCAACATAAAGAAAACACAAATCCTCACAACTGGACCAATAAGAAACATTATGATAAACAAAGAAAATACCAAAGCTGTCAAGGATTTCATTTTATTTGTATCCACAATCAACTTTCATGGAAGCAGCAGTCAAGAAATAAATGATGTCTTGCATTGGGCAAATAGGCTGCAAAAGATCTCTTAAAAATATTAAAAAGCAACAAGGTCACATTGAGAACTGTCTTAGTTATCTAGTACTGCTATAACAGAATTACAAACGGATGGCTTTCACAAACTGACATTTATTCTCTCACAGTTTAGGAGGCTAGAAGTCTGAATTCAGGGCACCAGCTTCAAAGGAAGGCTTTCTTTTTCTGTTGGCTCTGGGGAAAGATCCTTGTCATCAATCTTCCCCTGGTCCAGAAGCTTCTCAGTGCAGGGACCCTGGGTCCAAAGGACACTCTCCATTCTTGGCTCTTCTTGCTTAGCGGTAATGAGGCACCTGTTCTCTCTGCTCACTTCTCTCTCTATATATCTCAAAAGAGATTGACTGTCATGATTTGAATTGTGTCCCCCCAAAACATCTGTCAACTTGGCTAGGCCATGATTCCCAGTACTGTGTGGTTGTCCTCCATTTTCAATTGATGTAATTTTCCCATGTGTTGTAAATCCTAATCTCTGCCTGTGGATAATGAGGCAAGATTAGATGATGCTAATGAGAATTAGGGTGGGATGTAACACCTTACTGAGGTCACATCCCTGATCCTATGTAAAGGGAGTTTCCTTGGGGTGTGCCCTGCATCACCTTTTATCTTGCAAGAGATAAAAGGAAAGGGAAGCAAGCAGAGAGTTGGGAATCTCATACCAACAAGAAAGCAGCACTGGGAACAGATTGCATCCTTTAGATCTGAATTTCTTGTGCGGAGAAGCTCCTAGACCAGGGAACGATTGATGACAAGGATCTTCCTCCAGAGCCGAAAGAGAGAGAAAGCCTTCCCATGGAGCTGATGCACTGAATTTGGACTTGTAAGTTCCTAGACTATGAGAAAACCAAGACATTGACTCAACATACAACCTAGTCCTGTAGATTGTGTCCTGCCTCATTAACATAACTGCCCTTAATGCTGCCTCATTAACATCATAAAGGTTAGGATTTACAACACATAGGAAAATTACATCAGATCACAAAATGGGGGGCAACCACACAGTACTGGGAATAACGGCCTAGCCAAGTTGACACACATTTTGGGGGGACACAATTCAATCCATAATAAGGACTAAGGTGTGGGTGACCCAAGCAATGGTATTTTCAATCACCTCATATGCATTTGAAAGCTGGACAATAAGGAAGACTGAAGAATTGATGCCTTTGAATTAGTATGTTGATGAAGAATATTGAATATACCATGGACTGCCAGAAGAACAAACAAATCTGTCTTGAAAGAAGTACAGCTAGAATGCTCCTTAGAAATAAGGATGGAGAGACTTTGTCTCTGTACTTTGGATATGTTATCAGGAGGGACCAGTCCCTGGAGAAGAACATCATGCTTGGTAAAGAAGAGGGTCAGTGGAAAAGAGGAAGACCCTTAATTGGTTGGATTTACTACACAGTGGCTGCAGAAATGGGCTCAAACATAGCAACGACTGTAAGGATGATGAAGCACCGAGCAGTGTTTCGTTCTGTTGTACATTGTGTGGCTATGAGTCAGAACTGAGTTGATGACACCTAACAACAAAAACAAGAACTATCTATATGGGATCAAATTGACACCAGCAACTTGAAATATTAGATAAGACCCTTAGGTGGGCAGTGAATGTTAATGGGGGAGGAACAACTCAGAAAAAGGGGGTGAGAATGGTTGCACAACTCAAGGAATGTAATCAATGTCACTAATGGTTCATGTAGAAACTTGAATTGGTGTATGTTTTACCGTGTACATTCTCAAGAACAACAACAAAATAAATAAAACTAAAAAAAAAACTTGAAAAGATATTAAAGCCTTACTTTTAAAATTATATATATATATATATCCAAACCCAGTGCCGTCTAGTCAATTCCAACACATAGTGACCCTATAGAACAGAGTAGAACTGCCCCATAGAGTTTCCAAGGAGCGCCTAGCAGATTCAAGCTGCTGACCCTTTGGTTAGCAGCTGTAGCACCTAACCACTACACCAACAGGGTTTCCATATATACATATATACATACGTACATACATACACTCATACGTACTAGGGTGAGGGAATAGAGAGGTTTGTATGTATGTGGGGGGGTCATTAAATTATCTAGGGTAGTTAGTGAAGGTCTCTCTAATTAACAGACATCTGAGAGAGATGTGTAGAAAATACGGGGAGTGAACCATACAGTAAGTGGAACAATTCAGCTCCATTCCTGCTCCTACCTCCCCATGTTCACAGATGAACCCTTATAGGACTCAAAAAAGCGTAGGGTCCACCAGTAGTATCAGGCCATTTGCAAGTATCTTTTAACTGAACTTGTTTCTTGAAATCTTGCCTCAGCTCCTTGTTGTTGTCATGTGCGGTAGAGTCAATTTTCGACTCATAACAACCCCATGTGATGGAGTAGAACCACCCCAAGGTTTTTTTTTTTAATATTTTACTGTGTTTTGGGTGAAAGAATACGCAGGAAATTAAGTGCTCATTTAACACTTTCTATACATTTTGTTCAGTGACATTTGTTATATTCTTTACAACATATCAACATTCTTGTTATTTCCATTTTGGTTGTACTGTTTCCATTAATATAGCTTCCCTGTCCCTGTCCCCCCTGGCCTTCTCATCTTCGGTCTAGGGTAAATGTTAACCATTTGGTTTCATCTGCATGATTATTTTGAGGAGCACAGTACTCAGAAGTGATATACATACATACATACATATATATATATATATAAAATGGGCCAATATGTCTTTTGGTTGAAAGGTGACTCTGGGAGTGGTTTAAGTTCTAAGGTTAAAGGGTATCTCAGGGCAATAATCTCGGGGGCTCAAGTCTCTACCAATCTAGTTAGTATGGTCTTTTTTTTTAGGATTTTGAGTTTTGTTCTACATTTTCCTCCCATTCTATCCCAGACCACCTATTGAGTCCCTGGCCGGAAGCATCAGTCACGGTAGCCAGACACCATCTAGTTCTGGTCTCAAGACAGATGATGTCACTATTCATGTAGATTACTGGTTCTGTAGACTAGTTTCTTTGAGTCTTTGGTTTCTTTCTTTCTCTTTAGCTCTGGATGAGTAGAGACTAATTTTTTTAATTTTAAATGGCTGCTCGCAGGCTTTTAAGACTGCAGATGCTACTCACCAAACTAGGATGTAGAACACTGTCTTTATAGACTATATTATACCAACTGACTGAGTTGCCCCACAAGACTATGGTCCTAAGCCCTCAAACCCAGGAGACCAATCCTGTGAGGTGTTTGGTTGTGTCAAGGAAGTATCCACAACTCTGCCGTCCCTCCTTCATAGGGTTTTCTTGGCTGTAATCCTTATGGAAGCAGATGGCCAAGTCTTTCTCCCACAGAGCCACTGGGTGGGTTCAAATCACCATTAGCAGACAAGTGCTTCACTGTTGCGCCACCAGGGCTCCTTTCTCCAACCCCTAAAGAGTTAATTAATCAATATATGTCTTCCAAACAAATCTGGGTTCTCTTGAAAAGTATCCCACCAGCTACTAAAGAAAAAAAATTCACGAAGGTGGGGCAAAGACAGAACAGCCAGATACTTCCTGTGATCCCTCTTATAACAAAGACCCCCCAAAAAACAAGTGAATTGATTATATGTGACAATCTAGGAGCCCAGAACATTAAAGGCAAAGTTGAGAAATCAGACAGAGTGGCACGGAGAGGGAGAGACAGTTTAGAAGTAGCGAGGAGTTGCTAGACTCGACCTGGCAGGAACTGGCACCCTCCAGGCTGGATTGGCTGGCGTGTATGGTGAGGCAAGCAGCAGTGCTCAGGATGCGTTTTCCACATCAGGAGAGACGGAGTGGTGGAAAGTCTACTCAAGCCTACAGAACCAGTAAAGAGTGATGCTCAATCAGCAAAAAATGAGTACATGCATCTAACCTACCACACAGATCAAAAAAATACCCCCTTTGGGAAGAAACTCCCTCTCATTTATGCCCCCCTCCTGCTCTGTACTGGGTCCTGGTCTGGCTTCAATGATTATCATGTCCCCTGGACCAGAAATAGGACCCAGTGTGCAACCTGAGCCATTCTTTCAGCTTTGGAGAGGGAACAAAATTAACAAACAGGAGAAAATAATCTGCCAGTGCCCCTAAGCCAGGAACTCAGGGCAGGCGCAGCCCCTTTGCATAGGCACAGGCATAAGGGGTTCATGGACTTTGAATGTCTTTCACTCCTGCATAGACCTGTGTGGGCCCGTTACAACAGCATAGGCCCTCATTAGCACAGTAAAACAGAGTATATACCTGAAGCCTATTTTCAACTGTATTAGCTATAAGGTAGAGTGGTAGATTCATTATATTTGACACTGCTCTGCCCATTAAGCAGGGTCCTCACCTACCCACATCAGGGGCCTGAGGACTGGTAACTTCACCCAGTCCACCTAGCCACCCACGACAGGGGTCCAAAAATAAGTGGTGTCTCTCAGTCATTACAGCAAGCTGCATTGGGTGCCCATACTCTGGCTGCAAAACCCACCCACCCACACACTCTAGGGAACAAGGACATGCTTTCCTCCCAGACACTCAGAGGTAGTTCTCAGCTCCCTGCCTTGCTCAACACTTGACTCCCTACTGAAGCCAGATACGTGTGCCTACTCCAATCACCTCTGCCCATCTAGGACTGTGGGTGAGATCCTGCACCACACGCTTGGTGACCGACTACCTGGACACCTGAGCTGAATCCCCACAAGGAAAGTAAACAGACTCCTGTGCTCACATACCTAGTACCAGCTCTAACCACCTGATGGCATGAGAGCTTCAAAGGCATCAGTAATCAAACTAGCTCACACAACAAGCCTATTTGGGCATATCAAAACAAAACAGAAGGTAGGACACAGTAAGCAAACATAAAATAAATAAATATAATAACTTATTTGCAGCTCAGAGAAAACGGTCAATATTAAAACACATAAAAAGGCAGACTATGATGGCTTCAGCAAGAGCCCAAAACAAAGACCCAAGAGACCTTCTGGAGGAAGAGAATTTGTTGGAATTACAGGAGATAGAATTCTGAAGATTAATATACAGAGAAGTTCAATAGATCAGGAAGGAGATCAGGCAAAATACCAGACAAGCCAGGGAACACACAGACAACGCAATAGAGGAACTTAAGAAGGTTATACAAGAGCATAATGACAAATTTAACAGGCTGCAGGAACCATAGAGAGCAAACAGAAATCCAAATGATTAACAATAAAATTTAAGATTTAGACAACTCAATAGAAAGTCGTAGGAACAGAATCGAGGCAATGTAAGTCAGAGTTAGTGAGATTGAAGATAAATCACTTGATATCAACTTATTTGAAGAAATGTCAGATAAAAGAATTAAAAAAAAATGAAGAAATTCTAAGAATTATGTGGGAGTCTATCAAGAGGAATAACCTACGAGTGATTGGAATACCAGAACGGGTGGATAACAGAAAATACAGAGAGAATTGTCGAAGATTTGTTGGCAGAAAACTTCCCTGATACCATGAAAGACGAGAATATATCTTCCCAAGAATATCATCAAACCCCACACAAGTCCCCAAGCCATATTATAACCAAACTTGCCAAAACCAAAGATGAAGAAAATTTTAAGAGCAGCTAGGGATAAATGAAAAGTCATCTACAAAGGAGCATCAATAAGACTAAGCTCTGACTACTCAGCAGAAACCATGTAGACAAGAAGACAATGGGATGACACAAATAAAGCCTTGGGGGGGGGAGGCAGCCAAGAATAATGTATGCAGCAAAACTGTCTCTCAAATATGCTAGTGAAATTACTGCATTCCAGATAAACAGAAGTTTAAGGAATTTGTAAAAACCAAACCAAAATTACAAGAAATACTAAAAGGAATCCTCCAGTTAGAAAATCGATAACATCAGATAACAACCCAAGACTAGAACACAAGATAGAACAACCAGACATTAATCCAGATACGGCAGTCACAAAAATAAATCAGAGCTAAAACACTGAAAATAAGGAAACAGAGACATCAATAAGTAAAAGATGATAACATTAAAACAAAGGAGAGGTACTAAGTAATGTAGTCATAGATCAATCATATGGAGAAGTAGTCAAGGTGATATAGAGAAATAAAAGATTGGTTTAAACTTAGAAAAATAGAGGTAAATATTAAGGTAACCACAAAGGAAACTAACAATCCTACACATCAAAATAAAAAACAAGAAAAACATAAAGACTCAGCAAATACAAAATCAACAACAATGAAAAAGATGAAAAGAAAATACTTAAAGAAAAACAACTCAGCACAGGAAAAAAAAAGTGGAACAAAGAAACTGCCGACAAAACACACACACACAAAACATCAAAATGAAAGCACTAAACTTGTACCTATCAATAATTACACTGAATGTAAATGGATTAAATGCACCAACAGAGACAGAGAGTGGCAGAATGGATTAAAAAAAACAAACAAACCAGGATTCATCTATATGCTGCCTACAAGAGACACACCTTAGACTTAAAGACAAAAACAAATATTTACACACCCAACGACAGGGATCCAAAATACATAAAAGAAACTCTTACAACATTGAAAAGAGAAATAAATAGCTCCACGACAATAGTAGGAGACCAACACACCACTTTCGGTAAAGGACAGAACATCCAGAAAGATGCTCAATAAAGACACAGAAGATCTAAATGCCACAATCAACCAACTTGATCCCATAGACATATACAGAGCACACCACCCAACAGCAGCCCTGTATATTTTCTTTTCCAACCTGCATGGAACATTCTCCAAAATAGTCATAAAGCAAGCCTTAACAGAATGCAAAGTATCGAAATATTACAAAGCATCTTCTCTGATCATAATGTCATAAAAGTAGAAATCAATAACAGAAAAAAACAAGGAAAAAAAACCCAAACATATGGAAACTGAACACCTTGCTCAAAAACTACTGGGTTGTAGATGAGATTAAGGATGGAATAAAGAAATTCACAGAATCAAATGAGAATGAAAACACGTCCTACCAGAACCTTTGTGACACAGCAAAAGCAGTGCTCAGAGGTCAATTTATAGCAATAAATGCACATATCCAAAAAGAAAAAATGGCCAAAATTAAAGCATTAACCCTAAAACTCAAATAGAAAGAGAACAGCAAAAGAAGCCCTTGGGCACCAGAAGAAAGCAAATAAGAAAAATCAGAGCAGAATTAAATGCAATGGAGAATAGAAAAATAATTGAAAGAGTTAACAAGACCAAAATCTGGTTCTTTGAAAAGATCAACAAAGTCAATAAACCATTGGCCAAAATGACAAAAGAAAAACAGGAGAGGAAGCAAATAACCAGAATACAAAATGAGATGGGCTATATCACAACAGATCCAAGTGAGATTAAAAGAATCATAATAGAATACTACGAAAAATTGTATTCTAATAAATTTGAAAACCTAGAGGGAATGGACAAATTTCTAGAAATACACTACCTACCTAAACTAACACAAGCAGAGGTAGAATAACTAAATAAACCTATAACAAAAGGAGTAGGAAAGGCAATTTTAAAACTCCCAACACAAAAAGCCCTGACCCTGATGGCTGCGCTGGAGAATTGTACCAAACTTTCAGAGAAAAGTTAAAACCACTACTGCTAAAGGTATTTCAGAGCATAGGAAAAGATGGAATACTCCCAAACTCACTCTATGAAGCCAGCATAATCTTGAGACCAAAGCCAGGTAAAGACACCACAAAAAAAGAAACCCACAGACCAATATTCCTCATAAACGTAGATGAAAAAATCCTCAACAAAATTCCAGCCAATAGAAGTCAATGACATATCAAAAAAACAATTCACCATGACCAAGTGGGATTCATACCAGCTATGCAGGGATGGTTCAACATTGAAAAAACAATCAATGTAATCCATCGCATAAATAAAAAAAAAGACAAGAACTACATGGTCTTATATCAATTGATGCAGAAAAAGCACTTGACAAAGTCCAACACTCATTCATGATAAACACTGTCAGCGAAATAGGAATAGAAGGGAAATTCCTCAACATAATAAACATTTATACAAAGCCAACAGCCAACATCATCCTAAATGGAGAGAGTCTGAAAGCATTCCCCTTAAAAACGGGAACCAGACAAGGATGCCCTTTATCACCACTCTTATTCAACATTGTACTGGAGGTCCTAGCCAAAGCAACTAGGCTAAACAAAGAAATGAAAGGTACCCAAATTGGTAAGGAAGAAGTAAAAGTATCTCTGTTGGCAGAGAATATGATCTTATACACAGAAAACCCTAAAGAATCCACAAGAAAACTACTGGAACTAATAGAAGATTTCAGCAAAGTATCAGGATACAAGATAAACATGCAAAAATGAGTCAGATCCCTCTACACCAACAAAAAAACTTAGAAGAGGAAGTCACCAAATCAATACCATTTACAATAGCCCCTAAGAAGATAAAATACTTAGGAATAAATCTAACCAGAGATGTAAAAGACATATACAAAGAAGCTACAAGACACTACTTCAAGAAACCAAAAGAGGTCTACATCAGTGGAAAAACCTACCTTGCTCGTGGGTAGGAATTCTCAACATTGTGAAAATGTCAATTCTACCCAAAGTGATCTACAGAAACTGTCCAATTCCGATCCAAATTCCAATGGCATTTTTAATGAGATGGAGAAACAAATCGTCGGCCTCACTTGGAAAAGGAAGAGGCCTGGGATAAGTAAAGCATTACTGAAGAAGAAGAACAAAGTTGGAAGCCTCACACTACCTGATTTTAGAACCTATTGTACTGCCACAGCAGTCAAAACAGCCTGGTACTGGTACAACAACAGATACATAGACCAATGGAACAGAATTGAGAATCCAGATGAAATACATCCACCTATGAGCAGCTGATATTTGACAAAGGGCAAAATGCATTAAATGGGCAAAAGGCAGTCTCTTTAACGAATGGTGCTGGCATAACTGGACATCTGTATGCAAAAAAATGAAACAAGACCAATACCTCATACCATGCACAAAAACTAACTCAAAATGGATCAAAGACCTAAATATAGAACTTAAAACAATAAAGATCATGGAAGAGAAAATAAGGACAATTATAGAAGCCCTAATCTATGGTATAAACAGAATATAAACTATATGTAACAATGCACAAACACCAGAAGATAAACTAGATAACTGGAAGCTCCTAAAAATCAAACACTTATGCTCATCCAAAGACCTCACCAAAAGATTAAAAAGACAACCTACAGACTGGGAAAAAAAAATTGGCTATGACATATCTGATCAGGGTCTCATCTCTAAAATCTACAAGATACAGCAAAACCTCAACAACAAAAAGACAAATACCCCAATTAAAAAATGGGCAAAGGATATGAACAGGCACTTCACCAAAGAAGGTATTCAGGTGGCTAACAGATACATAAGGAAATGTTCCCGATCATTAGCCATTAGAGAAATGCAAATCAAAATTATAGTGACACACCACCTCACCCTAACACAGCACCCCAACAAGGCTAGCATTAATCCAAAAATCACAAAATAACAAATGTTGGAGAGGTTGTGGAGAGACTCTAACACTTATACGGTGCTAGTGGGAATGTAAAATGGTACAACCGATTTGGAGATCGATTTGGCACTTTCTTAAAAAGGTAGAGATTGAAGTACCATATGATCCAGCAATTCCACTCCTTGGAATATATCCTAGAGAAATAAGAGCCATCACATGAATAGATATATGCATACCCATGTTCGTTGCAGTACTGTTCACATTAGGAAAAAGGTGGAAAAAATCTAGGTGCCCATCAATGGACAAATGGATAATCAAATTATGGTATATGCACACAATGGAATACCATGCAATAATAAAGAACAATGATGAATCCATGAAACATCTCTTAACACGAGTGAATCTGGAAGGCATTGTGCTGAGTGAAATTAGTCAGTTGCAAAAGGACAAATATTGTATGAGACCACTATTGTAAAGAACTCAAGAAAAGGTTTAAATACAGAAGAAAACATTCTTTGATGGTTACAAGGGTGGGGAGTGAGGGTGAGAGAAATTCACTAACCAGAGAGTAGACAAGAATTCGCTTAGGTGAAGGGAAGAACAACATACAATACAGGGGAAGTCAGCCCAACTGGACTGAACAAAAAACTAAGAAGTTTCCTGAATACAACCAAACACTTCAAGGGCAGAATAGCAGGGGTGGGTATCTGGGGCCCATGGTTTCAGAGGACATCTAGGTCAATTGGCATAAGAAAGTTTATTAAGAAAATGTTCTGCATCCCAGTTTGGTGAGTGGTGTCTGGGGTCTTAAAAGCTAGTAAGCGGCCATCTAAGATGCATCAATTGGTCCTAACCCACCTGGAGCAAAGGAGAATGAAGACCACCAAAGACACAAGGAAAATATTAACCCAAGAGACAGAAGGGGCCACATAAACCGGAGACTCCGTTAGCCTGAGACCAGAAGAACTAGATGGTGCCCAGGTACCACCAATGACCGTCCTGACAGGAAACACAACAGAGAGTCCCCGACAGAGCAGGAAAAATTGGGGTGTAGAGCTCAAATTCACGTAAAAAGACCATACTTAATAGTTTGACTGAGATTGGAGGAACCCCGGAAGATATGGCCCCCAAATTCTCTGTTAACCCAGAACTAAAACCATTCCCAAAACTAACTTTTCAGGCAAAAATTAGACTAGACTATAAGACATAATATGATACTCGTGAAGAGTGTGCTTCTTAGTTCAAGGGGATGTTGTTGTTGTTAGGTGCCGTTGAGTCGGTTCTGATTCATAGCAACCCTACGCACAACAGAACAAAACAGTGCTGGGTCCTGAGCCATCCTCACAATCGTTGTTATGCTTGAGCTCATTGTTGCAGCCACTGTGTCAATCCACCTTGTTGAGGGTCTTCCTCTTTTTTGCTGACCCTGTATCTGCCAAGCATGATGTCCTTCTCCAGGGACTGATCCCTCCTGACAACATGTTCAAAATATGTAAGACCCAGTCTCCCCATCCTTGCTTCTAAGGAGCATTCTGGCTGTACTTGTTCTAAGACAGATTTGTTTGTTCTTTTGGCAGTCCACGGTATATTCAATATTCTTCGCCAACACCACAATTCAAAGGCGTCAATTCAAAGGCGTCAATTCTTCTTCAGTCTTCCTTATTCATTGCCCAACTTTCACATGCATATGATGCGATTGGAAATACCATGGCTTGGGTCAGATGCACCTTAGTCTTCAAGGTGATATCTTTGCTCTTCAACACTTTAAAGAGGCCCTTTGCAGCAGATTTACCCAATGCAATGCATCTTTTGATTTCTTGACTGCTGCTTCCATGACTGTTGATTGTGGATCCAAATAAAATGAAATCCTTGACAACTTCAATCTTTTCTGCATTTATCATGATGTTGCTCATTGGTCTAGTTGTGAGGATTTTTGTTCAAGTGGATACAGGAGACTAAATGGGCAGCTCCTGTCTGAGGGTGAGATGAGAAGGCAGAAGGGGATAGGAGCTGGTTGAATGGACATGGGAAATACGGAGTGGAAAGGAGGAGAGTGTTGTCACATTATACGGAGAGCAACTAGGGTCACGTAACAATGTGTGTATAAATTTTTTGTATGAGAAACTAACCTGAGCTGTAAACTTTCACTTAATGCACAATTAAGAAAGAAAAAAAGTATTCACTGTCTTGAAAGATGAATCATACTCCAGGTTTGACAAGTGTAGAATAGAACTGACTTAGAAATAGTATTTTTATAAGTCAAATTCCAGAAAAATAGGTACCACATGTAATTATCTTCTTTGTTTGTTCTTTAACCTATCTCTACCCTTTTCTATAACCCTTTTCCAAGGAGATGATACAAATGTGGACAAAGTTTTATGTCCAAAGGTACTCACTAGAATATTATTTATAAAAATTAAGAATATAAATTGTAAACATAAGAGATTTTTAATTAAAATAATACAGCAGGGATAACTAAGCTATCTAATGTTTACAAGAAACAGTGGTGGTGCAGTGGTTAAGAGCTCAGGCAGCTAACCAAAAGATCGGCAGTTCAAATCCACCAGTTGCTCCTTGGAGACCTTATGCGGCAGTTCTACTCTGTCTTATCAGGTCATTATGAGTTGGAATCGACTCGACGGCGGTGGGTTTGATTGTCTACAAATACTATTATGACACCGTGAATTGCTTATAAATGGTATGGTATATAGGGAGGTATAGTGTATAGAGTATAATATCAAATATGAAGTAAAAAGTTAAGGGAAATTAGAAGAAATTAAAATGAGTGGTAAGTTTGTAGATGATTTTTATATTTTTGATTTTTTTCTTTTTAAATCAATGTTATCAAAATATATACTACATATGATAGACTGCATATAGTTTAAATGAAAGGTTAATGTGTTGACAAATATACAAACTCACGTAACCATCACCCCAATTAAGATACAGAACATTTCCGTTACCCCAAAAGTTCCCTCCCTCCTTCATCTCCCTCCACCTTACTTAGCCTTAAGTCATTATAGATTAGTTTTGCCTGCATAATGCAGTGATATAGTACATAATCTTTCTTCTGGCTTCCTTCAGTGAGCATAACATTATTGAAACTTAGCCATGTTGTTGTGTGTATTAGTAGTCGATTCCTTTTATTTTTTTCCTTTTTTTGCTGAGTGGTATACATAATTCATTTATCCATTTACCTCTTGATGTACTTTGTGCGTGTTTTCAGTTTGGGGCTATCATGAATAAAACCGTTATGAACATTTGTCTTCGAGGCTTTCACGGACATACGCCTTTAGTTTACATGGGTGAATACAGAGGAATGGAATTGCTGGGTCACAGTTTAATTTTCTCCAAATTGCCAAAGTGATTGTGCCATTTTATACTCCCACCAGCAATATTTGAAAGTTTCAGTTGCCCTTTATCTACAAAACACAGTATTTTAGCCATTTTCATAGGTGTGGGGTCATATTTCTTTATACATTTGCTTTGCATTTTCCTGCTAAGTGATAGTATGGAACATGTCTTCTACTTCCTGGATATTTACATACTTTCTTTCGCAAGGGGATGGTCCAAAGCTTTTGCCCATTTAAAAAAAATTAGATTGTTCAACTTCTTATTATATAGTTGTAGAGTTCTTTATCATATATATTATGGCAGGCATTTTCTTCCCAATCTTTGTCTTTCATTTTATTTTCCTGATGATGTATTCTGAAAAGCAGAAGGTTTTTTTTTTGTTTGTTTTGTTTAATTTTCATAAAGTCAAATTTATCAAATTTTTCCCATTATGGTTAGTGTATTCCTTCTCTTTTTAAAACCTAAGAAATCTTTTTCTAGCATTTGTTGTTGTTAGTTGCCAGTAAGTCAATTCTGACTCATGGTGACCCTATGTTGAAAGTATTTTCTCCTGTTTCCTTCTAGAAGTTTGATAATTTTAGCTTTTAAGTTTAAGTACATTCCAAGTTAACTTTTGTGTATGATATGAGGTGAAAGTGAGGTTCAATTTCTCCCATACGGATATCCAATTTTTCTGGCACCATTTGTTCAAAAGACTAAACTTTACCCCAATAAATTACCATGATACTTTTGTCAAAAAGCAATTGACCGTATATGGTAAGGAAGGTCTTTTTCTAAACTCTTTTCTGTTCCTTTGATATATAAACCTCTCCTTATGTCAGTATCAAACTGTCTTGATTATTGAAGCTTTGTAAGAAGTTTGAAATCAAGTAGTGTGCATCCTCCAATCTTTTTTTTTTCCCCTAAAACTGTTCCGGCACTTTTAGGCTCTGCATATTACCATATAAATTTAAGAATCAGAGCATCAATTTCTTAAAAAAAAAAAAAAAATCCTCCTGAAATTTTTATTGTGACTGCATTGAATTCAGAGACCCCAATTTGGGAAAAATTGAGATCTTAACAATATTGAGCCTCCCAATCCTAGAAAATTTTATATCACTCTATTTTTAAGTCTTTAATTTCTCAGCAATACCTTGTTTCTAATTGTTTGCTGCTAATATATAGAAATGCTATGGTTTTTGTATATTTACCTTGAATTCCGTGACCTTGCTAAATCTACTTATTTGTTCTAGCAGTTTTTTTTGTAGATTTCTTAGGATTTTTTTATGTATATGATCATTTTGCCTGGGGATAAGTAGAGTTTTACTTTATTTCTTTTTCTTGCCTTATTTCATTGACTGAACCCTCCAATAAAATATTGAATAGAAGTGGTAAGAGTGAATGTCCTGGTCTTTTTCCCAGTCTCAGGGGAAAGCACTCAGTCTTTCACCACTAAGAATGATGATAGGTAGATTTTCCTTAGATGCCCTTCATCAGGTTGAAGACATTGCTTTCTATTCCTAGTTTTCGGAAACTTTTTACCATAAATGAGAGTTGAATTTTGCAAATATTTTTCCTGCATCTATTGAAAAGTTTATATTGTTTTACTCTTCTGCTGACATAGCGTGTTACGTTGATTAATTTTTCTAATGTTAAAGCAACCTTGCGTTCATAGAATAAATCTCAGTGAGAAATTACAATCTTTTTATATATTTATGGATTTGATCTGTTAATATTTTGTTAAGAATTTTTGCATCTACATTCATGAGAAATATTGGTCTGTAGCTTTCTTTTCTTATAATATTTATGTGATTTTCATATGAGGATAACGATGCCTTCATTGAATTAATTGGGATTTGTTTTTTTCCTCCTAAATTTTCTGAAAGAGTTTATCTAAGATTGGTATTATTTCTTCTTTAAAACATTGAAACAATTTTCCAGTTAAGTCTTCTGGGTCTGGCCTTTTCTTTTTGGGAAGGTTTTAAAAGAAAACTAATTTAAAAAAATAGATATAGATTCATTTATAGTTTTCATTTCCGAATCTTTTTTGTTAATTTGTATCTTCCAAGGACTTCGTCCATTTCATCTAAGTTGTAAAATGTATTGGCATAAAGTTGTTCCTACTGTTGCTTCTCTGGATTAATGTAGCCAGATGTTTATCAATTTTATTGATCTTTTCCAAGCAGGTTTCATTGATTTTTCTCTTGCCTTTATTACTTCTTTTATGTTTAATATCTTTTTCTAGTTTCTTACATGAAACCTTACGTCACTGATGTTATTCCTCTTTTTCAATATAAGTATTAAAGCTATAACTATATCTCTAGGCACTGCTTTAGCTGCAACCTGCGAATTTTGACATATTATATTTTTATTTTCATGCAGTTCAAACATTATTTGCCTTCTGCTAGAGAATTTCTAAAAAAATTCTAAAGAATGGACATGAATACCTTTGGACAGCCATTATTCTACCTACCATAATTATTCAGGTATTTGTCATGAGTTACTAGAATAATAAACCCTCATCCTGAAAATATACTTTACCAAAGATAATCTACTGATGTGTCTTAGGCTGGGTTCTCCAGAGAAGAAAAGAGATTTATCTCAAGGAAATGTTTCATGTGGTAGTGAAAGCTGGCAAGTCCAAAATCTGTGCGACAGGGGTCAGGCTGGAGGCTTCTCCTGACTCACGTAGTTGCAGAGGCTGAGAACCCAAACTGGCAGGTCAGACGACAGGCTGCTGGCCTACAGGTCTGCGGCGACTAGTGAATCAGGTCAGATAATAGGCTGCTGGCTCACAGAGCTGCAGGAGATGGTGAATCCCAGAATTGGTGGGTCAGATAACAGGCTGTCAGCTCAAGTCCCAAGAACAGGAGGTCAGATGATAACAAGGTAGATGCAGGATCCAGAGCAAGAGACAGCTTTGCCAGAGCATCCATATATTTTGGATGCTTGTCATACCCTCAAGGAAACTCTCCTTACATTAGATACTTGAGTAAGGTGGTGACTTGAATAAGGGTGTAACTTGAGTAAGGCTGTGGCTCAAGATACACTCCACACTAACCCTGCCTCATTAACATATATTTAGGATTTACAACACATAAAATGGAGGATAATTACACCATACCACAAAATGGAGGGCAAATACACAATACTGAGTATCACGCTGTGTTAGTCATGTGGTACTGCCATTTATTTTTTCACAGCCTAGTAGGTTACAAGCCCAAATTCAGGGTGTCGGCTCCAGGGGAAGGCTTTCTCTCTCTGTTGGCTCTGAAGGAAGATTCTTTGTCCTCAAACTTCTCCTGGTCGAGTAGCTCCTCAGGCACATGGACCCCAGGTCCAAAAGACACGCTCTGCTCCTGGTGCTGCTCTCTTGGTGGTTCTCTGCTTTCTTCCCTTTCCTTTTATCTCTTGTGAGATAAAAGTTGGTGCAGGCCACACTGTACAGAAACTCCAGTTACATTGGATCCGGGAGGTGACCTGAGTAAGGATGATGTTACAACCACACCCTAATCCTCTTAACATAAAATTACAGTCACAAAATGGAGGACAACCACACAATGCTGGGAATCATGGCCCAGCCAAATTGATACACACATTTTGGGGGGACATAATTCAATCCACAACACATGGCCTAGCCATGTTGACATATAACATTAACCATCACAACATATGTCACACACAATCTGAAAGGCTTTAGGGAATCTGGGGTTTGATAGTTTTTTAAGCAAATAAAGTTGATATGCCTGCTTATGTCAATGTGGATGATACCTTGTCAACAAGGCATATAGTATATTTACAAACTGGGATTTGCTAAAAATAGCCCTAAGTGTTTTGGTTTCTAGCCTCTGATTTTCTCTAGCCTGTCCCTGATTTCTTGCGATACCCCTGAGCATACCTCCCAGCACTAATTTTACAGCTATAACACTCCCTAACCACTTCAATGAAAATTGCATTCTCAAAAGTCAACACATTCTCCTTTTGACGCACTATGTCTGTGAATGGCACCACAGTTTTCCAAACAAGGTTTAAAACCACTGTCACTCTTGTCCGCTTCTTATCCTGATTTTTACTTTCTCCACCTAATCAGTTGTCATATATTGTAGATTTTTTTCTGAAATATTTCTTACTTTAATTTTTTATTTTATTAAATAAATTAATAAAATTTATTTTAATTTTCACAACTATGACTGTATTTCATGATCTCGTTCCCGTATTTGAACTATTACAAACATTTCCTAATAAGTAAGTCTCTTTGCTCAAAGTCTTCCTCAAACCACTTCTGCTAGATGAAGCTTTCTAAAGATTCTTTCCTACTCAAAAGATTTTAGGTACTCCCCAGTGTCTGTGGGTAGAGTTCAAGCTCTTCTGTTGTTGTTGTTGTTAGGTGCCGTTGAGTCGGTTCTGACTCATAGCGACCTTACGCACAACAGAATGAAACACTACCCAGTCCTTGGCCACCCTTACATTCCTTGTTATGCTTGAGCTCATTGTTACAGCCACTGTGTCAATCCACCTCATTGAGGGTCTTCCTCTTTTCGCTGACCCTGTACTTTGCCAAGCATGATGTCCTTCTCCAGGGACTGATCCCTCCTGAGAACATGTCCAAAGTATGTAAGATGCAGTCTCGCCATCCTTGCTTCTAAGGAACATTCTGGCTTCACTTCTTCCAAGACAGATTTGTTTGTTCTTTTGGCAGTCTATGGTATATTCAATATTCTTCACCAACACCACAATTCAAAGGCGTCAACTCTTCTTTGGTCTCCCTTATTCATTGTCCAGCTTTCACATGCATATGATGTGATTGAAAATACCATGGCTTGGGTCAGGTGCACCTTAGTCTTCAGGGTGACATCTTTGCTCTTCAACACTTTGAAGAGGTCCTTTGCAGCAGATTTACCCAATGCAATGTGTCTTTTGATTTCTTGACTGCTGCTTCCATGGCTGTTGATTGTGGATCAAAGTCAAATGAAATCCTTGACAACTTCAATCTTTTTTCCGTTTATCATGATGTTGCTCATAGGTCCAGTTGTGAGGATTTTTGCTCTCTTTTATGTTGAGATGTAATCCATACTGAAGGCTGTGGTCTTTCATTTTCATTAGTAAGTGCTTCAAGTCCCCTTCACTTTCAGCAAGCAAGGTTGTGTCATCTGCATAACACAGGTTGTTAATGAGTCTTCCTCCAATCTTGATGCCCCGTTCTTCTTCTTATAGTCCAGCTTCTCGGATTATTTGTTCAGCATACAGATTAAATAGGTATGGTGAAAGAATACAACCCTGACGCATACCTTTCCTGACTTTAAATCAATTAGTATCCCTTTGTTCTGTCCGAACAACTGCCTCTTGATCTATGTGAAGGTTCCTCGTGAGCACAATTAAGTGTTCTGGAATTCCCATTCTTTGCAGTGTTATCCATAGTTGTTATGATCCACAGTGTCAAATGCCTTTGCATAGTCAATAAAACACAGGTAAACATCCTTCCGGTATTCTCTGCTTTCAGCCAGGATCCATCTGACATCAGCAATGATGTCCCTGGTTCCATGTCCTCTTCTGAAACCGGCCTGAATTTCTTGCAGTTCCCTGTCGATATACTGCTGCAGCCGTTTTTGAATGCTCTTCAGCAAAATTTTGCTTGTGTGTGATATTAATGATATTGTTCTATAATTTCCACATTCGGTTGGATCACCTTTCTTGGGAATAGGCATAAATATGGATCTCTTCCAGTCAGTTGGCCAGGAAGCTGTCTTCCATGTTTCTTGGCATAGATGAGTGAGCACCTCCAGCTCTGCATCTGTTTGTTGAAACGTCTCAATTGATATTCCATCAATTCCTGGAGCCTTGTTTTTCGCCAATGCCTTCAGAGCAGCTTGGACTTCTTTCTTCAGTACCATTGGTTCCTGGTCATATGCCACCTCTTGAAATGGTTGAATATCAACTAATTCTTTTTGGTATAATGACTCTGTGTATTCCTTCCATCTTCTTTTCATGGTTCCTGCGTTATTTAATATTTTCCCCATGGAATCCTTCACTATTGCAACTCGAGGCTTGAGTTTTTTCTTCAGTTCTTTCAGCTTGAGAAATGCCGAGCATGTTCTTCCCTTTTGGTTTTCCATCTCCAGCTCTTTGCACATGTCATTATGATACTTTACTTTGCCTTCTCCAGAGGCCCTTTGAAATCTTCTGTTCAGTTCTTTTACTTCATCGATTCTTCCTTTTGCTTTAGCTGCTCAACTCTCAAGAGCAAGCTTCAGAGTCTCCTCCAACATCCATCTTGGTCTTTTCTCTCTTTCCTGTCTTTTCAGTGACCTCTTGCTTTCTTCATGGATGATGTCCTTGCTGTCATTCCACAACTCGTCAGGTCTTCAGTCACTAGTGTTCAATGTGTCAAATCTATTCTTGAGATGGTCTCTAAATTCAGGTGGAATATACTTAAGGTCATATTTTGGTTCTCGTGGACTTTCTCTGATTTTCTTCAGTTTCCGCTTAAACTTGCATATGAGCAATTGATGGTCTGTGCCACAGTCAGCCCCTGGCCTTGTTCTGACTGATGATATTGATATTTACGATATCGAGCTTTTCCATTGTCTCTTTCCACAGGTGTAGTCAATTTGATTTCTGTGTGTTCCACGTGTCTGTCAGTTTGTCCTACTCTGGGCGCTTGTGTGTTGCTGTGATGCTGGAAGCTATGCCACTGGTATTCAGATACCAGCAGGGTCACCCATGGAGGACAGGTTTCAGCTGAGCTTCCAGACTAAGACAGACTAGGAAGAAGGACCCTGCAGTCTACTTCTGAAAAGCATTAGCCAGTGAAAACCTTATGAATAGCAGTGGAACATTGTCTGATATAGTGCTGGAAGATGTGCCCCCCAGGTTGGAAAGCACTCAAAAGATGAATGGGGAAGAGCTGCCTCCTCAAAGTAGAGTCGACCTTAAGGACGTGGAAGGAGTAAAGCTTTCAGGACCTTCATTTGCTGATGTGGCATGACTCAAAATGAGAAGAAACAGCTGCAAACATCCATTAATAATTGGAACCTGGATGTACGAAGTATGAATCTGAGAAAATTGGAAATCATCAAAAATGAAATGGAATGCATAAACATCGATATCCTAGGCATTAGTGAGCTGAAATGGACTGGTATTGGCCATTTTGAATTGGACAATCATATAGTCTACTATGCTGCGAATGACAACTTGAAGAGGAATGGTGTTGCATTCATCGTCAAAAAGGATGTTTCAAGATCTATCCAGAAGTACAACGCTGTCAGTGATAGGATAATATCCATATGCCTACAAGGAATACCAGTTAATATGGCTATTATTCAAATTTACAAACCAAGCACTAGGGCCAAAGATGAAGAAATAGAAGATTTTTATCAGCTGCTGCAGTCTGAAATTGATTGAACATGCAGTCAAGATGCATTGATAATTAGTGGTGATTGGAATGCGAAAGTTGGAAACAAAGAAGGATCAGTAGTTGGAAAATATGGCCTTGGTGATAGAAACAATGCCGGAGATGGAAGGATAGAATTTTGCAAGACCAAAGCCTTCTTCATTGCAAATGCCTTCTTTCACCAACATAAACGGCAACTATACAAACTTTTGTGCGTGGTATAAAAGCCCTCTTACTTCCATTTTAAGATTGTAATTTCCCCATCCCTGATTTCAAATTCAACTTCTTTCTGTTTTGCTTTCTTTGACTGTTCCAACTTGCAGCAGCCTCACAGCCATGAATGGATTTCTATAGCAACTTTCTATAGAAATCCTTTAGTAATTTATCAAATTATGTCTATACTTGTCTTACTATAATTATGTGCCCTTTATGTTTTACCCTCCAACTAAATTTTCCTTGGCTAGACTCCATATTTTGTAGGTCTTTGAATCCTTTATAATACCCAGTATCTAATGGATAATGAACATCTATTTGTGGGTAATGGAGAATGGGATTTGGGGCTACATGTGTTCAGAGTTTTTGGGGGGGGGGCAGGTTATTATAAAATAATAAATGTTTTCTAATAATTAAGTTAGGATTTCCCGGGTGGTACAAATGATTAAGTGCTCAAATAATAGCCGAAACATTGGCAGTCTGAACACACCAAAAGGTGCCTTGGAAGACAGGCCTGGCAATTTGCTTCCAAAAGGTCACAGCCATTTACAGTCCTATGAAGTAGTTCTACTCTGCACACATGGGGTCAGAATCGATTGACGGCAACTAACAAGAACAACGATAATTAAGTTACTCAAATTCAATAATAGCTAGCAATTTGTATATTATTCCTCACTTTCTAAAATACTTTTGTTGTGTCCTTATAACCATCTGTAAGGTTAGATTAGATACCCCATTTGAGCACCTAACTAATTTCCATAAAGCTGTTCAATTAATACTGAACAGAGCCAGATTTCCTTTTTCCTTCTTCTGTGTTCTTTCTTTTCTACTCTCTGGCCTCAAAATTTCCCAGAATATTTTTCTTTTTTAATATTGGTCTAGTTTTTTTTTTAAATATTTGTTTAGTCTCATGCAATCACCTTAATAACCACACAGACTATGCTAGTAATTTTTCTCTAAAACTAGCCTACTCTTTTGGTTTTCTGTTGACAGAATAATCTTCCTATAGCTCATGAATCAAACCTACTTTGTTTTCACAGGACGAACTTAAAAAAAAAAGACTCCTTACTTTACTACCCCAGTACCCAGTATGTACTACACTGCCTTATATTCCCCATTCCTCTGCTTCAGTTCATTCTTTTGTACAAATTAAGCACTGCAAAGATACTTGGACTTCTTTAAAATTGTCCCAAATATCTCTAGGGTTGAATCACTGATAAATCCCATGGAAACCCTAGTTTGTTTAGCTGAATCCAGGACTGGGATTTGGGGAATTGTGATAATTATGGCTCATCTTGTCATCTCAGGCCAAGTATTTTCATTTTCCTTTGCTCTAGTTGCTCCATCAGAAAAAGGTAAAATCTATTGTGTGTAACCAGAAGGTTGGTTGCCAAGGATAGTAAAAGTTGCGTGCAGTTTGTGAACATAAAGCTATATATAAAAGCTAAATATAGCCATCCCAACTGCCTCAGGGGAATGGAGATTTTAGATCTTTTTCCCAGGGGCTCCAGCAATGAATACTTTTCCCAGCTCCATTTTCCACACTTAGGCTGGGTTCTCTAGAGAAGAAAACTAGCGAGGCGTGTGTGTGTGTGTGTATACCCAAAACTCAAACCCATTGCCACCAAGTCGATTCTGACTCACAGAGACCCCATAGGACAGAGTAGAACTGCCCCATAAGGCTATCCAGGAGTGGCTGGTAGATCTGAACTGCCAACCTTTTTGGTTAGCAGCCTGAGCTGACGCAGTTGTAAAGGCTGGCAAGCTCCAAGACTGTGGCTCAGGCTTCAGGCTTGAGGCTTCTCCTGACTCATGTAGCTGCAGGGGTTGATGAACCCAAGATTAGCAGGTCAGATGGCAGGCTGCTGGATCACAGGCTGTGGAGGCTGACAAATCCCAAGATGAGCAGGTAAGCTTCTAGCTCAAGTCCCTAGAACTGGAGGTCAGATGATGATGAGCCAGTTGCAGGATCCAGAATGAGAGCTTTACTGGAACATTCATTTATATACTGCAGGCAGGCCACACCCCAATGAAACACTTTGAACTGATTGGGTTGATTACATCATTACATAACAGCCAAACTACATCATAAATGCCAAACCACTGCGAATCATGGCCTAACCAAGTTGACATACAACCTTAACCATTACACACACCAAATCACAAAACATATTTTTAAATTATGAATTTGAACTACTTTAGTATTTTGATAATGTTAAAGATGGTGACAGTTTTGATGATGGTAGTTACCATTTGTTGAAACTTTAGGGTGTGCCAGGGTCTGGGATAAGCTTTATCAAATTCAGTCTTCACAAAAATCCTGTGAGGTACATACAGGCATACTTCAGAGATATTGTGGGTTCAGTTCCAGACCACTGCAATAAAGCGAATATCACAATAAAGTGAGTCATGTGAACTTTTTGGTTTCTCAGTGCATAGAAAAGTTATGTTTATACTATTAAATGTGCAGTAACATTAGGTCTAAAAAACCAAGGTATATAACATAATTAAATATTTATTTCTAAAAAGTGCTAACCATCACCTGAACCTCCAGCAACTCATAATCTTTTTGCTGGTGAACGGTCTTGCCTCGATGTTGATTGCTGCTGGCTAATCAGGGTGGGTGGTTGCTGAAGTTTGGGGTCGCTGTGGCAATTTCTTAAAATAAGACAACAATGAAGTTTGTCACATTGATTGGCTCCTCCTTTCACAAAAGATTTCTCTATATCAATGCTGTTTGACAGTACTTTACCCACAGTAGAACTTCTTTCAAAATTGGAGTCAATCTCTTAAACCCTGCTGCTGCTTTATCAACTAAGTTTATGCAATATTCTAAATCCTTTGTTGTCATTTCAACAATATTCACAGCATCTTCACCAGCAGTTGATTCCATCTCAAGAAACCACTTTCTTTGCTCATCCGTAAGAAGCAGCTAATCATCTATTAAAGTTCTATCATGAGATTACAGCAATTCAGTCACATCTTCAGGCTTCACTTCTAATTCTAGTTCTTTTGCTCTTTCCACCACATCTGCAGTTACTTCCTCCACTGAAGTCTTGAACTCTCAAAGTCATCTGTGAGGGTTGGAATCAAATTCTTCTAAACTGCTGTTAATGTTGGTGTTTTGATCTCCTCCTATGAATCACGAATGTTCTTAATGGCATCTAGAATGGTGAATCCTTAACAGAGGGTTTTCACCTTACTTTGCAAGATCCATCAGAGGAATCACTATCTATGGCAGCTATAGCCTTATGCAATGTATTTCTTAAATAAAAATACTTGAAAGGCAAAATTACTCCTTGATCCATGAGCTGCAGAATGGATGTAGTGTTACTGGGCATGAAAACAACATTAATCTCCTTGTACATCTCCAAGAGATCTCTTGGGTGGCCAGGTGCATTATCAATGAGCAGTAATATTTTAAAAGGGATCTTCTTTTCTGAGAGGCAGGTCTCAACAGTGGGCTCAAAATATTCAGTAGACCATGTTGTAAACAGATGTGCTGTCATCCAGGCTTTGCTGTCCCATTTATACAGCACATGCAGAGTAGATTTATCATAATTCTTAAGGGCCCTCGGATTTTCAGAACAGTATGTGAGCATTGGCTTCAACTTAAAGCATCAGTTGCATTAGCCCCTAACAAAGAGTCATCCTCTCCTTTGAAGCTTTGAAACCAGGATCGACTTCTCTCTAGCTGTGAAAGTCCTGGGTGGCATCCTCCAACATAAGGCTGTTCTGTCTGCACTGAAAATCTACTGTTTAGTGTAGCGCCTTCATCGACTACTTTACCAGATCTTCTGGATAACTTGCTGCAGCTTCTACGTCAGCACTTTCCACTTCACTTTGCACATTTTTCTAAAACTGATTTTTGTACTTTAGATGAAGGTTTATAGAACAAACTAGTTTCTCACCAAATAGTACACACATTGTTCTATGACATTGGTTAACAACCTGACAACATGTCAACACTCTCCCTTCTCAACCTTGGGTTCCCTATTACCAGCTTTTCTGTTCCCTCCGGCCTTCCGGTTCCTGCCCCTGGCCTGGCGGGCCCCTTTAGTCTTGTTTTGTTCCATGGGCCTGTTCGATCTTTGGCTGAAGGGTGAACCTCCGGAGTGACATCACTACTGAGCTGAAAGGATGTCCAGGGGCCATACTTTCAGGGTTTCTCCAGTCTCTGTAAGGCCAGCAAGTCTGGTATTTCTTTTTGAGTTAGAATTTTGTTCTACATTTTTCTCCAGCTCTGTCTGGGACCCTCTATTGCGATCCTGTCAGAGCAGTCAGTGGTGGTAGCCGGGCACCATCTAGTAGAACTGGACTCAGTCTGGTGGAGGCTGTGGTAGATGTGGTCCGTTAGTCCTTTGGACTAATCTTTCCCTTGTAGCTTTAGTTTTCTTCATTCTTCCTTGCACCCGAAGGAGTGAGACTGGTGGAGTATCCTAGATGGCTGCTCACAGGCTTTTAAGACCCCAGATGCTACTCATCAAAGTAGAATGTAGAGCATATTCTTTATGAACTATGTTATACCAGTTGAGCTAGATGTTCCCCGAGATCATGTTCCCCACAGCCCTCAGCCCAGCAATTCTGTCCCTTAGGGAGTTTGGATGTGTCTATGGAGCTACCATGACTTTGCCTTGTATAGGTTGTGCTGGCTTTCCCAGTATTCTGTACTGTCTTACCCTTCACCAAAATCTCCACTTATCTGTCTATTAAGTGCTCTCCTGTCTCATAACCATCAAAGATTGTTTCTTTTTGTATATAAACCTTTTCATGAGTTTTTACGGTAGTAGTCTCATAAATATTTGTCCTTCTGTGATTGAGTTTATTTCACTAAGCATGATGTCCTCCAGATTCATCCACTTTATGAGATGTTTCACAGATTCATCATTGTTTTTTACGGTTGTATAATTCTCCATTGTGTGTATGTACCACAGTTTGTTGATCCATTCATCTATTGAAGGGTATCTAGGTTGTTTCCATCTTTTTGCCATTGCGAACGATGGTGCAGTGGACATGGGTGTGCATAGGTCTAGTCTATTCATATGATGACTCATTTCTCTAGAATATATTCCTGGGAGTGGGATTGCTGGGTCATATGGTATTTCTATTTCTAGCTTTTTAAGGAAGTGCCATATTGTTTTCCAAAATGGTTGAATCATTTTGCATTCCCATCAGCAGTGCATAAGAGTTCTGATCTCCCCACAGCACCTCCAACATTTGTTATTTCCTGTTTTATTAATTCATGCCAGTAATGGCGGGGTGAGATGGTATCTCATTGTGGTTTTGATTTGCATTTCTCTGATGGCTAGGGATAGTGAGCATTTCTCCATGCGTCTGTTGCCCACTTGAATGTCTTCTTTGATGAAGTGTCTGCTCATTTCCTTTCCCCATCTTTCAATTGGGTTATTTGTGTTTTTGTTGTAGAGGTGTTGGATTTTCTTGTAGATTTTAGGGATTAGACCTTTATCTCATTTGTAATAGCCAATTTTTTTTTCCCAGTCTGTAGGCTCTCTTTTTACTCTTTTGGTGAAGACTTTTGATGAGCATAAGTGTTTAATTTTTTAGAAGATCGCAGTTACCTAGCTTATCTTCTGGAGCTTGTGTATTGTTGGTTGTGGTTTGTTTCCTGTTAATGCTGTATATTAAGGCCTCTAGCTTTGATTCTATTTTTTCTTCTATGAATTTCATAGTTTTTGGCTTTATGTTTAGCCCTTTGATACATTTAGAGTTAATTTTTGCATATGGTGTGAGGTATGGGTACTGTTTAATTTTTTTGCAGATGGACATACCGTTTTCCCACCATTATTTGTTAAAAAGACTGTCTTTTCCCCCATTTGAAGGACGATAGGCCCTTATCGAAGATCGGGTGACCATAGGTGGATGGATTTACATCAATGCTCTCAATTCTGTTCCACTAGTCAATGTATCTGTTGTTGTGCCAGTACCAGGTTGTTTTGACTACCGTAGCCATACAGTAGGTTCTGAGGTCAGGTAGTGCAAGTCCTCCTACTTAATTCTTCTTCTTAAGTACTGTTTTACTTATCTGGGGCTTCCTCCCTTTCCATATAAAGTTAATGATAAGTTTATTCTTCTCTTTAAAGAATGTTGTTGGTATTTGGATTCGGTTTGCATTGTATTTGTAAATTGCTTTGGGTAGAATTGTCATTTTCACAATGTTGAGTCTACCTATTCAAGAGAATGGTATGTTTTTCCATTTATGTAGATCTCTTTTGGTTTCTTGCAGTAGTATTTTGTAGTTTTCTTTGTATAGGTGTTTTACATCCCTGGTTAGATTTATTTTTTTTAGGGGCTATTATGAATGGTATTGTTTTCCAGATTTCGTTTTTGTAGTTCTCTTTATTGTTGTATAGGAGTCCACCTGATTTTTGTATGTTTATCTTGTATCCTGCTACTTTGATGGCTCTTTCTATTAGTTCTAGTAGTTTTCTTGTGCAGTCTTTTGGGTTTTCTATGTATACTATCATATCATCCACGAAAAGGGAGAGTTTAACTTCTTCTCTACCAATTGGGATGCCCTTTATTTCTATTTCTTGCCTATTGCTCCAGGTAGCACTTCCAGCACAATGTTAAATAGGAGTGATGAAAAAGGGCATCCTTGCCTTGTTCCTGTTCTCAAGGGCAATGTTTTCAGCCTCTCTCCATTAAGAATGATGTTGGCCGTTAGTTTTGCATATATGCTCTTTATTATGTTGAGAAATTTTCCTCCTATACCTACTTTATTGAGAGTTTTATCAGGAATGGGTGCTGACTTTGTTGAAAGACTTTTCTGTTTCGATTAAGACGATCATGTGATTCTCTTTATTTATGCTGTGGATTATGTTGATTGAACCATCTTTGCATACCTGATATGAATCCTGCTTGGTCATGGTGTATTATTTTTTTTATATGATGCTGAATTCTATTGGCTAGAATTTCATTGAGAATTTTTGCACCTATACTCATGAGAGATATTGTCTGTAATTTTATTTTTTGTGAAGTCTTTCCTTGGTTTTGGTATCAGGGTTATGCTGGTTTCATAGAATGAATTCAGAAGTATCGCTTCCTTTTCTATGTTCTGAAATAGTTTGAGTAGTACTGATGTAAGCTCTTCTCTGAATGTTTGGTAGAATTCTCCAGTGAAGCCAAATGGCCCAGAGCTTTTTTTTGTTGGGCTTTTTTTTTTTTTAATTACCTTTTCGATCTCTCCTCTTGTTATGGGTCTGTTCAGATTTTCAACATCATTTTGTGTTAGTTTGGGTGGGTAGTGTGTTTCTAGAAATTTGTCCATTTTCTCTAGGCTTTCAAATTTTTTGGCATATAGTTTTTCATAATACTCTGTTGTGGTCCTTTTTATTTCAGTTGCGTCTGTTGTAATGTCTCACGTTTCTTATTTGGATATGTGCATCCTGCCCTGTGTTTCTTTTGTCAGTTTGGCCAGTGGTTTGTTAATTTTGTTGATCCTTTCCAAGAACCCACTTTTGGTTTTGTTGATTCTTTCTGTTGTTTTTCTATTCCCTATTTCATTTATTTCTGCTCTGACCTTTATTATTTTCTTTCTTCTGGTGTCTGTGGGCTTCTTTTGCTGTTCTCTTTCTATTTGTTCAAGTTGTATAGCTAATGCTTTGATTTTGTCACTTTCTTCTTTTTTAATGTGTGCATCTATGGCTATAAATTGACTTCTAAGGACTTCCTTTGCTGTGTCCCAGAGGTTTGGTGTGATGTGTTTTCATTCTCGTTTGAGTCTAGGAATTTTTTTTATTTCATCTCCGATTTCTTCCATCACGCAGTGGTTTTTAAGGAGGGTGTTATTCAGTTGCCATGTAATTGATTTTTTTTCCTGACTCTTCCCGTTATTAATTTCTACTTTGATGCCATTGTGGTCAGAGAAGGTACTTTGTATTGTCTCAATGTTTTGGATTTAGTTGAGGGTTGCTCTGTGGCCTAAGATATGGGCTATTGCAGAGAATGCTCTATGTGCATTGGGAAAGAATCTGCAATTTTCAGCTGTTGGGTGGAGTGTTCTTTGTATGTCTACTTGTTCAGGTTGCCTGGTTGTGCCCTTTAGCTCTTGTGTATCTCTGTTGAGTTTCATTTTAGATGTTCTGTCCTTTACCGAGAGTGGTGTGTTGAAATTTCCTATTATTGTGGAACTGTCAATTTCTCTTTTCAGTGCTGTTAGAGCTTGTTTTATGTATTTCGGAGCCCTGTCATTGGGAGTATAGATGTTTATTATGGTTAAGTCTTCATGATGGACTGTGACTTTAATCAATATATAGCGCCCTTCTTTGTCTTTTATGGTGGATTTTGTTTTGAAGTCTATTTTACCCAAGATTAGTATTGCCACTCCTCTTTTTTTGGTTGTCGTTTGCTTGATATATTTTTTCCATCCTTTAATTTTTAATAAATTTACGTCTTTGTTTCTAAGGTGTGTCTCTTGTAGACAGCATATTGATAGATCCTGTTTCTTTTTTTAATCCATTCTGTCACTCTGTGTCTCTTTACGGGTGTATGTAGGCCATTTACATTCATTGTAATTATTGATAGGTATGAGTTTATTGCTGTCATTTTGTAGTGCTTTTTTTTTTTGTGGTGCTGACATTTTCTTTGTTCCTCTTACTCTCCTGTGCTGAGTTCCTTTTGTTTGTGGATTTCCCTTTCATTTCTTTTATTTTTGTAGATTTTGTTTTTATTGAGACTTTACGTTTTTCTTCTTTATTTTGGTGAGTAGGTTTGTTAACTTTCTTTGTGGTTATCTTGAAATTTCCCCTTCTCTTTCCAGGTTTGAACCAGTTTATTATTACTTGTTATTACCTTGCCTTCCTCTCCATTAGAAAGTTCTATACCTACACCATTTCTTCCCTCCTTTATTGCTCTGAAGTTGTTGTCATTTATAGATTAACCTCTCTGGTTCCCTGTTGCATTTCTTTTGGTTTTGGACAGTCCTTGAGACTTCTTTTCCTATGTTGGTATCTGGTTGGTACAATCTTGCTTCCTAGAGTCAGGCTGTGGTCTGATGCTGTTTGTTCTCAGACTGAAGGACTCCCTTTAATAATTCTTGTAGGTTTGCTTTGGTTTTTCCATATTCCCTTAATTTCTGTTTATCTGGAAATGTCCTAATTTCACCTTCATATTTGAACACTTTGCACAATATTTTATTCATGGTAGGCAATTTTTTTCTTTCAAGATATTATACATGTCATCCCATTGCCTTCTTGTCTGCATGGTTTCTGCTGAATAATCAGAGCTTAGTCTTATCATTTCTTCTCTGTATGTGACTTTTTGTTTTTCTCGAGCTGCTCTCAGAATTTTTTCTTTGTCTTTGGTTTTAGCGACTGAGATTATGATATGCCTTGGTGTTTTTCTTTTGGGGTCTAACCTATATGGGTTTCATTGAGCTTCTTGGATGGTCAGCTTTTCATCATTCATGATATTAGGGAAGTTTTCTGTCAGCAATTTTTCAATGACCCTCTCTGTGTTTTCCACTTTCCATGTTCTGGAACTCCAGTAACTCATAAATTTTGCTTTTAATTGTATCCCACATAATTCTCAGGGTTTCCTCATTTTTCTTTTCTGATTTTTCCTGAAACAGTGTTGTAGCCAAGTGTTTGTCTTCAATTTTGCTGAATCTGCCTTTGATCACTTCACACCTGCTCCTCAGCCCTTCTATGACACTGTCCACTTCTGAAGTCTTGTTGTTTATCTTTTGGATTTCTAATTGTTTGTTTTTGTGTGCTTTCTAGTTGTGAATTTATTTTGACATTTTGTTCCTGTATTATTTTCCTGAATTCTTCTATTTTTTTCCTGTATTTTCCATGAATTTGTTTGCATTTTCCATAAATTTGTCTATTTTTCCCTCTTTTTGTCTGTTTTTTCCTTTAACTCTTGTGTAGCTCTGAATGTTAGAGACTTGAATTCCCTTTTAGGTAGTTCTATTGCCTTTTCTTCTACTGGAAAGTCATCTGTGGTTTTATTTTGGACATTCACTAGAACCATCCTGTCCTAGTTTTTTAAAATATGTTTTAATATTGTCTGCTGCCTTCAGGACATTCAGTAGTTGTTTTCTTTACTTCTTGATTACAGATTTGTTTGTTTCATCCTGTTTTTTTGTTTTATTTGGTTATGCCTAGCAGGGGGCTGTGTATTTTTTGTTGTTTCTCATCTGTAGTTGTGATACTTTTCACCTTCTTGTCTAATGGGTGGGGCCAGTCACTCAGCTATGGTGCAGCAGGGCAGGCCCAGCTGAAGGGGAGGGGCTGGGATGGGTTGTATGTGGCACATACTAAGGCTGACAGGGCAGGCTAGGAATCAGTGCCAGGCAAGTTCCTGTACACTGTGTCTGTGCCACTCGGAGATGTGATGTTCAGCACACGGTGCAGGTAGGCAGGAAAGAGGGGTGAAGTTGTGATGTATGGGGATAATATGGGTATCATAAAAAGGAAAGAGAAATAGGAGCCAAAATGAACAAACTAAGGAAAAAAAAAAAGGTTGCTTGCCGCTGGTGCTGAGAGATGAAAAACTGAGAAATGGAGAAAAGAAAAAGTGAAAAAATAAAAATAAAAAGGGGAAAAGAAAAAATAAGTAGATAAAATTTGGGAAAAAAAAGAGAAGAAAAGAAAAGCCCCCAGGGGTCCCACCAATGTGGCCTTGAAGACCAGAGAAGTCTCCGAGGCTGCGCAGTACAGTCTGGCTAGAGGGGGTACAGATGTCACACAGCACCAGCATTCAGGAGAAAGGAAAAGAAGGTAAGTATAGACAGATGAGAACTGACAAATGAAAAGACAGAGAGGGAAAAAGAGAGAAGAAAGAAAAAAAAAATAATGCCCCCAGAGACCCCGCCTATGCGGCTGCACAAATTGAGGGAGTGTCTCCTAAGCCCTGCAGTGCAGCCCAGCTAGAAGGGGCTCCCAATTGCAAAAAAAATTGCAAAAAGAGGAAACAAACAAAACAAACAGAACAAAACAAAACAAAGCAAGCAAGCAAGCAAAAAAAAAAAAAAAAAAAAAACCCAGGAATCCCATCAGCATGGTATTGTGGGCCAGAGGAGTGGTTTCCCAGTCGAGTGGGGCTTCACAGCTTTTCAAGAAGAAGCAAAGATGGCATACAGAGCCAGGTGTTTGAGAGAAAGGAGGGCAAGTTGGTGGGAGCCATGAAGAAACAAAAAGAGAGGGAAAGAAACAACACCAGCTCAGCCAGTGTGAATGGGGTGAATCCAAGTGGCCCAGGTTGGAAGCAGTTGCCTCCTGGCCAAGAGACTGTGGCTGGTGGGAAGCACAGGAGGCCAAAGGGGGAGAAGAAAAAGGGTAGGGGTTAGGAAAATGTATATCTCTCGTTAGCAGGTGCTCTGTTTCCTGCTTGGAACTTCATGAAGCCGCTTTCCCATTCTCCCTATCTGCCAGCCTTCGATGTGGGTGAGGCTAATCCAAGCAGCACTCATGCTGCACTTCCCAGCTGGCCGAGTTGCCACAGCCAGCCAGGAAGCTCAGAGGTAGAGCAGTGGGGAGAAGATGGGGGGTGGGAAAGCGTGTATCACTGGTTACCAGGTGCTCCGTCTCCTGCTGGGAGCTCCGTGAAGCTGCTTTCTCATGCTCCCTGTCAGCCAATCTCTGACAGGAGTCCAAGATGGAGAATCCCTGCTGCATTAACTGATAAGGAACCGCCACACATATCTTTCATCACTCTCTGTCCTCTGTCAGTTTCTTATTCCATTCGGTGTTTGGCTGAGTTCTTTATCTGTTCATTTGACACTTCTGGTTCTGGTAATGACACTCTGCTTTACTTATTTTTTTCAGGTCTTTGCTGTGTAGGGGCAGCGTGCTATTTCTGTCTATGGTGCCCTGTTGGCCAGAAGTCTTCACACCTTGCACATTTATGTTAGGTGATGGCTTCTTTCCTTAAACATCATGAGCCAACCTCTGCTAGCTTTAGACTTTTCTTTTGCAGCTTCTTCACCTCTCTTGGCCTTCATAGAATTGAAGAGAGTAGGGGCCTTGCTCTGGATTAGATTTTGGCCTAAAGGAATGTTGTGGCTGGTTTAATCTTTTATTCAAACCAGTAAAACTTTCTCCATATCAACAATAAGGCTGTTTCACTTTCTTACAATTCGTGTGTTGTTTTTGCTGTTGTATGCCGTTGGGTCAATTCCAACTCATAGCGACCCTTAGGACAGGGTAGAACTGCCCCGTAGGATTTGCACACAGTGTAGCACTTTTAATTTCTTTCAAGAATTTATCCTTTGTAAAGGATAATACAAAAGAAGTCAGCAAAACTGGACTAAACCAAAAGCTAAGAAGTTTCCTGAACACAACCAAACACTTCAAGGGACAGACCAGCAGAGGTAGGGTTTTGGGGAACATGGTTTTGGGGGACATCTAGGTGAATTGGCATAACAAAGTTTATTAAAAAAATGTTCTGCATCCCACTTTGGTGAGTGGGGTCTGGGGTCTTAAAAGCTTGCGAGCAGCCATCTAAGATGCATCAATTGGTACTAACCCACCTGGAGCAAAGGAGAATGAAGACCACCAAAGACACAAGGAAAATATTAACCCAAGAGACAGAAGGGGCCACATAAACCGGAGACTCCGTTAGCCTGAGACCAGAAGAACTAGATGGTGCCCAGCTACCACCAATGACCACCCTGACAGGGAACACAACAGAGAGTCCCTTACAGAGCAGGAGAAAAGTAGGGTGCAGAACTCAAATTCACATAAAAAGACCAGACTTAATGATTTGATCAAGACTGGAGGAACCCCAGAAGACATGGCCCCCAAACTCTCTGTTAGCCCAGAACTAAAACCATTCCCAAAGCCAAGATTAGACTAGACTATAAAACATAAAATATTACTTGTAAGGAGTGTACTTCTTAGTTCAAGTAGATACATGAGACTAAATGGGCAACTTCTGTCCAGAAGTGGGATAAGAGGGCAGAAAGGGATAGCAACTGGTTGCATGGATATAGGAAGCCCAGGGTAGAAAGGGGAAGTGTGCTGTCACATTATAGGGATTGCAACTAGGGTCAAATAATGATATGTGTATAAATTTTTGTATGAGAAGCTAATTTGAGCTAATTAAAGCACAATAAAAATTTTAAAAAAGAATTTTTCCTTTGCATTTACAACTTGGCTAATTGGCACAAGAGGCCTAGCTTTTGGCCTATTTTGACTTTTAACATGCCTTCCTCACTAAGGTTAATCATTTGTAGCTTTTGATTTAAAGAGAGAGAAGTGCGACTCTTCCCTTCACTTGAACTCTTAGAGGTCTTTGCAGTGTTGTTAATTGGCCTAATTTCAGTATTGTCATGTCTTGGAATAGGGAGGCCTGAGGAGATGGAGAGAGCCAGGGAATGGTTGGTCAATGAGCAGTCAGAACATATGCAACATTCATCAACTAAGTTTGCTGTCTATTATAGACTCTGTTCATGGCTCCCCAAAACAACTACAATAGTAACATCAAAGATCACTGATCACAGATTACCATAACAGATATAATAATAATGAAAAAGTTTGAAGTATTGTGAGAATTACCAAAATGTGACACAGAAATATGAAATGAGCACACGCTGTTGGAAAATGGCTCTGACAGACTTGCTCTTGGCAGGGTTGCACAAAATTTCCATTTGTAAAAAATGTAGTATCTGCGAAGTGCCATGAAGTGAAGGAAAATAAAACGATGTATGCCTGTATTCTTAGCTCTCTTTAAAAAAAAAAAAAAAAAAAGCACAACAGAGACTCAGTCAGAATAAGGGGTTTCTTTGAAGCCACAGAACTAGTGAGAGGCAGAACCCACTCCCATCCCCCTGACCCCGAACCCAGGCTCATAACCAGCATGTCCTCTGACCGAGGCACTGGGCACACGGCAGTGAGTTGTGAAATGGGAACTACTGGTGTTCTTTGTGATAAATTGGCTCATTTGACATACGATAAAGATATTTTAAGAGGAACTAGAGGATAATTTCAAGTTTCACCTCACAATTTGATTTTAGTATATGATTCTACATTCTCTTTGTTGTTTTTTTTTTTGTTCTCTCTCTCTCCACCCACTTACCCTCCCTTTCTCTCTTTTCCTCTCTCTCTCCCTTTCTCTCTAAGGCCTTTAAATGCCTTGGACTTCAACTCTAATACAAGAAGAATTTATTAAAGAGCTGTTTATTTCCACACCTGTTTAAGTCTCCATTACATTGTACCAATATTTTGGGAATGTTTCAGGGTGAACTTTTGCCGTTTTTGACATGTCAACTAATCTGAGACAATAACAGTAACATATGGCATTTATCTGGCACTTACAACATGCTGGGAAGTTTGTTGTTAATATCAGAATTTCTCTTTAAGTAGTTGCTCCCATGTTCATTGGCATCAGTGTAATGTTCAAGGCATTTTAGCAACATAACAGGGGAGTTTTCTTTACCCCTTAGTTGTCATGGCCAAGGGAATTGGCACAGCTACGCATAAGACAGACTGTCACCCATAAGGCACACAAACTTTGTATATTCATCAGCCTCTTCCTTTGTTGAGGGTCAAGGGTTTTTACCCTTATTAGAGTTCACCAACTCATTCATTCGTTACACAACTAAATACAGGGTCACAGGATAAAACAGATAAAATTCCTTGCTTCCCGGAAGCTTACCCATCACATATATTCTAGTCATGTTCAATAACTTTTACATACCTAGGGTTGAGAAGGGGTTTGTCTGTGGGTACAGGAATCTGGAGATTATGTGGCAAAACCCAGTTTGATAATTTAGGTTGTTATACAAATTTTTTTGTTTGTTACTCCTTTGGACTTATTAGTCTAGATGTATTTATCCTTGGATAAGCTTGCTTCACTTGCATTTTTCCCTTTGCCTCTTTTTGTTTTCAGTAATCACACCCTCCGCCCCCCGTTCTCCTCCTCCTAAACACTTTAATATTGCTAAGATACCTGTTAACCTTAATGTTACAGAAGACGAAGTTAAGGACTTTTCTCAAGGCCACATAGCTAGGAAGTGGTAGGTCTGGGATTTTGATTAGATCTGACTCCACAAGTTGTATTGTCAGTCACAAGGTTATTCTTGCACTCTTCAAAAAAGCTTGTCCATAAATTTACTATTTAGTACTTAATGACATGAATTTATGACTTCTCTGAACGTAAACTCAGTCATCTGTAAACATGTGAATAACGAAAGCAGATATTCTTTCTTATGCCATTTTCAGTTTATGATGGCTCTGATCTATGGTAAAATTTAGTGTTTCTGATACTGTTTAGTTTCAACACTGTTTAGATGTCAGCCATTTTCATTGGGACTTCCTTCAGTCTTCTGTTCAACCCTTCCTACTCTGTTCCTTCCTCCTAAATCACTCAGCATAAACCTTCCCATAAATAACCCGGAAATTTTTTGCATGACTGTATGTAATTATCACTTACTAAAGTGTCTGAGGAATTCCTTTTTGAATTTGTGAGCTATCCAAACTGCAGCTGCTCGGGTTCCATTATGTAAACCTGCTCACCAAGAACAGATGAACAAAAACACTACCTTTTCTAATAGCCATTCTGAATTTACACACTATTCCAATACTGCCTGAGTCAGGGGTGGTAGGATTTGAAAGTGGCCCTCTATGAGCAGAATGAGTCTTCTCCTGAGAAATATAGGGGTGATGGGGGGCACAGCAAGGCACATAGGAAGACTGTACGGTTAGGAAGCATGAGAACCAAGCTGCCTGGGCCTTAATTTTCTTAATTTGTGAAATTGGACATACTATGTTAAACAAATACTGTACATCAGAGTTGCCAAGGAGATTGTTAAAAACCCGGATTCCCAGTTCCCACTCAAAGATTTTAACTTGAAAGTTCTGAGATTAGGAATCTGTGTATTTCCACCAGTTGTACGCATATTCTATTACAGGCTATCTTTAAGAAGATACTTGGTGGGAATCGTTCAATGATTCTAATATTTTATGTTTCTATGCACCTTTAGTATAACTCCATTAAAACTGTGTTGTTTTTCCTTAGGGTCCTTACTGCAAGAAAGAGAGGCTAGCATCCCAGCTGCAAGCTCTCACATTCAAGGTTCATGCTGCAGCCAGAAGTGTCCTTGGAGTCTAGTTCAAAGCTGAGAGAGTGAACCATGGAGCAGGAGCCATTGGTAGAGAGGCTGGCCTGAAGGAAGTGAAGGGTTTCAGCCAGAATGTACTGACGCACAACCAGGAAACCACAAGACTGGTAAGAACTTTTCCAAGCCTGAGCCCTGTGATCAAAAGAGGTGCAGGAAGCAGCTCTGCCAAGAGTCCTTTCTGCTGCTGGCTGTGAGCTTCTGAGGCCCTTTGAGCTGAGTCTCTGAGCAGATGCTCTCACCCAAAGAGTCTTCACTTAAGCACTTCTTGCCTTGCTCTGAGGTGGGTGGGAGTGAGTTGCTGTCTCATTCTCTCTCTCTTTTTTGTTGAGGCCATCGCCACCTGATTCTCACCCTGATTGTTCAGAAGCCATAGATTACCAGATTTTTGCTCCCTGTCTACTGGCTATTATTTGGTATGCAGGACTTTTATATAACCCCTCAAAGCCCAAACTCTTACCAATACCTGGATCAACTGACCAAGCAAATGTATTAATAGCTGGACTTCAGTGGGAAAGAAAACTGGCACTTCCTTCATTTCTCACGTTATAATCATTGCCCTTCTCCAGTGCTAGTCTTCCTTTCAGTCCCCATCAGAATGAATTCGACTAGGAATTGTGTTCAGACCTGTTACAGATGTAGAGCATGTCCAGACACAAGGTCAAAACAATTGTGTTACTGTGGATTCGCTCTCCTTTCTTGCCAGAGAAGCTGCCAGTTGCCATGCAATAAATCAGATCATCAGATGGCAATTCCGGTTAGCTGTGGGAACTAGCAGGATACTGAACCCGGTCCTGAGAGCTAAGTAGATCATCAGATGGCAATTCCGGCTAGCTGTGGGAACTAGCAGGATACTGAACCCGGTCCTGAGAGCTAAGTAGATCATCAGATGGCAATTCCGGTTAGCTGTGGGAACTAGCAGGATACTGAACCAGGTCCTGAGAGCTAAGTGATGGAGCAACGGGTCTGGTTGGGGAGCACTTCAAATTGATTGCTCAGTAATGGGATATTTTTCCTGGAAAGACAGTACGATACTGAACTGTTGATTCTGTCGTGGGTACAGTCTCCTCTGCACAGGAAAATGAAGCAAGTGTGATAAATCTTTTATTTGGCCTTCTCCCTGCTTTCTTTCTTCCTGCCCTCCATTGCATGGATGCCTGTTCATTGCATGTTTCCATTTTTTATTCTGCAAATCCTGACTAGATGTCCATGTGACGTAAAATCTACAATCTTGATCTACCTCTTACCAAAATCTCAGCAAGTATGAGGTGGCCAACAGTTTGTTTGTTTTTGAGATGTCCTGAGTCTTAGCTTAGATTTCAATAATTTAGGAAACATGAAAAATTCAATGGTGAACAGCCTTAAGCCCTTTGCAAAGATGTCAGAGGGGAAAATTTGAGAGACTCTACGTGCCAGCTGAGCAGCGGCAGTCAAGTGTGTCCTAAACCAGTCCTCCCTGAGTTGTTTTGTGAGGCACACAGGCTTTGCAAACACTTTGTGCTGCAGGCCTTTTGGGACATGCCATTTTGGGGAAGTGCTAACTCCACAGACACTAACCATTTGAAAATAAAACCTTTTTTTTCCCTCTCTCCCCCACTTTTGGCTCAGCTTATCCTATCAAAACATACTTCAAAAGACTTCCTTAAAGAAAGAATGTTTCAAAAATATAATATTTCCATCTGTTATTTCAATAATACATGCCCTGGGACACTCTGCATGAACAATTTTCCTTTCTTTGCTCCCATTTAGATACACAAATATTTGATTCTAAAGCCCTGAGGAGTGGTCAGCCAATCAGGACTCTGAATTGTGAACATTCCTAACCCTACAATTTTGTCTGTAGCAGGCCCCTCCCGCTGTGGAACTAACTGCTAAAGGATTTTAGCCATGTAATCCTCAGGCTGTGCCATCTCAAGGTTACTCTGAAGTGCAGAGAAGGAAGCAGTTTTAATTTTGATAAAATAAACTTTATTTTGGAGCTTTATTATTTGTTTTTCTTTCTCCTTTCAACACTTCATCATAGACTGGTCTGGTACCTTGAAGGCAGCCTCCCTGGTTGAGGTGCCCCTAGGCCACCCCATATTCCTGTAGCTTTTTAAAGAGGTAGCCACCCAGTGTTTGGTCCTGTCCTTCCAAAGCACAGAACCTGAATTTTTTTCTGCCTCACGAGAACTGAACCAAGCCATATACTGACTCTTATTACACACGCTCAAGTGGTGTTTTCCTACTGGGTAGCAGCAGAAGAAGCCCGGGCACTGTCGTACCACCCAAATCTGTCGAAGACAGCAAACAATGTGCAGATTTTAAGTTACTTTTCTGCTTGTCAGGCTTTGCTCACCAGGCTTCAATTTCAACGATTTCTGAATAGATTGTATTTAAAGTCACAGCATGAATTTCATGGAAACCCCCTCTTTGATATAAATGAACACATGTTTCTAGGAGTAAGAGTTCTTTATGGATGAAATTTAATATATTTTGAATCAAGCCCAAAGTGGTCTTTCGCTGAGTGTGAAGGATAAACTAAAAATTCATTTTATAAAACTTATGGCTGGATGGGTGGCAAAATACCTTTTCCAAGATAAAAGTGTTTTCCTGTTTTTTCTTAAATTAAAAACAAAATTCAGTTATAGATATTCACTTAAAACTAAGCCTCATTATTGGAATGTAAATAGTCAAACTTTTCTGGAGATGATAGGGCAAAAATATTGCAGACCCTTAAAAAGATCTACATCTTTCACCCAGAAACTATGCTTTTAGGATTCTAGCTGGGAAATAATCAGGAAACTCTTCTACAAAAATTTATATTAAAAGATGTTTACAATTGCATTATTTAAAAGAGTGAAATATATAAGCAGTTTAAATTTAAAAGAAAGAAGCTATCAGCAGTCTCAATGAAAAATCACCTATGTTTAACGTTAATTTTTTTAAAAGACATTTTTCTTAAGGATTAATCTGAATCATGACATTTAGTACAAATTAAATAAACTCTTCACTATTTTTAAAAGTGCTTGGTTCAACCTAGTTATGGTAGAAGTTTGAGGATGATATCCTTTCCAGTTATATTTCACTTTTAGCTTGTATCTGATCAACATTCCACTAATAACTACTTGAAAAGATGGATGAGCTAAAAATAATAAATTTGATGGTATTGGGAAACTATAAAGCATCCAGAAATTGAAGGATCAATATCCTCAAAATAATGGAAGAACAAAGAGATGAGCCCAACTTTCAGAATCAGTACTCACAGAGATGAAACAAACTCTCAAGCCAGTTTAACCCTGGATTAGATTAAAGTGATCTGCTTAGGCTAAATGTCTACCAAAAGCAAAGTAAAAGTCCTCAGATTTCAAGATTTAGATGCAGTTATAAATATATGTCACACACCCTGAGAATTCTTTATGAATTTTACTATAATCGGTAAGAACTAGAGCCTAGAATAGCACCAGGAACCAATGATGATGGTTAAGATTAAGAGCTTCTATTCATCAAGGGATACAAGCAAGAGTGAAAAGGCAGGCTACAGAATGGAAAATTATATTTGCAATGCATCTATCTATCAAAGGACTCATTTTCTGAATACATACATAATACACATCAATAAAAAAAGGCAAAAAACTAAAAAGGGCAAAGGACTTGAAGAGTTACTTCAAAAAAGATAAGATCCAAATGGCCAATGAACATATCAAAAGGTGTTCAAAATCATTATCCATCAGGGAAACCCAAATTAACACCTCAGTGTGAGTCTACTACACAATCACTAGAATGTCTTGACAAGGACGTGAAGCAAATGGAACTCTCATTCAGTGCTGGTGGGAGTGCAAATTGGTACAACAAATTTAGAAAGCTGTTCAACATTACATACTAAAGCCGAACATATACATTCCCAACGAACCAGCAATTCTACTCCTAGGTATATACCAAGAGAAATACACACATCTGATAACCAAAAGATATGTACAAGAATACTCATACTAGAACTATTCAAGTCAACCAAAACCAAAGATAAGCCAAATGTCCATCAAAAACCGAATGGATAAATAAGTTGTCCTAAATAGCAATGAGATGATCAAACTACCATTACATGAATCAACAAGGATGAAGCAAGAAACAAAAGGGTATATACTGAACATTTACATTTCTATAAATTGCAAAAACAGGCAAAAGTCAGAATCATTATTACAGTTGGTGGGGGGATAGCAACTAGAAAGAAGCACAAACGGCCTCCTGGGTGTACTTGTGATTTCCAATTATTGATCTTGCTCCCACTACCTGGGTGTGTTCCTTTGCGAGGGCTCATTCAACTGTAGAATGATGGTTTATGCATATTTCAGTAAAGGGAAGGGGAAAATACTCTGAAGGGAGTTTTGTTCGCATTATGGGAAAAACACATTTTTTTTCCTGTGGAAGAATGAGAAAGGAGGTTAACAGAGTACAGAAATAGCTTGATTGAGTCTGACTTCCTTAAAAGGGATTTTTAACAATTTGGAGGACAGTCCGTGGAATTTTTTTTTTAAATCAAAGCGTAAGGATTAAACCCTCTTCCATCTTTCTACAATTAGTATTCCATTGTGACTTCTGATTCTTGAGGCTGTTAAGCATGAATACTTTTCTTAATGGGACATTCCTTTCATTAATCTTGACTAATGAAGAAAAATGTCGCCATATCCATATAGACTATTGTAACCCGTGATTTAGAGGACCAGGGAGTCCCAAGGATGGATCATTGTTTGATAAATGAGGTAGTTATTCAACACTCCATCTGCCTCATGATGCACAGACCTAGAGGGAAAAGGTGCAGGTGAAGGGTAGACAGCAAACTTTCTTAGAAACTAACAAAGTTGGAAACTCTGAATAGAAAGTTCATAAAACTCTAGGTTACTGTGAGAATGAAGGAGGTCAGGGAGATAAGCCTCTGGAAACAGACCACAAAGAGGGTAGGCTAAAACTCAAAGTAATCTATTCCTAGGAGACTCACTGGGATTAGAGTGAGTCCACACCAAACCATTCATTTTCCCTGTTTTGCTTTTAACATGGTTCTAAAAGCTGGGAAACTATCTCAGATGACAAACTGCTGCTTATAATACAGCTAGAGAGGGAATGATTTAGCTTGAGCTAAAGTTTTTTTACCCTCCAGGAAGCCAAGAAACAGTAACAGACAGAGTGGGGCCTCTACACTATAGCTAGGGCACTTCCCCAAAGCAGAGAATGAGTTTCCAGTGAAATACAAGACAGAATTTCTTTTCTGCTATTTTTAAATGTATATGTATTTTTAAGGGCCCTGGTGGCACAGTAGTTGAGTGTTTGCTGCTAACCAAAAGGTCGGCAGTTCAAATCTACCGGCTGCTCTTTGGAAACCTTATGGGGCAGTTCTACTCTGTCACATAGGGTCGCTATGAGTCGGAATCGACTTGATGGCAACAGGTTTTTTTTTTTATGTATTTTTAAATTAATTTATTTTATTTATTTTTGTTGAAAATACACACAGCAGAGCATACACCAATTCAACAATTTCTACGTGCACAGTTCAGTGACACTGATTACATTCTTCAAGTTGTGCAGCCAGTCTCACCCTCCTTTTATGAATTCTTCCTCCCCCATTAACATAAAGTCACTGCCTCCTAAGCTTCCTCTCTAACCTCTTGAGTTGCTGTTTTTAACTTGGTCCCATATAGCTAGTTCTCTAAACCAGCACAGTGCTCTGGGCAGGTATTCTTTACTAATTAAGGTAAGCTATTGTTTGGTTTAAAGAAGACTTCAGGGGATATTTTTGGTTTAATATTTAAAGGTTTAAAGATTATCTTAGGGCAATAGTTTCTAGATTTCATGGCAATTTGAAATTCTGTCAGGCATTTCCCCCACTTTTTGATCAGGATTCCTCTATAGACTCATTGATCAAAATGTTCAATAATGGTAGCCAGGTACCATCCAGTTCTTCTAGTCTCTTTGCAAAGGAGACAGTTGTTCATAGAGGCAATTAGCCATGCATTCCATTTCTTCCTCCTATCCCTGACTCTTTCTCTGTTGCTTCAGGTGAGCAGAGACCAAGTGTTGTACCTTGGGTGGCCACTCACAAGCTTTTAAGACTCCAGGCACTATGCAATGAACTAGGAAGTAGAATAGAAGCACTAAAAAGTATATTAGGCCAATTAACTGGGATGTCCCGTGAAACCATGACCCTAAGCCTCTAAACCAAAGACCCAAATCCCATGAGGTGTTTAGTTGTATATAAGCAGCCTCGACTGTTGCTCTTTTGTTGTTGTTATAAAAATATGGATCACACATTTGCCAATTCAACTTTTTACAGGTATACAAGTTATTAACATCAATTGCATTAATCTGCTGTGCAACCATTACCCTTAATCAAGGCAAAATTTTTCCATTACCTCTTCAGTGACACTTATATATCCTTGAAAACAAACATAGTTAAATGCCTATTTTTCAGATAGAAATTACAATGGTGCCCACATGGAGGCTTTAATGTTCTCAACAACGGTCTTCAATTAATTTGGCATGATTTTTATCTTTCAAAAAGAGATTCTAAAAATGGTAGAAGTGTCCTAAGATTTTGTGAATTTTAGCCATATTTTAATATGATGGTGACAAGAAATTCCCTCATGGAAATGAGAACAAGAAAAAATAAGACCACTCCTTGGATTTACCTTTAGGTTTTTTCCATCAGGGATGGAATCAGTGTGACAGTTCCAAAGTGTTGCCTCTGATGATACTTGTTTTCTTGGCACTCTTCATGTGGTCTGTGTGTAAGTTCTCTAGGTCTCCCAGCAGCTTCAAGGTAATGGAATCTCTTTCTTGAACCAATCTGTTAGCTACTACATTCAGGCATCACTAACAGATTGTCCTTAGCTTCTTCCTTAATAGACTTGAATTCTGGGGGTTTCAGGATAAACTAGCAAATCCTTTGGCTCATAGACTCTTGGGAAGTTTGATAACCCTTAAAATGGAGGAAGCATCCTGGAAATGAGCAATGCAATGTCCATATTGTTGTTGTTGTTAGTTGCTCCGACTTATGGCCACCTTATGTATAACAGAACAAAATGTTGCCCAGTCCTGCACCATCTTCATGATCGCTGGTATGTTTGAGTCCATTGTTGCAACTATTGCGTCACTCCATCTCATTGAGCGTTTCCCTTGTTTGTTGTAACCCTCTTTTTTACCAAATATGATTTCCTTTTCTAGTGATTGGTCTTTCCTAACAACGTGTTTAAAAGAAGCTAGACCCCTAAATCTAACCATCCTCACATCTAAGGAGCATTCTGGTTGTATTTCTTCTAAGGCTGGTTTGTTCGTTCTTTTGGCAGTTCATGGTATATGTGATGCCTATAGCCTGGCTCCAAGGAATACATCTTGATAAAGAATTGTATAACTGAAAAAGCTTCCTTCATTTTGGCAATTTCACAATTCCCTCCTAATTCAGACTCTCTTATCCAGCATTCAACAACACAATATTCCATTCCCATAGTTGACTATAGAAGTTATTATTATTTCAGAGCAGCAAACGTATTTCTCCTCTCTTTTTGCAAACTCTGTCCCCTGGCCTCAGAGTGGACACATGGGTGGCTCAGGTCTACCCAGTCATATTGTCCACCTCATTAGTTATAGTGATTGGACCAAGGGTGGCACACAACGTAAGAAAGGTCAATCATAACCCTTCTCTAGGACTGATCTGTATCTCTGAGATTTCCAGAACAAAAGAATATCAATCTAGTGCTGCTAGCAGACAAGTGGAGCAAGTGTGCTTGCTGAATGAAGCCAAATGGGGGCAACTCTCAGATGGAGACCGAGGGAATTTTGGTGACTGTAAATCTCTAGCTACAGACCCTGAGGCTCTGATTCTTGTATCTCTTCTTTCAGTTTTGTGAATTACCCAAGTATGCTCCAGAGCTTTGTAAATGAAGCAATTCCCTTTGTTAGAGTTGGTGTCTGTCACTGGCAACCTAAAGAGTCCTGGTAGATAAACATTATCAAGAATGATAGGAGGGCCAAGGATCACTAATTGCCCCCAATTTGGAGCTATTTATTTCCAGCATCTCACCCAAATAGCCTCTCTTCTTTATGTGCGCTCTTGACAGTTGAACATTCAACACCTGCCATGAATATTGTGATGATTTCCAAATGGTCCAGGTACTCCTTACAGCTTTTCTCTGAGGGCAGTACTTCTCAAATTTCGTTGTGCTCTCAGGAATCAAAGACTTGCTTTCTCTACATCAAATGTGACAACAATATTAAGACTTTGATTAGCAGAAAGAGGACAGTCATGACATTTGTTATGTTCTCGGCCTGTACTGAGCAGTGAAACTTCAAAGAATTTAAAAGTACTCTCAGCCTCAAGTTATTTATAGGCAGAGTTCTTTTTATCTATAAAAAGAATATGATATACTGCATTCATTATTAATTACAGAAGTGACAGTTGATAGAAACTATGAGTAAACTAGGACTTAAGAAGGAATAACTTCTATGGGCTAGAGAAACTAAAGAGAAGGAGAATTTGAGCAGATCCCTGAAGGACATAGACTCAGAAGCAGGGAAGTTCAGAAGGAAAAAATGGTGGGGGCAAAGGCTCTGAAATGAAATGTTGTTGGTTTATTTGGCAGAGTAACGAACAGGTCTGTATGTTTGGCATGGAAACTTGATGGAGAAGAGGACATTCAACCCACACCATTACCCGTTTGACCTGTTTGTCTGTTTACTGCCCATCCTTACAAAGCAATTTCTTGATGGATTTTGACCTGGAGGTGAGAAGGGGCATTAGCCATCCCACCTGGAGCTCTCCTTGACACATGGTTCCTTAAAGCATTTTGTATGTTCCTGTTCTCTATGGCATTCCTGGGCTGCCCTTCTCATCATTCATCAAAGTGAGGGGCCATCTGCTCTGTGCTCAGTCTGCTCCATGAATGAACTTAAGGCATGTGTTATGTGGCTCCATTCCAGTTTCCCCTTCTTCACAGCTGCTGTGTCCCTTTGAACAGCCCATGGGGCAAAGCTGATGTCTCACCTTACTGCAAGGCACATGATCCCTTTGCTTCCAGTCCTATTTTACTTTGAAAAATACCTGCACCTCATGCTGTTCTGTATTATCTTAGAAACCCTCACTATACCCTAAACCACTAGTTATTTAGATGTCTTTGGCAATAACCCATTTTACCAATGAAAGGTTTTAATGGAAATTCAACATCTGAACCAAAATTCCTCTCTTGCAGGAAGAATAACAACTTTAAATTTATATAGCCCTATCCTCTGAAGTGCATTGTTGACGTTTGCTGACCGATCTCCTCACACCCTTGGCATCCTCACCTCACAGGGGATGGCCTGAAGCTGGAGTCAACCTTGAAATGGGCAGAGTCTGAAATGAATAAAAATAGGCCTAGTGAATGGGAATGTAGTAGAAGTACTTAAAAGGACGTTGCAAAATCTTCCAAAAAACATGTTTGTGTGTGTGTGTGTCCGAATGTCTAAATGTGTAATTGACAAAAGTTCTTCTCTCCCAAACCTGAGAACCAGAGAATGATCTGTGGATGACTAGAAGGAAGAGGCTTTCTATTTGTATAGGGGAAAAAAAAGCACTTTCCCAGGGTTTTCTATATCCTAGGTAAGTAAACTTGGGCCAGTGCTTAATCTCTCTGCTTCTCAATTTGGTAATATGTAAACTGGTGCTAATGAATACCCACATGAAAGAGTTTTTATTACGGATTAAATATAGGGCACAGTGCCTAGTATGTAGAAGACACTCAATAATTATTTGAAAAAATGAATGAGTGAATGAATGAAAAATAATGATATGTAATATATATAGCTTCTTGTATGCCAAGCACTTAGCTGACAGTATTTGATGCTTTTTACGCACCTGGGGAGAACACCCCGTAATTTTTATAGTGATTGATTCACAACTCTTTGCTTAGCTCTATATGAAACATGTACAAAACAAAATCTGGACTACAGAAATCCTTCCATCAGCAGGAAAGCGGCACTAGTGTTGTTGCTGTGTGCTCTCGAGTTCATTCCAACTCATGGTGACCATACAGCAACCCTATAGCATGTATTGGAGCCCTGGTGGCATAACGGTTAAGAGCTATCTATGGCTGCTAACCAAAAGGTTGGCAGTTCGAGTCCACCAGCCACTCCTTGCAAACCCTGTGGAACAGCCCTGCTCTGTCCCGTAGGCTTGCTATGAGTCTTTATTTTTTAATATGGTAGCTGTGAGTGGCACTGGTAATCCCCAGAGACCTTGTGAAATTGTGAAAAAAAATTCCTTTTTCAGGATTTCAGTCATAAAATAAGTCTCTGAGAGAAAGAAGAGCAAGCAAAGGTTTAATTTAAGGATCAATTTTGGACAGCAAAAAGAGCAGGTAAACAGAAATGAAAAAAGATTGATGATATTTTTTACAAAAATAGTTTTTTTAGGCATAAATGACATGCAATAAACTGCATGTATTAAAAGTGTACAATTTGATAGTTTTGGACGTATGTGTATATGCGTAAAACCCTCAACAAAATCAAAACAGTGAACATACGAATCATTTCCAAAAGTGTCTTCTTGCTCCTTTCTAATCTTCGCTCCTTCCCCTGGCAACCACTTACGTTTTTCCCGTTACTGATGAATAGTTTGCCACGTCCAGAGTTTTCTATAGATGCAGTTAAAGAGCCATGCTCTTTTTATTGTCTGGCTTCTGTCATTCAACCTAATTATTTTGAGATTTGGTGTTGTCATTGCACTTATCAAAAGTTTATTGACTTTTATTTCTCAGTAGTATTTCATTGTATGGCTATAACACAGTCTGTTTATCCATTCACCTGTTGATAAACATTTGGGTCATTTTCTTTTTTTGCTATTATGAATAAAGTGGTTGTGAAGGTTTGTGTACAAATCTTTCTATGAAGATACGCTTTCATTTCTCTTGGGAAGGTACATGGGAGTATAATGGCTGGATTGTATGGTAGGTGTATGGCTAACTGTTCAAGCAGCTGTCAAAGTGTTTTCTGACATTATTATACCATTTTGCATTTCCAACAGCGGTTCCAGTTCCCCCACATTGTTGCCCGTCTTTTTAATTTTAATCATTCTAATAGGTGTGTAATGGCATGATTTTGATTTGCATTTTCCTAATTACTGAAGATGTTGAGCATCTTTTCGTGAGCTTATCTGCCATCATATATCTTCTTTGATGAAGTATCTGTTAAATCTCCTGCTAACCTTTAATTTATTTTTAATAGTGAGTTTTAAGTGTTCCTTACAGATTCTGGGTGCAAGTTCTTTATGAGATATGTACTTTACAAAAATTTTCTCCCAGTCTGCAGCTTGTATTTTCCTGCTCTTACCATGCTAACCCAAGGGCTCAAAGATTTTCTCCTTTTTGTTGATGTTGTTCTGGCCGTTTTACAGTTTTAGGGTTTACGGTTGGGTCTATGGTGCTGTTCTGAGGATAACTATACGGTACCAAATGTAGATCAGGGTCACATTTTGCATGTGGATTCTAATTGCTCCAGGGCCTATTGCTCAAAAGTACTCATCCTCCACAAGACAGCCTTGGTGTTTTATTGTAGAAAATCAGTTGTCTACACATGCGTGGGGCTATTTCTAGACTCCATTCTTTTCCATTGATATATTTTTCAACTTTTATGCCAATGTCACACGGTCATGATTAATGTAATTGTAAAATAAGCTAGCCAATCAAGTTTAAAATCTGTTCTCTTCCAAAGATATTTCGGCTGTTCGTTACCAATTCCATACGAATTTTACAACCAGCTTGTCAATTTCTTTAAAAAAAAAGCCAGCTGGGATTTTTTTTTTTACTTTTCATTCTTTTTTTTTTATTGTACTTTAGGTGAAAGTTTACAGTTCAAGTTAATTTATCACGCAAAAATTTATACATATATTGTTTTGTGACATTAGTTGCAATCCCCACAATGTGGCAGCACACTCCCCCTTTCCACCCTGGGTTCCCTGTGTCCATTTGTCCAGTTCCTGTCCCTTCCTGCCTTCTCGTCCTGTTTTATGGACAGGAGCTGCCCATTTACTCTCTGTATTTGATTGAACTAAGAAGCATGTTCCTCACCTGTGTTATTGTTTGTTATATAGGACTGTCTAATCTTTGCCATGGCTTCATGAATGGTTTCAGTTCTGGGTTAGGAGAGTGTTCGGGGGCCATAGTGTCGGTGTTCCTCCAGTCTCTGTCATACCAGTAAGTCTGAATTCTGCTCTACATTTTTCTCCTGCTCTGTTCGGGACTCTTTGTTGTGATCCCTGTCTGGGGAGTCATGGTAGCCGGGCACCATCTAGCTCTTCTGGTCTCAGGCTGGTGGAGTCTCTGGTTCATGTGGTTCTTTAGTCCTTTGGGCTGGTATTTTCCTTGTGTCTTTGGTTTTCTTCATTCTTCTTTGCTGCAGGTCGGGTAAGAGTAATAGATGTATCTTAGATGGCTGTTTGCAGGCTTTTAAGACCCCAGATACTACTCATCAGTGGGATATAGAACATTTTCTTTATAAACTGTTATGCCAATTGATCTAGATGTCCCCTGAGACTATGGTCCCCAGGCCCCATTCCCAGCTACTGAGTCCCTCAAAGTGTTTGCATGTGTCTAGGAAACCTCCATGACTTTGTGTTGGTCAAGATGTGCTGGCTTCCCCTATATTGTGTATTGTCTTTCCTTCACCAGAGTTAACATATTTCTGCTCTCTAGTTACTGATTTCCCATCCCCCTCCCTCCCCACCCTCGTAACAATCAAAGAATGCTTTTTCTGAGTGTAAATCTTTTCTAGAGTTCTTATAATATTGGTCTCATACAGTATTTGTCCTTTTGTGACTGACTTATTTTAGTCAGCATAATACCCTCCAGATTCATCTGTTGTGAGATGTTTCACAGATTTATCATTGTTCTTTATCGTTGCATATTATTCCACTGTGTGTATGTACCATAATTTGTTTATCCATTCATCTGTTGATGGGCAGTTACATTGTTCCCATCTTTTCTCTATTGTGAACAGTGCTGCAGTGAACATGGGTGTGCATATGTCTATTCATGTGACAGCTCTTATTTCTCTAGGGTATATCCTAGGAGTGGGATTGCTAGATCCTATGGTATTTCTATTCCAGCTTTTTAAAGAAGCAGCATGTCATTTTCCAAAGTGGTTGTAGCATTTTATATTCCCACCGGCAGTGCAGAAGAGTTCCAATCTCCCCACAACCTCCCCAACATTTGTTATTTTGTGTTTTTTGGATTAGTGTCAGTATTGTCAGGGTGAGATGATATCTCAGTGTAATTTTGGTTTGCATTTCTCTAATGGCTAATGATCTCGAGAATTTCCTTATGTGTTTGTTAACCGCTGAATGTCTTCTTTGGTGAAGTGTGTGTTCATATCCTTTGCCTATTTTTAATTGATTTATTTGTCTTTTTGTTGTTGAGCTATTGTAGTATCTTGTAGATTTTAGAGATTAGACCTTATCAGATATGTTGTAGCCAAAAATTTTTTCCCAGTGAGCGTTGTCTTTTTACTCTTTTGGTGAAGTCTTTGGATGAGCATAAGTGTGTGATTTTTAGGAGCTCCCAGTTATCTAATTTATCTTCTGGTGTTTGTGCATTGTTAATTATGGTTTGTTCTTTACGGAAACCCTGGTGGCGTAGTGGTTAAGTGCTATGGCTGCTAACCAAAGGGTTGGCAGTTCTAATCTGCCAAGTGCTCCTTGGAAACTTTATGGGGCAGTTCTACTCTGTCCTATAGGGTCGCTATGAGTCGGAATCATCTCGATGGCACTGGGTTTGGTTTTTTTTTTTTTGGTTTATCCTCTTTATGCCATGTATTAGGGGCTTATTTTTTCTTCCATGATCTTTATCATTTTAGGTTTTATATTTAGGTCTTTGATCCATTTTGAGTTAGTTTTTATGTATGATGTGAGGTACGGGTCCTGTTTCATTTTTTTACAGATGGATATCCAGTTATGCCAGTACCATTTGTTAAAAAGGCTGTCTTTTCCCCAATTAATGGACTTTGGGCCTTTGTCAAATATCACCTGCCCATAGATGGATGGATTTGAGTTTTCACTTCTGTTCAGTTGGTCTGTGTGTCTGTTGTTGTACCAGTACCAGGCTGTTTTGACTACCACAGATGTATAATAGGTTTTAAAATCTATTTCAGATTTTAGGATAGGCTCTAAAATAGTGTGGGGCCTCTCATTTTTTCTTCTTCAGTAATGCTTTACTTATCTGGGGCCTCTTCTCTTTCCATATAAAAATGACAGTTTCTCCATTTTGTTAAAAAATGCTGGAATTTGGATCAGGATTACATTACATCTGTAGATCGCTTTGGGTAGAATTGACATTTTCACAGTGTTGAGCCTTTCTATCCATGAGCATAGTATGCTTTCCCACTTATGTAGGTCTCTTTTGGTTTCTTGCAGTAGTGTTTTGTAGTTTTCTTTGTATAGGTCTTTTATATCTCTGGTTAGACTTATTGCTAAGTATTTTATCTACTTGAGGGCTAATTACAAATGGTATTGCTAGGTAATTTCCTTTCTGAAGTTCTCTTTGTTAGTGTAGAGGAATCCTACTGATTTTTATGTTTATCTTGTATCCTGATACTTTGTTAAAATCTGGTATTAGTTCCAGTAGCTCTCTTGTGGATTTTTTTAGGGTTTTCTGTGTATGAGATCATATCATCTACAAATAGGGATACCTACTTCTTCCTTACCAATTTGGATGCCCTTTGTTTCTTTTTCTTGCCTTATTACTCTGGCTAGGATCTCCAGCACAATGTTGAATAAGAGTGGTGATAAGGGCATCCTTGTCTGTTTCCCATTCTTGTGGTGAATGCTTTCAATCTCTCTCCATTTAGAATGATGTTGGCTGTTGGCTTTGTATTGGCTTTGTACAAATGCCCTTTATTGTGTTGAGGAATTTCCCGTCTATTCCCATTTTGCTGAGAGCTTTTATCATGGATCATTGTTGGACTTTATCAAATGCCTTTTCTGTGTCTGTTGACAAGATCATGTAGTTTTTTCTTTCATTTTATTTATGTGGTGGATTATGTTAATTGATTTTCTAATGTTGCACCATCCCTGCATACCTGGTATGAACCTCACTTGGTCATGAAGTGTTATTTTTTTAATATGCTGTTTAATTCTATTGGCTGGAATTTTGTTAAGCATTTTTGTGTCTATGTTCATGAAGGATATTAGGCTGTAGTTTTCTTTTCTTGTGGTATCTTTGCCTAGCTTTGGTAGCAGGGTTATGCTGGCTTCATAGAATGAGTTCAGGAGTACTCCTTCCTTTTCTATCCTCTGAAATAGCTTCAGTAGCATTGGTGCCCTCTCTTCTCTGAAAGTTCAGTAGAATTCTCCGGTGAATCTGTCCAGGCCACGGCTTTTTGTCATTGGTAGTTTTTTTATTTTTTATTACCTCTTCAATCTCTTGTTATGGGTTTATTTAATTTTTCTACTGCAGTTTGTGACAGTTTAGGTAGGTAGTGCATTTCTAGAACTTTGTCTATTTCCTCTAGGTTTTTGAATTTGTTGGAGTACAATTTTTTATTGTATTCTGTTATGGTCCTTTTTATTTCAGTTGGGTCTCTTGTGATATCACTCACCTCATTTCTTATTCAGGTGATTTGCTTCCTCTCCTGTTTTTCTTTTGTCATTGTGGCCAATGGTTTGTCGATTTTCTTTTTTGCGTTTTCAAAGAACTAACTTTGGTCTTGTTGATTCTTTCCCTTGTTTTTCAATTCTCTTTCATTTGTTTCTGCTCTAATCTTTATTATCGCCTTTCTTCTGGTGCTTCAGGGTTACTTTTGCTGCTCTCTAGAAATTTATTGGAGTTGTAGAATTAGTGTTTCAACTTTGGCCTTTTCTTCTTTTTTGATGGGTGTGTTTATTGCTGTAAATTGACCTCTAAGCACTGCTTTAGCTGTGTCCCAAAGGTTTTGGTAAGATGTGTTTTCACTGTCATTTGATTCTATGAGTTTCTTTATTCCATCCTTGATTTCTTCTATATCCCAGTAGTTTTTAAGCAAGATGTTGTTCAGTTTCCATGTATTTGATTTGTTTTTCCTTGCAGTTTCTGTTATTCGTTTCTGGTTTTATGGCATTATAATCAGAGACCATGCTTTGTATTATTTAGATGTTTTAAATTCTGTTAAGGCTTGCTTTTTGGTCTAAAATGTGGCCTCTTCTGGAGAATGTTCTATGTGTCTTGGAAAAGAATGGTTACTTTGCTGCTGTTGAGTGGAGTGTTCTGTAAATAGTTATGAGGTCAATTTAGTTGATTGTGGCATTTAGATCTTCTGTATCTTTATTGAGTTTCTTTCTAGATGTTCTGTCCTTCACCAAAAGTGATGTGTTGAAGTCTCCTACTATTAACGTGGAGCTATTTCTCTTTTCAATTGCTGTTTGCTTTATGCATTTTGGAGCCCTGCCATTGGATGTGTATATATGTATTGTGGTTATGTCCTCCTGGTGTATTGACCCTTTAATCATTATATAGTGTCCTTCTTTATCCTTTATGGTGGATTTCCCTTTAAAGTCTATTTTATTAGAGATTAATATTGCCATTCCTACTCTTTTGGTTGTAGTTTCCATCCTTTGAGTTTTAGTTTGTTTATGTCTTTGTCTCTAAGGTGTGTCTGTTATAGAAAGCATATAAATGGATCTTGGTTTTTTATCCATCCTGCCACTTTCTGTCTCTTTACTGGTGCTTTAGGCCATTTACATTCAGTGTAATTTTTGATAGGCATGAGTTTACTGCTATCATTTTGTTGTATTTTTTTGTGTGTGGTATTGATAGCTTTTTGTTGTTGCTGTTGTTCCTCTTAATTTTCTGTGCTAAGCTCTTTTGGTTTATGTCTTTCCTTTTCATTCCTTTCATTATTGTTGATTTTGTGTTTGCTGAGCCTTTATTTTTTCTTCTTTTTTATTTTGATGGGTAGGTTTGTGACCGTCCTTTATTTTTCTGAGTTTAAACTAGTCTTTCATTTCTTGATATCATCTTGACTTCCTGTACATATGGAAATTCTATGACTACACTATCTATTCCCTCTTTTTTGTTTTGATGTTGTCATCATTTGCACATTGAAGTCTCTGGTTCCCTGTTTTCAGTTTTTTAGCTTTGATTTGTTTTTGTGAATTCTCCTACCTGGGTTGATAACTGGCTGATCTGTCACATGTCCTAGTCTTTGATTGTTGTCTGATGTTGATTCTTTAACCTGAGAACTTCCATGTTTCTTGTAATTTTGGTCTGGTTTTCAAAAATTTCCTTAATTTCTGTTTATCTGGTTGTTGTTGTTAGATGCCATCAAGTCAGTTTTGACTCATCACTACCCTATGTGTCACAGGATGAAACACTGCCCGGCCCTGCATCATACTTACAATTTATTGCCATGCTTGAGCCCATTGTTGCACTCACTGTGTCAATCCATCTAGTTGAAGGTCTTCCTCTTTTTTGCTGACCCTCTACTTTACCAAGCTTGATGTCCTTCTCCAGGGACTGATCCCTTCTAATAACATGTCCAAAGTATGTGAGACATAGTTCTGCCATCCCTGCTTATAAGAAGCATTCTGGTTGTACTTCTTCCAAGACAGATTTGTTCACTCTTTTGGCAGTCCACGGTATATTCAATATTCTTCCCCAACACGGCAATACAAAGGAGTCAATTTTTCTTCTTACAATTCGAGTCAGTTTCTCATACAAAATCTTATACATACATTGTTATGTGATCCTAGTTGCTCTCCCTATAATGTGACAGCACGTTCCTCCTCTGCACCTTGTGTTTCCCATGTCCATTCAACTAGCTCCTGTCCCCCTTGGCCTCCGTGTCTCACCTCTGGATGTGAGCTTCTCACACAGTCTCATGTGTGTACTTGAGCAAAGAAGCACACTCCTCACCAGTATCATTTTATGTCTTATACCCCATCTAATCTTTGTCTGAAGAGTTGGCTTCAGGAATGATTTTAGTTTTGGGCTAACAGACAGTCTGGGGGCCATGTCCTCTGGGATCCCTCCAGTCTCAGTCTTGTCTTTTTACTAGAATTTGATTTCTGTATCTCACTTTTCTCCTGCTCCATCAGGGATTCTCTGTTGTGTTCCCTGTCAAGGCAGTTATTGGTGGTAGCCAGGCACCATCTAGTTCTTCCAGTCTTAGGCTAATGGAGTCTCTGGTTTATGTGGCCCTTTCTGTCTCTTGAGCTCTTATTTTCCCTGTGTCTTTGGTGTTCTTCATTCTCCATTGCTCCAAGTGGGTTGAGACCAGTTGATGCATCTTACATGGCCACTTGCTAGCTTTTAAGACCCTAGCTGCCAATCACCAAAGTGGAATGAGAAAGTTTTCTTAGTATACTTTGCAATGCCAATTGACCTACATGTCCCCTGAAACCATGATTCCCAGAATCCTGCCCCTGCTACTCTGTCCCTCAAAGTGTCTAGTTGTATTCAAGAAACTTCTTAGCTTTTGGTTTAGTCCAGTTGTGTTGACTTCCCCTGTATTGTGCATTGACCTTCCCTTGACTAAAGATAATTTTTGTCTACTATCTACTTATTAGTGAATACCCCTCACCCTCCCTCCCCACCCTTGTAACCATTGAATAATATTTTCTTCTGTGTTTAAACCTTTTCTTGAGTTCTTGTAATATGGTCTCATACAATATTTGTCCTTATGCAACAGACTAATTTCACTCAGCATAATGCTTTCCAGATTCCTCCAAGTTATGGGATGATCCATGGATTCATTCTTGTTCTTTATCGTTGCATAGTATTCCATTGCGTGAATATATCATAATTTGATTATCCATTCATCCCTTGATGGGCACCTTGGTCATTTCCATCTTTTTGCTATTGTAAACAGTGCTGCAATGAACATAGGTGTGCATATATCTATTCATGTGAGGGCTCTTATTTCTCTAGGATATATTCCAAGGAGTGGGATTGTTGGATCAGATGATACTTCTTTTTCTAGCTTTTTAAGGAAGCACCAAATCAATTTCCAAAGTGGTTGTACCATTTTACACTCCCATCAGCAGTGGGTAAGTGTCCCAGTCCCTCCACAACCTCTCCAACATTTAGTATTTTGTGTTTTTTGGATTAATGCTAGCCTTGTTGGGGTGAGATAGTATCTCATTGTAGTTTTGATTTGCATTTCTCTGATGGCTAATGATCATGAGCATTTCCTCATGTGTCTCTTAGCCACCTGAATATTTTCTTTGGTGAAGTGCCTGTTCATATCCTTTGTCCATTTTTTTAAATTGGGTTTTTTGTCTTTTTGTTGTTGAGGTTTTGCAGTGTCTTGTAGATTTCAGAGATTAGTTGCTGATTGGATTTGTTATAGCCAAAAATTTTTTCCCAGTGTGTAGCTTGTCTTTTTACTGTTTTGGTGAAGTCTTTGGATGAGCATAAATGTTTGATATTTAGGATTTTTTTTAGTTATCTAGTTTCTCTTCTGGTATTTGTGCATTGTTAGTAATATTTTGTACACTGTTTATGTGATGTATTAGGGCCCCTAGTATTGTCCCTATTTTTTCTTCTGTGATCTTTATCATTTTAGATTTTATGTGTAGGTCTTTGATCCATTTCAAGTTACTTTTTGTGCATGATATGAGGTATGGATCTTGTTTCATTTTTTTTGCTGATGGATATCCAGTTATGCCAGCACTATTTGTCAAAGACACTGTCTTTTCCCCAGTTAATGGACTTTGGGCCTTTGTCAAATATCAGCTGCTCAAGAGTGGATGAATTTACATCTGGATTCTCAATTCTGTTCCCTTGGTCTAGGTATCTGTTGTATTAGTATCACTCTCTTTTGACTACTGTGGCTGTATAATATGTTATAAAATCAGATAGTGTGAGGCCTCCCACTTGGTTCTTTTTTCAACAATGCTTTACTTATCTGGGTCCTCTTCTCTTTCCACATGAAGTTGGTGATTTGTTTCTCCATCTCATTAAAAATGCCACTGGAATTTGGATTGAGATTGCATTGTATCTATAGATCACTTTGGGTAGAATAGACATTTTCACAATGTTGAGTTTTCTTATTCATGAGCAAGGTATGTTTTTCCACTTATGTTGGTCTCTTTTGTTTTCTTGCAGTAGTGTCTTGTAGTTTTCTTCGTATAGATCTTTATGTCTCTGGTTAGATTTATTCCTAAGTATTTTATCTTCTTGGGGGCTATTGTAAATGGTATTGATTTGGTGATATCTTCTTCAACATTCTCTTTCTTGCTGCAGAGGAATCCAACTGATCTTTGTATGTTTACCTTCTATCCTGATACTTTGCTGAACTCTTCTATTAGTTCCAGTAGTTCTCTTGTGGATTCTTTATGGGTTTCTGGGTATAAAATCATATCATCTGCAAATAGGGATACTACTACTTCTTCTTTACCAATTTGGATGCCCTTTATTTCTTTATCTAGCCTAATTGCTCTCGCTAGGACAACCAGCACAATATTGAATAAGAGTGGTGATAAAGGGCATCCTTGTCTGGTTCCCATTCCCAAGCGGGAATGCTTTCAGACTTTCCCCTTTTAGGATGATGTTGGCTGTTGGCTTTGTATAAGTGCCCTTTATTATGTTGAGGAATTGCCCTTCTATTCCTATTTTGCTGAGAGTTTTATCATGAATGGTGTTAGACTTTGTCAAATGCCTTTCCTGCATCAATTGATAAGATCATGTGGTTCTTGTTTTTTGTTTTGTTTATGCGATGAATTACATTGATTGTTCTTCTAATGTAAAACTACCCCTGCATATCTGGTATGAATCCCACTTGGTCATGGTGAATTATTTTTTTGATATGTTGTTGAATTCTATTGCCCAGAATTTTGCTGAAGATTTTTGGGTCTAAGTTCATGAGGGATATTGGTCTGTAATTTTCTTTTTTTGTGATGTCTTTACTCAGTTTTGGTATCAGGGTTATGCTGGCTTCATAGAATGAGCTTGGGAGTATTTCATCCTTTTCTATGATCTGAAATACCTTTAGTAGTAGTGGTGTTAACTCTTCTCTGAAAATTTTGTAGAATTTTCCAGTGAAACCATCAGGGCCAGGGCTTTTTTTTACTGGGAGTTTTTTAATTACCTTTTCAATCTGTTGTTTTCTTACAGATTTATTTAGTTGTTCTACCTCTGTTTGTGTTAGTTTAGGTAGGTAGTGAGTTTCTAGAAATTTGTCCATTTCCTCTAGGTTTTCCAATTTGTTAGAGTACAATTTTTCATAGTATTCTGTTAGGATTCTTTTAATTTCAGTTGGGTTCGTTGTGATATCGCCCATCTCACTTCATATTCTGGTTATTTGCTTTCTCTCTGGTTTTTCTTTTGTCAGTTTATCCAATGGCTTATCAATTTTGTTGATCTTTTGAAAGGACCAGCTTTTGGTCTTGTTAACGCTTTGAATTGTTTTTCTATTCTCTATTTCTTTTAATTCTGTTCTAATTTTTATTATTTGCTTTCTTCTGGCTCCTGAGGGCTTCTTTTGTGCTCTCTTTCTCTTTGTTTGAATTATAGAGATAATTCTTTGATTTTGACCCTTCTTTTTGGATGTGCGCATTTATTGCTGTAAATTGCCCTCTGAGCACTGCTTTAGCTGTGTCCCAAAGGTTCTGATAGGAAGTGTTTTCATTCTCATTTGATTCTAAGAATTTCTTTATTCCATCCTCAATTTCTTCTATAACCCAGTAGTTTTTGAGCAATGTGTTGTTCAGTTTCCATGTGTTCAATTTTTTTTTCTTGCTTTTTCTGTATTGATTTCTACTTTTATGGCTTTATGGTCCGAAAAGATGCTTTGTAATTTTTGATGTTTTGGATTCTTTTAAGACTTCCTTTATGCCCTAATTTGTGGTCTATTCTAGAGACTATTCCATGTACATTGGAAAAGAAAGTGTACTTGGCTGCTGTTGGGTAGAGTGTTCTGTGCATGTCTATGAATTCAAGTTGGTAGATTGTGGCATTTAGATATTCTGTGTCTTTAATGGGCTTCTTTTTGGATGTTCTGTCCTTCACCAAAAATGGTGTGTTGAAGTCTCCTACTATTATTGTGGAGCTGTCTATTTCTCTTTTAAATGCTGTTTGCTTTATGTATTTTGGGGCCATGTCATTGGATGTGAATGTATTTATTGTGGTTATGTCTTGCTGGTGTATTGACCCTTTAATCATTATGTAGTGCCTTTCTTTGCCTTTTATGTGGATTTTGCTTTAAAATCTATTTTATTGGAGATTAATATTGCCATTCCTTCTCTTTTTTGGTTGTTTGCTTGATATATGTTTTTCCATCCTTTGAGTTCAGTTTGTTTGTGTCTTTAAGTCTAATGTGTGTCTCTCGTAGGTGGCATATAGATGGATAGTGTTTTTTTAACCCATTCTGCCACTCTCTCTCTCTTTATTGGTGCCCTTAACATGCAGTGTAATTTTTGATAGGTACGTTTTTATGATTTTATTGGTGTCATTTTGATGTCTTTTTGTGTGTGTGTGTGTTGTTAGCAGTTTCTTTTTCCCACTTAGTTTTCTCTGGTGAGTCATTTTGCTTTATATATTTTCTTTTCCTCTTTTTCATTGTTGTTACTTTTGTATTTGCTGAGTCTCACTGATTGTCTTGTTTTTTCTTTTGATGTGTGGGACTGTTAGTTTCCTTTGTGGTTACCTTAATCTTTATACTTATTTTTCTAATTTTAAGCCAATATTTTATTTCTTTATTTCACCTTCAGTTCCTCACTGTATGAAAGATCTATGACTTTTTTTGTCTCTCCTTTTTGTTTTAATGTTGTCATCTTTTACATAATGATGTCCTTTTTCCCTGTTTTAAGCATTTTAGTGTTGATTTATTTTTGTGATTTTCCTGTCTGGGTTGATATCTGGTTGCTCTGTCCTGTGTTCTTATCTTGGGTTGTTATCTGATGTTATTGATTTTCTAACCAGAGGACTCCCTTTAGCATTTCTTGTAATTTTGGTTTGGTTTTTACAAATTCCCTAAACTTCTTTTTATCTGAAAGTGTCCTAATTTCGCCTTCATATTTGAGAGACAATTTTGCTGAATATGTAAGTCTTGGCTGGCATTTTTTTTTTTCCTTCAAGGATTTATGTATGTCATTCGATTTCCTTCTTGTCAGCATAGTTTCTGCTGAGTAGTCCGAGCTTTGTCTTATTGACTCTCCCTTGTAGGTGACTTTTCACTTAAGCCTAACCACTCTTAAAATTCTCTTTATCTTTGTTTTTGGCAAGTTTGATTATTTCTTGGTGACTTTCTTTTGGGATCTACGTTGTGTGGGGTTCAATGAGCATCTTGGATAGATATCTTCTCATCTTTCACTATATTAGGGAAGTTTTTTGCCAAGAAATCTTCAACAATTCTCTCTATATTTTCTGTTATCCCACCCCGCCCATTCTGGTACTCCAGTCACTCATAGGTTATTCTTCTTGATGGAGTCCCAAATAATTCTTAGGGTTTCTTCATTTTTTTTAATTCTTTTATCTGATTTTTCCTCAAATATGTTGGTGTTAAGTGCTTTAATTTCGATTTCACTAACTCTGACTTTCGACTCCTCAGTTCTGCTCCTATGACTTTCTGTTGAGTTTCTAATTCTGAAATTTTATTGTTAATCTTCTGGATTTCTGTTTGCTGTCTCTCTATGGATTGTTGCAGCCTATTAAATTTGTCATTATGCTCTTCTCTAATTTTCTTAAGTTCTTCTAATGCTTTGCCTATGTGCTGCTTGTCCTGTTCTGTGTTTTGCCTGATCTCCTTCCTGATCTTTTGAAGAGCTCTGTATATTAATCTTTTGTATCCTACCTCTGGTAATTTCAGTAAGTTGTGTTCATCTGGAAGATTTCTTGATTATTTGTATTGGGAGCTTGCTGAAGCCATCATGGTCTGCCTCTTTATGTGATGTGATATCGACTGTTGTCTCTGAGCTGTAAATAAGTTATTGTATTTATTTTATGTTTGCTTACTGTGTCCTAGCTTCTTGTTTTGTTTTGTTTTGATATACCCAAATAGGCTGCTGAAGTGATCTAGTTTGATTATTGGTGCCTTTGAAACTCTAACTTCCTGTCACCAAGTGATTAGAGCTCTTACTAGGTATATGAGCCCAGAAGTCCATTTACTTTTCCTGTATCAATTCAGCTTAGGTGTCCAGGTAGTTGGTCACCAAGTGTGTGGTGCAGGCTCTCACCTACAGTCTTAGACGAGCAGAGGTGGTTAGTGTAGGCCCAGGTAACTGGCTGCAGTATGCGGTTATGTGCTGAGCAAGGCAATGGGATGACAACTACCCCTGAGAGTGTGTGAGGCAAGTGTGTCCTTCTTCCATACAGTGCCCAGGTGTATGTGTTTTGCAGCTGGACTATGAGCAGGCAATGCTATTGGCTGTAAAGACTGGGAGACACAACTTATCCTTGGGCCCCTGTCACATGGTGGAGCCACCTGTCCTCAAGCCCCTGATGTGGGTACGTGAGGACACTGCTTAATAGGCAGAGAGGTGTCAAATGTCACAAACCTACCCCTCCACCAAATAGCTGAAACAGTTGAAGTTTGACTTCAGTTATATACCCTGTTGTACTGTGCTAATGAGGGCCTACACTGTTGAAATGGGCCCACGTAGGTCTATGCAGAGGTGAAAGACATTCAAAGCCTGTGGACCCCTTATACCTGTACCTTGTTAAAGGAACTGTTTCTGTTCTGAGTTCCTGACTCAGGGGAGCAAGTAGATTATTTTTTCCCTTTTCTTAATTTGTTCCTTCTCCAAGGCCAGGAGGATGCTCAAAGCATGTGACAGATCCCATTTCTAGCTCAGCAAAAGTGGCTATCACTGAAGCTGACTTGGAACCCAATGCAGTGCAGGGAGGAGTCGGGTAAATGGGAGAGAGTTTTTTTTCAAAGGAGTGTTTTTTGTTCCTTGTGGTAGATTAGACGCAAGTACTTATCTTTTGCTGATTGAGCACCACTTTTTGTTGATTCTGAAGGCATGAGTGGACTCTCCACCACTCGGTCTCCCCCGATGTGGAGCACACGTCCCAAATGCCACTGCTTGCCTCATCGTGCTCACACCAGCAGATCTGGTCTGCTGAGTGCTGTTTCCTGCCGGGTCACGTCTGGCAACTCATCACTGCTTCTGAACTGTCTCTCCTTCCCCCTGCCACTCAGTCTGATTCCTCAACTTTGCCTTTGATGTTCACTTGTTTTTCTGGTCTTTGTTGTAAGAGGGATGACAGGAAAAGTCTGACTACTCTGCCATCTTGGCCCCACCTTCTCTTTTGATTTCTTGACTGCTGCTTCCATGGGTGTCGATTGTGGATCCAAGTAAAATGAAATCCTTGACAACTTCAATCTTTTCTCCCTTTATCATGATGTTGCTTATTGGTCTAGTTGTGAGGATTTTTGTTTTCTTTATGTTGAGGTGTAATCCATACTGAAGGCTATGGTCTTTGATCTTCATCAGTAAGTGCCTCAAGTCCTCTTCAGTTTCAGCAAGCAAGGTTGTGTCATCTGCATAATGTGGGTTGTTAGTGAGTCTTCCTCCAATGCTGATGTTGAGTTCTTCTTCACATAGTCCAGTTTCTTGGATTATTTGCTCAGCATACAGATTGCATAGGTATGGTGAAAGGATACAACCCTGACGCACACCTTTCCTGACTTTAAACCACACTGTATCCTCTTGTTCTGTTCAAACAACTGCATCTTGATCCATGTACAGATTCCTCTTAAGCACAGTTAAATGTTCTGGAATTCCTATGCTCCACAATGTTATCCATAATTTGTTACGATCTGCACAGTCGAATGTCTTAGCATAGTCAATAATACACAGGTAAACATCTTTCTGGTATTCTCTGCTTTCAGCCAGAATCCATCTGACATCAGCATTGATATCCCTGGTTCCATGTCCTCTTCTAAATCCAGCTTAAATTTCTGGCAGTTCCCTGTGGATATATTGCTGCAGCCACTCTTCAATGATCTTCAGCTAAATTTTGCTTGCATGTGATATTAATGATATTGCTTGATAATTTCCACATTCTGTTGGATCACATTTCTTGGGAATAGCCATAAATATAGATTTCTTCCAGTCAGTTGGCTAAGTAGCTGTCTTCCAAATTTCTTGGCAATGATGAGCGAGTACTTCCAGCGCTGCATCCATTTGTTGAAAAATCTCAATTTGTAATCCGTCAATTCCTGGAGCCTTGTTTCTTACTAATGCCTTTAGTGCAGTTTGGACTTCTTCCTTCAGTGCCATCAGTTACTAATCATATGTTACCTCCTGAAAGGGTTGAATGTCGACCAGTTCTTTTTGGTACAGTGTCTCTGTGTATTACTTCCATCTTCTTTTGATGCTTCTTGGGTCATTTAATATTTTCCCTGTAGAATCCTTCAGTATTGCTACTCAAGGCTTGAATTTTTTCTTCAGTTCTTTCAGCTTGAGAAATGCTGAGGGTGTTCTTCCCATTTGGTTTTCCATCTCCAGGTTTTTGCACGTGTCATTATAATACTTTATCTTCTCTAGCCACCCTTTGAAATCCTGTGTTCAATTCTTTTACTTCATCATTTTTCCCTTTTGCTTTAGATACTCAACTTTCAAGAGCAAGTTTCAGAGCCTCTTCTGACATTCATTTAGGTCTTTTCTTTTCCCTCCTGTCTTTTTAATGACCTCTTGCTTTCTTCATGTATGGTGTCTTTGATGTCATTCCACTACTCACCTGGTCTTTGTTTGTTAGTGTTGAATGTGTCAAATGTATTCTTGAGATGGTCTGTAAATTCTGGTGGGATATACTCAAGGTCATACTTTGGCTCTCTTGGACTTGTTCTAATTTTCTTAAGTTTCAACTTGAACTTACATATGAGTGATTGATGGTCTGATCTGCATACAATCCCTGTCCTTGTTCTAACTGATGATAATGAGCTTTTCCATTGTCTTTTTCTGCAGATGTAGTTTATCTGGAAATGGCCTAATTTTGACATCTTATTAGAGAGAGAGTTTTGTTGGATGTAGAATTCTTGGCAGATAATTTTTTCCTGCAAGGCTTTATACATGTCATCCCATTGCCTTCTTGCCTGCATGGTTTCTGCTGGATAATCAGAGCTTAGTCTTATTGCTTTTCCTTTGTAAGTGATTTTTTGTTTATCCTTAGCCACTCCCAAGATTCTTTCTTTTTCTTTGGTTTTGGCAAGTTTGAATATGCTATGTCTTGGTGACTTTCTTTTGGGGTCTACCCTGTATGGCGTTAGTTGAGTTTCTTGGATAGATATCTTCTCATCTTTCGTGATATTAAGGAAGTTTTCTGCTAGCAAATCTTAAAAAATTCCTGTGTTTTGTATTATCTCCTCTGTTCTGGTACTTCAATAATTTTAGGTTTTTCCTCTTGATAGTATCCCACATAATTCTTAGGCTTTCCTCAGTTTTTTTTCCTGATTTTTCCTCAAACAAATTGGTGTCAAGGGATTTGTCTTTAATTCCCCTAATTCTGACTTCTGAGGTCTCAATTCTGTTCCTATGACCTTCTATTGAGGCGTCCAATTCTGAAATTTTATTATTAATCTTTTGGATTTCTAGCTGCTGTGTCTGTATGGTTTCTAGCAGCCTCTTTACTCTGTCATTTTGTCCTTGTATTGTTTTCCTAACTCTTCTACTGTTTTGTCTGTGTTCCTTGGTTTGGTGTGAGTTTTGCCTGATCTCCCTCCTGATCTCTTGGAAAGCTCTGTACATTAGTTTGCCTGCTGGGATTTTAAGGGGAGCCTATTGAATCTGTAGATCAACTTGGGGAGAACTGATATCTTAACCATATTGAATGTCCCTTCCCACAAAATGATATATCTCTCCATTTATCTTGGTCTTTAATTTTAGCAATGTTTTGTATTTTTTATTGTACAGGTCTTGCACATCTTTTGTCCCCCTTAGCCCTAACTAGTTCATATTTTTTGATGCCATTTAAAAAAAATTGTTATTAAAAATTTCAACTTTTGATTTCTTTTTGTTTCTAATGCGTAGAAATACAATTGATTTTTGTTTATAGATCTTCTAATCTTACTAAACTCACTTATTTGTTTTAGTAGTTTTTATAGATTATACTGGATTATCATTATACACCCCCTCCTCACTTATGAACGTGGTTAGGTTCCAAAGACCAGGTTTTTATGTAAAAACGATGTGTTGTATGAAAATGGAGGATGATCAGGGACAAGAGGATGCAGGCCGCCCCCTCACTGTCTTCCGCAATCCTGGGGACTGGCTGTAATGTGCCAGCTGTGGCAGGTTTGCTTCAACCCCCTCTTCTTTTTGCTCCTGTTCCCCCTCTTTTCCTCCCTTCATTCTCAACTCCTCCCCCACTGTCTCTCTCTCCTTTCTTCTACACTTTTGTTCTCCTCCCCCCTCCACTCTCTGGATTGCCTGGTCAGGAACTAATTGAAGCACAGGGGCTGGTGCTAGAGCACAGCTCCATGGCGCTAGGCAGGTCGGCCAATGGAGGAACCCAAGCACAGTGGGCTGAAGCCCCAGGGTAAGACTGTATAGGAGTGCTGAACCAGGTGCCTGGGGCTACGGGCCAGTCCCACACAGCTGCCCCATTCCCAGATGGGCTTCCAGCCCTCCTGGCTTGCCCCGCTTCTTCATGCCACCCAGCACTGCCACACAACACAGGGAGTTGGGCACATGCACCTGCCAAAGGAAGGTGAATCCCAAGGAGCTCAGGGCACTGCCTCCATTAGTGTTGGGACTGTACAGGAGAAGGTTCATGAGAGGGGTGACATCATGAGTTACTGCACAGGGTGACACAGACCCTAGTGATGCCACCGCAGCCAGCACTTCTCACCTCAGCATTCGTTACTGCCAGAGAGATGGTAGTTTTTTTTACTATTTTGTAAATGTGAAATGTCAGATAAGGAGGTAGTCAATAAGTGAGGAGTAGGTGTAAATGATGTTGTGTGCTAATACAGTTTTATTTCCTCCTTTCCTATCTGGATGCTTTTTATTTTTCTTACCATTTTTTAATGGGTGGAACCTCCAGTATAAAGGTGAATAGAAGTGGTAGATGAGACATTCTTGTCTTATTCTTGAACTCAGAAGGAAAGCATTCAGTTTTTTACCATTAAGTATGATGTTAACTGTAGGTCTTTCATTTATGCCCTTCATCAAGTTAAGAAAGTTTTCTCTATTTCTAGTTTGTTGAGGGTTTTAATCAGGAATGGATGTTGGCTTTTGTCAAGTGCTTTTCCTGTGTCTAGTGAAATGATCATATGGTGTTTCTTTTATATTTGTTAATGTGGTGAATTACACTAATTGATTTTCAAATAATAAACTAACCTTGCTTTCCTGAAATAAGTCCCATTTGTTCATGTATGTTACCTTTTTTCATACTGTTGCATTTGATTGACTAAAATATTTTTCATAATTTTTATATCTGTGTTCATAGTGATATTGGATTTTATTCGTAATGTCTTTGTCTGGTTTGGGAGTAGAGTAATACTGGCATTGTATAGTAAATTGGGAAGTATTCTCTCCTGTTCGATTTTCTGGACTAGTTTGTAAAGAATTGCTATTATTTCTTCCTTAATGTTTGGTAGAATTCATCAGTGATGCTATTTGGGTATGGAATTTTCTTTGTTGGAAGATTTTTAACTATAAATTCAATGTCATTGTTGGACATATATGGCGATTCAGGTTTCCATTTCTTCCTGAATGAGTTTTGGTAGTTTGTGTCTTTTAAGGAATTTTCCCATTTCATCTAAGATGTTGAATTCATTAGCTAAAGTTTAAATTTATTAAAACTTGTTATGTGACCCAGGATATGATCTATTTTGGTAAATTTCTGTGTGTACTTGAAAAGAATGTGTACTATGCCATTGAGGTGAAGTGTTCTGTGAATGTTAGTGAGGTCAGTTTTTTTGATAGTGTGATTTTACTCTTCCATACCCTTAGTGGTTTTCTGTCTGCAAACTCTAACAATTATAGAAAGAATGGTATTGAAATCTCCATTTATAATGGTGGATTTATCTATTTCTCCCTCCAGTTCTATCAGTTCTTGCTTTATATATCTTGGAGCTCTGTTATTAGGTGCTTTAACATTTAGGATTGTTATGTTCTCTTGAGGACTTGATCCCTTTATCATTATGAAATTACCTTTTTATCCCTATTAATATTCTTTACTCTGATTATGAAATTAATACATCCATTTCAGCTTTCTTTTGATTAACGTTATCATAATATACTTTTTCTATTATTTTACTTTTAATCTATTTGTGTCATTATATTTAGTGTTTTTCTTGTAAACCGTTGAGTGTTGATTTTTTTAATCCAATCTGGCAATCTCTGCCTTTTAACTGGAAAGTTTGCTATTTACATTTATTATAGTTATTATTGATTTGGAATCCCTGGGTAGTGCAAACAGTTAACACACTTGGCTGCTAACCAAAAGGTTGGAGTTTCGAGTCTACCAAGAGGAGCTCAAGAAGAAAGTTCTGGTGATCTGCTTCCAAAAAATCAGCCTTTGAAAACCTTACAGAGCACAGTTGGATTCTGACCTGCAAGAGGTTGGTATGAATTGGAATTGACTCCACGGCAACTGGTTATTTTTTTTAGTCAGGTGTGATGAGTCTGTTACCCAGCTATTTGTTTTCTACTTGTACCTTCTGTTCTTTCTTCTATTTTTTCATCTTCTTTTGGACTGAGTACTTTTTGTGATTTAATTTTATCTCCTTTGTTGACTTTTAAGATATAAATTTTTTTTGCTGTTATTTTATTGTTGCTGATAGAATACATTTTTAACTTTCACCATCTATTTGCAATATTATACCACTTTACTTATGGTATAAGAAGCTTAAAATAGTATACTTCCATTTCTCTACTCCCAGTCTTTTTACTATTATTGTAGATTTTATTTTTGCATGTATCATAAAACCCACACCACATCATTATTGTATTGTTTTAAAAGTCAATTATCTTTTAAGATTTAAGTAATAAGAATAAATTTTATGTTTACACATGTAGTTATTACTTATAATGCTTTTCATTCCTTTATATAGATCTATATTTCCATCTGGTTTCATTTTTGTTCTGCCTGAAGGACTGTCTATACCATTTCTTGTATTGCTGGTCTGCTGATGATGAATTTCAGCTTTTGTATATTTGAAACATTCTTTGTTTTGTCTTAATTTTTGAAATATATTTTCTCTAGTATGTAATGATAAGTTGACAGGTTTTTGTTTTTGTTTTTACTTTAAAGATGTTTCTCTACTGTCTTCTCCCTTGCATTGTTTTGGATAAGTAATCTGCTGTCATTCTTATATTTGTTCAGGCTTACATATTATTGTGTCTTTTTTTTAACTGTAATTTTTTTTCTTTTACTGTTTTGAGAAATCTGATTATGATTTGCCTTGGTGTAGTTTTCTTCATATTTCTTGTGCTTGGAATTCATTGAGCTTCTTAGATCTTTGAGTTTGTAGTCTTCATCAAATTAAAAAAAAAAATTAAACATTATTTCTTCAAGTATTTTTTCCATCCCCTTTGTTCTGTCCTTCAGACACAACTATATTAGGCCACTTGAAGTTGTTCCATAGCTCACTGATGCTCTTTTACTTATTTTTTCTCTGTGTTTCTTTTTGGACAGTTTGCATTGCTTTGTATTCAAGTTCATTTATCTTTAATTCTTCAAGGTCATATCTGCTATTAATTTAATCTAGTAGTTTTTTTTAACTCAGACATTTTAGTTTCACCACAAGTTTGACTGGTTCTTTTAAATTTCTCCTATGTTTTATATAACTTTTGAACATAAAGAATACAGTTTTAATAACTTTTTATATTCTTGTGTTCTCATTCCAATATCTCTGTCAGTTCTGCAATGATTTCAATAGATTTATTTCTCTTCTCATTATGTGTTATATTTTTCTGCTTCTTCGCATGCCTGGTAATTTTTTACTTAATGCCAAACATTGTCAATTTTACTTTTTGGAGTGCTGGATATTTTTGCATTTCCATAAATATTATTGTGCTTCCTTCTGGAATGCACTTAAGTTATTTAGAAACAGTTCAATATGTTGGGGTATCAATTTTAAGATTTATTAGATGAGATTAGAGTATTATTTGATCTAGGGCTAAGCATTCCTCACTACTGAGGCAAGATCCTTCTGACTATTCAGTGCACTGTGAATTATGAAGTTTTCCAGTGGCTGATAAGAGCAGGTACTCTTCTTGACACTGTGTGACTACCAGGTACTGTTTTCCCTAAAATTTTAGGTAGTTTTTTCCCTGGTCTAAGATAGTTTCCTTATGTATCCACTGGTTACTCTTCTGAATACTCAAGGATACCCTTTGCAGATCTCTGTAGTTCTTTCTCTGTGCAGCTCTGTGCTGTCTAGTTCTGTGTTTCATGAGCTCTAGCTGCTTTGATCTCTCTGGACTCTCAGCTCTGTCTCCTCAACTCAGGAAGTTTCTGGGCTCTACTAAGTTTCTTCTTCCTGTGCTATGGCATGCAAACTTTCTTGAAATAATTGCCTCATTTATTCCCCATTTCTCAGGGACCATTGACCTCTGGTGCCTAATGTCCAGTGTTTTGAAAATCATTGTTTTATATATTTTGCCTTGTTATTTTGTTTGTTTCATGTGAAAGAGTAAAATTCACCCTCCTTAGCCCACCTTGGCCAGGAGTAGAAGTCTTGAGACAGATGCTATTTAAAATCAATATAGGAGCTCCTGAGAGGGTTTGAACAATCTATAAAGACTCCAAAGTTTTTTTTTTTTTCATTTGTATATATTCCAGATTTGACAAGATTTCTTAAACACAGAGGGTCACTACAGCAATAATTACCAAATGGAGCATGTGATTCTCATTCACCACCCTCATCCTCTGCATTTGATGGGAATTTGTTAAACAGGTGCTGAAAGAATTGAAGGGAAAAAAAAGAGAGAGAGCCATTATTCCTTTAGTTTCTGTAAAGAGGGAGTTTTCAACCTGATATTATGGCATTGACCTGGATTAACATTATGGTAACAGATGAGTCCATTCTCCCTAATCTATAGACCTCGGCACAAACAGCTTCATATCACATCTGGTACCAATTTCATGATGTGCCTCAACACCTGATTTCATTGACAGATTTTTTTCTCCCCTTAGTTTTCACTTCAAGTTTCTGCCTACCCTTCTAGAACTCCAAAATAATAAAACAAAACAAAAACACCTTCTTTTGCTTCTTTTCTTCCATATAGAACTTGATGACCCATCAGATAAAGCTCATACCTCAGAAACACAGGGACAGACATGTACCTGAGAGAGGCTGGTGGGCATTCTGCTGAGTCATCCTTCTCTCCCATAAAATCTCTGAAACCCTATAAAAAATAATTTCTCTGTCTTTATAGTCTTCTCTAGGAGCATGGGAGATGAGCAGTACCTAGCCCAGGAACCCAAATATCTGTCCAGAGCTAGGTATACCAGAAGGGTAACTTCTCCAGGCAAAAGGATATTTTAGGGTAAAGGCTGTATTCTCCTCAGCCTCTTCAAGGACATGTATGTTTGAACCTGGATACTAAGCATGTTTTTTGCCTCTTTTGTCTTGGGGTCAACCTCCATTCCCCTAATTCCTCAGTTGTATTGAGTTTCTTCCTCAACTAGAGATGACTCCTCCACTTTTTCTGAGTTTTTACTCAGCTTCAGGTGTTTCCTGAGCATATAATCCCTTACAAAGGCCACCACATTGGAGGATTAAGATCTGAAGGGATGGGCAGGTTACCCCACTCCTAACTTGTCTGGTCCCTTCCCTGACTGTTCAACTTTCTTTCCTTGCTCTCTTATGAATCAGAATCAACTTCAAGTTATTTGGGGGAGTTGATATTGACTCCTATCTTGACAGACCCTTCTACATTTTGTACATGGAGGCAGGGAGCTGATGGGTTGGCCCCCATTCAAACATCAAAAAATAAACAGCAAAGACTCTGTGATTATTCCTGGGAACATTGTTAGCAGATAGCAAAAAATGCTACATGGTGTCTCTACTGATTTCAATCCAAGATTGTGGGTCCTTGATGTATTTAACAAAGTTTGTTTAAACTTCTCTGTTTGTCTCATTGTGGGTGGTGAGAAGTGGTCCTGACTACACCCCAGCCAATGAAATTGTTTCTCATAGTAGACAAGGGCTGTTAAAGTTCCTTCACCACCCCCAACCCCAAGTCATCTAATGTGAGTGACTTTAGAGGGGAGCTCACATATTAGGTGACTGCCATTGCTCTTGGGTCATAAGAATGACTTGTGTTTCCTTGTAAGAAAAGCCTGTGCATAACTGATGAAGGGGTCTGTCACCGCTAGACATATATCTTAGAGGTTGGGCTTCTCATTTGAAAGTCAATTAACTAAGAAGTCTTACTGTACTAATCGACTATTAAGTAAACTAATCCTGGGAACAAAGTTTTCACTGTTTGCTATGGCCACAAGCTTCTCATTTAGATTCAATGTTCTTGTAATCTTATATCAACAATATTTATCTGTAAAGTTCTCTGCCTTCCCAGATGGCAAAAGTCATTGGTAAAACTCATGAGACTAACTTGGTTATTTTGAGCAATAAAATTTTTAATCATGTCCTTTCACTTGGAGATGTAGTTTCCTTTACAACCCTTTAGAACTTGATGACCCATTAGGTAGAGCTCATACCTTTATGACTGGAGTGCTTGTGCTTTTCTTTCATCATTTCTCTCAGCTTGGGTTGATCCAGTGTGTCTTCTTCCATTCCCCTACCACCAACCCAAGGAATTGTCAGGTACCCAGTGTAGAAGGCCAGAATGAAGATGCCACAGGCCATCCAGGGGGAACTGAACTAGAGGGAACTGGGAGAACATGCTTAGGGTACTAAGTCAACAAAAAGTCTATCTACCTATAAAGATAAAATTTGTACACCAAAATGATCAAGGCACCTTTCACCTAAACCATTTTGTGCTGGCTTATTACGAAAAGAATGAGTGAGATATAAAGGGAAAGGGCTATTGTCCCAAGGTAAATTGCAGAAGAGAATCACCTTGAAGTTGTAGTAGAGAAAGCAATAAATTATCCATTTGGGGGTGACCTGGCTTGTTTCATCAATTACCTACTCATCTTTTCTATACCCTGAAAAATGAAGAATAATTTTTATTCCATATCCAGGTCCTTTTTCCTTTAAAATTTTCCTCAGCCAAATTACTGTATTGCTAACACTAACTGATGTTTACAGTGTATTAGCAAGAAAAATACATATATTTATCTTTATTTTAAAGTTTATTTTTCATGAACCCTTTTTTTAATACTAGTGCAAACACGGTATTTGAAGAAATGACAGATACATGGGAGCATGCTACTCGATGTTTATCTTTTATGTATCACTCTAGCTCTTTTCCGTGTGTTAAATAAATGACTTCATTCTTTGATCTCTTCCTAAATGCCTCCCAGAGTTAACTCCAATCCCTCTCCAAACGCAGAACCTGTTTACTACTTTCTTAATTTGCATGTGGTTTTGTGACTTATTAAAAATACTTTACATTGTTTCCTTTGTATTCTCATCTCTTTATCTATTTTAAAGAAGTATTGAGCATCTTTTATGGTCCAGATACTGCATTAGGTAAAAACAAAACAAAACAAAAAGCCTATTGCCATTGAGTCGATTCCAACTCGTAGTGATCCCAAAGGACAGAGTACAACTGCCCCATAGGGTTTCCAAGGAGTGCCCAGTGGATTCTAACTGCTGCCCTTTTGGTTAGCAGCCATAGCTCGTAACCACTACGCCACCAGGGTTTCCAATGCGTTAGGGAATGGGTATACAGAAATGTATAAACCCTAGTTCTTACCTTACAATATAGAGAGACAAGTAGCCTTATGGACCTTCATTTGGCAGATGAGAAAATTGAGGCTGAGAGTGAGTTAAGTGGCTTACCACAGGGTTTCTCAGCAAGCAAATAGTAAAACCTGTGTCTAAAGTCAGATTTGATTGTGGATAAACTATTCATCTAGTAAATGTAGCTATTCAGAGCACCGCTGAAAAAAGGATAGAAAGCATGGCAGTTCTTGATGCAAGCTGAATGTGTGTTGAACTTTGCCATACGCCTTTTCTGCATCAATTGATAAAATGATGTGATATTCTTGTCTTTTGTTTTATTTATATGATGAATTACATTAATTGTTTTTCTAATGTCGAACCATCCCTGCATACCTAGTTTGAATCCCACTTGGTCGGGGTGAATTATTTTTTTAATATGTTGTTGAATTCTATTGGCTAGAATTATGTTGAGGATTTTTGCATCTAAGTTCATGAGGGATAAAAAAAAAAAGCCCACTGCCGTCGAGTCGATACCGACTCATAGCTACCCTATAGGACAGAGTAGAACTGCCCCATAGAGTTTCCAAGGAGCGCCTGGCGGATTTGAACTGCCGACCTCTTGGTTAGCAGTCGTAGCACTTAACCACTACACCACCAGGGTTTCGTCATGAGGGATATAGGCCTGTAATTTTCTTTTTTTGTGGTGTCTTTACTGGTTTTGGTATCAGGGATATGCTGGCTTCATAGAATGAGTTTGGGAGTGTTCTGTCCTTTTCTGTGCTCTGAAATACCTTTAGTAATAGTGGTGATAACTCTTCTCTGAAAGTTTGGTAGAACTCAGCAGTGAAGTCTTCCAGTCCAGAGCTATTTATTGTTGGGAGATTTTTGATTACCTTTTCAACCTCTTCTTTTGTTATGGGTTCATTTAGTTGTTCTACCTCTGTTTTTGTTAGTTTATGTAGGTAGTGTGTTTCTAGGAATTCATCCATTTCTTCTGGGTTTTCAAATTTGTTAAAAAACCCATAAGAGTACAATTTTTCATAGTAATCTGATATGATTCTTTTAATTTCAGTTGGGTCTGTTGTAATATTGCCCATGTCATTTCTTATTTGGGTTATTTGCTTCCTCTTCTATTTTTCTTTTGTCAGTTTGGCCAATGGTTTATCAGTTTTGTTGATTTTTTCAATGAACTAGCTTTTGGTCTTGATAATTCTTTCAGTTGTTTTTCTGTTTTCCATTTCATTCAGTTCTGCTCTAATTTTTATTATTTGTTTTCTTCTGGTGCCTGAGTGTTTCTTTTGTTGCTCTCTCTCTATTTGTTTTAGTTGTAGGGATAACTCCTTGATTTTGGCCCTTTCTTCTTTTTCTGTGTGTGCATTTACTGATATAAATTGACCCCTGAGCACTGCTTTCACTGTGTCCCAAAGGTTCTGATAGGAAGTGTTTTCATTCTCATTGGATTCTATGAATTTCTTTATTCCATCCTTAATATCTTCTATAATCCAGTCTTTTTTGAGCAGGGTATTGTTCAGTTTCCAAGTGTTTGATTTTTTTCCCTGCTTTTTCTGTTATTGATTTCTACTTTTATGGCCTTATGGTCAGAGAAGATGCTTTGTAATATTTCAATGTTTTGTATTCTGCTAAGGCTTGCTTTATGACCTAATATGTGGTCTATTCTAGAGAATGTTCCATGTGCACTAGAAAAGAAAGTATACTTGGTTGCTGTTGGGTGGCGTGTTCTGTATATGTCTACGAGGTCAAGTTGGTTGATTGTGGCATTTAAATCTTCTGTGTCTTTATTGAGCTTCTTTCTGGATGTCCTGTTCTTCACTGAAAATGGTGTGTTGAAGTCTCCTACTATTATTGTGGAGCTGTCTATCTCACTTTTCAATGCCGATAGAGTTTGTTTTAGGTATCTTGCAGCCTTGTCATTGGGTGCATAAATATTTAATATGGTTATATCTTCTTGGTGTATTGTCCCTTTAATCATTATGTTGCGTCCTTCCTTATCCTTTATAATGGCTCTAACTTTAAAGTCTTTTTTGTCAGAAATTAATACTGCCACTCCTGCTCTTTTTTGATTGTTGTTTGCTTGATATATTTTTTTCCACCCTTTGAGTAGAACAGAAGTAAATCTTAAGTAATGATAGAAAATATTCAAAGAAGCTATGAAGGACAACCTCATAAGAGCAAAAGACATAGTGAAATTTTATGTGTTTAATATTTAAGCCATCCTGGAAAAAAATGAATTATTTTTCATCTGACCAAAAGTCAAGGGAATTGTTCTGACAGATTTTAGGAGACATTTCTGCTTAGGTTAGCAAGTCATCTAAATTAGTGGTTCTCACACTTGACTGAACATGAGAATCATCTTGATGATTTTTTTTTTTTTTTAAATCGATTCTAGGGCACCACTTTCAGAGAGAATATTTGCTCATTGAAATCACTTGAGGTCATTGTAATGTGCTCTCAGATTTGGGAAACATTATCTTGAATAAAACTATCTGAAAATTTAAATGGATGCTTATTTTACAACTTAAATATCAAAATACAATTATTGTTAATAAACACTAGTACTTTAGCTATAAGTTGTGAAATTCATAATACCACCAGTGAGAAAAATGAGCATTGAGGTCATGTACTTCATATATAAAACTGCTTTCTACAACTGCCTTATTTTAGTCTATGTTCCTTCCAGAAGCAGAGTGTGGAATAAGAATTTCTTTGGGATGGGATCCCAGGGAGCAGGAGAGAGAAATGGAGAGAGTAAAAGAAGGAAGGTGGAAAAGCTAAAACAATGGTGTTTTATCAAGCTGGTTACTCTGTGGGCAAAAAGGTCTTGAGGAGCATATAGAATGCCTCTCAGAATTTCCCACCCAAAGACCAACAGAAGAAGTGGTCTCTCATCCACCATTGTTTGAGGGTCAGCTCACATGGATGTGCGCCAGGTGGCATCATGCTGGCATTCTGAGACTAGGTATCAGCAAAATCCTGGGAGGAAAGCAAAACAGGGCACCCTCGAGGTACAATGCTGTCAGTGCCAAGTGAGTGGAAGCCTCCAGTGCTGGAATCTGGGGCAAGACCAAAAGGATGTGAGGTGGCGAGCATGAGGCATCTGATGCCATTTAGTTATAGTGCAGCAAACTTCAGATATCTTATTGCATACAAAAATATTACAGTAAGAATCTCTAAAAGATAAGGACCATTTACAAATACATAACTGAAAAATCGTTATCACATCCAGAAAGGGTGAAAAACAATTCCTTAATATCATCAAACATCCAGTGTTCAAATTTTCCTACTTATCATAAAACTTTATTTATTTTTACAGTTGGTTTGTTAGAATCAGGATCTGTACAAGGTTCATGCACTGCCTTTAGCTGTCTTCTTTCTCATTTCTTTTAAGCTGTGGGTTCCCCCTTCTCTCTTTCTTATTTTCCTTGCCATTTGTTTGTTGAAGAAAGTTGATGATTTGTCCTGAACAAAGTTCCATATTCTGGATTTTGTTCTAAAACTTTTTAAAGTATAAAATAATCAAATCTGCAGAAGAAACAGTGTAACAAAATAAAAGGAAATAGTTAACTTAGGACCACAGATCTGTTTTTCTATTCTTTGTGGAAATCTTTTTTTATAACAGATGGTTAATTCATTTCAAAGGTCATAGAAATCAGTGTTGATTTCTAAGACCTAAATGATTAACATTATTTGGAGATCCAAAATTCGGAAATGTATCCCAGACAAAAGTATGCTGTTGTTGTTGTTAGGTGCCTGTCATGGGTTGAATTGTGTCCCCCAAAAAATATGTGTCAACTTGATTAGGCCATGATTCCCAGTATTGTGTGGTTGTCCTCCATTTTGTGATTGTAATTTTATGTTGAGAGCATTAGGGTGGGATTGTGACACCACTCTTACTCAGGTCACCTCCTTGATCCAAGGTAAAGGGAATTTCCCTGGAGTGTGACCTGTACCACCTTTTAGCTCTTAAGAGACAAAAGGAAAGGGAAGGAAGAAGAGAGTGGGGGACCTCATACCACCAAGGAAGCAGCACCCGGAGCAGAGCACATCCTTTGGACATGGGGTCCCTGCACCTGAGAAGCGCCTCATCTGGAGGAAGATGGAGGACAAGGACCTTCCTCCAGACCCGACAGAGAGAGAAAGCTTTCTCCTGGAGCTAATGCCCTGAATTTGGACTTGTAACCTACTAGACTGTGAGAAAATAAATTTCTCTTTGTTAAAGCCATCCATTTGTGGTATTTCTGTTATAACAGCACTAGATAACCAAGACAGTGCCGGTGAGTCAGTTCCAACAGAACAAAACACTGCCCAGTCCTGCACCATTCTCATAAACATTGTTATGTTTGAGTCCATTGTTGCAGCCAATGTGTCAATCCACCTTGTTGAGGGTATTCCTCTTTTTTGCCGACCCTTTGCCCTACCAAGCACGATGTCCTTTTCCATGGACTAGTCCCTCCTGATAACAACATGTTCAAAGTACTCGAGACCAAGTCTTAACATCCTCGCTTCCAAGGAGCACTCTGGCTGTACTCCTTCCAACACAGGTAAAAATCTTTCTGTTATTCTCTGCTTTCAACCAAGAGCTAACTGACATCAGCAGTGATAGCCATTGTTCCACATCCTCTTCTGAATCTGGCTTGAATTTCTGGCAGTTCCCTGTCGATGTATGGTTATGACTGCTTTTGGATGATCTTCAGCAAAATTTTACTTGCATGTGATATTAATGGCATTGTTCAGTAATGTCCACATTCTGTTGGATCACGCTTCTTTGGAATGAGCACAAATACAGCTCTCTTCTAGTTGATTGGCCAGGTAGCTGTCTTCCAAAATTTCTTGGTATAGATGAGGGAGCACTTCTAGCACTGCATCTTTTTGTTAAAACATCTCAATTGATATTCCCTCAATTCCTGCAGCCTTGTTTTTCACCAATGCCTTCAATGAAGCTTGGACTTCTTCCTTCAGTACCATCAGTTCTTGATCATATGCTACCTACTGAAATGGTTGAATGTAGCCCAATTCTTTTTGGTACAGTGGTATTGTGTATTCCTTCAATCTTGCTTTGATGCTTCCTGTGTCATTCAACATTTTGCCCATAGAATTCTTCATTTTTGCAACTCGAAGTTGGAATTTTTTCTTCACTTCTTTCAGCTTTAGAAATGCTGAGCGCATTCTTCCTTTTGGTTTTCTAACTCCAGGTCTTTACATGTTTCATTATAATGCTTTGTCTTCTCAAGCAGCCCTTGAAATCTTTTGTTCACCTCTTTTACTTCATCATCTCTTCCATTCTTCCATTCGCTTTGACTTTCAAAGAACAAGTTTCAGAGTCTCTTCTGACATCCATTTTGGTCTTTTTTTCTTTCGTGTCTTTTTAATAATCTTTTGCTTTCTTCACTTGTGATGTCCCTGTTGTCGTCCCACAATTCATCTGGTCTTTGGTCATTAGTGGTCAATGCATCAAATCTATTCTTGAGATGGTCTCTAAATTCAGATGGGATATACACAAGGTAGTACTTTGGCTCTCATGAACTTGTTTTAATTTTCTTCAGCTTCAACTTGAACTTGCATGTGAGCAGTTGCTGGTCTGTTCCGCAGCCAGCCCCTGTCCTCATTCTGACTAATGATATGGAGTTTATTTGATTCCCGTGTATTCCATCCAGTAAGGTCCATGTGCATATTCACCACTTATGTTGTTGAAAAAAGGTATGTGCAATGAAGAAGCAGTTGATCTTGCAAAATTATATTATGCTATCTCCAGTGTTGCTTCTATCACCAAGGCCATATTTTTCAACTACCAATCCTTCTTCTTTGTTTCCAAGTTTTGCGTTTCAGACTGCTGAAGTTGGTAAAAATCTTCAATTTCTTCATCTTTGGCCACAGTGGTTGGTGCATAAATTTGCATAATAGTTTTATTAACTGGTCTTCCTTGTAAGTCATAATATCATCCTATCACTTGATAATATCCTCGCTTGAGGATAGATCTTGAAATATTCTTTTAGATGATGAATATGATGCTATTCCTCTTCAATTTGTCATTCCTAATAGTAGACCATATGATTGCCTGATTCAAAATGGCCAATACCAGTCCATTTCAGCTCACTAATACCTAGGATATTGATCCTTTTCATTTTTGATGAATTCCAATTCCCCTAAATTCGTACTTCATAATTCCATGTTCAGATTATTAATGTATGTTTGCAGCTGTTTCTTCTCAAAGGTATAGAGCAGGAAAATAATACATATTGCGTATACAGATAAAGAGCCCTGGTGGCACAGCAATTAAGTACTCGGCTGCTGAACAAAATGTTGGTGGTGCTAATCCACAAGCCACTCAGCAGAAGGCCAAATCCCTAGCTGTGGAATGGATTCCGAATCATGGTGACCCTATAGGACAGAGCAGAACTGCCCCATAGAGTTTCCAAGGAACAGCTGGTGAATCCAAACCGCTGACCTTTGGTTAGCAGCTGAGCTCTTAGCCAGTGTGCTACCTGGGTTCCATAAATATTACAGTCTGGGAAGCCCTATAGGGCAGTTCTACTCTGTCCTATAGGGTTGCTATGAGTCAGAACCTACTCAATGGGAAGGGGTTTGGTTTGGTTTCGTATATGGATATGTGTGTACACAGGCATATTATGTACATCTGTATGTCATATGCGCAGATATACATATATTTATAAAATGTTTAAATATATGGTTTAAAGGATTGTTTTTATTTTTCTTATGAAGTTTACATAGTCAATAAATTAGAACTTTTACTGAGTCTGCATTTCTGCTGGTAAATAAGATAGAAACATAAGCAAGCTCATACATTCCAAACATCTTTTCCTGCAAAATGAATTTCTTTCATGCTTTGCCTATGTTACAATTCTGTTTGGATCTAGCCCTAATTTCTCTGATTTATGGTAAGTAAACATTGTGCCCTATCCTAGCCATGTTAATAATAATAAGAATAATTAATGTACATTATTGACAAATAATGTATACGTTTAAGTTATTCAGATCCATGGAAACAAGGCACAATCCTTTCTGTACTAATATAATAACCTCCCAATTCTTCTCTTTGTTTTCTTTTCTACTACCACCTCCAACTCATTTTCGATGTGACAGACAATATTTTTATTTACTTAGTTTTGGTTAGCAGTATAGTTTCTTTTTTTTTTTTAAAGAAATATAAAGGTAAATTTAGAAAGAAAAACATCTAAATGATTGAAAGTGGTTCTTTGGAATTGCATCAGGATGGAGTGGAGTGAGTGTAGGAGATAGATAATTATTATTACTATTATTGAGCCCCTGGGTTGGAAGGTTAATACACAGTGGGTACTTGACAGCAGCGGGATACATGTCAGGGTATTCTGTAATAACGTAATAGTTTTATCTTTAAAGAACACAGTAATTAACAGGTGCAGCTCTGAGGAGGATGTCCACTATCCCCCTCCTGTCTAGATCTTGGGACTACTCTGAGACCATCCTTCCCAAGTGCTGGCTGTTTAGCTTTTACTTCAATTCTATAAGCTTTCAAACATCTTCCCAATAAATTCCTTTTCAGTTGGGGTCTATTTCGGTTGTTTGCAGCCAGAGGACTCTGATCAATATTTCCGCACAATGTATCTACCTGAAATGCCGATTTCATCTCTTATCTGCAATTCTCCAGTGGAGCCCCACTGTCTGCAGAACAGTAGAAGAGCCTCGGCTGGCCACTTGAGGACCTTCACCAAAGGCTCTTCTGGCCCACAGCAAGTGTGTCACCACTTGTATTTAAGGTTGGGAAGTTAGCTGTGCACTGAGTTTACTCGTTTTCCCATCTTCCTGGAACACATGGCACTCCCTTCTTCATTTGGCCAGTTGTTGCTCACTTTCAATGTTGGCTCAGGAATCATCTCCTCTAAGAAAACACCACCAAATCCTTTATTTGTACGCCTGTACTTTTTTAGAGCCCTATATAAGGAGCCCCGGTGGCACTACAGTTAAGTGCTGGGTCGCTAACTAAGAGGCTGATGGTTTGAATCCACCTGGCAGCGCCATGGAAGAATGGCCTGGCAATCTGCCCCAAAAGAGGTTACAGCCAAGAAAACCCTATGGGGCAGTTCTACTGTGTCACATGTGGTTGCTCTGATTCAAAATCAACTTAGCAGTAAGCAACAACAAAGACAGCGCCCTATACTGTATATAGCTTTACTTGTTATACACTATTAAAGATTAATATGATCTCTGTTGGGGGATGCTCTGCCACACAACTTCTGTGCCTCCCATCCAGGCCACTCAAGTTTTGTGAACTGAGATAAATATTTTTGAACCATAAAATTTTTACATTATATACCACATAATGGACTTAAACATTAAGCAACAATTCCAATGCTATGTTTCTTTATAATTTCTATTCAAAAATTTGACCAAGCACCCTACAGCTGATGGCTGTTCTTTGATGGCCATGTAAAGTTCTATAGAGTTTCTGTTGGGGAAACCACCAAGCTCTCCTGTACTGCCATAACCAGGTGCTGACATCAACATGATCTTTTATAAAGATGTTCATCAGCTCATGCTTAAACCCTTCTAGTATCTTCTCATTGCAGTTGCACTAAAATCTGATGTCCATGGATCAGTCCCTGCCTATTTTTCTGATATCATCTCTTGCCAGCTTCCTTCTTGCTCTAGCCACATTGGCCTTTATTCTGTTCCTAAAACAGGTGAATTGAATCTTCTTAAGGATATTGCTCCTGTTGTTCTTTATGCTGAGAAAACTCTGTAACTACCGCCCACTATAATCTTCTTGTTCAGGTCTCAGGTCAAAGTCAGAGTCTGACCCTGACCACTGTATCTAAAGCCCGTCTAAAGATTATTTATCTTTTCATAATATTTACCACTACCTGAAATCGCCTTGTTCTTCTATTTGCGTCTTTGCCTCTCTTACTTAGAATGGAGGCTCCAAGAAAGCAGGGATTCCACTTGCCTTATTAATGATGTATCCCCAGCACCTAAAACAGTGCCTATTCTGTAGGAGGGGCTCAATAAAAAATTATTGGTATTTTATTGGTTTAAACGTACTGGGCAGTAAGATGCGAAGATTATCATCTGGAGTCACGTCTCCAGACAGCATAAAAAATTATACCAAAGAAATAGGCAAAAGGAGGCCATTACCCAGAACTGTTATTTCCCCAAATGGAAACATCACTAGCCTTCCTCCTCCCACAATTTGAAATAGTCTCTGCTCACATATAATCTTTTTAATATGGCCTCCAGTAACTACACTATTTAAAAAGACAACTCCCTCCATGCCACCCGTATTTCATATTCAGTGAAACTTGTGAGAGCTAGGACTGCCGTGTTTTTCCAGGTCTCACCAGTTTTCCACCTTTGGCAGGGTTCATTCTTAACCACTTGTCTTTCGCTCTCTATTAGTGGAAAATATTTGAGTTTTCCCTCTCTGACCAGTTTCCGCCTTACACAGATTCTGGCTTTTGCAAGTATTACCGTACCTCTTCCTTGCCCTGTTGTTCCACAGCACTTATTACCTCCTAAAAGACTTTATAACACGCTTACTCACACTGCACTTTTTTATAGCCTTTCTCCCTTCCGAAAGAGAATTTTGTCTGTTTCTTTCATTAAAGTATCCCAGCCTAGAACAGTGCCTAACACATCATAGGTTCTCCATAATATTTATGGATGGATGAATGAAAGTGCTACCTTGGCCTATCTGTTTCAAGTTTGTTTACCTGAACACTATGGGGACAGAAAGGAGGCCTGGTGGTGCAATGGTTACGTGTTTGACTGCTAACCAACATGTAGTCAGTTAGAATCCTCTCAGTGGCTCTGCGGGAGAAAGACTTGGTGATCTGCTTCCATAAAGATTACAGCCTATGAGACCCTATGGGGCAGTTCTGCTCTGTCACATGGGATCACTATCACTTGAAAATCGACTCATTGTCACCTAACAACAGCACACCAACAAACTTTATTTGTAAAAGAAAATTTAAAAGAAAACTACAGCTAAGAGAGGAAAGAATCATGGTCAATAGACTGTGCCTATTGCAAACAGTGCTGGGATCTGTGTATCTTTGTGTAACACGTCAACATGCATTAGCCTTCATATCTCAATGCCCCTATTGGTTTATTTGAACCCACTAGGAGTGGCGTTGGTCCTGGACTCCAGGCTTCACTCTTTCCTTGACTAGAATTGAGGTCTTGCCACTCTTTAGGCTGAATTGTTGGTAGTCAGAGCATGGGCTCCACATTCCCTTATCCTACAGAAACTTTTTCTTTTTACCATACTAACATGCAAGACCACCCAACAATCCAGACGAACCTTTGTCTTAATGGAGTCTGAAGCTTCTTTCCTCCGTTTATGATGTGTAACAATCGAAGTGGGAGATATAAAGTTTGCAGCTATTATATAATCAAAACCATTTGTGTTTTCCCAGAGAGGAAGGAGGAGGCAAGAAGGGGATGGGAAGGCAGGGAGAAGAAAGAAAAGGAAAAATCCCCAAACTGGAAGCTTAGAGCCTGAGAGGTTAGCAGGAAGTTGAAACTCATCCAACTGTCACATAATGACAGAGAGAAGTGCTTTATGTATTCAATCATTATTAAACGTTCTGCAGGTCTATTTCCCACATTATTTGCCAGTATACATTGGTTTTCCAAGACTAGCATTTTAAGAGCAGCAGAAATATTTGCTTTTAAGATAAAAGTTGTTTCAGTTTTGAAAGCCATAAAAACAAAAATCTATGTGGTGAAACAGCGAACAAATGTTATATTCACCCTCACCTTCAAGCATTCTTTACTGAAACCAAAGAAACTTTTATGGCTCTTAACTGTAAAAGACACTTCTAGATGAAGGGCCACTCCAGGCTGGGCCAGGGGTGTGTCTGTCCCACAAATACATTTTAGGAATAAAGTGTTCAGTGTCCATCGATGGTGTAGAAGTGGTCAGGACTTCAAAGTAAGGTGATTTCCCCGTGGGCTGCCCACCCGCACACGGCTCTCCTGTGGAGAGGGGTTCCTCTAAGGCAGACCAGGCGATGGAAAATTGGGGGAAGTGAAAGTCTGCGGACATTTTCCTCTTTTAAAACTAAAAATACAAAGCAGTTGCTGTGAGTCCAATTCTGAGTCATAGTGACTCTTATATTACAGAGTATAGGCTGTAATCTTTACAGAAGCAAGCTGTCACATCTTCCTCCCTTGGAGCAGCTGGTGGGTTCCAACCAACCACCTTGAGGTTAATAGGTGAGCACTTAACCAATGTGCCACCAGGACTCCTTTCAGCTTCTAAAAAATGGTTTGAACAGGAATATGTCAGTTGGAATGGAATCACTGAATTTGTAAATCTTAGCATTATGGTATGTTAGGACTTTCTAGAGTTTTCTAATATTGAAGATAGCCAAGGTCCAACACTCTATTTTATAGATAAGAAAATTGGAGCACAGAGAAATGCTGTGATTACCCAAAAGGTCACATTGTCTAGCTGAGCTAAACTTCAACCCCAATTTTACAATTGGTTGAAAATAAACCTTGAACATAGATGTTCTGATTGTGATTTAGTCATTTTTTCCCCCTCTTTGGTCCTGTAAACGCCCTTGTGCTGTTCTTTAAAACCTTAAACAAGAATGGTTTTACTACCTCTGAAGAACGCTCACACAGCATACTTTAGTCCATTTGCTTCATTCCTATAAAAGACCACATCTTGAGAACATGTTTCATACAGTGCAGGTCAACATACACATAAAACCTGATCCCCCATGAATAGAAATATTTCTGGTGGATTCTTGAAGTGCAGCAGACTTCTGATGCTGCTTTTCCACAGAAAGCGTTCGCAAGTCCCCATTGGCATGAACTTCTCCTGGATTTAAGGCTTGGTTTACTTTACACAGAATGCGTATTGCCTGTTATTCTCAGCCACATGATCATCATGAGCTTCATAGTTTTTTGGGAACATAAGACTGAAGTTTGAATTTGGGTGGTGCCTGCAAGCTGTCTCTAAGGGTTACAGCGTGGTGCCACAGAGTAAACCCAATTAAATATCATTCCAACGTTAAGTTTCTCTCTTTTATGATTAATAGTTGGCTAACTGCAAAAGTGGAGACCACAGGTGGTAGGAACGGTTAACACGTTTATAACTGGAAGTTTGGATATTCGAGTCCACCCAGAGGCATCTCAGAATAAAGGCCAGGTGACCTACTTCTGAGAAATCAGTCATTGAAAACTGTATGGAGACCAGTTCTACTCTCACATGCATGAGGTTGCCATCCACGAGTTGCGGTTAACTTGATGCAACTCTCCTTTTTTTTTTTTATTGTGCTTTAGGTGAAAGTTTACAGTGCAAATTTGTTTCTCATTTAACAATTAATACACAAATTGTTTCAGACGTTGGTTGCCAACCCCACAGTGTGTCAACACTTCTCCACCTTGGGTTCCCCATTTCCATTTTTCCTGTCCTTTCCTGCCTTCTCATCTTTGCTTTTGGGCTGGTGTGCCCATTTAGTCTCATATACATGATTGAACTATGTGTGTAGTTTGTTTCACAGGCTTGTCTAATCTTTGGCTAAAGGGTGAACTTCAGGAGTGACTTCAGTCCTGAGTTAAAAGAGTGTCCAAGGGCCGTACTCTTGGGGTTTCTCCAGTCTCTGTCAGACCAATAAGCCTAGTCTTTTTTTGTGAGTTTGAGTTTTGTTGTACATTTTTCTCCTGGGACCCTCTATTGACATCCTTGTCAGGGCAGTCACTGATGGTAGCTGAGCATCATCAAGGTTTCCTGGACTCAGTCTGGTGGAGATTATTAGCCTTCATTATTTATCTTGATACATTAGTTCTTTGGACTAATCTTTCCCTTGTGTCTTTGGTTTTCTTCATTCTCCTTTGCTCCAGATGGGATGGGGCCAGTTGATGTATCTTAGATGACCACTCGAAGGCTTTTAAAACCCCAGATGCTACTCACCAAAGTAGAATGTAGAACATATTCTTTATAAACTATGTTATACCAATTGAACTACATGTCCCCTGAGACCATGGTCCCCATCCCTCAGCCCAATAATTCAGTCCCTCAGGGGAGTTTGGATGTGTTTATGAAACTTCCATGATTTTGGCTTGGTCAAGTTGTGCTGGCTTCCCCAGTATTGTGTACTGTCTTACTCTTCACCAAAGTTACCACTTGTCTACTATCTAGTGTTTTTCCCTCCCCTCAAAGCCACCAAAGATTGGGTTTTTTTTCCGTGTAAAAATATTTTCTTGAGTTTTTATAATAGGGGTCTCATACAGTATTTGTTCTTTTGCGACTGATGTATTTCACTCAACATAATGCCCTCCAGATTCATCTATGTTGTGAGATGTTTCCCAGATTCATCACTGTTCTTTATTGTTGCATAGTGTTCCATTGTGTGTATGTACCACAGTTTGTTTATCCATTCATCTGTTGATGGGCACTTAGGTTGTTCCCATCTTTTTGCTATTGTGAATAATACTGCAATGAACATAAGTATGCATATGTCTATTCTTGCAACAGCTCTTATTTTTCTAGGATATATTCCTAGGAGTGGGATTGCTGTATCTTATGGTATTTCTATTTCTAGCTTTTTAAGAAGCACCATGTCATTTTCCAAAATGGTTGTACCATTTTACATTCCCAACAGCAGTGCATAAGAGTTCCAAACTCCTTGCAGTCTCTCCAACATTTGTTATTTCCAATAATGTCAGGGTTAGACAGTAGTTCACTGTAGTTTGATTCCCATTTCTCTAATTGCTAGTGATCATAAGCATTTCCTCGTGTCTTCTTTGGTAAAGTGCCTTTTCTTATCCTTTGGTCATTTTTAAATTGGATTATTTGTCTTTTTGTTGTTGTTGTTGTTAGGTGCTGTCAAGTTGGTTCCAACTCATAATGGTGCATGACAGGGTGAAACACTGCCCAGTCCTGCACCATCCTCACAATTGTTGTTACACTGGAGCCCATTGTTGCAGCCACTGTGTCAATCCATTTAGCTGAGGGTCTTCCTCTTTTTCACTGACCATCTACATTACGAAGCATGATGTCCTTCTCCAGGGACTGAGCCCTTCTGATAACATCCAGAGTATGTGACATGTAGTCTTGCCATCCTTTCTTCTAAGGAACTTTCTGGTGGTATTTCTTCCAAGACAGATTTGTTCCTTCTTTTGGCAGTTCATGGTATATTCAATATTCTTCGCTAGCATCACAATTCAAAGGCATCAGTTCTTCTTCGGTTTTCCTTATTCATTGTCCAGCTTTCGAAAGCATATGAGGTGATTGAAAACATAATGGCCTGGGTCAGGCATGCCTTAGTCTTCAAGGTGACATCTTTGCTTTTCAACACTGTAAAGAAGATTTCTGCAGCAGATTTGCCCAACGAAATGTGTCTCTTGATTTCTTGATGCTGCTTCCATGGACGTTGATTCTGGATCCAAGTAAAATGAAATTCTTGACAACTTCAATCTTTTCCCCGTTTATCATGGTGTTTTTTATTGGTCCATTTGTGAGGATTTTTGTTTTCTTTACGTTGAGATGTAATCCATACTGAAGGCTGTGGTCTTTGATCTTCATCAGTAAGTGCTTCAAGTCCTCTTCCCTTTCAGCAAGGAAGGTTGTGTCATCTACATAATGCAAGCTGTTAATGATTCCTCCTCCAATCCTGATGCCCAGTTCTTCATATAATCCAGATTCTCAGATTATTTGTTCAGCATACAGATTAAATAGGTATGATGAAAGGATACAACCCTGACGCACACCTTTCCTGACTTTAAACTACGCGGTAACCCTTATTCTACCCGAACAACTGCCTCTTGATCTAAGTACAGGTTCCACAAAAGCATAATTAAGTGTTCTGGAATTCCCATTCTTCACAATGTTATGCATAGTTTGTTATGATCCACACAGTTGAATGCCTTTGCATCACCAATAAAACACAGATAGACATCCTTCTGGTATTCTCTGCTTTCAGCCAGGATCCATCTGACATCAGCAATGATGTCCCTTGTTCCACGTCTTCTTCTGAATCCCACTTGAATTTCTGGTAGTTCCCTGTTGATATACTGCTGCAGCCATTTTTGAGTGATCTTCAGCATAATTTTACTTCTGTGGTTCAGTGATAGAATTCTCACTTGCCACACAGGAGACTAGCCAATGCAAAGCTTTTTGTTGTAGAGGTGTTGGATTTTCCTATAGATTTTAGAGATTAGATCTTTGTCAGATTTGTCATAGCCAAAAAATTTTTCCCAGTCTGTTGGTTCCCTTTTTACTCTTTTGGTGAAGTTTATTGATGAGCATAAGTGTTTAATTTTTAGAAGGTCCCAGTTATCTAGCTTATCTTCTGATGTTTGTGCTTTTGTTATGGTTCGTATAATGTTTATGCTGTGTGTTAGGGCCTCTAGCATTGGCCCTATTCTTTCTTCTATGGTCTTTAGAGTTTTTAGTTTTATATTTAGGCCTTTGACCCATTTTGAATTAGTTTTTGTTTATGGAGTGAGGTATGGGTCCTGTTTCATTTTTTTTTTACAGATAGGCATCTAGTTTTGCCAGCATGATTTGTTGAAAAGGCTGTTTTTTCCCATTTAATGCAACTTGGGCCTTTGTTAAAGATCAGGTGGCGGTAGGTGAATGGATTCATGTCTGGGTTCTCAATTCTGTTCAATTGGTCTATGTGCTGTTTTACATGTACCAGGCTGTTTTGACTACTGTAGCTGTATAGTAGCTTCTAAGGCCAGGTAGTATGAGGCCTCCTACTTTGTTCTTCTTTTTTAATAGTGCTTTACTTATCTGGGGTCTCTTTCTTTTCCATATAAAATTAATGATTAGTTTTTCCATCTGGTTAAAGAATGCCGTTAGTATTTGTATAGGGATTGCGTCAGATCTGTAGATCGCATTGGATAGGACTGCCATTTTCACAATGCTGAGATTTTCTATCCATGAGCATGGTATATTTTTCCATTTGTGTAGGTCTCTTGACTTCTTGCAATAGAGTTTTGTAGTTTTCTTTGTATAGGTCTTTTACATCCCTGGCTAGATTTATTCCAAAGTATTTTATCTTTTAGGGGCTATTATAAATGGTATTTCTTTCCTGATTTCCTTTTTGTAGTTGTCTTTATTGGTGTATGAGAATCCAACTGATTTTTATGTTCATCTTATATCCTGCTACTCTGCTGAATATTTCTATTAGTTCCAGTAGATTTCTTGTGCAGTCTTTAGGGCTCTCTATGTATAAAAAAATGTAGTATCATATTATCTGCAAATAGGTATAGTTTTACTTCTTTCTTTCCATTCTGGATGCCCTTTATTTCTTTTTCTTGTATATTGTTCTAGCTAGAACTTTCAGCACAGTGTTAAATATGAGTGGTGATAATGGGCATCCTTGTTTTTTTTCTTTTCTCAGGGGGAATTGTTTTCAGCCTCTCTCCATTGAGAATGATTGTGGCTGTTGGTTTGTATAGATGCCCTTTATTATATCGAGCAATTTCACTTCTATTCTGATTATAATTCAGAGTTTTTGTCAGGAATGGGTGTTGGACTTTATTGAATGCCTTTCCTGCATTGACTGAGATGATCATGTGATTCTTTTGTTCTATTTATGTGGTGGATTACGTTGATTGATTTTCTAATGTTGAGCTATCTTTATATACCTGGTATGAATACCATTCATTTATGAATGGTATGAATACCATTCATAAAAAATATATATATATTTTATTTTTTATGAATACCACTTGGTTGTGGTATATTATTATTTTTTTATAGGGTCCTGAATTCTTTTGGCTACAACTTTGTTAAGAATTTTTGCATCTATATTCATGAGAGATATTGGTCTGTAATTTTCTTTCTTTCTTTTTTCTTTCCTTCCTCCCTCCCTCCCTCCCTCCCTCCCTCCCTCCCTCCCTCCCTCCCTCCCTCCCTCCCTCCCTCCCTCCCTCCCTCCCTTTCTTTCTTTCTTTCCTGTCTTCTTTCTTTCTTTCTTTTCGGTGTTTTTGCCTGGCTTTGGTATCAGGGTTATGCTGGCTTTATAGAATGAATTCGGAAGTATCCCTTCCTTTTCTATGTTCTGAAATTGTTTCGGTAATACTGATGTGAGCTCTTCTCTGAATGTTTGATAGAATCCTCTAGTGAAGCCATCTGGGCCAGAGCTTTGTTTTAAATTACCTTTCCAATCTCCTCTCTTGTTATGGGTCTGTTCAGATTTTCGACTTCAGTTTGTTACTTTAGATAAGTAGTGTGTTTTTAGAAATTTGACAACTTCTGTATATTTTCAAATTTGTTGGAGTTTTTCATAGTCTGTTATGATCCTTTTTATCTCAGTTGGGTCTGTTGTAATGTCCCCCATTTCATTTCTTATCTGAGTTATTTGCTTCCTCTCCTGTTTTTCTTTAGTGAATTTCACCAGTGGTTTGTCGAGTTTGTTGATCATTTCAAAGAGACAACTTTTAGTTTTGTTGAGTCTATTGATTTTCTATTCTCTGATTCATTTACTTCTCCTCTGATCATTATTATTTCCTTTATTCTTGTGGCTGTGGGCTTCTTTTGCTGTTCTCTTTCTATTTGAGTTGTGTAGCTGAGGTTTTGCTTTATTCTGTTCTTCTTTTTTAGAGTGTACATCTATTTCTATAAATTGACCTCTGAGCACAGCCTTTTCTGTGTTTCAAAGATTTTGGCATGCTGTGTTTTCATTCTCATTTGATTCTAGGAATTTTTTAATTCAATCTTTGATTTCTTCTATTATCCAATGGTTTTTAACCAAGGTGTTATTCAGTTGCTATGTATTTGTTTTTTGTTTTTTTTTTCCTTGCCCTTCCTGTTACTAATTTCTACTTTTGTAGAGTTGTGATCAGAGAAGATGAGTTGTATTATTTCAATGTTTTGTATTCTGTTGAGTGTTGCTTTTTGGCCTAAGATATTGTCTATTCTGGAGAATGTTCCATGTGCACTGGAAAAGAATGTTTATTTTGCTGCTTTTGGGTCAAGTTTTCTATACATGTCTATGAGGTTAAGCTGGTTGCTTGTGGCCTTTAGATCTTCTTTATCTTTGATGAGTTTCTTTCTAGATGTTCTGTCCTTTACCAATAGTGGTGTGTTGAAGTCTATTACTATTGTTGCAAAACTGTCAATTTCTCTTTTCAATGCTGTTAGAGTTGGTTTTATATATTTTGGAGCCCAGTTGTTGAGTATTTAGATATTTATTAAGGTTATGTCATCATGGTGGATTGTCCCTTTAATCATTATTTAATGTCCTTCCTTGCCTTTTATGGTGGATTTTGCCCTAAGGTCTATTTTACCTGAGATTAGTTTTGCCACACCTACTGTTTTTGGTTGCTGTTTGCTTGACATATTTTTTCCATCCTTTGATTTTACATATTTTTGTGTTTTTGTTTCTTAGGTGTGTCTCTTATAGACAGCATATTGATGGGTCGATTTTTTTTTTTAATACATTCTGTTACTGTCTCTTTATGGGTACATTTAGTCGTTTAGTCAGTGTGACTTTATTGCTGTTATTTTGTAGTTTTTGTTTGTTTGTTTTGTGTGTAATGCTCACATTTTCTTTTTTCCTCTTACTCTTCTGTGCTGAATTCTGTTTATTCATGAAATTTCTTTCATTTTTATAGATTTTGAGTGTGTTGAGACATGTTTTTCTTCTTTATTTTGATGAGTAGGTTTGTTAACTTTCTTTCTGGTTACCTTGAAATTTACCCCTATTTTCCTAAGTTTGTACCAGTCTTTTATTACTTGATGTCACCTTGACTTTCTCTCCATTTGAAAATTCTATACCTACACCATTTATTCCCCCTTTTATTGTCCCTACGTTGTTGTCATTTACAGATTGATGTTTCTGGTTCCCTGTTGTAAGTCTTTTAGATTTGTTTTATCCTTCAGAGTTCATTGCCTAGGATGGCATCTGGATGATGCTGACCTGTATCCTAGATTCAGGTTGTTGTCTGATGTTGTTGGTTCTCTAACTGAAGGACTCCCTTTAATATTTCTTGTAAGTTTGGTTTGGCTTTTACATATTCCCTTAATTTCTTTTTATCTGGAAATGCTCTAATTTCACCATCATATTTGATCGAGGGTTTTGCAAGAAATATCATTCTTGTTTGGCAGTTTTTTTCTTTCAAGGCTTTATATATGCCATCCATTGCCTTCTTGCCCTATGTGGTGTTTGCCAAGTAATCAGAGCATAGCCTTCTTTCTTCCACTTTGCATTTGACTTTTTCATTTTTTCTCTAGCTTCCCTCAGGATTATTTCTTTGTCATTGGTTTTGGCGAGTGTGATTATCATGTGTTCTTGGTGACTTTCTTTTGGTATCTACCCTGTATGGGGTTGGTTGAGCCTCTTGAATGGCCAGCTTTTCATCTTTCATGATATTAGAGATATTTTCTGTCAGCCAAGCTTTAATGGTCCTCTCTGTGCTTTCCATTTTCTCCCCCTGTTCTGGAACTCCAATCATGCACAAATGTTTGCTCTCAATTGTATCTCACATATTTCTTAGATTTTCATCATTTTACGTCATTCTTTTCTTTGATTTTTTCTCAAACAAAATTGTATCCATGGATTTGTCTTCAATTTCGCTGCTCTTGTCTTCCATTGTGTCAAATTTGCTTCTAAAACTTTCTATTGTGTTGTCTATTTCTGAAATTTTGTTTTTATTGTTTGGATTTCTGATTGCTGTTTTTGTATGATTGTAATTGTTTATTTATTTGGACATTTTGTTTTCTTTTTATTTTCCTGAATTCTTCTATTGCTTTGTCTGTGTTTATCTTGATTTTGACTGTATTTTCTATGATTTTTTTCTATTTTTTCTCAGTTTTGTCTGCGTTTCCTTGATCTATTCCCTAATCTTTTGGAGACCCCTGAAAATTAGACTTTTGAATTCCCATCAGATAGTTCCAGTGATTTTTCTTCTACTGGAAGGTCATCTGGTGCTTTATTTTGTTCACTTACTGGAACCGTCTTGTCCTGTTTTTTAATATGCTTTGATATTGTCTCTCTGCCAGACATTCAGGTATCATTTTTTTCAATTAGTTATTGTAAGTTTGTTTTTTTTTTCTGCTTTTCTGTTTTATTTGATTATATCTGGGTGGGCTTTCTGGGTATATTTTGTTGCTTGCTCATCTGTGGACATGATAGTTCTCACCCCCCTTGTCCAGTTGTGCTGGGCAGGTCCAGTGGGGGAAAAGGGGGGTAGATGGGTCATTTATTTGCAGTGTGAACCAGAACCAGCAGGGTGGGGATGGGGATGGGGATGGTGAGTTGGGCCCAGGGGTCCAAAGGTCCAGGCAGGCCTGCTTGGGAGTGCACCACTCAGGGGGGTGGGACCAGGTGGAGCAGGGTGGGGTCTGGGGTTCCTTAGGTCTGGTTCAGTCCCATCTGGTGACACAGTGTTAGGGTGGGCTTGTACTGTGGTTCCTGGCAGTCAGGGCTGCCAGGATCGGCCTTTTCTTGCAGCAAAAAAAAAAATTTACCAGGCTGGTGGGGGTTTTAGGAGTGTGTTCCTGTGTTACTGCATGAGAGTGTCTGGGCACCGCCCTGAGCTGCAGCCAGCAATCGTGGTCTTACTTAGTTCTGGGTGTGCGTACACCATGCCTCTCTCTCCTATTGAGAATTCTGTGAAGGTGCTTTTCTGTGTTTTTCCTATGGTGTTGTTGGGCTTATTCCAAGATGGCCACACTGTGTCCTGCTTGTCGGCTGGGAACCTCCACTCCATATCTCTACTTGTTTACCTTATTCTATCAGTTTCTTCCTCTCAGTGGCTTCTGATCTAATACTTTATCTCTTAGTTTAAGTTTCAGGTTTCTGGGATCAACATTTGTATCTGTTTTACTTGGTTTTTCAGGTCTTTGTTGCAGAGGGATGGCTTAGTGCATCTGGCTAGTCTGCCATCTTGGCTCTGTATCCCAGCAACTGGTTTTTAACAGGAAAACCTGTATACTGTCCTGGTGTTAAAAATAGATTCAACTATAAAGAAACAGAGTAGTAGTTTCACCTCTGTAGGGCCTATTTTTCTAAAGTGTAAAATGGAGATAATTATCTCTGTCTTAACTACAGCACAGAATTACTATGACAGATACATGAAATACTACCTGCAAACCATGTATTGAACCTGGAATTCCTTCAATCCTCTGCCAACTCCTTTCTTCATTTTTTTTCTTTAAAATTTTCTTCTTATTATGTGGGGCTTAACAGGACAGGGAACAAATCCTGCTCATTGCTGCATTGCCCAGGCTTCCTAGCATAGGGCAGTGCCCTTGGTAGGTGCTTAATAAACATCAAATAAATAACTGAACCAGGTATCTACTTGTTTCCTCTTCATCCCTTTTCTGACTTTTTCATTACGCCCCCAGCCATGCTATTGGACATCCAAATGAATTTCTCTGCAGAGAAGTCAACCAGAGGAGCACAAAGTGAAAGCAAGATGTGAAGACACTACAACACTGATGTGGGGACAAAAGAGTACCCTAGGGCTGCACCTAAGGTGGTAGCATGTCAGAAGTCAGTTTATAGGCAGGGAAGATGTGGAAGACATAGCATGTGGCACTGTTTTCCTGTAGGCTTTGAAATTATATAAGCTAAAATAATGTAGGTTTCCTTCTGTCCAGTGAAGTATAGAGCTAATTTTCTTTCATAATCTGTTATGCTTTCTTGTCCCCTTGTAATATTTCTCAGAACTGTCTTTGACCTGACTCTCACTGCCTTTTTTGCTCATACATCTTCCCTCCAGTCTAAGTCCAGCTATCCCTCTCTTTAAATTTCTGTCTTAGCTCCCTATCCAACACATTTTTGGCTTCAGATCAGAATTGCTCTCTGAGAAGCCTCAATAATATGGACAATTTCATTGTCACCTTTTTACTGCCCTTGGTATCTGATTAGCATGTTTTTGTTTTTTTCAGGTCCCTGAGCACAGTACCTGCTAAATTCCCCTGAACTGAACACCTTCTTTCTATTAATATATCTTAAATTCTTGGCACTTTTATTCCTATCTATTACTTTCAAAAGCTGAAATACACCCAAAATTTTGCACGTGAATCAACTTATTTTATCCCTATAAACTCTTGCATAAAATACATGTGTGTAGTATTTAAGAACAGCAATAGCATGAACACTTATGTCCATCATAAAGTTTAAGAAATAGAATATTGTCAATATCTACAATAAAATATTGTAGGTTCCTCCTAATTGCATCTGCCTCCCCATCTATGGTGCAAGGAATCACTTTTACATGGCATTTCTTGCCATACCCTTGCAACTCTTACCAAAAGACTGGGCGGGACTACACAAATGAGGTTGTTGTGGCCCATCAAGGTGACTGAATAGCTTACTAATAATGTAAATAAGGTGTATGGAACTCTTGTGGGGATGGAACCATGTAAATGGAGGATTGGTCATTTTTGCCATCCCACTAGCCTTAAAATGAGCCATCCTCAGAGGCTGGAAGGGAGGACCTCACCACCACAAAGAAAGAAGAGCCAGGAGTAGACTGCATCTTTGAACCCAGAATCCCGGTGCTGAGAAGCTCCTGGAACCAAAAGACTGAGCAAGAGAGAGAAAGAGAGAGCTGTAATGCTGAAGGTGGCAAGAAGCAGCAGCAGAGAAATGGTGACGACAGAGGCAGGAAACTGGGAGGACACAATGAATGGGCTCCCTGGCCCACGGAGAAAGAAACCTGATCACCTTCAGGCAAGAGGCTTGCTGGTAGAGTAGGATGCCTCTGGGCACTCATGGAGTTAGGTTTGCTGACCCACAGAGTTAAGTGCTGAGCACCTTTGGGCTGAGGCTTACTGGCAGAGTGGGGTGTCAGGAAGGAAATGAAGCAATACGCAGAACAAGCCAAGGAACACACAGATAAAGCAATTGAAGAAATTAAAAAGATTATTCAGGAACATAATGAAAAATTTAATAAGCTGGAAAAATCCATAGACAGACAGCAATCAGAAATTCAGAAGATTAACAATAAAATTATAGAAGTAGACAACTCAATAGAAAGTCAGAGGAGCAGAATCGAGCAAGTGGAAGGCAGAATTTCTGAACTTGAAGATAAAGCACTTGGCACTAATATATTTGAAGAAAAATCAGATAAAAGAATTTTAAAAAAAGAAGAAACCTTAAGAATCATGTGGGATTCTATCAAGAGAAATAACCTACAAGTGATTGAAGTAGCAGAACAGGGAGGGATAACAGAAAACACAGAGAGAATTGTTGAAGATTCGTTGGCAGAAAACTTCCCTGATATTGTGCAAGATGAGAAGATATCTATCCAAGATGCTCATCGAACTCCACATGAGGTAGATTTTAAAAAGAAAGTCACCAAGACATATTATAATCAAACTTGCCAAAACCACAGATAAAGAGAGAATTTTAAAAGCAGCTAGGGATAAACAAAATGTCACCTAAAAAGGAGAGTCAATAAGAATAAACTTGGACTACTATGCAGAAACCATGCAGGCAAGAAGGCAATGGGATGACTTATATAAAAAATTGAAGGAAAAATATTACTAGCCAAGAATCATATATCCAGCAAAACTGTCTCTTAAATATGAAGGTGAAATTAGGATATTTCCAGTTAAACAGAAGTTTAGGGAATTCATAAAAACCAAACCAAAACTACAAGAAATACTAAAGGGAGTTCTTTGGTTACAAAATCAATAATATCAGGTATCAAGCCAATACTAGAACACTGGGCAGAGCAATCTGAAGTCCAATCAGGCAGGGAAATCACAAAAATAAATCAAGATAAAAACAGGGAAACAGCGATGTTATTATGTAAAAGAAAACATTAAAAAAATACAGAGGGACTAAGAAATGTAGTCATAGATCTTTCATAGCGAGGGGAAGACAAGGCAATACAAAGAAACAAAAGTTAGGTTTAAATTCAGAAAATTAGGGGTAAATAATAAGGTAACCATAAAGGAGACAAACTATCCTACACATCAAAATAAAAAACAAGAAACAAATACTCAGCAGAAAAAAATCAACAACAACAAATGTGATGAAAGGACAATATATAAGGATAATCTACTCAGCACATAAATTTAAGTGAGAAAAAGAAACAGTCAACAACACACACACAAAAAAAATCAAAATTATAGCAGTAAATTCATATCTATCCATAATTACTCTGAATGTAAATGGACTAAATGCACCAATAAAGAGACAGAGAGTGGCAGAATGGATATAAAAACACAATCCGTCTATATGCTGCCTACAAGAGACATACTTTAGCCTTAAAGACACAAGCAAATTAAAACTCAAATGGTGGAAAAAATTTATCAAGCAAACAACAAACAAAATAAAGTAGGAGTGGCAATATTAATTTCTGAAAAAATACACTTTAAAGTTAAATCCATCATAAAAGATAACAAAGGACACTATATAATGATTAAAGGGACATTACACCAAGAAGATAAAACCATATTAAATATTTACCCACCCAATGACAGGGCTGCAAGAAACATAACTGAAAAGTGAGATAGACAACTCCACAGTAATAGCAGGAGACTTTAACACACCACTTTTGGTGAAGGACAGGACATCCAGAAAGAAGCTCAATAAAGACACAGAAGATCTAAATGCCACAATCAACCAATTTGACCTCATAGACATACAGAACACTCCACCCAACAGCTGCCAAGTATACTTTCTTTTCTAGTGCACATGGAACATTCTCTAGAATAGACCACATATTAGGTCATAAAGCAAGCCTTAGCAGAACACAAAATATTGAAATATTACAAAGCGTCTTTTCTGACCATAAGGCCATTAAAGTGGACTTCAATAACAGAAAAAGCAGGGAAAAGAAATCAAACACTTGGAAACTGAACAATACCCTGCTCGGAAAAGACAGGATTATACAAGACATTAAGGATGGAATAAAGAAATTCATACTATCCAATGAGAATGAAAACACTTCTTATCAGAATCTTTGGACAGAGAGAAACCAGTGCTCAGAAGTCAATTTATATCAGTAAATGCACACATAGAAAAAGAAGAAAGGGACAAAATCAAGGAATTACCCCTACAACTTGAACAAATAGAAAGAGAGCAACAAAAGAAACCCTCAGGCACCAGAAGAAAACAAATAATAAAAATTAGAGCAGAACTAAATGAAGTACCTCCACATGTCTCTAAGGTTGTCATGCTGTGGGGCCTTGTGTGTTGCTGTGATGCTGGAAGCTATGCCACCAGTATTCAGATACCAGCAGGGTCACCCATGGAGGACAGGTTTCAGCTGAGCTTCCAGACTAAGACAGACTAGGAAGAAGGACCCGGCAGTCTACTTCTGAAAAGCATTAGCCAGTGAAATCCTTATGAATAGCAGAGGAACATTGTCTGATATAGTGCTGAAGATGAGCCCCCCAGGTTGGAAGGCTCTCAAAAGATGACTGGGGAAGAGCTGCCTCCTCAAAGAAGAGTCGACCTTAATGAGGTGGACGGACTAAAGCTTTACGGACTTTCATTTGCTGATGTGGCACGACTCAAAATGAGAAGAAACAGCTGCAAACATCCATTAATAATCGGACCTGGAATGTACAAAGCATGAATCTAGGAAAATTGGAAATTGTCAAAACTGAAATGGAACACATAAACATTGATATCCTAGGCCTTAGTGAGCTGAAATGCACTTGTATTGGCCATTTTGAATCAGACAATCATACAGTCATCCATGCTGGAAATGACAACTCGAAGAGGAATGGTTTTGCATTCATAGTCAAAAAGAACATTTCAAGATCTATCCAGAAGTACAACGCTGTCAGTGATAGGATAACACCCATACGCCTACAAGGAAGACCAGTTAATACGACTATTATTCAAATTTATGCACCAACCACTAGGGCCAAAGATGAAGAAAGAGATTTTTATCAGCTGCTGTAGTCTGAAATTGATCGAACATGCATTCAAGATGCATTGAGAGGGTGGAGCCAAGATGGCGGACTAGGCAGACGCTACCTCGGATCCCTCTTACAACAAAGACACGGAAAAACAAGTGAATCGATCACATACATAACAATCTACGAACCCTGAACAACAAATACAGATTTAGAGACGGAGAACGAACTAATACGGGGAAGCAGCGATTGTTTCCAGACCCTGGAGCCAGCGTACCAGTCAGGTACCGCACAAGCACAGAGACCTGCTCCACCCCCCTGAACTAACCCCGGGAGGGGGACCAGCCGGTTCCACGGGCGGCGTGGGACGCAGCCGGTAGGAGAAGTCCCCAGGAGGCAGTGACTGATCTTGGAGCAGAAAGAGCAGCATCCGAGCCGGGGAACCGTCCCGCAGGGATTTGGACTGGACGCAGGTACGCCATAAACAAAGAGAGTTTGCTCCACTCCCCTGAACTAACCCCGGGAGGGGGACCAGCCGGGTCGCGCGGGCGGCGTGGGACACAGCCGGTAGGAGAAGTCCCCGGGAGACAGCGATTGGTATTGGAGCGGGGAGAACAGTGTCCCAGCCAGGACACTCGGTCACGGCACAAGCACGGGGAGCTACTCCACCCATCTGAACTAACCCCGGGAGGAGGCCCAACTGGTTCTCGGAGGCGGCACGGCCACGTGGCTGGAGGGACGAGAAGTCCCCGGGAGGCAGCGACTGATTTTGGAGTCGAGAGTGCACCGTCCCAGTAGGGGAGCCTTGACGCTGGGCGTGGGGCTGGAAGCGGAGGATCTGACCGTGACTCCAGCGGGCCAGACCCCCCGGGGGCAATCTCCACACAGCCAGCACACATAGGTGACGCGCCCGCGGGAATCTCAGATATAATATTCATTCCAAGCAAGACAAGCAACTCTGGCTATATTCTGAGGTGCTACTCTCCTATCTCTCTGTTCCCTCCCCCACCCTCCCCAGGCGGCTTCATTAACATCTGAATAGCCTGAGCCAGAGGGAGAACTCTGATAGGGATCTGACTGCATTTTTTTTTAGCGGATTTTCTGGAAAAACTAGTTTCCCAGTGATGGCTCGGAGACAACAATCCATATCAAACCACTTAAAGAAGCAGACCATGACAGCTTCTCCAACCCCCCAAACAAAAGAATCAAAATCTTTCCCAAATGAAGATACAATCTTGGAATTATCAGATACAGAATATAAAAAACTAATTTACAGAATGCTTAATGATATCACAAATGAAATTAGGATATCTGCAGAAAAAGCCAAGGAACACACTGATAAAACTGTTGAAGAACTCAAAAAGATTATTCAAGAACATAGTGGAAAAATTAATAAGTTGCAAGAATCCATAGAGAGACAACATGTAGAAATCCAAAAGATTAACAATAAAATAACAGAATTAGACAACACACTAGGAAGTCAGAGAAGCAGACTCGAGCAATGAGAATGCAGACTGGGACATCTGGAGGACCAGGGAATCAACACCAACATAGCTGAAAAAAAATCAGAGAAAAGAATTAAAAAAAAATGAAGAAACCCTAAGAATTATGTGGGACTCTATCAAGAAGGATAACCTGCGGGTGATTGGAGTCCCAGAACAGGGAGGGGGGACAGAAAACACAGAGAAAATAGTTGAAGAACTCCTGACACAAAACTTCCCTGACATCATGAAAGACGAAAGGATAGCTCTCCAAGATGCTCATCGAACCCCATTTAAGATTGATACAAAAAGAAAAACACCAAGACATATTATCATCAAACTCACCAAAACCAAAGATAAACAGAAAATTTTAAAAGCAGCCAGGGAGAAAAGAAAGGTTTCCTTCAAGGGAGAATCAATAAGAATATGTTCTGACTACTCAGCAGAAACCATGCAGGCAAGAAGGGAATGGGATGACATATACAGAACACTGAAGGAGAAAAACTGCCAGCCAAGGATCATATATCCAGCAAAACTCTCTCTGAAATATGAAGGCGAAATTAAGATATTTACAAACAAACACAAGTTTAGAGAACTTGCAAAAACCAAACCAAAGCTACAAGAAATACTAAAGGATATTGTTTGGTCAGAGAACAAGCACAACACAAGGTCACAAAACAGATCGTCCTGATATCAACTCAAATAGGGAAATCACAAAAACAAACAAATTAAGATTAATTAAAAAAAAATACACATAACAGGGAATCATGGAAGTCAATAGGTAAAAGATCACAATAATCAAAAAGAGGGACTAAATACAGGAGGCATTGAACTGCCATATGGAGAGTGATACAAGGCGATATAGAACAATACAAGTTCGGTTTTTACTTAGAAAAATAGGGGTAAATAATAAGGTAACCACAAAAAGGTATAACAACTCTATAACTCAAGATAAAAACCAAGAAAAACGTAACGACTCAACTAACATAAAGTCAAGCACTATGAAAATGAGGATCTCACAATTTACTAAGAAAAACGCCTCAGCACAAAAAAGTATGTGGAAAAATGAAATTGTCAACAACACACATAAAAAGGCATCAAAATGACAGCACTAAAAACTTATTTATCTATAATTACCCTGAATGTAAATGGACTAAATGCACCAATAAAGAGACAGAGAGTCACAGACTGGATAAAGAAACACAATCCATCTATATGCTGCCTACAAGAGACACACCTTAGACTTAGAGACACAAACAAACTAAAACTCAAAGGATGGAAAAAAGTATATCAAGCAAACAATAAGCAAAAAAGAAGAGGAGTAGCAATATTAATTTCTGACAAAATAGACTTTAGACTTAATTCCACCACAAAGGATAAAGAAGGACACTATATAATGATAAAAGGGACAATTGATCAGGAAGACATAACCATATTAAATATTTACGCACCCAATGACAGGGCTGCAAGATACATAAATCAAATTTTAACAGAATTGAAAAGCGAGATAGATACCTCCACAATTATAGTAGGAGACTTCAACACACCACTTTCGGAGAAGGACAGGACATCCAGTAAGAAGCTCAACAGAGACACGGAAGATCTAATTACAACAATCAACCAACTTGACCTCATTGACTTATACAGAACTCTCTACCCAACTGCTGCAAAATATACTTTTTTTTCTAGCGCACATGGAACATTCTCTAGAATAGACCACCTATTAGGTCATAAAACAAACCTTTGCAGAGTCCAAAACATCGAAATAGTACAAAGCATCTTCTCAGACCACAAGGCAATAAAACTAGAGATCAATAACAGAAAAACGAGGGAAAAGAAATCAAATACTTGGAAAATGAACAATACCCTCCTGAAAAAAGACTGGGTTATAGAAGACATCAAGGAGGGAATAAGGAAATTCATAGAAAGCAACGAGAATGAAAATACTTCCTATCAAAACCTCTGGGACACAGCAAAAGCAGTGCTCAGAGGCCAATTTATATCAATAAATGCACACATACAAAAAGAAAAAAGAGCCAAAAGCAGAGAACTGTCCCTACAACTTGAACAAATAGAAAGTGAGCAACAAAAGAATCCATCAGGCACCAGAAGAAAACAAATAATAAAAATTAGAGCTGAACTAAATGAATTAGAGAACAGAAAAACAATTGAAAGAATTAACAAAGCCAAAAGCTGGTTCTTTGAAAAAATTAACAAAATTGATAAACCATTGGCTAGACTGACTAAAGAAATACAGGAAAGGAAACAAATAACCCGAATAAGAAATGAGAAGGACCACATCACAACAGAACCAAATGAAATTAAAAGAATCATTTCAGATTATTATGAAAAATTGTACTCTAACAAATTTGAAAACCTAGAAGAAATGGATGAATTCCTGGAAAAACACTACCTACCTAAACTAACACATTCAGAAGTAGAACAACTAAATAGACCCATAACAAAAAAAGAGATTGAAACGGTAATCAAAAAACTCCCAACAAAAAAAAGCCCTGGCCCGGACGGCTTCACTGCAGAGTTCTACCAAACTTTCAGAGAAGAGTTAACACCACTACTACTGAAGGTATTCCACAGCATAGAAAATGACGGAATAATACCCAACTCATTCTACGAAGCCACCATCTCCCTGATACCAAAACCAGGTAAAGACATTACAAAAAAAGAAAATTATAGACCTATATCCCTCATGAACATTGATGCAAAAATCCTCAACAAAATTCTAGCCAATAGAATCCAACAACACATCAAAAAAATAATTCACCCTGATCAAGTGGGATTTATACCAGGTATGCAAGGCTGGTTTAATATCAGAAAAACCATTAATGTAATCCATCACATAAATAAAACAAAAGACAAAAACCACATGATCTTATCAATTGATGCAGAAAAGGCATTTGACAAAGTCCAACACCCATTCATGATAAAAACTCTTACCAAAATAGGAATTGAAGGAAAATTCCTCAACATAATAAAGGGCATCTATGCAAAGCCAACAGCCAATATCACTCTAAATGGAGAGAACCTGAAAGCATTTCCCTTGAGAACGGGAACCAGACAAGGATGTCCTTTATCACCGCTCTTATTCAACACCGTGTTGGAAGTCTTAGCCAGGGCAATTAGGCTAGACAAAGAAATAAAAGGTATCCGGATTGGCAAGGAAGAAGTAAAGTTATCACTATTTGCAGATGACATGATTATATACACAGAAAACCCTAAGGAATCCTCCAGAAAACTACTGAAACTAATAGAAGAGTTTGGCAGAGTCTCAGGTTATAAAATAAACATACAAAAATCACTTGGATTCCTCTACATCAACAAAAAGAACACCGAAGAGGAAATAACCAAATCAATACCATTCACAGTAGCCCCCAAGAAGATAAGATACTTAGGAATAAATCTTACCAAGGATGTAAAAGACCTATACAAAGAAAACTACAAAGCTCTACTACAAGAAATTCAAAAGGACATACTTAAGTGGAAAAACATACCTTGCTCATGGATAGGAAGACTTAACATAGTAAAAATGTCTATTCTACCAAAAGCCATCTATACATTTAACACACTTCCGATCCAAATTCCAATGTCATATTTTAAGGGGATAGAGAAACAAATCACCAATTTCATATGGAAGGGAAAGAAGCCCCGGATAAGCAAAGCACTACTGAAAAAGAAGAAGAAAGTGGGAGGCCTCACCTTACCTGACTTCAGAACCTATTATACAGCCACAGTAGTCAAAACAGCCTGGTATTGGTACAACAACAGACACATAGACCAATGGAACAGAATTGAGAACCCAGACATAGATCCATCCACGTATGAGCAGCTGATATTTGACAAAGGACCAGTGTCAATTAACTGGGGAAAAGATAGCCTTTTTAACAAATGGTGCTGGCATAACTGGATATCCATTTGCAAAAAAATGAAACAGGACCCATACCTCACACCATGCACAAAAACTAACTCCAAGTGGATCAAAGACCTAAACATAAAGTCTAAAACGATAAAGATCATGGAAGAAAAAATTGGGACAACCCTAGGAGCCCTAATACAAGGTATAAACAGAATACAAAACATTACCAAAAATGATGAAGAGAAACCCGATAACTGGGAGCTCCTAAAAATCAAACACCTATGCTCATCTAAAGACTTCACCAAAAGAGTAAAAAGACCACCTACAGATTGGGAAAGAATTTTCAGCTATGACATCTCCGACCAGCGCCTGATCTCTAAAATCTACGTGATTCTTTCAAAACTCAACCACAAAAAGACAAACAACCCAATCAAGAAGTGGGCAAAGGATATGAACACACATTTCTCTAAAGAAGATATTCAGGCAGCCAACAGATACATGAGAAAATGCTCCCGATCATTAGCCATTAGAGAAATGCAAAATAAAACAACGATGAGATTCCATCTCATACCAGCAAGGCTGGCATTAATCCAAAAACCACAAAATAATAAATGTTGGAGAGGCTGCGGAGAGATTGGAACTCTCATACACTGCTGGTGGGAATGTAAAATGGTACAACCACTTTGGAAATCTATCTGGCGTTATCTTAAACAGTTAGAAATAGAACTACCATACAACCCAGAAATCCCACTCCTAGGAATATACCCTAGAGATACAAGAGCCTTCATACAAACAGATATATGCACACCCATGTTTATTGCAGCTCTGTTTACAATAGCAAAAAGTTGGAAGCAACCAAGGTGTCCATCAACGGATGAATGGGTAAATAAATTGTGGTATATTCACACAATGGAATACTACGCATCGATAAAGAACAGTGACGAATCTCTGAAACATTTCATAACATGGAGGAACCTGGAAGGCATTATGCTGAGCGAAATTAGTCAGAGGCAAAAGGACAAATATTGTATAAGACCACTATTATAAGATCTTGAGAAATAGTAAACCTGAGAAGAACACATACTTTTGTGGTTACGAGGGGGGGAGGGAGGGAGGGTGGGAGAGGGTTTTTTATTGATTAATCAGTAGATAAGAACTGCTTTAGGTGAAGGGAAAGACAACACTCAATACATGGAAGGTCAGCTCAGTTGGACTGGACCAAAAGCAAAGAAGTTTCCGGGATAAAATGAATGCTTCAAAGCTCAGCAGAATAGGGGCGGGGGTCTGGGGAACATGGTTTGCGGGGACTTCTAAGTCAATTGGCAAAATAATTCTATTATGAAATCATTCTGCATCCCACTTTGAAATGTGGCGTCTGGGGTCTTAAATGCTAACAAGCGGCCATCTAAGATGCAGCAATTGGTCTCAACCCACCTGGAGCAAAGGAAAATGAAGAACACCAAGGCCACATGGCAACTAAGAGCCCAAGAGACAGAAAGGGCCACATGAACCAGAGACCTACATCATCCTGAGACCAGAAGAACTAGTTGGTGCCTGGCCAAAATCGATGACTGCCCTGACAGGGAGCACAGCAGAGGACCCCTGAGAGAGCAGGAGATCAGTGGGATGCAGACCCCAAATTCTCATAAAAAGACCAAACTTAATGGTCTGACTGAGACTGGAGGAATCCCGGCGGCCATGCTCTCCAGACCTTCTGTTGACACAGGACAGGAACCATCCCCAAAGACAACTCATCAGAAATGAAAGGGACTGGTCAGCAGGTGGGAGAGAGACGCTGATGAAGAGTGAGCTAATTATATCAGGTGGACACTTGAGATTGTGTTGGCAACTCTTGTCTGGAGGGGGGATGGGAGGATAGAGAGAGAGGGAAGCTGGCAAAATTGTCAAGAAAGGAGAGACTGAAAGGGCTGACTCAAGACGGGGAGAGTAAGTGGGAGTAGGTAGTGAGATGTATGTAAACTTGTATGTGACAGACTGATTGGATTTGTAAACGTTCACTTGAAGCTTAATAAAAGTTATTAAAAAAAAAAGATGCATTGATAATTACTGGCGATTGGAATGCGAAAGTTGGCAACAAAGAAGAAGGATCAGTAGTTGGAAAATATGGCCTTGGTGATAGAAACAATGCCGGAGATCGAGTGATAGAATTTTGCAAGACCAACAACTTCTTCATTGCAAATACTTTCTTTCACCAACATAAATGGCGACTATTTATACACATGGACCTCACCAGATGGAACACACAGAAATCAAATTGACTACATCTGTGGAAAGAGGCGATGGAAAAGTCAGAACAAGACCAGGGGCCGACTGTGGAACAGACCATCAATTGCTCATATGCAAGTTCAAGCTGAAACTGAAGAAAATCAGAGCAAGTCCACCAGAGCCAAAATATGACCTTGAGTATATCCCACCTGAATTTAAAGACCATCTCAGGAATAGATTTGACACATTAAACAGTAGTGACCGAAGACCAGACGAGTTGTGGAATGACATCAAGGACATCATCCATGAAGAAATCAAGAGGTCACTGAAAAGACAGGAGAAAGAAAAGACCAAGGTGGATGTCAGAGGAGACTCTGAGACTTGCTCTTGAGTGTCGAGCAACTAAAGCAAAAGGAAGAATTCATGAAGTAAAAGAACTGAACAGAAGATTTCAAAGGGCCTCTCGAGAAGACAAAATAAAGTATTACAATCACATGTGCAAAGAGCTGGAGATGGAAAACCAAAAAGGGAAGAACGCACTTGGCGTTTCTCAAGTTGAAAGAACTGAAGAAAAAATTCAAGCCTCGAGTTGCAATAGTGGAGGATTCCATGGGGAAAATATTAAATGATGCAGGAAGCATCAAAAGAAGATGGAAGGAATACACAGAGTCATTATACCAAGGAGAATTCGTTGATATTCAACCATTTCAAGAGGTGGCATATGATCAGGAACCGATGGTACTGAAGGAAGAAGTCCAAGCTGCTCTGAAGGCATTGGCAAAAAACAAGGCTCCAGGAATTGATGGAATATCAATTGAGATGTTTCAACAAACAGATGCAGAGCTGGAGGTGCTCACTCGTCTATGCCAAGAAATATGGAAGACAGCTTCCTGGCCCATATTTATGCCTATTGCCAAGAAAGGTGATCCAACCGAATGTGGAAATTATAGAACAGTATCATTAATATCACACACAAGCAAAATTCTGCTGAAGATCATTCAAAAACAGCTACAGCAGCATATCGACAGGGAACTGCTAGAAATTCAGGCCGGTTTCAGAAGAGGACATGGAACCAGGGACATCACTGCTGATGTCAGATGGATCCTGGCTGAAAGCAGAGAATACCAGAAGGATGTTTACCTGTGTTTTATTGACTATGCAAAGGCATTTGACACTGTGGATCATAACAAACTATGGATAACACTGCAAAGAATGGGAATTCCAGAACACTTAATTGTGCTCATGAGGAACCATTACATAGATCAAGAGGCAGTTGTTCGGACAGAACAAGGGGATAATGACTGGTTTAAAGTCAGGAAAGGTGTGTGTCAGGGTTGTAATCTTTCACCATACCTATTTAATCTGTATGCTGAACAAATAGTACGAGAAGCTAGACTATATGAAGAGGAACGAGGCATCAAGATTGGAGGAAGAGTCATTAACAACCTGCGTTTTGCAGACGACACAACCTTGCTTGCTGAAAGTGAAGAGGACTTGAAGCACTTACTAATGAAGATCAAAGACCACAGCCTTCAATATGGGTTACACCTCAACATAAAGAAAACAAAAATCCTCACAACTAGACCTATGAGCAACATCATGATAAACAGAGAAAAGATTGAAGTTGTCAAGAATTTCATTTTACTTGGATCCACAATCAACAGCCATGGAAGCAGCAGTCAAGAAATCAAAACACGCATTGCTTTGGGCAAATCTGCTGCAAAGGACCTCTTCAAAGTGCTGAAGAGCAAAGATGTCACCCTGAAGACTAAGGTGCACCTGACCCAAGCCATGGTAT